>NC_138178.1:67347443-69894457 GCF_964165515.1 Mesoplodon bidens
CCTGGCCCCAGGCTCTCCTAGGTCAGCACTTCAGGCTGAGCCTTCCATCCATCCCCAAACACGCGAGTTGATTTCTTCACCCCTTCTTGCACTTGTGATTGACTTTGTCAGAAAAGCTTTCACAGCGCTTCCCCTCCTCCTCCCTTTATTGCAAGTGTCTGCTTCAATTTCACCCTTGCTGAGAAGACTTCTTTGACTCCCCTGTCTAAACTACCGTCCCCCTCATTTTATTGCAGGACCAATTACTTCTTCTGTAGCACTATCATAATCTGTAATAACATTGCCCATCCATCCATCCATCCATCCACCTGTCCATCTGTCCATCCATCCTGTGTATGCTCTCTCTGGAGAATTTAAGTTCTGGGAACTTGCCTGATTTGAATCCCCAGGACCTAGCAAAGTTCAGGGCATGTAATAGCTACTCAGTAAAAGCATGCTGAAGAAATAAATGAAAACTAAAAAGGAAACTAACCGTTCAACACATTCCTCTGCTTTATATCTGAGCATTTCCCCCTTTTGTTAAAATCTAAAGTGACTCTTTCTTGAAGAATACATAACTATTGATATTTTCATTCAACAAAATTGTATTGAGTCCCTCCTAATTCAGCAGCGTGTTGCACACAGAGGGTACACTAAGACACAGACACTGCCTACGTTTTAGTGGTGGAGTGAGACTCAAATACATTATTGTGGTTCATACTGGTTTGTAAAGAAGTTACATAGTTGTAAAAAAAAAGTTATGAAAATGAAAACAATCATCTTTTTTTTTAGTCAGAAACTCAAAGAAACAACCAGAGAAAAAGGCTTAGAAAGGTTTACTGGTAACTATTCTGACCTACCAATTTTTAAAATATTGCTTAATTATTTCAATAATGCAGTTTGTATTAACACCTTTATCCTGTGGTCTAAAAGGAGATCATGTTGTTGAGATGCAGTAGCAATGATACAGGATGATATGATGCAGGAAGTGAGAGTGGGCAGGACCTTCACAGAAACGGACATGGCTGGAAGGAAGGGCTAGCAAACTTGCAAACACACCAGCATTAGCACCAGGAGAAAGTGTTGTGGGGAAGAAGGGACACGTGCTCTGATGGGGCTCCAATACCTTCCTTACGGCCTCCTGATAGACAATCTCCCTGCCCCGAAACACACACATCTAGTTTCAACACAGCAGCCACAGGGATCCTGTTAAACCAAAGATGGATCAAGTCGCCCTGCCCAGGACCCTCATCCCATCTTACTCAGAGGAAAAGCCAAAGTCCTACCACGCCTGACAATGTTTTGAATGACATGGCGCTCCCCTCTGCTTCCACCCCCTGTCCGCCCAGTCTCTCCCCTCCTGGCTGTTCCCTGAAAATGCCAGCATGCACCAGCTGCAGGCCTTGTCCATCTCCCCTCCTCCTGGACATCCCGACCCCAAGCCTCCCGGCTCCCTCCTCTCCTCCTCCAGATCTTCACAATCAGCTCTTGGTGAAGCCTTCCCAGACCTCCTTCCCTAAATGTTCACTGTGGGGTCCTCACTGCTTCAAATCCCCCTTCTCTGCTTTATTTGTTCTCTGCAGCCTTGATCACATATATTGCACACATACATGTTGTATTTATTGTCTACTGCTCTCATTAAAATGTAATTTCCACGAGGACATGGAGTTTGTCTATTCATTAATACACAGTGCCTGGCACAAAACAGGTACACAATACATATTTTAAAAATCAAATTGAGGGCTTCCCTGGTGGCGCAGTGGTTGAGAGTCTGCCTGCCGATGCAGGGGACACGGGTTCGTGCCCCGGTCCGGGAGGATCCCACAAGCCGCGGAGTGACTGGGCCTGTGAGCCATGGCCGCTGAGCCTGCGCGTCCGGAGCCTGTGCTCCGCAACAGGAGAGGCCACAACAGTGAGAGGCCCAGGTACCGCAGAAAAAACAAGCAAACAAACAAAAATCAAATTGAAATGCAATGAGTTCTATATTTCCAAGGATGTTTCTTATTTGTTCTTCAGATCTTCTATCTAGAGGAGCAGTTTTCAGGATGTCTAGTGTATCCTATCATGGAAAATCTATGGCACATTTTCTATATAGAAAGAAAAACTGGTGGCCTTAGGCTGTTCTTCACTCTTAAATCAGTTTGGAAAACTGTCAATGGATTGTTCATCTCTAAGCAAAGGAAATCCAACAGCACTAGGTTAGAAACAATCAGACTTATTTGTTCTTTTTTGCTTTTAAACTTAAATGCTAAAACATTTTGTACCCAGAGACTAATTAAGAAATGTATCTGCTCCCTGTAAAAGCTTAATAAAAATGTAGATGGTAATAATATTAATGGTAGATTAATTAAACATTCTAAAACAGAGAAGGAATTTTGGAAGTGTTTAAAGTTACTGACAAGACACTTGCAGATAAGGAGTCGGGTGATTCACCCACATTTTAAAGTAAGTTCCATCTGTATCACATCCAATAAAGTTGCTATTTGTTTCTATATAATCAGTGTGTGTGGCGTATGCATGCTCACATGTGTGTATGTGCCTGTGTGTTCTCTTGAGATAATCAGGATGCAATATGACAGTACAAAATGAGATGGTTTTACAATGGGGGAGAAAGTGCTAGAACAATATCATTAAGTTCTGGCAAAGTCAAAGGCGATGCTGCTTCACATGCATGTTTTGTAAGAATGTGGAGCCTTTAGGCTTCGAATTCTGTCCTGTGCAAAGTAAGCGGCCTCAGGCTGCTCCTTCCACTGTGGTGTTCCTGCTCCGTCAATATCCCTTTCATACTCTCCTCCCTCACAGTCTTCAGCCACCGTTAGCCTTTTACAGCATTTTTCAAGAACAAAAGTTGAAATCAATTAAAAAAACCTAACTCATTTTCTCCAGCATCATTTGGGAAAGACATTAATTACTCTGTCCAACAAACTAATGATTTTTCTATCCATGTGATCATTACTTAGTTTCCATTTTCTACCCATACAATTAAAATTCTCCCTTAAATTAACGGAGGTCATTGGGGAGTCACAAAGCCCAGTGACAGCTGCTGTACACAGCTTGCCCATGTCCCGAGTTGAAGGCAAACGCTCTGCCCATCAGCCTCCGCATTGACGCCGAGGCTCCCTGAGGTTAGGACCTGTGTCTTTGTCATCAGATTCCCCACTCCTAGTACAGCATCTGGACTTGAAGGAGGTGCTCAGCAAAACTCTGTTGACCAGCTGACTGAGTGAATGAATACATAACTGAGAAGAGGTGGGATCGCGTGCGTAAATGGTAGATGAAGGAAAGTTCCACCAGTACAGAGGCTGGCCTCAGCCTGTGGCAAACCTCATGGTCCCTTGAACGGATGCTGGGCATTGAGCCCAGACATGCCATGGGCTGCAAAATGCCCTGCAGTCCCTCTGAGATCAACAGAGGGAGGGGAGAAAGTGCTTCACCCAGAAGCCCGCGACAGGAAGCGGGGGGAGGATGTGGAGGTGGAGTCTGATGGGCAGGGAGAGGGTGGCACCAAAAACACCCCGAGTTCCTTCTATTTCAGCAACCCCGAAATGGCTGCAACATTTCTGAGGCTGACATAACTCCCATTTTGAGAAAACTGGGCTGTCCTGGGCCTCACAATGAGTATGTATTCTGTGGCTGCTACCCAAGGCTTCTTGGAGGATGTTCCTGGATTTCCTGGAACACGGGCAGCTCCTCCTGGACGTCCAAAGTGCTCCCTGGCTGGAAATTGCAGGCATGCAAACCTGCTTCTGAATGCACTTTCAACTTAGCAAATGCATAGCCACGTGGCACGGAGTGACAGTCTGCACGGAGCGGTGGCCCCGAAGGCCATGGTGGGACAAGGTGTGAAAATGCCGGCTTGAAGGCAACCTGCAAAGGGGGAAGCTGTGGCCCAGGGAGAGTGACCAGAACTGGCCCGGCTGCCACCAGCCAGGGAGCACGAGGACACCAGAGAGTTAAACTGTGTTACAGAGAATTATAGTCTCAGAACCTGTTCCTTGTCATTCCTTGTGGTTATTATTATTTCTTAATCACTTAAATTGCATGTGATCATGTAAAAATAAGATCAATTATGTGGGGCAAAAACAAAACTCTTCCTGCACTGGGGTCCACTCCTGACTGCAGAGGAAATCGGTCAAGAGCGT
The DNA here is from genome assembly GCF_964165515.1 of Mesoplodon bidens. Lineage (NCBI taxonomy): Eukaryota > Metazoa > Chordata > Mammalia > Artiodactyla > Ziphiidae > Mesoplodon > Mesoplodon bidens. The sequence continues at coordinate 67,351,565 of NC_138178.1, forward strand.
GTCAGGGGTTGCCAGCACTGCTGGTGCCAAGCTGCTGGGGGGCAACACTGGGGCTGCAGGATGCTCGGGCAAAAGGACCCCAGCATGACCTTGCCCATGCCTCATCTTACAGGACCCAGGGCTTTCAACTGGCTGTCAAAAAGGAAAGTTCTGGATGCCTCGCCTGACTGTCCTGGTAGCTGTGACTCGAATCCCAGTGCCCCTTGACAGCAGAGTGGTTGGGAAGAGGGCAGGGAAGATGTTGATGGTCAGTGGTTCCCAGAAGCACCTCAGCACTTACCAGGACAGTGAAGCCTACCATGGGAGGCAGGCCCGTGGGGGAGAAGTTGGGAGGGTGATGGGTAAATGGAAGACAAAGGATGCAGCAGAACAAGAGCGGGTGGGAAAAGAGGCAAGGATCAGGGCCTTGTCTAGCTACCTTTTCCTGCATGGGCAGAAACGGCTGGAGGAAAAATTCCTGTAAGTGGGCTTGCTGGGTCAAAATGGGATTAGATGTTACATTTAGATAGATATTTAGACAGATAAATGACCCATCACGAATCACAGCCCAGTTTATGTACCACCACCCACTAAGCAGGTGAAGGCTTGGCCCCCGGCACCCACACCAAGACTGTCTTTACTCTTTTAAATATTTGCCAACCTGGTGAACAAAACGTGGTACCTCAGACTTTGTTTTTGCTTTTCTTTATTTCCTTAATTTGCATTTCTATGATTACTCATGGAATTGATGAACTTTTCACTTGTATATGGACCATTTGTATTTCTTCTGTGAATCTCTTTTGTATATTATCTGATTAATTTTACTTGTTTAATTTTCTTATTGATTTGAGGCACTCTTTGTGGATCATGGATATTCAACTTTTAATTAATTTCCCATGATTGGTTGCTTGTCTTTTCATTTTTTATGATGACTTTCATCTACAGAAGTTGAACATTTAATGAAATAAAATCTGCTATATCTCTTGTATGGCTTATGAGCTTGGTGAGCTTTGTGACTTGCTTAGACTACTCTTCCCCCAAGTAAATGCTATTCTCTGGTATTTCCTTTGAATAGTTCTTGTAGTTATTTCCCCCAAATGCTCACATGCTAACACATCTGGAATTAACGTCTGTAAGTGGTAAGAGACTGAGCGAGGCAGTTGCTTCCACTTGGATGGCCATGTGTTCCCACACAGTTAAGTGGTGCATCTTTTCATCCCTGATTTAAAATATCACATTTATCACACACACAGAAAGATGCCTTTGATGCAGCCCTAAGGACAAAAGGAGTGGGTAGTGGGAGCCGTGGTGGGGGCAGGCGAGGGCTTCAAGGAACTGAGAGTAAGTTGAATGTGTGTGTAGTTCTGTGTGTGACTGTGTGGTTGTGTGTGTGTCTGTACATGTTATTGTGTGTGTGTGGTTCTATGTGTGGTTTGTGCCTGTGTGTATGGGGGTTGTGAACGTGTGGGGCTGTCAGGGGACTGTGTGTGTGTGGTGTGTGTGACTGTGTGTGGTTTAGCGTGTGCATAGTTGTGTGTGCAGCTGTGTGGTTGCGTGTGTGAATATGTTTGTGTGTGAGAGGTGTATGATTGTGTTAGTAGTTGTGTGCGTGTGGTTTTGTGTGTGTGTGGTTCTATACGTGAGTGTGTGTGTGAGTTATGTATGTGTGGGTTTGTGGGGGGGCTATGTGTGTGGTGTGTGTCGTGTGACTGTGTGTGGTTGTGTGGTTCAGTGTGTGTGTATATGTTGTGTGTGTGAGGGGTGTATGATTGTGTTAGTAGTTGTGTGTGTGGTTTTGTATGTGTTCTGTGGTTGAGTGTGTGTGACTGTGTTAGTAGTTGCATGAGTGTGTGTTTCTATGTGTGTGCATGCTTATGTGTGTGTGGATTGTGTGCTGTGTGTGTGGTCGTGTGACTGTGTGAATGTTTGTGTGTTTGAAGGGGTGTGTGTGTGTTTAGTTGCATGTGCAGCTGTGTGGTGTCAGCTAATTTGTCTCTTTAGTCCACGGGTCTGCAGACTCAGGGAAGCTGCATCTGGCTCTTACAAGGTGACTGGAATCACACAGAATCCCTGACCTTCAGCCTGAAGGGACTTTATTTTTCTCAACGGGAGCAATTCATTGGATACTTGCATGGGAAGACGACTGAGCCAGATCTTTGGTGAGCAGAACTGCGCTGTGGCAGGCAGGGACCCTGTTCACTAATCTCCGCGTTTCTCCTGTTCCCAGGCACCAAGCAGAAGGGCATCCCTGGCCCCCAGAAGCGACGTGTGCACTTATAAGTCGCTTTGGTCACAGACACGTGAGGGGAAGTGACGGGTGTCATTCTGAGAGGATGCATCTCATTGTCGGTCCTTCTCTTATTCCCGCTGCCATGCCTGGTGACCTTCCAGATGGCCGCGGCTCTATCATCGTGAGGGTGACATGGAGCAGGCTCCCAGCACGGCAGACCTGTGACACAGACCTTGCAGGTGACGCCCCTGAGATCTGGGGGCTGTTAGTCACTGTGTCTAACTAATTGCTGTGCTAAGCCTTTCCATTCACCCCATGGCTTCAAACATCCTCTCTACGGATGACTCTACGCTTTAACATCCCAGCACACGCCTCACCCCTGAGCTAGGAACCCTGGGTTTTCTTTTTTGGCTCTGCCTCTCTCAACCTCTGAACTTTCCAGTGCCCAGGGCTCCATCATGGGCTCCTTTCTCTTCTCTGTTTGCACCCTCCCCCTGGGAAATCGATCCCACACAAGGCTTGGGAAACAGCATTTCTGTACCCGTGTTTTCCAAAGACCAGCGAACACCAGTCCAGGACATCCCATTTCATTTCTGGATGGTGCCTGTGTTACTCTGGACCCTCAAAACTCAATACAAATATTGTCCCTGCCTCCTGAATTGCACTCTTGAATTGAACAATAGTGCCTACCATAAGATGATCCTTGAAAATGTCAAAACACGCATACACGCACACAAACAATTTGAAAAAGAGGTTGGAGCAAATGTAATAATTCAAAAAAAAAGCTTGAAAAGTGTAACTAGGAAAGAAATAAAGTAAGGAAAAAAGAAGGGAAAGGTAGATGCAGCTTTATCACATCAAACAAAAATGCAAAACCTGAAAACAGAATGTTGTTCTACATCATCAGGAACCTTCTCCAACAATCATATTTGAAAAGCAACAGAAAAAACTGAAATGAGGACCTACTGTATAGCATAGGGAACTATACTCAATGTTTTGTAATAACCTATATGAGAAAAGAATCTGAAAAAGGAGATATATACATATATGAATATATATATGACTGAATCACTGTGCTGTAACCTGAAACTTACACAACACTGTAAATCAACTGTACTCTAATAAGAAGAATTTTTAAATAAAACATTAAAAAAATAAAAGCATTGAAAGGCTTTAGAAATCTAAATAAATAAATAAATAAATAAATAAACAGATTTTCATTTGCTGATAGAGGTTCTTCTATGTGTAGACTTGGAAGTTTTTCATTTGGATATGATCTTTTTATTGTACAGATTTACAATCATGGAAACTTGGTTTGAAGTTGTAGTGGTTTTGAGATTCCCTTTCTACCACAAACTGTCATGCTGAATGCCCTTACTTGTATATTCTTAAGCTCATATGAGACTATGATTTTGCTTCAAAAAAAAAAAAAAGGAAAAAGAAAAAAGGAAAGACGCGAACCCAGCCCCCTTTCTAAGACACATATTCCTCAGTGAATGTGCCCTCAAGGACACAGCTCATGCAGGACCACAGTCAGCAGGACCCTTCAGTGGGGGGGACCCAATTGCTGCATTAAGTCACTGCCCCTGCCAGCCATGAGCACGTTCTGGAGGCAATCTGAACGCTAGAGGTGGTGGTAGCACTGCCAAGGCTCCCTTGGTCAACAGTTTGCAATGGGAAGATGGTTCTCATGGCATGATGAGAACCAGTTTCTGGGAAGAGCTGCCTGAATACAAGGTGGAAAAGGGCAACAATAATAGAAAAATACACTCAGCCTACCTCACTGTGTTATATCAAGAAACAAAAGTCTTCACTTACAACCTCGCATCAAGCCTACGATCAGAATGGTGAGGCCGACAGAGGCGGAGACAGCAGCGTGTGGGATGGGCCACCCTGTGCAGCCTGCAGGGGTGCCGGGCCATCCTGGACTTCCCACCCTGGAATCCCACACTCTTGGCGGTTCATCTCCCCACCTCACCCCTATGTCCCAATGCCTGGCACAGAGCAGCTGGGATGACCCCCACTTCTGCTCTCTATTCCTGCCCCCACCATTCTGTTCCCCACAGAGGAATCTGCATGATGTTTGAAATCAGATGTTTTTCCCTCACCTTAAATTCTAAAGTGGCCTCTTCGTAGATATGGAATCAAAATAGAAGCTCCTTTCTACAACCTAGGACCACATGTCATCTGGCCCCCGGCTACCACTCTGAGATTTCCCTTCACACCATTTTCCTTCCTTCATTTCACTCACTACACTCCTGCCCCACCAGCGTCTCCCCTCAAATCCTCTACACACGCTTCCTCCTTTGCCTGCAATTTTTCCTGCATTGACTCACACACATCCTCATGTCCTATGTCACGTGCTAAGAGGTTTCCCCTGGTTAACGAACCTAAATTAAGTCCCACCTGTATCTTCTCATAGAACTCACTTTTTTCCTTTACTGTGCTTCACGTTAATTGCAGTATGTGCATGTGCGTGTGGTAATATCTTTATCCTTCATTGTACTGGAAGCTCCAGGAAGGGCTGGGCCACGTCTGTTAATCTCCATTGGGAACCAGTAGTTGGTCCAGCGTCTGGCACACAGACACCTAGAAAGTGTTGAATAAGGATAAACATATTGTTTATTGGATAAATAGATAATTGAAGTTTGTAGCTGTGATGCCCATAGGTTAGCAAAACAGCATGGACTCTTGGGCCCGGTCTGTGTCCTAACTCTGACACTGAGTGTCGTGAGAAGGAAGAGGTAACAGCAAGGAAGTCCAGTGCCCAGTGCATGGCAGGCAACTGGTTACAGTCACCAGTGGTTGCATTACAATTGAAGCTTGAATTTAGGGTAGCAGGGAAGGCGAGAACAACAGGTTGAGGACAGGGGTTGCTGAATGTGGCCCTTCCATGTTTTTTGTTTTAAAGTTAAAACAACCTAATAGATCTGACACCTGGTGTACCTTCAAGGGCATTCCATATGGTGCCCGGAGGGAAAAAACAGTACAGCTGAAATTGGGTTTTGGGACTTCCCTGGTGGTGCAGTGGTTAAGGATCCTCCTGCCAATGCAGGGGACACGGGTTCGATCCCGGGTCCGGGAAGATCCCACATGCCGCGGAGCAACTAAGCCCGTGCACCACAATTACTGAGCCTGTGCTCTATAGCCCGCGAGCCACAACTACTGAGCCCATGCACCGCAACTACTGAAGCCCATGCGCTCTAGGGCTCATATGCTACAACTACTGAGCCTGCAAGTTGCAACTACTGCAGCCCGCACACCTAGAGCCCGTGCTCTGCAACAAGAGAAGCTGCTGCAGTGAGAAGCCCGTGCACCGCAATGGAGAGTAGCCCCCGCTCACTGCAACTAGAGAAAGCCCGTGTGCAGCAACGAAGATCCAACACAGCCAAAAATAAATAAAATTAAAACAAAATAAAATTGGGTTTTATTTTCATTCTCTACTTTCAGACTTTAATCCCCTGCTTCCTGTATGCTTCATCCCACCTCGCTTGCATTCCTGGTGGGAGCTGGCTCCTGTGCCTCCCCCAGATCACAAGCACCCTCCCATCAACACAGCTCACCCCCTCCCTGGACCACAAGGCCTCCTCCAAAGCCCTGTCACAGTTCCAGCCTCCCACCATTGTCTGATCTCTCAACCCTGTCATCTACATCTGCCCCACCACTTTCCTCTTCATGTGCACATCCTCAGCCCTCTGCCCTTTGTTGTCTACATTATTTCTCCCACTGGGTCTCATGTGCTATATTTTCTCTTCACTCTCCCATGATACTAATGATCCCTGCCATGGAGTGAATGTTTGTATCCCCCCAAATTCACATGTTGACATCCTAACGTCCATCGTGATATTAGGAGGTGGGGCCTTTGGGAGGCAATTATGACCCTCATGACCTATTAGTGTCCTTATAAGAAGAGACCTGAGGGAGATGATCTCTCTGTTTCTGCCACATGAGGACACAGCAAGAAGGCAGCCATCAGCAAACCAGGAAGAGGGCGCTCACCAGAATCCAACCCTGATACTGGACTTCTAGCCTTCAGACTGTGTGAAATACATTTCTATTGTTTAAGCCCCCTAGTCTGTGGTATTTTGTTATAGCAGCCTGAACTGACAGAGATTATTTCTTGTACTTCAGGTTCTTGTCTGTTATGGTATTTTATTCTTCTTTTCTCCTCCAGGTCCCCGTCTCCCACTGCTTTTTTTTTTTTTTTTTTTTTTGTGGTACGCCGGCCTCTCACTGTTGTGGCCTCTCCTGTTGCAGAGCACAGGTTCCGGAAGCACAGGCTCAGCGGCCATGGCTCACGGGCCCAGCTGCTCCGCGGCATGTGGGATCTTCCCGGACCGGGGCACGAACCCGTGTCCCCTGCATGGCAGGCAGACTCTCAACCACTGCACCACCAGCGAAGCCCTCCCACTGCTTTTGATGCTGGTTCTCTGCCTTCTCCCACTGCCCTGTTGTGGGCCACTGTTATGCTTTGCTTGTGAGAGTTCATCCGTCCATTTCGCAGGCTTCAAATACCCTCTGTGTGTCTGACTCTGAAACGTCTACCTTCCAGCAAGCCTGCCAATGCTAACTCAGTTCATTCTTCAGTTATGTGCTGGGGAATTTTATTTCCTGGAGCATGCAATGCAGTAACCATACCAGACAACATGGTGTCAAGTGTGTTTCCTGCAAAGGGGCAGCACAGTGGGTTTGGAGGAGACGACCTGGGTTAAATCCCAACACTGCCACTTCTGATATGCAGGACTCTGGGCAGGACATTAAGACTTTCTAAAACTTGGTGTTCCTATCTCCCACGTGGGGGTAACTCACGGGGTTGCTGTCATCACACAGAGTGAGCTTCACAGGGTCTGTGGGTAGGATGGTGACGGAGGTGATAAAGGAAAGACAGAAAGGACCATGGACAGTTTAAACTCAGTTCGAGTTGATACCCTCTGCACTGGAGCAGAACATAGCAGCTTCTTGGTTGAGTCACGGAAATGTCAAAGGTAAAAATTAAAAAAATATATAAACATAAAATATATTCAGGACTGGCTCCAAGATCCTCTTTTCTTCCTAATGGTTGAGGTTATCTCTTTAAGGGTTTCAGGGGCTGTGTGGCACCGGACTACTGGGATAGCACATCTGTGCTATAATTTGACTGAGCTGTGGTTCAAGCCCCAGAAATTGATTTTTCAGTTTAAATATCATTACTATTTGATGTTGTAGCCAAATGCAGTTGGACATTCCCATTTCTACTCTTCTGTAAGCGAGACCCCCCTTTTACATTCCTATAGAGGTTTTCCATAATCAGAAGTTGGGAGATGTATCCTGATTCTGCATTTTAAAGGAGTAAGATAAGCACACAGATATTTACAGCAGCTTATTCATAACTGACAAAACTTAGAAGCAACCAAGATGTCTATATTCTACAGGAGGTGACTGGATAAAAAAACCGTGGTATATCCAGACAAGGGAAAATTACTAAGCACTAAAAAGAAATGAGCTATAAAGACACAGAGGAACCTTAAATGTATCTTACTAAGTGAAAGAAGCCAATCTGGAAAAGCTACATCTTGTATGATTTCAACTATGTGATGTTCTAGAAAAGAAAAACTATGGAGACAATGAAAAGATCAGCGGTTGCCAGGGGTTAGGAGGCAAGGAGGGATGAAAAGGTGGAGCACAGAGGACGTTAGGGCAATGAAACTATTCTGTATGATACTATAATAGGGGATACATGTCATTATACATTTCTCCCAAACCACAGGATGGACACCACCACGAGTGAACCCTCAGGCGAACTATGTATTTGGGGTGATTATGCTGTGTCAATGTAGGTTCATTAATTGTAACAAATGCACTGCTCTGGTGGGACATGTTGATAACGGGGCCCCTATACATGTGTGGGGCACGAGGGTATATGGAAAATCTCTTAAACTTGCTGTGAGTGCCCTAAAAATAAAGTCTACTAAAAAAAGATTAAGATAGGAAATTATTCCCAATGAAAAAGTACATACATCATCACATAGACACAGATATTTCCTTTACAGTAACCCTTCTCGAACATGCTCTAGTCCTGCAGGGAGCAGAACAAGGAGAGTCTGTAGCAGGTCAAGCTCTCTTCTCCTATCTTCCTGGAATTTCTTCTTTGACATTAAAATTGCATCAAAAAACAGACTAAGTAGCCCCTCAGCCCCTCACTCACTCCAAGGCCCCATGTTCTTATGTTCATTTTCTTTGCTCAACCACTCAGACACACAGAACACATGGATTCAATGGAATTTTTTAAACTTCAGGAACCTCACAGGCACATCTTACTATCTTAAGGAGTCGCTCCTGATGGCTCTGGACATGTGGGCTTGATATTTACTCCACACCTCTAGGCTGGAGATAATTATGAGAAAATGAGGCTCAGGGAGAGACCCAGTCTGGCCCGAGGGGTCAAGAAGGAGCCTGTCCTGTCTCCCAGTTCAATGTGCTTTGCATTGATCATAAGGGTTTCACCCTTAGATCAAGGAGAGGATAAATTCAGTGGTGTAACTTCAACTTAGTAAACTAACTAAAACACACAATTCATATTAGAAAGCTGTTCATGACATATGGCTAAAATAACCAAAAAGTGGGTACTTGCAGTGCACTCCAGCTACCCGGAAAAGTCACTCTGTGAAGTTCTGAGGCACATCCAATGAACATGCTCTTGACATGCTCACTTTATAAAGGTGACTCTCCCAACTGCATTATGCACCTTCATAAAACATTATGGGAAAATGCTGCATTAATAAAGCTAGATTTAGTCTAATGACTGCATTTTGCCTTCCTTTCCTCCACTTCTAAGTATTTCTCCCGGTGCTTTTCCCCATAGAATACTTGCTTCTTGGGTCACACTCCATTTTCTTGGTTGTGTTTTCCTTTGGGTATCAGTCTACATGTTTTGCCGTGGTTGCAATAAATCTCACCTGAATGGCAGCCCAGAATCCTCCCCTCAGCCACTGGCACAATCACTAACTGCTCTGATGGCAGCCAAAACCAAGAAGTGTCACTTGCTCAGTGTCTCAGCTTGCCACGGTGGGCTCTGGCATCCGAGTTTCAATTCTCACTCATGATCCTGCTGGCTGCATAAACATGGCCAAGTGGGTGATTTGTCTGAGCCCTGCCTTCTTCATATCTCACCTCCTTGGACTGCTGAGGGTGAAACGGGATAAACCCCAGGGGTTCATCACAGAGCCCAGGGCAGAGTGGGTGGACCTGGATGATGGTGATGATGACATCTGCTGGCATTCCCTCCTCTGAGCCCAGCATATTCTGACTCTTTGTGACCCCAGCCACACCCCCAAACTCATGATGGGCCACTCATTCTCTGGGTCCCCACAAAAAGGATCTTGCTTTTGCCTGATGTTCTTCCCACCCTCCTCCTCCTTTCGCACAACTTTCATGTCCTGCCCCTCTGCCTGGCTCATTCCTATTGGCCATTCAGAATTCATCTTAAACACTGCTTCCTCCAGGAAGCCTTCCCGGGCTGCGTCAACCAGGTCAGGGCATCCTCCTGCTCTCTGCTCTGAGTGTGCCCTTGACTCATCAGGGAGCATAGATCACATCTGTCTGGTTCACCACTGTCCAGGGCATACCGAATGGTCAACCATTATCTGCTGGAACTGTCACCTTGGAAGTCAACTGTAGATGACGCTGTCTGAGTTCTCTCAAAAAAAGAACTCAGGACTCAAGGCTCAGTATCTGAAAGGCAATCAGGAGTAAAGAGGAGACTCCAGCAGGCCCTTCAGACCCAGCCCGTCCAGAGGAGGATGGAAATCCACTGGGCGTGGAGACAGGACAGCAGAGAAACACCAATCTTGCGTCCCAGGGGACGATGACATCATAAAGACGCTGTTTCAAAACAAACACAGAACTGGAATGCAATGTCAACCAGAGTTCCAATGTCATATTTGGGGGAACTGAATGCAATTATTTTGAAGTGTAAAATATGAACTGATAAGAATAGTAGTAACATGAATAAAAACAGTGAACATTTTTATACTTGTGGCTGCAGTGGTATTGGGCGAGGGTATAAAAAAGTATCAAGACTGGACACAACTTGATAATTACAGACACCAGGCGATGGATCCAGAGGGATTCAGTATACTACTGTTCTGTATAAATTTATAGAGGTTTAATATTTTCCACAGGCAGATGTTAAAATTTTTAAGGAACATAAAGTTAGCAGAAAACCAAAAAGAGGCACTGTCCTAAGCTCTTCACATCTATTTACACATTTCCAAGAGCAGACAAGAAAATTGAAGAACAGAATAATAGTCAGGGAGGGTTTGTCTTACCATAAAGGTGTGCTAATCAATGCATTATGATACCAGTGTACGCCCACCAGGACCTCAGTTTCCAGGGAAAAGAGTAGTTCATTTAGTAAATGAAGCTGACAGAAAACAAACTTATACCCTATCCCACCTACAGAAATAAATTCCTGGTAAATTAAAGACATAAATGTAAAAAAATGTAACTGTAAATATACCACAAGAAAATGTATTAAAATATTTAATACTTGTATGACTTTGGCATGAGGAAGACCTTTTTAAACAATGCAAGATATCCAGTAATTACAAAGAAAATAATAAAAATACTTAACAAGATAATATTTTAAAATATGGCAAAAAACAAACATAAAAAGGTATCAATAGACTTAGAAAGATAGTTGTAACACATATTTCAGCAAAGTGCTAATATCCCTCTAAAAAAACTATTAAGATAAAGACAAATTACTCAACAGAAACTCATGCAAAAGACATGAAGATGCAAAATACAGAAAAATAAAATCCAGAACGCCAAGAATGCGTAAAAAAGATGTTCACTCCGAGCAGTACATGAAGTGCTCCTGAACAAACAATGCAAATTTCCAACACCATATCATTTTCAGACAGACCGGAAAAGAAGCTGGTGATGACATCCACATGCAAAGGGACTGAGGGAACTCTGCACATTTTTGCATTTTTGGTGGGAATGTAAATTTCTAAGCCCTTTGGGGAAAGTTATCTGAAAACAGCAATTCAAGTTCAAAATATAAGAGCTTGTTGACATAGTGGTCCCATTTTGGGAAATACATCTTACAGAAATAAAAGCAGTAGTATATTAGAAAGTGTTCAATAATATCTGATAAAGAATTCTGAAGTGGCAGAAAACTGGAGAAAATCAGAATTCTTCTCAACAGAGAATAACTGGATAAATTGGATGGGTTTTTATGTTTAAAATAGATAAATCAGACTTGATTTGTTGATCTGGAAGAACATACGTGACACACAGTTTGCCGAGGAAAGGAAGCTTCAGAGTAACATGGATTACGTGGAATCATTGACATCTGGTTGTAGAAACAAGTGCAAAAGCCTCTTCTATATTTATCAATAGGAGCGCAGGTGTAGCTAGCAATTTGTATACAATATCTATTAGCGAAGGGAAATATAAATTGGGTGGCATTATTAACATTTTAAAAATGCTTTTCACTGGCTGGAAAACTTCTATTACCTTTGTGATAAAAAAAAAAAATTGAGAGCATTTCTGCAGAAGGTGACGATTTGCCAGAGAAGCCAAGCAACAGGAGAATTTCAAGGAAGCAATAATTGGTTACGGAAAAGCCAATAAAGGCTGAGCCTCAGGAGAAGGTGGGCAAGCCCTGGTACCCCAGAACAGGCACAGGGGGAGTAGGGGGCAGGGTTTGGGGCAAATGATGAGGATTCCATGGTGTCAGAGGCCACTGCTGTAATCATTAACTTCCAGCTCCGTAACTAGCATCCTCACTGTAAAGTGCAGAGGTGAGGAATGTGGTTGAATGCAGACCTAGTCAAACAGGAGGGGAAGGTTTACCAGGGCTGCTCTAGGCCCCTGGACCACCCCAACAGTCCACCACAATTTCAGAGGGTCCTAGAGGCAACCTGATAGAGAAACACAGTGAGCCCTATAACCTGGGCAATCTGGGAGGACTATCTACCCACCAGGAAGATACCAACAGCTTTCCTGGGAGGAAAGGACCAGTGCTGGGCCACTGTTGAGGCCCTTTACTGTGGTACACGCATGCACTGTCAGCGGCGTACCTCTGTGATGTGTTGTGCATTGTGAGCCTTGAAGTACAGCCCAACCGAAAGCATAACCCCAACAAGATGATGTTTCCTGAAACAGGATGCAGAGCCCAACTCCTTCCTGCCTGCCTGCCTGTGGCATGTGACCCCACAGACAGACCCTGGTCCAGAGAGGCGCAAACATGATGCGTGGATATCAGGGCAGGCCCCGCACCTGCATCATTTAGCCTTTGTGCTCTGACAGTCTGGGGGCGGAAAAGCCAAGAAGCCGTCCTAGTTTTAACACTATTTGAATTGTTCCTCAGATGAGGATTTTAAACTTCCATTTACACCTCCCAGGCTCGCTGAAATCACTCCCACACTCATGCCAGACTCCCACAGATGCCACATTGATGTGACAGGAAGCTGAGTGCAGTGGTCCCTGGGGAAGCTGAGGACTGCTGGGGAGGGGTGCTCGCCACCTGGTGGGGGCTTCAGAAAGGCCAGGGACTCGTAAAAACACTCATTCTGGAGGAGCAGCCCAGACTTATCAAAGGGAAACTTCTGAGTGTGGGGTCTATAAGTACCAGAGGCATTTTTTTGCCATTTACCTGGAACCAGTTGTCTTTGGAAGCCAGTGAAGGCCCTCATCCTACTGGTGAGTGTGTGAAGCCAATGCAGGAACTGATAAACACCTGTGCGTTGGCTGATTTCTATCAAAAGGAGAATTCGAGGCCCTGTGTCTCAGTCACACACTTCAAATACTGGATTCAGTTTCCCACAAAACAACTGAGTTTTCATCCTTGCCTGTCCCCTTCCTCAAAAAGCAAACACCCCCCCCCCCCAAAATGAAAAACACACAAAAACCAAAACTTAAAGTAAACAGAGTATCTTAAAAGTGTTCACAGGTCACTGTAAAGTCCAGGAGGAAGATAACGGCATTGGTTAACTTTAGGCTTTGAATAGTAAAGTATGCACGCTGTCATTTCCATGGTAACGTTAAAATAAGAGACATAAGTGTTTATAACTTTCAAATAACTAAAAGGGAAAAAATGCAATTCCCACATTTGTTCACCACTATCTTCTGAGTGCCTATACTGGGCCAGGCTCTGTTACAGGGCCTTGAGATGTGCTCCTGAACAAAATGGGCAGAAACCCTCCTGGGGCTTCTTTCTAACAGAGGCAGAGACACAAACACATGGCACCATAATCGGCAGGGTGACAGAAGCGGGCTGACCACTATGAGAGAATAGGACACGGTCAAGAGCAGGTGGAAGGCGAGGGGTGGTCAGGGCAGGCCTCACGGAGAAAGTGATTCTGGAGCAAGGGCTTGGAAGAGGTTAGCTGTGTGCCTGGCAGCATGAGAACGTCCAGCCCTGGCACAGGCTGGAGGGGCCCTGTCTTGTCAGAGGACCTGCAGGCAGTCAGGTGTCTGGAGCACATGGAGCAAGGGCAGTGGGCAGCGCTGAGGCCCATGCACCGTTGTCAGGGAGCAGGCACCGCAGGCCTCCATGATCCCCTAAGCACCATGGACAGTCCACGCAAGGAGCCAAGGCAGACTTTGGAGGGAAGGGAAACTGGCTGATATGCTAAGAGGCTCGCTTTGGCTGCTGCTTAGTGAGCAGATGGTGGGGGGGAGGGCGGGGAGTGGGAAGAAGGACAGAAGCAGGGAGATGAGTCAGTAGGCCACAGCCTTATCCAGAGGAAGGAGGAGATGGGCTGGGAGGGACAGCAGCAGTGGGGGTGGTGAGAAGGGGTTGAATTCTTGATATATTTTGAAAAATCGATTTTAGAAAGAATCCAAAAGAAGGCAATAAACAAGGCAGGGGGCGGGGGAAGCAGATGTAAAAAAAGTAGAAAGCACAAGATGAGATGAATAGATTTAAACCTAAATGTGTCACTAATTAAATTAAATGTAAAGACACCAGATGCTCCAGTGAAAAGCAATAAATTGGCAGACTGAATACAAAATTCAACAATATGCTATTTATAAAAGCCTTCTAACATGTAAAGATACAGAAAAGATAAAATTTTAAAGGTAAGGTAAAAAATACACTATGCAAATTATAATCACCAGAAAACTGGTATAGCTATGTTAATATCAGAGGTAGAAGCATTTACTAGTGATAAAGAGAATTACTTCCTAATGATCAAGTCAAATATAAGAGTGGGGACATAAAAAATTTGAATGTACTTTTGACAAACTTCACCTAACCGACATATAGAATTATATTCCCAATAGCTGCAGAATATAAAATGTTTTTAGTGTACATGGAACATTTGCAAAATATTTATTATATTTTGGGACTTAAAGCATATCACAAGAAATTTCAAAGGATGAATTCACACAGACAATGTTCTCTAAGGAAACAATTAAATCAGACAGATAACTAGCAAATTCCCATATAGTTAGAAAATTTAACACATACAAATAACCATAGGATTTACTTCAAAATGATATAGGACGTTGGGGTAGCTGTAGGGAAGGGTATAGAAAAAACCAAGATTGGCCCAGACTGGGTAATTATAAAAGCTGGGTGATGGGTACACAGGGATTCATTATACTATTCTGTATACATTTATATGCATTTTATATTTTTCATAGTTAAATGTTCAAAAATGTAAGTAAAATAAAGTCAATGGAAAAAATCACTATGAAAAATAAAATGAAATAAATAACCCAAGAGTGAAAGAAATCACAACTGAAATAATATTTTGAACTAAATGAATCAAAATCCTTGTGGGATACTGTGATATACAGTAAAAGCAATAGTTAGAGGAAGTTTGATTGCTTTCAGTGTATAATGAGAAAATAAAAAGGACCAAAAATTCATGAGTCAGCAGCCATTTCAGTAAGGTAGAAAAAATTAGCAAAATAAACACAAAAAAATTAGAAGGAAGACAATAATAAAGACCAAAACAAATAGATGGTAGATAGGATCAACAAAATCAACCATTAGTTTTATGAAAAGAATAATACTACTGATAACCTTCTAATAAGAATACTATGAGAATAAATTGGCAAATACAGACAAAGTGGAAAAATTCCAAAAAATGAAAATAAAAATAAAATTACCAAAATTGACTTTAAATAATAGAAAACCTGAGTAGTCCTATAACTGTTAAAAAATTAAATTAATAGACAAATATTATTCTTTTTCTAAAAAAGAACCTCCAGGCCCATATGGTTACCTCAACAAAATGAAGAAATAATTCAGTATTACAAAATCTAATCAAGGGTACAAGAATAAGAGGGTACAATTCTCAACTCGTGTTATGAAGCTGGCACATAAACTCAGTATGAAAATGTGACAATGATAGTAAGAGGGAAAGAAGAATAAAACATTACAGGGCAATCTCAGTCACAAATATTGATGATATACATTTATTATATAATACCAAGACAAACTTGCATTTGTCACAGGAATGCAAGGATGGTTTAGCATTATAAAAAATGACCACATCAATGGATTAAAGGAGAAAAATAAATCAGATAATCATATTTTAATACATGTATGCAGAAAAAGCATTTAAAACACTGAAGAAATTTCTTTAACCTGATGAGTTTCCTTAAAAAGAGAAAAAGCACAAATATTCATATTTGTAAAATGCCAAAAGCTTTTCCCACCACAACAAAATAAAACTAAATCCAAACATAAAAATAATAAATTAAATGTTAACGGACTATACTCAAGTTACTCATAGATCATTCATTTCAATTAGAAGTCAGAGATTGTTGTACTATATAAAAAAGCAAGACCTGGGCTTCCCTGGTGGTGCAGTGGTTAAGAATCAGCCTGCCAATGCAGGGGACATGGGTTCGAGTCCTGGTCCAGGAAGATCCCACATACTGCAGAGCAACTAAGCCCGTGAGCCACAACTGAGCCTGTGCTCTAGAGCCTGCAAGCCACAACTACTGAGTCCACGTGCTACAACTACTGAAGCCCGTGTGCCTAGAGCCTGTGCTCCTCAGTAAGAGAAGCCACAGCAATGAAAAGCCCACGCACAGCAACAAAGAGTAGCCCCTGCTCGCCACAACTAGAGAAAGCCTGCGTGCAGCAACGAAGACCCAACACAGCCCAAAATAAATGAATTTATTAAAAAAAATTAAAAAAGCAAGACCCTACTCTATGCTAACTATAAGAGAATCACTTTAAATATAAAGACACAGGTAGCTTGAAAGTAAAAGCATGGAAAAATATATACTATGCAAATTGTGAGCACAAGAAAGCTGGAATGGTTGTATTAATATCAGGCAAAATAGACTGCAAGAAAAATGTATTACTAGAGACAAACATTTCATTATGATGAAAACATCAGTTCATCAGGAAGATGTAACAATGATATATATAAATATACAACTTTAAAATACATAAAGTAATATATAAGACTAAAAGTAGATATAGGCAAATCCATGACCACAGTGGATGATTTTAATATCTCTTTCTCATGGAATTGCTAGAAGAACTAGGTAAAAAATTTAGGAAGAATACAGAAGATCTAAACCACACCATAAAGAAATGACTCAACTGTCATTTTCCGAACACTCAGCCTGCAGAATATAAATTCTTTTCCGGTGCAAAAAGAACACTCATTTCTTGGTGGACAAGCCATACACTGAATCACAAAATGTGTCTCAAGAAAATTCAAAATGCTGAAATACTATAGAGTATATTCTGTGACACTAATGGAAGTAAATTGGTAATCATTACCAATAAAACGTCAAAAAATTCTCAAATATTTGGAAACTAATACACATGTAAATAATTCTTACGTCAGAAAGGAAATCACAGGAAATTTAGAAAATATTTCAAATTGGAAGATAATGAAAACATACCATATCAAGATGGGACAAAGGAGAAATCACAGGGAAGTTAGAAATACTTTAAATTCAAAGATATGAAAAACATTATGAAAATGTTGGTGATGTAAACTGCTTTGAATAAAATTTATAGTATTAAACATATATAAGAAAAGAACAAATGCTTAATATTAATGACCTAGCTTTTCACCTTAAGTATCTATTATAAAAGATAAGCGACTCAAAATCAAAATAAGCAGAAGGAAACCACAAAGAGCTGAAATCAATGAAAAAGAAAGAAAAAAAAAGAGAAAATTAAAGAAACTAAACTCTGGTTCCTTGGAAAGGTTAATAAGATAAACGACTAGTAAGACTAATAAGAGAGAGTGAGAGAGAGTGAGAGAGAGGAGAGGAAATAAAAGGGGGCTAGAAACTTAGGTTCTACAGACATAAAAAGGATAATAAAGGAATATTACATATAATTATTATAATAAATTAGATAATTTAGATGAAATGGAGACATTTATTTAAAAATATAACTCAACAAAATGTGACATAAGATGAAACAAAATCTGAACAACATAGTTTATTCTGAATCTGCATCTAACTATTCAGGAAATGTATTCATTATGAAAATTCTTACTTTATTTTGTTTAATAAATTTATTTATTTATTTGTTTATTTTTGGCTGCATTGGGTCTTCGTTGCTGCATGCGGGCTTTCTCTAGTTGTGGCGAGCGGGGGCTACTCTTTGTTGCAGTGTGCAGGCTTCTCATTGTGGTGGCTTCTCTTGCTGCGGAGCATGGGCTCTAGGCACGCGGTCTTCAGTAGTTCTGGCTTGCAGGCTCTAGAGAGCAGGCTCAGTAGTTGTGGCCCATGGGCTTAGTTGCTCCGTGGCATGTGGGATTTTTCCCAGACTAGGGATCGAACCTGTGTCCCCTGCATTGGCAGGAGGATTCTTAACCACTGCGCTACCAGGAAAGCCCCCCAAATCCTTACTTTAAAAAAAGATATAGATGCTCTCACTTATAAATTCTACCAAACATTTAAAGGAGAAATTAAACCAACCTTACATAAACTCTAAACACAGAAGAGAAGGAAACACTCCCAAAGTTGTTGTATAAGGCCAGGCAAAATTAGAGAGAAATATTAAAAGAGAATTACACCATAACCATCATGAACATAGGCATAATCATTCATAACCAAATACTAGTTGAATCCTGCAATATATAAAAAATATCATGACCAAATAGAGTGTATCCCAAGAATGCAAGGTTGGGTTAACATTCAAGAACCTATCAATATTATTCAGTATATTAACAGAAAAAAAGAGAAAAACATTTGACTACATTCATCAGTTATTCATGATTTTTTTTAAAAAAGTCCTGAAATCTTGGAATAAAAAGGAATTTCCTCATTGGATACAGTACATTTATATGAAAAAAATCCTACTCCTACCATCATATTTTATGCTGCAATGTTGAATTATTTTCCCCTGAGATTAGAAGCAAGGTAAGCATGTCCAGTCTGAGCACTTGGATAGAGGCCAGTGCAATAAGGGAGAAAGGTTGAACAGGAAAAGTTTCTCTTTTTGCAGATGACATGAATTTCAGTATAGAAAATTCTAAGAACTCTACAACTAATAAATGCATTTAGCAAGACTGCAAGTTACAAGACTGATATATAAAAAATCATTTGTATTTATATATATTAGCAGTAAACAGCTGGAAAGTGCAATTAAACTAAATCAATTCACAACAGCTTTGGAAAACATAACATAATTAGGAATAAATTTAATAAGAGATACCAAGATTTTCTATACTGAAACATAAAACTTTGCTGAGAGAAATTAGAGAAGACCTAAACAAATGGAGCAATATACTATGTTTGAGGATTCAAAAAGTCAGTATCATGGTCATTTCTCCCAAAATTGATCTGTAGATTCAATGCAATTCTATTTAAAAATTCCAGAAGGCATTTTTGTAGAAACTGATAAACTTAGTTTAAAAATTAAATGAAAATTCAATTGACCAAGAATAGCTAAAATTATCTTGATAAAGAATAAAGATGGAAGTCTTATAAAACTTCAAGAATTACTACAAAGCTATAGTAATAAAAGCAGTATGATATGGACATGAAGACAGATATGCAGATTAGTGGGACCAAATAGAGAGTCCAGAAACAGACCCACAAACATGCCAAAGCAACTCAGTGGTGAAAGGAAAAACTTCAAGAGATGGTATGGGGAAGAGCTACATTTTCATATGGAAAAAAAAAATGTTCCTCAACCCTACCTAATACCACACATAAAAATTAATTCAAGATGGATCACAAAACTAAACATTAAAGCTAAAACTATAAAACTTTTAGAATAATATGTAGGATTATATCTTTGCAACCTAGGGGAAGGTAAAGATTTCTTAGGACATGGAGAGCAACAATCATAAAAGAAAAAAATTCAGTATGCTAGACTTGATCAAAATTCAAAACATCAACTCATCAAAAAGCACTATTTAGAAAATAGACAAATCATAAACTAGGAAAAATATTCCCAAGACATATACCTGACAAATGACTTATCTGCAAGACATATACCTGACAAATGACTTATTTAAAAAAACTTCTATGACAATAATGAAAAGACAAACAGCCCAATTTTTTAAAAAAATAGACAAAAGATTGGAAAAGAAACTTCAAAGGAATATACAGAAATGTCAATAAGTGCATGATAATGTGCTCAATATCATTAGTTATCAGGAGTTAAAACCACAGATAGATACCCCACATGATACCCACTAGAATGGCTAAAATTAAAAAGTCTGCCAACATCCTATGTTGGCAAGGATGTGGAACACCCAGAACTCTCTTATAATGCTGGAGGGAGCATGAAGATAATGCAACTAATTTGGCAAATATATGGTAGTTTTTTATAAAACTAAGCACACACCAACCCCGTGACCCAGCAGCTCCACTTTTTGGTATTTATGCAAGAGAAATGAAAATATGTGTCCACACAAAATTGTGTATAGGAATGATCAAAGCCACAATATTCACAATATCACAACCCGATGTCCATCAACAAGAGAATGGGTAACTGATTTTGGCATATTTTTACAATATAATACTTACTACTCAATACTAGGAACGAACTTTGGCTACATGAAGTCATGTGGATGAATCTCACAAAAGCCGGAAATAAAGAGAAATCAAAGTATTACAGGAAGTTTTACACTTGGCAAAGTAAATCTACACTAAAAAAATGTAGAAAAATAGTTGCCTCTAGAGGGTACTGACTGGGGCAGGTCACAGTGAAACTTTCTGGAGTGAGGGAAAACTTCAATATCTTAGTAGAGGTTTCATTTACACAAGTACCTGCATTTGTCAGAATTTACTGAATTGTGCAATTAAAATGTGCATTTCACTTATGTAAATTTTACCTCAAAAATACTGTCACACAAATACCGAACTATAGTTAGTTGGTTTATTTTTTTTCCTTTGGTATTTAATGGCAATTCTGATACCACTTTCCATATATTCTAGATTTGAGCAAATAAGTAAGTATATTAAGGGACTTGAAAGCAAGGTATCCCACTACTGGTCAAAGGAGTTACAAATATGGAAAGGGTAGTGCAGATTGGAGTTGAAAGTACTAATATAAACTCTTGTTTTTCTGATAGATAGATAAATAGTTCCACACAGATATATACATTTCCTAATTCTGACAAGGCCTAGAAGCAATTAGCATATCCAGCACCCATGTCTTGATTTATGAATAACATTCTCTAATAAATGGAAATAGGACTTCCAAAAAAGGTTGATTTCCGAGCTGGAGCATCATCAAATCATGATCTTGGAATACTTGGTCACATAGGACAGGAAGGGAGCGTTAAAATAATGATGGGTACAAATCTAAAGGACACAGAGCATGGTTGAAGGGACCCCCTATCTGCCAAATCTGGGGCAATTTGAGCATTAAAATAAATAATGGTAGTAACAGAATAAAACCCATTAGCTAAAATAAGATCCACAAGTCCATACAAATAGATGAACAAATAAATGGAGAAGGTACAGCTCTTCCATACAGAAGATGTCAATATAGGACAAGTGACAGAGTTAGAAATTCATCAAAGGGTGCTAAAACTAGAAGACAAAACTTTGATGAGAAAAATCCTACTAATTACAAAGGGAAAATAGTAATTTTACAGGGGAGAAACTTAGCTACACAACCTTACCCAAGTGACCAAAGTTAACATAACTGGTAAAGGGAGAGATCAATATCACATGTCTTTTGATATAAAGGACTAGGAAGGATGCAAGACCCCTTCTGTGGTATTACTGAAAAAAATGCATAACCTGACTAATAATCAAAAAACTTCAACAACCCCAAATTGGGGGCATTCTGAAAATTAAATATCAAGATCAAGATAGACAAGTAAAGGTCTAGGAACTGTTCCAGATTTAAAAAACATACAATTAAGTGTAACCTAAGATCCTGAATTAAACCCTCGACCAGGAAAATAAAGAGTTATAATGGACATTACTGGTAGAATTTATAAAATTGAATATGGACTGTGGATTAGATAGCAGAATTATACCAATGTTAAATTTTCTGATTTTAGTAACTGTATTCTGGTTATGTAAGATAATGGCCTTCTTTTAGGAAATATACACTGAAGTTTTTCATGATAAATGGGCTTGATATCTCTAAGTCTCAAACAGTTCAGAAAAACAGTTAATAGATAAATACATATATAAATATATATTCATATACCTACAGATACCTACATACACACATATCATATTATATAGAGAAAGGGAAGGAAGGAAAAAGGGTAAGAGGAAGGCACAAATGAGGTAAAATATATACAGTCGTAATTGGTTTATATGGGTAAAATATATATGGCAGTTCTTGTACTATTCTTGCAACTTTTCTGTATTTGTAGAATTATATAAAAATAAAATTTATGAAAAAGTTAATTGTACTAATGAGACTGTAAATTAGGACAATAGCACAGAAAATCATTTGGCAGTACCTATCAAAGCTAGACATACAAATACCTTGTAAACCAGCAAGTCCATTCCTAGGTATTTACTTAATGGAAATACACAGATACAGTCATTGAAAAAGCAGGCACAAGAATATTCATAACATTATAATAGTATGGGATTCCTTTGCATCAATGTATCACAATTTATTTATGCATCCTACCCTCAATGGGCATTTAGACTGCTTCCAGTGTGGGACTATTACAAACAGTATGAAAAGGTGCTGAATTTCATGTTATCAGGGAAAAATGATACTCAAACTTCCACCACATGAGCATAAATTTTAAAGTCTGTTAGACCAAGTTTTGGTGAGGATATGGAGCAAAGAGATTTCTCTTTGGAAAACAGCTTGGCATCACCTAATTTAAATTAGGTAATTACCCAAATTGCCTAGATTAAAATTTAAGACATGTATACCCTATGAGCCAGCAATGATGCATTTCCTTCTGAGGATATGAAGGCATCAAACCCCACTGTCCCCAACACGCATGCACACTCAATTTTTATTAATCCTGAACCAACCTGAGCTCAAGTATAAGCTGGGATAGCCTATACAAGATAAATGAATTCCATGAGACTGGTTAAAATTGACCAACATTTGAGATTTTGATGAAACCTGTAGGCCTAATGATTATTCAGCACCCCTCTTGCTTCTAAGAAGCACACGAACAAGAGAGCAGCAAAGGCTGTGTGCTGGATACATGGTGGCCATCATCGTTGCTCCCTGTTGTAGAAATGATGGCGAGAACTCATTCTTGTCTTCAAAGCAGACTTCTCCATCTCACCTCAAGGAGTAACTGTAATGCCAGAATAGGGGAGACTGAACAGATGGAAAAGATAGAGGTGTGCACTGCATGGGGGCTCTTCACCCTCCATGCCTGTCAATGTCAACGCAATCTCCCTGTGGCACCATATTCACCCCCACATCCCATCTCCCACTCCTGTCTGGGACAGAAGCAGATCCATTAAGGCTGCATCTCCAGGCACTGTCCCAGGTGCTGAATCTCTGGGACTCAAACTGGAGCAAGTGTGGCCAGGGTTCTAATTCTTCTGCCCTAAAACTTAGGCAAGTTACTTAATTTCTACTTCTGCAAGTTGAGGATGGAAATGGAACCTTCCTTACAGGGTTACTGAGGAGATAAAATAAGGTAATATATGTAAATATGCCAAGGGTGCCTGGCACAGAGAGAGGACGTGACAGAGGTTAGATCTTACGGCATCACTCCTAGTGCTACTGCCCTTGCTGCCACTGGAACATGATAGTCCAGGGGATGCTGCAATATTATTTGAGATAACCCTAGGTATGCAGACAGATGAGAGACAGACTAAACAACAATGCAAGATGGAGTTTGGGTACCAGCCTCCTGGTCATTTCTAGTCTCTTGCAACATTTTCCCCGGAATTGTACCATGTACCCTGGCTCCGAGGCATAAACCCAAAGTCAGTATAAAATGTCAGTTCAGTTTCTAAATGTACTTATGGGTCACTGTAATCTGGGAAAAATATTATTTTACATGATAAATTAGAATTTAATGAGGAAGACCTTTAAACTAATTCTGTAGAATGCGTTGAGCCTTTGTAAAGAGATAGCTCATGAAAATAAATAGGATGCTGCAGAGCAGCTTACACAGATGCAGCTGACCCACTGATGATCCTTCAGACAGCAAGGCAACACCCAAAACAATGGCTAGATTCTCCCTTGAAACAATTGCAAACATACACACTGTGCCAAGTGGTTTGAAGTACATTTGAAGAATTTTAATGGAACACACAAAAAGTAATGTCTTAGATTTTTATTTTATACAAATCCAAAAATGCAGGGTTTTGCTTAATTTTAATGTTGGTAAATTATCAACCTAAAAGGTCATGCTGTCAAGTTCAAAAACTACTTCAAGATAGCAACCTCCTCCTAAATCTATCTAGAAATGTGGGAATGGGAGAATACGATTTGAATGAAGAAAAATAACAACATGTTTTTCATACCAAAACCCCCACAAAAACAAGAAAGTATATCCTTTCCTGCCCAAGTATGCCATTTTCTCCCTCTGGGCATGTGGCCAAGGATAATGCTGCCATGTAGGTCAGGAGACTCAGCTGGTCTGACTCTGCACTGATTTCTGTAGGACCTGAGTCTTTTACCAATCTGTGAAATTAGTTTGTACGATCAGATAAACTCTACAGAACCCATCCTTCCTTGACACTCTCTTATGACTGTATTTTACAAGCATCCTGCATCCATACCAGAACTGTGTTCCCCTCTCTAGTTCTGTGAATGCTGCTCAAAGCAGAATGCATACGTGTGGTTATTTATAAAGACTAGGGATTTCATCGGAACATCTCCCGATTATTATGTTCTAAAAATATACAGCAATCAACAATTCACCCAGAGTTGGGGGATTTTTCTCGCTTCAGCTTAAGCCTTCTCTCCCAAGCTTCAGACCTGGAACTAACTGCCTCTTTGACATCTCCACCTGGATGAAGCACAGATACCTCAATCTTTGCATGAAATGATCAAATCTCCTCCCAAAACTGCACTCCATCCAGTGTTTCCAATCTTGAAAAAAAAATGGCACAGCACTCTCCACAAGGCTTCTGGATGAACAGTAAAAATGTCTTGGGAGTTTTTTTAAGTCCTGATTTAGCCTGGGCATCACCCATTTTGATGTAATTAGTCTGGGATGCCATTTTGGCATTGAGATTTTTATTTCAAAGCTGCCCATCCCCAGGGCTGAGAATCACTGCTCCAGATATTTTAAATCCCCAAGACTCTAATGGGTCTATTCCTCCTCCAATGTGTCCTCAATTCTAGATGCTCTCAACTGCTACAACCTGCCAAATGGGGTCGCCATGGTCTGTATGAATGTGGTGCCACTGGGGGCTGTGCAATGTGGCAGCTCTGCCTTCCAGCCCCAAGATCTCCCAGCACTGCAGGCTCTGCTGTAGTCATTATCAGTTCTATCTACATGTTTGAATCACCTGTGCTCTTTTCAAAGCCATAGATGCTCAGAGATTCTGAATCAATGGGGTTGGAGCCCATGGATGACATTTTTTTTAAAGTTTTCCAGGAGATTATCATGTGCAGACAGAGTTAAGTACAACTTATTCAGTAGGTTATTTAGTGTCCCAAAGAGAATTTCTAATTTCTGCAAGGTATCCATTGTGTGTCCATGAGTCTGCCACTCCTCCAGACCTCCAATCTGCTGATCCTGTCAATTTTCATCCTTCATCCTCCCGCATGAGTCCTCACTTCTCTAAGTGCCCAGCCTAAACTC
This sequence comes from Mesoplodon bidens, assembly GCF_964165515.1. Lineage (NCBI taxonomy): Eukaryota > Metazoa > Chordata > Mammalia > Artiodactyla > Ziphiidae > Mesoplodon > Mesoplodon bidens. Next base: position 67,376,924 of record NC_138178.1, read on the forward strand.
TGTGGTTCAACACACAGCCATGTGTTTACAAATAATATTAACACGTTGCTCGTACTCCCCTCCCTTCCCCTCCACTTACTCTGCATTGTACCAAAGCATCCAAATATTGCTGGAAAAGAACTTGAAATGCTGATGACAGGACTTTCTTCAAATTTATACCATATACCTCAGATAAGCACTCAAAACTGCCAAACTGTCATATTTCCTTAGAAATTTCACTTTCCCATTCTGTAAGATGACTATTTCATGCTTTTCTATTCCTTTCAAATATCCAAACATCCTCTTCAGTCTCATCTGGTGCTTTTGCTGCCTACTCAGTGGTCTGTGGAGAACCTTGTGATCTTACCATCACCAACCCTTCAGCTTCTGTACCCTCATCCTTCACATTTCTCTCCCATTACCTTCCTTTGTAGGGTACCCCCTTCACCTACTAGAGGTTACTAAGGAACATAACCCCTCCAATTACCCCCCAGTTTCTGACCCTCCAGTGTCATCAACTTCTCCTTCTTTACTTGATTATGCTTTCAAATTGCTGTGATTATGCTTTCAAATTGCTCATCCTAAAAATAGACTTAATATCTCTTTCCAGCTGCCACTCCTTTTTCTGCTCTCCTTGGCAGCAACAGCCTTTGAAGATTTATCTATACTCCCTGTCACTAAACGCTGACTTCTTTTCCCTTTATTTTGTAAAGATATTTGCACTGGGAATAGAATTTTAGATTTGCGGGTATTTGCATTGAACACACTGAAGTTATTAATACACTCTCTTCCAGCTTCCAATACTGCAGTTAAAAGACATCCCATGTTCATGGATCAGAAGACGTAATATTATCAAGATGGCAATACTCCTAAAATTGATATACAGATTAAGTGCATCTCTATCAAAATCCCAGCTGGCTTTTTGCAGAAATTGATAAGCTGATTTTAAGATTATCACGGGACCAAGAATAGCCAAAACTCTCTCAAAATTTGCTATAGATCTAAAATAATTAAGACAGTGTGGTATTTGCACAAACCCTTATACACTTATGGTCAACTGATTTTTGACAAGGGTGTTAAGACAATTCTGTAGGGGAAGAAGTTATTTTCAACAAATGATGCTTGGACAACTGGATAGCAACATTCAAAAGAATAAAGTTGGATTCCTACATCACAATGTACACAAAAATTAACTCAAAATGGATCCTAGATTTCCTAAAAGTAAAAACTAATACTATAATACTCAAACATAGAAGTAAATATTTGTGATCTTGGGTTAGGCAATTGTTTTTTAGGTATGATAACAAAAGCCCAAGCAACCAATGAAAGAATAGATAAATTGGACTTCTTCAAAATTAAAAATGGTTTTGATTCAAAGGACACCATAAGGAATGTGCAAAGACAACCCACAGAACTGGAAAAATATTTGCAAATCCTATATCTGATAAGGGAACTTATATCCAGAATATATAAACAATCCTTGCAACTCAATAATAAGAAGACAAATAACCAATTAAAAAATAGCAAAGGATTTGAATAGACACTTCCTGAGAGAACATATACAAATGGTCAATAACCACATGGAAAGATGCCCAGTGGCATCATGAGGGAAATGCAGATCAAAACCCCAATGAGATACTGCTTCACACTTATTAGGATGTCTATGATCAAAAGGACATGTGTTGATAAGAATGTGGAGAAATGGGGCCCTTCAGACATTGCTGGTGGGAATGTAACATGATAACCCACTATGGAAAATAGTTGAGCACTTTCTCAAAAGGTTAAACATAGCACTGCCAAATGAACAAGCAATTCTACTCTTAGATATAAACCCAAGAGAAATGAAAACATACATGTATATGAATTTTCACAGCACTGTTATTCATCATAGCCAAAAGGAGAAACATCCAAATGTTTGTCAATTGATTAATAGATAATAAATGGTATATCCATACAATGGAATATTATTAGTGATAAAAAGAATGAAATATTGATACATGCTACATCATGAATGGACCTTGAAAACATTATTCTAAGTGAAACAAGCTAACACAAAAGATAAGATATTATATGATTCAGCTTGTATGCAATGTCCAGAATAGGTAAGTTTATAAAAACAGAAAATAGGTTAGTAGTTGCCTAGAACTGGGGGAGGTGATTGAGGGTTATAGTTAATTGGTATGGGATTATTTTTGGAGTGATAAAATGTTCTAAAATTAAACTGTTGATGGTTGCATACATCTGTGACTAAACTAAAGACCAACGAACTGTACACTTTAAGTGAGTTAATTTTATGATAAGTGAATTATATCTGGACAAAAATTGTTTTTCAGAAAGTGACAGTTAAAAACCTAGTGGAAAGGCTGTAACTTGGCAGTGGCAGGAGTGGTGGCAGTGGCTTCCAGGGATGTACCTAAAACTCACAAGGAGGGAAACTCTTCCCTCTGACCACAGGAACAGGTCTCAAGGCTTTGCAGCAAATACTCATTGCTTCTTTTTCTCTGTCTGTCCTCGCCCCACCTGACCTCAGACACAGGTAAAGTCATGGGAAGTGCAATACAATGCAGAGATACTAAAGCCCCAGTTTTCTAAGCAGAGGACATCTAAAGAAGCCAAGAGAGCCAGAAAGTGTCAGGAAGATTGCAAAGAGGAGGAGCTCAAGAGAGTGACCCCACACAGTGATAGATGAACCTCTGGCTCACTTCCAAGCTGTGCATACATAGGTAACCCTAAACAGTATAGCAAAGGCTTTCACAATAGAACTACAGGATTAACCACCATCCGGGTCCCAGACTTGCCACAGAGTGGTGCGTAGCTGGAAAGATCCAAATAGCATTGTAAAGGCTCTGAAACAGACTTGACATTAGATCCATGTCCCAAGGAAGCAAGGCCAGGACCTGAAGCCTGAACTTAACCAGGTCAATTGCCTGCTAAAATAAATAAACAAAAAACTGACATCCTCCTTAGAATTAAACAAGACCCAGATTTTCATATCATAATATTCAAAATTCCCAGCATGCAGTCCAACTTACATGGTATATAAACAACCATGAAAATCTCAACTTGGAAGGGAAAAGAGAATCAGCATATGTCAAGTCTGAGATGACAAAAATGTTAGAATTACCAGATATTGTAAAGCTGCTATTATAACCATGTTCCTAGAAGTAAGGCCAAACAATTGAAAACATAAAAAGTCTCAACAAAGAAATAAAAGAAGTACAGAAGAATCAGATGGAAATTTTAGAAATGAAAACATAATAACTGAAACAAAAATATTCACTGGACAGATTCAATAGCAGAATGGAGATGACAAAGGAAGGAGTCACTGACCTTCAAGATAAATCAATGGAAATTGTCTAATTTGAACATCAGAGAGAAAAATACTGAAAAAAATTAAACGACTCAGGGACCTGTGAAAAATGTCAAAAAATAGTTGGTCATTTGTGCCATCAGAGTTCCAAGAGAAGACAGTCTAGTGCAGAAAAAAAAACTGAAGTAATAATGGCTGAAATCTTCCCAAATTTCATGAAAGACAAACTTACAGATTCAAGAAACTCAAAGTAACTCCAAAAGGAAAAAAAAATCAAAGCAATCCAATCCTAGACATATTATAATCAAACAGCTGAAAATTAAATACAATGCAAAAATCTTGAAAGCAGCCAAGAAAAATCACTGCGCTTATGAGTAGAAGAACAATGATTTGAATGACTGCAGATTTCTCACCAGAAATCAGAGAGGCACAATATTTTTAAAGGGTTTCAATAAAGAACTGTTAATTCAGAATGCTATATCCAGCATAAATAACCTTTGAGAATGACGATGAAATAAGATATTCTCAGATGAGGGGAAGTAAAGTGAATTAGTCACTAGAACTGCTCCAAAAAATGCTAAAGAAAGTTCCTCAGACAGGAGGGAAATGATATGAAAAGGAAACTTGAAACTTCAAGAACAAAGAGCAATGGAAATGACAACTGTGTGGGCAAAATAAAACTGATTATTCCTTTTTGGGTCATTTCTATAAAATATATATAATGATTAAAAGCAAAAATGATAACACTGTCTGATGGGGTTTTCAGTGTATGTGCGTGTAATACGTAAGAAACCTGAAAATAAAGGGGGAAAGTCAAGGGACCTATGTGGCCGTGGAGTTTTCTACATTCCACGTGAAATGGTAAAATATTAATTCTACAGAGACCGTGAAAAGGTAAGTATGAATACTGTAATCTCTAGATAAATCAAATACAATTATATAAAGAGATAGAATAAAAAATAAATTAGAATGGAATACTAAAAAATATTAAAGAATTCCAGAATAAGACAAGAAAGGAGAAACGGAGAGACAAAAAGGAGAGAAGAGAAAACAAATAATAACTTTGTCAATCTAAACCCAAACATATCAATAATTCCATTAAAGGCAAATGGTTGAAATATACCAACTAAAAGACAAAGATTACTGGAATGGATTCAAAAAGATAAGACTCGATGATATGATCTCTCCATGAAACCCACTTTAAATATGATGGCATAGGTAGGTCAAAAGTAAATGATGGCAAAAATATTCCATGAAAACATTAACTGAAAGAAAGTGGAGTGTTATATTAACATCAGATACAATTGACTTCAGAGCAAGAGAAATTACCAGGGATTAAGAGAAATGTTATGTAATGATAGAAAGTTCAATTCACCAAACAATCTCAAAACAAACAATCCCAAATGTGTAGGCAACAAACAACAGAGCTTCAACATCCATAAAGCAAAAAACAGTGTGAATATAGCTTGGCAATTAAACATACACTTACACATAGTCCAGTGGTCCCACTCCAAGGTATTTATTCCAGAGAGATGAAAACTTACTTCCCCCTAAACCTTGTACATGGATGGTCATAGTAACTTTACCCATGAGAGCCAAAACTGGGTAACTTCCTGAACGTCCTTCAAAGGGTTAATGAGCAAACATGGTACACCCATACAATGGCATGACATCCAGCAATAAAAAGGAGTTAACTATTAATTCACACAACTGCAGTAAATCTCAATTGTGCTATGCTGAGTGAAAGAAGCCAGCTCCCAAATACTACATATTGTATGTCTCCAATTCTATGACAATCTGGGAAAAGCACAACTGTAGGGGAAGAGAACAGAGCAGTGTTGTCAGAGGTTAGGAGTGAGGGAAGAGTTGACTGCAGAGGGGCAGCCTGAGGGAGTCTCACAGGGTGGTGAAACTGTCCTGCATACTGATTGTAGTAGTGGTTTAACAAATCTACATGTGTGTTAAACTCACCACTGTACACAAAAAGTCAATTATGCAATATGCTAATCTTAAAAATAGGATTAAAAAATTTTAAAGGCTGTGTCAAAAAATAAAGATATCAAACAAATAAACTAGGTTTCTACCTCAGGAAACTAGAAGATCAAACTAAACACAAAACAAGCAGAATGAAGGACACAATGAAGATAAGAATATAAATCAATGAAATAGAAAACAGAAAAACAAAAAGAAATAGCAAAAGTTTGTTCTTTGAAAATATTAACAAAACTGAAAAGCCATTAGCCATTGACCAAGACTTCAAAAGAGAAGACACAAATTACCAAAATCATGAATGAAAGAGGGAACATTGCTACCAAATCCACAGACATCAAAAGTATTACCTGGGCTGGGAAAAATGGACAGTTACATGTAAAAGAATGAAAATAGAACATTCTCTAACACCACACACAAAAATAAACTCAAAATGGATTAAAGCCCTAAATGTAAGACCAGATACTATAAAATTCTTAGAGGAAAACATAGGCAGAACACTCTTTGACATAAATCACAACAATATTTATTTGGATACGTCTCCTAGAGTAATGGAAATAAAAGCAAAAATAAATAAATGGGACCTAATTAAACTTAAAAGCTTTTGCACAGCAAAGGAAACCATAAACAAAATGAAAAGACAACCTATGGACTGAGAGAAAATATTTGCAAACGATGCTACAGACAAGGGATTAATTTCCAAAATACACAAACAGCTTAATATTAAAAAAACCCAACCCAACCAATTAATGGACATAAGACCTAAATAGACATTTTTCCAAAGAAGACACACAGATAGCCAACAGGCACATGAAAAGATGCTCACTATTGCTAATTATTAGGGAAATGCAAATCAAAACCACAATGAGGTATCATCTCACACCAGTCAGAATGGCCATCATTAAAAAGTCTACAAATAATAAATGCTGGAGAAGGTGTGGAGAAAAAGGAACCCTCCTATGCTGTTCATGGGAATGTAAAAAAGACACTATGGAGAACAGTATGGAGGTTCCTTGAAAAACTAAATATAGAGCTAACATACAATCCAGAAATCCCACTCCTGGGCATATATCCGGAGAAAGCCATAATTTGAAAAGATACATGCACCCCAATGTTCATAGCAACACTATTTACAATAGCCAAGACATGGAAGAAACCTAAGTGTCCATGGACAGATGAATGGGTAAAGAAGATGTGGTGTATATATACAATGGAATATTACTCAGCCATCAAAAATAATGAAATAATGCCACATGCAGCAACATGGATGAACCTAGAGATATCATACTAAGTGAAGTAAGTCAGACAGAGAAAGACAGATATCATATGATATCACTTATATGTGGAATTTAAAATATGACACAAACAAACTTATTTACAAAACAGAAATAGACTCACAGACATAGGAAACAAACATGGTTACCAAAGAGGTTAGCAGGGGTGTGGAGAGATGAATTAGGAGTTTGGGATTAACATCCACACACTACTGTATATAAAATAGGTAAACAAAAAGGACTTACAGTATAGCACAGGGAACTATACTCAATATCTTGTAATAACCTCTAAGGAAAGAGAATGTGAAAAAGAATAGATATATATGTATAACTGAATCACTTTGCTGTACACTTGAAACTAACACAACATTGTAAATTAACTATACTTCACTTAAAAAAAAAGAACTCTAGACCTTCAAGATGGTGGAACAGTAAGACGTGGAGATCACCCTCCTCCCCACAAGTACATCAAAAATACATCTACATGTGGAACAACTCCTACCGAACACCTACTGAACGCTGGAAGAAGACCTCAGACTTCCCAAAAGGCAAGAAAATCCCCATGTACCTGGGTAGGGAAGAAGAGAAAAGAACAAACACAGACAAAAGAATAGGGACCCACGTCTCTGGGAGGGAGCTGTGAAGGAGGCAAAGTTTCCACACACTAGGAAGCCCCTTCACTGGCGGGTACGGGTTGGGGGGAAGCTTTGGAGCCATAGAGGACAGCACAGCAACAGGGGTGCAGAGGGCAAAGCAGAGAGATTCCTGGACAGAGGATCAGTGCCGACCAGCACTCCCCAGCCTGAGATGTTTGTCTGCTCACCCACGGGGGCAGGTGGGGGCTGGGAGCTGAGGGGCTTGGGCTTCAGAGGTCAGACCCCAGGGAGAGGACTGGGGATGGCTGCGTGAAGACAGCCTGAAGGGGGCTAGAGTGCCACACCTAGCGTGCCACAGCTAGCCGGAAGTGAGTCCAGGAAAAAGTGTGAATCTGATGGAGAGGCAAGAGACCATTGTTTCCAGGTGTGTGAGGGGGAGGCTTCCTGCTCCATGTGCCCACAGAAGGCAGAGCACCACCTAAGCAAGCTCCAGTGACAGGCGCGAGCTGTGGCTATCATCTCGGACCCCAGAGGCAGGCACAGACCACTACTGCTGTCGCTGCTGCCACCAAGAATCCTGTGTGCAAGTGCAGGTCACTACCCACACTCTCCTGGAGCCGCGCAGTATGCCATTGCCAGGGTCCCGTGATCTAGGGCCAACTTCCTTGGAAGAACACATGGCACGCCTCAGGCTGTTGCTACGTCATGCTAGCCTCTGCTGCTGCAGGCATGCCCCACATTCTAATTATGACTACCGTACCCCTCCCTCTCCCCAGCTTGAGTGAGCAAGAGAGAACTAATCAGCCACTGCTTTAACCCTCTCCTGTATGGGCAGGGAAAAAATGCCTGAGGGTGGCCTACACGCAGAGGCAGGACCAAAACCAAAGCTGAACCCCAGGAGCTGTGCAAACAAAGAAGAGAAAGGGAAATTTCTCTGTGCAGCCTCAGGAGCAGCAGATTAAATCCCTGCAAAAGACTTGATAAACCGTGCATCTGTGGAATACCTGAATAGACAATGAATGTTCCCAAAATTGAGGCAGTGAACTTTGGAAGCAACTGTAGACTTGGGGTTTGCTTTCTGCATTTGACTTGTTTTTGCTTTTATGTTTGTCTTAGTTTAGTTTTTAGTGCTTGTTTTCATTGGTGGGTGTGTTTATTGGTTTGGTTACTCTCTTCCTTTTTTTTTTCTTCCTTTTTATGAGTATGTGTGTATGTTTCCTTGTGTGACTTTTGCCTGTTTAGTTTTGCATTTACCATTTGTTTTGGGGTTCTATCTGTTCATTTTTTTTTCTTCCTTTTCTTCCATGCCATGCAGGTGGCAGGGTCTTGGTGTGCCAGCTGGGTGTTGGGCCTGAGCCTCCAAGGTGGGAGAGTCAAGTCCAGGACATTGGACCACCAGAGACCTCCTGGCCCCATGTGATATTAATCAGCAACAGCTCTCCCAGAGATCTCCATCTCAACACTAAGATCCAGCTCCACCCAATGGCCAGCAAGCTCCCGTGCTGGACGCCCTACGCCAAACAACTAGCAAGACAGGAACACAACCCCACCCATTAGCAGAGAGGCTGCCTAAAGTCACACTAAGTTCAGAGACACAAAAAAAACACATCACCAGACGTGGCCCTGCCCACCAGAGGCACAAGATCCAGCCCCACTCCCTAGAACACAGGCACAAGTCCCCCCACCAGGAAGCCGACACAAGCCACTGAACCATCCTCACCCACTGGAAGCACACACCAGAAATAATAGGAATTATGAACGTGCAGCCTGAGAGAAGGAGTTCCCAAACAGTAAGTTGCACAAAATGAGAAGACAGAGAAATATGCAGCAGGTGAAGGAGCAAAGTAAAAACCCACCAGACCAAACAAATGAAGAGAAAATAGGCAGTCTACCTGAAAAAGAATTCAGAGTAATGATGTAAAGATGATCCAAACTCTTTGCAGTAGAAAGGAGAAAATACAAGAAAAATTTAACGAGGACCTAGAGGAACTAAAGAGCAAACAAACAATGATGAAGAACACAATAAATGAAATTAAAAATACTTTAGAAGGAATCAATACCAGAATACTGAGGCAGAAGAATGGATAAGTGACCTGGAACATAGAATAGTGGAAATAACTGCTGCAGAGCAGAATAAAGAAAAAGAATGAAAATAATTGAGGAGAGTCTCAGAGACCTCTGGGACATTATATGCACCAACATTCGAAGAAGAAGAGAAAAAGAAAGAGTCTGAGAAAATATTTGAAGAGATTATAGTCAAAAACTTCCCTCACATGGGAAAGGAAACAGTCAATCAAGTGCAGGATGTGTAGAGAGTCCCATACAGGATAAATCCAAGGAGAAACATGCCAAGACACATATTAATCAAACTATCAAAAATTAAATACAAAGAGAAAATATTAAAAGCAGCAAGGGAAAAGCAACAAATAACATACAAGGGAATCCCCATAAGGTTAACAGCTGATCTTTCAGCAGAAAATCTGCAAACCAGAAGGGAGTGGCAGGACATACTTAACGTGATGAAAGGGAAAAACCTACAACCAAGATTACTCTACCCAACAAGGATCTCATTCAGATTTGAGAGAGAAATTAAAACCTTTACAGACAAGCAAAAGCTAAGAGAATTCAGCACCACCAAACCAGCTTTACAACAAATGCTAAAGGAACTTCTCCAGGTGGGAAACGTAAGAGAAGGAAAAGACCTACAAAAACAAACCCCCCCAAAATTAAGAAAACAGTAATAGGAACATACATATTGATAATTACCTTAAATGTAAAGGGATTAACTGCTCCAACCAAAAGACACAGGCTCACTGAATGGATACAAAAACAAGACCCGTATATATGCTGTCTACAAGAGATCCAGTACAGACAAACAATGATAAGGAAAAAAAATGGAGGCAAAGATCAAGAAGATGCAAGAAATGTTTAACAAAGACCTAGAAGAATTAAAGAACAAACAAAGAGAGATGACTAACACAATAACTGAAATGAAAAATACACTAGAAAGGAATCAATAGCAGAATAACCAAGGCAGAAGAACATTTAAGTGACCTGACAGACAGAATGGTGGAAATCACTGCTGCAGAAGAGAATAAAGAAAAAAGAATGAAAAGAAATGAAGACAGCCTAAGAGACCACTGGGGCAACATGAAACGCACCAACATTCGCATTATAGGGGTCCCAGAAGGGGAATAGACAGAAAAAGGCCCCGAGAAAATATTTGAAGTGATTATAGTCGAAAACTTCCCTAACATGGGAAAGGAAATAGCCACCCAAGTCCAGGAAGCACAGAGAGTCCCAGGCAGGATAAACCCAAGGAGAAACATGCTGAGACACATAGTAATCAAACTGACAAAAATTAAAGAAAAAGAAAAATTATTAAAAGCAACAAGGGAAAAATGACAAATAACATACAGGGGAACTCCCATAAGGTTAACAGCTGATTTCTCAGCAGAAACTCTGCAAGCCAGAAGGGAGTGACACGATATATTTGAAATGATGAAAGGGAAGAATCTATCGCCAAGATTATTCTAGCTGGCAAGGATCTCATTCATATTCAATGGTGAAATCAAAAGCTTTACAGACAAACAAAAGCTAACAGAATTCAGCACCACCAAATCAGCTCTTACAACAAATGCTAAAGGAACTTCTCTAAGTGGGAAACACAAGAGAGGAAAGGACCTAGAAAAACAAACCCCAAACAATTAAGAAGATGGTAATAGGAACATACATATAGATAATTACCTTAAACGTGAATGGATTAAATGTTCCAACCAAAAGACACAGACTGGCTGAATGGATACAAAAACAGGACCCATATATATGCTGTCTACAAGAGACCCACTTCTGACCTAGGGACACATACAGACTGAAAGTGAGGGGATGGAAAAAGATATTCCATGCTAATGGAAATCAAAAGAAAGCTGGAGTAGCAATACTTGTAACAGATAAAAGAGACTTTAAAATAAAGAATGTTACAAGAGAAAGGAAGGACACTACATAATGATCAAGGGATCAATCCAAGAAGCAGATGTAACAATTATAAATATATATGCACCCAATATAGGAGCACCATAATATATGAGGCAAATGCTAACAGCCATAAAAGAGGAAAACGACAGTAACAAAATAATAGCGGGGGACTTTAACACCTCACTTAAACACCTATGGACAGATCATCCAGACAGAAAATTAATAAGGAAACAGAAGCATTAAATGACACAATAGACCAGATGGATTTAATTGATATTTATAGGACACTCCATCCAAAAACAGCACATTACACTTTCTTCTCAAGTGCACTCTGAACATTCTTCAGGATAGATCACATCTTAGGTCACAAATCAAGCCTCAGTAAATTTAAGAATATTGAAATCATCTCAAGCATGTTTCCCAAACACAACGCGATGAGATTAGAAATAAATTGCAGGGGAAAAAATGTTAAAACCACAAATACATAGAGGATAAACAATACGTTATTAAATAACTAAGAGATGACTGAGGAAATAAAAAAATACCTAGACACAAATGACAACAAAAACACAACGATCCAAAATGTATGGGATGCAGCAAAAGCAGTTGTAAAAGGGAAGTTTATAGCAATACAATCCAACCTCAAGAAACAAGAAATATCTCAAATAAACAATCTAACCTTACGCCTAAAGGAACTAGAGAAAGAAGAACAAAAAACCCCCAAAAGTCAGTAGAAAGAAAGAAATCATAAAGATCAGAGCAGAAATAAATGAAATAGAAAAAAAGAAAACAATAGCAAAGATCAGTAAAACTAAAAGCTGGTTCTTTGAGTAGGTAAATAAAATTGATAAACCTTTAGCCAGACTCATCAAGAAAAAGAGGGAGAGGACTCAAATACATAAAATTAGAAATGAAAAAGGAGAAGTAACAACAGACACTGCAGAATGGCAAAGCATCATAAAAGACTACTACAAGCAGCTCTATGCCATAAAATGGATAACCTGGAAGAAATGAACAAATTCTTAGAAAGGGATAAGCTTCCAAGACAGAACCAGGAAGAAACAGAAATATGAACAGACCAATCACAACTAATGAAATTGAAACTGTGATTAAAAATCTTCCAACAGGGCTTCCCTGGTGGCTCAGTGGTTGAGAGTCCGCCTGCCGATGCAGGGGACATGGGTTCATGCCCCGGTCTGGGAAGATTCCACATGCCATGGAGCGGCTGGGCCCATGAGCCATGGCCACTGAGCCTGCACATCCAGAGCCTGTGCTCTGCAATGGGAGAGGCCACAACAGTGAGAGGCCTGCGTACTGCAAAAAATCCCCCAAAAAACAAAAGAACATCTTCCAACAAGCAAAAGTCAAGGACCAGATGGCTTGACAGGTGAATTCTATCAAACATTTAGAGAAGAGCTAACACCCATCCTTCCAAACTATTTCAGAGGAAGGAACACTCCCAAACTCATTCTATGAGACCACCATCACCCTGATACCAAAACCAGACAAAGATATCACACAAAAAAGAAAATTACAGACCAATATCACTGATGAATGTAGACACAAAAATCCTCAGCAAAATACTAGCAAACAGAATCCAACAACACATTGAAAAGATCATACACCATGATCAAGTGGGATTTATCCCAGGGATGCAAGGATTCTTCAATATACGCAGATCAATCAATGTGATACACCATATTAACAAACTGAAGAAAAAAGATCATATGATCATCTCAATAGATGCAGAAAAAGGTTCTGACAAAATTCAACACCAATTTATGTTAAAAACTCTCAAGAACATGGGCATAGAGGGAACCTACCTCAACATAATAAAGGTCAGATATGACAAGCCCACAACAAACATCATTCTCAATGGTGAAAAACTGAAAGCATTTCCTCTAAGATCATGAACAAGACAAGGATGTCCACTCTCACTGCTATTATTCAACATAGTTTTGGAAGTCCTAGCCATGGCAACCAGAGAAGAAAAAGAAATAAAAGGAATACAAATTGGAAAAAAAGAAGTAAAACTGTCACTGTTTGCAGATGACGGTACTATACACAGATAATCCTAAAGATGCCATCAGAAAACTACTAGAGCTGATCAATGAATTTGGTAAAGTTGCAGGATACAAAATTAATGCACAGAAATCTCTTGCATTCCTATACACTAACAATGAAAGACCAGAAAGAGAAATTAAGGAAACAATCCCATTCACCACTGCAACAAAAAGAATAAATTATCCAGGAAAAAACCTACCTAAGGAGGTAAAGACCTGTACTCAGAAAACTATAAGACACTGATGAAAGAAATAAAAAATGATACAAACAGATGGAGATTATACCATATTCTTGGACTGGAAGAATCAGTATTGTGAAAATGACTATACTACCCAAAGCAATCTATAGATTCAGTGTAATCCCTATCAAATTACCAATGGCATTTTTTACAAAACTAGAATAAAAAAATCTTAAAATTTGTATGGAGACAGAAAAGACCCCGAACAACCAAAGAAATCTTGAGGGAAAAAAACAGAGCTGGAGGAATCAGACTCCCTAACTTCAGACTATATTACAAAGCTACAGCGATCAGGACAATATGCTACTGGCACAAAAACAGAAATGTAGATCAATGGAACAGGATAGAAAGCCCAGAGAGAAACCCACGCACCTATGGTCAACTAATCTATGACAAAGGAGGCAAGGATATACAACTGAGAAAAGACAGTCTCTTCAATAAGTGGTGCAGGGAAAAGTGGACAGTTACATGTAAAAGAATGAAATTAGAACACTCCCTAACACCATACCAAAAATAAACTCAAAATGGATTAAAGACCTAAATGTATGACCCGGCACTATAAAACTCTTAGAGGAAAACATAGGAAGAACACTCTTTGACATAAATCACAGCAAGACTTTTTGACCAACCTCCTAGAGTAATGGAAATAAAAACAAAAATAAATCAATGGGACCAACTTCAAAGCTTTTGCACAGCCAAAGAATCTATAAACATGATGAAAAGACATCCCTCAGAATGGGAGAAAATATTTGCAAACAAATCAGTGGACAAAGGTTAATCTCCAAAATATATAAACAGCCCATGCCGCTCAATATTAAAAAAGCAAACAACCCAGTCAAAAAATGGGCAGAAGACCTAAATAGACATTTCTCCAAAGAAGAATTAGAGATGTCCTAGAGGCAATGAAAAGCTGCTCAACATTACTAATTATCAGAGAAATGCAAATCAAAACTACAATGAGGTATCACCTCACACCACTCAGAATAGCCATCATCAAAAAAATCTACAAACAATAAATTCTGCAGAGGGTGTGGAGAAAAGGGAATCCTCCTGCAGTGTTGATGGGAATGTAAATTGTTACAGCCCCTATGGAGAAGGGTCCTTAAAAAACTAAAAATAGAACTACCATATGACCCAGCACACCTACTACTGGGCATATACCCAGAGAAAGCCATAATTCAAAAAGACACATGCACCCCAATGTTCACTGCAGCACTATTTACAATAGCCAGGTCATGGAAGCTACCTAAATGCCCATCGACAGACAAATGGATAAAGAAGATGTGGTACATATATACAATGGAATATTACTCAGCCATAAAAAATGAACGAAATGGGTCATTTGTAGAGATGTGGATGGACCTGGAGACTGTCATACAGAGTGAAGTAAGTCAGAAAGAGGAAAACAATTATCGTGTATTAACGTATATATGTGGAATCTAGAAAAATGTTACAGATGAACCGGACTGCAAGCAGAAATAGACAACAGATGAAGAGAACAAATGTATGGACACCAAGAGGGGAAAGCGGGGGTGGGGTGGTGGGATGAACTGGGAGATTGGAACTGACATATATACACTAAGATGTATAAAATAGGGCTCCCCTGGTGGCGCAGTGGTTGAGAGTCCGCCTGCCGATGCAGGGGACATGGGTTCGTGCCCCGGTCTGGGAAGATCCCACATGCTGCGGAGCGGCTAGGCCCGTGAGCCATGGCTGCTGAGCCTGCATGTCCAGAGCCTGGGCTCCAACGGGAGAGGCCACAGCAGTGAGAGGCCCGCGTATAGCAAAAAAAAAAAAAAAGATGTATAAAATAGATAACTAATAAGAACCTGCTATATAAAAAAAAAATAAAATTCAAATAAATAAACACTTGTAAATTTTTCCAAAAAAAAAAAAACGAAATTGAGTTATTTGTAGTGAGCTGGATGGACATAGAGTCTATCATACAGAATGAATTAAGTAAGAAAGAGAAAAGCAAATATCATATGCTAACACATATATATGGCATCTAAAAAAAAATGGTTCTGATGAACCCAGAGGCAGAACAGGAATTAAGACGCAGATGTGGAGAATGGACTTAAGGACAGGGAGGGCGACGAAGGGTAAGCTGGGACGAAGTGAGAGAGTAGCATTGACATATATACACTACCAAATGTAAAGTAGATGGCTAGTGGGAAGCAGCTGCATAGCACAGGGAGATCAGCTCAGTGCTTTGTGACCACCTAGAGGGGTGGGATAGGGAGAGTGGGAGTGAGGCGCAAGAGGGAGGGGATATGGGGATATATGTATCCATATAGCTGATTCACTTTGTTATACAGCAGAAACTAACACACCATTGTAAAGCAATTATACTCCAATAAAGACATAAAAAAATAAAAGAACACCGTTCTATTACCTCACTTGTGGTTGAGTTCATGGAAAAATTAAAAACTGTGAAATAAGGAAGAGAAAATAAAGCTTTATTATTATGAAGACCTAAAGGAAAAACAGAATTTTGAAAAATTTTTACTATAACCTTTTAAAACTATTTTCTGTTTAGGAGAAAATCATAAGCCATAGCTTCTTCGAAGCTGAGTATGAAGTCATAAAGACTAGAACAGGTTAGGATGAAAGAAAAAATTAAAAATAGAGCACTACAAGTTTTCACAGAGGTAGTGAAGGCAGAACTGGGGCAGCAAGAAATATGTCAGTGGGTGGAGGATGAAACTGAAAAGATCTCCTGGAGGTCTTAGTGCCTCCTCTCACAGTCTTACAGGGATAAAACCTAAAATAAAATTAATTCTTTTTTTTAAGTGAAAAAGTATTACATGGGAGTATTGTGAACACTTCATGCCAAAAAAGTTAGAAAACTCACAGGTAATAGAGAAATTTTTAGAGGTACACAAATTACCAAAGCTTATGCAAGAAGAAAACAGAAAATCTGAATAGACCAATAACAAGGAAAGAAACTGAGTTGGTAAATAGGGGAAAAAAGTTAAGTCTAATCCAAAACGGCTTCACTGGTGCATTCTACCAAATATTTAAGTGAAAAAATAATACCAATCCTTCACAAATGCTTTCATAAAGTACAGGAGGGGGGAACAATTCTCAACTCATTCTACGAAGTCAGTATCACTCTGATATCAAAGCCAGATAAAGATATCACAAGAAAAGAAACTGTAGACAATATACTTCATGAACACAGACATAAAAAATCCTTAATGAAATATGAATAAACCAAATTCAGGAACAACAACAAATTATATGTCGTGATCAATTTGTGTCTAACTCAACAATTCAAAGTTGTTTTAACATCTGAATACTATATAATATTATATAACACAGTATATTACAGAATAAAGGACAAAACCATACAATAATCTCAGAAGATGCAGATAATGCAGAGAAAGCATTTGAAAAAATCCAATCCAACATTCTTCATGATAAAAACTCTCAACAAATTAGTAATATAAGGGGACTTCCTCAACCTGATAAAGGGCATCTCTGAAAAGCCAATAGCTAACATACTTAATGAGGAAAGAATGAATACTTTGCACCTCAGATCAAGAACAAAGCAAGGATGTCCCACTCTTGCCCCTTGTAATCAACAATGTCCTGGAGGCTCTAGCCAGTGAAATAAGAAAAACAGTGACATCTTAACAGAATGCGGATTGTAAAGAAGTAAATCTAAACTGATTGTATTCACACATGATGAGCTGACATGTAGAAAATCCTAAGAAGTTCACAGAAAAGTGATCAGAACTAATTCTTGAGTTTAGCAAAGTTTCAGGAGGTACTTCTTAGAAGGGTGAACAAGGAAATTTCTGGGGGAGCTGTTAGTGTTCTGTTTCTTGATCTGGGTCTTGGTTTATTACACTGCCTATTTGTCATCTCCTTTAGATGTCTTACAGGCATCTCGAACTTAATACGTCAAATAGATTATTGGTTTTACTCCCTAATCCACATCCATTCCCAACTGCCCACCAACTATCTCCCTTCCCATTAACTGACATCAAGATTCACCTACTTGCTCAGTAGGAATTGGAATTATCCTTAATTCCCCCCTTTCCCTTGCATCACACGTGTAATTCAACAGCAACTCCAGTGGGTTCTACCACAAAAAACATGGTGGATTCGTCCACTTCCCACCATCTCTATTACAACATCGTTCTTCCTCATCTACTGTCATTCCTTGGCTTAATGAATGCATAGGCTCCACCAAGAACCCTGTCTGCCATCTCTTCCTACTCCCTTGCTTCATTAAAAGTAACCAACAATTTCTCAAGTTTCCAAGTCCAAGGCAAAGGTCACTGGCATGGCTCCCAAAGCCTTGTACCACATGCCCCTCTCCATCTCCTCTTTTGTTTTGTTTGTTTGTTTGTTTTTTTGCGGTATGTGGGCCTCTCACTGTTGTGGTCTCTCCCGTTGCGGAGCACAGGCTCTGGACGCGCAGGCCCACTGGCCATGGCTCACGGGCCCAGCCACTCCGCGGCATGTGGGATCTTCCCAGACCGGGGCACGAACCCGTTTCCTCTGCATCGGCAGGCGGACTCTCAACCACTGTGCCACCAGGGAAGCCCTCCATCTCCTCTTTTGCCATGTCAGCCCTGTGTTGGTCCTTAGGACTTGGCAAGCTCTATCCTGCCTTGGAGGATTCATCTATGCTCTCTTGCTGCCTGGAACCCCACTCATTCTCCATAACAGCGTGTTGTTCATGACCTTCCACTCACTTTCCACAGTCTTTAACATTTTTAAAGTGTTGATTTATTTACTTGTACACTGTCTGTCTTCCTCTGCTACACTAAACTTGCATGAGGTAGGCCTATGCCTTTTTCATTCACTACTATGTGCCCAGCATCTGCACAATGCCTGGCAGGTAGTTGGCATAGTGCTTATTTATGCAAATGCACAGTGAATAAAGGAATAAATCAATAGATCAAGGAGTACTGGGGCAGACTCAGATGCTACATCTGATGATTCTTCATGCATTGCATATACCAGGGCTTCCTAAACTTGGCTGCACAGTGGAATCACCTGGGTAGCTTTCAAAAATCCCAACATACAGATTAAATCCTATGCCTATCACATCATAATGGCTGGGACTGAAAGGCAGACAGCAGCAGTTTTTAAAGTTCCCCAGCAAAGCTGGGGAACCACTGACATATACCCTTTAAAATAAAAGCATGTAATAAAGTCTTCAAAAGAAAAACTTATTCGTTGTATTTACATCATACATGTATGAAGTTAAAATGGCTCCTGCAATATACATTATTAGCCCGAAAACATAAAGATGTGCTATGCTAAATTCTAACTATGGTTAATATTGACAACCACTTTTATTTGTTAATTCGCAATGTATTCAAGAAGTTTTTAAATGATGTCAAGTAATGTAAGCACTTCTTTCAATATTAACAATGTTAAAAATGGTGTTTTTACCTGTATATTTTCAATTTTTAGCTGATTTTATTGATTAATGTTGATAATACCCGGCTATTATAATTACATATATATGTGTATGTGTAATTCCACAAACATTGAATGAACAAATATTATTTGGTAGGTATTCTGCTCAGTGTTACAGAACGTGGGAAACCTAAGACGGAGTTTTATTTATATAAAACATTCACATGTTTGCTAAGATGATGAGTGATATATTATCTGACAGAGCTCATTACCTTGTGTAGCAGCATCTTCCCCATTCAACCCAGTTCAAATTCCAGGCTGTCCTCTTTACTATCTGTATAAATTTAGGTGACTTTGTTAATCTTTTTATTTCCATTTCTTACCTGAAAAGTGAGAAGGGCAAGCTGAGTGCTGGAACTTCGGATAGGTTTAAATCATATGAAATATACAAAGTGACACTGTTGTTTCCAATCAGTCAACAGACACTCATGTAAATGAACTCTGTTCACTCCCCAGAGCATATTTACTGTCCCACAAACAGGGTATAAGGAGGTGAGGGATTGGGACAGCCAATTTATAACCTATCAAAATCTGATCACCAGCACCTTTAAAACCAACAACAATAAGAACTGATTCTCAGCAACCACACTGTTTAATTGTCAAGAAGAAAACTTGGCATTAGTCCCACTGGAATGAAAGTAGTAGCAGGGTGGGTAAAAAGAGTGAAAACGGGGCTATCAGGAGACGAACAATAACACAGCCATATATTACGATAGGGTAGAATGAGAGGCTTCTTTTCTTCCCCAAAACAGCCTGAAATAGGGAAGAACAAATCTGACTCCATATTAGATCTGTTCCTTTTGTTTTAACTTTTGTGTTCCCTTGACTGTGCTTAGTCATGCTGGCTCTGCACCTTTTGTAAAAGAATGTTGTCTATGGCCTGAAATATACAGGATAGCCCATTCTCAAGGCTCTGACCTTTAAGAGTCCATTCATATAGAGATAAAAAGTTGCAGAACAGAGAATAACATTTGTCTTGTTGGAGGTTTACAGGAACATCGAGACCTGACCCACGTGGAGAGCTGCAAGAACAAAGGATTCGGACACCAAGAAGATTGCAACAACCAACCATGCCCCTCCCTCACCTGGCCTTTAAACCTGCTTTGCTGAAACCCTTCGGGGAGTTCAGGGACTTTTGAGCATGAGCCACCCGACTCCTTGCACTGGTCCTGCAATAAACCCTTCTGTGCTCTAAACTACAACGTTTCAGTTTGTTTGGCCTCACTGTGCATTGAGCACACAAACTGGCGTTTGGTAACAAGCCCTCCCCCGTGGTGTCCCACGGAGTTAGCCATGAAGCACAGGATGCTGCCCTCCAAGGAGGGCTGCCCAAGGCTTCCTTGGCCTTACAGAAACCCGAGTCAGCAGGAAGTTCAGGTTCGCACAGGTGCTCTCTGCAGCTCTGGAACATACCTGCTGCCTGCTGGGTGGAAGCCAAGCCCACAGCTCCTAACCCAGCCCCATGGCTGCCCCGAACCTCGGCCTGCATGTCTTCACCCAGGAGCACTCATCCTGGCTCTTTGCCCCTGCTTTAGACTTCCTCTATCACCAAGATGTTCCCACACCTTGAAAAATACTATCTTCGGAGGAGGAGAACAAGAGAACTAAGAAAGACCAGCTGGAAGACAAGTGAAGGACCATCTACCTGCAGTGAAACCTTCTGGCTGGAACCTGCCCTTCCAAAATGAAGCTCTCATCTACCAACAGGGATGTCATCACATCTGGCACATGGGAGACATTATCTCTGGAGGGCGGATCTCAAAAACCTATTGCTCCTTGCTGATTACAGCAGCATCAGCCCCCTGGCGACAACCAGATACTACACAGCATGCCTTTGATGGAGCCTTCAGTAGTGATCCCAGGTGTCTAGGAGACACGATTGGACTCATGAATTAATTTGGGAGAAGAAGAGACATTTGCACTGAAACAGCAAAAAGCTGGAACACCTCCTTAATAAGAGTCAACCCAGGAGATGAGACCACCCAAAGCAGGATCTGAAGCTGTTAGCACCTCCTGGGGGAGCCAGCCTAGTCCATCAGGGAAGGAGGACCTGGTGCATATATACACACACTCACACACACACACACACACACACACACACACACACACCTCCCTTCTCAACATTGAGCAATTCCAAAGTCCTGGAGAGTTTTGACTACATGAATCATTGCCCTATTTGCTTTCTTGAAGACTCAGCTGCTTAAGAAATAAAATAACAAAATATACGGACCCATATACATTTTTAAGCTCAGCAGGGTGGGTTCATGGAAACTAACAAAAATCCTGTATTTGTTCATTCCACAAATAATCACACAATGGAAATTATTTTAGGTGCTCAGTGCACAGGAGTGAACAGACAAAAATCCCTGCCCTGGGGGAGCTTATATTCCAGTAGGTGAGACAAACAATGAATAATTGGTATTTAAAAATGTCAATTAAACAAGAGGTTATGAGTCTGTTATAAAAAATAATAAGTCTCTTAAAGAGATTATGAGTCTGTAAGTGCTATGACTAAAACAGAGGACCTGGCATGCTGGGAGGAGGGGTTGGGAGTGGGAGAGGAGGTCATAAAATCAAACAGCCTCATGGAGAAGATGATGAGGATGCAAACTCTTAGAGAAGATGAGGGCTTAGCTGTGCAGATATCTGGGGGAAAACCATTATTTGAAAACTGATTTATTAAGTAACCAAATGTGATCTTTTTCATAGGAGACACCATTTTTCTAACTCAATCCTAATGAGTGGGCTTTTAGTTCAGGGGGACAAAGTCTTGCTCCTGGATGCCTAAAGGCATGATTTTAGAACTGGGCAACGTGGCAGGGGCAGGGAGCAAGAAAAAGAAAAATGTCAGTGTCTGCCTCAGGAGGTCAAAGTTGGAACTGGCTGCACCAGGGGCTGGACAAGGATGTCTGGGTCTCAAAAACCCAACCCACATGCATGGGAGCGCCTTGATTTCTTCAACTAGTTTGATTTCCAGCAGCAGTGTATTAAAAGCTTAATTTCAGTCTGCAAGTCATACAGTTAATATCTGATGTAAAGACAAATTTTTAAAAATCAACGGAAGAATACTCCAGGAAAAATGCATACCTCTGTGGACACGGACACACATCCTGCTCTGAGTCACAGCCGAAGCTCTGGGCCAGACCCTGGAGAAGCAGTCCCCCTGGGGGGTCCTCTGAGAGCTGCCCAGGCGGGTGTCCCCCCTACAGGGCCCAGCACCCACCTGGCGTGGCTGAGGCTTACTCACTAGAACGCTTCCAAGGTGTGCAGAGAGGTGGTGACAAACCTCCTTCCTAACCACTCTGTGGGGAGTGCTGGAGAAGGGCAAAGTCCAGGGTGGAACTTTGTGGGCAGGTCACCCACAGAATGCAGACCTCACATAAGAGAAGTATCTTGGCAAACTGGGCAGGTTTGGAAATTTAAAGACTAAGATACACGCACGCACACACAGAGGCATGCACCTGCTCATTCTGGAATGTTCTGGAACGTGCTGGAACCCCGCACATGCACAGATCTCCCTCTGCTCACTGCCCCTGCCGATGGCTGGCAGCTCCCATGTGTCGATGCCCAGGCTGGAGGTGAGGACACCCCCAGCCGCTGAAGTCCCTGGCCGGTGGTTGTTAGAGGCCAGGGACTGGCTGCCAGCTGTGTGTCTGGGGACACTTCCATGGGTAGGCTGCCCTGGCCACCTTGCTGAGGCTGGCTTGGGTGGCCCCAGGGCTGGCCTTCTGAGCTCCTGGAAGAGCACAGGGCTGGGAGCACTGCTGGCCCCCTGCTCCCTCGGCTCAGGATGTGTGGCCCTCTCAGTGCCCCGTCCTTCCTCAGAGGCCTCCGCAGCCACCTGGTGAGAAATGTCTTCACCTTTGAGTTCAGTGCTTTTCACACTTTTAAATTCACACAACTATGAAAGATTTTACGTGAGGGACAGGGCATTTATGTTTGAACAAAAATTACCCTGGCTACCCTTTAAGGTACATCTATTTTTCATTCTATTCCTTTAAAAAATGATGGTTATGATCTACCGAATGGATTCCAGGCTCTAGGGGGTTGCTCGGAATGGCCTGACTTGAGCTGATGTTGGGGAATCTGCTGACTGAGCTGATGGGTGGGGACAGGAAGGCAGGAAGGCCTGGACAGCATCCAGGAACAGGGGTGAATGACCAGCTCCCTCTGTGCTCCACAGCCCTTCACTCCTTGTTGTTGTCTAGATGTTTGTGTCTCTCCAAAATTCATGTACTGAAATCCTACCCCCAATGCAATGGTATTAGAAGGTGGGGGCTTTGAATGGGGTCAGTGACCTTACAAGAGACCCCAGGGATCTCCCTCGCCCCTTCCATCAAGTGAGGATATGAGAAGACGGTTGTCTGCAACCCAGGAGAGAGCCCTCACCAGAACTTGGCCTGGCCCCTGATCTCAGACTTCCGGCCTCCAGAACCATGAGAAATACACTTCTTTTGTAAGCCACCCAGTCTATAGCACTTTGTCATAACAGCCAGGACTAAGACACTCCTACCACTTGGGTCTGTAATGTGATTGAGGAGGTTTCCTGAGGCAGGGGTGAGACTTTCCACAGCAATGGCACCAGCTCCAGACATAGCTGCTGGTGAGCAGGAGGTCCAGTAAAACTTCAGTGGATGAACAAATGAATACTTTCAAGGTGGAGAAGTATATCATGCATTTAATACCACTTTTACTCACTTGAACTTTGCTAACCAGGAAGAAATAGTCAACTGACTTTTATTTTTATTTTTATTTTTTTTGCTTTATAACAAATTTAATCAGTTATACATATACATATGTTCCCATATGCCCTCCCTTTTGCGTCTCCCTCCCACCCTCCCTATCCCACCCCTCCAGGCGGTCACAAAGCACCGAGCTGATCTCCCTGTGCTCTGCGGCTGCTTCCCACTAGCTATCTACCTTACGTTTGGTAGTGTATATATGTCCATGCCGCTCTTTCACTTTGTCACAGCTTACCCTTCCCCCTCCCCATATCCTCAAGTCCATTCTCTAGTAGGTCTGTGTCTTTATTCCTGTCTTACCCCTATGTTCTTCATGACATTTTTTTTCTTAAATTCCATACTGTATGCTGTCAGAACTGACTTTTGAGGTATAAAGCAATAGCTTAAGAAAATCAACATTTTAAAGTTAGATTTTGTATACAGGTAATATTTTATGGCCCTGATTGCACTTCTTTATAAACATAGTGACAAGTGACATTGAAGGTGTACTATTTGTAAAGAACTTTTAAAGCACTTAACATGCATTATTTTATTTCATTGCCTCTACCATCCTATGAGGTATCATCGTCCCCATTTTACAGATGAGGAAAGTGAGGTTCAGAGAGGTGAAGTCACTTGCCCAAGGTCACACAGTTGGTGAGAAGCTGGAATTCACATCTCCCAGTCTGACTCTAGAATCTATACTAGAAACCACAGCGTAATTTACTAACCTCTGATGACAGATTGTTGTCTAGTAAAGAATCTGTCTGGCCTTTGTCCCTGGCTTCCTGGGAAGTAAACTTTAAATCCTTGCGATTTCCTGAGTGATAGGAGTGCCTTTGTCATTCATGGTGGATCCCTTGGATCACAGCTGCATTTATGCTAACCAGATGACTCAGGACAGAGCTGCCCGGGCCACAAAGACCAGCCATGTGATTAGTGATTAGTAGGTTGGGGCTTTGAGTCAAATGTTATCAGTCTAACCTCCCAACCTCCTGGGAGGGAACTGGGGCTGTGGCCAGTGATCCAACCAATCACGTCTCCATAGTCTCCATAGTGAAACCCCAATAAAAACTCTGGACACAATGGCTTGGGTGGCCTTCTTGGTTGGTGACCACATCTGTGCCATGTGGGTCATATACTCTGACTCCACGGGGAGAGGACAAGGAGGCTCACAGGCCTCACACTGTGCATCTCCTCATTTGGCTGGTCCTGATTTGTACCTTTATCATAAAACGTAATTGTAGCAGTCAGAAGTACAGGTGGCCTGGGGACTGTGGAACTTGTGCCTGGTGTCTGAAGTGAGGCAGGCTTGTTGGGGACCATGCTCTTAACTTGTGGGGTCTGTGCTGACCCTGGGTGGTCAGCATCAGAACTGCCCAGCCACACTAAGCCATCCGATCTGGAGAAGCAGGAATACAAGGGAGGGAGCCTCAGATAAAAATCTGGTTCAGCCTCATGGGGAGAAATTGGCCCAAAAAGGGAAGCCCTTCAAAGATGTGTCCCATCCTTGCTGGATTGCAGGAAAAGAAATGTCTCCTTGTCAGATACAGAGTGTTCCAGATTTACTGTGGTCAGCCTTGAGCATGGCTGTCCTCCCACCAAATGGGGTGAGGACAGCGACAGTTCCGTTTTCAGTGGAACTGTTTTGCTCTACTAAAACTATAACCAAATTAAAATCAAAGGACCATAAGACTTAGGACTACTGAGGAGAAAGTATTGTATCCCTTGTGCACCAAACAGCTTTGCAATGAGACGTGATTGCCAAGGTCTGTCTGTAGGAACTGAAGAGCCCTTACAACACCCTTCAGGGGATGTGCAATCCCAGAGCTGAGCTCTTAACATCATTTTGTCCCTAAAAGCAGTTGTTCAATTTTCTAGGAAATGAAATTGGGCTTTAAGTGTATGCTAGGGAAACTTGCTATATATTTAATAGGTTCCTATCATTAATCCTGAAATGGAACATTTTGTTATAAAGCCACCTAACCACTTGTCTTAAGTCCATTTGGGCTGTTGTAACAGAATACCATAGATGGGGTGGCTTATAAACAACAGAAATTCATTTTTCACAGTTCTGGAGGTTGGAAAGTCCAAGATAAAGGTGCTGGCATACTCAGTGTCCGGTGTGTGCTCCCTGGTTCGTGGATAGAGCCTTCTCTGTCCTCACATGGTGGAAGGGGCAGGGGAGCTCTCTGGGGTCCCTTTATAAGGGCAACAACCCCATTCATGATGGCTCCATCCTCATGACCTAATTTAACTCCTAAAGCGCCCTCTCCTAACACCATCACACTGAGGGGTAGGATTTCAGTATATGCATTTTGGGGGGACACGAGCATGGCATGCAGTCTATAGCACCCTCCTAATGGCTGGTATTCCCATGGGTTCAAGGTGATTCAAAAGGTTAATGCTGAACCAAATTAAATGTGATCCTTGCCTAGTGGGGTATCAGGACACTTACGTGGGCCCTGGAGGCACTGTGGGGTTTCTGGGGTCTTGGGTTAAAGCTGGCAGCCAGCATGGCTGGGCGATGGAGGGAGGCCCCTCACCCTCTGTCCATGAAGGAGGCTGGGCTAGGAGCACTGCACAAGGCAGGCAGCATGAGTGGGGCACAGTACCTGGAAGCTGGGGTCCCAGGGCTAGTGCAGGCCCTACTGCCATCTGGCCGGGGCCAGCAGGCAGCCAGGCAGGGCCTCCACCCCAGGTGCACACTGAGTGAGACCTCACCACAGGCCCTGGAGTAGGTGGGCTGGAGAGAAGGTGGGGGGTGGGTTCTGCCTAAAGGGGGCTAAGGGGAAGGGCTCTGCACCATTCTGTGTACAGAGGACCACTCTGTATGCAAAGTAACCAAAGGCAGGAGCCTGGTCAGAGGATGGCTGCAGTGTTCAGAGCCAGGACGCCGCTGGCCGAGGGAGGTGAGAAAGGGGATGGACACACGGAGTTGAAGAAGGTAGGGCTGACAAGCAGTCTTGGTTGGGAAGGGAACGGTGGCAGGGGAAGGGGACAAGAGACCCCTCCCCAGTCTCTGGCTTGGGTCCTGGGGTGAAGTGTGTGGGGGAGAGCGCCTGGGGGCTGTGTGCCTGGAGGGGCCCCTAGGAGGGGCAGGTTAGGATGAAAGGGAATGGTTCTTAAACAGAGTTCCCAGTGGTCAGCCAAGTGGGCCCCCATCTCAGGAAGAGGGATGGAACTGGCTGAGTTATTAGCCCCACGGAGAGGGGCAGGAGGAGCAGACATTAAGTCTAAGTAGCTCCAGGTTGTGGTCCAAGTTCTACATCGTAAGAGCCGCAAGGCTCCTCTGTGGGACTCCAGGAGATATGTTCACAGATAAACCACAGAGGATGACAACCGTGAGGACGGATGTGCCACGTGTGAGATAGAGGGGTTCCACCTGGATCCCCCACAGTGATGGGAAGGTCTGAGAATACCAGACTCGCTCACTGCAAATTACTTTTCAAAAAGAAAACAATACAGAACCCAAGGCAAGGTTTCAAGTACCTGACAAAGTAAGTGCATCTTCTAGTTGAAGGTGCCACAGAACCACACACAGCGCACCTGCCACCAAGGGGCAGCATTCCACCTGCTGGGAGGACACCCTGCCCTGGGCCTGCACCCTCCCCTCCAGGAGTGCTTGTGTGCATCAGTGTGCCCGTGATGCAGAGGAAACCTCTCCTCAGTTGTGGGGATGAGTGGGAGATGAAACATGTTTTTTGAAAAAACAAAGAAACAAGATGCGCATATATCTGATTGGGAGTTTGAGGTTAACGGATGCAAACTAGTATATATATGATGGATAATCAACAAGGTCCTACTGTAGAGCACAGGAAATCTATATTCAATATCCTGTGAAAAACCGTAATGGAAAAGAATATGAAAAAGAATGTATGTATATGTATAACTGCGTCACTTTGCTGTACAGCAGAAATTGTAAATCAACTATATTTCAATAAAGTTTAAAAAATAAAAAAGATGCACATACATATATTACACACACATAAATGGGGGGGTGTTCCTTTCTTTCCCTGCTCTTCCCCTCCCCTCCTCCACCCCCCAAATCAAGAATAATGTCTTCACTCTTCAGTCTTGGATCCATGAAACAAAGATCAATGTGGACACCAGTGTTTGTAATAAAATGTAGCATTTCAGCCCCATAGGAAAGTTACACAGAGGGGACACTTGGGAAAACAGCTGTATCTTAAAAGGATACAATCTACTTGATGAAAATTAAAAAAATATTTTAGAAACTTTGAATACATCTGAACAGTTCATTTCCACAGAAGAGTTTCAGTCATTTTGAAAAAAAAGACTGTTCTCCCTTCAGCTCTCTCCCAGGTTCACTGTAGAGGTCGAACACTGCACCTCCCGAGCCCATGTGCACCGCTAAGCCCAGAGGCCAGCGTGTCCCCGAGGCCCTGCATCCCCTCCTTTTGCAGCACTGTGACCCCAAACTGACACCTGGCTGGGATCTTGGAACTGAAACTCGCATAAGAAAGAGTCACACGGTGCTAATGCACTTTGAAGAGTCTGCTTCACTGATTTAAACTTGCACTCCAAGGCAGCCGGGCAGCATATGCATTTCATCCATGTTCTTAGAGGCTGCATGGGAAGCAAACCTGGTATCAGAATTATCTCATGGGTGTGACAAAGCCAATCATTTCATATAAATAGCATTTGTTACATAAGAAAAAAAGATGCATGTTCCTGCATACCTCACGTTCCTGCAGGTAGAGGAAGAAACCTGCTCCTTGCCCTGGCTCTGTATATTAAAACAGATGTCTGCCTGGGTCTGAACCTCCAGGAAACAACTTCAAAGTATTGTCACACCTCTTTCAGCCCAGATTTGGGCTCCTGGTGAAACTTCCTGAACATCGAACCAGATTGTCACTGTCAACCTCTGGTCACCAGAGCCCTCCTCCTGGACACTGTGTAGGCCTGGGGGGGTGGGGGGGATGAGCGAGAGGGACATGGGGTGGGGGGCCCTACAACACAGGGACACAGAGGGAAAGGGCATGGCCACTCTAGATCTGTCTTTGGTAAAGGAGGGTTTGGAATTCACCTTCTCCAAGGGTCCTGCCAACCCTGCAAGAGTTACAAAGAGAACCTACAAGAGACTGGGAATTGCACACCTGCCTACTTCCAGTGAAGGCCTTTGAAGTTTCCTAGGGCGGCCCAGAGGCCCAGGACAGAGCAGCACGATGTGCTGTGATACAACCCTCCTTGGCGGAATGCCCCATCATCATACAGGGAAGAGAGAGCCTGGCTTGACTCAACAGTGACAACAGAAGAAGCAGGAAGGCCACCATAGCTGTAATTAAAAGCCTCTGCATTATCTGCCCCTCTGCTTTATGGATTCACCTAAAAATTAAGCAACCAGGCATCAATTTAGCTGGCCCCATGAAATTTCCTGCTGTTTTATCCACTTCTAATAATGTGCACGTAAGCACTTAATGTTCGAACTAGCTCCTACTTTATGTATATATTATATCTAAATCATTTATTTAAAGGGGCTCCTGAAACGTAAGAAACAGCTACTTGTCTTTTAGAAATCAGGGGGTAATCAACCTCACTCTGGATTAAATTCTTGAATTAAACTAACCAGAAACCTAAATCAAGGCTCCTTACAGCAGACAGTCTTGCAGGATACAGGAGGCACCAGCAGGAGCCATCCTGAGCTTGGCGCCTGTGACAGTCTGTCCTGGGCCTGTGGACTCTGAAGCCTGAGGTTTCAGTGACCCTGGAAAATGCCCCTGGCCTGGAAAAGGGATTCAGTAAGGGGTTTTCACTTACTAGCTAAGTCTCCCCACATAAGTTATGTGGGGAGAACAGAGGAAGGAGTCCTCTTCAGTAAGAAGATCCCCAGCAAGAAAGAGCTGCTCATGCTTCCTTCTGTAGAGGAGAAAGGGCAGGGGGATATGTAGGAGTCTTCCGCCAAGTTGACTGCCAAGTACATCTCTACACAAGACGGGCTGGCAATAGGTCATATTCCCATGTTCTAAACAGTCAGCAGCTTCTGTAGACTTTCCCCAGGGAGAAGGAGGCACTGACCACAGGGGGACATATTCTGGATCTCCTTAGCAGTTTTTCACAGCAAATTTTAACAGTAGGGTTATACATCAACCTCTTGTCTGCCTGGTTAAAGTTCATAATACCCCTTGTGGCAAACTATTTTCTAACAAGGCAAGGGCATTTCTATTATCACAGCATCATATCTGCTCTTTTACTACGTGGCCTTGCTACCCCTTCCCCCAAGAGGAGGGGTCCACTACATTTCCCCTTGATTCCTGGCAGGCTCACGACCATAGGATCAAG
Organism: Mesoplodon bidens; assembly: GCF_964165515.1. Taxonomy (NCBI): domain Eukaryota; kingdom Metazoa; phylum Chordata; class Mammalia; order Artiodactyla; family Ziphiidae; genus Mesoplodon; species Mesoplodon bidens. Next base: position 67,406,815 of record NC_138178.1, read on the forward strand.
AGATCACAGCAGGCAGGGGGTGACCTCCTAGGATGGGTGCTCATAGGTGATGCAGCCTTGACTCCTGGAATCCTGTAACGACAGCCCTGAGGCCGCCATTCTATCAGGATGCCAGGCCACATGGACAGGCATGGGCAGGCGGTCCATGGGCAATCCTAGTGTTTGCGTCATCCAAACCCAGGCCCCAAAAGGAGCCTTCAGGTTAATCCCATCTTCATTCTTTCCAGCTGGGGCCCCAGATGTTATGGAACAGAGACAAACCATCTTCATTCTGTCTGAATCCGGCTTAATAAAAAAGTGGTTTATCTGCTAAGTTGTGGTGTCATTTGCTAGGAAGCAGTTAGTAACCAGAACACCCTGAACCAGACCAGCTTGAGTATGTTGAAGTTTGGGGCTATGAGAGGCTGCACATGACACATGGCCCTCCCAGGTACCCCCGACTTTGTGAGACCACCCTTGGCACCCAGCTGTCTTTCCTGAAAGGCATGGTTTTGCATTCTTGCTCACAAAAATGTATTTTAATGCCTGACTATGACAACGGGTACATCTTCACATTTTAAAAGGCAACACACGTCCCAGGTCTATCCTGGGTCAGCTAGGACAACACAACCTCCCCTCCCCTTAGATTCTGACTTGGCACCCGATGCCCTGCACTGCCTGGTCCCCACATAGCCTTTCCATCCCCCGATGCACTGTCTATGCTCCAGCCACACTGGGCCACTCACCTCACCCACTGTTTATTCATTTAACCTTTATCCTAACGAGGGGCATTTTTACTACTTCCAACCACTTAGGACAGATTTTAAATAATAAGGGATAAACATCCTCACATATAAGTCTGCATCGTATCTTTAGTCATTTCCATAGGAAAGATTCTTAAAAGTGGGACTGTGGGGCACTGAGTATGAGTTTCAAGGATCCTGATACATACTGCAGAGTGGTTTTCCAGAAACCGATTACCAGCAAAGTTGGACACGGTTTGAAACCTCATAGGTCATTCCTATTTTTCTTTTGTGAACTGTTTCCCCCGGTCCTTTGGCCATTTGAGGGCATGTGTTTTCTCACTGGTGGGCAGGGGTCTTTTGTGATGCCCGTGTTCCCAACGTAGTTACTGCACCCACCCTGCCTTCAAGCGGGAACAAGGCAGGTGGGCGCCGGCTGGCTCAGAACCCACACTGGTGGGGACTGACCGCATGATGATAACCCAAAGCTTAGAATCATGAGGGGGTGCAGGGTAAGGAGATACGGGAGTCTGGGAGGGGGGGATGCAGGAGCTTAGCTGCAGAGCTGCTCACTGAAATGAGGCCCAAAGGAACTTCATAACCAGAAACAGAAAGCCCAGAGGGGGGCCAAAGGCTGGGTCTGTCCCCAGAGTCCACCAGAGATCAATGTGTTTGGATCTGGATGGGCAGGTAAAGAGGCAAAAGGTGAGGTCAGAAAGTGAGGAACAGGGGCCCATGGGTGCAGGCAGGGCGGCAGGAAGCCTGAGGAGTGGTGAACAGGGAGGGCCTGAGCAGGGGCCCTGGTTGGGGGATGGTGTGGGGCAGGGCAGACCAGGCAGACAGTGACAGCAACAGTCCTGGCAAGGGGCTTGAGGACCTGACTGGCAGATGGGCAGTGACAATGGAAAGCAGGTATTTTTAGAAATAACTTCTCATGACTTCATGATGGATTGGCTGTGATGAAAGACAGGTGTTACATGTGAATCCAAAATCTCTGAACATCGGGAGGCCTGGAGCAGAAGCTGGCCGACAGACAGAGCTCCCTTTGGAACCCCACGTTGATGTGTGGATGTCACCCTGGTGACTAGCATGCTGGCCTGGGGCACAGAGGACAGTTCTGAGTGGAGGGATAACTTCGGGAATCTGCACAAAACTAGCATTGAAAGCCACGGGTCTTGAGACACCAAACAAGAGTTGAGTTAAAAAGAAAAGGATTCTGGACTGAGCCTGCAAGAACTCCAACATCTGAAGGTCAGGTGGACAAGGAAATACCAAGAACCAACACTTGGGCTGGGAAAGGGGTGGCCACTGAGCTGGGGAGAAACTGAAATGCTGTGGCATTCTGGAAACCCAGGGAGAAAGTGCTTAAAGACTAGGGAAAAAAGGCAGAACCCCCAGCTGCTAGAAAACAGGAAATGAAAAAGCTGAGTTTAACAGACACCTGATGTGGGCAAGTATGGAGGGGATGATGTGTCCAGCACCCAGGGGCCTGGACTTCAATGGCCATGAAAGAACCCCAAAGCTGAGCTTCCTCAAGACCCTGCCAGGGGATCCACAAGGTCAAAACAACCACTGTAAGATGGTGTTTGTCTTTTCACCGTACTGACACTGATGGTGAAAAGCAAAGGTGGTGCCTTTGCACAAATCAAGACAATAGCACCAAATGTACCAATAGCCTTTGTTCTCTTCACCATCAGTCAGAATTACAGAAACACCACCACAAAAATAAAACAGAAAAACAAACAGAAATCAAATTAACTTAAGAATGCCCTTGCACTTGAGCCAAGACATTTGGGTATGTGTACGCAGCAGTGAAAGCTGCCCTATTCACGCCACATATTAGGTGTCACTTTGAACAAACAACATAATCTTACTGAGCTTCAGTTTCCTCATCTATAAAGTGGGGCAAGATCAGAAAATTCAATGATGCATTCTGTAACACACACAAAACAGGACTAGGTATAGAATAAGCATTCAATTAATATTAGCTACTATTATTATTTAAAACAAAGGTTTTTATCTAGTACAGAAAGTTCTCTATCTTCCAGCAATACTCTCTGAGTTTGCCTGGGCAATGAAGGCAAAGAGGCCTGGAGCTTGGACAGGAATCGTGTTACAAGAACCTCCTCTTGTATGAGCCAGACAGAGGGTGGGTGAGCCAGTGGAAGGGGCTGTGGCTCAAGGCTGGGGTATGTCACCTCAGCTATGGGTACAGTGGTGAGCGGTGGACGGTGCTTGGGAGACAGGTGACAGGGGATCCTGTGTGAGTGCACCGCTGTGGGGTGTGTCACTGCACCCCGTGGCTCTCTGTGCCCTGCTGCTTCCTCCGTCACCGCATTTCATAACCACGTGGGTGGCAGCAGAGAAATGTCCTCAAGAAAAAGTCAGATAGTGGGTCTGACAATGAAGGTTTCTAGCAAGAAGGTAGAGCCAACTCACTCTGGGATGGGGAGGTCTAGAAGGGACCTCCTGGCAGAGCTCTGAGAGAGCCACTCCGTGGCTCAGAACCACATCACCAGAGCTCTGAGCTGGGACCCTGGACTGATGTCAGAGATGGCCCAGCCTCCCTCCTCATTCCATCTTGTTACATGCATAAGGCCTGCTGTTCTCCAAAAGAAGGACCTCAAGGAGGAGGGAAAATGTTGTTTTACATCGAAACATAGATATTTGGCTCCAGAGATGCTTCTCCAACCGGAGAAACCCAAGGAGGACTGATCAGACCTTGCAGGTGGAAAACCATGGCACAGAGATCCGTGACATGCAGAGGCATGGCGGGTGTGTCCTGAAGGAACCGTAGGGTTGTCTGGACCTTGCTCCCAAGAAGGTCCACCACCACATGGTCACGGAAACAAGTAGCTTGATCTCAAGGCAGGACATTGTGTTTTCCAAGCCAGATGTGATTGCATTATTGGAGTAACAAAAGGAACCCTTGGTGGTTGTAAGGGAAGGAACAAGAAGACAGCACCCATCTGTTGGCTTAGCAAGTGAAGCTATGTGTTACCTTGAAACTGAGTTCTTAAAGGACACAGCAGGAAAGGATTTGGTTCTCTAATAGGAATGATAAATTTTCCAAGTTTGGAGTTAGGTAGCTAATCAGCTATGGAGAGATAACCATGTGCAGAAAACGTACATTTCCCTCCCTGCATCAGGGAACCTGTAACGGAGGAGGACCCAATGGCTGTAGGAATGTGGGAAGCCTCTCAGAACTCATACTGGAGAGGTGCCCTGTGACTGCGGTGAGTGTGGGAAGGCATTCAGTGCATAGCACCCACTTGCTGGAAATCAGAGCACTCCTACTGCTGAGAAACCTTTGAGTGTGAAAAATGTAGGAAGTTCTTTAGACTTAATTCAAGCCTCAAAGTACATCATAGAAGTCATAATGGTGAGAATCCCTTTGAGTAAAGATAATGCAGAGAGGCTTAGAGAAATGGCAGGCAATGTCACACATAGCATAGAATTCACAGCAGTGCAAAATCCCTCCCATGAACACAGTATGGGAAGATCTTTAGATATGGTTCAATCCTTAGAAGAAATCAGGGAATTCATACCGGCACAAGACCATATGGAATACAGGGAATCCCCCAGTAATGGCCCAAGCCTTGTCCAACATCAAAGAATTTGTAATAGGCTTTATTTAACCTAAAAGCCTACTGTTATATCATTACAGTATCTTGTAGTTGGACAGTATACTGAATAATCATTCTGTCAATCCACAATGCCAGACCCAGAGTAATAATCAAGAATTCATTTTTTAATAACTGGGTGAATGAATGGGTTCTCTTTGATTTTCTAGGTAAAATGATTGCAAAGAATAAGTTTTGTTTCTGCCTTTCCAATATTTATACCTATATTTTCTCTTCCTTGTATTAATGCATTAAACCTGATTTCAGACCCTGAGAAATACAGAAAAGACTTTGTACTAATGTGCCTGATGAAGGTGTCATCATGCCAAAGCGCCCTTTGGACTGCAGTTATGGAAACCCACACGAGTTGGTGAAACTGACTCTGAGAGCCAGGAGCGATCTGGGCCCCAGCCCGGGCAGGAACCAATGTTATGCTATAAGGTACCCAAACAATGTTCTCTCAACTCCCATCTCCGCCTCTCCTGTTACCCATCCCAGTGGCTATTGATGAAGAGAAGACTCTCCTGAAGAACCACGTGCAAGGTCCCAGGAAAGAATGCCTTGCCTTTCAGGTACCCTCCTTGGGTCAGTCATCAACAGTCCACAGCTAGGACCGTGTCGGCCCTGGTGTGGGTGAGGCACCTGTCAATCAACTGCGGTAGTGGTTCCAGTGGTATCGGGGTGCAGGGACAGGGCCGTTTCTATGCACATGCACCAATGAGAGCTGAAGGGGAAGGGCATCCTTAGAACAGAGGTGCTGAGAACCCCAAAGTCATCCACAGCACAGAGCCCAGATTTGCAGGGCCCTTTGTAGTTTACGCAGAGCTTGTTCATATCATCTCCACTGCTCCATCTTCAATATTCCGGGATTCTATTTTATATACATTTTACACATGAACAGACAGAGGCTCAAGGAGATTCAGTGACTTTTCCAAGGCCATACAATTATGAAACCCAGGGACTCCAGCTCCAAATTCTATTCTCTCCAGTCTCTCTGGCCATTGTCATACAGCGATGACCATCTCTTACACCCAGTTAGATCTCTGACATCATTGAAGTCTTAAGGAGTTTGGAAGTGAATTTCAAACTTTTGAGACTCTCAGGGATGATACTCCCAATTAAACACTGAGTGACGGTTACAAAGAATATCTACAAGTGTTCACTATAAGCAACGCTAAACATCGCCAAGCCACGTCGTTCCCCACATGGGGTAGAAACTAAGAGATCTGCTGGGAACTTTGTCTGGAATCAGAATCATATTCAGCCTCACATACAAACAAGTGGGAATATTTGTTTCCTGGCCTGCTGTGGTGTTCCCCAAGAAACACAATCGCTCCCAAGACGTCTGAGAGTAATCCCCACCAAAATGTCAATGGTGTCAATGTTTCTAGTGCTAAATGTTAATTTTGGAAATAAAAAATAAAGGCCACTATTTACATGAACTCTCTGAGACTAAAAGACATAGGAATAAGGACAACACACTTGTCTTTCTCCATGATTATATTTCAAATGCATATTCTCCCCACCTAGTCTGGTGTTATTGAGGCCCCTTATCACAACCTCAAAAGTCCTGGACACATTTGTTCACACCCTGATGATGATTTCAATAGGCAGCACATTTAAAAGATACCCAAACCCTAACCCTAACCCCTAACCCTAACCCTGAGACTGGATGATCTCAGCTTTTCTGTAAGAAAGTTGGGAGTGGATGCCTTCCCTGAGGGTCACCAGGGATGGGGACTCACGCCGCACACACTGTGAGCCTGTGTCATGACTTGGGGCTTATCCACTGCCCTAAACTCCCCAGCTGAGTCAGCTGCCTGGGTCTCCTCACGACCCCGGCCCCTTCCTCCTCTTCTCCGCTGGCTGCTCCAGTCTTTCATTCAGCAGAAGCTTTTTCCTGTTTCAAATATGAATGATTTCAGCCATATTTTCTTCCACTTCTCAGATCCATCTGATGAGCACAGTTGGCCCCAGAGCAGAGCAACACAGAGGAAGGTGGTGGGGTAGGGGGTGGGGAGCAGGTGGGAAAAGCGAGCAGAAAATGCCAATCCTTATTCTTCTCCTTGTCACAATTATATCTGCAAAAAGACACCAGTAGTTGTGTTTCTGGGGAAAACAGGTAAAACTATGAAAAGCAGTGCTGCTGCGTTATAGCCCACCAACCTTGCCTCCACACCATTTTCATGCAGTTAGACCTACTGGTGCCAGGACCGGGAGATTTCATTCCCAGGTTCCATCCAGTCTGAGGATTCTCAACAGCTGGGAGAAAGGGTGAGGGTACAATTTAAAGTCCTCACAGCTGGATGCATCTCTGGATTCTAAGGTTCTACCATGTGGAGGTGGAGCACCACTGCCCTGTGGACTCAGCATCCCTGGGAGATGGAGAATGTCATCCCTCCCAGATAGACCAGGGCCAATAGCGGCCAGGGACCTTTGATACCATGGCGATGGCTGGGTGGGTGGGTGGTCAGAACCAGCAGGGACTGTGAAAACCAAGTGGTTGAACCCACGCCCAGAGATTCTGATTCAGGAGGGCCGGGAGGGCCTGAGAATGTGCACTTCTAGAAAGTTCCCAGGTGATGCTGACGCTGCTGGTTTGGGACCCTAAAGCTTTCGTTTTATAGATGAGAACCCTGAAGACCTCAGAGGGGACGCCATGACTGGAACCCAGGTCTCTTGACTCAAAGAAATCCTCTAACAAGAAGGAAAGAAGGAAGGGAAGAAGGAAGGAAGGGAGGAAGGGAAGAAGGCATTAAACTTAAAAAAAGAAGAGAAAGCACAAAACAGCTCGCTGAAGTCTGAGTGTGTGGGGAAGGCACTATCCATCTGGGACCCTGGGATGAGGGCGCTGGGGGGCTGCAACTGGCTCCACTGCTCAGCTGCCTTCCAGCCGATGTCTCACAGCAACTCAGAAAATGTAACTAACTCCTCTGGCCTGCAGAGCCCTCTGGGCCCACCCTCCCTCAACCCATTAATGGAAGCCTGGGGGCAGCATACACTGCCTTGAGGCACCAAGCCTGCAGGAGGAGGTGCTCCCTTTATGGAACTGCCCGAGGGAAGGTCTCAAGGAGACAGAGTCAGAGGTCAAGGTCCTCTATGTAAGTCAGGGTAAGAATCAGAGAATTGGGACATTAACCAAGGTGACTTTTTTTTAATTCAAGTATAATTAATTTACAATATTGTGTTAGTTTCAGGTATACAGCAAAGTGATTCAGTTATACATTTTTTCAGATTCTTTGCCATTATAGGTTATTATAGGATATTGCATATAGTTCCCTGTGCTAAAGAGTAGGACCTTATTGTTTGTCTGTTTTATGTATAGTGGACAAAGTAGGAGTCTAGGATTAACAAATACAAACTACTATACAAAGTGACTTCTTTTCCCAGAATATTCGTGGTGGAAACAGTGGGCTGAGAGGGAGAAGTCTTGATTTCTAGTCTTGACCTTACAACAAGCCGTCATCTTAGGTGAGTCACGTGGTCCCTAGGAAGTTGGATTTTGTTAAATATACAAAATTAATGATTTATTAGGGATTTTTCCAAATTTTCCATTCCATCATTCATCTTATTTTTTGGTTTTCTTGCTTTGCCCCTCTTTTTGAGTAGGAGGGTCAAGGAAGTCACATCTCCGCTTCTAGTTTGTAGAATAGGAAAAGCTTACCTAAACGGGTATTTGTGACATGGGCCCATGATGAGGGAGTCAGGTAACCCAGCAGCTAAAAGCCTTTCTAGTCGGCTTTGTGTTGACCAGGCTGACATGTGTTCCTATGATCTGCCATGAAGTGGATTTTATATTAACTGGCCTTCAAGAATATTCCACAGAGGAGGCCTCTGCCCCGTTTGAAACCTGCCTTCCTGCAGCTCTCCTGGGCCTTGCCCTTCAGCTCCCGAGGACAAAGGTCCTGGGGCGCAGGGCTCGGCTGGGGCTGCCCCTTGTCTCCATCTCCATCGACACTCTCCTTAAATGCACTCATACGTGAAGGCTCTAAACAGCATCTGTGCGATGCAGAGGAGGCCACAGCCCTACCTCCAGCTCAGACATCTCCCTGCAACTCTGGATTTCTGCGTCTGCCTGCCCTCCTGACGTTTCCACCCACTCCAACCCAGCCTCACCCAGCCAGACCTCTTCACTTCTTACCCCACACCCTCTCCAACCCCTCCTCTTCCCTCCCCAGCTTAATAAACAGCACCGGCAGCCACCCAGCTTCCCAGCCAAGAACCTAAGCCTTCCTGATTTCTTCTCTTTTTCTGGCCCCACATGCAGCCAGTGGGCAGATGAGAACACATATCACATCTCTCCCCTTCTCGTGGCCTCCATGTCCCCACCTTGGCTACTTCCTAATATCTCTTGCTCCACTGCCTGATACCCCTGCATCCTTTACCTGACTACAATCCAAGCCCCACACAGAAGGCACAGACTTTTTAAAAAAAGCAAAAACCAGATTTCATCACCCCCAACTGAAAACCTCCCGGTGTCTGAAACCCAAACTCCATGGCCAGGCTCACAAAAGCCTGTCCTGCTCAGCCCTGCCTCCCTCCCCGGCATCCCGGGCCCCACGGCTCGCCGACCAGCTGGCCGCCTTGGGTCCTAACCTGGAGCTTCTTTCATCTGTTGTTCCCACTGCCTGGCTCCTCCCCCTGGTACAGGTCTCACCCTGAACGTCTCCTCTGAGACACTCTGCTGACCATTCAGGCTGAAGTGGGCCAGGCTCTCTCTGCCACACCACCCTTAGTTCTCTGCACCTCAGTTATCACCGCCAGATCATTTTCTTGTTTATGTGTTGTCTTCCCCACCAGGATGCGGGCATGCTCACCTCTGCAGCCTCAGAGCCCACTCGGGACAGTGGCTGGCCCCTAGGAGTGCTCAGGAAACACTCACGGGGCCCCAGTGATGGGACACTGGCAGGGCTTCCTCTGGGAGCAATAGCCCAGGGACAGAGGCCAGCGCCAGGGGTCTCGCCCTGCACTGCTGGGGATAACCCTGCTGCAGTCATGCAGGATGGCTCTTCTAACTACCATCCATAGAAAGCACCACAGACCTCGCACCCAATGTGAAGGGGCAGGTGGCACGTGGACACTGAGAATGACCCCCAAACCGACTTGCCTCACCCCACCCCCTGCCCACGAGGGCACTCAGAGGATCTGTGCTGCATCTCAGCTCAGCTTCCCAGCTTTTCCGAGCATCTCTCCAGGAAGAGCCAGGGACGCCCTTTCTGATAAACTGGGGTAGGATCTGTCCTCTTTCCCTGCCTGCATCCATCGGGGACTTCAGTCACTTCAGTTCCCACCCTCTGGGCTGATTCTGGCTTGGTGGTGGCTGTTACCCACCAGGATCACCAACCAGGAGTGGAGGGGGCATGGGAGCTGCTGGGCTGCGGGGGTCCTGGGGGAGACCAAGGCCAACATCTCCCTTTCCTCCAGCCTCCACGGCTCCCCTTGGGACAGAGGGTCACCTCCTGACTGCCCTAGTCTCCCTGGCCTCTCTGCTTACCGTCCTCCATTACCCCTCCATGGTCCACTGTTGCCTTCTTCCTAGAAAGCATCCCTACTCTTCTCTCTGCCTCTTATGAACAGAATGACACGTTTCCTGCTCATTCTCTGTCATTAAATCACAGTTCTGGAAGGGGGAGGGAGGTGTCATTTTCTTAAGTCTTCCTGTTTTCCTGACCAGAGCTACCAGTGGAAGGCTTACTGCCATTTCCCTGTCACTTACAGAAGGCCATTCAGCTGCCCTCCAATGCATGCTTCTCTGATTAAAAATGATTTGGAGCATCTTTCCTTTGCTTTTAACCTTGTGATTTTCCTGTCCTGTAAAATGCCTGAATATATACTTTGCCCTTTTTTCCACCTGGGCTTTTCTTGGTTTCTGTTGATTTGGAAGAGTTCCCTGCATACTGTTCCTTGAAATTGGTGAGATTCCCCCCAGAATGTCATCTGACTGTGGGTGCTATCCAAGGTGACCTTCATTAAACAGAAATTCTTAATTCTGATGTGATCAAATTCTTTCTTTTTTTTTGCCTTATAATTTGTGCTCGTCAGGTTCATTTAAGTCCTTCCTACAGCTAAACCTTCTTCAATTAACTTTATAATTTTATCTTTCACATTTAAGTCTTTTTAACCTCTGTATGTGGTGTTTGGTATAGATCCAGTTTCCTTTTTCTCTATATTCAAATTTCCCTCTATGGAGAGTTTCTATATAGAAACTTTCCTTATTGATTTGTGGTTCCACCTTAATGTATATTAAGCTCCTGTCCTATGGAAGTCTGTTTCTGAGCTCCTTCTTCTATGCTGTGGGTCCATTTGTCTGTACTTGCACAAGACCACAATTTTTAATCACTAGAGATTTGTGGTATGCCTTAATATCTGGCAAAGTAACTTTACACTGACAGCTAGACCTTTAAAGAGATTATTTAATAACTCTATCTCACCATGCACAAGGCAATGTAATAATCCCAATGATATACACACCTATCCTAATATAAAATGGTCACTTCCTATTTTTGTTGAGTGCCCATTGTTACTGGTATATGATGGGGGGGATGGGAGAAAACTATAAATGATAAATGATTGCTTCATTCATTCACCAAATATTTATTAAGCACCTACTAAGTGCTAGCTGGCATTGTTCTAAAGGCTGGGGATGGAGCAGTGAACACAAACCAAAAAAGAAACCCTGCCTTCATGGAACTTACATCTGAGTAATGGAAATCAGGAAATCATTTCAACAGCCTCTCCTCCCCCTAGCCTACTGGCTAGGGAATGTTCCTTCCCTGGGTGTCCTGGGTAAGAACCTACTCTGGCTTTTTTTTTTTTTTTTTTTGTGGTACGCGGGCCTCTCACTGCTGTGGCCTCTCCCGCCGTGGAGCACAGGCCCCGGACGCGCAGGCCCAGCGGCCACGGCTCACGGGCCCAGCCGCTCTGCGACACGTGGGATCCTCCCGGCCCAGGGCACGAACCCACGTCCCCTGCATCGGCAGGCAGACTCCCAACCACTGCGCCACCAGGGAAGCCCTTACTCTGGCTTTTCTAGTGAGTGTTTCATGAGAAGAGAGACCATTTTAACCTGCAAGTAAATAAAATGTTATTGCTTCTCTTAGGGTTTATAGGCAACCCAGATCTATGAATTAATTTACTCAAGATTTAATTTAAAAATAAAAATCAATGTTATTTAGGTTCATTGAAATAACAGCTAATTTCTTTTCTCTCCAGAGTTTAGTCATTGTTCTGATATTGAATAAAGATCTGCAAAAATGAAGATTAAAAATACTGCTGTTATGAATCTTTTAAATGATAATACAATCTAGTTATGTTCATTATGTTTTTTTCATACTGAAAATGAGACTATTGGGCTCCCCTGGTGGCGCAGTGGTTGAGAGTCTGCCTGCCAATGCAGGGGACACGGGTTCGTGCCCCGGTCCGGGAGGATCCCACATGCCGCAGAGCGGCTGGGCCCATGAGCCATGGTCGCTGAGCCTGCGCGTCCGGAGCCTGTGCTCCACAACGGGAGAGGCCACAGCAGTGAGAGGCCCGCGTACTGCAAAAAAAAAAAAAGAGAGACTATCCCTGAAAACAGCAACTTGGGACTAAAAGAAATTTACACAAATTCAGATCTGCACTCTCCTCATCCCAGGGTGAGTAGTAACACAGGAGGACGCAGTTCATCCTAGATGCATGCACAGGCTTTGCTGGGGGCCTCTCCTAGCCAGTGGGTGTTCCCAAGATACCTGAGGTTTCCAGTCTACCAGACGCTCAGCGGGAGGAGGGCTGACTGCAGTTTTTAGCACCACGGTGGTTTCACTTCATTTGCTCAGAACAGTATCGTAACATAGGGCTCAGATACCCTCAGGGGTTCAGCCAGAGAGCCGACCTGGGGGAGATAGGTTTACTATGCTCCACAGAGGCTTCAGAGTGAGAGAGACCTGAGGTAGGAGGAGGTGGAGCTATGACACACACAGTTATGGACTGGCTGATCTCTCCAGTATTTCTGAGAGGGGACAACAGTGGGCTGGGATTCCTGTTAACTTCCTATGTCCTCCCAGGCAGGTCCCACAGAGGGTGCCTCCTCACCTGCCTTTACAGAGCACTGGGGTTGGGAGCACACCTGGGCAACGTGGGGCATATTTTGACCTCTCGTAGGTAAGCCTCCTAGGGCACACAGAATTCTGAATGCAGCCAGTGGTGCTAAGTGCTTTCCCCTGCATGGAGCTTCGAGCTCTTCCCTCTTTCTCCAAGCCTGGCACCTGGGCAAATGCTTTAACAGTCTTGTTCCCGAAACCCTCAAGATAACCCCATGAGGACGGTGCATCATTCACATTTCACTGAAGGCTGAGATGAGTCTTGGAAAGCCTGCACAAAATGCAACAAGAGCGTCTCTTCCTTGTGGCGGCCGCTAGAGAGCAGAGTACGAACTGCGGCAACCGGAGTCATGGCAGGACAGGCATTTAGAAAATTTCTTCCCCTCTTTGACCGAGTATTAGCTGAAAGAAGTGCAGCCAAAACTGTAACCAAAGAAGGCATTATGTTTCCAAAACAATCACAAGGAAAAGTATTGCAAGCAACGGTAGTAGCTGTTGGATCGGGCTCTAAAGGAAAGGGTGGAGAGATTCAACCAGCTGGTGTGAAAGTCAGAGATAAAGTTCTTCTCCCAGAATATGGAGGCACCAAAGTAGTTCTAGACGACAAGGATTATTTCTTATTTAGAGATGGTGACATTCTTGGAAAACACGTTGACTAAAATAAGTCACTACTGAAATGGCATCACGTGAAGCTAGCTGCCCATTCCACTGAAGTTCTGAAATCTTTCATCATGTAAATAATTTCCATGTTTCTCTTTTATAATAAACTAATGATATCCAAACTAATGAAAAAAAAAGGCCACAAGATTCAGAGCAGGGACTGTAACCGAGCAGGACCCCATGGGGCCTTTGCTGAATAGACACCCTCCACCCCCATGTCCTCTGCCTGTCTCTTGTCTGCAGAAAAACCTTAGCTTCTTAGGCCTTCCCTGATTTCCAAAGAGTAAATTTAATCAGAGAAGTGAAAAAAATGCAGAAAGAAAGGAAACAGTTAAGCAAACCAAAATAATAATAGTTTAGCCATTAAACAAAGTCGAAGACCTTTAGTTCCTCCTTAAGAGCTATAGATAATATTCTGAGCCATGTCCTTTGAGCTATTTTGCAGGTAATGAAACCCCTACCAGGTGGAAGAAGTTAACTGTATGCTGCCCACAAGCATATAGACCCCAGACCAGTTGGAACCAGAAGGTTGATGGTGTTGACTCCCTTGCCACCAACCAATCAGAAGAATGTCCACAAGCTGATCACACACTCCACAACCCCCTCCCTCACCCAGTCTCTAAAAACCTTTCCCTGAAACCCACTGGGGAGTTTAGGTCTTTTTGAGCATTAGCTGCCCGGACTCCTTGCTTGGCTCCTGCAATAAATGCTGCATTTTCCTTCACCACAACCCAGTGTCAGTAGATTGGCTTTACTGCACATAGGCAAGCAGACCCAAGTTTGGATCGGTAACAGAACCATGGCCATGTTTACTGAACCTGAATCTCTGCATTAGTCAGGGCTCTCCAGAGAAACAGAACCAGTAGGGTGTGTGTGTTTATGTCTCTATCTATATGTCTCTATTTTCTCTCTATTTACCTACCTATCTGTAACAGAGGTTGATTTGAAGGAATTGGCTCCCATGATTATGGGGGTTGGCAAGTCCAAAATCTGCAGGGTGGACTGGTAGGCTGGAGACTCAAGGAAGGGATGATGCTGCAGCTTGAAGCAGAAGGCTGTCAGGAGGCAGAATTCCTTCCTCCAAAGCTGACCTAAGTTTGTTCTTTTGAGGCTTCAGCTGATTGGATGAGGCCCACCCACATCATGGAGGGTCATCTGCTTTACTCAGGGTCTACTGATTTATATGTTAACCACATTTTAAAAACACCTTCACAGCAGCATTCAGATGTGTTTGACCAAAATATGGATACTATGATCTAGCCAGGTTGACACATAAAATTAACCATCACTGTTTCCGTAATTGTTAGACATAACGTAAAAGAAATTAAGAACAAAAGTAAGCTTCTAGGTTAACTAGGACCCCACATTTTTATAGCACGTCTAGTTTTTATTCTACATTTATATTAGACAGAGGTTTCTTTCCAACATCACTCTTGTGCAAACATGAAAAGAAAATTAAGATTTCCTGGAATTCTTCATCAATCATGCCCCATGTCCTGACACCTCAGGAGCGAGGATGCTGTCAGAGTTGCCTCTGGGATGTTATTCCAAGCTGCAGACACCCCTCTGCAAGCTGAGGGGTGGTGTTTTATTGCTTAGGGTGGGCCGACTGATTTTTTTTTTATGTATTTCAGCAATAAAAAAGAACGATAAACTCATCTACCTCTAGAGACCTTCCTTCTTTGGGATACATAAAGCACTTGATTCTGGTGGGCAAGGAAGTGTAGACTCACAGTCATGTCTTAAAGAGGCTTACCTGTTCCATTAAGATGAAATCCAAGTGCCACTCTCTGCCCCCCATCCTTCTGTGCACACAGCACCATCTCTCTTCAATGCAGGGTCAAGTGTAATCCCTCTGAAGATGTTTTAACCAGTAAATCAAACTCAGCACATGAAAAACGGTGACACCATAAACTGCCATGACCAGGTGTGCACAAGCCTGGGCCATGACAACCAGCCCTGGACCTGGGCGGGGGCACGACTCCCAGCAATTTTAGAGGTGATGGAATGTGGAGGAAACGTGCATCTTAGAATCCATGAACTATTCCTACAGCTCATTCACTAGAAATACTGAATCTTCAGAAGTGGCCCACCATCCAGTGAACATGAAACAGCCTGAAGAGGGGGCAGCATTGCCATCTGTATTTACCTAATATATTACCTTATTACTAAAACCTCGAAGTTTCTAGCTGACATTTCATTACTTAAATAGCTGTCATCTCCTTTATAAACAGGCCAACCACACAGCCCAGTTTTCCTGGAAGAGCAAATTATAAATGGTGCTCCTCTGTAAAGTGTCCAATTTTGGACAATCCCAACCTGCAAGGTCAAACCCCTTTTTTTAAAATTAATATTTATTGGAGTATAGTTGCTTTACAATGTTGTGTTAGTTTCTGCTGTACAGCAAAGTGAATCAGCTACAGTATACATATATCCCCTCTTCTTTGGATTTCCTTCACATTTCGGTCACCACAGAACACCGAGTAGAGTTCCCTGTGCTATACAGTAGATTCTCATTAGTTATCTATTTTATACATAGCAGTGTATATATGTCAATCCCAATCTCCCAATTCATCTCACCCCTCCTCCCCTCTCCCTGTATCCATATGTCCATTCCCTACCTCTATGTCTCTATTTCTGCTTTGCAAACAAAGAACACTCTTTGACATAAATTGCAGCAAAATCTTTTTTGATCCACCTCCTAGAGTAATGAAAACAGAAACAAGAATTAACAAATGGGACCTAATTAAATTTAAAAGCTTTTGCACAGCAAAGGAAACCATAAACAAAACAAAAAGACAATTCTCAGAATGGGATAAAATATTTGTAAACGAAGCAATCTCCAAAATATACAAACAGCTCATGCAGCTCAATATAAAAAAAAAACAACCTTATCAAAAAATGGGCAGAAGACCTAAATAGACATTTCCACAAAGAAGACCTACAGATGGTCAAGAAGCACATGAAAAGATGCTCAACATCACTAATTATTAGAGAAATGCAAATCAAAACTACAATGAGGTATCACCTCACACCAGTCAGAATGCCCATCATCAAAAAATCTACAAACAGTAAATGCTGGAGAGGGTGTGGAGAAAAGGGAACCCTCCCACACTGTTGGCGGGAGTATAAAGTGGTACAGCCACTATGGAGAACAGTATGGAGGTTCCTTAAAAAACTAAAAATAGAACTACTATAAGATCCAGCAATCCTAACTCCTAGGCATATACCCAGAGAAAACCATAATTTGAAAAGATATATGCACCCCAATGTTTGCTGCAGCACTATTTACAATAGCCAGGACATGGAATCAACCTAAATGTCCATCAACAGAGGAATGGATAAAGAAGATGTCGTACATACATACAATGGAATATTACTCAGCCATAAAATAGAACAAAATAATGCCATCTGCAGCAACACAGATGGACCTAGAGATTGTCATACTGCGTGAAGTAAGTCAGACAGAGAAAGACAAATATATGATATTGCTTATATGTGAAAACTAAAAAATGATACAAAATGAACTTATTTACAAAACAGAAGTAGAGTCACAAATGTAGAAAACAAACTTACGGTTACCAGGGGATAAGGGGGGGATGAATAAGTTGGGATTGACATATACACACTACTATATATAAAATAGATAACTAATAAGAACCTACTGTATAGCACAGGAACTCTACTCAATACTCTGTAATGGCCTATACAGGAAAAGAATCTAATAAAGAGTGGATATATATATGTATATGTATAACTGATTCACTTTGCTGTACACATGAAACTGGCACAACACTCAAATCAACTATACTCTAATAAAAATTTTAAAAAATGTTTAAATTGATTTGAAATAAAACAGACAAACAAACAAAAACAGAGATATGCTCCTATTACCGTTGTTCTAAGGAAAAATCCGTGTGTGTTTCGAGTCTCTAGTGCTGGACTATTTCTGCACGTCACATCTGTTATTGGACATTTTATTAGTCTGCTAAGGCTACCATCACAAAATATTGGGGGACTTAAACAACAGACATTTATTTACTCATGGTTCTGGAGGCTGGAAGTGAAAGATCAAGGTGTTGGAGGTTTGGTGTCTCCTGAGGCCACTCTCCTCGGCTCCCCCATGGTCACCTTCTCCCTGTGTCCTCCCGAGGTCTTCCTCTGTGCAGACACATCCCTGGTTTCTCTCCCTCTTCTTATAAGGATCAGGTCCCCACCCTCATGACCTCCTTTATCCTTAATTGCCTCCTTAAAGGCCCCGTCTCCAAATACAGTCTCACTGGGATTGGGGCTTCAATACATGAAGTTTATGTGGGGCCACAATTCAGTCCATAGCAAATGTGACCTTCCGGGAAACTCTTGAGACAGAGGAGGTCGTTGATCTAAAGGTGGTTTCCATGAGCTGCCTGGTGTCATGGGTACAGTTCATTCTTTCATTCAACAAGCATTTACTGAGCTGCCTGATGCCTGATGTGTTTGCTGTCCCAGGTGCCCGGGCTATGGCAGCGGACAATCAGAGTAGGTTCCCATGCTCCTGGGTGGCATGTGGGCAGTGGGGGAAAATACACCTAAAATAAACCAGGCAGCTTCTGGTGCTGGTCAGGCAGGCAGAGGAGAGAGGTCAAGGGTACCGGGCCTGAGATGTGATTTTTCTCCTGCTCACTGCATCAATCAAGAGGAAGGACCAAACCTCCCAGGGGATGGCCAGGAGTAAACCTGCTATAGACCTGTAAGTGCCCAAAGTGGGCAGCGAGACACTGCATCCCAGCAAGATGACCAGTTACTCTCAGCTCAGAAAACAGAAGTGTCACCCTGTGTGTTCTGGCTCGCCCACGCACAGGGCCGCTGGGAGACCGCGGGAATGCTACACACAGAGGCAAGACCTGCACTTAGGGAACCCGTGGCTTTGACGGCGGGTAGAGAGAAGCCTGCTCCTCATCTGGAGGGAGCCACACTCTCACCTCTGTGACAAGGCCCAAGGGAAAGAGCAGTCGGGTCCCTAGAGGTGCATCGAGTCGGGAATGCTAGGTGCACAGAGGGGCGGGAGGAGATAAGGTGGCTGCTGAGGCCCTCAAGGAGGAGACGGGGCTGAGGGCTATGTGGCCAGGAGGCAGCCACATAACCAGCTGGAGAAAGCTTTCTGAGCAGAGCTAAAATCAAGTGCAAAAATCTTAAGGCAGGAGTGAGTCTGGGGTGGTTCCTGGACCAGAGAGAAGGCCGGAGTGGCCAGAGGGGACCCAGCCAAGACAAGGGGCACAGAAGGGCAGAGGGCTGGGCTGCATGGGCCTGCAGGTCACGGGGTGGAGGGTGGGGGTGGGCTTTGTTCTGAGCGTGATGGGAAGACACCAAGCAGAGGAGAAACACCACCTGATCTGTGTCCCTGAAAGACCTCCGTAGCCATGGGGCAACAAGGGGATGTGTGCAGAGCTGGAGTAGCCACGAAACCAGGGGTCGGTCCACTGAGAGAGGAAAGGTGGTGTGTCTGGGCCAGTGCCAGGTTCATGCGGTGAGAGGGTCAGAGCTCATCGAGGGAAAGTGTGATGATGATGACCAAGCTGATTCAGCTGCCACCTGCTGGGTGATGATCCACGGCCCATGTCGGGGATTTGCACAAACTGTCTCTTTTTATCCAGACAGTAGTCCCAGAGCTATGTTTTTCTTCTCAGTTTGCAGATGAGAAAACACTATCAGAGAATGGTTCAAGACGGCGGAGTAGAAGGACATGCTCTCACTCCCTCTTGTGAGAGCACCAGAATCACAACTAACTGCTGAATAATCATCGACAGGAAGACACTGGAACTCACCAAAAAAAGATACCCCACATCCAAAGACAAAGGAGAAGCCACAATGAGACGGTAGGAGGGCTGGACTCACAATAAAATCAAATCCCATAACTGCTGCATGGGTGACTCACAAACTGGAGAACACTTATACCACAGAAGTCCACCTACTGGAGTGAAGGTTCTGAGCCCCACATTGGGCTTCCCAACCTGGGGGTCCGGCAATGAGAGGAGGAACTCTAGAGAATCAGATTTTGAAGGCTAGCGGGATTTGACTGGAGGACTTCAACAGGACTGGGTGAAACAGAGACTCCACTCTTGGAGGGCACACACAAAGTAGTGTGCACACCGGGACCCAGGGGAAGGAGCAGTGACCCCATAGGAGACTGAACCAGACCTACCTGCTAGTGTTGGAGGGTCTCCTGCAGAAGTGGGGGGGTGGCTGTGTCTCACTGTGAGGACAAGGACACTGGCAGCAGAAGTTCTGGGAAGTACTCCTTGGAGTGAGCTCTCCCAGAGTCTGCCATTAGCCCCACCAAACAGCCTGGGTAGGCTCCAGCGTTGGGTTGCCTCAGGCCAAACAACCAACAGGGAGGGAACCCAGCCCCACCCATCAGCAAACAAGCGGATTAAAGTTTTACTGAACTCTGCCCACCAGAGCAACACCCAGCTCTACCCACCACCAGTCCCTCCCATCAGGAAACTTGCACAAGCCTCTCAGAGAGCCTCATCCACCAGAGGGCAGACAGAAGAAGCAAGAACTACAAACCTGCAGCCTGTGGAACAAAAACCACAGTCACAGAAAGACAAACAAGATGAAAAGGCAGAGGGCTATGTACCAGATAAAGGAACAAGATAAAACCCCAGAAAAACAACTAAATGAAGTAGAGATAGGCAACCTTCCAGAAAAAGAATTCAGAATAATGATGGTGAAGATGATCTTAGACCTCGGAAAAAGAATGGAGGCAAAGATTGAAAAGATGCAAAAAATGTTTAAAAAAGACCTAGAAGAATTAAAGAACAAACAAACAGAGATGAACAATACAATAACTGAACTGAAAAATACACTAGAAGGAATCAATAGCAGAATAACTGAGGCAGAAGAACAGATAAGTGACCTCGAACACAGAATGGTGGAATTCACTGCTGCAGAACAGAATAAAGAAAAAAGAATGAAAAGAAATGAAGACAGCCTAAGAGACCTCTGGGGCAACATTAAATGCAACATTTGCATTACAGGGGTCCCAGAAGGAGAAGAGAGAAGAGGAAGGACCTAGGAAAATACTTGAAGAGATTACAGTCAAAAACTTCCCTAACATGGGCAAGGAAATAGCCACCCAAGTCCAGAAAGCACAGAGAGTCCCATACAGGATAAACTCAAGGAGAAACAGGCGGAGACACATAGTAATCAAGTTGGCAAAAATTAAAGACACAGAAAAATTATTGAAAGCAGCAAGGGAAGAACGACAAATAACATACAAGGGAACTCCCATAAGATTAACAGCTGATTTCTCAGCAGAAACTCTACAAGCCAGAAGGGAGTGGCATGACATATTTAAAGTGATGAAAGGGAAGAACCTACAACCAAGATTACTCTACCTGGCAAGGATCTCATTCAGATTCGATGGAGAAATCAAAAGCTGTACAGACAAGCAAAAGCTAAGAGAATTCAGCACCACCAAACCAGCTCTACAACAAATGCTAAAGGAACTTCTCTAAGTGGGAAACACAAGAGAAAAGGACCTACAAAAACAAACACAAAACAATTAAGAAAATGGTCATAGGAACATACATATCAAAAATTACCTTAAACGTGAATGGATTACATGCTCCAACCAAAAGACACAGGCTCACTGAATGGATACAAAAACAAGACCCATATATATGCTGTCTACAAGAGACCCACTTCAGACCTAGGAACACATACAGACTGAAAGTGAGGGGATGGGAAAAAGATATTCCATGCAAATGGAAATCAAAAGAAAGCGGGAGTAGCCATACTCATATCAGATAAAAT
The DNA here is from genome assembly GCF_964165515.1 of Mesoplodon bidens. NCBI lineage: Eukaryota > Metazoa > Chordata > Mammalia > Artiodactyla > Ziphiidae > Mesoplodon > Mesoplodon bidens. The sequence continues at coordinate 67,427,695 of NC_138178.1, forward strand.
AGCCTTTAAAATAAAGAATGTTACAAGAGACAAGGAAGGACACTACATAATGATCAAGGGATCAATCCAAGAAGATATAACAATTATAAATATATATGCACCCAACATAGGAGCAACTCAATATATAAGGCAACTGCTGACAGCTGTAAAAGAGGACATCAACAGTAACACAATAATAGTGGGGGATGTTAACACCTCACTTACACCAATGGACAGATCATCCAAAATGAAAATAAATAAGGAAACAGAAGCTTTAAATGACACAGTAGATCAGGTAGACTTAATTGATATTTATAGGACATTCCATCCAAAAAGAGCAGATTACACTTTATTCTCAAGTGCGCACGGAACATTCTCCAGGATAGATCACATCTTGGGTCAGAAATCAAGCCTCAGTAAATTTAAGAAAACTGAAATCATACCAAGCATCTTTGGTGACCACAACGCTATGAGATTAGAAATCAATTACAGGGAAAAAAATGTAAAAAACACAAACACATGGAAGCTAAACAATACGTTATTAAATAACCAAGAGATCACTGAAGGAATCAAAGAGGAAATCAAAAAATACCTAGAGACAAATGACAATGAAAACACGACGATCCAAAACCTGTGAGATGTATCACAATCAGTTCTAAAAGGGAAGTTTAGAGCAATACAAGCCTACCTCAAGAAACAAGAAAAGTCTCAAATAAACAATCTAACCTAACACCTAAGGAACCAGAGAAAGAAGAACAAAGAAAACCCAAAGTTAGCAGAAGGAAAGAAATCATAAAGATCAGAGCAGAAATAAATGAAACAGAAACAATGAAAACAATAGCAAAGATCAATAAACCTAAAAGCTGGTTCTTTGAGAAGATAAACACAATTGAAAAACCTTTAGCCAGTCTCATCAAGAAGAAGAGGGAAAGGACTGAAATCAATAAAATTAGAAATGAAAAAGGAGAAGTTACAACAGACACTGCAGAAATACAAAGCATCCTAAGAGACTACTACAAACAACTCTATGCCAATAAAATGAACAAGCTGGAAGAAATGGACAAATTCTTAGAAAGGTATAACCTTCCAAGACTGAACCAGGAAGAAATAGAAAATGAACAACCTGGAAGAAATGGACAAATTCTTAGAAAGGTTTAACCTTCCAAGACTGAACCAGGAAGAAATAGAAAACATGAACAGATCAAGCACAAGTAATGAAATTGAAACTGTGATTTAAAATCTTCCAACAAACAAAAGTCGAGGACCAGATGGCTTCACAGGTGAATTCTATCAAACATTTAGAGAAGAGCTAACACTCATCCTTCTCAAACTCTTCCAAAAAATTTCAGAGGAAGGAACACTCCCAAACTCACTCTATGAGGCCATCATCACCCTGATACTAAAACCAGACAAAGATACTACAAAAAAAATTACAGACCAATATCACTGATGAATATAGATGTGAAAATCCTCAACAAAATACTAGCAGCCTCCAACAACACATTAAAAGGATCATATGCCATGATCAAGTGGGATTTATCCCAGGGATGCATGGATTCTTCAATATATGCAAATCAATCAATGTGATACACCACATTAACAAATTGAAGAATAAAAACCATATGATCATCTCAATAGATGCAGAAAAAGCTTTTGACAAAATTCAACACCGATTTATGATAAAAACTCTCCAGAAAGTGGGCATAGAGGGAACCTACCTCAACATAATAAAGGCCATATATGAGAAACCCACAGCAAACATCATTCTCAATGGTGAAAAACTAAAAGCATTTCCTCTAAGACAGGAACAAGACAAGGATGTCCACTATCACCACTATTATTCAACATAGTTTTGGAAATCCTAGCCACAGCAGTCAGAGAAGAAAAAGAAATAAAAGGAATACAAATTGGAAAAGAAGAAGTAAAACTGTCACTCTATGCAGATTACATGATATTATACATAGAGAATCCTAAAGATGCCACCAGAAAACTACTAGAGCTAATCAATGAATTTGGTAAAGTAGCAGGATACAAAATTAATGTACAGAAATCTCTCACATTCCTATACACTAATGATGAAAAATCTGAAAGAGAAATTAAGGAAACACTCTTATTTGCCATCGCAACAAAAAGAATAAAATACCTAGGAATAAACCTACGTAGGGAGACAAAAGACCTGTAAGCAGAAAACTATAAGACACTGATGAATGAAATTAAAGATGATATAAACAGACAGAGAGATATACCATGTTCTTGGATTGGAAAAATCAATATTCTGAAAATGACTAAACTACCCAAAGGAATCTCCAGATTCAATGCAATCCTTTTCAAATTACCAATGGCATTTTTTACAGAGCTAGAACAAAAAATATTAAAATTTGTATGGAGACACAAAAGACCCCAAACAGCCAAAGGAGTCTTGAGGGAAAAAAACGGAGTTGGAGGAATCAGACTCCCTGACTTCAGACTATACTACAAAGCTACAGTAATCAAGACAATATGATACTGGCACAAAAACAGAAATATAGATCAATGGAACAGTATAGAAAGCCCAGAGAGAAACCCATGCACCTATGGTCAACTAATCTATGACAAAGGAGGCAAGGATATAAAATTGAGAAAAGACAGTCTCTTCAATAAGTGATGCTGGGAAAACTGGACAGCTACATGTAAAAGAATGAAGTTAGAACACTTCCTAACACCATACACAAAAATAAACTCAAAATGGATTCGAGACCTAAATGTAAGACTGGACACTATAAAACTCTTAGAGAAAAACACAGGAAGAACCCTCTTTGACATAAATCACAGCAAGATCTTTTTTGATCCACCTCCTAGAGTAATGGAAATAGAAACAAATATAAACAAATGGGACCTAATGAAACTTAAACGCTTTTGCACAGCAAAGGAAACTATGAACAAGACGAAAAGACAACCCTCAGAATGGGAGAAAATATTTGCCAACGAATCAATGGACAAAGGATTAATTTCCTAAATATATAAACAGCTCATGCAGCTCCATATTAAAAAAACAAACAACCCAATCCAAAAATGGGCAGAAGACCTAAATAGACATTTCTCCAAAGAAGACATACAGATGGCCAAGAAGCACATGAAAAGCTGCTCCACATCACTCATTATTAGAGAAAGGCAAATCAAAACTACAATGAGAGATCATCTCACACCAGTCAGAATGTCCATCATCAAAAAATCTACAAAGAATAAATGCTGGAGAGGGTGTGGAGAAAAGGGAACCCTCTTGCACTGTTGGTGGGAATGTAAATTGATACAGCCACTATGGAGAACAGTATGGAGGTTCCTTAAAAATCTAAAAATAGAATTACCATATGACCCAGCAATCGCACTACTGGGCATATACTCAGAGAAAACCATAATTCAAAAAGACACAAGCACCCCAATGTTCATTGCAGCACTATTTACAATAGCCAGGTCATGGAAGCAACCTAAATGTCCATCGAGAGACGAATGGATGAAGAAGATGTGACACATATATACAATGGAATATTACTCAGCCACAAAAAGGAATGAAACTGGGTCATTTGTAGAGACGTGGATGAATCTAGAGACTGTCATACAGAGTGAAGTAATTCAGAAAGAGAAAAACAAATATCATATATTAACGCATATATGTGGAACCTAGAAAAATGGTACAGATGAACTGGTTTGCAGGGCAGAAATTGAGACACTGATGCAGAGAACAAACGTATGGACACCAAGGGGAGAAAGTGGCGGGGTGAGGGGGGTGGTGGTGATGTGATGAATTGGGAGATTGGGATTGACATATATACACTAATATGTATAAAATGGATAACTAATAAGAACCTGCTGTTTAAAAAAATAAATTAAAAAAAATTTTTAAAACACTATCAGAGACAGAAGCGAGATGCTCCTTCACCCGGCTCCTGAGCAGTGGGCTTGGGGCCAGGGGCCAGGCCCTGCTGCTCACATCTAGCTTCTCCCAACGCCTTCGTGCTCTTCTTCTTGGGATGTGGGGCCTCCCTTTGGCCAGTGGGGTTACAGGCTGAGAAGGCCAGAGGCCTGAAGACATGGTGTCCTTACCTGCAACCCAAGCTTTCCTTCAGGCCAACCTGGCCCCCATGTTACAGTCTAATCCTAGAAACAACACTTTAGATGCAGAAGCCAGGAGGCTGTTTATTACATCAGAAGCTGCGGGAGCAAGTAGGCCGGCAGAAATCTGGCCCTGATAGTAGGAGTATGTGTCCCTTTTGTGGCTGGATGCCTCTTAATGACACAAGGGACGCAGAGTGCTCTGAGAGCTCACCTTGAACATTCACACGGCAGCCCCCATGAGTGTGGGTACCAGACCCCAGGGGCCTGGCCTCTAGGTGGTGCCGAGTGTTGGGGGGAGGGGTCTTCTGCTGCTCCATGGGTTTGCACTCACGTGACATCTGACACTTGACAACACACTGTATGCTCTTCTTCACATGAGACTCACAACACCCAGAGGCAGATGAGTTTAGTCCTCATTTTAAAGATTAAAGAAAACTGAGACTGAGACTCATTAAGTAATTTGCCCAAGGGAAAACAGACAGGAAGTGGTAGAAAGATGACTCAAATCCAGGTCTGACTGATCCACTGTCCTCCCTGATTCCCACAGAACTTCCATCCATCAGTTCACTCATCCATCCACCCGTCCATCATTTACCCATTTGTCCTACTACATATCTACAGTGTGCTTGGGGGGTTATGGGCTTGGGCAATTCAGCCACATGGATGCCTCCCCCCAGGAGCTCACTGGGAGACATGGCATGTCCATGTGTTCAGAGGACTCAGATCTAGAGACACACCAGCCAAGGTCTCGGGAGCCTTCTGGAAGGACTGGGAGCACTAAGTGGTGGGGACAGACGTGGAAGGGGGAGGGGGAAGAGACAGACCCTGACTCCATCTCTGCACCAAGCAGCCCTTCCCATCAGGACAACAGCCTGGAGCCAGGCCCACCCTAAACCTGCCAAAGCCAGGCAGCCTTACAACCACAGCAAGAGGACCCTTCTCAAAACACAAAGGGAATCTTGCTCTTTGTAGGCACTCATAAAACCATCAACGTTTCCCATCGCTTGGCTCCTACCCTGAACACCTAGCCCTGCCCTGTGCAGCCCAGCACCACCTACACCCTCCACTGTAGCCTTAGGGCCTTGGCACAGACTGCTCCTGCTGTCAGCATGTTCTTTTCTCCCCCTCTTCACCTCTTTAGCACCTACTCATCCTTTAGACTTGAAAATAACAGTCACTTACTCAAAGGCTTCCATGATGGCCATGTCTGTCCCATCCTGCTGCTCCCATGGTCACTGACACATTTGGGCACCAGCTGCCCTCAGCAAGATACTTACATATTTTGTTCTTCAGTGTCCCACACCCCTGTAGGGCTTCCACAGAGGCTAGATGGAAGGACGGCTGGATAGACTGGCAGACAGGTGTACCCTGAAGAAGCTCCACCTTTGGTTAGCTGGGCCTTGGTGTCTGAGTGCAGGTGGGGAAGGGAAGGGTTGAACAAACACTTGGGGTCTGGAGATAACCAGGGCCCATGTCTAGTTCAGCACACTGTCTGTTGAGACAAAAAGCCCTGGGTCCCCACACCACTGTACCTGAGGCTCAGTCAGACAAGGGCACTTTGACATGGCTGAGGAGAGGCCAGGGCCTGTGCCCAGGGTCTTGGTGGTCCAGGAACTCACTGTCCCCAACCCTGCCCCATGCTGGGGGCAGATTAGGGATGCTGGGCCTTATGCTCACTGTCTTCCCCGAGGTTGGGAGTCCCCAGGACTCTGTGGGGCCATCACATCACAGTGTGTCTAGGGTCACAGTGATGGAACCAGTAGGGACAGAGCAGCTAGCTGACCCCACAGCCCCCATGGCTGGAGAAAGCTTTATGAGCAGAGTGAAAATCAAGTGCAAAAGTCTTAAGGCAGGAGTGAGTCTGGGGTGGTTCCTGGACCAGAGAGAAGGCCGGAGTGGCCGGAGGGGACCCAGCCAAGAGAAGAGGCCCAGAGGGGCACCTGGGTAGGAGCAGAGAGCCAGGCTGGTGGCAACCACCCCTGGTGGCAGCCCAGGCTCTCCACGGGCCTCCCTGAGGTCCCCCATTCTAGCTGCACAGAACCAGGTCCAGGGCTGAGTCCTGCTTCCCTACCCACAGGGGTCCCCAGGCCACAGAAGCCTCCTGCTGTCGGAAGTTCAAGCTCCTCCTGTCCTTTAGAGAGAGAAGCTGGGAAGGGAATGCTACACCTGGTTCACAGCCCAGAAAAACCAGGACTGGGTTTTTTGTTTTTTGTTTTTTTTTTCATTCACTCTAAGATCCCTGATAAGTGTCTGGCTGAGCACTTCACTGAGTCCTGCTGTCAGGAACCATGGGCATCCACAGATGGCTCCACCCTCGCTGCGGTCATCCACAGATGGCTCCACCCTCGCTGCGGTCACCCGCAGCCCCCGCCCACATGCACAGGCATCCTCGGGCCCCCTCCACTGGTGCTGGAAGCACACTCTCAGGCCTCTGAATGCTGAGCCAGAGATGAACCAGGAAACAACCACCACTGAAAGAAAACGCGCACCCACAGAGCCGAATGTATGGCATTATCCAGCAGCCCCATTATTGAAAAGAATGGAATCAGGTTTCCACAAATGGTTCTGGAAAGCAGATATGGCCAGAAACCCCACACTGCAATTAGCCCTCCCAGTGAACAATGGCTGGAGCCTTTCCCACTTGGAGCACAAGCAGGATGGAGCTGCGGCAGGGCTGCCAGGTGGAGCTCCAGGTGACAGGGAGGCCAGGTGTGAGGACAAGCCACGTCCTCAGCACCGACAGGTGCTCTCCTCTGCTTCCCTGGCCAGGCCCGCAGGATGGGGCACTGACACGCTGTTCCCCCCGTCAGCTCCAGGCGGCCTCAGAAAACGAGACTGCTCAGAACCCAGCTCTGCTGGGAGCTCAGCACTTGGAGGGCCTGTCAGGACAGCCCCTGGGCCTGGGTCCAGGCTGCTGCCACCCTGGGATGTGCAGGGGCCGTCACCATGGACACACAGACATTTTCTCAAAGTACATACAATGGGATTTTTGGAACAACAGTAACATCTTAAAGTATCTTTTTTTAAAAAAAAATCAAGCAAATTAGGAGAAACGTCATTTACTTTGTGAGTGTTAAAATGTTCTGTGGATAAATTGTGTTGCGTACGTGTGTGTATACAGGAATCTGAGGTTTACTATTGGTTACTTTCAATTTGCAACTAAAAGCCAAGAGAAATCAGGATGGTTTTAAATCCTGAACTTATGCTGTGTGAATGATGGTTCTTTATATAAATATGTAAAGATAGAATACAATAATACATTATACATACCAATATTAGAATATGATAACGAATGTGATTATATATATATATATACTATATAAGGTATATGTATATAAATCAGTCTATATATGTATAGTATATATATGAAACAATCAACTGCACAGCATCGATTTGGGATAAACATAATGTGTGTCTACATATCATATTAAAGTAATACTACTTTAGTGTCATATAACCTCCATGTACCAACAGTGTAGTTGTCTTCCATTTATTTATGGCTTTTACATGAAATTACGAAAAAGCATGATAATATTCAACCTCATGTTTCACTTAGTTATGCCAATATTCACAATAGAAGTAACTACAAAGTAAATTTGATGTTATTAAAATTCAGTCCAACTTTAGCACATATGATCTGTGGGAATAAGTAGGCTGGAGAAATATTAACATCCTACATCTTTTTTAATGAATTGAGTTATTTAAGAGGAAAAAGAAAGAAATGAAGTCATAGTTATTTCTTCTTTTTAATGCTGTCTTTGGAAGGCGGTTACCATTGCTTTGATACAAAAATACTATATATGGACTATTACAGGTCTAAACCTTTCAGGCCTGAGTTGAACCCCTCTTGGGAGTCTGTACAAAGACAGCTGGGTTGTCAGGCTCTGCACTGTTCTGGAGTGAGGGGGATCCCTAGAAACCTCCCAGGCCTCTGGGCACCCTTTCGGCTGAGGGAGAGAAGAAGGATTCATGGACAGGCCTGTCTGGTGACTTCCGTGGGTAAGACTTTACTTGAGCAGGGCACTCCAGGACAAACGAAAATACTAACAGCCAACAGAGAGGGTGTGGAGAAAAGGGGACCCTCCTACACTGTTGGTGGGAATGTAAGTTGGTGCAGCCACTATGGAGAACAGTGTGGAGGTTCCTCGAAAACTAAAAATAGAGCTACCATATGATCCTGTAATCCTACTCCTGGCCATATATCCAGACAAAGCTATAATCTGAAAAGATACATGCACCCCAATGTTCATAGCAGCACTATTTACAATAGCCAAGATATGGAAGCAACCTAAATGTCCATCGACAGATGAATGGATAAAGAAGATGTGGTGTATATAAACAATGGAATACTACTCAGCCATAAAAAAGAATGAAACAATGCTGTTTGTAGCAACATGGATGGAGGTAGAGATTATCATACTAAGTGAAGTAAGTCAGACAGACAAAGACAAATACCACAGATATCACTTATATGTGGAATCTAAAATATGACACAAATAAACTTATGTACAAAGACAGACTCACAGACATAGAGAACAGACTTGTGGTTGCCAACGAGGAGGGGGGAGGGAAGGACTGGGAGTTTGGGGTTAGCAGATGCAAACCATTATATATAGAATGGATAAACAACAAGGACCTACTGTATAGCACAGGGACTATATTCAATATCCTGTAATAAACCATAATGGAAAAGAATCTGAAAAAGAATATGTATATATATGTATAACTCAATCACTTTGCTATACACCAGAAACTAACATAACATTGTAAATAAAATAAATTTAAAAAATAGTAACAGCTGAAGGTCACCGATCCCCACAACCAATAATCATGTTCAATAATCATGAACCTCTGAAGACAGAGGTTCAGAGGGGGCCAAGTCACTGGGTCATGGAGCAGCAAACCCCAGATCGGGACTGGCAGTTTTGATCTGCAGGACGCAAATGCTCGCCTCTGTGGCACAGTGCCTGCTGCTCAGGGCTCAGGGCTCAAACCATCCTTCCACATCAGACTCCAGAATCACTTCAAAATCCTTAAGCAGAACTGTAAAAAAACAAAGTCATTTGCAAAATGTCATTTTCCCTTTATGTCTTCCCCATTCACAAAATATTTCTTGAAAATTGTGTATTTTAAGCTTGTTCCTTATTGTCCCTAAGACTGATGGCTCAGATTCCTCACCGGATACACTACTGACACCCCCTTTCTGAGCTCGGTGACCAGGCTGTCCGGGGAGGTTGGGGGCTGCCACTGCGCTTGTCTTCCCGAGGACCCTGGGGGAGGCCAGCACTCTGCCTGAAGCCATCCTGTCCCACGGCTGGCCTCAGCTCCATTAGGAGCAAAGACTCCATGTCTTTTCCACACGTGCTGCCCAGCCACAAGGCTGAAACACAGAGTTTTAATTATAACTTTAAAGACTGGCCTCTGAGGTCCATCACCCTGTTCTCAGGCAGCTCGTCACTTAAGTGCCCTTACAGTGACCACCCGAGAGCAACATTCGCTGGCAGCTGATGTGCGGCGCCTCCCTGCCCCATGAGGCTGGGCCAGGCAAAAAGCCCTGGAAACCACGTCCCCCAAGGAGATGCTTCAAGGTGCCCAAGGGCAGAAGCAGAGAGTTCTCAGCCCAGAGCCGAGCTGCCCAGCTCCACGTGTCTGCCCGAGTATCAAAGTGTCCCCTTGGTGTGGGTCAGGGCGATGACAGTGGGTGACAGCTCAGTCCCCAACTGGAGGCTAAGACGGATGCTGCCCTGACCTACGAGGGGACAGAGTGTCACAGGTGGGAGATACTTCTGTCCTGCAAAGTGAAGTCAATTTAACCAAATCCCACTGCTGTCCTGGCCATCACCTGCCCTTCACGCCTCAGCTCCACGGAGGCTCCCAGACCCTTTCAGGGCAGCACTTTCTTCAAATGGAATTGCAAGAAGAGCTGGGAGTAAAATGCAGAGCAGGGCGGTGGGGAAGGTGCCCATCTCCCTGTGCCCCTGCATTCCCTCTAAAGCATGTTGGGGAGAGCCCCTGGGACGCAGCCCTAAAAGCACAGCCCTAACGGGGTGCTTTTATGGTTTATAGGACACACTGGGGTCCCACCCACTCTCTGAACTAGAATCTCCCCAGGAAGCTCTCCCTTCCGAAGCTCAGGGCATTCCCCCTGCCTTGCCCAGCTCCTTCCCTGGGGACCGTCTCCTCCTCCCTTCCTACCCTCCCTGGACGGGACCTCAGGATGGTGCTCTGCCAGGGGTCATGTCCGCCTCGCCCTCCACTGACCTCCCCTCCACCTCACACGATTCTTAGGGTGCTGCCGTGAGCCAGGCCTGATGTCAGAAACCCAGCTCAGTCTGCCAGGGACTGCACTGGTCCTGGGGTGAGGCTGGGGTGGAGGGGGCCCAGTCCTGCTGGACCAGAGAGAGCTGGTGGACCCCCCACCTACAGAGGAGCCATCACGGTGGGGCTCAGAGCACACGGCCCCCAGGCTGGATGGTGCCTGTGCGTGCACGTGTGCATACACACACAAACCCAGGGGTGAGTATAAGGCATGCCAACCCAATCTACCTGGGGAGAATGTCAACCCCATATCTGTGCAGACTCCTTTGGTTTAAGCACTGACTAGCTATTTCTCTTGAATTCTAGGAGAACCACTCACAAAAGGCACAGAAGTGACTGCTGAAGGCTTCCCTGGTGGCGCAGTGGTTGAGAGTCCGCCTGCCGATGCATGGGACACGGGTTCGTGCCCCGGTCCGGGAAGATCCCACATGCCGCGGAGCGGCTAGGCCCGTGAGCCACGGCCACTGAGCCTGCACGTCCGGAGCCTGTGCTCCACAGCGGGAGAGGCCACAACAGTGAGAGGCCCACGTACCGCAAAAAAAAAAAAAGTGACTGCTGAAGGAATAATGGGCTTGAGAAATATACAATCTCCCCAAGCACGTGTGGGGAGGCCTTGGAAGTAGACAGGCATCAGAAAAGCAGCTGTGTGTGAAGGCTCCTTGCAGGCAGGCAGGAACTGCCCTGACCTGCCCTTGAACTCTTCGTCTCCCTAAACCAGGCTGGAGGAGGGAATGCTTCTGGACCCCAGCCCCTGGGGAGGATGGGGGGTCAGGATTAGTTGGAAGCAGGAGGGCAGCCCCTGGAGGCCCCACCAGCCCTGAGGCTGCCACGGGCAGAAGGAGACTTAAAGCTGGTTTTTAATGAACTGGAAAAGGCCAGATGAACGCAGGCCACCCTGTAACCTGGAGAGAGTGGGCAGCTCAGCAGTGGGTCTGCGCTGGAAGGCCAGGCCAACAGGGGCTTGGCACAGGGCACCCTGGACTCTTCCTGCCTCTCCCGAAGGCCCAGCATCCTTCTGAAGGTGGGGATGCGGCCCACCTCACAGTGCCCTATGTGGGGGAAGAGCCTAAGAGGGTTTTGGGCTGGTGCCCAGCTGGCCGGCACTCAGCACGTATCCATGTCCTCCCTTCTCTCCTCCCAAGAATGGGCAGTGCTAACGGCTTCCATCTGGACAGATACACGGCTGGGCTGGGGAATGTGGCAGCACGGCTTCCAAAGGGAGGCCTGTGACTGACCCAAAGGTCACTGGACAGAGGCACAGGCAGGAACTAACAGACTCATATTTGACAAAATCCAAGACTTAATTACATCACACTCAGCGCCTTTACTTAGGAACGAATGTGCTCCCCTCTGGAGCAGGAAGAGAAGGCATGGTCTCAACCAGATGCCCCCCCTGGGAGGAACGGCCTACCTCCGTGGCCTTCCTCTGGGGGCCTGACAGCTAAGGGACAGCCTGGGGTCTCTCAGGATCGCCCTCCAAAACCCAAGAAAGTGAACAAAAATTACCCACATCAATCAATGAATACAAAACTAATTAAAATACCTCTCAGCTACCAAGCAAGAGAAGAGGCCAGAGGAGTAAGATGAACATTTTCAAGGCTTTCTCTGGCTTCCCCATATTTCCAAAATGCCATATTATTTAGAATACATTTTAAGAAGGTTTCTATGTGGCAGTATACCAAATTAGTTTAGAGATCTGGAGATTTTCTACATGTTCAGGAACTGCATTCCAACTAATCTATAGTGATCATGGCCATAAAACTGTAAATTGCTTTATGCAAAACTCTTGTTGGCTTCCAATCCCTAAATCCGTTGAGGTTCATTCTGTCTAGAGAACTATTATCATTTTCTGCTAAGAGTTCATTTAAGATCTTTGCTGATGTTAACACAATTCTCTGAGTCTCATTCAACCCCAGCAGCACGTAGCTCCTCTTGCAATAATTGGTGCCTCTCTGGACAGGAACTTTCCCTGGTCCCTCATGGATGTGCCCTTGGTGAGTTCAAAGAGAAACAGGTGCACCAGGAGAGATTTTCTTGTGAGTCAGTAAGTCATTCTTTCAGCAATGCATTTAAGAAAAGACCATCCAAGCCAACTTCTTAAACCCACCGGCAAATGACTCAAAGCTCAATTTAGTCTGTAGAATATACTGCAGCAGGTATTCAAGGATTCTGTGATTAAAAAGACCTGTTCAAATGTTTACCGGCACTCCAGCCTTCTAGTCAGACCTCTTTGCAGCCCAGTGAGGAGCTGTGCACCCACAGGGCACCCGCCGTCACCACTGATGGCTCTGGGTTCAAACCCACCTGTCTCCCCATCAGTACCAGCGTCTGTGCCTGGTGTCCCAGGATCATGTAGAGAAATCAGTTCCTTTTATTAAAACGAGAGATGATTTATCAAACTATATAATCAATTAAAAAGTGACCACAGAGTACTTACAATTCAGTATAAATGCTAAATCAGGAGCAGTGAGTTTCCCACTGGAAGAGTGTTGCTGCCATCCTAGCCCTGCCTCTGGGGAGCCAGCCAGGCACACAGCCTACCACCCTGACATGGACACCCCTGTCTAGCATCAAGGGATGTGGACTCTCCCGCTTTCCAGGAAGTGGGGGTGGCCTTGGGCTGTGTGTGCTGCCCAACCCCAGGTCCCCCTCTCTTGCTGGTAGACATTGGTAAGCCTCTGGGTCCATTCAATTCAATTGTCCTTTATTTGCCAGTTCCTATGTGCCAGGCAGTGTACTAGTCTTTTTATAGCATTTCCTCATTTAATCCCCACCCAGGCTTGGGGGCGGTCAATGACATCACCCCTTTTCGCAGGGGCAAAGGGGTCTCAGAGAGAATGAGTAACCTGCCCACAGTAGCTATGGTGCAGACCAGGCCTGAACCCTGGGCTCTTCACTGTCATCACCCTAGAAACATGGTCTAGAAGGGAAACGAGTGTGTGCGCACACACGCACATAATCACACATGCACATACACACTCACACATGCACATACACATGCACTCACACACCTGCACACACTCTCACATACACACACATGCCCATACTCACACAGCACTTACATACACACGTATTCACACTCACACACACTCTCACATACACACATATTCACACACTCACACACACACTCATACACACAGGTGTCTGAAAAGGACCATGCCTGTGTGAGTTACTTGAGTCACTGTGGTTTGTGAATGTGCTTAATGTCTGTTTTTAATTCTAAGTTCCTATTATTAAGCATTTACGTATTACTTTTCTGACTGTCTCCAAATTGCACTCTAATTTGGCCCAAAAGGTGCAGCAAAAAAAAGGGAGAAACACATCCAATCTCTTGTCTGGGCTTAAAATGACTTGGGGGCTGACCAGGACATGCCCCAGCTCCCGTTTGGACAGATCTGGAGAAAGCGTTGGACAGGCCCGCCGTGGCCCAGTGAGATTGCGAGGCCCGCCTGGCACCACAGCTGAGTCAGCAACACTGGCCCCTCTGCTGTGAGCGAGCAGAGCCCACCGCAGCCAGTCTCCTAGTGATGGATGTGCTACATTTGATTAGAGTCTCACAGTCTCACAGAAGTACAATGGATCTGGAATCACAGAGCAGAAAACAAACAAGCAAACAGCACATCAGAGGAAGTGACAGGACCCTCCTAGGATGCTGCTCATCCCCCTCCATGGTCTATGTCATGTTATCGGAACTCTCCCGAGAACTGAGGGGAAACCATACAGTTCCAAGAGTTTTTGTTATCAAGATCCTGCTTTTATATTTAATGATCTAGAGAAAGTTCCCCTGCCTATAGCTGTCATTTTTTAAACAAAGTTTTTTTAAACTAATAATATGTGTCATTTTCATTTGTCATTTGAAGAGTTGATACCTCAAAGCATGTGGTACTTTTACATAGAGGAGGAGTGGGCTATGGTCTGAATGTTCATGCTCCCCCTGTTACCCACCAGGGCTCTTGGCCTCCTTAATTAACAGGAATTGATCAGAGGCCAGACAAGAATTTCCAGCAAGGCTTTACTGGAGCCGCTGCTGCAGCAGCGGGGAGTGAAAACAAGCAAGTTTCCCTTGCTTGCTCACTCCCCAACGGGGCGAGCTGGTTCCTTATAGGGGGTGAGGGTAGGGGTGTGTCCAGGGGTCCGGCTGGAGGGTTGGCTTAGGTGGTCTGCCCACCCCTTTGTGTTGTGTTGTGTGCAGGGGGCATGCGCAGTACCCTGCTTTTGCTCCTGACCCCCTGCTTTTGCTCCTGGCTCTTCAGAGGTGGCAGTTGTGTTTTTTGGTCTCTTTGTATCTTGTCCAGAATTTGTGCCAACTGTGCATACATGCAGTTATTTTTAGTCCACTATAGTTTCTTTATATTTTGTAGCTCGAGGAGACGTTTGTCCAGGTGCAAGCATTGCAGCACTGCAGCAAAGGGTCCCAGGTCCCAGCCTGTTTCCTCCCCAAATTACTATGTTAAAGTCCTAACCCCCAAGGATGATAGTATTAGGAGTTGGGGCCTTTGGGAGGTACTTAGGTCTCATGAGGGTGGAGCCCTCGTGAATGGGATTAGTGTCCTTATAAAAGACCCCAGAGCTCCCTCACTCCTCCCACCACATGAGGACACAAGGAGAAGAGGCTGTCTACAAGCTGGGTAAGGGCCCTCACCAGAACACAACCATGCTGGGGCCATGATCTCGGGCTTCTGGCCTCCAGAATTGTGAGAATAAAATTTCTGTGGTTTACAAGCTGCCCAGTCTGTGGTATCTTGGTTACAGCTGCCTGAATGGACTAAGGGTCAGAAGACAGAAAATCCAAATACATACTATTTTGTTCCACAGTCGAGCTAATAAGTGCCTATATATGAGGGGATAAAAGTTTGCTACCCAAAAAGGAAAAAAACCTCATAAATCCTTCACAAAATTTCAATTAAAACATGATCCGACAATTGCCAAACCATCAGCAAGCTTTCAGGATAAACTTTCCAAGCAAAGCAACCTTCCTATTAAGCAAAACTCTGCTTCCTTGTTACACGGGCCCCGAGGTGAAGCCAACATGCCTTGAAATCCAGTCAAGCATCCACAGTGACACCTGTCAGGACCTCCCAACATGCACCCTGTTTAGATGAGCACATCCAGGGCTGTGAAGAACTTTTCAGAAAACAGACGCTCTGAGAACAGAAGGTGCCTGAGCCACAGTCGAGCATAGGCCGTCCTTCCCGACCCTGCTCCTTTTTGCCTCGGGATGGCCGTGCACATGTACCTAGGACTTCACCTTCCATGTTTAGAAGTCGAGTGCAAGAGACCCTGGGGTCCTTTCCTTTTTTAGAGACACCAGAGCCCAACGTTGGATCTACTTCGTGTTCTGGGCTGTGGGACAGCCTGAACCAAGGCCTTGCCTGGCTCTGCACACAGGGCCACTCACATGGGCTGAGAGCCAACAAAAGAATGAACCAAAGACACCTGCTTCTGCCCTGCACCTCACGACTGCAGGGCAGCAGTGCTGAGTTCCTGCACAGACCAGGCGCCCAATGAGGGGAGCCCGGCCAGGGTCTTCCTGGGCCCCACCGTGCCAGGCCTGCTTCCTGTTACAATGTTTAATCATGCACGGCACCCTGCCCTTTTTTTTTTTTTTTTTTTTACTGAAGAACAGCTGATTTACAATGTTATATTAGTTTCAGGTTTACAGCATATTGATTCAGTATTTTTGCAGATTATAAATGATTACAAGATAAGGGCTATAACTCCCTATGCTATACAATATATCCTTGTTGCTTATCTATTTTATACATAGTAGTTTGTATCTCTTAATCCCATACCCCCTTCATGCCCCTCCCCCCTCCCTCTCTCCTTTGGTAATCACAAGTTTGTTTTTTGTATCTGTGAGTCAGTTACTGTTTTGCATATACATTCATTTGTATTATTTTTTAGATGCCACATATAAGTGATATACAGTATTTGTCTCTCTCTGCCTGACTTATTTCACTAAGCATAATATTCTCTAGGTCCATCCACATTGCTGCAAATGGCAGCATTTCATTCTTTTTTATGGCTGAAGAGTATTCCACTGTACATATATATACCATATCTTCTTTATCCAATAGTCTGTTGACGGGCACTTCGGTTGCTTCCATGTCTTGGCTATTGTAAATAGTGCTCCTATGAACATTGGGGTGCACGTATCTTTTTGAATTACTGTTTTCGTTTCTTTCTGCATATATACCTGGAGTGGGACTACTGGATCATATGGTAGTTCCACTTTTAGTTTTCTGAGGAACCTCCATACTGTTTTCCATAGCGTCTGCACCAATTTACATTCCTACCAGTAGTGTACAGGGTTTCCTTTTCTTTACACCCTCTCCAACATTTGTTATTGGTAGACTTTTTGATGAGAGCCATTTTGACAGGTGTGAGGTAATATCTCATTGTTGTTCTGATTTGCATTTCTCTAATAATTAGTGATACTGAGCATCTTTTCATGTGCCTGTTGGCCATCTGTATGACTTCTTTGGAGAAATGTCTATTCAGGTCTTCTGCCCATCTTTTTTTTTTTTTTTTTTTTTTTTTCTTTTTGCGGTACGCAGGCCTCTCAGTGTTGTGGCCTCTCCCGTCGCGGAGCACAGGCTCCGGACGTGCAGGCTCAGCGGCCATGGCTCATGGGCCTAGCTGCTCCGCGGCATGTGGGATCTTCCCAGACCGGGGCACGAACCCGTGTCCCCTGCATCGGCAGGCGGACTCTCAACCACTGCGCCACCAGGGAAGCCCTTCTGCCCATCTTTTGATTGAGTTGTTTGTTTTTTTGATATTGAGTTGTATGAGCTGTTTATATATTTTGGATATTAACCCCTTGTTGGTCACATCATTTGCAAATATTTTCTCCCATTCCACAGATCTTTTCGTTTTGTCAATAGTTTCCTTTGCTGTGCAAAAGCTTTTAAGTTTAATCAGGTCCCATTTGTTTATTTTTGCTTTTCTTTCTTTTGCCTTAGGAGCCTGATCCAAGAAAATACTGCTACAATTTATGTCAAAGAGTGCTCTGCCTATGTTCTCTTCTAGGAGTTTTATGGTTTCAGGTCTTACATTTAGGTCTTTAATCCATTTTGAGTTTAGTTTTGCATGTGGTGTGAGGGAGTGTTCTAATGTCATTGTTTCACGTGTAGCTGTTCAACTTTCACTGCATCACTTGTTGAAGAGACTTTCCTTTTTAAACTTCCTGCACAACTGACCGAAGTGGAGACTGAATGGAAAAGCAAAGCCAACAGGAAGCCAAGGCACAGAGAGGTGCGGAGGATGTGCAAGACAGATGCCAGTGGGAAAGGAGATGGGCACAAGGAGAGCAGAGGGCAGCAGCAGGCGGGAGGGCATGGAGGACACACCAGGGTCAGGACCCAACATCTGCATTCCCCCAGGTTAGATTCACACCTGACTCCAAGTCCCCCAGACTCTGTTTTCTATTCACAGCCCAGGTAAGAAACACTGGGGAAAGTCCCTTTCAGAGAATCTAGTAACCTTTCCACCACTGGCAATTCTCAATTCCAGCTATTAGGCAGTAAAGTGTATCCCATGAGGGACACTACTTTTGTTTGCCATCCACCCAGCACCAGTCCAGTCTCCTCCTGCCTCATCATCAGAACCTAGTTTGGGTGGTGGTGGTGTGTTCACATGCCTGGCTCAGGAGATAGATCTTGGTAAGTGTAAGCCAATGCCAGTTAGTGTGAGATAACATTGTTTCCCTCTTTCCCTGCCTCCCTCCAAGCCAGTGGTAGCCACATGACCCAGCTCTGGCCAATAAAATCTAAATATAAACCCATCTGGCAGATTTCCAGGAAAACTTTGTAATCCTGATAAACAAAAATCAGAAACAGCTGGCACTGACCCCTCCTCCTTCCTTGAACTAGGACATAATGGCTAGTGCTTCAGCAGCCACCTTGTGGCCAGGTGGTCAGGAGAATTACAGAGACGTCAACCAAAGGGTTGACCAGAAACCAAACCAAAGCCTCTGAACCAATACTAGGAACCTCCTTATGTGTGAGAAGCAACCCACTATCTGGTCAGTTTTCTGTTACTTACACCTGAACAGATTCCTGATACACATGCTGAGATATTTTATTTTCACACACCAGTAATTCAGTGATAACAGCCATAATAATTATCTTCCTGTGTATAATCGTTGTTTAATCTACTGAAGACTTCCACAAAGCCTATCTAACTGGACCCACTGACATCTTGTTACCAGGCAAGTGTCTTCTCAGCATTCCTGAGATAAGAACACATACTCTGAAAGGTAAAGTGGTAAATCCAAGTGGTGCCCGCCAGGCCCCTCCCCAGGGCTTTCTGTGGAATCAGCACCCGGCAGCCAGGTCGAGGAGGACAGTGCAGCTTATCAGGTGGCTGAGGAGGGAGGCCACTCCAGGAGGCAGGGAGGGTGTCTCTCCCCACATGGCACACTGGCCTGTCTGTGAGTTCACACATAGAGCTCCAGGGAGCTACCTACACAAGGAGTACACGTGAGACAAGGGAGGGTAGCTGAAGGAGGCCAGAGCAGGCAGCAGAGCCAAGCTGAAAACTCCACCACTGGTACAGACTGAAGAGCGTGCCTCCAAATTCATTTGTTGAAGCCCTAACCCCCAATGTGAGTGTATTTAGACTTAGGACCCTTGGGAGGTAATTAAGCTTAAATGAGGTCTTAAGGGTGGGGCCCTGATCTGATAAGATTAGTGTCCTTCCAAGAAGAGGAAGAGACACCATATCTTTCTCTCTCTCTCTCCCCTGTACGTGCACAGAAGAGGTCAGGTAAAAACACGGCAAGAAGGTGGCCATCTTCAACCAAGGAGCGTGGCCTCACCAGAAACCAGAATGCCAGTGCCTTGATCTTGGACTTCCAGCCTCCAGAGCTGTGAGAAATAGATGTCTGTTGTTTAAGCTACTTCCTCTGTGGAGTTCTGTTAGGGCAGCCTGAGCTGATTAATACAACCATCACCTCGACTGGAAATTTCAGCAGCCTCTAAGTGCTGCTAAAATGAGCCATATCTCCAATGGTTCTGGACTAACCTTTGGAGGATCAGTGCTCCAAGGACTAACTTGGTCCCTTCTGGAATTGCTCATGAACACCAGCCTCCCTCAGCTCTGCAGCGTCAGCTAGCTCAACATTTGTGCCCAGGAGGATCTGAACCCTGAAGGACACCCAGCAGGGCAAGGCAGGGCTCCCTCTGATGGGAAAGCCCCAAATTCAATCAGGCTCAAACCACGTGGCTGCTGGCCCACGCTACGTGCCCGTGGATAGAGAGGCCTTGCATGGGCACACCTCCAGAGTCAGGTCCGAAGGTGTCCTGTTGAGGGAGGGGCAGAGCAAGTAAAAAACGCATTATACACAGACCAGGCACTGTAGAGGGGGAGGGGTGCACGGCTTTAACCTCCTGTCTCAGTCTCTACCATTAAGAGCAATTTAAATGACATTTGGTGGAAAAGATAATAATATTTCAGGTCAGAGGGAGACGGTGATGGCTGCAACCAGGACAGCATGGATGGAGAGAGGCAGATAGAGTGAGTAAATGAATCATGAGGACCTTGTGATTGATGTGACGTGTATGCGTGTGGGGGTGTGTGTATGGTGTGTCATGTGGTGTAGGGGGATGCATGTGTGTGACGTGTGGTACATGGGGTGTATGTGGTGTGTGCACACATGTGGTAATGTGTGTTCTGTGTCTATGTGGGGGGAGGAGGCAGTGGGAATAACAAGAATCCAAATGCCCACTCCTTGTGCTGTGGGAGCACAAGGGCCCTGGTGACAGGTGAGAACCAGGATACAGGTGACCATGCAGTCAGCTTGCGAGTGGGGCTGGCAGATGTCCACTGACAGTGGGGCAGGAAGGGTCCAGCTCCAGCGCTTGTGGCAGGAGAGGAATTGTATGGACAAGATGGGGCGGTCAATGGCTGTGCACAGCCCCCGACCTGGGCCTCTGGAGGAGGTCCAGCCTGGACCATCGCACTGCATCCCAGGCCACTGCACACTGCATTTCAGGGGACCTGGAGAGAGCCTGGGAATTTCACTGGCCATCGCTGACTGGTTTGCCACCCTGTCCTTTCCCCCCATCAATAGGGACCAAGGGCATTTAGTGCACCAAGCTGCCACCTCCTTGGGTTCTTCCGTATAGGAGGGGCATGCACATGTGTGTATAAGAGTGCACTTGTGCATGGTGTGTGCATATGTGACTGCATGTGTGTGGCCGTGCACACATGTCGTGTGTGTGGGTGTGTGCAGCATTCATACAATGTATGAGCATAAATTGTGGTTTGTGTGCACATGTTGTGTGTGTGTCATGAGCACACATGTCTTTTGGTCCTTTGAGGGACAGGAAACGAGAACACATGTTGGCATGGGAAATGAAAGCATCCGGCAGGCGGCTGGAGAGGCCCTCCCGGGGCTGGGGGACACTTGGCCCATAGACGTCAGCCAGGCCCATGTGCTGCAGAGAAGAGAGCCCAGCCCCCAGGCAGGGGAGAGGAGTGGCCTCGGCCAGGGAGGGGAGGAGGGCTGGGACCAGGGCCCAGAGGCTGGGTGGTGGGAGTGCTGATGGGCCAGGGGCCCAGGGCTGGGGTGCTGATGGGCCAGTTTCTCTCTAGCCAGAGCCCTGTCCAGGCAGGGTGGTCCGAGGAGACCTGGGATGAGGAGTGAGCGGAGAGGAAGATGCTGGGTCCCTGTGACCTGCTCTCCAGCCTCTCAGGGCAGAAGCACTGACCTGAGTCCTGCTCAGTCCCATCCCTGGGCTCACACCCCAGCTGCACAGCTGGCTCGCTTGGGGATCATTAACAAAGACACCCCAGGAGTGGAACCCCAGCTTCCGTATTTTTGTAAGTGTACCTGAATTACCAGACCCAATGCCCTATCGGACCAAAATGTTCCTGCTGACCCTGTCACCAGGGAGGCCCTTTTAGGGCTTCAGCCCTCTCCCCGGAGACCCTGTGCCCATGATGCTGACCTGCAGAATTGGGCAGTTACAGCATCTGCCGGCCGAGGGCAGCACCTTCCAAAGGGCCACCTCAGCCATTGTGAGGTCATTTGAACGTACAAGGGGGCAGAAGTTAAATTGTTCTTCCTCGTTTCCAGCTGTCCTTGCTGCAGGAAAGAAGCCACAGCCTTGGGAGAGGCTTCACGGGACAGTTAAAACTCAGGCCCTGAAGCCATGTCATGGCCTCGATTAAAGGACTGATTTCTGTCTTTTGAGCCTGAACAAATTCCAGAAGAACTGCCTCATCAGAGGCATCAAGATCCTTTGCACGATGGCTGAAAGGAAAGCTGTCCACGGGGAAGAATCCGCCTAGCTGCTGTGAAGCCCCCTCCCCTGCCGTCCCCACCAGCACCTCCCTCCATCACATCACCGAGCAGGTACCCGGCCGCAGGTGTGAAGGCCAGACCCCTCCACTGTGCACCAAGCCTCATGGGACTGACATATATGGTGAGCACAGCCCTGTCTAGGGACCCGGCCCCCATCCCCATGCCCACCCCTCAGACCCCTGCTGGCCACCTTAGCGAACTCTCCCCTTGATCCTCAGCACCCTTGACCTTAACAAGTGACGGCCTCCACTAAAATGCAGAAGTCTAGCAGTCACTTCTAAAGGGCACAGACACAGCTGTGAGGTCTTACCTCATCACATGGGCTCCCTCAGGGCCCCACGCTAGGTCTTCGAGGCCGGGACATTCCCAGCCACTTCCAGAACCCAGCCCCAGACAGAGGGCAAAAGCCAGGCATCTGGTGCGGGGTTTTTCACAGGTCGGGGAGCCTGAGAGTCACGTGGTGTATGTTCTCCATGCAGATTCCCAGGCCTCATGCCGAGACAGCCCTTTGTGTGGGTGCTGGTGGGGGCCAAGGACCTGTGGGTTTCTGGGTGCCCTCCCCACACCGGTGCTGATGCACAGGGTCCTGGGCCGGACACGGAGTGTTCTACACACCAGCCAGCACAGGAAGCCTTGTATACAGGTGGAGCTCAAGAAATTGCTGCTTAGAAAGGACTAGAAAAGGAAGTAGCTATGTCATAATATGCACTATATAATAATGACTTGCTTTATGACACGTCCTGCAGCTTTTAGACGGGAAGAAGCACTATTCTACTGCACCAGGATTCAGCAAATTCCATATATCGTGTACTAACTTCCCTGTAAACACTGGGCCTGAAAGATGTGTGGGGCTGGGGTAGGGGAGGACATTTTTCAAACAAGTTTGAAAAATACTGTATTCTACTTGACTAAACTGTGGGCCTTCTCAGAGTCTTGATCCGCTAATGGGCACTGCATACCTTCAAGGACAAATTGAGAGTGTACAGAATATTTCCCAAACTTACTGAAGCAAAGCACCTTGTTTTATTTTTTAATGGAACCTATTTTAGCATCATGAAACATAAATGGGGAAATCTCTAGTTCACCATTTCACAGAGTTTTCTAGTTTTCAACATGCTTCTGTAAATAAGAATCTCCTGGAATGTCCACGCCCAGTTCCTGCCTCTGCAGGCAAGTGGCTTCATTCCTGTTTTGTTGAGAATGCCTGAAGATTCCTTAACCAGGAAAGCTGGAAAATGACCAGAGAAATTATCATATTGTCTTGGTTCTAAGACACAGGATCCTTCTGATAACAGCTTGTAGAGAAAAAAAGAAAGAAAAAAAAAAAGCAGTGAGAGCATCAGTTCCAGCCAATACGCTGGCAGCTCACACCCACCACGGTTTATTTCCAGCCCATGCTGCGCAGTCATGACGGGTCAGCTGGGCTGTGCCCTAGGACCTCTCCTCATTCTGGGCCACAGGCTGAAGGGGCAGCCCTCCACCCCCAACGCTGCTCATCACCAAGCAGAGGGCAGGACAGCTCTGAAGGGTCACACGCCTTCATGCAAACAGCCTGTAAGTGACACACATCACTCCCACTCAGATAACTCATGTGGCAGAACCCATCCCCCAGGCCCGCCCCACCACCCAGGCCTGGAACGCAGCCCTGCTGGGTGCCACGAGCCTGGAAAGCTGGAAAGCCTGCCCACCCTGGTCGTGGTGTGACCCTGACAACCTGGCACATCCTAACTTCAGCAACACTAAGATATAAAGATGAATCTTAACATTTAAGAAAATGGAATTTAAAAAATTGTGCTTAAGTTCCATGTTTCCTGACTGGTTAATATGTGCACAGGTATGAATCCGTGTACACATTGGCCAAGTATTTGTGACAGGACAGCTCTGAGTGACCAACCTGCCTTGCCAAGAAGGGAGTGACCTTTCGCACACTCGGGGCCACCTGCCCTGGCTCTGGAGTCCCAGAGGCTGCAAAGGAGGCAGTCGGCCTTCCTCAGCATTTGTCCCTGGTCCCTCATCAGAGGCACGAACAAGAATTCCCAGCCTTGCCCCTGCCTTCCAGGGCCTCAGGATGCTGCATCTAGGTTTGCAATCGCCCAAATCTATGCCACGTGGAAATGTCCCTCCAAACGCCCTTTGCCAGGACATCTGTGACGCTGTGGCCATGGGCATAGTGCTTTACAGGCACCCAACTTTAGCAGGCAAAGTAACATCCCCTCACAAAGAGCTATGAATCAGATGGCCCCCAGTGCAACCATCCTGCTCCTGTGAGCTCCTTGGCCCCAAATGTGGGTGACCCTTCACATCTGTCCTCCGTCGAATCATCACGGCCGTCCCTGGAGGGCAGCCAGGGTGATGCGCAATCATTCTCTCTTACAGATGAACACGCAGCAAGGCACCAGCTTGAGGTCACTCGGATAATTGACATTCTGGTTATTCAGGCGTCCGGTGCTTTTGGCCCCTCTGCTGATGGGGTCCCAGGAGAGGGTGGAACATTCTGTGGGAGTTTATTTTGAGAAGAGCCACAGACTAGATCTTCCGATCTTGGAAGGAACCTGGTAGGTTCATTCTGGAAGTAGCACCAGGATACGAGGTGGGCAAACAGGCTGACAGCATCACCTCCGTAGACTCCCCTAGAGGGTTGCTCACAAGCTGTATCACAACATGCGTGCGAGCACCCGGGAAGCATAACGAACGGGAAGCTTCCCCTCTCACGTGGACATTTATCTGCAGCCTGTCTCTCTGCCAACAGGACCAGGGCCTCTTGAGGGAGAGCGGTCCCTCCCCACGTTCCCAAACTGCAGGGCAGGTGGCGGCTTATGCCCTGAGCCCTGCTCCTCCCCCTGGTGATAGTGACAGGCCAGGGGCGGCTGCTCCAGTGTGGGCCCCTGCCAGCCTCCAGGACAGAAGCTGCTCCTCGCCGAAGCAAGGATGCTGCTTTGGGCGCTCCAGCTACTTTCCCACCTTGGGTCAGAAGACCTCAAGCAGTGTGCTTTGTACATGTCTACTCATCAAATTAATCTAAGGGGACAACACACCTGGGGTGGCAGGCACAGGTCTAGACATACAATTCCAGGCTGCCTTTCTTGGAAGGCACAAAGAAGATATTTTATTCTTTCCTCATAAGGCCAGAAAAGAGAAGAAGGAAAAAAGCTCTGAAATACCAGGCTCTTTTTTTTCCTTTACAATTGATACTATTATATTAAGGAAACTTATTTTTAAAATTAGAATCATGTGTTAAATGTACATTGAGATGCTTGCTACTTGAAAGAATCCTAGAGTAAATCCTTTGGCAAACATCATTCCTGCCAGAATTTAATTTATATATATTAGAGTTATAACTGCTTTAGGTACTTAAAAAAAAAAGCAACAATGCAGCATATCAGTGAAATGTAAAAGATTAAAACAACAAATAAGTTCTAAGGCAGGTGCTGAGAGGCACACAGTGGGGTCCACAGCAGGGGACACAAGGCCCCACCCTCATGGAGTCAGGGTGGGTGACAGCCAGCAGGGCCCACCCACCACCTACTCAGAGGAGGGCACTAGAAAGGGGACCTGAACCTGTCATGTGACAACACATTTAAAAAGACAAGCTAATAAACAAATTAAAAAAGCCCTCTCTAGTTGAGCTCACAATGACAATAAAATTGTAGAACTGCATTCTCGGGAACCCAAATCAGAAATAAATAACAAAGCGGTCAGCTCCTGGGTGTGTGTCCGGACTGAGGCTACGAAAATTGTGGTTTCTGTCTATGACAGCGTCTCCCTGGGTCCTCGGCCTGGGGGGTTTCCAAACCCTACCTATTTCAAGGTCACTCAGGTTGCTGTTCAGAGCTTTTCCTCCAAATTAAGCCATTACATTTTTTCCTCTTTGCCTTCATAGCATTCTGGCTCATTTTCCCACCACCCACAGCTCTCTGGAGACTTTGCTACAAGTCTGGAGAAGCCGGGATTGATAAAACAATGGAATTCTAAGGAAAGCAGGTCCCCTTTCACAAATGAGACATCAAATACCAGGAGATTTGGTGCATTTCAGTCACGGTTTTCTGTTGTGTCATGCTCTATCCAGAAACTCAATATCATTTATAGATTAGAAGGAATTCTGCACAACGAATGTTTCTACTCTGGCCCTTTCTTCTACTGATCATTGAAAAACCCAGGATTTTTGTTCTTCTGGAGATCTCGCAAGTCAGGACACATGAGTGGTTTCTGAAAGCATGAACTGCTTCTGAATAGCAACCTGCACTTTCTGGGTTTTTGGTAAATCCTTTCCACAGCTAAGAAGCTGGTACACTGCCTTACCCTCTGAGGAGACAGGGGCCAGTGGATCCTGAAATTGAGCCGCCAGCCACTAGCCAAACCATACCCCTGGCCTGGGCTGCAAAGGGTCCCACCTTCTCACTGACCCCAAGGTGCCACCTACCTGGCAAACCCACCTACCAGATTCCCATCTGTACACAAAGACACACCATGCAGGCCAGCAGCAGCCTTAACACCAAACATTTTAACACAGTAATTCTATGCCTATAAACTTATCCTTAGAGAATAAAAGGACAAACACAAACAGAGGTATGGACACAAGAAGATGGTCATTGCATCTCTGTTTCTAAGGAGCAAAACAGAAGCTGACAATTTCAACAAAAGGGTATTATGGTCGCTACTGGTGCTGCTAATGGAGAAGCCTGGCCTTCCTCCTTCCAGATGAGGGGTGATAGTGGCTGCCCTGCCCAGGGGAATAAAGCCACGGCCTTGCTTTGGCTGATAAGGAGCAGGCAGAGGTGTCCTGCCACTTCCTGGAGGGATGGCTCCCATGCAGCCCCCGCCCCTGCCCCCACCCCACAACGTTCTCTGCAGGGGCTGTTCTGTCAGTCTGTGTCCCAGAGGCCCGTGCTGACCCAGGATGGACCCGAAATGGGAGTGAGCGATAAGCCACTGCCATCCTGAAGTTGTTTGTTACCAAAGCACAACAGAGCTTATGGTGACTGACACAGAAATGAGTATCTAGTAGTGAGCTTCTGTTGTAAATAATATTAACTTATGTAGATTGGCCTCGGGGGTTGGATAAAGAGTGGGAAGGATACTCTTATCTGAGGCTGGGAGGATGAGGAAAGATTCATGGAAAGCATTTCCAGGGAACACCTGGAGGGCAGATCTTGCACTTACTAAAGGTGGAGGGCTCAGTGTCCGGCAGGTGTAGGGTTCGCTGTTTGCTGGGTTTGATTAGGTAAAACAAGAAATATGAGCTCAGAAGAGAATTGGCTGGGGCTTCCCTGGTGGCGCAGTGATTGAGAATCTGCCTGCCAATGCAGGGGACACGGGTTCGAGCCCTGGTCTGGGAAGATCCCACATGCCGCGGAGCAACTAGGTCTGTGAGCCACAACTACTGAGCCTGCGCGTCTGGAGCCTGTGCTCCACAACAAGAGAGGCCGCGATAGTGAGAGGCCTGCGCATTGCCATGAAGAGTGGCCTCCGCTTGCCGCAACTAGAGAAAGCCCTCGCACAGAAACGGAGACCCAACACAGCCAAAAAAAAAAAAAAAGAAAAAAAGAACTGGCTGATTTGCAAGCAGTCATGAAAGGCAGAGAGAGCCTGTACATTTCGGGATTTGCCAAGTGTAAAATGAAACAGCTTCTAATCTCCAAATATTAAGAGATTAAAACAACAGTGGGATTTGAGCTACAAAACTAAAGTTTAAAGGCAAGGATCTAATGAAGGATAGAGCCCTTACTCTATTGCTATAAACTGGATAAATGAAAAGTCCAGTGATTGTTTTTAGTTGGGCAAAATGGCTTAGGGAAAAAAAATAAAACCTAAAAACTAGGGGTAAGGCACTTCTGTGGAAGCCTGATAGGTCCAAGGAAGCTGCCACTAAGTTGAGTGTGAGGGAAAGGTAAGTGCTATATTTGCAAGCCTCCCATAAGTCTAAAATTATCTGAAAACAAGAAGTAAAAAAGAAAAACAAAATGATGTTACAAACCTGCATAAGGATATTTTGTAAACGTTCAGGGAAAAGAAAAATACAACCAGCATAATCCACATATGTGCATGGAAATAAATAAAATCTTTCCAGGTAGATATCAATAGTGGTTGCTTGTAAAGATGAAATTTCAAGATTTCAATTTATTCTCTTTTGTTTATTTGCATAGTCTTTTTAAAAAGGCGATCATAAATTAGGTGCATAATTCAATAACTTTAATTTTCATATAAATTTATATTGCTTATACAATAGTATACAGGCAGACCTTGAGATATTGTGAATTTGGTTCCAGACCATTGCTTTATAAAGCGAATATCACAATAAAGTGGTGAGTCACACAAATTTTCTGGTTTCCAAGTGCACATAAAAGTTAGGTTTACACTATACTGTGGTCTATTAAGTGCACAATAGCATTATGTCTAAAAAAATGTATATACCTTAATTAAAATACCTTATTGCTAAAAATGCTAATCATCATCTGAGCCTTCAGCAGGTTGTAATCTTTTTGCAACAGTCACATCAAAGATCACTGCTCAGGGCTTCCCTGGTGGCGCGGTGGTTGAGAGTCCGCCTGCCGATGCAGGGGACACGGGTTCATGCCCTGGTCCGGGAAGATCCCAAATGCCACGGAGAGGCTGGGCCCGTGAGCCATGGCCACTGAGCCTGCACGTCCGGAGCCTGTGCTCCGCAATGGGAGAGGCCCCAACAGTGAGAGGCCTGCCTACCGCAAAAAAAAAAAAAAAAAAAAAGATCACTGATCAGGGGTTGAGATCAAGATGGTAGAGTAGGAGGACACATCAAAAATAAACCTACAGGGCCTCCCTGGTGGCGCAGTGGTTGAGAGTCCGCCTGCCAATGCAGGGGATACGGGTTCGTGCCCCGGTCCGGGAGGATCCCATATGCCGCGGAGCGGCTGGGCCCGTGAGCCATGGCTGCTGAGCCTGCGCATCCAGAGCCTGTGCTCCGCAACGGGAGAGGCCACAACAGTGAGAGGCCTGCCTACCGCAAAAAAAAAAAATAAATAAACCTACATGTGGAACATTCCCACTGAAAACAACCTGAAGCCTGGCAGGAAGACTCTGCTACAACCAAGGCTACAGAAAAAGCTAAATGGAGTCGGGCAGGAAGGGAAGTGAGTGATCAGGTTGGGACAAGCACCCCTGGGAGGGGATATAGAAGAGGAGGGGGATTACATGGGCTCAGGGATCCTGCCTGGGAAGTGAGGAGCTGGAACCACATATTGGGCACCCAGCCTTGGGGTCTGACACCAGGAAAATGAGTCCACTGAGCTGCCCTCTCCTCTTCTTCACCCTGCCCCCAAAAGGGTGATGATGGTCACTGAACATAGGAGTAGTTCGGTTCGTACTTGGCTCTGGCTCTAGCCCCTCCATCTCCAGCCCCACCCCCCACCATGGTGATAGCTGCCAGCACATCCTGGGGGAAGATGTGACCCATGCTCACGTCAGATCCAGCTCTCCCACCAAAGCCACTGTACACACATGAACTGCATAGGACGTTTCCGTACAAGGACACCCCTTCAATACCAGGACAGGTGACTGTTTCAACTAATTTAATAGAGACAGAGAAAGTTAAACAAAATGAGAAGACAGAGGAATTTGTTACAAATGAAGGAACAAGAAAAAAATCTTGAAAAAACAACTAATAAAATAGAGATAAATAATTTACCAGATAAAGAGTTCAAAGAATTATTAATAAAAATGCTAACTGAACTTGGGAAAAGAATAGATGAACACAGTTTGAATTTTAACAAGGAACTAGAAAACAGAGAAAAGAATCAGTCAGAGCTGAAGAATACAATAACTAAAATGAAAAACACACTAGAAGGAACTAACAGCAGATTAGGTGAATACAGAAGAATGCATAAGTGATCTGGAAGATGGTACAATGGAAATCACTTGATCAGAGCAGCAAAAAGGAAAGCAAATTTTAAAAATGAGGACACTTTAAGAAACCTCTCATACAACATCAAGTGTACTAAACATTCACATTATAGGGGTCCCAGAAGGAGAAGAGAGAAAGTGTTCAAAAAGGTATTTGATCAAATTATGGCTAAAAACTTCCTGAAGCTGAAGAAGGAAATAGACATCCAGGTACAGGAAATACAGAGAGTCCCAAACAAGATGAATCCAAACAGACCCACACCAAGACATACCATAATTAAAATGGCAAAA
Source organism: Mesoplodon bidens (assembly GCF_964165515.1). NCBI lineage: Eukaryota > Metazoa > Chordata > Mammalia > Artiodactyla > Ziphiidae > Mesoplodon > Mesoplodon bidens. The sequence goes on from NC_138178.1 coordinate 67,457,558, forward strand.
GTTAAAGAGAACTTTAAAGGCAGCAAGAAAGAAGCAAAGAGGCATATACAAGGGAAACCCCACAAGGCTATTTGTTTATTTTTAATGACTTTTCTGAAGAAACTCTGCAGACCAGAAGGGGGTGGCATGACATATTTAAAATCCTGCAACCTAGGATACTCTATACAGCAAGGTTATCATTCTGAATTGAAGGAGAAATAAGGAACTTCTCAGACAAGCAAAAAACTAAGAGTTTCATAAATACTAAACCAACCCTAAAAGAAGTGTTGAAGGGTCTTCTCCAAGTGGAAGAGGAAAGGCTACAAAAAGTAGTAATTTATAGGAAAGGCAAAATCCCACTAGTAAAGGCAAATATATAGTAAAGGCTATGGATCAACCACTTAAATAAGCTAGTTCTCAGATTAATAGACAAAAATTGTAAAATCAACTATAACTACAATAAACAGGTAAGGGTTAAACATGAAGATGTAAAATATGACTTCAAAACCATAAAATGTGTGTGTGTGGGAAGTACAAAATGTAGATCTTTTAGAATGTGTCTGAACTTAAATGACTATCAGTTTAAAACAAGTATATATAAGTCAACACACATGAACCCCATGGTAACCACAAATTTAAAAACCTACAATAGATACACACAAAATAGAGAGAACGGAGCACAAATATACCACTAAAGAAAATCATCAAGCCACAAGGAAGAAACTAAAAGAAAAAGAACAAAAAAGAACTACAAAAACAACCAGAAAGCAAGTAACAAAATGGCAATAAGTACATACCTATCACTAATCACTTTAAATATCAATGGACTAAATGCTCCAATCAAAAGACACACAGTGGCTGACTGGATTAAACAAAAGACCCATCTATATGCTGCTTACAAGGGACTCACTTTGGAGCTAAGGACACACACAGACTGAAAGTGAGGGAATGGAAAAAGATATTTCATGCCAATGGAAATAAAAGAAAGCTGGGACAGCAATACTAATAAAAGACAAAGTAGGCTTTAAAACAAAGTCTATAACAAAAGACAAAGAAGGGCATTATATAATGATAAAGGGATCAATACAAGAGAATATAACATTCGTTAACATATATGCACCTAATATAGGTGCAACTAAATATATAAAGCAAATATTAACATACATAAAGGGAGAAACTGACAATACAACAGTAGTAGGGGATTTTAACACTCCACTACATCAATGGACAGATCATCCAGATAGAAAATCAATAAGGCAATAGTGGTTTTAAATGACATATTAAACCAGTTGGACTTAATAGATATCTACAGGCCATTCCACACAAAAATAGCAGAATATACATTCTTTTCAAGTGCATGTGAAATGTTCTCCAGGGTAGATCACATGGTAAGCCACTAAACACGTCTCATCAAAGTTAAGAGAACAGAAATTATATCTAACATTTTTCCAACCACAACAGTATGAAACTAGAAATGAATTACATGTAAAAAAACAGAAAAAACACAAACACACAGAGACTAAACAACATGCTACTAAAGATGGGTGAATGAAGAAATAAAGAGAAAATCATAAAATACCTTGAGAGAAATAAAAATAAAAACACAACTTTCAAAAATCTAAGGGATGCAGCAAAGGCAGTTCTAAGAGGGAATTTTAGAGTGAAATAGGTCTACCTCAAGAAACAAGAAAAATCTTAAACAACTTAATCTACCATCTAAAGGAATTAGATAAAGAAGAACAAACAAACCCCAAATGCAGCAGAAGGAAATAATAAAGATCGAGAGGAAATAAATAGAGACCAAAAAAAAAAAAAAACCAAACAATAGAAAAGATCAATCAAACCAGAGTTGTTCTTGAAAAGATAAGCAAAATTGATAACCCTTTAGCCAGGCTCACTAAGAAAAAAAAAAAGAGAGAGGCCCCAACTAAACAAAATAAGAATAAGGAGAAATTACAACCAATATTTCAAAGACACAAAAAATCACAAGAGAATATTATGAACAGTTATATACCAACAAGTTGGTCAACACAGAAGAAATCAATAAATTTCTAGAAACATACAGTCTTCCAAGACTGAATCAGGAGGAAGTAGACAATCTGAACAGACCAACCACTAGTAGTGAAATTGAATTAGTAATTAAAAAAAAAAAACTCCCTGCAAACAAAAGTCCAGGACTGGATGGCTTCATAGGGTGAATTCTACCAAACATATAGAGAAGAGCTAATACCTATTCTTCTCAAACTATTCCAAAAAATTGAAGAGGAAGGAACACTCCCAAATTCATTCTAGGAGGCCATCATTACCCTGATACCAAAACCAGACAAAGACACTATAAAAAATAAAATTACAGGTCAATATCTGATGAATATAGATGCAAAAATGCTCAACAAAATATTAGCAAACCAAGTTCAACAATATATAAAAAGGGTCATACACCATGATCAAGTGGAATTTATTCCAGAGATGCAAGGATGGTTCAGTATCTGCAAACCAATGGATGTGCCACACTACATTAACAAAAGGAAGGATAAAAATCACATGATCATCTCAATAGTTGCAGAAAAAGTATATGACAAAATTCAATATCCATTCATGATAAAAACTCTCATCGAAGTCAATATAGAGAGAACATGTCTCAACATAATAAAGGCCATTTATGGCAAACCCACAGCTAACATTATACTCAATGGTAAAAAGCTGAAAGCTTTTCCTTTAAAACCAGGAAGAAGATAAGGATGTTTCCTCTTGCCACATGTGTTTAACATAGTATTGGAAGTCCTAGCCACAGCAATCACACAAGGGAAAGAAATAAAAGGCATCCAAATTGGAAGGGAAGAAGTAACACTGTTACTATTTGCTGTTGACATGACAGTGTATTTAGAAAAAACCCCAAAATCTCCACCAAAAATTATGAGAATATATGAATTCAGTAAAGTTTCAGGAAACAAGATTAATATACAGAAATCTGGGGACTTCCCTAGTGGCACAATGGTTAAGAGTCCGCCTGCCAATGCAGGGGACACGGGTTCGAGCCCCGGTTCGGGAAGATCCCACATGCCGCGGAGCAGCTAAGTCCATACACCACAACTACTGAGCCTGCGCTCTAGAGCTCGTGAGCCACAACTACTGAAACCCAGGCACCTAGAGCCCATGCTCCTCAACAAGAGAAGCCTCCGCAATGAGAAGCCCATGCACTACAAAGAGTAGCTCCCGCTCGCTGCAACTAGAGAAAAGCCCATGCACAGCAATGAAGACCTAACACAGCCAAAAATAAATAAATATTTTTAAAAATCTGTTGCTTTTCTATACCCTAACAATGAACTATCAGAAAGAGAAAGCAAGAAGAAGTCCATTTAAAATTGCATCAAAAGGAATGAAATACCTCAGAATAAACTTAACCATGGAGGCCAAAGACCTATACCCTGAAAACTATAGGACACTGATGAAGAAAACTGAAGATAATACAAAGAAATGGAAAGATATCCTGTGTTCATGATTTGGAAGAATTAATATTGTTAAAATGTCCATACTACCCAAAGTAATCTACAAATTTAATGCAATCCCTAGCCAAATATCCATGACATTTTTCACAGAACTAGAATAATCCTAAAACTTATATGGAACCACAAAAGACCCTAAATAGCCAAAACAGTCTGGAGAAAAAAAGAACAAAGCCAGAAGTATCACGATCTCTGACTTCAGACTATATGATATAGCTGAAGTAATTGAAACAGCATGGTACTGGCATAAAACCAGACACATAGATCAATGAAACAGAATAGAGAGCCCAGAAATAAACCCATGAACTTATGGTCAATTAATTTATGACAAAGGAAACAAGAATAAAAATGGGAAAAGACTGTCTCTTCATTAAGGGGAAATGCTGGGAAAACTGAACAGCTACATGTAAAAGAATTAAATTAGAACAGTTTCTCATACCATATACAAAAATAAGCTCAAAATGGATTAAAGACCTAAATGTAAGACTGGAAGCCACAAAACTCCTAGACAAAAACATGGGCAGATCACTCTTTGACATAAACCATAGAAATATTGTTTTGGATCTGTCTCCTCAGGCAAAGGAAGCAGAAGCAAAAATAAACAAATGGGACCTTATTAAACTTAAAAGTGTCTGCACAGCAAAGGAAACCATTGACAAAATGAAAACACCTATGGAAAGGGAGGAAATATTTGCAAATGATGTGACCAACAAGGGGTTAATATCAAAAAAAATATGAAAAGGTCATACAGCTCAACATCAAAACAAACAACAAACAAACAAACAACTCAATCAAAAGACGGGTAGAAGACCTGAATAGACATTTCTCCAAAGAAGACATACAGATGGTCAACAGGCACATGAAAAGATGCTCAACATCACTAATTATTAGAGACATGCAAATCAAAACAACAATGAGATACCACCTCACAGCAGTCAGAATGGCTATCATCAAAAAGTCTACAAATAACAAATGCTGGAGAGGGTGGGAGTGTAAACTGGTGCAGTCGATACAGAAAACAGTATGGAGATTCCTCAAAAAACTAAAAATAGAATTACCATATGATCCAGCAATTCCATTCCTGAGTATATATCGAAAGAAAACAAAAGCGCTAATTGGAAAAGATACATGCATCTCAACGTTCATAGCAGCACTATTTACAATAGTGAAGATATGGAAGTAACCTGTTTGTCCATCAATAGATGAATGGATAAAGAAAATGTGGTGTGTATCTACAATGGAATATTACTCAGCCATAAAAAAAGAATTGAAAATTTGCCATTTGCAGCAACATGGATAGACCTAGAGATTATCATACTGAGTGGAGTAAGTCAAACAGAGAAAGAGAAATATTATATGCTATCATTTATATGTGGAATCTAAAAAATAATGCAAATGAATGAATATAACAAAACGGAATCAGACTCACAGACAACAAAGGAGCGGTTACCAGTGGGGAGAGGGGTGATGGAGAAGGACAAGAGAAGGGTAGGGGATTTGAAGGTACACACTATCATGTTGTAAAATAAATAAGCTACAAGGATATATTGTACAGCACAGGGAATGTAGCCAATATTTTAAGACAACTTTATAGTATAATCTATAAAAATACTGAATCACTATGCTGTAAACCTGAAACTAATATAATATTGTAAATCCACTATACTTAAATTAAACAAAAGAAAAAAATGATCACTGGTCACAGATCACCATAATAAATATAATAACAATGAAAAAACTTTAAATCTTGGGAGAATTACCAAAATGTGACACAGAGACAAGAAGTGAGCAAATGCTGTTAGAAAAATGGCACCAACTGCCTGACACACTGTCTCCTCAGGCAAAGGAAACAACTGATTGTATGAAGATTGCCCCGTATCTTCAATTTGTAAAAAAACTGAATATCTGAGAAGTGCATAAAGCAAAGTACAATAAAACGAGGTCTGCCTGTATATACATATATTATACATATATTACATAGGCTGTGATAATGAAATTATTATCACAGTAATTATAGCTTTATGACTGTCTTCTAGGTACACAGGTTTCCCCTTCTCTCCTGTCCTCATCACCCGGACACTGTGAAGTAGGTATCGTTCACATGGCAGATGAGACGATGAGAGGTTGAATAAAGCTCTTGCTCTGAGTGTCAGGCACAAAAGCTCATTTAGAAAGCTCACTCCTGTCCTCCTCCCCTCAGATGACATGGTTATTTGCTTCTGTTGGAAAGCTCTTAATACCTAATATCGCAGAAAGCAACAACGGAAAGTAATGACAGTACAATACAGAGACAAACCTGTAAAGATTCTCATGCAAGCAGGCAACTGAGCATATCAATTAACATCCTTTTTTTTCTTTTTAATTAATTAATTAATTTAATTTATTTTTGGCTGCATTGGGTCTTCGTTGCTGTGCGGGCTCTCTCTAGTTGTGGCGAGCAGGGGCTACTCTTGCTTGCCGCGCGCGGGCTTCTCATGGCGGTGGCTTCTCTTGCTGCGGAGCATGGGCTCTAGGCGCTGGGCTGCAGTCGTTGTGGCACATGGGCTTGGTAGTTGTGGCCTGTGGGCTCTAGAGCACAGGCTCAGTAGTTGTGGCTCACCAGCTTAGTTGCTCCACTGCATGTGGGATCTTACCAGACCAGGGCTCAAACCCGTGTCCCCTGCATTGGCAGGCAGATTCTTAACCACTGCACCACTCAGGAAGTCCAAACATCCTTTTCATTCTTGGACTTATCTTCACGTTCCTTGAGGTTAAGTTTATCACGTGACCATGTTTTGTGCACTACATTTCATTTTGCCAGGTATAGCACGACACTCATGGAGCCACTGCAGCTGGCGTGTACGGTGTGCCAGGCTCTGGACTGAATGATTCACAGGCAGTTATTTATCTTCATCCTGACATCACTCTATGAGGCGGACAATATCATCTTCCCACATGGACACCCACTGCTCCCTCTAACTCAGCTCTTTACCAGGTTCGTGGTACAGGGGTACAAGGTCCCCACGTTCTTACAACAGAATCCCACTCTGCATAATATTCCATGGTGGACCAGAATACATATTATTTATCTATTCATCAGTTGATGGATATTTGGGTTGGTTCTACTTTTTGGTTATTATAAAAAATGCTACTGAACATTCATGTACAAGCCTTTGTGGGGACATACGTTTTCGCTTCTCTTCAATATATACTCAGGAGTGGAATTGCTGTGTCATATGAAAATTCTGTTTAACTTTTTAAGGAACTGCCAAACTGTTTTTCAAAGAGGCTACAGCATTTTATATTTCCACTAGCCATGTGCAATGGTTTCAATCTCTCTACCTCCACACCAACGCTGATCTTTTTCTTTTGGTTCTAGACATCCTAGTGGGTGTGAAGTGGTATCTCATTGTGGTTTTGATTTGCATTTCCCCAATGACTGTATGTTGAGCATCTTTTCATGTGCCACTTATATATCATCTTTGGAGGAATGTCTACTCAAATTTTTTGGTCTATTTTTTATTGGGCTATTATTTGTCTTTTTTATTGAGTTGTAAGAATTCTTTATATGTCCTGGATATGAGTTCTTTGATGATATAATTTTACAAGCATCTTCACTCATTCCTTGAGTTGTCTTTTCGCTTCCTTGAAGGTCTTGTTTGCAGCACAAAAGTTTTAAATTTTGATGTGGTGCAATTTATCTATTTTGTTATTTAGTTGCTTCTGCTTTTGGTGTTGTAGGTGGTAGCTTTCTGAAGTGAGGGAGCTGTTGGCGGCCATCCGCCCCCAGGTGGGTGAGGGGACTCAAGAGGGAATCAATCAGTCCACATGGAGAGAGAATGACAGTCACACAGAGAGAAATAGAGGAGAATGTGTGAGGTGGAGAAATGTGCAGGGGAGACAGGCCTGGGCTCCCCCAGCACCGCCCTCTCGGGCCAGCACACCTGAGACCAGCTGGATGTGATAGGGACTCCTTGGAACCCAAGAGACCTGCTTCCCAGCTCTGTCCAGTTTCAGCTGTTTGCCAACAAAAAGACAAAGAAACAACAGTGAAGAAAACAAGAACTCTGACCAGTGTACACAGTTTAGAGATGAAAAAAAAGAGGCTCCGAGAGGATCAGGCCCCATCAAGGGACTGGGATTCCAATGCCAGCCTGTGCCCCAGCCTGACCCCCCACCTCCGGCCTCCTCATGGGCAGGATACAAGCATCACAAAGAAGCAGACAAGCCTCTTTACTTGTAAAGAGGCTCACAGAAAACCTCCTTTCAAAAGCACACTGTTTCAGCTGCCCGGACTTTCTAACGTGAGAGAGATGAGGAATCAGAGTCAGCAGAGCCTTCATCTTCAATTCCGGAGGCCAGGAGCCCCACAAGGGACACCGCTCATGACCGTGCTGGCTGGTGCAGTGGAATCACTCAGAAAGGAAGAGCAGGCCCGTTGGAATCAAGGGGGCAAATCTTGAAGACAACGCAGTAACACGAGCCCAGGAAAAATCCAGGTACAGACAGAACCTCAAGGTAGAGGGAGGGCTGGTGGCCAAATGGAAGCTGCCAAAGTCTCCACGGACTATGATTGGTCAAAACTCAATTTTATAAATTTTCTGTGTGGGAAACTAAAATATCGACTGTTCCATATACAAACTACAGAGTGAAATGGAACAAAAAGCTTGACTGATGGGGGTGGGATTTCAGTGTTGAGAAACATTGGTTCAAAGGATGCTCCAGCTCGTGTTTCAAAGACAAAAAATAATGTGTCCACAGAGCACCACTCCTGGGCCCTCTCCCCATCTCTCTCTACATCAGCAACCTCCCTCCAATCACACGAACCTGAGCTTCTAGGGTGGAGGCCACCTTTTTCTCACCTCATGGGCTTCAGACTCAGAACACTCTACACGCAAAGCAGTACATCACTCTAAACAAAATAATGAATCTATATGTGATCATCAAAATGCAGATTCCCACCAACCAGTCTTGCCAAGAGAGAGGATACGTTTATCCTAAAGGAATTAAAATGACTTACTAACCTGCTTCCAAGAGTCACCATATCTGTGATTTCAACATCTCGTAGCAGAGAACAGGTGAACATGAAGTTAGCCAAAGTGTACTTCCAGAAGGGCATTGCCTCCGGAACCTGATAGAAAATATCTCAACTCACTTTCTTCTCAAATAAACACAGATGAGAATCTTGGCCATGAATTTAATTTCTCTTATTGCACATGTACTTTAGAATATAAAACTCTGAGAAGATAAATCCATGTAGTTCATGGGAGGCTAGAATCTCCAACTGGTCCTGGGTCATCATTAGCAGCCTAAATCGCATGCTGTAAAATGTGGATTTCACAATGCTCCCAAAAGGCAGTCTTGGGATAAAGAAGATGTGGCACATATATACAATGAAATATTACTCAGCCATAAAAAGAAACGAAATTGAGTTATTTGCAGTGAGGTGGATGGACCTAGAGTCTGTCATACAGAGTGAAGTAAGTCAGAAAGAGAAAAACAAATACCATATGCTAACACATATATATGGAATCTAAAAAAAAAAAGGTTCTGAAAAACCTAGGGGCAGGACAGGAATAAAGATACAGACATAAAGAAGGGACCTGAGGACACAGGGAGGGGGAAGGGTAAGCTGGGACGAAATGAGAGAGTGCCATGGACATATATACACTACCAAATATAAAATAGCTAGCTGGTGGGAAGCAGCCGCATAGCACAGGGAGATCAGCTCGGTGCTTTGTGACCACCTAGAGGGGTGGGATAAGGAGGGTGGGAGGAGACACAAGAGGGAGGAGATATGGGGATATATGTATATGTACAGCTGATTCACCTTGTTATAAAGCAGAAACTAACACACCACTGTAAAGCAATTATACTCCAACAAAGATGTTAAAAAAAAAAAACCTGAAAAAAAAAGAATTTTAAGGGTTAGGAATTTTAATTTTAAAACTATGCAGAAATAATAAGGATGAAAGGAAACAACTCTGTGTGAAAAGTAGGTAAGGAAAGTAGAATGACTGATTGTTCCAGAATGAGAAAGAGGGGGGAAAATAGGACGAACTTTTAGCAGTTTTGTGGAAAAAGGATCTTGGGAAGGAATCTTATGCATGGTCAAGCTGGGTAAGATTGGGATAAATTTATTTAAGTTAACAAATGAGTTTTAATATCAAAAGTACACTGATGTAAAATTAGAATTGTTTTTCTCTCTGTTAAAAGTACAAAGTTTTATTGGATTTTTGGTCTGGTTTTTTTTTTTGCGGTACACGGGCTTCTCACTGTTGTGGCCTCTCCCGTTGCGGAGCACAGGCTCCGGATGCGCAGGCTCAGCGGCCACGGCTCACGGGCCCAGCCGCTCCGCGGCATGTGGGATCTTCCCGGACCAGGGCACGAACCCGTGTCCCCTGCATCGGCAGGCGGACTCTCAACCACTGCGCCACCAGGGAAGCCCCCTGGTCTGCTTTTGATAACAAATTTTGAAATTTTTTTTTTTTTTACCTTTTAGGTAATCTGCCTAGAAAGCCCCGCCAAACAAAAAAATGGCAATCTTGTTTAAAAATATAAGCTTCAACATAAAACGCTGTTGTTATAAAGCAGAAACTAACGCACCATTGTAAAGCAGTTATACTCCAATAAAGATGTTTAAAAAAAAACATAAAACGTGGCTAATGGCATAAACTGTAATATGTCATTAACCTTATACCCTCAAAAATCCATCCATTCACTCATTCATCCATTCATTCATCTATCTTTCTACCTTCATTGGGCATCTTCCAGACAGTCCTAAACAATGGTTAGGTAGGTAGAAACACAAAGACACAGTCCCAGGCATGAAGAGTAGAGTAGTGACAGGATTACGCGGTAGGCAGACCATCTGCTGGATTATCAACAAAGCGGGGCACCAAACACAAGGCCCTTGTTCTGTTTCTGGAACAGGACCCTTCCTGCCCAGGGATCTGCAGCATGCTCCCCAGCCTGACGGGCTCCAGATCAGCATCGGAGCCTGATCTAAGCATCTCCTCCCCGAGGCCTTCCTTAGCCACATCTCACCTCTGTTCTCCATCGCTTCACCTGCTTCATTTCCATAGCAACTCTCATCACCTGTTCATGGATGCTGGCTCACCAGGTATTCCCAATCCCTACAGCACACCGAGCACTGCTGAGCAGCATTTTTCATTAAGGACAAAGAAAGGGAAGCAAGGATGTGACAGCAAAACAGAAAAACTTGCTCAATTTCAGAGAAATGTTTCTTTGCTACAGGAGACGGCTTCTTAAAAGATTGCTCTAAAGGTAACAAAAACACTATGAAAAGCCTCGAAGTTACAGCCCTCATTTTGTAAAAAAGCATTTTCAACCTAGTGACTATCAACTGCTCTGCTAAGATGAAGACATTACATATTTGCCTGGCCTCTCCTTTTTCCCTCCCAGTGATTTTCCTATGTTTTATTACTATTTGTAAGGTTTATATTATCTATACTATGTGCTGCCACTATAACTCACACAGATGGTTGATCTTTCTTACTTTTATATTTAAACAGATTTGAGGTTCACCACCCATTTACAAGTGCTGAACTTTTATGCACTTCTATTTTGGCTGGGTTTTGACATTCAGTGGTTTTATTCAAAACCCTTATTCAGAAGGGCTCACAGAATCTAAACCCTCTAATTTCGGGCATGCTTTAGAATATCTGTCCATTGTCTCTGTCTTTACACTAGTCAGTTTGGCTAAATAAGGAACTATTGGGACATCCATTGTTCTACTCAGAATCCATCAGGGTCCCTTCAGAGGGTGCAGCTCAGCACAGGCTGGCCCAGCATGTTCTATCCCGACTGATGCTCCTTACCTTTTCTGTCCTGATGCCAGGTGAAGGGTACCAAGGAAATCAAAAAACTCACCACGACTCAGTCATTCTTTTTTATTTGTTACTTTTTCCTTTCACCAACCCCTCCCTATTTCCTCCACCTCCAGATCCTGGCAAGCACTTTTCTACTCTCTGTTTCTGAGTTTTACTTTCTTTTTCTTTTTTAAGATCCCATATATAAGTGGTACCATGCAGTATTTGTCTTTCTCTGCCTGGCTTATTTCACTTATCATAATGTGCTCCAGGTTCATCCGTGTTGTTATAAATGGCAAGATTTGCTTCTTTCTCATGGCTGAATAATATTCCATTGTATATACATATAATATGGTGTATATATATTGTGAATAATGCTGTAATGAACATGAGAATGCAGATATATCTTTCAGATCCTGTTTTCATTTCCTTTAGATATATACCCAGAAGTAGAATTGATGGATCATATGTTAGTTCTATTTTTAATTTTTTGAGGACCCTCTATACTGTTTTCAATAGTGGCTGCACCAACTTCGGTTCCCACCAACAGTGTAGGATGGTTCCCTTTTCTCCACATCCTCGCCAATACTCACCAATATCTCGTCATCTTGATGATAGCCACGTGACAGGTGTAAGGTGATATCTCATTGTGATTTTAATTTGCATTTTCCTGATGATTAGCGATGTTGAACACCTTTTCATATACTTGTTGGCCATCTGTATGTCTTCTTTGGAAAAATGTCTATCCGGGGCCTCTGCCCATTTTTTAATTGAATTGTTTTTTGGTTTTGTTTTGCTATTGAGTTGTATTCCATATTTTGGATATTAACCCCTTATCAAATATATGATTTGCAAATACTTTCGCCCATCCCACCAGTTGCTTTTCCAGTTTGTTGATGGTTTCCTTTGCTGTGTAGAAGCTTTTAGTTTGATGTAGTTCAATTTGTTCATTTTGACTTTTGTTGCCTTTGTTTTAGGTGTCACATCCAAAAAACCATCACCAAGACCAACATCAAGGATTTTATGCCCTGTTTTTTTTTTTCTGGGAGTTTTATGTTTTTACATCTTACATTCAAGTCTTTAATCCATTTTGAGTTGGTTTTTTGGTACGGTGTAAGATACGGGACCAGCTTGGGTTATTTTTTTAAAAGCTTAACAAAATGCAATAATTCCTTATGAATGACAGACTCAAGTTTGGCCTGGTTATTTACATAGTTTTCTTTGATCATCTACTTAACTTTTCCCCTTCTTTTCTAAAACTCTTTGTTAGGAAATCAAATCATGGTGACACTTGGTTCCTTTTGTGGCGTTTCCTCCATGCTGTACCTGTCCAATGAGGCCTCTGATTTTCTGGCTTCTGAATTAGTCTTTGTGTTGCTACCATTTTTACTTTTTTCTCTTCTGATTTTTTCCCCTGAATTCTGCCAGTGTGGGCTTTGTTCTCTTCTGTCTCACTCAATCCTCTGAATCTTTCTTCTATGCTCAAATTCTGCTTTAGAGATCACGTTGCCAGCATTTTCCTTGAGAGTTTCATTTTTTACTAGGAAACTTACTTTTCTGAACTCTTGAGCTGGTCTCTGAATCATCCACATTTTCCCGCAGTCTTTGGTTTGTGTTTTTCTTTGTCTTTATTTTCAGGTTTCTCTTGTAATTCTTTTGTAGTCCTTAGTCATCTCTGAATGAGATCAGCTATTTATCAAGGAAAAAGAGTACGGAGTAAATGGCAGGATTAGGCTGAGAAAATATAAGGCTTTGATTCAAATTTGTCTGGAATATTTTCTCACCCATCTGGACTTTATTCTGTCCTGGGAACCTGTCTCCTTGCGTTTTTGGACTTCAAGTGCAGGGCTGGCTAATCACAAAGCATTCATTGCCGCATACCCACTGGGTGGGGATTTGTCACTGCTCCCTCCCAGACCTGCCTCTCCCTATTCACCTGGGGCAGGTCCCTGAGCCAGGAGCCAGGTCACATACAACACACATGGAGGAGGGCATGGTCCTCCTCCACCGCCACCTCTGAATACCCAGTGGCACTGACCTGGCTTCATCTGAGCAGAGAAAGTGCTCACTTCCTTCTGTATTTGCTGTCCCTGATACATAGTACATGCTCAATAAACATCCGCTTCAGGAATGAAGATTGAGTTAATAAACCAGATGAAGAAAACCAAGGAGACAAACATGGAGCACAGCACACCAGGAGGCAGTCGCGCGACAGTCTGCAAGTCAAGTCCGGAGGCACGAAGCTGACAACCCCTCCTCCAGTGAGTGTGGTGATAGATCCGGGCCAGGGCTGGGGATGTACTGGCACTTCCCACAGCTCCAGTAAGTCTCTGGTGCAGGCGTGGCCTGGGGTCATCAGTACAGTAAGGGAAGGCATCCTACACTTCCTCTTGGTTCAGGCAAGTTTTGTTCTGGAAGTTATTACAGTCTTCACTCTTGGTTCTGAAGGTCTCTATTATCCCCCACAAGGTGACAGCTCCAGGGAGCAGAGGCCACCATGCAGTGATATGAGGACAGTGGAAGTCAGGATGTCACCGTAAAGGTGACCTCTTCCAGGTGCACACACCTGTCTTCATCACGCAGCGGGGAGCTTGGACACTCGGGGTTCACCTGTGTGGACCACTGGCGAGAGGGCGGCCGTTCCCCCCGCAGACCACCTCCTTTTGGCTCTGAAGAGCCCACCTGTAGCACAACGCAGGGAGGCAGAAGACACTCCAAATGACTGTGCCACAGGGAACAGAGGTTCAGAATCAGAATCTAGGCAGACAGGTGGAAAGGAAAAGGGCCCTTCCTTGACACCTGAGTTTGCTGCCTGAGATGAAGATACACTTAACCCGAGACACTCCTAAACAGCCCTCAAAGCCTCCACTCAAGGCTCAGCGTGACCCCAGCAATCTCTGCCTCCAGGGAGCCACTTTCCACCCTTCTCTTCACCTCCCCATGCCCACCCAGCCCCTAGCTGGGGGCTCCCATCCCTCTTTTGGGTTAAGGGACTAAGGGTGTTCTAGACCCACCTCAGGAGGCACAGATGGCTCGAGAGTGGACAGTCAGTCTCACACTACCGCCTGCTGCTTACTCAGGCCTGGGTGCCTGTGTTCCGCAGTTGCTGCCCCTTGTTCACACCTGCCCTGCTCTGTGTCTTAAATCAAACCTTCAAGAAGGCAGGAGCTGGCTCTTTGAGTCTGTAAACACTCCTACTAAATGATTTTAACGTGCTGTTCGCAAAGCGTGACAACAAGCACTAGAGGGATTCAAATATGCTCTGTTGTCTGTGGTCCTTGAGAAAATCCTGCTAGAAGCAGTCATATTAATGACAATGAAAAAAATGAAATAGGTGCCAAATCAATGATGTGAGCCCTCATGTCTGAGTAACACACAAAAAACGGGAAAAAATATATCCCCTGGCCCCTGAATGCTTGCAATCCCAGTGGAGAGAGAATGGAAAATATGGCAGTTGATGCTATTATAATGTTTTAGCTCCAACAAAGTGCTTTCACATGCCTTAATGCCAATGTGTCTGACAAGGACCTTGAGGGGTATTATCTTAATTTTACATATGAGAAAACTGAGACTCAGAGAAGTAAACTTTAAAAGATTAGAGGATGCTGCAAAATAAAACAGCCAAGGTCAATATTGGAACTAAGTAGACAGTAGCTTGGTTTTGTCCTCTACCACAGAATCCAGGATCATAATTAAAATTATTTCATCCTGAATGTCCACTGACAGACAGATGAATGGATAAAGAAGATGTGATATATATATATATATATATATATATATATATATATATATATCCATACACACACACACACACACACACACACACACACACACACAGAGAGGAATACTACTCAGCCATAAAAAAGAATGAAATAGTGCCATTTGCAGGAACATGGATGGCCTAGAGATTATCATACTACAAGAAAGTAAGCCAGATAGAGAAAGACAAATATCATATGATATTGCTTATATGTGGAATCTGAACAAAAGATACAAATGAACTTATTTACAAAATAGAAACAGACTCACAGACATAGAAAACAAATTAATGGTTACCAAAGGGGAAGGTAGGGGAAAGGGATAAGTTAGGAGTTTGGGATTAACATATACACACTACTATACATAAAACAGATCAACAACAAGGACCTACTGTATAGCATGCGGAACTGTACTCAATATCTTGTAATAACCTATAAGGAAAAAGAATCTAAAAAAGAATATATATATATGTGTATGTATATATATATATATATATATATATATATATATATATATATATATATATATATATATAACTGAATCACTGCGCTGTACACCTGAAACTAACACATTATAGATCAATTATATTTCAATAAAAAATTTATTTCATCCTGTTGCTTCTCTACCGACTTCTCAGCCATGCCAGAGATGTGGTGATGGTACACAAAGATGTCAGCCACTTACAGAATCAAAGAGGAAGACAAACACTTACTGTGTCCTGTGTGTGGTACTGCATCAGGTGTCACCACAGGTAATTCACACAGTCATCACCGTCACTCAGTGGTATCATCACCGTTTCATGTGTAAGGAGAATGAGTGTGAGCAAACAATGCAAATATCATCTACTGTATCACCCTGGAGCACAGCCAGGATAGGGTGATGGGCAGGAGCTTGGATGTTACCATAAAGGTGCAGTAACCAAGGCAGTGTGATACCGGCATAATGACAGACAAATGGATCAACGGAACAGAATAAAGAGTCCAGAAACAGATCCTCACTTACATGACCATTTGATTTTTGACAAAGCCACCACCACAATTCAGCATGGATAGGATGGTCTTTGCAACAAATGGTGCTGGAAAACACTGGACATCCATATGGAAAAAAATGAACCTCAACCCCTACCTTCCCCCATATGTAAAAATTAATTGAAGCTGAATCACAAACCTTGTTGTAAAAGCTTAACTAAAGAACTTCAGGAAGAACTACAGGAGAATATCTTCATGGCTTAGGGTAGGCAAAAGTGTTTTTAGGACACAGAAAGCAATAATCATAAATGATAAATGGCAAGTTAACTTCATAAACATTTTAAAATGTTGCTTACCAAAGTCACAACTACAACTCAATAATATGAAGAAAAACCACCTAGTAAAAAGTGAAAGAGCTGGACAGGCACTTCAACATCATTAGTCACCAAGGAGATGCAAATTAAAACTCCAATGATATACCACCGCACACGCACTGGGATGCCTTAGAGGAAATAAGGCTGACAGTACCGAATGTTGGCAAGGATTCAAAGCAACCAGAACCCTCCAGCCTTGTGGGTGGGGGTATGAAATGGTCTGGTGGTGTTTTACAAGCCTGCCCCATGACCCAGTAATTCCATTCCTAGGTATTAACCTAAGAGAAACAAAAGCATCTGTCTACAAAAAGCCTTGTATCAAAATGTTCACAGCTGCCTTATTCATAAGAGCCCCAAACTGGGAACAGTTCAGCAGTTCAGAAACAAGAAAGTAGCCAAACAACCCCTGGCACAGGGAGACAATGGAACACAGACAGCGAGGAAGGGGAGCAAGCCACTGATAAAGCAACAACACGGATGAATCGCAGAAACCTCACACTGAGTGGAGATGAGCACCTACTGCCTGGTTCCTTTCAGAGAAAGCTCTAGAACAGGCAAAATTAACCTATGATGGAGAAATCAAAAAAACATCTGCCTGTGGCGAGGAGGCTGGAGGCAGGGCCTGAGAGAACTTCGGGGCGTGATGTTAATGTTAACCTTCCACAGCTTGATGAGGATGTGTATTACACAGATGCATGTATTTGTCAAGACTCAGCGGAAAGTATTCTTACAACTTGTGCATTTCCTTTTACTTCCAAAAAAAAAAAAAAAAAAGGAAAAGTTGAGCTGGTAGGCTCAGAATCTAGACCCCCCCCCAGCCTCTGTCCAGCCTGAACCAGAGGTACTTCGAGCATCCTGCCCTCTCACCGGGGCCCCATCAACTACACCAGTGTTGAGTGATGGGGAGCCAGACAAATGTATGGGGCCTCAGGGGACAGAACCTGAAACAGAACCTAAAGTGACCGAGGGTGTCTTAAGTGACCCAGAGGAAGGAGTGAATGGTCCCTTGATCTCCAGACAGGCACACAACCATGATACTTTAAAAAAATTTTGGCAGAATACATATAACATACAACTTACCATTTTAACCACTTTTAAGTGTACAGTTCAGTGGCATTCAGTATATTGCTACTGCCGTGCAACCATCACCACCATCCATCTCCAGGACTTCTGCATCTTCCCAAACTGAAACTCTATACCTCTTAAAAAACAGTAACTCCCCTTCCTCTCCTTCCCCAGTGCCTGGCATCCACCATCTACTTCCTGTCTCTATAAATGTGACTACTCTAGGGACCTCACTGAGTGCAATCACAGTATTTGTCCTGTTGTGACTGGCTTATTTCACTGAGCATAATGTCCTCAAGGTTCATCCATGTTCTAACAAGTGTCAGAACTTCCTTCCTTTTTAAGGCTAATACCCCATTTGATGCAGATACCGCATTTTGTTTATCTGTTCATCTGTCAATGGACACTTGGGTTGTTTCCACCTTTTGCCTACTGTGAATAATGCTGCTATGAATATGGGTGCACAAATATCTTTTAGAGCCCTTGCTTTTACTTCTTTTGGGTACATACGCAGAAGGAGGATTGCTAGATCATATGGTAAATCTATTTTTATTTTTTTGAGGAACCTCTGTACCTTATTCCAAAGCAGCTGTACCATTTTATACTCTCACCAACAGTGCACAAGGGTTACAATTTTTACAAATCTAGGTCCCAATACTTGTTACTTTCTGAGGGTTTTTTGTTGGGGAGGGGATGATAGCCATTCTAATAGAGGTGAGGTAATATCCTTAATACCTTTTAAAAAAAAAAGAAGCAATTCTATGCTCCTTTCCCACAGGAAAATAAAGGGAGCTTATTTACAGCATAATTTTCCAGCAGGGCTCAGAGCCTCACAGTTGGGAACTGAGGCAGAGAAGGCGGCCCAGGGGATAAAAGGGGGCCATATCCCCAAATCACCTGGCTCTGAGGAGTCCCCTGCACGTACGCACACGAGGCTTGGCCAACATGTATTTAATGCAAGTGAGTGTATAATTCCTAGACAACAGAAACCAAAGCAAGTTCTTTATGTTTAAGTGTTAAAGTTAATAAACAGAACATATTTACAAAAGAAGCAATTTCCGTTTGGAAAAATCTTTATTCAGGTTTAATGGCTGCAGAAACATTCCCCCAAATGGGAATAAAATTGCAGCAGATTTTTTCCTTCCTATTTGAACTCCAAAATTACAGGAAAATATACATTCTGAGCACTGAAAGACCAATTCTTAGGAAATATATATTTATGCAAATTAAGCAATAAAACATATTTAAGTCAACACAAAATGTTATACTTAACAATTTCTTGACATTTTAAGAACTGGACCAGTTTTAAATATCCTCAGAATTCCAGAGATATTAGAAATTATCAAATTTCTCAGTTCTGTATTTTGAGTAAAATAGCCCATCACAAAGAATATCTTAACCTGTATTCTAAGTGAGTTTAGTTGGAAATTGTAGAAATCGGAGAATCAATCACAAACTTGGGAACAGCGAGTTCAGTTTTCACAAGGCATGAAGAAAATCACCCTAGAAGCTTCCACATTGCTTTCGGGTGGACCCCCAACTCGTCCCCATCCAGAGCCCCACATTCTTTGGGATCTTACAAATGTAACAGGAAGACCATGTGGGGCCTTCATTTTAGCTGCTGGTAAACTGCCTATAATGCTTTTTTCTGACTTGACTTTAAGGAGTATTTGCCCTTACAAGAGCAATTCTCCTTAGCTTTGTTTTTTAGCAGAGTTGTGATTCTAACAGCTTCACGTGTCCTAAAACCAGACAAAAATACAAACAAGAGTCAGGGGCATTTCCTTCCTCTGGGTTAAAACGATATAACAGGGCTTCCCTGGTGGCGAAGTGGTGAGAGTCCGCCTGCTGATGCAGGGGACACAGGTTCGTGCCCCGTTCCGGGAGGGTCCCACATGCCGCGGAGCGGCTGGGCCCGTGAGCCATGGCCGGCTGAGCCCGCGCGTCCGGAGCCTGTGCTCCGCAACGGGAGAGGCCACAACAGTGAGAGGCCCGCGTACCGCAAAAAAACCCCAAAAAACCAAAAAAACCCCGATATAACAGATATAAGGACACTGTCCACAGCAAAGAGGTTCAGCAGTGAGGTGTGGTTTTGCCAGCTGCCTGGAACAGAATGAAAGCAGAAGAGGACAGACCAGGGGACTCTAGGAGCCAGTGCTGCTATAATGAGAGACAGCAGGGTGATGGCTGAGAGCTCTCTCCCAAGCAGGCCTCTTCCTGCTGACACCTGAAACCTCAGGGTGTTGACAGAGCTCTTCAGACCTTCTGTAGACCCATCATCTAATACAGGCACCGCAGATGACACCAGCACAAAGCTCACTGTGGTGGATCATTCAAGCAAAGCATGCAAGAAATAAACTCTGTTTCTACTTATACATCTGACCCAGGAGTATATAAGACATACGATGTATCTGTAGTTCATGGACACAAATTTAGGCAGCATCCTAAGAGGGTAATTGTAAATGGGACTGAGGTGGGAATACGTGGATGAGTAAGAGTCTTTATGAATCATTAGATGCCGGCAAGAGAATGAAATGAGATCACTGCAGAGTGTGAATGGGCCTTGGTGGTGCAGGGCACAAACTAGTCCTTGGAGGGGGGACTCCTGCCCAGGGCTGGACACCCTGATGCAGGCACCCATAAACACGAGAAAAAACACAAAATATTACACAAGGTCCGCCATCATGTTCACCTGCCAGGAAAAGACAACTGTCTTACATGAAATAAAACAACTGCTACAGAGTTTTGACATTCCTCTATAACTTCTGGTGCTTCTACCTGAATGAAAATGAGCAAGGTTCAGAGTACAGAAAAAATAAGGCAAAAATCTAGGGCCACCAGATGAAAAACGGTGTCTGGTGAAATATGAATTTCAGATAAACAAGAAATGTTTTCTATAAGTACGTCCAATGCAATATTTAGGACAAACTTACATGAAAACATTATCCATTATTTATCTGAAATTCAAATTTAACTAGACACCCTGTATTTCTATTTGCTACATCTGACAACTATAAAGGAAGTATAAACTTGTTTGACCTTCCTGAAACCGTCTCTGCTGGTCACCGGATGCAATGGGCAAGCAATGTGGAACAAGGCAAAAATGTCACTGGGTTTTCACTGCAAATAGTAAGCCAGAGGCAGCCACGGCTGGCCATAATGGACAGGAAATGCAGTTACTGTTTCATTATTTTTTAAATTATAGTTTCCTCTTTGTTCTCCAAACTGTCCTATTTTTTTGGATCTAGATTTAAATATTTAAATATTATATATATGAGTTGAGGTGACCAACTCAATACTTTCCTCGTGATCACACTACTGCAAACCACCACCCCACACACACAAAAAAACCTTTTTTTTTTCTCCCTGAAACCCAGCACTGTTTTATAATTTGCCTCTTATTCAAGACACACATTTCAGGCAAACTCCAAAGCTGTTATTTGGAGCTGAAATGTTTAAATACTCTCCAATGCATAATTGTAGTACAGATGTTGTCTTTCACAATTCTCTCTGGGACAGGCTATTTCGGAACCTGGAAGAGGTTACTTGTATAACTTAATTACTTTTCAATTCTTCTGAAGTATTTTGTTTTTCTTTTTTTCACTTTTCATGAATTTATACCATTTTAACTTGAGAATATCTAAAAAATATTTGCAGTACAATATTTAACTCATGATTCCTTTCATAAAAAGGCTTACTAAGAATAATATTATCAACTGATTTTATGAGGTCAGTACCACCATTATACCAAAACCAGTCAAAGACAGTACAAAAAAAGGACCAACACCCCTCATGAACAGAGAAACAACAAACCTCCACAAAATATTTACAAACAAAAGCTAGCAACGTATAAAAAGAATTATACACTGTGACCAAGTGGGCTTTATTCCAGGGATACAAGGCTAGTTCAATATTCAAAAACCAAGCAATATAATCCACCATTTTAACAAACTAAATATAAAAACCACATGGTCATATAGATTGCCTCAGAAAAACATCTGACAAAATCCAACATGTGCTCATGATAAAATAGTCAGCAACTAGGAATACAAGGGAACTTTCTCACACTAAGGGCATCTATGAAAACCCTACAGCTACTATCATAATTGATGGCCAAAGACTAAATGTTTTCTCCTTAAGACCAGGAACAAGAAAGGATGTCTACTCTCACCACTGCCATTCAACACAGTATTAGTTCTAGCAAATACAATAAGGTGTAAAAAGAAAATAAAAGGCATATAGGTTGAAAAAGAAGAAATAAAGCTCTTTATGGATAACGAAATAGTCTACACAGAAAATCCTAAGGAACCTACAGAAAATCTCCTAGAACTCAATGAATTCAGCAAGGTCACAGGATAAGAGATCAACAGACAAATATCAACAGTGTTTCTACATACTAGCAATGCACATGTGGAAAGTGGATAAACACGATATGATTTACAATCATTCAGATAAAATAAAATACTTAGGTGTCAATTGAATAAACATGTATGGAATATATATTGAAATTTATGAAATGATGAAAGAAATCAAAAAAGACTGAAATAAATTGAGAGATAAAGCATGTTCATGGGTTAGAAGGCTCAACATAGTAAAGATGTTGATTCTATCCAAATCCCTACTGAAATCCCAGCAAGCTGTTTTTAATAGATATAGACAGGCATATTCTAAAATATTTATGTAAAGGCAAAGGAACTGGAATAGCTAAAATAATTTTGAAAAAAAAAGAATGGGTTGAGTTATTTGTAGTGAGGTGGATGGACATAGAGTCTGTCATACAGAGTGAAGTAAGTCAGAAAGAGAAAAACAAATACTGTATGCTAACACATATATATGGAATCTAAGAAAAAAAAAAAAGGTCATGAAGAACCTAGGGGTAAGACGGGAATAAAGACACAGACCTACTAGAGAATGGACTTGAGGATACGGGGAGGGGGAAGGGTAAGCTGGGACAAAGTGAGAGAGTGGCATGGACATATATACGCTACCAAACGTAAAATAGCTAGTGGGAAGCAGCCGCATAGCACAGGGAAATTAGCTCGGTGCTTTGTGACCACCTAGAGGGGTGGGATAGGGAGGGTGGGAGGGAGAAAGACTCAAGAGGCAAGAGATATGGGAACATATGTATAACTGATTCACTTTGTTATAAAGCAGAAACTAACACACCATTGTAAAGCAATTATACTCCAATAAAGATGTTAATAAATAAATAAATAAATAAATAAATAAATAAATAAATAAATAAGGGGGGGTAAAAAAAAGAATGGGATGAGAGGCATCACTGTACTTGAGACTAGGGCTTACCATAATGCTGCGGTAATCAACGCGGTGAAGTATTAGCAGAAAGCAGACAAGTAGATCAGTGGAACAGAAATAAAAACAAAACAAAACAGAAACAGACTCACACAAGTACAGCCAACTGATTCTGACAATGGTGAAAATACAGTTCAATGGAGGAAGGCTCATCTTTTCAACCAGGAGTGCTGGGGCAATTGGACATGCACAGCCAGAACACTGAAATTCCACCTAAACATCACACCTGAACAAATTAGCTCAAATGGATCAAAGATACAAACGTAAAATGTAAAACTATAAAATTTTAGAAGAACATAGGAAATCTTCAGGAGCTAGCCTAGGTGAAAAGTTCTTAGACATGACACCAATAGCTAAAAATAATAAATTGGACTTCATCAAAGTTAAAAACAGAAACAAAAACAACTTTTGTTCTGCAGAAAACCCTATAACAGAGCTCAAGCTTAGACATCACTACCTCAGCCACCGGCACTTCCCCCAGGGGTCAGGCCAGACCTTGGCACCACTTGCACATCATCCTCTGTCTCACATCTGTCCACCTCATCCCACCAACCAGATGCCAAAGCCAGGCCTCTCTCCACCTCTATCACATGAGTCTAAACTGCCCTCAACCCTCTCTAGGACCTGCAGGGCTGTGAGACCTCAGTGATCCCAAGGACCCCTCCCCGCTGCTCCTCAGTGATCCTGAGGACCACCACATCCCACTCTCCTCAGTGATCTGGAGGACCCCCACCATCCTAATTGAGCTCCAGGGTCCTCCCTTATAATCGATTCCCCGCACCCTCCACAATCCATTCAACAGACAGAGAAACCTTTGTCAAATGCACATCCGATCACGATCCAGACCTGATTCTTTGAGACCCCAAAACATTAAAGCAGATTTGACGGATCAGGTGACCCCACAGCTGAACTGGGATGGGAGTTGCATGATGCTGAGTGTGCTGCCCTCCCAGCCAGTGTCTGTGTGCTCCCAAGGGCACGGCTGGTGGGCGTCAGGCCCCCTCTAGCTAAAGCATGGCTTTAAGCACAATGTTGAGGTCAGCAGCATCCCCTCCCCTCCTCCCCCTGGCCAGCAGCTGCCACCGGGGACCATGCTGCTTTCTACAGTGGGTGGGCACTAGCCTGAGTGCTGGATGTCCCCACCCTGCAGTGACAAAGCCACCCAGTGGCGGCCACTTTGGGGAGCAGGACCTCCCATTCACGTGCTGTCCCTTCTGCCATTGCTGGTAGCAGGACTGCCAGCACGTTGAGGGTCCCTGGACCACACAACAAAGAATGACCAACGGGATGAGGGCTCAAAGGGATTTTAATTTGAACTCCGAAGGGAATACACCATCATCTGAGGCTCTGAAATAGTGGAGTCAAACGTGTCCCCAAAGACACACCCCTTCCTGAAGGCAGCACCGGCCCTGCTTAGCAGAGGCATGGAGTCTGACCGCAGGCGTGGGGGGTTACGGGGGCACACTCGGGGCTGACACCCAGCCTTTATATCCAAGCACATGCCAGGGGAACTTACCATCACCGGTCACCCTGACGGTGTTTCAAAACTGTAAGCACACATGAATTTGAAATTTAGGGCACATGGTTGGATATAAAGGCCAAGGAGGAAGCTCCACCCCGTGTCTCTGTAGCCCTGGTCCAACACCTGGTTTCTTGCTACCAGAATGAGGAACTGGCGTGTCTCCTGCAGGATTCTTAGGAAGAACAGAAGTGTCCACATCCATGAAAAAAACTGACCTGGGATCACTGACTGTGAGATGTAGACCCTCACATCAAGGTTGGGATCCTCACGCATTAATTAAAAGTCTTAGTCGCTTGATTGGGAGTGATATGATTTGTATCACTTACATAGATACAAAATGATAAATGACACAGGAGTTTGCTTTATTTACCTAAAAAAAAACAATTTAGGGGTTATATTTTGTTGGTTTATGTTTTTAGCTCTTTAACTTGGTCAGAACTGAACTAAACAATTTGCACAAAATAAAATCTCTTTTGATAATAAAACTAACTAATTTTAACTGGTATTCACCATTAAAGATTTCAAGATATAGGTGGCAGTTTCTGAAATAATTTTACAGAATATTCAACAGTCACAGCGCAAAGCTCACTCTGCAAACAACAGAAGTCTGTTTTTTATTAGAACCATCAAAGGTAATTTTGAAGGTTATCAAGCTTCCTTTAATGATAGACATACCATGAAGTTAACTAGACTATATCTCTATTTATTTCTTCCTTTCATAGACACCAGTAGTTTTGGAAAATACGCTTTTAACTCTCAGACACGAACAGGAAAGGTTAAAATCTATACTACTGCCAAATGTTCTCGAACATTTAGATTTCACATGACTCGACCGACTATATCCCATTACCTCAATTTCCTAAAATAACTTTTTAGAATCGGTACAAACTAGCACATAAAGGGATACCCCAAATGACGGGCTTGTGATGGTTTCACACTGGTGGGACCACCAGTCCTGTACCATCACCTGTGCAAGATGGAGATGTAAAGGCTCCCCTCTGCCAAGCCCAAAGGAGTCAGTTGCTTAGGTCGCTATTAAAGATCACTGTAAAATACAGTACCACCTTTCAATTATCTGCTTGATAAACGGAGGAGGGGACTACAGTGCAGCAGAGTATCACGGGGTTTGTGCCAGAAGATGTGGGCAAGGCCCCCTTTTCTTATTAGTCAAGTTGAGACCCTGGGCCACATACTTAACTTGAACCTTGGTTTCATCATCTGTGGCAAGAGGGTAACCCTGTCCCTTCTCCCCCACCTCAGAGGGTGTGGAGGTGATGCTGACCGAAGCCTGGGTTAAGTCATGAGGTGCCCAGGACATGACACATGAGTGGTGGGTTTCCTTACCACACAGGGCCGTCCTGAGACAGAGCTTAATACAAGTGCAGCCTCTGCAGCACGTGACAAGCAGTGATAATGTGGCGGGCCCACCCTGCCTCTGCCCGTCCCCGGGGAGTAAGGGGACATGATTCAGTCCTGTACCCAGAGTTGGTTTGTCACGGCAGGACATGCCCTATTGGTGGATGACATCACCTGAGCACAGTGAGAAAAGGTTACATGAGCCGCACAGCAGACAGGGGGATACCAATTGCTCATTTAAGTGCAGAATCCACCTCTATAAAGACCAGTTCTCCCCTCTCAGATGTCTGAGAATAAATGCTAACTAAAGTGCCTTTGGATTCTTACCTGAACCCACATCAATCCAAAGTACACTCTATTGCCATCAGGGCTTATTCTCTCCGTCTGGGAAACCTCAGTCTGGCCTCTACCTGCCAGGCAGAGCGCATTTTGGCGAAGCTGGAGGGTCTCCTAAACTGAAGCTCTGCAGTCCCGTGACCCAGCACTTTCACTCCCAGGTGTGCTCCCAACAGAAATGCAGCCGAATGTCCAGCAAAATACATTGTCCAGGATGGCCCCCTGCTCCAAGAGCCCACCCTGCAAACCCCCCCAACACCCATCAGCAGGGAATGTCACCTATTCACACGGCACTGGGAATGAACCAGCAACAGTGACACATGGGGACCTGGATGGACCCCACAAACACCCCAAGGAGCCGAAGGAGCTGGAGGAAGAGCACGCGCTGTGGGATCTCACAGACGGGAAGCGCGGCAGCCACGCGGGTGTGTGGCGTGAGATGTGGGGGCAGCGGTGGCCCGGGGGGCAGTGTGATCACAGGCGCATGCTCAGTTTGTGTGTGCGCTTATGCCGTGCACCTCTCTGCGTGAGGTTACACTTGCACAAAAGGCTGCAAGTCAGGGAGAGGGGACGGTTCTCTCACCCACTCCCAGGAGTTAGTTTTGTCAGGCAGGCAAGAGGACAGATGTCCTCAGCGAGTAGTGAGGACAAGTCCTGGGGGACTCACTGTGCCCCCTGCCCTCTGAGGGCCAGTTTCAGAAGAGATTGTGCCGTGGGGTCGGGGGGTGCGGGGCAAGAGGACCCTCCACAGGCCACGAATTAAGGCCATTTAATCAGATTGCAAATGCACTCCGTATCCTGACAAGATTCGTGACTCTCCAAATTTACAGTGAGTCACCTGTGATCTTGTCAAAACTGTGACAAAACCCTGACCTACTTAGTGCTGGGAAAGCGCCTGGAAATGACATCGCCGCTTCCCTATTTAAAGCATGTCTCTCATGACTGAAGCAAGAATGGAACAAAAGAAAACCCCCAATTCATCGCATTCCAAAAGATGGGTTTACCTTTGCTACCTGTCCCCAAAGATCCCAAATGATAATGCATCATGAATTGCAATGAACATTCCTGGTACCCATAGGGGAGGTCTGAGATGCTGCTGGGTGCGTGTCCAACCTCACAATGCAGCTGTGCAGACCTCACTCAATAAAGGAAACAAAGACAGGAAGACCAACCAGGCCTGGCAGCCCTGCACTGGCCCCCAGGATCACCCTCCTGACGACCAAGGGAGACAACACCCTAGAAAAGTGCCTCGGACACAGGGAAGCCAATCTCACCCATATCCTGGGGGGGGCGGATTTCTCTTGGAAGCTTTCATCTTCCATGTGACAAGAGTTTTTAAAATGGTTTCTTCAAAAATGAAAACTACAATCGAGCCTTCATTAACCTGGTCTCATTAAAACACGTTCTGACAGTGATTTTTTTCTACCTGTGCTATGTTTCCAGCTCTTCCTTTAAAACTTTGTAACTTAAAAGTCAGACAAAGACAAATATCATATGCTATCACTTATATGTGGAATCTAAAATATGATACAAATTAACTAAGCTACAAAACAGAAACAGACTCACAGACATTGAAAACAAACCTATGGTTACCAAAGGGGAAAGGGGCAGGGGAGGGATAAATCAGGAGTTTGGAATGAACAGATACATACTATTATACATAAAATAAACAAAGTCCTACTGTATATAGCCCAGGGAACTATATTCAACATGCTGTAACAAACCATAATGGAAAAGAATATGAAAAAAAATTGACAACTTAAAATGAAGGTGGATACCGTGTCCACTTGACAGGCTCACAGCAGGCAATGGTCACGTTTCCTGCAAACATCTGCAGCAGCATCGCAGATGGGCCCTTGCTGGGCTTGATGACTATGCACAGACCCTGGCTGTGTCACAGTAATCCTTTTTGGCCTGTTTATTTATTTATTTCTGTCTTATGACTCAAACAAAATAGTTTAAGGACTGGCAGGGCCGCCTGTCACAATCAGCATGCAGCCCATCCTGTGCGGGGTGGGCTCTGAGCTCGAACCAAAGTGCCTTCAATGACCTGGGATGCCCCGTAGTCACGGAGGCTCCAGCTAACACACAGACTGTGTGAGGACCGCCCTGCCAGGCCGGTGAGTGGGATACACCCTGGAGCTTTCCAATCAAATCCCCTCTGTGAAGTCCAGCAAAACCTCCAAGGACACGCTCACTGTGATGGGAAATCTGAAAACCAGGGCAGGACAATGACCCTTCATCACCTCCTCATCGTCTGGAAACGTCTTTTTTTTTTTTTTTTTTTTTTTTTTAGTTTTTGCTTTATAACAAATTGAATCAGTTATACATATACATCTGTTCCCATATCCCTTCCCTCTTGTGTCTCCCTCCCTCCCACCCTCCCTATCCCACCCCTCCAGTCGGTCACAAAGCACCGAGCTGATCTCCCTGTGCTATGCGGCTGCTTCCCACTAGCTATCTACCTCACGTTTGGTAGTGTATATATGTCCATGCCTCTCTCTCGCTTTGTCACAGCTTACCCTTCCCCCTCCCCATATCCTCAAGTCCATTCTCAAGTAGGTCTGTGTCTTTATTCCTGTTTTACCCCTAGGTTCTTCATGACATTTTTTTTCTTAAATTCCATATATATGTGTTAGCATACGGTATTTGTCTTTCTCTTTCTGACTTACTTCACTCTGTATGACAGACTCTAGGTCTATCCACCTCATTACAAATAGCTCAATTTCATCTCTTTGTATGGCTGAGTAATATTCCATTGTATATATGTCCCACATCTTCTTTATCCATTCATCCGATGATGGACACTTAGGTTGTTTCCATCTCCGGGCTATTGTAAATAGAGCTGCAATGAACATTTTGGTACATGACTCTTTTTGAATTATGGTTTTCTCAGGGTATATGCCCAGTAGTGGGATTGCTGGGTCATATGGTAGTTCTATTTGTAGTTTTTTAAGGAACCTCCATACCGTTCTCCATAGCGGCTGTACCAATTCACATTCCCACCAGCAGTGCAAGAGTGTTCCTTTTTTCCACACCCTCTCCAGCATTTATTGTTTCTAGATTTTTTGGGGGTAGAGGCCATAGTGATTTTAACTGGCTGGTTAGACTGAACTGCAGGATTTCAAGAGGAGAGAATTATGGCCAAGGAATAAAATCATGGCCCTGAGCCAGGGCCATGAGGACGGGGGGCATGGTCCCACTCTTGCCTCCTCCACAGCCTCTCCTTCTCTGGACCCCACAGGCAGAGGCTGCCCTGGTGGCCCAGGCACCCACACCACGGCACAAAATGCAACAGAAAAGGAAACCAAGAATCACAAACAGTTCCACAGCCCCCTGACACAGCTGCATCTGCCTGTCTCCCCCAGGTCCTGACACACAGCCCAGGGGCTCTCAGGACATCTGATTCCACAGACCATAGAGGGTCCCCCCAAAGGTTAAGGATTCATATAGAGGCTTTGTTTTGTTAAGTAAGAAATATTAAATTCCAAATTAAACCCTCCCAACCTTGCACAAGGGTAAGAGTTAGTACCAGGTAGACAGGTGGGCCCCACGGAAGGAGGACTGAGGCAAGGTCTGCCCTGCTCTGTGGGCACGGCACTTACACACATCCTGCAGGTGCACTTAGGCCCTGCTTACCAACTAGGGCGCCATCCATGGCCTCACTGTCCCCGTGAGCCAGAGGCGAGGTCACCACTTACAGAGCGGCACACGTGGGAGCCCGGAGACGCTGCTTCCCTGCAGCAAGCCAGCCATCCAGTCTCCCCTGCATAGCCTGCAGGAGGCTGCTCCTCAGTGCTGGGCTCCCAAGATCCCACAAATATGGTGGCTCCTTGCCATCCAAACACCTGCCTGTTCCCATCCTACTGCTTGTTTTATAATAATAATAGTAATCTTACAAAGCAGGATCCTTTGATATGTCAGCCTTCCCCATGGCACAGGGCCCTGGGCATCCCCTCACCTGCCCTGGACAGCGTACTCCTGAGCCCTGACATGTGCACACACCTTGTCCCACCCTGGGCCTCTCTCTCTCAGGGGAGGTGAATAGGAGAGGCCGCTGAGCAGCACGAGGCCTGGGGCTCTGTTCCATTCTCCTTCCTCTGCTCAGCCTCAGCTTTCCAGCAGGCAGGTGAATGTGTGTGCACCCGGGAAATCAGCCACCTTCCCAATCCTCTGCCCTCATGAAGCTGGCTGCACGCTGGCTCTGACCACACGACATGCCCCAGGGGGACAGGGGAGCCAGTTTAGCAGGATAACCACGCCTGGCACCCATTACAAATCCTGAGATCTTGGGCAAACACCCACTGTGAGGGATGTGGCCTGCCTGGGAGTCCTCGACTGTCCAGTGCTCTTCTCACCAGGCCCCTCCTAGAATCTCTAGAGACACCTCTTCCCTTACGGCACCTTCTATCCCTCCACACTGATGTGTCAGGACCCCAGGCTCTAACCTGGTCCTACACACAGTGAGGAAGGGCCTGCATAGGGGCAGAGAGGCCAGCACTCTGAGTGCAGCGACAGAGGCCAGCAGACCTTTGGGGCACTGGTGGATCTCCCCGCTGGAGGAGGAGGAGGAGGGAGGGGAGGAGGAGGGAGAGGAGGAGGGAGAGGAGGAGGGGGAAGAGGAGGGGGGAGAAGGGGGGAGGAGGAGGGAGAAGAGGATGGGGAGGAGGAGAGGGAAGACAAGTGAGACGGGGAGGGGAGGAGGCGGAGGAGGAGGAGGAGGGGGAGGGGGAGGAGGGGGAGGAGGGGAGGGGGGAGAGGGAGGGGAGGGGGAGGGAGAGGAGGGGGAGGGAGGGGAGGAGGGGCAGGAGGGGGAGGGGAGGAGGGGGAGGGAGAGGAGGAGGAGGGGAGGAGGGGGAGAAGGGGGAGGGGAGGAGGAGGGAGAAGAGGACGGGGAGGAGGAGAGGGAGGACAAGTGAGACGGGGAGGGGAGGAGGAGGAAGAGGGGGAGAGGAAGGAGGAAGAGGGGGAGGGGGAGGAGGGGGAGGGGGAGGAGGGGAGGAGGGGGAGGGGAGGAGGAGGGGAGGAGGGGGAGGAAGGCAGAGGAGCCCGGGGGCTCCAGCACACAGCTGGGTGCACAGTCCTGGGGCTGCTCGGGAGGCAGTTGTCAGGGCCGCAGCCCCAGGGGTGTGGGATTCAGGCTGCTCCCTTCTGCTCCTCTCCGCTGGCGCTGGCTCTACCTTCTGCAGGACTCGTCTCCAGCCTCCTGCCCCTACAGCCCTGCTGCTCTTGTCCGCTCTCCCAGAGGCCCACCCACTGTTGGTTGCAGTCCCTGCGGTCTCTCTCCAGCTCCTGCCTTCTGGGTCTCTCCTGTCATTCCCAGGTGCCTGACTTCTTCCATATTCCCCAATTCAAATCCCCAAGAATCCTGATCTCTGGAATCTGAGCCACACAACCTCTCCTGGTGCTGAGCTCGTCCCACTGGGCTGTGGGCAGCTGCTATTCTGTCTATGGCCCAGACTGTCCTTTAATGTCCTTTGGTGGAGGCCCGTGGAGGAAGGATGTGGAATCATAAGCTCCTTGGGTACACTGTTACCAACTAAGTTCAGAAAGCTGGTGTGATCGTGTGTGAAAGAGACCAGAGTAAAATCACCCAGGTGGCCCCCTGAAAACCAGAAGAACAGGACTAAAAGGAGGGCTCTGGCAGTGGCATTAGGAACAGCAACAGGCTTTCCTGTGTGTGGTGACCTGCCACGCTGCACTGGATGACCCATCATCTGACCTGGAGCATGTCCCCTGCAGGGCCATGCACCCAGCCCTCAGGAGCCCACGATCGATCCATTATCGTTCACCTACTACAGCACGTTCAGCCCATGCAGTGTCACGTAGCCGTGGGGACCTCAGTTTAAGGCTATTTAGTAATGTGGAAAAGGCTCAAGAAATAATGCCAAGTGAAGAAGAAAACAAAACCAGACGAAGAATTCTTTGCATAGGATTACTTCTTCTCCAGTGGGTATTTTTCCAAAGGGTATTTGTTACTTTGGGGAGAAAGCAAGTCTTTAGCCACAATGTCTGTTGAATGAATGAGATGACAGAAGGCCAAGGGCAGCACCATTTTGCAAAAACTTCAATGCAGAAACAGAGTCAATAAAAGGCCGAGGGTCGCCCCACCGCTCCTTGGCCTGGAGAGGACACTGCAGAGTCCTCCCTGCCCTCCTGCCAAGCTTCGATGAGGAAGCGGGGTGCTCAGCAGGTCTGCCAACCCTTCTGGGTGGACGAGGCTGCACTGAACGAGCCATGTGTGTCAGGGCAGCAGAGGTGGTCAGACTGCAGAGGAAGTTCAAGATGTAACAGGGACACCTGGGGACATTTTACATAAATGCAGGACCACTTTAAACCTTCCAGGAGTAAACACAGTTACCCCTCAGTATCCATGGAAGGTTGGTTCCAGGACTCCTGAGGATACCAAAATCCACAGATGCTCAAGTCCCTTATATAAAATGGTGTCATATTTGCAAATAACTCACTGCACATCCTCCCCTATTCTTTAAATCATCCTTAGATTACTTATAATACCTAATACAATGTAAATGCTATGTAAATAGCTGCCAGAGTACAATTAATTCAAGTTTCGCTCTTTGGAACTTTCTGGAATATTTCTTAGAACATCATTGATTGTGGTTGGTTACATGCATGAATGCCAAACCTGAGGGTACAGAGGGCCAACTGTACAGGTGATGGGAGACTTGGGCTCCCGAGACAGTGCTGCCTCATTCCCAACGCGCAGTAGAACAGTGTCCAGAGCAGGACGGTGGCACACACTTGCCCACCACTGAGCATACGATGGAAATGAATGAAGGGTGCAGGAACATGTCAGAGCACGACGGGTACTCTCCTCCACTGAGTGCAACAAATGATGGTCCCACCCTTTACGACCAGGAGAAGGAGGCTACTTGTGAAGACCCTGTGAAGACCCCAGGTCACAGTGATGTGGTAATGAGCGCTACACTCCAGGGAAGCAACAAAATGACCTCAGGCTCCCAAATCTACTATGTGTTTGTCGGGGGGGGGAGGTACTGCAAGGCTTTATGGGGGCACTAACGGTGCAAGGGCTTGCAACACAGCTAAGTCCATTCTTTTGGAAATCTAAAGAGCTCTTCAAATGTCATGGCCATGAAAAGCACAGTCACCATGAGGAGGCATCCCGTGGGTGAGATGCACCAACACACGAAGACTGGCAGCCCACCTTTTGGGAGCTCCTGGGAGAGCACACACTCTGTGATGTATGGCACAGTTCACAGGTGCCATGAGTGAGGAAACCGTAAAAGGCATCATAGGAGAGGCAGGGGTTGGCACTGGAAGGGAGGGCTCTGCATCCAGGGAAGGGCAGGGGAGCCAGCAACCAAGATGTGGCAAGAGAACCATGTGGTGTACCTGGGACAAGAGGGCGGGGGTGGACCAGTCTGCTTGGGGGAAGTGTCTAACCCTGAACTTCAAGTAATGGTTCCCCAGCTCTAGGCAATACACTAAAATGCTTTGTGGTTTTTTTTTTAAGTTTTCTATAGGTAAAACCTCAGATAACATCCACATAACAGGCTCAAGAATACTCCAGCCATCAGTGTATGGTCTGCCTTCCTCCTTTCTCTGCACTGACTCAGCACTGATTCCTGAGGTATCTTGTGCTCTTCTACACCCAATGCTTTGCATTTGATCATGTTGATATGATAAAAAGAAGCAAACAAAGAAGCTTCCAGAAAATGCAGCAGACTCAGTTGGGAAAGGCCTGCCAGTCCTTTGCCTCTGTACAGCCGACAGAGCCCGCCAATTGGGGCCAACATTGTTCTAGCCACCACAGGGCACTGTCAGGAAACCGCTCACCAGGCATTCCCAGGCCTCGGCACACAAATGTACTGGCCATTGCCCTGTCCTTTAGTGGCTCCACTCTCCAAGCTGGTCCCAACTTCAGAGTGAGCCACCCATTCAATAGGTGAACAGGATCTGTGTCTTGTGACCAGTCCTGTCCTGACACCCCAACCACTGCATCCCCGCCACATACAAAGCACTTCCACAGCCCTCACTGTAGGTTGCATGACAAACCGATGAAGGGCAAAGGCTCAGAGGGCACTCAGCTCAGAAAGCCACCATCTCCAAAACCACCAACCCGAGGAGCTGACACGCAAGGTGACCCTGGACTCACAGCCCCCTGGAGACCTGACAGAAGCAAATACCATCTCACTGGCCAGATGCACGCACCCTAATGCCAAGCAAAGACAAGGCTGCAATCAAGTGAGGAAACACAAGAAGAAGCGATTCCCCAAGAACAGGGCCAGCAGACCCAGCAAACAGTAACATCAGACAAAAACCCCCAACTCACCACCACCGAGAAGTTCAGGTAACAAATTATGAATCAGAGACTATAACATACTGTTTTAAATGGTTTCAAGCACTTCTTAAAGTGATCAAAACCCTAAGTAAACAATATGATACCTTTTAAAAAGACCAAGGATATGGGAAATTAAGAGAATTTATGGAAATGAGCAACATAATCATAGAAACCAAAAACCAAGTGGCTGGTCTTTACAGTGGGTCTGATGTGGGTTGGGCAGAGGGCAGATTAGCCAAGTGGAAAGCAGCACTGAGGAAAGCCCTTAGATGAAGGCATAATGCAAGAGAACCGCTGAAAAATCAGAATGATGGAACAAAAAGGACCAATAAATAACAAACTGAGAGAGGAAGGATGAGAGGGAAGTGGTAACAGGCAATCTTTGGAGCGCTAAAAGCTAATGTCATGGAACTGATCCCAGCATGAATCATCCCTGGGGGAGGCCCAGAGGAGCAGGCAAGAGGATAGCTCATTCTCTCATCTTCCCAGGTGTCCAAAGAAGCTTCAGGAAGACTACAAGGCTACGTTCCCCAAGGTCTCACACATTCTGGTTGTACAGGTGACCCCGGGACGTGGTCTTTCTCAAATACCAGGTACATTTTGTCCTTCCTCCACACTGGCGACAGCACAGTGATCATGTCACCTGATTCTTGAGTGCTGCTGGCCTTCTGTCTACAGGGACGCAGGGCTTGGCCCTGCTGGCCTCTCTGAAGCCATGGTCCACCAGTTACTCATCCCCATGGCTGACAACCCTGTGGACCCTACAAACCGGAAGGCAGGCAAAGAAAAAGAAAAATATTTAAAGACTCCAGTTTACTATCTTTTTAGTGCATGGTGGATTTCTCTCGCAGCAACTGAAGACATGAGCATGGGCATTCCCCTCCTTGTACACTGCTTGGCTGGCAGGTAGCCCAGGGGCAACAAGCTGGAGGGGCTCTGTGCGCATAGGACAGCCCAAAGTAGGTCTGGCTGGGGCAAAATCCTCATGAACTCTCATTCCTCAGGATTTAGGGCTTCCTACTTTTAAGTTGCCATGGCTTTTAAAAGACAGAAAAACACTGCAAAACTAAGGGCTATTAACATACAACTATTTAAAATTGAATATTTAAAACAAACATATCTTAGATTACTGCCAAGTAAGCTGTTCCAAACATAGTTGGAGCCAACAGATTTGCACAAAGAGCCTGTAAAAGAATGCAAAAAGTTCATAAGCTTCAACTCAGCCCAACAAAGTAAGTGCACACCTCCTGGCTGTAAAGGAACAGGTCAACTGTGAAGGCAGATTGTGCTTCATAAGACAGACAAATGGCATTCCAGGTGCCCCCAGACCGGCTCAGCCGGCAAGTGGGGATGAAAGGTGACACCAGTCTCACAGGATGGCTGTGAAATTTAAACCAGATAATGTTGGAAAAACACATGGCAATCACCAGAGGCTATTCTACTGTTTAGGGATTACAGCATTAATGTAATATTCATTAGTGATTAAAGCAGCAAGTGTTCATTCAAGGCTTTATTGATTAACGTCTAAAAAGCCACATAGATTTCTGAGATACAGGCAGTGAGTCCAAGGCTGCTGGGGCGTGGCAGGGGCAGGATCAGGCCTCAGAGGTAAGGGAGGCTTGGGTCAGATATCCAGTGTGGCACTTGTCTGCCTCCTTCCCCCAGGCTGCTAGCAGGGGAGGCCTGGGGGCCCTCGGAAAGGCCAGATCTTTCTAAAATAGCTTGTCTAATCTAAACGAAGGGTTTTTATGAAAAAGTGTTCTGGAGTAAAACAAAAGCTCTTCTTAGAAAAGGAACCACAAAGTCACAAGTGCTAAACAATGCCCAGCCCCCAAGAGAAACGGCGACCCCATATCTCTCTCTCAAAGCACAAGGAGCTCCCCAAAGATTATAAGCGAGATCCCTAGCCATCTACACCACCATCCACCAGACAGCAGTTTCCAGGGAATGGCTTACTCCTCCACACTTTCTTTGAAAGCCCCCAAAACAATGAAAATGAAGAGAGAGAACTAGAAAGAGAAATATATTCCACTTTCAACAAATCAGGAAAACAGACACTAGCAGACAGCACAAATCCCTGGGTGGACCGGACCAATGGAATCAGGAATGGATAGAGCAAGCCAGAGCCCCCATCCTGACCCCTGGGGAGATACAGACCTTGAGATGGCTGCTTGCAATGGATCACATAGACTTGGGAGCAGAGCCACTGAGTAGACCGCGGCCTGTGGACTTGGCCTCATACACAGAGAGAAACAGGCAGCAAATACGAGATAGAAGCACAAAGACCTGCTAGGAGCAACGCCCAATTTATACATGAAGATCTGGGGAATGCAGCCCTCTGGCTGGGCAAAGGAAATGTATTCGGAGAGAGTGTATTCCAGACCACAAACTTGAAATGAAGTGCACCCCCATCCTATTCTTCAACAAAGAACTGACTAAAGTCACCAAGTAACCAGCTCTGGAATCAGGCACAGAAATAGGGTGGGGGAGGAGGGTAAGCACGTGCAGACCCAGAGGAAAGCCTCATAAGGAAATAGGAGAAGAGCTTTTTTAGTAACATACTCCTCACAGTCTCTGTAAGCTTCCTATTATTACTGCAACAAATCACAACAAACCTGGTGGCTTAAAACAAGAGAAATGTATCATCCTACAGTTCTAGAGGTTAGACCTCTGAAATGGGTCTCACTGGGCTAAAACCAAAGTATTGCAGGATGGTGTTCCTTCTGGAGGCTCCGGGGGGAATGTGCCCCTGCCTTTTACAGTTTCTAGGGGCTGCTCTGGTTCCTCGGCCGGTGGTCCCCTTCCAGGAACCGCATCCCCCGACCTCTGCTTCCAGCGTCAGGTCTGCTCTGACTTTGCCCCTCCTGCCTCCCTTGGGGTTACATCAGGCCCACAATGCATAATTCAGGCCAATCTCCCCATCTCAAGATTCTTAACTTAATTACACCTGCAAAGTCTCCTTTTCCATATAGAATAACATATTCCCAGGTTCTGGGGATTGGGACATAAACATCTTTGGGAGTCATGATTCCAGCCACCACAGGAAGCCCCTTTTTCCTTGCCATGTCCAGTCTGGAGGGCACACACATGCATTGGCTCATGGCTTCCTGCTGCCAACAACATCAGTACCAGTCTTTCTCGTCTGATGCCTATCTGGTCCTCCCTCTTCCACTTTCATGGACCCTCTGATTACACTGGGTCCACTCAGGATAACCCAGGATAATCCCTCTACTTTGAGGTCAGCTGGTTAGCAACCTTCACTCCATATTCAATTTTACTTTTTTCAATTCCAATTCTCCCAACATATTCACAGGTTCTGGACATCGGGATATTGATATCTTTGAGGGGTCTTTACTCTGCCTACCACACTCTCCTAAAAAGATTTTTAAAAATCAAAGAAGAGATTATAAACCAACAGAAGGAGAAGAAGAGCTTGGGAAAGAAATGGAGAAAAAGAAAATAAATGGGCTAGGGATGATGACCACATTATAAGCTGTTAAAAAATAGAATAAACACAATCAACCAAACAAAGACACAAGCAAATGAAATGGCAAAGGATGTGAAATATCAAGTTTATCAAAGAGATGACAGATATAAGACCCAGAAGAAATGCTACATAGATAAAGTGACTTGTCTTTGTCAGATGATAAGGGTATATTGTGTTCGGTTTAAAAGAAAGTGATACAGAAGAGGAGCATACAGAAATAGCCTGGAGAAGTTACTGAATCAAAAGAATCATATGAACACCCAGGCAGAAGACAGGCTGAGCTCAAATATCTTCACAATAATGCTCAATGCTGAAAGACAGAAATATTTCTATAAAGTTTTAAAGGAAAGAGTGTGACTCAAGAGTTTTATACTCAGGCAAGAGATATTTTGAAGCTTGCAAAAATTCTCCACTGGGAGTCATGAGCCATTCGAGAGGAGAGCAGGGGATCATGACCAACAAACTCTATCATGAACTCCAACAACTGAAAGAGGAATTGAAAGAAAGGCCTTGAGAATTCCTCTAAAATTAAAGGACCAGTATTGTGTGATCCTGGAATCCATCTAAATGTAGCACGAAGACCATGTAACTGTGGAAAATGAGGTTACCTACGAGGGGGCAAATAGTATGTGTCTAGACCATGTAAGCAATGGTGACATAAACAACAAGACAGGAGGAATGGGAGGCTGGGGGAAAGAAGGGTGGGCATGCACTTTAGTCATCTTTCAAAGCAGAACTGAACTGATATCACTGAAGGCAGCTGGCAAACATATTTCATAGTTTCCCCCTAACTTTACAGGGATTGAATGGAGACTATAGCTTCTCCCCAGTCAATTCTTCCTCCTGAGCACCTGCCTAACCCACATGGCAAGGAGTGGACAGAGGGACACTACTTCCTGCTCATGGGCCAGCCCTACTGCAGGAACTGCCACCTGGGAGGGGCCGGCCACTACGTACTCTGGGACTATGGTTACCACTGGCTGGCCCACCCAGCCCAGGGAAGGAACATGCTGGGAACTCCAAGGTAGAAGACACTAAGCTTAAATTCAGCAAATCCTTAATTATTAAATTAAATAAAATTTAAATGAGCACATTTTATTTTTTTAACATCTTTATTGGAGTATAATTGCTTTACAATGGTGTGTTAATTTCTGCTTTATAACAAAGTGAATCAGTTATACATATACATATGTCCCCATATCTCTTCCCTCTTGTGTCTCCCTCCCTCCCACCCTCCCTATCCCACCCCTCTAGGTGGTCACAAAGCACCAAGCTGATCTCCCTGTGCTATGTGGCTGCTTCCCACTAGCTATCTATTTTACATTTGGTAGTGTATATATGTCCATGCCACTCTCTCACTTTGTCCCAGCTTACCCTTCCCCTTCCCCATATCCTCAAGTCCATTCTCTAGTAGGTCTGTGTCTTTATTCCCCTCTTGCCCCTAGGTTCTTCATGACCATTTTTTTTCTTTTTTTAGATTCCATATATATGTGTTAGCATATGGTATTTGTTTTTCTCTTTCTTTCTTCATTCTGTATGACAGACTCTACGTCCATCCACCTCACTACAAATAACTCAATTTCGTTTCTTTTTATGGCTGAGTAATATTCCAGCTCAATATCAAGAAAAACAAACATCCCAATCCAAAAATGGGCAGAAGACCTAAA
Source organism: Mesoplodon bidens (assembly GCF_964165515.1). Taxonomy (NCBI): domain Eukaryota; kingdom Metazoa; phylum Chordata; class Mammalia; order Artiodactyla; family Ziphiidae; genus Mesoplodon; species Mesoplodon bidens. Next base: position 67,497,021 of record NC_138178.1, read on the forward strand.
TAGACATTTCTCCAAAGAAGATATACAGATTGCCAACAAACACATGAAAGAATGCTCAACATCATTAATAATTAGGGAAATGCAAATAAAAACTACAATGAGATATCATCTTACACCGGTCAGAATGGCCATCATCAAAAAATCTACAAACAATAAATGCTGGAGAGGGTGTGGAGAAAAGGGAACCCTCTTGCATTGTTGGTAGGAATGTAAATTGATATAGCCACTATGGAGGACAGTATGGAGGTTCCTTAAAAAACTAAAAATGGAACTACCATACGACCCAGCAATCCCACTACTGGGCATATACCCTGAGAAAAACATAATTCAAAAAGAGTCATGTACCAAAATGTTCATTGCAGCTCTATTTACAATAGCCAGGACGTGGAAGCAACCTAAGTGTCCATCAACAGATGAATGGATAAAGAAGATGTGGCACATATATACAATGGAGTACATTTAATTTTAAATACCACATACGACAGTCTAAAAAATGTAATAATCTCCAACATGATTAAGTGAGAATAAAGGAAACTGGAGAACAATGGACACTGTATGCTCCTATGTGTTTAAACATGAAAAAAGAAAAGATACATTCTTGGGCATCCACAGAATATTTCTAGAAAGGTACAGAGGAGCAATTAACAGCAGGGCCTCTTGAGAGAGGGACTGGACCTGGCATAAGAAAATGACTCACATTTTACTATATATTCTTGTTTTACTTGAATTGTTAGCCTGTGCACATACTGGCCGTCTCATTTTTTAAGAAAATTGAATAAGCAAAGGAGAAAAGGCAAAAGCTAATATGCCCCTATTTCTGTGGAGTAATACCTGCCCTCCTGCCTTTCTGTAGGCCTGGGGACAGGATGTGGCAAGTTCTGTATTAGCTTTGCCTTTCTAGATTTCAGCATTTCTTATGGAACGTGTTCTACAAAAAGTATCCCCAAAACAAATGGTTTATGGTCAAAACACCAAGAGCAAAGTGCAAACAGGTTCTCCTACCTCCCCTCCCCCTCCCCCACACATCAATTAAACTCATCAATAGTCTATTAAAAAATGAACATCGATGACACACACTGGACAAAGGTTTGAAGGATCCTCTGGTTTGCTCCCTAAAAAGGAAAATGCACAGTGAATTCCGATGAATGTCCAAAGGGTCCAGACTGCCCTCTCCTGCTCCAGGCTGTTCTGTATCCCAGAACATCCCACAACCTCAGGAAGATGGTGCTGGTGTGACTCGCTCTGCAGCTCTCAGAGGGTCTCCTCTGTTTCCAGGGTGACCTCTCTCTGATCTCAACACAAGCACCTGTCCACCAGCCTCTGTGGTCCTCACAACAACCCCGCGAATGAAATGAGGCTCCCCCTCACCCCAGACGTGGGAACGGAGGCTCAGGGCAGTGAGACATCTCCCCAAGGTCCCCAGCGATGGGGCAGGTCTCTTCCCAACCCTGCTGAAAAGGAATGAACGCCCAGTTGGTTAGGGCTCCGTCCTGAGGGGAGAGGAGCCTGGAGAGAAGCTGTAGAGGGCCGACAGGTACCCCTGCAGCTGCTGTCACCTGCAGGGACACAGAGGCTGGGAGACGACCTGACCCAGCCAGGGACTCACAGCAGGAGGCAGCATCAAGGAAACAGAACAGTGTGTCTGGCCCCAAAGCACAGCCTCTCCCACACCCATGCCCCCAGGGGGCCCAGGGATGGCAGTGTCCCACCCCCCCACTGGCCTGGGCACTCAGGGGCTCCTCTGCAGGCACTTGGGTGCCTACAACCTCCCCTGTGGACTCTCTGGAAAGCAGAACATGTTGGGGATGCAGGAACCCACGGGAGTGGCTGGGCAGAGCAAGTGCATGGCCAGCAGGTGGTCAGAGCAGGGGCCTGACCTGGACCCGCTCCACTCAGTGCCCTGAATGTGGGGGTCCATCCAGCAGACACTCATGGGCTAACCTGGGCCAAGTGCCTGCAAACACACTGGAGAGGATATGGCACAGCCTCAGGGAATGGGCACGCAGCCTCAGGCCTGCTGGGTCCCTCCGAGAAGTCCCACAGCCCGACCATGGCTGAGCCCTGCCTGCGTACAGCCCATGAGTCTAGCTCTAGCCTCCTGGGCTAGCAGCGAACGTCTGGGGCCATTCTCCTCTGTGAACCACTGGGAACCACCTAACAGCTTCATGCAAATTCTACATGTCTCCAAATGACTTAGGCTCTTTCTACATTTCCTCCAGGTTTTTATTCTTGCTTCTGAAAAGTAACTACAACAACAACAACAACAACAACAAAAACCTCAAAAACAGTTTCTTACATTTGTATGGTCTTAATTTACAAAGCACAGCCTCATATCTAGATGAAGAAACCCAACCTGGACTTGCGAAGGGCTCTGCCTCCCTGGAGAATGTGCCTGGGCAGTGGAGGTCCTCGCCCCACCTGTCCACCATGGAGGAGGCGTGGCTCCTGCCTGGCTGTGCTCCACCGACGTGATGCCTCACGTGTGGACTTCCCTCCAGCCTGGTAGCTGCCCAGAGATCATGCAGAGCCCCAGTTTTCCTTATGTCACTCAGGCTCAGCCTGGGCCAGCACCCGGGACCCTCAGGGAAGGTCTGCTGCTGGGGCGACCAAACGCCCATGCAAGAGGTGCTTTCTCATGCCTTTGCCCACTGGTCCACGAATACCACCAGGAATTCGGGGCAATATGTCACTACCCATCTCTTGGGCAACACAACGAACTGATGGGAAGAAGATGAGGAACCTGGTCTTCGTGCTGCAGGCTTGGCAGCTCTGTGAATTTAGACAGGTTGTTCCATCATGCTGGGGAGTGGATGGCCAACACACCCTCCTGCTCGGAAAACGTCTCTGCTTTTCTCTTCCTCCCTGTTAGGAAGAGTGTGACAGGAAGAATGCACCCTTTGGGGTTGGGGAAGAGGGGTCTGGGTCTCCAGACTGCTCCAAACACACCCTCAAACACTAGACTCTCCCTCTCTCTGGTGCCCTGGGCATCGCCTTACCCAGAGGGTAAATATGGATTGCAAGCCTGTTCTCAGTAATGCCCACCCTCAGCTCCCTCTAGGGACCCACACCTGGCCTCATCCAGAGCTGGGGGTGGGGGTGGGAGGGGAAGGACCACAGACCTTCCACTCTCATAAAGGGCTGTTTTGCTGAGGCAGCAGTGTTGAATCGTGAACCCCCACTTTTATCATCACGGGTACAGTGGCTCGGTTCCTTCTTGGGCAACTTTTGCAGCAGAGAGAACACGAGAGGGGACATTGACAGAGAAGGTTAATTAATTACTTAAAAGAAAAAAATTTCCTAGCAGTATTTTATCCAGAAAGCATCGTTTTCCCACTCAATACCTGTCCATCACGGCGTCATGGTTCTGCTCTGTTAGGCGAAGTCGGGTAGATCTTATCCTCTTGCCAAACTGAAATAACAGGGAGGCAGGTGGGAAGGGATCTTGCTCAGGGGTGAGGTTGGAGGGGTCCAGCAGAGGACTCTCCAGAGCAGGGGGACGAGCCCAGGAGAGAGGCGTGGCAGGGAGAAGGAGGGCAGTGCTGGTCAGAGGGCCAGAGTGGGCCGCACAGTTGTCAGGGTGCGGAGGGAGGTCTAGAGGAAGCATTAGCCCCAGGGGTCCCATGCCCCGGCTGAGCGTGGATGATGCAGACTGCTTCTTTCTTCAAGGCCCCTCCACAACCCCAGACGGGGAAAGGGGTGGTGGGGAGGAGGGTTTTTAAAAATCCGGAATAGAGTCATTTGCCTTATCAAATAGATGTAGCTAATATTCCCTAAGACTGCATACAGTGTCTGCGACACATATACGGAGAAGGTGAAACTACACCTCCCCAGAGAACGGACACTCTGTGGTGTGTCACATCATGGTGAATCAGTAAATAATCCAGGCTTTTTTTATTTTGCACGCTGCCAAACTGGGGGCTCAAGTTTGAAAATGTGTCAGATCTGACATGAGCCACATTCTCAACTATAACGCTTTTGAACTCATGGGAGCTAAACAATTCTAGAAAGAATAATTATATTTCTAATTTTAATTCCCACAGGACTAGTAACTGCATTTCACAAACACGTGTGGAGAGCCTGTTCTGAACACTGGGCCACAGCACAGCCTTCTCCTCGCAGCCTCATGGTCAGAAGGAGGGATGCTGACCACACAATCCATTTCTAATTATAAATCCTTCTTAAAATGCTCTGTATTCTCCTCAGCTTGGGAAATGGATACAAATATTTTTAAGAGACGCCTAATTTTCCCTAGCTGTTCTCTCCCATCAGTGAGTGGGGCTTTCTTTCCCCTGATTAGTCAGCACTTGGAGAGAAGGAGGGAATTATTGGGCACAGAGTCATGGACTTGAATGAGACATCAGAGGTCAGGCAGCTACCTGTCTCCACCTCACCTGTGAAACAGAGGACTAGAAAGGTGCCAAAGGTGGGGGCCTGGGCCAGAGGCTGGGAGTCTCCCCCAGCAGGCCCAGCCCGGCCTTCAGCCCGCAGGGGCCACACACAGATGCTCCTCCATGGCCACGGCCACGTTTCCTGCCTGGACCTCCGGTCACCCCACGGACTAGTACAGGCAGACCTCCTTTCATTGCACTTTGCTTCACTGCGCTTCGCAGATGCTGCATTTTTTACAACCTGAAGGTTTGTGGCAACCCTGCATTGTCAGACGATGGTTAGCATTTTTTAGCCACAAAGTATTTTTAAATTAAGGTATATGTATTTTTTAGACATAATGCTATTGCACACTTAATAGACTACAGGATGGTGTAAACATAACTTTTATATGCACTGGGAAACCAAAAAAATTCATGTGACTCGCTTTATTGTGGTGTCTGCAACCTCCACAGTACCTCCTAATTTAAATGCAGCAACACAGCATCTTCTAACAAATCCCTAACATAAAGCAGTGGAATTTCTTGCCGGTATCACCCCTCCCGAGCCCCAGAAGCCTTACACGATAATGTGATAATGCATTTCTGAACATAGTGTCTTCCAGACTGTTCGTGGGGTAAGTGAACTTGGGTGGAAGAAACCTTAGGAAACGCTGTCTGCCTCAGCCAGTGAGGGCAGATGACCCCGGGGAGATGGAGGCTGACCGCACATGGCAGGCCTGACAACCGGAGTCCGCCAGCCACTTCGAACTAGGGGGCCCTTAGGGCCCAGTTCATAGCACCTCAGACCAGACAGACTGTACAAACAGAATAATCAAGAGACGTGGATAGGAAGTGCAACCCATCCCTGCAAGTCCAGGCCACAGGCTCCCAAGAGATCCAGTGCGGCCTTTCAATCTGCCTACCGAAAACTGCGCAGCCAGGGTACCATATGAAACAGTCAGCCACAGAGCTTTCACGTGACCTAATAAGTGACGGGGCTTGCAAAAGAGCCACTTCCTCCAATGGGGCCTGCGTCGTCCCTCAGAAGGCACAGAGACTTCTCTGCCCTGCACCACATTTAACACCGATGACAAGGGATGCCCCTTGGTCTCACCTGCTCCAAGAACAGCAGCAGGCCCTGCCAGGGGGCTCGCTCAGGGTGGGGAGAGTGGTGCGGACACCAGACCGGCCAACACCTCCCCCAAGGGTAAATGCCAAGACCGCCCATGCTGGCGGGGCCTCAGGCCACAGTCACTGACCCTCACTGACATGGGACTGGCAGGACCCCACCTTTGGAATCCTTTTCTCTTTCCTCTCCTTCACCCCCTAGTTTTCCATGTAAAAGACTAATCTTTCATCAACTCCAAGAGTAAGAAAGTGTGTTCTGTAACGATCCATCCGATGAGCCCTGGGAGGCCTGCTATTCACATGCCCAGCAGCACCCAAGAGGTAGGAGATGCAGCCCAATTCTCAGGGGGTCTGGCGTCTACTCTGACTTGGAGGAACTTCCTTTAGCCTGTTTTAACAGAACTGGCTGACAATTCCAGATAAACAACAAGAATCACTAAGCCAAAGAAGGCCCTCCATCCTTCTTACCCATGCCTCCTTCTTCCTCAACAAAAAAAGTTAAATTAAGTTCAATGAAGCTACGACTTGAATCAAGTGCAAACTGTAAATCCATCAACTGAGAAAACTAAGGGAGAGAAACGGGCTCATGGTAAGTGAGGTGGGCACACTCTGCCTCCAGTTCCTTTTACTGGAACGACTGATTTCTTTAGAATTGAAGGACTCACTGCACAGTCTCTCACCTGCTCCTCCCTGCAAACCTACGCGAAGCCAGAGCAGAGATTCTCCTCTTGGGAGGCCACCTGGGACTGCGCCCAGGGTCACACAGCTGTTCACCCCGTCCAAGTTGGCTGGCAACTCGTCCCTTTTTTTTTTTTTTTTCTGTTCAGGGATGATTCTTTCAAGAGACAGCATGATATTATTTAAAAGACTGGTAAAACATACTCCAATGAATACATTTTAAAAAGAAAAAGTGTGCAACTAGAGATTATCATACTAAGTGACGTAAGTCAGAAAGAGAAAGACAAATACCATATGATTATCCCTTATACATGGAATCTAAGATATGACACAAATGAACCTATCTATGAAACAGAAATGGAACCACGTACATAGAGAACAGGCTGGTGGTTGCCAAGGGGGAGGGTTGGGGAGGGATGGAGTGGGAGGTTGGGTTAGTGGATGCAAACTATTATATATAGAATGGATAAACAACAAGGTTCTACTGTATAGCACGGGAAATATATTCAATATCCTATGATAAACCATAATGGAAAAGAATATAAAAAAAGAATGTATATATATACATATATATGTATAATTGAATCACTTTGCTATACAGCAGTAATTAACACAACATTGTAAATCAATTATTCTTCAATTAAAAAAATAAAAAGAAAAAGTGAACGATACATACATTGGATGTTCAACAATGTTTTTTAAAGGCATGAAAAACTACACATGCAAATGTGTCGCCCCATATTTCAATAATACAAATATTCTCCAAGCTTCAAATAATCATTACAGGAACTGTGGGAAAATGGAATGGAACGTGGTCTTTGGACACCCAATAAGAATAGGTACTGACTCAGTCTTAGGACGTGGGGTGGCCTTCGGGGCAGGAGGCACATCACATCCCAAAACACAGTCCATCATGTGGTCTCTTCCACAGTCCAGACATGCCAGGCCAGCTCTAAGCTTCCTATAATATCCAGGGGAGGGGGACTTCCCTGGTGGTCCAATGGGTAAGACTCTGTGCTCCCAATGTAGGGGGCCCGGGTTCGATCCCTGGTCGGGGATCCTGCAGGCATGCCACAACTAAGAGTCCATATGCCGCAACTAAGAAGACCGCATGCCACTACTAAAAGAGAGCCTGCATGCCGCAACAAAGATCCCGCGTGCCGCAACTAAGACCCGGCACACAATCAATCAATCAATCAATCAATATTTTTGAAAATATCCAGGGGAGCCCCATGTCACAGACAATTTTAAAATGGAACCACAGAGATAATCTGGGTAAATCACGGGTGTGTCAGCCCCAGGGGCAGCAAAGCTGGAGTCTTCACAGCGGTAGCAAGGCTCAAGGTGGCAGGGGCAGCACCAGGACATCCACTTCTAAACTCACCTCAGTAACTGAGAAACTGAATCTCACAGAGGGATGGGTTGGTGGTCTGTTCACACCCATCCCTAGCATCATGTGAAACTCTGCTGATCTAATAAAACAATAGAATGAAACACTGAGCAGAAAAGAAAATGAATTTCAGCGGTCTCCTTTTAAATTTCCTAAAAGTTAATACTGCATCTTATGCAGGCATATTCACTCAGACATCAAATAGCCATCACACTTATAAGGAAAACTATGGAAGAATAAACTAAGCTCAAACAGAAAATAGTTCCTTGCAAGGAGAAAGTCAAGATCTTTCAAACCCAGAAAATGAGTTTACTTTAGACTTATCTACTTAAAGCAAGAGAGATGTATTTAGAACTTGCATTAGCATGAATGTACATTTGACTTCTCAGAATGTGAGATGGTGGATAGCAGAAATCTAATAGCAGGCACTAGGGGTTTGTGGGATCCTGCAATTTTACTAGATAAGGCCTTGGAGACATGGGAGGTTAACTTTTTCCTTTTCTCACGAGTGGCCTAGAGCATGATGGGGCCATGCCTCGTCCAGGGTGGCTGGCTGTGGCCGATGCAGGAGGAAATGCAGGGTCTACTCCCTCTTAATCCCAGTCTTTACCAGAGCCCTCCCTCCCACCACGAGATACTGTGTGTAAACCAGCCAGCTAAACACACCTCGACAACATGGGCAGGTAATACAGCAGCATCAGCCTCTGTCTCATTTTCAGAATTTGAAAGGCTTGTTTTCAACCCATATACCCATTCTGTTACTATGAATGGTAAGGAACTCCATCCCCAAAGAGTAGAGAAGGCGGTTCCTTCCTGGCCTGCTCTGTCACATCTGTCACATCCGTGTTAATGTCATCTTTTTCTTGGTCTGACACACAGACTGCTTGGGGGATGCAGCAGTCTGCCAAGGGCAAATGAAACTCTGCTTCCAAGTTTCAAGGGTAAAATATTTTCAAATTAGATATACCATAAAAAGGAAACAACATATTTTGTTTCCTTTCAAATGCCTATGGATCTCATGATTCCCTCTGAGTAGGATATTCTGTGCTCCTCCTCAGGGATGGACAGCTTCCAAAAGGATCAGGTACCACCTGTCTTTTAATTGAGTGGCACTTCCCCTGTAGCCATTTAAAGTGCTCCAAGAGGGGCACAAAGCTGGAAAACAATTTCCATTTGCCCCTTTGAAATCAATAGTTCGATTTCCATGCATTTTCAACAGAATAAGAAGTATAAAGAAATATCCAGTCATAGCATTTGGACAGTTGTCTAGTAGAAGACTTATTCCCTTCAAGGTGTCATCTCTCCCTTCAGCATCTGGGGTCCACAAGGAACCTGGGGAGGACACCATAACTAGACCCCTTGATGGTCATCCAAGCCCTGGGACACACACACCTCCCCCTCACCTTGGCAAGACAACCCTCCCCGCATGAGCTCGCCTCTCTAGACTCACTAGGAACTTTCTGATGAATAACATGGCACACACTTAAAATCAGATTAAGCACATTTAAGTGAAAAGCACAGTTGCCTCTTTTCTCCCGTTTTCATTTTCTTCAGGTAAAGACACATAGAGGGATTAAACATTTGCTTTTCTCCACCAGAGAAACCCTGAGGCCAATAACCCTGGCAAGGCAGGCAAATAAACCCCCTGGGAGGTGCCAGTGACAGAGTCCTGGGGTTTAAGTCAGTAGTTGTCAAACCCAAAAGAAAGCATTATTGGGGGACGGTGGGCATTTCCACTGGGTATCCTGGCCGGCACTATCACGCCCTCACCAGGACCAAGATGTAGGCAGGAGTTCCATGAGGCCAAGTCGCTCTTCCCCAAGCCAACACTCTCCCTCCTGTGGTCTGAGGAGGCACTGAATCTTCCGACTAGGACCAACCATCACTCTCCAAAGACTTGGAGCCATTAAAGCAATCTCTCTGCCCCACGGAGGGAGCCACAACCTCTGGCTATTCAAAGCATGCGCTTCCTTCAGTGTCCATTCCTTGGGCGATGGGCACACGGAAACGCGGGGCACACACGAACAGACCCCCAGTTTAGGGATCTTTCATCCTTTCCCAAGGTGGCTCAGGTAGAGGACCGCCAAGATGCATTTAGCACGCCCCCTGCTGGCCCCTCGGGAGCTGACTCAGCCTTTATTCTCTGGGCCTAAAACAGGAATTAAATGACCTTAACACCCAAAGGGAACAAAAAGAAAAGCCAAGGCAATTTCGGCTTCCCAAAATCATAAAATGTGATGTTCTAACCATAAAAAGGGGATGAAGAGGCTTTAAAGTAAGGGTTTTTGAAATGTTTTAGGAAATCAGTGGTTACTATCTCAAGATTTAGTGAGAACACTTGAATTTGTATTTTCACGAGTACTACAGTGAGTTAAATCAGAAACATTATAATGAATACTTGCACAGGTCTACAAGTGAAAAGGATATGTGGCCAGAGTTCATAGCTCAGAGCCTTAAAAACCAATTTTCGTAGGACTGAAGCTACTTCCATTACAGAAAAAATCTCGGCAATGACTTAAGAGGTCAAGTAGCAACTGTTAGGCAGCAGGGGCAAAGTCACTGAAAAGACGAAAAGATGCACATTTGGAGACAATTCCGCTACAGGGCTTCCTGTCTCATGCAGCTTTGCCACTGTGAATAAATCTGGCACCTTCAGGAGGTGACAGGCCATGCACACATGGCTGCTTCAGAGGGACATGCCCCTCCCCTTCTCCACAAAGGGAGAACAGACAGTTCAGCTTTTTGATGACTTTTGTGCTGGCCTCCACCAGGGCTGAGGGCCTCCACACAGGACTCAGGCTGAGACCCACACAAGGCAAGACTCCATAATGCAATGGTTTCCATCTACTACCACCCTGAATGCCAAGGCCTAAGGTGAAGCCCTGCTTCCCCGTTTTCTTCCCACCAATCCAGGGTTTTTGAAAGCTTATCTTCCTGACCAGAGTTAAACTTTTGCATGGCCTGTGGTATTAAATTCCTTACAGACCCAATATGACCACACTAATAATTTAAGGCATGCTTCTTTGAACCAATGAGGAAGAGTCATTAATTATTAAATACATGAATGTCAATATTTTTGCCCCTTACTGAATATCCTTTTGATATGATAGGCTTAAGGAGATATACAGACTGCCTTGGGAACTTGCTTACTTCTGTTCTCATCACAGTCAGTACTAATGGAATACTCACACACACAATAAGGCCGACACGCTGCTCGAATTTAGGAGGAGAAATTTCCCCAGAACTTTGTGTGCCATACAGGTAAGTCCCAGCCTCTGCACTCGCAACCCTCTTCAGATGTTAAGCTGGCCTTCAACCTGGTGGGCCGCACAGCTGCTACGGTAAGGAAAGGAAAGGCAGGCAGGGCCCCAGAGAAGCTGTCACCCCTTTCTCCAGGGTAAGCTGCTCCCAGGCCCATCCTAGTTGGGGGGGAGGGGGGCAGGGAGAGGAGGTGATGGAGGGGAAGAAGACCCGCAGATTTTCCTGAAGCAATCAAGGCCCTTCAAGATCTAGGCCACACTGTCTACCTTTTCCTGAACACATCATCTGCCACCTCGAACATAATGTCTTTTAAAATTTTTCATCTCATGGCTCACTTTCAATCATAAAGATAAAGCCAGTCAATAACCACTTAAGTATCATGCATGACTTTCCCCTGGATCCTTGTGATGTGGATGAAGTGATTCCCATATCCGTGGGGATCTAACAAGTTTCCCTCCAGGCACTCTCGAATCTATTCATTCTCAAGCCAAGAAATAAAAATAAAAACCGTTTTCACCTGTGTAAGGCTGGCGAGTTCACAGAGCAGAGGGAAATCTATTTTGTGGCAGAGTCTCAAAAGGCTGCAAGAGCTTCACGGGAGGAGGGTGCACTTGGGTGGTTGTGTCCAATGAAGGAAAGTTTTTGTTAATGATGACATCACTGACATCTCCCGAATTTAAAGGAGCACTTAGAGCACAGCAGATGCGCTCTCCCCCCCTCCAGTGAGAAGATACCAGGGAAGGCCTCCGGGTTCATAGCCAAATTGCATTAACGGTTCGTCCGCTGTCCAGACAGACCCAGTGGAACGAGCGAGCAGCGTACCGGGCCGCGGTGGCCCACACAGCTGGGGCAACCGGCCGGCGGCCTCACGCGCTACTGCCCGGCCGTGCCCGGTCGTCCGCTGGCGCCCCGGGACTCCGGCGCGCCCACACGGACCGAGGGGCCGGTGTCCCCGCGCCCGTCATCACGTTCCAGTGCATATGGCTCAGGGGCCCGGAGGAGACACCGTCAGCGACCCAGCGAGAGCGCCGCGCCCTGTCCAGAGACCCGCACCGGGCCGGAGCCGGTGGCCGCGGCGCCCGCGGGGTCCAGAGACGAGCCCGCAATGCAGACGCTCCGGCGAGCCCCGCGCCGAGCCCGCGACCCCCTTGCCCTCGCGGCCCGGTACAGGGGCTGCCGGCCTCTGCGCCCACCTGCTCCGCCGCAAAGCCGCGGAGGCATCCGGCGCCGCGCTGGGACTGACCGCGCACCTACCGGGACCGCGGCCCCGGCCCCACCGCCGCCGGCAGCACCGCGGCCAGCGCCGTCTCACCTGCCGCGCCGTGCCGCTCCGCTCGGCCAGCCCGCAGCGCCTCAGTCGCCGCTACCCGACTTCCATTTTCTCTCGCTTTAAGGAAAATCGGATCAGCTGTTTCTCACGCTCCGGCTCCGCGGCCCCCTCCCCAGCTGCCGCTCGCGGTCCGGGGGCCTCTCCACCCCCGCCTCCTCCCGCGCTCCGCTCCGCCCCTCGCGCCCCTCCGCTCCGCCCGCGGCCGCGCGCGCCCCCTGACGTCACCGGCCGCAGCCGCGCCCCGCCCCCTCCCCGCGTGGACGTGCGCGCACCCCGCGCCCGCCCTGCCGGCCGGCTCCGAGCGCGCGTGCTCGCGGCAACCACTGGAACAGAGACACGGCCTCCGGGGAGAGTGCGGGGCACCCCTCGCCCGCGTCCCCGCGCCCGCGCTAGCTCTTCGAGGTGCCCCTTGGCACCTGCCTCCGGGACTGCAGGAGACGATGCTTAAATAACCTTCTTTTGCCCGTCTACCTGCCTCGCACTGTCTGCGCCCACCTTCATCATTTCTTGCTTTCTGCTCACGCTTTCTTCCTCAGCATCCCAAACTTTTCCCACCCATCCTGCCTCGGCTCCATTCCCGAGACCTGCTTCGGGGCCAGTGCATCACATCTCATCAGAAGCTGCTCCCTTTGCTTCTTAAACCGGTTCTCTGACCTTTCCCCATTTCTTGCCTTCCTCTTAAAAGTATTTTCACACCACAACTTCGGACGGCTCCTGTCTCTGATGCCAAGGCCGGCCCACTGCCTTCTGCCCACTCTCACATCACCCTCTCGGTGTAACCACGCCCCCCCTTCCAAATAGTGTTATATTACAAGTTACTAATGCCATCCTCATGCATTTCTTGACAATCGTTTCACTCTTAGTTTAGGACTTCTTGCTTGGTTATTAACATTATGCACACATACCTGTAAATTACTAAATATATATCATTTTAAGTAATTTATTTGACTTCTTAAATTAATATACAGTAAAATTGACTTTTTATTTTTTTGGATATACAGCCCTGTGAGTTTTCAAACACCAGTTTGGATGCGTGTAACCACTAGCACAATTAGGATACATCATCCCAAGAACTCCCTCTTGTTGCCCTTCTATAGCCACACCCTCCCCAAACCCTAATATGTTCTGACATATGGCAACCACTGATATATTCTCCATTGCTGTAGTTTTGTTTTTTGAGAATGTTATACACATAGAATTATGCAATATGCAGCATTTTGAAGCTGACTTTATTCATTCACCATTACGCCTTTGAGATTCACCCATGTTTATCGATAGTTCTTTTTATTATTGGATGCTATCCCATTATTTGTACTGCGTTTTGTTTATTCATCCATTGAAGGTTTCTTGTTTGGGCAGTTGTGAATAGGTGTTCTACAAACAGTTGCATGCAGAGCTTTGTATGGACAAGTTTTCAAATCAGGTGAGTAAATACCTTGGAGTACCAATGCTAGGTCTTTTGGTAAACTTGTTTATCGTTATAGGAGCCCTAAAAACAGTTTTCCAGAGTGTTTACACATTTTCATAGCCACCAGCAATGTATAAGAGTCCCACTTTCCTAAATCATTGCCAACACTTGGTATTTGCTGTATATTAGGCATTCTCATAGGTGTGGAGAGATTTAATTGTTGCTTTTATTTTCAGTTCCCTAATGGAAAATAATGTGGAGCATCGTTTCACTTGCTTATTTGCTACCTGTTTATCTTCTTTGGTGACATGTTTGTTCACATCTTTTGCCCATTTTTAAATTGATTCTTTTCTTATTGTTGAGTTTTAAGAGTTCTTTGTATATTTTGGATAGAAGTACTTTATATGATATGTTTTGCAAATATTTACTGTCAGTGTGAGGCTTGTCTTTTCATTCTCATGTCAGTGTCTTTTGCAGAGCAGAATTTTTTAACTTTAATAAAGTCTAATTTGGCATTTGTTTTTCTTTTAGAGATCATACATTTGGTATTATGTCTAAATGCATCACCAAACTGTAGGTCACATAGATTTAAGTCTATGTTTTCTTCTTGAAGTTTTATAGTTTTACATTTTACATTTAGGTCCATGATCCATCTTTATTTAATGTTGGTGTACAGTCTGTGTGTCAATTTTCTTTTTCTTTTTTTTTTTTGCATGTGAATGTTCAGTTGTTCCAACATCATTTGTTGAAAAAAAATCATTTTCCTGTTGAATTGCCTTTGCTCCTTTGTCAAAGATCAGTTGACTATATTTGTGTTGGTCTGTTCTATTGCACTGATCCATGTATCCTTTCTTTGACCAATAATGTCACACTGTGTTGATTTCTATAGCTTTGTAGTAAGTCTTGAAGTTCAGTAATGTCATTCTTCTGACTTTTTTTTTTTTAGTATCATGTTTGCTATTCTGGTTCTTCTGCCTTTTCATATAAACTTTAGGATCAATTTGTAGGTAGCTACAAAATAGCTTGTTTGGATTTTGATTGGGATTCCACTGAATCTGTAGATCAAGTTTGGAAAAATTGACATGTTAACAATATTGAGTCATCCAGTCCATGAATATGAAATAACTATTTATTTAGATCTTCTTTGAATTTTTCAGCAATGTTTTATAGTTTTCTTTATAAAAGTCCCGTACATATTTTGTTAGAGTTACTTTTAAGTATTTTATTTTACGGAGCTATTGTAAATGATATTGTTTTTTAATTTCTAATTTCAGTAGTTTATTGCTGAAATATAGGAAAGCAGTTGGCTTTTGTATATTAACCTTATATCTTGCAACCTTGCTGTACTTGCTTCAGGAATATTTTTGAGCATTCTTTGGAATTTTCTACTAGAATATTGTCACTTACTAATAGAGAGAGTTTTATTTCTTCCCTTCCTATCTGTATATGTTTTCTTATCTTACTGAACTAGCTAAGACTTCCAGTATTATGTGGACTAGGAGTGATAAAAGAGGACATGCTTACCTTGTTCCTGATTTTAGGAGGAAGCATCCAGTTTCTCACCATTAAGTATGATGTTAGCTGTAGGATTTGCTGCATATTCTTTTTTTTTAATTAATTAATTGATTGATTGATTGATTTTTGGCTGCATTGGGTCTTCGTTGCTGCACCCAGGCTTTCTCTTGTTGCGGCAAGCAGTGGCTACTCATCGTTGTGGTGCGTAGGCTTCTCATTGCGGTGGCTTCTCTTGTTGCAGAACACAGGCTCTAGGAGCTCGGGCTTCAGTAGTTGTGGCATGTGGGCTCTCGAGCACAGGCTCAGTAGTTGTGGCACACGGGCTTAGTTGCTCTGTGGCATGTGGGAGCTTCCTGAACCAGGGCTCGAACCTATGTCCCTTGCATTGGCAGGCGGATTCTTAACCACTGCACCACCAGGGAAGCCCCACATTCTTTATTAAATTGAGAAAGTTTCTCTCTATTCCTAGTTTACCGAGGGTTTTTTAAAATGAATGGGTGTGAAATTTGTCAGATGCTTTTTCTGCATCTAATGATAGGATTGTGTGATTTTTTTTCTTCAGCCTGTTGATGTGATGGATTACTTGTCTGACTTTAGAACGTTGAGCATTCTTGCATACCTGAGATAAATCCCACTTGGTTGTGGTTTATTTTGCTTTTATACATGGTTGGATTTAGTCTTCTTGTTTTGATATTGGGGTAATGCTGGCTTCATAGAACGAGTTTATTTTTATTGATATAGGCCTGTTTACCTATTTGTTACCTATTTGTTACCTGTTTGTTCTTGCATACATTTTGATAGTTGTGTCTTTCAAAGAATTGATCCATTTCTTCTAAATATTCAAATTTGTAAGTATAGTGTTGTTTATTGTAATTCTTTATTTTTTTTCATGTTCATGAAGTCGGGAGGAATTAACCTTCTTTCATTTCTGATATTGATAAACTGTGTCCAAGATCTTTTTTTCTTAGTTAGCTTGGGACAGTTTTATAAATTTTAGTGATGTTTTCAAAGAATCAGCTTTAGGTTTTGTTAATTTTCTCTATTGTTTTTCTGTTTTTAATTTCATTTATTTCTTCTCTCATTTTTATTATTTCTTTTTTTTTCCTGCTTGCTTTAGGCTTAAATTGTTCTTCTCTCTCTAGTATACTTAGGTTTACTAGAGCTTGTTGATTTTTTTTCTTTCTTCTTTTCCATTTAATGCCATAAATTTTGCTCTAAGCACTGCTTTTCACTGCATACAACAAATTTTGATAAGTTGTGTTTCCATTTTTGTTTCATTCAATATATTTTAATTACACTTGAGAGTTCCTCTTTGACCCAAATATTTTTAGAAATATATCGTTTAGTTTCCAAATAATTAGAGATTTTCAGCTACCTTTCTGTTTTTGATTTCTAGGTTAATTCATTTGTGGTCTAAGAACATACTGTGTATGATTTCTACTTTTCTGTAATTTGTTAATGTATGTTTTATGGCCCAGAATGTGGTCTTTGTTAATGAATATTCCATGTGAACTTGGGGAGAATGCACATTATGCTGTCTTGGATAGAGTATTTGTAAATATCAGTTAGATAAAGGTGATTGATTGTGCTGTTCAGGCCAACTGTGTCCTTATTGATTTGCTGAGTATTTGAGCTATCAATTTTGGAAAGAGGACCTGTTTTTGTTTTTTTTTATATAAATTTATTTATTGTATTTATTTATTTTTGGCTGTGTGGTGTCCCCATTGCTGTGCGCAGGCCCTCTCCAGCCGCAGCGAGCAGGGGCTACCCCCTGGTGCAGTGCGCGGGCCTCTTATTGCGGTGGCCCCTCCTGCCATGGGGCACGGGCTCCAGGTGCATGGACTTCAGCAGTTGTGGCACGTGGGCTCAGCAGTTGTGGCCCGCGGGCTCCAGAGAGCAGGCCCAGCAGCTGCGGCACACGGGCTCAGCCGCTCTGCGGCACATGGGATCCTCCCAGACCAGGGCCCGAACCCGTGTCCTCTGCATTGGCAGGCAGACTCCCAACCACTGAGCCACCAGGGAAGCCCAGAAAGGGGACCTTTGAAGTCTCTAATTATAATAGTAGATGGGTCCATTTCCTTTTTCAGGTTTATCAGTTTTTGCCTCACATATTTTGATGCTCTGTTGTTAGGTGCAAACACATGTAGGATTATTTTAACTTCCTGGAGAATTGGCCTCTTTGTGATTATGTAGTTTCCCCCTCCTTTATTCCTAATAATGTCCCTTGTCCTCAAGTCTGTTCTGTCTGAAATTAATTTAGCTACTCCAGTTTTCTTTTGATTAGGGCTAGCATGGTATATCTTTCTTCACACTTTTACTTTATTTTAAATCTTTATTTATTTGGCTGCGTAGGGTCTTAGTTGCGGCAGGCAGGCTTCTTAGTTGCAGCTCGCCAGATCCTTAGTTGTGGCATGCAAACTCTTAGCTGTGGCATGCATGTGGGATCTAGTTCCCCAACCAGGGATCGAACCCTGGTCCCCTGCATTGGGAGCGCAGAGTCCTATCCAATGCTCCATCAGGGAAGTCCCACTTTTACTTTTAACCAAACAGACTTTGGTTTAATGTGGCCTTCTTGTAGACACAATGTAGTTGGGTCTTGTTTTGTTACCATTTTGGCAACATCTGTCTTCTAATTGATGTGCTTAAACCATTCATATTTACATGATTATTGATACATTTGGATTAATATCAACCATCTTTGTAACGAATTTCTACTGGTTGCCTGTGGCTTATTTTTCTGCCCTTTCCAGTTTTAATTGAGCATTTTATATGATTCCACTTTATCTGTTCTCTTGGAGTATCAATTATACCTCTTTTAAGAATTTTTAGTTGTTGTTCTAGAATTTAAAATATACCCTTTCACTAATTTATGTACACCTTCCAATAACAATATTCTCTTCACATGTAGTACTGACATCTTATAACAATGTTTCCAATCCCCAGTCTCATTCCTTGTGATGTTGCTGTCATTCACTCACTTATCCATATGTATAATTTCCTAATACTTTGTTACTAGTATTGCTTTAAATGGTTATCTTTTAGATCAATCAAGAATAAGAAAGATTAAAGATTTTATTATACTTTCATTAATTCCTTCAACAATACTCTTCCCTTCTTTTTGTAGATCCAAGTTTCTGACCTATGTAATCTTCCTTCAGTCTGAAAAAAATCTTTTAATATTTCCTGAAGGATAGGTCTGATGGTGAATTGCATCAGCTTTTGTTTGCCTGAGAAAGTCTTTAATTTCTTCTTCCCTTTTTTATTGAAGTATAGTTGACTTACAATATTATATTAGGTTCAGGTGTAAAACATAGAGATTCAATATTTTTATAGGTTACTTAACATACAAAGTTATTACAAAATGTTGACTATATTCCCTGTTCTGTACATTGCATCCTTGTAACTTATTTGTTTTATAACTGGTAGTTTGTACCTCTTAATCCCCTTCATCTATTTTGCCCCCTCCCCACTCATCTCTTTTCTGGTAGCCACTAGTTTGTTCTCTGTATCTGTGAGTCTGCTTCTGTTTTGTTATATTTGCTCATTTATTTTGTTTTTTAGATTCCACATATGAGTGAAAACATACAGTATTTGTCTTTCTCTGTCTGACTTATTTCACTAAGTATAATACCTTCTAGGTCCATCCATGTTGTTGTAAGTGGCAAGATTCCTTCTTTTTTATGGCAGAGTAATATTCCATTGTGTGTGTGTGTGTGTGTGTGTGTGTGTGTGTGTGTGTGTATCACATCTTCTTTATCCATTCACCTGTTGATGGGCACTTAGGTTCCTTCCATATCTTGGTTATTATAAATAATGCTGCTATGAACATTGGGATGCATATATCTTTTTGAATTAGTGTTTTTGTTTTCTTCAGATACACACCCAGGAGTGGGATTGCTAGATAGTATGGTAGCTCTATTCTTAATTTTTTAAGGAGCCTCCATATTGTTCTCCACAGTGGCTGCACCAATTTACATTCTCACCAACAGTGTACTGGGATTCCCTTTTCTCCACATCCTTGTCAACACTTGTTATTTCTTGCCTTTTCGATGATAGCCATTCTGAGGTGTGAGGTGATCTCCTTCACTCTTGAAGGATAATTTTTCTGGGTACAGAATTCTAGATTGGTTGTTTTTGTCTTTCAATCCAAAAAGCATTTCACTCCACTCTCTTCTTGCTTGCATGATTTATGAGAAGTCTGCTGTAATTCTTATCCTTTATCCTTTTTCCTCTGAGGGTAACCATTACCCTTCAACCCCCCTGGTATGGCTTCTTTCAAGATTTTCTCTTTTTTTGTATTTTGAAATTTGACTATGATATGTTTAGGTATAGGTTTTGTGTTGTGTTGTGTTGTTTTATCCTGTGTGTTGTCCTTTGAGCTACTTGGATCTATGGTTTGGTGTCTGTCATTAATTTTGTAAAGTTCTTGGGTGTTATTACTTCAACTATTTATTTTGCCCTTTCCTCTCCTTTTTCTACTGCTGGTATTCCAGTTACACATATGTTATGATTTTACAGTTATCTCACAGTTCTTAGATGTTCTGTACTTATTTTTTCATTTATTTATCTTTTTGCTTTTAGTTTGGGAAGTTTCTGTTGATTTATACTCAAGCTCACTGATTTTTTCTCAGCCATGTCAAGTCTACTGATGAACCCATCAAAGATATTCTTCATTTCTGTTATAGTGGATTTTTAATTTCTGGCAGGTCCTTTTGTTTTTTTCTTAGAATGTCCATCTCACTGCTTACAGTATCCATGTATTCTTGCAGATTATCTATGTTTATTAGAGCCTGTATCAGTCAGAGTTCTTAAAAGAAATATATACAGCTGGGAGAGAGAGAGAGAAAGATATCAACAAATTGGCTAATGCAATTGTGGGGGCTGGCAAGTATGAAATCTGTAGTGTAGTAGTGGAGACTGGTAGGCTGGAACACTGGATTAGGAGCTGATGCTGCAGTCTTGAGACATAATTTCTTCTTCCTAAGGGAAACCTCAGTTTTGCTTTTAAGTCTTTTTAATAGATTGGAGGAGGCCCATCCACATTTTCAAGGAAAATATCCTTGACTTAAAGTCAATCGATTATAAAAGTTAGCTGCATCTACAAAATACTTTCACAGCAACACCTATATTAGTGTTTAATTGAATAACTGACTACTATAGCCTAGCCAACTTGACATATAAAACTAACCGTACAGAGCTCTTAAAATATTAATCATAATTATTTAAAATTATTTGATACTTCCAAAATCTCTGCTATATTTGAGTCTGGTTCTACTACTTGATTTACCTCTTCAGACTGTGTTTTTCTCATCTTTTATCATGCCTTGTAAATTTTTTTTTGGTGTAATCTTTTTTAACATCTTTATTAGAGTATAATTGCTTTACAATGGTGTGTTAGTTTCTGCTTTATAAAAAGGGAGTCAGCTATACATACATATATCCCCATATCTCCTCCCTCTTGTTTCTCCCTCCCACCCTCCCTATCCCACCCCTCTAGGTGGTCACGAAGCACTGAGCTGATCTCCCTGTGCTATGCGGCTGCTTCCCACTAACTATCTGTTTTACATTTGGTAGTGTATATATGTCAATGCCAATCTCTCACTTCGTCTCAGCTTACCCTTACCCTTCCCTGTGGTCTCAAATCCATTCTCTACGTCTGCGTCTTTATCCCTGTCCAGCCCGTAGGTTCTTCAAAACCATTTGGTTTTTTTAGATTCCATATATATGTGTTAGCATACGGTGTTTGTTTTTCTCTTTCTGACTTACTTAACTCTGTGTGACAAACTCTAGGTCCATCTACCTCACGACAAATAACTCAATTTTGTTTCTTTTTATGACTGAGTAATATTCCATTGTATATATGTGCCACATATTCTTTATCCATTCATCTGTCGATGGACACTTAGGTTGCTTCCATGTCCTAGCTATTGTAAATAGAGCTGCAATGAACATTGTGGTATGTGACTCTTTTTGAATTATTATGCCTTTTAAATTTTTACTGAAATCTAGACATATTGTATTGGGTAATGGGAACTGGGGTAAATAGCCCTCTAGAGTGAGGACTGATGTTAATGTGGCTAAGATTGGGGCATTGTTTTATGTTTGTTGTAGGTACCAGAGGCTTCAACTTCCTCTGTTAGCTTTATTTTGTCTCCTCTCTTAACTTTGGGGCCCCCTAAGTATCCCTCCTCAGAGAGAGTGTGTGTTGTATAGCTCTTTTGTCTGTAATCCACTGTTGGTATCCTGAAACCCTGTCAGTGTGATGGTAAGGTGTGGGTGAGGGTCAGTGTTCTACAGTCTTCAAATTATATCAATTCTTTTAGTAGACCCACGTCTTCCCTGTGACCTTGACTAGCGTTTCTTCTTGTATAGGTTCCCCTCTCCCCCACCCCTTCCCCTGAGTGAAACAGGCAGGCTAGAGGGGGCTGCATTGAGAGGCTATCATTTTCCATGGTTCTGGGATAAGGTTGTGATAAAATATTTCCCCCCTGAAAAGTAGGTCTTTTTTATGGAGAAAGTTCTGTGTATGTTTCACAAAGATTATCCTTTTTCTCCAAAAGTGAATCTTCCTTGGATCTTTACTGTGAGAACCTGGCGAGTTTTCTTGAGGTAATGTCCATTATGTGTGGATGTCCACCTAAGATTCAGCCCCCAGGAGTTCCTCACTTTCTAGCTAGTCCCCACTCAGCCTCTAGCAATTTTTCAAAATTACCACCTAAGTGTTCCTACCAGTGTATGGCTCCAGCAGCTTCTCACATAAACACATCTCAGGTGTGACTCTCTTGCTTCACCTGTCTTCCTATTTCTAGGTGACAGCTTGTCCTGCAACATGTGTTTTCTGATGGGTCCAATAAAAGTCAGTGCTTTTCCACTTGTCCAATTCTTCTTGTTGTAAAGACAACAATATTTGCCATCTTTTTGCATGTCAGAGCTCAAACCAGAAGTCTCCCTCTCATTGTGCTTGTAACACGCATTTCCCTAATGGTTAATGATGTTGAGCCACTTTTCATGGGCTTACTTCACATCCTTACATTCTTTTGGTGAATTTTCTGTTCAAGTCTTAAACTCATTTTTATGAGATTATTTATTTTCTTACTGTTGAGTTTTGGGGGTTCTTTATAGATTCTGGATGCAAGTCCTTTATCAGATATATGATTTGAAAATATTTTCTCCCATTCTGCACCTTGTCTATTCATTGTATTAAGGTTTTTTTTCATAAAGCAAACACTCAACTTTGATGAAGTCCAATTTAGAATTTTTAATTTAATTTTATGGCTCATGCTCTTGGTAACATATCTAAGTACTCTTTTCCTAACTCCGCATCACAAATATCTTCTATGTTTTCTTCAAAAAGTATTAGAGATTTACATTTTACATTTAGAGCTCTATCCATTTTGAGTTAATTTTTTTGTAACAGGTGTGAGGATTAGGTGCTTTTTTTTTTTGTCACGTAGGTACCTAATTTTTTTTTTATCATATCACCATTTGTTGAAAAGTCTATCCTTTCTCTATTGAATTACCTTTGCACCTTTGTCAAACGTCAATCGTGTAGGTTTATTTATGGATTTTTGCTTTCTGTTACATTGATCTGTGTATCTATCCCTCCACCGTGTTTACTGTAGTTATGTATTAATTTAAAAAATCAGATAGTGTGAGTCCAACTTTGTCCTTCTTTTTCAAAACATTTTTGGCTATACTCATTCTTCTGCCTTTCTATATAACTTTTGGAATCAAGCTTAGCTGTATTTTAAAAAGCTCTTGCCAGGCTTTTGATGGGAATGGAGTTAAATCTGTAGATCAGTTTAGGGAGAATTGATACCTCAAATACATAGTTTCCCAATCAGTGTAGAGAATAAATCTCTCAGTCTCTCAGTTTTTTTGGCTGCAACGTGTGGCATGCAGGATCTTAGTTCCCTGACCAGGGATTGAACCCGTGCCCCATACAGTGGAAGTGTGGAGTCTCAACCACTAGACCACCAAGGAAGTCATGTCTCTCAATTTATTTATATCTTCTTTGATTGCTTTCACCAGTGTTTTGTAATTTTCAGCATTCAATCCTGCACATGGTTTGGTAGACTTCTTTGTAAGTATTTCATTTTTTAAAGGTATTGTGAATTTTTAGAACTTTCCATTTTCATTGTTTATTGCTAGTATATAGAAATATGATTGATTTTTGTGGGTTGACCCTGCATTCTACAACCTTATTAGTTCATTTATTATTTCTCAGAGCTCTTTTTTGTAGATTCCACTAGATTTTCTATGTAGATAATATTCTGTTAATAGGAATGGTTTTCTCTTCCTGTCTAATCCACATGCCATTTATTTATTTTTCTCACTTATTCCACTGTCAAGGACTTCCAGTGGGAGAGTGAATAAAAGAGGTTAATGTGGACATCCTTGCTTTGTTTTTGATCTTCGGAGCAAAAAATTCATCTTTCTATTACAAGTATGATGTTAGCTGAAAGGTTTTGTAGGTGCCCTTGGTGGTGGTAGGGGTTCTATTTTAATACTAATTTGCTGAATGTTTGTCTCATGAGGGGTGTTGAATTTTGTCCAATGCTTCTTTTGCATCAATTCATAGGGTCATGTGGTTTTTTTTCATTAGTCTGTTAATATGGTGGATCAATTACATTGTCTATGTTTGAATATTGAACCAGCCTTGCATTCCCAGGATATATCCAGCTTTGTCATAATATTTTGTTCTTTTTTATATTTTGCTGGAATCAATTTGTCAGCATTTTTTTTGAGGAATTCTGCATCTATCTTCATGAGGGCTACTGTTTCCTTTTCTTGCACTATCTGACTAAATTTGGCATCAGAGTAATGTTAACCTCATAAAATGCTATATTTTCTGGAAGTAATTGTGTAGAATTTATGCTGTTTCTTCTTTAAACATTTGATAGTTTCACTAGTGAAACCCTGTGTGCATGGGGTTTTCTTCTTCAAAGGTTTTTAACTACAAATTTAGGGTCTTTTTAAAATTAGATATTTGTGAAACTATTCAGGGGTTCATACACAACTTTATGAGTTTTCTCTATTAATCTTTCTCCTCGCCACAATCTTCTTCTCTTTCCAACTTCCTGGGGCCTTCTTTCTTGGTCTTCAAGCCAGAAAACTGGGACTCTAATTTCCCCTCTTTGCCATACACTTCTCTGAACATCCTACCTGGAATCACACACCCACCTCTCTCCATCCCGTGTAGAGTTTTATTTTTCTTCATAACACTGACCTCCACCTGATGTATTGTATGCTTCTCTTGATTTGATTATTATCAGTCGAGCCCTCTAGCCTATGAATTCCATGAGAGCTGGCACATCTCTGTTTTGTTCACTGTAGTATCTCCAGTTCCTAGAAGAGTCCCTGGCACCTGGAAAATGAAGAGGTGCATAAGACATATTTGTTGAATGCAGAATGTATTCGTTATTGCACATATTTTAAAATGCTCCCTATCCCCTTTTCAAATATAACCTCCTGTCTATTACCAAGTCTTGGTGTATTTAAAGGTGATAAATGAAGACATCAATGACAAACAGCATTATAAAATGAATACAGAATTGAAGTGGGAGCTGTGACTTTAAAAAAAATTATAACTTTCCCCAGTATAGGCAAAATTATGATAATTTTCTATGAGACTCATTAATTATAGAGAGCATATAGCAATAAGCTAATATTATATATGAATGGGGTATTAGTTTCCTAGGGCTTCCCTAAAACATTACCAAAAACTAGGTGTCTTCAAACAACAGAAATTTATTCTTTAATAGTTCTGGAGGTAAGAAGTCAGAAATCAAGGTATAGGTAGGGTTGGTTCTTTCTAGACACTCTGAGGGAGAAACTGTTCCATGCTTATCTCCTAGTTTCTGATGGCTGCGTGGCAATCTTTGGCATGCCTTGCTGTTGTGGGCCACATGTTTGTGTGGCCCCCCTCCCAAGTTCGTATGTTGAAGTCCTAAACACCAATGTGATGGCAGGGGAGCCTTTGGAAGGTAATTACATCATGAGGGCAGGGCTCTTGTCTGATGGGACTAGTGCCCTTATGAGACCCCAGAGAGCTCGATATCTGTTTCTCCCTGTGCACATGCACCAGTGAAAGGCCATGTGAGCACACAGTGAGGAGTCAGCACTCTGCAAGCCAGGAAGAAGGCCCTCACCAGATCCTGAGCATGCTGACACCCTGACCTTGAACTTCCAGCCTCCAGAACCGTGAGAAAATAAATTTATGTTCTTTAAGCCATCCAGTCTATGAATTTTGGTATGGCAGCCCAAGCAGACTAATATATGTGGCTTGTAGACACATCACTCCAGTCTCTGCCCTCTATCTTCACATGGCCTTGTTCTATGTCCGATCCTCTCTTTTATAAGGATCCTAGGCATTGCATTAGAGACCCACCCAGGTAACCCAGGATGATATCATCTTAGTAACTGCAACTTAACTTCATCTGCAAAGATCCTATTTTCAAAAAGGTTCATATTCACAGGTCAGGACTTAGACCCGGTATCTTTTGGGAAACACAGTTTAACCCACTTCAGGTGGAGTGGGAATAAATCATTTCTTGTGGGTGAAATCTCCTAGGAGGTAAGAGAACGAAACACATCCTCTCCCCATTCTTGATGTGTTGGAAGGGACAGAACTGTGACCCTGCATCACAGTCATCCTCAGAACAGGAGAGGTCATGCATAGATGCAACTGACAGCTGTGTCTTTGACCTTTTGACACTGATCACCCAATAAGAACTACCAGCTGAGCAGAGGAGACTGGGAAGAAGCCAGTCAGCATAGATTTGGAATTCCCCTAAATCCCCTGATAAAAACAAAGAACGAAATTGGGTCATTTGTAGAGACGTGGATGGACCTAGAGACTGTCATACAGAGTGAAGTAAGTCAGAAAGAGAAAAACAAATATCGTATATTAACACATATATGTGGAATCTAGGAAAATGGTACAGATGAACTGGTTTGCAGGGCAGAAATAGAGACACAGATGCAGAGAACCAACATATGAACAACAAGGAGGGAAAGGGGTGGTGGTGGGATGAATTGGGAGATTGGGATTGACATTTATACACTAATATGTGTAAAATAGATAACTAATGAGAACCTGCTGTATAGCACAGGGAACTCCACTTCGCTGTACAGTAGAAACGAATACAACTTTGTGAACAACTCTACCCCAATAAAAAAATAAAAATAAAAAAACTTAAAAACTAACTAACTAAATAAATCAGATAATAAACCAAAAACACTTATGTCAAAAATAAACCAAAATAAACCAATGTCAAAAAGGATGGAGACAAACCATCAAGCATAATAGCCCAGTGCAGTTTTAGAAGCTATGTGAGGAAGTAAAGGAAAGACAAAGGAAGAACAAAGATGGCTCATGGGTTAAAGTAAATCCTTTCTATTTCTTTTTTACTAAGAGTGTTTATCATGCATGACTTTTAAAAAACAGTCTTATTGAGGTATGATTGACATACAATAAACTGAATGTACTTAAATACTACAATATGATAAGCTTTGACATTGCATATATTCAAGAAACCATCACCCATGATCAAGATGATGAATATTTCTATCACCCCCAAGTTTCCCTGTGACCCTTGGTGATCCTTTCTTAATGCTGTTCCCCGCTCTTACCCCTTTTCTTCCCAGGCAACCACTGGTCTGCTTTCTGATATTGACATTAAAAAATAGTTTTTCTGCATTTATTGAAGTCGTTTTTCTCCTATAATAGTATTTTTTTTCTACTGTTAACCTATACGCTGTTAGATCTCTTTTACTAGTATTTTGTTGAGGATACTGGCATCCACATGCAGGAATGAGATTGTCCTATACTGCTTCTTTCTCATGAGCTCCCTTGTTATACAAGATTCATAAAATGAGTTGGAGGATATCAGTTAGGATAGGCTGGGTTATACAGCATAACAAAGGAGGCTAAGAATCTCAGGGGGTTAAAAACAAACAACAGCTGTATATTTCTGGCTCTTGCTCCACGTGGAGGCATCTGTGCTCATCATAGCCACTCAGGGCCCATGTGAACTCTGCTCTGCACCTCCACCATTACTGTGGAAGGCAGAGGGGAGCCTTGTGAGCCTTGCACTGACTCAGTGCCACCTTCACTCACATTTTATTGACCGAGGCAAGTCACACCACCATGCCCAAATCCAAAGATGCCAGGAAGGTGCAATATTACCATGTGGACAACCCTGATCCATACTGCAGTCTACCCTTCTGTCACCAAATACTCAGCTCTGTCTTCTTCCTACATGCAGAAGAGCCCATGCCTACCCTCTTCAGGAAAGACAACACAAATGCCTGTATAGTCATTATGTCCAGCTCAAGACAATTCTGAAATCTGCCTGGAAAGACTTACAAGGGCCATCTACTCCGAGCATGGGAAGTGACTGTCGATAAGGCTCTCATTTGGCCATTTGGGAAGGGACCCTCTCCAGTGTTCTCTATACCTCATGTCCATCCTTTGCCAGGCTCTTTCTGTTCCATTATCAACCTGGCCACGTCTGAAACGGACATTAGAGAGTGTTCCTTCTTTGGCAGCTGAACATATTTTTAGACACCTTGGGGACCCAATGTATGTTTTAAGTCTTGGACAGTTGAAAGAGGATTTTTTAGTCTAGGCCCTAGTTTTCTAGGAAGTCAAGCCACATAAAGTCTATGTACTTCTGTGGTGGACATCTTCTGCTTGCCCTCTAAACCCTCTCTATCTTTCCATAAGCTCCCTGTGCCTGGGGGCCCATCTGCATCAAAGGCTTCCTTACTCTCTGGCTTCCAGTTGGGTTTGTCCAACTGGTAGCACTGGCAATAGATGAGAGGGAGGAAATTGCATGAGGTTGGATGATACATTACCCTGTTTCATATCTGTGAGATTGCCAGAGGCTGACAAACTAGCATAATCTAGACTAACTTCTGAGGTGGTAGAACTTGCATTCCAAGTACCTAGTCTCAGTAGACTATTTGTATAGCATTCATCTGGGCTCCAGGAAGTGTGGGCTTTATTCATCTAGAACCATCTGAACAAGATGAAATTGTTGCTTATTAAAGGTTTGATATAATGTGCTTATTAAACCATATGGGGACTTTTTTGGGTTATTAATTTGTTTAATTTTTATAGCTTTTTTATTGTGGTGTAACTTACACACAGTACAAATTACTGTACTGGTTCATACATGTATGGTTCAATAGGTTTTGCCAAGTGTATACACCCATTTAACTACCGCCCATCAAGATATAAATTATTTTCATCACTCTGGAAAATTCTTTTTTCTAATTCAATATTTTTCTTTTGCCCATCCTAGGTCTTTTGTATTTCTGTAGAATTTGAGAATCAGCTTGTTAATTTCTACTAAAATGTCTGACGGGATTTTTATTGGAGGTGCCTTTGATTCTACAGATCACTTTGGATGAAAATTGTCATCCTAAATATATTGAATGTTCCGACCCATTAATATGATATATATTTACTTAAGGTCTTCTTTAATTTCTCTCAAAATGCTATGTAGTTTTCAGTGTATAGATTTTATATATATTTTGTTAAACTTTTCCATAAGTATTATCTCTGACTATTCCTAATTATTGTAAATGGTATGTAAACATTAATTTTCCAATTGAGTTTTGCTTGCATAAATAATACACTTGATTTTGTATGTTGACTTTGTGTATTGCAACACACTAAATTCACTGAGATTTTTTTTCTTCTTTTTATGGATTCCTTAGGATTTTCTGCAAATGTGATAATGTCTTCTGTGAGTAAAGGCAGTATTATTTTTTTATTTCCACTGTTTATAATTTTATTTCTTTTTCTTGTCTTAATTCACTGGCTTGGACATCCAGTATAATACTGAATTGAAATGGTGAGCATATATTTTGCCTTTATCCAGCTTTTATGAAGACAGCATTTTTTACTATCACCATTATATATGATGTTAGCTGTAGGTTTTTGTAGATGGCTTTTATTAAATTGGAAAAGTTTCTTTTCATTTTTACTTTGGTGATTATATTATAGTTATAAAATATTATCAAATGTTTTGTCTGTATATATTATGATAATTTATGACTTATTAGCCTTCTCATCAATGTTTCTTTATTTTTTAATTTTTAAAATTTTTATATTTTTTCTTTTAGTTTTATTGAGATATAATTGACATACAGCACTGTGTAAGTTTAAAGTGTAAAGCATAATGATGTCTTATATACATCATGAAATGATTATCACAATAAGTTTAGTGAACATCCATCATCTCATCTACAAAATTAAAGAAACGGAAAAAATTTTTCCTTGTGATGAGAACTTGTAGGACTTGCTCTCTTGACAACTTTCATCTATGACACACAGCAGTGTTAGTTATATTTATCATGCTGTACATTGCATCTCTAGTACTTATCTTATAATTGGAAACTTATACTTTGTACTGCCTTCATCCAATTCCTCCTACCCCAACCCCACCTCTGGTAACCACAAATCTCATCTCTATGAGCTTGTTTGTTTTTGAAGTGTAATTGACCTACAACACTATGTTAGTCCCTGTTACAAAACATAGTGATTACATATTTCCATACACTTCAAAATTATCTACTATGATAAAGCTTGTTATGATCTGTCACCATACAAAGATATTACATAGTTATCGACTATATTCCCCACACTGTATTTTTCATACCTGTGACTCATTTGTTTTGCAACTGGAAGTTTATACTTCTTAATCTCCCTCAACTGTTTCTTCCCTCCTTCCACCACTCTCCCCTCTGGCAACCACCTATTTCTTCTCCATATCTATAACTCTGTTTCTATTTTGTTGTTTGTTCATTTGTTTTGTTCTTTAGATTCCACATATGAGTGTAATCATACGGTATTTGTCTTTGTCTGACTTACATTGAAGGTCTTATATTGAAGTCTTTAATCCATTTTGAATTAATTTTTGTGCACGGTGTAAGAGAGTAGTTGAGTTTATTCTTTGGCATGTAGCTGTCTAGTTTTCCCAACACCATTTATTGAAGAGGCTGTCTTTCCCCCATTGTATATTCTTGCCTCCCTTGTCATAGATTAATTGCCCATATAAGTATGGGTTCATTTCTGGGCTGTCTATTCTGTTCCATTCATCTGTGTGTCTCTTTGTGCCCATACCATACTGTTTTGATGACTATAGCTTTGTAGTATAGTTTGAAATCAGGGTTCATGATACCTCCAGCTTTCTTCTTCTTTCTCAAGATTGTTTTGGCAATTCGAGGTCTTTTATGTTTCCATAGAAATTTTAGAATTATTTTGGTTCTGTGAAAAATCCCATTGGTAATTTGATAGGGGTTGCACTGAATCTATAGATTGCCTTGGGTAATATGGTCATTTTATTTATTTATTTTTTATTTTTTGCTTTATAACATATTTAATCAGTTATACATATACATATGTTTCCATATCCCCTCCCTTTTGTGTCTCCCTCCCACCCTTCCTATCCCACCCCTCCAGTCGGTCACAAAGCACCGAGCTGATCTCCCTGTGCTATGCGGCTGCTTCCCACTAGCTATCTACCTTACGTTTGGTAGTGTATATATGTCCATGCCGCTCTTTCACTTTGTCACAGCTTACCCTTCCCCCTCCCCATATCCTCAAGTCCATTCTCTAGTAGGTCTGTGTCTTTATTCCTGTCTTACCCCTATGTTCTTCATAATATATATTTTTTTAAATTCCATATATATGTGTTAGCATACAGTATTTGTCTTTCTCTTTCTGACTTACTTCACTCTGTATGACAGACTCTAGGTCTATCCACCTCATTACAAATAGCTCAATTTCATTTCTTTTTATGGCTGAGTAATATTCCATTGTATATATGTGCCACATCTTCTTTATCCATTCATCCGATGATGGACACTTAGGTTGTTTCCATCTCTGGGCTATTGTAAATAGGGCTGCTATGAACATTTTGGTACATGTCTCTTTTTGAACTATGGTTTTCTCAGGGTATATGCCCAGTAGTGGGGTTGCTGGGTCATATGGTAGTTCTATTTGTAGTTTTTTAAGGAACCTCCATACCGTTCTCCATAGCGGCTGTACCAATTCACATTCCCACCAGCATTGCAAGAGTGTTCCCTTTTTTCCACACCCTCTCCAGCATTTATTGTTTCTAGATTTTTTGATGATGGCCATTCTGACTGGTGTGAGATGATATCTCATTGTAGTTTTGATTTGCATTTCTCTAATGAGTAAAGATGTTGAGCATCCTTTCATGTGTTTGTTGGTAGTCTGTATATCTTCTGTGGAGAAATGTCTATTTAGGTCTTCTGCCCATTTTTGGATTGGATTGTTTGTTTTTTTGTTATTGAGCTGCATGAGCTGCTTATAAATTTTGGAGATTAATCAATCCTTTGTCAGTTGCTTCATTTGCAAATATTTTCTCCCATTCTGAGGGTTGTCTTTTGGTCTTGTTTATGGTTTCCTTTGCTGTGCAAAAGCTTTTAAGTTTCATTAGGTCCCATGTGTTTATTTTTGTCTTTATTTCCATTTCTCTAGGAGGTGGGTCAAAAAGGATCTTGCTGTGATTTATGTCATAGAGTGTTCTGCCTATGTTTTCCTCTAAGAGTTTGATAGTGTCTGGCCTTACATTTAGGTCTTTAATCCATTTTGAGCTTATTTTTGTGTATGGTTTTAGGGAGTGATCTAATCTCATACTTTTACATGTCCCTATCCAGTTTTCCCAGCACCACTTATTGAAGAGACTGTCCTTTCTGCACAGTACATTCCTACTTCCTTTATCAAAGATAAGGTGACCATATGTCCGTGGGTTTAACTCTGGGCTTTCTATCCTGTTCCATTGATCTATCTTTCTGTTTTTGTGCCAGTACCATACTGTCTTGATTACTGTAGCTTTGTAGTATAGTCTGAAGTCAGGGAGCCTGATTCCTCCAGCTCCATTTTTCGTTCTCAAGATTGCTTTGGCTATTCGGGGTCTTTTGTGTTTCCATACAAATTGTGAAATTTTTGTTCTAGTTCTGTGAAAAATGCCAGTGGTAGTTTAATAGGGATTCCATTGAATCTGTAGATTGCTTTGGGGAGTAGAGTCATTTTCACAATGTTGATTCTTCCAATCCAAGAACATGGTACATCTCTCCATCTATTTGTATCATCTTTAATTTCTTTCATCAGTGTCTTTTAATTTTCTGCATACAGGTCTTTTGTCTCCTTAGGTAGGTTTATTCCTAGATATTTTATTCTTTTTGTTGCAATGGTAAATGGGAGTGTTTCCTTGATTTCACTTTCAGATTTTTCATCATTAGTATATAGGAATGCCAGAGATTTCTGTGCGTTAATTTTGTATCCTGCAACTTTACCAAATTCATTGATTAGCTCTAGTAGTTATCTGGTAGCATCTTTAGGATTCTCTATGTATAGTATCATGTCATCTGCAAACAGTGACAGCTTTACTTCTTCTTTTCCAATTTGGATTCCTTTTATTTCCTTTTCTTCTCTGATTGCTGTGGCTAAAACTTCCAAAACTAGGTTGAATAAGAGTGGTGAGAGTGGGCAACCTTGTCTTGTTCCTGATCTTAGTGGAAATGGTTTCAGTTTTTCACCATTGAGGACGATGCTGGCTGTGGGTTTGTCATATATGGCCTTTATTATGTTGAGGAAAGTTCTCTCTATGCCTACTTTCTGCAGGGTTTTTATCATAAATGGGTGTTGAATTTTGTCGAAAGCTTTCTCTGCATCTATTGAGATGATCATATGGTTTTTCTCCTTCAATTTGTTAATATGGTGTATCACGTTGATTGATTTGCGTATATTGAAGAATCCTTGCATTCCTGGAATAAACCCCACTTGATCATGGTGTATGATCCTTTTAATGTGCTGTTGGATTCTGTTTGCTAGTATTTTGTTGAGGATTTTTGCATCTATGTTCATCAGTGATATTGGCCTGCAGTTTTCTTTCTTTGTGACATCCTTGTCTGGTTTTGGTATCAAGGTGATGGTGGCCTCGTAGAATGAGTTTGGGAGTGTTCCTCCCTCTGCTATATTTTGGAAGAGTTTCAGAAGGATAGGTGTTAGCTCTTCTCTAAATGCTTGATAGAATTCGCCTGTGAAGCCATCTGGTCCTGGGCTTTTGTTTGTTGAAAGATTTTTAATCACAGTTTCAATTTCAGTGCTTGTGATTGGTCTGTTCATATGTTCTATTTCTTCCTGGTTCAGTCTTGGCAGGTTGTGCATTTCTAAGAATTTGTCCATTTCTTCCAGGTTGTCCATTTTATTGGCATAGAGTTGCTTGTAGTAATCTCTCATGATCTTTTGTATTTCTGCAGTGTCAGTTGTTACTTCTCCTTTTTCATTTCTAATTCTATTGATTTGAGTCTTCTCCCTTTTTTTCTTGATGAGTCTGGCTAATGGTTTATCAATTTTGTTTATCTTCTCAAAGAACCAGCTTTTAGTTTTATTGATCTTTGCTATCGTTTCCTTCATTTCTTTTTCATTTATTTCTGATCTGATTTTTATGATTTCTTTCCTTCTGCTAACTTTGGGATGTTTTTGTTCTTCTTTCTCTAATTGCTTTAGGTGCAGGGTCAGGTTGTTTGCTCGAGATGTTTCCTGTTTCTTAAGGTGGGATTGTATTGCTATAAACTTCCCTCTTAGAACTGCTTTTGCTGCATCCCATAGGTTTTGGGTCGTCGTGTCTCCATTGTCATTTGTTTATAGGTATTTTTTAATTTCCTCTTTGATTTCTTCAGTGATCACTTCGTTATTAAGTAGTGTATTGTTTAGCCTCCATGTGTTTGTATTTTTTACAGCTCTTTTCCTGTAATTGATATCTAGTCTCATAGCATTGTGGTCGGAAAAGATACTTGATACAATTTCAATTTTCTTAAATTTACCAAGGCTTGATTTGTGACCCAAGATATGATCTATCCTGGAGAATGTTCCATGAGCACTTGAGAAAAATGTGTATTCTGTTGTTTTTGGATGGGATGTCCTATAAATATCAATTAAGTCCATCTTGTTTAATGTATCATTTAAAGCTTGTGTTTCCTTATTTATTTTCATTTTGGATGATCTGTCCATTGGTGAAAGTGGGGTGTTAAAGTCCCCTACTATGATTGTGTTACTGTCGATTTCTCCTTTTATGGCTGTTAGTATTTGCCTTATGTATTGGGGTGCTCCTATGTTGGGTGCATAAATATTTACAATTGTTATATCTTCTTCTTGGATCGATCCCTTGATCATTAGGTAGTGTCCTTCTTTGTCTCTTCTAGTAGTCTTTATTTTAAAGTCTATTTTGTCTGATATGAGAATTGCTACTCCAGCTTTCTTTTGATTTCCATTTGCATGGAGTATCTTTTTCCATCCCCTTACTTTCAGTCTGTATGTGTCTCTAGGTCTGAAGTGGGTCTCTTGTAGACAGCATATATATGGGTCTTGTTTTTGTATCCATTCAGCCAATCTGTGTCTTTTGGTGGGAGCATTTAGTCCATTTACATTTAAGGTAATTATCGATATGTATGTTCCTATTCCCATTTTCTTAATTGTTTTGGGTTCGTTTTTGTAGGTCTTTTACTTCTGTTGTGTTTCTTGCCTAGAGAAGTTCCTTTAGCATTTGTTGTAAAGCTGGTTTGGTGGTGCTGAACTCTCTCAGCTTTTGCTTGTCTGTAAACGTTTTAATTTCTCCATCAAATCTGAATGAGATCCTTGCTGGGTAGAGTAATCTTGGTTGCAGGTTTTTCTCCTTCATCACTTTAATTATGTCCTGCCACTC
The DNA here is from genome assembly GCF_964165515.1 of Mesoplodon bidens. Lineage (NCBI taxonomy): Eukaryota > Metazoa > Chordata > Mammalia > Artiodactyla > Ziphiidae > Mesoplodon > Mesoplodon bidens. Next base: position 67,531,846 of record NC_138178.1, read on the forward strand.
CCTTCTGGCTTGTAGAGTTTCTGCTGAGAGATCAGCTGTTATCCTGATGGGGATTCCCTTGTGTGTTATTTGTTGTTTTTGCCTTGCTGCTTTTAATATGATTTCTTTGTTTTTAATTTTTGACAGTTTGATTAATATGTGTCTTGGCATATTTCTCCTTGGATTTATTCTGTATGGGACTCTCTGTGCCTCCTGGACTTGATTAACTATTTCCTTTCCCATATTAGGGAAGTTTTCAACTATAATCTCTTCAAATATTTTCTGTCCCTTTCTTTTTCTCTTCTTCTTCTGGAACCCCTATAATTTGAATGTTGGTGCGTTTAATGTTGTCCCAGAGGTCTCTGAGACTGTCCTCTGTTCTTTTCATTCTTTTTTCTTTATTTTGCTCTGAAGCAGTTATTTCCACTATTTTATCTTCCACCTCACTTATCCGTTCTTCTGCCTCAGTTATTCTGCTATTGATCCCATCTAGAGTATTTTTAATTTCATGTATTGTGTTTTTAATTGATGCTTGATTCATCTTTAGTTCTTCTAGGTCCTTGTTAACTGTTTCTTGCATTTTGTCTATTCTATTTCCAAGATTTTGGATCTGGGAAATAGAATCTTGTATCATCTTTACCATCATTATTCTGAATTCTTTTTCAGGTAGACTGCCTATTACCTCTTCATTTGTTAGATCTGGTGGGTTTTTATCTTGCTCCTTCTCCTGCTGTGTGTTTTTCTGTCTTCTCATTTTGCTTATCTTACTGTGTTTGGGGTCTCCTTTTTGCAGGCTGCCGGTTCGTAGTTCCCATTGTTTTTGGTGTCTGTCTCCAGTGGCTAAGGTTGGTTTAGTGGGTTGTGTAGGCTTCCTGGTGGAGGGGACTAGTGCCTGTGTTCTGGTGGATGAGGCTGGATGTTGTCTTTCTGGTGGGCAGGTCCACGTCTGGTGGTGTGTTTTGGGGTGTCTGCGGACTTTTTATGATTTTAGGCCACCTCTCTGCTAATGGGTGGCGTTGTGTTCCTGTCTTGCTAGTTGTTTGGCATAGGGTGTCCAGCACTGTAGCTTGCTGGTCGTTGAGTGAAGCTGGGTGCTGGTGTTGAGATGGATATCTCTGGAAGATTTTCGCTGTTTGATATTATGTGGAGCTGGGAGGTCTCTTGTGGACCAGTGTCCTGAAGTTGGCTCTCCCACCTCAGAGGCACAGCACTGACTCCTGGCTCCTCAATTTGGGATGATGTGTTGTCTATTCATGTATTCCACAGATGCAGGGTACATCAAGTTGATTGTGGAGCTTTAATCCGCTGCTTCTGAGGCTGCTGGGAGAGGTTTCCCTTTCTCTTCTTTGTTCTCACAGCTCCTGGGTCTCAGCTTTGGATTTGGCCCCGCCTCTGCGTGTAGGTCGCCGGAGGGCGTCTGTTCTTCGCTCAGACAGGACAGGGTTAAAGGAGCAGCCGCTTCGGGGACTCTTGCTCACTCAGGCCGGGCGGGAGGGAGGGGCACGGAGTGCGGGGCGAGCCTGCAGCGGCAGAGGTCGGCGTGACGTTGCACCAGCCCGAGGCACGCCGTGCGTTCTCCCAGGGAAGCCGCCCCTGGATCCCGGGACCCCGGCAGTGGCGGGCTGCATGGGCTCCCGGAAGGGCGGTGTGGACAGTGACCTGCGCTCGCACACTGGCTTCTTGGCGGCAGCAGCAGCAGCCCCAGCGTCCCACGCCCGTCACTGGGCTCCGCGCTTTCAGTCGCGACTCGCGCCCGTCTGTGGAGCCCCTTTAAGCAGCGCTCTTAATCCCCTCTCCTCGCGCACCAGGAAACCAAGAGGGAAGAAAAAGTCTCTTGCCTCTTCGGCAGCTCCAGAGTTTTCCCGGACTCCCTGCCGGCTAGCTGTGGTACATTAGCCCCCTTCACGCTGAGTTCTCGCCGCCAGCCCCAGTCCTCTCTCTGCGCTCCGACCGAAGCCCGAGCCTCAGCTTCCAGCGCTGCGCGCCCCGGCGGGCGAGCAGACAAGCCTCTCGGGCTGGTGAGTGCCGCTCGGCACCGATCCTCTGTGTGGGGATCTCTCCGCCCTGCCCTACCCAGGTATGTGGGGAGTTTCTTGCCTTTGGGAGGTCTGGGGTCTTCTGCCAGCGTTCCGTAGGTGTTCTGTAGGAGTTGTTCCACGTGTAGCTGTATTTCTGGTGTGTCCGTGGGGAGGAAGGTGATCTCCGCGTCTTACTCTTCCGCCATCTTGAAATGCTCTGGTCATTTTAATAATATTAATTCTTCCAATCCATAAACACAGTGTACCTTCCCATCTGTTTGTGTCATCTTCAATTTTGTTCATTTAGGGTCTTATAGTTTTCCAAGTACAGGTCTTTTACCTCCTTAGTTAGAGTATTCCTAGATATTTTTTTCTTTCTGATGTGATTGTAAGTGGGATTGTTTTCTTAATTTTTCTTTCTGATAGTTTGTTATTAATGAGTAAAAATGCAACAGATTTCTCCATATTAATTTTGTACCCTGCAACTTTACCCAATTAATGAGTTCTAGTAGTTTTTTAGTACATTGACTTTTTAAAAGAGAAACCAACAATGCATTCCTGGGATACATCCTACTTGTTCATGACATATTTTTATATATTTGTAGGTTTGATTTCTCAGAGTTTTATTAAAGATTTTAGCATATTTGTTCTTTGTATTTGATCTATAGTTTTCTTTCTTGCAATTTCCTTGTCTGGTTCGGTTTCAGGGTTATACTCACCTTATACAATGAAGTAAGAAGTGTTTCCATTTTGTCTACTTTCTGTGTAAGATTATTGTTATATCTCCCTTAATTAAGCATTCAATTTCTTTAACATATATATGCAGGCTTTATAATTCTTGCTGTGTAATTTTTTAGTTGTACTTTACAAAGGATTTCATCTCAGGTGTTGAAATTTTTTTGTAAAAAAATTCTCATAATATTTCCTTATTATCCTTTTTATATCCATAGGATCTATAGTGATGTCCCTCTTTCCTTACTGATATTAATAATTTTTGTTTTTTCATTTTTTTTTGGTCTTGATCTATCTTGCTGAAGTTACAATTTGGTAAATCTTTTTAGAGAATTAGCTTTTTCCACTGTTCATCAATTTTCTATTTTACTGATTTCTTATCATTATCATTTCTTTCCTTCTACCCAATATAGATTTTATTTACTCATTTTTTTGTAGTTCACACAATACTTTATAGAACATAGATATTTAAATGTATACATATTCTTCTAAGCACATCCTTAGCTGCAATCCCCGCATTTGGATATATTGTGCTTTTGTTATCATTCATTTTAACTTTTGTTGTGATTCCATTTTAGACAGATGAGTTATTTGAGTTCCCATACACTTCACACTCAGTTTCCCCTATTATTAACATCTCACATTAATATGGTCCATTTGTTACAATTAACAAACTGATATTGATACATTACTTTTAATTGAAGTCCATAGTTTATTTATTTTTATTTCCAGGATTTCTTGTAATCACAGGATACCATATTATATTTAATTGTCATGTCTCCTTAGGTTTCTCTTTGTTGTGATGGTTTCTCAGGCTTTCCTTGTTTTTGATGACTTTGACCATTTTGAGTATTGGTCAAGTGTTTTGTAGGATGCCCCTTTATTGGAACTTGTCTGATTTTTTTCCCTCATAGTTAGACTGGGATTATGGATTTTTAGGAGGAAAAAAGTACAGAAGTAAAGTGTCATTCTCATCACACCATATCAAAGGAACATAATATCAACATGATTTATTACTATTGATGTCGACCTTGATCATCTGGCTAAGACAGTGTTTGTCAGGTTTCTCCACTGTAAAATTACTTCTTTTTTCTCCCTCTCCTTACTGTACTTCTGGGAAGAAATTTACTATGTGCAGCCTACACACAGGGAATGGAGGAGTTATGCTTCCCCTCCTTGAGAGAAAAATATCTACATAAATTATTTGGAATATTTTTCTCTTCTCTCCCATTAATTCATTAATTTAATCATTTATTTATATCTGTATGGACACATGGATATTGATTTTATACCTTGGGCTATAATCCAAAACTACATTATTTTGTTTTCTCAAATTGTTCTAGCTTTGGCTATTTGGAGCTCTTTGTGTTATTTTCATGAGTAGAATTTTGTTTTCTTATTGAGGAATAATTGAAGTATATTAAAGTACATAAACTTAAAGTTAAAAACTTGATCAGTTTTGACATATATACACCTATGAAACCACTACCGTAAACAAACTTTTCCATTACCCCCAAAATTCTCTCTCCACCACTATCCCCATACAGCCACTAATTTCATTCAGTCACTACATGTTAGTTTTCATTTTCTAAAATTTATATATATGTGGTCATACAATATGCATTTTACCTGCTTATTCACTCACATAATTATTTTGAGATTCATTCATATTGCATGAGTTGCTGAGTAATATTCCATTGTGTAGATATGCCACAAATTTTTTAACCATTCAGTTGTTGATGGACATTTTTATTGTTTCCATTATTTGGTAGTACAAATAACACTGCTACATACCTTGGTCTACAGGTCTTTGTGGGGACATAAACTTTTGATTTCTCTTGGTTAAATAAGCAGAAGTTAAATATTGGCTTATAAGATAGATGTATGTTTAAATGTTTAGGAGGGACTTCCCTGGTGGCTCAGTAGTTAAGAGTCTGCCTGCCAATGCAGGAGACACAGGTTCGATCCCTTATCTGGGAAGATCCCACATGTCACAGAGCAACTAAGCCCGTGCACCACAACCACTGAGCCTGTGCTGTAGAACCTGCGAGCCATGACTACTGAGCCTGCGTGCCACAACTACTGAAGCCTGCGTGCCTGGAGCCCGTGCTCTGCAACAAGAGGAGCCACTGCAATGAGAAGGCCACGCACTGCAATGAAGAGGAGCCCCCGCTCGCCACAACTAGAGAAGGCCCACGCACAGCAACAAAGACCCAACACAGCCATACATAAATAAATAAATTTTGAATAAATAAATAAATTTTTAGGAAACTGTCAAATTGTTTTCCAAAGGGGTTACATCATTTTATATTTTATATTCCCACAGTATGACATGAGTGTTCCAATATATTCATATTCTCATAACACTTGGTAAGGTCAGTGTTTTTTTTTTTTTTTAATTTTAGTGATTCTAGTGGTCATGGAGTGGTATCTCATTGTGGTTTTCTTTTTTGCGGTATGCAGGCCTCTCACCGTTGTGGCTTCTCCCGTTGTGGAGCACAGGCTCTGGACGCACAGGCTCAGCGGCCATGGCCCACGGGCCCAGCCACTCCGCAGCATGTGGGATCCTCCTGGACCGGGTCATGAACCCGCGTCCCCTGAATCGGCAGGTGGACTCAACCACTGCACCACCAGGGAAGCCCCTCATTGTGGTTTTAATTTGCATTTCCCTGAAGACTAATACTGTTAGGCATATTTTCATGTGCTTATTGGCTATTTGTATTTCTTGTGAAGTGTCTGTTCAAATATTTTCCTTACTTTATTAATAGTTTGTCTTTTGTTGTTGTTTTGTAAGAACTCTTTCAATCTTCTGAATACAAGTCCTTTTTCTGATACATTCATGGCAAATATTTTCTCTTACGATGTGGCTTGCCTTTTTGATTTTCTTAATAGTTACCTTTGAAGAGCAAAATTTTAAAATTTTGGTGAAATTCAATTTATTTATTTATTTATTTATATTTTATAATTTGGCATTTTGTGTTCCTACCTCAAGGTCACAACCATTTTCTGTTTTCTTCTAGAAGCTTTATAGCTTTAGGTTTTCAGTTTAGGTGTCTAATCCATGTGCTGTTAATTTTGTTTATGGTAGGGGTAATGGTTAATGCTCATTTTATTGCTACTGGCTCTCCAATTGTCCTGGCATGCTTTATTGAAAGATTTTTTCCCCACATTGAATTGCTTTGCACCCATGGTCAAAAATCAAATCTAGACTCTGTTTTGTCATATTTATCTATTTGTTTATCTTAATGCCAATACCAATATCTTGATTAATGTTGTATCACATGAAGTCTCAAAATCAAGAAGAGTAAGTCTTCCAAATTTGTTTTATTTTCTTTTTTGATTATTTTTATAAAAGTCTCTGCATTTTTATACAAAATTTAACATTAACCTGTCAATTTCTTTTTAAAAGTTTTCTATAATTTTACTTGGAATTGTGTTGAATCTACAGAACAATTTGGGCACATTTAACATCTTTTTTTTTCTTTTTTTGCGGTACACGGGCCTCTCACTGTTGTGGCCTCTCCCGTTGTGGAGCACAGGCTCCGGACGCGCAGGCTCAGCGGCCATGGCTCACAGGCCTAGCCGCTCCATGGCATATGGGATCTTCCCAGACCGGGGCACAAACCCATGTCCCCTGCATCGGCAGGCAGACTCTCAACCACTGTGCCACCAGGGAAGCCCTTTAAAATCTTTTTTTAAAAATTTTATTTATTGAAGTATAGTTGATTTGCAATATTATATTAGTTTCATGTGTACAGCATAGTGATTCAGTGTTTTTACAGATTATACTCCATTTTAGGTTATTACAAGATAACGGCTATAATCCCCTGTGCTACACAGTATATCCTTGTTGCTTATCTATTTTATATGTAGTAGTTTGTATCTATTAATCCCATACCCCTAATTTGTTCCTCCCCCTTTCCCTCTCCCCTTTGGTAACCACAAGTTTGCTTTCTATATCTGTGAGTTTGTTTCTGTTTTGCATATACATTCATTTGTATTCTTTTTTTAGAATCCACATATAAGCGATATCATACAGTATTGGGGGGATATTTAACATCTTAATATTAAGTCTGAACAATATTGCATCTCCTTTCTCATGAGAGGGGCTTGTTAATAGCTAGATTCTAGATCATTTAGGTTTCTTTGCATTCTTAGCTCTCTGATGGGTTTTAGAAACTAGGATTTTGTGGGTTAATTGGTTTCCTCTCTTGTGCCATATGCTTAGTGACTTTCTGTATCCTAAGTGGAAGTAGAAGCCACTTTTTTCTATGAGTAGCTTTTAAACTTCTGATTCAAATACTTTATTTCTCCTTTTTAAAGTTAGTTATTATTTTCTTTAGAAAATAGCTTCATTCAAGGTATAACAGACATTTAATAATGTGGACACAAAGTTTACAATTAGATATGTATACCAGATGAATACACCTTTTAATCAAGAGAAATATATGTGACATCCCCTGAAATTCTTCATGTCCCTTTGTAATCACTCCTCACACACCTCCCCAATCTGCCCCCATCCATAGACAACCACTGGTCTGCTGTCACTATATATTAGTTTGTATATTGCAGAATTTAAATAAAACTCTTCTTTCACTTGGCATAATTATTTTGAAATTCATTCATGTTATTGCATGTATCATTAATTCATCCCTTTTTGCTGCTGAGTAGTATTGCATTGTATCAGTATACTCCAGTATCTCTATTCAATTATTGGTGAAGATTTGGGATGTTTACAGGTTTTGGCTATTTTAAATATAGTTCTTATAAACATTCCTTTACAGGTTTCTATATGGATTTATGCTTTGATTACTCTTGGGTAAATAAATGCCCAGCTGTGGAATGACTGGAATCAATGGTATATTAATTAATTGCTCATCCATCTGATCTCTTTTATACACTGCTAAGTTCAGTTTGCTTGTATGTCAAAAGTTTGTGTTCATGTTCAAAAGACATTAATCTGTAGTTTTCTTGTAATGTCTTCACCTACTTTTGGTATCAGAGTAATTCTGGTGTCATAGAATGAATTGGGAAGTATTCCCTCCTCTTCAAATTTATGTAAGAGTTTGTTTGTAGTTTGTGAAGAATTGGTATTCTTTCTTGCTTAAATTCCTCAATGAAGATATTTGGGTCTAGAAGGTATTTTTTATTTTCTAAGGATTTCAAATATATTTTAATTTATTTGATAGAGGACAATTCATGTTATCTATTTCTTCTCAAGTGAGGTTTCTAGTTTGTGTATTTCAAAAAAATTATCCATTTCATCTAACTTGTCAAATTTATTTATATAAAATTGCTCATAATAATCCATAATTTAAAAAATACCTATAGAATCTGTAGTATTGTCACATGTCTCATTCTTGATACTGGTAGTTTGTATCTTCTTTTTTCCTGCTCAGTCTGGCTAGAAGGTTATCAGTTTTATTGACCTTCTAAAAGAATGACTTTTGATTTAATTGATTTATTTTATGTTAGTTTGGGTCTAAGCTCTTAAATTTTATTTCTCTGTATGTATACATTTCATTTTGTTCCCTCTTTTTTTTTTCTGTTTTCCTAAAGTGGGCTGAAGTCATTGATTTGACATCTTTTCCTTTTCTAACAGAGTTGAAATAGAAGCCCACAAATTTGACAACTTGCATTTTCATTTTCATTCAGTTCCTAATACTTTCTAATTTCCCTTTTTACTTTTTCTTTGACCCATATGTTATTTAGAAATGTATGAATTCATTTCCAAATGTTGAGGGATTTTTTTCCCTTGAGATATTTCTGTTATTGATTTTTAGTTTAATTGCTTTATGATTGGAGAACATAGTTTGTTTGACTTAAATCTTTTTAAATTTATTGAGGCTTGTTTTGGGGCCCAGAATATGATCTATCTTGGTTAATGTTCTGTTGCACATGAAAAAAATATATATTCTGATTTTGGTTGTTGGAGCATTGTATATGTCAATTAGGAAAAGTTGCTTGACAGTATTGCTAAAGTCTTCTGTACCGTTATCAACTTCCTGTTTGCTTGTTCTATTGGTTTTTAAGAGAGGCGTATTGAAACCTCTGACTATAATTGTGGATCTGTCTATTTCTCCCTCCAGTTCTATTGGTGTTTGCTTCAAGTATTTTGAAGCTGCATTAGTGGTTGCATAGGTTTTTAGGATTGTTATGTCCTCTTGATGAATTGACCTCTTTATCATTGTGAATTAACCTTATTTTTGGTAGTAACATTCTGTTGTCTGAAATCTACTAATTCTGATATTAATCTAGCAAATATAGCATTATTTAGATTAATTTTAATATGGTGTATCATCTGCTATTCTTTTTCTTTTAAATGAAGTGTGTCTTTATATTTAAAATGCTCTTTTTTGTAGACAGCATATAGCTGGGTCTTGAATTTTTATCTAATCTGACGATCCCTGACTTTTAATTAGAATGTTTAGACTCTTTAAATTACTATGATAATTGAAATGGTTACCTTTAAATCCTGCTATTTTTTTCTGTTTATTGCTTTTTCACTTTGTTCCTTTTTTCCTTCCCATTTTTCTCATGGGTAAAATGAATATTATTTATGATTCCACTTTAACACCTCTTTGCTTATTAGTTGTAACTTTGTTTTGTTGTTTTGGTGCTCACTCAAGATTTATAGAATATATCTTTAACTTACCATTGTCTATTATCAAGTGAAGTTACACCACTTCAAGTACAACATAGGAACCTTACAACAGGTAAGGTATTTTTAGGTATCCTGACCTTTGTGCTATTATTGTAACCCATATGATTTTATATATTTTATAAGCCCCACACTACATTGCTATTACTATTGTTTAAACAATTTTATTTTAAAAGATTTAAATACTTAGAAATAATCTTGTATATTTATCCAATGTAGTTACCACTTCTGACCCCTTCATTCATTTGTACAGATCCTTATTTCTATCTTTCTTCTGCCTGTTGGGCTTCCATGAGCATTTCTTGTTGTGTGGTAATGAATTATTTTGCCTTTATGTGTCCAAAAATGTCTTAATTTATCTTCATTTTTGAAATGTATTTCTTCTGAGTATAGAATTCTAGGTTAACAATTTTTTCAGTCAGTGCTTTGAAGATGTTATTCCACTCTCTTTCCTGTCTTCTTCTTCTTTCTTTTTCTAAATGAGAAATTTGCTGTCATCCTTATTCTTGCTCTTGTGTGTATAATGAGTGTTTTTCTTGGCTCTTTAAAAGATTTTCTCTTCATCAGGAGTTTTGAGCAATCTGATTGTAGTATACCTTGGTGTAATTTTTTTCATGTGTCTTGTGCTCAGAGTTTTCTAAATCACTTTGGTCTTTGGGTTTATAATTTTCAGCAAATTTGGAATGTTCTAGGCTATTATTTCTTCAGATACATTTTCTGCCTTGCCCCTTTTATGAATACCAAGTACACGTGTATTAGATCACTTCAAGTTTCTTCCACCCCTCACGGATGCTCTTTTCATTCATTTATTGCATCTTTTTTCTTCTCTATGTGTTTGTTCTTGGATAGTTTCTATTGCTATGTCTTAAAATTCACAAATCTGTTTCTTCTGCAATGTCTAGCATGCCCTTACTTCCATCCAGTGTATTGCATCTTTCATGTCAGACTTGTAATTTTTATTTCTAAAAGTTTTATTTAGGTCATATTTCTATTTAACTTTTTTGAAGATCTGTAATAGAGTTGAAACCACAATTGTAATATTCTTTTCTAATTCTAACACTTCTATCACTTCTGGGTTGTTGTTTTTTTCTAATTCCAGATTGTATTTTCCTGCTTCTTTGCATGTCTGTTAGTTTTTGATTGGTTGTCTGGTACTGTGAATTTATCTTGTTGAATGATGGACTTTTTGTATTCTTACAAATATTCTTGAGCTCTCTTTGTAACTGAGGGGACCCTATGGGGCCTTCCCAGAACAGATCCCCCCCACCATGTCCTCCGCCTACCTCTTATAAAATTGTAGCCTCCTAGGCCTTCTCTGATTTCCAAAGAGTAAATTTAATCAGAGAAGTGAGAAAATGCAGAAAGGAAAACAGTCAAGCAAGATAAAATAATAATAGTTTAGCCATCAAACAAAGTCAAGGACCTTTAGTTCCTCCTCAAGGGCTATAGATAATATTCTGAGCCATGTCCTTTGAGCTGTCTGGCAGATCTTGAAACCCCCACCAGGTGGGAGATGTTAGCTGTATGCTGCCCACAAGCATGTAGACCCCAGACCAGTTGGAACCAGAAGGTTGATGAGGTTGACTCCCGATTACCTCACAACCAACCAATCAGAAGAATGTCCACAAGCTGATGACACACTCCACAACCCCCCTCCCTCACCCTGTCTTTAAAAACCTTTCCCTGAAAGCCTTTGGGGAGTTTAGGTCTTTAAGCACTAGCTGCCTAGACTCTTTGTTTGGTGCCTGCAATAAACGCTGCACTTTCCTTCACCAAAACCTGGTGTCAGTATATTGGTTTGGTAACATGTTTGCTATTAGGTTGTGTGGAAACAGTTTGATCCTTAGGGTCCTGCTTTTACTATTTGCTAGATAGGACCTAATATTTAGTATGGGGTTAATTATTACCCACCAGAGAGGCAATGCCCCATAAATTATGCACCAGCCTGGTGGTGGGAATAGTTATGATTTTTGGCCCATGTGAGTGCCAAGCACTGTTCCCTCTGATCCTTTCAGGAAGCTCTTTCCTCAGCATCCAGTAATGTCTTCACATGCATGCTTCAGTCATCGCCTGCTGGCCACTCTATGCTCCCTCATTGGTAGAATGCTCTATCTGCCTTGTTCTCCTGGGATCTCAGTTCTGTCTCCTCCATTCAAAGACTCTTCTGGGCTCTACCTTTAGTTCCACCTCATCTTGTTGTAGTCTGGAAACTCAAAACAATTGTAGGCCTTGCTTCTTTTGTTTCCAGCCCTCAGGGTTCACTGTCCTTTGCTGCCTAATGTCCAGTGACATAAAACCATTGTTTCATTTATTTTGTCATTTAAAGAAATTAGTTCTTTCCAGCATGAGAGTAAATTTAAATCCTGTTACTCCGTTTTTGTCAGGAAACTAACTGTCTTTATTTTCAGAGATAGTTCTCCCTGCCCCACTGTGTGGCCTTCCTTGACATTGTGGTCAGTCACCCCAGCCTCCCCGTTGCTGCTTGGCCCCTCCTTCCCCAGCCCTTTCTTTGACTCCAGATCCTGGTAGATCATCTTCCCAGTGATAAGAATTTCAGAGTAGCTCCATAAAATCCACATTCTATTTTGCAACTTGAGTAAGTCCCTCTTATAACTCTGTTCATTATTATGGAAGATATCTATCTAATTATCACCTATCTATTATCTATCTATCTATCTATCCATCTATCTATTCATCTATTTTTAATTGAAAATTTTTTTCAGGTTGTAAGGTACAGAAATATCTTATTCTGGAGACTTCAAATGAAGAAGTCTATGTAAGAATATGGACAGATGTAGTGAAGCACAGGTTGTGCTCTCGGCACCAGATCCAGTCCTCAAGGAAAGTCAGATGTTCATTCAGGATCCCACAAAAAAGTTCCCATAATGTTCCCACAGGACAGGTAGCATGTGTCAGGCCCTGTGTGAGTCTGACCCGTGGCCCAGGTGTCAAGCCTGGTGTCATATCCAGGGTTGATTGGTCTCATAGCATAATGTGCAGCAACTTTCCAGATAAATGCTTCTCAGAGGGGGCCAAGGGCTTCACTGGACCTTGGGACCCCATGGAGTGTCCAGAATGATGCCAGTGGTTCACAGGGATAGTCACCCTTTATTAAGTACTCATCTTGCAAACATTATTTCCAACACTCCTATCTATACAGCGTATATGTCACTTTTCCTGTTTTCCAAGAAGAAATAGAGACTCAGAGAGGTGAAATATTTTTCACTGCACTGTCTAACCCATTCCATTCATACCCTTGATTATTTTGGAGTCAGCAGATAGTATAATACTTTCTTGTTCCATGCCATGTAGAAGCAGAATGAGTTGTTGTTATGAACTGCATTGTGTCCCCTAGATTCCTGTGTTGAAGCCTTAACCCCCAATCTGGTTATATTTGGATATAGGGCCCTTATAGGTGTAATTAAAGTTAAATGAGGTCATGGGGTGGGGCCATAATCCAATGTGACTGGTGTCCTTATATGAAGAGGAAGAAACAGCAGTGATGGACACACAGAGAACATGAGGACACAGCGAGGAGGCCAAAGAGAGTCCAGCCAAGGAGAGAGGCCTCAGGAGAAGCCAACTCTGCTGACATCTTGACTTTGAACTCTCTGCCTCCAGACTGTGAGGAAATAAATGTCTGTCGTTTAAGCCACTAGTCTGTGGTACTTTGTTATGAATTCCTGAGCTGATGGATACAGTCCTCAACACAAAGAAAGAGTCAGAGTCACAGATTTCTGTAGTCCTTCCCAAATCTATCATTCTGTGGGTTGATCCCTTGACTACACATAACTAATGCCAACATCTCGTTAAAACCTAGCAATTCAACCATCCCTCCAGACTCCAAGCACATTTTGAGAACTGTGTCTGGAGATCTTTTTTATTACCTTCCCCAGAGGGTCCTTACTGAACAGTGATGGCCCGGGGTTCTCCAGGATAGGTGGGTACAGAGTAGGGCTTCTGAGAGTGGTGTTTCCTGCCATATGAACCAGTGTGGATACCGTCCCTAAGGGTGTCCTTGAGCCCAAGTCAAGAGCCCTGGATCCACACAACCTGGGGAAACCCTGCAGGACAGACATGGCAGCTTGGGGCTTTGTGAGAACCAGATCAATGGGTGGCACAGATGGCCAAGCATAGTGCCCCAGAGGAGGGAGGATGCTCTGTCCCTGAAAACTCACATTTCACAAACCAGGTTTTTGTTTGTTTGTCTTCAATTTCTAAATGCTTGTAATATATTCCAAATTCCATAACTTCACCCCCACTTTTCTTTTTCCTATACACGCCTTCCAAACGTCAGACTCTGAACACAGATAACTTTCAGCCCAGTTCATCAGCACCCACTTTCCATATTTCTGCCTTCCTCCTGTAGAGAGAAGCATGGTGATTCTGGCTGTTCAGGATCAGCCCGAAAGAGCACAGAGTAGCTGTGGTATGTGATCTGAGGGTAGAGCCCGGTACATGCCCACTCTCAGCTTCAGTAGAAATTCATCCCTTAGTTGAAGTGAGGGAAGTCCACACCCTCCATGATAGAGGTGCAACACCAGCCTGGAGCAGAAGCAGTTAAACTAGACATGCTTCTGCTTGACTGATGTATCAGTTTAGCTCTGAAGGAATAAGGAGAGAGAGAGAGATTCCATCTTGATGCCCTTGTTTGAAGGGAGTTAGAGGGCTGGGGGCTGTGTACACAGGCCGAGTGAGGAGGTTGAGAAGACCTGGGTCCAGGTACACCAGCCTTTGTCCCCACTGCTGTCCACACCAGTCTCTGGGAGCCCTGTGTGGAGAGCGTCTATGGAAAGGGAGCCCTGGGAAATGCCCTTCACCCTCCTCTGTGCCTGTTTGCTTCCTCCTCTGTGTTGTGGTGGGTAAGGAGGGAGACCATACGAGGAGTACACTCATGCTGTGTGAATAAAGCCCCAAACCAAATTTTCCCAGGCCCCTCCATTTCCCTCCATGCAGACTCCCACACCCCCTGCTTCCAGGGGAGCTCTCACGTCACAGCACTGAGCCATGGGGACGGACCATGTCATCACCCAGAGGGCACATCACAGGCTGCTCCAATGGCCTTTGATGACGCCCAGTCTTTCAAAGTACCCCAACCTCTGATTTTCAACAATTCAAAATTCAGTCATCATTAGTGCCCCCAAAGAATCTGATGGATGGGGCTTCCCTGGTGGCACAGTGGTTGAGAGTCCGCCTGCCGATGCAGGGGACACGGGTTCGTGCCCCGGTCCAGGAAGATCCCACATGCCGCGGAGTGGCTGGGCCCGTGAGCCATGGCCGCCGAGTCTGCGTGTCCGGAGCCTGTGCTCCACAATGGGAGAGGCCACGGCGGTGACAGGCCCGCGTACCGCAAAAAAAAAGAATCTGATGGATGCAAAAGGTCCTTTCCAGGTTACATTCAAATATTTACATCTGCAGTGGGGTACTATTTTTACAGAGAAACTACAGGTTCTTTGTCCACAGTATTTCCAGACATCCTTCTATCTTACCCTCCTTGGGGCATCATCTGGTGTATGTTGTATGTACCACACACAGCAGAATGGAGAGTCTGCATTTCACAATCTACCTTTAATGTCTCAAAACTGGACTTTCGGAAATTCAAAACAAGAGTCTGAGATGAAAACATTTTGAGTTTCGAAAGTCGGGCCCTGAGAGACAACACGTGCTCATTTTGAGTCAGTTTCTATCACTCTGAAGAGTAGATTGAGCTTTCCTGGGCTGGCAGGAGGGATGAGAGAATGTCAGAGAAGAAAAGGGGAAATGAGTTGTGGCGCTCTGAGCCAGAGGACCAGGTTACTCCCCCTGGAGAGCCCTGGCAGGGAGGGCAGGTGGAGACAGAGAGAGGGCAGGTGACTCAGGGAAGCAGGAGCACAGGGGCCTGCCAGCTTGCAAGGTCTCTGAGTGCTGCACCCCCAGCCCAGCGCAGACGTGGCCCTGGCTATATGGTCACGTGGGCTGAAGGACTCATACAGATCACAGAGCTCCCTTGCACTCCAGTGTTGTCTGCAAAGCAGTAAAATAATTTCCCAGGAGTCAAGAGTGGTACAGAAGGCCACCTCTGTCCCACCAAGTTTCTTTTTTTTTTTTTTGCGATACACGGGCCTCTCACTGTTGTGGCCTCTCCCGTTGCGGAGCACAGGCTCCGGACGTGCAGGCTCAGTGGCCATGGCTCACGGGCCCAGCCGCTCTGTGGCATGTGGGATCCTCCCGGACTGGGGCACAAACCCGTGTCCCCTGCATCGGCAGGCAGACTCTCAACCACTGTGCCACCAGGGAAGCCCCCACCACCAAGTTTCTTGTGGCCCCAGAGTAGCACAGACTGCAGTAGGCTACTCCTAGGTCCCTAAGAACAGCCCAAAGCAGCTGTGAGAGGGGTGGACTAAAGGGGCCCTGGGGTAGAAGTGTGGGGAGATTTAGCAGCATGCTTGCACACAGCAGTGACAGGAACCCCTGTGCAGATGCACCCTTCAGGGGATGGCAGACAGAGGATGACACGATGGGGACAGACACCCATCCCCATCCACCCCTGAGGCCATGGCATCAAGAAACCATCCAAAACACAGACACACTGGCAGAAAGAAGGGAAAAGGTGGTGTGTGCCTGTGTGTGTGTGTGCGTGTGTGTGTGGTTGGGGGGAGGGCTGAATTGCCTGAAATTTCATTTCTCCCATGGAAGGAGACTTAAAAAAAAGAAATTATGTTATATAAACATAAAGGTCTGTTTTTTGAAAACTTAGAGATTCATGCCCTGCTACTCTATTTTATTTATCCTTTAGAGCAAATTTTTAAGCATTTAAAAAGCAGAGTATAGTTGGGTGAAAGCTTTATTGCCAAGGCTTTAAAGTACAAATAGGTATAATCCTACCTATAGTTGAAAAATTATAAATGTCATTATTGAGTGAATCTTTTACTGCTATGGAAACTCCAAAAAAAAAAAAAGGCACATGGGCTTCCCTGGTGGCACAGTGGTTAAGAATCCACCTGCCAATGCAGGGGACATGGGTTCGAGCCCTGGTCCAGGAAGATCCACATGCCACGGAGCAACTAAGCCCATGCGCCACAACTACTGAGCCCGCGTGCTGCAACTACTGAAGCCCACATGCCTAGATCCCGTGCTCCACAACAAGAGAAGCCACCGCAATGAGAAGCCCACACACTGCAACAAAGAGTAGCCCCCACTCGCCGCAACTAGATAAAGCCCGTGCACAGCAGTGAAGGCCCAACACAGCCAAAACACAAAACAAAACAAAAACAAAAACAAAAAACAAAGGCACATAAAATAGCCCAATTTTTTGTTCCTAGGACAAAAACATAAATGAAAATAATAGATAAATAGACTCTCAAATCACAATAATAATATTGACAACAATTTTCTTCTTCTGTACCAGTAAAACTCCAGATAAGGAATGATCTCATCTAAAGGAATTGATGACAGCAGTTCACCCCCTTGGGTGTGCAGCTTGACGTGAATATGGAGGCCCAGAAAGAAAGTTCTGTGAAAGCAAATCTTTAATTAAGAAGGGGAGGGGGAAGGGTAAGCTGTGACAAAGCGAAAGAGAGGCATGGACATATATACAGTACCAAACGTAAGGTAGATAGATAGTGGGAAGCAGCCGCAGAGCACAGGGAGATCAGCTCAGTGCTTTGTGACCGCCTGGAGGGGTGGGATGGGGAGGGTGGGAGGGAGGGAGATGCATGAGGGAAGGGATGTGGGAACAGATGTATATGTATGACTGATTCACTTTGTTATAAGGCAGAAACTAATAAAAAAAAAAATAAAATAAAATTTTTTTAAAAAAGGAAAAAAAATAATAATACTTAAATAATGATGAAGTATAATAAATTTAGTATGTCTTTTTTTCCTCTTATTAGTGAACTAAAATTTACACATAGAATAAAAATGTCATGTCTCCTAAAAAAAAAAAAAAAAAAAGAACTGGGTTACACCCTCTATGAGAAGGGATTCCTTTTAAGAAGCCCACAGAACACTAACAAAGACTGAAAAAAACAATACTGGGCATGGATTGAACGATAACAGTGTACCAGCCCCTTTGCATGTCTTAAACACAATTCCTGTACACCCCCCATGAGAAGCCTGAGCTAGGCATCCCTTTATTACCTGACTCCCAAGGTGTCCCCTCTCCAGTAGGGGGGCCATGATGATGTTTCATGTCCCCAGGTGTCAGTGTCACCTCCAAACTCTCCCTGCAGAGAACTCTTTATGTTCTCTGCAGACCCACATCCCATGGGCCTGCCCCAGGCCACAGCCTGAGCTCTAGCTCTGGGGGTTGGAGAACAGGACTATCAGAACATTCTTGGTTTCTGTGATTGAAGGTAAGTCCCTGCCTCTCCAAGTAGAGTCTCTGTCTTGGTCAGCTCAGGCTGACGTAACAAAATACGATACACTGGGTGCCTTAAATAACAGACATTTATTTCTCACACTCTCTGGAGGCTGGAGTGCCAGGGTGCCAGCGTGGTCAGGTCCTGGTGAGGACCCGCTTCTTGGCTTGCAGATACCACCTTCTCACTCCATCCTCACAATCTCTCTGGTGTCTCTTCCTATAAGGGCACTAATACCATCATGGGAACCCCACCCTCAGCACCTCATCTAAACCTTATCACCTCTAAAAGACCACATCTCCTAACACCGTCCCATTGGGGGTTAGGGGTTCAATATATGAATTTTTCTAGGATGCAAATATCCAGTCTATAACAACCTCCAAATGTGGGCAAGGGTTTCTGTTGCCCAGCAGTTATAGAAGCCAACAGGAAAGACCCCAATCCTCACTCATCCCAGCAGGGCCTGGCCCCTGGTGTATTCACCTTCAGAGGCCAGGATCTCATCTGGCACATGATGCTTCCTGGGAGGGTTCAGATAGTCAGGAAAGTTGGGAGTGTCTATTGGGAATTTGGGGACAATTGGGAATGCTGGGAAATTTGGGAGTGTCAGGAATATAGTCTCTAATCTTCAAAGAAGGTTCAGGTTGCTAGCAAGTGGTTGCACTTCTGCCACCAGGAAATCACTCCACAGCTAAAGCAGCCTCACTTTCAGGTGTATCCTCTCTTGCTGGCTCCCCCATGGCGGAGACCCAAGGTACAAGTGGGCATTTCCCATCCCCTGACACACAGTGAGTGCTCACTCATCCATGACTTTGCATAGGCTGTTCCCTCCTCCTAGCACACTGCCACCCCCCCCCCCTCCGTTTGTCTTCCTGGCATATTCTCAATCCCTCTGCAGCGCTGGTTCGTATGTCACCTCCTTGTGAAGCCTTTCACACTGCCCCTAGGCAGTGAGAGCATTCATAGCTCTAGCAACTTACTTTTATTATTTCCCTCTAATATTTCATTATAATTATGGTTCTTTTTTTTTTTTTTTTAAACTAGCGTCTGAGCTCCTTATCAGCCTCAACCAGAGAGGCTGGTGGGGAGTGGGGAGTCTTGGTTGGGACAACTCTGGGCATGCTCATAGCTCATCTAAGAGTTGACCTTTGGGACTCAGACATGTCCCAGAGCCCAGCTCAATGCTGGACTAAAATGAGGTTCTTAATAAATGTGTGACAAATAAAATCAGCCCCAAAGTTGATCAGAAATCCATTGATTCACTAATGGATGCAATGAACATTTCTGGAAGACATATCTGGCTTGAGACATTGTCCCAGGTACAATGTGATAAATAGGAATCATCATTTTAAGGAATCTAAAATCTAATACGGGAGATAATACATGTAAATACATAATATTAATAGTTGTCTATTTCTGTGTAACAAATTACCCCCACATTTAGCAGCTTAAGACAACAAATATTTATCACCTTACACAGTTTCTCTGGGTCGGGATCTGGGTTGGCTTGGCTGGGTGCCTCCAGCTCAGGAACCCCATAGGGTTGCAGTCAGGTTGTCAGCTCGGAATGCCTCATCCAAAGGCTTGACTGGGGCTGGGGCACCCACTTCCGTGGTGGCCACTCCCACGGCTGGAAGTTGGTGCTGGCTGTTAGAAGGAGGCTTCGTCTCTTAGTTCCAAGGAGAGAAATGGACTCTATTGGCTCTCCGTTTGGCTGAGTCTCCCTTTGGGGACCTTGAGTTCAGCAAGTAGCATTTCACATCTTTCCCGGGCTGACCGCTAACTGGGAGGTTAAAAATTCCCTGCAAACATACAAGAGAAGGTTAGAGGCACAGACCCCCCCCCCCGGCCCCTCACTTCCTGGGGAAATTAGAGAGCCGGGGAGGAGCCCTCCTGGCACTCTGTCCTCTGTCCTGGCCGTGCCAGCTCTGAGCCTGGAACACAGCTGATCACCAAGTAGGAAACAGCACCAAGTGGCCAAGAATACAGGTGCTGGCTTGACTTTGGAGAAATTATTTAGCCTCTCCACGCCTCAGTTTATTCACACACAAACTGGGGATGGTGATAGTAGCTCCCCCAAGACGTTGGCTGGAGATGAAATGGTGACTCCTGTGGAGCAGAGTGCATGAAACAGAAAACAGCAGACACAGACAACCTGACCTTTACTGTTTCCCTGCGGGCCCTTTTATTTCCAGGCAGAATTTTGCCGCTCTTGTGATGGGTCATTCAGACAGACATCCCTTGAAAAACAAATCAAGAACTGAGTCACCAGATATTGATACGAACACAAACATAGTAATCTGTGTTATTGGCCTTCCTTCCAAGGCACTTGTAATTGGGAAGGCAACATTTATTTGCATAAATCGAAAGCAGTAAAAGGGATATGTGAGTAGGAGCAAGGCAACCTGGGGTACCTTGGATCACAGGGCAGGTGGGGACTGACCCATGGTTTGGGTTGGGAAACCGTTTCACCTTGACTTCAAATAAAGCACTGGAGGGAGGGGCTGCATTTCCTAGGAATTCCTGCAGGGTCGTCGCACGTTGCTTCTCCTTGGACACACATCCAATGGGTCATGACTCAACTAGGTAAACATTCACTCAGGTCCAAGGTACCTGTTGAGGTATTTTACTCCACGTTGAAGGACACACAAAGGTGGGGACAGTGTGTGCCAAGATGGTTGTGCTTTCAGGTAGAAGAAGCAGGGTGTGCACACACATACATACACAGCAGTGTGGTAGTCTGTCACGTTCAACAGAAGTGATCAAGTGGGGGAGAAAAGAAAGTTCCTTGGGATCAGAAGCTGGGTTCCTGCATGAGGCACTTACTTGGTGTTGCCACAGTGAAGACGGGGCAGAGAGCCACAGGAACAGCAGGGACAGAGGTGTGGAGGGAGAAGAGTTAGCCAGCGCCGCTGGATGCCCTTTCTCAGGATAACTGTCCCTGGATGGGAGGCTCCTCCAAGGCCCAGAGGGATTCTGGTGCTCACATGTGTCTCCTTGAGGCTGGGGAGATGCCACAATCAAAGATGCTCTTGGATCAGATGACCAGCACCTCCCGGCCTAGAGCTGGGACTCGGGGGATACAAGAACAGCAAGGCTGAGCTGGGCTGAGTGCTGGTGGCCTGAGGAAGTCGGGTGTCTAGAAGGCAGGGGATGGGCAGGCAATGGGAAGGACAGCAGGAAGCTAGCTTTCCAAGAGCAGAAGCCAGGGGACCAAGTTGGTGTCTCCAGAAACAGACGTCTTGTCTTGGCTCACTGCTGTGTGAGGTGGCAGGCTATGAGGGACCTATGGGGCCAGGAGAGTGCTAGGTGCAGCTAGACAGATGGATTGGAACAGGTGAGGTGGGTACTTGAGACCACAGGAGCCACTGGGAGTTGGGGTGGCTTTGGTGTGATCAGAGGGGACCTTGGTGCCATTTCTCCAACGTTGCCCTGCGGGGAAGACACCGAGAGTAAAATAGGACTGTGGCCAAGAGGGTGACAGAGGAGGGGAGTCGTCGGGAGTAGCATCTTGAGGAGTGGTGCCCAGGGTACCCTCTTCTGAGCCAAACTTGCCTCCTGCAGCAAGAAGTTCCTGCTCCGGACCATCCCTGGTGGCTTCATCCCAGCGCTCCACAGCCCTGGCCCTGCGTCCTGCCTTTTCTCCTTCCTCTGGACAGTGTGGCCCCTGGCCTGTGGAGGTGGGGAGATGCAGGCATCACTCTGGCTATACTCACGGACCCTCTGCATGGATGCTGGCCTCCGCCCTGGGCCATTTCCTCCAGACCTGTGCACTATCTGGAGGCACTGGCTCTGCAAACCCACATTCTTTGGCTGAAGCCAATGAAACACTGGAGTCGGATTTAATTCCCACTGACGTGGGGGTCTTAGATGTGTCATAACAGTGGCTGGACCGCTCCCATCTCTTTTCCATCCAATCTCTCTGTGAGCAAAGAGAGGGCCAGGGAGGCACAACTGTATCCCGACCCCAGGCCTCCAGCTCACAAGGCTCCGGTGGGTTTTGTCTTCCTTAAGGCCAAACCCCAGCAATTGTGGGTGTCACCTGCTTTCTATCAAATCTTGGGCAAGTCTCCTTTTTAATTTGGTGTTTTCTGAGAAATGGGGATTTGCTGATTTTATCTTTAGGTGTGGTCATGAGGGGACTCTCCCCATTTGCAGGGGAGGCCCAGCTCGGCCAGGCTGTCCTGCTCCTTTCTCTGACCTGTGTCCAGGGGTCCTAGACTGGGCTGGGGGGCCCGTGGGGTGAGGACCAGCAGCCTGGGGCGGTCCCCAAAACTTTAAGCTCATCTACTGGCCCAAAACTATTTGTTTTTCTTGACTTGTTATTTCCCTCTCTCTTGCATTGTCTATTTTCTTCTATCGGAATTCTCTTTTGAATACTTTCTTCAGGTAGAGCATATGGTTTATATGCTTGTGGTGTACTAGCCAGTAATTCCCTTCTTGATTCGACTGTGTTTCATCTCATGAAAGAATCATCACTGTCACTACACACACACGCGTGCACACACACGCACACACACACACATACACGGATTATCCTGCTAATTCATTAAGTCCACATTAGTCAGACTTCTAGTATGTTTATAGAAACAGTGCTAGATACAGGAGGAGATGGAAACTAATATAAAATCCATCCATTCCTCTCCAAGAAAGTATATTTTTGTGGGTGAGGTGAGACAATACAAGATTCAAAAAACAGATAATCCAGAAGAGGCACTAGGTGCCAGAATATGGATCTTCAGGAAATGGTCTTTTCTCTTTGGGTTTTACGATAATAACCATGGCTAGTTCCAGAAAATAGAGTTGAAAGTCATTTTCCCCTTAGAGTTCTTATCTAGAACCACAGCATATCCAGAGGTAGGAGAAACTTCAACACCCTCAGTTTTCTGCAGAGGAAACTGAGGTTCAGGGTAGAAAATGACCCAGAGAAAGTCCAGTGTAAACTGTTAGCTGATCTGGGACTCAACCCTCACATTCTTATGTCCAGGAGGGTGTGGTGCCAACTCTGATTTGCTTTAGGCTATTTTAGTTGTTTGGATATAATCCAAGTACCCTGATGTAGGTATCCAGCTATATACATGATCAAAACATGGCTGAACTTTAACACTTGGGATTGACATCATCATCATCATCAAATAATTGTTAAATTATTAGGTGCTAAATTAATAATTTAGAGTCCAATCTCTACATTACAGATTCGCAGGAACATTAAATTGATTTTTGTCATTGGATTAGTCTGCTAGGGTTGCCATAACAAAGTACCACACACCGAGGGGCTTAAACACCAGAAATTAATTTTTTCACAGTCTGAAGGCTGGAAGTCTGAGATCAAGGTGTCTGCATGGCTGGTTTCTGCTGAGTCCTCTCTCCTTGGCTTGTAGACGGCCATCTTCTCCATGTCCTCACATGATCTTTCTTCTGTGTGAGTCTGTGTCCCCAGGCTCTTCTTATAAGGACCCCAGTCATAATGGGTTACAGCTCATCTAATAACCTGATTTTAACTTAATTGCCTCATTTAAAGACCCTCTCTCCAAAATACAGTCACATTCTGAAGTACTGGGTGTTAGGCCTTCAACATATGGATTTTGGGGAGTGGCACAGTTCAGCTCATAATACTTAGTTAAAAATCTCAAAATAACATAAAAAAGGAAAAAAAGAATATTAAACATCATGAGAATAAAAGATGCCAAATTAAAGGGAAAAAGTAAAGGAGACCTCATCTTGGATCCATGTATGGCAGTACCTTGTATACTGAGATTTCACCTCTGCACACAGAAATCACCCTCCTCCACCAGACATAAACACTTCAACCTGAACCTGATACTCCTTTCCTGTCAGCCCTCAGCACAGAAGAACTCAGCATCACCCACTCACAGGTGCCCAGGAGCCTGGGAAAGCCATGAAGCATCACAGGGCTGAAACCATGACAGCTCATGAAGAAGGTGAGGCTCCTTACCTCCCCTCATGTCATTCTGTTGTTGTTAAGGGAATGGCAATGTATATATTAATTAGCATTTGTATTATATCAATAGAGTATGTACTCACATAATTAATAATTAATACACAATATAGTACATTATAATTACACAAATTATAATTATTAATTGGAATGCATTAATAGTTAATATATAATATATTGTGATAACCATTAATTAATATAATTATAATCATTATCGTATTCTATTGTATTAGTATATTATATTACGTATGCTATTACATTAATAATAATTAATAATTTTATTAGTATGTAGTAATCATATTATATATAGTATACTTAGTATATTTTTATATATAATAGATAAGATAACTATATATTAATGTATAGTATATAGTACTTTTATATTATTTCATATTATATTCTATATGCTTTTATATATTATATATAGTAATATATAATAATCTGGTATACTATACTTATTTATTAACATATATTAGTACCTAGTACCTATAATATATGTCAATATATTATGTATTAACAATATATTAATCAATAAAGTCTATATTAATATATTTCATTTTAAATATATTAATATAAATATTAAATATTAAATATAATACTTATACAAACATATTTAAACATATATTTAGTATTCAATATATATTTAATATATTAATATATCACTATCTATTTATATATTATATGTGTTAAAATATTAATATACTAATATATTTTAAAATTAACCTATTAGCATATTTTGGTGTACAATATATAATACACAAGGTTTATATTACATACTATATAATACTATATATTAATTATGTATTTGGGCCTTTAAACACTGAGTCTGTGTCCTTGAATGTCACTGTGTGAGCAATGAACATCACATTTGGCCCTGGGCGAGGTACTTACCTTTTCTGTCTCGACTTGCATATTTTTAAAATGGGGACAACATCTGCCTGCCTGTGAAGAAGTACACTTGAGACAATGTCAGATGGGACTGACACAGGATTATAATCTATAAAATGCAAATCACATAATAAAGATGATTTCCTACCCAGCAATGACTGATGTAGAGTAGTACCGTGGCAATGCCAGGGCTATCTCACTGCAGAATCACAGCTTCATTTATTATAATGGGATCACAATAGGTAAGGCTTGCAGATAGCATAGAAACGCTAAAAAAAAAAAAAAAAAAAAAAAAAGCCTACAGTTTGATTTAAGTTGGGCTTACAACCTCCTGAGTCATGTTAATTATCTAATGTTTTGTTTGGCTCTTCATACAGGGAGGGCTGCTGTCAACACTCATGACACAATGAGGCCAGGGACCCCAGGTAATTTTGTTTGTGAAATTAGAAGCTTGAGATTTGTAAAGGAAAACAAACAAACAAACAAAAAACAAACTAAAAAAAAGCAGAGCAAGAGGGAATGGGTTAGCAGACAATCTCAGTGAGAATTGGCAATTTCCTTGGCTGCTCTAATGGCAAGTGCTTACAAGCCTGACCTTCCTCTTCCCTGAGGAAGTTTCAACAGAAGATACCAGATGTCCACTTGTCATCAGTGAGATCAATTAATATATAACACAGAATAGAAATGGAGAAAACAGGACTTAGCTCAGAAGGCTGTCAAAATGGAGATCTCTGAAAAAATAAAATTGTGATTTTTATTGAATTAATTCTATTAGTAATAAAATCAAGAGCTACTGAGCTTTGGTTGAAGTCTACATTGAGCAGGCACAGACGGGGCTGATTCACGTGCTGCTTCCAGTAATGACATTGCAGTTCCCACACTGGAACCAGACATTTGCAGTCCTACAGATTTACACATCTTCCAAGATGCCTCTGCTTCCCTGGCAGCCACTTCAAGTGCTAGCTTGAAGAAAGGGCCAGACAATTCCTTGGGTCTACCCAGGAAAAAACCAGAACTTTTCATTGGTGTTAGAATTATGTAATTGAATGTAGCTGGTTTGTTAACTATTTTGTGTTGAAATAAAAAAGTAATAACATTTAAAATAAATAATGTTTAATATATACATATATATTTGTAGGCATTCAAAATAGATATTTTATATTTGGCTCATAAAATATTTTATAATACAGTCAGAAAGCAAAAGAGGAAAAAATTAATATTCATCAGTTACCTCTTAACCATATTCCCCTATTGTGTTCTCCTTATTGGTGGAATTGATTGCAAAGTCCACAGTTAACCATGTTTCGCAGAGAGGTGAGAAGGAAGACAAGCCCCTCTTTTGGCTGCATGGTATCACACATTAAGGAAGCACTAAATTTTTATGACTTTTCTGTCGCTTTCCTCTCTCAGAGTTTACTGGAGGATTGCAGAACCTGAGCACAGAGAGGCCAGAGTCAGAGCGACTTTACCTGCTGGATGTGGTCAGGTGTCCAGAGTGGGGCAAATCAAGAGCCTGACATGCCACAAGCCTGCTGGACCCTCCAGGACATTTGATGGCCTCTTTTCTCATTGAGCCATGGAGAAAGGCTTAATCCTATATCCTCAAAACACTAACAACCAAGGCTGAGTGTAAGTCTGGTTTATATTTCCATTTAAAATGGAATTTAAATTTTGACACCTGCATATCAGGACTCTGCTGTATGACTCACCCGTGCTGACCTGGTCCAGTAGACCAGTCATCTGGCTGCAACATAGTGCATGGCAGGCAACGCTGCTATTTCCCTGTACAGAAAGGAGGGCTTTTTGGTGGTAAGTGCAGTGGGAGCTGTCAACAGTCTTCAACGAAGATAAGGTTACTGATGTGTATTTCCATAACGATGCATTGCTGCTTAAAATTTATCTCCCAGGGGAGAACTTCAAAAGTAGATTTATTTAGAGAGATCTTTTCTGTATGAATATATTTCTTCTGCTATAGAGAATAATTATCCAATGCAGCCTAATGGAACTGCAGTGGGGAAACAAACCATCAGGAAATCCAGAATAGAGACTAGATTTGGGGTTTGGTTTTCTCAGATGGGAAGTGAGAGCCAGTCCCCTGCCCTGAGTGGGATCTTCTTGGCACCTGCTTTATCTCATCCTCACAGTGAGATGCGGAGGAACAGAAGAGAGATTTCATGCTAATGGGATGGGACAAGACAGCGCAGTCTAGAGTGGCATTTTCCTCAGGTTGGGCTGGAAAGAGGGTATTCTTCACTGTAGTCAGTTCATTTAGATTTTAAACATCTGCTAGACTCCAGAGAAATGAACTCCCTCTTAATCATCACTATCGAGAAGGAATAAATACATGCATTTCTCTTTCGCACAATAATTGGCTATGAAGCATTCTGGCAATCCTTTCATTAGGGTGATGAGATCCAAAAATAGAGGCCAAGTATGTTTATTGGAAACTAATAGACCCACCTGAAATGTAAAAATTCCTGTAAGAGGTGTGTGTGTGTGCATGTGCCTGCACATGTGCTTTGGAGGGAGCAGTTGAGGGGGGCGGGGAAGCAGGTAGTAATTCATTTTTTCACCACCTCAAGCCCTCCTTTGTTTTTTTTTATTTTTTATTTTTATTTATTTATTTATTTATTTTTGTGGTACATGGGCCTCTCACTGTTGTGGCCACTCCCGTTGTGGAGCACAGGTTCTGGACACGCAGGCTCAGCGGCCATGGCTCACAGGCCTAGCCACTCCGTGGCATGTGGGATCTTCCCAGACCGGGGCACGAACCCGTGTTCCCTGCATCGGCAGGCGGACTCTCAACCACTGCACCACCAGGAAAGCCCCCTCATTTGTGTAATCCATGTTTTTGACCTATATCTAATTTCTTCTGCCTGAAATACTTCCTTTAACATTTCTTGTAGAGTAGGTCTAGTCTGATAGCAATGTTTTTGCTTTTGTTTTTCTGAGAAAGTCTTTATTTCTCTTTAATTTTTGAAGAATATTTTCACTGAGTAAGAATTTGAGGTTGACAGTTCTTTTTCTTTCATCACTTTAATGATAGAACTCATTAATGATAGAACTCATTGTCTTCTCACTTGCATGATTTCTGATGATAAATTTGCTACAATCCTTACCCTTTTCCCTCTACAGATAACATATATTTTCCCCTCTTTGGTTGCCTTCATGATTTTCTCTTTGGTTTTCAGTGCTTTGAATATGGTATGCTTCACTTTTTCCTCCCTCCCTCCCTTCTTCCCTCCCTCCCTTCTTCCCTTCTTTCCTTCCTTTCCTCCTCTTTTCTTTCATATTTATCCTGCTTGGTATTTTCTAAGTTTTGTAGGCCACTGGTTTGGACTCTATCACTATGTTTTTAAAACCCTAGTGGTTATTTCTCCTTTACTTTTCTGTCCTTTGTCTCCTTCTGGGATTCCAATGATATGTGGATTGACATTGTCCCACAGCTCTTTAAAACTCTTTTCTGGTTTTTTGGTTGGTTGGTAGGTTTTTCCTTTTTTATTTTTTTCAGTTATGGTAATATCTATTGTCCTATCCTCAGTTTTAGGCAGGCGCTGTGAACCTGGGTCTTGGGAATGTTCCTCTGCTTTCAAGGCTGTGTCTATCAAGTTTCTGCCACTCCCTCAGGGTAGAACTTCATTTGTTTTCCTGTTTTCGTCCATCTGCAGTGGGTTTTCACTAGTGCCTCCTCTTTCCCCTTCAGATTCTGGCTTCTGTATCCTCTAGGAGATGGAGGAGATATGTTCTGGCTGGAGTTTTATCAGTGTCTGCTCTCCATCCCGTGGCTGGTACTAGGAAAAAGCTTTGTCAAGATCCTCCCCAGTCTTTCCCATGAATACCTGGTAGGGTTCCTAGAGGGAGAATGTGAAGAAAGGTGTCAATTGGTCTATGTCTGCCAGCCTCAGAGAATCCACACTCTTACAGTCAGCTCTTACTAGCTTTTATGGTGTCTGCTCTTGTCTGCTCCAATAAACAACTGCTTGAGTCTTGTTTTTCTCTATAGTAGCCTATGTCTATGTAGATTTCAGTTTGGTTACTTGACCTAAGACTTCAGTTCTCTGATGAGTTAAGGAAAATCATTATAGGCATACCTTGGAGATATTGTGGATTCGGTTCCAGACCATTGCAATAAAGAGAGTCACAAAAATTTTTGGTTTCCTGGTGCATATAAAAGTTCTGCTTATTTTTGTTTTTATTTCCATTATTCTAGGAGGCAAATTGAAAAAGATATTGCTGCGATTTATATCAAAGAGTGTTCTGCCTGTTTTCCCCTAAGAGTTTTACAATATCTGGTCTTACATTTAGGTCTTTAATCCATTTTGAGTTTATTTTTGTGCATGGTGTTAAAGAATGTTCTAATTTCACTTTTTACATATAACTGTCCAGTTTTCCTAGCACCATTTATTGAAGGACTGTCTTCCCTCCATTGTATAGTCTTGCCTCCTTTGTCATAGATTAATTGGCCATAGGTGCGTGGGTTTATTTCTGGGCTTTTTATCCTGTTCCGTTGATCTATATTTCTGTTTTTGTGCCAGCACCATACTATTTTGATAACCGCAGCTTTGTAGTACAGCCTGAAGTCAGGGAGTCTGATTCCTTAGCTCTGTTTTTCTTTCTCAATATTGCCTTGCTGTTCGGGGGCTTTTGTGTCTCCATACAAATTTTAAGATTTTTTTGTTCTAGTTCTGTGAAAAATGCCATTGGTAATTTGATAGGGATTGCATTGAATCTGTAGATTGCCTTGGGTAGTATAGTCATTTTGACAATATTGATTCTTCTAAATCCAAGAACATGGTATATCTTCCCATCTGTTTGTGTCATCTTTGATTTCTTCATCAGCATCTTATAGTTTTAGGAGTACAGGTCTTTTGTCTCCTTTGGTAGGTTTATTCCTAGGTATTTTATTCTTTTGGATGTGATGGTAAGTGGGATTGTTTCTTTAATTTATCTTTCTGATCTTTTGTTGTTGATGTATAGAAATGCAACAGATGTCTGTTAAACTCAAAAGCTTTTGCACAGCAAAGGAAACAAAAGGAAAGACCACCCACAGAATGGGAGAAAATATTTGCAGACAATGCGACTGACAAGGGATTAGTCTTCAATATTGACAAACAACTCATGTGGCTCAATGTCAAAAAAACAAACAAACAACCCAATCAATAAATGGGCAGAAGACCTAAATTTCTCCAAAGAAGACATACAGATGGCCAAGCAGCACATGAAAGAATGCTCAACATTGCTAATTATTAGAGAAATGCAAATCAAAACTACAGTGAGATATCACCTCACACCAGTCAGAATGGCCATCATCAAAAAAATCTACAAAGAGTAAATGCTGGAGAGGGTGTGGAGAAAAGGGAACCCTCCTACACTGTTGGCGGGAATGTAAAGTGGTACAGCCACTATGGAGAACGTTATGGAAGTTCCTTAAAAAACTAAAAATAGAACTACTATAAGATGCAGCAATCCTAACTCTTAGGCATATACCTGGAGAAAAATATACTTCAAAAAGATACATGCACCCCAATGTTCATTGCAGTGCTGTTTACAACAGCCAGGACATGGAAGCAACCTAAATGTCCATTGACAGATGAATGGACAAAGAAGATGTGATACATATATACAATGGAATATTACTCAGCTATTAAAAAGAATGAAATAATGCCATTTGCAGCAACTTGGATGGACCTGGAGATTAACATACCAAATGAAGTAAGGCAGACAGAGAAAGACAAATATCATAAGATATTGCTCATATGCAGAATCTAAAAAAAATGATACAAATGAACTTATTTACAAAACAGAAATAGACTCACAGACTTAGAGAATGAATTTATGATTACCAAAGGGGGAAGTGTGGGGAAGGGATAGATTAGGAATTTAGGATTAACATGTACACGCTACTATCTATAAAACAGATAACCAACAAGGACCTACTGTGTAGCACAGGGAACTCTGATCAATATTCTATAATAACCTAAGTGCGAAAAGAATTTGAAAAAGAGCAGATACGTGCATATGTATAACTGAATCCCTTTGCTGTATACCTGAAACTAACAACATTGTTAATCAACTATATGCCCAATATAAAATTAAAAAAATTTTAAAGTTGTGTTTACACTATCTTTTCTCTATTAAGTGTACAATAACATTATGTATAAAAAATGTACATACCTTAATTCAAAAATACTTTATTGATAAAAATGCTAACCATTATCTGAGCCTTCATCTAGTTGTAGTCTTTTTGCTGGTGGAGGGTCTTGCCTCAATGATGATGGCTGCTGACTGATCAGGGTGGCAGTGTCTGAAGTCTGGGGAGGCTGTGGTAATTACTTAAAACAAGACAACACTGAAATTTGCCACATTGATTGACTCTTATTTTCATGAATGATTTCTCTGTAATATGAAATGTTGTTTGATAGCATTTTACCCACAGTAGGATTTTGAAAATTGGAGTCAATCCTCTCAAACTCAGCCACTACTTTATCAACTAAGGGTATGCAATATTCTAAATCCTTTGTGTCATTTCATCAATCTTCTTCACCAGAAGTAGATTCCATCTCAAGAAACCACTTTCTCTCCTCAACCATAAGAAGCAACGCCTCATCTGTTAAAGTTTAGTCATGAGATTGCAGCAATTCAGTCACATCTTCAGGTTCCACTTTATTTATTTATTTATTTGTTAGTTTATTTATTTATTTATTTTTGGCTGCATTGTGTCTTCTCAGTGCAGTGGCTTCTCTTGTTGTGGAGTACGGGCTCTAGGTGCGCAGGCTTCAGTAGTTGTGGCACATGGGGTCAGTAGCTGTGGCTTGTGGGCTCTAGATTGCAGGCTCAGTAGTTGTGGCTCACAGGCTTAGAAGCTCTATGGCATGTGAGATCTTCCCAGACCCGGGCTCAAACCCGTGTCTCCTGCATTGACAGGTGGATTCTTAACCTCTGTGCCAACAGGGAAGTCCCCAGGCTCCACTTCTAATTCTAGTTCTCTTACCATTTCCACCACATCTGCAGTTACTTCCTCCACTGAAGTCTTGAACCCTCAAAGTCATCCATGAGGGTTGGAATCAACTTCTTCCAAACTTCTGTTAATGTTGATATTTTGCCCTCTTCTAATGAATCACAAATGTTCTTAATGCCATTTAGGATGGGGGAATCCTTTCCAGAAGGTTTTCAGTTGGCTTTGCAGATCTAAATAAGAAATCATTTTCTATGGCAGTTATAGCCTTAAGAAATGTATTTCTTAAGTAATAAGGCTTGAAATCAAAATTACTCCTTGATCTATGGGCTGCAGAATGGATGTTGTGCTAGCAGGCATGAAAACACTAATCTCTTATATCTTCATCAGCACACTTGGGTGCATTCTCAATGAGCAGTAATATTTTGAAAGGAATCTTTTTTTTTTAAGCAGTAGGCCTCAATAGTGCACTTAAAATATTCAGTAAACCATGTTCTAAACAGATGTGTTGTCATCTAGGCTTTGTTGTTCCATTGGGAGCACAGGCAGAGTAGATTTAGCATGATTGTTAAGGGCCCCATGATTTTCAGAATGGCAAATGAGCATTGGCTTTAACTTCAGGTCACCAGCTGCATTAGTCCCTAACAAGACAGTCAGCCTGTCCTTTGAAGCATGGAATCCAGGCATTGAGTTCTCCTCTCTATCTACGAAAGTCCTAGATGGCATCTTCTTTCAGTAGAAGGTTGTTTCATCTACATTGAAAATCTATTGTTTAGTGTAGCCACCTTCATTGATTGTCTTAGCAAGATCTCCTGGATAACTTGCTGCAGCTTCTACACCAGCACTTGCTGCTTCACCTTGTACTTTTATGATATGGAGATGGCTTCTTTCCGTAAAGCTCATGAGCTAACTTCTGCTAGCTTCAAATTTTCTTCTGCAGCTTCCTCACCTCTCTCAGCCTTCATAGAATTGAAGAGAGTTAGGGTCTTGCTCTGGATTAGGTGTTGACTTAAGGGAATGTTATAGCTAGTTTGATCTTCTATCCAGACCACTAATACTTTCTCCATATCAGTGATAAGGCGGTTTTGCTTTCTTATCATTCATGTGTTCACTGGAGCAGCACTTTTTAACTTCCTTTAAGAACTTTTCCTTTGCATTCACAACTTGGCTGTTTGGCACAAGAGGTCTAACTCTCTGCCTATCTTCACTTTCAACATGCCTTTATCACTAAGCTTGATTATTTCTAGCTTTTGATTTAAAATGAGGTGTGCAACTCTTCCTTTCCTTGAACACTTTGAGGCCATTATAGAGTTATTAACTGACCTAATTTTAAAATTGTGTGTCAAGGAATAAGGAGGCCCAAAAAGAGAGACGAGGAGTGGCCAGTTGGTGGAGCAGACAGAACTCACACATTACATTCACAGTCTTACATGGGTGTGGCTTGTGGTGCCCCAAACAATTACAATAGTAAGGATCACTGATTGCAGATCCCCATAACAAATATAATAATGAAAAAGTTTGAAATATTGCTAGAATTACCAAAATGTGACACAGAGACACCAGGTGAACAAATACTGTTGGCAAAATGGTGTTAATAGTCTTGCTCTGAGGACGATTGCCACAAACCTACAATTTGGGAAAAAAACACAATATTTGAGAAGCCAACAAAGTGAAGTGCAATAAAACAAGGTCTGCCTGTATAACCTCTTCTGTGTTCTTACAAAGGGTAAGATTAGTGTCCTTTTTTTCCCATAACTGTTTGGTAACCCTTCTGGGTAAAACCGTTCAGGCCTATACAGTTTTTATTTGGAATGATAACAAATGTAGACATAAATTTTTGTAGTGCTATTCATATTTCTCTCTTATGTCAGTTGTGGTAAAGTACACTTTTCTAGGGAGTTTTCCATTTTGTTTAGTTTCCCTATTTGAAGGGAAAGTGAGTTGTTTAATACTTTTTTTTTAAAGTTCTGATTATGTTTGGCTATTCTTTCTTTTTATTATGATTAGTTTTATGAGGATTTATCAATTTTATTAGTCTTTTCAAAGGACAAGTTAATTTTCTATATGTTTGCTTTTTATTTTATTAATTTCTGCACTTTTATTTATATTTTCTCTATCCATTTTATTAAAAAACATTGAAGGCTGTACCATGCACACAGCCTGGAAGATTTAATATTTCAATGCAATGGCAATAAAAATTCCAACAAGTTTCTTTGCTTTGTGAAACTTGACAAGATAATTCTGGACTTTGTGCTATGTGTATGACTAAACCGAAAGAGAAATGACAAACTGGGGAAAATATTTGCATCTTATATGATAGACAAATGCTTAGTTTTCTTAATCACTTTTACAAATCTATAAGAAAAAGACCAACAAACCAATATTAAAACATGCAAAGGACATGAATAGTTAGGTTAGTGATGAGGAAAAATAAAAGAGTCTTAAACATAGGAATACTATTCAACCCCACCTATGGTATTCAAACTAAAAATTTAAAAAAGAAAATGGGGACTTTCCTGGTGATGCAGTGGCCTGCCAATGCAGGGCACATGGGTTCGAGGCTTGGTCTCGGAAGGTCCCACATGCCGCGGAGCAACTAAGCCCTGTGCACCACAACTACTGAGCCTGCACTCTAGAGCACGTGAGCTGCAACTACTGAGCCCATGAGCCACAACTATTGAGCCCGCATGCCACAACTACTGAAGCCCACATGCCTAGGGCCCGTGCTCCACAACAAGAGAAGTTGCAATGAGAAGCCTGTGCACTGCAATGAAGAGTAGCCCCCGCTTGCTGCAACTAGAGGAAGTTCACATGCAGCAAAAATAAATAAATTAATTTTTTTTAAAGTGAAAATGTACAAAATTACAACAAAAATTGACATACCCACATATATGGAAGGAAATTTCAATAATGAATAAGCCAATCAGACCAAAATGTAATAAGATTGAAGAATATTTGAACAGCATAAATAGCAATCTTGAATGAATGAGCATATCTAGAACCCTGCACTCAAAGACTATGTGAAATTTTAGCAAATTTGGGAGATACTAGGCCACAAAGCCAACCTCAGTGAATACCAAATAGTCTATTTCATATACATAATAGTATCTAATAGCTATTCAAAGATAAAAATCAATGATAAAATATAGCAAAAAAGCCATAGTCCTCTGGAAATGAAAGAAATGCATTGCTGAATAATTCAAGGATAGGAAAATCACAATGGAAGATGTGAAATATTCGTGAATGAATCATAAAGAATGACTATGTGTCAATACCTGAGTGATGCTGCTAAAATTCTAATTAGAGGAAAATTTGACTTAAGTGCATCCATTAGAAAAGAAGGAATAGTGACCATTATTGAAATAAGTTTTCAAAACCAAGACTATGAAAAGAAGAGAGTAATCCCAAGGAAAACAGAGGAAAGTGTATAAAGCACAAATATCAGTGAAAGAGGAAGCAAAGAAGCCAGGATGACAGCCAATCAAGCCAAGAGCTAGTTCCTCAGGAAGGACTAGTGATAAACTAGACAAATGGAGGGATTAATCATTTTTTTTCCTCTGGGAAGATTTTAAATTACAAATTCATTTTTTAATTTGTTATAGATCTAGTCACATTTTCTACTTCTTTTTGAGTCTGTTTTGTTAATTTTTGTCTTCGTAGAAATGTGTTCATCTGAATTGTCTAATTTGTCATAAAGTTCTTGACAGTATTCCTTTACAATAATTTACAATTATAATAATAATAATTCCCTTTTCATTTCTGTAAATTCACCAATGATGTCTCCTTTCTCTTTCATGGTTTTCTTAATTTTCCTTTGTTTCTTGGTCAGTCTACCTAGAGGCTTAGCAAATATTGTCGATCTTTTCAAAGAGCTCACTTTCAGTCCATTGATATTCTCTACTTCTTTTCTTTGCTCTGTTTAATTGATTTTCTCTCTAATTTTTATTATATCCTTTCTTTGACTTGTTTTAAGTTTAGTTTTCTCTTTCTTTCTAGTTTGTAAAAGTCAGAGCTTACAAAATTAAATTAGATTTTTATTTTCTAATGCAGTCATTCAAAGCTATACATTTCCTTGTAAGCACTGCATTAGATGTTTCCCATAAATTTTGATATGCCATAGTTCCATTTTGTCTGATATTAGTACAGCCACTCCAGCACCCTTGTGGTTATTATTTACATGGTAAATCTTTATCCTTTAACCTATGTATGTCTTTGAATCAAAATTGTGTATCTTAGATTTTACTTTTTTAATTGAATCTGAAAATATTTTACCTGATTGGAGTGTTTGGTCCATTTACAGTTAATGTAATTATTGATATGATTGTATTTACATCTGCCATTTTGCTATTTAACTTTTATGTCTCATAATTTTTAATTTGCTCTGCTCTTTCTTTACTTTTTTTTTCTTTTTGGCATTAAGTAGATACTTCCTATTTCACCATTTTAATTCATTTGTTATCATTATTATTTTTACTATATTTTGGATGTTATTTCCTTAGTGGTTCTCTGGAGATTACAATATGTATCTTAATTTATCAAAACTAATTTCAGATCAATACTAACGTAATTCCAATAAAATATAGATATTTTCTTCCAATAAAGCTCCATTTCTTCCCCTCTTCTTTGTGCTATTATTACCAATTACATTACACACATATGTTAAAATTCCACAATAAATACAGGATTATCGTTATTTTCATGCAAATGTGTGTAAATGAGTTAAGTCAAGAAAAAAGGAAATGACATATTTATGATGTCATCTGTGTCTGAGGTGAGGGAACACACTGAATGTTCAGGAAGTCCACAAGTCTGCCTGGCCTCTGTTTTCTTATTCTGAGTTCTTATTTCCCCTTTGAGCATCACAATCAAAGACAGGAAGCTAGTCAGGGCCCCTCCAGTTTCATGTGATATCAATAAATATTCCTCAAAAATGTAGCCACATAATCTTTCATAACACGATGTTTATCAAATTTCTCTCCTAACTTCAATTTTCAGTATTTTTTAAAAAAATTTCTATTGGAGTATAGCTGATTTACAATGTTGTGTTAGTTTCAGGTATACAGCAAAGTGAATTAGGTATACATATACATATATCCACTCTCTAATAATGTTCAGACAGGCTTTCTTTTCTGTAAAACTTGATTTGTATTTCCCTTTTCATAATTCCTGGATTCTTTTTTTTTTTTTTTTTTTTTTTTTGCGGTACACGAGCCTCTCACTCTTGCGGCCTCTCCCGTTGCGGAGCACAGGCTCCGGACGCGCAGGCTCAGCGGCCATGGCTCATGGGCCCAGCTGCTCCGCGGCACGTGGGATCTTCCTGGACTGGGGCACGAACCCGTGTCCCCTGCATCGGCAGGTGGACTCTCAACCACCGCGTCACCAGGGAAGCCCCCTGGATTCTTATAAATATACAGTCAGCCCTCCATTTCTGCAGCGTCTCCATCCACAGATTCAACCAACCATGGGTTGAAATTTCGGGGTGCATCCATGGATGCAAAACCTGTTGATAGGGAGGGCCAACTGTATACGTTGTCCTGCGCCATTTCATATAAGTAACTTGAGCATTCACAGATTTTGGTATCTGTGGGGCTCCTAGGGCCAACGGCCCATGGATACCTAAGGACAACTAATACTGATTTGCTCAATCTCAGAAACCCACAACACCCTTGAAACCCTTTCAGACTATCCTCTTCTCCTTTTTTTCCCACCTCCACATCCCCCTACCCATCAAAGTAGAGAAATCAATCCTTCAGTCTCCAGGAGCCCAGGTTTGTGTCTCTTTTAGTATTTCTTACCAGTCTGCCCAGTTCTGTATTTGCTTGTGTCTTAACCTCCTAAATGTACTACAATGCCCATGGAACAGGGGGCCATCCCTTACTTATATCTCCAAGCCTGCCTTATTCCCAGTGAAGACTCACACATAGTGGGTACTCACCATGTGTTAAGATAAGTGGAATTTTGGTTTGTTGGCAAAGCTGGACTTGCTCTGGGCCCACCCCTTCTTCATATGGGCCACAAGCCCCCTGTGTCACTGGGCCTTTTGTGTCTCTGACATTCTCCAGCTTATGCTTCTTGGGAACATTTGTGGGCTATTAGTCATCTTATGTAGAACAGGATATATCTGTCACTTCTCTGTGAAATCTTCCCTTCAGCAAGATTTATTTTAAGAACTATGTGAAAAGAGAAAATTTCACAGGCAACCCTGTGAAAATCTGGTCCTTTGCCAACATGTGAGATCAAGTGCCCTGAGTACCTGTCTGACTGCAGCTGACCCTGCCCACCCCGGGGCCTGCTTTTCAGTGCAGTTCTCATAGGCTGGCCTCCTGGCTGTGAGTTCTGAGTCTTCCAGGAAGCTGCTCGTCAGTGAGGACACCTCTGCTTCCCAGCTCTCCAGGGCTCCTGGCCTGGGTGAGGTGTAAGTTCTCTTGAACAATGTGGCTGATGACCATGCATATCATCTCCCTGAATCCTCAGGGCCACCTTGGACATCACTATGACCCCATAGCAGAAGGGAAAACTGAGGGGACAGCTGGAATGTGGTGGAGCTGGGCTTTGAGCTCAGGCTAGTGGTCTCCACGTCCAAGGCTCTCTCTGGTGACTGAGCTGGCTGGTGATATGCCACTGGCTGCAACAAGCCTTCACTGAGTTTGGAGCGGGTGGAACCAAATAGCTGTTAGGCAAGAACCAGAGGTCTTTGAGGGGATGCAGGATGCTGAAGGTTACCATCCAAAACTCAGCTGGGGGTAGGCTCCTCCCCTCTACACACCATCCTGCCAAGCGAGTGAGCGCGGCTGTCAGCACTCCATGGGGGAGTTAGCGCTCTCCCATCTTTGGCTATTGGTATAATCTCTGCCACCTGGACAGCTGGTGTCCAGGGCTGCGGTTCCACTAGCTCTGACCCGAGGTTGGTTGGGCTCCGTGAGCTCTCCGCTTCCCCCAAGCCCAAAGGAGAGGATTCTCTTCTCTCTTCAAGGCTGGAGTTAAACAGAAAAGGAGCAGGGTGGTGGCTTCCTCCGCATTCTGGGATGAACATGTCAGGTGAGAAACGCTGGGGCTTGATGGGAGCTGCCAGCGCCCTGCTCCAGGCTTCCTGCATCAGCCAGGAGGCTTCCCACCGCATCCTACCCAACACCCCCACAGCGAGTTTCCATAGCAACTTTCGGGAGGAATTTCCAGGGCTCACAGATTCTGTCACAGTAACCCAGTGAGGGGAGAAGGAGGCCAAGGACCCTACACGCAGGTAGAGGCTGAGGCCCTGGAGGCCCCAGCGAGGCCAGGAGAGCAGAGCGAGGTGGGCTCTGCGGAGAGCGGTGGAGAGGTTGGGGCTCTGGTTGGTCATCGCCAGCTCCGAACAACAGGTCACACGTTGTTCCTGGGCATCTTGCTTTAGACAATACAGCGAACCTCAGAGAGGGTCATGATTAAATGAGGGAGAGCTGCAGGCTCCTCATTTGATCTTTCCTGTGAATTAGGGCAAGACTAGCCAGGATTTGGATGCCAGGGGAGGGCCGCCTGTGGGTGTCTGTGGAATTGAAATGAAATTATGCAAGCAGATGGCTTGATGAAGAGACAAAAATATGGATAGAAAAGCATCCTAGCCATGGAGATGCTAATTTTTTTAAAGCTTTTAATAATGACACAACTTTGCATATCAAAGTTGTCTTCTAGCTTTTATTAAGTCCCCCGGTACATTTTCAACAGCACAATGCTCTAAACCACGCACAAGCATTTTAAAGCGGAGGATCAGACCGCCTGCTTCTTAACATCCAAGCTCTGAGCACATAACATCCAGCACGTGCATCCGTGCTGCAGACTTACAACCCACCCAGGCTGTGCTGTGCATTCTGGGGAGTAGAAGGTGACTACACTGTGAGCCCTGCCCTTGAACTGGGGGTAACCAGCAGGGGAGATTGGGGCACTTACAACTACTGCAGGGAGTGCCAACAACATTCCAAAGAAGGCAGAAATATGTCCCGCTGGAAATCAGGAAGGTTTCACTGGAAGGTTTCTCCAGTGATGGCAGAGCTTAGCCTGAAGACAGGCTCCAGATGGAGGGAGAAATACAAGCTTGAGACCCCAGGGCAGGAGAGAGTGAAAGAATGAGGAGGCTGGTGGAGGGTGGGGATAAGCCAAGGTGAACCCCTTCTGCCTGCACTCCCTCTGAACAATCGCCAGTAAACCTCTGACCAACCGGCAGGTCTCAGCTTTTCACTAGAGTCATT
The DNA here is from genome assembly GCF_964165515.1 of Mesoplodon bidens. Taxonomy (NCBI): domain Eukaryota; kingdom Metazoa; phylum Chordata; class Mammalia; order Artiodactyla; family Ziphiidae; genus Mesoplodon; species Mesoplodon bidens. The sequence goes on from NC_138178.1 coordinate 67,571,599, forward strand.
CCATCTTATCTTCAGGCTTCTGTGGGGATTAATTCAGTCAAGAATTCAGCCCCGATCCTGGCACACAGCAAGCACTAAACAGATTATAATGTAACAGATAAAGTAAAAACCATGGAAGTTGGGCAATAAGAAAGAATCCTATGTTATAATGTTTGGGGTTAAAGCTAAGGAGTATGTGTGAGTGGGGGTGTTTGGATGACTCTACTTTGGGACATTTCTCTAAGAATTGTGTAGTAAAACCTAATTTGTTGCCTCACTCCATCCCACCATTTACCCTTCCGCCATGGAACAGCCAGTGAGATGCACTGGGAGCACTCCCTGAGGACCAACACCTCTGCAAGTTCTATTATCCACAGTCAGAGGTGTTAAGTGAGAACCCAGGCTTTGCAGACAGATGTCTGTTGAGTTCGACCTTCCCTTTGCCCCTTCATCCTGCTGTGGACCATTGACACAAATGGACACTGGGAGAATATTGTGTGAGAAGTTCTGCCTCCTGCGGGTTCAGTACAGAATCAGACAGGAGGATATTGAACACAGGCATTACAGAGATTAAAAGCTCATGTGGCCTAGATAGCACAGATGAGGCCAGCTTGTCACTGCTGCATCCCACTGGGGTCCCTGTGATCATCACCATGCCTCTTCTCTGGTAGCAGGCACCCTTCATGCACCTTCAGAAGACATCCTTTAGGCTCCTGCACCCACTCTGCTCCTACACTCCTGAAGTTGCACGCTTGCTCAGCCTCAGGCCACTTCCTGCCCTGCTTCTCCACCCCAGTTTCTCCTGGTAGCACCACCTTCACAAATCACTTCCATAGAAAACCTTGTCTCCGGGTCTGCTCCTGGGGAATCCATTGGTCCTGCAAAGCAGATCCTAAGGATAGGATTCTGAAGTTGGATCCCATCACTGGGAATGGATGGTGTGATTCATTGGGACAGGTGCAGTTGAAAAAGGATGTATTGTTGTGTGCAATAACTCTGGTATTTAGGAGATGTGGGGAAATGGTAACCATAAGGACTATGAAATTGTGATTGGTTGTTGCTGGTGCAATGGGTGCCCTGAAAAGAGGAAATGACAAACTTAAGTCAGCCAATTACTACAGTGGTAGCTTGGTACAGGCTGAGACAGGTGTGTATCCTTACTAGGGCAGATAAGCATGGCTTCTGATATGTGGTAGGCAGCTATTAATCTACCAAATGCAAGTTAAAAAAATTAGTTTTTTTTAAAGAGCAGTTTTAGGTTCACAGCAAAATTGAGGGAAAATACAGAGAGTTCATAGATACTCCCTGCTCTCAACTCAGCCTCCCCCACTATTAACATTCTTGCACCAGAGTGCTAGTTGGAGTGAATATAGATACTTAAACTTCCTTTAGATCCCCTTACCCGCTACCATTTATATATAGTTGTCTTAAATGTTTTCTCTATATACACTTAACACCTTATAAGACAGTGTAATAGAGAGTGTAGTAATTTTTGCTTCAACTGTCAAACATAATTTAGAAACTAAACGGGAAAAAGAAAATATATTACATTTACACCCCCTGTTTTTTTTCACTTTCTCCATTGTTCTTTCTTCCTTTCTGATATCCCAAGGTTCTTTTTTTTTTTATCATTTCCTGTCTGTTTAGAGGACTTATTTTACTTAACCTTTTAAGGTAAGTGTACTTAAAAAAATTCTCTTAAATTTTCTTCATCTGAGAATATTCTTGATTTTCCCTTTATTTCTGAAATCTGTTTTCACTGGATATAGAATTCTAGATTGACTACTCTTTTTTTGTACTTGGACATCATACCATTTACTACAAGGCTCCAATGTTTCTGATGAGAAATCTCCAGTCATTCAAATTGCTTTCCCCTTATAGGTAATGTGTTGTTTCTCCCTGGCTGCTTTCAAGATTTGTTTTGTTTTGTTTTCAGAAGTCTCACAATGATGCATCTTAATGTGCATATGTGCATTTCTTTGAGTTTCTTGTTTGGGATTCTAACAACTTCTTGAATTTGAGAGCTTATATCTTTTGCCAAATTCTGAAATTTTTCATCCATAATTCTTTGAATTCATTTCCAGTCCCACCATTCTTCTCCTCTTCCCCCAGTACTGCGATGACATAGATATCAGCTTTTTGTTATTGTCCCACAACTCTGTGAAGCTCTGTTTATTTATATATTTATTTTTGTCTATTCTCTCCCTGTTATTCAGATTGGGAATTTCTATTGTTCATCTTCAAGTTCATTGATTCTTTCTTCTGTTCACTTCTATCTGGTGTTGAGTCTGTCTGCTGAATTCTGTTTTTCTCATTTTGGTTAATGTAATTTTGTTTTCTAAAATTTCCATTTGATTCTCCTTTATATCTTCTATTTCTTTGCTGAGACATTCTAATTCCTATTTTTTTTTTTTTTTTGGTTTCAAGCATGTGTGTAATTATTTATTGAAGCATTTTTATAATGCCTGCCTTAAAATTTTTGTCAGGTAATCTTAACATCGGTGTTAAGTGTTAACATCTATTGATTTTTCACCTGAGTACATATTACCCTGATTCTTGGTATAATTACAGTTTTTTAATTGAAAACCTTCTATTTGGGGTATTATATTATGAGAGTTGAGGTCTTATCTAAACTTCTCTTAGATGGCTTTGATTGACATCATTGTGGTAGGGAAGGGTGGGGATTTGTCTTACTGCAATTAGTGGGTGTAGAAGTCCAGATCCCTTATATGGCCTCTGTTGTCCCTCAGGCAGGGAGGAGGCTCCTCATTACTGTCAATGGAGTTGGAATTTCTGGATCTCCAGTCAGCCTTCACTGAAATAACCAGGCTGGGAGGGATGAGTCCCTCATCACTGCACCCATGTGGCCTCCACTGACACTGGGCGGGAGCAGCCTTCATATGCCTGGGTGTTGGTGAAGGTTTTGACCCTCCACCAAACCTCCTCTTACACAAACCTGGGGAGGGGCTGGGCACCTCATTATTGCCAGATGGGAGTGGAAGTTCAGGCTCCCATGGTCTCCCCTGACACCATGGGTGGGCACTCCTTACTCCCTGGAGATGAAAGTCCCAACTCCCTACTTGACCTTCTCAGACACCAGCCTGGTGCTGGGAAGGAGGATTTGGAATCTCAGCATGGCCTGGTGAGAGTGGAGGTCTAGGTCCCACCTCAGCCTTTACAGGTGTGGATGTGGCAAGGCCACCATTTCTTCTGTAGTATGCGTCTGGAGTTGAGTGATTGTTGTCTTAAAGTTTTCTGTCTTGCTAGGTTGGCTCTTTCCTGAACTTTTGGCTAGAGAAAGAAGCCCTTGGTTATATATATACATATATTTCTCCTTTAACCCTTTGTTGTTTCTAGGTTGTTAGCTTCTTTAGCTCCAAGCCTTGGATATATAAGACTGAAAGAAATCTCAAAAAATTCACAGCCATGTTGCTCTCTTGGTCTTGAGGTTCCTAACACATCTGCTTTCTCTCCACCTTTCATAGCCTTTTTATGTTTGTTTAACAAAACTTCCAGGCTTTTTAGCTGTGCTTAGTGGGAGGAATTGTACATCTATACCATCTTTCTGTTACTGAACACTGACACACAGTGAGGCCAAACAATACCAAAATGTCAAAGTTTGGAGCATAGAAAGGTTTATTGCAGGGCCATACAAGGAGATGGGTGGCTCATGCTCCAAAAAACCCCTAACTCCCCAAAAGATTTCAGCAAAACATTTTTAAAGACAAGGTAGGGGCGCATGGTTGGTTGTTGCAAACTTCTTGGTATAGGAATCCTTTGTTCTTGCAGCTGTCCACATAGGTCAGGTCATGAATGTTCCTATAAACCTCCAACAAAACAACTGTTATTCTCTGTTCTACAGCTTTTTATCTCTGTATGAATGGAAAAGTGTTATCGCCTTAAATGTCAGGGCCTTGAGAATGGGCTATCCTGTATGTTTCAGGCTATAGCCAACATTCTTAACTCCAAGCAAAAGCAGTAGAATACAAAGGTTAAAGTAAAAGAAACAGATCTAATATGGAGTCAGATATTTTCTTCCCTATTACAGTCCCAGAAGCAGAAGTCTCAAGCAGTTTTAAAAGAAAATATTTTATCCAGCTTTTATAATTTTCTCCAGCAGAACTATTAGTCAGAAAATTACCTCATCCATTATTACCAATAGAACTTGCAACCATGACTATTTTCACACAATTTTATAGAACACTTTTTATCTTTTCTTCATTTTTAGAAATGTAGGATGGGAGGAGGACTGTAGTGTCTAGTCAGTGAGTCATCTTGAAAAGGAAGACTTTATTCAGCATATAATGAATATGCTGGGCATTGAGAATCCAACAGTGACTACAAAAAAATTACTACAGCTAGGGACTTAGAGTCTGGGGGATGGTTGCTGACCACAGTCAGAAGGACAATATAGGATGTTAACTTCTCCCTGAGCAGCTTTGTACTTGGAAAGGAGACCCAAGCAATTTTTGGGAGTAAGGGAAATTTTCCCAAGTTTATTAGTCAGGTTTCTCCAATGAAACAGAACCAATAAGAAGTATATCTATATCTATGTCTATGTCTGTGTCTACATCTACGTCTATGTCTGTCTGTCTATCTACCTACTATCTGTCTGTCTATCTAAATTATAAGGAATTGGCTTACATAATTATGGAGGCTGAGAAGTCCCAAGTTCTGCAGGTGACAAGGTGGAGCCCCCAGAGAGTCAATGGTGTGGTTCTAAGATCTGAAAAAGACTGATGTCCCAGCTCATGGAAGTCAGGCAGGAGGAGCTTCCTCTTACTAGAGGGAGAGTCAGCCTTTTTGTTCTATTCAGGCCTTCACTGATTAGAAGAGGCCCACCCATATTGGGGAGGGCAATCTGCTTTACTCAGTCTACCAAGTCAAATGTTAATCTCACCAAGAAACACCCTCACAGACACACCCAGAATGTTGTTTGACAAATATCTGGACACTTCAGGACCCAGTGAAGTTTACACATAGAACTAACCATCCAAGCAGGTAAAGTCACTCTAAAGCAAGAAGATTCTCAAAGAGGAGTAGACGAAAGTAAACCTGAAGGCCAACAGGAGTGGAGAGGGAACCAGTAATGAAAATAACATGAGGGTTGAGTGAACACAATCTATTAGGTGAAAAGAAGGTGTAGTGATTGGAATAGTATCCACCAAAATTCATGTCCACCCAGAAACTCAAAAGGCGACTATATTGAATACAGCACCTTTACAGATGTAATTAGTTAAGATGAGGTCATCATGTATTAGAGTGGGCCCTAAACCCAATGACTAGTGTTCTTATATGGACACGGAGATATGGAGACCCACAGACACACTCAGAGGGAAGGAGGCATGTGAGGATGGAGGCAGAGATTGGAGTGGTGCAGCTACAAGCCCAGGAAAGGCGAGGACTGCCAGCAACAGCCATGCATAGAAGAATTGGATTCTCCCTTAGAGCCCCCAGAAAAAACCAACCCTGCTGACACCTTGATCTCAGACTTTGCCTCCTGAACTGACATAATACATTTTTTTAAGCCCCATAATATGTGGCCATTTGTTACAGAAGCCCTAGGAAACTAACACAGAAAGTATTTCTGAATGGTTTGTGTATAAAGTGCACAGGGAGTGAGATGGAGATGGATAGTCAGGAGGGGAAGACCACAAATGGCCTGTGAACCATAGAAAATGTTGTCTTTGTTCTGGGATTCAAAGAAAGCAGATAACTGAAATTCAGTAAAAGAGTGAAATAATATTTATAGTTTTATAAAGATCCCTCCAAGACCAGCTGAGCTTCTGAGGCTGGAGGTCAGATGCCCAATGAGAAGGTTAATGTGGAGAAACAGGCGAGAGATGATGGTGGCCAGAGTTCTGCAGCAGACGTAGGAATGAAGATATGTAAATAGAAAAGAAGATAACGTAGAACCTATAACAGCAAATTTGAATGGATTATATGAAACATAAGGCCAGTTTTCTGGCTTGGGAAATCCTTTGGATGGTAGGACAATTTACTCTTTCTCTGCCTCCTTCTACAAACTTCCTTTTCTCTTCTCCTTAATCCCTTACTTACATCCTTACAATACTTACTCAGCATCAGATGTGTTCTGGATGTTGGAGGTACCTGGAGAGAAATGGAAACCACACAGACTTTGCATTCCAAGAGCTCCCCCTCTTCTGGGACAGAGATATTTGAAAAATGACAAAGTAAGAAGACAAGGTCTCTAATAGAGGGGTTCATAAGACTACAGATGAAGATGTGTCCAAATCTTGGGGTGGGATAGGGCTAGGTGAGAGAAAGCCAAAAAAGGAAAGACTTTTTATGAGTTCCTGGTGATTTGTCTCATTGCAGAAGATGTTGAAGACTGCAATAGGTCAACATGTGGAAAGCCATGGAAAATTCCATGTGCTGAGTAAGGTCCAGCAGTAGGAAAAGGCATCAGCTCCTCAGGAAGTAGGTGGATGAGGCTCAAGCCTGGAGAGCAGGGAAGGAATTGGCAGGAGCTACCTTGTGGATATCCAGGTGGGTATAGTGGAGAGAGAAGGGGCTGGACATTATCTGTACCAACTTCTTTCATGTCATTTAATCTGGGTACTGGGGAAAAGAATATTGTGTTTGTACAAGGCTTGGAGCCAACAAATGGATCCACTTGAAGGATCCGGCATCCACTTAGCTCATGGGCAAGATTCCTTTTGTGAAGAGAGACAATTTTTGGACAGAGAACACAGATTTGGAGTCAAATATAGTTATTAGGAGTTTGGGTTATGGGTAAAATGAATTAAACACACTCTGCTCTGTCTCACCCACTGAATGCACCTATAAACATTTGGAAGAATGCGTGAAGAAGCTATTTGACTGAAAAGTAGTAATGTGTGGACCAAGATGATATAGGCACTGGGATGATCAGACAGAGACTTTAAAGTAGCAATTATAAATATTCTCCAAGAAGTAAGGGTGAACATTCTTGAAATGAATGAAAGACAAAAAGTCTTGGTGGAGTCAAGATGGCAGACTAGGAGGACACAGAATTCTCATCTCTGCACAACAAGGGCACCTACCAGGCACTGGTGGGGGACCACAGGCACCTAAGGGGATGGAAGGAATCCCCAGTGACCAGGTAGAGCATGGGGAAGAGTGAAGGGGGAGGAGAAGTAGAGGTGGGACGGGACCGGCACCTCTGAGGGGAGGCTGGGGGAGGGGAAGGGATCCCACACCAGAGGGGGAAAGGGGGGGTACCATTGGGAGAGCAGAGGATCAAAAGGGAGTGTGGCCAGCCTTTCCCTTGCCCACTTGGGCCCCTGGGAGCCTGCTGAGATGCTGGGCCTCATCCTCTGCCCACCAAGGCCCTTTCCAGCCAAGCGAGTCCTGAGGGAGTGGGAGGGAAAGAAGGGGGAGCAAAAGTAAAGGCCGGACCTATGGGATCAGCACCACTGAGGGGTGGCTGGGGGAGGGGAGGAGTTCCTACACCCCGCAGGACCCACCCACAGTTAGGGGTCCAGCAGCGACAGGGGAGACACTTGGGGGGGTGGAAGAATGTAAGGGAGTGTGACCAGTGCTTTCCCTGCTCACTTGGGCACTGGGAAGCCTGTTGGGCTCTGAGTCTAATCCTCTACCCTCGGAACCTCCCTCCTGCTGCACAGAGCCCAAGCCCCGCCCCTACACCCCCACCCCCCACCCAGGGTCCTACCTCTACACGTGGCACTTGGCACTCAGAGATCCCCTCTGAGACCCCCTCCAACTGTGTTGGGCCTAAACCCTACCCACACTCCATTACCCAGGGCCTTACCTCCAAACTCCAGAGCTCCACACTCCAAAGACTCCCCTTCTGGATGTGCTGCCTCCCCCTTTCTGTGCAGGTCCTAAGCCTAGGCCCCACTCCATGCTAGAATAGTCCCCACCCCAACCTAAACCCCACTCCTGCCTAAGTTCTATCTCCTACTTAAGACCTGCCCCCCATAGCCAAGGCCTTTTCAGGCCTTTGTTTTTTCTTTTAGGTTGGGGTTCTGTTTTACCTTATTGTTCTTGATTCATTTATATATATATATATATTTTTCTTTTTTTACAGAGTTTATTTTTTTAATAAATTTATTTATTTATTTTTATTTTTGGTTGTGTTGGGTCTTCGTTGCTGTGCACAGGCTTTCTCTAGTTGTGGCAAGCAGGGGCTACTCTTTGTTGTGGTGCATGGACTTCTCATTGCAGCTTCTCTTGTTGCAGAGCACAGGCTCTAGGTGCGTAGGCTTCAGTAGTTGTGGCAAGTGGGGTCAGTAGTTGTGGTGCATGGGCTTAGTTGCTCTGCAGCATGTGGGATCTTCCTGGACCAGGGCTCAAACCTGTGTCCCCTGTATTGGCAGGTGGATTCTGAACCACTGTGTCACCAGGGAAGCCCTATATTTTTATTTTTTCTAATAAATCTTTTATTTTTCTAATTTTATTTTATTCTTTATATTTTGTTATTGTTCTGCTCCTTTTGGCTTGTTCCCTCTTTTTTTTTCTTTCTTCTGTTGTGGTTTTGTTTAACCTTGTTGCAGTTGTTTCAATTACATTTTTATTTTTCCTAATATATTTTTTATCTTTTTAATTTTATATTATTTTTTATTTTTTGTTATTGTACTGCTCCTTTTTTTCTTTTCTTTTGCCACACTGTGTGTCTTGTGGGATCTTGTTTCCCAGGCTTGGAGTTGGGCCTGAGCTCCTGTGGTGGGAGCACTGAGTCCAAACCACTGGACTAACAGAGAACCTCAGACCCCAGGGAAGGTTAATCGGAGTGAGGCTTCCTGGAGGTCCACATCTCAGCACCAAGACCTGGCTGTAACCAACTGCCTGCAAACTCCAGTGCTAGACACCTCAGGCCAAACAACAGTCCCACCTATCAAAAAAAAAAAAAAAAAAGAAATGACAAAAATTATGATACAGGTGAAGGATCAAGGTAAAAACATACATGACCAAATGAATGAAGATGAGATAGGCAACCTACCTGAAAAAGAATTCAGAGTAATGATAGTGAAGATGATCTAAAATCTCAGAAACAGAATGGAGAAAATACAAGAAACCCTTAACAAGGACCTAGAAGAGGTAAAGAGCAAACAAACAGTGATGAACAGCACAATAACTGAAATTAAAAATACTCTAGAAGGAATCAATAGCAGAATAACTGAGGCAGAAGAATGGATAAGTGATCTGGAAGACAACATGGAAATGACTGTTGCAGAGCAGAATGAAGGAAGAAGAATGAAAAGAATTGAGGACAGTCTCAGAGACTGCTGGGACATCATTAAATGCACCAACATTCGGATTATAGGGGTCCCAGAAGAAGAATGGAAAGAGAAAGGGTCTGAGAAAGTATTTGAAGAGATTATAGTTGAAAACTTCCCTAACATGGGAAAGGAAATAGCCACTCAAGTCCAGGAAATGCAGAGAGTCTCATACATGATAAACCCTAGGAAAAACACACCAAGACACATATTAATCACACTAACAAAAAATAATTCAAAGAAAAACTATTAAAAGCAGCAAGGGAAAAGCAAAAAATAAAATACAAGGGAATCCCCATAAGGTTATCAGCTGATTTCTCAGAAGAAACTCTACAGGTCAGAAGGGAGTGGCAGGATATAGTTAAAGTGATAAAAGGGAAAAACCTATAACCAAGATTACTCTACAGAGCAAGGGTCTCATTCAGATTCAATGGAGAAATAAAAAGCTTTACAGACAAGCAAAAGCTACTGGAATTCAGCACCACCAAGCCAGCTTTACAACAAATGCTAATGGAACTTTTCTAAACAGGAAACACAAGAGAAGAAGACCCACAAAAATGAACCCAAATCAATTAAAATGGTAATAGGAACATACATATCAATAATAACCTTGAATGTAAATGGATTAGATGCTCCAACCAAAAGATTCAGACTGGCTGGATGGATACAAAAATAAGACCCTTATATATGCTGTCTACAAGAAACCCACTTCAGACCTAGGGACAAATACAGACTGAAAGTGAGGGGATGGAAAAAGATATTCCATGCAAATGGAAATCACAAGAAAGTTGGAGTCGCAATATTCATATCGGATAAAATAGACTTTAAAATAAAGACTGTTAAAAGAGATAAGGAAGGACGCAACATAATGATCAAGGGATCAATCCAAGAACAAAATATAACAATTATAAATATTTATGCACCCAAAAAAAGAGCACCTCAAAACATAAGGCAAATGCTAACAGCCATAAAAGGAGAAATTGACAGTAACACAAAAATAGCAGGGGACTTTAACACCCCACTACACCAATGGACAGATCATCCAAAATGAAAATAAATAAGGAAACACAAGCTTTAAATGACACAATAGACCAGATAGATTTTGATATTTATAGGACATTCCACCCAAAAGTGACAGAATACACTTTCTTCTCAACTTCACACAGAATGTTCTCCAGAATAGATCACATCTTGGGTCACAAATCAAGCCTTTCAAAATTTAACAAAATTGGAATCGTATCAAGCATCTTTTCCAACAACAATGCTATGAAATTAGAAATCAATTACAGGAAAAAAACTGTAAAAAACACAAATAAATTGAGGCTAAACAGTGCGCTGCTAAATAACCAAGAGATCACTGAAGAAATCTAACAAGAAATTAAAAATTACCTAGAAACAAATGACAATGAAAACACTATGATCCAAAACTTATGGGATGCAGTGAAAGCAGTTCTAAGAGGGAAGTTTATAGCAGTTCAAACTCACCTCAAGGAACAAGAAAAATCTCAAGTAAACCATTTAACCTTACACCTAAAGCAGCTAGAAAAAGAACAAAGAAAACCCAAAGTTAGCAGAAGGAAAGAAATCACAAAGATCAGAGCAGAAGGAAATGAAATAGAAACAAAGAAAACAATAGCAAAGATCAATAAAACTAAAAGTTGTTTCTCTGAGAAGATAAACAAAATTAATAAAACTTTAGGAAGACTCATCAAGAAAAAAGGGAGAGCACTCAAATCAATAAAATTAAAAATGAAAAAGGAGAGATTATAACTGACACTGCAGAAAAACAAAGCATCATAAGAGACTACTACAGCAACTATATGCAAATAAAATGGACAACCTGGAAGAAATGGACAAATTCTTGGAAAGGTACAACTTTCCAAGATTGAACCAGGAAGAATTAGAAAATATAAACCAACCAAACACAGGTAACGAATTTGAAACTATAATTAAAAATCTTCCAACAAACAAAAGTCCAGGACCAGATGGCTTTAAAGGCGAATTCTATCAAACATTTAGAGAAGAGTTACCACCTATCCTTCTCAAACTCTTCCAAAAAATTGCAGAGGGAGGAACACACCCAAACTTGTTCCATGAGGCCACCATCACCCTGATACCAAAACAAGACAAAAATACCACAAAAAAAGGAAAATTACACACCAATATAACTGATGAATATAGATGCAAAAATCCTCAACCAAGTACTAGAAACAGAATCCAGCAACACATTAAAAAGATCATACACCATGATCAAATGGGATTTACCCCAGGGATGCAAGGATTCTTCAACATATGCAAATCAATGTGATATACCATATTAACAAATTAAAGAATAAAAGCCATATGATCATTTCAATAGATGCAGAACAAGCTTTTGACAAAATTCAACACCCATTTATGCTAAGAACTCTCCAGAAAGTGGGAATAGAGGGAAACTACCTCAATATAATAAAAGTCATAAACGACAAACTCACAGCAAACACCATTCTCAATGGTGACAAACTGAAAGCATTTCCTCTATGATCAGGAACAAGACAAGGATGTCAACGCTCACCACTATTATTCAGCATAGTATTGGAAGTCCTAGCCACAGCAATCAGAGAAGAAAAACAAATAAAAGGAATACAAACTGGAAAAGAAGAAGTAAAGCTATTACTGTTTGCCAATGACATGATACTATACATAGAGAATCCTAAAGATGCCACAGAAAACTACTAGAGCTAATCAGTGAATTTGGTAATATTGCAGGATACAAAATTAATGCACAGAAATCTCTTGCTTTTCTATACACTAACAACAAAAGATCAAAAAGAGAAATTAAGGAAACAGTCCCATTTACCACCACAACAAAAAGAATGAAATACCTAGAAATAAACCTACCTAAGGAGGCAAAAGACCTTTACTCAGAAAACTATAAAACACTGATGAAAGAAATCAAAGAGGACATAAACAGATGGAGAGATATACCATGCTCCTGGATTGGAAGAATCAATAATGTGAAAATGGCTATACTACCCAAAGCAATCTACAGGTTCAATGCAACGCAATCCCTATCAAATTACCAATGGCATTTTTCACAGAACTAGAATAAAAAATTTTACAATTTGTATGGAAACACGAAAGACCCCGAATTGCCAAAGCAATCTTGAGAAAGAAAAACGGAGCTGGAGGAATCAGGCTCCCTGACTTCAGACTATACTACAAACCTACAGTAATCCAAAGAGTGTAGTACTGGCACAGAAACAGAAACATAGATCAATGAAACAGGATAGAAAGACCAGAGATAAACCCACGCACATATGGTTACCTTATCTTTGACAAAGGAGGCAAAAATATACAATGGAGAAAAGACAGCCTCTTCAATAAGTGGTGCTGGGAAAACTAGACAGCTACATGTAAAAGAATGAAATTAGAACACTCCCCAACAACATACACAAAAATAAACTCAAAATGGATTAAAGACCTAACTGTAAGGGCAGACACTATAAAACTAGTAGGGCAAGATGTAGGCAGAACAGTCTATGACATAAATCACAGCAAGATCCTTTTTCACCCACCTCTTAGAGTAATGGGGAAAAAAAAGGGACCTAATGAAACTCAAAAATTTTGCACAACAAAGGAAACCATAAAGATGAAAAGACAACCCTCAGAATGGGAGAAAATATTTGCAAATGAAGCAACTGACAAGGATTGATCTCCAAAATATACAAGCAGCTCATGCAGCTCAGTATCAAAAAAACAAACAACTCAATCCAAAAATAGGCAGAAGACCTAAATAGACATTTCTCCAAAGAGGACATACAGATGGCTAACAAATACATGAAAAGATGCTCAACATCACTAAACATTAGAGAAATGCTAATCAAAACCACAATGAGGTATCACCTCACACCAGTCAGAATGGCTACCATAAAAAATCTAGAAACAGTAAATGCTGGTGTGGAGAAAAGGGAACCCTATAGCACTGTTGGTGGGAATGTAAATTGATACAGCCACTATGGAGAACAGTATGCATGCTCCTTAAAAAACTAAAAATAGAACTACCATATGACGCAGCAATCCCACTCCTGGGCATATACCCTGAGCAAACCATAATTCAAAAAAATACATGTACCACAATGTTCATTGTAGCACTATTTACAATAGCCCGGACATGGAAGCAACCTAAATGTCCATCAACAGATGAATGGATAAAGAAGATGTGGTGCATATATACAATGGAATATTACTCAGCCATAAAAAAGGAACAAAACTGCGTTATTTGTAGTGAGGTGGATGGACTTAGAGTCTGTCATACAGAGTGAAGTAAGTCAGAAAGAGAGAAACAAATACCGTATGCTAACACATATATATGGAATCTAAAAAAAAAAAACATTCTGAAGAACCTAGGGGTAGGACAGGATTAAAGATGCAGATGTAGAGAACGGACTTGAGGACACAGTGGGGGAAGGGGAAGCTGGGACAAAGTGAGAGAGTAACATTGACATATATACACTACCAAATTAAAATGGATGGCTAATGGGAAGCTGCTGAATAGCACAGGGAGATCAGCTCAGTGTTTTGTGACTACCTAGAGGGGTGAGATAGGGAGGGTGGGAGGGAGGCTCAAGAGGGAGGGGATATTGTGATATATGTATACCTATGGCTGATTCACTTTGTTATACAGCAGAAACTGATACAACATTGTGAAGCAATTATACTCCAGTAAAGATGTGGAAAAAAATGTCTCAACATTGAAGTAAAAAGATATACTGTGAAAATCATTCTAAATGGTGAAAGACTGAATGTTTTCTCCCTAAGACTGGGGACAAGGCAAAGATATCCACTCTCACTACTTCTATGTAGCATTGTGTTGAAAGTCTTATCCAGTTCACGAAGGCAAGAAAAAGAAATAAAGGTAAATATGTTGAAAAGGAAGAAACAGAACTGTCTTACCTGACCAATGACACAATTGTCTGTGGAGAAAATTCCAAGGAACCTCCACAAGTACTCCCAGAACTAATAAGTGAATTTAGAAAAGTTGCAGGATACAAAGTAAATATTCAAAAATCTATCAGATTCTGTGTTTCAGAAATGAACAATTGGAAGCTGAAACAAAATCAAAGCAACAACAAAATATTATTTAAAGCCAGTACCTACAGACGTCCATAGCCTTTGAAGATCGGGTGGGAAAGGCTTCAACCCATCCTGTGAAAGTGTCAACAAACAGCAGAAGATATTTATATCCTGATCGTGGGGGAATTTGAGTGAAATCTAACTGCCAGTCTTCCCCTGGATATGTCCCTCGGTATTGAATTGGCCTGAGTAATGAAGAGGGGAATTGGATGGGCCTGTGGGTTATTACGGGCACATAAATCACAGACAAGTGTTACTTGTTTTACTGTTCTTTTAAGCCCCTTCCCTGAAAAATGCTTTTGCATCAAGTCCCAGGGTACATCCCTCTCTTCCTGACTCCCAGCCTCACCATATCGCATTCCATAGGAATGGCGAAACTAGTATGAGGGTGGTAAGAAATTTCCGGGATTTAGGAACCTCAAAACTTTCTTGCTAAATGTAAAGCACTCTGTATAAGCTTTATTGTTGTTGTGTTTAAGATAAATACTAGGAAAGTTTATCTTTTTGGTTGCTATTTTAATTGAATATTTACAAAATTATCTAGTTCTGCTTGATTTGGTAACTTTTCCCATCAATTATTTTATGGTTTCTTTTTAAGAACTACATTGGATTTTTAAAATATCAAAGAGTAACATAAGCTAATGGTAGCAAATCAAAGCACAGAAGTTTAAAAAGAAGAAGCTAATAATTCTCATCCCTTTCCCTTCCCACTCTTGTGTGTAATCACCCATTCTTCCGTACTTTTCTCTATTCTCAATAAGCAAAAATATACATACATGTATGGTCCTCTCTCAGCCATTTTTTGTACAAATGGGATTAAATCAGCTACTTACATGTCAACTTGTTCAATCATGGGTATGTACCCATGAAATTATTTCAATAACAGGATAATATTTCACAGTGTGGCAGATTAGAAAATACCACAAATTCTTTGCTAATCCTTCCACTGAGTGGTAGAATCTAATGTCCCTCTTCTTAACTTTGGGCTGGACTTGGTGACTTACTTGCCTAATCAATAGATGGAGGCAGAAGCCATGCTATTTAAAGCTTCTACCTTCGTCTCTTGGAACCCAGGCACCGTGCTGTTAGGAAGGCCAAACAGCTCCATTCAGAGACCCCCACGGAGAGACCCATTTGGACAAGATCCTAGGCACATGCTGGGTGAGCACCCACCAAGAGCCAGCACCAACTCCCCAGTCTTATGAGCGAGTGGTCTCCAAAGTGGCTTCCCTTCCAGTTTCAGAAGAGCTGTAGCAGCTGATGCTGCCCAGAGCAGGGGTTGGTTGTTCCTGCCATGCCCCATTCAAATTGCTCATTCATGAGCAAAATGAATGATGCTTATTGTTTTAAAATACTAGGTTTTGTGGAGGTTTGCTGAAAATCAATAAATAATCAGAATGCAAATAATCAGGATATCTAGATATCTTAATTTACTCATCATGAAACCATTCCCCTATGTATAAACATTTCCCTTATATTTCAGGGTTTTTTCCCCCCATGACTTCTAATAATCCTGCAACAAACATACAATAAATAGTACTGCAGGATCTGTTTACTGCATTTGATGCTGTTGGTTTTTCCTCAAACATCCTGTGGGTTTTTTTTTATGGTACATGATTTATAGAACAGACAATATCTGGGTGTTTCTAAACTTTCAGGCTTGCCATGCTGCTCCATCAATCCTTCCCATTCTATTTTTCTGATGCTTTTTATTAGTGACAGATGCTGACTCTTCTTCCCACACATTAAGAAAAACACTTAGTTTGATTTTTAACAGAATCAACAGGATGAGTCATGGCATTCTTTAAAGTTTAATCTCTCTTTTTAGAACTCTTTGAATTGCCATCATGCTACATCCAGTCTTTTGCATGTTTTAGAAAAATTAGTGCAAGCAGCAAAGGCAATAGTCTTTGAAAATGCTTTCTGAGCCCACAGAATCTGGATTCTTTGCCATTTATCCAAAAACACTGCATTCTTTTTCTATTCTCTGCTGAGAAAACCAATGTTTTGGCAAGTTTTTTTCTCCTCTTCATTATTAAGGTGATTTCAAAACACGAAGCTGGCTGTGTGTGCAGTTGGTCTAATTTCAATGAAATTTGTTTGCTGCTTTTCAGATATGGTACATCAGAATTGATTTGGTGCTTCCTGTGGCATTATATCACCCTCATGCTTCTTTCAAGCTTCATGAGAACTAAAGGTGACAATTCCACTGGAACCATATGATCCCTATTACTTTAGCCCTTTAAAATTGGAAATCTAAGTTCAAGTTTCTGCTGCTGCTTGCACTTTGACTAGAGGATACCATGGGGAAGGACTCCACATTCAAATATGAAATAAAGAACCTAGTGAGGC
Source organism: Mesoplodon bidens (assembly GCF_964165515.1). Taxonomy (NCBI): domain Eukaryota; kingdom Metazoa; phylum Chordata; class Mammalia; order Artiodactyla; family Ziphiidae; genus Mesoplodon; species Mesoplodon bidens. Next base: position 67,588,287 of record NC_138178.1, read on the forward strand.
TGGGAAGTTGCCAGGGAAAGCTGGCTGCTTACCAAAGACTTACAAGGTTCATTTACCTCAGTACATTGATCACATACAAAACCTGAGTCTCAGCATTTTCATTAGCAAGGGGGCAAAATGGACATATCTCAGTAATATTCCCACCATTCAAGATAACACTAAAAGGTAGCACAAATGAACATTAGAATGCCAGCTTCTTCATGTAATGACTAATGTGGAATGTAATGACTAATGTAGAATGTACATACATCAGAAATCCCTCTGTTTTGTTACATAAACATCTACCCTGGAATGTAATAACTAGAGCAACCAATAAAGAACCTATGCAAGGAGATACACTAAAATTATAAATAAATTAAAGTGAAATTCTTAAAAAATGTTCAAGTGACCCAGAAAGAAAGATAAAGAAAACAGAGAGAAAAGAAAAAAGGAAACAAATAGAAAACAAAATATAAATAGGCAGACTTAATCCCTAACATATCAGTAATTACATTAAATATAAATTGTCTAAATACACCAATCAAAAGACAGAGATTCATAGAGTTGATTAAAAAATGACCCGATTATATGGCAGCTACAAGAAACTCACTTCAAATATAATGATATAATCAGGTTGAAAATGATGGAAATAATATTATATATAAACATTAATCAAAAGAAAGTTGAAGTGGATATGTTATCACATAGACTGGACCTTAAGGTAAAGAAAATTACCAGGGACTGAAAGGTACATTTCATAATTATATAAGGATATAGCAATTCGAAATATGTATGCACCAATCAACATGGTTGCAAAATATGTGAAGAAAAACTGATAAAATTAAAAGGCAAAATCCACATAGTTATTGTTGGAGATTGCAATACTCCTTCCTCTCTCTACAACTGATAGAACCCAGCATCAACCAGCAGGATCTAATCAACATTTAGAGAGCACTACACCCAACAGCAGTGGAGTATACATTCTTTTCAAGCACCCATGGAATATTTACCAAACCGAACCGTCTCCTGAGCCATTAGGTGGACTTCAACAGATGTAAAATAATTGAAATCACATGGAATTTGTACTATGGCCATGGTGGACTCAAATTAGGAATTGATAACAAAAAAATAACAGAAAAATCTCCTCACTCTTAGAACTACACAACATACTTCTAAATAGTCCATGGCTCAAAGAGGAAGTATCAAAGTTTAAGCATTTAAGTTTAAAAAGTACATTGAACTGAATGAAAATACAATATATAATAAGTTCTGGGATAGAGACTTTTGCTTCTGGAAAGATGGAATAAATGTACTTTTTTCTTATTCCTCCCACTAAGTTCAGGTAAAACCCTTAAACATTATATATAAAACTAACCTAAGATGACTCTGAAAGGTGGAGAGAAGAAGACAGATCAGTTAGGGAACTTGGGTCTGGAGAAATGACATGGTGATGTGTTCCCTGGATTTTTCTTTCTGCCTCATCTATTCCGCACCTAGTGCTAAAGAAGCCAGCAACGTGCTAACAGGAAATTACAGATAAAAAACAAAGAAACAAACAAAAGAAACCTGCATTCTGTATCCAGAGAACCAGGAAAGGGTCAGCCTAGCAAGACAGAAAATGTTTAGACAATAAGCACCCTACCTCAGCCCAACTTTACAGAAACACCTGCAGCCCCAGCCCACCCCTTGAAGGCAAGGGCCAGGTGCTGAGTCTAGCCTTCCATGTTTGCCAAGCTGCAACAAGATGACATAACTGCTCCCCTACAGGTGCGTTATGTTGGGGAAGGCCTAGTGGGAGGTCAGGACTTTGGTTCTCGACGAGTGTTAATAAGGCCCTATCCCCCTGCAGTGCCAATGGAGGCCACAAGAGGCTATAAAAAGGCACCCTGCTTCTGTGCCAAGGTGGTGTCAGTGGGCATCGTAGGGAACTGGGCCTCCCACCCCTGCTCAGCAGTAATGAGGGGCCCTCCCCTCAAGGAGTCAAAGTTGGCCAGGTAGGAACCTGAACTTCGACTCCCACCTGGCATCAGTGAGGTGGAACCCTCTCTCTCCATGCAAGTGGTGTCAGAGGAAACCTCTAAAACAAAAGATTTAGATAAGATCCAATTTCACAATGTATTAATAGTATCACAAATGTTCAGGTTTCAATGGAAATCCATCATACCAAGAGCTAGGAAAATCTCAACTTGAAATGTAAAAACTATCAATAGATATCAACACAGAGATGACACAGATGTTAGAATTTTCTAACAAAGATTTTAAAGCAGCCATCATAAAACTGCTTTGAACGAGAAAAGAATTACCAACATCAGCAATGAAATGAGGGATATCAATATGGACCAAGCGGATGTGTTAAAGATAATAAGGAAATATTATAAACAGCTCTAGACACATAAACTTGACATCTTAGATAAAATGGACCAATTCCTTGAAAAGCACAAATTACTACAATACACCCAAAATAAAACAGATATTTGAATAGTCCCATAATCATTAAGGCAATTTATTTTGTAATTTGAAGCTCCCCTAAAAGAAATCTTTAGGCTAGATGGTTTCACTGGGAGAATTCTACCTAAAGTTTGTGAAGAATTAGATTTTCCAAGTCAGTATTTCCCTGATACCATCTAGACAATGGCAGTACAAAAAAGAGAAAACTGCAGACAAATATCCATCATGAGTATGAACACAAATGTCCTTAACAAAACATTAGAAATTGAATCAATGTATAAAACAACTTATACAGCATAACCAAGCGGGATCTAGGTTAGGGATGCAAGGCTGGTTCAGTAATCAAAACTGATCAATACAATGTACCATATTGACAGGCTAAAAACAAACAAACAAAAAATCACATGACCATACAAATGATGTAGAAAAAAGCAGGTGACAAATTTCAACACCCATTTATGATAAAACTCCCAGCAATCTAGGGAAAGAAGGAAGTTCCTCAACATGATAAAGAATATGTACATAAACCCTACAGAATAGCAAATTTAATGATAGAGGAGTGAATGCTTTCCCCCTAAGACTGAGGACAAGGCAAGAGGTCTGCTCTCACCATTTTTACTCAGTACAGTTCTGGAAGTTCTAGCTGATACAGTCAGGCAGGTGAAAGAAATGAAAGGCATATAGATCATAAAGAAACTGTGTCTATAATTCAGATGACATGGTGGTCTAGGTAGAAAATTCCAAGGAGTTTCTGTCCCCCCCAAAAAAAACACACCTCCTAGAGTAAGTGAGGCTAGCAAGTTTGCAGGAAAGAAAGTCAACGCACAAAAAATCAATTGTGTTTATATATGATATAATAGCAGTGAACATGTGGAAACTGAAATTGAAAATACAATACCAGTTACATTCACTGAGAAAAAAAATGAAGTACTTAGATGTAAAGCTAACAAAGCATGTGCAGGACTCATACTGAAAACTAAAAAAACTACAAAACTACTAACACTACACAAATATGCCAGACATATGTAATTTATACGTATAACTTAATTTGAAGAAAAACTTCTGTGTCTTGCTGTAAATATTTTGATAATTTTTTGTGAATTCAATACACTGCACTATTGTATTATCTTTTATAATGTAATCTTTAAAAAGTGTAATGGTACAAACAGTGGTTGAGAACATAGGTTGGTAGAACTTTTATTGCAACATACATTGGTTCAACCAATTGGCATTATCTTTTAAATGCTTAAATTATATTTGAATTGATTTGACAACACGAATAAAGCACTATTTTGTGCCATTCACTGTTCTAAGCGCTTTACATAGTCTGACTCATTTAATTCCCCAATCTTCTAAAGCACATACTACCCACAGTGCTACTTCAAGAAACTGAGGGGGGCCTCCCTGGTGGCGCAGTGGTTGAGAGTCCGCCTGCCGATGCAGGGGATACGGGTTCGTGCCCCGGTCCGGGAGGATCCCATATGCCGCGGAGCGGCTGGGCCCGTGAGCCATGGCCGCTGAGCCTGCGCATCCGGAGCCTGTGCTCCGCAACGGGAGAGGCCACAACAGTGAGAGGCCCGCATACCGCAAAAAAATAAAAAATAAAAATAAAAAATAAAATAAAAAAAGAAACTGAGGAACAGAGGCATTAACTCTTTTGCCTAAGATACATCAAATAAGTGGGAAAGCCAGCATCCAACTCCAGGTCCTCTTGTTCTAGTATCCATTCCTCTGTCCACTCTGTTATGCACACACTGACCCTATGGCCACCTGACTCCACTCCTAGGTAATATCTTTTAGAACTTTGTTCCAGAAAGCACATAAAAAGATGTGCCTTGCAGCATTGCTTGTGAATATGTGTGGACAATCCACATGTTTATGAACACAACAATAGAAGATATATTATGACATTCACACAATAGAATTTTACACAGCAGTTAAAATTAATGTACTAGAATTACATGCAACAATATATACAAATCTAAGAAACATAATGTAAGTGAAAAGCAGAAGATCGTTTCTGGTAGAGGAGTACTTAAGTAAAGCTACAAAGAAGTAAAACTAAATGATATACTGTCTAGAGATACATGCTTTACAGTAAAAACTCTTTTTTAATGAACAAAAGATAAAAATAGTAATAATAAGTGCTTGCCTCTGGTTGGAATGAGGAGGAGGTAGACAAGGCGGAACCAAGCTTACTTTGTCTGCCTTGGTTCTTAAGTTGGCACATTGGTGGATGGTTCAGTATTGGCTTGATTATCATTCTTTATAGCATCATAAATGTTATAGTGTTTGGTTTGTATCAAATATAGTAGAATAAAAATCTTTAAAAATTAATGAAGAACAAGTTCAGGAAAAAATAGTCAGTAAGACCAAAAACTGGTTCTTAGAAGGACTCTCCCACCCCCCCAAAAAAAATCAAACCTTGGCAAACCTTGATCCAAAATAATAATAACAATAACAACAACAATAATACAGCAACAATGACCACACCGGAAGAAAGGAAATGTAGCTACTGATATAGAGGAAATGTATTAAATTTATACAATACATAGGCTTTATTTTAACAAATTTGAATTTATACAAAATTGTTTTTTAACTAAATTTTAAGAGCTCCAAATTGATTCAGGAAATAGATTTTTTTAAACTAATATTCATCAAATGTTTACAAGTAGCCGAGCAATGAATGATGGTCAATTTGGACAGCGTGCTGGGCCCCATTCCCAGTACTGCAGGCATTAGACTCACCTGATCTTTTCTACCACCCTCTGAGGTGGGAGCTGCTATTGCCTTTATAGATTTTACAGATGTGGATACTGTGGGGAGGAGAGGTGAGGTAGCCTCCCAAATTTAATCAACTTCTAAGTGAAAGGTGGGGACTTGAACCCAGTGAGCTTGGCTCCAGGCAGGGATTCGAACCCAGCTGGTTTGGCTCTAGAGCCTGACATTGTGACCACCTTGCTGGGCTGGTACTGACCTGCAGAGGCTCCCCATGCCCCAGGAGGCCCCAGACTCGGATATCACATGGTATCCTGGAGGCGGGGACACCCATGCAGATAAACTGTGCCAGAGCAGAGACAATATGGAGAACCCCCAGCCCTCATGTGATGATAATGCTGAGGCAGGGTGAGGGTGGGTACATCTTGACGTGTTTTCTGTAGCAGATGGGGAGGCTGGAAATTGGCCTGCTGGTCATGGTAATTCACAGAACTCGAGAGCTTACTATCTGCCCTCTCCGCCCCGTCTCAGCCCCACGGTCTCCACCGGCCACTCAGTGGCCCTGCACTGGGCACTTCTTTGACCCTCGTTGGACAGGTGATCATACCCTGGACCCTCTGCTAGTGACTCCTGCTCCCAGGAGGCTGGGCTGGGGTTCAAAACACTGGACCCTACAGCCGCATTGTCAGTAAAGATAATTAGTGTCCTCCTCCTGCCTTAGAAAACCAAACAGAACTTCCTCCAGACAGAAGATGACTGATTATATAAAATTGTCCAGGAACAATGCTCCTCTTTTACCCATACCCGCTCAGGAGCAGATGCAGAATTTGGCATGGAAGCTGGGTAAGGGCACTTTGCCTTTGTATTCTACACTCTTCTGTTCTTTTTTTTTCCTCCAAGAAATGAATTCATGTTATTATTCTGCTACCAATTCTGCTGTGTGGGTTTTACTCCTACACCACCAAGCAATTCTCCAATACCAGCTGGGTACTCTACAATTCAACTCAGCTCTTATACTATTTACCTGGAGAGGGCATCTGATCCCGCAGGGGAAGGGTTCAGTCCTGCAAGACTGCCTTCCCCCTGCCCCGACACACATTTCTGATGCCAGTCAAGTCCAGGTTGTCAGCTGTGCTTCTGACCCACTGGCTATAGATCAGAGGTCCCCAAAACTCCCCACATTGGGTTCAACTAATTTGCTAGAGTGGCTTACAAGACTCAGAGAAATAGTTTCTTACTAGATTACTAGTTTGTTGTAAAAGGATATAACTCAGGGAACAGGCAGATGGAAGAGGTGCACAGGGCGAGGTGTGGGGAAAGCACGGAGCGTCCACACCCTTTTTAAGCCCTCGACACTCCCAGAATCTCCATATGATCACCAATCTGGAAAGCTCTCCAAGTACAGTCCTTTCTGGTTTTATGGAGGCTTCATTACATAGACATGATTAAAATCATTGGTTACCTGTGACTGATTCCACCTCCAGGCTCTCTCCCGTCCCCAGAGTGTGGGTGGGGCTGAAAGTTCCAACCCTCTATTCACAGGGATGGTTCCCTGGCAACCAGCCCTTATCCTTAAGGGCTTTCCAAAAGTCACTTCATTAACACAAACACAGGTGTGGTCAAAAAGGGTTTGTTTTGAATATCAAGACACCTCTATAGCTCTTATCACTAAGGTAATTCCAAGGGATTTAGGATCTCTGTGCCAGAAACAGAGATGAAGACCAAATTATATATATTTCTTCTTATAAATCACAATATCACACGTGGGTTGTGCAAATTTTTTAGAAAGGTAAAAAGGGCTGGTGCCACTTACACAACAGAACTTTTATAAAGGACCAAACTTAACTTACACAATAGCTGCATGGTCTGCACCTGGACCATAGCAGGTACTCAGAAAGAACATTATTTTGTCAATTTAAAATGCTTTATAGAAGTAGATGAAGTGAGGTGATGGGATCTCAGAGCCCCGTGACCTTCTGGGAATCATCTGCAAAGATGTGCGGACCATGAGGAAGGCAACGCCAGTGGCAGGGGGTCAAGACACCTTCCCCTGGTGAAGAAGCGCTGGGTGGTCGAGGTCGCTGCCATTTTTTTTTTTTTTTGCGGTACACGGGCCTCTCACTGTTGTGGCCTCTCCCGTTGCGGAGCACAGGCTCCGGACGCGCGGGCTCAGCGGCCATGGCTCACGGGCCCAGCCGCTCTGCGGCATGTGGGATCCTCCCGGACCGGGGCACGAACCCGTGTCCCCTGCATCGGCAGGCGGACTCTCAACCACTGCGCCGCCAGGGAAGCCCTCGCTGCCTTTTTGATGGAAACAGCCCTTTGCACTCACCGTGGGCCAAGTACCTGGAAGACAAGACAGAGGAGAGGAGCACACCAGCACTCTGGGAAGAATGAAGGAGGGAGCAGAGGCTCTGCAGGAAGGCTCAGCTCTGGTGTCTCGCCTGCCCTGGGCCCCTCTGCTAGGCTTGCAGGACCTCACCTCAGCACCTGTGCCAAGCTGGGAACTTTCTCCTCGTTTGGGAAATTGCTTCTGTCTTTCCACATATGAGGAAGCTGAGGCCCGCAGGCTGGAGTCCGGCTGCCCAGTTTCCTGGCTCAGGGCTCCTGCTCCTCAGGTAGGCGTGGGCCCTTGGCTGCTGCCTCCCACCCACACCGTGCAGTTTGCAGGGCTGAGGGCGAAGGCCAGACCAAAAGCCACCAGACAGTTCCTTAGAGTGTGCGGTCTGCAACACCCCCAGTACGAATATTTTAGGCCCATGTCATCAGTACCTGAGCAATTCTAGAGCCACTGAGGCCCTGGCCTGGGAGGAGGGGTTAGTGGCTGGGGGCCTCGGCATCGTCCCCTGTCCTCTGCTCTGCGAAACTTGGGCAGGTCATGCAGACCAAGCAGTGTGCAGCCTGGGCCTAAGGAGGGAATTCCATGGTTCTGCCGTCCGGCTTTGGCTTGCCAGGGGTCTGGCTTTCCTGCTCACTCTGAAACCACCTAGAGAGGGCCTTTGGGAACTCTCTGAGGCCGCTGTTGGCACTGCCAGAGCTGAAGAGTGTGCAGAGATAAGGCCGTGATGCCCAGGGCCTGCCCCAGAGCACAGCGAGCCTGGACCGGCCACCCTCAAACTCTGGGGAGAGGGAGGGCCCACTGCTGCTTTGCCAAGAGGCAGCTACCTGCCAGGGGAGTTGCTCAAGAAGGGATGTTTTTAACAGTTTTACCCATTTGTTCATGGACTTAGTAAACATTGGCCAACCACTAGTTCTTCCTTACAAGGGTGCCCAGTTGGGGGCAAGGTCACTTGGCCCTGAAGGGCAAATGATTACCTGCAGAGGAGTCTACCTTCTTGCATTTTCTATCAGGGAAAGCAAAGAATTGTATACAGAACATTCAGAGCTGCTTGAAGATGTTGCCACACTTGCCAGATTTTGGAGCTGCGGTTTTCCTTTGGGCTAAATCTCGGAACCACCAGCAGGAGAAGAAATCTCCTCTGGGGAGGAAGGTCAGTCATCATGTAGCTCAAACAGTTACTTTGGGGCGCCACCTAATGGTTAAAGGTCCAAGCTGCTCATCTCAAGGTCAGGTGGAGGTAGGGGTGGGGAGGACGAGAATAGGGAGGGTGCAGGCAGAGAGGTCGGAGGGAAGGTGGCTTCCCCGACTTTGTGGGCTCTGAGACCTGGGAAGAGCACATGCACCGAACGTCACTCCAATCCTAGGACCCGCCTTTGCTTCTTTCTCTGACCCCGCTCGCAGCCGTTTTATTGGGCATACTCTGACGTTCCTGGTGGAAATGCAACGGGACATAGCTCGATGGAGATAATTGGCAATATGGAGCAAAATCACGTGTACTTTTGCCCTTTGACCTGGCATTCTAGAGAGCCATGCCAAAAATACTCTGAGAAAATAATGATAATAATAATAATAATAATGTGTGACGTACTAGGCACTGCAGGATTTTTCGTTACAGCAAAGGACTCAGAATAACTCAAATGCCCATCACAAGGGCCTGATGACATACACTGGTCTACATCCCACAAACAATTCCAGCCAGTGGTCCAGGCTCTGCAGTGGTGACAAACAACACTCAGAGCCCAGTCTGGAGTGTGGCTGGTCCCTGGGGCGGTGGGGAAGGACAGCAGGGCGAGCCCAGAGCCCGTAGTTAAGGAGCCGTCTACTCACACCTCATTCCTAAAAGCCAGCTTTGTGTGCCGACTTTGTGTGTCCACCATTGTGTTTCCCGCGTCTGTGGCCAGTGTGTTCCTGCTGAGCGCCCACCTTGTGTCTTGATGCTGTGTGCCTGACGTGGTATACTCAGTGCTGTGTGCCTGGCATTTGGCACCAGGCATTGTGTGTCTGACTTTGTGTACACAGCACTGTGTGCCAGCTCGTGTTTGCCCGGCTCCATATGCGTAGCAGTGTGTGCATGGTTCTGTGGGCCCGGAGCTGTGTGCTCAGCGTTGTGCATCTGATACAATGTTGTATGTCCAGGGTGTGTACCTAACACATGTGCTCAGCATTTTGTTCCTGGTGTGTGTGCATGCCTGGGACCGTGTGTTCAGTGTTGTGTGCCCTGTGCTGTGTGCCTGGTGTTGTGGGTCTAGTTTTGTGTGTCCAGCATTATATGTTGCATGGTGTTGCCTGGCGTTGTGTGTCCGGAATTGTGTTCCTGGAGTGTGGACCTGGCCTTGTGGGCTGAGAGTGTGTGCCCAGCATCGTGTGCCTGGCTCTGTGTTCCCAGAATTTTGGTCCTGCCGCGTGTACCCGGTGTGTGCATCTGGCACGTACTGCAGCCTTGTGAGCTCAGTGTCGTGTTCCCAGAGATTGGGCCTGGTCTGGGGTGCCTCCCAGGGGTTGTCTGATGTGTGTGTCTATTGCCTGGGGTCTTGTGCGTAGCACCAGGTAGTGTGGGCCCACTGTTGTGTGCATGGGATTTTGTGCCCTATTTGGGTTTCTGGCAGTTGTGCCTGGTGTTATACTCTGAGCGTGTGCCAGGCTTGTGTGCCCCAAGTGTGTGTGCCTGACACTCGTGTCAATGTTTTGTGCCTGGTGTTATGTGCCCCACAGAGTACGCATAGCACTGTGTTTTGGCGTGTGTGTCTGGTGTGTGTTACTAGCATATGCTCTTGCCATGTGTACCTGGCATTGTGTCAGCATCTGTTCCTGCTGTGGGTGCCAGGCATGTCCCTGGTGTGTGTGAAGGTGTGTGTTCCTATCACGTGTGCCCAGCTTGCTGGGCTGTCATTGTAGGCCTGACTTTGTGTGCCAGTGTTTTGGTGCTGGTGCTGCGTGTTTGGCAATGCATGCTTGGTGTGTGTGTCCACTCTCGTGTGCCTGGAGTGTGGGCCTGTGTGTGGCCAGTGTTTCCTGCCCAGTGTGTGTGTCTGGTGCTGTGTCCTGGTGACGTGTGTCCTGTGATGTACACCTTGTGTTTGCAGCCTGGGCACTGGCGAATGTGCCTGGTATTGTGTGCCCAGCCTGGCACATGTACGTGGCATCATGTGCCTGGCACCCAGCGGCCCCATTGTGCAGCTTAGTCCTGACTCACACCTGCTGGAGGCACTGGTGTGGCTGTGCCATCCCTCTGCAGGGTGGGGTTCAGGGCCCATCCTGCCCTTGTCCCCGTGAGGGTCCATGTAGCCCCTTCCTCTCCGTGAGCTCACATCCCTGTTAACACACTTCTGCTCGGGAGACTCCCAAGTTTAGCCTCTTCAGGGGATCAGCCTCCGTCTCAAAGACACCCCATTCATTTGGGGAGTCCCAGCAGGGTAAGGCCCCCACAGCAGGTGGCTCACGCAGGCCTTGTCTCCTGGGCCTGGTGAGGCTGCAGACAGAGCTGAGTTCCTGGAGGGGCCTCAGGCCCGGTCGGGCGCTGCCATCCAAGCCTGAATACGGAGGAGACTTGTTCCCCCAATTCTGTGTTGTCCCCAAAGCAGCATGACTCCCAGCTCACATCTCACACACTCCCTCAAAAATCTCCCCTTCGTCTCTGCTTCCCTTTCCCTGTGGGGCACAGACGGAGTTCCCAGGGCCTCCTTGCACGGTGGACCCCTGCTCCCCTCTCAGGCCCTCCTCCTCTTATCCCCAGCGCCCTGGCGGGCCCCCTCTTCGCACGCAGACATGGGCTTGGACGGGACTCTAGTTCCCAAGGGTGACGTGTGTCCTGCCCAGGAAGGGTGTCTGCGTGGTGTAAGTTCGCGGGCCCTGCGGGGGCCACCGTACATCCAGTCCTGCAGGCCCAGCCCCCCGGGAACAGCAGCAAAACCCAACACCAAGGCTAAGGACAGGCTGTGGTAGCACATCATGTGCGGGGCGTTGGAATTTTGAGATGATTGTAGATTTCTGTGCAGTTATATGTCCGAATGCCTCAAGCAGATTTTTTTCTTTTAAAATTTTCCCAACTATTACCTAGCTTTGCAAAACTTAGCTATTTCTACTCTGAGGGTCATGAGAGGGGCCGGGTAGAAAGGTTTGTTGTCTGAAGCTCTGGGAGACTAATTTCATTAGCACCAACTATGACAGGGCTTGTGATTAAGATCAAGGATTAGAAACGCTGTCTTTGCCTACTTGCAGCCTGTTTCCCACCCATGAAACTTTTATTTTAAAATATGAATTTGTAACCAAAAGTATCACATTAATAAACGAAAGAGGCGGCTTCCCCTCCCACCTTGACTGGGCCCAGTTTTCAGGCCTCCTGGCTGAGCGGGACACCTCCTGATGCAGCCACCAGGTGGCAGAGCCCACTCTGTCCAGGGAAGCAGGTCCTCTGCCACCTCTTCCATAGCTGGACGAGGGACCTTTGCCTGTTGCAAGAGCCTGTCTCACCTCAGACCCCTTCTGAATGGGGATAAGAGGTGAGACATCAAAGTCAGTCAATGACTTGGACCTCCAGACAAGCGGAAGAGGTGAACGTCATTCAAAGCAGGGAGATTATCATACTAAGTGAAGTAAGCCAGACAGAGAAAGACAAATATATGATTTCGCTTTATATGTGCAATCTAAAAAAATGATACAAATGAACTTATTTACAAAACAGAAACAGACCCATAGACATAGAAAACAAACTAATGATTACCAAAGGGGAAACGGGGGGAGGGATAAATTAGGAGTTTGGGATTAGCAGACACAAACTACTATCTATAAAACAGATACGTAACAAGGACCTACTGTATAGCACAGGGAACTATACTCAATATTTTGTAATAATCTATAAGGGAAAAGAATCTGAAAAAATAGACATATATGTACATAAAACTGAATCATTTTGCTGTACACCTGAAACTAACACAACATTGTAAATCAACTATAATTCAAAAAAATTAAAATAAAAGCAGGGAGCTTAAAAATGTATAGAAAAGCACAAACCCAACTGTATAACAAGCATTTACAAAACGTGTGTGTGTGTGTGTGTGTGTGTGCTTTCATACGATTACAGAGCAAAACGACCCACTTGGGCTATTGGATGCTTTAATTTTAATTTAATGTCTTAAAATCAGGACTTGCCTGTGTTTCCCCGCTGGCCGTCAGAAGCATCCAATCCTCCACTTCTGTTTATCTCCTTAATTCGAGGGTCTGGGTGGGAAGGGGCTCAGAGACTGCATTCTCTGGGACTCTCTGACTGAAAAGAAGTCAACCAGAGACATTCCCTCCTGAAATCCCAGGACTGTTCAGGTTTGAAGCAAACCTGACATAGGTGCTGTTGTCTGGGGCTCAGCTCTCTGGATCCTGCAGCATCCTGACGCCACAACCCTTCCTGCTCAATCCTGGAGGCTGTGCTATGGTCCTGCCCTGACTCAGGTTCCCTGCAGTTCCTGAGACGCTGATGTTATTTTTCTTTTCAGTGCTCTTATATATGTATTTTCTTCTTCTTTCTAAGCATACAGAGCCCTGTGGGAGGCACTGTCGTGTGTTAGGACCATCGCTGACCTATACCCACCCTGCCAGGCCTGGTTCAGTGCCCTCTGTTCTGGGAAACCCTCTACACTCCCGGGGAGACCCCCAGCCATGCTCGTGACCCAGAGCTCAGGGAGCACATGTACCTCAGTCCCGCGCTGCCCTTGGCTCTGGGGATCACAGGAAAGTGCCTCTCCCACAGGGCGAGGGCGGGGGTTTGCGCGTCTGTTCCAGCGTGTGTGGGAAATTAAATCTCATATTGTATTTTGCAGCTAATTATGTCCATGCTCTGTCTTATCCGGTTCAGCTTAAAGGACCAAAGTCCTCCAGAGTCCCTGCTGCCTCGGGAGAACTCACTGTGCTCTATGAACCTTCCCCCACGCTGCAACTTCTGGAAAGGACCTTTCAGAAAACAGGTTTTTGAATTTTTAAGTTTACATTTAAAAGTAGTTGTTTGATAATTGAATATGGTCAGGCTCTGAAATTGTGTATTCTTTTTTTTTTAACATCTTTATTGGAGTATAATTGCTTTACAATGGTGTGTTAGTTTCTGCTTTATAACAAAGTGAATCAGTTATACATATACATATATCCCCATATCTCTTCCCTCTTGTGTCTCCCTCCCTCCCACCCTCCTTGTTCCACCCCTCTAGGTGGTCACAAAGCACTGAGCTGATCTCCCTGTGCTATGTGGCTGCTTCCCACTAGCTATCTATTTTACGTTTGGTAGTGTATATATGTCCATGCCACTCTCTCACTTTATCACAGCTTCCCCTTCCCCTTCCCCATATCCTCAAGTCCATTCTCTAGTAGGTCTGTGTCTTTATTCCCGTCTTACTCCTAGGTTCTTCATGACATTTTTTTTTTCTTAGATTCCATATATATGTGTTAGCATACGGTATTTGTCTTTCTCTTTCTGAAATTGTGTATTCTAATACAGAATGAATGGAAGGTGGTCGCGTAGAGGGCATTCAACTAAGAGATGAAGAGAGTGACAGCCAGTCTGTGACAAGGTCACTGTAGCCAGCCTTCGAGTCCCTACGATTATCTGCACTGAGATTCAGCTTGTGTGAGGACCGGGACCTTCAGGCTGGGATCTTTTTACCTGAGGCTACTATGGAGGACAGGATTGGGCCTCGGAGAGTCCTTGTTAGTCTGAGAGTCTCCTGGGTGGTCTGTTTGCTCTTTGACACCCTTTTACATCCTGGTCTGGGTTGTTCCTTAACCCTTACTTCATTTCCGAACAGTTCACCACGTTCTCAGAAAGGAGAGTGAGTTGAGTAACAACCATTGGTCTGTGTGGTTCAGTTGGTGCCAGGCAGTGCTGTGATCTTGGTATTTTAGAATGTGTCTGACGTGGGTTTCTGTTTGGTCTTTTGGGGAGACCCACATGAAGCCTACCACAGTTCTGGAGAGTGTATGTTTATTGAGCAGCAGAGGATTCACGGGTCATGGACGCAAAGAGCGTCTTGCTTTTCCAGAGAGTTCATAAAGGAAATGGGCCCAGTCTGAATCTTGAGTGGGCTTGGGGACTCACAGATGGGACCTCGCTTACAGAAAGAAGGTTTTCTTTTCAGGCTACAGGAGAGGAGCGTGTCGAGGACAGAGGTGGGGCCAGCCCTGGATTTTACAGGGTGGTGTAGGATTCCTAGTGATGATGCGAGTGATGCAGGTAGGATTAGAAAAGGTGGACAGGAGCCAGATCCAGAAGGTCTTGATCGGAATTGGGATCACGGAGGGGTTTAAGTATTTAGGTAGCTTGCTTCATATTTTTTGTCTTACGCACAACAATCCAAGTGGGGAAAGACTGTAGGGCAACCACCGCGCACCGGTCCTAGTGGGAGAGGAGGCACGTGTGAGGCAGGGGTGGAGAGCAGATGGGATGTGAGGGCTTGACGAAACCTAGTTCCTGATTGGTCAGGGAGCCGGAGAAGGGGCTGGGATCCGGGGCCTCCAGCACACGCAGGAGCAGGGAGGACCAGGGAGTCACACAGAGCTGGAGCGTTTGGCTGGCTTGTCCGTTCCGTGGTTCTTCTTGGTTTCATATATTTCATCATATCTTTTACCCGTGTGTGAGGAGCAAGAGGACCTTTTCCCAATTTAAGGAAAAAATATTAATACTTTTGTTTTTTTAACAGCTTTCCTTAATGGCTACTGTTAGGACATGGTATGTCAGCCTAAGGCTCATAATTTCATTGGAAATATTAAGGTATGGACAAAGTGCAATGTGAAGCCACTTATACATTTCATAGCTTGACATTGATGAATGTATCAGGGAAACAGTTACTTAACATCACAACCTGGCAGTATCGTCTAGGAAGGGTGAAGGGGGGCGACGTGCCAGTGGGTATCAAACGTGCAAACCAGTAAGGGAGACCTGGATGCGCCTCCATTTGGCAGATCTCTTCCAAGCTGTGCTGTGTGGGTTAAGATTGAGTGGGGAGTAAAGATGGTCCAGAGTCAGACCTGCCTCCCCCAGTGCTGTGGAGGGAGTGGAAAGGCCCTGGTCCTCTTCAGGTTTGGATGTCTGAGGTTTTTGCTGTGGCCTGTTCCCAGGGTCCCTACCAAGCCCTATTCCTGGTGAGAGAATGCTGGACACCCAGGGACACCCTGACACTCGGTTCATAATTACTGAGGAAATGCTGACAGAATTCCAACTACACAACTCAGGGGATCTTTTAGTGATCAGCAGAATAGCCCAAGAAAGTCATTAGGAAATTACAGGCTGAATATCAGCTGAGAAAAGGCAGGAAATTGAATGAAGTCAGCATGAGGGCACAGGAAGGCATTTTTCTAGCTGTCTGCTCAGAAAGGTCTGTGAAGGCTGGCAAATCAGTGTATCGGAGATGAAATTGGGCCCTGAGAGCAGCCCCTGCAAACAACCCGTGAGAAGGAGGCTAGCTGGCCAAATATGTAGCCTTCCTGGAGACCTTTCCTTTCTGCTGCATGTTTGCGGTTGGCTCTGAATCCAGGTGCATGAATCCAGCCAATTTACAGTGGGTAGAAAAGCGTGCAAGAGTTCAGTTAGAGGATTGCACACCCGGCTGTGCAAATCAGCCATAAACACTGCTTGGGGCCTGCATCCCCGTGCCCAGGAAGGACAGGGAAAGCGCTGTCAGGTCCACCCTGCTGAATGCTAGAACCCCAGAGGGAGCCTGCACTCTGTCCACGGAACTCTATTTATATCTGCCAACAGAGAAGTTCTCTGCCAGTACAGTGACTATACATGAGAAGGTTTCAGGTAAGCCCGGGATGCCAGAAAACTAAGGCAGACGACCTGAGGTTGTGTTTCCCAGGCCTTCTGGCAGGGGCCTCCTAAATATCTCTGTCCAACAGCGGAGGCTGCCTCTCTACATGCCGGAGGGCTCCTGACTCTGGCTTCATCACTGGATGCTCTGTGCTCTTTCCTCTGTGCTTCTTCCCTTTGACCGGAAGCACTTCTCTCTTAAGATGTGTTCAAGCGACAGTCACGATGCAGTCTGTGTGAGTCTCGGGGGTGCCTGCCGTCTTCCCCCTGGGGTCAGCCTCACTGCAGTCCTTCCACCCCTGTAGCTGTTTTCCCAGTGAGCACTCTGCCATGTGTGTTGACAAAGGAACAACCAGAGCAGCTGTCAGGAAATCAAGTGGGGCCTGCCCTGTCAACCACCCTAGAGAACAACCCTTCCCTGGGGAAGGTGTGTAAACCAGACATTTTGTGCCAGGCCAGATAGCTGAGGCACTCTGAAAAGCTTCTGGTTACAAGGCTGCACGTGTGGACACGGGTATGGGCGCGTGGGGTGGGGAGGTGGTGTGCACAGGGCGGACGGGGCAGAATGGAAGCAGGACTCAGACAAGGCTTCCTTTGTTTTTCTGATTATCTGCTAAAGATGACGGATGTCAGGATTATAGAGGATCAGAAATGGGATCTCCAAGCTCACTCCCCTGACTTTAGCCAGGAGGTGGGGGGCGGTGGCGGGGGTGGGGTGTACTGAAAATCCAGCTGAAAGGCCACAGGACTCACATTCCAGCCTCCTGAATCCTACTGCACCACCTACCTGTGCAAGTCCTGGGGATGCAGATCCTGACAGGGCCACCAACTACTCTGCGTTCTGCACGGTGGCATTTCCTCTGCCACTCTGCTCTCTCCTGGATGAATTCTGCACGGGCCGCTGAGCAGGGCGATTGGGGTGCCACCGATGTGTGCAATCCTCCCAGCCTGCCAATGCGAGCTGAACTGATTCCAATTTTGTTAAGGAAGCTGAAGATAACTCAAGGTTCTATTGTATTGAGTCCTTTTCCAAAGTAAAGAACATTTAAATAGATTACAATTGTATATTCTTGGCCATTTCCTGTTGGTTGGTGGAGGGACTGGAAGGAGTGAATAATAGAGTCGCTTCTTAGGGTGGAAAATGGCTTGTTTCCGGCTCATAGGAAGTTCCATGGCTTTTGAAATATGATTAAGCGTCGTGTAAACGAAGGCTTGGCAGGTGTTCAATGCAGCAACACTACTCTGCAAATCTGTTCTGCCCCAGGTCTGAGTTGTGTTCTTGGGTTATAAAGCTGAGTGAGGCATCACTAGCCATCTTTCAGCCTCACGGCAAGCAAAGGAAGCCCCTGGTGTCTTGAAAACGCACAAGACAGAGCCACTGACACTTCCAGGAGGTAGATGGATCGGAGGAAAGCTGTAGGGAGGAGGCAGCCTTTGACTGAATCTTGAGGCAAACCAGGTGGGGTCCAGGGCACAGGAGGCAGAGGGTCACGAATCCTGGGGCTGGTTTCGGCAGCCAGAGGCTGGAAGGCAGACTGCCTGGTCGAAGTGGCTGGACTTGAAGGTGGACGGGCAGGGTGGGTCTCCAGGGGCGCAGTGCTTTGAAGAGGAAGGATGTGGCCTGTGTTTCAGAACAAGGACTCTGACAGCAGTAGGAGGATGGGGCAGGGCTGCTGTCATTGCAGGGGTGTTGGGGACTTTGTGTGGACGACACAGGACTGAACCTGGCCCTGCAGAGGAGCAGAAGGGACAGGAGCGGTGGACGTGTCTGGGGCAGAGTGGACGGGACTGTGGGGAGGAGAGGGAAGGAGGACCTGGGGACATAGCTGAGGTCCCCAGCTTGGAGGCCGAGAGAAGGACGACACTTCTGGGTGACACAGGGCACTTGGCAGAGGTGGCAGGTTCAGGGAGAAAAAGGATGCGCTCATTTATTTTTCATTTTTTATTTTAGAATAATTAGACCTAGAGAAAAGTTTTTAAACCAGTACAAAGAATTATTATAAACACTTCACCCAGCTTCCCCTAATTGTTGATAATGGTATAATGATCAAAACCAGGAAGTGAGCATGGAAACAATACCATTAACTGAGCTACAGACTTCACTGAAATTTTATCAGCCAACGTGCCAGGTATTTTTTATTTTTTATTTTTTTATTTTTATTAGTTTCTGCTTTATAACAAAGTGAATCAGTCATACATATACATCTGTTCCCACATCCCTTCCCTCATGCATCTCCCTCCCTCCCACCCTCCCCATCCCACCCCTCCAGGCGGTCACAAAGCACCGAGCTGATCTCCCTGTGCTCTGCGGCTGCTTCCCACTCTCCATCTACCTTACGTTTGATTCTCTTGAGTTGAGGTGCTAACAGCCAAACTTCGGTCTCAGGGGAGCAACATGTATAACGAGACCTTTGTTTTCTTTTTCCATCAATGCTCTGTACTTTGCTTTGTTGGCCTTTTTAGTGGATATATTCTTTATGCTATTTCTTTTTCAATCCCTTTGATGACATTTTATTTTACATATGTATACACATATATCCAGTATATACACATATATCATATTGAATGGCATCTCTCCCTCCCCTCCACTGTCTCAGAAGTGTTTTTACTTGCAAGATTTAAATCCCCTTACCTGTTTAGAAGTGTCAGCTACCTAACATCACTATGCGCCCCCATGGCACTGTCTGCTCCATCAGCCCTGCAGGTAGAGGCACCAGCACAGAGTGGGGCCCTCAGAGCTGAGTCCTCCCAGCTGTGAGCCAAGTGTAAACGCCAAGCCCTGCTCCTGACTGTCCACCCGTACACAGGCATCTTGTTACACTTTCTGTTTTTGCCCTCCTGACTCTTTCAGTTTCTCTAATTTTTTCTAAGCAATGGTATCTTGTGCTCTTTTTCTTTCTCTAGTGATTTTGAAGGAGACATTCTCTTCAAGCTCCTAGTGGTTGCCTTTAGGTTGATGGAACTCTCCTGTAGGTTCTTACTGAAGGTCTCCATGCTGTCCCACCCAGGGGACTCCTGTGGCCTTCAGCCCACCTTCCTTCCCAATGATCTCTCCATGGCACTTCCCAGGATGCTGCATGTGCACTGCTCCCCTTGCTGTGCCCCTCTCCTGCTTCACTCTGCAGGTTAGATTGCCTTGGGCCTTGGGCCTGGGATGGTTCCTCGTCTCTCTCTGCATCTGTCCCAGGTGACTCCTTCATTTTATTGCTCTAAGTTCCATTCCCCATCCACATCGCCAGCTAAGATCTCTCTTCTGAGCTTCAGATTTGTGTAGTTGACTGCCCTCTGGAGAGCTCAGCTTGGATGTCCCACAGGGAGCCCAAACCTAACAGGTTCCTGACTGCACACAGAATCCCCACTGCTCTCCTGGCCCTCACTCCATGTGGCCGTTCTTTTTTCCTCCTTCCCTTCACTTGCCACAACCAAATCATCAGCAAATTCTGCGGATTCTCTCTATGTCTACGTATCACTCATTCACATCTCCCTGATTCCCCATCACCCACGAATAGCTCTTCGCTGAACAATTGCAAAAGCCTTCTGAATGATCTCATTCACTTTCCAAAGCAGCCTCTACTCAGAGGGTGGACTGGACTTCTGTAATTGAAAGCCAAATTATGTCACTTCCTTGCTTAAGGAAACATGGGCTTATCTGTTGAAGATGGGAGTGCAAAATGTTACAGAACATAATGCAGGGCAATTGGGAATTTGTATAAAAATGACAAATGCACTTACCTTTTGATTCAGCAGTACCTTCTGGGAATTTGTCTCCTGCATGTGTTTGCACACATGGGAAGTGATATACATACAAACTTATCCTCAGCAGCACTGAAACAGCAAAGTATGGCAAACAACTCAAAAGCCCATCAGTAGGAAACTGGATACATAAGCTATGGTCTAGCCCCACAATAGAATTCCTTGAAGCAGTAAAAGAAACAAAGATTGAGGAAGCTCCCATATGCTGCTATGAAAATATCTCCAGAAAATCCTGTTGCATGAAAAAAGCAAGTTGAAAATAGTATTTCATACTATGCTACCTTTTATATAAGAAAGAAGGAGGAAGAAGAATTTATGTTTGCTTGAGGTTGAGGTTGATGGGGTAGACAGGAACAGGGGTAGAAGTGGGATTCCTCATTGCATTCTGTGTTAAAGTGTTTTGATTTAATTTCTTGTTGAATATACTATTGATACACAGGCCTCCCCTACACTAAGTGCTCAGTTCCCTGCCAACATCAGTTCTCTCCCAACTTCAGGGCCCGCCTGAAATGCTCATCGCCCTTCTTGTGCAGCTGGGTCTTCTCAGGTTTCAGGGTGCAGCTTACATGCTACCCAGAAAGGACCTTGCTGACCAAGCAGCGCACAGGAGTTTGTCTTGTTTCATTATCTGCCCTTAATGCCCTGTGTGCTACATTCATGCAACATTCTGTACAGTTTGCAATTTCCTACTTTGTTGTTAGTTTATCTCTGCTACTCATCAGTTAGTCCAAGAGAGCAAACATCACTTCATCTTATTCAAAATTCCAGGCTTTCAATATGTTCCTTGAAGAAATGAAAGAACATGCTTAAGCCTGTATTTATCTGATCAAATTTTTCTAGCAAAGTCATGAACAAAATTACTTTTTTCCCCCATATTGATTGAAGAATTTTGCTCACTTTACCTTCTTTTGGTCTTTCAATCCCCCTTTGAAAGTTATATAACTGATAGTTAACATTTAAATATTCATTTAAAAGAAAAGAATTTTGAATTGTGCATGAAGCTTTGTTACCATATTTATAACATTTATTTATACCCAATCCATATGTTCAAACTGTTTCAATGTTTAACTGCCAACTCTTCTATGACTTTTTAGTTCTTGTTTTCATGGGTTTTTTTTCTATTTTCATGTTTCTCTCACTCTGCTTGAATAATCCTTCTAAGATTTTTTTCACCCCTCAGGAAGTGTATGGAAGTGATGGATTTTCTGAGACCTGGTAGTGCTGCCTTTCCTTGTGACCCACAGGTTGTCTGAATTTTACATTCCCTATTCCCCACCTATTCCTTCCAAGGCTCAGCAGACACTCCAGGGCATCTCCTGACATTGGCTAGCGTAGAGTTTTTAGTTTCTTTCTTGTTAAAATTAAAAAATGTCACTAAGGTTTCCATATTGTTCTTTTTGCATTAATATTATTTGAAAATAGGAAACCTATCATAAATGTGGATTAAAATCTTGGCATTTGAGCAACACGGATGGACCTAGAGATTATCATACTAAGTGAAGTAAGCCAGACAAAGACAAATATCATGTAATATCACTTATATGTGGTATCTAAAAAAATGATACAAATGAACGTATATACAAAACAGAAATAGACCCACAGACATAGAAAATAAACTTATGGTTAGCAAAGGGGAAAGGTTGGGAGGGATAAATTAGGAGTTTGGAATTAACATATATACACTACTATATATAAAATAGATAACCAGTAAGGACCTACTGTATAGCACAGGGAACTATACTCAATATTTTGTAATAACCCAAGGGAAAAAACCTGAAAAAGAATATATATATATACATATATATGTATATATATATATATATATATATATATATATATATACATATATATGTATATAACTAAATCACTTTACTGTACACCTGAAACTAACACAACATTGTAAATCAACTATACTTCAATAAAAAGATAGAATTAAAACAAAACAAAACAAAAAAATCTTGGGTTTTTGTTTGCTTGTTTTTGCTTTTGTTTTGTTTAGGAAACATTTATCTTCTGCAATACCAGGAACTATTATTTTAACTGGCATGGGAGGGGATAGACATTATTAAGTTTTAATTCTTAGGAATTATTTTATAATTTAATTTTATAGGGTCTGAGTAAAGCATTAGCAATTAAATTTCCCGGTTTAAATTTGACCTAAGAGTCAATGTTGTGCAACTAGGCTGTTTTCTTAAAAATGAAGATGTGGGTCCAAGCTACATACTTCCCAGGAATCTATATCACTTTAACTTTCATGGCACACTTGTGAGGTCTGCGATATGAACACATAGCAGATCTAACTGTAAATCTCCTAGGATAATCTTGGAGTCAGGAGATCACCAAATCTTTTGATGATTTGCGAGACCCGTTGCTCCCAGCTGATGCTGCAGAAGAAAAGTAAAGCTACCTTCTAAAGTGAGAGCTAAAAGTAGTATTGCTACCCCAATTTTACAACAAAAAAGAGGTAGCCTGACCTGAAATTGATGACATATATTTTTTTTTTTTTTCTTTTTGCGGTATGCGGGCCTCTCACTCTTGTGGCCTCTCCCGTTGCGGAGCACAGGCTCCGGATGCGCAGGCCCAGCGGCCATGGCTCACGGGCCCAGCCGCTCCGCGGCATATGGGATCCTCCCAGACCGGGGCACGAACCCGTATCCCCTGCATCGGCAGGCGGACTCTCAACCACTGCGCCACCAGGGAGGCCCGATGACATATTTTGAACCCATTGGAAAGCTGAGGTCACAGAGCAACACACCAGCCCAAATATAAGGAGAGTCAAGTGCCTGCGGGAAAGAGGAGATGCAAGTATTCACTCCTCTGGGGTCTATTCAACTGGACCCTGATAAGTTCAGCTAGAGTTGTTGACAAATTAGTTACCACCAAGTGCAGGCTGGCGAGACAGTGTGCAATCCCTGGGAGGCCATAGATATTGGGAGATTCAGGATCCATTTGTGGGCTCTTTCTCGGTTAACACTACCAGGCACTCACAGAAAAGATCAGAAGGAAACATGAAATGCCTGTTGTTGTGCAGTGAGTGAGAAGATGAACAACCCTGTGAGAAGGCAAGAAATCCCACCTGAATCGTTCTGCTTCATCAGCACCATGGAAAAGAGCCTTCATTTGTGAGCAGAAGGGCAACAAATGCTGCTTCTTTTTGAGAATTGGTGACAACTCATTGAATGTGTAGGAAGGGAATAGGGAGTTGGGTGCCACCTAATTCAAGGGGTGAGTGGGGTGGGGCAAGAAAACCAAGAGGGTCACACATCTGAGACCCAGGGTACCAGTGCAAGCCAATGACAGAGGCTTAATCAGAGTGACAGAGACTTCAAACCCTACCTTCCACTGCTATGATGACAACGTTTAGATAAAAAGTGACTGCAGAATGCTCCAGGAGAATGTGTGGAGAGACACTCTGTGAGTCAAAGTTCAAAAGGAAGATCTTAAACTCAGAATCAGACATTGCTATGGAAAAAATTCTTCCCCTTATACAAAAGGAATCTTTACTGGAATTTGAAGCCTGATTGCACTGAGAGTAAACATAACAATGCCAAATCTCAAACCAAGCCAAATCCTAACTAGATGACCTCAAATCCCCACATGAAAGGTGTATCAAAATAAAAAATTGATTGTTATCTAGGCATGAAAACTATTGTCCTACATAAGATGGTCAACTTTTGGTAAAATATTTTGAGGTAATGAAAAGGCAAGAAAACAACACTCAGAAGACATACAAAAATCATCAGAACCAGACTCAGATATGACACAGATGTTGGAACTATCTGATAGGTAATTTAGTATAATTATGATTAATATAGTAAAGGTGGAAGCTATGCAAAATCAGATGAGTTATTTGAACAGAAAGATTGAAAGTACAAAAGAGAACTCATGGAAATACTAGAAATTAAAAAAAAAAGCAGGATAAAGAAGCCTTCTGTGGACTACTGATGCTGAGGAAATAATGAACTTGTAGATAGGTCAATAGAAATTTCCAAAAGTGAAGAGAGAAAGAGAGAGAGAGAGAAAGAAAAATAGGAAAGCATATCCAAAAGTTGGGACAATCAAACTTTCTAAAACATGTGCTATTGGAATCCCAGAAGAAGAGAGAGAAAATGGAGAAAGAAAAAAATATTTAAAAAATGGTAACCAAGAATTTTCCAAAATTAATTACAGACACCAAAACATAGATACAAGAAGCTCACAGAACCTCAAGAAGGATAAATATCAATGCACACACACATGCAAACACAAACATGTCCCTATTCATATTACACTCAAATGGCTGAAAACACAAGAAAAAGAGAAAATTTAAAAGGTAGCTGCAAAAAAGGAAACACTAAGTGTAAGGAACAATGTAGAGAATTAGAACAAAGTCAAGAATGACAGCAGCCTTCTCATCAGAAACAGTGCAAGCTAGAAGACTACAGAGTGACATCTTTAAAGTGCTGGGAAAAATAACATTAACCCAGAATTCTATACACAGAGAAAATACCTTTCAAAAGTGAAGAAAAAAAAAGATATTCACAAAGTAAAACTGAGAGAATTTATTACTAACATATTTGCACTGCAGAAGAAAAAAAGTGGTTAAGCAATAGAATATGACAATGTATTTAAACATGGAATCTACACAGAAATGAGGAGTTCTGGAAATGGAATAACTTAAGGTAAATTAAAAATATACATATTTTTAAATGTTTAATTGCTGTAAGAAATAGCTGTCTAAAGCAGGGTTGGGAAACTTTCTTTAAAGGGACACATTGTAGATGGCTTGTGGGTCTTATGGTGTGTGTTGAAATGACAGGTGACCCTTGAACAACACAGGTTTGAAGTGTTAGGGTCTCCTTATATGCAGGTTTTTTTCAGTAGCAAATACTGCAGTATTACGCTATCCATATGTTGAATCTATGGTTGAATCCGTGGGTACAGAGGAACTGCTTATACAGAGGACTGACTTCAAGTGGATAGATTTTCAACTGCATGGAGGGTCAGCACTCCGACCCCCACGTTGTTCAGGAATCAGCTGTACTTAGCTCTGTTGCTGAACTGAATCCATAAAAATTACATAAATAAGTGTTGTGATTATGTTACAATAAAACTTCACTCACAATGACAGCCTTTAGCCTGTAGTTTGTCAAGCCCTGGTCTAAATCAAAGAATGGCAATGCAGTATGTATTTGTAGCATATGCAAAAGCAAACGGTATGACAATAATATCGCGATGAATAATATGGGGGAATTGGTAATATACTGTTGAAAGGTCCTTATACTACCCATGAAGCAGTATAATATTGTTTTAAGGTAGACTGATTAACTAAAGATAAAGCCTCAGACAATGCTGAAATTTTAAAGAGGTATAAATAATAAATTATTAGAGATGATAAATTGAAATGCTCTGAATCAACAAGAGAGAAAAAGAGGAAAAGAAAAACAAAGAACAGATGGATCAAGTGGAAAATAGCAGACAGGGTAGATTTTAATCCCAAAACGCCAAGAATAATATTAAATGTGAAAAGTCTAAAACCACCAATTAAAATATAGTAATTGTCAGATTGGATATAAAATCAAGACCTAAGTGTATGCTGTTTTCTAGAAGCCCACCTTAAAAATAACTATTGATACATAGATAGTTAAAACTAAGAAATGGAGAAAGATATACAAGTAGTACTGTTTAGGGAAAACACTAAACAACGAAAGCCAGAGTAGCTATATTACTATCAGGCAAAGTAGATTTCAGGAAATGGACAGTTAACAGAAATATACAACACAAGTAGTTCTTTATTTCTGTTTATTTTGTTTTTCTTTTTTTTCATTTTTTTGTTTTCATTTTTTTTCATTTTTTCTCTCTCTTTTTACAACCCTAGTAGTTCTCTATCTAATTTAAACATCAAATTCATACTTTAAAATCTTCCAATAAAGAAACATTAGGCCCATATGATTTCTCAGGGGTGAATTCTACCAAATATTTAAAGAAAAAAATACAAACTGTACAGAATTCTCTCCAGAATACAAATATTATTGATTATTTTGACTTCCAAACACTTAATGAGGCCAGCATTACCCTAATAACAAAATCAAAGATATTGCAAGAAACAAATATTACTGATCAATATCCCATATGGATATAGATGCAAACTCCTCAACGGAATGCTAGAAAATCAAAACTAGCAATTGATAAAAATAATACCTCACAGTCAAGTGGATTTCATCCCAATATACAAAATCAACATTAAAAAATCAATGAAAACACATTATTAATAGACTAAATAAAACAGTATTTGATCTTCTCAGTAGAGATAGAAACAGCATTTGACAAATTAAACATCTGTAATATAGTCTGACTCCATTTTCAATGTTTGATGTTCACACTTTTCAAGCCTCACCATTTCCCCTTTCCCTTCTGACCCACATCCTAGAAAGCTGATAAGAAAGCCTGTGTGTTCCCCCCATTGGTGTCAGTGGAAAGTCCAAACAATGCAAGTCCTGGCCTATAAGTGTGAATTCCCACCTCAGCCCCACACCCTAACCACAATAAAATCCCAAGCTACTTAAGGACTTGCTTGGGAATCTGTCCTGCTCTCCCCAGAAAGCCTCCATTATGTGATTAATAAACGTTTTCATACTCTCTCAGTACATGTCTGGCATCATCAGTCTTCACATCTGAACCAAATTTTGGTTGGGATCCACCTCCTGTCTATAGTGTATCCACAATAACATCCATTCATGATAAAAACTAGGAATAAAAAGGATACTTCTTTAACCAGATAAAAACCATCATCAACAAATAAACAACAAACAAACAACAACAGCAAAAAACTCAGCAAGCATCACATTTAATGGTGAAAGAAAAAATAACTTCTCCCTTAGATTGGGTACAGTGTTTGGATGGCCTCTCTCACCATTCCTAGTCAACACTAGAAGTCTTAGCAAATGTAATAAAGCATCAAGAAGGGATAAGGTTGGAGAGAGGAATAAAACTCTCCCTTTTCATAGGTGACATGAACACATGCACAGAAAAATCCCAAGGAATCTAGAAGAAAGCATCTAAAATTAATAAATGAATTTACTAAGTTCACAGTACAAAAAGCCAACCTTCAAAAAATCGGTTGTGTTTCTATATAATAGCAATGAATCATTGAAATTTGAAATTTGAAAGTTAATGCCATGTACAATAGTACCCAAAAAAATGAAAATATGAATCTAACAAAATATGTGCAGGATCTGCACTTTGAAAACTACAAAATGTTGATGAAAACAATCAATCAAGACCTAAACAGATGGAAATGTATACCATGTTCATGGGTTGGGAAACTTAATATTATTTAGATATCAATTTTTCCAATTTGATCCATATATTCAATGCAATTATAAATGAAATTACAGTAAGTTTCTTGGGTAGATATTAACAAGCTTATTCTAAAGTTTATATAAAAAGCAAAAGAACTAAAGTAGTTAATTCAATTTTGGAAGAGAAACATATTTGGACTAGTCATACTACCATATTTCAAATTACAGTAAAAGTACAGTATTAAAAGTAGTGGGTATTGGTAAAAAGGATAGAAATATAGATAAATGAATGAGGATAAAGATACCATAAATAAACCCAGACAAATATAGTCATCTGATTCTTAAAAATGCAAAGGCAATTCAGTGTAGAAAAGATAGTCATCCACATATGGATTTTAGAAAAATTTTACGTCCATATGCAGAAAAATGCATCTTGACCCATATCTAACATCTTAAAAATAACTCCAAATGTACCAGAACTCTAAATATAAATCATAAAAAGTATAAAAATTCTAGAAGAAAACAAAGGGAAAAACATCTGTAGGTTCAACAAAGTGATTTTAGACACAACACCAAAAGCATGAGCCACAAAAGAAAAAAATAATTGGACTTTATTTTTATTTAAGAAAAAAAAATTTTTTTACTTATTTGGCTTCACTGGGTCTTAGTTGCAGCATACAGGGTCTTCGTTGTGGCATGTGGGCTCTTAGTTGTGGCTTACCAGATCTAGTTCCCTGACCAGGGATCAAACCTGGGCCCCCCACACTGGGAGTATGGAGTCTTAACCACTGGACCACCAGGAAGTCCCCATAGTTGGACTTTATTTTTTAAAAATCTTGCTCTATAAAATAAAGCTGTTCAGATATTGAAAATAAAAACACAAGGTTGGAGAAAATATTTTCCAATCACATTTCTGACAACAGACTTGTATTCAGAATACGAAGAACTCTCAAAACTCAACAATAAGAAAACAAACAATGTAAGTTGACAGAAGTTCTGAAGAGATATTTCACCAAAGAAGATGTGAGGGTGGCAAGTAAACATATAGACAGATGTGATGCTTAATATCTTTATCCATTAATGAAGTTCAAATTACAACCAGCCCTCTGTATCCGCGGGTTCAAGGAACAGTGGATGGAAAACACTACACAATCTGTGGTTGGTTGAATCCACCAATGCGGAACTGAGAGCCAACTGTAAGGGATTTGAGCACACAGGGATTTTGGTATTCTTGAGTGTCCTGGGACCAATCCCCAGAGGATACCGAGGGATGACTGTAAAACCACACACACAAAAACATGGCTATACTTTGTGCTGACAAGATGTGGAGCAACTGAAACCCATATGCATTGTGGGTGGAAATGCAAAAATGGTGCAGCCACTTTGGGAAAAATGTGACAGGTTTGTTAAATAACTTATTGAAATTTTTCTTGAGAAAAATGTAGATTCACATGCAGTAGTAAGAAATAATGAGATGTCCCTTATATACTTGTAGGAGTTTCCAACAATGGTAACATTTTGCAAAACTATAGTATCGTATCACAACTAGGATATTCACATTGATACAAACCACTGATATTATTTAGATTTCCCATCTTGTACTCATTTGTATGTGAGTGTAATAAATTTGATGGAATTTTATCACCCTTGTATGTTCTTTACCCACCACCGTAGTCAATACAGTGAGGAATTACAACACAACAAGGATGCCTCCTGTCGACCTTTTAAGATCTACCTACTTTCGCACACCTTACTTCCATCCCTAAATTCTGGCAACAACTAACACATCTTCCACTTCTAAAATGTGTCATATCAAAGTTATATAAATGTAACCATATGACATGGAACATTTTGGGATTGCTTTTTTACACTCAGCATAATTTCCTAGAGTTTCTAAATTGTTGCAGGTGCCAATAGTCAATTCCTCTTTATTGGTGAGTAGTATTCCATGGTATGTTTGGACCACAGTTTATTTAATCATTCACCTGTTGAGGGCTATCTGGGCTGATTCCAGTTTGTGGCTACTATAAATAAAACTGCTCTGACCATTAGTGGACAGGTTTTAATGTGAACACAAGTTTCCAGTTCTCTGGGATAAATGCCCAGGAGTGCAACTGCTGGGTCATATGGAAATTGCAAGTCTAGCATTCTGAGAAACTGCCAAATGGTTTTCCAGAGTGGTTGTACCATTTACATTCTCACCAGCAAAGTCTGAGTGAAGCAGTTTCTTTGCATTCTCAAAGGCATTTGGCGGTATCATATATTTTTTTTAATTTTAGACATTCTTAGAATTCTGTAGTGATATCTCATTGTGGTTTTAATTTGAATTTCCCTGATGGCTGGTGAGGCTGAGCATCTTTTCATGTGCTTCTTTGCTATGTGTACTGTATATCCTCTTGGGGGAATTGTCTGTTCATATAGTTTGCTAATTCTAATTGGATTTTTTTTTTTTTTTACTGTTGAGTTTATATCTTCTAGCTACTAATCCTTTGATAGATATGTGATTTGGAAATATTTTCTCAGTCTGTTGCTTGTATATTCATTCTGTTCTCAGGGGTATTTGCACAGCAAAATTTTTTAATTTAATAAGCTGTGAATTATCATTGTTTTGGTGTCAATCTAAGAAAACTTTGCCTAGCCTCAGATTCTGAAGATTTTCTCCAATGTCTTCCCAAAACCTTTATAGTTAACATTTTACATTTAAGGCAATGAAGAATTTTGAGTTAATGTTTGTACAAGGTATTAGGTCTGGGTTTAGGTTAAGATTCATTCCCCCCACCCCCGCCATGGATTTCCAATTTCTCCAACACCATTTATTGAAATGGCTATCCTTCCTCCACTGAGTTGCTTTTGCACTGTTGTGGAAAGTCAAGCATATTATTTGGGGTTTGTTTCTGGGTTCTCTATTCTGTTCCATTGATTGATGTTCATCTCTCCCCAATAACACAATGTCTTGATTACTGTAGCTATACAGTGAACCTTAATATCAAGTACAATGTTTCCTCCAACTTTATTCTTATTTTTTGAGATTTTTTAAGCTATTCTAAAACCTGCACCTTTTCACATAAATTTTAAAATCGGTTGTTTATGTCTACAAAAATTCTTGCTAGGGTTTTTTTTTTTTTTTTTGCGGTAGGCGGGCCTCTCACTGTTGTGGCCTCTCCCCTTGCAGAGCATAGGCTCTGGACGCGCAGGCTCAGCAGCCATGGCTCACGGGCCCAGCCGCTCTGCGGCATGTGGGATCTTCCCAGACCGGGGCACGAACCCGTGTCCCCTGCATCGGCAGGCGGACTCTCAACCACTGCGCCACCAGGGAAGCCCCCTTGCTAGGGTTTTTATAGGAATTGCATTAAACCTACAGATGAATTTTGGGAAAATTGACATTTTTTACTATGTTGAGTTTTCCAACCCATAAACATGATACGTCTCTCCATTTATGGAGGTTTTCTCTATTTCTTTCATCAGCATTTTGTAATTTTAGGCACATAGATATTACACAGGTTTTTTTAAGTGCATACCTAACATTTCATTTTATCTGAAGTGATTGTCAATTTATTGTGGTTTCTACAATTGTTAGTATATAGAAATGTGATTGATATTTGTCTGTCCACCTTATAAACTGGGACAGTGATGAACTTAACTTATTAGTTCTAGGAGTTTTCTTGTAGAATTCTTGGGATTTTTACATAGATAATCAGATCATTTACAAATAGGAATAATTTTATACCTTCCTTTCTGATCAGTATACTTCTTGTTTTTTCTTCTTGCCTTATTAAATGGCTAGAACTTTCAGTACTGTGGGAAATAAGAGTGGTCAGAGCTGATACCTTTGTTCTGTTCCTAATCCTAGGGGAGTTCGGAAGCATTAAGTATGATGTTAGCTACAGTTGCTGTTGTTTTCTGTAAATGCTCTTTATCAAGTTCAGACAATTCCTCCAAGCTATGAACTTGCTGAATAAAATTTTTTTATCATGAATGAGAGACAGATTTTGTAAAATGTATTTTCTGCCTATCAGTTGATAAGATCATATGATTTTTCCCTTTAGCTTGTTGACATGATGGATTGCATTGATTGATTTTAAATGTTGTACTAACATTGCATCCTGGAATAAATCCAATTTGGTCATGGTAAGTAATTCTTTTTACACTCTGATAGATCCAGTTGCTAATTCTAAATTCATGGGAGACATTGGTCTCTAATTTTCTTTTCTTTTTATACTATTTTTGTCTGGTTTTGAAATCGGACTAATACTGTCCTCATAAAATGAATTGAGAAGTGTTCCTTCCTCTGTTATATTCTCAAATAGATTGCATAAAATTGGTTTATTTTTCTTCAAATAATTTTAAGAACTCTTCAGTGGAACCATATGAACCTAGAGTTTATTTTTCCAGACATTCTAAATTGCAAATTCAATCCCTTTAATGATTTAGAGATATTCAGGTTATCTATTTCATCTTGCATGAGCTTTTGCAGTTTGGGAATTTTGTTTTGCAATTGTTCTATTTCTTCTATGTTTTTAAATTTATGAGTAATTGCTCAAACCATCCCATTGTTATCTTTTCAACAGCTGCAGACTATGTAGTGATATCCCCAGTTTCATTCCTAATATTGACGATTTGAGTTTTCTCTCTGTATTTTTGTCAGACTTGCTAGAGGTTCATCAATTTTATTGATTTTTCCCCCAAAGAACCAACTATTTGTTTCATTTATTTTTCCTATTTTTTTCCTGTCTGAAATTTCATTAATTTCTGTTCTTATCTTTATTATTTCCTTCCTTCTTCTTGCTTTGGATTTATTTTGATCTTATTTTCATAGTTCTTGAGGTAGGAAATTAGGTTATTTATTTAGACCTTTCTGCATTTCTAATGAAAACATTTAGCAGTATACATTTCTCTCTTAACATTGCTTTGGCTGCATCCTACATATTTTGATATTATATATTTTTGCTTTCATTCAGTTCTATGTGTTTTCAAATTTTCTTTGAGATTTCCCCTTTGACCCAGGACTTATTTAGAGTGAGTTTACTTTCTGCATGTATAGATTTTCCTGTTGTCTTTCTACTATTAACATCTACTTTGAGACTATTGTGGTTGTAGGACACACACTCGGTATGATATTTGGTGAGTTTGATTTTTTGCCCAGGATAGGGTTTATCTTGGTGAAACTTCCAAGGGTGCTTGGAAAAAAATGTGTATTCTTCTGTTGATTGGTGGACTGTTCCATGTGTCAGTTACATCCTATTTTTTGTGTTGTTAAGATCTTATATATCCTTGTTGATTTCATAGTAGGTGGTTGTGAGTGTTGAAATCTCCAACTGTAATTGTAGATTTGTCTGTTTCTCCTGGCATCTCCATCAGTTTTTGCTTCATGTACTGTGAAGCTCTGTGGTTTGGCTATTACACATTTAGGATCATTATGTCTTTCTGGTGGATTATTAATCCACCTTTTATCATTGTGGGATGTCCTTCTCTGCCTCTGGCAGTTTTCTTTCCTCTGGAGTTCTCTTTATTAGATAGGAACCTAGACAATCCTGCTTTTAAAAAATAATGTTTATGTGGCATATCTTTCTCTCTCCTTTTAATCTACATATGTCATTGAATTTAAAGTGAATTTCTCATATAAAGTTTATAGTTGGGCCCTGTTTTTTCTTAATCCACTCTGCTGCTCTCTGTCTGTTCATTGTATTTCTATATAAGATATTTATTGGCATGTTAGATATTAAGTCTGCCTCATTTAAAATTAATTAATTAATTATTTTTTGGCTGCATTGTGTCTTTGTTTCTGCCGGTGGGCTTTCTCTAGTTGTGGCAAGTGGGGGCTGCTCTTCATTGTGGTGCACGGGCTTCTCATTGCAGTGGCTTCTTTTATTGCAGAGCACAGGACCTACGTGCATGGGCTTCAGTAGTTGTGGCTTGCAGGCTCAAGAGAGCAGGCTCAGTATTTGTGCACTGGGCTTAATTGCTCTGCGGCATGTGAGATCTTCCCAGACCAGGGCTTGAACCTGTGTCCCCTGCATTGGCACGTGGATTCTTAACCACTGCGCCACCAGGGCATCCCTAAGTCTGCCTTTAAACGTTTTTTTCTGTTTGTTTCTTCTGGTTCTCATTCCTCTGTCTCTTTTCCTGCCTTCCTGTGGATTATTTGAACAACTTTTTAGGATTCTACTTTGATTTACTTGTTGTGCTTTTGGGTGTATCATTTTAAATATTTTTCATTCTAGTTGCTCTGGGTTGGTACTACAATACAGGTACACGACTTATCATAGCTACTGGTATCACTAGTTTACCACTTAGTGTTACATGTGGAAACCTCAGTTCCATTTAGGTACCTTACTGCCCCATTTTTAAACACCATTGTGCCGAGTGTCAGATAGTGTTACAGTTTTGTTTCAATCATTAAATATGATTTATAAAGCTCATTAGGAAAAGGAAAACATACTTATATTTTTCTTTTTACCATTGTTCCTTCATTTATCATTTCCTTCCTTTTGAAGAACTTGCTTTAGCCACTCTTTAAGGATAGGTCTGCAAGCACCAAATTCTTATTGTTTTCCCTCATCTGACAATGTTTTCATTTCCTCTTTATTCTTAAAGAATAGCTTCACTAGATACAGAGTTCTTGGTTGACAGATCTTTTCTTTCAGCACTTGAAAAATATTGTGCTACTTCCTTCTGCCTCCTTGATTTGGGTTCTGATAAGAATTCTGTTGGTATTTGAGTTAGTGTTTCCTTATTGGTAAGGTATTGTTTCCCTTTGCTTGCTTTCCAGATTTTTCTCTTTGTCTTTGGTTTACAAAACTTCGTTATGATGTATCTTGAAATGATTCTTTGGGTTTATCTTATTTGGTTGTTCTTAGCCTTTTTGAGCTGTAGGTTTGTGTCTTTTTGCCAAATCAGAGAAATCTTCAGCCATTATTTTTTCAGATATTCTTTCTGCCCCATTATCTTTCTCTTCTCCTTTTGGGACTTTGATGATATGATTGTTGGATCCTATGTTATTTTCTCACAGATCTCTGAGGCTCTGTTCATTTCTTTCCATATATTTTCTCTTTGTTGCTCAGATTGGCTGAATTTTATTGATACACTTTCAAGTTCACCAATTCTATCCTCTGTAATTTCCATTCTATTATTGAGCTCATCCAGTGAGTTATTTTTTTCTCTTACTTGTATTTTTCAGTTCTATAATTTCCACTTGGTTATTTTTGTAGCTTTTGTTTCTGTGCTGAAAATTTCTACTTTTTTCATTTGTTTCAAGGGAATTTGTAACTGATTATTGAAGTGTTTTTATGACAACTGCTTTAAAAATCCTTGTCAACTAATTTCAAGGTCTGATTCATCTTGCTGGTGTTGGTTGGTTGTCTTTTCTCATTCAAGGTGGTTCTTAGTATGACAGTTGACCTTCAACTCTATGCTGGCTATTTTGTCTATTAGATTAGGGGGCTGAGTTCTGTTTAAATCTTTTAATTTAGCTCGCTGTCACCCTTTGCAGGTTTAGTGTGTGGTTCTTATCCAAATTTTGTGGGTTGTGGTTCGAATGGCAGTCTCACGTTCAGAAACTTAGCAGTGTTATTTTCTTCTGTTTGGTTTATCTGGTGCCATGCAGATCTCAGTGTTGTCTTCCAGTGCTGCCTGCAGGGCAGAGAAGATCTCCCCAGCTGGGACATGTAAGCATTACTTGGCAAGGGAGG
The DNA here is from genome assembly GCF_964165515.1 of Mesoplodon bidens. Classification (NCBI taxonomy): domain Eukaryota; kingdom Metazoa; phylum Chordata; class Mammalia; order Artiodactyla; family Ziphiidae; genus Mesoplodon; species Mesoplodon bidens. Next base: position 67,623,279 of record NC_138178.1, read on the forward strand.
GCAGTTCCGCATTTGCATGCCTTATACACTTCCTTGGTGTCTCTGGGTGAGGGACACAGTCTTGCACCCACAGGGACAAAGAGACTTCAAGGACCAGAACACTTGCTGTGACTAGGCCCTGTTTATGTTTTCTGTGTGTCTGTCCCAGGTCTAGATTGGGGAGGAGAATTGGGCAATTTTGTATAAAATTAATCATACACCTGCTCTATGACCCAGAGTCCTACTCTTATGTATTTATCCAAGAGAAATGAAAATGTATGTTCACACAAAAGCCTGTATGTGAATGTCCTTGACATGATGAATGGATATTTAATCTGTGATATGTCCATCCAATAGAATACATTTCAGCAACAAAAAGAAGCAAATTATTCATGTGTGCCAAATTATAGATGACTCTTAAAAGCATTTGCTAAGCGAAATAAGAAAGATCCAAAAGAAGACCTATTGTGTAATTCAATTTATATAACACTGGAAAAGGCAAAATGATAAAAAGGGAAGCAGATCAGAGGTTGTTTTGCATTGGAAGAGGATTTATATAAAAAGGTAGTACAGGGAGCTTTTGGGATGATGCAACTGTTTGATATGAAATTGTTGAGGTGAATCTGTGCTGGTTGATACATGACCCTATTCATTTGTCAAAAATCCATAGAACTTTCTACCCCAAAGTGAATTTTATTGATATAATATTTTAAAATCAACCAGGATGTGGGAGAAAATTTGAATCTTAACTGTGATGAATGAATCAAGCTATATTACCAATGAATCACATAAGCACACAGAAAGGATAAGGAATAAAAGACTATACCTAAGTTCAAAAATCTAGTTTTGACTGCTTATGGTAAGGCTAAATACAAAAAGAGCAATGAGAAAACAATGTACTTTTGTTGATATATTTGTTTCCCAGAAGAGGTTGAATTAAGAATTTTGAAACTACTTTTTTTTGTGTGTGTACTAGTGTTGGACAAATGAGTAAATATGTTGTAGAGAATGAAAGCAAAGTTTCTCACTGTGGGAGAAAGAAGTTACAAATAAGGTAAGGAGAGGAGGAAGTCTAGAATGATGCAGCATTGAAGTTGGAGGATCAATATGGACACATGAATATATGTATATTCATATATATGTAAATAGATAAATAAATAAGTATAGGTATATAAATGTGTATACACAAGATAGTATACATACACATATTCCCTAGCCCTATCCACTGAGAGGAAATGGATGTTATGTGACCCAGTAACAAAGAGCATACCTTTTGTCTAGGAGGTCTTGGTTTCTAAACCAATTTTGTTCTCCAACAAAAGGAGAATGTTGGTCTTTGGAGATGTGGTTGACTCCAAACCTGTGGCAGGGAAAATACACGATGAGCCTGGGTCATCTTGTAGTGCCAATAAGTAAATGATAAAATAAAACAACATAAGGAAAAAAAACCAAAAACATAAAAGGATGGGGGGGTATATTAAAAGAGTACAGGTGCAAACCTGAAAGAGCTCTAAATGTCCAAAGAACAATGACCAATTATAAATAACTATAGTGTCAGAATATAACCCAAATGATAAAATAAATACCCAGGGATTCCCTGGTGGTGCAGTGGTTGAGAGTCCGCCTGCCGATGCAAGGGACACGAGCTCGTGCCCTGGTCTGGGAAGTGGAGCGGCTAGGCCTGTGAGCCATGGCTGCTGAGCCTGTGCATCTGGAGCCTGTGCTCCGCAACAGGAGAGGCCACAACAATGAGAGGCCTGCGTACCGCAAAAAAAAAAAAAAAAAAAAAAGCAACAACCCATAACTATGCTGATATAAATATATATCTAAATAAATAAATAAATAGGAAAGAAATAACTCTTATTTACATAAGAATTCCAATTATGATATGCAGAAGAAATTGGGAAATATAAAAAAAATCACCATTACCACAGTGAAAGAAACCATCAACAAAATAAAAGGGCAACCTACTGAATGGGAGAAGATATTTGCAAATGGTATATCCAACAAGGGGTTAATATCCAAATTATATTTTAAAAATCATACAACTCAATATCCAAAAAAAAACAATCCAATTGAAAAATGGGCAGAGGTCTTGAACAGACATTTCTCCAAAGACATACAAATGGCCAACAGGCACATGAAAAGATGCTCAACATCACTAATCATGAGGGAAATGCAAATCAAAACCACAGTGAGGTATTGCCTCACACCTGTCAGAATATCTGTCATCAAAAAGGCAAGAAATTACAAGTGTTGCTGAGGATGTGGACTGTTGGTGGGAATGTAAATTGGTGCAGCCACTATGGAAAACAGTATGGAGTTTCCTCAAAAATTAGAAACAAAACTGTTGTAAGATCCAGCAATTCCACTTCTGGGTATTTACCCAAAGGGAAAAAACCACTGATTTGAAAATATATATGCACCCCTATATTCATTGCAACAAAATTTGCAATAGCCAAGGTACAGAAGCAACCAAAGTGTCCATCAACAGATGAATGGATAAAGAAGATGTGGTGTATATATAAAATGCAATATTACTCAACTGTAAAAGAATGAAATCCTGCCATTTGCCAAGAACATGCTAAGTGAAATAAGTCAGACAGAGAAGGACAAATACTGTATGATTTTACTTACATGTAGAATCTATAAAACAAACAAACAAAACAAAACAATAATAGACTTATAGATACAGAGAACAAACTGGTGGTTGCCAGAGTGGGATGGGTGGGTGAAATAGGTGAAGGGGATTAAGAGGTACAAACTTCCAGTTATAAAATACATGGGGATGTAATATACAGCATAAGGATAAGTCAGTAATGCTGTAATAATTTGGTATGGTGACAGATGATTACTAGACTTGTGGTGACCATTTTGTAATGTGGATTTAAATGTCAAATCACTATGCTGTACACCTGAAACTAACATAATATTATACATCAAGTCTATTTCAATAAAAAATCACTAGTAGAATGCTACAGATCAAAAATCACTAGTAGAATCGCCACAGGCAAGGTCCACTGATGAATGGTAAATAGTGGGAAAATTTTAAGAAAAATGTATACAATTTTCTAAGTATATTCCCCCAAATATCTATTAATTACAAAGAGGAAAATAGTAAGTTTACACTGGAGAACTCTGGCAGACATCATCTGAGTCGTGTGATAAAAGTTAACATACACAGTAATAAATAATGGACATCATGTATCCCCGCCTGTGATGTATTAGAAGGACTCACCCCTTGGCGGTATCCTTCCCAATTATTAATAAACTCAATCTGATCATGAGATGACATCAGAAGAATAGAAATGGAGGAGGTAATTTCTACAAAAATACCTGTCTAGTATTTGCCCAAAATGTCAAGGTTCTAGGTTCTAAAGAACAAGGCAGAATTGACAAATGATCATGAATTGGAGAAGACATGACAACTCAATGCAATATGATATCCTGGATGCATCTGGAACACGAAGACATTAAGGAAAAACTGATCGAATTCAATTAAATTCTGTACTTTAGTTACCAATTTTTACCAATGCTAATTTCTTAATTTTGGTAAATGTTCTACGGTTATGTAAGTTGTTTACATAAAAGGAAGCTGGGTGATGGGTAAACTATAACTTTCTACTGTTTTTACAACTCTGAGTCTAAAATTATCTTTAAAATGTTATTAGGTCACTTCCTGTGGATGATAGGGAAAAAGCTAATTATCTGGAAACCTAGGTAAATAAAAAGAAAAAACAATATTCATTCTGCCTTCCTTATATCAACTATACCCCTGGGTAATCAAGCAGGAAATGAGGGAAATGTTTCCTTATAGAAGTATTCTAACACATAAAAACTAGACTTCCACTTTCTGGTTGGTCTTGCATGTAAGGAGCTTGGAAGTCATGATTCCCATCTTCACAGCAAGAAAAAAACTGAAAACCAACAACTATTCTTAGTTCCATCAGAGAAGTGGTGTCCCAGGGCAAATGGTTACACCCCAAATACAGACAGACAGGCAGATATAGAGATTTAGACAGTTTAGCAGAGCAGAAACTCAAAAGCAGAAACTGTCCTTGGAGCCAGCACTAGGGTAGGAAATTCTCATGGCTGAAATGTTGGAAGCTCAGTGTGGACAAGCTTGAGAGCTAAAAACTCCTGAAGGGCTCAGTCTTAGACTGGACGAGGCACACTTTCATGAGTTTTACCTCCAGGAAAACTACTAGGTTCTCACAGTGAGAATAAAGAAAAAATCCCCTTGCACTCCCAGCAGGGGGAGTGGAAAGGAACCATTTTGAAACATGCTCAGAACATCCTGTTCTTAACAAGGCCTTCCTTCAAGGAAAACTATTTTACCAGAGCCTAACTGATTTGAGGAATGGAAATAACCAATTGTAGCCCTCTCTATCCTTTGTGTCTCACCTAACAGGGCAACAACAGAGGGTCACTTGTGAAGGTCACAGTCTAAGGGCACAAGCTCACTAAAAGACTGAGATGTAATTATAGTACTATATAACACTTGCTTCACACCTTGCCACAACATCAACGGGGTTCCTGTATGATAACAGGGATTACAACAAAAAAACTGCATATCACAGACCTTATTTAAACAGAAGTCTCTACGGAAACCCAAAGACAACAGGGAGGAAAAAAACAAGGAAACTTAAGGAAATTGTAGCCTCTGAAACCTATAGCATACAGTAAACACAACTCCTAGGTTGATAAACATAAAACTTCATACAAAGGCCTACTTACCTCTGTTCATTTTACCCAGTATACCACATCTGGCTTTCAACAAAAACTACAAGGCATGCTAAAAGACAGAGCACTTTATGTGAAGAGTCAGAGCAAGCATCAGAACCAGATTCAGATATGGTAGAGATATTGGAATTATTAGACCAAGAATTTGTAACAACTATGATTAATATGCTAAGATCTCTAAAGGAAAAAGTGGATAGCATGCAAGAACAGATGGGTAATGTAAGAAGAGAGATGGAAATTCTAAGAAAGAATCAAAAGGAAATGCTAGAAATTAAAAGGTAAGTGTAACAGAAATGAAGAATGTCTTTGATGTGCTCGTCATGGCTGAAGAAAGAATCAGTGAGTTTGAAAAAAAGGTCACTGGGAACTTTAAAAGCTGAAATGCAAGAGAAAAGGGGATAACAAAGGAGGAACAGAATGTCTAAAAACTGTGGGACAATTATAACACGTGTGACATATGCAGAATAGTAATACCAGAAGGAGAAGAAAGAGAGAAAGGAATAAAGGGAAAAAATATTAATAACAGATGCTGAAACACAGATCCAGTAAGCTCAGAGAACTTAAAGAAGGGTAAATACCAAAATATCTACATCAAGTCATATCATAATCAAACTGCAGAAATTTGAAGACAAAGAGAAATATTTAAAGAGGCCAGATATTTAAAAAAACAAACAAAGAAACAAACAGAAAAACCTTATCTATGGAAGAACTAAGAATTACATCTGACTTCTGACTTCTGCTTAGAAATCATGTGAACAAGAAGAGAGTGGAGTGAAATATTTAAGGTGTTGAAAGAAAAACAGAAAAAACCCACCAACCTAAAATTCTGTAACCAGAGTCATTATCTTTCAGAAGTTAAGAGAGAAATAAAGGCTTCTTCAGACAAACAAAAATTGAGGTAATTTGCCTTGCAAGAAATGTTTAAAGGAGTTTTTTTTAGAAGAAAGGAAAATGATAGAGGTCAGAAACTTAGATCTACATAAACAAAGAATATTAGAGAAGGAAAAAATAAAGGTAAAATAAAATATTTTATTTTTCTTGTTCTCAGTTGATCTAACAGATGACAGTTTAATGTAATAATAATAACAATGGATTGTGCAATTACAGCAACTTATAAGTAAATGAAGGACAATTCATTTTTATATGCAATTTTATAAGTGATAAGAGGGAGGAATTATGAATACTTTCAGACCCTTGAGGTGATATAGTGTATTTGAGGGTGAAATTGGATTAGTCATAAGTGTGTATTGTGACATCTAGGGCAACCATTAAAAAACATTAAATTGATATGCTAAGAGAGAACAAAATTGTATAAAATCCTCAGTTAAAACTGGAGGAGGCAGAAAAAGAGTGTAAGATTAAAATAAGGGCAATAAATAGAAAGCAGTAACAAATATGGTAGACATTAATCCAAATATATCAATAATCACTTTAAACCTCAATAGTCTGAACACACCAATTAGTAGACAGAGTATCAGAGTGGATAAAAGAAGTAAGACCTAACTATATGTTGTCAACAAGAAACCCATTTTATTTTATTCTCTTTATTTTGATGTGGACAATTTTAAAGTCTTTATTGAATTTGTTACAATGTTGCTTGTTTTTTTTAAGTTTTGGTTTCTTGGCCACAAGGCCTGTGGGATCTTAGCTCCCCAACAAGGGTTTGAACCTGCACCCCCTGCACTGGAAGGCAAAGTCTTAACCACTGGGCCTCCAGGGAAGTCCCAAGAAACCCATTTTAAATATAAAGACATCAATAGATTAAACATAAAGGGATAAGGAAAGATATACTATGCTAGCACTAATCAAAAGAAAGCTGGAGTAGCTATATTAATTTCAGACAAAGCAAAGACAGTTACCAGTAATAAAAAGAGGCATTACATCATGATAAATGTATTAATTCACCAAGATGACATCACGATCCTTAGTGTTCATGTGTCTAACAACAGTGTCAAAATACATGAGGCAAAACCTGATAGAACTACCAAGAGAAATAGATGAATCCACTATTCTCATTGGAGACGTCAACACCTCTCTCTCAGTAATTGACAGATCCAGCAGGCAGAAAATCAGTAAGGAGGTGGTTGAATTGAAAAGCATCATCAATCAGGTGGATATAATTGACATTTCTAGAGTACTTCATGTAACAAGAGCAGATTACACAATCTCCACAAGATAGAACATTTGCCAAGACCACATTCTGGGACATAAAACACACCTTAACAATTTCAAAAGAAACAATAAAAACACCATGACAAAATAAGTATATTAGCTTTTTCCAACACTCAATCAATTAAGAGGTCTTGACACTCAGTATCATTCATTGGTAATCAAAAGAGTGAAAACCAGGCACCATGTGCTTCCTGGCAAAAGGTCACAGCACAGCCTGTAGTCCTGTCAATGGGGTTGAACCTCAGTCTGATGGAGCCTCTGGATTCAGCTGCTAGTTTGCAGAAAATAAGGCAAATAAGGCAAGGGAAACACACTGAGCTGCACAGTGAGTCTGAAATTCAGGCAATAGGGCACTCAACAGATAAACTGAAGAAAGAAAGAAAAGAAAAAAAGAAAGAGAGAAAATAAAGAAAGGAAGGAAGGAAGGGACGGATACATGATTTCTAGCTTGAAAGAGAATACACAGTTAGATGGTAAAACCTTTCTAGCTTGAAAGGATACACAGTTGGATGGTAAAACCATGAAGTAATGCAAGGAAGTGGCTATTACAAAAGTCAGCATCATTGCATTTAGAGGAAGGAGGGGCATGGCTTGGATGAGGTATGGAGAAGGGCTTTTGAGGTTACTGCAAAGTTCTGGTCTTGACCTGGGTGGTAGTTACTAGGGCACTTGCCTTATAATCGTAATTCACTAAGCTCAGCATGGATTTTGGTCTAGTTTCCTGTTTAAACTTAAAATAAAAAGATAAATAATAAACTAATATGTACATAAATCCAAGGAAAAACAAGTTAATGAATGTTTGGTGGAACTTAAGGGCAGAAAGTGCACATTGCTGAGGAGATGGGGTCTACTGTTTCCTGACTCTATTCCTTTCTGCACAGACTACATCCTCCCTGTCCATCAGCAGGCATGACCCCAAACAGTAGGTTTCCCTGACTATCCAACTCTAACATTAACTATGTCTGTCACCCTTGGACAGGTGGCAAGAGAGAGAATCTGGTTGGGTTAGCCAGTCCCCACTGTGTTTCTCCCTGGATTGGGAGCCCCACAGCTGAGCAAAGAACGGAGGCCAGGTACAGCCATGCTAACCCTTCTAAGCTGTCTGTAGGGCAGAGTCCAGGAGAAAGGAGGGAGGCCAGGGAGAGTTTTGGTCATTTCCAGTGCGGCCTGTGTCTCTCATTGAGTGTGTTTTATGGTTTTCTCCTCTTGTGAGATTCTGGCTTTTTTATATATATTACTGAATTAATTTTTTTCTCTATTTTCCCCTCACTAGTCTAACAATTTATTTGTTTACCATTTGGGTATGCAGGCTCATTTTGTGGTTGTGGTTGTATTCACAGATAGGATTTGTAGTATGCTTTCTTCTACTTAGTATGTTTTGTATTTTCCATATTGCTGTTTTAATCTTCATAATTTGGAAAAGGGTTTATGCCTTTATTTATTTATTTTAAAATAAATTTTTTATTGGAGTATAGTTGCTTTACAATGTTGTGTTAGTTTCTTGCTGTACAGCAAAGTGAATCAGTCATACATATAAATTCATCCACTCATTTTTAGATTTCCTCCCCATTTAGGCCCCCACAGAACACTGAGTAGAGTTCCCTGTGCTATACAGTAAGTTCTCATTAGTTATTTATTTTATATGTAGTAGTGTATATATGTCAGTCCCAATGTCTCAGTTCATCACACCCCACCCCCTTTCCTTGGTAACCATAAGTTTGTTCTCTACATTTATGATTCTACTTCTGCTTTGCAAGTAAGTTCATCTTTACCATTTTTCTAGATTTCACATATAAGTGATATTACACAATATTTGTTTTTCTCTTTCTGACTAACTTCACTCTGTATGACAATCTCTAGGTCCATCCACATCTCTGCAAATGGCACTGTTTCATTCCTTTTTATGGCTAAGTAATATTCCATTGTATATATGTACCACATCTTCTTTATCCATTCCCCTGTCGATGGACATTTAGGTTGCTTCCATGTCCTGGCTATTGTAAATAGTGCTGCAGTGAATATCAGGGTGCATGCCTCCTTTTGAATTATGATTTTCTCTGGATATATGCCTAGAAGTGGGATTGCTGGATCGTATGGTAGTTCTATTTTTCATTTTTTAAGGAACCTCCATGCTGTTCTCCATAGTAGCTGTACCAATTTACATTCCCACCAACAGTGCAGGAGGCTTCCCTTTTCTCCACACCCTCTCCAGCATTTACTGTTTGTAGATTTTTTGATGATGGCCATTCTGACTGGTGTGAGGTGATACCTCATTGGAGTTTTGATTTTCATGTCTCTAATAATTAGTGATGTTGAGCATTTTTTCATGTGTTTGTTGGCCATCTGTATGTCTTCTTTGGAGAAATGTCTATTATGGTCTTCTGCTCATTTTTTGATTGGGTTGTTTGTTTTTTTGATATTGAGCTGCACATGTTGTTTGTATATTTTGTAGATTAATCCCTTGTCAGTTGCTTCGTTTGCAAATATTTTCTCCTATTCTGAGTGTTGTCTTTTCATTTTGTTTATGGTTTCCTTTGCCGTGCAAAAGCTTTTAAGTTTAATTAGGTTCCATTTGTTTATTTTTGTTTTTATTTTCATTACTCTAGGTGGTGGATCAAAAAAGATCTTGCTGTGATTTATGTCATAGAGTGTTCTGCTTATATTTTCCTCTAGGAGTTGTATAGTATCCAGGCTTACATTTAGGTCTTTATCCCGTTTTGAGTTTATTTTTGTTTATGGTGTTAGGGAGTGTTCTAATTTCATTCTTTTACATGTAGCTGTTCAGTTTTCCCAGCACCACTTATTGAAGACACTGTCTTTTCTCCATTGTACATTCTTGACTCCTTTATCATAGATTAAGTGCCACAGGTGCATGGGTTTATCTCTTTCTATCCTGTTCCATTTATCTATATTCCTGTTTGTGTTCCAGTACTATGCTGTTTTGATTACTGTAGCTTTGTAGTATAGTCTGAAGCCAGGGAGACTATTTTATTTTTTTTTAATTGAAGTATAGTTTATTTACAATGTTGTGTTAATTTCTGCTGTACAGAAAAGTGATTCAGTTATACATATATACATTCTTTTTAATATTGTTTTCCATTATGGTTTATCACAGGATATTGAATATAATTCCCTGTTATATACAGTAGGACCTTGTTGTTTACCAATCCTATATATAATAGTTGGCATCTGCTAATCCCAAACTCCCGGTCCTTCCCTCTCCCCAACCCTTGGCAACCACAAATCTGTTCTCTATGTCTGTGAGTCTATTTCTTTTTCATAGATAGTTTCATTTGTGTCATATTTTAGATACATATAGTATTTGTCTTTCTCTTTTTTCTCTATTTTTAAGTGTCTTATTATTTGTGCATAAGAATTGCCAATCTAAAAACCAGCAAGTAATAAAATCTGAGGCTCCCTGGGTCAATCTGAGAAACAACCTTATCTTATCCTTATTCTGTGTTCACTGTCCAAACACTTGTCTATACTAATTATTACCTAGGGTATACCATTATCTTTAAATAGGACAAATAAAAAATTACTCTCAATTTCAACTGTCTGGTAGTTGCCATTTCTTCAATGAGCTGGCACTTCAGGGCCAAATCCTCTGCAGAAGCCCCGTCTACTTGAGTCTCCCAGTCCCAGAAAAAGCACTCTTCTTTTGTGGTACAATTGCTATAGATTTAGATTTATGCTTTCTGTATATGGATAACCAAAATAGAAAATCAGTGTCATAATATCAGAGAATCACTGAGTAATGGGTTTTGAATATCTATGAATCTTGTACTCTGAAATCTGCTGAGTCATGATATTTGAAAATTATGTTCACTTGAAGGCTTGGATTTGCACTTGTGTACTAGAGAAGAACAAATCTGACTCCATATTGAATCTATTCCTTTAGCTCTAACATTTGTGCTCTGTTGCCTGTGCTTAGTCATACTGGCTCTGCACCTTCTGTAAAAGAATTTTGCCTGTAGCCTAAAATATACGTGACTGCCCATTCTCAGGGCTCTGACCTTAAAGAGCCCATTCATATAGAGATAAAAATTTGCAAAACAGAGAGTAACATTTTTTTTGGTTGGAGGTTTACAGTAACAGCGTGACCTGACCTATGTGGACAGCTGCAAGAACAAAGGATTTTGACACCAAGAAGTTTCTAACAACTAACCACGTCCCTCCCTCACCTGGCCTTTAAAAATGCTTTGTTGAAACTCTTCAGAGAGTTCGGGGTTTTTCTTTGGCACAAGTCACCCGTCTCCTTGCTTGGCCCTGCAATAAACCTCTCTCTGCTCCAAACTCCGATGTTTCAACGTTGTTTGGCTTTACTGTGCGTCGGGCACAAGGACTTGCATCTGGTAACACTTGCAGAATATCAAAATCACAACTGCAGGTATCCCCACAGTCATTCTCACTGAAATCTTAAGCTTTAATTCAAACATTCTGTGACTGCAAACTCACAAATTCCAAGAAATGAGGAGTCGTGGCGTCATAATGTCTTAAAGATGCAGGAGGAAATGCTAGAGCAAGCTGTGAATGCACAGATTGAGAGCATTTGTCACAGCAGAAATGCCCCATTATTAAAGGAAGTCCATGTGGAGACTCAGATATTCAAAGTGGTAAGGAAGAGGGAAATACTAATGTTTTATTCTGCATTAACCACACATCAGCTGCTTTGTATAGACCATCCAAGCATATGGTGTTATCCTCACTTGAGGGGTAAGGAAATCAAAGCCAAGAATGATTTAACGTCAAAGGTCAGCTGATACATGCCAGATCCAGGACATTAACTGCTCATCTCTCAGAAGATTTGATAGACGGCCATGACAGCATGGGGAGAGAGTGAGGACTGCAGAAGACCCAGCCTCTATCTGGTCAGGGTTCCATCCTAAAAGCAGGCAAAATCTCCTAGGTCCTAATCTCCTGCACCCTCTCACCCTCACTCTATCCTGGCAGATGATCATCTAACCCACAGTGTTTGCAAATGATCCCTTCTTGAGCTCTCTGAAGACTCATGTACCCATAAACCCTTAATCTTCCCCTGCTCAAATCCCAGTGCTATTCTGGGAGAGCATCCAGGAGTGGATCCCAAATTTGTCTGCTCATTAGAAACACCTGCTGATGTTTAAAATCACCCAAAGCCCTGGCCAACACCCAGACAAGTTAAACCATCATCTCCAAGAGAAGACATTGGCATTTTAAAAACTTACCAGCCGATTACAATGGAAAGACAAGTTTGGGAACCTTGGGGTTATTCTGTTATTCACAGAAAGCAGTGGTTTAAAATAAGAATCAAACAAGGGAGGCTTTTAAAAAATTACTGAAGCCAAAATCCAAACTCAGACGAGTGAGAACAGAATCTCTGGGGGAAGTCTGGGCATAGATTTTTCAAACCTTCTCAGGCTGATAGAGGTGAAATACTGAAAGCTTAAGGCAGGAGATCCCTGAACTGCATAATCCTTTCCTGGGACTTTTCAAACCTGGGTTTAGATCTTTCCACACCATGGTTTGATTTTGTGAGTCAACAAATTATATATTTTTGTTTAACTAGTGACTTTCTATCTTTTGCAAGTTCTGGAGTTGACCAAGCATCCCAGTTTGCCCAGGACTCTCCTGGTTTTATCACTGAAAATTCCACTTCCCAGGAAACTCTGCAGTCATAGGCAAACCGGGATGGCTGGTTACTCCACTTGCAATCAAAGCATTCTGGCTAATTTAATTTCCTTCTGGATTTCTTGGAATGACCTCTCTTCACCCTCTGAACTGGGGCTCATAAATGAACCACCATCATAATTTATCTCAACCGCATGGATCTCCAAGTACATGCCCCGCACAGATCCTGAGATGTCATCTCAGCTTTCACTGGCTCCCAATCTTGTCTCACAACTGCCCTCTCACTTCTGTTCCTTACCCAACACAACTCCTGAACCCTGATTCACTGACACCTCTAAGGCAGAACCACACTTTGCCTAACTTTGCCTCCATAAATCAAATTAGGGTCACATGGCTCCTTCCATGTGTGGCTTAAGCTACTGGAAATTGAAGCATGAAGCTATTGGAAACTGAAGCATGAAGCAGATTTCCTAGATACTTTTTCTCACACTTGAGTGTTTGGGTCTCCTTGGTCAAAGTTGAAGGCCACCTTCTAGAAACTTGAGAAAGCAAAACCATGATTCAGTTGGGCTCTTTTTCTTCATGGAAAAGATTTGCTCACACCACCTCATGTAAATGGGAGAAGAGCTTAAGAATCCATTTAAGAAATTGAAAAGCATGCAGTGGTTCTTCACAAGAACCTAGGGAAAACTGAACAACAGTGCCTCACATCAAGGTCAGGAAGTCCAAGTTAGCCACCAGGAAGACTTGAACAGAAGGGTTTCCTGAATCCAGGGCAGCTCCAAACTCAGCTGCAGGAATCCAGGGACCACTCCAGGACCACTCAGCTAGTTGTTGTGTGCCCTCCTCTCTGGATCAGCTTACCTTGGCCTACCAAAGAGCTCATTGTTGCCAAGCCTCCTACTTTGAATTCCAGAGAAGACTCTACCTTGCCTGATCTATATCCATAATATTGGGTTAACCAAAATATTCATTCGGTTTTTTCCATAACATCTTATGGAAAAACCTGAACGAACTTTTTGGCCAACCAAATACCTGACTGGGAAAATCTTTTCTTAACCTTTTTTCACCTTGGGCCACTGACTTTTGCAGTGGTTATCTTCAGGTCATTGCAAGTCCCTGGTCCATCAGCTGTGGGCTGGGAGTGGAGGTCATGGTATGACTGCCTAGGGCTGTCCTCTCAGAAGGGTCTATGGTCATAGCAGTTTATTGTAGAAGCTATGAGAAACTCTATGATTGGCATATCTAGTAAAATGATAAAATCTTAGTGTTGGATAGCTCCATGTGAATAATGAAATGCAAATTTAGCATCTTATTGATGAAGGTAAAGTGCTATATATTGAAAAGAGTCAGAAATGTCTGGGTTTGAACCTCAGCTGGTTTTTACCAGTCGACCTTGTGCAATTTGTATCACCTCTCTTGATCTCACCTATAAAATAAAAAAGAATACTTGCCTATTATGTTTGTCATGAAGACTGATTAACACAGCCTACCTAAACCCCTGGTACAACATAATACTAGTTTCTAGCATAGACTTAGGCACTTCATCCTCCTGCCTCTTTGCCCTCAGCCATCACAGCCAATGTGACACAGCACAATAAGGACTGTTCAATGAGCAATCAGTTCTGCTTTAGATGGAGCACAACCTCGTTGGATTGAGCACCCAGTAGCACTCCATCAATCTCAAGTCTCTTATGTAACCAATACACATGATCAAAGATCTTATACTTTAAACCTGAATCATCGATCTCAGTGCTAATGGAATTTAGAAAAACCTTTTTCCCTGGAAGATCACTAAAAGGTCACAGTCTTGTTTTCCCCTGATAGATTTTCTGTCATATTATATAGTAATGTTCAGTTGGGTGGCGAGATTACTGTCCTCCCGAGAATAACAGTCATCTCTGTAGCTATTTTACCCAACTCTCCAATTCTGCTGTGAGTTTCTCTTGAGATGACTTTTCAATTATTGGCATCTAGTTTTTAATTAGTTTTACTTTTTAGACCACAGATAAACAAACACAAAATTATCCCGACCATATTCTTCAGTCTAGGACAATCTCACCATCAGTCTTCCCTGCAAAGTCCCCTTTGTGTGACTTCATTCATTCATTCATTCATTCTTTAAGTTAGTTATTAATTTATTAATTTTCCCCTTCATTCATCATCCCCATTCCCATTCCACTCCCTACCCTGACCTTCACAATGTACACACACTGTACCTAAAGTCCATTCAAACCATTTTCATGTATTCACTTAAAACTACATGTGATGTATTTTGTGTGTATGTGATTAATGCAAATAATTTTTTTCATTAACCACACAGATGTTGATATATGTAAATCTAATTTCGACTGCTGCTGAGGTCTCTACTGTGTACATACACACCCTCATCCATTTCTATAAGAAAGGCTGCCCAGGTCATCTCCAGCTGCTTGTTCTCATGACTAAGGCTGAATGCCCTGGTATCAATACCTTTGTGCCCACCACTGACACTTTCTTCAGGGTACATGCCCTGGAGAAGGATTGCTGGGTGGGAAGGTATACACATACTAATTTTACCTGATTGCCCTCCAGAATGATTCCACCAGTTTTCAGTTCCCAAAGTAAACAAAGTTTCCCATTTCCCCCAAATATCCAAAAACATTGAACACTATCACATTTTCTACTTTTTGCCAATCTGACATCAAATCTGTAATATGATGTTTAAATTTGAATATTTCAGAATTTTAGTGAGGTTAGGCACATACTCATTCAGTTAGCAGCTATTCTGTCTGATTTTCCATCTGAAAAGCTTCCTCATGTGTCTTGCCCATTTATTTTCTATTGGATTATTGGTCTTTTCCTCGACTATTAGCAGGAGTTCTTTGTACATTCTAGATACTGGAAAGAGTGGCGCTCAGCCTGTCCCTCATATGTTAACTTTATCTTTGCTAAACAGAAATCACAAATTCTGAATGGGCCCATTGGTGACTTTTGGATCTTAGTTAAGAAAAACTTCTCCATCTGAGTTTACAAAGACATTCTGTATCCTCTCCTGTTAGTGTAATAGACTTACTTTTTAAATAGAAGTTTAACCCATTAAATGTGTGTGTGTGTGTGTGTGTGTGTGTGTGTGTGTGTGTGGTGTAAAGTAAGGATCCAGCTTCTTTCTCTTTACAGGTAGTCAGCCGGTTCACCCAACACTCTTTACTAAGTAAAAAGACATCCTTACTGATGGTTAGTATCATATACCACATCCCTAAATACATATGTGGCACTGTTTGGACTGTCTATGCTATTCCATTTCTCTTGTGCTAGTAACACATTGTTTTTATTAAAGAACTTTAAAATGTGTGTTATTTTAAGGTAGGATAATTACCCCATCTTGTGTGTTTCATTTTTAGAATTTGATTAGTATGTTATGCACTTCTAAAATCAGTTTATTGATTTTCCCTAAAGAAAATGATTATAAAATAAAACCTGACTATTAGAAAGAAGCTGATTATATAGTCTAATTCCTGGTTTATTCCAAAAAACTTGCAAATAAATAGGATATCAAATGAAAGGAAATTAACATAAATATACTAGAGGATTTTTTTAATTAAAGGAATTTTCTTTTAAACATGGCAATTGAACTTACATTAAAAATTCCACTGAAATCAGAATAAAGAGGAAAAACATAGCATTGGTGCAAAAGGACAAAGCAAATAAGATGACATCCATTAATAGATATTAGAAATCTTTAAAAGTGGCAAAGTAGAAGGCCTAATGGTGTCAGAGTTACCAGCTCAGTGAAAGCTAAGTGTCTATGAAGAGTGAAGCCAGTGAATATAACAGAAGATATTGCATCCATGGAATAAAAACAGGATGCTTTTAAGGAGCATTCAGAGAACAAAAATTCTCAGAAATATGATGGGAAAAACAATATATACAATAAAAGGGCTGGAAGATGAAGTGGAGTTACTCTATAAGAATGTAGAGCAAAAAACAAACAGATGAACTATAAGGAAAAAAAAAGATCAATCTGTAAGGACCAACATGCAAGTAATTGGAGTTCCAATAAATGAGAACAGATAAAAAGAAAAGAACAATAGCAATGAAATAATACTAGAATTCTCAGAATTTTAGGGCATGAGTCTCCAGATTGAAAGGTCCCACTGAACACTTGACACAATGTAGGAAAAGAAATCACAAGAAACTAGCCATTGATATTTCAGAGAATCACGGGAAGATGACAACAATATGGGTACAAAATGATGAATAAATAGATGAGTCATTAAAATTACCTCAGACGATAAACAGTGCCTCCACCTTCTTAAAGAAAAATGATTTCCAATCAAGACTTCTATTCAAGCTAGTCAATTAATCTCATATAAGGACATAGCGAGGATACTTCCAGAAAGTAAGGTCTCAAAATGTGATTGCCATGTACCCTATCTTAGAAGGATTTGTTCTCTAAAATATGACAGTAATGAAAGAAGAAGAAAAGTATGAGATCTAAAAACAATTTAGCTAATTCAGAAAATAAGCAGAAAGAATTGTTGGTATGATGATAAGACTCTGAGATGACAACTGGGCAAGAGCATGTCTAAACAAGATTGAAGATTCCATGGAAAGTGTCTCTGGGAAAAATGGGAAATTATTAGTGATTAGGAAGTATTGGGAGATTTACTCTTCCTTACTAGAGAATGAAGAATTTACTTGATATAAATTTAAAAAGCAATTCATTTAAAATTCATTGACATGAATATTATTAACAACTATAGAGGACTAAATATAAAGATCTAGAGGAAGTGGGAAATTTTCTGAAAAAAATTAAAATACTAAATTTGGTGCCAGAAGTAAGAAAAAAATGTGAATACCAATAAAAAAATAAAAATATTGAAATGATGATCAAATTCTCTCCTTGTAGACTGAAACTGTAGAATTTACACAAGTAAATTCTACCAAACTCTCAAATAATATGTAACCCCTATTTTACACAATCTGTTGCAGAAAATAGAACTTGAAGATAAGCTTCCAAACTCATTATATGAAGTCAGTTAATAACCTTGGTACCAAAACAGAGCAAGCAAATTAGAAGGAAGGAAAATGACAGACTGATTTCACGGGTTAATATAAACTCAGAAATGAGAAATGGAATGTTAGCTGATTAAACTCAAAAGCGTATTTTTAAATTAACAAAACAAAACAAAATTATTATGTCGAGTTTATCACAGGAAACATGAGTGCCATCAGAAAAGATTCATCGTCAGAAAATCCAGTGCAATTTACTATATGAATGCAGTAAAGAAGGAAATCACATGGTCTTCTGAATACATTAGCAAAAAGCATTTAAAAAGTTCAGTGCTGAGGCTTGCTTCAAGATGGCAGAGAGTAAGATGTGGATATCGCCTTCCTCCCCACAGATACATCAAAAATACATCTACATGTGGAACAGCTCCTACAGAACATCTACTGAACGTTGGCAGAAGATCTCAGACTTCTCAAAATGCAAGAAACTCCCCACGTACATGGGTAGGGCAAAAGAAAAAAGGAAAAACAGAGACAAAAGAATAAGGACGGGACCTGAACCAGTGGGAGGGAGCCTTGAAGGGGGAAAGGTTTCCACACACTAGAAGCCCCTTCGAGGGTGGAGGCTGCGGGTGGCGGAGGGGGGGAGCTTCGGAACCAGAGCTGCAGAGGAGAGCACAACAACAGGGGTTTGGAGGGCAAAGTGGAGAGATTCCCGCAGAGAGGATCGGTGCCGACCAGCACTCACCAGCCCTAGAGGCTTGTCTGCTCACCTGCTGCAGCCTCAGAAGTAGCAGATTAAATCTCCACAAACAACTTGATATACCCTGAATCTGTGGAATACCTGAATAGACAAAGAACCATCCCAAAATTGAGGCGGTGGACGTTAGGAGCAACTGTAGACTTGGGGTTTGCTGTATGTGACTAATTTCTGATTTATATGTTTATCTTAGTATAGTTTTTAGTGCTTGTTATCATTGGTGGATTTGTTTATTGGTGTGGTTGCTCTCTTCTTGTTTTTAGTTACTTTACAAATTTTTTTTATTTTAGTAAAATTTTTCTAGTTTTTAATTTTAATAACTTTAATTAATTATTTTTTTTCTTTCTTTTTTCCCTCTCTTTTCTTCTGAGCCATGTGGCTGACAGGGTATTGGTGCTCCGGGCATTTGTCAGGCCTGAGCCTCTGAGGTGGGAGAGCTGAGTTCAGGACATTGGACCACCAGAGACCTCCCAACCCCATGTAATATCAATCGGTGACAGGTCTCCCAGAGATCTCCATCTCAATATTAAGACCCAGCTCTACTCAATGACAAGCAAGTTCCAGTGCTGGACATCCCATGACAAACAACTAGCAAGAGAGGAACACAACCCCACCTACTAGAAGAGAAGTTGGCTAAAATCATACTAAGTTCACAGACACCACAAAACACACCACCGGATGCAGTCCTGCCCACACGAAAGACAAGATCCAGCCTCATCAACCAGAACACAGGCACCAGTCCCCTTCGCCAGGAAGCCTACACAACCCACTGAACCAAACTTACCCACTGAGGGCAGACACCAAAAACAATGGGAACTATGAACCTGCAGCCTGCAAAAAGGAAACCCAAACACAGTAAGTTAAGCAAAATGAGAAGACAGAGAAATACGCAGCAGATGAAGGAGCAAGGTAAAAACCCACCAGACCTAACAAATGAAGAGGAAATAGGCAGTCTACCTGAAAAAGAATTCAGAGTAATGATAGTAAAGATGATCCAAAATCTTGGAAATACAATGGAGAAAATACAAGAAATATTTAACAAGGACATAGAAGAACTAAAGGGCAAACAACAATGAACAATACAATAAATGAAATTAAACATTCTCTAGAAGGAATCAATGCAGAATAACTGAGTCAGAAGAATGGATAAGTGACCTGGAAGATAAAATAGTGGAAATAACTACTGCAGAGCAGAATAAAGAAAAAAGGATGAAAAGAACTGAGGACAGTCTCAGAGACTTCTGGGACAACATTAAACACACCAACATTTGAATTATAGGGGTCCCAGAGGAAGAAGAGAAAAAGAAATGGACTGAGAAAATATTTGAAGAGATTACAGTTGAAAACTTCCCTAATATGGGAAAGGAAATAGTCAATAAAGTCTAGGAAGTGCAGAGAGCCCAATACAGGAAAAAACCAAGGAGAAACATGCCAAGAAACATATTAATCAAGCTATCAAAAATTAAGTACAAAGAAAAAATATTAAAAGCAACAAGGGAAAAGTAACAATTAACATACAAGGGAATCACCAAAAGGTTAACAGCTGATCTTTCAGCAGAAACTCTGAAAGCCAGAAGGGAGTGGGCAGGACATATTTAAAGTCATGAAAGAGAAAAACCTGCAACCAAGATGACTCTACCCAGCAAGGATTCATTCAGATTTGACAGAGAAATTAAAACGTTTACAGACAAGGAAAGCTAACAGAATTCAGCACCACCAAACCAGCTTTACAACAAATGCTAAAAGAACTTCTCTAGGCAGGAAACACAAGAAAAGGAAAAGACCTACAATAACAAACCAAAAACAATTAAGAAAATAGTAATATGAACATATATATTGATAATTACCTTAAATGTAAATGGATTAAATGCTCCAACCAAAAGACAGACTGGCTGAATGGACACAAAAACAAGACCCGTATATATGCTGTCTACAAGAGATCCACATGAGACCTAGGGACACGTACAGACTGAAAGTGAGGGGATGGAAAAATATATTCCATGCAAATGGAAATCAAAAGAAAGCTGGAGTAGCAATTCTCATATCAGACAAAATAGACTTTAAAATAAAGACTATTTCAAGAGACAAAGAAGGACACTACAAAATGATCAAAGGATCAATCCAAGAAGAAGATATCACAATTGTAAATATTTATGCACCTAACATAGGAGCACCACAATACATAAGGTGAATGCTAACAGCCATAAAAGGGGAAATCGACAGTAACACAATAATAGTAGGGGACTTTAACACCCCACTTTCACCAATGGACAGATCAACCAAAATGAAAATAAATATGGAAACACAAGCTTTAAATGATACATTAAACAAGATGGACTTAATTGATATTTATAGGACATTCCATCCAAAACCAACAGAATACAATTTCTTCTCAAGTGTTAATGGAACATTCTCCAGGATAGATCATATCTTGGGTCACAAATCAAGCCTTGGTAAATTTAAGAATATTGAAATTGTATCAAGTAACTTTTCCAACAACAATGCTATGAGACTAGATATCAATTACAGGAAAAGATCTGTAAAAAATACAAACACATGGAGGCTAAACAATACACTACTAAATAACCAAGAAATCACTGGAGAAATCAAAAAATACCTAGAAATAAATGACAATGAAAATACAACAACACAAAAGCTATGGGATGCAGCAAAAGCAGTTTTAAGAGGGAAGTTTACAGCAATACAATCCTACCTGAAGAAACAAGAAACATCTCAAATAAACAACCTAACATTACACCTAAAGCAATTAGAGGAAGAAGAACAAAAATATCCCAAAGTTAGCAGAAGGAAATAAATCATGAATATCAGATCAGAAACAAATGGAAAAGAAATGAAGGAAACAATAGCAAAGATCAATAAAACTAAAAGCTGTTTCTTTGAGAAGATAAACAAAATTGATAAACCATTAGCCAGACTCATCCAGAAAAAAAGGAAGAAGACTCAAATCAGTAGAGTTAGAAATGAAAAAGTAACAACTGACACTGAAGAAATACAAAGGATCATGAGAGATTACTAAAAGCAACTATATGCCAATAAAATGGACAACCTGGAAGAAATGGGCAAATTCTTAGAAAAGCACAACCTTCCGAGACTGAACCAGGAAGAAATAAAACATATGAACAGGCCAGTCACAAGCACTGAAATTGAAACTGTGATTAAAAATCTTCCAACAAACAAAAGCTCAGGACCAGATGACTTCACAGGTGAATTCTATCACACATTAAGAGAAGAGTTACCACCTATCCTTCTCAAACTGTTCCAAAATAAAGTAGAGGGAGGAATATTCCCAAACTCATTCTATGAAGCCACCATCACCCTGATACCAAAACCAGACAAAGATGTCACAAAGAAAGAAAACTACAGGCCAATATCACTGATCAACACAGATGCCAAAATCCTCAGCAAAATACTAAAAAACAGAATCCAACAGCACATTAAACGATCATACACCATGATCAAGTGGGGTTTATCCCAGAAATGCAAGGATTCCTCAATGTATTCAAATACATCACAGTAACAAATTGAAGGAGAAAAACCATATGATAATCTCAACAGATGCAGAAAAAGTTATTGACAAAATTCAATACCCATTTATGATAAAAACCCTCCAGAAAGTAGGTATAGAGGGAACTTAACTCAACATAATAAAGGCCATATATGACAAACCCACAGCCATCATTCTCAATGGTGAAAAACTGAAACCATTTCCACTAAGATCAGGAAAAAACAAGGTTTCCCACTTTCACCACTATTATTCGACATAGTTTTGGAAGTTTTAGCCACAGCAATCACAGAAGAAAAAGAAATACAAGGAATCCAAATCGGAAAAGAAGTAAAACTGTCACTGTTTGAAGATGACATGATACTATACATAGAGAATCCTAAAGATGCTACCAGAAAGCTACTAGAGCTAATCAATGAATCTGGTAAAGTAGAAGGATAGAAAATTAATGCACAGAAATCTCTTGCATTCCTATACACTAATGATGAAAAATGTGAAAGAGAAATTAAGGAAACACTCTCATTTACCACTGCAACAAAAAGAATGAAATACCTAATAATAAACCTACCTAAGGAGGCAAAAGACCTGTATGCAGAAATCTATAAGTCACTGTTGAAAGAAATTAAAGATGATACCAACAGATGGAGAGCTATACCATGTTCTTGGATTGGAAGAATCAACATTGTGAAAATGACTATACTACCCAAAGCAATCTACAGATTCATTAAAGTCCCTATCAAACTACCACTGGCATTTTTCACAGACCTAGGACAAAATATTTCACAATTTGTATTGAAACACAAAAGACACCGAACAGCCAAAGCAATCTTGAGAAAGAAAAATGGAGCTGGAAAAATCAGGCTCCCAGTCTTCAGACAATACTACAAAGCTACAGTCATCAAGACAGTATGGTACTGGCACAAAAACAGAAATATAGATCAATGAAATAGGATAGAAAACCCAGAGATAAACCCAGACACCTATGGTCACCTTATCTTTGATAATGGAGGCAAGAATATACAGTGGAGAAAAGACAGCCTCTTCAATAATTGGTGCTGGGAAAACTAGACAGCTACGTGTAAAAGAAAGAAATTAGAACACTCCCTAACACCATACACAAAAATAAACTCAAAATGGATTAAAAACCTAAATGTAAGGCCAGACACTTTAAAACTCTTAGAGGAAAACATAGGTAGATCACTCTATGACATAAATCACAGCAGGATCCTTTTGACCCACCTCCTAGATAAATGGAAATAAAAACAAAAATAAGCTAATGGGACCTAATGAAACTTAAAAGGTTTTGCACAGCAAAGGAAACCATAAACAAGATTAAAAGAAAAGTCTCAGAATGGGGGAAAATATTTGCAAATGAAGCAACTGTCAAACGATTAATCTCCAAAATATACAAGTAGCTAATGCAGCTCAATATAAATAAACCAAAAAACCAATCTAAAAATTGGCAGAAGACCTAAATAGACATTTCTCCAAAGAAGATATACAGATAGCCAAGAAACACATGAAAGGATGCTAAACATAACTAATCATTAGAGAAATGCAAATCAAAACTACAGTGTGGTATCACCTCACACTGGTCAGAACGGCCATCAACAAAAAATCTACAAACAATAAATGCTGGAGAGGGTGTGGAGAAAAGGGAACCATCTTGCACTGTTGGTGGGAATGTAAATTGATACAGCCACTATGGAGAACAGTATGGAGGTTCCTTAAAAAACTAAAAATAGAGCTATCATATGACCCAGAAATCCCACTCCTGGGCATATACCCTGAGAAAACCATAATTCAAAAAGAGTCATGTACCACAATGTTCATTGCAGCTCTTTTTATAATAGCCAGGACATGGAAGCAACCTAAGTGTCCTTCGACAGATGAATGGATAAAGAAGATGTGGCACATATATACAATGGAATATTACTCAGCCATAAAAGGAAACGAAATTGAGTTATTTGTCGTGAGGTAGATGGACCTAGAGTCTGTCATACAGAGTGAAGTAAGTCAGAAAGAGAAAAACAAATACCGTATGCTAACACATATATATGGAATCTAAAAAAACCAAATGGCTTTGAAGAACCTAGGGCCTAGACAGGGATAAAGACACAGACGTAGAGAATGGATTTGAGACCAGGGCTTTTTAAGACTCAGCCTAATTCCCTTAAGATCACTCCAGGTTGCTGAATGTTTACCAATTGCTTGAGGAAGGGTAAGCTGAGACGAAGTGAGAGATTGGCATAGACATATATACACTACCAAATGTAAAATAGATAGCTAGTGGGAAGCAGCCGCACAGCACAGGGAGATCAGCTCAGTGCTTTGTGGCCACCGAGAGAGGTGAGATAGGGAGGATGAGAGGGAGATGCAAGAGGGAGGGGATATGTGTATGTACGTATACATCTAGCTGATTCACTTTGTTATACAACAGCAACTAACACAACGATGTAAAGTAATTATACTCCAATAAAGGTATATTGTTTTAAAAGCCCAATGCTGTTTACATTGAAAACTCATCGGAAAAAAAAGACTCAATATATAGTCTATCCGAATAAATGAGAGAATACAGCAAAATTGCCAAATAGGAGATCAACATATAAAAATGAATTGCATGCCTCTAAATCAGTAATAACTATTAAGAAAATGTAATAGACAGTAAGATTCAGTTTACAATAGGAAGAAAATCTGTAATATATTTTGGATATCCTAACAAAAAAATTCATGAGATCTTTATAGAGAAAAAGAATCACTCTGAGGATGGTTTTTTTTTCTAGTTAAACTTTTTAATTTGAGATAATTGAATATTCACATGCAATTGTAGGAAATAATAGAGAGAGATTCTGGAGGTTGTGTGTGTTCTTCTCAATTTCCCCCAATAGTAATATCTACAAATGCTGTATTACATCATAACAATCAGACTTTGATGTAGTCCACCTACCTATTCAGACTTGCCCAGTTTTAATTATTTATGTGTATGTGTATATTTAGTTCTATGCAATTTTATTGCATGTGTAGGTTCATGCATCCACCACCATAGTCAAGATATAGAATAGATCCCTCACCACAATGGCCATTCAACTTGCCCTTTTGTACCACCACCCACCTGCCTACTACCCTATACCCCCATCCCTGACCCCTGGCACCCACTAATAAGTTCTCCATTTCTACAATTTTGTCTTTTAAAGATGAGATATAAATGGAACAATATAGTATGTAGCCTTTTGGGACTGGCTTTTTAAGACTCAGCCTAATTCCCTTAAGATCACTCCAGGTTGCTGCGTGTTTACCAATTGGTTGTTTCTTTCTGTTGCTGATTAGTTGTCTGTGGAATGGATTTATCATAGTTTATTTAACCATTTACCCACTGAAGGATGTCTGCATTGTTTCCAGTTTGGGGCTTTGAAAATAAAGTCACAATGAACATGCATGTGAGGTTTTTGTGTGAAGATGAGTTTTTATTTCCCTGGGACAAATGCCCAAGAGGGCAATTGTTGGATCATGTGATAATCACATGTTTAGTTTTATAAGGAACTGCCAAGCTATTTTCCATAGTTGCGGTACCATTCTACATTCCCACCAGAAATAAGGGCTAGTCTTAAAAATAAAAGCACAATTAAAGGTATGTCAATAAAACTGCAAATAGTATGAAAGGATACAAATGTGAAAGTCCTTCTCACCTCAGTTCTAATGACTACAATTAATGCCTGCTGACAGTCATGTGACTGGCTTCCAGAAGAGTCTTACCCAAATGAGGTCAGAGCATATCTACTAGTAAATTTTCTACTTTGTAGCTTCTTGTATATATTTCCTAATCTGTAAGCACATCTCTATCCCATTCTTTTGAATGCTGCCAAGAATTCTAGTTTGTGGATATGTCATCCTTTATTCAACTTGTCTCTTAATGATTGGCTTTTAGGGAATTTTCAGTTCTTTGTGCTAATATAAACAATACTCTAATAAATATTTTAAAAGTAAATTTTAAGTTTATATATGGTTTGCATCTGTTAACCCCAAACTCCCAACCATTATATATAGAATGGATAAACAACAGGGCCCTACTGTATAGCACAGGGAACTACATTCAATATCCTGTGATAAACCATAATGGAAAAGAATTTTAAAAGGAATGTATATATATGTATAACTGAATCACTTTGCTATACAGCAGAAATTAACACAACATTGTAAATCAACTGTACTTCAATTAAAACTTTGTTAAAATGTATACATGGCAACTGTATCCTCTAGGATAAATTAGGAAATCAGTGTATTCAATAGGATGCTAATTAAAACTTTGATATATATTCCCAAATTGCTTTCCTAAACAGTTACACCTATTTATATTCCCAAAGGCAGTATATTGGAGTGCATCTTTCCCAAAACCCCGCCCCCCAGACTTTGGACTTCATCAGAATTCTTAGTCTTCACTGATTTAGTAGGCTAAATATGGAATCTCAGCTTCAAGTCAGCATTGGAAGATAATGTTTTGAAGTTTTCCTCTTCTCCAATCATACAGATAAAGTATACATGAAAATAAAACCCTAAAAATGTGCAGCTCTGCTGCAAGACAAGAAAACAACACCTGTGACTGAGAAACCTAGAAAAGCAGAAGCTGGAGAACCGATAGAAGCCTCTGGCTCCCAGAGAAAGTGGGAAATGAGCCATCTCAGTGTTTAAAATGAGAGTCTGCCTACAGCCTCCCTTCTTATGAAGCATGTGGAAAGAAGATGCTGCCTGGGACAGTTGGGAAGCACAGATCCAGCCAGGGGGCTCTGAGCTAGGACTAGCTTTTTGCCGACCTTGGGATGACACGTGAAAGTCCCCAGTTTTGCCTAGAAATGTGAAATGGGACTCAATAAGTAAAATGCAGTTTTGGTCTGACGGTTCCAAGGAGGTAGGGATTGGCAATTGCAAAATCACTAGACATAGTAGGATGAGAGAGAGAGACAGAGACAGAGACAGAGAGAGAGAGGCGGAGAGAGAGAGGCGGAAGTTTTCAAAAGAAAATGTCAAAACATATAAGGAATTCTAAAGCTAGGGAAGTCAATACTCCTCTCACAAAATATCAATAAATAGAACATATTTTCACTGACGAAAACAATTAAAATAATGGCATCATAAAGATAAGCAAGAGGGACAACTTGTTCTGGACCAAAATGAAATAGAGGCATTCTCCCCTACTCCTGCAGCTGAGCACAGCTAAAGCCCTGAACATTATGTATAAAGCAAACAAGGTTCTGAAAGGAAGAGAGAACAGACCAGCTGGGGACCTTGGGACAGAGGAGGAGCACAGCAGTGATGTCCCTGGGTTCTCTTTCTTCCTCACAGATCCCAGACCGGTTACTGGAGAAGTCGGCGTTTGAGGACTGCCAACAGGTGCTGACGGAAAAGTCTACAAAAAAGCCCGCTCTCTCGAGCCAGTGACCAGGAAAGAAGCAACCTAGCAAGTCAGAAAACTTTTAGAGAACTGCCCTGTGCCCACTTCATCAGCAAAGGCTGAGTTCTGCTCTCCAACTGTGAGTGGACACTGCTGGGGTCCATTACTCCCTCCCCATCACATCAGAGGAGAAGTAGGGAATTGGGACTTTCACCCGTACTTATGGTACTGATACTCCCCATTTCACAGTGTCAGTGAGGGCCACGTGGGGTCCTGGACCTCTACCACCTCCCCAGTGGTAGCGGGCATCCCCCACCTCACAGTGCCAGAGGGCTCCTCCTGCTCCAGACCAGGGCAGAGCCTAGTGGAAACTGTATCCCACCTCCGTCCAGCGGAACCCCTTGGAATAATGTCGTCAAAAGGGTTGAATGTAAACAACTGTTAAAATCAAATTTTACATGCAGTTAAAATATCTTTTCAAGCACTCTGGGAAGACGGGGCAGGGAGCAGTATTTTTTCTGAATCTCTCCAAGTCCTTGGTGAACACAAAGAGATGGGGACAGCAAAATCCAAATCCTATAGGTAACATCTACAATAAAGCTAGATAACCCAGTTTCTTAAGAACTTCAGAATACAAGGGGGTGGAGGAACCACTGGCTTCCAAAAGACACCCATAGCTTCAGCAGAGGGCAACAGTGGGTGTCTGCAAGGCTGAGACCTCCAGTATAGCCACCAGGCAGGGCTGACCTCATGCGTATGTGACCAGCATAGTCACACAGGGCCCCACACTCAGAAGGGGCTCACACTTGGAGAGGTTAAGGATCTGCAGTGGCTATCTAGAAATACTGAATAAGTTTTGAATTTTTATCCTGGGACAATGGAGCATGCACTGGGTGCTTGGAGACTCAGCTTGATACCGACCAGGGTTCTTGGCCTTCTCCAATCAACAGAAATTGATAAGAAGCTAGACAAGAAATTCAGGCAAAGCTTTATTGGGTCCCCTGTTGCAGCAGAGGGGAGTGAAAACAAGTAATAACTTCCCTTGCTCGCTCCCTGAGGGGGGGGGTGGTCTGGTTCCTTATATGGGGTGAGGGTAGGGGCAGGTCCAGGTGTTGGGCTGGAGGGGTGGCTTAGGTGGTTTGCCCACCCCTTAGGTGGTGGTGTGTGCAGGGGGCATGCACAATGCCCTGCTTTTGCTCCCTACACCGTGTTTTTGCTCCCGGCACTTCAGAAGTGGCAGTTGGGGGGTTTTGGTCTTTTTGTATCTTGTTGTTTGCCCCAACTGCATTTGCATGCAGTTATTTTTAGTCCCTTATAATTTCTTTGTATTTTGTTGTTGGAGGAGATGTTTGTCCAGGTGCAAGCACTGCAGCAAAGGGTCCCAGTTCCCAGGTCCCAGCCTGTCTCAAGCTCCTGTGTGGTCCTGCTTCCCACCACCTCCTCACCTCCCCAGCAAGGGTTCTCAGGAGTCTGCTTCTCCATGTCCACCCCAAAATTGCAGCTAACATCCACCCTGGTAGGGACTCGGCACAGGAGGGACTGGGGTTGGGCGTGTGCACCCTGTGAAGTGAATCATGGATGGGACCCCAGGTACCTGTGAGGGTCTCACTCCTCTACAAGTATTCTTGTGCTCAAGCAAGTGCAATGTTAAATATCAAAGAAAAAAACACCATGACAGATTGGGAAAGAGATTACAGAAAAAAGGAAAAAAAACCCTTAAAACAAAGTTTTTTGCAACAAAGTGTTCTCCATCTTCGTTTTTCACTGGGCCTCCTCAAAGCATGTGGCAAGACTTGCTAACAGTTACTTTCTGGAAATTCCAGCAGGCCAACTTTGAAAGCAGCTGAATTGGAAGGATCTTCTCACTCTTAAAGCAAGTAAGCAAAAGAGGATGTCAGTAAGGTCTAAAGAAGCCAGTGCAGACTAGGTTCTCCAAACTCTCAAGAATAACGAGCAAGGCTCCCTTCCAGGACAGAGACCCACTGAGAGGAAACTGCTAAGAAAAGAATCCAAATTGAGCTGGATAGGGACAATGGTGGCAAAGAAGAATGCGTGCTGATACAGATGGGGGAGGAGAACAGTTAGAATCTTTCAGAAAGCACAATGCTATATTTTCTAACATGTCTCAAAAACAACCAAATGAGGTTACTTGTACCGGCAGCCAAGATTCAACCAGAGAAGCAGAACCTCTAGGGTGTGTGTGTGTGTGTGTGTGTGTGTGTGTGTGTGTGTGTGTGTGTGATCAAATACTGAGAGGTGGTTAAGCAGCCTTTGTAAGTCTAGCAACCTTGCACGTGAGTCAGGTTTGTAAGGCAGGCAGTCAGGAAGGGAGGATGCATGTGTTTTTGGGAGAGAAAGAACCAGCTGGAACCTTGTCAGATGGGCTGAAACCCGTGCAGACCTTGTTGCCTTTGAAACTGCAGAGAGACTGGCATAAATACTGGTGGTATGAATTATTATTATTATATGTAGAACTAAGATTAAATATGAGATTCAAGGGAGATAATATAGCATGTAATAGCTATAGGCTTTGACAATGTACATACAGTAGAACTTTTTAAATGAAAAAGAAAATGGAAAAAACATACACAAAAAACAATTTAAAAAATATTTTTAGTAATCATGTTTGTGAC
The DNA here is from genome assembly GCF_964165515.1 of Mesoplodon bidens. Lineage (NCBI taxonomy): Eukaryota > Metazoa > Chordata > Mammalia > Artiodactyla > Ziphiidae > Mesoplodon > Mesoplodon bidens. The sequence goes on from NC_138178.1 coordinate 67,653,077, forward strand.
AGTTGGATAAAGTGTTGGTATTTTCTGAATATTATTTTTGTGTACATATGTTATTCTAATTTGATTATCCCTAGTGCTCTTGAGAACCAGGTTTCCTAGGAGCTGCAAATGAAAGATAGAAAATCTTAAGTAAACACCTCCGTAATCTTGAATTTGAACTCGAGGCATTTTACCATAGATATAGATAGATAGGTAGATAGATAGTGATAGAGAGATGATAGGTAGATAGAGTATAGATAGCTAGATGATAGAGAGACAGAAAGCTAGATGATAGCTAGATGATAGATAGATAGATAAATGATAGGTATATGACAGGTAGGTAGATAAATAGATGATAGATAGATAGATAATAGACAGATAGATGATAGATACATACATAGGTAGATAGATGATAGATATATGATAGATGATAGGAAGAGAGAGTATAGATAGATAGATGATAGAGAGATAGCTAGGTGATAGCTAGATGATAGATACATAGATAGATAGATAGATAAATAGATACCCTAAATATGTTCATTGAAGAAGCCTAAAAATAATATTTCCAACTAAAAGACACCAGGGTTTCTTAGAGAAATGGTTGAAATTACATTGCTGATTCCAGGTGTGGGACAGGAAAAGGAAAAGATGAGCAGATGAGCTTAGAGCAAGGACATTATCAAAGACTAGTAAGGTTGTGTTAAAAAAACGTGGGTGTCAAGCTGGAGAATCTCCCACTCAGCAAAGATAGGGCAATTGGAGCATCAGTATGGGTAATAATGCCTTAGATGGATGGAAACACACCAAAGAGGTGTACATCTGTGAGTTTATAATGATACACTGCATCGTCTAGGTCCTCCAAGAAGCAGATGCTGAGGTTGAATGAAAAGTGCAAGGCTTTTATTGGAGGAAATGGCTAAGTGATAGAAAATATGGAGTGAAAGAGGAATCTGGGAGAGCTATCAAACTGCAGTGTAAGCCTGATCGCAGGTGCAGGGAGAAGGGAGGAAAGTTGTGTGGCAGAGTCCTAGATGAACATTCAGGAAAGCTCAGCAAGGCCACTAGGAGAGCTCAAGCCAAAGGTGGTTGTCAGAGGAGTTCATTCTCCCAGGATATGTTCTCCCAGGAATGAGGAACAGCCTATCAGGAACACATCCTCAGCACAGACACGGAGTTGGAGTTCATAGCTCTTGTAGCTGGAACCCTTGGTGAATTATACTACCTGATGTTGGAGGTCTGCATGCTCTCTCTCCCCCTCTGTCTCAATCTCTCTCTCTCTCTCCATTTCTCTCTCTCACCTAATTAATTAAACTCTATAAAATACTAAGAAAACCATTTTTTTTTTGTTTTGCAAACTCAAAAAAACAGGAAAGACTCTAACGTCTATCCTGCTTTTCCTATGCAAACTACCTCTAGAAACTAAATGGCAGATGTGGGAATATATTTAAAGAAAGAAGGAACAATAGAATTAGAGCATCACCATTTTGCAACACATTCAAGATCTAAGCATGTCTAACTAAGAATCTATGGTTGCCGACCACAAAAAATTAGATAACTGGACCACAATATGCCCCTTGACAATGAACTCAACAGCACCTATGAAGTAATCTTCCTGCCACAGTAAAATCTGAGTCAGATTAAGTTTATACTCAATTACTACTTTGCAGAAAACCTAGAGGACAAATAAAAATATCAAACTAAACCATAGGAATGCAATCAGCAAAATCTTAGCTCCCCAGAATTGGCTTCTTCAGCAAAAAATGTTCAAGGTTAAAAATACACAGAGGGGTAACAGACATATTTTTGAAAATCAGGCTAAGCTATACTATCTATAGTGTTTAGAGTTCCTCATTTAGGTAATACAACTACAATTAAAAGTAATAAAAGGACTTCCATAAAATCTAGAGTGATAGTTACCTTTGTTATGGGAAGTCAGTGCTTGCTTTGGGGAAGAGGCATGAGGCTTCTGGGGTTGCTGCCAAGTTCTGTCTGATTTATGGGTGGAATTAAAAAAATATTCATCTTGGGCTTCCCTCGTGGCGCAGTGGTTGAGAGTCTGCCTGCCGATGCAGGGGACACGGGCTCATGCCCCAGTCCGGGAAGATCCCACATGCCGCGGAGCAGCTGGACCCATGAGCCATGGCCGCTGAGCCTGCGTGGCTGAAGCCTGTGCTCAGCAACGGAAAAAAGACATTCATCTTATAAAAACTCTTTAAGTGGTACCTCTTCTCTAAGCTGTTTTCTGTATTCGTGTTATTTTGATCAAAAAATTCAAAAGTTGGTGGGAAAACAGAGACATTTATACATAACAACAGGAGCTTATCATATAAAGACACTCACTAAAATAAATACTAAAGATGTATATCCATAAGAATAGTAAATGTAGAGAGAAAGCAATTGAACTAAGAAACAATATGTTGATAACATTAACTAAATATTGCTTACATAAATTATATTGTTAACCTTAACTAAATAGTAGGTGGAAAATAAATTTTCCAGATCCAGCCCCAGGCAAGATGGACTAAACACAGTCTCATCTTCCCATCTCTCTGAATACCAATTATAAACCTGAAACAGAATGAAGAGGCAGCAATCTGAGAACTCTGAAAAGTAAATAACAGCAGGCAGATCAAAGGAAGCCTCCAGAATTCAAAGTACTAATAAACTGGCAGTGAGTTTACCATTTTTCCTTGGATATTCCCCAGTCTGAATTGGATACAGTTGGAAAACCAGACTTGAGCCCTGTGGTGCAGACAGAGAGAGTCCAGCAGAAATCCTCTAGTTGGGCTCAAAGACCAGAAAACAGAAATGCAAGAAAAGTGAGGGAAACTCCCCATTTTTTCTATTTTTGGTTCTTGCACCCTAATTCCTAGGCAACTGTGAAATGGGGGTAGTAGCAGTAGCCAGCAATGGAAAACTGCTGGAGCTAAATCTCTGTGGAAGGGAAGCTTCCCCTAGCATTTTTTGTCGCTACCCCTCCAAGAGGGCAGTGTGGGTCCCCAGTTGTTTGTTTTTCTCTCCGTTCTTCATTACATGGGCCTTGTATATGGTGCAATCATGGAATTCGGCAATTCTGACCTAGGGACTACAAAGGGGAATTAGCAGGGACCAGAAAGTACTGGAGAGACAGCAGACAGGTGAGCTTGAGAAAGTGAACCCATCTTGGACTCACCTCTAAAATGCACATTCATGGATCTGATCCCACCCAGCACACCAAAGACTGAGAACTAGGATAACCAGTTGACTTATGCCCAGGTCCTTGATTGACCACTGGGCAGCACAGATCCAGGACATACATATTTGAGTAGCAATAAAAGGCTTGGAAAACTAACCTGGTATTGGAACCACAGCCTATAGAAGGCTAAAACATACATATCATCATTCTTCATAGGATTTAAACAAGACCCAGGGTCTCATGAAACATTCAAAGTGTGCAGGATAAAATCCATAATTATTCAGCATGTGAAGAACCACACACACAAAAAATTCAACTTGCATTAGAAAAGACAATCAACAGACAGCAATAAAGAGGTGTTGGCATTATCTGATGAGTCTTCAAAGCAAGTATTAAAAAAATGCTCAGATGAGACAGATGAATGGATAAAGAAGATGTGGTACATATATACAATGGAATACCACTCAGCCATAAAAAGGAATGAAATAATGCCATTTGCAGCAACATGGATGGACCTAGAGATTATCATACTAAGCAAAGTAAGTCAGAAGGAGAAAGACAAATGACATATGCTATCACTTATATGTGGAATTTAAAATATGACACAAATGAACTTATCTATGAAAAAGAAACAGACTCACAGATGTAGAGAACAGACTTGTGGTTGCCAAGCAGGAGGTGGGGTGGGAGAGGGGTGGATTGGGAGTTTGGGATTAGCGGATGCAAACTATTATACCTAAGATGGATAAACAACAAGGTCCTATTGTATAGCACAGGGAACACTATTCAATATCCTGTGATTAAACCATAATGGAAAAGAATATGAAAAAGAATGTATATACATGTATAACTGAATCACTTTTGTGGTACACCTGACTAACACAACATTGTAAATCAACTATACTTCAATAAAATAAATCTTAAAAAAATGCTCAGATGATCAATCATAAGCTCTCTTGAAACAAGTTAAAACAGAAAATTTCTGCAAATAAATAGAAGATAGGAAGAAGAGTCAAATGGAAATTTTAAATGGAAAAATTCAACAACTGAAATAAATTTACTGTTATGACTCAATAGTAGAATGGGGATGACAAAGGAAAGAATTAGTGTACTTGAAGATTAATCGATAGAAATTATCCAACTTGAACAACACACAGAAACACACACACACACACACACAGACAACACAGCCTAAGGGACCAGTAGGGGAACAACAACAGGCCCAAATTTATGTCATCAGAATCCAAGAAAGAGAGGAGAAAGAGTGTGATGCTAAAAAAATAGTGAAGAAATAATGGCTGAAGACTTCCTCAGTTTGGCAAAAACAAAGCAAAACAAAACCCCCATACACCTACAGACTCAAGAAGTTCAACAAACCTAAAAAGTATAAACTCAAAGCAATCCATGCCCAGATATGTCATAATCAAACTTCTGAAAACTAAACATGAAGAAAATAATCTTGACAGCAACCACAGAAAAATGACACACACCTGTACAGAAACAATGATTTGAGTGACAGAAGATTTCTCATAGGAAACCATGAAGGCGGATGGTGGGGCAAGGAGGTGGCATAGTGTTTTTAAAGTAACTTAAAGAAAGAGCTATCAACCTAGAATTCTATATCCAATGAAATACTTTTCAAATATAAAGGCATGACAAAGAGTTGTTTCCTTTTATCCTGAAAGAGAGTTATTTCTTCACTGGATACAGGGTTATTGACTTACATTTACTTTATATCAGTAGACTAGAGATTATTCCTCTATTAGAGTTTCCATTTAATATGTATACAGTTTATCATATGTAACTTATATCTCAAATTAAGAAAACAAGACACAAAACAAAAAGACCACAGAGACAGACCCTCACATGCACTGTCATATGATGTAGGACAAAGTAAAATTGTAATTCTACAAAGAATAATGATCTTTTCCATAAATGGGGCTAAGATAATTGTACATTAATACAGAAAAAATAATCTTGAACCCTGCCTTCTCTCAAAGCCTACACAAAAAATAATTACAGCTCTAAATACTAAATATAGCATGGCAAACCTTTTAGAAGAAAACTTAGGAGAATATCTTTCTGAATTTAGAGTTGGAAAAGATTTCTTTCATAGGACATCAAAAACACCATAAATGAAAAATACATAAATTGGACTCTGTGAAGGTCAGTAAATTTTATTTGTCAAAATATGTCTTCAGAGAGTGAAAAGGAAGACACAGAGGGGGAGAAGATAATTGTAGTACATTTTTGGACAAAGGATTCATATCCAGAATAAATAGGAAACTCCTTCAAATAAATAGGAAAAAGTGTGTCTATTCAATAAAAAGGGGCAAAAAGCTCTGAGCAGGTGCTTCACAAAAGAAGATATTTAAATGGTCAATAAATAGATGAGAAGATCCTAAACTTCATTAGTTAGCAGAGAAGCTGATAACTAATGCCACTAATACCATCCAAAATATTTCAAATAAAAAGGGATAAAGTGCTCACAAGGAGATGGAGTAACCATATTCAATAGACATAAACCCATTCACTGAAAGATCAGTTATAAGAATGTTCACAGAAGCATTATGTTTAATTGCTCCAAACTGGAAAATACTCAGATGCCTGCCCATTTAACAGTAGAAGTGTATTTGGTAATCTCTTGATGAAATACTACACAGTCAAGAGAATCAATTAACTACAAGTGCATGCCAAAAAATGTATATTACAAACATAAAATTGAGCAAAAATTGCCAGACAAAAAGAGAGTTCACTGTGTAATCATATTTATACAAAGTTCAATAATAGGAAAAGCTATCTATGAAGTTAGAAGTCAAGATAATATTACCCTCTGAGGGATAGAAACTGGAATACAGCAGAAGAAATGTGTTTTTGGAGTGCTGGCAATATTCTTTTTCTTAATCTCAATGCAAGTTTCACAAACATGACTTTTTCTGTTTGTATTTTGTGCTTCCATAAAAATTACAAAATGAAATTCTCCCAGGAAAGGAAACACAAATTTAGATGGCTTCATCAGCTAATTTTTCTAATGATGTGTGGAGAAAATAACACAAAGCTTAGAAAACTCTTTCACAATATAGAAAATGGGGAATAATTCCTGACTTATTTCATGAGGCCCACATAATCTACATGCCAAAAACATGCAGCTTTACAAGAAAATCTCAGGTACGTTCCTTTAATAAACATAGATGCAAAATTCTAAAGAGAATATTCACTAAACAAATTCAATAATATTTTTAAAAATAATAATAACTAAGATCAATTACTTGATCTTTGATTTTTCAGGACTAGAAGGTACGAAGGAACAGACTTTATAGACACATACCCTCCTACTTGTGAGGCAGCTTTAATTCTGTCCAAAACACTTAGCAAAGAACAACTGATGAAATGCACCAACCATAAGATGAATAAGGATTCATCAGAGTGCTACAGGGGGTCCTGATTACTGATCTACGGGCACTTTTAGCATGCTATGCCTAGTTTGTCTATCATGCTTACTATAAATAAATCTGCAATTGATGGGCTGCCTCTGCACTGAACAATAGAAATTAGTCACATAGCCAGATCAGGGCCACCTGAGTTGCAGGATATAAAAGCTGAGTGATACACAGCTGTTTTCCTGTGCTGACTTGTCCCTATTCATCACTCTGAAGCCAGAATTCATGCTACGTGGGAAAAAAAGGAGCTCAGAGGGCTGAGTGTGAAGGAGTCAGGGCTCCAGATATTGCTGCAGCATATATCATAGTTCTTGCTTTGCACCTTCATTAGTAAACTTGATGCTTGACAAGACTTCAATTTCATATAAGTTTGATCAGTAATGTGGGTCTTTGTATTAGGCACAAGGGTTAATTTAACAATAAAAAGTCAGTGTACCTCAAAATATTAGAAATAGAGGAGAAAACTATATCATCTTAATAAATGCTAAACCAAGAAATAATTCCATACCCACTTGTAATTTTTTTAAAAAATCTTATCTGAGTAGGAATAGAAGGGAATTTTCTTCTTGTGTAAAAGCTGATATATATGTGAAAAAAAAAGAAAGGAAAACAATAAAACAAAAAAAATACAGCTAACATTTTCCTTAGTGATTGTTGTAAGTTGAATTCTGTCCCTCAAAAAGATATGTTGAAATTCTATGCCCACTGCCCCGTACCTGTGAATGTGGCCTTATTTGGAAATAGGGTCTTTGCAGATGTAACAAAGTTAAGACGAGAACATTACAGTAGGGCCTAATTCAATATGACTGGTATCCTTATAAGAAAAGGGAAATTTGGACACACACACACAGGATGATCATCATGTGATGACATGGGCAGAGATTGAAGTGATGCAGCTGCGGGCCAAGGGACATCAAGGTGGCCAGCCACCACCAACACAAAGAAGATGCAGGGAGGAGGATTCTGTGCAGAACTTCAAAGGGAACGTGCCAACACCTCAATTTCAGGATTCCAGCCTCCAGGACTGTAAGAAAATAAACTGTGTTTAAAGTCACCCACTTTTTGGTATTGTGTTATGAAAATCCCGGAAAACTAATGCGGTGGTAAATTATTGAAGGCCTTCTGCCTGAGATCAGGAATGAGACAAAACAGTGTGCTCTCCCTTCCATTAACTATTGAATTGGATGTCCCTATCTAGTGAAATAGGTCAAGAAAAAGACATAGAAGAATACGGATTGGAAAGAAAAGTTTAAAACTGACTTGGCAGTTGTTATGTCTCTGTCTGTTTGAAAAAATAATCTACAGAAAAACTATTAGAGTCAATAAGGGAGCTTAGAATATTTCACTGAATATGAGACCAATATGCAGATATCAAATATATTTCTAAACATGCAACAGTTATAAAATGAAATTTTAAAAAATATTGTTTTAATAGCATAAAAACATCAGTGTTTATTATGAATGATTATTTTTTAAAAATTTATTTATTTAATTAATTTATTTTTGGCTGTGTTGGGTCTTCATTGCTGTGTGTGGTCTTTCTCTAGTTGAGGTGAGCGGGGGCTACTCTTCATTATGGTGTGTGGGCTTCTCATTGCGGTGGCTTCTCTTGTTGTGGAGCATGGGCTGTAGGTGTGTGGGTACAGTAGTTGTGGCTCGCGGGCTCCAGAATGCAGGCTCAGTAGCTGTGGCACCTGGGTTTAGTTGATCCGCAGCATGTGGGATCTTCCCAGACCAGCTCTTGAACCCATGTTCCCTGCATTGACAGGTGGATTCTTAACCACTGAGCCACCAGGGAAGCCCTATGAATGATTCTTGGAAAGTTTCCCAACATTTCTATACTGAGAATTATAAAATACAGTTGACATTTAAACAACATGGGTTTGAACTGTGCAGTCCATTGAGACACAGTTTTTTCTTCAGTACGGACTACAGTCCTACACGATCCATGGTTGGTTGAATTCTCAAATGGGGAACTGTGGATATGGAGGAATGATTGCAAAGTTATGTATCAGCTTTTGACTGTAAGGAGGGTTGGCACCCCTAGCCCTCATGTTGTTCAAGGGTCAACTGTATTATTGAGAAAAATTAGAGAAGATCTAAATAAATGGAAGAAAACACCATGTTCACAGATTAAAGAACACAGTATCATAAGACACCAGCTTGGTCTAAAAATTCCATAGAATTCTCCCATAATTATAAAATGAATCATAATTATATAAAGGTAAAAAGGGTCAAGAATACCCAAGACTTATGGTTTTCTCAGGGTATATGCCCAGTAGTGGAATTCCTGGGTCATATGGTAGTTCTATTTTTAGTTTTTTAAGGAACCTCCACACTGTTCTCCATGGTGACTGTATCATTTTACATTCCCACCAACAGTGCAAGAAGGTTCCATTTCCCCACACCCTCTCCAGCTTTTATTGTTTGTAGATTTTTTGGTGATGGCCATTCTGACTGGTGTGAGGTGATACCTCATTGTAATTTTGATTTGCATTTCTCTAATGATTAGTGATGTTGGGCATCCTTTCATGTGTTTGTTGGGAATCTGTATATCTTCTTTGGAGAAATGTCTATTTAGGTCTTCTGCCCATGATTGGATTGGGTTGTTTGCTTTTTTGATATTGAGCTGCATTCAGAAAGAGTTCTGTACCACAATGTTCATTGCAGCTCTATTTACAATAGCCAGGACATGGAAGCAACCTAAGTGTCTATCGACAGATGAATGGATAAAGAAGACGTGGCACATATATACAATGGAATATTACTCAACCTTATAAAGAAACGAAATTGAGTTATTTGTAGTGAGAGAGAGTTATTTGTAGTGAGAGACTCTAGGTTGGACCTAGAGTCTGTCATACAGAGTGAAGTAAGTCAGAAAGAGAAGAACAAATACCATATGCTAACACATATATATGGAATCTATTTAAAAAAATGTTCTGAAGAACCTAGGGGCAGGACAGGAATAAAGATGCAGATGTAGAGAATGGACCTGAGGACACGGGGAGGGGGAAGGGTAAGTTGGGACAAAGTGAGAGAGTGGCATGGACATATATATACTACCAAGTGTAAAATACATAGCTAGTGGGAAGCAGCCACATAGCACAGGGAGATCAGCTCGGTGCTCTGTGACCACCTAGAGGGGTGGGATAGGGAGGGTGGGAGGGAGACTCAAGAAGGAGGAGATATGGGGATATATGTACACATCTAGCTGATTCACTTTGTTATAAAGCAGAAACTAAAACACCATTGTAAAGCAATTATACTCCAATAAAGATGTAAAAAAAAATTATACTCCAATAAAGATGTTTAAAAAAAAGAATACCCAAGACAATTTGAAGAAATTTTTAAAAGGGTAGAAAATTTATGCTACCAAGTACATAAACCTAGTTCAATGTTAGAGTAGTTAAGAAAGTGTGATATTGGTACAACGTCAGACCCACACATATATACTGTCATCTGATGCACAAAGGTGACGTGGCAATACAGGGAGAAAAAAATTACCTTTTCATTAAATGGTACTGGGTCAATTGATTATCCTTATAAAATAATGAATCTTTATTCGTACCATACCTCATAGCATACACAAAGTTAATTCCAAATGGGTAAAAAATCTCAATGTTAAATCATAAAGCTCTTAAAAGAAAACATAGGATTGTATCTTTATGACCTTGGGATAGGCAAAGAAATCAAAAGCAGGGCACCAAAAATGCAAACTGTAGTTAGGAATATTGATAAATTGGACCACACTAAGATTAAGAACATCTGTTCCTCAAAAGATAACCTTAAGAAAGATAAAACAAAGCCACAGACTTGTAAAAACTGTTTACAATATAGATGTCTGACAAAGGACTAATACCCTGAACAAAGAATGAATTCCTACAAGTAACTAAGAAAAAGGCAGACAATCCAATAGAAAAATGGGCAAAAGTCTGACAAGTCACTTCACAAAAAAAGATATTCAAAATACCAATAAAGACACGAAAATCTGTCCAACTTCCTTAGTCATGAAGGAAATGCAAATTAAAAGCCGCAATGAGATCAATTTATCCATAAGCCAGAGTGTATGAAATTAAATCAAAGAAAGTAGATGAGTATGTAAAGCACATAGATCACTCATACATTGTGGTGGGTGTGTAATTAGAATAAGAACTTTGGGAAATTGACAGTATCTACTAAAGCTGAACATTTGCAAATTCTGTGACCCAGCAGAACTCACATGAGAAACAGAATGAATAGGAGTTATCTATCCTATATCTATATCTACATCTATATCAATATCTGTATCCATATCAAATCATGTGAGCCTATATAAGTATCATGTAACTCTATATCTATCTATTATCTATCTATCTATCTATCGAGTTTATACGTATATATAAAGAGATCTATTATAAGGAATTGGCTCACGTGATTATGGAGGCTGACAGGTTCCAAGATCTGCAGGGTCATCCAGCAAACTGGAGCCCCCAGACAGCCAATGAGATGGCTGTAGTCCAAGGGCCTAAGAACCAGCAAAGCCAGAGGTAAGTTCCAATCCGAAGGCAGGAAAAAGCCAATGTCCCAGTTTGAAGACAGTCAGGCAGGAGGAATTCTCTCTTACTCGGGGAGTGGGGGATCAGCCTTTTTATCCTACTCAGGCCTTCAACTAATTGCATGAGTGTCACTCACGTTATGGAGGACAATCTGTGTCACTCAGTTTACCAATTTAAATCTTAATCTCATCCAAAAAACACCCTCATAGAAATACCCAGAATAATATTTGAAATATATCAAGACTCTGGGCACTTGCGGCCCAGTAAAGTTGACACATAAAATCAACTATCACAATATCCAATGGAAATGTGTACACATTTCCCTCAAAAGATATGTTCAAGAATATTCATGGCAGCATTATTCATAATAGCTTCACAATGGAAACAACCCAATTTTCATCAATAGTGGATACTGTGGTATACTACTATAATCAGATACTCTATGACAATTAAAATGAACAAACTAAAACAACATCTAACAACATGGATGGGTCTCAAACATAATGTTGAGTGAAAGAAGCTAGACCCAATAGAATACATCCTGTAAGATTCCAGTCATAAGAGAACAAAAACATTCAAACCTAATCTCTAGTATTAGAAGTCAGGTTAATCATTACTTTGGTGGGGAGGGGCTAGAAACTGGAGAGGATCTTTCTGCTTGTCATTAATATTTTGTATCTTGATCTAATTTCAAAGTGTTTTAATTTTATATATTAACTGAGCTGTAATTTTTGATTTGTACCTTTTCTTTCTTATGTTTTCCTCCAAAAAAAGTTTATCTTAAAAATGGAGCTCCAATAAAGTATATTTAGAAAACAAGAGATGGAATGATTTTTAAATGATCAGATCTTAAGTGTGGTAACATCATAGAAAGGTTTCTAAAAAAGTGAAATAATCCTAGAGGACAGCCTGAGATGCAAAAAGGAATGGCATGTTTAAAATAAAAAGTAAATGAGGATGAAACATAAACAAGCATTTATGGATTATAACTATAACATTAAAATAATATCTAAACAATAATAATGATGCCTAAATTCAGGGGTAAAATGGCAAGAAAGAAACAAAATTTCCAATGATAATAACATATAATACTCACTGGGTGCAAAAACATTTAAAGTGTCCAAAGCTCCTTGTATATGTTGAAGGAAGGCACATATAATGCTTAAAGTATGGACTATATCCAGAGAAAATGCTAATTCAAAAAGATACATGCACCCCAATGTTTATTGCAGCACTCTTTACAATAGCCAGGACATGGAAGCAACCTAAGTGTCCATCAACAGATGAATGGATAAAGGATATGTATACATATGTACAATGGAATATTGCTCAGACATAAAAAGTATGAAATAATGCCATTTGCAGCAACATAGATGGACCTAGAGATTATCATACTAAGTGAAGTAAGCCAGATGGAGAAAGATAAATATCATATGATATCGCTTATATGTGGAGTCTACAAGAAAATGATGCAAGTGAATTTATATACAAAACAGAAATAGACCTACAGACATAGAAAACAAACTTATGGTTACCAAATGGGAAAGGAGAGGGATAAACTAGGAGTTTGGGATTAGCAGATATATAAAATAGATAAACAATGAGGACCTACTGTATATCACAGGGAACAATACTTAATATTTCATAATAACCTATAAGGGAAAAGAATCTGAAAAAAATAGATATATATGTATGTATAACTGAATCACTTTGCTGTACCCCTGAAACTAACACAACATTGTAAATCAACTATACTTCAATAAAAAAGAAAAGAAAAGGAAAGAAAAATAAAGTACAGGATATTAAATACTTTTAAATGTTATAGGTAGGGAAGTTATCAGCTTCAGGCCATGAAAGAGTACCTTCCACCGTAAACAACTATAAAACTGGGTGAAATATATCAGGCAACTCTTTTTAGATGTTTGACAACAGGCAGTATAGGACTGTGATCCCACAATGAAGAGGAAAAAAGGGAGCCCTGCCCTCCCCTTTGCTTTCTGCCTGAGGGAAATTTTGGGACCTTGCGTGGAGAGATGGCACCCAAGCAGAGCAAACTGGTGTTGCTGAGCTGAGGAGGCAAAGGTAGGATTTCTAGGCTGAAAAAAGTGGCTGGAATTTGTGTTGATACCCAAGAGGAGGGTGTAATGTAGAGGGTGGTGGTTTAGAAATTTATGAATTAACCATGAGCTTTTGGCCAAGAACTGGGCTGCACATGCATAAGAAAAGCAAAAGCCACACCCCTGCAACAAGGCCTAAGAGAGATTGCCTGTTATGGGGATAAAACCTGAATAGAGATGCCAAATATTGTGCTAAGTGATATTGGTGTTTTAGACCAACCAGAGTGGAGATATCTTGCTGAGCACCACTGTTATTCATTCAAGATCCCAGAAAAGCCAAGGCCTAGGATTAAAGATCACACCCTAGAGTGAGGGCTAGGCCCTGGACTAAGTTTATAACCAAAATAATACACCCAAAAAAGTGTAAAGCCAAGTTGGGCAGGACTAGAACAGTACCTATTAATAACTGCCTACCAGAACATGACTCAGTACTCTTTAAAACATTCCCTACTATGTACCATCTATGATGTTCAGCATACATTAAAAAATGACTAGACACGTGAAGAAGCAGAAAAAAATGAGGCCCATAGTTAAGGGGAAAAAAAAGACAGTCAATAGAAACAGAATCCACAATGACCCAGATGTAGGAATTAACAGACATAGACATTAAAGCAACTATTTTGAGTTTTTTAAAAACATAATAAAAATATGTTCACAAGGAATGATCAAACTGGGAACATCAGGAGTGAAATTAAAACCACAAAAACAGGGCTTCCCTGGTGGCGCAGTCGTTGAGAGTCCGCCTGCCAATGCAGGGGACACGGGTTTGTGCCCCGGTCTGGGAAGATCCCACATGCCGCGGAGCGGCTGGGCCCGTGAGCCATGGCTGCTGAGCCTGCGCATCCGGAGCCTGTGCTCCGCAACGAGAGAGGCCACAACATTGAGAGGCCCGCATACTGCAAAAAAAAAAAAAAAAAAAAAAACCACAAAAACTAACAAATATAAAATCTAGAAGTAAAAGTATATGAAAAATTTCACCAGATAGGCTTAAACACCAGATTGGAGTCTCCAGAGGAAAGGATTATGGAATTTAAGGATAGATGAATAGAAGTAATCCCACCTCAAGAACAGAGAGAACACAGATTGTAAACAAAATAAGCAGAGCCTCAGTGGTATGTAGAATGGTGGCAAGGAAACTAACATATATAAGCACATTTGTTGCCAGCAGATCTGTTCTATAAGAAGAAGTTCTAAAAGGAAGTTCTACAGGGTGCAGGATATGAGATGGAAACTTGGATATGAAAATATAATGAGCTCCACAAATAGGAAACATTAATTCTAAAAAATTACCTTTTCCTAACCTTATTTTTTTTATTGAAGTATAGTTGATTTACAATATTATATTAGTTTCAGGTGTACAGCATAGTGATTCAGTAATTTTATAGATACTAATCTTATCTTTTAAAATAATTCAACTCTGTTTAAATACAAAATTAATAACATTATGAGGTGGGGTTTATTACCCATGTAGTTGTAAACTATATGATAATAATTATACAAAGAATAGGAGAGGTTAAATAGAATTTTACTGTTAAAAGATTTTACATTTTACAGAAGGCAGTACAACAGTAACCACAGTAGACAGTCATAAGTTAATGAAGCATATTGTAATTCCTAGACAAACACTACTAAATGCAAAATAGTATAATTAATAAAGCAATAGAGAAATTAAAAGAAAAAATCAATCAATGCAGAAAATGGGTTTCATGAAATTAGATACCCATTCATACTCAAATCAAGTGAATGTATAAAAAACCTACAACTAATATCATATTTAATGGTGAGAACTAAACTCTTTTCCTGTAAGACCAGGAAGACAACAAGGATGTCCATTCTCACCACTTCTATTTATTATCACCCTGGAATACAAGAAGAAGAAATAAATGGTATACAGATTGGAAAGGATAAAATAAAGCTATCTTTATTCTCAGATAATATGATTGTTTATGTAGAACACACCAAAGAATCCATACACACAAAAAACACCCCCACAAAACTTGTTAACTAATTAAATGAGTATAGCAAGAGTGCAGGATGTAAAGTCTATATACCAAAGTAAACTGCTTTCCTATATACCCGGAATTGGAATTTAAATTTCAAAAAGCAAAACCATTTACAACAGCACCAAAAGAAATGATGTGCTTTGGTATACGTCTAACAAAATATGTTATGCAGAAAACTATAGAACATCAATGAGAGAAATCAAAGAAGGTCTAAATAAATGCAGAAATATTCCATGTTCATGAATTGGAAGAATCAATACTTTTAAGGTACCCATTCTTCCTAATTTGATCCATAGATTCAATGTAATCCCAAATAAAACCTCAGCAAACTATAGGAGAAAACTATAAAATTATAGGAAAAAAATCTACATGACCTTAGATTTGGTCTCTTTTAGATACACACCACAAGCTCAATTCATGAAAAAAACATTAATAATTTGGATCTTATTAAAATTAAACGATTTGCTCTGCAATGAACATTGTTAAGTGAATGAAAAGATAATCCACCAACAGGGAGAAAACATTTACAAATCACATGTCTGATAAGGGACATCTAGGCAAAATATACAAAGACTATTGATATTTAAAGCTTAACATTAAGCAAACAAAAAACTGAATTTAAAAATGGGCAAAAGATCTAAACGGACACCTCACCAAACAAGATATAGAGATGGCAAATAGGCATATAAAGAGAGGCTTAACATCATTTGTCATTAAAAAAAGACAAATTAAAACAACAATGAAGCACCACTCTTAGAATGGCATATTTACAAAAAATGGTTAATACCAATTGCTGGTAAGGATATAATGCAACAGGGACTCTTCTAATTTCTGTATGAGAATGCAAAATGGTACAGCCACTTGAGAAGATAATTTGGCAAATTCTTTTTTTTTTTTTTTGCCAATTGGATCTGGTTGAATTTATTTATTTATTTATTTATTTATTTAAATTAATTTGTTTGGGGTCAGCACACATCTTATTATTTATTTATTTATTTATTTTACAACTTTATTGGAGTATAATTGCTTCACAATGGTGTATTAGTTTCTGCTTTATAACAAAGTGAATCAGTTATACATATACATCTGTTCCCATATCCCTTCCCTCTTGAGTCTCCCTCCCTCCCACCCTCCCTATCCCACCCCTCCAGTCAGTCACAAAGCACCGAGCTGATCTCCCTGTGCTATGTGGCTACATCCCACTAGCTATCTACCTTACGTTTGGTAGTGTATATATGTCCATGCCTCTCTCTCTCGCTTTGTCACAGCTTATCCTTCCCCCTCCCCATATCCTCAAGTCCATTCTCAAGTAGGTCTGTGTCTTTATTCCTGTTTTACCCCTAGGTTCTTCATGACATTTTTTTTCTTAAATTCCATATATATGTGTTAGCATATGGTATTTGTCTTTCTCTTTCTGACTTACTTCACTCTGTATGACAGACTCTAGGTCTATCCACCTCATTACAAATAGCTCAATTTCGTCTCTTTGTATGGCTGAGTAATATTCCATTGTATATGTGTGCCACATCTTCTTTATCCATTCATCCGATGATGGACACTTAGGTTGTTTCCATCTCTGGGCTATTGTAAATAGAGCTGCAATGAACATTTTGGTACATGACACATTTTGAATTATGGTTTTCTCAGGGTATATGCCTAGTAGTGAGATTGCTGGGTCATATGGTATTTCTATGTGTAGTTTTTTAAGGAACCTCCATACTGTTCTCCATAGTGGCTGTATCAATTTACATTCCCACCAGCAGTGCAAGACTGTTCCCTTTTCTCCACACCCTCTCCAGCATTTATTGTTTCTAGAGTTTTTGATGATGGCCATTCTGACTGGTGTGAGATGATATCTCATTATAGTTTTGATTTGCATTTCTCTAATGATTAATGATGTTGAGCATTCTTTCATGTGTTTGTTGGTAGTCTGTATATCTTCTTTGGAGAAATGTCTATTTAGGTCTTCTGCCCATTTTTGGATTGGGTTTTTGTTTATTTGCTATTCAGCAGCATGAGCTGCTTATAAATTTTGGAGATTAATCCCTTGTCAGTTGCTTTATTTGCAAATATTTTCTCCCATTCTGAGGGTTGTCTTTTGGTCTTGTTTATGGTTTCCTTTGCTGTGCAAAAGTTTGAAGTTTCATGAGGTTCCATTTGTTTATTTTTATTTTTATTTCCATTTCTATAGGAGGTGGGTCAAAAAGGATCTTGCTGTGATTTATGTCATAGAGTGTTCTGCCTATGTTTTCCTCTAAGAGTTTGATAGTGTCTGGCCTTACATTTAGGTCTTTAATCCATTTTGAGCTTATTTTTGTGTATGGTGTTAGGGAGTGATCAAATCTCATACTTTTACATGTCCCTGTCCAGTTTTCCCAGCACCACTTATTGAAGAGACTGTCCTTTCTCCACTGTACATTCCTGCGTCCTTTATCAAAGATAAGGTGACCATATGTGTGTGGGTTTATCTCTGTGCTTTCTATCCTGTTCCATTGATCTATCTTTCTGTTTTTGTGCCAGTACCATACTGTCTTGATTACTGTAGCTTTGTAGTATAGTCTGAAGTCAGGCAGCCTGATTCCTCCAGCTCCATTTTTCATTCTCAAGATTGCTTTGGCTATTCGGGGTCTTTTGTGTTTCCATACAAATTGTGAAATTTTTTGTCCTAGTTCTGTGAAAAATGCCAGTGGTAGTTTGATAGGGATTGCATTGAATCTGTAGATTGCTTTGGGTAGTAGAGTCATTTTCACAATGTTGATTCTTCCAATCCAAGAACATGGTACATCTCTCCATCTATTTGTATCATCTGTAATTTCTTTCATCAGTGTCTTATAATTTTCTGCATACAGGTCTTTTGTCTCCTTAGGTAGGTTTATTCCTAGATATTTTATTCTTTTTGTTGCAATGGTAAATGGGAGTGTTTCCTTGATTTCACTTTCAGATTTTTCATCAGTAGTATATAGGAATGCCAGAGATTTCTGTGCATTAATTTTGTATCCTGCAACTTTACCAAATTCATTGATTAGCTCTAGTAGTTTTCTGGTAGCATCTTTAGGATTCTCTATGTATAGTATCATGTCATCTGCAAACAGTGACAGCTTTACTTCTTCTTTTCCGATTTGGATTCCTTTTATTTCCTTTTCTTCTCTGATTGCTGTGGCTAAAACTTCCAAAACTATGTTGAATAAGAGTGGTGAGAGTGGGCAACTTTGTCTTGTTCCTGATCTTAGTGGAAATGGTTTCAGTTTTTCACCATTGAGGACGATGCTGGCTGTGCGTTTGTCATATATGGCTTTTATTATGTTGAGGAAAGTTCCCTCTATGCCTACTTTCTGCAGGGTTTTTATCATAAATGGGTGTTGAATTTTGTCGAAAGCTTTCTCTGCATCTATTGAGATGATCATATGGTTTTTCTCCTTCAATTTGTTAATATGGTGTATCACATTGATTGATTTGCATATATTGAAGAATCCTTGCATTCCTGGAATAAACCCCTCTTGATCATGGTGTATGATCCTTTTAATGTGCTGTTGGATTCTGTTTGCTAGTATTTTGTTGAGGATTTTTGAATCTATGTTTATCAGTGACATTGGCCTGTAGTTTTCTTTCTTTATGACATCCTTGTCTGGTTTTGGTATCAAGGTGATGGTGGCCTCGTAGAATGAGTTTGGGAGTGTTCCTTCCTCTGATATTATTTGGAAGAGTTTGAGAAGGATAGGTGTTATCTCTTCTCTAAATGTTTGATAGAATTCGCCTGTGAAGCCATCTGGTCCTGGGCTTTGTTTGTTGGAAGATTTTAAATCACAGTGTCAATTTCAGTGCTTGTGATTGGTCTGTTCATATTTTCTATTTTTTCCTGAGTCAGTCTTGGCAGGTTGTGCATTTCTAAGAATTTGTTCATTTCCTTCAGGTTGTCCATTTTATTGGCATAAAGTTGGTTGTAGTAATCTCTCATGATCTTTTGTATTTCTGCAGTGTCAGTTGTTACTTCTCCTTTTTCATTTCTAATTCTATTGAGTCTTCTCCCTTTTTTTCTTGATGAGTCTGGCTAATAGTTTATTAATTTTGTTTATCTTCTCAGAGAGACACCTTTTAGTTTTAGTGATCTTTGCTATCATTTCCTTCATTTCTTTTTCATTTATTTCTGATCTGATCTTTATGATTTCTTTCCTTCTGCTAACTTTGGGGGTTTTTTGTTCTTCTTTCTCTAATTGCTTTAGGTGCAAGGTTTACTCGAGGTGTTTCCTGTTTCTTAAGGTGGGATTGTATTGCTATAACCTTCCCTCTTAGAACTGCTTTTGCTGCATCCCATAGGTTTTGGGTCATCGTGTCTCCATTGTCATTTGTTTCTAGGTATTTTTTAATTTCCTCTTTGATTTCTTCAGTGATCACTTCGTTATTAAGTAGTGTATTGTTTAGCCTCCATGTGTTTGTATTGTTTACAGCTCTTTTCCTGTAATTGATATCTAGTCTCATAGCATTGTGGTCGGAAAAGATACTTGATACAATTTCAATTTTCTTAAATTTACCAAGGCTTGATTTGTGACCCAAGATATGATCTATCCTGGAGAATGTTCCATGAGCACTTGAGAAAAATGTGTATTCTGTTGTTTTTGGATGGGATGTCCTATAAATATCAATTAAGTCCATCTTATTTAATGTATCATTTAAAGCTTGTGTTTCCTTATTTATTTTCATTTTGGATGATCTGTCCATTGGTGAAAGTGGGGTGTTAAAGTCCCCTACTATGAATGTGTTACTGTCGATTTCCCCTTTTATGGCTGTTAGTATTTGCCTTATGTATTGAGGTGCTCCTATATTGGGTGCATAAATATTTACAATTTTTATATCTTCTTCTTGGATCGATCCCTTGATCATTATGTAGTGTCCTTCTTTGTCTCTTCTACTAGTCTTTATTTTAAAGTCTATTTTATCTGATATGAGAATTGCTACTCCAGCTTTCTTTTGATTTCCATTTGCATGGAGTATCTTTTTCCATCCCTTACTTTCAGTCTGTATGTGTCTCTAGGTCTGAAGTGGGTCTCTTTTAGACAGCATTTATATGGGTCTTGTTTTTGTAACCATTAAGCAAATCTGTGTCTTTTGGTGGGAGCATTTAGTCCATTTACATTTAAGGTAATTATCAATATGTATGTTTCTACTCCCATTTTCTTAACTGTTTTGGGTTCGTTATTGTAGGTATTTTCCTTGTGTTGTGTTTCTTGCCTAGGAAAGTTCCTTCAGCATTTGTTGTAAAGCTGGTTTGGTGGTGCTGAAGTCTCTCAGCTTTTGCTTGTCTGTAAACCTTTTAATTTATCCATCAAATCTGAATGAGATCCTTGCTGGGTAGAGTCATTTTGGTTGCAGATTTTTCTCCTTCATCGCTTTAAATATGTCCTGCCAGTCCCTTCTGGCTTGCAGAGTTTCTGAAAGATCATCTGTTAACCTTATGGGGATTCCCTTGTGTGTTATTTGTTGTTTTTCCCTTGCTGCTTTTAATATGTTTTCTTTGTGTTCAATTTTTGACAGTTTGATTAATATGTGTCTTGGCATATTTCTCCTTGGATTTATCCTGTATGGGACTCTCTGTGCGTCCTGGACTTGATTAACTATTTCCTTTCCCATATTAGGGAAATTTTCAACTGTAATCTCTTCAAATATTTTCTCAGTCCCTTTCTTCTTCTCTTGTTCTTCTGGAACCCCTATAATTCGAATGTTGGTGCGTTTAATGTTGTCCCAGAGGTCTCTGAGACTGTCCTCAGTTCTTTTCATTCTTTTTTCTTTATTCTGCTCTGCAGCAGTTTTTTTCCACTGTTTTCTCTTTCAGGTCACTTATCCATTCTTCTGCCTCAGTTATTCTGCTATTGATCCCTTCTAGAGTATTTTTAATTTCATTTATTGTGTTGCTCATCGTTGCTTGATTCATCTTTAGTTCTTCTAGGTCCTTGTTAAATGTTTCTTGCATTTTGTCTAATCTATTTCCAAGATTTTGGATCATCTTTACTATCATTATTCTGAGTTCTTTTTCAGGTAGACTGCCTATTTCCTCTTCATTTGTTAGGTCTGGTGGTTTTTTATCTTGCTCCTTCACGTGCTGTGTGTTTTTCTTTCTTCTAATTTTGCTTATCTTACTGTGTTTGGTGTCTCCTTTTCACAGGCTGCAGGTTCGTAATTCCCATTGTTTTTGGTGTCTGTTCCCAGTGGCTAAGGTTGTTTCAGTGGGTTGTGTAGGCTTCCTGGTGGAGGGGACTCGTGCCTGTGTTCTGGTGGATGAGGCTCGATCTTGTCTTTCTGGTGGACAGTTCCACGTCTAGTGGTGTGTTTTGGGGTGTCTGTGGTCTTATTATGATGTTAGGCAGCCTCTCTGCTAATGGGTGGGGTTGTGTTCCTGTCTTGCTAGTTGTTTGGCATAGCGTGTCCAGCACTGTAGCTCGCTGGATGTTGAGTGAAGCTCGGTGCTGGTGTTGAGATGGAGATCTCTGGGAGATTTTCGCCATTTGATATTATGTGGAGCTGGGAGGTCTCTTGTGGACCAGTGTCCTGAAGTTGGCTCTCCCACCTCAGAGGCACAGCACTGACTCCTGGCTGCAGCACCAAGAGCCTTTCATCCACACGGCTCCTCAATTTGGGATGATTCGTTGTCTATTCATGTATTCCACAGATGCAGGGTACATCAAGTTGATTGTGGAGCTTTAATCCGCTGCTCCTGGGTCTGCTGGGAGAGATTTCCCTTTCTCTTATTTATTCTCACAGCTCCCGGGTCTCAGCTTTGCATTTGGCCCCGCCTCTGCGTGTACGTCGCCGAAGGGCGTCTGTTCTTCGCCCAGACAGGATGGGGTTAAAGGAGCAGCTGCTTCAGGGACTCTGGCTCACTCAGGCCGGGGGGAGGGAGGGGTAGGGAATGCGGGGCAAGACTGCGGCAGCAGAGGCCGGTGTGACATTGCAACAGCCTGAGGCATGCTGTGCGTTCTCCCGGGGAAGCTGTCCCTGGATCCCGGGACCCCGGCAGCGGCGGGCTGCACAGGCTCCCTGGAAAGCGGGCGTGGACAGTGACCTGCGCTCGCACACAGGCCTCTTGGCGGCGGCAGCAGCAGCCCCAGCGTCCCATGCCCGTCTCTGGGGTCCGCGCTGTTAGCTCCGGCTCGCGCCTGTCTCTGGAGCTCTTTTAAGCAGCGCTCTTAATCCCCTCTCCTTTTGGGGGGTCTGAGGTCTTCTGCCAGCGTTCAGTAGGTGTTCTGTGGGAGTTGTTCCACGTGTAGACAACGTTCTGGTGTATCTGTGCGGAGGAAGGTTATCTCCGCGTCTTACTATTCCGCCATCTTCCCCTGAGCTCCTCCTGGCAAATTCTTAAAAAACTAAATGTTATGGGTTGAATTCCTCCAGCCCCCACCTCATGCTGAAGTCCTAAACTCCAGTGCCTCAGAATATGACATTATTTGGAAATAGGGTCATTGCAGATATATAGTTATACTGGAGTTGTATACTGGAGCTATAATACTCCAGTATTAAATATACTGGAGTATGATGGGCCCCTAATCCAATATGATTAGTGTTCTTGAGAAAAGGAAATTCAGAGACATGTACACAGAGACAGGCCACCATGCAGGGAGGAAGGCAGAGATCAGGGTCATGCTCCTACATGCCAGGGAATGCCAAAGGTTGCCAGCAAACCACCAGAATATAGGAGAGAAATAGAATAGATTCTCCCTCACAGCTCTCAGAAGGAACCAACTCTTGCCAACACTGATAATCAGGCTGTTAGTCTCCAGAACTGTGAGACAGTAAATGTTTATTGTTTAAGCAATTCTGTTTGTGGTTCTTTGTTATGTCAGCCCTAGGAAACTAACACACTAAACATAGTCTGATCCTATGATAGTCAATCACATTTTAGGTATTTATCCAATGATTTGAAACTTTATGTACACTCACACACACACACAAATCTGCACTTGAATGTTAATTACAGCTTTATTAATAATTACCCCAAGGGACTTCCCTGGCAGTCCTGTGCTAAAGAATCTGCCTTCCAATGCAGGGAATGCGGCTTCAATCCCTGGTCGGGGAACTAAGATCCCACATGCCGGGGCAACTAAGCCTGCGCACACAGCTACCGAGCTCGGACGCCTCAACAAGAAGAGCCCATGTGCTGCAAACTACAGAGCCCATGCGCCCTGGACCCCATGCACCATAACTACAGAGCCCACACACCCTGGAGCCCATGCACCACAACTAGAGAAAGAAAACCCGCATACCACAATTAGAGAGAAGGCTGCGTGCCCCAACGAAGAGACCATGCCCCGCAACTAAGAACCAGCACAGCCGAAACAAACAAACAAAAAACCCCAAAAACCCAAAAAAGTTTAAAAAAAATTACCCCAAACTGGAAGTAATCAAAATGCCCTTCAATAGATGAATGGGTAAATAAACTATGTTACATTTTTGGAATGGAATAGTATTCAGCAATGAAAAGAAATAAGTTATCAAGCCATGCAAAAACATGGAAGAATCTTAAAAGTATATTGCTACATGAAAGAAACCAGTCTTAAAAGGCTACATACTACATGATTCCATTTATATGACATTGTGGAAAAGACAAAACTATAATGATGATAAATGTATCCGTGGTTTCCAGGGATTTGGGAAGAGAGAGATAAATAGGTGAAGCACAGGGGAGTTTATAGGACAGAGAAACTAACCTGTATAATATTTTAATGGTAGAGGTATTGAGGCAGGAGATAGATGGGCTCCAGGCTAGACAGTTACAACTGGCCTCTTGTTCACATTTCCTGGGGTGAGAAGAAGATGGGCTCCAGGCCGGACATTCATTATCAGCCCCCTGTTTACATTTCCTGAGGCAAGAGACAAACAGGGTCCAGACTACATATTTATGACCGGATTCCTGTCTATATTTCGAGATCTGCACTTCGATTAAGAAACAACAACAGGAATAGGGTAGATAACTGGACATTTGACACTTTTATGGCCGGGACAGAGAGGAGCTAAATGCTGTTAAAAGATCAAGAGGTCATACATTTCCCAACCTTGGGGCAAGAGAGACACTACACATGCACAAAAGGCTTCACGGGGTCAAAAAGTCAGGGGATGCTAGACCATAATAAGTCTTGCCATCGTCCCTCCCAGAGTCCTTTGCGATGAAATCCATCTTGACTGAGGGTTGTGTGAGCACCCAGGGGAGAGTCCAGAGACAAATTAGCCATAGGGTCAAAATAATACGGTTGGGGTCTTCCCTGGTGGCGCAGTGGTTGAGAGTCCGCCTGCTGATGCAGGGGACACGGGTTCATGCCCCGGTCCGGGGGGATCCCACATGCCGCGGAGCGGCTGGGCCCGTGAGCCATGGTCGCTGGGCCTGCGCGTCCGGAGCCTGTGCTCTGCAATGGGAGAGGCCACAGTGGTGAGAGGCCCGCGTACCAAAAAAAAAAAAAGTACGGTTGGCCCAGAAGAAGACAAAGACCCGGAAGGCTTCCCCCTTATAAGGGATTTAAACTTCCCAAAGGCACGGCTCTCTCTCTGAGTTTGCCCATGCGTCTTTCCACATGTACTTTGTTTTTCCAGTAAATGTTTACTTTTCTCTTTACCTTCTGCCTCCTCACCTGAATTCATTCTTGACAAGGCAGGCAAGAACTGGGGGTTTAGGCCCTAGCAGCTGGCCTCTGTGGTCTAGCAGTTAGGACTCCCGGTCCAGGAAATAAGATCTTGCTTCCAGCTACTGCTTGCTGCTGCTTGCTGCAAGCTGCCGCTTACTGCTGCATGCTTCCAAAATCAATATGACATTATGCTTTTTAAAAATCCACAGAACTTTATAGCAAAAAGAATGAGCTTCACTTGATGCAAAATTTTAAAAAATCACTTTGGGATTCAGGGGAATCCCATGATGGAATGTTGACTGTGACAAAAATATCTAACAGTATCTAACAGTGTCAGAAATATCTAAAATAACCTCAGTGAAGGGGATGAGGGAAAATGTACTGACCTAAGTAACTTTGGAAATGAATGGAGACTTAAAGGCAAAAAAGACTACATAAGCACTGTACTCCATTCGGCAAAGCACATGTACATCCCCTAAGGGTACAGGTTAAAAACAGGGAGATCAGCTCGTTGCTTTGTGAGGGTTGGGATAGGGAGGGTGGGAGGGAGGGAGATGCAAGAGGGAAGAGATATGGGAACATATGTATATATATAACTGATTCACTTTGTTATAAAGCAGGAATTAACACACCATTGTAAAGCAATTATACTCCAATAAAGATGTTAAAAAAAAAGAATTCTGAAACCTTTATAGATGCATACTGAAGTTCAACCAGTAAGTAAATAGATGTAATGGTATGAGACAGGTTTCTCACTGTAGGAGATGGGGGTTACCCACAAGCAAGGGGGAGGGGGCTAAGATGATCCATGTTGCATTATAGTTGGAGAATTCAGTGTGGACTTATGTGGAGTTTAATATGGATATAGATGGGTTTGTGCATATATACATGGGTTAGATAAACATATATCTCCTTCCTCTAAAAACTCCAGAGGTCCTAGAAGCAATCTCCCCCAGTAGCAACAAGCACACCCAGGATTCAGATGTTCACTTCTAATACCATTTTCAAACCAAAGGAACTAGGGATCCTTGGAGAAATGGCTGATTCTAGGACTGGGGCCAGAAATATTACAAGTCTGGAGAATCTCGTAGCGCTAGAAAGAATGCAGGTGCTCAAAGACAACCCACAAGGGAGGGTATCAAAGCAACACAGGAGCCAACTGAAAGAGCTCCCAATGACCAAAGCTGGAAGAATATGGGCAATAAAATAAAGTCAGGGGATTAGAACCCAAAGTAGAAAGTAAATGTCCATGAATCTTCACTGATATAAATTATTGAATTCATAAATGTGGGAAGAGAGATGAATCTCCCAAGAAGAATAATTTGAGATAATTTATGTAAATACTTTAAGGAGTATTTAAAATGTATGTAAATATTTTAGTAGATAGAGTATAACTCCCCACTCCTTAAATGTGAGCTGCACATTTTGCCTTCCTTCCAAAGACCACAGGACAGAGAGGGAGGTAAAAAAGAGGAGCTTCAGGGTACTTCCCTGGTGGTCCAGTGGTTAAGACTCCACACTTCCACTGCAGGGGGCATGGGTTTGATCCCTGGTCAGAGAACTAAGATGCTGAATGCTGTGTGGCATGGCCCCAAATTAATATAAAATAAAATTAAAGAATACCTATACTATCCCTGACATATATCAGTTCACAATAAAAAAAAAAGAGGAACTTCACAAAGGAGAAATCTGAGAAACATTACCTCAACACAATTGATCAAGGTCAACATCAGCAGTGATAAGTCATGTTAACAGTATGTACCCTTGATATGATGTGATGAGAATGGCACTTTACCTTTGTGGTCTTCTTCCCCAAAACGCACAACCTCAGTCTAATCCTGAGTAAACATCTGATAAACACACACTGAAGGACTTTCTACAAAATACCTGACAGGTACTCCTCAAAACTATCAAAATTATCAATAAACCGGCATAGCTGAGAATCTATCACAGCCAAGAGAAGCCCAAGGAGACATGATATCTAATGTGATGTGGTGTCCTGGATGGGATCCTGGAACAGAAAGATAGTGGGCAAAAAACTAAGAAAATCTGAATAAAGTGTGGTCTTTAGTTAATAATAATGTATTCATATTCTTTCTTTAGTTGGAAAAATATAACATACTGATGCTAGATGTTAACAATAGTGGATCCTGGGTATTGAGTATATAAGAACTCTCTGAACATCTCCACAGCTTTTTTTGTAAAGCTAAAATTATTCTAAAAATAAAAATGTATTCAGAACAAAAACATGACACTTGCTGTAGGCTTTTATAAGGCACACTTGATAAGGTTAAGATAGTTTTCTTCAAACCTAGGTTTGTTGTTTATCTTTTAGTCCTGAATGAGCATTGGATTTTACACAACACACTGAATTTTATTATGTCAGTATATTTTGTTGACATGATATTTTTTATTTGCCTGTTAATGTGGTGATGAGTATTTTGCCTTCGTGGGATAAATTCTCTGTAGCATGCCATGCTGTGTAATAATAGCATTTTACCCACATTAGAACTTCTTTCAAAATTGGAGTCAATCCTCTCAAACCCTGCCACTGCTTTATCAACTAAGTTTATTCAACATTCTAAACCCTTTGTTGTCATTTCAACAATCTTCACAGCATCTTCACCAGGAGTAGATTGCATCTCAAGAAACCACTTACTTTGCTCATTCATAAGAAGCAACTCCTCATCCATTAAAATTTTACCATGATATTGCAGCAATTCAGTCACATCTTCAGGCTCAAGTTCTAAGTCTAGTTCTCTTTCTAAGTAATCTGCAGTTACTTCCTCCACTGAAGACTTGAACCCCTCAAAGTCATTCATCAGAGATGGAATCAACTTCTGTCAAATTTTTGTTAATGTTGATATTTTGACCTCTTCCCATGAATCACAAGTGTTCTTAATAGCATCTAGAATGGTGAATCCTTTCTAGAAGGTTTCAATTTACTCTGTCCAGATCCATCAGAGGAATCATTATCTATGGTAGCTGCAGCCTTGCAAAATGTATTTCTTCAATAATGACATTAAAGTTGAAAGTACTCTTTGATTCATGGGCCACAGAATGAATGTTGTGTTAGCAGGCATGAAAACAACATTAATCTCACTGTCCACCTCCATCAGAGCTCTTGGGTGACTAGGTGCATTGTCAATGAGCAGTAACATTTTGAAAGGGACTTTTTTTTTTTTTTTCTGAGCAGTATGTCTCAACAGTGGGCTTAAAATATTCAGTAAACCATGTTGTTTCAGATGCACAGCAAAGGGACTCGGCTATACATATGCATGTACCCATTCTCCCCCAAACTCCCCTCCCATCCAGGCTGCCACATAACATTGAGCAGAGTCCCCTGTGCTATATAGTAGGTCCACTGGTTATCCATTTTGTAAACAGATGTGCTGTCATCTAGGCTTTGTTGTTTCATTGAGAGCATAGGAAGAGCAGATTTAGCATAATTCTTAGGGCCCCAGGATTTTCAGAATGGCAAATGGCATTGGCTTCAACTTCAAGTCACCAGCTGCATTAGCCCCTAACAAGACAGTCAGCCTGTCCTTTGAAGCTTGGAAGCCAGGCATTGAGTTCTCCTCTCTAGCTATGGAAGTCCTGGATGGCATCTTCTTCCAACAGAATGCTGTTTCATCTACACTGAAAATCTTTTGTATAGTGTAGCCACCTTCATTGATTATCTTAGCTAGATCTTCTGGATAACTTGCTGCAGCTTCTACATCAGCACTTGCTGCTTCACCTTGCACCTCTGTTATGGAGATGGCTTCTTTCCTTAAACCTCATGAACCAACTTCTGCTAGCTTCAGACATTTCTTTTGCAGCTTTCTCATCTCTCTCAGCCTTCACAAAATTGAAGAGAGTTAGGGTCTTCCTCTGGATTAGACTTTGGCTTAAAGGAATGTTGTGGCTGGTTTTATATTCTATCCAGACCACGAAAATTTTCTCCATATCAATAAGAAGGCTGTTTCATGTTCTTATCATCCATGTGTTGACTGGAGTAGCACTTTCAATTTCCTTCAAGAACTTTTCTTTTGAATTCACAACTTGGTTAACTGTTTGGTGCAAGAGTTCTGGCTATTGGTCTGTCTTGGTTTTCAACATGTCTTCCTCACTATGCTTAATCATTTTTAGCGTTTGATTAAAATGAGATACGTACAATTCTTCCTTTCACTTGAGCACTTAGAGGCCACTGGAGGGTATTAATTGGTCTAATTTCAATACTGTTGTGTCTCAGTGAGTAGGGAGGCCCTAGGAGAGGGAGAGAGACAGGGGAACAGCCAGTCAGTGGAGCAGTCAGAACATAGAACCTTTACTGATTAAGTCTGCCATCTTATATGGGTGTGGTCTGTGGTGTCCCAGAACAACTATAATAGTAATGTCAAAGATCAGCCATAGATCACCATAAAGAACATAATTTTAATGAAACAGTTTGAAATATTATGAGAATTACCAAAATGTGACACAGAGGCATGAAGTGAGCAAATGCTATTGGAAAAATGACGTCAATAAACTTGCTCACTACAGAGTTGCTGCAAACCTTCAATTTGTAAAAAAACATCATATCTGTGAAGTGCAATAAAACGAGGTCTGCTTGTATAGCCAAACTCACAGACCTACTTATTGGCACAGCACAGACTGGAATTTATTTTCCACACTCACATTGGCTCTAAATTGTCAACTGAGTGAGTGGATTGTTCTTGTTGCTGCTCCAGGCACCTAGCAGAAACAGGGCATAAACCAATACAGATGGTCCCCAATTTAAGATGGTTCAACCTATGATTTTTTGACATCATGATGCTGTGAAAACAATATGCATTCAGAAGAAACTGTACTTCAAAGTTGGCATTTTTATCTTTTCCCAAGCTAGCAATGTGTGGTACCATACTCTCGTGATGCCGGGCAGCAACTGTGAGCACAGCCCCCAGTCAGCCACATGATCACGACAAGGATAAACAACTGATACCACCATTCTGATTTTTACTTTCAGTACAGTGTCACAATAAGTTACATGAGATATTCAACACTTCATTATAAAGTGTTTTGTCTTAGATGATTTTGCCCAACTGTAGGCTGATGCACGGCTTCTAAGCACATTCAAGGTAGGCAAGGTTAAGCTTTGATGTTTGGTAGGTTAGGTTGTATTCAGTGCATTTTCGACTTAAAATATTTTCAACTTATGATGGGTTTATCAAGATGCAACCCCGTTGTAAGTCAAGGTAGATCTGTACTTACTGACCTGTTGTCCCACTGGAAAATGCTTTAATTTGAGGTTTCTGATATTATGGGGTACAAGGGAGGCAAGGAAGTAGTTATGCTTTCAGAAACGTGATCCCCATGACCATATGCACATATATGAAGTCCCTTGGCCCCTCTGGGCTCATATACCTCTAGGATGGAAGGCACGGCTTAAAGATACCTTCAGGAAATGTGTAGGAGAGTGGGTGCTGCATTCATAGGACCAGTGGAGGTGGTGTGCCAGTGGGAATCTTCCAACTGATGCTTCTTATGTCTCCTCTATTCTGTTGTTGGGTTTTATTTTCCTTGTCTGACTCCCTTTTTGCCAGTGGCCAATACCGTGTAGTTCATTCCTTCACCATATGCCAGCTCTGTGTGTATCCAGACGGCCCCAGATGGTGTGGAACTCAGGAGCCAGATGAAGTGATGAGCATGCCTGTCTGCTCACCAGGAATCCCTACTCTGGTGTTCCCGTCTCCCTGCAAACCCCTCCTTTGAGGCGAGCCCAGGTTAGCAGTCACCTCTTCTATGAACCCTTCTCCAGAAAGAATGAATCCTTCCTTCTTCTAGGATCCTGTTGCAGTTATCAAAGCCTATACTGATTATTTATTTATATGTGCATCAGTTAATGGGTGTGAATTTGCTACAGGACACTTCATTGCAAGGCTGACATAATTCTTTGTTTTTCCATATCAAATAACTGGCTTGGTCGCCCTTTACTGCTGCTGGGGTAAATTCAAGGGCAGTCACATTTTGGTAAGCCTTTCCCTAGTTTTTGGTGCCATCCAGGAATCCTGGGCCTTATGCACTTCAGAGATGTGGGCATTGCCTCTGCTGGTCCACAGCGATCCCAGATCCTGGTGGAGCTCAGATTCTCTGGGGCCTGAGGAAAGTGAGCTGCAGAACCCCCTAAGTGGGCACAGGGAACCCCTCTGCACTCAGCCTTCTGCAACATGCTTGCTGAGAGCAAAGGGGACAGTGTCTACACACCACTTTTGAAGGCCCTCGTCAGCATTCTCTCTCCCATCCTCTTACAGAACCATGACCCCTCCTCAATATCTAGGATGTAACTAAGCCCCTGACCCCTTTGACTGGTGTCTGCTCTGAGCTTCCTCTTGGCAATTAATTCTCTTGGCCTCAGAAAAAAAAAAACAATGCCTAGATCACACCACCAAGTTTTGACTGTCCTTCTGACAAGCCGTGGGGAGTTAACTTTTCAACATTTTCAATCGCCTTTAAAAGAGAATGAGATATAAAGAGGATATACACTGGGACTTCCATGACACTTTTGCAGAGTCTCCTCCCTGTAGAATGCCTCCCTGGCGGACTTCGCCTCTCCTCTTGGCGCCTCCAGAACCGGCTGAGAAGCAGGCTGGTGATGCCCAGCAAATGGATGCTGGAAGAACATCCACGACCGGCGGGAGGTAGGAGGGGCCTTTCTCAGGTCTGTCTCATCTCCTTGGAGGGAGTCGCGAACCTGTGGGAGCCCGGTTCCCGGGCGCTGCACCCAGCCCCGGCGCGGGGGAGGAAGGGCCCTGGAGAACCGGACCCAGGAGGGTCCCGGCGTTCTCCCATCGACCCGGCGCAGCTTCTGAGAGCATCAGCGAGCGGAGTGGGGACAAAGGACAGAAGGGACCGGCAGAGCCTGGCCTTGGACAGCCTCGGGAGCGCGGGGACAGCTTGGTGGAGACAGAGGCGGGGCGGGGGCGCACCTCCCCGGGAGCGTTTGGTCTACTGTGCCCCACTGCGGCCGCCGAGCCGCCCGAGGGCCGGCGGGCGGGGGGTGGGCCCGAAGGGACGGGTGGGAGGGGCGCGGGGGGGCGGGGGCGGGGCTCGTCACGTGGAGAGGCGAGCGGGGGTGGGCGGGGCGAGGGCGCGCGCTCGACTCTTTAAAGACGCGCGAGCCGAACCGCGAGAAGCGGCTCTGCGGCCGCAGGCGCAGGCCCGAGCCGACTTCCGAGACGCGCTGCTCCGGCCCCAAAATGCGCCGCTTACTGTGCCTGGTGCTGGCCGCGTCGCTCCTGCACGGTAAAGCCGCTGGTCTCCCCGCCCTCCACTCTTCGTCCGCGGGATCCCGGGCGCATCCCGGGTGGCTTGGGGCGCCCTGCGCCGGCCCCGGGTTTGGGGGTTCGCTCCCGCCGGGGGCGGCGGGGGTCGCTGTCGGCGGTGCCGGGGGAAGGCGAGCCCTGCGCGTCTGGGCTGCGCCGCTTGGGCGGCCGGGGGTGCGGGCAGGGGGCGCGGGGCGCATCCCCTCTGGCCTTCCCTGAGCAGCCCGCTCGGCTCTCCTCTCCTCTCCTGAAGTGTCCCTGCAAGGCGAGTTCCAGAGGAAGCTCTATAAGGACCTGGTCAAGAACTACAACCCCTTGGAGAGGCCCGTGGCCAACGACTCGCAGCCGCTCACCGTCTACTTTTCCCTGAGCCTTCTGCAAATCATGGACGTGGTGAGTCCCGGCCCGGCCCTGCCCGCCGCCGCGTGCCTCGGTTTCCCCGGTCGCCTGGGAGGAGCCTGGCGCGCGCCCCGGCCACCTGTGCGCGGGTACTTCAGACCCGCCTTGCCCTCGGTTTAGAAACTCAGGACGAAAGTATCTCCGTCCCGAGCCGGGAATCCTCAAGAACAGGTCCTAATGATCACGTATTAGTTCCCCTTCTGGTATAAGTATTGGCATGCAGTCCGACATTTAGAGTCAATTTAGACATTTCTAGGCTTTTCTGCTGCCCGTGGTATGCAACTTCTCTGGGTAGAGGCCTGGCCTTGGGCTTTAAAGCTGGTTCATATGTCCAGGCAAAGGGCCAACTCTGAGCATTTAGACCCCCTCCCCAATTCCAGTAATGGGCATTCTTTGCCTTCCTGGTGAGGGTAGTGTGGGTCGTCTTGCTTTGAGGATGAACAAAGCTCCGCCGCAGGGATACACTTGTCTGCTCCTTCAGGCAGCTGCTTTCAGCCCCACGGGCTTGCGCACTTCAATTGGCAGATCTGTGTAATACCTGGGTAAGTTTGTTCTTTCGCTCTTCTAGACTGCTTTGGATATTCAGTTTCCCATATTAAATATGGGTATTGGATATTCCGTTGGCACATCCTCATACGATATAAATATTTTACAAAAGCGTTTAAGTCATTATAAATGGGTTTCAGTGTCTAGCCTGTACAAGGCATTCATTGGACTGTGCTCTGGAGAAGTGTACAGGTGTGACGCTGTTTCAGGGAGGGAAGAATGTGGTAGGAAGGGGGTGTGAGAATAGCTACAATAGGTAGAAAGTGCTAAGAGCCTCCAGAGGTGTGCAGATTAGAGGTGTAAAAAGACAGGTAAGATTTCATAGTCTTGCAAATAAAGAGTGCTCCGTTCTCTTACACTGATGTATGTTGCATCACTTAACCTAGTTAAATTGCTGTGATGAATGGCTTGCTTTCCCACATGACACCTGTGTTAAATGTGTACTTCCTTCTACAGATAGACCTATGCTTCAAAATATTGAATGTGTGTGCGATGACGTGGGCAGGTTATCACAGAGGAGAGCTGTAAAGGCAGACAAGTGCTGTCTCGTGGGTTACCAGGGCAAAAATTCCTGTTTACAGAGCTTGGGCTGCAGGAAAGGGGAAAGGATGGGGATACGTGGTTAGGGGAAGAGGGGCTGAGAAAGCTACCCTGGTGTTAAGCGGAGCCATGGTGGAGAAATGGAGTTACAGGGGCGTTGGAGCAGCACAGGCCTGCAGCATTTGGGGAGGCAAGTGCTTTATGGAGCAGCTTCTCTGTTACTTCAGAGAGCTCAGGATTTGTGCTTGGGACCTTTGGTAGGTTCTGGCTCTGCTCGTTTCTGGCTGGTTGTTCTGAGGAAAGTTTCTTAAACATCCTGAGTCTGTATTTTCCAGTTAATACATTGTTCTCACTGTGGATCTAGCCGGGAATGCATTTAACTTCCCAGCCCAGCAATTCTGTGAGCTCATGGAGTGGCCTTGAGCAAATTACTTTACCTTTCTAAGCCCTGTTTCCTCATGTGTAAAATGAGAATAATAATACCCACTTCACAGGGTTTTGAGAGGATTAAATAAGAGAAAGTGCTTGCCACACACTGGTGATTCACTGAAGGTTTGCTTGATCTTCATTATGTAGCTACTCAACTCAAAGGTTGGGATGTCAGTGCCTAGAAAGGTGTGGTCTCTTGCCCAAGGTTGCTCATTGGTTAGAGGCAGGGCTGTGTGGAACATCCACATTTGCCTTGCAAGTCCTTTGCATCTCCTGCCTCTTTTAGAATCTGTAACTTCTTTTGCAGGTAGAAGTCAGTTTAATTTATTTAAACTGCCTGAGTGTAACTGATTGAATGTAACTATCCTGAGATCCTGGGTGAAAAGGAAGTCTCTCTATTAGAAATAATGAAATATGCAAACATTTGTATTCCAGCAGGACTCGGCTCTGTCTGGTTTTGAAGCAGAGCCAGGGCTTTCCAGCCAGACTCTCGGGGCCCTGGACAGAGATACAGTGACTCATAAGTGATTCATGTGGCAGAGCCCTAACTGTTGTCAGGTTCTCTTTACAAATTTTGTTCCAGGGGTCCTTTGCCCATTCTTACTGGGCTGTTCTAGAGAACATTTTTTCTCCCAAATCTTGTTATTGTTCCCCCTTCTGCCAGCAGAGATTTCCTGGCGGGAGTAATAGGGAAGATAATGTGTGATTCTACATATCTTATTTTCATGGAAGATCATTTACCTGTTTATCAACTGATTCCACACATACTTATTGAACCCTTCTTGTGGACTTTGCTAGATTCTGGGAGTTTATACCTGGTTAAGGGATTATTTCTACTTCTAGAATTCACAGTCTATCTAGGGAGACTGACGTGTAAATCCAAGATTATATCATGTGTAATTGAACAGAAATGTCTGTAAAGTGGTACAGACACACATAGTAGGAAATATTTACTTCCAGCCAGGGTGGCTAGGAATTAGATTTCTAATGGTGAGCAGAAGTTTGCCAGTTGGAGAAAATAAGAAAGGCTTTCCAGGTGAGACGAACAGGGTGAGGAAAGATGAGAGTGGGGTGAGAACAGCACACCCTCAACAAGGTGTGTTCTGTGGAACACTGGCTCCCAGTTGATCTTCGCTGCGGGTTTTGCTGAAAAACTTTTCAGAAACTTGAATGTGCTATGTGTATTGAGAATTTTTTAAAGGAGGGATATCATACTAACAAAACTACTTTCTCTTAGGTACCCTTTTGTAATAATGATGTTCTAGAAACACACCTTGCAAGGATGGGGTTATCTTTTGGTGGGAGGGCTGAGGTGAGTTCATACCGTAGACAGAAGAGATGTTGAACATGAGGTGTGTCGAGTGGCTCTGCAGAGTTTACATTTTGCCCTGGACCCTCGCCTGGGTATCTCCCAGTACATGAGGCGGAGGTGGTAGTGTGCCAGAGGATTTGTGAAGCTGCAAGACCAGCTTGCCATTGGATATTTTCCTAGAAATGGAAACAGTCCAAACCATTATATTTGTATTCAACACAACAAGTATAAATTATAGACTAGAATGAAAAAAATGTGCATAAATTTCTAAAGACAAAGCCTGTGTGTTTAGAGGGATAGTTTTACCTGCAGTGGCCTGCTCTAGCTATCCACCAGGCCCCCTTGGTGAGGCACGAGGTGAAGCATGGGAAGGGGTGGTGGATTTTTAATCAAGAGGAGGGATGTTACTAGATCTGTGTTTAGATCGAGGATGCTGAGGGCAGTGTATGTGTGGGACAGATTAAAGAGAAGAGAAAGTGTAGGCAAAGGATGAAGAGGTCGAAACTAGAATGGTCACTGTGTGAATGTGGAGACGTGGACAGATTCCAGAGACATTTTGGGTATACTATCTATGATATATAACCGTGTATGTGAACTTCATGTAGGTATATAGATAAATTTATGAAATGAAAGTACCTAAATGCATACTCTGACTTATGGTGATTATTAATTTACTTCATGGGCTTGTATCTGGGCTGGGAATGAGATAATACCTAAGAAATCATTTTGAAGTGATGCAAGTGTAAGGTTCTTAAACTACCAACAGTTTCCATAATATTTCTCCTTTATGCATGCCATTTAGTCATTTGCCTGTACACATATATCTGAAGGCCATTCCGAGTGTTGATTTGCATAAAATAAATGTGTACAGTTATGAAAGCATGGCCAGAAGGCAAGGTATTTAAAATGAATAATAGGAATCAACAGAAAAGTATACGGAAATGTATAATATATAATGATGCGTGGATGATTTTTGCTCTTTTGTACGTTTGGAATTGCAGATTCAACTTTTTAGAAGCTTTAGTCATAAGACAGCAGAACAAAGTGGTTGTGCATTTGGGGTTTGCTACTGCAGAGGGCAGGCATGGGTGTGGAGGCCAGTATCTGAGGGCTTGTGTGTTATCTGAAATCCCTTGGTGGCCTCTGCTCTGGTTTGTCAGACTTATGATTTTATATTTACTTTTCACTATGTAAAAGGCTACAACTCTAACTTAATATTACCAAATATTTGCTGTAAAAATTGCACACCTTGAAGACAGTCTATGAGGAAAACCCAAGGTGCAATTATGTAATTATCCTAATAATGTTTTTATAAGTGATATTTTTTACAACTACAAATATGTGTTTTGTGCAAGAAATCAAATTAAACCAAAAAAGGACTGCAGGGGGGGAAATCACCCAAATCACCAACACTCAAGGCCTTCTGGTGCAGTTCAGGCTGTCTTTTCTCTGTGTTTTGGGATGTTTAGAGAAATATTTAAAAATTAAAATGGCATAACACCATTATGGTGCCTTAAACAATATTAACAGGCATTACTTTTAAAGTGACATAAATAGGCCAAGTAATAAACTGAGTTTTAAAACAAAATTGTGTTCTTTCCCCACTATTACATAACTCTCACCATCGCTGCATATTCAATCCCTATTCCTATTTTTATTTTAGAAATCTCTTACAAAGTATTTATTGAAATGATTCATGGTGTTACTTCTAAGCCTGGATGCTTTTAAATATTGTCCCAGATATTGTATGTGAAAAATCACAGAGCTAATTTGAAGATCTTGACACTACCTCCCTCCAGTTTTATGTTTGCTTCTGACCAACACCCAGGCTATAGGTACCAGCAAGCACAAATCACCTTAATCCAGTTAGTGATTGAGTAGAGGAAGACCTGGGCTTCCGTTCCTGTGAGGGCTGGTTAGTTTCTGAATTTTGCATATATGTTTTAGGGTGTGCAAATAGAGAATTTAGCAGGGTCTTCCTTCTATTCTGTGGATCCTGCACCCCTATTTGTCCTGCTAGCTGTTGAGTCTGCCAAGATCTGTTTAAACTTTTGGCATTGTAGGCGTTGCTTTAGAAATCATCACATGGTTCTGGAAAAATGGCCCCAGATCCTGTTATTTTCCTAAACTTCCCTCTCTTTTCTGGACCTTGGCCCTGCCGTTCGTCATTGCCCTGCTAGTTCTCTGGTTCCTTCATGCACGTGGTCATTGCACTTTTCTAATGTAGCCCGGAGGGCTGGTGAGAACTACCTTGTTCATCATTGCTGGTAGCAGAACTGAAATTCTAAATTAAAACTTGTTTACAATGTACCTTTGTAATTGATCCAGATTTATTAAGGTAGAAATTGTATCCCTCTTAAACCTCTTTATGGCTCTGGAACATAAAGGTACAAAATTCTTTTAGCTTTATAGGCTGGGGATTATGGGCACTTTTAATAAAGGAAGCTTTCTTGTAAATGTTGCCTTTCAAGTCTGCCCCTGAAGATATTCCCCAAAGGCTCAGTTCTCTCAGAGCTCCTGATTCATCCTTGACATGCTGTTAAAGGAAGAGAAGTGGTCTTGTCATGGAGAGATGCCAGTGAAAATCTCTGCTCCCTTATTGATTTATCAGGATTAGGTAGTGTTTTACTCCTTAGAGAAGACGAAAGTAATTTGGAACTTTCTGATTCCCATGCTCTTTATTTCAGTGATTTCCTTATTCCCACTCTACATTAGCTATAAACTGTTTTAGCAAAAAGAGCCCTCAAAGTAAAAACCAAAACCATTGTAAAAAAAGTTTGCATGTGCACATTTATTTGTATATAAACACACACACACATACACACACACACACACCTACCTATTACTCTTATCTCTCCTTTTTGAATATTTTTTTTTTTTGGATATTACAAGATAAGACATCACATAGTATGCTTGTTAAGTTTCCAAGAGAAAAAAGCTAGAAGTTATAGCAAAAGCCATGGAGTCATATCTTCCAGAGAGCCAAATAATTGACTGAAACTAACATGAAATTAAGTAAGGAATTGTTTAAAATCCTGCAGTGGAGGAGGCTGTGGGAGAGGCCTGGACACAGGGCTGACTCCATGCTCTGAGTCAGGTAGTCAGGTAGTAGAAGAAGGAGCTGACCCATCCCCCCTGCAGGTGGAGGTGGGCAGAAAGGGGGGAACGTTGTGGCTGCTGTGGTTAGTGAGTGCCACCTGTGAGATGACTCCCAGCGTGGGAAATTTTCTGGGATCACTGAGGGCAAATTGTCAGTAAAGATTGCTGTCTTGGGGTAAAAGAGGTGGTGTCTGAGCAAGAATAAACGTGTTTGTTTTATTTTGTGGAGAGAAGGCAAGTGGTCAGTTTGAGCTCCAGGTGTTTTGAAACTTTAGAATCGTAAAATGGTTTTCTGCTCTACTGCAGCCGTCTTCAGAAGCTCACACATACAGTGTGTCATATGGGGGGGCTCAGATTAAGCAAATTAAGCGGAGGCTGCTCACTGATTGATTAAACTCAAATTGATAACATTTACAATTGAAATCACTGGTCTGGAAACATTCATTTATTCACTGTTTTTTCTTAAGATGTTTTATTGACATTTGCAGTAACCTTTAATATGCTGGCTAGCTCTTAGTCAGATTTCATTTTTGAAGTCATTTTCAACTTTGAATTGCAGTGTAGTATGTATCCACTGTGTAGCACAATATCAAAACCAACTTGGTGAATTATCACAGTGAACCCACGCAGGTAACCTCCACCCAAGACGGCTCTTCCCCCCTTTTTTCCCACTGGAAAACCATTAACATGAAGTCAAGTGCCAGGGTTTAGTTTTGCCCTTCTCCAGAACTTTATAAGTGGAATCACACAAGCACACAATATGTATTCTTTTGTTTTCTTTTACTCACTTTTATTTTTGTGAGAGTCACCCAAGTTCTTGCCTTGCTGCAGTTTATTCATTTTTATCAAGTGGATATAACATGATTTATTATTCTGTTGATGGAGATTTAAGTTGTTTCTAGCTTTTGTCTTATGAAGGACACTGCCATGAATATTCTAATTGCTCATGTCTTTTGACGCAGATGTATTTGTATTTCTGTCACGTATGTATATATATAGGAGGGGACTAGCCAGGCCATAGGATGCCATATCTTTAACTTTTCCAGATGAAGCCAAACCCTTTTCAAAATAATTATACCAATTAACGTTCTCACCAGCAGCGTCTGAAAAATTCTTCTTATTCTACATAATCACCCACACTTTGTATTTTAGTCTTTTAAATTTACCATTCTGGTGGGTGGAGAGTGATACTTCCTTGTGATTTTAATTAGCAGTTTCCTGATTACCAATAAAGTCGAGGACATTTTCATTTGTTAATTTTCCACTTGGATATCATCTTCTCTTACAAAGTGTTACTAAGTGTTTATTCATATCTCTTGCCTATTTTTGTGTGTGTTGTGTGTGTGTGTGGTTTTGTTTTTTCCTTATTGGGATTTATATGAGTTTTTCTGTATTATGGACATGAGCCCTTCGTAAAATATTTTTGCAAGTATTTTCTTTGACTCTTTGGCTGATCTTTTCACCCTTCATGTTCTTTCCCTTTTTTGTAAACTTTTGATTGAAGTAGAATATACTTACAGATAAATGGTATCTTTTGATGAACAGAAATTCTTAATTGCCTTATTTTGTAATTCGTTACTTCTATGTTTAGGGCTTATGTTATCTTTAGAAAGTCTTACCCTTCCTCAAGCTAATGAAGATACTTTCCTATATATTTGCTTTTAGAGGCTTTTTGTTGTTGTTGTTTTACCTTCACGTGGAAATCTCAACTGATTATTATTTTGTTTTTCAAGGATAATTTAAGGGTTGTTAGTGTAATGACTGCACAATTGGTGAACTTTCTCACATTTAGACATTGTATTATCCACTGTGTCTGCCCCCAAATGGACATTTCAGTTATTTGGTGTGTGCATAATACGGAGAAAATGTAGGGGCTATGACATTTTTAATATGACACAAATGAACCTATCTACGAAACAGAAAGAGACTCACAGACATAGAAAACAGACTTGTGGTTGCCAAGGAGGGGGTAGGGGAGGGATGGATTGGGAGTTTGGGGTTAGCAGATGCAAAGTAGTAAAAATGAATAAAGCAGGGATTACAAACTATAGCCCACAGGTTAAAAATATGCCCACTGCCTGTTTCTGTAAATAAAGTCTTAATGGAAGACACACACACAAATAAATGTCAGTAGGGCACACACAACGTTTTCAGAGCCAACAGTAAAGGATTTCTGAAAAGTCCTGGGCCCTCTCCACATTTCCCATTTCTGACCATTTCCCAAAGACCTTCAGCTGCCTCTGTTTCTGATTATGACTCCTATTTTAATACTCTGCTTATATTCCTCTTCCTGGATTGATCAACTTTACCCATTTTCTGTGAATTCCTGTTATGACAGATATAAACTTGGCTCATTCACAGTTCTCCCCACCTCCCCTCTTAACCTTTGTTCTCACTTCTTCCACTGCTCACTTTTGCACCTTCAGAAGGGCAAAATGGGTTAAGGGCATCAACAGGATAGTGACAGATGGAAATTAACCTTCTGGTGGTGAGCATGCTGCAGTGTGTACAGAAGTCGAAATGTAATGTACACGTCAAACTTATATGATGTTATAAACCAATATTGTGATATCAATTATATGTGAAATCTAAAATACGACACAAACATATCTAGAAAGAAACAGACACGCAGACATAGAGAACAAACTTGTGATTGCCAAGGGGAGGAGGGGTTGACAGAGGGGTGGATTGGGAATTTGGGATTAGCAGATGCAAACTATTACATATAGAATGGATAAATAACAAGGTCCTACTGTATAGCACAGGGAGCTATATTCAATATCCTGTGATAAACCATAATGGAAAAGAATATGAAAAAGAATGTAATGTATAACTGAATCACTTTGTTGTATAGCAGAAACTAATACAACATTGCAAATCAACTATACTTCAATAAAATAAATTTTTAAAAATTTACCTCAATAAAAAACTATATATCTATAAACTATAAACTATATCTACAAACTAACTTGGTGAAAAAAAAAAGACAGTCTTAAAGCTTCTTGTTATTTCTGTCACCCGGAATTCAGTTTTCCTTTTCTGTAATCACTCCTGTTCTGTCCCTACTTCTCTCGAAGTCCTTCCATCTCCATGTTGGTAACATGTACATTCCATTCTTTAGCCATATTTAATTTCTTTGTAATTTAAAGTTGGCTTGATTCGACTTAAAAAGAAAAAAAAAAGCAGCCCTCACGATTCTGTGACAGTGTAAGCACTGTTCTCTGCAAAACCATTTTTCTGAGCCCCTGTTTTCC
Source organism: Mesoplodon bidens (assembly GCF_964165515.1). Lineage (NCBI taxonomy): Eukaryota > Metazoa > Chordata > Mammalia > Artiodactyla > Ziphiidae > Mesoplodon > Mesoplodon bidens. The sequence goes on from NC_138178.1 coordinate 67,694,793, forward strand.
TTCTGTGTGCGTTTAGTGCTGTGGTTTCCATGCCATTCAGTTGAGTGTTCCTGTTGTCAGCTGATCTGGGGTCAAGCTAAGATGCTCTCCCTTTTTATCTTCTTCACCAAACCTTATTGTACCTTCCTTTCCCGATGTCCTTGGTCACGCTGTCCGTCCTCTATGTCCTCCTTTTGCTGTTCCCTCTGTCCTTTGTACATTTGCCCCTCTTTCTCTGAGGATACCGCTTGGAGGGTTGTCCTTTCCTTCTTTATTTTTGTAGTTCATTTGTTTTAAACCAAACAATGTTATTTCTTCTAGGGTAGGGTTACTTTTCTGTCTTTCTTTTAATTTTGCTTATTTGTCTTTCTGTTTATTTTTACTGTTTGTTTGGCAAGACTTCCCAAAGTGCCTTCTGATTCTTAGTATTCTCTTCCTATTTTTAAATTAGGGAACAGAAACATTGGTAGAAGTGCTATATCAGATGGGGGCTGTTAAATTTTTGAGGACCCTAAATGCTCAAGGACTGAATGCTTTGCTTCAAGGTACCTCTTTTTTTTTTTTAAATCTTTATTGGAGTATAATTGCTTCACATTACTGTATTAGTTTCTCTTTTTGTGTTAGCTTCTTTGTTACCTAATTCAGGGCTGTCCAATAGAAATGTAATATCAGCCCCAGATGTGATTTTAGATTTTCTGGTGGTCACATTTAAAAAGGAAAATGGTGCAGGGAACATTTTAATAAGTATCTTACTTAGCGTAGTATTCCTAAATTATTAAAGTTGCAACAGGTAGCAAACATAAAAAATGTTAATGAGATAGTTAATGCTTTTAGGGGAGGACACAGCTAAGCTGTGCAAATCCTGTGTGTTAGGCTCACAGCACTGGCCACACATCCAGGACTCAAGAGCCACGTTTTGGAGTGGCTACCATATTGTACTGTACGGCGCTCACTGATCAGATCAGTTTGTTTGAGTTTTCACTCCTTGGAGTGAGGAGAAACCTGGTTGCTCATTATTGTCAGAAGGGAGTTGACAAAGCTTTCTCTGAATTCACCTGTTACAGCTCCACTCCATACTCCCTGCCCTCCTCCAGACTCAGGGTGCTCCTGAACTCTATGGGTTTCTACATGGCAGACCTGCTACCTCCATCCTGCAGCCCCCTCCCCAGTGTTCAGCACAGGGCTTCCTTCATCTGCTTTTGCAGTTACCAAACCTCCGTCTGTGTGTGTGCTCTCTTCTTGTAGTGTATTGAAATACCTTGTCTTTTTATGGCCCCATTCCCATTCTCTTTGTTTTGGGGAGTTTATACCTGGCGACTGAAAAAAATGCACAAGCTAAAAGTTGAGAGTTATGTTTTATTTGGTGGACAGAACTGAGGACTTAGGCCTGGGAGGCAGCCTCTCAGGTAGCTCGGAGTGACGTCTCTGAAGAGGGAAGGGAGGAGCCAGGGTATATGGGAGTTTTTGCAACAAAGACCAAGTGGTCAGAACATCAGAAGATTACTGTTAATTAAAGAAAACCAGACATCTCAAGTTAAGGAATTCAGTGCTTTTCTATGTATGGGAAGATGCAACAGTCTGGGCTCACTGAAATCATTCCTTTGATGTGCACCTCAGCTCTCTGGGGCCAGTATCCTGTGCTTTCTCATCCTGAGTCCCCTCAGGGTGCATGTTTGGGGGTGGCTGCAGTGACCGACTGCTTGATGGCAGCCATCCTGTTTCCATCCCGAGTTCCCTCAGGGCTCACCACCCAGGAAGGCTGTAATATGATGGCTTGATAGCTGCAACATCCTCTGTTTCCTGATATGGCAGGCAACATTTTTTCATTGACATACTGTTTCCCTTCTTTATTTTAATTTGAGTGGTCTTGCGGGGAAAGGGGGAATAGATTGGTATAAGCTGACATCTTAAGCTAGAAACTTAAAGGATACTCTTATCAGCAAATAAGCAAATGGGCAAAATATATGTCATTTTCTCTTTTTAATTAATTATTTGACTCACAAATCCATGTCAGTATTTCTGCAATATCATTTTGATATATATATTTTTAATTTATGAGATATACATTTTAAAGTAATAACTAGAATTATGATTTATAACATTATACCAAAACATATAAGATTTTTGGAAATTTCATGTAATGTCTGAAACATTTATATTAACATATTTCCATACAAATTACCCAAGGAAAGTTTAGTATTAGTTTTTTTATTTGTTTGTTTTTTTATACTGCAGGTTCTTATTAGTCATCAGTTTTACACACATCAGTGTATAAATGTCAATCCCAATGGCCCAATTAAGCACACCACCATCCCCACCCCACCACGGTTTTCCCCCCTTGGTGTCCATATGTTTGTTCTCTACATCTGTGTCTCCACTTCCGCCCTGCAAAGTGGTTCATCTGTACCATTTTTCTAGGTTCCACATACATGCGTTAATATACGATATTTGTTTTTCTCTTTCTGACTTACTTCACTCTGTATGACAGTCTCTAGTTCCATCCACATCTCAACAAATGACTCAGTTTCGTTCCTTTTTATGGCTGAGTAATATTCCATTGTATATATGTACCACATCTTCTTTATCCATTCGTCTGTTGATGGGCATTTAGGTTGCTTCCATGACCTCGCTATTGTAAATAGTGCTGCAGTGAAGGTAAGGGGGGAATGTGTCTTTTTGAATTACGGTTTTCTCTGGATGCCCAGTAGTGGGATTGCTGGATCATATGGTAATTCTATTTTTAGTTTTTTCAGGAACCTCCATACTGTTCTTCATAGTGGCTGTATCAGTTTACATTCCCACAAACAGTGCAAGAGGGTTCCCTTTTCTCCACACCCTCTCCAGCATTTGTTGTTTGTACATTTTCTGATGATGACCATTCTAACTGGGGTGAGGTGATACCTCATTGTAGTTTTGATTTGAATTTCTCTATTGATTAGTGATGTTGAGTGGCTTTTCATGTGCTTCTTGGCCATCTGTATGTCTTCTTTGGAGAAATGTCTATTTAGGTCTTCTGCCCATTTTTGGATTGGGTTGTTTCTTTAATATTGGGCTGCATGAGCTGTTTATATATTTTGGAGGTTAATCCTTTGTCCGTTGATTCATTTGCAAATATTTTCTCCCATTCTGAGGGTTGTCGTTCCGTCTTGTTTATGGTTTCCTTTGCTGAGTAAAAGCTTTTAAGTTTCATTAGGTCCCATTTGTTTATTTTTTCTTTTTATTTCCATTACCTAGGAGGTGGATCAAAAAAGATCTTGCTGTGATTTATGTCAAAGAGTGTTCTTCCTATGTTTTCCTCTAAGAGTTTTATAGTGTCCAGTCTTACATTTAGGTCTCGAATCCATTTTGAGTTTATTTTTGTGTATGGTGTTAGGGAGCGTTCTAATTTCATTCTTCTACACATAGCTGTCCAGTTTTACCAGCACCGCTTACTGGAGACTGTCTTTTCTCCATTGTATATCTTTGCCTCCTTTGTCATAGATTAGTTGACCATAGGTGCGTGGGTTTATCTCTGGGCTTTCTATCTTGTTCCATTGATCTATATTTCTGTTTTTGTGCCAGTACCATATTGTCTTGATTACTGTAGCTTTGTAGTATAGTCTGAAGCCAGGGAGTCTGATTCCTCCAGCTCAGTTTTTTTCCCTCAAGACTGCTTTGGCTATTCAGGGTCTTTTGTGTCTCTATACAAATTTTAAGGTGATTTGTTGTAGTTTAGTAAAAAATGCCGTTGGTAATTTGATAGGGATTGCATTGAATCTGTAGATTGCTTTGGGTAGTATAGTCATTTTCACAATATTGATTCTTCCAATCCAAGAACATGGTATATCTCTCCATCTGTTTGTATCATCTTTAATTTCTTTCATCAGTGTCTTATAATTTTCTGCATACAGGTCTTTTGTCACCCTAGGTAGGTTTATTCCTAGGTATTTTATTCTTTTTGTTGCAGTGGTAAATGGGAGTGTTCCCTTAATTTCTCTTTCAGATTTTTCAGCATTAGTGTATAGGAATGTAAGAGATTTCACTGCAGTAATTTTGTATCCTGTAATTTTACCAAATTCATTGATTAGCTCTAGTAGTTTTCTGGTGGCATCTTTAGGATTCTCTATGTATAGTACCATGTCATCTGCAAACAGTGACAGTTTTAATTCTTCTTTTCCGATTTGTATTCTTTTATTTCTTTATCTTCTTTGATTGATGTGGCTAGGACTTCCAAAACTATGTTGAATAGTAGTGGTGAGAGTGCACATCCTTGTCTTGTTCCTGATCTTAGAGGAAATGCTTTTAGTTTTTCACCATTGAGAATAATGTTTGCTGTGGGTTTGTCGTATATGGCCTTTATTATGTTGAGGTAGGTTCCCTCTACGCCCACTTTCTGGAGAGTTTTTATCATAAATGCGTGTTGAATTTTGTCAAAAGCTTTTTCTGCATCTATTGAGATGATTATATGGTTTTTCTCCTTCAATTTGTTTATATGGTGTATCACATCGATTGATTTGTGTATATTGAGGAATCCTTTCATCCCTGGGATAAATCCCACTTGACCATGGTGTATGATCCTTTTAATGTGTTGTTGGATTCTGTTTGCTAGTATTTTGTTGAGGAATTTTGCATCTATATTCATCAGTGATATTGGTCTGTAATTTTCTTTTTTTGTAGTCTCTTTGCCTGGTTTTGGTATCAGGGTGATGCTGGCCTCATAAAATGAGTTTGGGAGTGTTCCTTCCTCTGCAATTTTTTGGAAGAGTTTGAGAAGGATGGGTGTTAGCTCTTCTCTAAATGTTTGATAGAATTCACCTGTGAAGCCGTCTGGTCCTGGACTTTGGTTTGTTGGAAGATTTTTAATCCCGGTTTCTATTTCATTACTTGTGATTGTTCTGTTCATATTTTCTGATTCTTCCTGATTCAGTCTTGGGAGGTTATATCTTTCTAAGAATTTGTCCATTTTTTCTAGGTTGTCCATTTTATTGGCATACAGTTGCTTGTAATAGTCTCTTAGGACACTTTGTATTTCTGCAGTGTCTGTTGTAACTTCTCCTTTTTCATTTCTAAGTTTATTGATTTGAGTCCTCTCCCTCTTTTTCTTGATTAGTCTGGCTAATGGTTAATCAATTTTGTTTATCTTCTCAAAGAACCAGCTTTTAGTTTTATTGATCTTTGCTATTGTGTTCTTTGTTTCTATTTCATTTATTTCTGCTCTGATCTTTATGATTTCTTTCCTTCTGCTAACTTTGAGTTTTGTTCGTTCTTCTTTCTCTAGTTCCTTTTGGTGTAAGGTTAGATTGTTTACTTGAGATTTTTCTTGTTTCTTGAGGTAGGCTTGTATAGCCATAAACTTGCTTCTTAGAACTCCCCTTGCGGCATCCCATAGGTTTTGGATCGTCGTGTTTTCATTGTCATTTGTCTCTAGGTATTTTTTGATTTCCTTTTTGATTTCTTCAGTGATCTCTTGGTTATTTAGTAATGTATTGTTTAGCCTCCATGTGTTTGTGTTTTTTACGTTTTTTCCCCTGTAATTCATTTCTAATCTCATAGCATTGTGGTCAGAAAAGATGCTTGATATGATTTCAGTTTTCTTAAATTTACTGAGGCTTGATTTGTGACCCAAGATGTGATCTATCCTGGAGAATGTTCCATGCGCACTTGAGAAGAAAGAATCAACTGCTGGTTTTGGATGGAATGTGCTATAAATATCAATTAAATCTATCTGGTCTATTGTGTCATTTAAAGCATCTGTTTCTTATTTATTTACATTTTGGATGATCCGTCCATTGGTGTAAGTGAGGTGTTAAAGTCCCCCACTATTATTGTGTTACTGTTGGTTTCCTCTTTTATAGGTGTTAGCAGTTGCCTTATGTGTTGAGGTGCTCCTATGTTGGGTGCATATATATTTATAATTGTTATATCTTCTTCTTGGATTGATCCCTTGATCATTATGTAGTGTCCGTCCTTGTCTCTTGTAACATTCTTTATTTTAAAGTCTATTTTATCTGATATGAGTATAGCTACTCCAGCTTTCTTTTGATTTCCACTTGCATGGAATATCTTTTTCCATCCCCTCACTTTCAGTCTGTATGTGTTCCTAGGTCTGAAGTGGGTCTCTTGTAGACAGCATATATATGGGTCTTGTTTTTGTATCCATTCAGCAAGCCTGTGTCTTTTGGTTGGAGCATTTAATCCATTCACATTTAAGGTAAATATCGATATGTATGTTCCTATGACCATTTTCTTAATTGTTTTGGGTTTATTTTTGTAGGTCCTTTTCTTCTCTTGTGTTTCCCACTTAGAGAAGTTCCTTTAGCATTTGTTGTAGAGCTGGTTTGGTGGTGCTGAATTCTCTTAGCTTTTGCTTGTCTGTAAAACTTTTGAGTTATCCATCGAATCTGAATGAGATCCTTGCCGGGTAGAGTAATCTTGGTTGTAGGTTCTTCCCTTTCATCACTTTAAATATGTCATACCACTCCCTTCTGGCTTGTAGAGTTTCTGCTGAGAAATCAGCTGTTAATCTTATGGGAGTTCCCTTGTATGTTATTTGTCGTTCTTCCCTTGCTGCTTTCAATAATTTTTCTGTGTCTTTAATTTTTGCCAACTTGATTACTATGTGTCTTGGCATGTTTCTCCTTTGGTTTATCCTGTATGGGACTCACTGCGCTTCCTGGACTTGGGTGGCTATTTCCTTGCCCATGTTAGGGAAGTTTTCGACTATAATCTCTTCAGACATTTTCTCTGGCCCTTTCTCTCTCTATTCTCCTTCTGGGACCCCTGTAATGAGAATGTTCTTAAGTTTAATGTTGTCCCAGAGGTCTCTTAGGCTGTCTTCATTTCTTTTCATTCTTTTTTTTTTGTTCTGTTCCGCAGCAGTGAATTCCACCATATTGTCTAACAGGTCACTTGTCCGTTCTTCTGCCTCTGTTATTCTGCTATTGATTCCTTCTAGTGTATTTTTCATTTCAGTTATTTTATTGTTGCTCTCTGTTTGTTTGTACTTTAATTCTTCTAGGTCTTTGTTGAATATTTCTTGCATCTTCTCGATCTTCGCCTCCATTCTTTTTCCGAGTTCTTGGATCATCTTCACTACCATTATTCTGAATTCTTTTTCTGGAAGGTTGCCTATCTCCACTTCATTTAGTTGTTTTTCTGGGGTTTTATCTTGTTCCTTCGTCTGGTACATAGCCCTCTGCCTTTTCATCTTGTCTATCTTTCTGTGAATGTGGTTTTTTTTTCTGCAGGCTGCAGGATTGTAGTTCTTCTTGCTTCTGCTGTCTTCTCTCTGGTGGATGAGGCTATCTAAGAGACTTGTGTAAGTTTCCTGATGGGAGGGACTGGTGATGGGTAGAGCTGACTGTTGCTCTGGTGGGCAGAGCTCAGTAAAACTTTAATCCACTTGACTGTTGATGCGTGGGGCTGGGTTCCCTCCCTGTTGGTTGTTTGTCCTGAGGCAACCCAACACTGGAGCCTACCTGGGCTCTTTTATGGGGCTAATGACAGACTCCTGGACCGCTCACACCAAGGAGTACTTTGCAGAACTTCTGCTGCCCCCACTTGTCCCCACAGTGAGCCACAGCGCCCCCCCCCCCGCCTCTGCAGGAGACCCAACAACACTAGCAGGTAGGTCTGGTTCAGGCTCCATGGGGTCACTGTTCCTTCCCCTGGGTCCCGATGCACAGACTACTTTGTGTTTGCACTCCAAGAGTGGAGTGTCTGTTTCCCCAAGTCCTGCTGAAATCCTGCAATCAATTCCCACTAGACTTCAAAGTCTGATTCTCTAGGAATTCCTCCTCCCGTTGCCGGGCGCCCAGGTTGGGAAGCCTGACGTGTGGCTTTGAACCTTCACTCCAGTGGGTGGACTTCTGTGGTATGAATGTTCTCCAGTGTGTGAGTCACCCCCCAGCAGTTATGGGATTTGATTTTACTGTGATTGCACCCCTCCTACTGTCTCATTGTGCCTTCTCCTTTGTCTTTGGATGTGGGGTATCTTTTTTGGTGAGTTCCAGGGTCTTCCTGTCAATGATTGTCCAGCAGCTCATTGTGATTCTGGTGTTCTCGCAAGAGGGAGTGAGAGCACGTCCTTCTACTCTGCCATCTTGGTTCCTCCCCCTCTCATTTTGATATTTAATGGGTTCCTTTAAACTGATTGAGTGGAGAACACTTGGGCAAAATTGTGTCTGTCATTTTCTTAAATCAGTGCAGTTCCTTGGAAAGGTGTATGAGCATGTCCTTCACATGGTTTTTAGTGAATTGAATATATGCCTACAAGGTATTATCTAAAAAAAAATACAGTTAGAACTTGTAATGTCCTATTCCATGGCTACACTTTTGACTTAATCAAGAAAGAGCATTTTACATACTTCTTACATTTATAATTTATTTAAATGTAAATGAATGTTTTCTTCAGTGTAGCCCCGGTAGAAGGAGATGCAGTTATTCTAAGAAAGCTATTAAAATATCAAATAGTTTTGGAATCCTGATAGGATTAAAGCCCGATTATTTGAAAATTTTTGGTAGAGATATTCTTCTTTTCAGAATGAGTTTATTTATTAGCACTGGCTGGTGTACCTCAGAGCAGGGTCTCATGATGGATGTTGATGGCTCACAGATGAGATGGAGATGGATTTTCTGTTTTTATTTTTGTTTTGGAAGCATATAATCTGACACTGGAGAAAAATAAAAATTCCCCAAAGTGTCCTAAGCAACTTAAAACAGTTCTCTACTGACTATTTTCAAAGACAGCCTTAATGAGGTAATGAACTTTTTGGTATGTTAGTTTGAAAAATTTATAGCTTATATATTAGTAAATGAAACATTTTTTGGGTCTTAAAAATCAATTGGTCCAAAACTTTAAAACACTTGAGAAAACATTAAAAAACTATTTTACAAGATTTTTTTTTAATCCAAATATGTTACTCTTAGATGTTTTTCATTAAATGTTGTAGCTATTCAGCAAATTATGGCTGAATCATTTAGGACAATATTTTATATTTGCCTAAAATATCTGGAGATTGAGGATCAACAGAATTCCTTGATGGAAACTGAAGAATAGCAGGCATGTTGATTAAAAAAACAGACAAAGCCCAGAGAATCCCGATATTTGCAAACATTCAAGTGCTTTTGGCTAGTCTTCAGGGGCACATTCTGTAGACAAAATTGCATACAGCATAGATATTTAGAAATAGGAGAATATCTCCAAATCAGGCTTATCCTCTGTATTAGTGGTCTTGTGTTTTTAAGTTCCAGAGTGAATGGAAACTGCACCAGAGACTTTTCTCTGGAAGTCTTTATACCCGGGAGCGGTCTGTACTGACATCTGGTCTCAGGAATGAGAGGCATTGAAGGCAGCTCTCTGTCCAGGAGTTGGACTGATACCCAGCTGCAGGAAGGTCCCCCTTACCTCCTTTATTTCCCTTGGAGGGCATCAGGCCAGTTGGACCCCTCCTCCTGTTCCATGTATGGAACAATTAATGTGATGGCCACTGCCCAGGACGCTTCTTTGTCAATAACCATTGGGTATGCATTAAAGCAACAGTGTGCAGATGGCACCTTCATTGTTGATGACAGGAAAAATTATAGGCAGTGGATTAAATTAAAAACTGAAAGGGAATGAATACTCATGACAGGAAATGTGTTTCCTTTCCAGTGGTGGTTTGCATCTGTAGGGAGCAGCGGGTCATTGATGTGTCATCACAAACCAGCTTTCCACCAGCTCCCTCCATTTTTTTTCAGATGTCACTTTAAAAGCACACAGGGGCTTCCCTGGTGGCGCAGTGGTTGAGAGTCCGCCTGCCGACGCAGGGCACACGGGTTCGTGCCCCGGTCCGGGAAGATCCCACATGCCGCCGAGCGGCTGGGCCCATGAGCCATGGCCGCTGCGCCTGCGTGTCCGGAGCCTGTGCTCCGCAACGGGAGAGGCCACAGCAGTGAGAGGCCCACGTACCACACACACTCAAAAAAAAGCACACAGAATTAGACAGAAATACTTTTAAAGGGCTTGAAACTTAATTTCAAATAGAGGAAGGGAAATAGTAAGATGGGATACATGGTGTGGCTTTCTCTGGATTGGAAATATTGCACCTATTTCAGAAAGGCTGCTCTTTTGGAGGAAAATGAGACTCTTTCTGAGTTTATCATCATCGTTGTAGGAAATCTGGAAAGGGTGTTCGGTGTCGACCGGATCTCGGAGAGGCAGCATTGAGCGGTGGTGTGAAGTGAGATCTTAGTTCCCTTCCCAGGAATTGAACCTGGGTAGCCTGGATGAAAACCAGGAATCCTAGCCACCAGACCAGCAAGGGATAGAGGTTAGAAGCTATTTTTTCCCTGGATCTTGCCCCAGTGAAAAATGCATTTCTCAGGGAGGCAAAAACTGTAAAAACAGCTACAAAGTTTATTATTAGAGAGACAGCACGATGGGAGAGCACACAGAGAAACAGTTTGTTTAGTGAAGATAGGAGCAAGGCAGAGAGAGAGAAAGGGTAGGATAGGAGCAAGGCAGAGAGAGAGAAAGGGTGTGGGCCTCCTCCTTAATGAGGAGGAGCTGAGGAGGAGCACAGTAAAGAGGTGGTTAAATCATTCACATAGGGCAGTTCTTCCGGGTCCTTGTTTACCTTTGGCCAATTATCTGGTTTCTTTTTCCACACTTGACCTGCCCTAGGGCCTTCCCCAACATGCTTGCACAACTTTTTTCCAAGATGGATTCCAGCCCAGAGGCCTGTGACACTGCTGCCTTAGCATCACATATTATGGGGTGGTGCCTCCTTCCTGTTTGACCCCAAGGAGCCTTTCTGCCCATGTGTAGTGTCTCCTGTGCCCCAAGGAAGGGAAATATATGACCTCTTGATCCTTTACTCAAACAAGATTTAGCCCCTGTCTCTTCCTGCCATGACTGTTATCTTAAGGTGTCTGCAGGAGACAAAGCCTGGCTATTTACCCTTTTTCTGTTGTTACTTTCATTTCGGAGAGCAAATAGGAGGCTGGTTGTAAATATCTAACCTGGAGCCCACCTATCTCCTGTCTCAGGAAATGCAAACAGGAGGCTAATTGTAAGTATCTGGCCTGAAGCCCACTTTTTTCTCGCCTGAAGAAATGTAAATAGGAGGCCAGTTGTAAATGCCTAGGCTGGAGCCCATCCATCTCCTGCCTCAGACCTGGGCTGGGGGGTATTCAGGGCCCATCTCCCCTGCTAATAGGTAGATTTGTAGGTGTATATCAGTGTCTGTATTTGAAAAGCGCCCTAAAATGGCATCATTTCCATGCATGTAAATTTAAAGTTTTCAGACACTTTCACACACCTAATTTTTGTCTCTTCTTTGATCATATGAATGAGGTGTTCTATTATTAGGACCATTCTTGTATAGGCAGAGAAGATTTTGGGACTTGAACCTGGGCATTCTTCATATTTTTTGTTTGGGGATATTTTTGTTTGTTTTTTAATTTTTAAATATGTTATGCAGTATTCAAGATAGCCAAATAGATGATCAATGAGATTTTATTATTATTTTGAATAATTTTGGGGGGTATTTGATGTGTCTTATTTCATTCCAGTTATTTTTGTTTCTGATGCTCAGATTATCAAGGTGACTCCTGTCCTTTTGGTAGGGTCATTATGATCCTTGATAGGTGCTCTGCTTTCTAGAACAAAATGAAATGAGGTGTCCCAAGGCTGTCTTGTACCTCCCACTCAAGACCTGAATCCACTTTTATCAAGAAGCCTGTCAATGGGAAACTATTTGGAAACCACGGATTGACAGCAGGCATTGGAATAAATTCTCACTGGAGCCCAGTAAGTATCTCAGAAAGAGATAACTGAGCAGATGGGAAGTAAAAATATAAATAAATGATCTTTTTAAAAAAGCTTCTAGAGTTCAAGGAAGACATGAAAACTTGGATGTAAAAGACCCACTGAGCACTTGAATTTCAGCGCACCAAGGATAAGAAAAAGAAAATCTTAAATTCATCCAGAACAGAGGGAAATCATTTGCCGAAGAGTAATTGCCAAACTGGGTTTTGAGAAGACAGTAGGCTATAATGTCATAGCTCAGGTGAGAAATCGATAATTATCCCCAAATTTCTACAAAGCCAAGTAGAAAAATAAACAAAATTTTCAAATATGCAAGGATCAACGTTTTACCACCCACAGATTATCTGAAAGCGTTGCTAGATAATGTATTCCAATTATGCAAAAACCAAAACAAACCCTAACCAAAGTAAGTGGGGTGTAAGAAAAACTAGTCAGAGGTCAGAAAAAAATTTCCATCAAGGCTAATTGTGTCAAACAACAACCATCCCTGAAATGTTAATAGCAATCTGTAACCCAAATATGTGTATTTCTCTCTCTCTCTCTATATATATAAATGAAAATATGTGTTTTCAAAAATTTTTAAATAACCACTGTACGAGCAAAGATGTTCTAACATTTTGAAATTTTGAGGGGGAAACTGGAACAAAGAAACTTGAACATTCCAATAATATTTAGAAATGGTTTTAAGAAGTACAACGAAATACTGTGGGAAAACAGCAGCACATGATGACAGAACAAGCCCAGTCTCATCCATAATCACTCTATTGTGAGATGGGTAGACACACTTATTTAAAAACAGCAGCCCCAGGTTCACTTTTAAAAAGTTCCAGATGTGTGCCACTTTCAAGAGAAGGACTTAAAAGTACTCAGAGGGCTTCCCTGGTGGTGCAGTGGCTGAGAGTCTGCCTGCCGATGCAGGGGACACGGGTTCATGCCCCGGTCCGGGAAGATCCCATATGCCTCGGAGCGGCTGGGCCCGTGAGCCATGGCCACTGAGCCTGCGCATCCAGAGCCTGTGCTCTGCAACGGGAGAGGCCATAACAGTGAGAGGCCTGTGTACCGCAAAAAAAAAAAAAAAAAAAAAAAAAAAAAAATAGTCAGAAAGGCAAAAATATGTAGACAGACAGACATAGACACAGACAGTGAGTTTGGTAACACTGCAGTGAGCCCTGTCAAATGTACTGTTATTCACCTTATTCTGTTGATTGCACACCCACATTGGTGCAGTTTATGGGAGCTGTAATAGTGGGTCCACCAGGTGCTGAGAAATTGTAGATGGTTTACAGACTGTTGAGAGCTCGCCAGACCCCCGCATTAGGATCATGCGGTGGGTGGACTGCAGGAGCTCCATCCTTCCCCCACCCCAGACAGGAAGTCAGGTAGTGGCAGGAGAAGAGGGAGGAATATGGTCCAGGCACTTTCCCTGCCTGCAGGGAGCAGCCTGAGATGGCTCGAAGACTAGTTTAAAGGGTACTTTCTATAAAGAGATTTCCCAATCCCTGCCAATCAGAATTAATCTTTTTTACTCCTGTGATGTCAAAGCACTTTACTTATTGACAGGTTGCTACTAGGAAGATTGAGAGAGAAACACAAGTTTTGGAATCATAAGAACAGAGTTTCAAACTGGATCCAACCCTCCATAATTGTGTGAGCTCAGGAACCCCGCCGCACCTCTTGGGTTCTGCCCCTTAAATTATACTGCTTCCTGTGATAACATCACAGTGCTGTTGTGGGTAGTGATACTTTTAAAAAAATTGTATTTTTGTTAATATGATTCTTGCACATAGGTTAAACACTGAAATAGTTATACAAGACCTATTTATACCTCTCTCTCTGTTTACGTTTTCCAGAAGCGTCTGATTCCAGCTCTGGGTGTTTCTTTGAGATTCACATCTATATCTCTAAATAAAATGCTTATAACAACTACTGCTTTTTGGTTTAGAGTTGTGGTCAATATCTAAGGGCTTCCCAATACTGAAGGTGAGGATTTAGTTGTCCTTTCACCACCACCCCCCACCAGATAAGTAATATACTTCCTTTTCTCATTCCTTATCCTCCCAATGAAGTTATATTATCATTTTTGGTTAAATTAATTTACAGTGTATATATTAAAATTGTTATGAAATCACTGTTCACTTGAGCCAAGTAGTGGGCTATGATTGCATTTATCTTGTAGTATTACTTTTTATTTTTCCTCAGGGTTAATGCTATTGTCTTTTCCTAGTTGTTGAATTTTTCATGTAACAATCATTGTTTCATCCCTAAACTTTCAAATGGAAGTGTAAGTTGCTCTCCTTGGTTCAGACACATGTGGTTCTGTATCATCCACATTTCTAGTGACCTTATCTTTAGAAGCATTTGTCTTCGTGCTTGTAACTAAATTGGCAAATGTTGAACTGGTATTTTCATTCACTATCGGGTCTGTCAACAAATCTTGGACACCAACTGGTGTCTTACAGTTCAGTCCAATTCTGACCCTGACTACTCTGTGTTGGCATCAAACCCCACGAAGTAAAGGGCATGATTCCCAACGAGGTGCTCTTGCTTCAGACACCAGCTGCAAGTGGGGTCTTCAGGCTGTCTGCACGTCTGTCTGGCTGACTGCAAATTTGGGACTTCCGTAAATCCCAGGTTTTGATAATTCACTAGACTGACTCACACAACTCAGGAAAATGCTGTGCTTACAATGATCATTTTATTATGAAGGATGCAAATGAGCAGCCAGATGAAGAGTATGTAGGGCAAGGTTGAGGAGGTCTCGGAGAACAGGAGCTGGTTTGTGCCACCCTCCTGGTATATGGTGCCACCCTTCCAGCCAGGAAGCTCTCCCAAGAGCTAATATAAACAAACAGTCAAAAATATAAGCAAGGAATAAAAGGGCTTTGAAGAAACAGACAGTACAGGGAGCCGATGAAAACTTCCAAAACTTAAAAAAAAAAACTTCAGAAATGTAAGAGAAACAGTTGCATCAATGTAAAAAGAACAAGGTGTATCAGGTTGTAGATACTACCAAAAAGGAACAGAGTGCAAAACAGTTCTTGGAAATTGGAACATTGGAAGGTAGAAGACAAAGAAACAACAAAATTCCAAGGAAAAAATTCTTTAGCTTATCCCCAACCAAACTAACCATCAAGTAGAAGGGACAAAAATAAAGCCACATAAGACCTGGAAAACATATTCTTTTATGCTCCCTTTCTCAGACCGCTCCTGATGGACACCATCCACCAGAATGAGAACATACATATTGAAAGGAAATCACATGGGTCCCTGAAAAGGATATACCTGGAGAAAAGCAACAGGAATTCTCTGCTTGAGTTGTGGTATAATAAAATATTAAAAAAACTGTAAAATATTATATATATATATATATTTTTTCCTTTGTCTCAAGTTCCTGACATAACACAAAGCTTCAGAAATGCTTAGAGTTTCCTGATAGGAATATCTTCATTATGCTAATAAGGTAATTTATGACGGGTTATCCTGAATAGCTTCAGGATAGATACTGTCATCAGAAAAACCCTAGAGGAGGTTAGAGGGCTGGAACTTTCAGCTCAACCTTCAGTGAGAGGAGGCAGTGCTGGACATGGAGCCCAATAATGTAGCCAAAAATCTAATCAATCGTGTTTACAAAAGAGAATTTCAGTAAAACCTCTAGCTGGCAAAATTTGGGAAATAACTTCTGAAGTTATATATATATTTTTAAGTTTTGGAAGTTTTTATTTGCTCCCTGTGTTGTCTGTTTCTTGCTTTTTATATTAGAGGCTTTCTCATAATGCTAGGTGATCCCTTGATTGGAGCTGTGTGTGTGTGTGTCCATGTCCCTGAGGGTCTCAGAGAGAGTGGTAGTGTGGGCTTCACTATAGCATGATCTGGCTGGAAAGGTATCAGTATTATTTTGGAGACCTTAGTATGATTAGATCTTTTCTTTTAGGCTGATCAGTTTGCCCAGAGAAAATTTTTCTAGTTTGCCACAGGGGCCGCCTGAGCCTGGCAATTGGAGTTCTGAGAGCCAAGAGGAGACAAGGGCTGGAGGAGTTGGGTATTCTTAACCCCACCTCTATTTGTAGTGTGTTACTTCCGTTGTAGCTCTGCCTGTGTCTGGTGTACAGAATCCTCTGGTCTGTCTTCTCCAGAGAGTAAGATTCTGATATCCTGCCAGGCAGGGAGGAGCAGCTGCCACTCGTGCATATGAGTATATTGGGGCATTTGAATGATTCTTATAAAGACTTGATGTCAGCCCTCCTGTTTTAACCTCATCTGCGCTTCTGCTTTCATGGTTACCTGCTCCTTCCAACTTGTGAGCTGTTCTGGGCTTCATCGCAGTCTCCTCCATGTGGACTTAGATCTGCACTTGGAAGACTGCGTCAGTCATCATTTCTTGTCCATTTACTTTTCAGATTCCAAGTTGTTTATGTTGTCTCACGTTTGTTTTGGTAAGTTTGAAATTATTCCTTAATGCATTTCTTTATCACACATTTTTTTTGAATTTTGGGAAGAAGAGGATGTATGCTTATGCCCAAATCACATTTTTAATAGGAATCCTCTGAATGGTGATTCTTAACCAGGACTTTGTACCAGAACCCCATGAAAAGCTTTGTCAAATATGACTGCTTGAGGGATGGAAGTGAAAATGGTGGGGTAAGGACTTCTGGAAATTCTCTCCTTCACAAAATCAAGGAGAAAACTGTCAAAAATTTCCCAAACAAACTTTTCCAAAACTTTGGAAATTAACCAAACGTATGCAGAAATCCAGGGGAACATTAATTCAAGAAAATTAGCTGACCTTTGGTAAGAACAGTGAGCTTTGTAACTTGCCCTCTATTCCATCCAGGGTACCAGCCACCACAGGGAAAAGAACTCATTGCCAGAGAAGAGTTTTCTTTGATCTGTCTGGTGCATCATTAGAAAACCCCACTTGCAAGGCTGTCTTTAACAGACCTAATCCAGAGCTTTCTAGTCCATAAAGCTTTTCCTGGGAGCATCTGTTGAATTTTTTCCCCACTCGTCTTCCATTTCCATATTTCTTCTGTGTGACCATAATTTTTCTTTTTTCTCTTTAACTTTTGACCCCCTTCCCCCATTTCTCCCACCTCCCACCCTCCCTATCAGGTTTTTGTTTTGTTTTCTTAGATTCCACAGGTAAGAGTGATCATACACAGTATTCGTCTTTCTGTATCTGACTTATTTCACTTAGCATAATGCCATTGAGGTTCATCCACATTGTCACAAATGGCAAGATTTCATTCTTTTTTATGATTGATGTATATATATATATAGTGAAGTATACACATCACAATTTCTTTACTCGTTCATCCATCAATGGATAGTTCAGTTGCTTCCATATCTTGGCTGTTATAAACAATGCTACAGTGAACATGGGGATGCATATATCTTTGAGTTAGTGTTTTTCTTTTCTTTGGATAAATACCCAGAAGTGGAATTTCAAATGGTAGTTCTATCTTTAGTTTTTTGAGTAATCTCCATACTGTTTTCCATAGTGGCTGTACCAATTTACATTCCTACCAACTGTGTACAAGAGCTCCCTTTTGTTCATCCTCGCCAGTACTTGCTATTTCTTATCTTTTTGATGATAGCCATTCTAACAGGTATGACATGATATCTTATTGTGGTTTTGATTTGCTTTTCCCTGATGATTAGTGATGGCATCTTTTCATGTACCTGTTGGCCATCTCTATGCCTTCTTTGGAAAAATGTGTATTTAGACCTCTGCCCACTTTTTAATTGGTGATATATATATATTTTCTATTGTGTTGTATGTTTTTCATGTTGAAAATTTACTTTTCCATTTTGAAAAGTAATTGCTTAAGCTTGGAGCTGCCTGAAGCAATGGATGACACTTGGGGAAAAAAGATTAAAAGGAAAAGTTGGGGAATTAGATGCCCATAGCATCTTTGAAAAAATCTCCAGAAAGCATGTGTAGGCTATGCACATGCTCAGGAAAAGACCTGAGAAGACCCTCACTTCTCACCTCTGATTGACCTTGAGGCTGCACACAAGCAGGAAGTAAATGCTAAAGCAATGTAGTCAACTGCCTGGCTGAGTGCTGAGGATGTGCCCCAGCACATACAGAAGATCCCATTGACAAAGACTGGGAGCCTTGTTGGTTCCAGGCATTTAAGGAAATTTCTGTTCATTCTATCATTATCTGAAAACTAAGCTAATCAAACAGAGACTTCAGTGGCCACACACAACAAAGAATACACTTTACAGAATTAATTCAGAAAAATGACTACATAAATAAACAACAAGATCAAACCTGGGTGGAGAGAGAATATGATTTCCAGAGTTGTCATGTTATATTATTTTAAATGTCCATTTTCAGCAAAAATATATAACACATGCAATGAAAAAAGAGTTTGATCCATACACAGAAATAAACAATAGAAACTATCCTGAGGAAGCCCACACATTGGATTTATTAAACAAAGACTTTAAATCAGCTATTTTATATCTTTTCAATGAATTAAAGATCATCTATAAAGAACCAAAGGAAAGTTCAAGAATGGTGTCTCATCAAATACAGAATATCAATAATGAGATATAAGTTATAAAAAAGATATATATTCTGGCATAGAAAATTCCAAAAACTGAAAGGAAAACTCACTAGAGTGTTTCAACAGCAGATTTGAGTAGGTGGAAGAATTAAACTGGGAACTTGAAGATAAATCAATGGGATTATCCAGTCTGAAGAACTTAAAAAAAAAAAGAATGAAGAAAAGTAAATCTCAGAGACCTGTTAGACACCAACAAATGCAAAATGGGAGTTCTAGACGGAGCAGAAAGAAAGGTGAAGAAAGAATATTTGAAGATATAATGGTTAGAAACTTACCAAATTTGATGAAAAACATTAACCTACACATCCAAAGTGCTCAGTGAACTACAAGTAGGATAAACTCGAAGAGATCCACATGCAGATGCTCATAATTAAACTGTTGGAAGACAAATACAGAGAGAATCTTGAAAATAGTAGGGGAGAACTGACTCATCCCATTCAAAGAATCCTCAATCAGATTAACAGCTGATCTGTGAACAGAAGCAATGAAGGATAGAAGGCAGTGGGATGACATATTCAAAATGCTGAAAGACAAGACTTTCAACCAAGAATTCTATATCTAGCAAAACTACCTTTTAAAAATGAAGGATGAATTAATACACAGTCAGCCCTCTGGATCTGTGGGTTTCACGTCTGCAGATTCAACCAACCTCAGATTGAAAATCTCAGATTGAAAACCTCAGGTTGAAAATCAGATTGAAAATCTGAAATAAAATTTCAGAGAGTTCCAAAAAGCAAAACTTGAATTTGCTACATGCTGGCAACTATTTATATAGCATTTACATTGTATTTACAACCATTTGCATAGCATTTACGTTATATTAGATATTATAAGTAATCTAGAGATGAATTAAAGTATCTGGGAAGATGTATGTAGGTTATATGCAAATACTACACCATTTTTTATAAGGGACTTGAGCATCCTTGGATTTTGATATCTGAGGATGGTCCTAGAACCAGTTCCCCTGGATATCAAAGGACAACTGCATTCTCAAATTTTAAAACTCTGAGAGAATTCATGTCATATGTCATCAGGTAAATGAAAATTAAAACAACAGTGAGATAGCAATAACACCTATGAAAATGGCCAAAATCCAGAACACCTACAACACCAAATACTGGCAAGGATGTGCCACCAGGAACTCTCATTCATTGCTTGTGGGAATGCAAAATGCTACAACCACTCTGGAAGACAGTTTGGTGATTTCTTATGGGACTAAACATACTCTTACCATAACATCCAGCAATCCCACTCCTTGGCATTAACTCAAAAGAATTGAAACCTTACGTTCACACAAAAACTTGCACACATGTGTTTAAAGCAGCCTCATTTAGTATTACTGCCAAAATTTGGAAACAACCAAAATGTCCTTCAGTCAGTGAATAGATAAACACTGTGGTACATCCAGTCGCTGGAATGTTATTCATCACCAAACAGAAACGAGCGATTAAGCCATGAAAAGGCATAGGAACCTTATATACATATTACTAAGTGAAACGTCAATCTGAGAAGTCTTCATACTGAATGATTCCAACCATATGAGTTTCTGAAAAAGGCAAAATTGTGGAGATAATAACAATATCAGTGGTTTCCAAGAGTCAGGGGAGGGAGTGATGAATAGGCAGAGCACAGAGACTTTTTAGGGCAGTGAAACTACTCTGAATGATACTTAAATGATAGATATGTGTCCAAACTCATAGAATGTACGCCAAGCGTGAACCGTAATGTAAACTATGGAATTTGGTTGGTAATGATGTGTCTATGTAGGTTCATCGGTTGTAATGATTCTAGCACTTCGGTGGGGGGCGGGGGCGGTGTTGGTAATGAGGGAGGCTATGTGTGTGGGGGCAGGTAAATCGCTGTACCTTCCCTTCAGTTTTGCCGTGAATCTAAAACTGCTCTAAAAAATAAAGTAAAAAATGCTGAGATAACTCTTGCTAGTAAACTTACTGTACAAGAAATACTAAAGGGAATCCTTTAGGTGAAATGAAAGGTCAGTAGACAGTATCTTGTATCCACATGAATAATAAATAAAGAGCACCAGTAAGGTAACTACTTAGGTAAATATAAAAGACAGTATAAATCTGTGTTTTGTTTATCACTTTTTTCTTCCTATTTGACTTGAAAGGCAACCCAGTAAAGCAATAACTATAAATACGTGTTGATGTGCATACCATATATAAAGCTTGTGTGGTATAAAGGAAGAGGGGAGAGAAAGCAGAACTACAGAGGAGCAGAGTTTTTGTGTAATATTTATTTAAGTTAATATCAATCCAAACAGGATTGTAATAAATTGTTAATTGTAATCCCCAGGAAAAATAGCTCAAAAAATATATGGTAAATGAAATGACAAGGAGATTAAAACGGTAGTCTAGAAGGTTTTGATTTAACACATCAGAGGCAATAAGAGAGGGATTCAGGTAGAGGGAGCCACATAAGACATTGAAAGAAATAGCAAAATGTGAACGTAAATCCTCCTTTTATCAGAAATTACATTAAATTTAAATAGTTAAACATTCCAATTGAAAGACAGAGATTGACAGAATGGGTTAAAAAAAAAAGATCTGACTATATGTCTCTACAGGAGTTACTCTTTAGATTCCAAAATGTAAATACACTATCATTTGAATTGCTTTTGCCCTATAGATAAGGTATTGTCTTTCTCTTGCTGTTTCAAGGGTTTTTTCATTGTGTTTAGCTTCTGGAAGTTTGACTCTGATGTATCTTGGTAGGGATTTCTTTAGATTTATTTTGTTTGGGGTTTGCTCACTTCTTGAATCTATAGATTGTGTCTTATCAAATTTGGGAAGTGTCAGCCATTATTTCTTCATGTACTTTTTTAGTTTCACCTTCTTTTTCATCCAAGACTCCAATTATACAATTATTAGATATTTTATTTTAGTCACATAGGTCCCTGAAGCTCTGTTCATTTTTTTCATTTTTTAGTTTTTTTCTGTTTTTCAAATTGGGTAATTTCTATTTTCCTATCTCCCAGCTCACTTATTCTTTGACCATTGTGCTGTTGAACCCCTCCATTCAGTTATTTAGGTTATTTTGTTTTTCAGTTCTAAAATTTCCATTTGATTCTCCTGTATATCTTCTATTTCTCTGCTGAGACTTCCTATTTTTTCATTTATTTGTATCATGTTTGCAATTGCTATTTGGAGCATTTTTTGATGTCTGCTTTCAAATCTCTGTCAGATAATTCTAACGTCTCTTGGTCGTAATCTTGTTGACATCCATTGGTTGTCTTTTTTTAAAATTCAGTTGTAGATCTTCCTGGCTCTTTGTCTGGTAAGTGATTTTCAATAGGAACCTAAACACTGTACTTATTTTGTTAAGAAACTCTGGGTCTTATTTAAAATCTCTGTTTAAATAGGTGGGACCTTGGGAAACTCCTTCTGAGGGCAGAGGGGTAGGTGAGACTTGTGGCATGAGGTTGGTCAGGGGAGGTTAGGGAAGGTAAGGTAAGGGCAGGTAAGAAGAGGTTAGAGAGTGATTCATTCTGGTACTCCATGATAGTTCTTGAACTAGATTATAAGATGTCAAGAGGGTACTTCCTTCCCCAGGAATCTCTCCTTATTTCATAACCTAAGCCTCTCTAATAACCTGTATCTGTGGAATCCAGGTTAGGGCAAATGCATTACTTCATTAAACTGAACAGAAACTGGTGGTTGTTCTAGATGATAATGAATATAAAAGTAGGTACAGATTAATTTTGATCTACAAGTGAGACTGTGATCATCTATAGTCTGGGGTGAGGAGGTGGGGGGTTGTGGGATAGAAATTCAGCTGTAGCTGTTGTGTAGATACAAGCTCAGGCATCCCCTACATTGCGTACTTTCTTCCTGTCTCCCAGCCCCCCCAGAGTTTATAAGGAAAATATTGTTCCTGACATGTTAAGTGGCTCACACTTAACCAAAGGTCATTTATGAAACAAGGAATGACTTGGGAACTTTATGTAAACTATTTAATCAACTGAATTATGAAAAAGTTTCCGAAGTAATTCCCTTCCTGATTTGGTGATAGGAACATTTTTCTTGGCAATTGATGTCATGTGCTTTATGGCCTGAGTCACTTCATTGTACTACTCAGAAGCAAAGAGGTCTGTGAATAGTCTGAATTTGGGTTATTTAGCTCCTCATTGTTCCCTGTAAAATAGGAATCCGAATATGCTCTGGATTAGATGGGAAATGGACTTTGGGGCTGGGGAAGGGAGAGGTGTCGAATTTTCCTTTCTGAGTGTTAGAACTCTGGTGATTAATGGTTGGTGAATTGCCAAATTATTTCTGGGCACCAGTAATTTATTAGCTTCCTACAAGTCTCTAAAAGATAGAGTCTAAAGATCCGTAGGGGACTCATTATTTATAGATTTTACAGAAAAACAAAAAGGATTCTATAAACCCGTTTGGGAAGCACAGGCTTAGTCAGATTCTCCAGGACCTCTTGGAGCCCTTGTGATAAATGGTGTGAGCTAGGAATCTGAGAGAGGACATGGTAGTGCTTTCTCTTAGTTGATGTGTATTGTTTGGGCAGTACTCTTAGCCCAACAGGTTTCCAAGGTGACCCTGTCCTGATTTGACAAGGGGAGGACTTTATTTTTTTAAATTTTATTTTATTGAAGTATAGTTGATTTACAGGGTTGTGTTGTGTTAATTTATCCTGTACAGCAAAGTGATTGTTATAAATATATATTCTTTTTCATATTCCTTTCCATTATGGTTTATTACAGGATATTGAATATAGTTCCCTGTGCTATACAGTAGGTCCTTGTTATCTATTTTATATATGGTAGTTTGTATCTGTTAACCCCAAATTCCCAATTTATCCCCCATCCCTGCTATCCCCTTTGATAACCATGTTTGTTTTCTATGTCTGTGAGTCTGTTTCTGCTTTGTAAATAAGTTCATTTGTATCCTATTTTAGATTCCAGATATGTGATATCATATGGTATTTGTCTTTCTCTTTCTGACTTCACTTAGTAGATTTAGTTTTTTAAATACATATTTTATTTTAGGACAGTTTTGGATTTAGGGAAAACTTGCAAAGATTTACTCATTTACCCCACACCCAGTTTCCCCCATTATTATCATCGTACATTTGTATGCTACCTTTTATTATAATTAATGAACATATATTGATAGATTATTTTAACTCAAGTCCATGCTTTATTAGGATTTTCTTAATTTTTTACTTATTGTATTGTCATTTTTCTGTCCCAGAATCCCATCCAGGTACCACATTCCATTTAGTCATCTCTTTAGGCTCTTCTTGGTTGTGACAGTTTCTCAGACTTTCCTTGTTTTTGATGATTTTGACAGTTTTAAAGAGTGCTGGTCAGGCATTTTGTAGAATGTCCCTCCGTTGGGATTTGTTGGATGTTTTCCTCATAGTTAGACTGGGGTAATATGTTTTGGGGAGGAGGACCACAGAGCTAAAGTACCATCCTCACCCTGTCATATCAAGGGCATATACCGTCAATATGATTTGTCATTGTTGATGTTGACCTTCATCTTATGACCTTAGGTAGGTCAGGCCTCTCCACTGTACAGTTACTCTTTTTCCCGCCCCCCTGTCTATACTGTAGTTTTTTCAAGGAAGTCGCTCTGTGCAGCCCACATTTAAGTAGTGGGGAGGTAAGCTCCATCTCCTTAAAAAGTGGAGTATCTACATAAATTATTTGGAGTTCCTCTGCATGAGAGATTTGTCTGTTTTCTCCCTTTTATTTATTCAATTATTTATTTATGGCAGTGTGGACTCATGGATATTTATCTTATACTCTGGTTATAATTCAATACTACTTTATGAATTTTGTTTCTCAAATTGTTCCAGCTTTGACCACCTGGGTACTTGTTCTGTTTGTTCCTGTGACCCTTTGATGTACCCTCATCATTGTGAATTTATGTATTTATTTTTTGACCACTTTCTTACTTCCTGGCACTCAAAGATGTTCCAGGTCATCTTGTTTATTTCCTGCCCAACACCTGGAGTCAGCTGTTTCTGAAGGATGCCTGATTCTTTTTACTGGAGAATGATTAGGAAACAAAATCTGGGTGCTTGGTGTGTGTGTTCATTGTTCCTGGGGCATGTTTCTAGGCCCTCTAAATTGATGGAGTAAGGGACAGGTGTATGTATACAGTATGTGTACTAATGCATGTATATACACATATCTATGGTATTTCTGTATATAACACTGGAATCTATACTAAGCTAAACGTGAATTCTGCCTTATGTCTCCAACTCTAATCCATTACCAGATAGGTAATTCTAACCTCCTCTCACCCCAGTGGTGAGAAATCTGACTCCCACGATCTTCCACCCATTTACATAATTGTTCAATTCCAGTATACAGGCAGTGGTTTTAGAATTGTTAGGTCAGACGTCTATGGAGAACAGCTTCATCACCTAGAGTGCAGTGCTAGTGTACGGTGCCTTACAGACTCCCTTATTTTGGAATTTACTTAGGTCAGCACCCTTTTCCTCCAACTCCATCAGGGAGGTTCATACTTTTGTGATGTATTTAGATCCATTTCTCACATTTTGCATTCCATCCTGGATCCTCTGACTTCCTAAATGATTTTCTTTTAAATTTGTGTACCTTAAGGTTTACTCTTTGTGCTCTACAGTTATATGGGTTTTGACAAATGCTTTATGTCTTGTGTTCACTATTGCAATATCATACAAAATTGTTCCCCTGCTCTAAAAATCCCCTGTGCTCCATTTATTCATCCGTATAACCTCACACACAGCACAACTGATCATCTGTTTACCAGCCCTAGTTTTGCAGTGTCTTATAATTGAAATCATATGGTATGTTGCCTTTTCAGCCTGGCTTCTTTCACTTAGCAATATATGTTTAAGGTTTATCTGTATCTTTTGTGGTTTGATAGCTTATTTCATTTTATCCCTGAATAGTAGTAGTTCATTATATGGATGTCACACAGTTTGTTTATCCATTCATCTACTGTAGGACATCTTGGTTGCTTCCAGGTTTTGGCAGTTATGAATAAACTGGCCATAAACATTAACATGAAGGCTTTTGTGTGGATAAAAATTTTCAAACCATTGAGTAAATATCTAGGAGTGCATTTGTCAGATAGTCTGGTGATACTACGTTTAGTTTTATAAGAAACTGCCAAACTGTCTTCCAGACTGGCACACCATTTTGCGTTCCCACCATCAGTAAATGAGAGTTCTTGCTGCTCCACATCCTCTCAGCAATTGGTATTGTCAGTTTTTTTGGATATTAGTCATTCTAATAGGTGTGTGGCAGCATCTCACTGTTTTAATTTGTAATTCCTTAATGACATGTTGAGCATCTTTTTGTATGCTTTTTTACCATCTGTGTATCTTTGTTGTTCAGGTGTCTGTTCACATCTTTTGCCTATTTTTTAGTTAGGTTGTTTGTTTTCTTATTGTTGACTTTTCTCCCAATATTTCAGATCCAAGTCCTTTATCAGAGATGTTATTTTGAGAAACCGTCTCCCAGTCTGTGGTTTGTTTTTTCATTCTGGTAACTGTCTTTCACATAGCAGTTTTTAGGTTTAATAAAATCCAACCTAGCAATTTTAATTACTTTATTTTTTTCATGGATCATCATCCCTTTGGCATTGTATCCAAAAACTCATCACCAAGCCTCAGATCACACATATGTTATCCTATGTTTTCTTCTAGTTTTATATTTAGTCTTATGATCCATTTTGATTTTATTTCTGTGATAGGTATTAGGTCCATGTCTATTTTTCTAGATATTTATCCTGCTTGGTGTTCCCTCAGTTTCCGGGATATGTGATTTGTGTCTGTCATTAATTTTGGAAAGTTCTCAGCCATTATTACTTTGATTATTCATCTGCTCTGCTTCTTATTCTTCTGGTAACACAACTACATAGAGTTATACATTTTGAAATCGTCCCAGAGTTACTGGATGGTCAATTTTTTTCATTCTTTTTCCTTTTTTGCGTTTCAGTTTCAGAAGTTTCTATGACATATTTTCAAGCATACTGATTCTTTCCCTGGTTGTGTCCAGTCTAATCATGAGACCATCAAAGGCTTTCTTTTTTTCTTTATTTTAAAAACGTTTACATTTAATAGAAGTTTGTATATTTTGGACAAAATATATTCAAGTTGCATACAGGCATTCTTTATTTCTGTTATGGTGGGTTTTTTGTTTTTTTCTTGGTTTTTTTTTTTTTACATCTTTATTGGAGTATAATTGCTTTACAATGGTGTGTTAGTTTCTGCTTTATAACAAAGTGAATCAGCTATACATATACATATGTTCCCATATCTCTTCCCTCTTGCGTCTCCCTCCCTCCCACCCTCCCTATCCCACCCTTCTAGGTGGTCACAAAGCACTGAGTTGATCTCCCTGTGCTATGCGGCTGCTTCCCACTAGCTATCTGTTTTACGTTTGGTAGTGTATATATGTCCATGCCACTCTCTCACTTTGTCACAGCTTACCCTTCCCCCTCCCAATATCCTCAAGTCCATTCGCTAGTAGGTCTGTGTCTTTATTGCTGTCTTACCCCTAGGTTCTTCATGACATTTTTTTTTCTTAAATTCCATATATATGTGTTAGCATACGGTATTTGTCTTTCTCTTTCTGACTTACTTCACTCTGTATGACAGAATCTAGGTCCATGTTATGGTGTTTTTGATTCCTAGTATTTCCTTTAGAGTCTTCCTTAGAGTTTCCATATTCCTGCTGACATTACCCAGCTGTTCTTTTATTCTTTTGTTGTTGTTTGTTTATTTATTTTGTTTTTAACATCTTTATTGGACTATAGTTGCTTTACAATGGTATGTTAGTTTCGGCTGTATAACAAAGTGAATCAGCTATATGTATACATATCCCCATATCTCCTCCCTCTTGCATCTCCCTCCCACACTCCCTATCCCAGCCCTCTAGGTGGACACAAAGTAGTGAGCTGATCTCCCTGTGCTATGCGGCTGCTTCCCACTAGCTATCTGTTTTACATTTCGTAGTGTATATATGTCCATGCC
This sequence comes from Mesoplodon bidens, assembly GCF_964165515.1. Taxonomy (NCBI): domain Eukaryota; kingdom Metazoa; phylum Chordata; class Mammalia; order Artiodactyla; family Ziphiidae; genus Mesoplodon; species Mesoplodon bidens. The sequence continues at coordinate 67,722,138 of NC_138178.1, forward strand.
CTCCCTCACTTCATCCCAGCTTACCCTTCACCCTCCCCGTGTCCTCAAGTCCATTCTCTATGTCTGCGTCTTTATTCCTGTCCTGCCCTTAGGTTCTTCAGAACCATTTTCTTTTTGGGGGGAGGATTCCATATATATGTGTTAGCATACAGTATTTGTTTTTCTCTTTCTGACTTACTTCACTCTGTATGACAGACCATCAGGACAGCAGGTCCATCCAGCTCACTACAAATAACTCAATTTCGTTTCTTTTTATGGTTAATATTCCATTGTACATATGTGCCACACCTTCTTTATCCATTCATCTGTTGATGGACACTTAGGTTGCTTCCATGTCCTGGCTATTGTAAATAGAGCTGCAATGAACATTGTTGTGGTACATGACTCTTTGAATTATGGTTTTCTCAGGGTATATGCCCAGGAGTGGATTGCTGGGTGATATGGTATTCTATATTTAGTTTTTTAAGGGACCTCCAAACTGTTCTCCATAGTGGCTATATCAATTTACATTCCCACCAACAGTGCAAGAGGTTTCCCTCTTCTCCACACCCTCTCCAACATTTATTGTTTGTAGATTTTTTGATGATGGCCATTCTGACCAGTGTGAGGTGATACCTCATTGTTGTTTTGATTTGCATTTCTCTAATAATTAGGGATGTTGAGCATCCTTTCATAGGTTTGTGGGCAATCTGTATATCTTTGGAGAAATGTCTATTTAGGTCTTCGGCCCATTTTTCGATTGGGTTATTTGTTTTTTTGATATTGAGCTGCATGAGGTGTTTGTATATTTTGGAGATTAATCCTTTGTCAGTTGCTTCGTTTGCAAATTTCATTGCATCCTATTTGTTTATTTTTGTTCTTATTTGCATTTCTCTAGGAGGTGGGTCAAAAAGGATCTTGCTGTGATTTATGTCATAGAGTGTTCTGAACATAGGCAGAGTTTCATAGTGTCTGGCATTACACTTAGGTCTTTAATCCATTTTGAGTTTATTTTTGTATATGGTGTCAGGGAGTATTCTAATTTCTTTCTTTTACATGTAGCTGTCCAGTTTTCCCCACACCACTTATTGAAGAGGCTGTCTTTTCTCCATTGTATATTCTTGCCTCCTGTATCAAAGATAAAGTGACCATATGTGCATGGGTTTATCTCTGGGCTTTCTATCCTGTTCCATTGACCTATATTTCTGCTTTTGTGCCAGTACCATACTGTCTTGATTACTGTAGCTTTGTAGTATAGTCTGAAGACCGGGAGCCTGATTCCTCCAGCTCCGTTTTTGTTTCTCAAATTGCTTTGGCAATTGGGGTGTTTTGAGTTTCCATACAAATTGTGAAATTTTTTGTTCTAGTTCTGTGAAAAATTCTATTGGTAATTTGATAGGGATGGCATTGAATCTGTAGATTGCTTTGGGTAGTATAGTCATTTTCACAATGTTGATTCTTCCAATCCAGGAACAGGGTATATCTCTCAATCCCTTTATATCATCTTTAATTTCTTTCATCAGTGTCTTATAATTTTCTGCATACAGCTCTTTTGTCTCCTTAGGTAGGTTTATTCCAAGATATTTATTCTTTTTTTTGTAGTGGTAAATGGGAGTGTTTCCTTAATTTCTCTTTCAGATTTTTCATCATTAGTGTATAGGAATGCAGGAGATTTCAGTGGATTAATTTTGTATCCAGCTACTTTACCAAGTTCATTGATTAGCTCTAGTAGTTTTCTGGTAGCATCTTTAGGATTCTCTATGTATAGTATGTTATCTGCAAACAGTGACAGTTTTCTTCTTTTCCAATTTGTATTCCATTTATTTCTTTTTCTTCTCTGATTGCTGTGGCTAAAACTTCCAAAACTATGTTGAATAACAGTGGTGAGCATTGGCAACCTTGTCTTGTTCCTGATCTTAGTGGAAATGTTTTCAGTTTTTCACTATTGAGAATAATGTTGCCTGTGGGTTTGTCATATATGGCCTTTATTACGTTAAGTTTCCTCTTTGCCTAATTTATGGAGGTTTGTTATCATAAACGGGTGTTGAATTTTGTCAGAAGCTTTTTCTGCATCTATTGAGATTATCATCTGGTTCTTCTGCTTCAGTTTGTTAATATGGTGTGTCACATTGATTGATTTGCATATATAGAAGAATCCATGCATTACTGGGATAAACCCCACTTGATCATGGTGTATGATCCTTTTAATGTGCTGTTAGATTCTGTTTGCTAGTATTTTGTTGAGGAGTTTTGCATCTACGTTCATCAGTGATACTGGCCTGTAGTTTTCTCTTTTTGTGACATCTTTGTGTGGTTTTGGTATCAGGGTGATGGTGGCCTCACAGAATGAGTTTGGGAGTGTTCCTCCCTCTACTATATTTTGGAAGAGTTTGAGAAGGATAGGTGTTAGCTCTTCTCTAAATGTTTGATAGAATTTGCCTGTGAATCCCTCCGGTTCTGGGCTTTTGTTTGTTGGAAGATTTTAAATCACAGTTTCAATTTCAGTGCTTGTGATTGGTCTGTTTGTATTTTCTATTTCTTCCTGGTTCAGTCTTGGATGGTTGTGCTTTTCTAAGAATTTGTCCATTTCTTCCAGGTTGTCCTATTTATTGGCATAGAGTTGCTTGTAGTAATCTCTCATGATCCTTTGTATTTCTGCAGTGTCAGTTGGTACTTCTCTTTTTTCATTTCTAATTCTATTGATTTGAGTCTTCTCCCTTTTTTTCTTGATGAGTCTGGCTAATGGTTTATCAATTTTGTTTATCTTCTCAAAGAACCAGCTTTTAGTGTTATTCATGTTTGCTATTGTTTCCTTCATTTCTTTTTCATTTATTTCTAATCAGATGTTTATGATTTCTTTCCTTCTGCTAACTTTGGGGGTTTTTTTGTTCTTCTTTCTTTAGTGCTTTAGGTGTAAGGTTAGGTTGTTTATTTGAGATTTTTCTTGTTTCTTGAGATAGGATTGTATTGCTCTCAACTTCCCTCTTAGAACTGCTTTGCTGCCTTGCATAGGTTTTGGGTCATTGTGTTTTCATTGTCATTTGTTTCTAGGTATGTTTTGATTTCCTCTTTGATTTCTTCAGTGGTCTCTTGGTTATTTAATAGAGTATTGTTTAGCCTCTTTGTGTTTGTATTTTTTACTTGTTTTTTCCTGTCATTGATATTTAGTCTCATAGCATTGTGGTCAGAAAAGATGCTTGATATGATTTCAATTTTCTTAAATTTACCAAGGCTTGATTTGTGACCCAAGATATGATCTATCCTGCAGAATGTTCAGTGCACACTTTAGAAGAAAGTGTATTCTGTTGTTTTTGGATGGAATGTCCTATAAATATCAATTAAACCTATCTGGTCTATTGTTCATTTAAAGCTTCTGTTTCTTATTTATTTACATTTTGTATGATCCGTCCATTTTTGTCCCCCACTATTATTGTGTTACTGTTGATTTCCTCTTGTATAGGTGTTAGCAGTTGCCTTATGTATTGAGGTGCTCCTATGTTGGGTTCATATATATTTATAATTGTTATATCTTCTTCTTGGATTGATCCCTTGGTCATTATGTAGTGTCCTTCCTTGTCTCTTGTAACATTCTTTATTTTAAAGTCTATTTTATCTGATATGAGTATAGCTACTCCAGCTTTCTTTTGATTTCCACTTGCATGGAATATCTTTTTCCATCCCCTCACTTTCAGTCTGTATGTGTTCCTAGGTCTGAAGTGGGTCTCTTGTAGACAGGATATATATGGGTCTTGTTTTTGTATACATTCAGCAAGCCTGTGTCTTTTGGTTGGAGCATTTAATCCATTCACGTTTAACGTAATTATCTATATGTATGTTCCTACGACCATGTTCTTAATTGTTTTGGGTTTGTTTTTGTAGGTCCTTCTGTTGTGTTTCCCACTTAGAGAAGTTTCTTTAGTATTCCTTGTAAATCTGGTTGGTGGTGTGAATTCTGTTAGCTTTTGCTTGTCTATAAATGTTTTAGTTTCTCTGTCAAATCTGAATGAGATCCCTGCTGGGAAGAGTAATCTTGGTTGTAATTTTTTCCCTTTCATCACTTTAAATATGTCCTGCCCACTCCCTTCTGGCTTGCAGAGTTCTGCTGAAAGATCAACTGTTAACCTTATGGGGATTCTGTTGTATGTTACTTGTTGCTTTTCCCTTGCTGATTTTAATATTTTTTCTTTGTATTTAATTTTTGATAGTTTGATAATGTGTATCTTGGCATGTTTCTCCTTGGATTTATTCTGTAGGGGACTCTCTGCGCTTCCTGTACTTGGGTGGCTATTTCCTTTCCCATATTAGGGAAGTTTTCAAGTATAATCTCTTTAAATATTTTCTCAGTCCATTTCTTTTTCTCTTCTTCTTCTGGGATAATTAGAATGTTGTTGCATTTAACGTTTTCCCAGAGGTCTTGAGACTGTCCTCAATTATTTTGTTTCTCTTTTCTTTCTTCTGCTCTGTGGTAGTTACTTCCACTATTTTATCTTCCAGGTCACTTATCCGTTCTTCTGCCTCAGTTATTCTGCTATTGATTCCTTCTGGAGAATTTTTAGTCATTTATTGTGTTGTTCATCATTGTTTGTTTGCTCTTTAGTTCTTCTAGGTCCTTGTTAAACATTTCTTGTATTTTCTCCATTCTATTTCCAAGGTTTACTATCATTACTCTGGATTCCTTTTCAAGTAGACTGCCTGTTTCCTCTTCATCTGTCAGGTCTGGTGGATTTTTATCTTGCTCCTTCATCTGCTGTGTATTTCTCTGTCTTCTCATGTTGTTTAACTTTCTGTGTTTGGGGTCTCCTTTTCACAGGCTACATGTTCATAGTTCCCATTGTTTTTGGTGTCTGCTCCCAGTGGGTAATGTTGGTACAGTGGGTTGTGTAGGCTTCCTGGTGGGGGGGACTGGTGCCTGTGTTCTGTTGGATGAGGCTCGACATTGTCTTTCTAGTGGGCAGGACTGCATTCGGTGGTGTATTTTTTGGTGTCTGTGAACTTACTATGATTTTAGGCAGCCTCCCTGCTAATGGGTGGTGTTGTGTTCCTGTCTTGCTAGTTGTTTGGCATAGTGTGTCCAGCACTGTAGCTTGCTGGTCGTTGAGTGGAGCTGAGTCTTAGTGTTGAGATGGAGATTTCTGGGAGAGCTTTCGCTCTTTGGTATTACCTGGGGCTGGGACGTCTCTGGTAGTTCAATGTTCTGAACTCTTCTCTCCCACCTCAGTGGCTCAGGCCTGACACATGGCTGGAGCACCAAGACCCTGTCAGCCACGTGGCTCAGAAGAAAAGGGAGAGAGAGAGAGAGAGAGAGACAGAGACAGAGACAGAGAGAGAGACAGAGAGACCGAGACAGAGAGGGAGACGGGGGGAGGGAGACAGAGAGAGAGAGAGAGAGAGGGAGGGAGGGAGGGAGACAGAGGGAGACAGAGAGAGAGAGAGGGAGAGAGAGGGAGGGAGGGAGGGAGGGAGACAGAGGGAGACAGAGAGAGAGAGAGAGGGAGAGAGAGGGGGAGGGGGGAGAGGGGAGAAAGGAAGGAAGGAAGGACGGAAAGAAAGAAAATAAAGTTATTAAATGAAAAAATAAAGAAATTACTAAAATTTAAAAAGTAATCGAAAAAAATAAAGAAAGAAGAGAGCAAACAAACCAAAAAACAAATCCACCGATGATAACAAGTGCTAAAAACTATACTAAAAAAAAAAAAACAAAACTGGACAGACAGAATCCTAGGACAAATGGCAAAAGCAAAGCTATACATATAAAATCACACAAAGAAGTATACACACACACACCTCACAAAAAGAGAAAATGGAAAAAAATATATATATAAACAAAAAATGGAAGAGAGCAGTCCAATCAGTAAACAAATCTACCAGTGATATTAAGCTCTAAATACTAAACTAAGATAAACATAAAACCAGAAACAATTTAGATGCAGATAGAAAACCCCAAGTCTACAATTGCTCCAAAAGTCCACTGACTCAATATTGGGATGATTCGTTGCCTATTCAGGTATTCCACAGGTACAGGATACATCAAGTTGACTGTGGAGATTCAATCCACTGTTCCTGAGGCTGCATGGAGAAATTTCGCTTTCTCTTCTTTGTTTGCTAGCTCCTGGGGTTCAGCTTCGGATTTGGCCCTGCCTGTGTGTGTAGGTTACCTGAGGGCGTCTGTTCCCTGCCCAGACAGGATGGGCTTAAAGTAGCAGCTGATTCGGGGCCCTGGCTCACTTAGGCTGGGGCGTGGGAGGGGTACGGACTGCAGGGTGAGCCTGCGGCAGCAGAGGCTGGCATGATGTTGAAGTTGTCCCTCAATCACGGGACCCTGGCAGTGGCAGGCTTCAGAGGCTCCAGGGAGGGGAGGTGTGGATAGTGAACTGTGCTTGCACACAGGCATCTTGGTGGCTGCAGCAGCAGCCTTAGCATCTCATACCTGTCTCCGGGGTCTGCACTGATAGCCGCATCTCATGCCTGTCTCTGAGGCTCCTTTAAGCGGTGCTCTGAATCCGCTCTCATCGTGCACCCCGAAATAATGGTCTCTTGCCTGTTAGGCAGTTCCAGACTTTTTCCCGGACTCCCTCCTGCCTAGCTGTGGTGCACTAGCCCCCTTCAGGCTGTGTCCACGCAGCCAACCCCAGTCCTCTCCCTGGGATCTGAACTCTGAAGACCGAGCCTCAGCTCCCAGCCCCCACCCACCCTGGCAGGTGAGCAGACAAGCCTCTCAGGCTGGTGAGTGCTGGTTGGCACTGATCCTCTGTGCGGGAATCTCTCCGCTTTGCCCTCTGCACCCCTATTGCTGCGCTCTCCTCTGTGGCTCTGAAGCTTCCCCCCCGCCACCCCTGTCTCTGCCAGCGAAGGGGCTTGCTAGTGTGTGGAAACTTTTCCTCCTTCACAGCTCCCTCCTAGAGGTGCAGGTCCTGTCCGTATTCTTTTGTCTCTGTTTTTCCTTTTTTCTTTTGCCCTACCCAGGTACATAGGGAGTTTCTTGCCTTTTGGGAAGTCTGAGGTCTTCTGCCAGCGTTCAGTAGGTGTTCTGTAGGGGTTGTTCCACATGTAGATGTATTTTTGATATATTTGTGGGGAAGAAGATGATCTCCACATCTTACTCCTCTGCCATCTTGAAGGTTCCCCCTACCCATCTGTTCTTGCATGTTGTTTAATTTCTCCTTTAGAGCCCTTTAACATATTGATCATATTATCTTAAATTTAGTGTTTGATAATTTCAACATCTGTGTCATATTACAGTCTTTTCCTGATGCTTGCTTTGTCTCTTCATACTTTTTTCTTGTCTTTTAGTTGCCTTGTAGTTGTTCTGTTATAAATCAGAAATATCCTATAAGGTAATAGAAATTGAAATAAATATACCTTTAATGTGAGAATTTATGTTAGTTTGGCTAGTAGTTGGGCTGTAATGTTTGCTGTAGCTTTCTGTGTCAGAAGTTTCAGATTCTTCTAGTGTCTGTTTTTGTCTCCCCTCTTGATTTTGGTCTTCGCTCAGTACCCCTCCTCAGAGGGAGTCTGCAGCTTTTTCAGTGGTTCCCACTGCCCTTATTCTGGTGTGTTAGTGTGATGGGATGATGTGGGGGAGGGGAAGTGTTCTATAGGTTCTGTAGTGTTAGGGTTAAATCTCAGCCTTTCAGTGGGTCTGTCTGTGCTCCTGGGCTGTGGCCTTTACAAGTGTTTCCCTCCTGTGATGGCTTTTGTCCCCTCCTTCGCATGGGATAGAAAGGCTCCAGGGCACCGGTGTGGGAGGAATGGTGGAGATCAAGCTCTGGAAAGCTTGGAGAGTAGGCTTTGCTATTGAGAAGGCTTTGGGTGGCCTGTTTCCTAAGAGTTACTCCTTCCCTTCCTGTGCCAGAGTTACAAGGGGATCTTTCTTGCACATTTACCTTGAGAACTTGGTGGGGCTCCTGGAGATGAAATCCATGAGAGTGTAGGGTGTCCCCAAGGTTGTGGCTCCCTGGAGCTTTCTTATTCTCACTCAAGTTTATCCTCAGCAAACAGAGACTCATCAAAATGACCTTGTGGGTGTTACTGCAAGTTTATGGCTCTAGTAGCCTCTGCCCCAGGTAAGCAGATCTTGTCTATGACTCTGAATTCACCTGTTTTCAGATTTCGGTGTGGCACTTTACACTGCGACATCAAGCTCTCATGGGTCCAACCAAAGTCACTGATTTTCAGTATGTTCAGTTTTTTTTTCTTGCTATAAGAGCTTAATTCTAAGCTCTTTATATATAGGAGCTGAAAAAAATGATTAAACTTTGATTAGTTTTTGAGTCATATTTATCTTCTTGAGTAACTTGTTGAGCTTCCTTAAACTGAGGATTAGTTCAGCAATTCTGGAAATTTCTCAGTCATTGTTTCTTTAAATTTTCTCCTTCTGAAGCTTATTTTATTTTTTTAAAGGTTATTTATTTATTTATTTATTTTTGGCTGTGTTGGGTCTTCTTTGCTGCCCGCGGGCTTTCTCTAGTTGCGGCGAGTGGGGGCTACTCTTCACTGTGGTGACTGGGCTTATTGCAGTGGCTTCTCTTGTTGTGGAGTATGGGCTCTAGGCACGTGGGCTTCAGTAGTTGTGGCATGTGGGCTCAGTAGTTGTGGCTCACAGGCTCTAGAGCACAGGCTCAGTAGTTGTGGCTCATGGGCTTAGTTGCTCTGCGGCATGTGGGATCTTCCTGGACCAGGGATTGAACCTGTGTCCCCTGCACTGGCAGGCAGATTCTTAACCACTGCACCACCAGTGCCCCTAACAGTGTTCTTTTCCGTTTCCTATTGGATCTTTTGTTTTTGAAGATTTCTCTTCTATTTTTGTGAGCTTCCATTTGCATTTAAGAAGGTATTTCTGTGATTTTCTCCAGCATTTCTAGGTGTTTGGTAGCAGGACAGTGTTCAGGTCATGGATTTTACTGTTTTGCTAGAACCAGAAGTGTGTCTCCTGTGCGTGGTCCCAGGACACTTTCTGTTTCCCACGTGCGTGTTCTCTGTTTCAGCTTAAGTTGTGCCCTCCTTGTGGCACTTCTGTGTCCACGTCCCTAATTGACTTAATCTCTTTGTGTTTTTCCTCTACATACTGTGGTTGTCTCATGCCTTGCCTTCATGCCAGTAACTCAATTTTCAGCTGGGTCTGTTTTGTTCCTTTCTGGCTCTAATTTATTAGCCATGTAACCGTATTGTTTTGGTTCTCAGTTTATTTGTTTAGCTCTGCAGTCTCCCTTTTATTTCATTCGGTATTTTATAATCTCATATTTGAAATCATGTTTAATTTGATCCAAGGCTTTATTGAGTTATATAGTAGAAAGAATTCATGGGAAGCATGCTTGTCTTAATTGGGCTTTTTTCCAGATTATATTTTGTATTTTAGTTGTGTTTGTCTCCTTGCCTTCCTTTCTTCCTTGCATTTGCTATTTTAAATTATTTATGTATTCATTCATTCATTCATTGCCAAACTATGTGAATCTGTCATTCCAATTTTTCCATCTTGCCCATGCCTTATGAGGGTGTGTCTACTCATAGTTTTTAATTTTCTGAGCTATAATGGTGGTAATTTTTTTCATATATATTCTTTCCTTTTATGTGATCTTTATTTTTGCTTAATTTATTAAACCAATTAATCTACATTGCTTGTAGAAATATTATAAATGTCAAATAGCAAAAAAAGAAAACATTACTGCTTTCACTTCCAGCTCCTGCCTTCTTTCATGTATCTCATCCCTTTCCCTTCCCTTCGACCTTTTGAACCCACCTTGGCACCAGTTCCACACTGAGGGTTGTGTTGAAATCCCCTATCACTAGCTCCTGTCTTCAGAGGACCTCGTTTTGATGGGACTTTCCACAGCCAGGTTCCCAAGAGAGTTTGTTGGAGAAGCCTGATGCTGAAGCTCCAGCACTGGTTTCCATGACCCAGGCATTTGTGGAGTCCATCTCTGCGTGCAGTTGCTTACCTTGAGTCCTGTCAGAGATAACTTGTTATGTGTGCTACGTTTGTGAAGGGGATGCTTAGACACTGATTCAGTCAAGATGATGGCTTCAGAATAAAGGGAAATTTATTGTTTCTGTCCAGAGAGAGTTCAGATGAAGCTTGAGTGGTTTACCAGTGTGACTAGAGTCCACGTCTTTCCCCCTCTCTCCTATATCCATAATCCCCTGGCGCCTCCACCCTTCCTCCACTTTCCAGTCCTGCTGCCTCAAGAAGGACTCTCTTCTCTGGTTCTGCTCTCATGATCTCAGGCTTCATTCTTCTAGATTTGGGTCCTCTTGGGGGAGGCAGGGAGGCTCTTCCTGTAACAGAAGTGGAAAGAAGCCCTTTCAGTCCTAGTAAAAACTGCACCCTCGAACCCCTTGCCCCTCCCTGGGGAGGCTGGGGCAGACTTTTCACACTGTACTCCCAAAACACAGACTCTGAGCAACCCCCAAATGAGAACAGAGATGGGGCCGGGCCCCTGGGTCCAAGAACCAGGAACGCCTTGTCTTAGGAACGCCAAGCCTGCACCAGTGGCTCTCAAACTTCTAAGCTTCCGGACCCCTCTATTCTCATAAAAGTTATTGCAGATCCCTCCCCACCCCCAGTTTTTTTACATGGGTTACATATATCAATATTTATTACCATGTTTGAAATAAAAACTAAGAAAACATTTTCAAGTCCATGAATTCTTTCGAAATAATAACCCCGTGCCTTGTTACCATAACTAATACTTTAAGAAAAATAACTATATTTTCCCAGGAAAAACACATTTAGTGAGAAGAGTAGCATTGTTTTATATTTTTGCAAATCTCCTTAATGCCCAGCTTCTTAGAAGACAGCTGGATTCTCTGATCCACTTCTGTGGCAGTCTGCTGCATTGTATGTCACGTGGTCTCTGACAAGCTCTACCAACCGTTCATGAGTAAATGAGGGTGAAATAGGCTAATAACTTCTCATGATTGTGAAAAAGATGTGGCTTCACTGATCCTCTGGAAGCATCTCAGAAACTCAGAGGTTTCCAGCCTGTAGTTTGAGAATGTCTGTGCTGTATAGATGCCAAAGGGAATCATTTTCTGTGACCATCACCAAAGTGTTTCCTTAGGACGTTGGGAGCAGAGTCACCTGGCGGCTGAAACACTGGTGTTGAGCTATGAGATGAGAATAATAACAGTACTGACTTCGCTGTGTGGTTGTCACAAGACTGTAATGAGTTTGAAAAAAAAGTGTGGTGTGTGTGTGTGTGTGTGTATGTATCACATTCAGAAGACTGCAAACTCTATTTAAGGTTTAGCTGTGTTATTTTCAAATATCATTTACTGTTATCCTCTGTGGTGAAAATCATGGGTTTGTTCATCTTTTGCCCGTTTTTCTGTTGGATTGTCTGCCTTTTTCTTATTGACTTTTAGGCGTTTATTTCTTATGCTGGATATGACTCTTCTCTCAGCCCTAATATCTCGCTGACTCAGGGAAAATCACAGCCTCTCAATTTATTTTTCTGTAAAAACAGGACAAAAACATGGTTAATGTAAAGATTAAATTAGATAAAAGAAGTGATCCCTGTTAAAAAAAAACTGCAGAGTACTACATAAATAAAAATTTATGTTATCTTTCTCTGCAAACAAGAATTGAGACACAGATCTATTGTTACCTATTTTTTTTTCTCAGCATTTACACAAAAGCAAAGGAAAAGTATTGGGAGCTCTGCAAAATAATGTTGAATAATGTCACCCTGTAACTTCCAGAAGAATAATTGCTGCAGGTGTGCACGATAGCACATCAGAATGGTTGTACTCTAAAACAGACACATGATTATTCCGGGAGATTAGTTTTAAAAAGCATGGCTACTTAAAGTATACTTTAAAAATCCCTTTATTGAGGTATGACTGACATACAAAAAGCTATACGTGTTTAATGTACACAATATGACAAGTTTGGAGATAACCATACATTGTGAAACTCTCGCCACAATCTATGCCATAAACATACCCATCACCTCCCAAAGTTTCCTCCTACCCTCTTTTTTATTTATTATAATTATTATTTCTGTGATAAGAACACCTAACATAAGATCTACCCTCTTAGCAAATGTTTAAGTCTACGCTACAGCATTATTAGTTACAGGCTCTGTGCCTCACAGGAGATCTCTGGGGCTTGTTCATCTTGCAGAACTGAAACTTTGCACCCTTGGACTAATACCTCTCATTTCCCACCTGGCCCCTGGCAGCCACCATTCTACTCTGTACTTCTGTGGGTTGGATTATTTTAGATTCGTTATACAAGTGGAATCATGCAGGATCTTTCTGTGTCTGGTTTCGTTCACTTAACGTAACGTGCTCCAGGTTCATCCACGCTGTCGCAAATAGTGGGATTTCCTTCTTTTTTGAGGCTGAGTATATTCTGAAGTGCTCAGTTTGAAAAACAAAGAAGGGGTTGGCTTTGGGGGTGTTTTGTGCACTGGTCTGTGTGATTCCATGGCACTCAGGGGTCCTGTGTCCTCCTGTGAGATCCCAGGGTTAGCAAGGAGCCTGGGTCTTGTGGGGGAGCTGTGTGTGTGTGTGTGTGAGAGAGAGAGAGAGAGCAACCACACAGTGACACACTAGAGCCGAGTCATATGTCACAGCCTGGGTGACTCTACCCTCCTCCCTCCTAGACTGGGAGGTGGTGGGGGCAGCTATTGTCTCCCTATTTCTGAGAAGAGAACACTGAAACCACTGACACTGAGTGCCCGATAGGGGGCAGCTGATTGGAGCCCAGGGGGTTTTCTGGCAGCCAGTGTCGGGGGCTGTGCTCCTGTGTGCTGTCCTGCCGGGTTGGGTCAGGGCTGTGATGGGCAGGCGGCTGCTGAGGGTCTGGAATCAGCGTAACCCATGCCCGGATCCTGTGCTGTTTGTTCTCAGGGGGTTGTACCTGCTTATTTTTTACAGCCCCTGGGCCAGGGTCTGGAGTCAGGGTTTGGAAGCCTCATCCGCCTCTCCCTCCCAAGAGTCCCAGTGTTGGACCCGTGTGCCTCCAGCCTGTGCCAGTTGTGACTGCTGAGTTCAGCATCAGTGGCTGGTTCCTGATTTCACACAAGCGCGAGAGCAGTACGGGGGTTGGTGACCGGGTTGTCAGTGGAGGAGGATGAGGTGAGAGAGGAGGGAGCTTCCGCCCAGGGTGAGAATTGATTTCCACCCGGCTTCAGTGTGTAGGACGTGCAGCCCCTGAGGCCATGCAGTTGAATGCAGAGGCGAAGACTCCATCAAGAAGCAGGGCACCGTGGGTGGCAGGGTGGCGGGAACGAGGCGGGGAAGCTGTGGCAGGGGCACTGGGTGTGCGGGATCTGGCTCTGCAGACCTTGCAGGCCCTGGTCACCTGGCTTCGCCCTCAGGGGGCCAGCCCAGGGGTGGACCAGAAGGGTGGCCATCCTCTGTGCTTACAACTCAGGAACTGGTCTATAGGTCCCCTCTTTTTTGAAATGGAAAATAGATTTATTAAGCATTAAATGATGTATCCTTGTGGATACATGTTAGGTCCCTTCTAAAGCAGCTGGACAATTGGCAGGAAGGTTCCTCCTTCGGTTGAATTGCACTCTGCTGTCCGAGGCCACAGGTCTGCCCAGGTTGCTGGCTCCCTCCCGGAGCCCCTGGGCTTGTGCAGGAGGAAGGAGGACGGCATGGGGCAGGGCAGGCACTTGGGGGTTGAGTGGGGAGCAAGATCTCGAAGGGTAGGAGCGCACACAGTGGGCGTGAGGGGTCGTGGCTTTGGTGTTGCAGGGTCATAGGGAGTAAAGGTGATGTCTTTTCCTCAGGATCCCATCCCCGTCACTCTGGTGAAGTTCGTCTCCCTGTCATTCTCTGAAGGGGCTCTGTTCCTGTCCTCTGTGACTTGTCACCGTTTGTTAATCATAGGTGTGTCATTGTCGAATTGTGTTATCCCACCCTCCACCCACATTTTATATTCCATGAGCTCAGGGACCGTGTCTATTCAGTTCCCACTGTGCATGTCAGGCTGGCATAATGCCCAAAACAGGAAGTGCTCCAGAAATATTTGTCAAATGAGTGAATGAATGAATGAGCAAATGAACACTTGGCTGGACTGTGGGTTGTAGAAAGGGCTGTGTGCTGCCCTAAGGACTTGAGACTGGATTCTTTGAGCAGTACAGCTGGAGGAGGGCAGAGAGCCTGTCTGGAGCTGAGCAGAGTTCAGACCCTGTGAGGGCCCTGCATTCCATCAGCTCGGCTGCTGTAACCAAAGAACCATAGACTGAGTGGCTTAATGACACGCATTTATTTCTCATAATTCTGGAGGCTGGGGAGTACAAGATCAAGGTACCTGCAGCTTTGATGTCTGGTGAGAGCCTGCTTCCTGGTTCATAGATGGCTGTTTTCTGACTGGGTCTTCACATGGCAGAAGGGGTGAGGGAGCCCTCTGGGGTCCCTTTATTAAGGACAATAATCCTGGTCATGAGGGTGAAACAACCCTCATGACCTAAACACCTTCCAAAGGCCTCATCTCCTGATACCATCCCCGCGCAGGGTAGGTTTCAACATCGGAAATTTGGGCAACACAAACATTCAGTCTTTGGGGGGAAGGACATGCTTCACAAGGGGGTGGGAAGGAGGTGGGACGCCTTGTCACCATGCAGACTGAGAGCTGAGACTCAGCCAGTGGGTGGCCCTGGGATGAGGGTGGTGTGAGGGGCCCACCTTGGGAACACAGAGAGTAGCCTCTCTGCTGGTCCTGCAGGGTTTTCCCGCATCTCCGTGGAGGCTCCCCCACCCACATTGCTGCTCCCTCCGTTGGAGGCTGGCTGCTGCTTTGCGTTGATTACAGTTTGAAATGCCTGCTCAGTCCCATGCTGTCGCACACCACAGAAATCTCATTTCCCTCTAATGAGGTTTCAGCTAACATATTGGAAAGAAGAAAGCCTTTTAATTAGATTGGTCGTAATTGAGCTCCCAAACCACAGAAGCCTTTCTCTCAGAAGATCTCTCAGAAGACATGGATGCAATTAAAAGAAAGAAAGCCACGTGAATGGAACACTGGCTAATTTTAAGTCAATTAAAAACAACTCCTTAATAAGTTGAGACAAGGGACATATGTCCTATAAGAGTTTATCAGTGCTTTCAAATAGTACTGGAGATCGGACTGGAACTAGAGCCCTCTTGCAATTCAGATGCATGGCTCTGTCAGGGACTGTTCTCTCTGCACAGAGGATAGAGAGAGGTTAGCTCCACAGCTTTTTCTACCAAAACCCCTGGCATGTGTTATTTTGAAAAAGGGGATGTATTTTTCTTGTAACAGAATTGGCAGCTCCTTCTGGACACAGCCCCTGGCCTGGGACCCTTGGGACTTGGTCCCCTGTCTTTCCTTAGGCAGCCTGATCTTCTCTGTGAGATTTACACCCACCTTCCTGCCCCCAACTCTCACCTCTCAGAGGCACCCAGGGTGAGCTACTGGGACAGGGGCATTGATGCATCAAAGAATCTCTGCCAGCTTCTTATGCATTCAACACATTTGTATTTGAAGGAGAAGCAGCATCTATTTCTCACTTGTGTCCCTGCCCTGAGACCATGCACCAGTAGATGGTGTTCTTTCTGCCACTGGGTCTGTTTTTGTGACTGCCATCAGGGAGCCAGGCCAGGTAGTTCCTGCTGGAGGGGCTTATGGCCTCAGCCTCTGGGTATCTCAGCATTAATAAGTACTTTCTCCTGGAGAGGGTGAAAATTGCTAATTTACAGAGTCTTTTAGGTGGGAATTGAACACGAAATAGTGAACAGCGTTCTCAGCAGAACTATTGCATGAAATAGGCTTGTTTGTCTCAGTGTGCACTGTGGCTTTTGCTAGGCCCTTTTGGGCTTTGCCAGCCATGCTAGAAAAACCAGTTGCATCCCAGATGGAAAGGCCCCATGTTGACTAGCATCTTCTTTGGGTGCCCAGTGCAGGGGCAAAGCCATGGTCGATCTGCTCTCCGGAGCTTCCTGGAAAGAATGCAGACTTTGGCGCCCAGCTTGGAACCCACTCTGTTTGGAAATGTGGAAAGAGGGGCTGTTGACTCAGATTCAAGTGTGAATGGTTCCTTCATAAAGGAACCACCTTTCTGATCCTTAGTTTGCTCACCTGGACAGGATGTACCCTGCAGGTGTGTGTCAAGGGCCTGGGTGCTGCCAGGCTGATGGAGGATGGGAGGAAAGGCAGGCAGACCCTTGGGGCTCAGGGAGAAATGGGGCCCACACAGCACTGTTAGCACAGGTGCCGCAGCTGTCATGGGATGGGGCGGGGACTCCCTTTCCCGGGGGGAGGGAAGCCTAAAATATTTCAGTTTGCTTAAAACTCTATCCATTCTGCTAATAAACTTGACTTTAAAAGATTAGAATCTGCACCCAGTCTTATTTTTTAAGTATACAAATGATAAATAATGTGTAAGGAAAAATAAGATAAACCATTAGCAGGTATCATCTCGGGATGGTGGGGTTGCAGGGTTTTAATTTTCTTTTTTATACTTTTCCATCTTTTGTAAGAGCTCTGTAATGAATGTGTATTACTTCAGCATAAATAGAAAAGCTGTGCTCTGGGGAAATGCTGGAGTATATTTGGAAATGCTCCATGAATTCTATTTTCCACACACGCCAACCTTCCCAACCATCAAATTGGTGCATGAATAAGGGTATCATTTCTTCTTATGTAAATCATATAAACCATATTTTTGACTTTTTTTTTTCCCTTAAAGGATGAGAAGAACCAAGTGTTGACCACCAACATTTGGCTGCAAATGGTAAGTTGCAACCGTGGCTTCCTGCTCTTGCTTCCACAATGCCTGTGCTGGAATCACAGTGAAGGTCCCGTAAGACAAACCAGGACTGTCCTCCCACCTTCACGTATGCAAACAGTGAACCAGACCACCCCACCTTTGCATGTCCTGCACTAAACCCTGCAAGACAGAAATATGCACAAGTCATAAGTTGCAGGTCTGCATGTGCATGTCCACGGCCTGCACCCTAACTGGTCCTTAGGGCTTGGGAGTGCGTGCCCTGCTCCCCCTGGCTCCAGCCATGCATGTCTGAATGTGACAGAGTGACACGTAAGCCAGAGGCCTTCACACTTCCTGCTCCAGTGCCCCCTGCAAGAATTTTGAGAAGCTGTATTTTTTCGTTCATGTATTTTAACCTTGACATCTAAAGTTCTAACCCCAGATTAATTAACTACAAATTATGTTACTTACATTGAATTGTAAATATGGACGTTTAAAAATAAAACTGTCAGTCTCTATTTTAAATTGAATCTATTTAAGTGCCATATAATTTGATGCCCATATCATTAATTTAAAAAAATATACAAACAAGCCCTTCTTTAACTGGTTGATATTTTACATACTCCCATTTTCTCTCTGCACTTATATTTCTATTCTACTTTCCACACAGAATTTTATCCAAATGTGATATAACTTTATGTTTGAAACTCTTATATTAATCATTCTGTCTTGGTTCTCTCAAATGTAAATATTTACATAAAAATTATTCCTTCAGAAAATAAGTGTTAAGAATTTTTCTTCTGGATCGATTTAGGATTATAGTGATTAATGGTACATAATTCCTCAAGGTGACACTAATTACAAATCTTAATAAATAATTACTAAACATAAAAAATGGGAAATCTACCTCTCTACCAAAGATGGGGCTTTGGAAGAGATTGGTTCAAGATGGCGGAGTAGAAGGATGTGCTCTCACTCCCTCTTGTGAGAACACCAGAAGCACAACTAACTGCTGAACAATCATCGACAGGAAGACACTGGAACTCAACAAAAAAGATACCCCACATCCAAAGACAAAGGAGAAGCCACGATGAGATGGTAGGAGGGGCACAATCACAATAAAATCAAATCCCATAACTGCTGGGTGGGTGACTCACAAACTGGAGAACACTTATACCACAGAAGTCCACCCACTGGAGTGAAGGTTCTGAGCCTCACCTCAGGCTTCCAAACCTGGGCATCTGGCAATGGGAGGAGGAATTCCTAGAGAATCAGACTTTGAAGGCTAGCGGGATTTGATTGCAGGACTTCAACAGGACTGGGGGAAACAGAGACTCCACCCTTGGAGGGCACACACAAAGTAGTGTGTGCGTCAGGACCCACAGAAAGGAGCAGTGACCCCATAGGAGACTGAACCAGACCTACCTGCTGGTGTTGGAGGGTCTCCTGCAGAGGTAGGGGGTGGCTCTGTCTCACTGTTAGGACAAGGACACTGGCAGCAGAAGTTCTGGGAAGTACTCCTTGGTGTGTGCCCTCTCAGAGTCTGCCATTAGCCCCACCAAGGAGCCCGGGTAGGCTCCAGTGTTGGGTTGTCTCAGGCCAAACGACCAGCAGGGAGGGAACACAGCCCCACCCATCAGCAGACAAGCAGATTAAAGTTCTACTGAGCTCTTCCCACCAGAGAAACAGCCAGCTCTACCTACCACCAGTCCCTCCCATCAGGAAACTTGCACAAGCCTCTTAGATAGCCTCATCCACCAGAGGGCAGACAGCAGAAGCAAGAACTACAAACCTGCAGCCTGTGGAACAAAAACACATTCACAGAAAGACAAGATGAAAAGGCAGAGGGCTATGTACCAGATGAAGGAACAAGATGAAACCCCAGAAAAACAAGTAAATGAAGTGGAGGTAGGCAACAATCCAGAAAAAGAATTCGGAATAATGATAGTGAATATGATCCAGGACCTTGGAAAAAGAATGGAGGCAAAGATCGAGAAGATGCAAGAAATATTTAACAAAGATCTAGAAGAATTAAAGAACAAAAAGAGAACAATAAAATAACTGAAATGAAAAATACACTAGAAGGAATCAATAGCAGAATAACTGAGGCAGAAGAACGGATAAGTGACCTGGAAGACAAAATGGTGGAATTCACTGCTACAGAAGAGAATAAAGAAAAAACAATGAAAATAAATAAAGACGGCCTAAGAGACATCTGGGACAACATTAAACACAACAACATTCGCATTATAGGGGTCGCAGAAGGAAGAGAGAGAGAGAAAGGACCGAAGAAAATATTTGAAGAGATTATAGTTGAAAACTTCCCTAACACGGGAAAGGAAAGAGCCACCCAAGTCCAGGAAGTGCAGTGAGTCCCATACAGGATAAACTGAAGGAGAAACACAGTGAGACACATAGTAATCAGACTGGCAAAAATTAAAGGCAAAGAAAAATTATTGATAGCAGCAAGGGAAAAATGACAAATAACATACATGGGAACTCCCATAAGGTTAACAGCTGATTTCTCAGCAGAAACTCTACAAGCCAGAAGGGAGTGGCATGATCTACTTAAAGTGATGAAAGGGAAGAACCTACAACCAAGATTACTCTACCTGGCAAGGATCTCATTCAGATTCGATGGATAAATCAAAAGCTTTACAGACAAGCAAAAGCTAAGAGAATTCAGCACCACCAAACCAGCTCTACAACAAATGCTAAAGGAACTTCTCTAAGTGGGAAACACAAGAGAAGAAAAGGGCCTACGAAACCAAACCCAACACAATTAAGAAAATGGCAATAGGAACATACATATTGATAATTACCTTAAACATGAATGGATTAAATGCTCCAACCAAAAGACACAGGCTTGCTGAATGGATACAAAAACAAGTCCCATATATATGCTGTCTACAAGAGACCCACTTCAGACCTAGGAACACATACAGACTGAAAGTCAGGGGTTGGAAAAAGATATTCCATGCAAGTGGAAATCAAAAGAAAGCTGGAGTAGCTATACTCATATCAGATAAAATACACTTTAAAAAAAAGAATGTTACAAGAGACAAGGACGGACACTACATAATGATCAAGGGATCAATCCAAGAAGAAGATATAACTTATAAATATATATGCACCCAACATAAGAGCACCTCAATACATAAGACAACTGCTAACAGCTGTAAAAGAGGAAACTGACAGTAACACACTAATAGTGGGAGACTTTAAAACCTCACTTACACCAATGGATGGATCATCCAAACAGAAAATTAATAAAGAAACAGAAGCTTTAAATGACACAATAGACCAGATAGATTTAATTGATATTTATAGCACATTCCATCCAAAAACAGCAGATTACACTTTCTTCTCAAGTGCGCATGGAACATTCTCCAGTATAGATCACATCTTGGGTCACAAATCCAGCCTCAGTAAATTTAAGAAAGTTGAAATCACGTCAGGCATCTTTTCTGACCACAACACTATGAGATTAGAAATAAAGTACAGGGGAAAAAACGTAAAAAACACAAACACATGGAGGCTAAACAATACATTACTAAATAACCAAGAAGTCACTGAAGAAATCAAAGAGGAAATCAAAAAATACCTAGAGACAAATGACAATGAAAACACGATGATCCAAAACCTATGGGATGCAGCAAAAGCAGTTCAAAGAGGGAAGTTTATAGCTATACAAGCCTACCTTAGGAAACAAGAAAAATCTCAAATAATCAATCTAACTTTACACCTAAAGGAACTAGGGAAAGAAGAACAAACAAACCCGAAAGTTAGCAGAAGGAAAGAAATCATAAAGATCAGAGCAGAAATAAATGAAGAAGAAACAAAGAAAATAGCAAAGATCAATAAAACGAAAAGCTGGTTCTTTGAGAAGATAAACAAAATTGATAAACCATTAACCAGACTCATCAAGAAAAAGAGGGAGAGGACTCAAATCAATAAATTTAGAAATGAAAATGGAGAAGTTACAACAGACACTGCAGAAATACAAAGTGTCCTAAGAGACTATTACAAGCAACTGCATGCCAATAAAATGGACAACCTGGAAGAAATGGACAAATTCTTAGAAAGATATAACCTCCCAAGACTGAACCAGAAAGAAACAGAAAATATGAACAGAACAATCACAAGTAATGAAATAGAAACTGGGATTAAAAATCTTCCAACAAACAAAAGTCCAGAACCAGATGGCTTCACAGGTGAATTCTATCAAACATTTAGAGAAGAGCTAACACCCATCCTTCTCAAACTCTTCCAAAAAATTGCAGAGGAAGGAACACTCCCAAACTCATTCTGTGAGGCCAGCATCACCCTGATACCAAAACGAGGCAAAGAGACTACAAAAAAAGAAAATTAAAAACCAATATCACTGATGAATATAGACGCAAAGCTCCTCAACAAAATACTAGCAAACAGAATCCAACAACACATTAAAAGGATCATACACCATGGTCAAGTGGGATTTATCCCAGGGATGCAAGGATTCTTCAATATATGCAAATCAATCAATGTGATGCACCATATTAACAAATTGAAGAATAAAAACCATATGAGCATCTCAGTAGATGCAGAAAAAGCTTTTAACATAATTCAACACCTGTTTATGATAAAAACTCTCCAGAAAGTGGGCATAGAGGGAACCTACCTCAACATAATAAAGGCCATATATGACAGGCCCACAGCAAACATCATTCTCAATGGTGAAAAACTAAAAGCATTTCCTCTAAGATCAGGAACAAGACAAGGATGTCCACTCTCAGCACTATTATTTAACATAGTTCTGGAAGTCCTAGCCACAGCAATCAGAGAATAATAAGAAATAAAAGGAATACAACTTGGAAAAGAAGAAGTAAAACTGTCAGTGTTTGCAGATGGCATGGTACTATTCATAGAGAATCCTAAACATGTTACCAGAAAACTACTAGACCTAATCATTGAGTTTGGTAAAGTAGCAGGATACAAAATTCATGCACAGAAATCTCTTGCATTCCTATACACTAATGATGAAAAATCTGAAAGAGAGATTAAGGGAACACTCCCATTTACCAGTGCAACAAAATATAAAATACCTAGGAATAAACCTACCTAGGGTGACAAAATACCTGTACGCAGAAAACTATAAGACATTGATGAAAGAAATTAAAGGTGATACAACAGATGGAGAGATATACCATGTTCTTGGATTGGAAGAATCAATATTGTGAAAATGACTATACTACCCAAAGCAATCTACAGATTCAATGCCACCCCTATCAAATTACCAATGGCATTTTTTACAGAACTAGAACAAAAAATCTTAAAATTTGTATGGAGACAGAAAAGACCCCGAATAGCCAAAGCAGTCTTGAGGGAAAAAAACGGAGCTGGGGGAATCAGAGTCCCTGACTTCAGACTATACTGCAAAGCTACTGTAATCAAGACAGTTTGGTAGTGGCACAATAACAGAAATATAGATCAATGGAACAAGATAGAAAGCCCAGAGTTAAACCCAGGCACCTATGGTCAACTAATCTATGACAAAGGAGGCAAGGATATACCATGGGGAAAAGGCAGTCTCTTCAATAAGTGGTGCTGGGAAAACTGGACAGCTACATGTAGAAGAATGAAATTAGAACACTCTCTAACACCATACACAAAAATAAACTGAAAATGGATTTGAAACCTAAATGTAAGACCGGACACTATAAAACTCTTAGAGGAAAACATAGGAAGAACACTCTTTGACCTAAGTCACAGCAAGATCTTTTTTGATCCACCTCCTAGAGTAATGGAAATAAAAACAAAAATAAACAAATGGGACCTAATGAAATTTCAAAGCTTTTGCACAGCAAAGGAAACCGTAAACAAGACAAAAAGGCAACTCTCAGAATGGAAGAAAATATTTGCAAACAAATCAACAGAGAAAGGATTAATCTCCAAAATATATACACAACTCATGCAGCTCAATATTAAAGAAACAACCCAATCCAAAAGGGGAGAAGACCTAAATAGACTTTTCTTCAAAGAAGACGAACAGTTGGCCAAAAAGCACATGAAAAGCTGCTCAACATCACTAATTATTAGAGAAATGCAAGTCAAAACTACAATGAGGTATCACCTCACAGCAGTTAGAATGAGCATCATCAGAAAATCTACAATCAAGAAATGTTGGAGAGGGTGTGGAGAAAAGGGAACCCTCTTGTACTGTTGGTGGGAATGTAAATTGATATAGCCACTACGGAGAATAGTATGGAGGTTCCTGAAAAATCTAAAAATAGAATTACCATATGACCCAGCAATCCCACTACTGGGCATATACACAGAGTAAACCATAATTCAAAAAGACACATGCCCCCCAGTGTTTATTGCAGCTCTATATACAATAGACAGTTCATGGAAGCAACCTAAATGCCCATCAACAGACGAATGGATAAAGAAGAAGTGGTACATATATACAATGGAGTATTACTCAGCCATAAAAAGGAACGAAATTGGATCATTTTTAGAGATGTGGATGGATCTAGAGACTGTCATATAGAGTGAAGTAAGTCAGAAAGAGAAAAACAAATATCGTATATTAACGCATATATGTGGAACCTAGAAAAATGGTACAGATGAACTGGTTTGAAGGGCAGAAACTGAGACACAGATGTAGAGCACAAACGTATGGACACCAAGGGGGGAAAGCGGTGTGGTGGTGGCGGTGGTGATGTGATGAATTGGGAGATTGGGATTGACATGTATACAGTGATGCGTATAAAATGGTTGACTAATAAGAACCTGCTGTATAAAAAAAGAAAAAAAAAGGAAAAAAGATGGGGCTTTATTTTAAATTCATTAATGTATTCATAGATGACATTTTTATTGCTAGAACTGAGACATTGACACAGATTTCACTATCAATTCTATAACTTTTAAAAATAGATGTAGTAACATGTATAGTTCAGAATGAAAGACACTTTGTAACAACAGGTTTACTCAGTTCCTTGAACTTCTTACAGATTACATGCCAAAAATAATAGAGTTTTCATCAAGGTGTATCAGTGGACAACTTGATTAGTTTCTCCTTCAATTTTGCTGAAAACAAAGAATTTAAAGAATCAAAATGCATCTGACCTTTGAAAGTATTTGTCACCCAAGTTTTTAACAAAATTGACATAGACACTGGTATTTTGAATGGACTTTTTCTTGCTTCTTGGGTCAGTGTCCCTAGGTAAGAGTTGAGAAAAGGGAAATAGGTCTTTATTTGTGAAGTGGGAGGGGGATACTTCAACCTGGAGGCAAAGGATGCTCCCAGGCAATTCTTGGGCAGGTGAGTTTTAGTTGGATACAAGTGGACATTGAGGGATAGAAAACAGAAAATGGATTTACTTCACACTGTCTGCTGTTTGTCCCAGGGGTACCCTTAGCTATGCCTCAGACCACTTGCAGAACTTTCCTGTAGTGAATAAAGTAGGAACCTTTGAGAGTCTCCCCTGCAGGATTTAAAGCAACGTTCTTCAGTGTGTGGATCCCACCTGCACACCTGTGCTTGCCGACTGCAGCATACCTCCTTTTGCCAGGGGTACAGGGTCTGTGTTCCCCTGGAAGCCAGCCCTTCCTCAGTGGGCTTGGTCCTGTCTCCTGGCACCTGCTGAGAGCTGGGCTTTCACAACTGCCCCTATCGCCTGGAGCATCATAATAGTGTCTGTGAGCCACTCCTTAGCATACAGACATGATGCAGTCTGTCCCCGTAAACCTGCCCAGTGACTCCCTGGTTCCTCTTAACCTTTATGGCAAGGCTCCCCTGAGCAGTGCCCCCCTGCCCTACTGTCCTCAGTCTCTCCACTTGCATTCTCACTTAAACTCACCTTCATCTGGCTGTGTGTAAGCAAAGCACTAACCCCCAGGTTACTACATATTATGAGTAATGTTTTTACCCAGTTTTTTTTGATGAGAATTTTCAACTATACCAAGAAGTTGAATTTATAGCACGCACCCATATACCTGCCTCCTGGATTCTATAATTAGCATTTTACTATACTTGCTTTATCCTATATCTGGGAATCTATTCATCTAGTTTAATTTGAAATGCAGCTCAAAGTAGAATAGTGGACAGTGGTGCCCTTTCACCCACATATTTCATGGAGATCTCAAGAGTTCAGAGGTTTTTTTTTTTCTTTCTTTCAAGGTAAAGTATTTGCATACAATGCAATGCACAGATCCTAAGAGTATCTGTCAATGAATTGCCAGTAATGCCTTCAGGTCTGCAGCCCCCGCCCCCATCCCCTGCATTCAGGACTGTCATATAAGGTATAGCTCTGGGAATCCTGGGGCATAATGCAAATGCTTCCTTTTTTACATAAAACTGCTTGTTTCCCAAGCCCTCTAAAGTGCAGAGCTGCTGTGGGCATTTTTCTCATGGAGAGAGAGACACACTGAATTTGCCTCTGGCATGTCAGGTCAGGTTTCCCTGAGTCTCTGTTTCTTAGCCCTCCGTAAGTGATTGATCTTCAGCAATGTATATTATTTGGTGTTTTTTACAAGGGTGTTGGTTTCCAGGAAAAATGTAACTGGATTATTACTTACTGTATTGAGTTCAGGTTCTCCATAAGTAAACATCCTTGCTTTGGAGGATGTCACCAGAAGCCTCTAAATTTCTTTCAAACACAGTGTATTTCTAATTAAGACTTGCATCTGCAGAGGCATCTGCAGCTTCATTTGTTTTAAAACTCACTTTTTTATCTCATGTACCTATTCAACTAATCTTTTCGAGCACCTGCTTTGTGGAAAGCATTGAACTAGGCCATGTAGGGGGGCCCAGAAAAGGATGAGACCCAGTTTCTACCCAGCAAACCATTTCCAATCCGGCTGTGTAATTTACACTCTAAAGAAGGTTCAAATATCAAGACCAAGTACCTCCCTAGAGAATTGGCAGGAGGCAGGCTGGCTGTGTAGAGTGGAGTTGGCAGGTGGGAGAAATCTCTGCTTTACAGAAACGGGAGGGAGAGGAGGGAAGGCACAGACTCTTCTGAATGTGATCATCAGGGAGCCCGAGTGTTTCTAGGTGTGACCTTGCTAATTAGTGCTTCTTTCCAGGTGTCCACCTTGTGGAAAACAAGTTGGGTGCCTTCGTAGTGCATGTCCTTATAAAGCTGGGTGGCACATTTATCTGGCACCTGTAGCTCATGGAGCAGCTGTAACAGTAGCTCCCAGCTGAATTTTAAGGAATCACAAGTATCTTGGATTTAGAGCAGACCTTAAAAGTTATCTAACCCCTGCCCCACCCAGTGTTTCCATCTGGAAAGCCATGGCATTCCTATTGCTGCCATAGCATGGCCATGGGGAACTCAGATGTCACCCCGACAAGCCTTGGAAGCTGCCCCAGAGCCATGTGTAAGACAACCACCTTGATTCCTGCTCTTTGTGTTCTCCCAACTGGTGACCAGCCTGGCCTGCCCCAGCTATGGGGACAGACAAGAAGTGAGACTCCATGCTGAAGACGGTCAAGGCCAGAGTCCCCAGGGAGGGAGGGCAGAAATGTGGACAGGAGAGGACAGAGGACCCAGGAAATTGCTCTCAGCAATTGGTTTTTCTCTCCTCTCATTTCATGTTGCTGAATTCCTGTTCTGAAAACCTGAATCCACATAAGCTTTTCTCTAGGTATTTAAACTCTGAGGTCAATATTATACAAATGATGGATTTTCTATACATTCAAAAAGAGAAGCAGAGAAAACATTCTCTTTGACCTACAGTTTCTTGATTGTGTTTTCCTTTCTCTTACCTGCCCTTGATTTGTAGGACTTTCCAGTTATTTAGGTAATCTGAAGGAAGAGAAAGTATCTGATCTTTCTGTTTACCTCTATATTCATAGGAGGAAGCAGTTAGTGTATTTTCTTGGCAGATTAGTTGTATCATTTGGGGAGGCCTGTCAGACATAATCTGATTTAATCTACGAGAAGAAATGACAGAAGCCATTTCAGTTTCTGAAGAGACATTTGAGCCATCCAGAGACTTGTAGTTGCTTTAAAAATAAATCTGTTGTCTTTAATTTTGGAATTTTGACCATTCTTCTGGTTTCAGGTTTCCCGTCCTTATGCTTATTTTTTACCTCCTAATTCTAATGATGGAATGAGTAGCATCATAGAATATTAGATTCTAAACCATATTTATTTCTAAAATGCTTACCTTCTTCATTTCTGCATTCTTTATCACTTTTCTCTGACAAATAGAAATGCCGTACGTTATGCTCATAGATGAGAGGTCGGTAGCTTGCTTAGGGCCATAAGAGTAACCCACGGTTAAGGGTGGTGTTTCAATCAGTGTGTCCCACTGAGAGAAGAAAGTTTTAGGGCAGAAGGAAGGAGGAGGCCCACTCTCTTCCTCTGAGATCAGAACAGTTGACGGGGAAGAATGTTCAGAGCGTGTGTGTGAGGTGTTTCCTGACACCAGGCGCTTGGCGTCTGCCTATCCAATAGCTGGTTCTGTGATTCTCGGGACTTGACCTTGGTGTCCAGCAGTTCAGTTTTATTCTGAGTTAGTGTCTACTCCCTCGAGGTAAGGGCTCAGTCCCACAAACCGCCCCCACTTGAGACACAAACTGCAGATGGGGGAGCCAGGCAACCCACACTTCTGTCCAGCTGAGTTCAAATTCGGACCTTCCCACCACACACCCCGCTTGGGTACAGTATTTTCCTAGAACAGCTCCTGGAACTCAAGAGAAACCTTTATCTATGTTTCCAATTTATTATAAAGGATGCAGCTCATGCACAGCTGAAGGAGGAGATGCCAGGGCAGGTATGAGGGGAGGAGTGGAACATCTGTCCCCCCACCCCCGTCACTGTGTCCCTGCACCTTGATGTGGTCACCAGCCTTGTTTTTTTTTCCCCGCTCCAACAGCATTGTTTGTTTATTTATTAATTTATTATTAATTTTTATTGGAGTATAGTTGCTTTACAAAGTCAGCCTTATTGTTCAGAGTTTCATAACCCAGTCTCCAGCCTCTCTTCTCTTCCCAGAGATAGGGGTGGGGTGGGGATAAGGGTTCCCACCCTCTAATGCAGGGTTGGTCTTTCTGGTGACCAGAGGCATTCTGCTGGCCGGAGGCTGACTAGGGGCCCCACCCTAAGCCAGCTCATTAGAATAAAAAATATGCTTAAAAGACATCTGATCACTCAGGAAGTTCCCAGGGTTTTAGGAGCTCTGTGCCAGGAACCAAGGAAAAAGACCAAATATATTTCTTATTATACCATACTGTATTTTTTTTAAATGAAGTAAACTTTCACTTTCTTCTCTTTCATTCACTTGCTCTCATTCTCTGCTTTCTTTCTTTCTTGCATTAAATATTTCCATGCAAGTGTGCACACACATATTTAAAAAGAGTTTCCTGTGGGTCCAAGGCAGGTTGTAATAGGGCCAGTTCTCAGACCCCTGAAAGAGTGGGATTCTTACTGTGCATTTTAGATCAAGGGCCCCTTCCTCCCCTGCGTTTCCCCTTAAGCATCCCATGTAATCTTATCTTGATGACTTAATGAGAAGGAATCACACAGAAATAGGGAGAGAATGCAAAGTGCAGCCTCTTTTGATGGGAAGCTCTGGGAGGGTTGGCATTTCTAGGTTCATGCCTGTTTCCAGGTGCCCACGTGTAGAAGCCGTGCCAGCTGCTGTCTGTGCACAGATTTTGCCCAGTGCCTCTGCCTTCCTGGTCCTTGCAATCTGAGTGGGCAGTCAGTGCTTTGGAGGATAGAAACTCCCCCCCCCACACACACACACTTGTTTATGGGCCCCTTTCCACATCCATTCTTAAGAAATCTTCATGCAAACCCAGGACAACGCAGCACCAAGGTTCCTGCTCCATCCACCTCCTGACACTGAACTGGCCCTTGCTCTCTCCACCTTTGGCTGCAGCTCAGTTATTACAGCTCTCATGTCCTTTGAGATTTTGTGAAAGGGAGGGATCCCTCTTCCTTTTAAAGCCATCATGTATCACGTGCCTCCCAGGGCCATGTGACTTACCTGCTGTGACACTATCTCATTGCATCCTACAGCACCTGATGAGGTGTGTGACACATACGAGCAAACTGCAGCACAGAGAGGGTGGTTGACCTGCTAGAGCTCACACAGTTCTTCTCTGCCGGCGCCTTGGTACAAACCCGCCTGTCTGATTCCAAAGCTCCCGGTAGCCCCCCTTTCTGCTGTGAGGGTGGGAGAGACCCAGCTTGGCTTTGGACTAAGGAAGAGCCCCAGAAGGGCAGTGCCTTCAGGGATGATGAGCAGCCCACCATGTTGGGGTGCAGAATCTGCCTGTGCAGACAGATTGGATGGGAAGAACCAACCACGGTAGAGCCCAGGAGTCACCCAGCTTGAAGTCAAATAATGCCATTCTGAATCCTGATCCAGTGACCAACAAAAAATATATCACTTCTCTGGGCCTCAGATTTCTCTTGTAAATAGGAATAGTAATGCTGGCATCCCGGCATCCTGGTGAGCATGGTACACATAGCAGACACTGAGTGGGCAGGATGGCCGGGATACATGACCTGGGGCACAGGGAGCTAAGTAAGAGCATGAGTAGGGGAGACGGGAGGGGTGAGGAATTGCCAGGGAGGCTTCCTACAGCTCAGATCAGGTGCCCTTAGGAGAGGTTTGAGTTTGACCAACAGAGCGCTCCCTCTTCCCTGCTTCCCCTTGCCCTGTGGCCATCATTTCAGCAGGCAGAGGAGATGGGTGTCTGCCTGCCACACCTACCTTCCTGCACAGTTCTTGGGGCCCTGGGGCCCTGAGCAGCGTGGTGGGGAAGGTGACAGTGTAAGGCTCTGTGATAATCAGCTGCCAGAGAAGCATCCCAGGGCTGGATATGAGGACATGGTCAGGAAAGCACAGATGTTGGGCACATAAGGGCTTGTGCCCAGAGCAGGGGAGAGGAAAGAAGGGAGCGCTGGGCAAATGGGGCAGAGTTGGAGCCGCTGGAGCGGACACAGCATGGCTGGTACCCAGGCCTTCCTGCGAAACCGCTCGAACAGGTCTGGCCCTTTCTGGGTGCTGTGCTGTCCTGTCACAGCAGGGTGAGGGTGGAAGAGACCCTCCCCAGCTGCACATGCCTAATTAGAAACATCGGCCTGGTGGGTCTCTATCCTAAATGCCCCAGATGATACTTCAGCACGTTAGATATCAATACACCCTCCTTTTCATGGTCCATGGCTGTGAAATGCTGTTACTTGCCTGCATATTCCTTCTTGTCTGACTTCAGGTAGTCCCAGAACTGGGATGCTTGCCTGCCCTTTCCAGAGGATGGTGGGATCTCTGGGACATGCCCTTTGACCCCTGCTGCAAGTTTCAGTAGCTCTAGACCCACAGCCCCTTGGCTGCAATTCTCAAATCTCAGCAACTCTGAACATGACAGGGTTTTTGGTTTGTTTGTTTGTTTTTGTTTTTATAACTTTACATCAAACTGATATTGATATGCATTTATTTTCTCAGTAAAAATATACATGTTTTGCTGCAGAAATAATGATTGATTATAGGGAGTTGTCCCTGGACCAGCTTGGGCTGTTGCATCACATACCTTTTTAAATCTGAGAAAGTTTGAGCTCCAGAGCAGGTGGCCCCAGGGGGACTGAATACAGGATGGGGGCCTTTACTGGGTCTGCTCTGATTATGGACACCTGTAGGAGCTGATGAGTCCAAACCCAGCAGCCCTGCGGTCCTGGCTGGGTGGTGCTGGTTGTCCAGCAGTGCAGGTGGGGTCCTACCTGGGCAGTCTTTACAGAGCTAGTGGACCTCAGGTAGCTCTGGGGTGCATAGTTCTGGGGCAGAGGACCCCAGACATGGGCCTTCATCTCACAAAGATCTCTCAAGAGCCAATTTCAGGCGTAGCTCCAAAGAGATGCACCTGTGTTCACATGTTTATAAATATTTCCTGTACCCTCATGTGCTGATTCATTGTTTTACTGCCAACACCCATGTTTGCATTTTTGAGTTGTGGTGTCAGAAGCACTATTCCTACATGAAAATAATAATTCAAATCCAAAAACAGTGCCTTAGAAATTTCTGAGAGGTATCCCTGCAGCTGGACGAAGTTGTTTTATGGAAATAAATATTCTTCATTTTTCCAGCTTGGTTCTTGTTCTAATTGAAATAATAAATTTATTTGTCCAAAGTGTCTTTACAATGGAGAACTTTGAAAGCGAAACAGTTCTTCATTCGGCTAGGAAAAAACCCATCTGCTATGGGAGGGGAAGGCTTGGGGGCATTCAGTGAACTGGAATTAACTTTAATGCTACCCTCTGACTGTGGTCATGGTGACAGCAGGATCTTAAATGCGATTTTTTTGCTATTCGTGGTCATTTTGTAAGGGGTTATTTAATTCCCAGTTTCCATATATTTTACAGATAGCAACTCAATTATGTAAATAAGTGTCTGGAACTCTTTTTGGTTTTGAACTTATCTAATAATCTCTTATAAGATATATTAGCAGGCAAGGAAGCAAAGTGCTGCTAATGCCACCCTCTGTGTTTGTCAGTCTTGGATAGATCACTATTTACAGTGGAATATGTCAGAGTATCCAGGCGTGAAGACGGTTCGTTTCCCAGATGGCCAGATCTGGAAGCCAGACATTCTCCTCTACAACAGGTAAGCACAATGGACAAAGGAAAAAAATGAGTTTATTTTTGGACGTGTTTAACAATCAAGCATATTTAAGTATTTTATAGCAATGCCAGTACATTATCTGTAATTTGGGACTGTGGATCCCCACGAGGCTTTGTAGGAAGCAGCTCTGTCCCATGTCCAGTGTTCTCTGTCCTGGCACGCAGGCCTGCAGCGCCCAGCACACTGCCCCCGATGGCCATGTCCACAGGGCTGTGCATTACAGGTGTGTAGGTACTTGTGTGCATGTTGGCACTGAGACATTTTTGCATGTGGCCATACCTTTGCCCCTGAATGACAGCAGTTACAGTCACAGCACGAGAAGTTGCTGGTCAACGGGACGCATGGCTGGAGACCACTTTCTGGACCCAGGTCCTCATTTGATGCAGTGTCCTTTGGGCATTGGGAGAGCCCTGTGGGGCAGCTGAGCACAGGAGACTGTCATCTCTAGCCACACTCAGAAGCTTGTACCTGACAGAAGAAAGGCAGATAGCAGTCATGTTCTAATAAATGTAGTCCTTCTCCTGAGGTCAGGAAAGGAAGGATTCATTAGTCATCCAAAACTGTCTAATTTGTAGAGTGGAAGCCCAGAAGGCAGATATCCAGGTAGGGTAAATTTCTAGAAGCATTAAATTATTTGCTAAACTACATAGTCAAAAAAGGGAACCCAGCACTTTTCTTTCTAATAAGGCTTAGGATGTGATAACCAGCTTAATATACAAGAAAGATATTTCCTAGTGATGGCTGCTGCCTCTGGTCCCACCTGGACAAGAAGGAAGCCAAGTACCTTCCTGACTCAGGAAACAGTGCTGCCATTGGCCACTGCCCACGGTCATCCCCTGGGACCAGCTGATGTGTTTGTCCTGCACTGACTCCTTCCAGAAGGCTGGGTATTCCAAGTCTTGTTTTCCCTTTTAATTCTTTTTCTTTCTTACTGATATCACATTTCATTTGAATCATTGGCCCTGTCTCTAGAAGACTACACCTCTTCTAATTTGTTGCCACTCTTCAGTTTCTTAGATTAGTTCAGGCAGCTGAGCTTTGAAAGATGTCTCAGGTCAGAGTAAGTGATCCCAACTGAGTAGAAGCACAGGAGTTCCCATGCCTTCTCCTTGGCTCATCTATTTCCTGGGGGTGGCTATGTTAGTTGCCCAGGGCTGCCAGAACAAAATGCCACAGACTGGGTGACTTAAACAACAGAAATTTATTTTCTCTTGGAGGCTGGAAGTCCCAGATCCAGGTGTCTGCAGGGTTGGTTTCTTCTGAGGCCTCTCTCCTTGGCTTGCAGATGGCTACCTTCTCGCTATGTCCCCACAAGATCTTCCTCCCTGTGTGTCTGTGTCCTCATCTCTTCTTATAAAGACATTAGTCATGTTGGATTAGGGCCTATTCTAATGACCTCATTTTAACTTAGTTACCTCTTTAAAGACTATCTCCAAATACAGTTTCACTCATACTTGGGCACGTGGATTAGGACTTCAACCGATGACTTTTCGGGGAACACAATTCAGCCTATGACAGGGGCATTGCCGTTGACTGCTTAAGGACAAAGGGTTAGGATTGAACAAGTCTGGGTGTAAATCTTAACCGTAATGTTTACTATGTCTGTAAGTCTCAGGTTCCTCCTTTGCCCAGTGGGGGAAATGCCACCCTCTCAGAGTTTGGAAGGATGACTGCAGATGTACATGGCACGCTTGGGTGGAACTTGGCAAAGAGTAAACATTCACTAATGGCAGTCGTGTGCTCACAGGCCTGATGATGAGGATTTCTGCTTCAAGTAAGATGGGTTTGACAATTTAAAAAAGAAATGCCAATAATGCTTTTCGTTCTTCCCAATTCAGTTTTTTTATCTGAAATCAAGAATAAATATTATAATATGGTAGAATCTTAAGAATGAGGCTTTAAGAGATGGGTCTTATCTGTGAGACCTTAAACCCCAATAAATAAAATGTTTGGAGTTCCTAATATTTTGGCTAATGAAGAGTTACCAAGTATTCTATACATACCTGAATTTTAAGGAGCAAAGATACAGCCGTCTCCGTCTGATGGATGACTCCAGGGACCCGGCCCCCAGGAATAATGCATCCCCTTCTTCCTCTCCTGTATCCCCTGGAGCTCCAAATAACCATCTTCCTCCTGCGTCTCAGTCCCGTATCCCTATTGAATGAGTCCGCCAGCCTCTGTCACGGGATCTGTAGAGGCTGCCTCCTCTTCTGCGTTAGTTTTCTTCCGAGAAATGAGATATAGGATTTTTTACCTGAAGTAACTGCTAACTATATGGCTGCGCGTCCACGTGAGCACAGCGAGGGCTAAGCAGGTTACGGAAGATATTGAAGCCAGTCGTAGACACGGCGCCAGTTATCTTTTGCTGCTTAACAAATTAACAAATGACCCTGAGCTTAGTGGCTTAAGGAAAAAACACAGTGCAGATTATTTCTCGCCATGCTGTGGGCTGGCTGCGCCCGCGTGGCTGCTTGTCTGCTCTGTGAGATGCTGGCAGGAGGCGACGGGCCGGGGCTCAGATGAGCTGGGATGTGGAGATGCACCGCCAGGGCTGGTGGTGGTGGTGATGGTGCCGTGGGTGGGGCCTCAGCTGGGGCTGCACCTGTGCCAGCTCGGCTGTCTCCTCCCTTCCTGAAGGTCTTCCACGTGGCCTGGCGACGCAGGAGAGGCAGGAAGTGGGGGCTCCAGGGCCCTTAGGGACTGAGCATGAGAAACCAGACGAGCCCTTTACCTGGTTCTGTTGGGCAGAGTAGATCTGGGTGCAGCCTGGAGGAGAGAGGAGAAATCAGCTGTCCCCTTATCCAGGGCACCAGGGAGGGAGGTGGGGAGGCTGCCCTGGGGAGACCAGCTGCCCAGGCTGAGAGGGGACAGTGATGACACAGGAAGGTCAGAGTAAAGACTGGGAGGAGTGGAAGGACCAAAACAGACGTGTAATGAAGGAGCACTCAGCTCAGGGCGCCCTGTGGGGCTAGGAGGAGGGTGAGACACAGGGTGACCCCGTTAACCCTGCCTCCATGGGCTAGCCTCCCTCCGCTGCCACTCCTCCTGCCCCAGGTGTGTGTGGGCCCCCCGCCATCCCCCACCCCGCAGCCTCCTCTTCCACCTGCTGTCCGTCAGCTCAGGAACGTGCCCTGACTCCCACTGGTTACACATGCCCCCTCTCGGCATGGGACAGTCACCCTTCACTCTGCCCCCAGACCTCAACTCGACACCCTTTTGGCTCCAGACACCTCTCTCTGTCACGTGGTCTCCTAGAAGGGCGTTCCTGTGCCCAGTAGCACGCAGGTTCTGCCCCCTCTCCTGGACACCTGGAAAGCACCTGACTAATTTTTGTGCACAGATGAGATGGAAGCACGGAGGGAGGGTCCAGGTGTGAGGAGGAGCAAAGGGGATGATCTTTGTGATGCCAGTGCCGCTAAGGACAGCAAAGGGAAGAAAGGAAGGAGAGATACCATATTGGCAGCCTGGAAAATGTGAGACTGGGTGACTGAGTCCAGAAACTGATACAGGAAGTAGCAAAAACAGGCCTGAATTCAGTAAGATCCTAACCTTCTGATACTATTCTGTTATGGGGGATTTTGGGAGATGTTGAACTTGATACTTTCCACCAGCCAGAGGGTCTCAGAATGGTATGTTTCCTCAGTGGGCTCATGTGATAGTTCATTATATGTGTGTGGTGGGGCTGGGCGCGCTTTTTTGAGGGGACATGCCGTCCTTCTGTGTGAGCCATGGTTTGGAAGGGAGCATTGATTCAGGTCAGGGGAAACATCACCAACATGTATGTTACATTTCTCCTTCTATTCTAGCTCAATTTTGTAGTCCAAGTGTGAGCCTCACATGGTTTTTGAGATAGAATACGTTTTCTGTGCTTTGAAGAGGCTGGGTCACTGCAAAACAGCCATCTTTGCATCATTTCTGGGATGCACTGCTTTAGTTCCCTGAGGGATCGTGAACAAGTTACTACTGCTGGCCAGCTGGCTGGGTGGCTCTGAGGAGAGGACGGGCACTGATAAAACCATCCCTGCCAGATGCTGAGCCCAGTGGTTTCTTGGTTACTTTGTTCTGCTTTACTTTAAGCTTGCAGTTCAAAGATTTGTCTGAACACAATCTTGCTCAAAGTGAGTAGCAATTGTGGATGGCTTGTTACAATTTCCTCCCCTTTTTTGGTTATCTTCTGTATGATTATGCTTATTGATGTTCTAGAATAGGGGATACAAATCAATAAAATGGTTGCCTCTGGGAGGGGCATTTGACTGGAAAGGGGCATGAGGGAACTTTCTGAGGTAATGGGAGTGTCTGTATCTTGACTTCATGGTGATTATGGTCACATTAATGTAATCTGCATCAAAATTCAATGAACCAGGACCTCCCTGGTGGTGCAGTGGTTAAGAATCCGCCTGCCAATGCAGGGGACGTGGATTTGATCTCTGGGCCAGGAAGGTCCCACATGCCGCAGAGATCCTAAGCCTGTGTGCCACAACTACTGAGCCTGCACTCTAGAGCCTGCGAGCCACAACTGCTGAAGCCTGCGTGCCTAGAGCCCATGCTCTGCAGCATGGGCTCTGCATGCTTTGCAATAAGAGAAACCACCGCAGTGAGAATCCCGTGCACTGCAACGAAGAGTAGCCCCCGCTCACCACAACTAGAGAAAGCCCACGCACAGCAACGAAGACCCAACACAGCCAAAAAAAAAAAAAAAAAAAAAAAAAATTCAATGAACCACACACCAAAAATCTGTGCTTTCTTCTTGTAAATTATAGATCAATTTGAAACGTGTAATAGGTTGACTAGGAGATGGTTCACAAATAAAGAGATCAGTGAACTGGAAGGCACATTTAAGTCATTTACACAGAATGTAGCAAAGGGATGCAAAAAGATGAAAAATAAGAGAAATGTCGCGACTTGGAGAATAGAGTGAGATGTCCTTAAAATGTTTAATTGGAGTCCGAGATAGAACTAATAGAGAAAATGAGGGAAAAGCAGTGTTTAAAGAAATAATGGCTGGGAATTTTCCAGAAATTATAAAAAATACGAATCATCAGGTAAAGGAACCCCAACCAATCCTAACTGGGACAGATGGTATTTATTGCAGTTCCTGTCTGCAGAACAAATCACTCCAAAATTTAAAATAAGAATCCCTGTGACTTCTCCCCATCACTGTGGGTCAGGGATTTGGGGAGGGGTCCAGCCCGGTGCTCTGACTCCAGATCTCATGAAGTTTCAGCCCAGTGCTGGCTGGAGCAGCAGTCAGCCAGGAGCCTGACTGGGGCATCCCAACAACCCAGATGGCTGGCAAATTGATTTTGGCCCTTAGTTGGGAGCCTTAATTCTTATGCACATGGGCTTCTTAATGGATTGCATGTCCTCCTGGTGTGGTGGCTGGCTTTCCTCAGAATGAGTCATGCAAGAGACTGACCAGGGAAAAGCTACAATGCCTGTGGGCGGCATGAAAGGCCTGGCTGGTATCAGCATCGCTTTTCAGAGGAAAGCCTGAGCTCCAGCAACGTCTTGGCCACCCCTGTACTGTGCAACCATGGGCGGCTGCCTCAGCCTTTCCAGGCTTCTCAGTTCTTGAGCTGTTTCTTCAGAAAATCTCATGACAATAATGGAATCTTTGTTGATTGTAATTTGCTGATGTTTTTGTTGGCTCTGTATTTTTAGGGCAGCATGGGGTGTCAACCATCTCTTTCTCACAGGCTGTGCAAAACCACATTTGCACGTCTGCAGGCACCTGTCTGGCTCTGAGGCTGCAGGCCTCTGGCTCCAGCCCTCTTTCTGTCACCTGTTCCCCTGACCCTGTGGCTGATGGCAGACCCTGGGGAGAGGGCAGTGCATGCAGTGTGATCCAGCCCGAGAGGGCTTATAATTGTGCTGATCAGTGAGTCACCAGTGAAATAGAATTTATTCTCTTCCCAAGTGTCTTAAATTCCCTTAGCAATCAAGACAAGGATTCAAATGCACATTGTCTGAGAGAGGACGTGAGACCAGGGAGGGAGGGAAACCAATATAGGATGCGTCAAAAAGCTACTGCTGGGCTTCCCTGGTGGCGCAGTGGTTGAGAGTCCGCCTGCCGATGCGGGGGACGCGGGCTCGTGCCCCGGTCCGGGAGGGTCCCGCATGCCGCGGAGCGGCTGGGCCCGTGGGCCATGGCCGCTGGGCCTGCGCGTCTGGAGCCTGTGCTCCGCAGCGGGAGGGCCCGCAGCGGTGAGAGGCCCGCGTACCGCAAAAAAAAAAAAAAAAAAAAAAAAGCTACTGCTGTGGGCAACAGGGCCCATTCTCACCGGGGACATCCGGGGTGTTTATCTGCCAACCGCCTTCTGTCCTAGATTGACAGCTGCTTCCAGGGGTATCATTCTGTTTGCCTGTCCTGTGCACAAACCAGAGCCTCGGTCAGGGCTGCCGATTCTTGGCATGGGCAGCTGTCAGGGCCTCAGGCACGGACAGGACAGCTGTCAGCATGGTCAGCTCAGTGTAGGTGAGTGGCCCACTGAAGTTCCAGTCGTTTTCACCTTGGCCTGATTGGAGGTCCAATCCCAGCTCCTGGGGGCAGGGCAGCAGTGATGTGAGTGATGGGAAAGCATCTTGGGACTCAGGCAAAGTGAAGGAGGCAGGCAGGTGGCAAAGGCAACAGATCAGCTGGGACCTGCATCCTTGTGAGTGGCAGTTGCTCCCCTGGGCAGCATGCGTTGTCATGGTATCACAGTGGTCCACGTGTGGGATGGGATCTTAGGGAGTGAATCTGTTAGAATCAGTGCTGTCGCTGCTATTGGCTCCACAAGGAGGTTCCCAGGTTGATGCTCCCAGGCCCATCACACAGCCGTGGCTGGTCTGGGGGTGGGGGTCAGGGCAGGAGGCATCACTGAAAGGACATCAGTGGCAGCTCTTGTTACGGCAGGAAACTCCAGTTGAGCAAAGGTAAAGGTAATTTTCAGCTTTGGATCTTAGAGGAGGAGGCTTTAGGGCATGCTGTGATAGTATCTGCATTATCAAATCTTCTGACCTAATCTGGAGGGAGGCTGATTGTAGATAAGGTAAGGTGAGAGGAGGGCGGAGCAGTTTTTAGGAAGTGAGTGGAGCCTGCCAACTTTGTCCATCCAAACCTCCCCCTTCTCACCCCTGCCACTGTTGATGTTTGTTTTTCGTTTGTCTCTTCACTCAACCAATATTTAATGAAGGATTACATGCTGGTATCACACAGTGTTCTAGGATCTGAGGACATCGCAGCGATCAAGATGGACAGCCCTCTAGAGGAAGGGAGAGAGGGAGGGGAGAGCATGCATCAGGTGTTTGGGGCTTTGAGAACTGGGGAGAGAGCCTCACATGCGCTGGAGCCAGAGGTGGGGTGTGAGGCCAGCAGTATGGCCAGAGGGAGGCTGTGGAAGAACTCAGAGCATCAGGGAGGCAAATGCTCTTGGCAGAAAGAACAGGTGCACAGGCCTGTCAGGAAAGGTTGTGAAAGACTTTGAAATGCAAAACATCATCATCATAAAATAAATAAAATGGTGAAGGAGAGAAAGATGAGTGGGAGTCTATGACATCTCCGTGTGAGGTCACCTGCACCCTCTAGGTTATCAGATGCTCTAGTGGACTCAATAGGTCATGGTCTTTGAACTACCTTTCACCTTTGTAAGTTCTAGAACCAGTAGTGGTGGAGATGATTCCAGTCCATAGAGAAGCAAATGGATTCTGTCTGGTGGACTCTTCTGTGAATAGACGGGATCAGCATTCCTGCTCACCAGTGTCCATGTCTGCTCTTTGGATGCTCCTTAGGATTGGTCTTTGATGCCTTGCTGTTTCCCTCATTAACTAATGACTTAAAAAAAAATCTTTGACACATGTTCATTTTATATTTGTGTAAGTATCATGATTTTATCTTTTTTTTTTTTTTGCGGTACACGGGCCTCTCACTGTTGTGGTCTCTCCCATTGCGGAGCACAGGCTCAGCGGCCATGGCTCACGGGCCCAGCCGCTTCGCGGCATGCGGGATCTTCCCGGACCGGGGCACGAACCCGTGTCCCCTGCACTGGCAGGCAGACTCTCAACCACTGCGCCACCAGGGAAGCCCGATTTTATCTTTTTAAAATGTATCTTTTTTTGATCAACCTGAGGCAGGAACTTGTCATCTAGATCTGTCCTCAGAGCAGAAGGGGCCAGAGTGGCAGGAGTGGCAGGGAGAGGCTCAGAGACACTGGGGGTGCCGCCCAAGTCTCCCAGGTCTTGGCTTTTACTTTGAATGAGACAGGAGAGCCTCTGAGCCTCTTGGTAGAATTGCATTTCCTTTTTTGCTCTGAATAACTGTCAAAATCCTAATTCACATTCTCCTTTTGACTTGCTAGCAGCTGATTCCCATCCCATGGTTATTTGTCTGGAGGTTATTATCTGTTTTTCTCTGCTTGCACACTCCTCCCACCTTACGGCAGTGGATGTGTTTTACTCTGTCATTTCCTCCAGCATCTTGGTAAATCGGGACAGAGGGCACATGGACGTGCATCCTCATTCAGCTGCTGGGATCCCAGAGACCCAGCTGCCTCATACTGACTTGGAGCCCAGCACAGCATGGACTGTCACTAGCCGACCTTTAGTGGCCCTGCTTTGCTCCACTCTTTCTGCAAAGGGCTGGGTGGCTTCAAAGTCTGTGTTAGCATCCACATTTCTCAGGGCAGGAAACTGGTGCCTGGAGAAGTTAAGCCGCGTGCCCGAGGTTACCCAGCAGGGCATGCTTGACTCTGGAGTGTGATGTACTTGCCTCTATCTGTGCTTTTAGAGCTCTTGTGTTTTATTTTTCTACATGTTGGACAAAGTGGAATCACTCCTCTCGCTTCCTGAGAATCAACTCCACTTTCAGACCTTCTCTGGCCACTCTGTCTCAGCCTTTTTTTCTTGCACTCTGGAAGGAGTGAGCCTGTCTCCTCCCAATTTCAGAGCCACTGGGGGATTTTCATACATCGCTTCTTGCTGACCTTTCCTCAGCATCCGACAACCGAATTTTCCTTGACCAAATCCCTTGCCAGCCAGCGTGGAATGACAAAATGCAAACTGCTGGGTGAGAGTTGGAGCAGAATTTCAAACAGAGAGCCGGGCGCTGCAGCCAGCTGAGTTTTCTAGGGATAGCTTTGTATCCAGGGCTGCCCCGGCAAGACTCTCTTGCTACCTGTGGCACCAGGCCAGCCCACGGAGTCCCCCACCCCCTGCATCCTGAGGGCTGCAAGACCCATCCAGCCCAAGAGCCTGGCTTTGGGAGATGAGCTTATTGATCTTCGTTATGTCAGACATGGAACCAACTCAGCTGTAAGGGTCTGTGTAGTAAATACGTGAGACAGGAATTCAATGGGGAGTTCAGTCATCCTCAGGAGCATCCTGGGGGAAGGGAGAGGCCAAGGTCAGCCCTCACGCTGCCCCCTCCTCAGCCTGCTGTGGGGTCCCTGTGGGATCTCCACTGCCTGCCCAGGCTGTGGGCCATCTGTACAGAGGAAGGAGAGCATAGGAAGTTGTGACTGACAGGGACAAGACATGGGGGCGGGGTGCTGGCCCTCCCCCAAAGCCCGGGACTTCAGCTGTGCAGGGGCTGGGTCAAGCTGAGTGTGCCTATGGCATGCATCAAAATCTGGAGGAACTGGGCTGTGGGGCAGGGTCTCTGGGCCGGTGTGTGGCTGATGCTGTCTGTGCAGCTCAGGGGAATCTTCTGAGGACACACCTTCACTGCCCTTGAGGCGTTTGTAATCAGTTACACATTCATCCTGGTGGGCTGATCTGATCTGATTCATGATTGCAGTGAAGCCATGTGGAATTACTCTCCCTCACTCGCAATTAAGGAAACTGATTCTGAGACACAGGACCAAGGCCTTGACTCCCAAACCTTTGACTTTTCCCAACACTTGACAGTCTTGTCATGGGTGTAAGACAGGGGCTCAGAAGATCATCTTACAGAACAGATGATGTGAGTCAGGGGTCGGGCAAGGTCTGGAGGAGAGAGACGCTCACCCAGTGGCGGGGGGAGAAGTTGTTCCTGGGAAGGGGGCCAGACTGGACCTGTCTGCCAGGGGCAGTCCTGGCGCAGCTGTTAACTGTGCCTCTTTCACTTCTAAGAGTGGCCCAGCTTAGATAATAATGTATGTGGTCCTCTCACTTAGGACAAGTGGCTACAGGGAGACAACAGTTAAATGAAGACCTGGAAGGCAACAGGATAGGGCATCTCAGGGGGAAACACTAGGTGAGGCCATGGCACGGAGCTCTTAGGGGGGGACCATGGGTGACAGTCTTGGAAGGGAACAAATGTTGCAGGACCCCCAAAACATTGCTTTTATTTAATTCAAGGGAGGGGGTAAAGAACAGGATAATAGGCCAGGATGAAGTACAGTAAGGCATTCAGACCAGTCCAGCTGGGCTTCTCCTCCAGGACTCTGCCCTTGATGTCCAGTGCAGTTGTTGCCTCTGGGATGCTGTGGGCCTCAGAGGACTTGGTGTTTCTCAGCATTACATCACGTGCAAATCCAGTTTAACACTCAGGTTCCTCCCCTCCGGCCAGTGAGCTCCGTCAAAAGGATCACGTTCTATTCACATCTTTGATTCCTAAAAGTGAGTGTGGCAAACAGCACATGGAAGGCATCAAATTAGAGTGAGTGGATGCAGTGTTGGGGGCTGTGACCCTGGTACAGTAGGGAATCGCTGGAGGCCTTAGTGCTTGGCGCTCCCAGCTCTGGATTAAGAGATCCATTCCCAACAGCAATAAATAAAAAAATAAGTGAACTCTGGTTGTTTGGGGCAGGGGTGAGGGGTATGGGTCATAAAATGCAAATATCTAGAGTTTATCATTCTCTTTTCTCCTTCACTTCCCTATCAATCTATCATGAAGGATTATCCAATTTAAACTACTCAAGTTATCTTTTAGCATGAGTTATGGTCTTTTATTGAAGATAAACTATACCTTCTTAATCAGATCTTTTTGTTACTCTCATTATGTATCAGTGTGGCTTTGGGTTCCATACTGGAAGATTACACATGCATTCTATTCTAGTTTTTTCTCGTGCTTTTTGCTTTTCTAATGCTTTTTGCTTTTCATTTCGTGGGTTATTTTTTTTTTTTACTTAAATTTTTTTAATGGTGCAAGGTAAGGGTCTAACTTTACTTTTCTTTAAAGGGTAGAAAATGGTTCTAACGTGATGTACTAAACATTCTGTCTTTTTCCTCCTGAATTGAAATGGGATAGTTGTATTCATCTATTCAGTATCAGTAGCCTACTTAGTGCTAAGGAGAGAAACAAAAAGAGACATATATTTTGAATATCATGCTGAAATATTAAAATATCCAAAATATAGGGAAAACCTTTAGAAGCCCTCAAAGTGAAAAATTACAGTAACAAGGAACAAATTTGGCTTAGTTAATAAGGTCTTACTCAAATATTAGAGGGAAATTATTATTATTTTTTAACATCTATTGGAGTATAATTGCTTTACATTGTTGTGTTAGTTGCTGCTGTATAACAAAGTGAATCAGCTATATGTATACATATATCCTCATATCCCCCGCCTCTTGTGTCTCCCTCCCACCCTCGCTATCCCAGCCTTTTAGGTGGAAACAAAGCACCCAGCTGATTTCCTTGTACTGTGCGGCTGCTTCCCACTAGCTTTCTGTTTTACATTTGGTAGTGTATATATGTCCATGCCACTCTCTCACTTCATCCCAGCTTCCCCTTCCCCCTCCCTGTGTCCTCAAGTCCATTCTCTACATTTGCGTCTTTATTCCTATCCTGCCCCTAGGTTCTTCATAACCATTTTTTTTTTTTAGATTCCATATATATGTGTTAGCGTACGGTATTTGTTTTTCTCTTTCTGACTTCACTCGTATGACAGACTCTAGATCCATCCACCTCACTACAAAATAACTCAATTTTGTTTCTTTTTATGGCTGAATAATATTCTATTGTATATATGTGCCACATCTTCTTTATCCATTCATCTGTCAATGGACACTTAGGTTGCTTCCATGTATTGGCTATTGTAAATAGTGCTGCAATGAACATTGTGGTATATGTCTCTTTATGAATTTTGGTTTTTTCAGGGTATATGCCCAGTAGTGGGATTTCTGGGTCATATGGTAGTTCTGTATTTAGTTTTTTAAGGAAATTCCATACTGTTCTCCATAGTGGCTGTATCAATTTATATTCCCACCAACAGTGCAAGAGGGTTCCCTCTTCTCCACACCCTCTCCAGCATTTATTGTTCGTAGATTTTTTGATGATGGCCATTCTGACTGGTGTGAGGTGATACCTCATTGTAGTTTTGATTTTCATTTCTCTAATGATTAGTGATGTTGAGCATCCTTTCATGGGTTTGTTGGCAATCTGTATATCTTCTTTGGAGAAATGTCTATTTAAGTCTTCTGCCCATTTTTGGATTGGGTTGTTTGTTTTTTTGATATTGAGCTGAATGAGCTGTTTGTATATTTTGGAGATTAATCCTTTGTCAGATGCTTTGTTTGAAAATATTTTCTCCCATCCTGAGGGTTGTCTTTTCGTCTTGTTTATGGTTTCCTTTGCTGTGCAAAAGCTTTTAAGTTTCATTAGGTCCCATTAGTTTTATTTTTGTTTTTATTTCCATTTCTCTAGGAGGTGGGTCAAAAAGGATCTTGCTGTGATTTATATCATATAGTGTTCTGCCTATGTTTTCCTCTAAGAGTTTAATAGTGTCTGGTCTTACATTTAGGTCTTTAATCCATTTTGAGTTTATTTTTGTGTATGGTGTTAGGGAGTGTTCTAATTTCATTCTTTTACATATAGCTGTCCAGCTTTCCCAGCACCACTTATTGAAGAGACTGTCTTTTCTCCATTGTATATTCTTGTCTCCTTTATCAAAGATAAGGTGAGCATATGTGCATGGGTTTATTTCTGGGCTTTCTATCCTGTTCCATTGATCTATATTTCTGTTCTTGTGCCAGTACCACACTGTCTTTTTTTTTTTTTTTTTTTGGCTGTGTTGGGTCTTTGTTTCTGTGTGAGGGCTTTCTCTAGTTGCGGCAAGTGGGGGCCGCTCTTCATCACGGTGCACAGGCCTCTCACTATAGCGGCCTCTCTTGTTGCGGAGCACAAGCTCCAGACGCGCAGGCTCAGTAGTTGTGGCTCAAGGGCCCAGTTGCTCCGTGGCATGTGGGATCTTCCCAGACCAGGGCTTGAACCCGTGTCCCCTGCATTGGCAGGCAGATTCTCAACCACTGTGCCACCAGGGAAGCCCCATACTGTCTTGATTACTGTAGCTTTGCAGTGTAGTATGAAGTCTGGGAGCCTGATTCCTCCAGCTCCGTTTTTCTTTCTCAAGATTGCTTTGGCT
This sequence comes from Mesoplodon bidens, assembly GCF_964165515.1. Lineage (NCBI taxonomy): Eukaryota > Metazoa > Chordata > Mammalia > Artiodactyla > Ziphiidae > Mesoplodon > Mesoplodon bidens. Next base: position 67,766,746 of record NC_138178.1, read on the forward strand.
ATTCAGGGCCTTATGTGTTTCCATACAAATTGTGAAATTTTTTGTTCTAGTTCTGTGAAAAATGCCATTGGTAGTTTGATAGGGATGGCATTGAATCTGTAGATTGCTTTGGGTAGTATAGTCATTTTCACAATGTTCATTCTTCCAGTCCAAGAACATGGTATATCTCTCCATCTGTTTGTATCATCTTTAATTTCTTTCATCAGTGTCTTATAGTTTTCTGCATACAGGTCTTTTGTCTCCTTAGGTAGGTTTATTCCTAGGTATTTTATTCCTTTTGTTGCAGTGGTAAATGGGAGTGTTTCCTTAATTTCTCTTTCAGAGTTTTCATCATCATTAGTGTACAGGAATGCAAGAAATTTCTGTGCATTAATTTTGTATCCTGCTACATTACCAAATTCATGGATTAGCTCTAGTAGTTTTCTGGTAGCATCTTTAGGATTCTTTATGTATAGTTTCATGTCATCTGCAAACAGTGACAGTTTTACTTCTCTTCCGATTTGGATTCCTTGTATTTCTTTTTCACCTCTGATTGCTGTGGCTAAAACTTCCAAAACTATTTTGAATAATAGTGGTGAGGGTGGGCAACCTGTCTTTTTCCTGACCTTAGTGGAAATGTTTTCAGTTTTTCACCATGGAGAATGATGTTGGCTGTGGGTTTGTCATATATGGCCTTTATTACATTGAGTTAAGTTCCCTCTATGCCTACTTTCTGGAGAGTTTTTATCATAAATGGGTGTTGAACTTTGTTGAAAGCTTTTTCTGCATCTACTGAGATTATCATATGGTTTTTCTCCTTCAGTTTGTTAGTATGGTATATCACATTGATTGATGTGCATATATTGAAGAATCCTTGCATTCCTGGGATAAACCCCAGTTGGTCATGGTGTATGATCCTTTCAGTGTGCTGCTGGAATCTGTTTGCTAGTATTTTGTTGAGGATTTTTGCAACTGTGTTTATCAGTGATATTGGCCTGTAGTTTTCTTTTTTTGTGGCATCTTTGTCTGGTTTTGGTATCAGGGTGATGGTGGCCTTATAGAATGAGTTTGGGAGTGTTCCTCCCTCTACTATACTTTGGAAGAGTTTGATAAGGATAGGTGTTAGCTCTTCTCTAGATGTTTGATAGAATTTGCCTGTGAAGTAATCTGGTCCTGGGCTTTTGTTTGTTGGAAGATTTTTAATCACAGTTTCAATGTCAGTGCTTGTGATTGGTCTGTTCATATTTTCTATTTCTTCCTGGTTCAGTCTCGGCAGGTTGTGCTTTGCTAAGAATTTGTCCATTTCTTCCAGGTTGTCCATTTTATTGGCATAGAGTTGCTTGTAGTAATCTCTCATGATCCGTTGTATTTCTGCAGTGTCAGTTGTTACTTCTCTTTTTTCATTTCTAATTCTATTGATTTGAGTCTTCTCCTTTTTTTTCTTGATGAGTCTGGCTAATGGTTTATCAATTTTGTTTATCTTCTCAAAGAACCAGCTTTTAGTTTTATTGATCTTTACTATCGTTTCCTTCATTTCTTTTTCATTTATTTCTGATCTGATCTTTATGATTTCTTTCCTTCTGCTAACTTTGGGGTTTTTTGTTCTTCTCTCTCTTAAGTGCTTTAGGTGTAAGGTTAGGTTGTTTATTTGAGATATTTCTTGTTTCTTGAGGTAGGATTGTATTGCTGTTAACTTCTCTCTTAAAACTGCTTGTGCTGCACCACATAGGTTTTGGACCGTCGTGTTTTTATTGTCATTTGTTTCTAGGTATTACTTGATTTCCTCTTTGATTCCTTCAGTGATCTCTTGCTTATTAAGTAGCGAATTGTTTAGCCTCCTTGTGTTTGTATTTTTTACAGTTTTTTTCCTGTAATTGATATCTAGTCTCATAGTGTTGTGGTTGGAAAAGATAGTTGATACAATTTCAATTTTTTAAAAATTTACCAAGGCTTGATTTGTGACCCAAGAAATGATCTTTTCTGGAGAATGTTCCATGAGCACTTGAGAAGAAAGTGTATTCTGTTGTTTTTGGATGGAATGTCCTATAAATATCAATTAAGTTCATCTTGTTCAAATGTATCATTTAAAGCTTGTGTTTCCTTATTTATTTTCATTTTGGATTATCTGTCCATTGGGCAAAGTGGGGTGTTAAAGTCCCCACTATTATTGAAATCTGTCGATTTCCCCTTTTATGGCTGTTAGCATTTGCCTTATGTAGTGAGCTGCTCCTATGTTGGGTGCATAAATATTTACAATTGTTATATCTTGGGTTGATCCCTTGATCATTATGTAGTGTCCTTGTCTCTTGTAATAGTCTTTATTTTAAAGTCTATTTTGTCTGATATGAGTATTGCTACTCCAGCTTTCTTTTGATTTCCATTTGCATGGAATATGTTTTTCCATCCCCTCACTTTCAGTCTGTATGTGTCCCTGGGTCTGAAGTGGGTCTCTTGTAGACAGCATATATATGGGTCTTGTTTTTGTATCCATTCAGCCATTCTTTGTCTTTTGGTTGGAGCATTTAGTGCATTTACATTTAAGGTAATTATTGATATGTATGTTCCTATTAGCATTTTCTTAATTGTTTTGAGTTTGTTATTGTAGGTCTTTTCCTTCTCTTGTGTTTCCTGCCTAGAGAAGTTCCTTTAGCATTTGTTGTAAAGCTGCTTTGGTGGTGCTGAATTCTCTTAAACAGTTATGCACCCGACCTAGGAGCACCTCAATACATAAGGCAAATAATAATATCTATTGTATTCCAAAATGTAGATATCACATGTCTTCTGTTCTTTCATCACAAAGCTCTAAAAGTGGAATTTATCAGTAAAGGGATAGTAATACAGTAATATGTATATATGTATGTATAATATCCACTTAATTGTTTTAAAAATCACTCTTAAATTAATCTTGACTATAGGAATTTTTAAGAAATGTCTTTTAAAGAATGAATAGCAATGAGTATGAATATGTCAAGACCAGAGACAGATGTCAAAGTCGTGTCTAAATATAAGAAAACAAGGAAGTTTGAAATTTGATTAATTAATCCTATACCTCAAAAAGTTAGCAGATGCATATCAGAATAAACTGGAAGAATCTAGGAGGAATTAGTAAAGGCATACCAGAAATGATTTTTAAAAGGCATAAAACAAACACACATTTAAAACAAAGAATATTCAAAACTAAAATCTAGTTCTTTGACAACATCAAAAAAGTGAGTGAATGAAAGAACATATGTATAAATTGAACATCTGGTTGAAATGGGTGCTTTTTGAGGGAAATAAAAATTACTAAATATACCTAAAAAGTAGAAAATCAGAATAGACTTAAAAATACATAAAAATGGAAAAGGTAGGCAAATATATACTTTTAAAAGTTACATTTGAATTTTATATCTTCAAAGAATAGATAAATATACATTATATAAATTGTTCTAGAACATGATAAAAGATAGAAAATTTATAAAGCTAACAGATATTAAACATGACAAAGATGTCTGAATAGAACTATTGACAGATCTTACGTGTAAATATGAATGCAGATACCCTAAAAGAATACTGACAGATGAATTCCAGCAGTGCACTACGTGAAAAATACCAAATAATTTTTATCCCAGGTAGGCAAGGATGGATTAACTTGGTAGATTTACTAATGCAAGTCACATTAATTTGTATCCATGTTAAAGAAGGAAACAAATTAACAGAAAAAATATTAAATTCAGCTCGAATTCTTGATGTAACACATTATAAACCAAGACTAGAAGAAAACTTTCATAATTGGATAAATACAATCCACAGGAAAACTGCAGTAAACATAAACTAATAGTTGAGAAGTTAGATCCACATCCAAGTCAGACATAAGGCAAAGATGCCAGATATCCCTCCTATCAGCAGTCTGCTGGAGGGTGTAGCCAGAGCATGACAAGAAAAAATTAAAAATAAGAGATCTAAGTATAGCAGGAAGACACAGCACTGCTGTTACTTCTAGTTGATTATTGACTTAAAAATAGAATCTGCTGACAAACTTGGAGCTAAGTAGAGTTGAGCAAGGAAGACGAGATAATAGCTGAGCTACACATCAGTGACTAACAGGGAAGCAAAATGGAAAACAGGGTCTCATTTACAATACTGAGTATAACCATGAAATACTGAGGGACAAATCTGGGATAAATGCAGCAGCCCGTGAGGGCTGAATTTAACAATTATTCTGTCTCTGTTAAGATTATGTCTTTGCTTCCTTGTCTAACATGGATATGTAGTGAATTGCATTAGTAAGTCTACCGGTTCCATCCACCTTTGCCTATCCAGGATAAAAACTCACCAAAGCATCTGAAAGAGTGTGCAACCAGAAGCACCGTTGCTGTGGGGACCAGGTTTCAGGATGTAAGCCATGTCTGCCGTCCTTCTGCACCAGGTCAGAGAGTTCATGAGGAGACATTCAATGGGCTTTAAAAACTCCCAGGCTGCTCAGAGTTTTCTTTGGTGTGGTCCTCTGAGTCCTTGCAACCCATGTGGGTACTCTCAGTCTTCCTGCTCATTTTGACTTTTCTGATTTGATTTTCTGGCTTCTGCTCTACCTAAGAAACTCCCAAGTACTTGTTAGCAATGGGGGCTTCATCTCTGCCTCCCTCAGGGTGCAATGCAGCAGGTGTGGAGTAAAGCTGAGGAATATGGTACAGTGGTCTATGGACCAAACTTTGAAAGACTCTGAACTGCTGGGCACAAATACCAACTTACATATCTTTAATTAGGTGGAAACTAGGAGGAATTTGGGGGGTTTGATGTCATGAATTTCAGCCCATACAATAACCTTAATTAAATTCTTGTCTCCCTCTTGCTGTCCAGAGACAGAGACCAACTGAATGATGAAGGATGCTCATGACATTGGTGGCCTATGGCAAAAGAACAAATGGGAACTTTATTCTAACCATCTGAGTGCTTCTCCCTGGTACTTACCTAGGTATTCTCATTTTCCCAGGGTGCATTAATGCTTTAGGGAATTATTACAGGATTCCTTATGCATTTTGTAATCAACAGGCAGGATATGTTATGGCTATAACATAGCTCCTTTGATGTTCTCAGTAAGCAGAACATAGGATGGGTTCCATTTTATAGACTTCCAGTGGGTGCCTCTAAAGGCTTGTGGTAAGTGGCATCTGGGTTTGAAGGTGACAGTTGTTCCTGACCTTCCAGTGGACATTGTCACATTCTTTTTATCTTGGCTTTGTTGACCCTTTTACCTCATTTATTGTGAAAGCCAACTTCAGATAGAGAGCCAAAAAAAAAAAAAAAGTCTTCATGGTTCAAAAGAGCAGTATCATTGGCCATTACAAAGTCAAATTGCTTAATTTCTATCCGCCCTTCCCTAAACAGCTAAATGTCATTTTATATATCTTCTGTCAGTCCATCCATTTAATACATTTTGATGTAGCTATAATGACTGCATTTTTCAGTAATTATAAACATTTTCTATGTTTCTATGGGCACTTTATAATTTTAATGGTAACATAAGATTCCATTGAGATGATGTATTTTAATTGACCATTATTGGATATTTGGTGTCTTAATTTAAAAAAAAATTCTAAAATGGATGACTAATAACCTGCTGTATAAAAAAGTAAATAAAATAAAATTAAAAAATTCAAAAAAATAAAGTGCTTATTAAGAATATTAAAAAACAAAAAATAATAATTCTACTTTTTATTTTGAAATAATTATAGATTCACAAAAAAACAGAAAAAAATGTACAGGGAGGTACATCTTCCTATCCTTCCCAGTCTTCCCCAGTGGTAACATTTTAAATAAGTCCAGTAAAATGTCATAACCGAGAAATTGACATTGGTACAATCCACAGAGTTTATTCAGGTTTCACCCATTTTACATATGTGCATTTGTGTGTGTGCATAATTCTAAGCAATTTCATCACATGTGTAGATTTGTGTAACTCCTCCTACAGTTAAGCTCTGGCACATACTCATAGGATATCCATCTCTAGAATTATGGCATTTCAGTAATATTATATAAATGGATCCATACAGTATGTAACCTTTTGAGAGTGGCTGAATAACATTCCATGGTATAGATGTACAACATTTGTTTAAATATTTATCGATTGAAGGACATTTGGGGAGTTTACAGTTTTTAGGTATTATAAATCTACCATGAGCATTCATGTACAGGTTTTTATGTGAACATTAGTTTTTATTTTTCTGGTATAAATTAGACAAGAGTATAATTGCTGGGTTGTATAATACATAGGTGTTGAGTTTTCTAAAAAAACTGTCATACCCTTTTTCAGAGCACCTGTACCGTTTACGTTCTCCTCAGAAATACGCGACTCAAGTTACACTGCCTCTTCACAAGGATTTGATGTTTTCATTATTTATTACTTTGGTCATTCTGATAGGTATGTAGTAATATCGCATTGTGGTTTTGCATTTCCACAAGGGCTAATATTAATAAAAATGTTGAACATTTTTCCATGTATTTATTAGTTATGCATATCCTCTTTAGTCAAGTATCTGATCATTTCTTTTGCCTTTTTTCTAATTTGATTGTTGCTGGGTTTTGTTATTATTTATTTTTTACTGTTAGTTTTGAGAGTTCTTTATATATTCTGTGAGTCTTTTTTTGGATATGTGTTGAAAATATTTTTTATCCTTCTATAGCTTGTCTTTTCATATTCTTTTTGTTTTTGAATTTTATTTAATTTATTTTTTATGTGGCATCTTTTCATATTCTTAACTGGATTTTTCACAAAGCAAATTTTTAAAAAATTTATGTACATGAAATCTACTTGATGGATTGTATTTAGGTGTCAAGTCTAAGAAATCTTAGCCTACACCTATGTCCTGAAGATTTTCTCCTGTTTCCTTCTGAGTTTTATAGTTTTAAGAGTTACATTTAAGTCTGTGATTCATTCTGAGTTAATTTTTGCAAATTCTTGTATAATATGTGAGGCTTAGGTCAAGGTTCTTTTCGCCTATGGTTTTCCAGTTGCTCCGACTCCATTCTTTGAAAAGGCTATATTTCTCCTTTGAATTGCCTCAAATCCTTGATAAAGTCAGTTGCGCAGATCTGTGTGGGTTTACTCTTGGGTTCTCTGTTCTGTTCTATCGATCTGTGTCTGTCCCTCTACCAATGCAATACTGCCCTGTTTGCTTTAGCTTTAAGTAAGGCTTAACATTAAATAGAGTTTTTCCTCTCGCTTTATTCTTCTTTTACAAAATTGTTTTAGATCTTTTAGCTTCTTTGCCTGTCTATAAATTCAGAATGACCTTGTCCATGTCTACAAAAATCTTACTGGAATTTTGATAGGTACTTTGTTAAACCTACAGATTATTTTGGGGAGAATTGACATACTATGTTGACTCTCCCAACATGTGATTGTGTTTTATCTCTTGTTTAAATCTTCTATGATTTCTTTCATGGGTATTTTGTAATTTTCAGCATGCAGGTCCTGTTCATGTTTTGTTAGATTTATATTTAAGAGTTTTATTTTTTTAGCAATTATAAATGGTATTGAATATTCAGTTTCCATAGCTGCTAGTATATAGACATACTATTGATTATTTGTTTATTATATAAATTTTGGGTTTACATTATAATCTGACATCTGTATACACTTCAAAGTGATCACCACTACAAGTCTAGTTACCATCCATCACCATACAGTTGACCCACTTCACTCATTTTGCCCATTCCCCCAAGCCCCCTTTCCCTCTGGTAACCACTAATCTGATCTCTGTACCTTTGAGTTTGTTTTTGCTTTATTTTGTTTGTTTATTTATTTACTTTTTAGATTCCACACATGAGTGAAATCATACAGTATTTATCTTTCTTTGTCTGACTTATTTCACTTAGCATAATACCTTCAAGGTCCATCCATGTTGTTGCAAATGGCAGGATTTCATTCTTTTTTTAATGGCTGAGTAGTATTCCATTTTGTGTGTGTGTGTCTTCTTTATCCATTCATCCAGTGATGGACACTTAGGTTGTTAGGATATCTTGGCTATTGTAAATTATGCTGCAATGAACGTAGAAGTGCATGTATCTAATCAGATTAGTGTTCTTGTGTTATTTGAATAAATAACCAGAAGTGGAATAGCTGGACCATATGATGGTTCTAGTCTTAAGTTTTTAAAGAGTCTCCTTACTGTTTTCCATAGTGGTTGTACCAATTTACAGTCCCACCAACAGTGTACAAAGACTGCCTTTCATCCACATCCTCTCCAACATTAGTTATTTCTTGTCTTTTCAATGATGGCCATTCTGGCAAGTGTGAGATGATATGTCACTGTGGTTTTGATTTGCATTTCCCTAATAATAAGTGATGTTGAACATTTTTTCCATGTGCCTGTTGGCCATCCCTATGTCTTCCTTGGAAAAATATCCATTCAGATCCACTGCCTATTTTTAATTGGGCTGTTTTGTTGTTGATTTGTGTGAGTTCTTCATATATTTTTTGATATTAACCCCTTATCAGATATATGATTTGCAAGTATCTTTTCCCATTCAAGAGGTTGCCTTTTTATTTTGATGATGCTTTTCTTTGCTCTTCAGAAGCTTATTAGTTTGATGTAGTCCCAATTGTTTATTTTTACTTTTGTTCCTCTGGTCTTTGGAGTCAGATCCACAGAAACATCACTAAGGCCAATGTTAATGAGGTTACCACCTATGTTTTTTGTTTGTTTGTTTTTAGGAATTTTATGGTCTCAGGTCTTACATTGAAGTCCTTAATCCATTTGAGTTAATTTTTGTTATGGTGTAAGATAGTGGTCTAGTTTTATTGTTTTGCATGTGGCTGCCCAGTTTTTCCACCATTTATTGAAGAGACTGTCATTTCTCCATTTTATGTTCTTTGCTCCTCTCTTGTAAATCAGTGGTCCATATATGTGTGAGTTTATTTTGGGGCTCTCAATTAAAGTTCCATTGACTTGTGTGTCTGTTTATGTACCAGTGCCATATTGTTTTGATTACTATAGCTTTGTAGTATAGTTTGAAATCAGGGCTCATGGTATCTCCAGCTTTCTTCTTCTTTCTCAAGATTGTTTTGGTTATTCATGATCTTTTGTGGTTCCATACAAATTTTAGAATTCTTTTTTCTAGTTCTGTGAAATATGATATTAGAATTTTGATAAAGATTGCATTGAATCTGTATATTGCTTTAGGTAATATGGACATTTAAATGATATTAATTTCTCCAATCCATGAACATGGAATAACTTTCCATTTATTTGTGTCTTCAGTTTCTTTCATTAGTGTCTTATAGCTTTCAGTGTACAGGTTTTCATCTGCTTAGTTAAATTTATTCCTAGGTATATTATTCTTTTTGATGCAGTTATAAATGCGGTTGTTCTCTTAATTTCTCTTCCTGGTAGTTTGTTATTAGTATATAGAAATATCATGGATTTCTGTATATTGACTTTGTATCCTGTGACTTTGCTAAATTCATTTATTAGTTCTAACAGTATTTTGGTGGGAACTTTAGAATTCTCTCTATATAGTATCATGTCATCTTCAAACAGTGACATTCTGATTTGGATGCCATCCATTCTGATTTGGATGCCTTTTATTTCTTTTTGTTGCCTAATTGCTCTAGGCTAGGACATCTGATACAATGTTGAATAAAAGTGTCAAGAGTGGACATCCTTGTCTTATTACTGATCTTAGGGGAAAAACTTTCAGCTTTTCACCATTGAGTATGATGTTACTTGTAGGTTTGTCATATGTGGCCTTTATTAGGTTGAGGTACACTCTCTCTATAGGCACTTTTTTGAGAGTTTTTATCATAAATGGATGTTGAATTAGATGCTTTTTTCTGTATCTATTGAGGTGATCATATGATTTTTATTCTTCATTTTGTTAATGTGATGTATCACATTGATCGATACATGGATTTGAACCATCCTTGCATCCCTGGAATAAATCCTGCTTGATCATGATATATGATCTTTTTAATGTATTGTTGTATTAAATTTGCTAATATTTTGTTGAGGATATTTACATCTATCTTCATCGAGTATATTGGCCTGTATTTTTCTTTCTTTTTCTTTTTCTTTTTCTTTTTTTTTCTCTGTCATGCCCTTATCTGGTTTTGGTATCAGGGTAATGCTGACTTTGTAAAATATATTTGGAAAGTTTCCCTTCTCTTCAGTTTTTGGAAGAGTTTGAGAAAGATGGGTATTAGATTTTCTTTAAATATTATATGCAATTCACCAATGAAGCCATCTGATCCTGGGTTTTTTGTTAGATTTTGATTACTGTTTTAGTCTCTTTACTATTGATTGCTCTATTTAGATTTTCTATTTCTTCATGATTCAGTCTTGGAAGTTTGTATGTTTCTAGGAATTTATCCGTTTCTTCTAGGTTATCCAATTTATTGGTGCATAATTGTTTGTAATAATCTCTTATGATCCTTTGTATTTCTGTGGTATTAGTGTAACTTTTTCTCTTTCATTTCTGATTTTATTTATTTGAGTCCTCTCTTTTTTTTCTGGTTAGTCTAGCTAAAGGTTTGTTAATTTTGTCTTTTCAATGAACCACCTCTTAGATTTGATGCTCTTTTCTATAGCTTTTTGTCTCTATTTCATTTATTTCTGCCCTAGTTTTATTATTTCCTTTCTTCTACTAATTTTGGGCTTTGTTTATTCTTCTTTTTCTAGTTCCTTTAGGTGTAAAGTTATATTTTGGGGGGGGCGGAATTTTCATGTTTTATGAGGTAGGCCTGTATTGATAAGAACTTTTCTCTTAAAGCCACTTTACTGTATCCCATAGATTTTGGTATGTCATATTTCTGTTTCATTTCTCTCTAGGTAATTTTTGATTTCTCCTTTGATTTCATTGATGACCCATTGGTTTTCAGTAGCATGTTATTTAATATCCACATGTTGTGGGTTTTTTCCCCCATTTTTTTCTTGTGATTAATTTCTAATCACCCCATTATTATATAATGCCTGTCTTCGTCTTTTATTTCACTGTTAGTTTTAAATTCTGTTTTGTCTCATACGAGTATGGCTACTTCAGCTTTCTTTTCATTTCCCTTTGCATGGAACATCTTTTTCCATCTCTTCACTTTTAGTCTGTGCGTGTCCTTTCTTCTGAAGTGAGTCTCTTGTAGGCAACCTACTTACGGGTCTTGGGTTTTTTGTCCATTCATCTACTCTGTGTATTCTGATTGGCAAATTTAGTCCATTTACATTTAAAGTAAGTATTGATAGGTATGTATTGCCATTTTCTTAATTATTTTCTAGCTATTTTTGTAGTTCCTCTCCGTTCTATTCCTCTTCTCTTTTTCTCTTCCCTTGTGTTTTGTGGTTTTCTTTAGTGTTATGTTTAGATTCCTTTCTTATTTTCTTTTGTGTATTTACTATAATTTTTTTCCTTTTGGCTACTGTGAGGTTCACATATCACATCCTGTGTAAATAGTAGCCTGTTTTAAGTTAGTAGCAACTTAGGTTTGAACACATTCCAAAACTTTATCTTTTTAATACCCCCCCATGTTTTATACTTTTGATGACACATTTTATCTCTTTATTTTATTCATCCCTTAAGTAATTAAGTATTGTAATTTTAGTTAATTTTATTGCTTTTATCTTTTAACCTTCATGCTTGTTTTATGTGATTAATTTACTATATTTATTATTCACCTTTCCAGTGAGATTTTTACTTTTGTATGTTTTCGTATTATTAGTTGGTGCCATTTCTTTTCAGCTGAAAGAAGTCCCTTTAACATTTCTTATTGGGTCAGTTTAGTGGTGATGAACTCCTTTAGCTTTTACTTATCTTGGAATATCTTGATCTCTTCTTCAATTCTGAATGATAAGCTTGATGAGTAGAGAATTATTGGCTGGAAATTTTTTTTTTTTTCTTTCAGCACTGTGAATATGTCATGCCACTGCCTTCTGGGTTGTACAGTTTCTGCTGAGAAATCTACTGATAGCCTTAGGGGTCTACCTTGTATGTAACAAGTTGTTTTTCTCTTTCTGCTTTTAGGATTCTCTCTTTATCCTTAACTTTTATTATTTTAATTATAATATGTCTTGGTGTGTGACTCTATAGGTCCATCTTATTTGGAACTTGCTGCACTTCCTGGACCTGGAAGTCTGTTTCCTTCCCCAGAGTAGGGAAGTTTTCAGCCACTGTTTCTTCAAATAATTTTTCTGACCCTTTTTCTTTCTCCTCTTCTTCTGGAACCCCTATAATGCAAATGTAATGTTGTCCCAAAGGTCCATTTAGGTATCTTTGCTTTTTAAGTTCTTTTTCATTTTGTAATCATCCATGTAATAATGCCCTGTCTGGATGAGTTCCATTTTGTCTTCCAGCTTGTTGATTTGTTCTTCTATCTCATCCAGTCTGCTGTTCAGCTCTTCTAGTGTATTTTTCAGTTTAGTTGTAACTTTTGTTTGGTACTTTCTTATATTTTCTGTCTCTGTTGAAGTTCTCACTGTGTCCATCCATTCTTCTCCTGAGCTTGGTGAGCAGCTGTATAACCATTACTTTTAACTCTTTGTCAGGTAGATTGCTTATCTCCATTTCATTTAGTTATTTTTCTGAGGTTTTGACTTGTTCTTCCAATTGGAGCATATTCCTCTGTCTCCTCATTTTTCTTAATTCTTTGATTCTATGTATTAGGTGAATCAGCTATCCTTCCTAGTCTTGAAGGAGTGGCCTTATTTAGGAAATGTCTTGTGGGGCTCAGAGGTGCAATTCTGCCTGGACACTAGAGCTGGGCATTCAAGGGTTGTCCCCTATTGGGGCTGCATGCACCCTCCTCTATGGTGGGGCCACAGCTGGTTCTGTGGCATGCTGGTGGGCTGGGCTTCCCTCCAGGATGGCTGAGGGACATAGCTACAGCTGCTGTGGTGTGCTGGTGAGTGAGGCAGCCCCCCAGACTGGCTTGGAGGTCTACCTGTGATGGCTGCACCGACTGGTAGGTGAGGCTGATGTGACAGGAGTGGGTGGGGCTCTCAGTGGGGCACACTGGTGCTAACAAGTTAGAGCGAGAATTTCAAAGTGGTGCCCACCAGCACCAGTATTAGCAAGGTAGTCTGAAATGGCAAAAATGGTTCCTGGCACTGTCTTGCATTCCCCAGGGAGCATCTGAAATGGTTCTTGCCTCTCTGGTGATGCTTCAAGGTTAGTAAGTGGGTCCCCGTGACCTACAGTCTATATACTTTTCAATCTGGTGTTTTCATGCTGGCTTTTGGATTGAGTGAGTCTGCATGTGGGCCCTTTAAGAATGAATTTTCTCTTCTCTCAGTTCTGTGGTTGCCCTGGATGTATTCCCTTTTGGTTTTTCTTTTTTTTTTATTATTGAAGTATAATTGATTTACAATGTTGTGTTAATTTCAGGTGTATAGCAAAGTGATTCAGTTATATAAAAAATATATATATTTTTTTTCTTTTTCGGATTCTTTTCCATTATAGGTTATTACAAGATATTCAGTATAGTTCCCTGTGCTATACAGTAGGTTCTTGTTTATCTGTTTTATATATAATAGTGTGTATATTTTAATCCCAAACTCCTAATTTATCCCCTCTCTCCCCTTTTGGTAGCCATAAAACTGTTTTCTATGTCTGTGAGTATATTTCTGTTTTGTAAATAAGTGCAAAAACGATGGAATGCTTCACGAATTTGTACATCTTCCTCATGCAGGGGCCCTGCTAATCTTCTCTGTATTGTTCCAATTTTAGTATATGGGCTGCTGAAGTGAGCACTCTCTTTTGGCTTTTAAAATCAGGTGTTTTGGGGGCTTGTCTCTCCTGTGCAGGATCTAGGGGTCAGGGTGCCTGGTGTGGAGCTTGAATCCCTCACTCCTCAGAGAAAAGATCTGGGCCTTTGTGATCCCTCCCGATTGTGGATCACTGTGGATCACCGCAGCCAGGGTGTGGTTTCCTCCTTGGTGACACATCTCTCTGCCTCTCCTCACCATCTCAGTGTTGTCCTTTTACTCTTTGTTGTGGAGATTCTGTTCCTCCAGCTTTCGGGTCCCTTTATGAGGGGATTATCCCATATGTAGTTGTGGATCTGCTGTGTCTCTGGAAGGAGGTGAGTTCAGGATCATCCTATGCCACCATCTTGAACCCTCCTTCACAATTCTTTTTAAATGTTGACCTTGTATTCTCTGACCTTGCTCCACTCATGTATTAGTTTTAGGAGTTGTTGTGGGGTTTTGTTGTTGTTGTTGTTGTTAAAGATTTCTTGGGGCTTTCTACATAGTCATGCAAATGATTTCTGTTATCATGTCAACTGCAAATAAGATGGTTTTCTTTCCTTCTGATCTCTATGCCTTTATTTCTTCTGCTTTCCTGGTGAGGACTCCAGTATTACGTTGAATAAGGGTGTTGAAAGATCAGGAATAAGATCTGCCTTGTTCCTGATCTTAGAGGGAAGGCATTCAGTCTTTTTACCATTATGTATGATACTAGTTGTGGTTTTTTTGATAGATGTTCTTTATCAGGCTGAGGAAGTTCCCCTCTATTCCAGTTTTCTGACAGTTTTTATTCTGTGAGTGTTGAATATTATCAGTGTGTTTTTCTGTACCAGTTGGTATAAGCATGTGCTTTTTATTCTTCAGCCTCTTAATATGGTTGATTTATTGATCAGTTTTGAAATACTCCAACCAATGTTGTACTCATGGAATAAACCCCACTTGGTTATGTGTATAATTCTTTATATATGCTGCCAAATTGTATTTGCTAATTTTTTGTTAAGGATTTTTGTGTCTATGAGGGAATGTACTCTATACGTTTCTATATTTTTTCTTATTCTTTTTTTTTCAGTACTATCCTTGTGGTTTTGGTTTCAGAATAATATTAGCTTCTTAAAATGAGTTGATAGATATTCTCTTATCCTCTGTTTTCTGGGAGAGAGTTATAGAATTGGTATTAATTCTTCTTAATTGTTTGGTAGAATTTTCTAGTGAAACCATCAGGACCTAGAGAGTTCTTTTCAGGAATTTTAAAATTATTAATTCAATTTGTTTAATAATTTTGTACCTATTCAGCTTATTTATATCCTCTTGTTTAAGTTTTAGTAGGTTGTGCTTTCCAAGGAATTGGTCTATTTCATCTAAACTGTCGAATTTGTATGTGAAGAGTTGTTTGTGACATCCTCTTGTCATTCTTCTGATGTGTGCAGGGCTTGTAGTGATATACTCAAATTCATTCCTGATATTGGCTTGTCAAATTTTTTTTTTCCCTCTTATTTTTGTGGTACGCGGGCCTCTCACTGTTGTGGCCTCTCCCATTGCGGCGCACAGGCTCCAGACGTGCAGGCTCAGCGGCCATGGCTCATGGACCCAGCCACTCCGCGGCATGTGGGATCCTCCCGGACCGGGGCATGAACCTGTGTCCCCAGCATCGGCAGGCGGACTCTCAACCACTGCGCCACCAGGGAAGCCCCGGCTTATCAATTTAATTGATCTTTTCAAAGAAGTAGATTTTTGTTTCATTGATTTTCCCTGTTGTCTTTCTTTTCTCACTTAAATTGATTTTTCTTCCTATATTTATTATTTCCTTCTCTCTCTACCTGTTATGAGTTTATTTTTTTCTTCATTTTTTTTTGTTACATGAGGAGTCAGCATAGAGTTACAGACTTGAGACTTTTTTCTAATGTAAGCATTTACTACTATACATCTCTTTCTCAGCACTCTACCTGCACCTCACAAATTTTGATAAGCTGTATTTTTAGTTTCTTCAGTTCACCTTATCTTTTGAGTTTCCCATAGACTTTCTCTTTGACTCATAGATTATTTAGAAATTTAGTGTTTAGATTCCAAGTGTTTGGAAATTCTCATGTTGTCTCCTTTTTACTTGTTTTTAATTTGATTCCATTGTGGAAAATCACACTCCATATGGTTTAAATTCTTATAATATTGTTGAGGCTTTTATGGCACAGTTTGTAGTCTGCCTTAGTATATGCTCCATGGAGACTTGAAAACAGTGTGTTTTTGCTGTGTTGGGGAAAGGGTTTTCTGCCAATTTGGCCCTATTGGTTGATGGTGTGTGAAGTTCTGTGACTTTCCTGATTTTCTGTCTAGTTGTCCTCTCATCAAGTGTTGAGAGAGGAGTGTTGAAGAATGTAGATTTGTATATTTCTTTCTTTCTTTTTCTTTTTTTTTTTACTTCCTTCTGATTTTATTCACATACTTTTCAGCTTTTCAGCTCGTTTGGGAAAGAAAGTATGATTGTTGTGTCTTCTTGATATGTGGAGTCTTTATCAGTATGTAAATTTATATCTGCTCTTTGTAATTTTCTTTCCTCTAAAGTCTAGTTTATCTGGTAATATATAGTTGATCTTGCTTGTTTTGATAATATTTTCTTGGAATATGTAATTTTGTTGGTAGCCTACAGGCCTCACCTCTCTGCTGATGGTGTTGTTGGTAGAACATGATTTTTTCCTTTGGTGTTTAGCTGAGGTAGGACTATTACTTAAAAGTTTTCTGTCTCCCTGGCTGCCCTTTCCTGGTCATTTTGCTTTTCTCAGGACATTTTTGTTGTTGTTGTTTTTCTCTGCACCTGTTGGTGCTTCTCCAGTACTCAGTTTGGAATATAAGAGACAAATGGAAAACCCAAGGACTGTGTGAGTCCTTCTGCCTTCTTCTCTGCATTTTCACAGTGGTCCTATGTTTATTTATATTTTATGTTAAGAGTTTTAGGCATAGTTAGTGGAAGTAATAGTGCTGCAAAACACTAATAACAAAATACCATACTCTGGGCATTTTTTTTCACTAAAGTAAATATTTATTTGGGGCAGAATCCCCAGGCCATTACATTTTATTTCTTATTTATTTATATACTGTGTTGTTCCCAAGAAACTCTTAAAGTAACTGTAATGGATACATAAAAATGGAGACGTTTATTTCTGCCAGCCAATTTGGTTCCTGGTGAAAGATCCCATCCTGGCCTGTAGATGCCTGCCTTCACACTGTGTCCCTATGGAAAAGAGAGAGAGAAAATATGAATATTAATTTCTTCCTATTCTTATAAGGCTACCAGTCCTATTGGATTACGGCCCCATCCTTATGGCTGCATGTACCTTAATTACCCCCTTAAAGGTCCTATTTCCAAATATATTCACATTGGGGGTTAGGACTTCAACATATGAATTGGGGGAGGTGCAGTTCAGCCCATGCAAATAGGTAAAAGTGTGTCTATTCTATCCCTAAGTGAAAAGTCTGAGCTCTAATTTTTGTTTTATTGAAATTGGTAATAAACATATTTGTGACTATAATTATTTTAACCTTATACATTTTTCCAGATGAAACATGGAATTTTTAAGGTTCTTAAATCCTCTTATTACATTTTGTGAAATTTCTTTCCAAACACGTTATACCAGCTTGGTTCACTTGAAGCACTTCTTGCTTCAGTGTTTTGGTAGAAATACTTAGTATAATTTTAGACAGGAAATATGTAGATTAACTTCTTGAAGATAAAAACAATATTTCTGTTTTATCATTTTTAGATTTTATTTATACTGTAATAGCAAGTGCATACACTTAGCTTACTTAGATTTCATATTTATTCAGATGAATGTTGATCAATTTCTTTACTATCTTCCATCTAAAGGGAAAATCTCCCATTAAGATTAGCCTGGTCACTTTTCAGCCAGTTACTGGGGAACTTCAGGCATGGACTTGGTGGCCCCACTTATGTGGGAGGTTCCCAAGGTGGCATACATGCCAGGTCAGAGGTCACTGAAACACAAGTGGGCAGAGTGCAAAGTCAGCACCTTTCCCTCTGTGTTTTCTACTCACCTTCACTCACGTTTGAATTTCCACACCTGATTCGCAGTCCTTGTGTGAAAAGTAACCAAGGGCACCAGTGGCAGAAATTCTCCCCTCCCCAGCAGGGTTGGCTAGCTTTCTTTTGTTCTCTTTGTTTCATGGCTCTGGAGAGAAAGGGCATCACAGGTTACACAGCTCAGAAATGGAAAACTCACTTTTACTTCATGGACTCATTCACATCCATGAAGTAGGCTGCCTGACCTCTGTGTTGGAGGGACTGCAGGGGCTCTGAGCAGCCCGGGAGGATGGAGGCCAGTGCTTTCCCCACATGGAGCCCTGGGAGCTCAGGCAGTTATCCTGGGTCCTGGGTCACCAAACAACTCCCCTAGGGAGGCAAGGGTGACACCTGGGCCCCACCCTCTTGCCCAGACCAGGTGGGCTGGAACCGACTGCTGTGGAAACACTGCCCTCTCTGAGAAGGGGACTGGAGGAGTATCTCCTTCTCAGTGCAGGAAGGTGAACAGGAAGCTTGCCTGTTTCTGGCTGTGTGGGGGAAGCTCTGTGTCACAATCAGGGGGCTCGGAGACTGAAGATTCATTCCAGTTTTTGGCATCTGGAAGCTGAGATGTGCCCTGTCCAAGCTCCATGGTGGTGCATCAGTGTTTGAACCCTGAGTTTTCTGCCACCTGACAAGCAGCACAAACTACAGTGGTTGGTGTCCAGGAGTGGGAGCTGGAAAGCTGTGAGGGGACAGCCATAGGGCTCTGCTCTTCTCCCTCACTCCCCCTTGTCATTTCACTTCCACCAACACCGTGGCTACATCTGTGTCCCCTGAGCTCTCGCTCTATATCACCCTTCATTAGATTTTACATTACAAAGATTGCTAAAGGCAAACAAACATATGCAAATAGATGAGTTGAAAATTAAACTTACAAAACATACATAAATAAATAGCAGCTCCCTTGGAGCAGATATTATCAGACATAACAAACTGCAGATCTGGATCTAAACTTTAGATAATAGGAACTAATAAATAATGTTTAAATAATTAAATACAATTAAGAATTGAAAATGCAAGAAAATCGCAAAACACTCTTTAAAAAACAGCTTTGAAAAAAATCACATAAAATTAATAGAGATGAGAAATATAGGCATCAAAATTAAAAACTCAACTTATCTACAAAACAGAAATAAACCCACAGACATGAAAAACAAACTTATGGTTACCAAAGGGGAAGGGTGGAGGAGGGATAAATTAGGAGTTTGGAATTAACATATACACACTACAGTAAATCAAATAGATAAACAACAAGGACCTACTGTATAGCACAGGGAACTATACTCAATATTTTGTGATAACCTAAAAGGGAAAAGAATCTGAAAAAGAATATATATATATATATATATATATATATATATATAACTGAATCAGTGTGCTGTACACCTGAAACTAACACAACATTGTAAATCTAACAACATTGTAAAACTAACACAACATTGTAAAACTAACACAACATTTCAGTGAAATAAAAAATTAAAAACTCAGTAGAAGCATTGGGTGTCAGATGAGACATGGTTAAAGGAGTAGAGGTAATTTCCTAAATGAATCATAGCCAGCTAAATAGGTGGAAAACATGAAAGAATGGTGAATGGATGCATTGGTGAATGGTGCTTCTATGTATCAGGTCCTGGTCCAAATGTTTTACATATATTTACAACCTTTCTTGAGAAGGGTACTGTTACTATTTTGCAAGTAAGTCAAAAATAGGAAGAGTCATCAAAATAATAGCATAGTGTGTCTGAGGTCATGCAGAAAGCAGATGTGGACGCATGAACCCCATCCTGGATTGACCCCACACTTAACCTTGTGAGACAGGGCATATGAGTTCCTCTCTTGCGTAGGTGCTCCCACACGTGGTGGCTGGTATTGTAGAAGGAAATAATAGAAAGAATGTGGGAGAAGTGTTAGGAGATGATGTTTCAGAGGAAAGGTAAAATTGTGACCCATATACAGATATAAAAAATGAACACACGCTAAAGAATTTATTTTACTCACAAGACAGGGAACTAGGCAGATGTTAGATCCAATTAAAGGAAAAGTCAAACCAGGACAAATGTATATGAAGTAAAGGAATGTTGAGATGAATTGTAAGTGGACATAAAATGTGTTTACTTACTGGGCGCAGGAAGTCAAATCACCACCAGTGAAATCACTCCCAGACAACACATAATTTATACATCTATACTCTGCTTGCAGCTTCCAAAGAGCTTCCAAAGAGCTCAGACGTAGTCCCATGCCTTTCTCAGAGCTGTATGCTTTTAGAGGATGCAGTTTTCCGGTGAAATACGACTTTTTCCTCCAGAAGCCATGTTCCAAAAGAATGGCTGAGAATTTAATAATATTGATGAAAAACATAAATCCTCAGTTTCAGGAGATACAAGAAGTCTGAGGAAAGATAGATAATAAGAAACGGGCACCTAGACAACTTTGCTAAAAGCGGCAGAACGCCCAAAGCTAAGGAGATACTGGAAAAAATGAAAGAAAAAAAGATAGTTTGCTACAAAGGGATGACGATGAGACTGACTGCAGGCCTTTTAGAGGCAACAGTAGAAGCCAGAAAAAAATAAGAGTAACTTTAAATTTTGAGAGAAAATAATCGTCAATGTAGAATTCTGTCCCGGCTAAACCCTTCTTTACATGAGGGGCAAAATCAGGACATTTTCAGGAAAACAAAGACTAAAGAAGTTAACATGAAGAGGTAAACTGCCATGATGAAATACCAGAAATACATGTATTAAAGAAACTACCAGAATATACATTTAGGAACAGGGTATGAGAAGGAATGCAATTGTTAAAAATTCAGGTAAATATAAACAGTTTTGAACATATATAATAATAATGATGAACTTGAGGGTGAAAAACAGAGATTAAAATGATGGAAAATAGTAACATGAAAGGCAGTATTTGGATGGTACTTGGAGGTAAAGCACTTAGTTAGACTTAAGTTGCTCTGTCAGAGCATAGAGCTGTCAGCTTTGAGTAAAGTATACACGTTAAAAATGTAAAAATCAAAACTGTCTATGATACATTGCTAAAGTGGGGAAAAAAAGCAAATTCTAAAGAGTATTGTATGTAAGATCCAAAATTTTGTTTAAAATATCTGTATGTATGCATGTGCATTATATACAACTGATGTATCCACATGCATAGAAAAAGGTCAGAAAAAAATGTTAAAGAGGTTACCTCTGAGTTACAAAATTGTGTGTAAATTTTATTTTTGTTCCTTCAGTCACCTCATAATTATTGCGTCCCTACCAAGTGTTTTCTGTAGTTCCCTTTTTGTAAATATGTTTTATTTCTGTAATTAGAAAAGAACAATAAATGTTTGTTTTAAAGGGATAAAAATGTAAGAATAACCATCAGAAGCATAAGAATAATTTTTTAAACTTCCAGACAGGTAAGAAGTGAGTAGGGAAAGAATAAAGAAAATGTGAGAAGCCTAAAGAAATGAGGGAAATGCAATCAAAGGAGGGTGAAATAAAAAGCACAGGGCTTCCCTGGTGGCGCAGTGGTTGGGAGTCCGCCTGCTGATGCAGGGGACACGGGTTTGTGTCCCGGTCTGGGAGGATCCCGCATGCCGCGGAGCGGCTGGGCCCGTGGGCCATGGCCACTGGGCCTGCGCGGCCGGAGCCTGTGTTCCACGGTGCGGGGAGGCCACAGCAGTGAGAGGCCCGCATACCACAAAAAAACCCACAAAAAACTCCACAAGATTAAATAGTAGGAATAAAACCAAACATTGTAACAGACAAGATAAAAGGATTAGGCAGCTAGTTAAAAAGACAGAGATCCCCCAACAATATATTTTTAAAAAATCCAACTGTACACCATTTGTATATATATATATATATATATATATATATATATATATATATATATATATATACACACACACACACACACACACACACACACACACACACACACACACATACCATTTGGATATATATTTGAACTAAAGCATAAGTACACAAGAGACAAAAAAAAAAAAGGAAAAAGCTATACTTGACCAACAGGAATAAGATAAAATTAGAATGGCTATGTTTACAACAGGAAAATGCACACACACATGCACTCTCATGTGCATGCACACACTATAAGAAAAAGGTGCAATTAAGGTTAAAGGTCAAGTCAATGATAAAGAAACAATTTCTGAGAATACTTAACAAATTTCACGTGTATGCACCTAATAAAATAGCTTTGAAACAAATGAAGAAAAATTGGCAGATAAATCCATAATTGTGGTAGAAGATTTTAATGTACTTTTTTAAAAGTAATTGATAGTTCAAGAAGGAAAAATTGTGTCAGGATATAGAACTTCATAATTAACAAGCCTCATCTAATGTAGAGAAATAGATACAGATAGACACAGATAGAAAAACAGATGTGTCCTTGTTCTACTAAAAATACGTATCTGGAGAACTAAGTACCCAAATGTGAATTAAAAAAGAAAAAACTTTAGTGTGTGTGAATGTGTGTGTGCATGTGTGTATATATGTAGGGAGAAATCCATAGCCTTAAATGCTTACATTAGGCAAGATTTTAAAACTAAAATTTGTGAATTAATTACCAATCCCAAGAAGTTAGGAAAAAAATAATATTAAGTAAACAGAAGGAAGAATAAAGAAAAGAGTAGAAATGTATTAAATGAGAAAAATAAGATAGAAATCAAGAAGGAATAAGTTGGTTTTTAAAAGAACTAATAAAATGAACACACCTCGGGAATAATTATCAAGAAAGTAAAGAAGAGAGAATATTATGGACAACTTTATGCCATTGAATATGGAAACTTAGCCAGAATTTATTTTTTCTAGAAAAATATAAGGTGGTTCTAGACAAAATAGAAAAATAGACAAGATAATTGGACCTATCTACCTATCTATCATCTATCTTTAAAATATGCTTTATTTTTTAGAGCCGT
The DNA here is from genome assembly GCF_964165515.1 of Mesoplodon bidens. NCBI lineage: Eukaryota > Metazoa > Chordata > Mammalia > Artiodactyla > Ziphiidae > Mesoplodon > Mesoplodon bidens. The sequence continues at coordinate 67,789,427 of NC_138178.1, forward strand.
TTTAGATCCCCAGCATAGTTGAGAAGGTTCAGAGATTTCCCACATAGCCCTGCCCCCACAATGCACTGCCTCCCCAATTATGAACACCCTCACCAGAGTGGTATGTTTGTTACAATCGATGAGCCAACATTGCCAAATAATGATCAACCAAAGTCCATAGTTTACACTAAGGGTTCGCTTTTTATGTTGTACATTCTATGGATGTGGACAAATGTATAATGACATGTAAGCACCATTATAGTATCATACTAGCTTCACTGCCCTAAAAATCCTCTGTGCTCCTCCCATTTATCCCTCTCTCCCCCCAACTCCTGGAAACCACTGAACTTTACTGTCTCCATAGTTTTGCCTGGTCCAGAATGTCATATAGTTGGAATCATACAGCATGTAGCCCTCAGACTGGCTTCTTTCACTTAGTAGTATGCATTTAAGCTTCCTCCAGGTCTTTTCATGGCTTAATAGCTCATTTCATTTTAAGACTAAATAACATATCATTGTCTGGATATACCACAGTTTATTTATTTATTCATTCACCTACTCAAGAACATCTTGATTGCTTCAGAGTTTTGGCAATTATGAATAAAGCTGCTTTAAGCATCCATGTGCAGATTTCTGTCTGGACATAAGTTTTCAACTCCTTTGAGTAAATGCCAAGGAGTGTGATTGGTGGATTGTATGGTAAGAGGATGTTTAGTTTTGTAAGAAGCTGCCAAAGTGTCTTTCAAAGTGGCTGTTCCATTTTGCATACCCATCAGTAATGAATGAAGGCTCCTGTTGCTCTACATCCTTGCCAGATGTGGTGTTCTCAGTGTTCTGCATTTTGACCATTTACTAGGTGTGTGGTGGTATCTGGTTGTTTAAATTTGCAATTCCCTAATATCTTCTTTGTTGAGGTGTCCAAGGTTTTTTTGATTGGGTTGTTTTCTTTACTGTTAAGTGTCATTTGTATATTTTGGATAGCAGTCTTTATCAGGTATATCTTTTTTCAAATATTTTATGCCAGTCTGAAGCTTGCCTTTTCATTCTCTTGATTGATATGTTTTTAAAAAGAAATTCAAAAAAGTGGGTTTTGCAGGCAAGTTTCACCTAGCATACAATATCACTTATGAGCATGTATGTATGCATCTTAACTAGAGTATTAACTCACTAAATCTAGCAAAAATTTTTAAAAAATCATAACAGATTTAGTTTTCTAATGAAAAATAAGTTTTGTTTAACTTTAGAAAAATTCATTCATATAATTCATTCTATCAATATTAACAGAATGAAGGAGAAAAATCATACGATCATCTTGGTAGCTGGGGAAAAATCAGTTGATGGTATATAATACCCATTTGTGAAATAGAAGAAAACTTGTGTAACCTGATGTAAGGTGTTTACCAAAAGCTCATTTAATGCTGAAACATTACAAGTTTCTATATGTGGAACAAAATAAAGATACCCATTGTCATCACTTAAAAAATATATCTTAAGAATGATAAGAATCTTAAATAACAAGAAAAGTAAAAGAATGAAATATTAAGGGTTAGAAAGGAATAAACTAAATTACCATCATTCATCAACTATATGACTTTTTTCCAGTATTTGCAGGTGTTAAAAAGTATCAATAAATAAATCTAAGACCAAAATAAATGGTGAGTTGTATATTTACTTCTGGGAAAACTCAGTATCATAAAGATGTCAGAATTTCCCAAACTAGTCTGTAAATTTAATGTGATTCCAACTAAAGTCTCAACTGGGTCTTCATGGGACTGGACAAGTAGATCCTAGAACTTAACAATGATGAGTAAAGGGCCAAGGATAGGTAAGATAATTTTGAAACAAAAGAACAAAGTTGTCGGAGACTTGCCCTGCCAAATACCAACATTTCCATTAAGTTGTAGTGATTAAGATTATGTTGTACTGGATCAGGAATGGTCCTGTTGATCAAGGAACAATATTGGGAGCCCAGAAACTTGACACAGGCTTTGATAACATTATCCCATATTATTTATAACATTGTTATAATTCATCCAATGTTACATCCAATTGTTGTAATCCATGTTATATGCCATTTAACATATAAATTGGTAGGTAAAGAAAGGATCTTGAATAGATTCTTCTGGAAGCCTCCTGCTGATACCTAGATGTCTGCCTCCTGGGATCTCTGAAAGGTAGAAACGACCATGAAATTTCAGTTCTGCTCAAGACTTTTTGGTCATGGTCTGTGATAAGCCATCTTGCTATCATTTTAACACGTCCTTAACACATTAGAGTAAAATACAAAACAAAATCAAAATATCCAGAGAAAGGACTTACTACTCTCTTTTGAAATAAAATTAATCTATTCTCTACAGACTTTTTTCCTCTGAAACCTGGGCATCAGCGGTATCTTAACATGTAATTGGCAGCTTTTTTTTTTTTTTTTTTTTTGCTGTTACCAATGTATTGTTTTTATTTTTTTATTTTTATTTTTTAACACCTTTATTGGAGTATAATTGCTTTACAATGGTGTGTTAGTTTCTGCTTTATAACAAAGTGAATCAGCTATACATATACATATGTTCCCATATCTCTTCCCTCTTGTGTCTCCCTCCCACCCTCCCTATCCCACCCCTCTAGGTGGTCACAAAGCACTGAGCTGACCTCCCTGTGCTATGCGGCTGCTTCCCACTAACTATCTATTTTACATGTGGTAGTATATATAAGTCCATGCTTTTGTCTCCTTAGGTAGGTTTATTCCTAGGTATTTTATTCTTTTTGTTGCAGTGGTAAATGGGAATGTTCCCTTAATTTCTCTTTCAGATTTTTCATCATTAGTGTATAGGAATGCAAGAGATTTCTGTGTATTAATTTTGTATCCTGCTACTTTACCAAATTCATTGATTACCTCTAGTAGTTTTCTGGTAGAGTCTTTAGGATTCTCTTTGTATAGTATCATGTCATCTGCAGACAGTGACAGCTTTACTTCTTTTCTGATCTGGATTCCTTTTATTTCTTTTTCTTCTCTGATTGCTGTGGCTAAAATTTCCAAAACTACATTGAATAATAGTGGTGAGAGTGGGCAACCTTGTCTTGTTTCTGATCTTAGTGGAAATGGTTTCAGTTTTTCACTATTGAGAATGATGTGGGCTGTGGGTTTGTCATATATGGCCTTTATTATGTTAAGTTCCCTCTCTACCTACTTTCTGGAGGTTTTTTTTTTATCATAAATGGGTGTTGAATTTTGTCAGTGGCTTTTTCTGCATCTGTTGAGATTATCATATGGTTTTTCTCTTTCAATTTGTTAATGTGGTGTACCACATTGATTGAGTTGCATATATTGAGGAATCCTTGCATTCCTGGGATAAACTCCACTTGATCATGGTGTATGATCCTTTTAATGTGCTGTTGGATTCTGTTTGCTAGTATTTTGTTGAGGATTTTTGCATCTATGTTCATCAGTGATATTGGCCTGTAGTTTTCTTTCTTTGTGACGTCTTTGTCTGGTTTTGGTATCGGGGTGATGGTGGCCTTGTAGAATGAGTTTGGGAGTGTTCCTCCCTCTGCTACATTTTGGAAGAGTTTGAAAAGGATAGGTGTTAGCCCTTCTGTTAATGTTTGATAGAATTCGCCTATGAAGCCATCTGGTCCTGGGGTTTTGTTTTTTGGAAGATTTTTAATCACAGTCTCAACTTCAGTGCTTTTGATTAGTCTGTTTATATTTTCTATTTCTTCCTGGTTCAGTCTCAGAAGGTTGTGCTTTTCTAAAAATTTGTCCATTTCTTCCAGGTTGCCCATTTTATTGGCATATAGTTGCTTGTAGTAATCTCTCATGGTCCTTTTTATCTCTGCAGTGTCAGTTGTTACTTCTCCTTTTTCATTTCTAATTCTATTGATTTGAGTCTTTTCCCTTTTCTTCTTGATGAGTCTGGCTAATGGTTTATCAATTTTGTTTATCTTCACAAAGAACCAGCTTTTAGTTTTATTGATCTTTGATCCATGGCAGCTTTTATTCCTTAAAAGATTTAAGATAAATGGCACCTTAGATTGACAGTCTTTTGAGATAGATGGGTTTCCTCTTTCTTACTCATTTACTTCTTTTCTTACAATATTTTAAATTTTATTTTATTATTTTTATTGAGATACAATTGATATATATATATACAACATTTTCTGTTTACCGTGTACATTGTGTTGATTTGAGACACATATATATTGCAATATGATTACCATTGTAGCATTAGCTGACACCTCTATTCTCATCACATAATCATTATTTCTTTTTTGTGGTAGAGCAATTAAGATCATTTTTGCCTTTTTTGCTCTTCCCTCTCTCTCTTTCGAGGACCATGTGAGCTCAGAGGGAATGGGTCTGATGCCGCCTGAGACCCTGTTCATTACAGTCCTCACCTCATGAGCCCGCAGTGTGCTCTAGACAGCAGTGCAGTGTACTTGGGGTTTTTTGCTCAGAGATGGGGGTCAGTGTTGTGGGGCGAGATGAGCAGGGGCTGCACCAAGCTGGGATCGGAGGGCTCTGCTTCCAGGGCCAGGAGCCCTTTCCAGGGCTGGGATCAAGCACTGTGTCAGACCCTGTGGATGGGGAGCAGGAAACAGTCTTAGCCCAGACCACCGGGGTTCACCTGTGTCCCTTGAGCTCTGCCTGCCTGTGCTGCCATTGATGTCTGGAAGCACAGTTCGTAATCCTCCCCTAAGGATGGGCCCTTGGGTCCTGCAGGCATAGCCACCAGTGGTTAGCTCTCAAGCCCCTGTACTAGCCTTGCTGCTTGGGACAACATCTCATTCACCCCTGCTCCAGGCAAACCTCACCTTCATGAAGCCTCCCTCAGTCCAGTCTACCTCCAGGTGTGTAATCAGACTACACTCTCTGCTGAGGACACGCCCACCTTTCCTGGTAGGCTCACAGAACCTGTGAGCCTTCTGCCTATCCTTAGAGCCTGTCCAGATGTCCTCTGCTCCTGACTACTTGACGGATGACGTAGGACCTGCACCTTCAATATTGGGGTTAAATATCCCTCCTCTCCATGGGCACTTCTCAGTGGGAGTGCCCAGAGCTCTCCTCACACCAAGTGCAAGCTCACCTGTCCATCACTACCTGGACGAGGACCAAGGCTCCTGGAGGGAAGAGGTTTTGAGGGGAGTGAAGGGCCACATGCCAGGGTCGTAAAAAGTTCTGAGGGTGTATCCTGATCTCTAGTAGTCAAGAAAAAATATGTATGTTTGACTGTTTTCTGACAGTTTAATACAGAAAGTTTCAGGTGCACACCAGCACAGAGAGAAGAGTGAGCTGAGTTCTGTGAACCCACCCAGCCTCTAGGGTGACCAGAATCTGCTGGCTGCAAGACTGTGATACCATGTGGCCTCAAGGTCACTGTCAGCTGGCACCCAATGGGCATCACTGATATTGTTGCCTGGCAGGTCCTTGCAGTGGTTTTGGTCACTCATGTTTCACAGGGACTTCATCCCCTGCGTGTTTTCAGACTTAGATTTTAGCAACAGAACCCCTTTCCAAACAAACCTTATCTCCAGCCCTAATGGTTAAAACAGATGAAGTGGTATTAGCACATAATTATTACAAGAGTTTACTTTTATATCATTTACGTATTAAATCAATTTGCCCCTGGGAAAGAACCCTAAAACTTCCACAGTGAGTATTAAGATTTGAATTTTGATAATGATGACAGCGGTACATTTATCTCAATATTCTGTTTTGGTTGAACGGTATTCAGAAATCACTGAGTCACACAGGTAAGCTGTTGCTAATGGCAACAGATTTTTATCTTGTTTTTACCCATTTGCCTTGTGATCTCAAGAGTCTTTTCAATTAAATTGCTCCAAATCCATGGAGAAAGAGCTGTATGAATTTTTCTTTCTTTCAGAATTGAATCACTAACAGATGCCCACAGCCTTTATTATAAATATAAAAATCAGCCAAGACAACACCCAAGCTTAAAATAAGCAAAGCTATGCAAGCATCACACAGTGCTTTCTGCTGTTGCTGCTACGGGGTGGGGGGTGGGGGAAGAGGTGCCAAGGCAGAGGCAGGTTCTGTGCTGGAATTGTAGATCCAAATGTGAATTTTTTTAAAAAGAGCAATAATGCAAAAGTGAAATCTTACTGGGTGACTCATTTTCAAGAGTTTCAAATACATGCAGTATTCATGGCAAGAGGAGTTTTAGTTTCACGTCCACCGGAAAAGAAGTTAAATGGGCCACATGAATTAATACATTGGTAGTGTCTGAAGAGTTAAAATTTTGCAAACAATTATTTGAGTGTTTTTGGACTTTTATTAGCATTTTGAAACACAAGGAAAAGAAAATATTGGAATCAAACATTGGCAGAAATCTGAAGCACCTCCACAGAATCTTGGGGTTCCAGAGAACCTAATTTAAAAAGCAGGGTAAAACCCAGGGTGAGTTTGTGAAGGTCCACATCCTCAGATATTTGGTGCCCAGTCACTGTTTGTGTCTCATTAAGACAGTTGGGTACAGACTGCAGTCAAGCAAAGAATATTTACATCTTGAGCCTTTCTCCTCCTCTCTCTCCCTGAGTGTGTTTGGAAGTCAGGGGGTGGATATGTCCTTTTTCATCTCAGAGGATTATCTTTTTATTGTAGCTTAGTCTTCCTCCCTTCCTTCTTTCTTTAAGCTTCATCACATTTTTGTTTCATATTCAAACCTTGGCTTTCTTGTACAGTTTTTTTCCTGAAGTTTCTGGTGGCTTTTTTTAATGAAAGATTTTTGAAAACAGTGTGCCCTTAATCAAATCCACGGTGTTTTCCACCTTGTTGTTTCTTCTCTTCATTACTCTGAATCCACTTTACTCTCTTCAGAGACCCCTTATATCTTGCTGTAATTTAGACCCCGCCCCTTTTTCTAGACCCACTACACAGCTCATCATGAAAATTCCTTTTCCAGATCTTTAGGTTTAGTCTGAAAGTTTATTTCTTCTTCCTTAGTATTCACCCTCATTTTTCTGGAGCTGATGCTCAAGTCCATGACCAAGAAAATATACATAAGAAACAAGCTCTCTGGCACCTTAATGTTCTTAAAAACACCTTTCTTTGACTTCACCTTGGAGGGGTTTCTTTCAGCTCTACAATTTCTCTGTGTGATTTCTCTCCCTCCCACTACCCACCCCTGCCCCCATGTCTCTTCCGCTTCTGTTGAGTGCGTTTCCTTGGCCTTTACTCTGAGGCCCTCATCCTTTCGGTCTTACATTTCATCTCAGTGATTCTTATCAGCCGAACCTCCCACCAATTTATAAAGATGTATTTCATAGATTATGTTTTAACGTCCATATTGCCATTTGTTTTTCTAAATGCAACATCCTCTTGAATTTTTGTGAAGATATTACTTTTTTAAGAGGTAATTTTTCATTCCTTTCATTGACTGTTTCTTCTTGGATCTTTCTTGTCTCTGTCCTTGTCTTTCACAGCGAAGGCTGTCCTCAGATATCTCATGACGGTGAGTTTCCCCTTCAGAGGATTTTGGGAACAGAAAAGGCTGCAGAGGCTCTGTAGACGTGGGCAGCCCTTAGCAGATGTTCTCCAGTTGCTAAAATGAGGGAAGCTTAACTCGAGGTGCTGGCACCTTGACTGGCTGCCTACGTTTTCTTGAGGATGTTTACTTTTTTATTCACCTGTAGGGCGACATTTTTTTTTTTTAACATCTTTATTTGAGTATAATTGCTTTACAATGGTGTGTTAGTTTCTGCTTTATAACAAAGTGAATCAGCTATACATATACATATGTTCCCATATCTCTTCCCTCTTGCGTCTCCCTCCCACCCTCCCTATCCCACCCCTCTAGGTGGTCACAAAGCACCGAGCTGATCTCCCTGTGCTATGTGGCTGCTTCCCACTAGCTAACTATTTTATATTTGGTAGTGTATATATGTCCATGCCACCTTCTTACTTCATCCCAGCTTACCCTTCCCACTCCCCGTGTCCTCAAGTCCATTCACTACATCTGACATTTTAAGGATATGTTTTAATCAGGCATGGTAAAATGCAGACACAGAAATGACTGTCAGGATCAGGAAGGAAGGAAGTTTATCTTACAGTTCCCTGGAAATAGGAGCCATGCTTGCCGTACAGGGCCACACAGGGAAGCACCAGGGATGGTCAGGAGGCAGAGGGCGTGAGGGGAAAATGTGGTCAAAAGCCTTTATTGTGGTTTCCATGGAATGGAACTGTTGAGGCAGGGTAAGCAGGGCTAGGACCGGGAATGCCTTCAGCAGGCTTGGGTACATATGGCCTGTCCCTGTTTGTCTGGTACCTGGTCCTGGGGTGATTAGGGCAGGTGGATGGTGGCCAGGAGGGTGAGAGCTCCATAAAAGAGATGGTGGGGGTGTGGGCTCTGGATTGGTTGCTTTCCATTTGAGCAAGTTGTTTGCTGTCTCTAGGAATTGGCTGACCTGGGGGGTGGGGTGGGGGTGGGAATAGTCCCTCCAGGATCAGCAAGGCCCCAGATGTCAAAGTGTCAGAACACAGAAAATGAAAGACCTGGATAATAAGGGCTGTTGGTCTTAATTGTTTTTCCTTTCCGTTTTGTGTGCCCCCTTTAACCAGGTTGGTAACTCCTGGCTGTAGGAGGTTCTAACCATGGGCAGGGGGTGGGGCTGGAGTGCGTTCTTCTACACTTGAACCTAATTCTTCTGTTTCCACCTGTTCTCCTTCCTGTCATCACTAATCCTGGAGCCCCGTACTCCTTGGGGCTGCCCAGCTCCCCCATGCACCTGCAGCCTCAGTCACTCAAGATGGATTTCTCAAACACCAACTGAGCTTTAGACCCATTCAAGGGGCTGGAACTAGAGCCTTGAACACAGTGGGTCCAAATCCCACCCTTAAGGGCTGATAGAGGGGTGCTCTATCAGCCCACTCTTTATCTCCTGCAGATAGATTGAAATGTCTCATCTGCCAATGTCCTCCTAAGTTGTCTTCAGGTTTCATTTTTGCTAAGAGCTTTGTTTTATATGCATATGGAAAAAATCGGCATCCCTATGAAATGGAGGTGGGCATTGGTCTCTTCCCCCTGTGCTCTGGGAAGACCTTCCAGGTCAGCCACAGGTGGGGCTTTCAGACCGCCGCTGGCTGCCCCAACTGCAAGCAGCAGCCCCTCTCAGAGCTGCTCAGACTGCAGGAATAACTCCCCTAAGGGCATGGGGAACCCACTGCCCAGCCGGGCTGGCTCACGGCTCCTTCTCCTGTTTCCAGTGCTGATGAGCGCTTTGACGCCACGTTCCACACCAATGTGTTAGTGAATTCTTCTGGGCACTGCCAGTACATCCCTCCAGGTAAGTGCTGCTCCCTTTGTCCCCTGCAGTTAGACAGCATGAAGGAGGTTGGGGTGCCCGACAGTTCCCTCAGGGGCAGCGGCTGGCTCTGGGCTCTGAGCATCCGTAGCCTCCATGCACGCCCAGCCCTCCTGACTTCTTCTCCTCTGTGCTTGCATGTATTCCCTGAGCGTGGCAATGCCGTCTTCCTCTTTTTTGTCTTGGGATCATGGCTCAAGCTGTCTTTGCCAACACATGTCCTCTGTCCTTATTGTCTGTCCTGTGTTCTTTAAAGTTCATCCACAACTAAAACAAGTCTCCGTTGTCAGGTCATTTCTGTTCTCCTTATAGCCTGCAAGCCAACCTCCAGGTCATTTCCTCCTCACAGCCTGCGTTTTCCTTCCCACTGCACTTGGTACCTGGGTATGTGCTGCCCTCCAGTGTCGGGGTGAGATGGTGACCTTGCTGGGCTGGCTTCTTGTGTGCGTGCATTAAAGCCCACCTGCGTGTTAGAGGTGAGAACAGGTGGTTTCCAAGGGACTCATCAGTGATTTCTTCCTGAAAGATCTTCTCTCCTTCTCAGGCAGCTGATGGGTAACTGCTGGGGTTGAATCTCCTCCCATCATTCCTGTCAGTTCACAGGGCCCTGGGCTACTTGTGAGTGATCCATGCCATGGGAAACCCAGACTTTGTGCCCTCAAGATATTAACGGATTTTTAAAAATCTTCTAGATGATTTTTCACATGTTCTTTTCCAGGGTTATTTCCCCACTGCAACTGTTTGTTTAACTTCCTGTTCCTAGGCAGCCTGCAGCCACCTCCCCCCTCACCACCAACACCTATACCACACACAGACACACACACACGTGCACACACACACGTACACACGTCACCCACTAACGCCATACATACACACCACACATATAGACACATCACACAAAAAACATACCACACACTATGCACACACACACCACACACTCTCACAGACACACACACACACACACATCCTCCAACAGTCAGCCCCATCTTGTGCCCTTGGATTCATCTCACAGCTCACAGCAAAGCTGGCTTTGCCTCCTGGGTTGTTGTTTACATGCTCTTTCTCATTAGCAGAGGATAAGAGTCCCGAGGGCAGGATCTGTGTTTATTCCCATTAGAACCACCCTCATCAACCAGCGGCCTGGCCCACATGTAGGTAAACGAACGCATCAGGGATTGAACCTGTCACAGGCAGATACCATCCATTGTGGTCTGAGGAGATGGAAGGACTCCAGACTTTCAGGTTTTCTGTCTTAAACCTTGTGCTTCCTTGCTTCCTCCTCAGCCCCTCCTCTCCTCCCCAAGGCCACGCAAGCCTTCCTCCTAACAAAGACCTCGGGGATGGGTCTTCCATCACTGGAACACTCTTTTATACCAGGACTAGAAGTTGCAGCTTCTCTCATGAGAACTATTTTGGAAAACGACCTCCAGCAGTCATCAGCGTAGAAGAATACTGGGCTACGGGTTGTTTTGAAGGCTGAGGCTATTTTCAGCCACAGGAGCAGTACTCCTGACCCCAGAGCCCTCTGTGCAGCAGCCACTTTGGGGCCAGTTCCTACATCCCAGCCTCCATGGCCCCTGGAGTCTGTCAGGAGGGCACATTAAGCTTTGACTGTGGGAGTCTCCCCTACTCTGGTCTAGAGAGTGTGGGGTTGTCTGGTTTAGGGCAGCAAGACTGCGCCTGGGGTCTCGTCGACCTGAACTGGGAAGCTGCTCTGCTCCAGCAACTAAACGGGCAAAAGATGCTTCAGATGCAAGCTTTGAAATAGGAAATGACTTATTAGGAAATGACTTCTTTCCCTTGTCATATTTTTATTTTTAATAGCATTATTGAAGTATAAGTTACGTATTAATACAATTGACCCATCTTAAGTGCACGATTCAATGATTTTTAGTAAATTCACAGAGTTGTACGACCACGACTGCAATCTAGTTCTAGAACATTTTCCATCACCCCCCAAAGATCCCTTTTGCCTGTTTGCGGTTAATCCCCACCCTCACTGCCGGCCCGAGGCAACCACTGACCTGCTTTCTGCCTCTAGAGAGTCTCTTTTTCTGGTCATTTGATAGAAATGGAATAATACAGTGACAGTTTCATTTTCTCCCGGCAGTGAGAGTTTTGGGGGATTCACCCCATTAATGGGAGGGCAGTGTCTATAATGACTTCCAGATTCTTGCGGACATTGGATGTAATGCCGCAAATCCTGTTTAAAGGGACTTGAGGAGACAGGAAGTTTATTATCCTTTCCCAGCTTGACTTAGGGTGGGTGGGGTGTCCCTGTTAGCAAGTTGAGTCCCTCCATTCATTGTTTTAAATTTGGAAGCAGAAATTTACAGAGCGTCTGCCCTGTCCCTGTGAGCACTGGGACCCTTAGCTATTTGTGCCATCACTGCCTTCTGGTCTTTCTCTGGGCAGCAAGGAGCACATGGGCATAAATGGCTGGTGTGGGCTTATCTCAGTGACCTGTTGGGAAATTTACTCCCAACTTGTCCTGTCCCTCTTTTCAGTGGAAACTCTAGCTTTTGTCCAAACACTACCTCTTCAACTAAAACCTATTAGGTTTTGTTCTGTTTATAATCTAGAATTCAGACTAGTTAAAATTATCTTCCATATATATTTCTAGATAACCAAGTATGTCCTCAATTTTTAACCTAAAGAAAATGCTTATCCTGCCCCTCACCACACACAGTCACACAGACGCACACAGACCTTTCAGATTCTGTTTCTAAGCTCTTCATCATTTTTATCAGCTTCTATAGGATTTTTTCACATTCTTTACATCTCTCTTACTGTTTAGAATTTGGAGATGCACATGCATGGCAAGAGCAAGTTTACAGAATGTTTAATTCTTTGCCCAGAAATCTCTCAGAACAGAAGATGTCGATGTAGCCTTTGAAACGTAAAAGACAGTAAAGCTTCAGCTGAACTTCTTTTCTAGAGATTTTTCCAGAAAGACCCAGCTTGTCCTGGGCAGGTCTAGTTTGTACGGGCAGGATGGGCTGAAGCCTCTCTGGTCACACCCAGGTGAGAGGCCCCGGTACTCACACTGCCTCCTCCTGAAGGGATCTCAAATGGTCCAGGGGATGTGTGCACAGCATTGATTGTGAGACATGCAGAGCATCAGAAATGATGCATCGTTTAACCTGCTTGATCAGGCTAGCAAGCTTTTCACTCCATGAAGAGTAGGCTTTGTGTGTTATGAATAGTGTATGGGATGGAGACCAAGGGATTGCTGTGCATTTATTTTAATTTTTTCCAGCATTATTGAGGTGTAGTTGACAAATGAAATTGTAATATATATATACACATACACATATATGTGTATAATATATGTATGTATATACATGATATATATGCATATGCATGTATATATATATATATATACACACACACACACATGCATATGTATATATATTGTGAAATCATTTATTTCCACAATCAGGTTAATTAACACACCCATCACCTCACATAGTTAATTTCAAGTATAGAATATTATTAACTGTAGTCACCATGCTGTACATCAGATCCTCAAAATGAATCCACCTTATAACTGAAAGTTTGTTCCCTTTTTGATCAACCTCTCCCCCATTTCCCCCACCCTCCAGCCCTTGGCAACCACCATTCTACTCTGTTTCTGTGAGTTCAACTTTTTTTTTTTTAATTCTTCATGTAAGTGATATTATACAGGATCTTTCTTTCTGTGTGTGGCTTATTTCACTTAGCATAAAGCCCTCCAGTTTCATCCATGTTGTTGCAAATGGCAGGATTTTCATCTTTTTAAAGACTGAATAATATTCCATATAATCCACATAAATTTGATTTTATGTATATACACACACACACACACATATATATACATATATACATATATATATATATATATATATATAATACTTTATCTGTTTATCCATCGACAAACACTTAGGTTGTTTCCATGTCTTGGCTATTGTGAGTAATGCTGCAGTGGGGTGCAAATATCTTTGTGGGATACTGATTTTGTTTCCTTTCCATGTATACCCAGGAGTGGGATCGCTGGATCATTTTTAGTTCTTTTTGTAATTTTTTGAGGAGCCCCTGTACTGTTTCCATAGTGGCTGCACCAATTTACATTCCCACCAACAGTGTGAGACTGCTGTATGTTTAAAGCAGGTCTCAGCCAGCTTCCATCTTGGTCTGTCTCATTGCCCACGTAGGCATCTTCAAGAGCTCCTGCTACATTGATGTGCGATGGTTCCCCTTTGATGTGCAGCAGTGCAAACTGAAGTTTGGGTCCTGGTCTTATGGAGGGTGGTCCTTGGATCTGCAGATGCAGGAGGCAGACATCAGCGGCTATATCGCAAATGGAGAATGGGACCTTGTGGGTAAGCCCAGCAAAGACGTGATACTGGCAACATAAGAGGAAGCTGCTTTATTACTGTGCTTGCTTAAAAAGTTTGGGATTTTCCACTCTGCTTTTCAGCATGAGCATTTATTGAACCCTGCAACATTCTCCATGATTTACTGAGAGCTCTAGGATGAGAAACAAAAAACAATTAGAAAATTCAGTGCTTTCCATAAGGAACTTGCAGTTATGGTAAGGTCAGTGCTAGTACGGGCATCTCTACATTATTCAAATCTGCTTCATCCCTAAAATCAGGTGGAACAGCAAATTGTAGTTGATGGGAACCTATATTTGATGATTTTAAATAGAAAACGATAACTACATTTATAATGGTGTCGAGTTTACAATGTATTATTTATAATAATGGTGTCTTAGTCTGTTCAGGCTGCTATAACAGAATACCATAGACCGGGTAGCTTATAAACAACAGACAGTTATTTCTCATAGTTTGGAAGCTGCGAGTCCAAGATCAAGGTGCTGGCAGACTCAGCGTCTGGTGAGGACCTGCTTCCTGGTTCATAGACAGCTGTCTTCAAGCTGTGTCCTCACATGGCAGCAGGAACAGGGGAGCTCTCTGGGGTCCCTTTTATAAGGGCACTAATTCCATTCCCAAGGGCTCCCCCTCATGACCTAATCACCTCCCAAAGGCCTCACCTCCAAATAACCATCACTGTGGAGGTTAGGATTTCAACATATGAACCTTGCGGGGGACACATTCAGTCTAGAGCACATGTAATTTGAATACATAAAAAACCTGCCAATTTGTTCAAATATCACTAAGATACCCTTAAATAAATCTATAATAAACCTAAAGTGTTTATTCAGACAACAATTAGCCAGTTTTTTGCACTTAACAAATTCCATGGCTCTGTGTGTGTGTTATAACCCCTTAAAATAAACTGCTTCCTTTTATTCAATGGTGTTTCCTTTCTTCCCCTGGAACTGAAGGGATCCCTGGCAAGCGGAGTGAGAAGTACTATGAGTGCTGCAAAGAGCCATACCCGGATGTGACCTTCACTGTCACCATCCGCCGCAGGACCCTGTACTATGGCCTCAACCTTCTCATTCCCTGTGTGCTCATCTCTGCCCTGGCCCTCCTTGTGTTCTTGCTCCCTGCAGACTCTGGGGAGAAAATCTCCCTGGGTGAGTACCGGGTCTGAGCTGGGATGGGAGGGCCCTGCCTTGAGGGTGGCAGTCTGGGCTCTAGGTGCAGAGATGTCCAGGGCCCACTCCATGCATCCCAGCCCAGGGTGGCTCCCTGACACCACAGCCCGCTGTGCAGGATGGCCAGGCCCTCTTGAGATTCCACAGGCTCCTCTGATCCTGCAGAAAGGATGGGGATGCCCAGGGAAGAACCGATTCCTCCATGAGGGGCCTGTGCCTTCTCCCCTTCTGCCACCCCACCCCACCCCACCCCACCCCACCCCACCCCTTGGTGACAACCAGCTGGAATTCATTGTGGACAGGACACAGTTTAGTTTAATATAGTATCAGCTTGCATTTATATATGGCCACTGTAATTTCTGATGATCCTCCAATAGGAAGATAAGAAAACTATGATTTAGATTGGTGAAATGAGCTCCACAGCATCTCAAAGAGTTACTAAAGATCCTATTTGGTACACATAGAAGTCATTCTCAAACCTATAACTTCTGACTGTGAGTGTCAACTGAAAAAAAATGTTCAACCGAAAAGTTAAGAATGATATTTTATTTGGTGGACTTTCTGAGGACTTCAAGCCTGAGACATAGCATCTCAGATAGTTCTAGGGACGGCTCTGAGGAGGGAAGGGAGGAGCCAGGGTATATAGGAGTTTTTGCCACAAAGACCAGGTAGTCAAAACATCAAAAGGTTACTGCTGATTAAAGAAAACCAAATACCTCAAGTTAATGAATTTAGTGCTTTTCTGTGTATGGGAAGATGCAAGAGTCTGGGCTCACTGAAATCATTCCTCAGCTCTCTGGGGCCAGTATCCTGTGTTTTCTCATCCTGAGTCCCCTCAGGGTGCACCACTGGGGAGGCTGTAATGTGATGGCTTGATGGCTGCAACATCCTTTGTTTACTGATATGGCAGGTGATATTTTTCATTCATGCAAGAGCCTCAGGCACATTAAATGACCTATCCAAGGTTACGCAGCTAGTAAGTAGAAAAGTTAAGAACAAAAGCCAGGTCTTCAAACTGTATATTTTCTTTTTCCTGCTACATGAAACTACCTCTCGATACTAATGTAATAAAGAAAATGAGAGATACATGTGCTGAGGTCAATGATTTATTTTGAGTTGTTCTTCTAAAGTTCTGGCTCCTAAGTTTGTTTTCCCAGGAACTCCTCTGGGACTCCAGTAAATGACACAGACTGTCCCCAGAAAGATGCCCATTCCCATCAATATAGAAAACCGTGCATTTGGTTTCAGGAATATCATGGCCACCACCATCCCTCCCTCCACACCTCCTTTGGCTCTTGGGCTGGATGGAGTTCAGGCCTTACCATCTGTTCTGTCTCAGGGGCCACTGTATGTCTCTGTTCCAGGGATCACAGTTTTACTCTCTCTTACCGTCTTCATGCTGCTGGTGGCTGAGATCATGCCTGCGACCTCTGACTCAGTGCCCTTGATAGGTAAGCAAGCATCCAGCTCCTCTAAAGACATGGGCTTAGTGCCTGGGATTTTGCAGCACAGGCAGAGAGTAGAAACGTGTCCCAAAGGACCCCGGAGAGCTGCATGGCCCCCCTTTCCTTCTGTGACGAGATGACTTGCTGTAACTACTCAGAGTTGACCCATGGCCTCTGCTCACCTGGCACATAGAAGGGGAGGGGGAGTCTGGCTTTGTGGTTTGGCCTTAAGATGCAGAAATGCCCCCTTTTCTCCCACAATGCCCCCCTCACACTTGTTACGGAGCCAGAGATTTTTACCATTAAAGATTCATTATTTTAGCTTGAGTCACTGTTTTTCCACAAATTATTTGTTACACGTTAACTCTCAGCCATTGTTTCTTGAGATAACTCAATGTCTCTGTAGAAAGTTAAAGCTTGTGAGGGAAGGTGAAGAGGACAAATATGTTTTGGCCACATGTTGGGCTGTGCCCCGCAGGCCTGCAAGCCCTATACTTGCCCAGACTCAAGACTGAAGAAAGAGTCCAGAGACAGGACATCAGTTGTTTGGTAGATGGGAGACCTTACACATCTGAAGCAAAAGGGTCCTGGAGTGACACCCCACCAGTTATCTAGGGGAATTGAAGTCAGATTGGCCCATCGGTTACCAGGGAAACCAGCAGAGGGGCACAGCCCTCTTAGCCCCTTGGGCTAAGTACCTTCAAGGGATGGAGGTCTTCCCTTTGTTAAACTATCAAAGGGGAGCCATTCTGAACTAAAGATTAAACAATCACTAGCTTCGGGGCAGCGGGACAAGGATGTAGGTATTTACTGATTAGGCTCTGCAATTAGGGGGGAAAGTCAGTCATGTGAGTAGGGTGTGGGTGAAGCAGGGACTGGTCCAGCAGGGGATGCACAAACCACACACAAATGCAGGTGTAACGATGACCTTCTGCCCAAGGAAGGATGACAGAAACAGGAGGCAGCATCACCTGTTGCTGTGAACCTCCCTGGACTGAACTGGAATTAGCAGGAGCGTGCCGAGGGGTGCTCAGTGGCCCAGAGGTTAGGACCCAGTACCCTGGCCACTGCAGCCAGGGTTCTGTTCCTGGTCAGGGAACCAGACCTCCAAGCCAGTTGTGAGGACAGGAAGCAAACATTCTGCCAATAGATACTAGTTTTAATGAGAGTCCCCTCTCCCATTTGGCGGTGGAGGTCAGAAACAGGAAAGCGGTATACCGGTGGCAGTCCTGTGTGGTTAACCAGGGGTAAGTAGGATTGGGGGGCATTGCATGATATCGCCAAGCTTCATAAATTAAGAAGCCAAGGCCCTTCTTATTGGAGGTTTCTGGATGTGTAATATTTTGACCAGAGAGACTGTTGGTATAAAAAGCCTCTGAGGGTGTCATATTTCTCTCCGTACCATCCTGGAAGCAAGGAACCGTCTTTCAACCTGACATTCTGACCCCATCCTTTCTACCTTCTAGCACAATGCTTTCAATAGAGACCTGCAGCAGAAACCACCCTTAAAGGGGCAGTCGGCAGGCCCTGTTGTGTCTGATGAACCCACAGGCTTCGTTGGTGCATAGCCCACATCTAGAAGGATGGGATGCTGTTGGCCTTTGACCTCTGTTGTTGAGATTTCAGCTGTGGGATCCAGTCAGCCTGGATCCCTCCTTAGGTCGTTGTATTAGTCTGCTAAGGCTACCACAGTAAAATTCCACAGACTGGGTGCCTTACACAGGAAAAATTTATGTGCTCACAGTTTTGGAGGCTGGAAGTCCAAGGTCAAGGTGCCGGCAGGGTTGGTTTCTCCTGAGGTCTCTTTCTTTGTCTTGCAGATGGGCACCCTCTGCTGTGTCCCCACATGGTCTTTCCTTTGTATCTTCACATCCCTGTGCCTCTTTGTGTGTCCAAATTTCCCCTTCTTATAATAAGGACACCAGTCAGATTGGACCAGGTGCCACACTAACAATCTCATTTTAACTTAATTCCCTCTTTAAATGCCCTCTCTTCAAACACAGTCACATTCTAAGGTACTTGGGGTTTACAGCTTCAACATATAAGTTTTAGGGGGACACAGTATGCAGCCCATAACAGTCACAGTTTGGTCCCCCCTCCCTTCCCTTCCCAGAGGTCCCTGATGCTGATGTTAAGTCTCAAATGTCCACCTCTGGTAGCTCCTTGTAGGTTCCTCTTGGTCTCCATGGGAGAGCAGTGAGTTCATGCCTGTCTGGAGGGCAGGAGGTGTTTTTAACCAAGTGTGTGGCTGCACACTTAGCCTTGTACCAAGATGCTTTCTTTAAGAGCCCAGCCCCTTGGTGGTTGGCCACACTGAAGCTTTGTTTGTTTGTTTGCATTTATGTTAGGATAATTTATTCTGTTGCTTAGAGAGGCATTGTGTGTATATATTTTTTGTTTCATTACTTTTTAATACTGTTTTTATACTTGAATCCATCTTTGCTTCTAATCCCTTTTTATTTTATTTATTTATTTTATTGATTTACAATGTTGTGTTGGTTTCAGGTGTACAGCCTGATTCTTTTCCCTTATAGGTTTTTACAAATAACCTACGATTATTACAAAATATTGAGTATTGTTCCCTGTATAGTACAGTAGGTCCTTGTTGGTTATCTATTTTATATATAGCCGTGTGTATGTTAATCCCAGCCTCCTGATTTATGCCTCCCCCACACTGAAGGCTTACTAATCAGAGTTGGCAGTTAAGGAATGCCCACCCATGCCAGCTTTCTCCTATACCCTTGGCCCATAAAATTGCTAATCCTTGTGCCAACCCTTCAGAGAAGGCATTTCCATCCCTGTTATACCGGTGAAGAAGCTGAGGCCCAGAGAGGCTGAGTGGTCTGTCCAAGCTCACAGACGGCCACCAGTGGACCCGGTGGGGAAGCTCCATGCTGCTTCTCACCTGGTCCAAGGTGGAGAAACGCATCCTTGCCCATCAGAGCTGAAGCTGATGTTCTCAGCCTGAAAAGACACTGCAGCTGACCTCTTCTTCCAGCTGCACAGCTGGCACTCCCCACCCCTGTGGCTCTCAGTAAGTAGATGGGGCCAGACTCTATCATTAGTAGAGTCATTTTCCAGGTCTGATAAGTCAGCCGGTGGCACCCGGATCTGCCCTTGCTAGATCCCTGAAGCCTGTCTGTGGCCTACAGTCATCACAGTGGTGATCACACCTTCTGTGTCCAGGTGGTTTCAGTTCTGACAATGGTGCTTTCTCATCGGACAACCTTATCACCATCCTGTGAGGTGCAGTTAGCTTTCACTGAAGGGTGAGGCAGGCAGGGTTCCCAGCAGTGCAGTCAGCTGGTGAGGCCGCTCAGCAGGGTGGGAGGAGGAGGTCTGTGTGCTCTGGATTGGCATCTGCCCTCCAGGAATGTGCGTGGTGGGCTACAGGCCTGGAGGGGGTCCTGCTCTGTTCTTGGGCATTGCTCCCCAGCCCCTGGTTGTCAAGACACAGTCTGGGTCCCCTGCACTGAGCCATGGTGACCCGCTGTGACCTAGGCCCCAGGTCTCCCCTGCATCTGCTCTCTCTGCAGCCCAGTACTTCGCTAGCACCATGATCATCGTGGGCCTCTCCGTGGTCGTCACAGTGATCGTGCTACAGTACCACCACCATGACCCCGACGGTGGCAAGATGCCCAAGTGGGTGAGTTCCTCCCCACCTCCTCCACCAGAGGGGGGTCAGGGCTGCTCCCCAGAGGAGGCTCTGAGGATGACTTATCTATTTTAAAAATCCCACAAACAGCTAGCATTGCTAAACAAAAAGCTGCAATTTCTTACCTGTCTGCATATCTCTGCATCCAGGGCAGTATGGTGAATGCTTTTAGGGTCCCATGGGGCTGTCCTTACAATCTGATATCCCAGAGCAGGGCTCAGGTCGAACACTATGCACCTTTCACTGGACAGTGTTTCTAAACCTCCTTTTTGCATGTACACTGTTAGAAGCAACACACAAGATGAGCACACAGCTGCAGGTTGGATCTTCAAAACAGAATGGGGAGTGAAAAGAGTAAGAAATAGAGTGAACAGTGTACAAATATATACAATCAGTTGTCAATGAAAATAATCAATAAACTATCAATAAGAAGAATAGAAAAGAGTTTTATTTGAGTCAAACTGAGGACTAGCCTGGAAGCCGGCTTCCCAGATTAATCTGAGAAGCTGCTCTGGAGAAGCAGGGTTTTCAGCACAGTTTTATATCCTGTCAGAACAAAGAACATGAAATGAGTCGGGGTTACATTTCTTCAAGGTAAACAAAACAAAACAAAAACACAGATTAGCACGTACACGACGAGTCAGCATGGCCTTGGCGCCTGAGAAGGGAGTCTTATCATCGGAGGACCAGCATTGGTGTTCCAGGAAGAGAGGAATTTAATCTTTATTTTTATCATGGACATTCTTTACTTCTGGTCAATGTGCCCTTTTCTCTAATAATTAAAGCAGATGCCTGTTTGATAGGCCACAAACAGGCTATTTTAGTTAGCATCAAATTCAAGTTAACATGTATAAGCCAGAATGACTTCCCTATATCTCAGTATGTGAAACTTTCTTTTATCACAATACACATAGGAAGGTGGTTTAACCAAAAGCCTATAAAATAAGGTGTAAGTAGTTAACAGTGGGGAAGGAGGATGGGATAAAAGGAAATGGATGGATGGGACTTCCCTGGTGGTCCAATGGGTAAGACTCTGTGCTCCCAATGCAGGGGGCCCAGGTTTGATCCCTGGTCAGGGAACTAGATCCCACATGCCGCAACTAAGAGTTCGCATTCCACAACTCAAGATCCCGCACACGGCAAAGAATATCCTGAGTGCCGCAACTAGGACCTGGTGCAGCTAAATAAATAAATAAATATTAAAAACAAAAAAGGAAATGGATGGTAAATAAATGTTTGTCATCTGAGCCCAGGTCAGGCCACATGGTCCCAGTGCCTCCTAGCACTGATGTGTTGTGGCGTGTGCTGATGCTTCCCCAGCCATGGGCCATGCTCCTTTGGAGTCCAATGTCCAAAGCTCTACACCACCCTCGCCAGGCACTTGGGAAAACTTGGTTGGGGGACAAGCAGGGCCTGGACTTTCCCCGCCTCACTTGGTGTGACCAAATCCCCGGCAGGGCAGAGCTGCCCCCCAACCCCTCACCCCACTTCTTACTTGGGCCCCACAAACCCTCCAGTCTTCCCATCGAGAGAGCATGGCTTAGGGACAGTTGGGAGCTAAAGAAGCCCTCTCATGCCAAAACAAGCCTGTCTTTGCAGACCCATAAAAATTGCCTCCAAGTTCAGAGTCAATTTAGGACTCACCAGTGCACTAAATGTAACTGCAAGATGTAAGATGCATTCCCTTAATCTCCAGGAGCAGGGAGTTCTTGGCCCTTCAAAAACATCCATTGTGCAATAATTTACAGTTACCCAAAAATTAACTTAGGCAAGACCACTTTTTTTTTTTTAAGAAATTGGCTTTACACAGTGACTGCCCTTGACTTCTTTTCCACAGCAAATCCTTACACTTAATAATTCTCTCGTGGCATTAGCATTGGGCTCCCCAAAATGGTGCCACCTCCCACATGGGTCACATCACCACAGTCTGCGGGCTTGTTTTGAGAAGTGCCTCCCCCCTCAACAAAAGAAGCTGAGATACATTTGCACACATTCACCTACATTCTCATCTGACTTCCTTATAACTCTGATACACTTTCTTGTCTGTCCACCCACTTGTTTGCAATAACATTTACATGTTTCAGAAGTCAAAATCAAAGAATTATACATGGGCTTCCCTGGTGGCGCAGCGGTTGAGAGTCTGCCTGCCAATGCAGGGGACACGGGTTCGTGCCCCGATCCGGGAAAATCCCACATGCCGCGGAGCGGCTGGGCCCGTGAGCCATGGCCGCTGAGCCTGCGCGTCCGGAGCCTGTGCTCCGCAACGGGAGAGGCCACAGCAGTGAGAGGCCCGCCTACCGAAAAAAAAAAAAAAAAAAAATTATACA
Source organism: Mesoplodon bidens (assembly GCF_964165515.1). NCBI lineage: Eukaryota > Metazoa > Chordata > Mammalia > Artiodactyla > Ziphiidae > Mesoplodon > Mesoplodon bidens. The sequence goes on from NC_138178.1 coordinate 67,811,693, forward strand.
TAAGGAACTCCTGCTCCCATTCCTGCCCCTCCCCCTACTTCCACCACCAATTTCTAACCATTTCAGTTAATTTCTTTTTCCTTCCAGTGTTTATGCAGATGCCAAAATATAAACACATATTCTTACTCTGTTTTGACTGATGTAAAGACAAGGGGATTAAGGCAGTAAGATACAAAACCATTTTTAATGATGTGGTAGCGCTCTACTGTTCTGGAAAACTCTGAATTAAGAGCATATGCTGATTATTCACCTTTCAGCGCAAGAGCATGTTAAAGCCAATGGTGCAAAGCAGATATGAAACTTGTATTTCTCTTTCACTTTATATAACACACCGCGTTTTTTTTTTTCTTTCCATGTGTATATGAAACATAAACAGCCTCCGAGGGGCTTTCATTGTGATCTGTTGCCATGAAGAAGACACTGCCGGTGCAGTGGCATTATGTGACATTCACACAGCCAGAAACAAAACCATAACCTAACAGCAGAGGTCACAAGCACAGTCTGAGAAGTGCCAAGAGGATAATCTCATCTTCTGAGATGCTTTAGCCTTGAAAGATAATGATTTAGGCCATGAAATTCAAAATAGATTTAGCTTGAGCTATGCCCCAGGGTATGTGCAGACCCCCACTTGGCAGGCACAGCCCTGGATCTGAGGCTCAGCTGTCCCTTCCAGGCTGCCTCTGGGTTTGGGCACACTCACTGCCCCATGTGCTCCCTTGAGCTCTGGCCCCAACTTTCTGGTGCCTTCTGAGTTGGGGTTTGGCTAAAGTCACAGGGGGCTTGCAGAGAACCTAGCAGACCCCTTTATAGATGAGGCTGTGGAAGTCTGAACACATTGGGTGACTCAAACTCACTGTGTGACCTTGACCCAATTTCTTTGCCTCTTTGAGCCTCAGATTCTTTTTTTAAAATTTATTTTATTCAAGTATAGTTGATTTACAATGCTGTGTTAGTTTCTGGTGTACAGCAAAGTGATTCAGTTACACATATACATATATATTCTTTTTCAGATTCTTTTCCATTATGGTTTATTACAGGATATTCAATACAGTTCCCTCTGCTATACAGTAGGACCTTGTTGTTTAACCATTCTATATATAATGGTTTGCACCTGCTCACCCCAAACTCCCCACCACCTCCCCCTGAGCCTCAGCTTCTTTATCTGTAAAATGGGGGAATTATACTCACTTCACTGAACCCTGAGATGCCCAGGTGAGATGGCTTGTCTTGAGCCTCACGTGGAGTGTCCACATGGGGCTGTGTGTTTCTGCTCCTTACTGATCCTGGAAAACAGAGTTTGCAGTTTGGCTTTTCCAGGCTCTGGAGGTATGTCCATAGGGTGTGGGCAGGATAAAAAGTGCTGCCTATGATGGACAGAGGGTGATCTTTACAGCTGCTGCAAAACTGCTCTTACGCCTTTTTGTTCTTTTCATTGCTGTCTCCAGACCAGATAACTGCAGTTATCTTTGATAAGTGTCATAAAAATGGTTACCAAAACAAGGGTGGCAGACACGAATTTCACAACTTGCTGCCTGCACTTACAGATGGGAAGCATACCTGCTACACTGCTGATGGAAATTTGCCTACAATCATAAACCAAAATTCAAATCAGTATCTGGATCATTTCAGGGAAAGGGCTCACTTTTCTTGCACTTGCCTAAATAGGCTTGCAAGAATTTTTTAAAAGCTGGATTGAGGTTTCACAAGGCTCCCTTCTTTTTATTAGAAGGGAGAAACAAATCTCTCCAGCATCTTCTATGCATGCAGGCAATGTATGTTTATAAAACACTTTAGGCCAGAGGTCGGCAAACTGGCCCTGGTGGCCAAATCCAACCTGCCAACTGCTTTTGCAAATAAAATTTTATTAGAAAAAAAAAGCCTCTTTGCTCTTTTGCATGTATGGCTGACTTTGCACTATATCAGCAAAGCTAAAATATTTACTGTTTGGCCCTTTAAAGAAAGTCTGCCAACCCCAGCTTCAGACTTTTCACAGCATTTTGTCTCATATCATCTCCTTCAGTCTTCACTGCAGCCTAATGAGTTACGTTAGAGTTTCCTAAACTCCCATGGTTCACAGAACCTTTCATGTCTCGGGGTTTGTTTGTTTGTTTGTTTTTTCCCACAGAGCACCTAGGACAAGAGGAATACCTAACGGTTCTGATATTTAAACAGGTCAAAACAACTTACTAAGTACTTATACCCCGACAGCTTAGCACCTATTGGCACAGCAAACTTCTCTCATCTTGGGAGCATGCTACCCTCCTTGTCTGTTCCATGAGGACTCTTGGCACTTGCCTTTTATCAGGACAAGTTCCAAAATCTACTTTGCAAGGATAGGACATCATGCAAGGAATGCAGTGATCTAATGTGACAGTCTGAACTGCTTCAGGCTAGGGGTGCACACAGTGTCTGACACATGCCACAGAGTTGCCCTTGAAACTTCAACATCTCCAGGGGTGCCCTTGTGAGTTTGTCACCGCATACTGGCGTATCTCACAGGGAGTTAGAGTTGGTGGTCCCTAGTTCCAGATGAGGAAGGACCAGAGAGGGTGACTTGCTCTGTTCCCCAGCTCAGGGCTCTCTTTAGAAGACAGCCCTCTCCTCCCACACAGGCTGTCCTCCTTGAAATGGCAGTGTGCGCATAGTTCCTTCCCAGGGTGATTTTCTGTATTGCTTTGTCATTGCCTCACATTCAATTCAACCATTGTACCCCATTGGCACTGCTTGCCTGTGTAAACTCGCCTGGGAAGGCCTGGGGACCTGTCACCCCTAGGGTCCACCCCCACGAAGTCTAGCTGGTATCACAGCATCCCCTTGGACGGATCAGCCGTGCGCCCTTCCCGCCCATCCTAACGGTGTGCTGTCTCTGCAGACGAGAGTCATCCTCCTGAACTGGTGTGCCTGGTTCCTGCGCATGAAGAGACCGGGGGAGGACAAGGTGCGGCCGGCCTGCCAGCACAAGCAGCGCCGCTGCAGCCTGGCCAGCGTGGAGATGAGCGCCGTGGCGGGGCCGCCGGCCACCAACGGCAACCTGCTGTACATCGGCTTCCGTGGCCTGGACAGCGTGCACTGCGCACCCACCCCCGACTCCGGGGTCGTGTGCGGCCGCGTGGCTTGCTCGCCCACGCACGATGAGCACCTGCTGCACGGCGGCCAGCCCTCGGAGGGGGATCCGGACCTGGCCAAGATTCTGGAGGAGGTGCGCTACATCGCCCACCGCTTCCGCTGCCAGGACGAGAGCGAGGCCGTGTGCAGCGAGTGGAAGTTTGCGGCCTGTGTGGTGGACCGCCTGTGCCTCATGGCTTTCTCAGTCTTCACCATCCTCTGCACCATCGGCATCCTGATGTCGGCGCCCAACTTCGTCGAGGCTGTGTCCAAAGATTTCGCTTGACTCCGTCCTGGCTCCCGGCATGTAGGAAACGCAGAGATGGGCAATGACGTTGGCTTAGGGAGAACTTGGGGGTGCTGATTCCACAGCACCGTTAAACCAGAGGACGCAGATGTACCCTATCGCTGTCATGTCGGTTTCAGTTTACTTGTTACTTTCAGTAATAGGATCTCAGCACGTTTCTGTTTAACCCTCTTTGATGGGCCACTCGATATCCTCCGAGCATCCTTATAGTCAGCAGGACCCTGGAGAGGTCGTTTTGCCCATTCTCCACTGCCTGGTGTGCCCTTCAAAGAGGTTCGGGTAGCTCAGGGCTGACTGCCAGGTGAGGCCTGGGTAGCTGGTCTGCATGCCTGCATGTCACTTGCTGTGAGGGCTTACATGAAAATTCATATCTGGTTTGCCTGTGTACAAATCTAGACAAGCTAATCATCATAATAAACCACACTCAGTAAATCCATCAGATAATTGATGAAACAAAACTAAACTAAAACTTAAAACCCAACTGCTTGGTTTTTCTTCAATTCAGACTTTAATTTTCTCTACCAAAGACGGTAGAGAGAAACAGTTTTATGCTGTGTCTACATTTAAAAAAAGAGACAGTAATAGTTCATCTTGTAAATTACGCTTTTGCCAGCCTGATTTTTGCCAGCCTACCCTGTGAGGGGAACCAGGAGGGACACAGGTGTGTGTTGATTCTGAACCAGGACCGGACCCAGTCAAGGGGATTTCTGTAGATCCCAGGCACTCCCAAGCTTTCTGTGCTGCCCCCAGACACTGGCAGGTTGAGTCGGTCTGTTCTAGTCGACAAAACCCAAAGGACAAGTAGAATTCTATTAGAATTACCACCCAATGTAATAATAGCTGAAGCTAATTTAAACCATCTATGTGTTTATTTGTTTTTAATGTAAGTAATAGCTGAAGCTAAATTAAACCATATGTGTATTTTTTTTAAAATAATGCATTAGACACTTCACATGTATTGGAGTTGATTAGCCTTACAAATTTGTGAATCCATACAAATGCTCAACATGAAGTCACCAAAGTATTCTATGCCTTTTCTCCATTTGTCAGGGCCAAGGGGCAGGGGTTTGGGCCTCTTCTGGCTCCCTGTGTGGCAGGAACTGGGGAGGGGGTGGCATGGCTGATGGGTTTCCTGAATGGCAGGCCAGTGGTGGTTAGCTGGAGGGGCTTACAGACTAACAGTGGCTGCACACCCAGTAATTCCAGTTTCTGGTTTGGGGGGATCTGCTGTCCCACAGCTCACACACACAGCTTCAGCCCAGAGAGCTGGCTGAATGGGTGGATTCACTGGAGGTGTGTGCTTTGAAAGCTAGGGAAATTTTTATTTTAAATCCAGGTGGTGATGCAGTTCTCCACTTAGGTTGTCTAGCTGACAATCATCCCTTTGCTTCTCCCATCCTTACTGTTTAATGTGATTAGAGGAAGACACAAGACAATCTCTCCTGTTCTGTTGTTTCATCTAGTAACTCTCAGAGCTCAAAACTGCAGAAGGTGTCTGAGCTCCCGGGGATCTTTAATTTGCTTCTAACCCCTGAAATGGATACATCATGAGGGAAGATTTGATTTTCAGAGCAAAAGAAATTGCATGCACTTCTTCAGCCATTTATTTCGCTCATTTCTGGGTGGATCTGTGTGCACTGAAGAAGATGGAGCCTTGTGTATGGTGTGTGTGTATGTGTGTGAGAACACGTGTGTGTGAGCACCTTCAGAAAAGGCCCCTGGTTTACAGCAAGAAGGCTGATAAATAAGGGCATTCCAGCAACATACCATTTGGAGCAGGGTCGTCCTCAGAGTACACTCGTTCTATGTGGAGTGGACGAAAAATGCACAATCATTTTTTTTCTTTTTTTGGTCTATTAAAGTGTCTTTAGAAACAGCTAGAAGTGTTTTGGTATATAAAGAGAGTGCTTCATTTCTTATTGCTATTTGAAGTTGATCCCTACTAAATTTTCCTTTAATAAAAAACCTTTTTGGTTTTGTATTTTATACAGAAAAACGTAAAAGGGCAAACAAAAGGGGTTTGTATTTTGACCACCCGAATAACTACTCTGCGATTTAAAAAATAGTAATAAGGAAAAGATGCACACATAGGAAGACAAGTGTGAAGGGCTGAAAATAAGCCCCCACCCACCCCAGCCCCTGCCTTCTCTCCTCACAGGGGACCGACCATCAGTGAGCTTCTGGGGAGGGATGGGCATTTCCAGAAAAAAAGGAAGGGAGAGAGGCTGAGCAGGGAGGAAGAGGATGTGGAGAGACACCTTCCTTTTCTGTCTGTTTCTAGCGCCCTGCACTTTGCTTTTTTCACTTGGTGTTAAGAGATCTTTCCATAACAACATATAAAGATCTACCTCATTCTTAATAGCTGCTTAGTGTTCCATTGTCCCCGTGCACTATAATTTCCTTGATTAGTCTTTTATTAGTGAACCTATAGAGTATTTCCTGCCTTTATTTTTATACACAGATCTAAAATTAGCATCCTTGTACTTATATCATGGCATACTTTTGTGACTGTATCTTGATATCAATTCCAACTTGAAAATGGAGCTGCTGGATTTAAGGTTATGTGCATTTAACACTTTTGTCAATATTACCAGATTATTCTTCAAAAATTGACCCGTGGCTACACTTAAGAGTATAATGAAAAGGTCGATTTCTCAGTTTTCTCAAACAACTATTTTTTTTCCAGTCTGGTGAAAAATGATATTACAGTATCATTCTGATTTAGTTCATTTTATTAGGAGTGAAGTTGAACATCTTTTCAAATGTTTCCTGGTAATTTTTTGGTAAATTTATGTCCTTTACACAATTTTGGCTTTTTCTTAATTAATTTGGCTGTGTATTTTGAAATCTTTCTTATGTCTTGAAATATTTTTGTCTTTTGACGTTCTCTATTGATTTGCTTATTAATGGTCATATATATATGTATATATATATAGTTTAAAGTTTTTTGTTGTCATATTTTCCTTGTTAGATGCCAGAATTTGTTTCCAGTTCTAAAAGACCTTTCTCATTCTGAGATTATAAATAAATTTACTCATATTTTCTTCTAAATCCTTATGGTTTCATCTGTTTATCTTTACATCTTCTAACTCCCAGGAATTCATTTATTGCAGGAAATGGAGGTAAAGATGTGGTTTTTTTCCCTCCAAATGGTTGGTCAGTTCTGCCAGCAAAATACATGACAGTGCATTCTGGTATATAATTGTAGTTTTTTCCCTATTTTTTCAAAATGACACCTTATTTGTAAACTAAATTTCTCCAAGTGTTTGGGTCTACTTCTGTTTTATTGATTTGTCTCCCTATGAATTCCTTTAATTTCTGAGGCTTCATTCCAATTAATATAAAATATTCATATTAATGTAAACATTTCAATCAAGGCTCTTCTCTACACTCTCTCCCTCTCTTCCTCTCTCTCTTTTTTTCTGTAACTCTTTCTTTCTCATATACACACACACAACTTTTTAAAAAATTGGGATCACAATGAATTTCTAGATTGTCTTCCTATCGAAGAATACTGCAATCCAGGCTTGTATTCAAATCTAATTTTATATCACTCGTAGAGTTTTATGGTTTCAGATAGGTCCTATGAATTTGTTATTGTCTATTTCTAGATGTCATTTGGCTACCATTTTTAATGGAATGAGTTTTTACATTTTGTATTCTCACTGGATATATAGGAAAGTAGTCAATTTTGCATATCAGTGTTATAATCAAACACCCTAACTATGATTTCTTACTGTTTCTAAGATTTTCTTTTGCCTCCCCCTTTCCACTAATTTCCCTTTTTTCTTTCTCTTAGCCAACTGCATTTGAGAACAGTGTTAAATAATAGTGACTCAGGTGGCATACCTGTCTTGTTCCTGACATCAATGGGATGGTTTAATGTCTCACTGTTTAACTTGTATGAAGACATGTATTTTCCTTGTCATAATAAAAAGTATCTGTGTATTCTCAAACTATTAAGGCTTTCTGGGGAAATGTAGATGTTAGTTTTTTGTCACAGCCTTCTCAGTATCCATGGAGATGATCAGAAGGGTTTCCGCTTTGCTCTAGTAGTATGTTGTATATTAATAGATTGCTTCAGACCAAACTACTATTATGTTCCTGAGACGATCTCTACTTACGATTTTTTGCTATCAATCTCATATATGAGATGAATCATTCTGCAGCTTGCTTTGTGTGTAAAACCAAAAGAAACCAAAGAACGCTCTACATTCTGCAACCATTACTTGGTTTTAGAATCATCTTCTACTTAAGTGTCAAATGTCTCACCAGGGCTGGGGGCTGTCTGGGAATACACTGGGGTGCTTCTGAATTTCTCCCACTGGGCATGTTAGGTCCTAGAGCACTTCTGGAGTCAATTTTAGTTACATATTTTTTAAGAAAATTTTAATCCAATTTTCAGTATATTTATGTAGTTTTACAATATGGGAACTTAGGATTTTAAAATTTCCTCTATATTCATAATTATGTCTCCATTTTTCATTTCTAATTGTGTGCATTTCTCCTTTTGTCTTTACTGATTTGGCTCACCAAGGATTTTATTTTTCTATATTTTCAGACACTGAAACCTTAGTCTTATTCATCAGTTCGGGGACCTGGCTGCAGCCCCTGTTGCCCCTGGGCTGATGGAACCCTTCCTGGGATAGCAGGCAAGCAGTACAGGGGGAGCCACAGCAGGGCTCCGGCACCAGGACTGCAGCTTCACTTGGCAGTGAGAGCCAGAGGGTCAAACCAGGCCAGGCAGTGGGGATGTGTCCGACGAGGCTGGTCATGTCACCCCTGTGACCACAGTTAGTTGGAGAACAGACCCACCGAAGCTTTAACTAGAAGCTGTCTGAGGCTCTGGACTCCCAGAAGCAATCCTTTCTCACATAATAATTTCTGTTCCCTGGTTACTTCATTCTTTCTGGCCCAAACCTTCCTTTCCGGCCCAATCCTCTTTAGACCTGACTTTACTGCTCCTGGCTCCTTTTCAAATTATAACTTACTTCATTTGCACGTGGCTTTGTCTTTTTAATATCAGAGTTTATCGTGTGATGGGGACTGTCTGCAGTTTCAGGCTTTCTGAACTCTTGTGGTCAAATCTTGCTGAGTCCACAGTACACCCCACTTGGGGAGTCACAGGAATGCAAGACATTCTAGCATTCTGCCCTGTTCTTCGCCCTTTCTAATCTGCCTCTCCAATGTCTCATTTAAAAATGTACATTCTTTCCTAATTTTTTTCTTGCTAGAGCCTTATTGCCAATCTCTCCTCTGCTGTGTTAGACTTCTGTAATTCTACCTTCTGACAAATACTGCCCATCAACAAATTCTGCTGTTGTATTTTGTAATTCTTAAATTTCTGCCTTGATTTTTAAGATTTCAGTCCTCCTCTACTCTTATTTTTGTATTTTTTATTTTTAAGGCTTTATTTTTTAGAGCAGTTATAGATCCACAGCACAATTGAGGAAGGTGTGGAGAGTTCCCAGGTACTCCCTGCCCCCTGCATGCCTAACCTCCCTCATGATGGACATTTGTTACAAGTGATGAACCTACACATAGTTATCAACCAAAGTCCATGGTTTACACAAGGGTTCACTCTTGATGTTGTGCATTCAGTGACTTTGGACAAATGTATAAAGATGTGTACCCAGCGTTATAGTATCATACAGAGTGGTTTCACTGCCCTAAAAATCATCTGTGCTCGCATCTATTCATTCCTCACTCCCAGCCCCTGGCAATGGTTGATCTTGTCACTGTCTCCATAGTTTTGCCTTGTCTAGAAAGTCATATAGTTGGAATCACACAGTATATGGCCTTTTCAGATTGACTTCTTTCACTTAGTAATATGCATTTAAGGTTCCCCACGTGTCTTTTCATGGCTTGATAACTTTTTTTTTTTTTTTTTTTTTAGCACTGAGTAACAGTTCACTGTCAGTATCATTTACTTCATGATACGGATCCTTGCTCCTTTTCTAATTATTATTTACTATAATTGCATGTGGGTTTGACTTTTTAATATCAGAGCTTATCATAAACATCTGCTATAAACATCTGCATGCAGATTTTTGCCTGGATATAAGTTTTCGACTCCTTTTAGTAAATACCAAGGGGTGTGATTACTAGATTGTATGGTAAAAGTATGTTTAGTTTTTAAAGTAACTGTCTTCCAAAATGGCTGTACCATTTTGCATTCCCACTGGTAATAAAAGACAGTTCCTGTTTCTTCCCTTCCTCGCCAGTATTTGGGGTTGTCCATCTGCCAGATTTTGGCCATCTAATAGGTATGTACTAGTATCTCGTTGTTTTAATTTTAATTTCCCTGATGGCATATGTTGTAGAGCATCTTTTCATATGCTTATTTGCCATCTATATGTCTTCTTTGACAGGGTGTTTGTTAAGGTCTTTGGCCCATCTTTTAGATCAGGTTGTTTGTTTTCTTACTGTTGGGTTTTAAGAGTTCTTTGTATATATTGGATAACAATCCTTTATCAGATGTGTCTTTTTCAAATATTTTCTCCTAATCTGTGATTTGTCTTTTCATTTTCTTAGTATTGTCTTTCAAAGAGCAGAATTTTTGCATTTAAATGAAGTCTAGTCTATTATTTATTTCTTTCATGGACATGCCTTTGCTGTTGTATCTAAAAAGTCATCTCCATACCCAAGGTCATCTAGACTTTCTCTTGTTATCTCCCAGGAGTTACTTAATTCTGTGTTTTAAAGTTAGGTCTGTGATCCACTTTGAGTTAATTTTTTGGACAGTATATACTCTGTGTCTAGATTTATTTATTTATTATTGCATGTGGATGTTTAGTTGCTCCAGCATTATTTTTTGAATAAATTATCCTTTCTCCATTGAATTGACTTTGCTTCTTTGTCAAGAATCAGTTGACTATATTTATGTGAGTCTGTTTCTGGGCTCTTTATTTTCTCCCATTGGGTACCATCTGGGTTCTCTATTCTGCTCTATTTGTCTATTCTTTTGTTAATACTACATTGTCATGATTACTATAGATCTATAGTAAGTCTTGAAGTCAAACCCCTATTTAAAAAAATGTTATATATATTTTTGAATTGTGGTAAAATATACAGAACATAAAATTTACCATCTTTAAGTGTACAGTTTGGTGGCATTAATTGCATTCACATTTTTGTACAACCATCACCACCATCCATCACCAGAACTCCTTTCATTTTGCAAAATTGAACTCTGTGTGCATTAAACACTAATTCCCCAGTTCCCATCCCCCAGACCCTGGCAACCACAATTCTACTCTGTCTCTATGAATTTGATTATTCTAGGTACCTCACATCAGTGGAATCATGCAGGATTTGTCATTCTGTGATTGGCTTATTTCACTTTGCATAAGGCCCTCAAGCTTTATCCAAGTTGGTGCTCCTCTTCTGCTTTTACTGTTTACTTTATTGTTGTTGTGCTTCTAACTTATGCAGTTGATACCTAGTTCATTTATCTCCATTTATTCTGATTTAATCATATAAGTAATTTTGGCTCTTAATTTTCTTCTCATTAGAGCTTTAACAGCAACCTATATGTTTTTTTTTTTTTGCTTTATAACAAATTTAATCAGTTATACATATACATATGTTTCCATAACCCCTCCCTTTTGCGTCTCCCTCCCACCCTCCCTATCCCACCCCTCCAGGCGGTCACAAAGCACCGAGCTGATCTCCCTGTGCTATGCGGCTGCTTCCCACTAGCTATCTACCTTACGTTTGGTAGTGTATATATGTCCATGCCGCTCTTTCACTTTGTCACAGCTTACCCTTCCCCCTCCCCATATCCTCAAGTCCATTCTCTAGTAGGTCTGTGTCTTTATTGCTGTCTTACCCCTATGTTCTTCATGACATTTTTTTCTTAAATTCCATATATATGTGTTAGCATACAGTATTTGTCTTTCTCTTTCTGACTTACTTCACTCTGTATGACAGACTCTAGGTCTATCCACCTCATTACAAATAGCTCAATTTCATTTCTTTTTATGGCTGAGTAATATTCCATTGTATATATGTGCCACATCTTCTTTATCCATTCATCCGATGATGGACACTTAGGTTGTTTCCATCTCCGGGCTATTGTAAATAGGGCTGCTATGAACATTTTGGTACATGTCTCTTTTTGAATTATGGTTTTCTCAGGGTATATGCCCAGTAGTGGGATTGCTGGGTCATATGGTAGTTCTATTTGTAGTTTTTTAAGGAACCTCCATACCATTCTCCATAGCGGCTGTACCAATTCACATTCCCACCAGCAGTGCAAGAGTGTTCGCTTTTTTCCACACCCTCTCCAGCATTTATTGTTTCCAGATTTTTTGATGATGGCCATTCTGACTGGTGTGAGATGATATCTCATTGTAGTTTTGATTTGCATTTCTCTAATGAGTAAAGATGTTGAGCATTCTTTCATGTGTTTGTTGGCAGTCTGTATATCTTCTGTGGAGAAATGTCTATTTAGGTCTTCTGCCCATTTTTGGATTGGGTTGTTTGTTTTTTTTCTATTGAGCTGCATGAGCTGCTTATAAATTTTGGAGATTAATCCTTTGTCAGTTGCTTCATTGGCAAATATTTTCTCCCATTCTGAGGGTTGTCTTTTGGTCTTGTTTATGGTTTCCTTTGCTGTGCAAAAGCTTTTAAGTTTCATTAGGTCCCATGTGTTTATTTTTGTCTTTATTTCCATTTCTCTAGGAGGTGGGTCAAAAAGGATCTTGCTGTGATTTATGTCATAGAGTGTTCTGCCTATGTTTTCCTCTAAGAGTTTGATAGTGTCTGGCCTTACATTTAGGTCTTTAATCCATTTTGAGCTTATTTTTGTGTATGGTGTTAGGGAGTGATCTAATCTCATACTTTTACATGTCCCTATCCAGTTTTCCCAGCACCACTTATTGAAGAGACTGTCCTTTCTCCACTGTACATTCCTGCCTCCTTTATCAAAGATAAGGTGACCATATGTCCGTGGGTTTAACTCTGGGCTTTCTATCCTGTTCCATTGATCTATCTTTCTGTTTTTGTGCCAGTACCATACTGTCTTGATTACTGTAGCTTTGTAGTATAGTCTGAAGTCAGGGAGCCTGATTCCTCCAGCTCCATTTTTTGTTCTCAAGATTGCTTTGGCTATTCGGGGTCTTTTGTGTTTCCATACAAATTGTGAAATTTTTTGTTCTAGTTCTGTGAAAAATGCCAGTGGTAGTTTGATAGGGATTGCATTGAATCTGTAGATTGCTTTGGGTAGTATAGTCATTTTCACAATGTTGATTCTTCCAATCCAAGAACATGGTACATCTCTCCATCTATTTGTATCATCTTTAATTTCTTTCATCAGTGTCTTATAATTTTCTGCATACAGGTCTTTTGTCTCCTTAGGTAGGTTTATTCCTAGATATTTTATTCTTTTTGTTGCAATGGTAAATGGGAGTGTTTCCTTGATTTCACTTTCAGATTTTTCATCAGTAGTATATAGGAATGCCAGAGATTTCTGTGCATTAATTTTGTATCCTGCAACTTTGCCAAATTCATTGATTAACTCTAGTAGTTTTCTGGTAGCATCTTTAGGATTCTCTATGTATAGTATCATGTCATCTGCAAACAGTGACAGCTTTACTTCTTCTTTTCCAATTTGGATTCCGTTTATTTCCTTTTCTTCTTTGATTGCTGTGGCTAAAACTTCCAAAACTAGGTTGAATAAGAGTGGTGAGAGTGGGCAACCTTGTCTTGTTCCTGATCTTAGTGGAAATGGTTTCAATTTTTCACCATTGAGGACGATGCTGGCTGTGGGTTTGTCATATATGGCCTTTATTATGTTGAGGAAAGTTCCCTCTATGCCTACTTTCTGGAGGGTTTTTATCATAAATGGGTGTTGAATTTTGTCGAAAGCTTTCTCTGCATCTATTGAGATGATCATATGGTTTTTCTCCTTCAATTTGTTAATATGGTGTATCACGTTGATTGATTTGCGTATATTGAAGAATCCTTGCATTCCTGGAATAAACCCCACTTGATCATGGTGTATGATCCTTTTAATGTGCTGTTGGATTCTGTTTGCTAGTATTTTGTTGAGGATTTTTGCATCTATGTTCATCAGTGATATTGGCCTGTAGTTTTCTTTCTTTGTGACATCCTTGTCTGGTTTTGGTATCAAGGTGATGGTGGTCTCGTAGAATGAGTTTGGGAGTGTTCCTCCCTCTGCTATATTTTGGAAGAGTTTCAGAAGGATAGGTGTTAGCTCTTCTCTAAATGCTTGATAGAATTCCCCTGTGAAGCCATCTGGTCCTGGGCTTTTGTTTGTTGGAAGATTTTTTATCACAGTTTCAATTTCAGTGCTAGTGATCGGTCTGTTCATATTTTCTATTTCTTCCTGATTCAGTCTTGGCAGCTTGTGCATTTCTAAGAATTTGTCCATTTCTTCCAGGTTGTCCATTTTATTGGCATAGAGTTGCTTATAGTAATCTCTCATGATCTTTTGTATTTCTGCAGTGTCAGTTGTTACTTCTCCTTTTCCATTTCTAATTCTATTGATTTGAGTCTTCTCCCTTTTTTTCTTGATGAGTCTGCCTAATGGTTTATCAATTTTGTTTATCTTCTCAAAGAACCAGCTTTTAGTTTTATTGATCTTTGCTATCGTTTCCTTCATTTCTTTTTCATTTTTTTCTGATCTGATTTTTATGATTTCTTTCCTTCTGCTAACTTTGGGATGTTTTTGTTCTTCTTTCTCTAATTGCTTTAGGTGCAAGGTTAGGTTGTTTATTCGAGATGTTTCCTGTTTCTTAAGGTGGGATTGTATTGCTATAAACTTCCCTCTTAGAACTGCTTTTGCTGCATCCCATAGGTTTTGGGTCGTCGTGTCTCCATTGTCATTTGTTTCTAGGTATTTTTTAATTTCCTCTTTGATTTCTTCAGTGATCACTTCATTATTGAGTAGTGTATTGTTTAGCCTCCATGTGTTTGTATTTTTTACAGATCTTTTCCTGTAATTGATGTCTAGTCTCATAGCATTGTGGTCGGAAAAGATACTTGATACAATTTCAATTTTCTTATATTTACCAAGGCTTGATTTGTGACCGAAGATATGATCTATCCTGGAGAATGTTCCATGAGCACTTGAGAAAAATGTGTATTCTGTTGTTTTTGGATGGAATGTCCTATAAATATCAATTAAGTCCATCTTGTTTAATGTATCATTTAAAGCTTGTGTTTCCTTATTTATTTTCATTTTGGATGATCTGTCCATTGGTGAAAGTGGGGTGTTAAAGTCCCCTACTATGAGTGTGTTACTGTCGACTTCCCCTTTTATGGCTGTTAGTATTTGCCTTATGTATTGAGGTGCTCCTATGTTTGGTGCATAAATATTTACAATTGTTATATCTTCTTCTTGGATCGATCCCTTGATCATTATGTAGTGTCCTTCTTTGTCTCTTCTAGTAGTCTTTATTTTAAAGTCTATTTTGTCTGATATGAGAATTGCTACTCCAGCTTTCTTTTGGTTTCCATTTGCATGGAATATCTTTTTCCATCCCCTTACTTTCAGTCTGTATGTGTCTCTAGGTCTGAAGTGGGTCTCTTGTAGACAGCATATATATGGGTCTTGTTTTTGTATCCATTCAGCCAATCTGTATCTTTTGGTGGGAGCATTTAGTCCATTTACATTTAAGGTAATTATTGATATGTATGTTCCTGTTCCCATTTTCTTAATTGTTTTGGGTTCATTATTGTAGATCTTTTACTTCTGTTGTGTTTCTTGCCTAGAGAAGTTCCTTTAGCATTTGTTGTAAAGCTGGTTTGGTGGTGCTGAACTCTCTCAGCTTTTGCTTGTCTGTAAACGTTTTAATTTCTCCATCAAATCTGAATGAGATCCTTGCTGGGTAGAGTAATCTTGGTTGCAGGTTTTTCTCCTTCATCACTTTAATTATGTCCTGCCACTCCCTTCTGGCTTGTAGAGTTTCTGCTGAGAGATCAGCTGTTATCCTGATGGGGATTCCCTTGTGTGTTATTTGTTGTTTTTGCCTTGCTGCTTTTAATATGATTTCTTTGTGTTTAATTTTTGACAGTTTGATTAATATGTGTCTTGGCATATTTCTCCTTGGATTTATTCTGTATGGGACTCTCTGTGCCTCCTGGACTTGATTAACTATTTCCTTTCCCATATTAGGGAAGTTTTCAACTATAATCTCTTCAAATATTTTCTCAGTCCCTTTCTTTTTTTCTTCTTCTTCTGGAACCCCTATAATTCGAATGTTGGTGCGTTTAATGTTGTCCCAGAGGTCTCTGAGACTATCCTCTGTTCTTTTCATTCTTTTTTCTTTATTTTGCTCTGCAGCAGTTATTTCCACTTTTTTATCTTCCACCTCACTTATCCGTTCTTCTGCCTCAGTTATTCTGCTATTGATCCCATCTAGAGTATTTTTCATTTCATTTATTGTGTTTTTAATCGATGCTTGATTCATCTTTAGTTCTTCTAGGTCCTTGTTAACTGTTTCTTGCATTTTGTCTATTCTATTTCCAAGATTTTGGATCTGGGAAATAGAATCTTGTATCATCTTTACCATCATTATTCTGAATTCTTTTTCAGGTAGACTGCCTATTACCTCTTCATTTGTTAGATCTGGTGGGTTTTTATCTTGCTCCTTCTCCTGCTGTGTGTTTTTCTGTCTTCTCATTTTGCTTATGTTACTGTGCTTGGGGTCTCCTTTTTGCAGGGTGCCAGTTCGTAGTTCCCGTTGTTTTTGGTGTCTGTCCCCAGTGGCTAAGGTTGGTTTAGTGGGTTGTGTAGGCTTCCTGGTGGAGGGGACTAGTGCCTGTGTTCTGGTGGATGAGGCTGGATCTTGTCTTTCTGGTGGGCAGGTCCACGTCTGGTGGTGTGTTTTGGGGTGTCTGCGGACTTTTTATGATTTTAGGCCACCTCTCTGCTAATGGGTGGCGTTGTGTTCCTGTCTTGCTAGTTGTTTGGCATAGGGTGTCCAGCACTGTAGCTTGCTGGTCGTTGAGTGAAGCTGGGTGCTGGTGTTGAGATGGAGATCTCTGGAAGATTTTTGCCGTTTGATATTATGTGGAGCTGGGAGGTCTCTTGTGGACCAGTGTCCTGAAGTTGGCTCTCCCACCTCAGAGGCACACCACTGACTCCTGGCTCCTCAATTTGGGATGATGTGTTGTCTATTCATGTATTCCACAGATGCAGGGTACATCAAGTTGATTGTGGAGCTTTAATCCGCTGCTTCTGAGGCTGCTGGGAGAGGTTTCCCTTTCTCTTCTTTGTTCTCACAGCTCCTGGGTCTCAGCTTTGGATTTGGCCCCGCCTCTGCGTGTAGGTCGCCGGAGGGCGTCTGTTCTTTGCTCAGACAGGACAGGGTTAAAGGAGCAGCCTCTTCGGGGACTCTTGCTCACTCAGGCCGGGCGGGAGGGAGGGGCATGGAGTGCGGGGCGAGCCTGCAGCGGCAGATGTCGGCGTGACATTGCACCAGCCCAGGCGCGCCGTGCGTTCTCCCAGGGAAGCCGCCCCTGGATCCCGGGACCCCGGCAGTGGCGGGCTGCACAGGCTCCCGGAAGGGCGGTTTGGGCAGTGACCTGCGCTCGCACACAGGCTTCTTGGCGGCGGCAGCAGCAGCCCCAGCGTCCCACGTCCGTCACTGGGCTCCGCGCTTTCAGTCGCGACTCGCCCCCGTCTGTGGAGCCCCTTTAAGCAGCGCTCTTAATCCCCTCTCCTCGCGCACCAGGAAACCAAAAGGGAAGAAAAAGTCTCTTGCCTCTTCGGCAGCTCCAGAGTTTTCCCAGACTCCCTCCCGGCTAGCTGTGGCACATTAGCCCCCTTCAGGCTGAGTTCTCGCGGCCAACCCCAGTCCTCTCCCTGCGCTCTGACCGAAGCCCGAGCCTCAGCTTCCAGCACTGCGTGCCCCGGTGGGCGAGCAGACAAGCCTCTCGGGCTGGTGAGTGCCGCTCGGCACCGATCCTCTGTGTCGGGATCTCTCCGCTTTGCCCTACCCAGGTATGTGGGGAGTTTCTTGCCTTTTGGGAGGTCTGGGGTCTTCTGCCAGCGTTCAGTAGGTGTTCTGTAGGAGTTGTTCCACGTGTAGCTGTATTTCTGGTGTATCCGTGGGGAGGAAGGTGATTTCCGCGTCTTACTCTTCCGCCATCTTACCCGGAAGTCCAACCTATATGTTTTGATATGTAGCGTTTTTATCTTCACTTTCTAAATATTCTATAAATTCAGTTTTGAAATATTCTTTGAACTGATATTTTTTGAATATTTGAAAATTTCCAAAATTTTTAAAAGTTAAAAATTAATTTCCTTTTGTATTACATTGTGATTTGAGCACCATGTATTCTGTACTACTTCTAATATTTATAATTTATTGATGTATATTTTGAGTTTTTTTAATATAATCAGTTTGTGCAAATGAGCACTTCCCAGAGTATGCCCTTGGAGTTCTGGCCTTTTAGACTGACCAGTGGGAGCCAGGTAGGAGGGGCTGCACTCCTTACTAGCAGTATTTCTCCTTTAGTTTTCCTTCCTTTTACTATATGACATTTAACAATTGATATCATTTGTTGATTCTATATTTTCCTTGAATTCACACTTTAAAATCAGGGCCCCAGATTTTTTTTCTGAGCTTATGCCTAGTATATCCTTAACCATAATTTTATTTTTAACCTTTTTTGAGTCACTTTGTTATAGGTTTGTCTTGAATATGCATTTACATTTTAATATAACTGCTATGTTTTGTTCTAATATCATTTTTCCTTAAATAATTTCTGTATATGAAGTTCATATTTTTTTGCATCTTATGTTTTTGATTTTCTTTCTTTTTCCTCCTTTGGTGTATATGTATTCCTTTTGTTAAAATGGAAGACATTATAGGTATGTGTTTCAAGTGGTCACCTATATACTTTTACATAATATAATCAAACCTTTATTTCATGATTAATCAACCTGAACCTGTTCTCAGTGCTTCCACATGTTCTGAAATGGTGAGTTTTAGGTCCACTGTTTTTTTCCAAAGCTCTGCAACTTACCACTTATTTTATTTGTCCATCCTGTCTTTTAGCACTTATTTTATATAAATCCAGTTCTCATTCTCATACAACATTTTGGAGAATTTTCTTCTGTTTGTTTGGTTCTTCCTTTGCAGAAAGGGAACTTCCCATCTCTGCCACATGCTAGGGTCCACACTTTCTCTTCTGTTCTCCCGTGGTGTGTTTGAGTGAATGCCTTCCCATTTATGTTCATCTTGCTTCTGCTTATTGGGCAGCTCTGTGTGGACCTTCTTTTTCCTCTAAGAGAAGGTCTCTGAACTTCTTCCCAAATTCTCTATCCTCCCATTCAAGCTGGAGATGAAGGCTCAGACCTCCCTCTTCTTTCTGCCCTTTTGCCCTGAGGTTCTGGAAGGAAAGTTGGAGGATTTGGGTTTGTATGTTTTTACTCTTCTGCTGCAGTTGTTGGTCTGTTAATTGCCCCTAACACTCAGGTAGAGGAGACCTGCATTGGCATTTACTTCTCTAATTTAGCATGAAACCCTGGGGCCTCCCATCAGCTGGTTATTTTAGGTTCATCTCCCCAGCAGCATTGCCAACCCCTATCCTTAACCCACCTCCAGTCAGGACAGAAAGAAGATAACCATGGATTGGGCACTGTGCTGGCAGCTCGTAGGAATGGGGAGCATTATCTTTTGCTCTGATTGTGCCTTGGAAGTGGTTACAGTCACATCCCCGTTTCTTTCTGCCCATCTGGAAAAGAAAACACGAAGACCTTGGATGGGTTTCCTGCTTCTGTGGAGACCCTCGAGGGCTCTGTAGGGGATTCTGCACTCGTGAGATTTTTATAACTTTCCCCTCCAGGTTACAGCCTCCCTTCCCAGTCACCTCACTCCACGTTGGCAGGGATGGGGTGGGGACAACACAATCAGGTCCTTCAGTAGGATGTGTATGTAGGGGTGTCTCCCTGAGGCAGGGTTTTCCCCACCACGATTGACTCTCTTTTCTTGGCTGCAGCATTTTGAAGAGTGTGGCATGTGGCTCTGTCAAGTCACTTATTTCGCTGCTGCTGGTTAGTATTGTTGTTAGGGGCTGGAGCATCTCTGGCCCTGATTTCCTCCACCCATGATTTTTAAGGCCCTTGACCTATGTTAAAAAGGATGAGTATCAGTGGACAGTGATATACTCAAGTACCAAGGCTAGTGGTAAATTATATTATCAATAATTTGAGAGTATCATGGCAGATGTTTTCAACTTTATGTTGAAGCTGTTGATCTTTATGGTGAAGGAGCCTCTGTAGTTGTGGGCTTAGGATTTCTCCACCTATATTTGTCCATTTTTCTCTCTATGGTAGGTGAAAATAACCAAGCATCAGCCATTTCTTTGTAGTACATATTTTTATTAATACTATCTGCATAACTGTTTTCTAAAGCATGTTGCTTTGGACTATCACTTAAGATAAAGATAGTCTTGCAGACATAAATACTTTAGAGTTAAAATGAGTGTTATGTTTCTGCCTGTGCATTTTGATAGTTACTATACATTAGGAACTGCTGTTACATTTTTCAAACATGATAAGGCTCAGAAAATCGCCACCCACTTGAAATGACAATCTGAGCTAGTCCCATCCATACTGCAGTGTGCTCCCTATACACTGTCATCCTCAGTCTCTGGCTTCTATGTGACAGTATTATACTCCCTTTAGCACCCTTATTTACAGAGCCCTGCATACTGAGACAGTCTGGGACCTGGGACCCTTTGCTGCAGTGCTTGCACCTGGACAAAGGCCTCCTCGAGCAACAGAATACAAAGAAACTATAATGGACTAAAAATTACTGCACACATGCACAATTGGGGAAAATTATGAACAAGGTACAAAAAGACCAAAAATCCAACCGTCACTTCTGAGGATCCGGGAGCAAAAGCAGGGTGCTGCACATGCCCCCTGCACACACCACCACCAAGGGGGTGGGCAGATGACCTAAGCCACCCCTCCGGCCCGACCCCTGGTCACACCCTTACCCTCACCCCATATAAGGAATCAGCTCACCCCTCCCCTCAGGGAGCAAACAAGGGAATCTCTTACTTGTTTTAGCTCCCCCCTGCTGCAGCAAGAGTCCCAATAAAGCCTTGCCTGAATTTCTTGTCCGGTCTCTTATCAATTTCTATTGATTAAGGAGGCCAAGGATCCTGGTCGGTAACAATACTGTTTACAGAGGGAGGCCTGGTGACTCATTTGAGGAGGCAGTGCCTCAAACCCTTCATGGATAGGGGCAAGTTCACTATATCCAATTAGATTCATAATTTCCAAAATAAACAAAAGCTTAGAGCTCATCTCTGCCATCCATTTCCAAACTTAAAAAAAAAGAAGAGGGAAAGGGCTATTTCTTCAAACTGAAGAGAACAGACTATCAGAGTGGGAGTCTGGGGTCCTGGTTTGCCCCTAAAGAGAAGCTGTAAAGGAAACATTTTGGAAAAGGTCTTAGTAAACATTGGGGCATCAGCCAAAGCAATGTGGGCTCAGGAGGCGGTGGACCAGTGAGGGGTCATGGGGTCACTTCCAACTGCGTCTGTGTTTGGGGGAGGTGGGGACCCCCTCTCAGGATGGAGCAGTGGTGGTAGCCAACATTTGGTGCTTTGCCTCAAGGAGGCTTCCTGAACTCTCCTGAGGGTCCTCCAGACTCCTAGAAATAAACGGGGAGAGGAGAGCCAAAGCCACTGGCTGAGACTAACCTACCACTTAAATTCAGATTTCGTGACCCCACGGGAACCATAGGCTGAGATTTAATACATTCACTTAAAGTATGTTGGGCTGTGTTACAGGCTGAATTGTGTCCCTCCACCCCACCAAGTCCATATGTCGACGTCCTAACCACCCCAGTACCTCAGAATGTGACTGTATTTGAAGATGAGGCCTTTAAAGAAGTGATTAAGTTAAATGAGGTTGTATGGGTGGGGCCTAATCCAATATGACTGGTGTCCTTACAAGAAGAGATTAGGACACATATGTGCACAGAAGGAAGACCCTGTGAGGACACAGGGAGAAGATGGCTATTTGCAAACCAAGGAAAGTGGCCCCAGTAAAAAACTAACCCTGCTGACATCTTGATCTCAGATTTCCAGCTTCCAGAACTGTGAGCAAATAAACATGTGTTTTTTAAATCACCCAGCCTGTGGGACTTTATTGGCTGCCCTCGCAGACTAATGCACCACCCACAACAGGGCATCCCCTCCACCAGGCACTGAGTGGGGTGCAGATACAGTCTTGTGAAAGAATGACTCCTCAGCTGCAATGAGCTCTTTCTCAGTAAGGGGCTTAGATATGTAAACAGACAAGGGCCACCCAGTGAGGAATCCCAGCCTTGAGAAATCCTGGCCAGCTTCCCAGAGATGGTGGTGCTTCAGCTAGAACCAGACAGCAGGATTGAGGCTCACACCAGCAGCTTGCTCCGTCTCTCACAAATGGCTGTTTTTGAATGAGGATGAGAAAATGTCCTGACAAGGCTCTCATTTACTTCCAATATCTCTGCCCTCCAAACTCCTGTGGCAGTGGCAGGGAACTGCACATGGAATCCTTAAATGATCTGGAATGAAAGGGAAACTGGAGAGGCTGCCTTGTTCACCCCAGCTTTGCTTTCATTCAAAGTATTGTTTTTGTCACTGGTATGTGCTGTCTTCATTAGCTGTGAATGAAATTTTTGGCCAAAACAATTTTTCTTTGAAAGTAAATATTTCAATACCATGATGGTGGAAGACACGCATGGTCCCTAAAACTGCCTTTAGCTGGGGCCTGGGCAGTGGGGGGGCAGGTGAGGATGAATGTCCTGAGGACCAGGCAGTGAGAACTTCCTGAGTGCTTCAGGGCCCTGTGAACACATCACAAAGGAATAAGCTTGGAAAGGATGTATATATATGTATAACTGAATCACTTTGCTGTACAGCAGAAATTAACACAACATTATAAATCAATGACACTTCAATAAAATAAATTTAAAAAGAAAAGAATAACTTGGGTGGGCAGTGATTAAGAAAACCTCTCCAAGATTTTCTTTAAGGTTGGCAAGTCTGCTCCCTCCACACACCTTCCTTCCTTTCTCTAGTGCAGAGAAGAAAACTGGCCGCCCCGGGTTGGCTGCCACACCTGCAAACCCATTTCTGCCCCTACTGACCTCCAGCATGCTCCTCACCTTATCCAAACCTCAGTTTCCCCATCTTTTAAGAGCAAACAACTAATACTAGTACCCACTGAGGCAGGAGCCTGGATACAGCCCGGAACATGGGAAACACTCAGAAAATGTCAGTTAAGTTAATTTCCATCAGGATCAAACCTCAGACTTCCCACACAGGGAACACACTATTCTTGTCTTAAAAGGCTTTATGACAAACAGGCTGCCTGGTCCTGTCACAAGTGTCCCTTTCAAGTTTAGCAAACTCTTCCCACCACTGTTGGCAATGACATCAAGCAGCAAGTTCTCTGGTGAGAAAAAGGAAAGCTTAGAGAGACACTGTCAGCTGTCTCTTTCTGGGAATATTTTCTGGGACCCCAAACTGAAAAGCACAAGTCAAAAATGAAGAAAGGGGCTTTGGCAGTGAGTTCTGGGAGAATCTGGTGGAGTCCTTAGGGAGGGGCCATTATAGTTGGAAACCAGCAGAGACCCTTCACAGAATGGCTGTCTGTTGAATGCCTTCTACATGCCTGGCATGTTCACAAGATAAATGGGGAGAGAGGCTTATCCACATGGAGCTGGAGTCTGGTAGAGAGGGTGGTAAATTAATAAACAGACATGGACACGAATGTGACAGCATGACTGATGGGGTGAAGACCTGGGAGCAGGGAAATGGGTTCAGGCCAGCTCCCCCTGCAGGCAATGTGTGCAGCAAACAGTGAGAGCTGATTAGAAGTTACCCAGCGGGAAGATTCGGAAGGGCAAGGGTAGCAGCCAATTTTCCTGCCACTGTTCCTTCCTCCCCAGGGTCTCAAGCGACCCCTCTGTCCTCTGACCAGCTTTCAGAGTCCTCTGATTGCCGCTGGTGTTATTCGAGGTGTCCAGCTATGCTTAGAGCAGCAGGCAGGGGTTCTCCTATCTTGCTGGGATGGATCAGTGGTGAGATGGAGGCAGCTTTCATCTTTGTCATAGACTGTCCTTGAGGTGGGAGGATGCACTGCCAGGGGCCGCTGAGAAACACTCCAGAGTAAAGGAGGGTTATGTGGTGGACAGATATGTGTGGGGCTGTGGACAGAGAGACAGCAGAAGTGAGAGCGATGCCTGCTGTGAGGAAAATGAGGGAGGTGCCTGGCCCTATGAGGACAGACTCAGCCTCCATTGTCTCCTGGGGCTTGTTTTAGTGGCTGCCACAAGACCATTGCATCTTTGTATATTGCAATTAGGCTGTCTTTAGCCCAAGACCTTTCTGTTACTTTTCCTTTCTGCATCCCATGATTTGAAATAGCATATCTAGCCCATTAATGACTCTATTCCAGTGTTTCTAAAGAAAGGATATGATGAAACATTATTCCATAATAACCCTGCAGTAAACAATGACAAAGCGAGTGCTAAACTTGGTCTTATTTTGCAGTGGTTATTATTGCTTCATAATGAGAAAGGGGAGAGCTGCCCCGCCCGACCGGCCGAGCTGGCCTGGTGCTCACAACTTGGTGTCTCCTGATGAACCTAAACAACTTCACAGAACATCATCAGGCAAGGCCACCCAGTGAAGGTGAAAGGTCAGGACGAGAGAAAGGTCACAATGTCATCACGTCTGAACACAGACGAAACAGGAAGCCACACAAAGGGCCAAACATCCACCTTGCTGCAGGTAAAGGGAGAGGTGCTGCTTCTATACAGTGAAGACTGCCACCTCGCTTTCATCTGCACGTCTTCTAGACATGATTTATTAAGATGTCCAAGCATAGGATTCCCCTCTTCCTGACAGCATCACAGCATCCCATCTAGAGCAAAGCCCAGCTTCCTGGACCCCTCTCCCCAAATCACCCAACACAATCCTATAATGAGTCCCTTCTGGCTCCCTTTTACTGGGATGCCCCTGGCTCCCTCTCAGGTGACTTGTGTGTAGTCTCTCTTGCTCTGGCAAATAATAAGCCCAACTCACTCAACCGCAGGGCTGTTCCTAGGGGTCTTCAGTTGGAGGACATTTTCAGTTAAAATATATTCACATAGGATGGCATTCACGGGCTAATTTCCATGAGAGCTTTTGAAACACATAAAAGAGCTTATATATTCCACCTGCAACTGGCCACCAACTCCATGATAGTATAATTTTTACTAAACCCTAGGATTCTGGAACACAGGATATTAAGTCTGAGCTGAGAACATCCTTGCATTTTTTGTGGTGTCTAAATGACACCAGGAGTAACTTCATGAAAGTGGAGATCATATTTTCTCCATTCATTCATCTAATGAGTCTACTAGTGACTAATGGGAACCACCCAGGCCTTTAAACTCTTCTTCCCAGCTCTCCTGCTGTCTGTTCCTAAGACACACACTCCATTCATTTTCAATGATTGTGTATCTGCTTTCAAAGAACATCTTTCAGAAAACCAAAAGAGACATTATAATGGATGTTTAGCACCAGTGTAATTCATTGAATGGCATGAAAATTAACTTCGCACACAGTAACATAAAGACATAAAAAATAAATAAATACAATCTACTTAAAGTTTCTGGTTACAGACTTTTAGCAAAATGGCACTCAAAGTATATTCAAAGTCAGGGAGGCTTTGCATATAATATGGAGCCTTTGACTGTACATCTGAGCATCCTACACGTCTCTTTGTCTGGAGTTGACAATGGAGTTTGGGAAGCTTCAAGGAGACATCTTGCTGAGATCTGCATAGCAATTCTTTTCACCCCTTTCAGGAGTATAAGACGGCAGAGACATATGGTCTGAACCCATGCAATTCACACCATTGGATGACCCTGCCTTCATGGAATTCATGGTGTGGGCTGGCCCCCTAAATAGTTGCCACTTTATTCTACTTCCCACATCAATTTCAACAAATGAAAATCTTTTAATCAGGTTTTACTTATACTATACAATCGTGATAGGATTTTGGACAATAACTCCTTGGGTTCTGGGGAAAGGGAATGGGGGAAGGTAGGGCTAGTATATTTATGAAATAAAAATAGAGAATGAAATAAATATTACATGAGACCTACTTCTACTCCCCAAAAGTTGTTTATCTGAAATTCAAATTTAACTGGGCATCCTGTGTTTTATCTCACCACCCCAGGGGAAAGGAGAGTGGGAAGGACATCACAAAAATTAATATTAAAGACTGGATAGGTTGAAGTGGAATTCTAAATTAAGAGAGGCTTGGTCTGTGATGGGATTCAAGGCATGCTCTGCCAATGACCCAGGGGCTTTGGGCATCTGTCTTAGGAACTGGGAACTTAATGGATGGCCAAAAGAGGACTTGGGAACTGTGTGTGTAGCAGAGGATTGATGCTGATGGGTTGTGGAGAAGTGCTGACCACAGAAGGTCTAGTTATAGACCAGAGCCTAGAACAGCCCCAGGAGGCTGGGCTATATGCTGGTGTCAACTGAGTCAAGTTCCCTGCCTGGGAAAGCAGCTGGCTCTGGTCCAGGTGATGTTCTAGGTGGAAGGGAATGAGGAAACCCATGTCCTGTTTCTCTACCCCTCACTTCCCCAAGAGGGCTCTCGGCTCAGCCCTCAGGGCTTCTGGAGGGCTCTCCTGGAAACCCAAGACAGCCACAGGCTTGCATGCTCCATGTGAACAAGGGAAGATGCGGGCCTCTGATGGAGGGCCCTCCTGCCCTTACTCTCCCTGCCTGACTGTGGTCCAACTCTGGGGGACAGTGCCACTGTCTGGTTGGAGCTTGCCTGTTCCAACAGATACCCAGTCTCAAGTCAGCAATGCTGCTTTGAGTGCAGGAGTGTCCTGCTGTGGATGATAAATTATATGATCATCCTATTCTTAGCCCAGGGGACTCTGTGCATTGAACTGGCTGCATCTGCTTTGTTTTAACTACAGAACCCAACTTTACAATCGGTTGGCAGTAGGATTTTGGCAGACAGAGTGAGGATGAGGAAAAATGGAACAAAAAGGACACAGATTGAGAGAGCTAGCAGAGAAAATGGTAGGGGTGGGGAGGAAAAAACTCTACCCTTCCTTCTGGGCCTCCTGACCTGGGAAGACCCCCTAAGGAACAGGAATGGACCCAAGAAAATGATTACAGGAAGCTGTATCTGAAGACACTGCGACCCACCTCTGGGGGAGACTGAGCCTGCCTGGCTCTATCATAATCTATAAAGGAAAAGAATCTGAAAAAGAAGAAAATATATATATCACTTGGCCATACACCTGAAACTAACAAAACATTGTAAGTCAACTATACTTAAAAAAAAAAAAGGTATAAGCAGGATTGGTTCCTTCTGGAGGCTCTAAGAGAGGAACGGTTTCCTTGACTTTTCTAGCTTCTGGAAGCTGCTTACATTGTTTGGATCTGACCCCTTCCTTGCACACATGGCTTTTTCATCCCCTACTTCCTTGTCATATTGGCTTTGTCCTTTCATAGTCAAATCTCCTTCTGCATCTCTTTTACAATGACATTTATGATTACATTTAGGGCCCACCTGGAAAATCCAAGATAACCTCCCCACCTCAAAGTTCTTAATCACATCTGCAAAGTCCCTTTTGCTGTGTAAGGTAACATACTTACAGGTTCCAGGGATTAGGACATGGACATCCTAGGGGCCCATTATTTGTCCAGTCACACAACTCTTCTCTCAGACTGAACTGGTGGCCGTTTCTGTTCCTCTTTCAAGGCAAGGAAAGGAATTCAGGGGCCCTGCTCTTCACAATGCTATCTGTAGAGAGTATCTTTAACGTGCATCTAACGTGATCTTCAAAACAACCCACAAGCCAGGGGGTGCTGTCTTCATCATCTTGCAGGTAGGAAATTGGGAAGGGAACTAACACGTACTGAGTTAAATCGAATATCAATGGAGCATCATCGTATACAAGATCCTGTACTTTCATCACTTCATTTAATCCTCTTGCAATCTGGGAAGCCATTTTTTTTTCTGTGTTTACTCTCATTTTACAGGTAGAGAACTTGAAATTAGAGTGGTTAAGTGCTGTAACTAAGACTGCAAAATCAGAAATGGAGACGCTGAACTTGAACCCAGATCCGTGATCTCCAGCCCTCACGTATTCCCCAGCCCTATTGCATCCTGTGTGTTCTCCTGACCACAGTCCTGTGATGGTCTGAGGATGGGGTGGCTGATGGCTGCAGGGGACCCTGTGGGTACTCCTTTGTGGTGTACACTGACACATTAGATGTTTCCAAAGCCACAGAATATTAGGGCAGAGATGAGTCTCAGTGCAAACCTACCCCAAATGATTCTCAAAGTATAATACAATGGGTACAGAACTATCTGGAATTTTATTAAAAAGTAAAATTTCCTGATCCTCATTCTGGGAGATTTTAATTAGCAGGTCCAGGGTGAAGACCAGGAATCCAGCTTTCAATGTACACAGAAGCTGATTCTGATGCAAGTGGACAGGAAAAAGGATACCTGGATGAGCAGGGTAATACATTTTCTCTGGATTGTAGAATTAACCTTTCTTTCGGTGGGGCAGGGGGGTGGGGGTAGGTTTGTGTGTTAGGAAGCCAATCACGGTGGCCACACCATTAGAAAATGCCAAAGGATTCTTAACAGATTTCTGGTTCTTTCAGTAGATTTGGTCAGGTGAAGAATTTTGGTTCAGTCTGGGCTCTGATTTGAATGAGAGAAACAGTGAAAGGTGGATTCTATGCTGTGGAATGTAACATTTGGAGATGCCTACAGTCTAAGCTTGTGCATTTGCCAGAAAGAAATCCAGAGTGGTCCCTGCGATGTCTGTGTTACAATCTGTCTAACTGGACTTTCCAGAATATGGGATCTACTAACTACTAAGAAATTTTCCAAATCCGGAAGTAGATGGGCAGCATGCATTCACCAGAGACGTTAACGCAGACTTAACTGAGGTTTGTTATTGCTTAGAATATTGAGAAATGGAGCATCAGAACGTATCATCAGCTAAGGGAGAGCGTATTCAGACCAGGTGCCTGGACATCTGGTGGTCTCGGGCACATTTACCCCATAGGCCCCTGCTTTCTTTAGATTTATAAACTTAGCAAGTTGCCTGTTACGCTGTGTTACATTTCCCAAGCCAAATTACCAGGGACAGATGCACGGTGAATTTGCTTGTCTGGCATGTTTGTCACATTACAAACAAGATGCTGCATGAGTGATGATTCACAGCTAATCACAGATAATATAACTGTTATCACACTGGGGTCTGGACTTTGCAGTTCACTTGGGCTTATTACCAGCTGATTTCCTGAAAGAGCTCAGATTCCTGGCTCAGCATGCCTTTGCTAGAAGAGCATGCTCTGAATGGAAGAGAAGCAGTAATTACACATTTCTCTCAGTGGGTCACTTCTAAAGTGAAGTCAGAGTTTTAACCAGGGTTCAGTGTCTCCCTTTAAAATCCCCCACTCTCCATTTTTCAGTGTGAAAGGATCCAGGCCCTGTTTTCTGCAGACAGTATTTTTTGAAGGCATGGTCAGCAAATTGTGCTAAGTGTGTGTCCTGTGATCTCCATAAAAGGGAATCATTGAATTTTCTGTCCACTTAGTGGTGTCTTTTGTTAATCATAGGCAGGGGACTTGCATTATTTATGGGGCACTCGGACAACTCAGCAGTTTATGGAGTATAGTATATGAAGAAAGGGAGCTCTTTACCATCTAATAAAATGCTGCATTAGAACCTCAGTATTGAACTTTTTTTAAAAAATTAATTAATTTATTATTTTTTAAAAATATCATTATTGGAGTATAATTGCTTTACAATGGTGTGTTCGTTTCTGCTTTATAACAAAGTAAATCAGTTATACATATACATATGTCCCCATATCTCTTCCCTCTTCTGTCTCCCTCCCTCCCACCCTCCCTTTCCCGCCCCTCTAGGTGGTCACAAAGCACCGAGCTGATCTCCCTGTGCTATGTGGCTGCTTCCCACTAGCTATCTATTTTACATTTGGTAGTGTATACATGTCCATGCCACTCTCTCACTTTGTCACAGGAATCCTGGATTATTGTGTGCACAAGTACAAATGACATACTTTGGTCTCACATTCAAGCTAACCTACAACCTTTGTGACTCTGTGTGTCTGCTGGCACAAGTGAGGTATTACTTCAAAGATAAGGAGATTTATTATAGATTCTTCCCAAAGCAAAGAGCCATCTTATTAAAATGCTGTAAGTTCAACCATGTGGGATTTGGGTGAAGGCAATTTTGGACAAGCCATTGTGTACCAGTAATGAAAACAGAAATGAATTCAACCTTCTAATGGGAAAGTGAAAAGTAAATAAATTAGTCTCCAGGTTATCCAACTTTAGAAAATTATCTAAGGTAAAATATGACCAAAAATTGAAATAACAAGTTAAAAGTGTTTCCAGGTTTCCGCTGGATAATTTGGAATTTAAATTGATTGGGGCAGGGGTGCCCAGGGCAAATCTGAATATAAAGATTTGCCCCCAGCCTCTCTGACTGCTGCTTCTTACACTTTTACTGAACCTCTTCCTTTTCTACTTCCTCTTAAGTGTGAGAAAAATTCACATGTACCTTTTACCAGCATAAAGTAACATACTGTGCTTGCTGTCTGACACTGTCCAGAGAATGCCTTTGTTTTGTCTTTTACACCTCTGCTTAACCACAGGAAAAATAGATATTGTGTGTTTAGTCCAGGAAATGTGACTAGCATTAAGTTATATCTTAAGGAAAGGGACAGGGAACAGCCAGTCCTGGGCACAGTTGAGAACTCTCTTTTGCCTTTAGAATGGAGTTTCCTTGAAGAACTAAAAAAAAATGGAGCTACCATATGATCCTGCAGTCCTACTCCTGGGCATATGGTTTCCGGAGAAAACTATAATTTGAAAAGATACATGCATCCCAATGTTCATAATAGCACTATTTACAGTAGCCAAGACATGGAAGTAACCTAAATGTTCATTGACAGATGAATGGATAAAGAAGATGTGGTACATATATACAATAGAATATTCCTCAGCCATAAAAAAATGAAATAATGCCATTTGCAGCAGCAACATAGATGGACCTGGAGATTATCATACTAAGTGAAGTCAGACAGAGAAAGACAAATATTATATGATATCACTTATATGTGGAATCTAAAAAATAATACAAATGAATCTGTTTACATAGTAGAAACAGACTCATAGGCATTGAAAACAAACTTATGGTTACTGAAGGGGAAGCAAGGGGAAGGATTAATTAGGAGTATGGAATTGATAGATGCACACTACTGTATATAAAATAGCTAAACAGCAAGGATGTACTGTATAACACAGGGAACAATATTCAATATCTTGTAATAACCTATAATGGAAAATAATCTGAAATATATATATATATGTGTATATATAAATGTATATATATATATATATATATATATATATATATATATATAACTGAATCATTTTGCTGTACACCTGAAACCAACATGATATTGTAAATCAATTAGACTTCAATAAAAAAAAGAACTTTATTTTGCCTTGGTGCTCTCATACCTTTCTCTTTCCCATTATGTGTTGTTCTCCTGCCCTAAGATTCTGAGACACTCATGGTATCCTCTAGTTCTAAAAAGTCCTTCCCCAAGTCTCTCTTTCCTCAATGTGCAGCATGCCCCAGAATTGCAGCTTGACCCTCCTGCCCCATACTTAGTCCTACTTCCTCATATAAGGCAGGCTTGTCAGAATGTCAGCCTCTCTGCACACCCCGGAGTGCTGGCTTCTATAAGTAGCATTATTGCTCTGACCTTCACGACAGCATGAAGACAAGCACGTAGAAAGGAGGTAGATGTGGGCCTCCTGTAGGTCCCCAGCTCTTGCTCCAGAGCAGTGGCCCAATAAGCCATGTGAGGTCCTAGTTCTTAACTCAGGGGCTCAGCCCAGAACTTGTGTCTGGAGCTGAGCAGCTGAGACAAGGGTGAGCCAGGACTGCGCTTGGTTTTAAGATCCTTAAATCTCCCTCTTGGCAATCTACAGCTTCAATACAATCCTTATTAAAACAGCAGTGGCATTTATTGAAGAGGCTGTCTTTTCCCCATTGTATATTCTCGCCTCCTTTGTCATAGATTAATTGACCATACAACTGTAGGTTCATTTCTGGGCTGTCTATTCTGTTCCATGAGCTGTGTGTCTGTTTTTGTGCCAGTACCATACTGTTTGCAGTACCATAGCTTGGTAATGTAGTTTGAACTAAGGGAGCTTGATAACTCCAACTTTGTCCTTCGTTTTCAAGATTGTTTTGGCTATTCAGGGTCTTTTGTGTTCCCATAAAAATTTTAGAATTATTTGTTCTAGCTCTGTGAAAAAATGTCAAATGCTATATATGTATATGTCTATCACCTATCTATCTATCTATCTAGAAATGGGGGAGGGGAAGAGAGAGGATATTTAAAATATAAGAAGATAGTGTATAAAATTATACCAACACATTTAAATGTCTGGGGAAAATGGACATTTTTTGAAGATGCGATCTATGAATTATCAGTTCTAAGTCACAAAGAGACAAAATCCAAGCAAAGTATCAAAACCAAAACTGAAAGGGTAATAAAAAGAAAGAAAAACCTATCCATAAGAATGACACCAGGTTCAGATAGTTTCTTGAGTGAATTTTACTAAACCTTATTTGTTAGATGATCATTGTATTATGGACACACTTGCATAGTATAGGTGTGTGAGAAGCCTAATGCATATCAAATGGCATCTGTGTTACATTGCACAGTTTTGATCGTACACAACCATATTCATACCAAACCATTTGATTACCTTCAGAAACCAACAATGCAGCTTCTGAGTCCTGCAGGAGTGATAAGATAGTTGCCTCTACAGAAGGTTGTGGGTTACTGTCACCAGGTTCTGAACGTGACTGAACATGGGCAACCAACCCAGGGGAACTGCTGGCCAGCATACCTGTGCCAGGGTTTTGGGATGACATACAACCCATTGCCCTCACCCCCAGCAGCACCCCTGGGCCCAGCACCCTGGGCACTACAGGTGGACGTGGCTCATGGTCCTTAGGCTCAGCCCCTCC
Source organism: Mesoplodon bidens (assembly GCF_964165515.1). Taxonomy (NCBI): domain Eukaryota; kingdom Metazoa; phylum Chordata; class Mammalia; order Artiodactyla; family Ziphiidae; genus Mesoplodon; species Mesoplodon bidens. The sequence goes on from NC_138178.1 coordinate 67,844,212, forward strand.
TCAAGAGGCACCGCTGCCAATATCACGGATGCTGTAGCTGCCCTTCCAACCGAATGTGTGTTTACTGTGGGCTATATAACTTCTGGTTCCTTTAGTCAAGATGCCTAATCCAACTTTTGTTTTTCCGATTAATCCAATGTACAAATCTAACATTGCATGGCTCATGCATAACTATTCTAAAGAATCTTATTTTATGGACCATATGTATCAGAATAGAGTACATTGCCATGTAACGTGAAAAGAAAAGTCTACATAAAAAATGTGGCCAACTATCCAAGTGTCCTACCAGCTAAAATACTAACTAAACCTTGAACAGTGAAAAAACAAAGCCAAACAAGAAAACCCCATTGTTTAACCACTTTGGACTGCCCTCCAGGGGCCATGCACAGGCAATGAAACCACCGGGGCCCAGGTCCCCCAGAGTGCTACACGCACCTGCTGTTGGTCGTAGAGAAGAAAGGCAAAGACATCCAGCGCCCCTGTGCTGACAGTAAGGGTGCCAGGGAGCCCTTGAAGGGAGGCATCATCACCGCTCGGACCCTGGTTGGAGTGGAGAGTGCCTGGCAGACACGGTGCAGACGCCCTCCCCACCCCTGCAACAGGATGCACCTAGGCCTCAGCCACTTCAGAGCCCTTGCTTTCCCTGGCCTCCATCCCAAGTTACACTTCCCATTCTGGGCTTCCTGACCTGTGTGCCTCCAGGAACCAGGGGGTGACTCTCACTCCAGGCTGCAGCACTAACTGACACCCCCACCCCCCGAAGCAATAATTAGCAGTGAGATGACTGTGAGTCCCACCCATGATCTGACATCAGTGTGGATCCATCTGGACCTTTCTCCTCTCTGTGCCACCCCCCCAACTCTGCTCTTACTGGGTACTGCTTCTCACTTTGTCCCAGCCCTCTCCTCCCCTAGCAGGGCCTCCAAACACTTGTCACCTCCCTGCCTTGTCTCCTGGACCATAGTGACTCTTATTTCAGTGTGCCTTTTGCTAAATATGCCATTTTTTCTATAAATAAAAGAGAATTCCAAGAGGCTAATATAATACTAACTCCCACACTATACAAGGCTGAAGACAGAAATCTAAAAACTATCAACCAATCACACTAATACATAGATATGGACAAATTAAATACAAAATATCTCAGCAGATTTTACTCAGTAATGATCTTTGTGATTCACATATCAGGTCAAAACAATACTTAGAGTGCAAATGTGATTCAGTAGTTTCAAAATCTATTAATTCTCTGTATCTACAAATTAAAGTAGGAAAAGAAGATAATCTCAATAAATATTAAGAAAGCATTTCTAAAATTCAACATCTATTTGTAATAAAAATATAAATAAAATAACACAGTAAAGTTAGAAATAAAGGTTTAACTTGATATAAAAAGTATCTCCGGGCTTCCCTGATGGCGCAGTGGTTGAGAGTCTGCCTGCCGATGCAGGGGACACGGGTTCATGCCCCGGTCCGGGAAGATCCCATATGCCGCGGAGCAGCTGGGCCCGTGAGCCATGGCCGCTGAGCCGGCACATCCGGAGCCTGTGCTCCACAACGGGAGAGGCCACAGCAGTGAGAGGCCCGCGTACCGCAAAAAAAAAAAAAAAAGTATCTCCTAGAAAACTGAAGCAAACATGATAGCTAATGGTGAAATATCAGAAGTACTCATATTAAAATCATAAACAAGACAAAGACGCAGACTATTGTGATTTTTACTTACATTATTACATTATTCAATGTTTTGAATAGAAAATCTTAGTAATAAATTAAAAGAAAAAAGAAGTATAAGAAACAAAACTGAGTTATTTGTAGTGAGGTGGATGGACCTAGAGTCTGTCATACAGAGTGAAGTAAGTCAGAAAGAGAAAAACAAATACTGTATGCTAACACACATATAGGGAATTAAAAAAAAAAAAAAGTTCTGAGGAGCCTAGGGGCAAGACGGGAATAAAGACACAGACCTACTAGAGAATGGACTTGAGGATACAGGGAAGGGGAAGGGTAAGCTGGGACGAAGTGAGAGAGTGGCATGGACATATATACACTACCAAATGTAAAATAGATAGCTAGTGTGAAGCAGCCGCATAGCACAGGGAGATCAGCTCGGTGCTTTGTGACCATCTAGAGGGGTGGGATAGGGTGGGAAGGAGGGAGACGCAAGAGGGGAGAGATATGGGGACATATGTATATGTATAACTGATTCACTTTGTTATAAAGCAAAAACTAACACACCATTGTAAAGCAATTATACTCCAATAAAGATGTTAAAAAAATAAAAAATAAAATAATGGAATGAAAGAGACAAACCTGCCATTTAAAAAACTTTTATCTGATAATCTACCCCAAAACTCCAAACAATTAATTGATAAAAAATATTAACAAAAAAGATGGTCTTGAAATGGAGCAGGACCCTATGGTCCTTCCCCACCATGTCCTCTGCCTGCCTTTTGTCTATGGAAAAACTTTAGCCAAAGAATAAGTTTAATCAGAGAAGTGAGAAAATGCAGAAGCAAAAAAAAAAAAAAAAAAAAAAAAGTGGTCAAACAGGACAAAACAGTAATAGGTTAGTCAGTAAGCAAAGTCAAGGACTTTTAGTTCCTCCTCTGGGGCTATAGATAATATTCTGAGCCATGCCCTGTGAGCTGTCTTATAGATACTGAAACCTCCACCAGGTGGAAGAAGTTAACTACATGATGACCAGACTGTAGCCATGACATAAGCTGCCACAATTCCAACAACTGGCCTCAAGAAAATGGGAACAAACTGACCCTGGAACTGAAGACTAACTGTACCTAAAACAATCAAGATGATGCTGGTCAGACCACTGCATGACCAGTTTCAAGATGACTGTCAGAGCTGACTGTGTTGTTTCTGCATGTAGCTCCTTCCCTCTGCCTATAAAAACTCTTGCCCCCTGATTGTTAGAGGGGAGTCAGCCTTTGGACAGGCATTTGCCCTCCCCGCCAGTTGCCAGCAGCCAAAATAAAGCAAACTTTCCTTTCCACCAACCTGGCCTCTTTATTGGCTTTTGAGCGGCGAGCAGCCAGACCCCACTTTCAGTTACAGTCTGATGTACAATAAACATTTAAAACATACTTACCAATAATAACCAATCAGAAAATGCAATGGAAAAAAATGGATTCCATTATCAATTGTTTAAGTTAACACAAAACACCATGAAATAAACTACATTTTCTGAGTGGGCCACAGGGCAGCCTTAACTAGGCCCAGATACCTAAAGTCTCACTTGACAACGTGAGGTGGTTCCAGGGAAGTGCGGAGGTTCTGCTGCACCAGACATCTTGGTGCACAGGTAACCGTGACCCTGCTGTCTTCCACACCTGGCTTCCAAGCTGGCCGGAAGAGGAGAGGAGCACAGAAGAGTGTGCACTGAAGTGCTTTATGAGCCGGGCTGAAAGTGGCATTCACTCTCCAGCGGCCAGTGCTCAACCACACAGCCACGTGTGAGTGCAAGGCAGCCAGGGTAAGGAAGAGGAGGCACAGATTTTTAGGAACCTCTGCATTAATCTTGTCGTGAAAATCTGTCTGCACCCTTCTTCCCACATACAGAACTCATTCAAGCCCGTCCCCAGGGGACCAACCCCAAGTTTCATCCAGCTCAGTCTGGGATCTGGGTGAAGTCTTCTCTTCATCCATCTGGATGTGGCTCGCCATCATCCAGCTGCCTGTAAACTAAATGCTGTGGTGGAGCAGGCAGAGAGTAACCCCGATGCAACTGCCCTTAAAAGGGAGACGTACAGGGGGAAACACCAGGAGACGTACAGCAGTCACCATCCCCAGCAAGAGTGTACTCTTACGGGGCCAGCATCTTGGAAGAAGGGCCTTGATTAGACATTGGATTTGGGCTCCAGGAGAATCTCATTTGCCCCTGGTTCTACCCTTTGGCAAGGTTTACTTTTTCCTTCCATTTTCTTTCATGACTATATTTGAAGTAGGCATTGGAGAATATGCCACCCTTGGGGTAGGGGTGTGTGTACAGTTTTTGTAGCAGTTTTCCTGCTGGTGCTGATTTGGGGGCCCAAATTTATTTTACATTTCCAAGTTTGTTTTTGTTTATAAGCTCATGGTTTCTTTGGTAATATAACTTCCTCAGAAATTTTGTAAACTTCTGATCTTCTGTCAGTCAATTTCACATGCCAGCAACCACATCCATACTTCCATGAAGTCTTATTCATTGTTTACCTGAAATTTAAATCTAACAGAGTGTCCTATATTTTTATTTGGTAAATCCGGCAAGCCTAAAGTTAGCAGGAAGTGTTAGACCAAATGTCCACCACTGCTGGCTGGGGCCTCTCTCTTTCTGGATCTTCCTGTGCCCAACACCCAAGCACTAAGTTAGGCCATGAAATTCAAACCTTGTCTATGGCACTGCCCCTCTTCAAGGTGGAGATTTCTATACTGATTATACAAGATTTAGCTGTGGTAACAGACTTAAACATCTAACAGTTCTACCCAAGATAATTTCATTTCTCACACATGTAACAGCCCCAGGCAGCAACCCACGTGCTCCATTCCATCATTCCGGGCCCCAGGGATCCCCTGAAAGGGTTTTGCCATCCTCATCAATTTCTTCTAAGGACTTTCTGGGGATTACTATTCCAGGCAGGCAGGAGAGGGCGAGAGCTTAGGAGAAAGTGGGGGTGTGTTTTAGGGGTCTGGCTTGGAAGCAACACCCATTACTTCTGTTCACCTTCCACTGGCTAAGACCTGAGTTATATGACCCAACCTAATTGCAAAGATTGCTGTAAGTTTAGCTGCTTGCCCAAGAAGAAAAGTCAACTAGATTTTGAAGAACTGCTAGCAAATTCTGCCCCAGACCTAACAAAGAATGTACAAGCCTTATGTGATTAAAACTCAAACTTTGTTAAAGGACATTAAAAAAAAAAACTAAACAAGAGGAGAGACATATTATGTCCTGATATGGAAAGATATAGGCATGTAAAAATGTTAATTCTCCCCCACATTAATCTAAAAATTGCATAAAATCTTCGTCAAAATCAGAATGTTTCATGGAAGCTGATAAAATGATTTTAAATTTCATGTGGTAGAGAATATCTAATTTTTTAAAGAGAACAATATAGTGTGATTATCACTACAGATCAATTATAATTAAAACATGGTGGTATTGGTACAAAAGTAGATAAATAAGAGAGATAAACAAACTAGAGAATTCAGGAAATATTCTTCATAGTATTCAACCTTAAGAAAAAAAAGGAAGTCCTGTCACATGCTACAGCATGGATGAATCTTGAGGACATTAAGTGAAATTAGCTAGTCACACACACAAATACCATATGACACTGCTTGTATAAGGTACCTAGAGGAGTTAAATTTATAGAGACAGAAAGTAGATGGTGGTTGCCAGGGGCTTGGAGAGGAGGATGGGGAGCTGTTCAAGGAGGTACAGAGTTTCAGTTTTTCAAGATGAAGAAGTTTTGGAAATCTTTCCCACAACAATGTGAATATACTTAACACTACTGGACTCTACAGTTAAAATGGTTTAAGTTATTTTTTAACCACAATTGAAAATTTATTAAGTTAAAAATATTTATATTATTGTACTAATAGGATAGTAGCTTATTAAAATTGAAAAAAAATAAGTTTCAAGTGTTTCAAGTCAGTGGTAAATGGATAGTGCATTCAAGAAATAATTTCCTTCTGGAAAAAAATAAGTTTCCTTACGTTATAAAAACAATAAAATTTTGATAAAAAGCAGGACTGTAAACTTGGAAAAAATGTTAGAGTGTTTTCCTAATACTGAGGTGTTGCAAAGGCCAAATAAAAATCAAAATTGTACACTTAGAAAATATAGAGAGTTGCCTCATTATATTGGAATGGTGTAAAAGTATTTCTAAGCAAAGTGTAAAACTCAGAATCCATAAATAAATCTAATGAAATATTTGCCTTCATATAATCTGAAATCACCTTTAGAAAAAGAAAGTCACCATAAAGTTAAAAGGCAAGTAAGTGACTAGTAGAAGATATTGCAACATATTTAATCAATAAAGAGTGAATAACTGGAATATATAAAGAGATCTAAAAATTACTAAGAAAGGAAAACATTTTAATAGAAAAATTTGAACTATGAACATGACCCTCACAGAAGCCTGGAACATAGCCAATAAACTTATGAAACGAGGTTAATTCTTACTCAAAATCAAGAAGTATCAAAATAAAACCATACTGAAATTATTTTTCCTCATTTATTAGTTTGGGATTAATTTAAAGGCTGTAGAATAGTGGATGTTCTCATTCATCGCTCTTGGGAATTGCATGTTCTTTCTAGTTTTTCAGAAAAACTGGATGAATTTGTAAAAATTGTAAATGTGTATGTATTTTTACTCATGAACTTTCCACTAGGAATCTATCTTAAATATTCCCATATGTGAAAAGGAATGCATATATAAAAATATTCACTGCAGCATTGTTGATTTGAGGAAAGAGCGGAAGTTAAATATTCATCAACAGTGTTTGGCTAAATAAATTGTGTTACATCCATACCGTGGAATACTATGTAGCTCTTACAAAGAATACTGTTGGCTTATAGGTACTGACACTGGAGGATCCCTAAGACATATCATTAAAAAACAAAAACAAAAACAATGCATCCCACGTAATCAATTCTGTAGGTGCCTGATAAAATCATGGGAAAGATGCATACTGCCTTGGTTAGATATTGTCACAATTCTGTTGTGTCACAAACTCAGTGAACCTGAACAACCATCTCTTATTGTGATGACTCTCTGGGTCATGGAGCAGCTCTGCCTCAACATGTAAGCCGTGTTCTAGTCTCTCTTGCGTGTTTCTCACCCTCCTTGGATCAGCAGGCTGGCCAGGATGTGCAGTTCTCATGCTGGGGGCAGACCCTCAAGAGCCTAAACAGAAACATGTAAGACTTCTTAATGCCTGTCTTGGAACTGGAACACAATTGCTTCTGCCCTCTGCCCTTGGCCAAGGCACGTCCCACAGCCCAGCCCAAAGTCAAGACACTACGGCCAAAAGTCCATGCACAAAGGAGTGGATGACTGAATAGTTGGAGAAGATTTTGCATGATCATTTTATGCATTTATTTGTTAAATATTTACTAGCCTTTACTAATTACGAAGCTCTTTTCTTGGCACTGGACCATGAGCAGTGAACAAAAGACACCACCCCAACAAACACCATTCCTGCATGGACCTTACATTCTAGTAGAGGAGACACCTTAAAGAAGGTAAATAAGGAAAACGTGTAGTGTGTTAGATAGTGATAAATGCTAAAGAGGAAAATAAAACAGAGAAAGGAGACATACATTTGGTCTGTAGGGAGAGGGAATATAAACATTCAGATCATGTGTCAGGGAAAGCCACCAACTGAGAAGATGACTTTTAAGTGAAACTCTGAAGGAAGTGAGGAAATGAGCCATCTGGTTATCGGGGAAGGGCCTTCCAAGGGATGGAGAAACAGCAAGTGCAAAGCCCTGAGACAGGAGCATGACCAGCAAGTTCAAAACAGAGGAGGGGCCATAGTGGTTGGGGGCAGAATGAACAAGGGAAGGAGGGGAAGGCTTTCTCCAGAGAGACCACAGAACCCAGTCATGTCCCTGACAGGTGTCTCCCTAGGGACTGCAGACACCAGCCCAAGACCCCCACCAGGTGAGTACTTGCCTGATTCCCTGCTTTGGATTTTCAGAAACTCATTTCCTGTTCCTATGCTCTGGCACTTTTTCATGCCTGCTGAGCTGGACTTCTTCCAATGACAGGAGATCCCTCAGAACCATCTCCTGGGTTCTGTGGATCTCTTATCCCAGTTCCTGGCCCCATTCAACAGCCTCTTCTCCAGTTAACCAAGGTATGACAGACAGATCAAGAGCTCTGTGGAATATGCAGTGACTGGCAAGTGGATGGGTCAAGGATCAGGAAAATTATGTCTGAAAGGCCCATTTAATTATAAAATGGATAGACAGTTTAAGTACCCCAGCCATGGCTCCCAATTCTAGACCTTGGAAGCTCCTTTCAGAGGACACAGAGGGATTGAACCCAAATAAGAAGAGCCATTAAATCTATTGGGCACAGAATGGTACCTGTTATTTCCAATATCACAGAAATAGCCAGAAAACCAAAACCACTGGTGAAGTACATAGCATGGAAAAAAATGAAGCTCTCTTGCTATAGAATTCAAACAAATTAAATTATATAGAAAATTACACACACACACACCCCAAATGGTCCAGATGTAAAACATTTTTTTCTCACTCTCTTAAGTATCAAAGAAGTGGGGGTCAGTGGGGACAGGTTCCCTAAAAGACAAAATGTTTTCCCACTGCATTAATGATAGTGCATTTCAGCTAATTCCTGTAGTTACTATTGATGCAATAAATGGAGAAATCTATTAAGTCCTTGAATTTTAATAACCTTGATGCTACAAGTCACAGTAACAAATTAAGATTGCTTCTCTGAGCTAACACATTAACCAGGTTTGCCATTTTGGACCTCACACAGACCACAGGCTGCATCCGGCCAATATCATTAGGTAAGGACCCTGAAGATTAGAGGTAGACAGCTTCCCAATACACAGCCACGAGCCCACAGGTAATGTGGTTGTGGTGTAGCCAGCCCTCTGGGATACTTCCAGGATGTATGTTTCAAAGACGAGATGGGGATGAAGTCAAAAGAGCACTAATAAGTACTAATGATGAGTTTGTATGGTTGTGTACTTAATAGTTATTGTCAGGAAATCTACAATGACCAAAACATACCCCTACCTGTATCCAGGAAGTAGTGTTTAAACACCTATTTTTTGAAGTTTAAAAATAAGCATGGACCCCATTAGCAATGGGGCTCCTCCCCCAGAGATGTCCCCCTGCTACCTGACATTTTTAGGAGTGAAAAATATGTATAAAATACAGCCTGTTACTAATGTCTGATGTGGGATTTCAGGACTGATTTGATGATGTCCTTCACCTTGAATGCAATGCTGAGTAGAAAATGGGATTCCAATAATCCACAGCGTGCAGTGGCATTACGATTCAATTACCACCTGGGGTTGCTAAGGAAGCAATGCCTATTGACGCGAGTGCCTTGGGTGCTGTACTTGACATTCACAGTGGTGACAAGAATGACAAGGCCTGCAGGGAGGCATAGGAAAGCCACATGTGACTGCACAGGAAGGCAGTCACAAGCTGGCATGACTGACTAACATGATTTCAATACTTTAACCCCTTGGCTCCTGTCACGATCAGAGAATCAGACAGCTTCTGCAGTGACACTCAAGACAAAATAGGATAAAACATTTTCTTTTCTTAAAGCAATAGGACAGATATGGCTGTAACACAGACTCAGAATGTAACTGAGTAGGTGGTATCACTACAATGTAACTTGCCGATGCCCTTGTATACAAGTGAGGCTGGATTGTGGTGCAGGGGCACCCTGAGATTTGGAACTGGGACACGTGTGGATTCCAGAAAAGCTGGGAATTTTGAATTCTCCAAAATGCCCTGTTCCACCCTTGCTGGAAGAAGTGGCCCATGCACCCTGTGTGAAGAACCTTCCCTTATCTGAAGATCCTTTAATAACTTTCATGGGAGAGTCCCCTCACAAGGTGAAGCTTATGATCCTCCAACCCACCCCCTCAACTGATACTGCCTTGAGACTCATAATTAGGGTCACAACTATCAAGTAGGGTTCACAGGGACAAATGCAAAATCTGATCCATGAAGAGATTTTTACACTTATCAGGGTTGAGGGAGAGAGAGAGAGTGAGAGAGGAATAGGGAGTAGGGTGGGAGAGAGAGAAAGAGAGGGAGAGAGAGAGAGAGAGAGAGAGAGAGAGAGAGAGAGAGAGAGAGAGAGAAAGAGACAGAAAGGGGAAGGGAAAAGATAAAAAGGGAAAGATTTGCTAATTCAAACCACCAGACACAGGTAAAATGGGCATGGATCTTAAGAAGGTTAAACCATGAAGTGCAGAATTCAGTACTAGATAAGGCTGAATTTACCCAGGCGAGGGCCCTTCCAGAGTGATAAAAGAAATGTTCACAATTGAGATATAGGGAAGTCATTCTGGCTTATACGTGAGTTAACTTGAATTTGATGCTAACTAAAATAGACTCTTTGTAGTCTATCAAACATGCATTGTACACCTGCTTTAATTATTAAAGAAAAGGGCACATTGGCCAGAAGTGAAGAATGTCCATGTTAAAAATAGAAAGATTAAATGTCTCCCTTCCTGGGATATCAATGTTGGTTATCCTTTGATGATAAGACTCCCTTCCCAGGTGCCAAGGCCATGCTGACTCACTGTGTACATGCTAGGCTGTTCTTTTTTTCTGAAACCTTGAAGAAATGTAACCCTGACTTGTTTAATATTCTTTGTTCTGACAAGATATAAAACTGTGCTGAAAACCCTGCTTCTCAGGAGCAGTTCCTCAGAGTCATCTGGGAAGTGGGCTTCTGGGCTACTCCTCAGTTTGACTCAAATAAAACTATTTTTTTTATTAGTTTCTGCTTTATAACAAAGTGAATCAGTCATACATATACATCTGTTCCCACATCCCCTCCCTCATGCATCTCCCTCCCTCCCACCCTCCCCATCCCACCCCTCCAGGCGGTCACAAAGCACCGAGCTGATCTCCCTGTGCTCTGCGGCTGCCTCCCACTATCTATCCACCCTACGTTTGGTAGTGTATATATGTCCATGCCTCTCCTTCGCTTTGTCACAGCTTACCCTTCCCCCTCCCCATATCCTCAAGTCCATTCTCAAGTAGGTCTGTGTCTTTATTCCCGTTTTACCCCTAGGTTCTTCATGACATTTTTTTTTTAAATTCTGTATATATGTGTTAGCATATGGTATTTGTCTTTCTCTTTCTGACTTCCTTCACTCTGTATGACAGACTCTAGGTCTATCCACCTCATTACAAATAGCTCAGTTTCGTTTCTTTTTATGGCTGAGTAATATTCCATTGTATATATGTGCCACATCTTCTTTATCCATTCATCCGATGATGGACACTTAGGTTGTTTCCATCTCAAGGCTATTGTGAATAGAGCTGCAATGAACATTTTGGTACATGTCTCTTTTGGAATTATGGTTTTCTCAGGGTATATGCCTAGTAGTGGGATTGCTGGGTCATATGGTAGTTCTATTTGTAGTTTTTTAAGGAACCTCCATACTGTTCTCCATAGTGGCTGTACCAATTCACATTCCCACCAGCAGTGCAAGAGTATTCCCTTTTCTCCACACCCCTCTCCAGCATTTATTGTTTCTAGATTTCTTGATGATGGCCATTCTGACTGGTGTGGGATGATATCTCATTGTAGTTTTGATTTGCATTTCTCTAATGATTAATGATGTTGAGCATTCTTTCATGTGTTTGTTGGCAGTCTGTATATCTTCTTTGGAGAAATGCCTATTTAAGTCTTCTGCCCATTTTTGGATTGGGTTGTTTGTTTTTTTGCTATTGAGCTGCATGAGCTGTTTATAAATTTTGGAGATTCATCCTTTGTCAGTTGCTTCATTTGCAAATATTTTCTCCCATTCTGAGGGTTGTCTTTTGGTCTTGTTTATGGTTTCCTTTGCTGTGCAAAAGCTTTGAAGTTTCATTAGGTCACATTTGTTTATCTTTGTTTTTATTTCCATTTCTCTAGGAGGTGGGTCCAAAAGGATCTTGCTGTGATTTATGTCATAAAGTGTTCTGCCTATGTTTTCCTCTAAGAGCTTGATAGTTTCTGGCCTTACATTTAAGTCTTTAATCCATTTTGAGCTTATTTTTGCGTATGGTGTTAGGGAATGATCTAATCTCAAACTTTTACATGTCCCTGTCCAGTTTTCCCAGCACCACTTATTGAAGAGGCTGTCCTTTCTCCACTGTACATTCCTGCCTCCTTTATCAAAGATAAGTTGGCCATATGTGCGTGGGTTTATCTCTGGGCTTTCTATCCTGATCCACTGATCTATCTTTCTGTTTTTATGCCAGTACCACACTGTCTTAATTACTGTAGCTTTATAGTATAGTCTGAAGTCAGGGAGCCTGATTCCTCCAGCTCCGTTTTTCGTTCTCAAGATTGCTTTGGCTATTCGGGGTCTTTTGTTTCTCCAAACAAATTTTGAAATTTTTTGTTCTAGTTCTGTGAAAAATGCCAGTGGTAGTTTGATAGGGATTGCATTGAATCTGTAGATTGCTTTGGGTAGTAGAGTCACTTTCACAATATTGATTCTTCCAATCCAGGAGCATGGTATATCTCTCCATCTATTTGTATCATCTTTAATTTCTTTCATCAGTGTCTTATAATTTTCTGCATACAGGTCTTTTGTCTCCTTAGGTAGGTTTATTCCTAGATATTTTATTCTTTTTGTTGCAATGGTAAATGGGAGTGTTTTCTTGATTTCATTTTCAGATTTTTCATCATTAGTGTACAGGAATGCCAGAGATTTCTGTACATTAATTTTGTATCCTGTTACTTTACCAAATTCATTGATTAGCTCTAGTAGTTTTTCGGTAGCATCTTTAGGATTCTCTATGTATAGTATCATGTCATCTGCAAACAGTGACAGCTTTACTTCTTCTTTTCCAATTTGGATTCCTTTTATTTCCTTTTCTTCTCTGATTGCTGTGGCTAAAACTTCCAAAACTAGGTTGAATAAGAGTGGTGAGAGTGGGCAGCCTTGTCTTGTTCCTGATCTTAGTGGAAATGGTTTCAGTTTTTCACCATTGAGGACAATGTTGGCTGTGGGTTTGTCATATATGGCCTTTATTATGTTGAGGAAAATTCCCTCTATGCCTACTTTCTGCAGGGTTTTTATCATAAATGGGTGTTGAATTTTGTCAAAAGCTTTCTCTGCATCTATTGAGATGATCATATGGTTTTTCTCCTTCAACTTGTTAATATGGTGTATCACATTGATTGATTTGCGTATATTGAAGAATCCTTGCATTCCTGGAATAAACCCCACTTGATCATGGTGTATGATCCTTTTAATGTGCTGTTGGATTCTGTTTGCTAGTATTTTGTTGAGGATTTTTGCATCTATGTTCATCAGTGATATTGGCCTGTAGTTTTCTTTCTTTGCGACATCCTTGCCTGGTTTTGGTATCAAGGTGATGGTGGCCTCGTAGAATGAGTTTGGGAGTGTTCCTTCCTCTGATATTGTTTGGAAGAGTTTGAGAAGGATGGGTGTTAGCTCTTCTCTAAATGTTTGATAGAATTCGCCTGTGAAGCCATCTGGTCCTGGGCTTTTGTTTGATGGAAGATTTTTAATCACAGTTTCAATTTCAATGCTTGTGATTGGTCTATTCATATTTTCTATTTCTTCCTGAGTCAGTCTTGGCAGGTTGTGCATTTCTAAGAATTTGTCCATTTCTTCCAGGTTGTCCATTTTATTGGCATAGAGTTGCTTATAGTAATCTCTCATGATCTTTTGTATTTCTGCAGTGTCAGTTGTTACTTCTCCTTTTTCATTTCTAATTCTATTGATTTGAGTCTTCTCCCTTCTTTTCTTGATGAGTCTGGCTAATGGTTTGTCAATTTTGTTTATCTTCTCAAAGAACAAGCTTTTAGTTTGGTTGATCTTTGCTATCATTTCCTTCATTTCTTTTTCATTTATTTCTGATCTGATCTTTATGATTTCTTTCCTTCTGCTAACTTTGGGATGTTTTTGTTCTTCTTTCTCTAATTGCTTTAGGTGCAGGGTCAGGTTGTTTACTCAAAATGTTTCCTGTTTCTTATCGTGGGATTGTATTGCTATAAACTTCCCCCTTAGAACTGCTTTTGCTGCTTCCCATAGGTTTTGGGTCGTCGTGTCTCCATTGTCATTTGTTTCTAGGTATTTTTTAATTTCCTCTTTGATTTCTTCAGTGATCACTTCATTATTGAGTAGTGTATTGTTTAGCCTCCATGTGTTTGTATTTTTTACAGATCTTTTCCTGTAATTGATGTCTAGTCTCATAGCATTGTGGTCGGAAAAGATACTTGATACAATTTCAATTTTCTTAAATTTACCAAGGCTTGATTTGTGACCGAAGATATGATCTATCCTGGAGAATGTTCCATGAGCACTTGAGAAAAATGTGTATTCTGTTGTTTTTGGATGGAATGTCCTATAAATATCAACTAAGTCCATCTTGTTTAATGTATCATTTAAAGTTTGTGTTTCCTTATTTATTTTCATTTTGGATGATCTGTCCATTGGTGAAAGTGGGGTGTTAAAGTCCCCTACTATGATTGTGTTACTGTCCATTTCCCCTTTTATGGCTGTTAGCATTTGCCTTATGTATTGAGGTGCTCCTATGTTGGGTGCATAAATATTTACAATTGTTATATCTTCTTCTTGGATCGATCCCTTTATCGTTATGTAGTGTCCTTCTTTGTCTCTTCTAATAGTCTTTATTTTAAAGTGTATTTTGTCTGATATAAGAATTGCTACTCCAGCTTTCTTTTGATTTCCATTTGCATGGAATATCTTTTTCCATCCCCTTACTTTCAGTCTGTATGTGTCTCTAGGTCTGAAGTGGGTCTCTTGTAGACAGCATATATATGGGTCTTGTTTTTGTATCCATTCAGCCACTCTGTGTCTTTTGGTGGGAGCATTTAGTCCATTTACATTTAAGGTAATTATTGATATGTATGTTCCTATTCCCATTTTCTTAATTGTTTTGGGTTCGTTATCGTAGGTCTTTTCCTTCTGTTGTGTTTCTTGCCTAGAGAAGTTCCTTTAGCATTTGTTGTAAAGCTGGTTTGGTGGTGCTGAACTCTCTCAGCTTTTGCTTGTCTGTAAAGGTTTTAATTTCTCCATCAAATCTGAATGAGATCCTTGCTGGGTAGAGTAATCTTGGTTGCAGGTTTTTCTCCTTCATCACTTTAATTATGTCCTGCCACTCCCTTCTGGCTTGTAGAGTTTCTGCTGAGAGATCAGCTGTTAACCTGATGGGGGTTCCCTTGTGTGTTATTTGTTGTTTTTCCCTTGCTGCTTTTAATATGATTTCTTTGTGTTTAATTTTTGACAGTTTGATTAATATGTGTCTTGGTGTATTTCTCCTTGGATTTATTCTGTATGGGACTCTCTGTGCCTCCTGGACTTGATTAACTATTTCCTTTCCCATATTAGGGAAGTTTTCAACTATAATCTCTTCAAATATTTTCTCAGTCCCTTTCTTTTTCTCTTCTTCTTCTGGAACCCCTATAATTCGAATGTTGGTGCATTTAATGTTGTCCCAGAGGTCTCTGAGACTTTCCTCTGTTCTTTTCATTGTTTTTTCTTTATTTTGCTCTGCAGCAGTTATTTCCACTTTTTTATCTTCCACCTCACTTATCCGTTCTTCTGCCTCATTTATTCTGCTATTGATCCCATCTAGAGTATTTTTCATTTCATTTATTGTGTTTTTAATCGATGCTTGATTCATCTTTAGTTCTTCTAGGTCCTTGTTAACTGTTTCTTGCATTTTGTCTATTCTATTTCCAAGATTTTGGATCTTGGAAATAGAATCTTGGATCAGCTTTACTATCATTATTCTGAATTCTTTTTCAGGTAGACTGCCTATTACCTCTTCATTTGTTAGGTCTGGTAGGTTTTTATCTTGCTCCTTCACCTGCTGTGTGTTTTTCTGTCTTCTCATTTTGCTTATGTTACTGTGTTTGGGGTCTCCTTTTTGTGGGCTGCAGATTCGTAGTTCCCGTTGTTTTTGGTGTCTGCTCCTAGTGGCTAAGGTTGTTTCAGTAGGTTGTGTAGGCTTCCTGGTGGGGGGGACTAATGCCTGTGTTCTGCTGGTTGAGGCTCGATCTTCTCTTTCTGGTGGACAGATCCACGTCTGGTGGTGTGTTTTGGAGTGTCTATGGCCTTATTATATTTTTAGGTAGCCTCTCTGCTAATGGGTGGGGTTGTATTCCTGCCTTGCTAGTTGCTTGGCATAGGGTGACCAGCACTGTAGCTTGCTGGTCGTTGACTGAAGCTGGGTGCTGGTGTTGAGATGGAGATCTCTGGGAGATTTTTGCTGCTTGATATTATGTGCAGCTGGGAGGTCTCTTGTGGACCCGTGTCCTGAAGTTGGCTCTCCCACTTCAGAGGCACAGCACTGACTCCTGGCTGCAGCACCAAGAGCCTTTCATCCACCCGGCTCAGAATAACAGGGAGAAAAAGTAGAAAGAAAGAATTAGTAGAAGAAAGAAAGAGAGAGGGAAAGAAAGGAAGAAGGGAAGAAAGGAAGGAAGGATGGAAGAAAGAAAGAAAGGAGGAAAGGAGGGAGGAAGGATGGAAAGAAAGAAGGAAAGAAGGGAGGGAGGGAGGGAGGAATGAAAGCAAAAGGAAGAGTGAATGGAAGAAGGGAGGGAGGGAGGGAGGAAGGAAAGAAAGAAAGATAGGAGGGAGGGAGGGAGGAAGGAAAGAAAAAGAAAGTGGAAAGAAGAAGGGTGGGAGGGAGGGAGGGAGGAAAGAAAAAGAAAGAAGGAAAGGAGGAGCAGAGGGAGGGAGGGAGGAAGGGAAGGTAGGAAAAAAAGAAAGAGCAGGTAAAGTAAAATAGAATAAAGTATGAAATATAGTAGCGTTATTAAAATTAAAATGTAATTACTGAAAAAAAAAACGGACCGATAGAACCCTGGGACATATGGTGGAAGCAAAGCTATACAGAGAGAATCTTACACAGAAGATTACACATACACATTCACAAAAAGAGAGCAGGGGGAAAAATAAAAAATCTTGCTCTCCAAGTCCACCTCCTCATTTTGGGATAATTCGTTGTAAAAAGAGGAAAAGGGCGAGAAGTCTGAAATCTTGCTCTCTAGGTCCACCTCCTTAATTTGGGATAACTCATTGTAAAAAGAGGAAAAGGGGGGAAAGTCTTAAATCTTGTCCTCAAAGTCCACTTCCTCAATTTGGGATGATTCGCTGTCCATCCATGCACTCCACAGACGCAGGGCACATCAAATGGACCGTGGAGCTTTAATCCGCTGCCTCCGAGGCTGCACAGAGAGACTTCCCTGTCTCTGCTCTCACAGCTCCCGGGTCTCAGCCTTGGACCTGGCCCCGCCTCTGCGCGTAGGTCGCCGGAGGGCGTCCGTTCTTCGCTCAGACAGGACAGGTTTAAAGGAGCCGCTGATTCAGGGGCTCTGGCTCACTCAGGCAGAGGGGAGAGAGGGGCGCGCAGTGTGGGGCGGGCCTGCGGCGGCAGAGGCCGGCGTGACGTTGCAGCAGCCCGTGGCGCTCCGTGCGCTTTCCCGGGAAAGCCGTCCCCGGGTCCCGGGACTCCGGCAGTGGCAGGATGCACAGGCCCCCCGGAAGGCGGGGCGGACAGTGACCCGCGCTCGCACACAGGCCCTGTGGCGGCGGCGGCGGCGGCGGTGGCGGCGGCCCCCCCAGTGTCCCACGCCCGTCTCCGAGGTCCGCGCCTTACCCGTGGCTCGCGCCTGTCTCCGGCGCTTCCCCAAGCAGCCCTCTTAATGCCCTCTCCTCGCGCACCAGGAAACAAAAGGGAAAAAAGTCTCTTGCCTCTTCGGCAGCTCCAGACCCTTTCCCCGGACTCCCTCCGGGCTAGCCGTGGTGCACTAACCCCTTCAGGCTCTCTTCCTGCCGCCAGCCCCAGTCCTCTCCCTGCGCTCCGACTGAAAGCCGATACCCGAGCCTCAGCTCCCAGCCTCGCCCGCCCCGGCGGCCGAGCAGACAAGCCTCTCGGGCTGGGGTGTGCCTGAGGGCACCGGTCCTCTGTGCCAGAATCTCTCCGCTTTGCCCTCCGCACCCCTGTTGCTGTGCTCTCCTCCGCTACTCCGAAGCTTTCCCCCTCCGCCACCTGCAGTCTCCGCCCGCGAAGGGGCTTGTAGTGTGTAGAAACCTTCCCTCCTTCACGGCTCCCTCCCACTGGTGCAGGTCCCGTCCCTATCCTATTGTCTCTGTTTATTCTTTTTTTCTTTTGCCCTACCCAGGTATGTGGGGAGTTTCTTGCCTTTTGGGGGGTCTGAGGTCTTCTGTCAGCGTTCAGTAGGTGTTCTGTAGGAGCTGTTCCACGTGTAGATGAATTTCTGATGTATCTGTGGGGAGGAAGGTGATCTCCGCGTCTTACTCTTCCGCCATCTTCCTCTGGGCTTCTCAAATAAAACTCTTTTCTATTCTTCTTATTGATTGTTTATTAATTATTTTCATTGACAAGAGATTCAGGTCGAGTGGCTTAATGGAGCTCTTTAGGGGAGCTCTCAGCTTGCTTGGTTGCTGGGGTGAAATCCAGACTGGACGTTGGCCTACATCTGATAAGACCGTCTCTGCTCTCTGTGATGGTCTGTGTGCAGAAATCTCTGCATTCTACAGAAGACCATACTCATTCACTACACCCATGATATCAAGATGATTGAACCTGGTGAGCAGGAACAGCAAGAGCCTTAAATGTCGTATTGAGACACATGTGCGGCAGAGGGTGAGCAAGAAACCCCATGAAACTACAGGGTTCAGACCGTGGGGAGGTTTCTAAGGGCCAGGTGGTCTGAAGCATGTTGGAACATCCCTTCCAAAGTGAAAGAAAAGTTGCTATTTCTCCGATCGCCTACTGCTCAAAAGTGGACAGTTTTGGGTGGCTCTCTTTGGAGGCAACGTATGCCGTATTTGAAAGGGCTGCCCCAATCCATTTACTGAAAATCTTCAAAGCTCCAGATTTTGAGTGGGGTCTGGATTAGGTGTCTTGGGCCTTGTGCATCACGGTAATTGAAATGTCTGTTTCCAACAGGGATATTGTATATAACAATGAAAATATCTAGGTTTGGGGTGCAAAGTTATTATTATTATTATTATTTATTATTATTATTTTTTGCGGTAGGTGGGCCTCTCACTGTTGTGGCCTCTCCCTTTGTGGAGCACAGGCTTCAGACGCACAGGCTCAGCGGCCATGGCTCACGGGCCCAGCCGCTCTGCGGCATGTGGGATCTTCCAGGACCAGGGCACGAACCCGTGTCCCCTGCATCGGCAGGCGGACCCTCAACCACTGCGCCACCAGGGAAGCCCCAAAGTTATTATTTTAAGAATCAGCTCTTTCTGTGCAACTGAACTTTGTAGCAGAATGGGGATTCAGTGACCCTGTGACTGAAGCTGATCACCATGAATTGGATATGCTCTGACACGGAGCCACAGGCAGAAGTTGTTTGTAAGAGAACAGGTTTGCAAGTCTGGGAAGCACAAGTATATTTCATGAGCAGGTGGCTCAGACTCCTATCACATCTTCTGCTTCTCCATCTTTTTTCCCCACGATTTACATGTATGACCTCATGAGGAATTCCTTATGACAGGCTGGTTCACAGATGGTTCTGCCTGAGATGCTGGCACCAACTAACTCTAAGTGGGCAGCTGGACCACAACAGCCTCACTCAAGGGAGGCCCTAAAGAACAGGGCAAGGGATATCCTCCAAGTGGGTAAAACCTTGAGCAGCACATTTCGTTTTTCACTTTGTCTGGAATGCCACATTTGCCATGGTGTTATTTCATACAATACTGCTTCTGATCAAGGCATTCACTTCACAATCAAAGCAACAGGGTAATAAGCTCATGAAATTCACACATCCTACTCTATTCCCTGTTACCCAGAAGCAGTGGTCATTATATGTTGATAGGATGGCCTGAGAAGACTCCATTATGGTACCCACTGGGAGGGAGCACCCTATATGTGGTATATGCTTTGAACCAGCAAGCAATCATCAGAATACATGAGTCTAGAAATCAAAGAAGCATAATTGGAAATGGTTTTTCTCACTAGTATGCCTAATATCTCTTCTGCAGAATTGTTGCTTCCCATCCCTAGAACTGTGTGCATTGCTGGTTTGGAGGTCCTAGTTCTAAGGGGAGGGATACTTCTGCCAGAGAACTCAACAATGTGTCCATTAGATTGGAAGCTGAGGCTGTATCCTGTCACGTGAGACTCTATTACACTGTAAAGAGGAGAGTTACTGTCCTGGCTGGGGTAAATGATTCTGATTACTACAGAGAAACTGGGTTTCTGCTACACAAAGGAGGTAGGGAGGACGTACCTGGAAGATTCACTGGAACGCCTCTCATGTGCCTCTCCCATGTCCAATGGGAAATGTTAGTGGACAATCTTGTGGATTAAATTGTGTCCCCCCAAAAGATCTGTTTAAGTCCTAAACTCTGGTACCTGTGAATGTGATCTTATTTGGAAATAGGGTCCTCGCAGTTGTAATCAAGTTAAGATTAGGTCACATTGGATTAGGGTGGGGGATCAATATGACCTCCAATATGACGGGTGCCCTTATAAGAAGTAGAGAAGAGACACAAACACACAGAGGAAGAATGCCACCTGACAACAGAGGCAGAGATTGGAGTTATGTAGGACCAAAGCAAGTAATGACAAGGTTTACAGCCACCACAAGATAGTGTTACCGAATTAATTCCTATGGGTCCTAGCTTGGCTGAGGCCCTCTACCTTGGCGAGGGAGGGCTCGTTTCCCATTTGGGTTTGAATAGGTGAATAACGAAACTGAAGCTAATTTTAAACAGTAGAGACAAACGGAGGAGGAGTGAGGCTAATGATGGAAAGGCATAAGCATTAGTCTACCGGGAGAGGAGCATGTGAGGGAGTGGGAGTGTCACCCACTTTTCATCCATTTTGTCCTAATGTTCAGTCATGGCCATTGGTTGGTGTGTCATTTAATATACTCATATGGTAAAATCAATGTATAATGAGACTCAGGGTCTGTTGGAGGTCCGATCCGTTGCCATCTTAGTCCAGGATGGTGCCATCTGGGTTTTTGTTTGTTTATAGCTTCCTTTTTTTTTTAATCTCTGGACCCTTTTTTTAGTTTTCTCAGATGTGGGATTTATTTTAGATAGAGAAATTCTATTGTCTTTTCTTTTTTAACATTTTTATTGGAGTATAATTGCTTTACAATGGTGCATTAGTTTCTGCTTTATAAAAAGTGAATCAGTTATACATGTACATATATCATATCCCTTCCCTCTTGTGCCTCCCACCCTCCCACCCTCCCTATCCCACCCTTCTAGCTGGTACATGGCACTGAGCTCATCTCTCTGTGCTATGCGACTGCTTCTCACTAGCTATCTATTTTATATTTGGTAGTGTATATATGTCCACTACCACTCTCTCACTTTGTCCCAGCTTACCCTTCCCCCTCCCCGTATCCTCAAGTCCATTCTCTAGTAGGTCGGTGTCTTTATTCCCATCTTGCCCCTAGGTTCTTCATGACTTTTTTTTTTTTTTTGGATTCCATATATAAGTGTTAGCATATGGCATTTGTTTTTCTCTTTCTGACTTACTTCACTCTGTGTGACAGACTTTAGGTCTATCCACCTCACAACAAATAACTCAATTTTGTTTCTTTTTATGGCTGAGTAATATTCCATTGTATATATGTGCCACATCTTCTTTATCCATTCATCTGTTGATGAACACTTAGGTTGTTTCCATGTCCTGGCTATTGTAAATACAGCTGCAATGAACATTGTGGTACATGACTCTTTTTGAATTATGGTTTTCTCAGGGTATATGCCCAGTAGTGGGATTGCTGGGTCGTATGGTAGTTCTATTTTTCCTTTTTTAAGGAACCTCCATACTGTTCTCCATAGTGGCTGTATCAATTTACATTCTCACCAACAGTGTATGAAGGTTCCCTTTTCTCCACACCCTCTCCAGCATTTATTGTTTGTAGATATTTTAATGATGGCCATTCTGACTGGTGTGAGATGATATTGCATTGTAGTTTTGATTTGCATTTCTCTAGTGATTAATGATGTTGAACATTCCTTCATATGTTTGTTGGCAATCTGTATATCTTCTTTGGAGGAATGTCTATTTAGGTCTTCTGCCAATTTTTGGATTGGGTTGTTTGTTTTATGAATATGGAGTTGCATGAGCTGCTAGTAAATTTTGGAGATTAATCCTTTGTCAGTTGCTTCATTTGAAAATATTCTCTCCCATTCTGAGGGTTGTCTTTTGGTCGTGTTTATGGTTTCTTTGCTGTGCAAAAGCTTTTAAGTTTCATTAGGTCCCATTAGTTATTTTTGTTTTTATTTCCATTTCTATAGGAGGTGGGTCAAAAAGGATCTTGCTGTGATTTATGTCATAGAGTGTTCTGCCTATGTTTTCCTCTAAGAGTTTGATAGTGCCTTGTGTTACATTTAGGTTTTTAATCCATTATGAGTTTATTTTTGTGTATGGTGTTAGGGAGTGTTCTAATTTCATTCTTTTACATGTAGCTGTCCAGTTTTCCCAGCACAAGTTTTTGAAAAGGCTGTCTTCTCTCCATTGTATATTCTTGCCTCCTTTGTCAAAGATAAGGTGACCATAGTGTGTGGGTATATCTCTGGGCTTTCTATCCTGTTCCATTGATCTATATTTCTGTTCTTGTGACAGTGCCATACTGTCTTGATTACTGTAGCTTTGTAGTATAGTCTGAAGTCCAGGAGCCTGATTCCTCCACCTCCATTTTTCATTCTCAAGATTGCTTTGGCTATTCGGGGTCTTTTGTGTTTCCATACAAATTGTGAAATTTTTTGTTCTAGTTCTGTGAAAAATGCCATTGGTAGTTTGATAGGGATGGCATTGAATCTGTAGATTGCTTTGGGTAGTAGAGTCATTTTCACAATGTTGATTCTTCCAATCCAAGAACATGGTGTATCTCTACATCTATTTCTATCATCTTTAATTTCTTTCATCAGTGTCTTATAATTTTCTGCATACAGGTCGTTTGTCTCCTTAGGTAGGTTTATATCTGGATATTTTATTCTTTTTTTGCAATGGTAAATGGGAGTGTTTTCTTACTTTCTCTTTCAGATTTTCATCATTAGTGTATAGGAATGCCACAGATTTCTGTGCATTAATTTTGTATCCTGCTACTTTACCAAATTCATTGATTAGCTCTAGTAGTTTTCTGGTAGCATCTTTAGGATTCTCTATGTATAGTATCATGTCATCTGCAAACACTGACAGCTTTACTTCTTCTTTTCCGATTTGGCTTCCTTTTATTTCTTTTTCTTCTCTGCTTGCTGAGGCTAAAACTTCCAAACCTATGTTGAATAAGAGTGGTGAGAGTGGGCAATCTTGTCTTGTTCCTGATCTTACTGGGAATGGTTTCAGATTTCAACATTGAGGATGATGTTGGCTGTGGGTTTGTCATATACAGCTTTTATTATGTTGAAGAAAGTTCCTTCTATGCCTACTTTCTGCAGGGATTTTATCATAAATGGAATTTGAATTTTGTCAAAAGCTTTCTCTGCATCTATTGAGATGATCCTATGGTTATTCTCCTTCAATTTGTTAATATAGTGTTTCACACTGATTGATTTGTGTATATTGAAGAATCCTTGCATTCCTGCGATAAACCCCACTTGATCATGGTGTATGATCCTTTTAATGTGCTGTTGGATTGTGTTTGCTAGTATTTTGTTGAGGATTTTTGCATCTATGTTTATCAGTGTTACTGGCCCGAAGTTTTCTTTTTCTGTTACATCTTTGTCTGGTTTTGGTATCAGGGTAATGGTGGCCTCATAGAATGAATTTGGGAGTGTTCCTAACTCTGTTATATTTTGCAAGCATTTGAAAAGGGTAGGTGTTAGCTCTTCTCTAAATGTTTGATAGAATTTGCCCGGGAAGCCATCTGGTCTAGAGCTTTTGTTTTTTGGAAGATTTTTAATTACAGTTTCAATTTCAGCACTTGTGATTTGTCTTTTTGTATTTTCTATTTCTTCCTGGTTCAGTCTCAGAAGGTTGTGCTTTTCTAAGAATTTGTCCATTTCTTCCAGGTTGTCCATTTTATTGGCATATAGTTGCTTGTAGTAATCTCTCATGATCCTTTGTATTTCTGCAGTGTCAGTTGTTACTTCTCCTTTTTCCTTTCTAATTCTATTGATTTCAGTCTTCTCCCTTTTTTTCTTGATGAATCTGGCTAATGGTTTATCAATTTTGTTTATCTTCTCAAAGAACCAATTTTTAGTTTTATTGATCTTTGCTATCATTTCCTTCATTTCTTTTTCATTTATTTCTGAACTGATCTTTG
This sequence comes from Mesoplodon bidens, assembly GCF_964165515.1. Classification (NCBI taxonomy): domain Eukaryota; kingdom Metazoa; phylum Chordata; class Mammalia; order Artiodactyla; family Ziphiidae; genus Mesoplodon; species Mesoplodon bidens. The sequence continues at coordinate 67,868,199 of NC_138178.1, forward strand.
TGATTTCTTTCCTTCTGCTAACTTTGGGGTGTTTTTTGCTTTTCTTTCTCTAATTGCTTTAGTTGTAAGGTTAGCTTGTTTATTTAAGATGTTTCTTTTTGCTTAAGGTAGGATTGTATTGCTATAAACTTCCCTCTTAGAATTGCTTTTGCTGCATTCCATAGATTTTGGGTCATAACGTTTTCATTGTCATTATTTTCTAGGTATTATTTGATTTCCTTTTTTTATTTCTTCACTGATCTCTTGGTTATTAAGTAGTGTATTATTTAGGCTCCATGTGTTTGTATTTTTTACAGACTTTTTCCCCATAATTGGTAGCTAGTCTCATAGCATTGTGGTCAGAAAAGATACTTGATATGATTTCAATTTCCTTAAATTTACAAAGGCTTGATTTGTGACCTAAGCTATGATCTATCCTGGAATCCTCCATGAGCACTTGAGAAGAAAGTGTATTCTGTTGTTTTTGGATGGAATGTCCTATAAATATCAATTAAGTTAATCTTGCTTAATGTATCATTTAATGCTTGTGTTTCCCTATTTATTTTTCATTTTGGATGATCTGTCCATTGGTGAAAGTGGGGTGTTAAGGTCCACTATTATGATTGTGTTACTGTGATTTCCGCTTTTATGGCTGTTAGTATTTGCCTTATATATTGAGGTGCTCTAATGTTGGGTGAATAAATATTTACAATTCTTATGTCTTCTTCTTGGATTGATCCCTTGATCATTATGTAGTGTCCTTCTTTGTCTGTTTTTGTTTGTTTGTTTGTTTGTTTTTTGGGGTATGCAGGCCTCTCACTCTTGTGGCCTCTCCCATTGTGGAGCACAGGCTCTGGACATGCAGGCTCAGCGGCCATGGCTCATGGACCTAGCTACTCTGCGGCATGTGTGATCTTCCCGGACTGGGGCATGAACCCGCATCCCCTGCATCAGCAGGCAGAATCTCAACCACTGCACCACCAGGGAAGCCCCTTTGTTTCTTTTAATAGTCTTTGTTTTAAAGTCTATTTTGTCTGATATGCGAATTGCTACTCCAGCTTTCTTTTAATTTCCATTTGCATGGAATATATTTTTCCATCCCCTCACTTTCAGTCTGTATGTGTCCCTAGGTCTGAAGTGGGTCTCTTGTAGACAGCATATATATGGGTCTCATTTTTGTATCCATTCAACCAGTCTATGTCTTTTGGTGGGAGCATTTAATCCATTTACATTTAAGGTAATTATCAGTAGGTATGTTCCTATTGCCATTTTCTTAATTGTTTTGGGTTTATTATTGCAGGTCTTTTCCTTCTCTGTGTTTCCTGCCTAGAGAAGTTCCTTTAGCATTTGTTGTAAAGCTGTTTTGCCGGTGCTGAAGTCTCTTAGTTTTTGCTTGTCTGTAAAGCTTTTAATTTCTCTGTCAAATCTGAATGAGATCCTTGCTGGGTAGAGTAATCTTGGTTGTAGGTTTTTCTCCTTCATCACTTTAAATATGTCATGCCACTCCCTTCTGGCTTGTAGAGTTTCTGCTGAAAGATCAGCTGTTAACCTTATGGGGATTCCCTTGTGTGTTATCAGTTGTTTTTCCCTTGCTGCTTTTAATATGTTTTCTTTGTATTTAATTTTTGACAGTTTGATTAATACGTGTCTTGGCGTGTTTCTCCTTGGATTTATCCTGTATGGGACTCTCTGTTCTTCCTGGACTTGATTACCTATTTCCTTTCCCATATTAGGGAAGTTTCCAACTATAATCTCTTCAAATATTTTCTCAGTCCCTTTCTTTTTCTCTTTTTCTTCTGGGACCCATATAATTTGAATGTTGGTGCTTTTAATGTTGTCCCAGAAGCCTCTGAGCCTATCCTCAATTCTTTTCATTCTTGTTTCTTTATTGTGCTCTGCAGTAGTTATTTCCACTATTTTATCTTCCAGGTCACTTATCCGTTCTTCTGCCTCAGTTATTCTGCTATTGATCCCTTCTAGAGAATTTTAATTTTCATTTATTGTGTTGTTCACCACTGTTTGTTTGCTCTTTAGTTCTTCTAGGTCCTTGTTAAACGTTTCCTGTATTTACTCCATTCTATTTCCAAGATTTGTGAACATCTTTGCTATCATTATTCTGAATTATTTTTCAGGTAGACTGCCTATTTCCTCCTCATTTGTTAGGTGTGGTGAGTTTTTACCTTGCTCCTTCATCTGCTGTGTTTTTCTCTGTCTTCTCATTTTGCTTAACTTACTGTGTTTGGGGTCTCCTTTTCACAGGCTGCATGTTTGTAATTTCCATTGTTTTTGGTGTCTGCCCCCAGTGGCTAAGCTTGGTTCAGTGAGTTGTGTAGGCTTGCTGGTGGACGGGACTAGTGCCTGGGTTCTGGTGGGTGAGGCTGGATCTTGCCCTTCTGGTGGGCAGGTCCATGTCTGGTGGTGTGTTTTGGGGTGTCTGTGTCCTTATTATGATTTTAGGCAGCCTCTCTGCTAATGGGTGGGGTTATGTTCCTGTCTTGCTAGTTGTTTAGCATAGGGTGTCCAGCATTGTAGCTTGCTGGTTGATGAGTGGAGCTGGGTGTTGGTGTTGAGATGGAGATCTCTGGGAAATTTTCACCATTTGATATTATGTGGGGCTGGGAGGTCTCTTGTGGACCAATGTTATGAACTTGGCTCTCCCACCTCAGAGGCACAACCCTGACTCCTGGCTGGAGCACCGAAACCCTGTCATCCACATGGCTCAGAATAAAAGGGAGAAAAAAAGAAATAAAGAAAAAAAGATAAAATAAAATAAAATTAAATTAAATTAAAGTTATTAAAATAAAAACCAAAAAATAATTGTTAAAAAAATTTAAAAATAATTTTAAAAAAAGAAATAAGGAAGGGAACAACCAAACCAAAAAACAAATCCACCAATGATAACAAGTGCTCAAAACTATACTAAAAAAAAAAAAAAAAAACACTGAAAACCGACAGACAGAACCCTAGGACAAATGGTAAATCAAAGCTATACAGACAAAATCACACACAGAAGCATATGCATACACACTCACAAAAAAGAGAAAAAGGGAACAAATTATATATATCGTTGCTCCCAAAGTCCACCTCCTCAATTTGGGATGATTCATTGTGCATTCAGGTATTCCACAAATGCAGGGTACATAAAGTTGATTGTGGGGATTTAATCCGCTGCTCCTGAGGCTGCTGGGAGAGATTTCCCATTCTCTTCTTTGTTTGCACAGATCCCGGGATTCAGCTTTGCATTTGGCCCTGCCTCTGCCTGTAGGTCACCTGAGGGCATCTTTTCTTCCCTCAGACAGGACGGGGTTAAAGGAGCAGCTGATTCGGGGGCTCTGGCTCACTCAGGCCGGGGGGAGGGAGGAGCAAGGATGTGGGGCGAGCCTTGCGTGGCAGAGTCTGGTGGGATGTTGCACCAGTCTGAGGTGTGCCGTGCGTTCTCCCGGGGAAGTTGTTCCTGGACCACGGGACCCTGGCAGTGGCAGGCTGCACAGGCTCCCAGGAGGGGAGGTGTGGATAGTGACCTGTGCTTGCACACAGGCTTCTTGGTGGCTACAGCAGCAGCCTTAGCGTCTCATGCCCGTCTCTGGGGCCCATGCTGATAGCCACAGCTCGCGCCCATCTCTGGAGCTCCTTTAAGCAGTGCTCTTAATCCCTTCTCCTCACGCACCAGGAAACAGGCAAGAAAATGTCTCTTGTCTCTGTGGCAGTTCCAGATCTTTTCCCGGACTCCCTCTGGGCTAGCTGTGGTGCACTAGCCCCCTTCAGGCTGTGTTCAGGCAGCCAACCCCAGTCCTCTCCCTGGGATCTGACCTCTGAAGCCCAAAGCCCGAGCCTCAGCTTCCAGCCTCCACCCGTCCCCGCGGGTGAGCAGACAAGCCTCTCGGGCTGGTGAGTGCTGGTAGACACCGATCCTCTGTGCGGGAATCTCTCTGCTTGGCCCTCTGCATCCCTGTTGCTGTGCTCTCTTCTGAGGCTCTGAAGCTCCCCCCCTCTGCCACCCGCAGCCTCCGCCCACAAAGGGGCTTCCTAGTGTGTGGAAACCTTTCCTCCTTCACAGCTCCCTCCCACTGGTGCATGTCCCATCCCTATTATTTTGTCTCTGTTTATTATTTTTTTCTTTTGCCCTACCTAGGTACATGGGGAGTTTCTTGCCTTTTGGGAGGTCTGAAGTCTTCTGCCAGCTTTCAGTAGGTGTTCTGTAGGGGTTGTTCCATGTGTATATGTATTTTTGATGTACTTGTGGGGAGGAAGGTGATCTCCACGTCTTACTCTTTGGCCATCTTGAAGCTCCTCTATCTCTGAACCCTTTAACTTAAAGATTATGTTAACTCTTAACGGAATTCCTTGGTTGTCCAGTGGTTAGAGCTCTGCACTTCCACTGCAAGGGGCATGGGTTTGATGACTGGTCAGAGAACTAAGCTCATGTGGCTTAATATCATAAAAACAGACAACCCAGTCAAAAGATGGGCAGAAGGCCTAAATAGACATTTCTCCAAAGAAGACATACAGATGGCCAAGGTGCACATGAAAAGATGCTCAACATCACTAATTATTAGAGAAATGGAAATCAAAACTACAATGAGATATCGCTTCACACCAGTCAGAATGGTTATCATCAAAATATCCACAAACAATAAATACTGGAGAGGGTGTGGAGAGAAGGGAACTATCCTACACTGTTGGTGGGAATTCAAATTGGTACAGCCACTGTGGAGAACAGTATGGAGGTTTCTTAAAAAACTAAAAATAGAGCTACCATATGATCCTTCATTCCTTCTCCTGGACATATACCTAGAGAAAAACATGGTCTGAAAGGATACATGCACCACAATGTTCATAGCAGCACTATTGACAAGAGCCAAGACATGGAAGCAACGTAAATGTCTATCTACAGATGAATGGATAAAGAATATGTGATATGTATATATAATGGAATATTACTCAGCCATAAAAAAACCAAAATAATGCAATTTGCAGCAACATGAATGGGCCTAGAGATTATCATACTAAGTGAAGTAAGTCAGACAGAGAAAAACAAATATCTTATGATATCATATTGCTTATATGTGGAATCTAAAAAATGATACAAATGAGCTTATTTACAAAAAAAGAAACAGACTCACAGACTTAGAGAACGAACTTATGGTTACTGGGGAGGGAGGGATAGTTAAGATTTTGGGATTGACATGTACACACTGCTCTATTTAAAATGGGTAACCAGCAAGGACCTATTGTATAGCACGGGGAACTCTGCTCAATATTATGTAACAACCTAAATGGGAAAAGAATTTGAAAAAGAATAGATACATGTATATGTATAATTGAATCACTTTGCTGTACACTTGAAACTAACACAACATTTTTAATCAACTATAGTCCAATATAAAATTAAAAACTTAAGGGCTTCCCTGGTGGCGCAGTGGTTGACAGTCCGCCTGCTGATGCGGGGGACACGGGTTCGTGCCCCGGTCTGGGAGGATCCCGCATGCCGCGGAGCGGCTGGGCCCGTGGGCCATGGCCGCTGGACCTGCACGTCCGGAGCCTGTGCTCTGCAACGGGAGAGGCCACGGCGGTGAGAAGCCCGCGTGCCGAAAAAAAAAAATTTAAAAACTTAAAAAAATATTATGTTAACTCTTGCTAAAGGTAGGGGTTGGAGGGTGTTGAGCAAACACCTGGAGCAGCCCTGGCAACACTAGGAAAGCGGCATGAGATGGATTCTCCCTCAGAACTTCCAGAATAAACTGACCCTGCTGATGCATTGATTTCAGACTTCTGGCCTCCAGAACTGTGACAAAATAATTTTTTGTTGTTTTTAAGCCACCTGGTTTGTGGTAATTTGTTCCAGCAGCCCTTGGAAATGAATACAAATGACAATAACAATTCCATAAAGGCAAGACATCTAAGGACTCAGACCCTTCAGGAATTAAAGTTTGGGTCACCTCTTCCTTAGGGGCCTGTGTGTTTGTGTGTGTGTGTCCACTTAAACTTTTGGATGGAAGTGTGTAAGTGTTTAGTATGAGAATGTGGCATATATTCAGTGTGAAGGTGACATGAGTTACCATCAATTTTACCAGAAGGTGCCCACCCAACAGGGACCTAAAGAGGGAATCTCTGTCATTTCCATTGAGTCACTTGCTTGCTCTCTCATAGCAGATGCTGGGTGAGACCCCTGCCCCCACTCACTCAGTTCCAAACTCAGTGGCAGAGTTCTCACCTCACTCAGAATGGGGTCCACATTCTGTCAGAAGGCAGAACCAGTCCTCTTCTCAGCCCTCCACACATTCCCCATAAAGAAGCTCCCATGAGCTCCTTTCATCTTCTCGCTAATCTCAATTACAAGTTGTCTTCCTCCCATTGCATGAACTCCTCCAGTCCCATGAATTGTGTGATCATCACAGCTTTGATCCTAGCCACATCTTCCCCCCCCCCCAATACTACCCTCCACTTACCCAGAAACCCACCAATTTCCAAAATGCTCTATTCATGTACCATACCTCCTGTGATATCCTCACATGGCTGTAACTCGCTAGTACTGTGTAATGTGTGTTTAATTCCTCTCCATTCAGTTTATGAGCTTTTGCTTTGTCAATGAAAAGATATTGCCTGCCATATCAGTAAACAAAGAATGTTGCAGCCATCAAGCCATCACATTACAGCCACCCAGATGGATGGTGAGCCCTGAGGGAACTCAGGATGGAAGAGGACGCCCACCACCAAACCATCAGACACTGCAGCCACCCCCAATGGTGCAGCCTGAGGAGACTCAGGATGAGAAAGCACAGGATACTGGCCCCAGAGAGCTGAGGTACATATCAAAGGAATGATTTCAGTGAGCCCAGACTGTTGCATCTCCCCATACATAGAAAAGCACTAAATTCATTAACTTGAGATATCTGCTTTTCTTTAATTAACAGTAATCTTTTGATGTTCTGACCACCTGGTCTTTGCTGCAAAAACTCCTATATGTCCTGGCTCCTCCCTTACCTCTTTGGAGCAGTCCCTCAGAGCTACCTGAGAGGCTGTGTCCCAGGCTTAAGTCTTCAGTTTTGTCTGGAAATTAAAACATATTTCTCAACTTTTAAGTTGTGCATTTGTTTTTAGTCAACAGTTTCATTAGCTCATGCTCCCATATTCCTTAAGATTTCTTCCACCCGGCTTGAAATTCTCCCTATTGTCTCCTTTGCTCGCTAAAGTTGATACGTTACTAAGTTATATGTACTCTTCTCCGAAAGTATTTTTGTTATTGTTGCCTGCTCTACTCTTACTGGTGTTGTCAGCACTAGTTCTACAACTACAAGAGCAATAATTGTAAAGATGATGGCATACAGTAAGTGTTCACTGTCCTCCCAGCACTGTGTGGAGTACTTTCCCTGGATCATCTCATAATCCTCACCTTAACCTCATGAAATAGATGTTATCATTATTTTCAGTTACTTATAAGGAAACTGAGGCTTCTGGAGGTTAAGCAATTTGCCCAAAGTCACAAAGCATGGAAAACTGTAATTCATTTGTGACAGAAATAGCTTTAAACAGAGACCATCCACACCGAAGATATTTTGGGAGGTCCTAACTAAGGGTGTAGGATGTCCAAGCTTCAGACTCACTGAACTCACTGAATTCACTCACTGGTTCTTAAAGGAAGTTTGCTTTTTGACAAATTTAATCCCACAAAATTGAAGTATTGTCCCATTTCCTTCAAGAGAATTTGGCCTCAGGCAGCACTGATTCATGTAAACATCCACATTTTCAGATTTGCCAGCAAGCTGGTTGGTGGGAACAGGTCTTTGACTTTGGTTTTTTTTATGATTTATTTATTTATTTATTTTTGGCTGTGTTGGGTCTTGGTTGCGGCATGTGGGATCTTTCGTTGTGGCACACAGGGCTTTTTATTGCGGCGCGTGGGCTCTGTAGTTGTGGCGAGCGGGTTCCAGGGCACGTGGGCTCTGTAGTTTGTGGCACATGGGCTCTAGTGGAGACATGAGAGCTCAGTAGTTGTGGCGTGTGGGCTTAGTTACCCTGCTGCGTGTAGGATCTTAGTTCCATGACCAGGGATCAAACCCACATCCTTTGCACTGTAAGGCAGATTCTTTACCACTGGACCATCAGGGAAGTCCCCAGGCCTTTGACTTGGAATATAAAACCTAGTGGTTTTAAAGCAGAGCTGGGTGGTGCCCAAGAGTTTTGTGATGGTGCCCAGGTGTCACCATGAAGGCCAGACTGGGAGGCAGGGGGCAGAGACCAAGCTTCACCAACCACAGCTGCACTTTTGTATATGTATATGCATGTATCTGTGTATATGTACATGTGTGTATGTGATATGATATGCATATGTGCATACACATAGGATATGTGTGTATATGGCTACATGTACTTACATATGAAATGTACATGACATGCACATGCATGTGTGCATTTATATGAATGTACATGTGTATACATAAATGTGTGTGTATATACTGGGTTAATTTTCACCTGGAAACAACATTCAGATACCTTAGAAACATAGTTTGAGATCCACAGCTTTAGGACTACCTACTCATTTTAACAGAAGACAACAATAAAAAAAAAAAGAACTGAGGGTCAGAGAGAGTAAATCTATAGCAGAAGAAACATGAATATTTAATGACAACTACTAAAATGTTTCCCCATTGTGATCAGATGATTGTTCCCTGGGGTCTTCTCTCTCGAAGGCCAAGAGCAGGAACTCCTTGAGGGTAAGGATGAGTCATTGACACCCTTCAGGCCTGGGGCTGGCTGTGGCTGTTAGTCTGGGGCTCTAGAACTCAGAACTCATCAGCCAGTGAGGAGTGACCACAAGGCATGGAAAAGGTCAGAGCAGTGCTTCCTGATGCAGTGACTTTTCATACCCCCTCACTGGGGCAGGTGGGGCTTGTACTATTTTTGTTGCTGATCTCCAGCTAGCCTGGGAATCACAGTGTCTGGGGACTTGATTGTATGATGTACCTTTTATCCTCTGGATAATTTTTATGATTCTGCTTGTTACTTTATAGGGTGAGTTCAGTGGCCCCTGTGAACCCAGCCATGATCTGCAACTTTACTCTTAAATGATGATCTTATTAAGTAACAGGTACCACAGAACTAGCATAAGGATAACAGAAGCCATTATTTCAAATTAGTAAATGTTTAGTTTTTTTTGTCTCACTAAAATTTACCTCTCACAGACCCCAAGAGAAGAGAAAAAAAGAAAGATGAAAAGATGCAACCAGCAATGGAAATTATTCTCTTACTTCAAATTATGCCTAGGATAATTTGACCTGTAGCTAGAAATGGCCAGTTCCATCTGAATTTAGGCTCAGAGAACCAAAAGGCAGGGGCTTCACATGGGGAGGGAGTTGGGTGAACCTTGCCAAGGCCTGCCATCCCATCCAGGACTATGGGAGGTTCTGCCCTATGCTAAAAATTAGCACACTGAGCTCCCGGATTCACTTGATTCTTCCTAGATTGCAGCATGCCAAATGGTGTCCATAAAGTGGCACTCAGGCGATATGGCTTCCTTCAGACTGTGGACAAAGAATGTCAGTAAACAAAGAACACTGTGGCCATGGAGTTATCAGCTATTGCAGCTGCCCCCTAAGGTGCACCCTGAGAATTCAGGATGGAGAAAAACAGGATACTGGCCCTAGATAGTTAAGATGCATATCAAAGGAATAATTTCAATGAGCCCAGAATCTTACATCTTGTCATACGTAGAAAAGCACTAAAATCATTAACTTGAGATGTCTGAGGGTTTTTTTTTGTGATTAACAGTAATCTTTTAATATTAGACTACATGATTTTTTTTTTTTCGGCAAAATCTTTTTTCTTTTTTTTTTGTGGTACGCGGGCCTCTCACTGTTGTGGCTTCTCCCGTTGCGGAGCACAGGCTCCGGACGCGCAGGCTCAGCGGCCATGGCTCACGGGCCCAGCCACGGACTATGGCTCACGGGCCCAGCCACTCCACTGCCTGTGGGATCTTCCCAGGCCGGGGCATGAACCCACATCCCCTGCACTGGCAGGCGGACTCTCAACCACTGCTCCACCAGGAAAGCCCTCAGCAAAAACTTCTATATGGCTCCTCCCTTACCTCTCTGTAACAGTTCCTCAGAGCTATCTGAGAGGCTGCCTTCCTGGGCTGTAGTCCTCAGTAATGTCCTCGAATAAAACATGATTCTCAACTTTCCGGTTGTGCAGGTTTTTCAGTCGACAAGACTCAAAAGAACAAACACAAATTAAAAGGCTAAGGTAGCTTTCTTTTTAGCAGATTACTAACAGAGACTTATGTTCTTTGCAAACATTTATTTAAAAAAAAAATCTTGTTCTAGTCCTGATCTGGAACAGAACTTTTTGTGTGACATAATGCATAAACCTTATCCTAGGAAGAAATTAGCATTCTGGATTAATGCTTTAGCATTTTTACAAAGGATTTTAATGGACTAACAATTCTTCCAAAATATGACATAAATGAACCTATCTACAAAACAGAAACAGACTCACAGACATAGAGAACAGACTTGTGGTTTCCAAGGGGGAGGGAGGGTGGGGGAAGGATGGAGTGGGAGATTGGAATTAGTGGATGCAAACTAGTATATATAGAATGGATAAACAACAAGGTCCTACTGTATAGCACAGGGAATTATATTCAATATCCTGTGATAAACCATAATGGAAGAGTATGAAAAATAACTTATATATGTATAACTGAATCACTTGGCTGTACAGCAGAAATTAACTCTACATTGTAAATCAACTATGCTTCAATAAAATTAAAAAAAAAGAATTCTTCTGGACATTAGCTACACACCTGCTCTGATGACCATCAGCCTTGAGAGGGGTTGACAACCCTGACTGGGTCCCTAGGACTGGACAAAGACTCCACTCTGCCTTCAGCAGGTGTGCTGTTCCTTGCATCCACACCTTCAACCATTTAGCCATTGTTTTCTATAAAATTTCTTACCATAAGTCAGTCTTTGAATTGGCTTGCAGGAAGTTTTATCCCTTGTAGTATGCCTAACTAATGTTATAAGAAATGTATGACATACTGAAAGGTGAGTGGAAGGCATAGTAGATGTAGATTACTTTTTCCCTGATGTTTTCAATTATTTGCAAATACCCATTATCTCCTTTGACAGCATCCATGTATGGTAGGCATCACTGGCCCCATTTTAAGGGTGAGGAAGTATAGAGTTAAGAAGGTGAAGGGATCTGCCATAAAGCTCATGACAAAGAAAGGTTCAGGTTTTACTTAGACCCCCATTTGGTTTTTAACTGTGATGTTCTTGGGTCTTTCCTTGACACCAGAAGTGCCTTCAGAAGGATGCTTATACATCACCATTGACTGCTGGAGTGTAAAGAAGGGAGTGCAAAGACCAACATACAGATTTATGGGGAATCAAACTTGCCTGGAATATACAAACCTGCCCTGGAACTCTCTTTTTGCTCCTGAGCCAAGGACAGATGCCAAGGCATCTCTGTGCTTATGGACACACAGCACCTGAAAGACACATGATGCTGTAGGAATTTGAAAGTGAAAAGTCAAGGTGCTTTTCCCAAAGCTTCCCTTGTTTTCCATCAGCAATAGCCATGAGGGTACAATCGGGTTTGTTTTCTCTCCTCTCCCAACAATCCCTCCATCTGCGGCCGCCCGCCTATCTCCTTATGGAAAAGAACTTGCAAAGGGTTGTAACCGAGCAGGACCCTATGAGGCCTTCCTAGAATAGACCCCCATCTCTGCCTGCCTTTTGTCTGTAGAAGAACTTTAGTCAAAGAATAAATTTAATCAGAGAAGTGAGAAAATGCAGAAAGAAAGGAATACAGTCAAGCAAAACAAAATAATAATACTTTAGCCATTAAACAAAGTCAAGGACCTTTAGTTCCTCCTCAAGGACTATAGATAATATTCTGAGCCATGTCCTTTGAGCTGTTTCGGAGATACTGAAGCCCCCACCGGGTGGAAGAAGTAAACCATATGCTGCTGACAAACATGTAGACCTCAGACAAACTGGAACCCGAAGGTTGATGATCCTGACTCTGGGTTACCTCACCAGCAACCAATCAGAAGAATGTCCACAAGCTGACCATGCCCAGCTCCTTGAACACTATAAGATGCCTCACTAACCCCTCCAGGGTGGGTCACACAGTCTTGAGGACATTAGCCCTCTGTAGCCCCCTTTGCCTGGCAAAGCAATAAAGCTATTCTTTTCTACTTCACTCAGAACTCTGTCTCTGTGTTTCTATTTGACACTGTTGAACAGTGGCTGAATTGCAGCAACAAGGTTGTAGACTTTTTACTCTTTTTGTTAGTAGATGTATTAATAGCACATAATTTCTGAAGAATTGGCTCTGGAAATTCCAGAATAAGAGCACAGATACAATTAAGAAACTAAGTCTTCCAAACATAATACTCTAAGAGATTTTTAACAGAGGGGAAAGATGTTGAGTCAGCCTTTTCAAGGCTTTTCAATGTGTGCTTTGAACTTTATGCTGGGGGTGGAGAGGAGCACAATCTGCTAGAGAGGCAGAGTGAGCATATCTGATTCCCTTCCACAGACTTGGAAACTGAGAGGAAATGAAGCAGACTTTGGAGACGCAATGTAATTGCAGTTTTCTGAGAACCAGCTTTATATCTCCATCGTTTGTGTGCAGCCAAAGGGTGACAGCAGCAAGGAGGGCCTTTAAGGACCTTGATATTCAGGCTGGCCAACTTCATAGTAAGAATGCTGAATGAGGCAAAACTTCCTTGGAAAAGTGTTGAATCAGTGAATTTCAATGAAATGGCCCTCAGAAGCATAATATTTAATGATTTCAGCCTGCATTATTTATTGACTTGTGGGGAGTTTGTGGGTTTAACATTTTATTAATATGGCACCTGAGAAATAAGTCATCTGAGAAAGTTGTAGCCACTGGGAATTCTCCCCAGAAATACATTTTCATATTATCCACAGTGCACTTTGAGAACAGAACAGAAGCTCTAGTATGTCTCTGGGGATAGATATAAAGTGTCAGTTCTTCTATAAGCCTTCTCTTCTCCAAGGAAATCAAATGGGAGTGAGGAAAATCCACACCTACTTTATTTCTCTCTTGATGACCTTGTGATTCTTTATTTTGTGCCTTCGAACCCATTAGGGCTGGGGAAGCTGCAATCTCTATCACCTAAGGTACCTTTGGCATCTAAGTGAGTCCTTTCTGTTATCATTCATTTAATGACCTCAGGGTATCAGGCATTATATAAAGCTTTCAGCATTGAGAATATAGCATCAAGAACAAACACAATCCATGTACAAGGGAATCTGAGAAGGGAGTCAATCTATAGCATGAGATTTAAATGAGGAACAATTCATTAATTTTCAGAACAAAAGGAAGACTCAATGTTCAGAATTGTTCCCTCCTATATTACATTACATACTACTTTAAGAAAGTGACAAATACAGAACAAACCACTATCAGATATTCTCCCTAAAGAGATTTTTAGAGATTTGCTTTAGAGATTTCATTGAATCTCCTCAACTGTTAACATTTCTATAAATTTATATTGATTAATAATACAACATTCTAAAATGCCATTTAAGGGATCAAGTGAGAAGTAAAGTTGTTAAGAGTGGTGAGAGTGGTTTTCTGTTTAATTAGTTGAACATTTTTATACATATACATATTTAAACATATATATGTATGTATGTATATATATGACTGCCAGAGCTAGCACTGTGCCTGAAACACAGTAAGTGTTAAATGTGTATTTGTTATTATTTTCCTGTGTTCATGTGTTTATTAATTCTTTTTTGGACCTCAAGTGCAAAAATATATAGCTCACATCAGTGCCCTTAGAGCACAGCATCTCTTTTGTTTTATACCCTTTATCCCCATCCCCTACTCCATTCCATCTGCCTACTGCAGGCCCCATTTTAATTACTCCCTTGTATGTGCTATTGTAAAACATGTAAACCTATTTTGTGTGCATATATTTTAAATCACATGAATGGGATGTTGCTATATATCCTGTTCAGCTTCTCACATTTTCCCTCCGATATGTGTCCTTACAGTATCCTTGTTGATATGTGCACATCTTGTCTGTAGCATGCATCTAACATATTTTTAACATATCTATTACTGCAGTTGTTGTTGATTGAACTGTGTCTCCCCCAGAAGATATGCTGTACCCATGACTAGACCTTATTTAGAAGTAGGGTCTTTGCTGATGTAATCAAGCTAAGATTAGGTCAAACTGGATTAGGGTAGACCCTACTTCCAATGACTAGCATTCTTACAAGGAGAGAGATTTGAAGACACACACATACACAGGAAAAAATTATATGTGAAGACAGAGGCAGAGAATGGAGTCCTAGTGTCACAAAACAAAGAATGTCAAGGATTGCTGGCAACTACCAGAAGCTACAAGGGGCAAGAAAGTATTCTTTTCTAGAGGCTTTAGACGAAGCATTGCCCTGCTGACACCTTGATCTCAGACTTCTGGGTGCCACAACTGTGAAAGATTAAATCCATGTTGTTTTAGCCACCCAGTTTGTGGTAATTTGTTACAGCAGCCATAGAAAACTAGTACAAAGTCCCCAACTGTTACTGTAAAATTGTCTATTTCTTCCTTTAATTCTGTAAATGTTTGTTTCATACATTTTGGGACTCTGTTTTTTGACACATATATGCTTATAATTGTTATATCATCTTGATGAATTGAAAATTCATACTTAAAAGTCTGTTCCTCTAGAACTGCTATCAGTACCAAAATCCATATTAGAGTTATTCAGAGGAATGCAACCAATAAATGTGTGTATATATTGAAAAAGTTTTATTATAAGGATTTGGCTCTCATTATTGTGGTGATTGGAATCCAAATCTGCAGTGTGGGCTGGTAGGCTCAAGACCTAGCAGAGCTGATCTTGCTGTTCTGGTCCTGAGCCTGGCAGACTGGAGACCCAGGATAACTGATGGCTCAACTGAAGTCTTAAGGCAATATACTGTAGAATTCTCTCTTACTCTGGGGACGATTGGTCTTTTTATGTTCAGGCCTTCAACTGACTTGATGTGGTCCACCCACATTACAGAGGGCAGTCTGCTGCACTCTACTGTACCCTACTTTACTGATTAAAATGTTAATCTCATCCAACTACACTTTGAAGAAACACCTAGAACAATGTTTGACCAAACATCTGGGCATCCCATGGCCCAGTGTGTTTCATACATAAAATTAACCATCATATCACTCTTGCTGAGTCACCAAGTCAGGATGCTGCCACTTCAGCTGCCAGCTCTATGAGCACATGATGTAATAATGATGCTTCAGGGACTTCTAGTTTTAGCCTCAACATGTAAAGAGATTGGAAGTCAACCAAATTTACAATAAGAAAAAAACTGAACAAACTTAAATTCAAAGACTTTTTTTGAACCCAAGAGAGAATTGAAGTCATGGGGAAAATTGTTCCCTGAAATCTAGAAATACAGGTGAATACAGAGAAAAAGAGTGCAGATAAATTTGCGAGGAACAAAAGTTTCTGGAAGCATAAACTGGTAGAATCTCATAAATAGTAATTTTGATGAATTTCTAGACAATGAGTATACAGTAGCTTGAGAGCAAGAAACTTCTGGGGGCCACAGTCTTAGAGGGTTTCCACACTTTTGTGAATTTTACCTCCAGGCACCTCATCAGGTTCTTATCAAAAGGAGCCAAGAAAAATCACCTCATTGTCTAGGAGGGAGAGGGGAAAAGTAACCATTTTGAAATATGCCCAGAATATTCTCTATAACAAAGACCTACTCTCCACAGAAAAAAACTTTACCTCACTTAGGTGGAAGGGCGATTATCCAATTCCAGTCCCTTCTAACCTTCCTGCCTCACTTAAAATAAATTACATTAAAGTTACTGCCAAGAGACTGAGGCCCACTAAAAACAAACAAACACAAAAAACACTTGAGATTGAATCATAAGATTATAGAACACTTCCCTGCCTGTCTTACCACTATGTCAACAGGGCTCCAATAAGTTAATAGTGGATTATAGCTAAAAGAGCTGCAAGACTCAGACTCTACTTAAGAAGTTCTTAGAGAAACTCAGACAACAACAGAGACAAAAACCAGAAAACTAGAGGAATTTGAAGCCCCTGGCACCTACACCTACAATAAGCATTAAACACTTCTAGCCAGATTAACATAATATGTCAGAGTAAAGGCAAATTTATATCAGTTTGTATTAACCTATCATGTTCAGATATCAAGAAAAATAACATTATAAGGCATGTTAAAAGGCAGGATAAAACAGAACGTGAAGCAAAGCAAATATCAGAACAAAACTCACATATGTCACATATTTTGGACTTATCAGAGAGGAAATTTAAGATAATTTTGATTAATTTGTTAAGAAATCTAATGAAGAGAAGTAAAATATGAAAGAATAGATGGATAGTTAAGAGGTGGAAGCTCTAAGAAAATTAAAAGAAAATGATAAAAATAAACATACACACAAACTGTTAACAAAATAAAAAATGCCTTTGATGGATTGATGAATAGACTGGATGAAAACAACCAAGGAAAGAATCAGTAAGCTTGAAACTATATCAGCAGAAACTTCCCAAACTGAAATGCAAAAAAAAAAAAAAAAAAAAAAAAAAGAAGGGAAAAAAGAACAGTATATCCAGGAAAGAACTTTGAGAACTTTGGGACAATTTCAAAAGGTGTAACACATGTATACAAAATGGAATACCAATAAGAGAAAAAAGAAAGAATGGAGCAGAATAAATATTTGAAGTAATAATTGCTAAAAGCCTTCCAGAGTTAATGATGGGCACCAAATCACAGATCTAAGAAGCTCAGAGAACACAAAGCAATATAAACAACAAAGAATCTGCACCCAGTTATACCATAATATTCAAACTATTGAAAGAAAAGAAACCCCACAAATATAAAATTCTATATCCAAAAAAATGAACCTATTTGTAGGGCAGGAATAGAGACATAGATATTGAAAACGGACATGTGGACACGGTGGAGAAGGGGAGGGTGGGGTTAATTGCGGGATTAGGTTTGACATAAATACACTACCATGCATAAAAGGATAGCTAGTGGGAACCTGCTGTAGAGCACAGGGAGCTCAGCTCGGTGCTCTGTGATGACCTAGATGGGGGGGAAGGGGGAAGGGAGGTCCAAGATGGAGGGTATATAGGTATACATATAGCTGATTCACTTCATTGTACAGCAGAAACTAACACAACATTGTAAAGCAATTTTACTCCAATAAAAAAAGAGGAAAAAACCCCACAAATATAAAATTCTATATCCAAAAAATTTTTTCCAAAAGAGAATATAAAGAATTTTTCAGATGAACAAAAACTGAATGAATTCATCCCCCCACAAGAAATGTTAAAAGAAGTTCTTCAAGAGAAGGAAAATGATAGAACAGAAACTTGGGTCTACATTTTAAAAATAAAAGGGAAACATTGGAGATGGAATAAATGAAGGTAAAATAAAATCTTTTAAAAAGTTCTTATTGATTCAATAGATACAAATTTGTTCAAAGCCATAATAGTAGCAATGCATTATGTAATTATATAAAATAGACAAGTGGAATAAAACACAGCAATTTTATAAGAGGAGACAGGGAGAGATTGGGAATATTCTGTTACAAGCTACCTGTACTACCAATGAAGTGGTATCATGTTATTTGAAAGTAGATTTAGATTAGTTGTAAATGTATATAGAAAACTCTAGAGCAACCACTAAACATTTTTAAAGCATAATTGCTATGCTAAGAAAGAAGAAAAATATAATTATATTTTGTGCTACAGTAGAACCAGAGAATATAGAAAAAGAGGGGAGAAAAGAAGGAAGTGTATGAATAGAGAAACTGTTACAAACATGGTAAATATGAATCCAACTATATCAATAATCACATTAAATGTAAAAGTTTTAAGTATACTAATTAAAGGGCATATATTGTCAGAATGGATGAAAGAAACAAGATCCAACAGTATGTGGTCTATAATTTACTCACTTTGAATACAAAGACACAGACACATTAACAGTAAATGGGTGGAGGAAGATGACAGAGAAGAAAGCATCAGGAAACTGTCTTCCCAACTAGACAACAATTGCACTGGCAGAATCTGTCCAATATAACTATTTTGGACACCAGGAGTCTATTAAAGGTTTGCAACTACCATGGGAAGAGTTGAACAGTAAATTTCAGTTAACTTCAGATGATTTCAGCTTTCATCAGAGTAGTAGCTACTCATCTCCTACCCCTTGTCTCATGCAGGCAGCTGTATACATGTTTCACCAGATATCTGCACACAATTTACAAGAACAAGAGTGGAAGAAAATAACACTGTTCTTCAAGTATAAGGAATCTGTGTTCTGATTGTTGCTTCTGATCACAGAAGTGCAGACAAAGAGGCAGGTGGCCACTGTTGTTGCACCTGCCCCATGTGCTGCAATCCCCTCCCCTTCTGGCTGAAATAACTTTCAGGGGATTTAAAGAGCGGACACCCTTTACCCTTCCCATTAATTTTTTTTCCTTTTGGGACCCAAGCATTAAAGACTAGAACATTAAAAAACAAACAAACAACAACAAAAACTTCATATATATGGAAAATTAAAAGGTAGATGCACCTGCCCAGGGAAAGATGCAGGCTTAGAAAAGATCTGACAAGACCTTAAGTCTACACCTCAGGCTGATCTTTAACACAGAGACAGACTTCAACAATTAAAAAAAATAAACAACAGCAATAATAAAACCCGTGAACCCTGGGAAAGGGGGAGAATCTCATTTTCAGTGTTACCACATTATTAGATTCAAACGTCCATTTCTCAACCATAACAAATCATGAGGCATGCAAAGATACAGGAATTTATAGCCCATCCAAAGGGAAAAAAATAAATCAATAAAAACTGTCCTTGAAAAAGACCTGATGGCAAATCTACTAGACAAAGAATGTAAAACAACTCTATACAAGATGCTCAGAGTACTAAAGAAAGATGTGAAGAAAGCCAAGAAAATGATGTATGAACAAAATGGAAATATCAATAAAGAGACAGAAATCCTAAAAAGAAACAAAATTTCTGGAGCCGCAAAGTACAATAAATGAAATGAAAAATACACTAGAGGAATTCAAAGGCAGATGTGAGCAAGCAGAAGAAAGAAGCAGTAACTTAGAAGACAGGATTTTGGGAATTGTCCAGTCTAACGGACAGAAAGAAAAAAAAATAATTGAAGAAAAGTGAACAGAGCCTAAGGGACCTGTGGGACATCATGAAGCAGATCAACATATGCATTATGGGAGTCCCAGAAGGAGAAGAGGGAGCTGAAGGGGCTGAGAGATTACTTGAAGAAATAATGACTGAAAACTTCCTAAATTTTATGAAAGACATGAATATAAACATCTAAGAAACAACAAACTTCATGTAATATGAAAAAGCAGTACTAAGATGGAAGTTTATAGCAATACACAGGCCTATCTTGAGGAAAAAGAAAAATCTCAAATAAACGGTCTAACCTTACATCTAAAGGAACTAGAAAAAGAATAACAAATGAAGTCCAAATCAGTAGAAGGAAGGAAATTATAAAGATCATAGAAGAAATAAATAAAATAGAGACTAAAAAGACAATAGAAAAGGTCAATAAAACTAACAGCTGGTTGTTTGAAAAGATAAACAAAATTGACAAACCTTTAGCTAGACTCACTAAGAAAAAAAGAGACAAGGCTCAGATAAATAAAATCATAAGTGAAAGAGGAGAAATAACAATGGACACCACAGAAATGCAAAGGATTATAAAAGAATAAATATTGATACTATGAAAACTATACAACAACAAATTGGACAACCTAGAAGAAGCAAATAAATTCTTAGAATCAAGGCAACCTTCTAAGACTTAACCCTTGAAAGAAGAATTGATAAGTTGGACTTTATTAAAATTAAACACTCTGCTCTTCAAAATACATTGTTCAGAGAATGAGAAGACAAACCACAGACTGGGAGAAAACATTTGCAAAACACATATCTGATAAAGGACTTATATTCAAAATATACAATGAACTTTATAATGCAACAGTAAGAAATCAATCAACCAAATAAAACAAAATTGGATAAAAGATCTGAACATAAATTTCATCAAAGAAAATATACTGATGGCAATATGAAATAATTTCAAAATGATTTTGTCAATTGGAAATTGCAAATTAAAACAACAATGAGATACTACTATACCTATATTAGAATAGATGAGATTTATGAAAGTGACACTACCAGTTTCTGGAGAAGATGTGGAATCAGGAACTCACATCATTGCTGGTGAGAGTAAAAAATGGTACAGCCACTTTGGAAGGCAGTTTGACATTTTCTTACAAAGCTAAAAATAGTCTCACCATAAACCCAGCAATCACATCCCTCAGTAATAGATGATTTGAAAATTTATGCTCACACAAAAGCCTACATGCAAGTGTTTTTAGCAGTTTTATTTATAAACACAAAAACCTGGAAGCAACTTCGATGTCCTTCAATAGGTGAATGGATAAAGAAACTGTAGAACATCCAGACAATGGAATATTATTTTGGCAATAAAAGAAATGAACCATCAAGCCAAGAAAGGCCACGGATGAATTTCAAATGCATATTGCTATATGAAAGAAATCAATTTGAAAAGGTTAAATATTGTATGATTCTAATTGTATGGCATTCTCAAAAATGCACAATCAGAGTGAGTAAAAAGATCAGTGGTTGCCAGGGGCTGAGGATTGTGGGAAGGTTGACTAGGTGAAGCACAGGGGGATTTTAGAGTGGTGAAATTTTGGGTGTGCTTAAATCCCCACTACTTAAGTGTGAGCTGAACATAGTGACTTCATTACTAAAAGTAAAGTATGGAAAGCAGGGAAAAAAAGAGTAACTTGATAGTGAAGAGCCCTGGTGGTCAAAGTCAACATTGACAGTGATTAGTGATGTTGATAGAAATTACCCTTGTTGTGATGAGGTGAAAATGGCACTTTACCTCTGTGGTCCTTGTCCCCAAAACCTATAACCCCACTCCAATCATGAGAAAAATTTCAGACAAATTCCATTTGAGATGTATCCTACAAAATACTTGACCTCTACCCTTAGATATATCGAGATTGTCAAAAACAAAGAATCTGTCACAGCCAAGAGGAACCTAGGAGACATGACAAGTAAATATAATGGGACCCTGGATGAGATCCTGGAGCAGAAAAAGACATTTTGTAAAAACTAAGAAGATCTGAGTAAACTAAGGATTTTAGTTAATAATAATGATAGTAAAAAGTCCTATTGGTTTATTCATTTTAACAAATGTTAAATGTTAAGATGGTAAAAATAGGGAAAGCTGAGTATGTGAGTATTATGGGACCTCTCTGTATCAGCTTCTCAATTTTTCTGTAAATGTATTTCTGTAATGTAAAATTTTTAGAACAGAATTCTGTTCTAAAAGTTAAAATATTTTACTTAAAAAATGATGTTTCATGCTGCCTCTATCTCCTTTAACAGACATCCAAAGCCAAATCATACATGAGAGCTTCTAATGGTGAACCTAAGTCATGTTTGTAACCAAAGGAGCCTAGAAAAATAAAGTTTCCAGCTTTCCAGCCCCTGAAGTACAGGGAAACATACAAGAGGAATGCTGAAAATGATACTGACTGAGCCAGTCCACAGGAATGACCTACAGGTGGTTGTATTAACATTCATTAACCATCCCCTTATTAGTGGACCTCTGAGCCTTATCCAATTTTTCTCTTTTATCAATAGTGCATCTAAGTAAAAGCTTCTAGAAGGTAAATAGAAGGCAATTAGAGGTCACAGGCTATGCATAGTTATCATCCAAAAAAGCATCAATTTATATTTTCATCCAAACTATTGCCAACACTGGTTATTATTAGTTATTCATAATTTTGTGAGTCTGTTGGGTAAAAATATTCCATATTATTGTTGTTTCACTTACTGTTTCTCTGATATCCAATGAAGTGACGGTTCTGATCATCTCTTATGTTGGTGAGGGAGAGATCCCTTGCCCTAAATATGATGAGACACGTGACACCTGACACTGGGACGGCAAGATGTGCAGAAGTTTATTATTCACCTATGCTCACAGTCTGGGGGAGGAGGACATGGCACACACACAGGTCCACACCGGAATTGTGCTTGGGAACAGAGTGAACAAACAGGGTCTGTGGGAGGCAGGCTTTGCAGTATCAAGGATTTGGGGTGCCTCCCATCCCCACTGGAGGATGTGATTGGCTTGCTTGAATAACTTCATGGGCTGGCAGGGAAATCAAGCCCTTTAGGGTGAGGACTAGGTGGAATGCAGCTGGTCCTGCTGATAGGGGACTAGTAGGCAGTGGGGAGACTTTCCCACAGGTGGGGACATATCTGGAAGGCAGGAGAACTCATGCTTAGACCTTGGGGCCTGTGAGGCTTGAAGATGTCAAGATAGCACATTCAATTTTAGGCCTTACAGTATGGTGACCATCTTTTCAATGTTTATCAGTCAACTATATCTCCTTTTCCTCTAAATTGCCTATTTATGTTTTCTAACCAATTTTATTTGTATTGTTTTCAGGATTTTAAAAAAATTTCTGCTTACCAGTTCTATTTTTTGTGATACTCATATTACCAGTATTTTTGCTCCATCTGCTGTTGTTTTCATTAAGAATACCCTTAAAATTTTTTCTGCTCTCCCTTTCCTTTCTTTTTTTCAAAAAAAATTTACTGAAATATAGTTAATTTACAATGTTGTGTTAGTTTCAGGTGTAAAACACAGTGATTCAGTTATATATATATATAAAATATATATGTATGTGTATATATATAAATAATATATATATATATATACATATATATACATATATATATTCTGTTTTACATTCCTTTCCATTATAGGTTATTACAAGATATTGAGTATAGTTCCCTGTGCTATATAGTAGGCTCTTGTTGGTTATCTATTTTATATACATTAGTTTGTATCTGTTAATCCCAAACTTCTAATTTATCCCTCCCTCCTTTAGTAACTATAATTTTGTTTTCTATGTCTGTGAGTCTATCTCTTTTTGTAAATAAGTTATAACATTTTTTTAGATTCCATATATAAGTGAAATCATATGGTATTTATCTTTGTCTGACTGACTTCACTTCATATGATAATCTCTAGGTCCATCTATGTTGCTGCAAATGGCATTATTTCATTCTTTTTATGGCTGAGTAATATTCCATTGTATATATGTACCACATCTTTTTTATCCATTCATCTGTCAGTGGATAGTTAGGTTGTTTCTATGTGTTGGGAATTGTAAATAACGCCCTTTAAAATTTTAAAATCTGACATAGTAACTGTGCTGGTTAGAACACTTAAATGAGTTTTTAAGCAAATTCCAGAATTTGTGCTGTAGTAGTGTATCCTGCATGAGCTCCCTTATTATCTGTTGCTCATGCTCTTTCTGTCTTTACTTCTTCCCATATGCCAACCAGCTTCCTCTGCTTTTCACAGATTGGATTCTTCCACCTTGGGGCCCCTTGCTGGAGATTCTCTTCTCTTCCTGCATTGACATGAAAGACTCATGGACACACAGTGAAGAAGAAAGAGTAGCAGTTGCAGTAGAGCTAAGATGGTCGTAAACCCAAGTGCTGTGGAACTTTATCATGTTTCTTTTCTTCTCCACTGAATTCTGAAATAGCCATTTAATTTATTAATTTTAAACTGGAAACACACATGCATGGTACAAAATTCAAAAGAATAGGGAATCTGTAGTAAAAAGAAAGGCATCCTTCCTCCCTGTGTTCCAGGCATTTCTTTTTCCAGGGGGCAACCTCTGTGATTGGTTTCTTGGTTCTTCAGGCCTACATCGTGCTCACACCAGATACATTGTCTTCCACCTCATCACTTTGCGGTTTTCACTTATTTCATTCTTTTGTGGTGTATGTAGAACTTTCTCCTTCTTTTCTTTTGCTGTATAATATTAAATTTCATGGATCTTTTGCAATTCAAGTCAACATCTCTCTAATGATGGATATTTATGCATTTCCAACATATTGCTATTACAAACAATGTTGCTATAAGTAATTTTGTTCATACCTCATGTAGTCCGGTGTGAGTTTGTGAAAAGTAGATGTGTACTTTTATGTGAGAGTATGTGAACTTTTAATTTCTGGTAAGACAGGACCTTACTGTTTCTTATAGTGGTTGCACCAAAGAGCACTTCCACCAGCAATGTATGAACTATATCTTCTCCAATCACTTATCAAATCTGATAAGTAAAAACTATACTATTGGTTTTAGTCTACATCTTTAAATGAAGAAAGGGACATGACAGTTGTTCTTGTGTGCTTTTCTTATGCACTGAAATGTTTTCTTATCTTTTGCAGGTTTTTATTGGGGGTTTGGTCTTTTTTCTCATTGATTTATAGATACTCTACATAGTATGGGAATATATAATCACTCTTTTACAATCACATAAGTTGCAAATATTTCATTTCTGTTTTTCATTTCTCTTTTGACTTTATTTTTTCAAGCAGAATTTATCATATTCATATAGTTAATTTCTCAATACTTTCATGGCTTTGGGTTTTGTGTAATAGTTTAAAATGAAGCCTTCCCCATTCCACTTGCTAATAAAAATGTCATTGCTTTTCTAATATTTTTATGGTTTTCTCTTAGAATTTGAGACTTAGATTGTTTAGGATTTATTTTGTGTGCCATATCAGCTAGTGCTCCAACAATCTTTTCAGATGGACACAAATTGTCAACATCATATTTTGAATAACCTAAAATGTTACCACAATAACTAACTGTCAAAAGTTCAGAAATAATGGAAGTAAAACCAATGAATCACTGAAGTAGTAATTAGTAAAATTTTATTGTGTACACACCAAAAAAAGACAGTTCACAAACAAGGAGTCCTCAAACGAAAACATGGAATGAAGCTCAGGGGAATATTGTTATAAAGCAGCTTATATAGTGAGAAAGCAGTAACTGTTTATTCTTCACAGTAGTTGGTTACAATATTAGAATTTTCTTAAATGATAGGGAATCGGTTAGTGGTTATGTCATATCAGTTTTGGGAAACAAGTTAAATTTTGTTTATGTTTTCCAGAAGCATAAAGAAGAAATGACCCAGGTCAAGTTAGCTTTACAAAATAAGCTAAATTAAGCAGATAAAACTGGTTTGGGGCTTCCCTGGTGGTGCAGTGGTTGAGGGTCCACCTGCCGATGCAGGGGACACGGGTTCATGCCCTGGTCTGGGAGGATCCCACATGCCGCTGAGCGGCTGGGCCCGTGAGCCATGGCCGCTGAGCCTGCGCACCTGGAGCCTGTGCTGCACAACAGGAGAGGCCACAACAGTGAGAGGCCCGCGTACTACAAAAAAAAAAAAAAAAAGGTTTCATCTGCTCAGGGAATTTTTGCAGTTGGTCTCCATTTTTTTTTTAACATGCTTGTTATTTTTATTTTTAACAATGCCTTTATATATATATATATATATATATATATATATATATATAGTGTGTATATATATGAAGTATATATATATACTCTACTATATAGAATATATAGTATTCTATTTATGGACTTTTCATTCTGTTTTGTTGATTTCTTGATTTTGTACCAGTACCACAATCTTGTATTCAGTGTACATTTATAGTAAAGTTTAATATTTGAATGGGCTCCCCACCCTCATTATTCTTCACATGCATAATTTTCCTAACTACTTTCCTTCTGTGTTTTTCTCTTTAGAATCTAGAATCAACTTATCTGGTTCCAAAGGGGGAAGAAAAAAAAAGATAAATCCTATTGGCACTTTTATTGGATCTCAAATACAGGTTAATGTAATTGACATCTAATTACTCTCATTCAATCCAAGAGTATTGTATGGTTTTCCATTTGTTTAAGACTTCTTTTAATAAAAGTCTCTCAATAATATTTTATAGTTTTCCTAAATGTCTTACAGATTCCTTACTTAAATCCAGGGTAATTCTTTTTTTTTCATTCTTGTTGCTATCACTTCTGATTGTTGCGTGCAAATTGATGGCTTTTATATATTATTATTTTTTGCACAGTCCCTTTACTGAATTCTTTCACTTGTCTTATATAAGTTGATTCTCCTGGTTTATCCAGGTATACAATCATATTAACTACAATCAAATATAACTTTACCTCTTCGCTTCCAGTTTCCATATGTCTTACTTCTTCCTAAAATTTTCAGCTAGTACCACTATAGCAATGCTCAATGGTAATAATGATGCTAGTCTTGTCCCTGCCTTTAATGGCAATGCTTCTGGTTTTCTTCCATCAAGCATAGGAATGGATTTGGGGTCAAGATATATACATTCTGTCAGTCACAGTTTTAATAAGTCTATTATTCAAACCAAGAATGGATATTGAAAGTTATTAAAATATCTTTTCTGTATTTGTAAAAGTGATTCTATTTTTTCCATTTTTTACTTAACATAATGCATCATGTGAATATATAATGAACTAGATAAATAGGTTTTGCAATATTAAACCACCCTGGTATTACTGAGAAAATGCTACACTGCTGCCTTCTGTGTCTAATATTTTATTTATAACATTTACATAAATACTCATAATAAAGATTGATCTGTATCTTTTTGTGCCATCTTAGTTAGCATTATTATAAATTTTATTTGTTTCATTAAAATAATTTGGAAAATGTCCTTCTTTTACTAAGCTGTGAAGCTTAAATATAGCATTTATGCAGTCCTTAAAGATTTGGTAAACTTTTTTATGTGAGAGTGTCTTAGCCTAGTGTTTAACTTGCTTACTGACAATTTGTTTTTCTGAATTTTCAAGAAAAATCATTCTGTTTGAATTTTTAATTTCCCCTGGGATCATTTCTGTTATTTTTTCCAAGAATTTCCTGGAAATCATCCAGTTCATCCAGGTTCTTCCATATATTTTCATAAAACTGAGCAAATTAGTCTTGTTTATTAATGTTCTCTTTTTTGATGTTTATAAACTTTCTTCCCCCTTGATTAGGTTAGCTAATGATTTTAAATTTTATTTTAAAAAATCTGATTCTAGAATTATTGGTTATACAGTTTTTATACTTCTAGGTCATTAAAAAAAATTTATCCTGACTAATGTCTTTCTGCTCCAGTTTATTTTGTTGAGTTTCATGAATTTTACCCTGAGCATAGTTTTAGCTGTATCCCATAGGACCTGATATGTGTTTCCATGATCATTTCTTTATATTATGTAACATTGGATTTAATTTGCTTTTTCTTTTTTTGGCTGTGCCACTTGACTTGCAGGATCTTAGTTCCCCAACCAGAGATCCAACCCGTGCTCCCTAGAGTGGAAACATGGAGTCCTAACCATTGGACTGCCAGGGAATTCCCAGGTTTAATTTACTTTTTAACTCAAGAGTTTTTGATTTCTACCTTTTTTTTAAACATAAATTTATTTATTTATTTTTGGCTGCATTGGGTCTTTTTTGCTGTGCACGGGCTTTCTCTAGTTGTGGTGAGCAGGGACTACTCTTCCTTGCCGTGTGTGGGCTTCTAATTGCAGAGGCTTCTCTTGCTGTGGAGCATGGGCTCTAGGAGCACGGGCTTCAGTAGTTGTAGCATGCGGGCTCAGTAGTTGTGACTTGTGGGCTCTAGAGCACAGGCTCAGTAGTTGTGGTGCACGGGCTTAGTTGCTCTGCGGCACGTGGGATCTTCCCAGACCAGGGCTCGAACCCATGTCCCTTGTACTGGTAGGCAGATTCTTAACGACTGCACCACCAGGGAAACCCAGATTTCTATCTTTTTGATTTTTGCATTTGATATTTTTGCTGTAAGACTTTAGTTTTACAGGAATGGGATTAGAAAATATTCCTTCTATTTTATTCTCAGGAACTTTTTGAGTTTTTACTCTGTGGATTAATATGTGGTTATGTTTTGTGTATGTTTCTTGGTCACCTGAAATAATGATGGCATATTATCTATAAGTGTGGAGTTTGATGTATATATATATATATATATATATATATATATATATATATATATATATATATATATATAGTGAATTATATATATATAGTGAATTATACACATATATAGTGAATTATACATGTATATGTATCAAGTGAATTATACACACACATATATATATACATGTTTATATGTATATATCCATATCCATATACACACATATGTTTAATTCACTGATGTATACATGTGTATATAAATACATTTATACACACCCCCCCCAAACTCCACATTGATCAATAATAAAAATGATTCACCTGGTCAATTATTGTTTAAATGTTTCTAGCCTCCTTGGTGTCAACACTTCCTTCTCAAGGACCAAGTGCATTCAAATCTTTCACCACTCTTTCTTGTATTTTCTGTAGTTTTCTTTTTTTTTTTTTTTTTTTGCAGTATGCGGGCCTCTCACTGTTGTGGCCTCTCCTGTTGTGGAGCACAGGCTCCGGACGCACAGGCTCAGTGGCCATGGCTCACGGGCCCAGCCGCTCCGAAGCATGTGGGATCCTCCCAGACCGGGGCACGAACTCGTGTCCCCTGCATCAGCAGGTGGGCTCTCAACCACTGCACCACAAGTGAAGCCCAGTTTTCGTTTTTTAATTGTTGATTTATGTCATTAGGTGCAGGTTTTCATGACTGGTACACTTCACTGAGAATTATATCCTTTCCTATTTTAAGGAGGCTTCCTTTGGATCTGATGAAATTGAACTTGTTTTCTCTTAGATCAGAGCCACGGCAGCCAGGGCGTTGATCAGTGTGGATGTGAAGCATGTCATGAAAGTGTCAGAGTGAAAATGCTGGGATCCCCTGGGGAATGCCATCCCACGTGCTCTGTGGTCAGTGAGGGCAAGTGCGAGGTCAAAGGGAACTCTGGCGATGACCACTGAACTGTGGGATTTAAAGGGGAAGGAAATTTAGAGATGAGTTGTCACTGCAGCTGCTGAAGGCATGAGAATCAGAATTCATGAGGGAGGTTTCACAGAGAAAACTACACAAGAAAATATTTGGATAAAGCAAAGGATATTATATATCTGGCAGGGAAAGCAGGGAGGATGATTGCAGTCAAACAGCTTAACCCAAGGAAAGGTACAAAGTGATGGCAATGGGCCAGCATTTTCTTGCCCTGCCAAGGCCAGCAGTGTGAACGGTTAGGCGGGGGGTAGGGGTTAAAAGCAGCAGGGTGAGAGTTGTGTCACCCTTGCATGCTTGCCTCTCTGCCACCTTTTTTATAAACATATATTTTTAAATTCTCTAATTCTTCTTAATACTTAAAAGATTTCCTCCAGATCTATCTGTCAATACCTAATTGTAGCATCTGCCTTTTCCCGCCTTCATATAGATTTTTCATTTCTGCAGTGTGCTTCCTCTTTTCCATTTTCTCCTGGACCCTGGCAGCTCTGCTCACATCCTTCCCCTTTGTCATATAGCCTATTCTTTGAAAATCCTAACTCTCACGTGAGCTCTTGTTCCAGGGGTGGAATGCTGTCTGCTATATATATCTTTTGGCAGCAGTGAAGAATGATTGGTCACAATTCCCGTTCCCTTGAATAGTGCCTCTTGTGACATATGCCCTTGACTTGTCTTCTTGTTTTTCCTCCCTCCACTTGACTGCTTAATGGCAGTGGTTTTTGTTTTATTTAAATTTTATTGGAGTATAGTTGATTTACAACCTTGTGTTAGTTTCAGGTGTACAGCAAAGTGATTCAGTTATACACATACATGTATTCATTCTTTTTCAGATTCTTTTCTTATATATAGGTTATCAGAGAATATTGAGTAGAGTTCCCTGTGGTATACAGTAGGTCCATGTTGATTATATATCTTATATATTGCATGTGTGTGTATGTTAATCCCATACTCCTGATTTATCCCTCCCCCAACCACATTTCCCTGTGGTAACCATAAGTTTGTAAGTCTGTTTTTGATTTGTAAATAATTTGTATCTTTTTGCAGTGTTTACACTTAGGGCCAGGCTCTTTATTTCTGTATGATTCATTTTTGAAGGGGCCAGTGAGCAGCCCCATTCAGTTAGTGGGAGGGTGGGGTGGAAGTGGGAAAGTGGCAGGAAGTGGGTAAGGGATCCTGTCTCCCACTTCCACATGCATTTTTCCTTCAAGGTCCTCCAATAAAACCTGCTTTTTTGTTTTTTTGCCCTGAGGATCTTCCTCCCTGCAGGTATATACTCTCAAGCCCTTTACAGGATGTCCACTTGATGCTGGCAATAGCTGTCATCATCCTTTGGGTCCTGTACACCTATGACACTCTTCCAATAATGAAAACAGCTGGGGCAGGAACAGGCAGATGGACCATAGTCCATGGACCCTCCCTTTTAGGAGCACCTCTGGGCTGGCCTGAGGTTCAGGTGGTAGAGGTTAACTTTTTATGTGATCTGTAACTCCTGTCAAGATGTCACAGCTTTTCTTTTAAGATTGTGGCCATTATCTTGTTTTATATCATTGATAGATCATTTTCCCTATTTAAGATGGATATGTCTTTTTCTCTATTTTTCTTTTGTTGTTGTTGTTGTTTATATATTTTTAGGGGGCTGTGAGGGAGACTGAGAGCAAGGAAAGTCATCTTTAAACAGAAGTGAATTTACGGTTTTAATGAGTAAATACTTTTTTTTTACATCTTTATTGGAGTATAATTGCTTTAAAATAGTGTGTTAGTTTCTGCTTTATAACAAAGTGAATCAATTACACATATACATATGTTCCCATATCACCTCCCACTTGTGTCTCCCTCCCTCCCGCCCTGCTTATCCCACCCATCCAGGTGGTCACAAAGCACCGAGCTGATCTCCCTGTGCTATGTGGCTGCTTCCCACTAGCTATCTATTTTATGTTTGGTAGTGTATATATGTCCATGCCACTCTCTCACTTTGTCACAGCTTACACTTCCCCCTCCCCATATCCTCAGGTCCATTCTCTAGTAGGTCTGTGTCTTTATTCCTGTCTTGCCCCTAGGTTCTTCATGACATTTTTTTTCTTAGACTCCATATATATGTGTTAGCATATGGTATTTGTCTTTCTCTTTCTGATTTTCTTCACTCTGTATGACAGACTCTAGGTCCATCCACCTCATTACAAATAGCTCAATCTCATTTCTTTTTATGGCTGAGTAATATTCCATTGTATATATGTGACACATTTTCTTTATTCATTCATCCGTTGATGGACACTTAGGTTGTTTCCATGTCCTGGCTATTGTAAATAGAGCTGCAATGAACGTTTTGGTACATGACTCTTTTTGAATTATGGTTTCCTCAGGGTATATGCCCAGTAGTGGGATTGCTGAGTCATATGGTAGTTCTATTTGTAGTTTTTTAAGGAACCTCCATACTGTTCTCCATAGTGGCTGTACCAATTAACATTCCCAACAGCAGTGCAAGAGTGTTCCCTTTTCTCCACACCCTCTCCAGCATTTATTCTTTCTAGATTTTTTGATGATGGCCATTCTGACTGGTGTGAGATGATATCTCATTGTAGTTTTGATTTGCATTTCTCTAATGATTAATGATGTTGAGCATTCTTTCATGTGTTTGTTGGCAGTCTGTATATCTTCTGTGGAGAAATGTCTATTTAGGTCTTCTGCCCATTTTTGGATTGGGTTGTTTATTTTTTTGTTATTTAGCTGCATGAGCTGCTTATAAATTTTGGAGATTAATCCTTTGTCAGTTGCTTCATTGGCAAATATTTTCTCCCATTCTGAGGGTTGTCTTTTGGTCTTGTTTATGGTTTCCTTTGCTGTGCAAAAGATTTGAAGTTTCATTAGGTCCCATGTGTTTATTTTTGTTTTTATTTCCATTTCTCTAGGAGGTGGGTCAAAAAGGATCTTGTTATGATTTATGTCATAGAGAGTTCTGCCTATGTTTTCCTTTAAGAGTTTGATAGTTTCTGGCCTTACATTTAGGTCTTTAATCCATTTTGAGCTTATTTTTGTGTATGGTGTTAGGGAGTAATCTAATCTCATACTTTTACATGTACCTGTCCAGTTTTCCCAGCACCACTTATTGAAGAGGCTGTCCTTTCTCCATTGTAATTCCTGCCTCCTTTATCAAAGATAAGGTGACCATATGTGTGTGGGTTTATATCTGGACTTTCTATCCTGTTCCATTGATCTATATTTCTGTTTTTTTGCCAGTATCACACTGTCTTGATTACTGTAGCTTTGTAGTATAGTCAGAAGTCAGGGAACCTGATTCCTCCAGCTCCGTTTTTCGTTCTCAAGATGGCTTTGGCTATTCAGGGTCTTTTGTGTTTCCATACAAATTGTGAATTTTTTTGTTCTAGTTCTGTGAAAAATGCCATTGGTAGTTTGATAGGGATGGCATTGAATTTGTACATTGCTTTGCATAGTAGAGTCATTTTCACAATGTTGATTCTTCCAATCCAAGAACATGGTATATCTCTCCTTCAATTTGTATCATCTTTAATTTCTTTCATCAGTGTCTTATATTTTCTGCATACAGGTCTTTTGTCTCCTTTGGTAGGTTTATTCCTAGATATTTTATTCTTTTTGTTGCAGTGGTAAATGGGAGTGTTTTCTTGATTTCACTTTCAGATTTTTCATCATTAGTGTATAGAAATGCCAGAGATTTCTGTGCATTAATTATTTATCCTGCTACTTTACCAAATTCATTGATTAGACCTAGGAGTTTTCTGGTAGCATCTTTAGGATTCTCTATGTATAGTATCATGTCATTTGCAAACACTGACAGCTTTATTTCTTCTTTTTTGATTTGTATTCCTTTTATTTCCTTTTCTTCTCTGATTGCTGTGGCTAAAACTTCCAAAACGATGTTGAATAAGAATGGTGAGACTGAGCAGCCTTGTCATTTTCCTGATGTTAGTGGAAATACTTTCAGTTTTTCACCATTGAGGACAATGCTGGCTGTGGCTTTGTCATATATGGCCTTTATTATGTTGCGGAAAGTTCCCTCTATGCATACTTTCTGCAGGGTTTTTATCAGAAATGGGTGTTCAATTTTGTCGAAAGCTTTCTCTGCATCTATTGAGGTGATCATATGCTTTTTCTCCTTCAATTTGTTAATATGGTCTATCACGTTGATTGATTTTAGTATATTGAAGAATCTTTGCATTACCAGAATAAACCCCACTTGATCATGGTGTATTATCCTTTTAATGTGCTGTTGGATTCTATTTGTTAGTATTTTGTTGAGAATTTTTGCATCTATGTTCATCAGTGATATTGGCCTGAAGTTTTCTTTCTTTGTGAAATCCTTGTCTGGTTTTGGTATCAGGGTGATGGTGACCTCGTAGAATGAGTTTGGGAGTGTTCCTCTGTCAGCTATATTTTGGAAGAGTTTGAGAAGGTTAGGTGTTAGCTCTTCTCTAAATGTTTGACAGAATTCGCCTGTGAAGCCATCTGGTCCTGGGCTTTTGTTTGTTGGAAGATTTTTCAGCACAGTTTCAATTTCAGTGCTTGTGATTGGTCTGTTCATATTTTCTATTTCTTCCTGAGTCAGTCTCGGCAGGTTGTGCATTTCTACACATTTGTCCATTTCTTCCAGTTTATCCATTTATTGGCATAGAGTTGCTTGTAGTAATCTCTCATCATCTTTTGTGTTTCTGCAGTGTCAGTTGTTACTTCTCCTTTTTCGTTTCTAATTCTATTGATTTGAGTCTTCTCTCTTTTTTTCTTGTTGAGTCTGGCTAATGGTTTATCAATATTGTTTATCTTCTCAAAGAACCAGCTTTTAGTTTTATTGATCTTTGCTATCATTTCCTTCATTTCTTTTTCATTTATTTCTGATCTGATCTTTATGATTTCTTTCTGTCTGCTAACTTTGGGGTTTTTTGTTCTTTCTCTAAGTGCTTTAGGTGTAAGGTTAGATTGTTTATTCGAGATGTTTCCTGTTTCTTACAGTAGGACTGTATTGCTATAAACCTCCCTCTTAGAACTGCTTTTCTGCTTCCCATAGGTTTTGGATTGTCGTGTCTCCATTTTCATTTTTTCTAGGTATTTTTTGATTTCCTCTGATTTCTTCAGTGATCACTTCGTTATTAAGTAGTGTGTTGTTTAGCCTCCATGTGTTTGTATTTTTTACAGATCTTTTCCTATAATTGATATCTAGTCTCATAGCATTGTGGTCGGAAAAGATACTTGATACAATTTCAATTTTCTTAAATTTACCAAGGCTTGATTTGTGACCCAAGATATCATCTATGTTGGAGAATGTCCATGAGCACTTGAGAAAAATGTGTATTCTGTTGTTTTTGGATGGAATGTCCTATAAATATCAGTTAAGTCCATCTTGTTTAATGTATCATTTAAAGCTGTGTTTCCTTATTTATTTTCATTTTGGATGATCTGTCCATTAGTGAAAGTGGGGTGTTAAAGTCCCCTACTATGAATATGGTACTGTCGATTTCCCCTTTTATTGCTGTTAGTATTTGCCTTATGTGTTAAGGTGCTCCTATGTTGGGTGCATAAATATTTACAATTTTTATATCTTCTTCTTGGATAAATCCCGTGATCATTATGTAGTGTCCTTCTTTGTCTCTTCTAATAGTCTTTATTTTAAAGTCTATTTTGTCTGATATGAGAATTTCTACTGCAGCTTTCTTTTGGTTTCAATTTGCATGGAATATCTTTTTCCATCCCCTCACTTTCAGTCTGTATGTGTCTCTATGTCTGAAGTCGGTCTCTTTTAGACAGCATATATATGGGTCTTGTTTTTGTATACATTCAGCTAGTCTGTGTCTTTTGGTGGGAGCATTTAATCCAGTTACATTTAAGGAAATCATCGATATGTATGTCCTTATTCCCATTTTCTTAGTTGTTTTGGGTTTGTTATTATAGGTCTTTTCCTTCTCTTGTGTTTCCTGCCTAGAGAAGTACCTTTAGCATTTGTTGTAAAGCTGGTTTGGTGATGCTGAACTCTCTGAACTTTTGCTTGTCTGTAAAGTTTTAAATTTCTCCAACAAATCTGAATGAGATCCCTGCTGGGTAGAGCAATCTTAGTTCTAGTTGTTTCTCCTTCACCACTTTAAATATGTCCTGCCACTTCCTTCTGGCTTGCAGAGTTTCTGCTGAAAGATCATCTGTTAACCTTATGGGGATTCCCTTGTATGTTATCTGTTGTTTTTCCCTTGCTGCTTTTAATATGTTTTCTTTGTATTTAATTTTTGACAGTTTGATTAATATATGCCTTGGCATGTTTCTCCTTGGATTTATCCTGTATGGTACTCTCTGTGCTTTCTGGACTTGATTAACTATTTCCTTTTCCACATAAGGGAAGTTTTCAACCATAATCTCTTCAAATATTTTCTCAGTCCCTTTCTTTTTCTCTTCTTCTTCTGAAACCCTTTTATTTCGAATGTTGGTGTGTTTAATGTTGTCCCAGAGTTCTCTGAGACTGTCGTCAATTCTTTTCATTCTTTTCTCTTTCTTCTGCTCTGCAGTAGTTACTTCCACTATTTTATCCTCTAGGTCACTTATCCGTTTTTCTGTCTCAGTTATTCTGATATTGATCCCTTCTAGAGTATTTTTAATTTCAGTTATTGTGTTGTTCATCGTTGCTGGTTTCACCTTTAGTTCTTCTAGATCCCTGTTAAATGTTTCTTGCATTTTCTCTATTCTATTTCCAAGATTTCAGATAATCTTTACTATCATTATTCTGAATTCTTTTTCAGGTATACTGCCTATATCCTCTTCATTTGTTAGGTCTGATGGGTTTTTATATTGCTTCTTCAACTTCTGTGTGTTTTTCTGTATTCTCATTTTGCTTATCTTACTGTGTTTGGGGTCTCCTTTTTGCAGGATACAGGTTCGTAGTTCCCATTGTTTTTGGTGTTTGTCCCCAGTGGCTAAAGTTGGTTCAGTGGGTTGTGTAGGCTTCCTGGTGATGGGTACTAGTGCCTGTGTTCTGGTGAATGAGGCTGGATCTTGTCTTTCTGGTGGGCAGACCCATGTCTGGTGGTGTGTTTTGGGTTGTCTGTGGACTTATTATAATTTTAGGCAGCCTCTCTTCTAATGGATGGGGTTGTGTTCCTGTCTTGTTATTTGTTTGGCATAGGGTGTCCAGCACTGTAGCTCGCTGGATGTTGAGTGATGTTGGGTGCTTGTGTTGAGATGGAGATCTCTGGGAGATTTTCGCCATTTGATATTATGTGGATCTGGGAAGTCTCTTGTGGACCAGTGTCCTGAAGTTGGCTCTCCCACCTCAGAGGCACAGCACTGACTCCTGGCTGCAGCACCAAGAGCCTTTCATCCAGACGGCTCAGAATAAAAGGGAGAAAAAGTAGAAAGAAAGAAAGAGGATAAAAGAAATTAAAATACTGTAAAATAAAACAAAGTTATTAAAATAAATATATAATTATTAAAGGAAAAAAAAAAACACGGACGGATAGATACCTAAGACAAATGGTGAAAGCAAAGCTATACAGACAAAATCTCACACAGAAGCATGCACATACAGACTCACAACAAGTGGAAAAGGGGAAAAATAATAAATATTGCTCTCAAAGTCCACCTCCTCAATTTGGGATGGTTCATAGTCTATTCAGGTATTCAACGGATGCAGGGTACATCAAGTTGATTGTGGAGATTTAATTCGCTGCTCCTGAGGCTGCTGGGAGAGATTTCCCTTTCTCTTCTTTGTTCGCACAGCTCCCGGGGTTCAGCTTTGGATTTGGCCACGCCTCTGCATGTAGGTCACCAGAAGGCGTCTATTCTTTGTTCAGACAGGACAGGGTTAAAGGAGCCGCTGATAGTGGGCTCTGGCTCTACACTTCCTCTTTAACTCATGGATTCTATGGAAGCATATTAATTTCCACATGTTTAGATATTCTACTGTCTTTCTGTTTTTGACTTTATTCGATTTCATCATGGTCAAAGGGCACTCTATAATGGTATGTAGAGAATTATATTCTATATGATTTCAATTCATTTACATTTTTTCAGGTGTGTTTTATGGCCCAGTATATGGTTTATCTTGTGAATGTTCCATGATCTCTTGGAAAAAGGTGTATTATTCTCTTGTTTGGTGAAGTGTTTTATATATTTCAGTTAGATCTTACTGATTGTGTTGTTTTGATTTTCAGTATCCTTGTTGATTTTATGTCTGGTAGTTCTGAGCTTCTGAGACTGAGTTGTTAATGTCTCCAATAATAAAAATGAAATTATCTATTCATATATTTTAATCTATACCAATTCTTCTTTCTTTGTTTTGAGGTTTTGTTGTTTTTTTCACACATATTTAAGCTCACTATGTCTTCCTGGTGGAT
Source organism: Mesoplodon bidens (assembly GCF_964165515.1). Classification (NCBI taxonomy): domain Eukaryota; kingdom Metazoa; phylum Chordata; class Mammalia; order Artiodactyla; family Ziphiidae; genus Mesoplodon; species Mesoplodon bidens. The sequence goes on from NC_138178.1 coordinate 67,905,410, forward strand.
TGATCCTTTTATTATTATATAATATCCCTCTTTTGACTCTTAATTTTATTTGCTCTGAAATCATATATTAATATTTCCACTCATACTTTTATTGATTAAAATTTTCCTGGCACATATTTTGCCAAAGTTTACTTTTTAATTGTCTATGTCATTGAATTTGGAGTTTCTTGTAAGAAGCACATGGTTGGATTGTGTGTGTGTGTTTTAGTTCTCTCTGCCAACCTCTGACTTTAAAAATTGAGATATAATTCATATACCATAAAATTCACCCTATTAAAATGTACTTAAAAATAAATCCAGGAGGTTTTGCATCCATAACCATTGCATAATTCTGGAACACCCTATTTTGGTGTTTCTAATCCCTAAAAGAAGCATCACATTCCTTAAGCAGTCGACTGCCCCTCTCCCAGACCCTGACATTACTAATCTATTTTCTGTCTCTATGGATTTGCCTATTATGGACTTGTCATGTAAATAGTTTATATATAAACATATAAAAGGAATCAGACAATGTGTGGCCTTTGTTCATTGTAAGATGTCCTTCTATGTCTTTAGCCGCAATTTTTGTATTAGAGTCTATTTTTTTTCTGATATTAGTTAGCTGCTCCAACTCTTTTTTAGGTACTCTTTACCTGATATAGATATAGATAGATAGATAGATATAGATAGATAGGTATAGATATCCTTTTACTTTCAACTTATTTGTTTTTTGAAATTAAAGTGTGTTTCTTCTACACAGAATTTCATTGTCTCCTGTTTTTATAAAATCTATTTTTACTAATTTCTGCTTTTTAAGTGGAATCCTTAATCCGAATGTAATTACTGTTAAGATAGGTTTGACATCTGTCATTTTGTTGTTTTCTCTACATGTTTCTCTTATGTCTTAAGTGGTTTTTGTTCCTCTATTCCCTCATTACTGTTCATTTTACTACACTTTTTGAGCTATAGTCATAGTGGTTATCCTGAGGATTGCAATTAACATCTTAACTTAAAAACATCTAGTTTGAACAGTACCAACTTAATTTCAATAGTAATCTAAAACATTATTTCTATATAGTCCCATTCTTTCTCCTCTATTTTTTTTGCTGTAACTGTCATAAAAATTACATTTGTATACATCGTGTGTCCATCAACATAGATATTATTAATTGTTTTGTGCAGCTGTCTTTTAAATTATATATGAGAATAAATGGGTTATAAACAAAACTTAATTTACATTGTTAATATTTTATCATGCACTTACCTTTACCAGTGTTCTTTAATTTTCATGTTAATTAAACTTACTGCCTAGTGTCCTTTCATTTCAAACTTCTAGTATTGCTTGTAGGATAGGTCTGCTTGAGATACATTCTCTTAGTTTTTGTTCGTTTGGAGATATCTTTCCCCCTCATTTATTGAAGGGTAATTCTGTTGTATATAAAATTCTTGGTTAATAATTATTTTCTGTCAGATATTTGAATATGTCATCTGGCCTCCATTGTTTGGGAGAGAAATCAGGTGTAAAACTTATTGATATTCTCTTGTGTGTAACAGCCACTTCTCTCTTGTTGCTTTTTACAATTTGATTTTAATGTGTTCATGTGAGGATCTCTTTGGGTTTATACTCCTAGGAGTTTGTTGAGTTTCTTGGATGTATAGATTATTTCTTCACTGAGTAGTTCTTCAAATATTCTTTCTCCCCCTTTCTCTCTTTCCTCTTCTAGGACTCTCAATATATGTATATAGATATGCTTGCTTGGTAATATTCTACAAGCCTTTGATCTCAGTTATGTTTTCTTCATTATTTTTCTTCTCAGCTCATCAAACTGGATGGTATCAATTGACCTATCTTTACATTTACTGATTCTTTTCTGTGCCTGTTCAAATCTGCTGTCAAGTCACCCCAGAGAATTTTTAGTTCCATTTTTGTACTTTCAAACTCTAAAATTTCTGTTTTTTTTTAAGATGTTGGGGGTAGGAGTTTTTATTAATTAATTAATTTATTTTTGCTGTGTTGGGTCTTCGTTTCTGTGTGAGGGCTTTCTCTAGTTGTGGCAAGCGGGGGCCACTCTTCATCACGGTGCACAGGCCTCTCACTGTTGCGGCCTCTCTTGTTGCGGAACACAGGCTCCAGACACGCAGGCTCAGTAGTTGTGGCTCACAGGCCTAGTTGCTCCGTGGCATGTGGGATCCTCCCAGACCAAGGCTTGAACCCGTGTCCCCTGCATTAGAAGGCAGATTCTCAACCACTGCACCACCAGGGAAACTCTCTGCTTGGTTTTTTTAAAAAAATAATTTCTGGCTCTTTATTGATATTGTGTATTTGGTGAGATGTCATTCTCATACTTTCCTTAGGTCTTAAGACATGGTTTCCTTTCATTCTTTTAACATGTTTTAAAATAGCTGATTTAAATTATTTGTCTAGTAAGTCTAACTTCTGGGCTTCCTCAGGGCAGATTCCATTAATCACATTTTTTTCCTGTGTATGGGCAAGGCTTCTTTTTTTGTATGTCTCATTTTTATTGTTGCTGTTGAAAATTGGGCATTTAAAATAATATAATGTGGCAATCCTGAAAATCACATTCTTCACCCTCCCCAAGGTTTGTTGTTTTTGCTGTTTGTTATTTTTGTTTGTTGGATTTATTTTTATGACCTAATTCTGTAATATTTGGTCACTGAAGTTGCTGCTCAGTTAGCTTATTGGTCTGCTAATAATTGAATGGAGATTTCCTCAATGCCTGGAACCAATACATCTCTTAGTCTTTACAAATAGACTCTGTAAAGATTGGGACATGTCTTAAACACTTAGCCAGGCAGTTGACAACTCTGTTTTAGCTTTCACTTCCTACTTGCAGACATCCTCAGGCCAGACAGAGATGAAAGCTTAGAACCTTTGCAGGACTTTCCTGAGCATGTACGTAACCCTGGGCATGCACAGAGTTCTATACATGCATATGGTCATCTAGATTCCTAGGTATATGTCAGAGATTTAAAGTCAGTAGAGAAACCTCACTACTTAGTTTTTCGTTTTAGGTATTTTAGTTAGACTATTGTTTTCCCAAAATGTTATCCTCTGCCTCAGGCATTCAAGAAGTTAAACTATTTTCTCTAATTATTTTCAACAATCACCCCTGGGAAAATGTTTTTCCCACTTTGTGAACTCCAGGTTAAGTCAAATAGAAACATCCTTATGAATGCAGTCTTCTGGGGAACCACTGGACAGGTCACATAAGGACAAATTCTCTGAGAACGGGGCTTTGAAGTCACTCCGTCCACCTTTTATTCTTTCAGCAGTGCTGCCAAGCTGCTGCTTTTCATTGTGATTGTGGGTCATTTATTGTCAAGGCTACCACAAAGCTAGATAAGGTCAGAATGGGAATAGTGCAAGTTAAAATATCACAAAACTCACTTTTCTTACTAATAGTCATCTCATTTTCTTGAATAAACACTCCCCTAATTAGTTTAAGCATTTGACTAATTTCCAGAGTCCAGAAAAAGATGACTCTGACAAGTTTGATCTGTTTTCTCCTATTTTTATAAAAGAGAGAATTTTCAGAAGTCCTATTCCATCATTTTTGTTACTGTCACTCCAATTTCTACCCTTTGGTTGGGCAATTAAACACTTAATATTTAAAGTAAATATTGATATATTAAGTCTTAAGTTTTCCATTTTACTCTTTGTTTTCTGTTTTTTTTCTTATTATTATTCCTCTGTTTCTCTTTTCTTGTCTTCCTGTGAGTTATTTGAAAACTCATTAGGATTTTTATCTTGATATATTTATAGTATGTTTGAATGTATCTCTTTGTATACAGTTGATATTTTTTAAAATTATTGATCTGAGCAGTACAGTATAGAAATGTGACTTTTTACAGCCTATGGTATCAACTCTGACCATTTCCAAGGAAGTATAGAAATCTACTTCTATTTAAGGCTCTTTACCTCCCACTTTTAAATGTTACTGTCTTGAGTATCAGATGATATTATAATTTATGCTTCAATCATCAAACTTAATTTTAAAAACTCATGAGGAAATAGTCTTTTGTATATACTCATATTTCTTCCTTTTTGTGTTTTTTTTTCCCTCCCTTCTTGATGCTCTGAGGTTTCTTCCTTCATCAGTTCCCATTTGACAAACATCCTTAGCCAACATTTAAGGTAAGTTTGCAAGTAACAACCTCCTTTAGGTTCCTTTACTGAGGGTATCTTTAGTTCTCCTTTATTTCTGAAGAATAATTTTGCCATATATAGAATATATGTTTGATAGTTTTTCTTTGAGCACTTGAAAAACATTGTGCTACTTCCTGCATGGTTTCATATGATAAATCTGTGGTTATATAAATTTGTGTTTTACTATAGGTAAACTCTGGTGGCTTTCACAATTTTTTATTTTCTTTATTTTTCAAAAGTTTAACTATAATGTATCTTGGTGTGGATTTCTTTGGATTTATTCTATTTGAATTTCATTAAGTTTCTTGGACTTATAGACTTGTATCTTTTGCCAAATTTAAAAAGCTCTCAGCCATTATTTTAACTCTATTCTTTCTACCTTACTCTCTCCTCTTGCTTTGGGAATCGAATTATATGAATTTTGAATCTTTTGCACTTACTGCAAGTTCATGAAGCTCTGTTAGATATTTTTCAGTGTTCTTAGAAAGAAAATTTTTTCTCTGTGTTGTTTACTTTCAGTGAATTTTATTGATCCATCCTCAAGTTCACTCCATCATCTCCATTCTACTATTGGGCCCATTTGACAAGTTTTCTTTTTTTATATTTCAGTTTTATAATATCCACTTTTAAAATAACTTCTATTTCTTTTATTTGTTTTCAGGGAATCTGTAATTTATTGTTGAAGCTTAACCTATGAGATGCCTTGAAAATCCTTACTGGCGTCAGTTAATACTTTTCTTTTTTTTCATTCAAATTGTATATTTCTTGGTTTTGGCTGATGGGTGATTTTTTTATCAGTCCTTTATATTTTGTCTGTTATGTTAGGAGTTTCTGGGTCCTGTGTATATCTTTCATTTTAGCAGGTAGTCATCCTGTGTCGGTTCAGAATGCAGGACTTAGTCTACTTATGTGGGATATGGTTCTAGTGGAAGTCTAATTTCCTTAAAATTGCCTGTATACATCAAATATTTATTGAGCACTAAAATTATAGGAGAGTAAATTTCCTGTCACAATAGGGATTCAACTGAAATGAAACAACCACTTGTCAGGGACACTATTAAAATTCTTCACACTTCAGCCAGGAATTAACTCTAGGGGACTTTTAAGATCCTTAGTCATACTGAGATTCTATGTTTGAAACATATTTTCTTTATCAAAGATGGAACCAATGAAAGAGCAATCACTTTTTAAAGAATCTCAGAGCACCCCATCAGCTCTCTTTTAGTAGAGCCCTAAAAGATGGTGTGAGCCTGTTTTGTCTGAGAGCTCTGACTGTCTTGTGCATGAAGAGGAATAGGATATTAGTGGGTGTAAAGGACATCATATTTCCAAGACAAAAGCAGAAACAATGACTGGGACCCAAAAATGATCCCCAACAGACGTACCTACAAGTTTGCTAACTGCCATGCTTTCAAAAGAGCCCTACTGGAAGGGCACACCAATGGTTGGAGAGTATTTCCTGATCTTTAGCATCCAGTGGAATCAAACCCAACTCATTTTGAATTGGAGGACAGAGCTAGACAGGAAGGGATGGGGCAGGGAGGAAAAGGAGGGTGGTTTGTTTCACATACAATTTATTTATAATACATCTGTGTGTATGGGAGTCCCTATGCTTTTCTGATAAAAGTTGCAGGAATACAAAAGTATAATTTCAGACTGCTTGGAATGACTAGGCTGGTATTACAAAATTAATTGGATGTAATTATACTGTCTTCACAGCAACAATCACATGCATAGGATTTGGCAAAGTGCAAAGCACTTCCATGTGTATTCTTTCATTTTACCTTCTCTACCACCTTAGGGAGTGAGCTTAATTATGATTAGTTGTTATTATCTTCATATTAATATCCAGGAAAGTGAGACATCAAGAGGTTAGCAGACTTGGTCATCTAGAAAGTGGAGGACCATAGACTGCAGCTCCAAAAAAAGAGCATGTATATTCTATTTCACTATTAACCATGTGAATCTTAACAATAAAAAATCTTAAATTTATTACTAGACAGTAAGACCAACACCCCTGAGATGTGGTCTTTGCCTCTAATTCTTCTCCATATACTTCCCAGCACAAATTGCAAGGAGGTACCCTGACACCAATATCCTCAATATAAATTTTGGTCTAGTGTCAATTGTTTTTCTTGGAATTCCTTAACACTCCTCCCACTGGTGCCATTTTCCTCATGTTGGCCATTTTCCTAGTACATATATAATCCCTTTCTAAAACTTTTGGAGAATCACCTAATCTCTTCTCTCTCCATATTCTCAAATAATTTATTTTTTAACGTCTTTATTGGAGTATAATTGCTTTACAATAGTATGATGCTTTCTGCTGTATAACAGAGTGAATCAGCTATGCATAAACATATATCCCCATATCACCTCCCTCTTGAGTCTCCCTCCCACCCTCCCTATCCCACCCCTCGATGTGGACACAAAGCACCGAGCTGATCTCCCTCTGCTATGTGGCTGCTTCCCACTAGGTATCTATTTTATATTTGGTAGTGTATATTTGTCCATGCCACTCTCTCACTTCGTTCCAGCTTACATTTCCCCCTCCCCATATCCTCAAGTCCATTCTCTGCATCTGTGTTTTTATTCCTGTCCTGCCCCTAGGTCCTTCAGAATCAATTTTTTTTCTTTTTTTAGTTTCCAAGTATATGTGCTAGCATATGGTATTTGTTTTTCTCTTTCTGACTTACTTCACTCTGTATGACAGACTTTAGGTCCAACCACCTCACTACAAATAACTCAGTTTCATTTGTTTTTATGGCTGAGTAATATTCCATTGTACATATGTGCCACATCTTCTGTATCTATTCATCTGTCAATAGACACATAGGTTGCTTCCATGTCCTGGCTATTGTAAATAGAGCTGCAATGAACTTTGTGGTACATGACTCTTTTTGAATTATGGTTTCCTCAGGGTATATGCCCAGTAGTCGGATGGCTGGGTAATACAGTAGTTCTATTCTTAGTTCTTTAAGGAACCTCCATACTGTTCTCCATGGTGGCCGTATCAATTTACATTCCCACCAGCAGTGCAAGAGGGTTCCCTTTTCTCCACACCCTCTCCAGCATTTATTGTTTGTAAATTTTTTGATGACGGCCATTCTAACTGGTGTGAAGTGATACTTCATTGGAGTTTTGATTGGCATTTCTCTAATGACTTGTGATGCTGAGCATCCTTTCATGTGTTTGTTAGCAATCTGTATATCTTCTTTGGAGAAATGTCTATTTAGGTCTTCAGCCCGTTTTTGGATTGGTTTTTTTGTGTTTTTGATATTGAGCTGCATGAGCTGCTTGTTCATATTGGGAGATTACTCCTTTGTCAGTTGCTTCATTTGCAAATATTTTCTCCCATTCTGAGGATTGTCTTTTGGTCTTGTTTATGATTTCCTTTGCTGTGCAAAAGATTTTAAGTTTCATTAGGTCCCATTTGTTTATCTTTGTTTTTATTTCCATTTCTGTAGGAGGTGGGTCAAAAAAGCATCTCTAGGAGGTGCTGTGATGTATGTCATAGAGTGTTCTGTCTATGTTTCTCTCTAAGAGTTTTATAGTGTCTGGTCTTACATTTAGGCCTTTAATCCATTTTGAGTTTATTTTTGTGTATGGTGTTAGGGAGTGTTCTAATTTCATTCTTTTATATGTAGCTGTCCAGTTTTCCCAGCACCAGTTATTGAAGAGGCTGTCTTTTCTCCATTGTATATTCTTGCCTCCTGTATCAAAGATAAGGTGACTATATGTGCATGGGTTTATCTCTGGGCTTTCTATCCTGTTCCATTGCTCTATATTTCTGTTTCTGTGCCAGTACCATACTGTCTTGATTACTGTAGCTTTGTGGTCTAGTCTGAAGTCAGGGAGCCTGATTCCTCCAGCTCCGTTTTTCGTTCTCAAGATTGCTTTGGCTATTAGTGTTTCCATATAAATTGTGAACTTTTTTGTTGTAGTTCTGTGAAAAATTCCATTAGTAGTTTGATAGGGATGGCATTGAATCTGTAGATTGCTTTGGGTAGTAGAGTCATTTTCACAATGTTGATTCTTCCAATCCAAGAACATGGTATATCTCTCCATCTATTTGTATCATCTTTAATTTCTTTCATCAGTGTCTTATAGTTTTCTACATGCAGGTCTTTTGTCTCCTTAGGTAGGTTTATTCCCAGGTATTTTATTCTTTTTGTTGCAGTGGTAAATGGGAGTGATTCCTTAGTTTCTCTTTCAGATTTTTCATCATTAGTGTATAGGAATGCCAGAGATTTCTGTGCATTAATTTTGTGTCCTGCTACTTTACCAAATTTATTGATTAGCTGTAGTAGTTTTCTGGTAGCATCTTTAGGATTCTCTATGTATAGTATCATGTCATCTCCAAACAGTGACAGCTTTACTTCTTTTCTGATTTGGATTCCTTTTATTTCTTTTTCTTCTCTTAATGCTGTGTCTAAAACTTCCAAAACTATTTTGAATAATAGTGATGAGAGTGGGCAACTTTGTCTTGTTCCTGATCTTAGTGAAAATGGTTTTAATTTTTCACCATTGAGAACTATGTTGGCTGTGGGTTTGTCATATATGGCCTTTATTATGTTGAGGTAAGTTCCCTGTATGCCTACTTCCTGGAGGGTTTTTATCATAAATGGGTGTTGAATTTTGTCGAAAGTTTTCTCTGAATCTATTCAGATGATCATATGGTTTTTCTCCTTCAATTTGTTAATACGGTGTATTATACTGATTGATTTGTGTATATTGAAGAATCCTTGCATTCCTGGTATAAACCCCACTTGATCATGGTGTGTGACCATTTTAATGTGCTGTTGGATTCTGTTTGCTAGTATTTTGTTGAGGATTTTTGCATCTATGTTCATCAGTGATATTGGCCTGTAGTTTTATTTCTTCGTGACATCTTTCTCTGGTTTTGGTGTGAGGATGATGGTTGCCTCGTAGCATGAGTTTGGGAGTGTCCCTCCCTCTGCTATATTTTGAAGAGTTTGAAAAAGATCTCTGCACTTCCTAGACTTGATTGACTATTTCCTTTCCCATATTAGGGAAGTTTTCAATTATAATCTCTTCAAATATTTTCTCAGTCCCCTTTTTTCTCTCTCCTTCTTCTGGAACCCCTGTAATTCGAATGTTGGTGCATTTAATGTTGTCCCAGGGGTCTCTGAGACTGTCCTCAACTCTTTTCATTATTTTTTCTTTATTCTGCTCTATAATAGTTATTTCCACTCTTTTATCTTTCAGGTCACTAATCTGTTCTTCTGCCTCAATTTTTCTGCTATTGATTTCTTCTAGAGAATTTTTAATTTCATTTATTGTGTTGTTCATCATTGTTTGTTTGCTCTTTAGTTCTTGTAGTTTCTTATTAAACTGTTTCTAGTATTTCCTCCATTCTATTTCCAAGATTTTGGATCATATTTAGTATCATTACTCTGAATTCTTTTTCAAGTAGACTGCTTATTTCCTCTTCATTTGTTTGGTCTGATGGGTTTTTACCTTGCTCCTTCATCTTCTGTGTATTTTTCTGTCTTCTCATTTTGCTTAACTTACTGCATTTGGGGTCTCCTTTTCTCAGGCTGCAGGTTCATAGTTCCTGTTGTTTTTGGTGTCTCCCCCTAGTGGCTAAGGTTGCTTCAGTGGGTCATGTACGCTTCCTGGTGGAGGGTATTGGTGCCTGTGTCCTGGTGGATGAGGCTGGGTTTTCTCTTTCTGCTGGGCAGGACTGTATCTGGTTGTATGTTTTGGAGTGTCTTGACCTATTATGATTTTAGGCAGCCTCTCTGCTAATGGGTGGGATTGTGTTCCTGTCTTGCCAGTTGTTTGGCATAGGGTGTAACAGCACTGTAGCTTGCTGGTCTTTGAGTGGAGCTGGGTCTTAGCCTTCAGATGGCGATCTCTGGGAGAGCTTTCGTTGTTTGATATTATGTGTGGCCGGGAGGTCTCTGGAGGACCAATGCCCTGAACTCACCTCTCCCACCTCAGAGGCACAGGCCTGACACCCGGGCAGAGCATGAAGACCCTGTCAGCCACACAGCTCAGAAGGAAAAGGAGAAAAAATAAAGAAAGACAGAAAAATAAAATAAAATATATTTATTAAAATAAAAAATTAATTATTAAAAATGAAAAAAAGAAAAAGTAATAAAAGAAAGAAAGAAAGAAGAGAGCAACCAAACCAAAAAACAAACCCACCAATGATAACAAGCAGTAAAAACTATACTGAAAAAAAAAAGTGGACAGACAGAACCCCAGGACAAATGGTAAAAGCAAAACTATACAAATGAAATCACACAGAGAAGCATACACATACACAGTCACAAATGTAGAAAAAGGAAAAAATATATATATATTTAAAAAAAGGAAGAGAGCAACCAAATCAATAAGCAAATCTACCAACCATAATAAGCTCTACATACTGAACTAAGATAAACATAAAACCAGAAACAAATTAGATGCAGAAAGCAAACCCCAAGTCTAGAGTTGCTCTGAAAGTCCACCACCTCAATTTTGGGATGATTCCATTGTCTACTCAGGTATTCCACAGATGCAGGGTACATCAAGTTGATTGTGGAGATTTCTTCCACTGCTCCTGAGGCTGCTGGGAGAGATTTCCCTTTCTCTTCTTTGTTTGCACAGCTTCTAGTGTTCAGCTTTGGATTTGGCCCCGCCTCTGCCCATAGTTCACCTGAGGGCGTCTGTTCCCTGCCCAGAGAGGTTGGGGTTAAAATAGCAGCTAGTTAGGGGGTTCTGGCTCAATCAGGCCAGGGTGAGGGAGGGGTACAGAATGCAGGGAGAGTCTGTGGCAGCAGAGGCCACAGTGATGTTGCAACAGCCTGAGGTGTGCCATGTGTTCTCCAAGGAAATTGTCCCTGGATCACGGGACCCTGGCAGTGGCAAGCTGCATAGGCTCCCATGGGGGTAGGTGTGGATAGTGACCTGTGCTTGCACACAGGCTTCCTGGTGGCTGCAGTAGCAGCCTTAGCATTTCATGCCCTTCTCTGGGGTCTGTGCTGATAGCCGCGGCTTGTGCCCATCTCTGGATCTCGTTTAGGTGGTGCTCTGTATCTCCTCTCCTCACACTCCCTGAAACAATGGTCTCTTGCCTCTTAGGCAGTTTCAGACTTTTTCCTGGACTCCCTCCAGGCTAGCTGTGGTACACTAGCCCCCTTCAGGCTGTGTTCACGCAGCCAACCCCAGCCCTCTCCCTGGGATCTGAACTCCAAAGCCAGAGCCTCAGCTCCCAGTCCCCACCCACCCTGGCGTGTGAGCAGACAAGCCTCTTGGGCTGGTGAGTGCTGGTCAGCACTAATCCTCTGTGCTTTGCCCTCTGCACCCCTATTGCTGTCTTCTCCTCTGTGGCCCCAAAGCTTACCCCCTGCCACTCCCTCTCTCCACCAGTGAAGTGGCTTCTAGCGTGTGGAAACTTTTCCTCCTTCGCAGTTCCCTCCCAGAGGTGCAGGTCCCATTCCTATTCTTTTGTATGTTTTTTTTTCTTTTGCCCTACCCAGGTACGTGGAGGGAGTTTCTTGCCTTTTGGGAGGTCTGAAGTCTTCTGCCAGCGTTCAGTAGGTGTTCTGTAGGAACTGTTCCACATGTAGATGTATTTTTTATGTATTTGTGGGGAGGAAGGTGATCTCCATGTCTTACTCCTCTGCCATGTTGAAGGTCCTCAAAGAATTTTTTAAGAAGCGTAGCCATTTCGTTTTAATGCTGGTTTTTCTGGGGGCCAGAAATGCAGGCATTGAGCTTTATTCACTGATGCAAACTCCATGGCCTTGTTGCACCCTACAGTTCAGTCAGGTAGCTCTCAATTTAAGTTTAGGAGTTAACATGAAATTTATTTGAATTGCAGTCACATTCTCAGAAATTCTAGTTACTGGAAAATTATTACTCCAAGCATCATCAATGCCAAAATATGTCACAATAGGAAAAAACACACTCCGTGCAGCAAAGTAAATTGATGACAATGATGCTAAACTAGCAAAGCAGCAGAAATGAACAATGGCAGATAAAACACATGAAAATTGTGGCCCAGATAAAGATAACCTTGACATTTGGAGAACAATGTGCTCTTTTCACTAATTGTAGGAGTTTTCATCATCTGCATAGCTCATGCATCTTACAAGATTGTTTATTGTTACCAAACATTGCAAGGCAACAAAACACCTGCATAAACCACTGAAACAAAGTTCTCTGTGCATTCTGCTCTTGCATTAGGTGAACTGGTAGGTTTATAATGTTAGAAACCCTTGAAGACACACTGGTGGGTGAGTGAAAATAATTCCAAAGTCAGCCGTAACAGTACAAGTCGAAAGCACGAGAGGCATTCACCACTGAAGCCAGAGAAATTACATTTATTATTTTTAAATTTTATTTTATATTAGAATATAGTTGATTTACAATGTTTCGTCAGTCTCAGGTGTACAGCAAAGTGATTCATTTATACATATGCATATATCAATTCTTTTTCAGATTTTTTTCCCATATAGGTTGTTACAGAATATTGAATAGAATTCCCTGTACTATACAGTAGGTCTATTTTATATACAGAAGTGTAGATTTGTTAATCCCAAACTCCTAATTTATCCCTCCCTGCCACGTTTCCATTTTAGTAACCATAAGTTTGTTTTTGAAGTCTGTGAGTCTGTTTCTGTTATGTAAATAAGTTCATTTGTATCATTTCTTTTAGATTCTACATATGTGATATCATATGATATTTGTCTTTGTCTGACTTACTTCACTTAGTATGATAATCTCTAGGTCCATCCATATTGTGTAAATGGTATTATTTCATCCTTTTTATGGGTGAGTAGTATTCCATTGTATATATTACATACACCACATCTTCTTTACCCATTCAGTGGACATTTAGCTTGCTTCCATGTCTTGGCTATTGTAAATAGTGCTGCAGTGAACATTGGGGTGCATGTGAGAAATTGCATTTAAATGTGCTCCAGCAGTCATGGGGGCCTATCTCTGCCCAGTGTGGGAGGACTGTCCTCTGAGAAGCCATGGCAGGTGGCACACTATCCAGTTGACCAGTGTCAACACCCACATCCCTGGGTTCCCTGAGGCTTCAGTCTCACCTGGTGAAAATGTCTTTCTTACAGTTTCTTCTCCCAGCACAGCTCTTTCTTCTGAGCAGCCTTAATCGTTGTTCACAGCATGCCTTTAACCATTGTTGTAACTACAATTGACAGTATTCCATATTGTTACTTTTTGCAATATTGCTTTGAATTACCATTTACTTCCTTTATTTATTTTGATTTTTCTGTACGTACATCTTATTTCAGCAACCAGACTGTGAGGTCTTTGAAAATGTAGGTCTTTGGGTAAAACTCTCAACAGAAAGATCTCAGAGGAGTCATTTTCCAGGTATCTCAGTAAGTGGGTATCCCAAGCCTGAAGGGCCCTAGAAATGCAAATTACCAGCAGAAATTAGAGGATGCTGATTTCTCTGCCCTAGTGGATGAGGAAGGGGGTTTTATGGAAATAGAAGTCAGTAAAACTCCAGAATAACTGATTTCTAAAGGAAACCATAGCCTCCCATAGAAATTAAAAGAAAATGAGGCAGGAGCTCTAGCTGGACCAGGGCCTGTGTGCCCCTCACCCATTACTGTTCCCTGCCCTGTAGGGAAAGCCGTGGAGCTGGGGTCCCTGGGCTCAAGAAGGGCTGCATGACCACACCCTGTCTGAGGTCCTTGGATGTCAATCACCGAATCTTCCAAGAAGAAATCAGGACCCCTCCGTCCTTTTCAGCCTCTCATAAAGCCTCATGTATGGGTGCTGCCCACCACATTGGATGATCAGGGCAGTGAACACAGTCATTTTCAAATGTTTATTTACAATGATTCCAACACTGCAATTATCAGGTCACATTTCCAGGGATAATGGCTAAATCTGGGTTAAATGTTTTTTTATCCCTGGCTCCTCCCTCTCCCACCTTTTTTGTCCCTCAATTAAGTGGATTTTGTAAGCATGCAAAACAATCTTTATTTAAGTCATTTTCACTAATACATCTCCCCAGACAGCACTTTTTCTTCAAAATATATGAATCCTCCCCAAACTAGAGGGGCTTTGGAAGGACTCAGACATAAGGTGATGAGATAATTTTGTAAAAATTACCCTTGACTTATATCTGGGTACATGTTCACTCCATCTGCCTTATCAACACTGTGAAGTCATTACGTGCAGGCACCATGGTGGTTGTGTGTGGCCTGAGACCAGAGCTCCCTCCGTGGGCTTTGTACCAATGTCCAGTCTCCTCCACAAAGAGTAATCTGGAACTACATTCTGTTCCCCTTTCTGTGCCTTTGAAAATCCTGTTCTTTCTCCCTGAAATGTCTTCCTTCTCTGCTTAAAATGCATAGCTCATGGGCCACAATCTCTGTGCAGCTGCACAGACCTGCAGGAGCCAGCCCAGTGTCTTGTGGGTGCCCTTTGGATCTTGGATGTGATATCACCCACATGGAACTTAGCTTCATGTATCTTACATTACAGGTTCCTGGCTCCTACAGTTCTCTCCTCATTCTGACCTCTCCGATTGATACCACCTGCAGTGTGTGGTCCAATTCTGAGACCTGTGAAAGTGCACAGGTTGGGACTTGAATTCTGGACCTTGAAGTTTACAATCACAGTAATTACTTACCCACATCTTATGACTCAGCCTTCTTCCTCTCAGAGACAGACTGTTGGAAGAGGACAGAAAGACAGACAATCAATCTCTTTCTACGAGGGACAGGTGACTGATTGTCAGAGCATCTCTGAAGATGAGGACTACAAAATAAGATTAGCATCACAGCCAGTGACAACACAAAGGCAACAGGTAGAAAACCATATAAAGTATCGGGTTTTGAAGATTTTCAGACCCAAACAAGCCATATTCTTGAGAAGCAATATATAAAGAGGTATGCAGAAAATGGAAGAACTCTATAGGCATCAGAATGAAGAAGGTGATGTGAACTTGGACATAATCTCCCAGGAGAATCAAGGCATGGCCAGTCTGTGTTCTGACTCACATCCTCACCCTTACCTGGAAGGAATGCCCAGCAAAGTGACATCAGAGCTCACGTACTCATCCTGTGGCACACTAGCTGCTTGACCCCAACTCTACAGGATACCTGGTCAGCTCCCATCAGCCTGGGAGCCAAAAAGTGTTGACCAGACAGTCATGGAGCTGTTCCTCTATTCCAGCCACAGGAGGACATTCTGGCAGTCATTCCTTATTAAGCAGTATGGCCATCTTAGTGTCTCCTGGTTCTGTTGAGTCTTCTTTGCCTTTTCTGCTGTGAGAGCTGCATTGTCCTGAATCCCAAAGAGAAACCACAACTAATATTTATTGTATTGTTGTTGTTTGTGTGTGTTTGCAGCCTCCCTTTTTTCCAGGAAACTCCTCTGTGAGTCCAGGATGTCCACTACCTGTGAGTGGATCAGTGATCATGTGTTATGCAATCATGAACAAGATCCTTAATCTTTATCAGCCTCAGTCTCCTCACCTGTAAGGAGATTTGGATCAACTCAACAGTCTTTTGTTGTGTGACTGCCATGAGGCTGTCACTGGCCTATGTGTTAGTGGGAAAAGAGGGGGATAGAAGCCCAAGGATGAGGACAGACATGGCCCCATTCTCAGGGAGCTCACAGTCAGGAAATGGGATGCCTCTTCTTTAGTTCCGAGTCAAAGTCCCCACGGCAGGCCAATAACTGAGAGTCCACTTGTAGGAATGATGCTACAGTAAGTAAGATGTATACCCTACCCCCACGGAACCCACTGCACCCAAAATTGCCACAGAGTGAGCCAGGCACAAAACAACCCTAAACAGTACTGCCTAGAATCTTACAACAAAGTTGCAAGCAAACTTAATGCAGGAAAGGAAGGCAATTGATACTGTTTTGCATATTATTTTTTAAAAAGACATTCTGATTATACAAATGACCTGTGTCAAGTGCAGATGCTAGTAAAAAATAAGAAGAAAAGGAAAATAACCAAATAACTGATATCCAGGAATCTGTGCTGTTAAACAGGGCTCTGTCTCTCCACCTGCATTTTCTCAGAAGCGGAAAACTCACATCCATCCTGCATTGCAACATGCTTCGGACTTAAATGTACTCTCCAGGCTCGTACAAATGAGCAAATCTCTACAGTGTTATTATTTATTTATTTATTTATTTATTTATTTTTGGCTGTGCTGGGTCTTCATTGCTGTGTGAGACCTTTCTCTAGTTGCAGTGATTGGGGGCTACTGTTCCTTGCAGTGCACAGGCTTCTCATTGTCGTGGCTTCTCTTGTTGTGGAGCATGAACTCTAGGTGCGCAGGCTTCAGTAGTTGTGACACGTGGGCTCAGTAGTTGTGGCTCATGGGCTCTAGAGCGCAGGCACAGTAGTTGTGGCTCACGGGCTTAGTTGCTCCGCGGCATGTGGGATCTTCCCGGGCCAGGGTTCCAACTCATGTCCCTTGCATTGGCAGGCGGATTGTTAACCACCGCATCACCAGGGAAGCCCTACAGTGTCATTTTAATGAATGCAGAGTGATTCGGTTTGGATTCACCATGATTCGACTTTCCTAAAGAAACTGTAATAGCTATCTTTATATCTAAATATCTGTATACATCTTTATACATTCTTAGAAATTGTATTGATGAATCAAGACCCATTTTATACATATTGCCAAATTGATTAGTTTTTTGGTAATCTACTTTGTCAGGGTGCTATACTGAACCTTATTTTTTCACACCGTGCCCCCAATCTGCTCCCGTGAGTTGCCTTTCCCACTTCAAATGACCCGCTCGAACAAACTCACATGCATTACGTTGTCCCACCTACTTGACTGCATCCCAAAAGTTGTAAAGTAGATCATGTTCTCACACTAATTAGCATGGAAAGGTGGTAATGTTTTATTCTCATTTTTACTACACCACATTTCCAATATCTTCCTTGCATTGTAACATGCTTATGCGTTGTCCCACCTACATGATTGCACCCCAAAAGTTGTAAGGTAGATCATGTTCTCACACTAATTAGCATGGAAAAGTGGTAATGTTTTATTCTCATTTTTACTACACCACATTTCCAATATCTTCCTTGCATTGTAACATGCTTATGTCAACCCATGTGAACTATAATAACAGAGAGAAAAGAGAGCTGGTTGGGGCAGGAGAGAGGGAAAATAAGAATATTCATTGAGATGTCTGCCATCACATCTTCTAAAATTTAAAAATCTTTAACAAAAAGCATTAACAATTTTTTAAGCCTTTAACACAAAACAGGATCTAATCCTCTCTGCTGGTCCACAGAAAGGGCACATGGCCCAGAGGTGAGGACTCAGAGCCCGGGGGAGAGGCGGGGCCCTGGGTCTTGTTCCTTATCTTAAAGCTTTGTCAACAAATTCGAGCAGCTCAATTAAGTTTTCCGTCTGGAAACATGAAAATGCTTGCCAGGCCTACTTCACATGACAACATAATTCTCTATGAAAATTACTATTCAATTAAGGAGTTATGATTAAGGCCAACTGGCCTACCTGCTTGGGTTTGGTGGTCCTCCAGATATGATTAATGTTTTATAAGTTTAATTAGATTTTCTTGCAGTTATTTGAAAAGGTACTTTTCTAAGGGTGTTGGGACACGATTACACTTAATGTTTGGCTATAAGCAGAGAAGTACAGGTCATGACCTGTCTGTCTTCCTATGTCCAGAGCATCATCCATCAGATATCCCCAGAAAAAAGCCAAGATAGTAGAAAAATGATCACTTGGCATTGCTAAGTCTGAAGACGGAGGCTAAAATGCAGTTTTACTGCACACAGATATACTGAATGTACTAGGTTATTTTAAAATCATAAATGATCCTAATTTTCTATTTGTTTCATTAGCTGTCTCCGTGGAATAGGGCCAATGGAGTTAACTAAAATCCATAACGTATTTTGGTGACAGTCTCCCACCGGATACACTTTTTCCTCAAATTGCTGATAGCAAAACTGACAAATTAGCGATTTCCCATCCATCTACTGGTGGAACAGCCAATGACCAGAAGAAAAAGAGGTCTGCATAACAGGTGAGGGATATAAGATGGGAAAGCAGAAGGATCTGAGGTTGGTGCTATAAAAGTGGAAATCACAGGCAGGAGGGGAGGGAAGGACAGTGGGAACTGTTGGGTGCTGACCCCACTCTGGGCACCACACTCTATGTTTTAGACCCAGCTTATTAGCCATCATCGTTCATCTTCATTTAACAGATAAGGAAATAAAGGCTCAGAGATGAGTCACTTTTAGATACTTACAAGGTCAGTCAATAGGTGTTTGAAGTAGGGTTTTCTGTGCTTTTCTTATGCAAAATACTAAACTCTTTCCTCCACCAGAGTCTGGGGATCTTTAAATCATGAAGTTCAATTATTTACAAAGCAGAAATAGACTCACAGACATAGAAAACAAACTTATGGTTACCAAAGGGGGTAGTGGGGGTAGAGGGAGGGAAGGAGGAGAGATAAATTAGGAATTTGGGCTTAACATATATGCACTGCTATATATAAAAAAATCAACAAGGATCTACTGTATAGCACAGGGAAATATATTCGATATCTTGTAATAACCTATAATGGAAAAGAATCTGAAAAAGAATATATATATATGTATAACTGAATCACTTTGCTGTACACTTGAAATTAACACATTGTAAAATAACTATACTGCAATTGAAAAAAATGTTAAACCAAAAACAGCAAGTTGCAGAATAATATGTACAGTATATTGTAACTCACACCAAATTTTAAATCCAGCAAAACAATTTCATATAATGTTTATGGTTGTTAAATGTGTAATCAAATTATTAAAACCAAGATAATAAACAATGGATTCATAAGTTGTTTCCTCTAGGTAAGGTATCTGGTGGGAGGTGGGAGGGGAGGAGAATCTCAACTTCATCTGTAAAATTTTATTTTAAAGAAAAATCACCTAAAACATATATGGTCTATGATAGCTACATGAGTGATTTTATATCTGTTTGTATATTTAAAAAAAAATCATGAAGTTCAATACTAGCCTGGATATAGATAGGCAGAGCTGTGGCTGTTTCAAATATCAATATCAATGATGATGATGATAATAATAATATTTACCTAGCACTGAATCTGTGCCAAGCACTAGTTCAGGCACTTTATATGCTGCTTCAGTTAAGATGGGATAGGCTACACTCCAGTGGTGTAAAGTGACAAAGGCTTATTTCTCACTCCACTATGTGTCCATTGTGGATTGTCTAGGAACTGGGCTCTGTGTCATTTTAGTGTCTGGCAGAGGGTGAGTAAGAACATATCACCACCTACTAAGTTGTTCACCTAGAAGCAATGCAAGGCACGATGCCATGGGCCAAAGCACTGTCACAAGGTCTGGCCCAATTTCAAGGGGAGCAGCTGTGCCTAGGAAGCAGGACCAGAGATACTAGGTGCCAGCAACAATGACCTCTGTGCATGCACCGTGTCCATTAACTCCCAAACAGCTGTTCTGCAGAGAGGAAATGAGGCTCTGAGAGCCTTAGGGCCTTGTCTTAGGTCACACACAGCCAGGATCTATAGAGCTTGACCTTGATTCCATCTGACTCCTCACCATCATACATGTCGGTCTCTCTAGTTATGACTGACTGAGTGCCAGCCACTGACTAGACACCGCACTCAACATTTACATGATTTTTATCCATGACTCCTTCCAATCCTGTAGGTTTTATTCTCACATCTCACCATGAGGGCAATGAAGATAGATAACAAAGTCCACTCAGAATTTGAACACTTGCCCAAAGCCTACTTTCTTTGGCTTTACTTAGTAAAATCCCTGGGAGACTTAGCACAGCCCTGAATTTAATAAATACTAATTAAGTACCTATGCTGCACAAGGTATGTGAAATTCAAACACCTCTCATGTAGGCTTCTGGCAGCAGTGATATTTGAGATCAAGGAGCTGTCTGGAAGGAACAAAGAAGAGACTGAAATGTGTGAAAACCTTTAGGGGTTGTGATATACACTGACAATGTTCTTTCCTGAAAGACTGAACCAGTTTGCCTTTGATGGGACTTCAAAGTATGATAAACTCCTTGGCCTTTTTTTAAGACAAAATGAATAGGTAGATAGACAGATACTCACTTTTTAGAGTGATTTTTAGAATGCGATTCTCATCCTGTTTTAAAGAAACAAAGTAAAGTAATATCAAATATCAGTAATAACCTAGAAACACTTTAAAAAGCCACAAGAAGCAAATTGTCATATTGGGTATGAAAGAAACTCATATAGAGCCATATAAATAATATTTGAGGGCTTCCCTGGTGGCACAGTGGTTAAGAATGTGCCTGCCAATGCAGGGGACATGGGTTCGAGCTCTGGTCCAGGAAGATCACAAATGCCATGGAGCAACTAAACCCATATGCCATGACTACTGAGCCTGCGCTCTAGAGCCCACGAGCCACAACTACTGAGCCTGCATTCCACAACTACTGAAGCCTGCTCACCTAGAGCCCGTGCTCTGCAACAAGAGAAGCCACCACAATGCGAAGCCCGTGCACTCCAATGAATAGTAGCCCCCACTTGCTGCAACTAGAGAAAGCCCTCGCACAGCAACAAAGAACCAAAACAGCCAAAAATAAAGTAAATAAATAAATAAAATAATATTTGGAAATTATTTCTTCATGTTGTGAGTATGTGTCACAAATGGAAGCCCATTGTTAGCAACTGCAATTCTTCCAAACCCTAAGATTTAAGACCATGGCACTGGGAAAAATTAAATAGCAGTGTGTAATGAAGTTTGAGAAACTTGTTTGGAACAACTTGATTATTAAAAATAAATTTTGGGTGGTAATGTATACTTCACTAAAAAAACAGATAAAGTATTTTAAAAGAATACTAAAGGAAGGAAGGAAGGAAAGAAGGAAGGAAGGAAAGGAGAGACTAGACCTTGGTAATTACCAGCCATAATGAGGATTAGAAAAAGTCACTTTACTTCTAGGTCTCAGAATACTGTCATAATGCACTGTTCTTGTTAGAATAAGACCCTCTACTGCCATATGTTGCAGAACTGCTGTCATATACATTAAGTCTATGGTAGCTATCACATGTCCGATACCCCTAAGGATGTGCACTACACTGCACGCCCACTCTAACTGGGTAATCTGACTGCACTCACTGAAGAGCTCCTTGGCCTGTTTCTACATTTTCCAGGCTGGGTTCCCATTGCATCTTCCTGTTCTGGGACACATAAAAGCAGCTTTGTAGTCATCCAGTAGTGATGGATAGAAATAGTTTACCAGTGCCCCACCCCTACCATGAGAAAAGGCATAAGCATCTAAGAATATGCAGGCTTCCTGTCTTTTTATTATGTTGGAAGAGAGTGATTTGGGAGACTGCAGACGATGTATAGTCTTCAGATTTGAGTGTCATCTCTACAAATCACTCTGAGTGCTCAATGTCCCTAGACTGTGTGCCTCACACCAGAGCCCTAATTCTGCCCTGAGAGGGGGACTTGGAAGCATGCAGAGAGTTGGCATGCACCACACACGTAATGGTTGCTATGTCAATGAGCTCACTTGTGACTGACATCAGACTTTGAGCACCTGTTACCAAACCAGGCTCTATGCCAGAAGTTTAGATACAGGAATGAAGAAAACTTTACCTGTATAATTAACTCATGTTTACTCACCAGATTAGGTGGGATTTTTTCTCTGAAACCTCACCTTTGTACCTAGAACAGCTCCAAGATCATCCGAAGTGCAAAATGAGAATTTTTTTGAGTTAAGCAATTTCAGTGATAAATCTCTGCATGTGGCCCAGTGTCTCCTTGGTGCCAGATTGTTTGTCGAACTGGATAGTCTGTATTAACTAGTCTCATGATTTCAGAAGATAAAGACTTATTATCTTAACCCACCCCCTGTCAAGTTTGAAAGCAAAGTGTTTGGGAGAATTTAGATAATAACGTGTTGATTACTGTGAATGAACAACAATGATACTAATAACTAAAATTTATTGAGTGATTCCTATACATCAGCTTTTCCAGATCCAGGTTCACTGGGAGTATTTCAGGCTCAATGGAAGATATTGTGATTGCCCTTTAGACTGGAGTGTGTTGTACATCTTGATTTTAGCTGAGTACTTACTGCATCTATCTGTATCCTGATGGGTAATTAATGTCCTGGGTAGGAAAGTAAATCTTTGACTAGATCTCTCAAAGGTATTGACCAACAGATCTGTGTCAAACTGAAAGGCAATCTGTAATGGTGAGTCACCAGGACACATCGGTTAGTAGTTTTACTAGAAGCTCAATTGAAGACAAATTTGCTGCTGTCGCAGCTACAGAGGACAGAGCCAATGTAAAACAACAAACAAACAAACAAACAAAACACTTTCCAATATTGACAGACAACAATTATGAGCTTCAGAAGAATGAAATTTATTACCAAAAAATGTAATTGCTTGCATTACAGAAAGTCACTTGCAAGGTACAAAGGATTCTTGGTTTGGTGATGGCTCACATGAGGGAGGATTGGGATTTTAGACAGTGAAACTTCACATGAACAAATCCTGTGATGAGGCTGTCAAAATAGTGAGAACAGTTGAAAGCTAGCACCCAAATAAAGGGTGACAATAGTTCTACTGCTATCTCTGTAAATATTACTCTAGCTAGAATTATTTTTTAATTCTTAATAACACTTTTAAATTCTAAAATATTCTATTAAAATTTCCCATCAAAATGTATATAGTCATATAGCCTCAATGGATGTGGAAATTTAGAAGTATTTTATCAAGATTTTTAAAATAGGAGCTTCCCTGGTGGTGCAGTGGTTAAGAATCCACCTGCCAATGCAGGGAACACAGGTTCGAGCCCTGGTTCAGGAAGATCCCACATGCCGCTGAGCAACTAAGCCCATGTGCCACGACCACTGAGCCTGTGCTTTAGAGCCCACCAAACAACAACTACTGAGCCTGCATGAAATGTAGACCCCACCAGCCAAAACTAGAGAAAGGCTGCACACAGCAGCAAAGACCCAACACAGCCAAAATGAAATAAATAAAATAAATAAATTTTTAAAAAAAAGATTGAAAAAATAATAAACTCTAGAGAACTTTAGAGTAGTTTTTCTCCACTTCATATTCATCACTGTTGAAAAAGCTTGTAGCATATATTTGTATAGACACTTAAAAAAACTTATTTTTGGGGGGGGGTTCTGTTAACTCTGATAAAATGGGGAAGGATCATAAATTGCTTTTAAGAGGAAAATGAAATTGAGGTGTAGTCCTGTCATGATATCTCATTCAGGAATCCCATACAAACATCTTTAGTTGAGTAGTTTTGGTGGGAACAAGGCAGCTTCTTTCAAGATTGATATTGACAGAGAATGTGATGAAGGTGTCATGGAATCTGAAAACCATCTTATACGTAGAATCCTAAAACACTTGTCCTAGGAGTCATACATAATAAAGTCTTCCATATGTGAAAGCATATCCTATAATGAAGTAATCCCTATGTATCTCCAATGTCCGGACCAGGGTCAAAGAGAGAAATTCTCAGGAAGAACGACTAAGGTCAGTCATAAGAAATAAATACATAAAAAGAAAAACTTTTTCAGAATGAGATAGCCTGCCTCTCAGTGAAGATTTCTCTAGTACATATGCTCTTCAGAGAATCTGTGGATTTTAGGAGAATCTATGGAGTGATTCACAAGGCTCTTTCCAGCTGTAAGGTTATGTGCCCCCATGGCTATGCCTTTCAGTGCTAGATTATTGTCTGGACTTGCCTTTCCTGTGAGAGTCACTCTCTTTGTCCCAATTGCAAAATATTTGTATTTTCAAACTCAATTTGCCTAAGTATTGACATGCTTGGACAAATTCTGGGTTTCTTGTTATGAAGGCAGCTTGTGAACTGTGTACATGACCTGAGGCATCCAGAAATGTTTTAGAGTCAGTTTCCATTAATGCTTTCCTATTCTGGTAACATTAACTTTGTGGGAAATAGCTAGATTTGGGGACAGTGTTTGAACAAAGAACAAAGTGTTTCCAGTAATCAGTGTGCCTTTTTCTTCCCATAAAAAATATATTTCCTGTGAATTTGGGGAAAGTCAGGTCACCACAATTTATTTCCTTGTTTTCTTCAGGTTTGAAATACTGTTTTTGCTCCCCACTTTTTAAATTGAAATATGATCGACAAATAATATTGTACAAGTTTAAGGTGTTCAACGTGTTGATTTGATAAATTTTTATGTTACAACATGATTACCACCATAGCTTTAGTTCCAAATGTACACTAGATCTCCAGAACTTATTCACCTTTTAGATGCATGTTTGTACCCTTTGATCAACATTTCCCCAATTCCCTCACCCCCAGCCCCTTGTAAATAACCACCATTCTACTTTGTGTCTATGAGTTCAGCTTTTTAAGTATCCACATATGAGTGCATACAGTACATATCATACAGCATTTGTCTTTATCTGAATTACTTCACTTAGCAAAAAGCCCTCATGATACATCCATGTTTCAAAAATAGCAGGATATCCTTCTTTCTCATGGCTGAATAATATTCCATTATATATGTATCACATCTTCTTTATCCATTCAAATATTATTGGACACATGGGGTGTTTCCATGTCTTGGCTATTGTGAATAATGCTGAAATAAGCATGGGAATACAGATATTTTTTCCATATATAATAAGGCAAATGGATTGACATTGGATCTGGGCCTGAAAGGATAAGAAGGATTTGGAATACAAAAATGGAAAAGTCAGCATCGTTAGGTAATCTACACAAATACAAAGAAGATATGAAACTAGAGGACTCTCAAGTATATGAAAAGAGCCACCTCAGGAAAACATTACCAATATAAAACTCAACTGTGATACTAAGTTCCATTTGATGACTTATTAAATAGAAATTGGATATTAAGATTTGCCGGTAGTCTTGTTCTCTGTACCACATGGATCTGGGATAATTTTCCAGATTGTTATGACCCACGTGGAACATGCTGAAAGCACACAATTCCCCGGGGCCTCACTGTGTCCAGGGCCCCCCACCCGCCCAAGTCACATGTCCGAAAGTACACAATTCCCTGGGGCCTCACTGTGTCCAGGGCCCCCCACCCGCCCAAGTCACATGTCCTCCACCCTCTACCGTGTGCTCCAGGCTTCCCTGCACTTTCAGGGCAGTTCTGTTGGGGCAGTCCACCTGCTCATGCAAGAATTCAGCATTGTGTAGTCAGATTTGCTGTGGGAACTGACAACCCTAAAAATCTCAGTGGCTTCCACCAACAAACATGTTATATGATGCCTGCATGTTGGTTACAGGTCTCCTGGGCTCCAGGATCCAGGCTGAAGGAGATGCCTCCTCCTGGGAAATGCCATACTGCTGGGAGAGAGAAAGTTTTGTGTATACCTGGCACTCTGCCCCTGCTCTTCTCATTTTATCAGCAGGGAATCATTATGGGGCAGGCAACTGTTCCCACTTGTGGGGATGCTGACCTGAGCTGGGAATGGGGATGAGAGCTGGGAATGATGACAAAGTCCACCACAACTTGAGGCCACTTTCTCACTGAACGAATCCTCACCCAGTGGTCCCAACTTGAAAGATGTGGCAGAGTTTCTCTCTTGGAATCCTAATTCCTCTCTGGTAGATGTTGCTGTTCTCTTGCCAAGTTCCTGTCAAGAGGTCTGAACCTCTGACCCTAAGCTCAGCGACTCCAGCTCCTCCTCCATAGCCTCTCTTCTGGCTGACATCCCCATGCAGACTTCTTGCCTGGAGTGCTGAGCCTTTCAACATCCTAATTGCTTATCCCAGGCTCCAACTGCTTTTGGAGAAACCCTATAAAGGGGTATCAGATCCTCTCCCCAACTCAGCACTACATCACAGTGTTAGGCTATCACATATTGATTCCTCTCTGGATAAAGGATGTTCTGCTCAGTAGATTGGACTTCCTCCAGCAGTGACAGCTGGACCACTGCTCTTGTGCCCTCATACCTGCCGCCTCTCAGCTACTGGCCTACCGGCCTCATCTTCTAGAGGCAACTGATCCATGATAGCTGAGGAATGAATGATGACACACTGCTTTGCTTCTTGACTTGTCAAGGAACTTTCTGACTACTAATTTTGTGTAGCAGGTTTGACTTTTAATCCACATCTTCAGGTGTGCATGAAATAAAGCTTGTATATGGCTTTTGGTACCCATGACCCGGAACTGAAATTGCCAGGTCATAGGGATGTACTTTTGTTCAAACTTGGCATACTACAAAATAGTTTTCCAGAGTGGTGGTGCCAATTTATACTTGCGCCAGCAATAGAATGCAGTTCCTGACAGCCTTGAAATAAATGATGGGTATGTAATGTTGTCTCTTGGTTGTTTTAATGTACATTTCCTGCTGACTAATGATGTTGAGCAACTTTTTATACAAACATTGATCATTCAAAAACCTCCCTTTCGAGAAGCTCTTGCTCAAATGTCTTCCCAATTTTTTAAACAAGTCTTTTTCTTACTGATGTGTAGAAGCACATTATATAATATAGAGAGGGGGACCTTTCTCTGCTGTGTGTCTCTGACATATTTCCTCCTAGGCTGTGACTTATATTTTCATTATTATTGATGAAATTTTTATTATTATTAATCACTATTTCAGTGAAGATGTGTTCACAATTTTAATGTAATCTGATTCATCAATCTTCTTATATTTTTAAGCTTTTTGTAGGGTGTTTAAGAAATCTTTTCCTACACCAAGATCATTAACATACCCCATTAGAATATATTCTAACATTTTTATTGTTTACCTTTCACATGTAGATTTAAAATCCACATAGCCATTGTTTTGTGTGTGTGTGTATGGTGTGAAGTAAGAATCAATTTTCATTTCTTTTTTCATGAATCTCCAATTGGTTCATCACCATCATTAAAGGACCTGTTATTTCTTTATTGCTCTGCAATGCCACATCCATCCCACTTAAGTGTATGTATGACTACTTTTGTACTTTTATTATGTTCTGTTAGTCTGCTTGTCTGTACTTTTGTCCCTACCGTATTATCCTACTTATCATTGCCACTCTTCATATTCAATATTGACTTGTTTATTCATGATCATTTGAATTTCCTGTAAGTTTTACATTTAGCTTACCAAATTTCACAAAGTTAGCTAGCCAATAGTTTGTTATGATTCCATTAAATCAATATATCAATTTTGAAAGAATTGATTTCTTTACAATATTTCGTAGTCAATTCTCCTGATTCATGAACACACACATTTTATGGTTTATAATTTTAAGTGTGGGGGTTTTGCACATTTTGTTTTTATTGACTTCTTGATATTCTAGTGTTTGATACTGGTTTTACCTGGAATCTATTTAAAAATTTATTTCACAATTATTGCTAATTAAAAATACATTTAAGGGCTTCCCTGGTGGCGCAGTGGTTGAGAGTCCGCCTGCCGATGCAGGGGACACGGGTTCGTGCCCCTATCCCGGAAGATCCCACATGCCGCGGAGCGGCTGGGCCCGCGAGCCATGGCCGCGGAGCCTGTGTGTCCGGAGCCTGTGCTCCGCAACGGGAGAGGCCACAGCAGTGAGAGGCCCGCGTACAGCAAAAAAAAAAAAAAAAAAAAAAAAAAAAAAAAAAAAAAAAAAAAATACATTTAAGTTTTCTGTATTAACCTTGCCTTCAGCAATTTTGCTAAATATATATCTGTAGATTCTTTGGGGTTTTTTATATATACAATTATGCTCTCTAGAAATAATAAAAGCTTTATTAATACCTCATTCCAACCTTATAGATAATAAACATTTTACTTTGGGAATAATTTTAGATTTACAGAAAGGTTGCAAACATAGTATAGAGATAGACTATTCAGCTTCCCTAAAGTTAACATCTTCTGTGACCATGGTACCCTTGTCAACAATATATTGCTGTTAACTAAAATCCAGAGATTATTCAGATCCCCCAGTTTTTATACTAGCATACTTTTTCTGTTCCCAGAGCCAATCCAAGATGCCCTACTGTGTTCCATCACATGTTTCCTTGATGTCCTTGGTCTAGGACAGTTCCTCAGTCTTTCACTGTCTTCATGACCTTGATAGTTTTGAGGGGTGCCGACCAGGTATTTAGTAGAATGTTACTCAATCTGGATTTGTCTGTTTTTTTTTTTCATGGTTAGATTGGTGTTATGAGGTTTTGGAAAGAATGTCACAGAGGTTAAGTTCCCTCTTCATCACAGCATATCAGGGGCACACGCTAGCAACATGACCTACCATGGGTGATGTGCCTTGACCATTTGGTTAAGGTACTATTTGCTATGTTTCTCTGCTGCAGCAGTATTCCTTCTCCCCTTTCAATGCTCTATGCTTTAGACATGAGTCACTGAGTCCAGTCCACACCCAATGTAGAGGACAGGTTGGGCATTATGTTCCCTTCCTGGAACAATAAGTATATTATTTGGAATATTTCTGTAAAGATTTGTCCTTTCTCTCTCTCTATTCTCTGAAATTTTGTGTATTAGTGTTCTTTCTCAAATTTTTGGTGAAATTTATTAGTGATTACATTTGGACCCAGGGTTTTTTTGTGACAAAGTATTCAATTACAGAATCAACTTCATTAATAATTATAGGATTGTGAAGATTTTCAATTTCTTTTGGATTGACTTTAATAAATTATATTTTCTAAGAATTTATTTTTCAAAATTTTGACAAAAAAGTTGTTAATAATATTTACTAGTCATCTATTTTATACCTATGGATAAGGAACTTTGGTGATATTCCAGTTTCGTTTCTAATATTTGTTATTTGTGCCTTCTCTCATAAGTATATATGTAATATATACTTCATATATAATTATATACTCATATATTTAATTATATATGAGTATATAATTATATATACTTAACATTTATAATTCATATATGCTTAAATTATATGCTTAGTTATATTTAATTTTAATTATATATTTATATATGTATGATTTCATATATGTGTACATATAGAGAGAGAGAAAGAGAAAGGAAGAAAGAGAGAGAGAGAGAATAGTATAGCAAACTGCCATTAATTCATCACCCAGCTTCAAAAATTATCAACTCATGTCCAAATTTTTCTCTGAAATCCCATAAACCTCTTGACATGAACACATATGCCAAATTATTTACAAATACATTTCAGAGAGCTTTTGGCCACTGAGTGAATTCAAAGGAGAATAACCTTTTTCTATTGGGTTATTTTCCTTCTCGTACTGACTTGTAGTCTATTAGGTTCAAGAATAGTGTTTTTTATTGTTCCTCCCTGGACAGCCTATCTATAATAACATCCCTCATCTCCTACAAAGCTCTATGTTCACTCACATGCTTTATTTATTTCCATGGTACTTACTAAAATCTGAAATTTATAACTGCTTTTATTCATTTATTTATTATTGCCTGCCTCTCCTGTGAGAGAAGGCTATTGTCTGTTTTATTTCTAACAGTTTCCCCAGTAACTAGAACAGTACCTTGCATATAACAGACATTCAATAAGGATTTGTTGGAGGGACTAATTTATTTGTGGTATATTGATATATATTCTGGATATACTACTCTGAATATATTAAGCCCTTGTCAGTCATATCACATCTATTTAATCTGTGTAGGTTTACGGTGTCTTTTGGTGTGCAGGTGTTTAATTTTAATGTTGTCAAGTTAATAAATATTTTCTTTTATGATTGTGTACTTTAATAAAGCTGTCACTATGCTGAAAATATAAAAATATTATTCTATATATTCTTTTAAGAATATATTGCATTTTGCTTTTCACATTTAGGCTTTTGTATCTAAAACATTTTTATAAATGGTATCTTGATAGAAATCCACACTTCTTTTTCCTGAATGGGTAGTCTTGATCAATTTGTTCAGTGATTTATCTTTTATGTGGTGATATGTGATGCCATTTCTTCACATTTAAAGTTTAATTCTCTTTTAGTCTATTTTCTGTCTCTATGCCATTGCAACACTTTAAATTTCCATAGCTTCATAATTAGTTTTGATAGGTTTGACCTAGTGAGTGTCCACCTACTCCACAGAGTGGACAAGCATGGCTATGGGTGGCTGACTTTGCAGTAACAAGACGGTGAGGTTGTGCCTACTTCCTGTGCCTGGTACCCACTAAAATGGGATTATTTGCCTAAAGGATCTTCCATGGGAGCAGAGTGGGTAGAGGGACTTACAGCTAGGCTACTCGGGATCCTCCAGAATTTAGATGTCAAGATGGCCCATAATTTTATGCCTTACACCAGACATCTTTTGTTTACATTTATTACATTTACCAACACATTTAGATTTATTTCAGCCAATTTGTTGTATGCTATAACATTACCCTAACTTTTCTGTTTTTGTGTTTTTTAATGTCTTTTGCCAGATAACTATTTGTCTATTTTTAAAATTCCCTTCTAGGATTTAATAGATATAACTATTGTCCCAGTTCACAAATATTTTATCACTCTAATTACTTGCCCATTTCTTTTTGTAATTCTGACTAAATATAGTTGATATTATATTATTAAGTATTGACAAGCTTAACATTCCCTGTTTCTTTTCTTTTATAACTGATTTTTAAAAATACATACATTGGAGTATAATTGCTTTACAATGGCGTCTTAGTTTCTGCTTTATAACAAAGTGAATCAGCTATACATATACATATATCTCCATAACTCCTCCCTCTTGTTTCTCCCTCTCACCCTCCTTATGCCACCCCTCTATGTGGTCACAAATCACCAACCTGATCTCCCTGTGCTATGTGGCTTCTTCTCACTAGCTATCTATTTTATATTTGGTAGTGTATATATGTCCATGCCACTCTCTCACTTCGCCCCAGCTTACCCTTACCACTCGCTGTGTCCTCAAGTCCATTCTCTACATCTGCATCTTTATTCCTGCCCTGCCCTAGTTTTTTCAGAACCATTCTATTTTATTTTTTTGTATTCCATATATATGTGTGAGCATATGGTATTTGTTTTTCTCTTTCTGACTTACTTCACTCTGTATGACAAGCTCTAGGTCCATCCACCTCACTACAAATAGCTCTATTTCATTTATTTTTGTGGCTGAGTAATATTCCATTGTATACATGTGCCACATCTACTTTATCCATTCATCTGTTGGTGGACACCTAGGTTGCTTCCATGTCATGACTATTGTAAATAGAGCTGCAATGAACATTGTGGTACATGACTTTTATTTTTTTTACACCTTTATTGGAGTATAATTGCTTTACAATAGTGTGTTAGTTTCTGCTTTATAACAAAGTGAATCAGCTATACATATATATGTATCCCCATATCTCTTCCCTCTTGCGTCTCCCTCCCTCCCAGCCTCCCTATCCCACCCCTCTAGGTGGTCACAAAGCACGGAGCTGATCTCCCTGTGCTATGAGGCTGCTTCCCATTAGCTATCCATTTAACGTTTGGTAGTGTATATATGTCGATGCCACTCTCTCACTTTGTCACAGCTTACCCATCCCCCTCCCCATATCCTCAAGTCCATTCTCTAGTAGGTCTGTGTCTTTATTCCTGTCTTACCCATAGGTTCTTCATGACATTTTTTCCCTTAAATTCCATATATCTGTGTTAGCATACTGTATTTGCCTTTCTCTTTCTGACTTATTTCACTCTGTATGACAGACTACAGGTCCATCCACCTCATTACAAATAGCTCAATTTCATTTCTTTTTATGGCTGAGTAACATTCCATTGTATATATGTGGAACGTCTTCTTTATCCATTCATCCGATGATGGACACTTAGGTTGCTTCCATGTCCTGGCTATTGTAAATAGAGCGGCAATGAATATTTTAGCACATGACTCTTTTTGAATTATGCTTTTCTCATGGAATATGCCCAGTAGTGGGATTGCTCAGTCATATGGTAGTTATATTTGTAGATTTTTAAGGAACCTCCATACTGTTCTCTAGAGTGGCTGTACCAATTCACATTCCAAACAGCAGTGCAAGACTATTCCCTTTTCTCCCAGACTCTGCAGCATTTATTGTTTCTAGATTTCTTGATGATGGCCATTCAGATGGCTGTGAGATGATATCTCATTGTAGTTTTGATTTGCATTTCTCTAATGATTAATGATGTTGAACATTCATTCATGTGTTTGTTGGCAGTCTGTATATCTTCTTTGGAGAAATGTCTATTTAGGTCTTCTGCCCATTTTTGGATTGGTTTGTTTGTTTTTTTTGTTATTGAGCTGCATGAGCTGCCTATAAATTTTGGTGATTAATCCTTTGTCAGTTGCTTCATTTGCAAATATTTTCTCCCATTCTGAGGGTTGTCTTTTGGTCTTGTTTATGGTTTCCTTTGCTGTGCAAAAGCTTTGCAGTTTCAGTAGGTCCCATTTGTTTATTTTTGTCTTTATTTCCATTTCTCTAAGAGGTGGATCAAAAAGGATCTTGCTGTGATTTATTTCATAGAGTGTTCTGCCTATGTTTTCCTCTAAGAGTTTGATAGTTTCTGGCCTTACATTTAGGTCTTTAATCCATTTTGAGCTATTTTTGTGTATAGTGTTAGGGAGTGATCTAATCTCATACTTTTACATGTACCTGTCCAGTTTTCCCAGCACAGCCTATTGAAGAGGCTGTCCTTTCTCCACTGTACATTCCTGCCTCCTTTATCAAAGATAAAGGTGACCATATGTGTGTTGGTTTATCTCTGGACTTTCTATCCTGTTCCACTGATCTATATTTCTGTTTCTGTGCCAGTACCATACTGTCTTGATTACTGTAGCTTTGTAGTATAGTCTGACATCAGGGAGCCTGATTCCTCCAGCTCCGTTATTCGTTCTCAAGATTGCTTTGGCTATTTGGGGTCTTTCTGTTTCCATACAAATTGTTGAATTTTTTGTTCTAGTTCTGTGAAAATTGCCAGTGGTAGTTTGATAGGGATTGCATTGAATCTGTAGATTGCTTTGGGTAGTAGAGTCATTTTCACAATGTTGATTCTTCCAATCCAAGAACATGGTATATCTCTACATCTATTTGTATTATCCTTAATTTCTTTCATCAGTGTCTTATAATTATCTGCATACAGGTCTTTTGTCTCCTTAAGTAGGTTTATTCCTAGATATTTTATTCTTTTTGTTGCAATGGTAAATGGGAGTGTTTTCTTGATTTCACTTTCAAATTTTTCATCATTAGTGTATAAGAATGCCAGAGATTTCTGTGCATTAATTTTGTATCCTGCTATTTTACCAAATTCATTGATTAGTTCTAGTATTTTTCTGGTAGCATCTTTAGGATTCTCTATGTACAGTATCATGTCATCTGCAAACACTGTCAGCTTTACTTCTTCTTTTCCTATTTGGATTCCTTTTATTTCCTTTTCTTCTCTGATTGTTGTGGCTAAAATTTCCAAAACTATTTTGAATAAGAGTGATGAGAGTGGGCAAAATGTCTTTTTACTGATTTTAGTGGAAATGCTTTCAGTTTTTCACCATTGAGTATGATGGTGGCTGTAGGTTTGTCATATACGGCTTTTATTATGTTGGGGAGCGTTCCCTCTATGCCTACTTTCTGGAGGGTTTTTATCATAAATGGGTGTTGAATTTTGTCGAAAGCTTTCTCTGCATCTATTGAGATGATCATATGGTTTTTCTCCTTCAATTTGTTAATATGGTGTATCACGTTGATTCATTAACGTATATTGAAGAATCCTTGCATTCCTGCAATAAACCCCACCTGATCATGTTGTATGTTCCTTTTAATGTGCTGTTGGATTCTGTTTGCTAGTATTTTGTTGAGGATTTTTGCATGTATGCTCATCAGTGATATTGGCCCATAGTTTTCTTTCTTTGTGAAATCCTTGTCTGGTTTTGGTATTGGTGATGGTGGCCGCATCAAATGAGTTTGGGAGTGTTTCTCCCTCTGCTATATTTTGGAAGTGTTTGAGAAGGATAGGTGTTAGCTCTTCTCTAAATGTTTGATAGAATTCGCCTGTGAAGCCGTCTAGTTCTGGGCTTTTGTTTGTTGGAAGATTTTTAATCACAGTTTCAATTTCAGTGCTGGTGATTGGTCTGTTCATATTTTCTATTTCTTCCTGATTCAGTCTTGGCAGGTTGTGCATTTCTACACATTTGTCCATTTCTTCCAGGTTGTCCATTTTATTGGCATAGAGTTGCTTGTAGTAATCTCTCTTGATCCTTTGTATTTCTGCAGTGTCAGTTGTTACTTCTCCTTTTTCATTTCTAATTCTATTGATTTGAGTCTTCTCCCCTTTTTTCTTCTTTTTTTTTTTTTTTTTTGCGGTACGCAGGCCTCTCACCGCTGTGGCCTCTCCTGCTGCGGAGCACAGGCTCAGTGGCCATGGCTCACGGATCCAGCCGCTCCGCGGCATGTGGGATCTTCCTGGACCGGGGCACGAACCCATGTCCTCTGCATTGGCAGGCGGACTCTCAACCACTGCGCCACCAGGGAAGCCCTCCCCTTTTTTCTTGATGAGTCTGGCTAATGGTTTATCAATTTTATTTATCTTCTCAAACAACCAGCTTTTAGTTTTATTGATCTTTGCTATCGTTTCCTTCATTTCTTTTTCATTTATTTCTGATCTGATCTTTATGATTTCTTTCCTTCTGCTAACTTTGGGGTTTTTTTTTTTTTTGTTCTTCTTTCTCTAATTGTTTTAGGTGCAAGGTCAGGTTGTTTGTTTGCAATGTTTCCTGTTTCTTAAGGTAGCATTGTATTGCTATATACTTTCCTCTTAGAACTGCTTTTGCTGCATCCCATAGGTTTTGGGTTGTCACGTTTCCATTGTCATGTGTTTCTAGGTATTTTTTATTTCCTTTTGATTTTTTTCAGTGATCACTTCGTTAATATGTAGTGTATTGTTTAGTCTCCATGTGTTTGTATTTTTTAGAGATCTTTTCCTGTAATTGATATCTAGTCTCATAGCATTGTGGTTGGAAAAGATACTTGACACATTTTCAATTTTTGTAAATTTACCAAGGCTTCATTTGTGACCCAAGATATGATCTATCCTGGAGAATGTTCCATGAGCACTTGAGAGAAATGTGTGTTCTGTTATTTTTGGATGGAATGTCTTATAAATATCTGTTAAGTCCATCTTGTTTAATGTATCATTTAAAGCTTGTATTCCCTCATTTATTTTCATTTTGGATGATCTGTCCATTGGTGAAAATGGGGTGGTAAAGTCCCCTACTATGAATGTGTTACTGTCAATTTCCTCTTTCATGGCTGTTAGTATTTGCCTTATATATTGAGGTGCTCCTATGTTTGGTGCATATATATTTACATTTTTTACATCTTCTTCTTGGATCGATCCATTGATCATTAGGTAGTGTCCTTCTTTGTCACTTCTAATATTCTTTATTTTAAAGTCTATTTTGTCTGATATGAGAATTGCTACTGCAGCTTTCTTTTGGTTTCCATTTGCATGGACTATCTTTTTCCATCCCCTTACTTTCAGTCTGTATGTGTCTCTAGGTCTGAAGTGGGTCTCTTGTAGACAGCATATATATGGGTCTTGTTTTTGTATACATTCAGCCACTCTGTGTCTTTTGGTGGGAGCATTTAATCCATTTACATTTTAGGCAATTATTGATATGTGTGTTCCTACTCCCATTTTCTTAGTTGTTTTGGGTTTGTTATTATAGGTCTTTTCCTTCTATTGTGTTTCTTGCCTAGAGAAGATCCTGTAGCATTTGTTGTAAAGCTGGTTTGGTGGTGCTGAACTCTCTGAGCTTTTGCTTGTCTGTTAAGTTTTTAATTTCTCCATCAAATCTGAATGAGATCCTTGCTGGGTAGAGTAATCTTGGTTGTAGGTGTTTTTCCTTCATCACTTTAAATATGTCCTGCCAGTCCCTTATGGCTTGTAGAGTTTGTGCTGACAGATCAGCTGTTAATTATATGGAGATTCCTTTGTATGTTATTTGTTGTTTTTCCCTTGCTGCTTTTAATATGTTTTCTTTGTATTTAATTTTTGACAGTTTGATTAATATGT
Organism: Mesoplodon bidens; assembly: GCF_964165515.1. Classification (NCBI taxonomy): domain Eukaryota; kingdom Metazoa; phylum Chordata; class Mammalia; order Artiodactyla; family Ziphiidae; genus Mesoplodon; species Mesoplodon bidens. The sequence goes on from NC_138178.1 coordinate 67,941,503, forward strand.
GTCTTGGTGTGTTTCTCTGTGGATTAACCCTGTATGGGACTCTCTGTGCTTCCTGGACTTGACTGACTATTTCCTTTCCCATATTAGGGAAGTTTTCAACTATAATCTCTTCAAATATTTTCTCAGTCACTTTCTTTTTCTCTTCTTCTTCTGGAACCCCTATAATTCGAATGTTGGTGTGTTTAGTGTTGTCCCAGAGCTCTCTGAGACTGTCCTCAGTTCTTTTTTCTTTATTCTGCTCTGCAGTAGTTATTTCCACTATTTTATCTTCCACATCACTTATTCATTCTTCTTCCTCAATTATTCTGCTATTGATCACTTCTAGAGTATTTTTTTTTTTTTTTGCATTACGTGGGCTTCTCACTGCTGTGGCCTCTCCCGTTGCGGAGCACAGGCTCTGGACGCGCAGGCCCAGCAGCCATGGCTCACGGGCCTAGCTGCTCCGCGGCATGTGGGATCTTCCCAGACTGGGGCACGAACCAGCGTCCCCTGCATCGGCAGGCGGACTCTCAACCACTGCGCCACCAGGGAAACCCTAGAGTATTTTTAATTTTATTTATTGTGTTGTTCATCATTGCTTGCTTCACCTTTAGTTCTTCTAGGTCCTTGTTAAATGTTTCTTGCATTTTCTCTATTCTATTTCCAAGATTTTGGATCATCTTTACTATCATTATTCTGAATTCTTTTTCAGGTAGACTGCCTATTCCCTCTTCATTTGTTAGGTCTGCTGTGTTTTTATCTTGCTCCTTCATCTGCTGTGTGATTTTCTGTCTTCTCATTTTGCTTATCTTACTGTGTTTGAGGTCCTCTTTTTGCAGGCTGCAGGTTTGTAGTTCCCGTCATTTTTGGTGTCTCTCCCCAGTGGCTAAGGTTGGTTCAATGGGTTGTGTAGGCTTCCTTGTGGAGGGGACTACTGCTTGTGTTCTGATGGATGAGGCTGGATCTTGTCTTTCTTCTGGGCTGGTCCATGTCTGGTGGTGTGTTTTGGGGTGTCTGTGGTCTTATTATGATTTTAGGCAGCCTCTATGCTAATGGGTGCGGTTGTGTTCCTGTCTTGCTAGTTGTTTAGCATAGGGTGTCCAGCACTGTAGCTTGCTGGTCATTGAGTGAAGCTGGGTGTTGGTTGAGATGGAGAGCTCTGGGAGATTTTTACCATTTGATATTATGTGGAGCTGGGAGGTCTCTTGTGTACCAGTGTCCTGAAGTTGGCTCTCCCACCTCAGAGGTACAGCACTGACTCCTGGATGCAGCACCAAAAGCCTTTCATCCACAGGGCTCAGAATGAAAGGGAGAAAAAGTAGAAAGAAAGAAAGAGGATAAAATAAAATAAGGTAAAATAAAATAGTTATTAAAATAAAAATGTAATTAATAAGAAAAAATATTTTTAAAAAATAAAAACAAAAGAAAACAAAACAAAAAAATGGACAGATAGAACCCTGGGACAAATGGTGAAAGCAAAGCTATACAGACAAAAATCTCACACAGAAGCATACTCATACACAATCACAAAAAGAGGAAAAGGGGAAAAAATAACAAATCTTGCTCTCAAAGTCCAGCTCCTCAATTTGGGATGATTCGTTGTCTTTTCAGGTATTCCACAGATGCAAGGTACATCAAGTTGATTGTGGAGTTTTAATCCACTGCTCCTGAGGCTGCTGGGACCTATTTCCCTTTCTCTTCTTTGTTCGCACAGCTCCCGTGGTTCAGCTTTGGATTTGGCCCTGCCTCTCCATGTAGGTCACTGGAGGGTGTCTGTTCTTCTCCCAGACAGGATGGGGTTAAAGGAGCAGCTGATTCAGGGGCTCTGGCTCACTCAGGCAGCGGGGAGGGAGGGGTATGTAGTGCGGGTCGAGCCTCTGGTGGCGGAGGCTGGCATGACGTTGCACCAGCCTGAGGCAAGCTGTGCGTTCTCCTGGGGAAGTTGTCCCTGGATCCCGGGACCCTGGCAGTGGCGGGCTGCACAGACTCCCTGGAAGGGAGGTGTGGAGAGTGACCTGTGCTCACACACAGGCTTCTTGGTGGTGGTAGCAGCAGCCTTAACATCTCATTCCCATCTCTGGGGTACGCGCTGTTAGCCACAGCTTGCACCCATCTCTGGACCACCTTTAAGCAGCGCTCTTTATCCCTTCTCCTCGTGCACCAGGAAACAAAGAGGGAAGAAAAAGTCTCTTGCCTCTTTGGCAGGTCCAGGCCTTTTCCCAGACTCCCTCCTGGCTAGCTGTGGTACACTAACCCCTTCAGGCTGTGTTCACACCTACAGTCCTCTCCCTGTGCTCTGACCAAATCTTGAGCCTCAGCTCCCAGCCCCACCCGCCCCAGCGGGTGAGCAGACAAGCCTCTAGGGCTGGTTAGTCCTGGTCGGCACCGATCCTCTCTCTGTTCAAGAATCTGTCCGCTTTGCCCTCTGCGCCCCTGTGGCTGCGCTCTCCTCCGCGGCTCCAAAGCTCCTCCCCCCGCCACCGGCAGTCTCCGCCCATGAAGGGGCTTCCTCCTTCATTGTTCCCTCCCACTGGAGCAGGTCCTGTCCCTATTCTTTTGTCTCTGTTTGTTCTTTTTTCTTTTGCCCTACCCAGGTTCGTGGGGAGTTTCTTGCCTTTTAGGAAGTCTGAGGTGTTCTGCCAGCATTCAGTGGGTGTTCTGTAGGAGTGTTCCACGTGTAGATGTATTTCTGATGTATCTGTGGGGATAAAGGTGATCTCCGCGTCTTACTCTTCTAACATCTTCCCCCTCTCCCATGACTCTTTTTGAATTATGGTTTTCTCAGGATATATGCCCAGTAGTGGGATTGCTGGGTCATATGGTATTTCTATTTTTAGTTTTTTAAGGAACCTCCATACTGTTCTCAATAGTGGCTGTATCAATTTACATTTCCACCAACAGTGCAAGAGGGTTCCATTTTCTCCACACCCTCTGCAACATTTATTGTTTTTAGATTTTTTGTTATCGACCATTCTGACTGGTGTGAGGTGATACCTCATTGTAGTTTTGATTTGCATTTCTCTTATGATTACTGATGTTGATCATCCTTTCAAGTGTTTGTTGGCAATCCATATATCTACTTTGGAGAAATGCCTATTTAGGTCTTCTGCCCATTTTCAGATTGGGTTTTTTGATATTGGGCTGCATGAGCTGCCTGTAAATTTTGGAGATTAATCCTTTGTCAGTTGCTTCAGCTGCAACTATTTTCTCCCATTCTGAAGGTTGTCTTTTTGTCTTGTTTATGATTTCCTTTGCTGTGCAAAAGCTTTTATGTCCCATTTGTTTATTTTTGTTTTATTTCCATTTCTCTAGGAGTTGGGTCAAAAAGGACCTTGCTGTGATTTATGTCATACAGTGTTCTGCTTATCATTCCCTGTAAGAGTTTTATAGAGTCTGGTCTTACACTTAGGTCTTTAATCCATTTTGAGTTTATTTTCATGTATGGTGTTAGGGATTATTCTAATTTCATTCTTTTCCATGTAGCTGTCCAGTTTTCCCAGCACCACTTATGGAAGAGGGTGTCTTTTCTCCATTGTATATTGTTGTCTCCTTTATCAAAGATAGGGTGACCATATGTGCATGGGTTTATCTCTGGGCTTTCTATCCTGTTCCATTGATCTATATTTCTGTTTTTGTGCCAGAACCACACTGCCTTGATTAATGTAACTTTGTAGTATAGTCTGAAGTTCAGGAGCCTGATTCCTCCAGCTCCGTTTTTTTTTTTAATTAAGGGTACTTTAATTAATTAATTAATTTATTTATTTATTCTTGTCTGTGTTGCATCTTTGTTTCTGTGCAAGGGCTTTCTCTAGTTGTGGCAAGCAGGGGCCACTCTTCATCGCGGTGCACTGGCTTTTCGCTGTTTGGCCTCTCTAGTTGCGGAGCACAGGCTCCAGATGTGTAGGCCCAGTAGTTGTGGTTCACGGGCCTAGTTGCTCCACGGCATGTGGGATCTTCCCAGATGTGTAGGCCCAGTAGTTGTGGCTCACGGGCCTAGTTGCTCCACGGCATGTGGGATCTTCCCAGAACAGGGCTCGAACCCATGTCCCCTGTATTAGCAGGCAGATTCTCAACAACTGAGCCACCAGGGAGGCCCCTCCAGCACTGTTTATAATTCTCAAGTTTGCATTGGCTATTGGGGGGTCTTTTGTGTTTCCATACAAATTGTGAAATTTTTGTTCTACTTTTGTGAAAAATGCCAGTGGTAGTTTGCTATGGATTGCATTGAATCTGTAGATTGCTTTGTGTAGTATAGTCATTTGAACCAATGTTGATTCTTTCATCCAAGAACATGGTATATCTCTCCATCTGTTTGTACCATCTTTATTTCATCAGTGTCTTATAGTTTTCATACAGGTCTTTTTTCGCATTAGGTAGGTTTATTCCTAGGTATTTTATTCTTTTTGTTGCAATGGTAAATGGGAGTGTTTACTAATTTCACTTTCAGATTTTTCACCATTAGTATATAGGAATGCAAGAGATTTCTGTGCATTAATTTTGTATCCTGCTACTTTACCAAATTCATTGATTAGCTCTAACAGTTTTCTGGTAGCATCTTTAGAATTCTCTATGTATGGTATCATGTCATCTGCAAACAGTGACAGATTTAATTCTTCTTTTCTGATTGGAATCCTTTTATTTCTTTTTCTTCTCTGATTGCTGTGGCTAAAACTTCCAAAACTATGTTGAATAAGAGTGGTGAGAGTGGGCAACCTTGTCTTGTTCCTGATCTTAGAGTAAATGGTTTCAGTTTTTCACCATTGAGGATGATGTTGGCTGTGGGTTTGTCATATATGGCCTTTATTATGTAGAGGTAAGTTCCCTTTAGGCTTACTTACTGGAGGGTTTTTATCATACATGGGTGTTGAATTTGTCAAAACTTTTTCTTCCTGTACTGAGATGATCATATGGTATTTCTCCTTCAATTTGTTAATATGGTGTATCACATTGATTGATTTGTGTATATTGAAGAATCCTAGCATTCCTGGGATAAACCCCACTTGATCATGGTGTATGATCCTTTTAATGTGCTGTTAGATCTGCTTGCTAGTATTTTGTTGGGGATTTTTGCATCTATGTTCATCAGCGATATTAGACTGTAGTTTTCTTTCTTTGTGACATCTTTGTCTGGTTTTGATATCAGGGTTATGGTGGCCTTATAGAATGAGTTGGAGAATGTTCCTCCCACTATTATATTTTGGAAGAATTTGAGAAGGATAGGTGTTAGCTCTTCTCTAAATATTTGATGGAATTTGCTTGTGAATCCATCTGCTTCTGGGCTTTTGTTTGTTGGAAGGTTTTAATCACAGTCTCAATTTCAGTGCTTGTGATTGGTTTGTTTATATTCTCTATTTCTTCCTGGTTCAATCTTGGAAGGTTGTGCTTTTCTAAGAATTTGTCCATTTCTTCCAGGTTGTGAATCTTATTGGCATATAGTTGCTTGCAGTAATCTCTCATGATCCTTTGTATTTCTGTAGTGTCAGTGATTACTTCTCCTTTTTCATTTCAAATTCTATTGATTTGGATCTTCTACCTTTTTTTAAACACACACATACTGTATTTTATTTTTACAAGAGATAAATAAGCTGACACCAAGCATTGTAAATGGATGACCACAAAAAAATGCAACAATGATTGCAATTATGAAACATGGAACACGCTCATACTATGTCATAATATTGACGTTCAGTCCAGTAATCCTCCACTGTAACAGATCCTTTACTTTGCAGTGAAAATTAATTTGTAAATTTTTTGCCCCTGAGTCCTTGTGGGATTTCTTTTTTTTATTCAAAAAGAAAGTCACAAAAATTATAATCATCCTCATCAGTTCACTCAGTCCCATGTAATTAATTTTTTTATCTTGACCTATTGTTAGCACTTTTATGAATTCATCAGTTTTCCATTATAGTTCTGAAAATGCTTATTCATTCAGTTCAGCAGTATAGTCAGTTACCAGAAACCTGTGCTTGTCAGTCTGTTCCGTGAATTCCTTGAAAATGAAACCCTTTTATAGGAACATTTTTGCAAAAGCATCAGAGTACACCCAGAACTGTCTGTAAATGACAAAAGACTTAAAAATGACCATGGTTAAAGATTTGATGAAAGTTCATAATAATGCAAGTGACAAGGAAATTTAGTTATTTCTGAGATATACATTTGTTTTTTGGGTTTTTTTTTTTTTTTCTGCCGTACGTGGGCCTCTCACTGTTGTGGCCTCTCCCGTTGTGGAGCACAGGCTCCGGATGCGCAGGCTCAGTGGTCATAGCTCACGGGCCCAGCCGCTCCATGGCATGTGGTATCTTACCAGACCGGGGCACGAACCCATGTCCCCTGCATCGGCAGGCGGACTCTCAACGACTGCGCCACCAGGGAAGCCCTCTGAGATATACATTTTAAAGTAATAACTAGAATTATGACTTATAACATTATATCAGAACATATAATGTTTTTAGACATTTCTTGTAATGTCTGAAACATTTATATTAACATATTTCCATACAAATAACCCAAAGAAAGTTTAGTATTACTTGTTTCTTTGTTTGTTTATACTGAAGGTTCTTATTAGTCATCAATTTTATACACATCAGTGTATACGTGTCCATCCCAATCGCCCAATTCAGCACACCACCATCCTCACCCCACAGCGGTTTTCCCCCGTTGGGGTCCATACGTTTGTTCTCTACATCTGTGTCTCAACTTCTGCCCTGCAAACCGGTTCATCTGTACCATTTTTCTAGGTTCCACATACATGCGTTAATATACGATATTTGTTTTTCTTTTTCTGATTTACTTCACTCTCTATGACAGTCTCTAGGTCCATCCACGTCTCAACAAATGACTCAATTTTTTTATGGGTGAGTAATATTCCATTGTATATATGTACCACAACTTCTTTATCTGTCAATGGGCATTTAGCTTGCTCCCCTGACCTGGCTATTGTAAATAGTGCTGCAATGAACATTGGGATGCATGTGCCTTTTTGAATTATGGTATTCTCTGGGTCTATGCCCAGTAGTGGGATTGCTGGGTCATATGGTAATTCTACATTTAGTTTTTTAAGGAACCTCCATACTATTATCCATAGTTGCTGTATCAATTTACATTCCCAACAACAGTGCAAGAGGGTTCCCTTTTCTCCACAGCCTCCTTAGCCTTTGTTGTTTGCAGATTTTCTGATTCCCATTCTAACTGGTGTGAGGTGATAACTCATTGTAGTTTTGAATTGCATTTCTTTAATAATTGGTGATGTTGAGCAGCTTTTCATGTGCGTCTTGGCCACCTTTCTGTCTTCTTCAGAGACATGTCTATTTAGGTCTTCTGCCCATTTTTGGATTGGATTGTTTGTTTATTTTATTTTTTTAACATCTTTATTGGAGTATAATTGCTTTACAATGGTGTGTTAGTTTCTGCTTTATAACAAAGTGAATCAGTTATACATATACGTATGTTCCCATATCTCTTCCCTCTTGCATCTCCCTCCCTCCAACCCTCCCTATCCCACCCCTCTAGGTGGTCACAAAACACCAAGCTGATCTCCCTGTGCTATGCAACTCCTTCCCACTACCTATCTATTTTATGTTTGGTAGTGTATATATGTCCATGCCACTGTCTCACTTTGTCACAGCTCACCATTTCCCCTCCCCATATCCTCAACTCCATTGTCTAGTAGGTCTGTGTCTTTATTCCCGTCTTACCTCTAGGTTCTTCATGACTTTTTTTTCTTAAATTCCATATATATATGTTAGCATACAGTATTTGTTTTTCTCTTTCTGACTTACTTCACTCTGTATGACAGACTCTAGGTCCATCCACCTCACTGCAAATAACTCAATTTCATTTCTTTTTATGGCTGAGTAATATTCCATTGTATATATGTGCCACATCTTCTTTATAAATTCATCTGATGATGGACACTTAGGTTGCTTCCATGTCCTGTCTATTGTAAATAGAGCTGCAATGAACATTTTGGTACATGACTCTTTTTGAATTATGGTTTTCTCAGGGTATATGCCCAGTAGTGAGATTGCTGGGTTGTATAGTAGTTCTACTTGTAGTTGTTTAAGGAACCTCCGTACTGTTCTCCATAATGGCTGTATCAATTTACATTCCCACCAGAAGTGCAACAGTGTTCCCTTTTCTCCACACCCTCTCCAGCATTATTGGTTTCTAGATTTTTTGATGATGTTTCTTTAATATTGAGCTGCATGAGCTGTTTATATATTTTGGAGATTAATCCTTGGTCCCTTGATTCATTGCAGATATTTAATCCCATTCTGAGGGTTGTCTTTTCATCTTGTTTATGGCTTCCTTTGCTGTGCAAAAACTTTGAAGTTTCATTAGGTCCCATTTGTTTATTTTTCTTTTTATTTCCATTACTCTAGGAGGTGGATCAAAAAAGACCTTGCTGTGATTTACGTCAAAAAGTCTTCTTCCTATGTTTTCCTCTAAGAGTTTTATAGTGTCTGGTCTTACATTTAGGTCTCGAATCCATTTTGAGTTTATTTTTGTGTATGGTGTTAGGGAGTGTTCTAATTTCATTCTTCTACATGTAGCTCTTCAGTTTTCCCAGCACCACTTATTGAAGAGACTATCTTTTCTGCATTGTATATCTTTGCCTCCTTTGTCATCATTTAGTTGACCAGATGTGCGTGGGTTTATCTCTGGGCTTTCTATCTTGTTCCATTGATCTATATTTCTCTGTTTGTGCCAGCATCATATAATCTTGATTACTGTAGCTTTGCAGTATAGTCTGAAGTCAGGGATACTGATTGCTCCAGGTCCGTTTTTTCCCTTCAAGACTGTTTTAGGTATTTGGGGTCTTTTGTGTCTACATAGAAATTTTAAGATGATTTTTTCTTGTTCCGTAAAAAATGCCATTGGTAATTTGGCAGGGATTGCATTGAATCTGTAGATTGCTTTGGGTAGTATAGTCATTTTCACAGTATTGATCCTTCCAATCCAAAACATCGTATATCTATCAGTTGTTATCCTCTTTAATTTCTTTCATCAGTGCCATATAGTTTTCTGCATACAGGTCTTTTGTCTCCTTAGGTAGGTTTATTCCTAGGTATTTTTTTTCTTTTTGTTGCAATGGTAAAAGAGAGTGTTTCCATAATGTCTCTTTCCGATTTTTCTTCTTTAGTGTATAGGAATGCAAGAGACTTCCATGCATTAATTTTGGATCCTGCAACTTTACCAAGTTCATTGATTAGCTCTAGTAGATTTCTGGAGGCATTTTTAGAATTCTCTATGTATAGTATCATGCCATCTGCAAACAGTGACAGTTTTACTTCTTCTTTTCCAATTTGTATTCCTATTATTTCTTTTTCATTTCTGATTGCCATGGTTAGGACTTCCAAAACTATGTTGAATAATAGTGGTGAGAGTGGATATCCTTGTCTTGCTCCTGATCTTAGAGGAAATGTTTTCAGTTTTTCACCATTGAGAATGGTGTTTGCTGTGGGTTAGTCATATATGGCCTTTATTATGTTGAGATAGATTCCCTCTCTGCTCACTTTCTGGAGAGTTTTTATCATAAATGGGTGTTAAATTTTGTCAAAAGCTTTTCCTGCATCTATTGAGATGATCATACAGTTTTTATTCTTCAATTTGTTAATAAGGTGTATCACATTGATTGTTTTGTGTATAGTGAAGAATCCTTGTATCACTGGGTTAAATCCCACTTTATCATGGTATATGATCCTTTTAATGTGTTGTTGGATTCTGTTTGCTAGTATTTTATTGAGGACTTTTGCATCTATATTCATCAAAGTTATTGGTCTGTAATTTTTGTTGTTGTTGTATCTTTGTCTGGTTTTGGTATCAGGGTGATGGTGGCCTCATGGAATGAGTTTGAAAGTGTTCCTTCCTTTGAAGTTTTTTGGAGGAGTTTGGGAAGGATGGGTGTTAGCTCTTCTCTAAATGTTTGATGGAATTCACCTGTGAAGCCATCTGGTCCCAGACTTTTGTTTGTTGGAAGATTTTTAATCCCAGTTTCAATTTCATTACTTGTGATTAGTCTGTTTATATTTTCTGTTTCTTCCTGGTTCAGTTTTGGAAGCTTATACCTTTCTAGGAATTTGTCAATTTCTTCCAGGTTGTCCATTTTATTGGCATAGAGTTGCTTGTGGTGGTCTCTTAGGATGCTTTGTATATCTGCAGTGTCTGTTGTAACTTCTCCTTTTTCATTTATACTTTTATTGATTTGAGTCCTCTCCCTCTTTTTCTTGATGACTGTACCTAAATGTTGATCAATTTTGTTTATCTTCTAAAAGAACCAGCTTTTAGTTTTATTGATCTTTGCTATTGTTTTCTTTGTTTCTATTTCATTTATTTCTGCTCTGATCTTTATGATTTCTTTCCTTCTGTTAACTTTCAGTTTTGTTTGTTTTTCTTTCTCTAATTTCTTTAGTTGTAAGGTTACATTGTTTATGTGAGATTTTTCTTGTTTCTTGAGGTAGATTTGTATAGCTATAAACTTCTCTCTTAGAACTGCTTTTTCTGCATCACATAGGTTTTGGATCATTGTGTTTTCATTTTCATTTGTCTCTAGGTATTTTTTGATTTCCTCTTTGATTTCTTCAGTGATCTCTTGGATATTTAGTATCATATTGTTTAGCCTCCATGTGTTTGTGTTTCTTAAGTTTTTTCCCCTATAATTCATTTCTAATCTCATAGCTTTGTGGTCAGAGGTGCTTGATATAATTTCAATTTTCTTAAATTTACTGAGGCTTGATTTGTGACCCAAGATGTGATCTATCCTGGAGAATGTTCTGGGTGCACTTTGGAAGAAAATGTAATCTGCTGTTTTTGGATGGAATATGCTATAAATATCAATTAACTCTATCTGGTCAGTTGTGTCATTTAAAGCTTCTGTTTCCTTATTTATTTCCTTTTGGATGATCTGTCCATTGGTGTAAGTGAGGTTTTAAAGTCCCCCGCTATTATTGTGTTACTGTCGATTTCCTCTTTTAAAGCTGTTAGCAGTTGCCTTATGTATTGAGGTGCTCCTATATTGGGTGCATATATAATTATAATTGTTATATATTCTTCTTGGATTGATCCCTTGATCATTATGTATTGTTCTTCCTTCCTTGTCTCTTGTAACATTCTTTATTTTAAAGTGTATTTTATCTGATATGAGTATAGCTACTCCAGCTTTCTTTTGATTTCCATTTGCATGGAATATCTTTTTCCATCCCCTCACTTTCAGTCTGTATGTGTCCCTAGGTCTGAAGTGGGTCTCTAGTAGACAGCATACATATGGGCCTTGTTTTTGTATACATTCAGCAAGCCTGTGTCTTTTGGTTGGAGCATTTAATCCATTCACGTTTAAGATAATTATTGATATATATGTTCCTATGACCATTTTCTTAATTGTTTTGGTTTTGTTTTTGTAGATCCTTTTCTCCTCTTGTGTTTCTCACTTAGAGAAGTTCCTTTAGTATTTGTTGTAGAACTGGTTTGGTGGTGCCGAATTATCTTAGTTTTGCTTGTCTGTAAAGATTTTGATTTCTCCATCGAACCTGAATGAGATCCTTGCCGGGTAGAGTAATCTTGGTTGTAGTTTCTTCCCTTTCATCACGTTAAATAGATCATGCCACTCCCTTCTGGCTTGTAGAGTTTCTGCTGAGAAATCAGCTGTTAACCTTATGGGAGTTCCCTTGTATATTATTTGTCATTTTCCCCTTGCTGCTTTCATTAATTTTTCTTTGTCTTTAATGTTTGCTAATTTGATTACTATGTGTCTCAGCATGTTTCTCCTTGGGTTTATCCTGTATGGGACTCACTGTGCTTTCTGGACTTGGGTGGCTATTTCCTTTCCATGTTAGGGAAGTTTTCGACTGTAATCTCCTCAAATATTTTCTCGGGTCCTTTCTCTCTCTCTCTTTTCCGTCTGGTTCCCTTATAATGTGAATATTGTTGCATTTAATGTTGTCCCAGAGGTCTCTTAGTCTGCCTTCATTTCTTTTCATTCTTTTTTCTTTATTCTGTTCCACAGCAGTGAATTCCACCATTCTGTCTTCCTGGTCACTTATCCGTTCTTCTTCCTCAGTTGTTCTGCTATTGATTCCTTCTAGTGTATTTTTCATTTCAGTTATTGTATTGTTCATCTCTGTTTGTTTGTTCTTTAATTCTTCTAGGTCTTTGTTAAACATTTCTTGCATCTTCTCAATCTTTGCCTCCATTCTTTTTCCAAGATCCTGGATTGTCTTCACTATCATTATTCTGAGTTCTTTTTCTGGAAGGTTGCCTATCTCCATTTCATTTCATTGTTTTTCTGGCGTTTTATCTTGTTCCTTCATCTGGTACATAACCCTCTGCTTTTCATCTTGTCTATCTTTCTGTGCATGTGGTTTTTGTTCCACAGGCTGTAGGATTGTAGTTCTTCTTGCTTCCGCTGTCTGCCCTCTGGTGGATGATGCTATCTAAGGGGGTTGTGTAAGTTTCCTGATGGGAGGGACTGGTGGTGGGTAGAGCTCACTGTTGCTCTGGTGGACAGAGCTCAGTAAAACGTTAATCCACTTGACTGTTGATGGGTGGGGCTGGGTTCCCTCCCTGTTGGTTGTTTGGCCTGAGGCAACCCAACACTGGGGTCTTTTGTGGGGCTGACAGACTCTGCATTGGCTCACACCAAGGAGTACTTCCCAGAACTTTTGCTGCCAGTGTCTTTGTCCCCACGGTGAGCCACAGCCCCCACCCCCGCCTCTGCAGGAGACCCTCCAACAAAGCAGGTATGTCTGGTTCAGTCTCCACTGGGGTCACTGTTCCTTTCCCTGGGTCCCATTGACCACCCTACTTTATGTGTGCTCTCCAAGAGTGGAGTGTCTGTTTCCCCCATCCTGTCGAAGTCCTGCAATCAATTCCCACTAGGCTTCAAAGTCTGATTCTCTAGGAATTCCTCCTCCCGTTGCCAGACCCCCAGGTTGAGAAGCCTGACTTGGGGCTCAGAACCTTAACTCCAGTGGGTGGACTTCTGTGGTATAAGTGTTCTCTAGTCTGTGAGTCACCCACCCAGCAGTTATGGGATTTGATTTTATTGTGATTGTGCCCCTCCTACTGTCTCATTTGGCTTCTCCTTTGTCTTTGGATGTGGGGTATTTTTTTTGTGAGTTCCAGTGTCATCTGTCAATGATTGTCCAGCAGCTAGTTGTGATTCTGGTGTTCTCACAAGAGGGAGTGAGAGCACTTCCTTCTACTCTGCCATCTTGGTTCATCCCCTCTTCTCCATTTTTTTCTTCCTGTGTTTGGCTAATGGTTTATCAATTTGATGTATCTTCTCCAAGAACCAGCTTTTAGTTTTATTGATCTATGTTATTGTTTCCTTCATCTCTTTTTAATTTATTACTGATCTGATCTTTAAGATTTCTTCCCTTGTGTTAACTTTAGGGTATTTTTGTTCTTCTTTCTGTAATTGGTTTAGCTGTAAGGTTAGCTTATTTATTTGAGATGTTTCTTGTTTCTTAAGGTAGGATTGTATCATTATAAACTTCCCCCTTAGATCTGCTTTTTCTGCATCCCAGAGTGTTTGGGTCATTGTGGTTCCATTGTCATTTGTTTCCCTGTATTTTTTGATTTCCTCTTTGATTTCTTCAGTGATCTCTTGTTTATTTAGTAGTGGATTGTTTAACCTTCATGTGTTTGTATTTTTTACAGTTTTTTTTTACCTGTAATTGATAACTAGTCTCATAGAGTTATGGTTGGAAAAGATACTTGATAAGATTTCAATTTTTGTAAATTTACCAAGGCTTGATTTGTGACCCAAGATATGATCTATCCTGGAGAATGTTCTATGAGCACTTGAGAAGAAAGTGTATTCTGTTGTTTTTGGATGGAATGTCCTGTAAATATCAGTTAAGTCCATCTTATTTAATGCATCATTTAAAGACTGTTTTTCCTTATTTTCATTTTGGATGATCTTTCCATTAGTGAAAGTGGGGTGTTAAAGTCCCCTACCATGATTGTGTTACTGTTGATTTCCCATTATATAACTGTTAGCCTTTGCCTTATGTATTGAGGTGCTCCTATGTTGGGTGCAATATTGTCAATAATATTGACAATTGTTACCTCTTCTTCTTGGATTGATCCCTTGATCATTATGTAGTGTCCTTCTTTGTCTCTGTAATAGTATTTATTTTAAAGTCTATTTTTTCTGAAATGAGAATTGCTACTCCAGCTTTCTTTTGATTTCCATTTGCATGGACTCTCTTTTTCCATTCCTTCACTTTCCATCTATATGTGTCCCCAGGTGTGAAGTGGGTCTGTTTTAGACAGAGTATATATGAGACTTGTTTTTGTATCCACTCAGCCAGTCTATATCTTTTGGTTGGAGCATTTAGTCCAATTACATTTAAGGTAATGATCGATATGTATGTTCTTATGACCATTTTCTTAATTGTTTTGGGTTCGTTATTGTAGATGTTTTCCTTCTCTTGTGCTTCCTGCCTAGAGAAGTTACTTTCACATTTGTTGTAAAGCTGGTTTTGTGGTGCTGAAATCTCTTGGCTTTTGCTTGTCTGTAAAGATTTTAATTTCTCAGTCAAATCTGAATGATATCCTTGCTGGGTAGAATAATCTTGGGTGTTGGTTTTTCTCTTTCATCACTTTAAATATATCTTGCCACTCCCTTCTGGCTTGCAGAATTTCTGCTGAAAGATCAGCTGTTAACCTTATGGGGATTCCCTTGTTTGTTATTTGTTGTTTTTCCCTTGCTGTTTAAATATTTTTTTATATTTAATTTTTGATAGTTTGATTAATATGTGTCTTGGCATGTTTCTCCTTGGTTTTATCCTGGACTTGACTGACTATTTCTTTCCCAATATAGGGAAGTTTTCAACTATAATCTTTTCAAATATTTTCTCAGTCCCTTTCTTTTTCTCTTCATCTTCTGGCACCCCTATAATTCTAATGTCAGTGTGTTTAATGTTGTCCCAGATGTCTCTGAGAAAGTCTTCAATTCTTTTCATTCTTGTTTCTTTATTGTGCTCTGCAGTAGTTATTTCCACTATTTATCTTCCCAGTCACTTATCCGTTCTTCTGCCTCAGTTACTCTGCTCTTGATTCCCTCCAGAGAATTTTTATTTTCATTTATTGTGTTCTTCATCATTGTTTCTTTGCTCTTTAGTTCTTCTGGGTACTTGGTAAACATTTATTTTATTTTCTCCATTCTATTTTTAACATTTTATATCATCTTTACTATCATTACTCTGAATTCTTTTTCAGGTAGACTGCCTATTTTCTCTTCATTAGTTTGGTCTGGTGTGTTTTTATCTTGCTCCTTCATCTGCTGCGTGTTTCTCTGTCTTCTCATTTTGCTTAACTTACTGTGTTTGGGGTCTCCTTTTTGCAGGGTGCACGTTCATAATTCCCGTTGTTTTTGGTGTCTGCTCCCAGTGGCTAAGGTTGTTTCAATGGGTTTTGTAGGCTTCCAGGTGGAGGGGACTGGTGCCTGTGTTCTGGTTAATGAGGCTGGATCTTGTCTTATTGGTGGGCAGAACTGTATCCAGTGGTGTGTTTTGGGGTGTCTGTGAACTTATTATGATTTTAGGCTGCCTCTCTGCTGATGGATTCAGTTGTGTACCTGTCATGCTAGTTGTTTGGAATAGGGTGTCCAGTACTGTAGCTTGCTGGTCGTTGAGTGGAGCTGGATCTTAGCACTGAGATGGAGATCTCTAGGAAAGCTTTAGCCATTTGATATTATGTGGAGCCAGGAGGTCTCTAGTGGACCAATGGTCTGAACTTGGCTTTCCCTTCTCAGAGGCACAGGCCTGACATGTGGCTGAAACACCAAGACCCTGTCAGCCACACGGCTCTGAAGGAAAGGGAGAAAGAAAGAAAGAAAGAAAGAAAGAAAGAAAGACAATAAAATAAAATAAAGTTATTAAAATAAAAAATATTAAAAATAAAAACATTTTTAAAGTAAGAAAAAAAAGAAGGAAAGAAGAGATCAACCAAACCACAAAACAAATCCTCCAATGATACGAATCGCTAAAAATTATACAAAAAAAAAAAAACAGTGGAATGAGAGAACCCTAGGACAAATGGTAAAAGCAAAGCTATACAGACAAAGTCATACAAAGAAGCATACACATACACACAAAAACACAAAAAGGAAATCATATACACACACACACACATATATATATATATATATATATATATATGAAAAAAGGAAGCGAGCAACCAAATCAATAAACAAATCTACCAATGATAATAAGGTCCACATACTAAACTAAAATAAACATAAAACCAGAAACAAGTTAGATGCAGAAAGTAAACCCCCTAGTCTACAGTTGTTCCCAAAGTCCACCACCTCAATTTTGGGATGATTTGTTGTCTATTCAGGTATTCCTCAGATGCAGGGTACATTAAGTTGACTGTGGAGATTTAATTCGCTGGTCCTGAGGCTGCATGGAGAAATTTCCTTTTCTCTTCTTTGTTCACAGAGCTTCTGGGTTTCAGCTTTGGATTTGGCACTGCCTCTGCATGTAGGTCACCTGAGGGCATCTGTTCTCTGCTCAGACAGGACAGGGTTAAGTTTGCAGCTGATTAGGGTGCTCTGGCTCACTCAGGCCAGGAGAAGGGAGGGGTACGGAATGCAGGGTGAGCCTGCAGCAGCACAGGCCAGCATGACGTTGCAACAGCCTGAGGTGCACCATGTGTTCACCCAGGGAAGTTGTCCCTGGATCAAGGGACCCTGGAAGTTTCAGGCTGCAAGGGCTCCTGGGCGGGGGAGTGTGGATAGTGACCTGTGCTACACACAGGGCTCTTGGTGGCTGCAGTAGCAGCCTAAGCATTTCATGCCCGTCTCTGTGGTTCACACTGATAGCTGCGGCTCGCGCCCATCTCTGGAGCTCGTTTAGGCAGTGCTCTGAATCCCCTCTCCTTGTGCACCCTGAAACAATGGTCTCTTGCCTCTTAGCCAGTTCCAGACATTTTCCCAGACTCCCTCCAGGCTAGCTGTGGTGCACTATCCCCCTTCAGGCTGTGTTCGCACAGCCAACCCCAGTCCTCTCTCTGGA
Source organism: Mesoplodon bidens (assembly GCF_964165515.1). Lineage (NCBI taxonomy): Eukaryota > Metazoa > Chordata > Mammalia > Artiodactyla > Ziphiidae > Mesoplodon > Mesoplodon bidens. The sequence goes on from NC_138178.1 coordinate 67,958,503, forward strand.
ATCTGACCTGCAAAGCCAGAGCCTCAGCTCCCAGACCCCACCCGGCCTCGCAGGTGAGCAGACAAGCCTCCAGGCTGTTGAGTGCTGGTGAGCACCGATCCTCTGTGCAGGAATCTCTCTGCATTGCCCTCTACACCCCTATTTCTGAGTTCTCATCTGTGGCTCTGAAGCTTTCCCCCACTACCCCCCATCTTCGCCAGTGAAGGGCTTCTTACTGTGTGGAAACTTATCCTCCTTCACAGCTCCCTTCCAGAGGTGCAGGTCCTGTCCCTATTCTTTTGTCTCTGTTTTTCTTTTGCACTACTCAAGTACGTGGGGAGTTTCTTGCCTTTTGGGAAGTCTGAGGTCTTCTGCCAGCATTCAATAGGTGTTTTGTAGGAGTTGTTCCACATGTAGATGTATTTCTGATGTATTTGTGGGGAGGAAGGTAATCTCCTGGTCTTACTCCTCCTCCATCTTGAAGGTCTCCTCAATATTGCCTATTTCTGATGAGTTGTATACTTGTCCCTCATGTAGTGAATTTATTTATTCTTAATAATGCTTTTTACCTTATGATTTATTTTGCTGGATGTTAACATTAATGCAGGGGCTTTATTTTGGTTCAAAAATATCTGCTATATATTTCCCACTTTTTTGACCTTAATACTTTTGTTTCTTTATATTATATGCACGTTTACTCTTGACAAGAATTTTTCTGCCAAAAAATATTCGAGTCTAAATAGCTCTGTCTTTTTATTATCTCTGTTTCATGCACTTTCTCTTCCTTCATCAGTGAGGGAGAGATTCCTGACCTTGTAATGGAAATGGCCAAACTCCTGATGTCTGCACTCAGGAACAGAGTGGAAGTATGTTTGCTGCAGTAACCAGCATTTCTAAATATTTTACACTAGTGAGATATTAAATAATATGAGCTTGTGTTTATACATTGTTGTCTTCTGAGTTTAGTTTGCAAGAATCATACTTTCAGAGGTCTAGTTTTTTATGAACTTTTGCAATGAGGTTCCATACCTGAAAAGCATGGAACCTCAGACCCTATAGCCATGGAAACTTCTCCAAATGCAGAGACACCATTGTTGATAGTGCCTGAGCAGCTAATATGCACATCACAAAAATATCTGTTTAACTGAACACATTATCTACTAAAGAAATCAGGTCATTGGGTCCATTTGATTAAGGAGGCTCTTGTAGACTGTACATTTACATCTTTTTTTTAACCCCCTTTAATTCTAGAACCTGGCTCAAGGCCTGGAGCCCCTGAGGGCTCAGTATATATATACATATTATATATATGTACAGATGTGAGTCTATTTCTATTTTGTAAAGAGGTTCATTTGTACCATTTTTTTGAGATTCTACATATAAGTGATATCATATGATATTTGTCTTTCTCTGTCTGACTTACTTCACTCAGTATGCCAATCTAAGATGTGGTACATATATACAATGGAATATTACTCAGCCATACAAAAGAATGAAATAATGCCATTTGCAGTGACATGGATAAACCTAGAGACTGTCAACATATATTTTTGATGAATTTTAAAAAGTGATTTTTCTGATTCTGTAATGTCTTCCAAAGAGTGAAGAGAAAATGACATTACTGCATTTATTGGAATAAAATTGACTATGATAGATACAGTTTTTCCACCATATAAAAGAGTAGGAGCACCACAGCCAACATCAGAGTGTTACAGCTGACAGGCTTTACTGTTATCAGTGGAGGAATTTCAACCCTTGCAAACAGGAGAGCATCATGACTCAGACCTGCTTCTGTCAGTCTTGGGGCAGCACAGAATCTCCGAGTGACATTTCTCAAATAAACCCTAGAACATTTTTCTTTAATTTTACAAAGGCTCAGAAATCATTCCTCTGGAATTACTGCACTGCACAATGAATGTCTTTCTCCATTAGCTAAAGAATGTCTTTGCACTAAAGGATTTCATTTTGCACTCAAAGATTATTTTGCACTGAAGAATCATATTGGAGTAAATGTAAGTGCTTAGCCTAGATGGAGATGTGCTCACTTTAAGATAAGAGGCTCATATTTTAAAAATCAAACTTCCACTTTCTTTTAAGGAGTGATGCATAGTCCTTTCCATCTGTTCTTCAAAGAAGATTAGTAGGCGAACAGGTACATCTCTTCAAGCTGGAATAATCCTTTAAGGTCGTTGAAGGGAAACTCCAACTTTATAGGAATAGTGGCATTATAATAGATGGGAAAGAATGAGCCTTGGAGGAGGAAGATGTGGATTATCTGAAACCAAGGCCATCCCTCAAACTTGTCTTTGTCCTTGGCTCAACTCTACCATCAATAACTCTCTTTTTTCTTACTGCCAACAAGATATTCCTGATCTTTCCTGTGCTGCATTTTCTCAGTTCTTTACCAGGTGACATAGTGCTTTGTTCTAAATTGTTAATGGCTGACAATGTCTTGATATGATACCACTTCCATGAAGAATGTTCAGGTGATATCTGGACATATAATCTTCTATCAAAAATAAACTAATTGGAAATAGAGAATTTGGGGGACAATGTGTCCATAGGATGGAAGCAGATGCTTTGGTTTGATGTTCTTTTCAATGCTCCTAAGGTCAGTCTACCTGTGAGTCCCAATGTGGACCATAGATGGATTACCCCATGACTGATATCCTGGAAGGTCTTTGTTTCATGTCACCCACCAGTTATTTGAATCTCCATCAATCTTTGTTTGGAGAGTGAGCATCACTAATGAGCACAAAGTCATTTGTATTGAACACAAACAGCCTAAATGAACATTTAAAACTCTGATCTTGGCAATGTCAGTAATTTTAGAAACAATGCTGTTATTTATAAATTATGAAATTACCTTGAATTTATCAGATTGACTTGCTTTTTATTATAGGATTCTAGAAAACTGTCTGGATCAAGGCTTTTTCTCTGGCAGAATCTACCAAATTTTAGGAGAGGGATTCTATAAATGAAAAATGAAAACACAAACCATAAATTACCATGAAATTGGAGGGGCCAATGCCATTGGGGGTCTATGCTGTCACCTTGACACATCTGCACTCTGTCTCTTTTCTTTTCTTTCCTCCTCCATATCTCCCTTGGGTGATAGCATAGCGTAAGAACCTGTTCTTTGTCCTGTCCCCTCCTGCTTCTGGTCCCAAGGCTGGTCCCTCTCAGCCTTCAGAAACATGGCCACTCTCTCTTTGTCTGGTCTAGCTCCCTCACATGTAATTTAAGTACCTGTTTCCATTTTCCCCCTTAGTCCTTGGAAGCTGGATTTCACAGTTAGCTCTAATGCAATGGTCACTATTATTTCTTCCATAAAAACCAAGCTACACAGTGACCCCTATTTAACCTGATTCCCTCTGGAGACCCTCTCCTCACTCTGTTATCCTGGCACATCCTCTACTTCTGAGAAAAGTTTACCTTTTTTACATTTTCAGACTACCATTTCGCCTCCCACTGGATAAAAGAGGATTCCTCCAATCCTTCCTTCTGTGAAGTATTCTCCTGACATGGGAACTTCTGTGTTCTACCCCTCCTCCTACTGGTTTCCAGTAGGAGTCACAGGATGACACATTTTTTTCTTTTTTTTTTTTTTTTTTTTTTTTTTTCTTTTTGCGGTATGCGGGCCTCTCACTGTTGCGGCCTCTCCCGTTGCGGAGCACAGGCTCCGGACGCGCAGGCCCAGCGGCCATGGCTCACGGGCCCAGCCGCTCCGCGGCACATGGGATCCTCCCAGACCGGGGCACGAACCCGTATCCCCTGCATCGGCAGGCGGACTCTCAACCACTGCGCCACCAGGGAGGCCCAGGATGACACATTTTAATCTTGTTCTCTAGCCACAAATTTTCATCCAAGCTTGAGTCTGGCTTCTGACATTTTGTCATTCATCCTGTCCTCACTTCTAACTCTACATGTCCACAACAAAGCTGTCCCTAAAATTATTTGCTCTTAACATTCTCTCCATACATTTTAATATTATTCTCCTAAAACAAATTTTAAAAATTTATATTAACATTTTTAGTTAAATCCTATTATTCTGGTACAAATTTTGGATTTTTATTATTATTTTGATGCAATAAGTTGTTGATGAGAATCACAATTTTACCATATACTAAACATCTACTCTTAGGCAAGTTGCTTGACCTTGGTCTCATATTTCTCATCTATAGAGCAGGTATTCAGAATTGCTACAGACCAGTGGTTCTTTGTGCCTTCCAATGTCTCCCTTTTTGAGAAGGAGTGTCTGTAGGCTGTTGCAGGTATTTTTATCCTGTCCCCTAACTGTATGTTGAGTGTATGTGGGTGGGGTGCCTTGTTTCTTAACTTTCTTGATCTGCAAATCAAGAAAAACTGTATTTGAGAAATTACACCCAAGGACCTTCATCCACACTTGGGATAGATTTAGAAAATGAGATCCTGGGCTTTGAGCCTATGCTGTAATAGGGTGAGACTCTGGGGGACTTTGGGAAGAGGTCAGTATTATTGTTCATGAAGGAGGGACACAAATCCGAGGCACCTGAGAGTGGATTGTGGTAAGCATCCTCTCTGGTGGTTTCTCAAGGCACTAATCACCTCTGGGGTAATTGTGAGTCACTGTGGCATTGATGTAAGCTTCTTGCTGAAAAAGACATTAGTTGAGTGCAGTAGGAATCTAGATGTACCTTTACAACAGATTAATTGCATCAGTAGCCCTAATTCTTTACCCCTCTATTTATGTTTTTTAAAAATTTTAGCTGCCTTCTCCATTTTTAATTTTTTAATTTTTTATTGAAGTATAGTTGATTTACAATATTGTGTTAGTTTCAGGTGTACAGCAAAGTGATTTATATATATATATATATATATATATATTCTTTTTCAGATTCTTTTCCCATATAAGTTATTACAAAATATTGAGTATAGTTCCCTGTGCTATACAGCACGTCCTTGTTTATTTGTACTTAGTTTTGATGCTTAACAACAGCTGTGCTTGTCTTTATATGAAGCAAAATATCTTTACAATAGTATTCTGCATTCATGCCAAAACCCGGCACCACCCAGTGATTGCTGCAGACTCTAAATGAAGAAGCATTGAATGTCGAGCTTGCAAATGCAGTGTTAGGAAATATCAATATTGTGGCAGCCATCACCATTCTCCTAGGTCTCCACCTTGAAATTTGGAGCTTAGCATGGATCCTCCCCCATCATTCCTTTCAAACATCTAATTGAATAAATTCATCAAGATTTTTCTAAACAGTTATTGGAATTTGTTCTTAATGATAGTTATCACTAGATCCTCATCACCTGAACTCAAGTCCAAAAAAAAAATCCTTGAGCACCTGTCGAGTACAAGGAAGCACTCCTGGTGTTTATAGAGGTACAGGAGGAGGGGTACCTCCCTTTGTGGCTTGGGTAAGTGACCACAAATCAGGGATGAAGAGACACTAGACAAACACATCTAACACAAAGCAGAAGATGTCAAATGCCACTGAGAGAGACCAACGAAGTGACATGAGATGTGAAACCAGTGAGACTTCAGAGCCGGTCAAGAGGATCAGGGAAGGATTCTCCTGGGGCCATGTCTTCTTTCCGGCTGACTCTCATTATAGCCAGTTGGCCTCAGGGTTCCCTTTCACCTGTCTGGCCAAAATCTTCACATGGGCACGAAATTCTGGTTCCCCAGTCCTTTGGGGCCTGGTCATATTCCATTCCCCACATAAGGTGTTGTGCTCAGTCACTGTGGGACCTGCAGTCCACACTTCCCAAGCCAGACTCAGCTGGTTTCGCAGTCTTGGGTTGTGTGTTTATTCAGGAAGGCAGCTCAGACAGAGATGACATTTGTGATGGGCCTTGAAGCATAATGGACATGGTGGGCGGCAGTGTAAAGGGAGGTGCTCAACAACATGGGAGTATATATGTCAGGTATACAGCTTAAAACTTGCAGGTCCAAATAGTTTGGTTTACTCAATTGTCCTTGTGATTGGAGCTTTTTATAATGGATACTATTTGTCTCTAGGAGAAAGTCTAAAGGAATTTGCCTCTATGACTAGTTTTATTCTTTATAATTTAGGGGAAACATCAGGGGTAATTGAAGAATGCATGTTTCAGTGGCTTTTTATACAAAATCTGCAAAACTTAGGAATTTGATGCATGCTATAAAGCTAAGAGGGGTCTTACTATGGCCTATAATGTAGGGGGCAAGAAAAGATGAGAAAAATACCTGAATTTTCCCTCTTGACCTCTAAGTAAATTCACTCCTTTGTAATGTAGGTTGCCATGGAATCAGAAAGGGCTGTGGAATTATGAGACTGGAGAAGATATTGTAATTAGAGGATCATTAAATTCATTGTAATTGCTGTTTCCTTCAGTTAAACTGACGGAGGGGTACATTTGACTGCCAGGAGAAATTTGGGACATCGTGTGGTTAATAAACTCTTCCCAGATCATTCTTTTACCTATTATCAGGGAGATTTAGGACAAAAGAACATGGGAAATCACAGCAGATGGGACAGACTTTTGACAGCAGTGTGCATAGTGACACTGTGTTGGGAAAGAGTGGATTAGAATAAGGATGGAGATTTAAAAATATACCAAGGGACAGTAAGACATTACAGTGTTTGGTTCAGCATTGTGAAATGAATGGAATTGATCCAAACATCAGAAGAAATAATCAGACAAAGTACATCATACAGAATGTATGAAAAGGGGATTGAGATGAGTCATTAGGAAGCTATTGTAATAGCTCAACCCCAGGAAACAGAACATGTATTACTATGACTTCCCGAGTCTAAAAAAAGAACAATGATCTCAAAGAGCAGTTAAGGTGCTAAATCAAGAAACCAGTAAGAGACTATTGCAAACCATTATTAAGCTATTTGAACTTTCAATGAGAAAAGCATGCAATTCCTTTACTCAGGTTATATAAGGATTTGAAATGTAGGCTGAAGTATTTCTGGCTTCCGCACAATCAATTCCAATTTTGCTAAGCTTTGAGGAGATGGGGATTCAATGAGGGACATTAATTCTGCTGAGAATAAAGTAGAAACAGCTTACAAGGAATTAAGGCTGCTTTTCTGAATGTTTGTAGACCAGTATATATGGGCCTTGGCCTAGTCAGTGCGAAGGCCCAAAGGCAAAGCAAGAAATAGGCACTAAAGAAAGTAGGATATGGTCTTTGGTACAGACCCTGAGTATAAACCCAGTTGCTCAGCCCTCAGTGGCATGGTCTCACCCCACAACCCTGCAGGCCTGTGGTCCCAGGAACCTCCATGCTGGTGATTTCTCACTCCCTCTGGGCTGCTGAGCCCTGTCGATGTAGGTGTGCCATGTCATCATCATTCACCTGTGATCTCTTTTTTTTTTTTAAATTAGTGTGGTAAGAGCAGTTAATGAGAGATGTACACTCAAATTTTTAATTATGAGATATAATCTTGTTAACTATAAACTCGATGTCATGTGGCAGATCTCCAGAACTTATTCATTTTTCAAAATTGAAACTTTATGCCCAGTTATTAGCAAGTCCCCATTTTTCCCTCTCCCCAACCCCTGCCAACCACCATTCTACTCTTCTTCTATGAGTTTAACTATTTTAGATTCCTCATATTGGTGAAGTCCTGCAGTATTTTCCTTCTGCTACTGGCTTATTTCACTTAGCATAATATCCTCCAGGTTCATCCAAATTGTTGGATATGGCAGAATTTCCTTCTTTTTAAAGGCTGAATAATACTCCATTGTATGTATACATTGCATTTTCCTTATCCACTCATCTGTGGATGAATGTTTAGGTTGTTTCCATATCTTGGCTATTGTGAATAATGCTGCAATGAACCTAGAAGTGGTAATATCTCTTTGAGATCCTAATTTCAATTCTTTTGAATAAAGAACCAGAAGTGGAATTGCTGTATCTCATGGTAGCTCTATGTTTAATTTTTTTGAGGAACCTCCATACCGTTTTCCACAGAGGCTGCATCCTTTTGCATTCCCACCAACAGTGCACAAGTGTTCCCCTTTCTCCTCATCCTCTCCAACACTTGTTTTTGTTTTTGTTTTTTTTTTTTTTTGAGGTATGCGGGACTCTCACTGTTGTGGCCTCTCCCGCTGTGGAGCACAGGCTCCGGACGCGCAGGCTCAGCGGCCATGGCTCACGGGCCTAGCCGCTCCGCAGCATGTGGGATCTTCCCGGACCGGGCATGAACCCATATCCCCTGTATCGGCAGGCTGATTCTCAACCACTGCGCCACCAGGGAGGCCCCCCAATACTTGTTTTTTATCTGTGGTCTCTTGTGATGACTTTGCTTTTCTTGCTGGATTAAATGACTGAACAATTGTAACTTCAGCCAAGCCTGAGACATATTTGTTTATACTCAGAGTTAGGCATCTGTACACCTTTGTACAGATATGTTCCTCGATATATCTTTCTACAATGTTTTCCTCTTACACAAACTACTAGGAAGCTCTGGATAGGATTTATGTTCTCTGCTCTAGCAGAGTGTCTGAGGCCTGAATATGATATTTGTTGGTGTTATTTTAACACTATCTGGCTTTAGCTTAATTTTCCTATGCTTACTTTCCCCTTTCTTGTGATTTTTCTTTTTTTCCAGGTTTATTGAGATATAAATGACATATAACATTGTGTAAGTTTAAGGTATATAATGTGATGACTTGATACACATATATATACCAAAATTATTACCCCAAAAAGGTTAGTTAGCACATCATTCACCTCACACAATTACCTTTTATTTTGTTTGTTTGTTTTTTGTGGTGGTTATGGTGAGAACAATCCCATTCACAATAGCATAAAAAGCAATAAAATATTTAGAAATAAGTTTAACCAAGGAAGTGAAAGATCTATATACCAAAAGCTATAAGACATTGATTAAAGAAATTAAAGAAGGAGGGTTCCCTTTTTTTCACACCCTCTCCAGCATTTATTATGTGTAGATTTTTTTGATGATGGCCATTCTGACCGATGTGAGGTTAAACCTCATTGTAGCTTTGATTTGCATTTCTCTAATAATTAGTGATATTGAGCATTCTTTCATGTGCCCCTTGGTCATCTGTATGTCCTCCTAGGAGACATGTCTATTTAGGTCTTTTTTGATTGGGTTGATTGAGTTGTGATACATGGAACCTAAAAAAAAATACAAATGAACTTATTTACAAAACAAGAAAAGACCCACAGACATAGAAAACAAACTTACGGTTACCAAAGTGGGGTGTGGATAAATTAGGAGGTTGGGAATAACATATACACACTACTATATATAAAATAGATAACCAACAAGGACCTACCTTATAGCACACTACATAGCATTATAAAATATACTCAATATTTTATAATGCCTGTAAGGGAAAATAATCTGAAAAAGAATATATATAAACATATCTACACATTTTTTTAGTTTCTTAAGGAACCTCCATACTGTTTTCCATAAGTCAGACAGAGAAAGAGAAATAGTGTATGATATTGCTTATATGCAAAATCTAAAAAAAGAAAAATGATACAAATGAACTTATTTACAAAACAGAAACAGACTCACAGACTTACAGAACGAACTTATGGTTACCAGAGGTGAAGGGTTGGAGGGAGGGATAGTTAGAGAGTATGGGATTGACATGTACACACTGCTGTATTTAAAATGGAAAACCAACGAGGACCTATTGAATAGCACAGGGAATCTGCTCAATATTACGTGACAACCTAAATGGGAAAAGAATTTGAAAAAGAATAGGTATATGCATATATATATAACTGAATCACTTTGCTGTACACCTGAAATGAATGCAACATTGCTAATCAACTATAATATAAAATAAAAATTTAAAAAAAGAATATATACATACATACCTCTATTGTACCCCTGAAACTAACACAACATTGTAAATCAACTATACTTCAATAAAATAAAATTTTTAAAAATTAAAGAAGACAGAAGTGAATGGAAAGTCATTTTTTGTTCATGTATTTTAAGAGTTAATATTATTAAAATGTCCATACTACCCAAAGCCATTGACAGATTCTAAAGTAATCCCTATCAAAATCCCATTGTTTTTCTGACAAATTTTTCCCCAAATTTCAAATCCTTGTTGAGATAAACATGTACTATAAAGTAATGTTTACATTTAAAAGCAACCTCTCAATTTTATTGAGCTAAGTTGCTACTTAAATTTGGTGAGAATCAAAATCTTCTTTCCTTTAAATCAACATATATGAAGCCAGGTGAGAGCTTTCTTAGTTAATTATTTGTTTTCTAATTTAGGATATCATTTTTCACATATGATTATGCTTTGCAAGTTAACTAACATATATTTATTTATTGGCTTTGAGAAATGTCCTCCAAAGACAGTAAAGTATCTTGTGATGAGATACAGGTACATTTTCATGAAATACACCTTTCACAGCAGTGCTGTGACCTGCAGCCACATGGGGGCGATGCCTAGCTGAGCCCTTGCCATTTCCGCTCCCCTGCACCAGCACCTCCTCTCACCATCTGTTGCTCAAATACATACATCCTGAAAAGTCAGTCTGCTCACTGGCATTTCTCCTACCCAGCCTCGTGCCCCCTGCTCTCTGTCCAGTCACAATGCTAAGATAACCTAGAACAGCAGGCTGATTCTAGAACTACCATGTGAAGCCAGAGAACACTGACTTCCACTCTTTCACAATAAGAAAAGTCCCATTCATCACACTAGCATTTTGCATTTGGGGACCAGAGTGCATGAGAACTAAACCATCTCTGTATTCCCTTGGTCTCCATCCTGTTGGCCTACCCTGCAGACTTTGGACCTGTCAGCCTATACAACTGTGTAAGCCACCAGTTGACCCTTGAACAACGAGGGAGCTAGGGTAGCTGACCCCTGCACAGTCAAATTTTACTTATAATTTTATAGTCAGCCATCTGTATCTGTGGCTCCACATCTGTGAATCTGACAAATCATGAATTGTGTAGTATTTCTGTATTATTTATTGCAACAAATCCACGTATAAGTAGCCCGTGTTGTTCAAGTGTCAACTGTATATGTATAGACACATCCTATTGCTTCTTTTTCTCTGTAGAATCCTGACTACTACAGTTTCTTCCTTCTTCTTTCTTTTTTCTCAAGGACAGGAGAGACTGGTCTCTGGGTGGGGAAAACCACAGGGAAACAAGTGACACAGTCTCTGGCCCTGCCTCTCTGCTCACCTTCTCCTGCAGGGTAGCATATGTTCCCCTGCCCTGCAGACCAGCCACTCAAGCTACCTAGTGAGTGAAAGGTGACCAGGATGCATTGCTGGTTTCTCTCTCTCTCCTCTCTTCTTTTCTCATTCCCATCCAATTCCCTGCAGGAGCCTGACTCATCTTGGGAGGACCAGGTGGATACCCGCAGCCATCACTTCTGAGATGAGGGGCCATGTGCACACAGGGTGCTGGGCTCCAGGAGAGAGAGCAGGACCAGCAGGAGAGGGAAGACCTGACCCCACTCCAAGGCTGGCCATGCCCCAATGTTGTCCCCCAGGCCTAAGTAATGCTCGGACTTCCTCTCAATGAAAATAAACACTTGACCTAATTTATATTTATTAAAATATTTGTTTCTCTTGTCAACTTGATCTTTTTGATTTTGAGCATCACACATTACCGTTTCACTCATAATTACTTTCATTGTGAACTGAGAAAAGTGTCGGTGAATTTCATGGCTAGACCCTCCCCTCCCCCAGACAATGGCTTCCTGGTGCTACAGGCTGAAAAGAAGTGGAAATAAGGGCATTAATTCTTAACACACACACACACACACACACACACACACACACACCATTGACAGCCCACTGGAAGAGGTCTTGCTCATAAATCACCCTCAATTTGTTTTTCAAAAGATTATTTGTGAATAAATTATGATCATTATTTACTTACACTGTTGGCAGTTTAAGTAAATGATAACTCCTCCTCCTTTTCTTCTGTCTTCTTTTTTTTCAGAATGCAAATTGATTCTTTAAAGTCTATTTTATCTGTTATGAATATTGCTACTCCAGCTTTATTTTGATTTCCGTTTGCATGGAATATCTTTTTTCATCCCTTCACTTTCAGTCTGTATGTGTCCCTAGGTCTGAAGTGGGTCTTTTGTAGACAACATATATATGGGTCTTGTTTTTGTTTCCATTCAGTGAGCCTGTGTCTTTTGGTTGGAGCATTTAACCCATTCAAATTTAAGGTAATTATCGTCTATACTCCTTCACTGAGTAAATGATTATGGAGAACCAGCCACTTGGCCAGACATGGTTCATCTCAGTCTTCATCATAGGGTCCTGCCCTTGTGCAACTGGCATTCTAGCTGACTGTGGGGTTGGTGGGTAGTCAGAACAGATCCAATAAATCTAAAATAAAGCATAAGAAGATTAAGAGTGCTATCAGAGAGAGAGAGAGAGAGAGGGAGGGAGAAGGAGGGAGAGGAGGAACCCATAAATTAAAACCAATGACAATGCAATGACCATATTTGGATCCGGATTCAAACAAGCTATGTAATAAAGAGTATTATGAGAGTTATGGGAATGTAAACACAGACTAGATATCTGAAGACATTTGGGAGTTATTGACTATTTTAGACATACGCTTTTTAAGAAAATAATCCTTTTTTAAAAAAATCTTTATTGGAGTATAATTGCTTTACAATGTTGTGTTCGTTTCTGCTATATAACAAAGTGAATCAGCTATATGTATACCTATATCCCCATATGTCTTCTAGAGATTTATCATAAAATATCTACAAGTGAAATTATGTAGTATCTAGGACAAGCTTCACAGTAATCCAAGGAGGCTGGAAAGAAGAGAAAGCGGTGCAGATTAAACACAACTATCCATGAATTGATCTCTGTTGAAGCTGGGTCTTTGGTATTTGAAAATTAATTTTGTTATTTTGTTCTTCTTTGGGATATGTATGGCACTTCCTATAATGAAAAAGTATTAAAAAAGACTTCTTCTTCTTGTAATTAATGTGCTTAGGGTCATCTTTGAGAAGACCCTGGATATCATGAACATATTCTTTTGAATTCTCTTCTGGAAAATTTATTGTTTTGTTTTACATTTACAACAAAATCAACCTACAACAGATTCTGTGTATGGAGTAAGGCACAGATTAAGTACTCTTTTCCCATGTATATGTCCAACTGGAAAACACCATTTATTGAAAAAGTGGCATTCCCCACTGCCCTAACACAGCCTCTCACAGACCTTTGTCCATCTATGGGCAGGTCTGTTCTGGGCCCCCCACTCCATCCTGTTCATCAGTGTGTCAATCCTTGTCAACTGCTATAGCTTTAAAAAGTGTCAATATACCGTTGAACAAATCTTTCCAACTTGTTGAACTTTTTTCAAAACTGTCTTGTCTAGTCTTGCTCCTTTTCATTTCCAGGTGAATTTAGGACCATCTTCTCAAGTTCTACCAAAAAACTATTGAGATTGCACTAAATCTATAGGTTAGTCTGGGGAAAATGGATATTTTTACAATATAAAACAGAGTGTATGCCTCCATTTATTTACATCTTCTCTAATCTCTCTCAATGATGTCTCACAGAGGTCTTGCACATATTTTGGTATATATATTCCTGAGTATTTATACACAATCTGATTACTATTTATTGACTTACATAGATATTCTTTCTGTGTGAGTTTTGGTAGGATTCACTTTTCTAGGAATTTATCTTTTTCATCTACATTTTCAAATGTAAGGTATAAAGTGTATATAATCTTTCAATTTTTTAATGTTTTTAAAAACTACTGAAATCCTCATTTTTTATATCTGTATTGGTTATTTGTGTCCTTGCTCCTTTTCTCTAAATTTTGCTTACAGGGGATTTATCAATCTTATTAGTAATAAGATTGGTATTCTTCTTCCTTACATATTTGGTGGAATTTGCTGGTGAAGTCATCTGGGGCTTCAGATTTTGATAAATTAATAATTTTAATTACTTCGTGTATTTTCTTAGTAGTCATTGGATTATTAAATGTTTTATTTATTCTTTTGTCAACATTGGGATGTTGCATTAAAATTTTGAAGCTAATACAACATTGTAAAGCAACTATATTTCAATAAAAAATTTTATTTTTAAATTGGAAAGAAACCCACTTTTGACCTTATTGAAACTCTCTGTTGTGTGCTGGTTTGTTTTTTATTTCTTTAAAATTTCTGCTTGTATCTCTCAGAGTACCAGCAGGAAACAGATGAAACATGCACATTAGAATAATTTGAGAAGACTTAATAAAGGGACATTTACCTAAGTGTGGGTTGAGGAGAGAAGACCACAAGGGGCAGATAGTGTGATATCATGGGAGGTGATGTTGAGTGTAGGTTGCTACCTCTGGGCCTGAAAGGGCAAGAGAGGGAGATTCTATAGGAAGCCAAGGTCACAGGTCTGATAGTGAAGGATGACTGAGTGGAACTTGGTACTTTGGTCAAGGATGCATTTGGCCTGGGCTGTTCATATGGGGAGAGAGTAAAAGGAATCAATATTGCAGCCCCAGGCTCCTCTCCTACCTGGGTTTCCCAGGAGGCCAGAAGGTCAGGGAGCCTATCATGTGGTCAGCCTCCTGAAAGACAGATCCAAATGAAGAAGGGTGAAGTGTAGAACTGAAGGAGCAGAAAGTATGTCGCACAGACTGCTCCTCTTGCCCCTTGGTATACAAGATTTTTCCAGGTGAAAAATTGGTGTTCCCATCACAGAAGACACAGCTTGACTGTTTGGGATAACGCTGATTCTATCCTATGATTATGTGATCATAAAGCAATTTGTCCTCCACATCCAGATAGAAAGCCTTAAAATGTACTTCAGACATTGAAAACACAAGAACAAGGACTTAAGGACTAAAGATCTAAAGAGGAAATCTAAAGCTTGACTGAAAGGAGTTCCCAAAAAAGAGAACAAAGAAAATGCAGAAGAGTTAATTGCCTAAAATGAGGGACAAATGTGTCTCAGTGGTAAAGGAAGACAACAGTCTTCAGGAGAGGTCCCGCCAAATTAGAAGAATTTTTTTTTAAAAGATTCACTTTGAGGGTTATCTACACATGATTTCATAACAAAAAATCAATTCTAAAATTCTTCCAAGGAAAAAACAAGAAGGGAATCTGCAAAAATGATTAAAAGCCTGGTATTTGAGACAAAAGCCCAGTTCCTAGCTGGAAAGATTCATCTGTCAAAAGTAAACTATCCACAAGGTTACTTGTAACTTCAGTTGCAAGCATGGTCAAATTGATAAGGGATTCTCAATTCATATGGAGTAGAAAATGTACAAATATTCATAATATAACTTTTTTTTTTTTTTTCTTTTTGCGGTATGCGGGCCTCTCACTGTTGTGGCCTCTCCCGTTGCGGAGCACAGGCTCCGGATGCGCAGGCCCAGCGGCCATGGCTCACGGGCCCAGCCGCTCCGCGGCATATGGGGTCCTCCCAGACCGGGGCACGAACCCGTATCCCCTGCATCGGCAGGCGGACTCTCAACCACTGCGCCACCAGGGAGGCCCCATAATATAACTTTGAAAATAATTAAGAGAAAAGAATTTTTCCCTACCTGATGAAATGACTAAATTTCTAAATATAATAATGATTTTATTAATTTTCCCCAGATAAGTGTGTATAAAAATCACATATTACGTAAAATGCATTAATTTGTAAATACATTCTTCCGCTCCCTTAAAAAATAAATTATTCTGTTTACAAGCCTCTTTTCAAATAAAAGTCACTAGATTTCATGGCAAGCACAATAACTACAAGAGTGAGTTGCACAAAAGGAAGTCAAAGGTATGAGTATAGGGCAGATCATTCAAGACCTTCTCAAAAACAAAAATAAACTAGGGATTTTTAAAAAAAGTAACAAAAACTATTGGGGGATTTGAAGAATAACATAGTAACAACAGATTTATATTTAGGAACATTACCATGGTTATAATATGAAAGAATGGATTTTGTGGCATCTATGGAAAGAGGACAGTTGGAAGACTATTGTAATCTTGGGAGAGATGCTGCTGGCCTGGGGTGAGGTGGTGACAAAATTGATGGAGATCACATTGGTAGGCTTTACTGATGGGTAAAATTGAATAGGAATCAAAGATGTTGTCCATATTTCTGAACAATAGGTGGATGGTCATACCATTTGCTGAGATGGGGAAGACTCATTAAAGAAGAGAAACTAAGAGATCAATTTTTGTATCCATCAAGTTTGAAAACTCTGTAAACAATGTGGCGTTAGCTATGCTTGACTAGAGTTTAGGAGAGAGATATGTTCAGAAATATAAAGTGAGGGATGTCAACCTTAAACAATGTTAAAAACTCCATGTTGATCTAAGAAGAAAGAAATATAAGAGGACACAGGATTAAGTCCTGACAAATCCTCACATTTACAGTCAGGCAGAGATGGAGGAAGTATCAGCCAAGAAAACCAAGAAAGAAGGGCCTGTGAGGTGGGAGAAAAACAGAAGAGGGCTAGGTTATGGAAGACAAGGAAGAGAAGTGTTTCAACACTTAGAGCAGCTGACTGTATCACATACCTCAGTGTTACGGAGTAGAGTAAGGGCAGATGGTCCTTTACATTTGACCATGTGGATGGAGGTCATCGATGCCCTAGACTGGAGAAGATGCAGAGGTGCGGCGATGTGGGAGTCAGATTGCAGTGATTAGAGAGTGAATGGAAGGCAAGAAAATGACAACCACTCTTCATGGGCAACAAGTGGATGAACACATGGGAAGCAAGAAAATGGGGTAGTAGCTGGAGAGAGACGGATGGTAGAGGTCTTGTCCTTTTGAGGTTTACTGCTTGTTTCTTAAAAAAATGCAAAAGATAAGTGGATAAATGAGAGGAGAGGCCTTGAAATGCACCAGCAGATGAGATCCAGAAAACATGTGGAGGGCAAGGCCTTTGATAGGAGTGAGTATAGGGAAGGTGGTAGGTACTGGAGGGAAGATAAGAAAGGTTATTTC
Organism: Mesoplodon bidens; assembly: GCF_964165515.1. Classification (NCBI taxonomy): domain Eukaryota; kingdom Metazoa; phylum Chordata; class Mammalia; order Artiodactyla; family Ziphiidae; genus Mesoplodon; species Mesoplodon bidens. Next base: position 67,975,421 of record NC_138178.1, read on the forward strand.
TGTGTCTCACTGAAGTAGCAGGTGTGTGTGTGTGTGTGTGTGTGTGTTCTGGTTGTGCACTACACAACTACAGAGGAGGCCTGTGTGATTAGCACTGCTGGTGTCCTGCACTACACATCTTGTCCTGTTGTACACGATGGCCCTAAATGAGGTCATCAGCTGACAGATTGAAAGTCTCCTTCAGAGTCTTTAAGAAGAGATGTCAGACCCACAACCAGTTTATGTACAATAAGATGGATCCCTCTGGTGTCCTCAATTCCTTCACAAGCTTCAGGGGAAAAAAATGGGCCTAACATACAGAGAAGCAGAAATAAGAGAGATGGGAGGGACTTCCCTGGTGGCCCAGTGGTTAACACTCTGTTCTCTCAATGCAGGGGGCACAGGTTTGATCCCTGGCTGGGGAACTAAAATCCTGCATGCTGCACAGCATAGCCCCCCCCAAAATAACTAAAAGGATGTTTTCTTCCTTTAATATTCCAGAATTTTAAAAAAGGTTGGGGGGAGAAGTAGCTAATAAGCCTATGTTGTTTTTTTCTGTCTCTGGATCCATTTGTTTCTGGAGTCAGCTCTATTTTCAACTTTTCCAAGTAGGATGTAAGCCAGCATACCCCTCTGGGTCCCTTGGCAAAAAAAAAAAAATCCCAAACACTGTATATGTAGATGCCAGATGATTGATACATCTAGCATCTAGAATCTGGGAGGTATTCCTGCTTTACACATCATCAGACTTCTTTCTTTGGCAAGAAAACACATGTGCACACACCACACTTAAAAACAGGGTCTTCAGGAGAATTCAGTTAACAACAGCTAAAAATTCATATGTTAAAACATTTTGATATCTAATGTATAACTCTTACTCAGCTATGCTTTGGAAGCTCCAATTTTATAGAGTAAGGTGACTTTTCTGACAACCAGAAACAAAATAGCTTTTTTTCTCTTTTTTTACATATTTATTGGAGCATAATTGCTCTACAATGGTGTGTTAGTTTCTGCTTTATAACAAAGTGAATCAGTTATACATATATATATGTTCCCATATCTCTTCCCTCTTGCGTCTCCCTCCCTCACACACTCCCTATCCCACCATTCTAGGTGGTCACAAAGCACCGAGATGATCTCCCTCTGCTATGCGGCTGCTTCCCACTAGCTATCTATTTTACGTTTGGTAGTGTATATATGTCCATGCCACTCTCTCACTTTGTCACAGCTTACCCATCCCCCTCCCCATACCTTCAAGTCCATTCTCTAGTAGGTCTGTGTCTTTATTCCTGTCTTACCCCAGTTTCTTCATGATATTTCTTTTTCTTAAATTCCATATATATGTGTTAGCATACTGTATTTGTCTTTCTCTTTCTGACTTTCTTCACTCTGTATGACAGACTCTAGGTCTATCCACCTCATTACAAATAGCTCAATCTCATTTCTTTTTATGGCTGAGTAATATTCCATTGTATATATGTGACACATTTTCTTTATTCATTCATCCAATGATGGACACTTAGGTTGTTTCCATGTCCTGGCTATTGTAAATAGAGCTGCAATGAACGTTTTGGTACATGACTCTTTTTGAATTATGGTTTCCTCAGGGTATATGCACAGTAGTGGGATCGCTGAGTCATATGGTAGTTCAATTTGTAGTTTTTTAAGGAACCTCCATACCGTTCTCCATAGTGGCTGTACCAATTCACATTCCCACCATCAATGCAAGAGTGTTCCCTTTTTTCCACACCCTCTCCAGCATTTATTGTTTCTAGATTTTCTGATGATGGCCATTCTGACTGGTGTGAGATGATATCTCATTGTAGTTTTGATTTGCATTTCTCTAATGATTAATGAGGTTGAGCATTCTTTCATGTGTTTGTTGGCAGTCTGTATATCTTCTTTGGAGAAATGTCTATTTAGGTCTTCTGCCCATTTTTGGATTGGGTTGTTTGTTTTTTTGCTATTCAGCTGCATGAGCTGCTTATAAATTTTGGAGATTAATCCTTTGTCAGTTGCTTCATTTGAAAATATTTTCTCCCATTCTGAGGGTTGTCTTTTCGTCTTGTTTATGGTTTCTTTTGCTGTGCAAAAGCTTTGAAGTTTCATTAGGTCCCTTTTGTTTATTTTTGTTTTTATTTCCATTTCTCTAGGAGGTGGGTCCAAAAGGATCTTGCTGTGATTTATGTCATAGAGTGTTCTGCCTATGTTTTCCTCTAAGAGTTTGATAGTTTCTGGCCTTACATTTAGGTTTTTAATCCATTTTGAGCTTATTTTTGTGTATGGTGTTAGGGAGTGATCTAATCTCATACTTTTACATGTCCCTGTCCACATTTCCCAGCACCACTTATTGAAGAGGCTGTCCTTTCTCCACCATACATTCCTGCCTCCTTTATCAAAGATAAGGTGACCATATGTGTGTTGGTTTATCTCTGGACTTTCTATCCTGTTCCATTGATCTATCTTTCTGTTTTTGTGCCAGTACCATACTCTCTTGATTACTGTAGCTTTGTGGTCTAGTCTGAAGTCAGGGAGCCTGATTCCTCCAGCTCCGTTTTTCGTTTTCATGATTGCTTTGGCTATTTGGGGTCTTTTGTGTTTCCATACAAATTGTGAAATTTTTTGTTCTAGTTTTGTGAAAAATGCCAGTGGTAGTTTGATAGGGATTGCATTGAATCTGTAGATTGCTTTGGGTAGTAGAGTCATTTTCACAAAGTTGATTCTTCTGATCCAAGAACATGTTATATCTCTCCATCTCTTTGTATCATCTTTAATTTCTTTCATCAGTGTCTTATAACTTTCTGCATACAGGTCTTTTGTCTCCTTAAGTAGGTTTATTCCTAGATATTTTATTCTTTTTGTTGCAGTGATAAATGGGAGTGTTTTCTTGATTTCACTTTCAGATTTTTCATCATTAGTGTATAGGAATGCCAGAGATTTCTGTGCATTATCTTTGTATCCTGCTACTTTACCAAATTCATTGTTTAGCTCTAGTAGTTTTCTTCTAGCATCTTTAGGATTCTCTATGTATAGTATCATGTCATGTGCAAACAGTGACAGCTTTACTTCTTGTTTTCCGATTTGGATTCCTTTTATTTCCTTTTCATCTCTGATTGCTGTGGCTAAAACTTCCAAACCTACGTTGAATAAGAGTGGTGGCAGTGGGCAACCTTGTCTTGTTCCTGATCTTAGTGGAAATGGTTTCAGTTTTTCACCATTGAGGACAATGTTGGCTGTAGGTTTGTCATATATGGCCTTTATTTGTTGAGGAAGGTTCCCTCTATGCCTACTTTCTGCAGGGTTTTTATCATAAATGGGTGTTGAATTTTGTCAAAAGCTTTCTTTGCATCTATTGAGATGATCATATGTTTTTTCTCCTTCAATTTTTCAAATATATTCCGCTAATCTCTGAATTGTTCTTTTTATTCTTTTAATGGTGTCTTCTGCTATAGAAACTCTTAACTTTCATGAATTTAAAATTATCAATCCTTTCATTTTGGTTTAATATTTTTTGTGTGTGAAGATGTTAACTTCCAGAAATTATTTTTATTTTTTATATTTAGCTCTATAAACCATCTGCAATTCAAGATTCCATTTTTTTTACCCATTTGGATATTCAATGAATCCAGTGAAATTTATTGCAAGGACCATATTTCCCCCATTATTCTTTGGTAGCAAAGATGATAGATAGATAAATAAATAGATAGATAATAGATAGATAGATCTGTGTGTCTTTTAAAAAAATTCTCTTTTGTTACTTCAGTCCTTTTGTCCCTTTGTGTGCCAAAATCATATTTTGTTAATTATAGTAGCTTTTAAATAAGACTCTATATCCAGTGGATAAGCCCTCCAACTTTGTTGAAGATGTTTTTGGTTTTATTTATGTCTTTACAAGATTCAGGTTATAAATTTCCATAAATGGCCTGCTAGGATTTTGACAATTTAATTGAATCTATAGATCAACACAGAGAGAACTCATGTCTTAACAACATTATATCATCCAATTTTGGACCATGGTATATTTCTCTAATGATTTAGGTTTTCTTTAATTTTTTTCAGTAATGTTATTGAGCCTTCTGTGTAGTTTTCTTGCACATCTTTCCTTTCTTTCTTTTTTCTGTCTTATTAACAGAGTAGAGTTCACAGATCTGAAGTGTTCAGCCAGATTAGATTTTAGATATCCAGGTACATATGTAATCATCATTTATAACAGGCTGTAAGATATTTTCAACACGGCAGCAGAATCTCTGTGCACTTTCTTAGTTGATACCTCTCCCCCAAAGGCAACAGCTATTCTGACCATTACCAGCAGAGACAACATTAAGTTTGAATTTTATATTTGGAAGCACACAGTATATGACTTTTTAAAAATTATTTAGTTATTTATTTATTGATAATAGTAGGTCCTTGTTGCTTCTCTATTTTATTTTATTTTATTTTTATTTTTATTTTTATTTATTTATTTTTTTGGCTTAAACAACAGAAATTTATTTCTCACAATTCTGGAGCCTAGGAAGTCCAAGATCAAGATGTTTTTTTTTTAAAACATTTTTTTATTAGTTTCTGCTTTATAGCAAAGTGAATCAGTCATACATATACATCTGTTCCCTAAACATAGCAGTGGGATAGGTTGGGAGTTTGGGATTGACAGGATATATCTTTTTGAGTACGGCCTTTTTTTAAACATCTTCATTGGAGTATAATTGCTTTACAATGGTGTGTTAGTTTCTGCTTTATAACAAAGTGAATCAATTATACATATACATATGTTCCCACATCTCTTCCCTCTTGCGTCTCCCTCCCTCCCACTCTCCTTATCCCACCCCTCTAGGTGGTCACAAAGCACCGAGCTGATCTCCTGTGCTATGCGGCTGCTTCCCACTAGCTATGTATTTTATCTTTGTTAGTGTATGTATGTCCATGCTGCTCTCTCACTTTGCCACAGCTTACCCTTCCTCCTCCCCATAACCTCAAGTCCATTCTGTAGTAGGTCTGTGTTTTTATTCCCATCTTACCCCTAGGTTCTTCATGATCTTTTTTTGTTTTTTTCTTAGATTCCATATATATGTGTTAGCATACGGTATTTGTCTTTCTCTTTCTGACTTACTTTACTCTGTATGACAGACTCTAGGTTCATCCACCTCACTACAAACAGCTCAATTTCATTTCTTTTTATGGCTGAGTAATATTCCATTGTATATATGTGACACATCTTCTTTATCCATTCATCCGATGATGGACACTTAGGTTGCTTCCATCTCTGGTCCATTGTAAATAGAGTTGTTATGAACATTTTGGTACATGACCCTTCTTGAATTATGGTTTTCAGGGTATATGCCCAGTAGTGGGCTTGCTAACTCATATGGTAGTTCTATTTGTAGCTTTTTAAGGAACCTCCATACTGTTCTCCATAGTGGCTGTACCAATTCACATTCCCACCAGCAGTGCAAGAGTGTTCCCTTTTCTCCACATCCTCTGCAGGATTTATTGTTTGTAGATTTTTTGATGGTGGCCATTCTGACTGGTGTGAGATGATATCTCATTGTAGTTTTGACTTGCATTTCTCTAATGATTAATGATGTTGAGAGTTCTTTCATGTGTTTGCTGGCAATCTGTATATCTTCTTTGGAGAAATGTCTATTTAGGTCTTCTGCACATTTTTGGATTGGGTTGTTTGCTTTTTGTTATTGAGCTGCATGAGCGGCTTGTAAATTTTGGAGATTAATCTTTGTCAATATCTTCATTTGCAAATAATTTCTCCCATTCTGAGGGTTGTCTTTTGGTCTTGTTTATGGTTTCCATGGCCTATTTAAATCAAATTTATATCTGCGATATTCATGCACAATACTGTGTTTTGTAGGGTTTAATATTTATAATTATTGTGTTGCATTTCACATTGTTTTTTTTGTTTGTTTGTTTTTTTAATTAGTTTCTGCTTTATAACAAAGTGAATCAGTTATACATATACATCTGTTCCCATATCCCTTCCCTCTTGAGTCTCCCTCCCTCCCACTCTCCCTATCCCACCCCTCTAGGTGGTCACAAAGCACTGAGCTGATCTCCCTGTGCTATGCGGCTGCTTCCCACTAGCTATCTACCTTACATTTGGTAGTGTATATATCTCCATGTCCCTCTCTTGCTTCGTCACAGCTTACCCTTCCTCCTCCCCATATCCTCAAGTCCATTCTCAAGTAGGTCTGTCTCTTTATTCCTGTTTTAACCCTAGTTTCTTCATGACATTTTTTTCTTAAATTCCATATATATGTGTTAGCATAAGGTATTTGTCTTTCTCTTTCTGACTTACTTCACTCTGTATGACAGACTGTAGGTCTATCCACCTCATTACCAATAGCTCAATTTTGTTTCTTTTTATGGCTGAGCAATATTCCATTGTATATATGTGCCACATCTTCTTTTTTTTTTTTTTTTTGGCGGTATGTGGGCCTCTCACTGTTGTGGCCTCTCCCGTTGCGGAGCACAGGCTCCGGATGCGCAGGCTCAGTGGCAATGGCTCCCGGGCCCAGCTGCTCCGCGGCATGTGGGATCTTCCTGGACCGGGGCACGAACCCATGTCCCCTGCATCGGCAGGCGGACTCTCAACCACTGCGCCACCAGGGAAGCCCTGTGCCACATCTTCTTTATCCATTTATTGGATGATGAACACTTAGGTTGTTTCTATCTCTGGGCTATTGTAAATAGCGCTACAATGAACATTTTGGTACATGACTCTTTTTGAATTATGGTTTTCTCAGGGTATATGCACAGTAGTGGGACTGCTGGGTCATATGGTAGTTCTATTTGTAGTTTTTTTTAGGAAACTCCATACTGTTCTCCATAGTGGGTGTACCATAGTGGTGGGAATTCACATTCCCACCAGCAGCACAAGAGGGTTCCCTTTTCTCCACACCCTCTCCAGCATTTATTCTTTCTAGATTTTTTGATGATGGCCAATCTGACCGGTGTGAGATGATATCTCATTGTAGTTTTGATTTGCATTTCTCTAATGATTAATGATGTTGAGCATTCTTTCATGTGTTTGCTGGCAGTCTGTATATCTTCTTTGGAGAAATGTCTATTCAAGTCCCGTGCCCATTTTTGGATTGGGTTGTTTGCTTTTTTTGCTATTCAGCTGCATGAGCTGCTTATAAATTTTGGAGATTAATCCTTTGTCAGTTGCTTCATTTGAAAATATTTTCTCCCATTCTGAGGGTTGTCTTTTCGTCTTGTTTATGGTTTCTTTTGCTGTGCAAAAGCTTTGAAGTTTCATTAGGTCCCTTTTGTTTATTTTTGTTTTTATTTCCATTTCTCTAGGAGGTGGGTCCAAAAGGATCTTGCTGTGATTTATGTCATAGAGTGTTCTGCCTATGTTTTCCTCTAAGAGTTTGATAGTTTCTGGCCTTACATTTAGGTTTTTAATCCATTTTGAGCTTATTTTTGTGTATGGTGTTAGGGAGTGATCTAATCTCATACTTTTACATGTCCCTGTCCACATTTCCCAGCACCACTTATTGAAGAGGCTGTCCTTTCTCCACCATACATTCCTGCCTCCTTTATCAAAGATAAGGTGACCATATGTGTGTTGGTTTATCTCTGGACTTTCTATCCTGTTCCATTGATCTATCTTTCTGTTTTTGTGCCAGTACCATACTCTCTTGATTACTGTAGCTTTGTGGTCTAGTCTGAAGTCAGGGAGCCTGATTCCTCCAGCTCCGTTTTTCGTTTTCATGATTGCTTTGGCTATTTGGGGTCTTTTGTGTTTCCATACAAATTGTGAAATTTTTTGTTCTAGTTTTGTGAAAAATGCCAGTGGTAGTTTGATAGGGATTGCATTGAATCTGTAGATTGCTTTGGGTAGTAGAGTCATTTTCACAAAGTTGATTCTTCTGATCCAAGAACATGTTATATCTCTCCATCTCTTTGTATCATCTTTAATTTCTTTCATCAGTGTCTTATAACTTTCTGCATACAGGTCTTTTGTCTCCTTAAGTAGGTTTATTCCTAGATATTTTATTCTTTTTGTTGCAGTGATAAATGGGAGTGTTTTCTTGATTTCACTTTCAGATTTTTCATCATTAGTGTATAGGAATGCCAGAGATTTCTGTGCATTATCTTTGTATCCTGCTACTTTACCAAATTCATTGTTTAGCTCTAGTAGTTTTCTTCTAGCATCTTTAGGATTCTCTATGTATAGTATCATGTCATGTGCAAACAGTGACAGCTTTACTTCTTGTTTTCCGATTTGGATTCCTTTTATTTCCTTTTCATCTCTGATTGCTGTGGCTAAAACTTCCAAACCTACGTTGAATAAGAGTGGTGGCAGTGGGCAACCTTGTCTTGTTCCTGATCTTAGTGGAAATGGTTTCAGTTTTTCACCATTGAGGACAATGTTGGCTGTAGGTTTGTCATATATGGCCTTTATTTGTTGAGGAAGGTTCCCTCTATGCCTACTTTCTGCAGGGTTTTTATCATAAATGGGTGTTGAATTTTGTCAAAAGCTTTCTTTGCATCTATTGAGATGATCATATGTTTTTTCTCCTTCAATTTTTCAAATATATTCCGCTAATCTCTGAATTGTTCTTTTTATTCTTTTAATGGTGTCTTCTGCTATAGAAACTCTTAACTTTCATGAATTTAAAATTATCAATCCTTTCATTTTGGTTTAATATTTTTTGTGTGTGAAGATGTTAACTTCCAGAAATTATTTTTATTTTTTATATTTAGCTCTATAAACCATCTGCAATTCAAGATTCCATTTTTTTTACCCATTTGGATATTCAATGAATCCAGTGAAATTTATTGCAAGGACCATATTTCCCCCATTATTCTTTGGTAGCAAAGATGATAGATAGATAAATAAATAGATAGATAATAGATAGATAGATCTGTGTGTCTTTTAAAAAAATTCTCTTTTGTTACTTCAGTCCTTTTGTCCCTTTGTGTGCCAAAATCATATTTTGTTAATTATAGTAGCTTTTAAATAAGACTCTATATCCAGTGGATAAGCCCTCCAACTTTGTTGAAGATGTTTTTGGTTTTATTTATGTCTTTACAAGATTCAGGTTATAAATTTCCATAAATGGCCTGCTAGGATTTTGACAATTTAATTGAATCTATAGATCAACACAGAGAGAACTCATGTCTTAACAACATTATATCATCCAATTTTGGACCATGGTATATTTCTCTAATGATTTAGGTTTTCTTTAATTTTTTTCAGTAATGTTATTGAGCCTTCTGTGTAGTTTTCTTGCACATCTTTCCTTTCTTTCTTTTTTCTGTCTTATTAACAGAGTAGAGTTCACAGATCTGAAGTGTTCAGCCAGATTAGATTTTAGATATCCAGGTACATATGTAATCATCATTTATAACAGGCTGTAAGATATTTTCAACACGGCAGCAGAATCTCTGTGCACTTTCTTAGTTGATACCTCTCCCCCAAAGGCAACAGCTATTCTGACCATTACCAGCAGAGACAACATTAAGTTTGAATTTTATATTTGGAAGCACACAGTATATGACTTTTTAAAAATTATTTAGTTATTTATTTATTGATAATAGTAGGTCCTTGTTGCTTCTCTATTTTATTTTATTTTATTTTTATTTTTATTTTTATTTATTTATTTTTTTGGCTTAAACAACAGAAATTTATTTCTCACAATTCTGGAGCCTAGGAAGTCCAAGATCAAGATGTTTTTTTTTTAAAACATTTTTTTATTAGTTTCTGCTTTATAGCAAAGTGAATCAGTCATACATATACATCTGTTCCCTAAACATAGCAGTGGGATAGGTTGGGAGTTTGGGATTGACAGGATATATCTTTTTGAGTACGGCCTTTTTTTAAACATCTTCATTGGAGTATAATTGCTTTACAATGGTGTGTTAGTTTCTGCTTTATAACAAAGTGAATCAATTATACATATACATATGTTCCCACATCTCTTCCCTCTTGCGTCTCCCTCCCTCCCACTCTCCTTATCCCACCCCTCTAGGTGGTCACAAAGCACCGAGCTGATCTCCTGTGCTATGCGGCTGCTTCCCACTAGCTATGTATTTTATCTTTGTTAGTGTATGTATGTCCATGCTGCTCTCTCACTTTGCCACAGCTTACCCTTCCTCCTCCCCATAACCTCAAGTCCATTCTGTAGTAGGTCTGTGTTTTTATTCCCATCTTACCCCTAGGTTCTTCATGATCTTTTTTTGTTTTTTTCTTAGATTCCATATATATGTGTTAGCATACGGTATTTGTCTTTCTCTTTCTGACTTACTTTACTCTGTATGACAGACTCTAGGTTCATCCACCTCACTACAAACAGCTCAATTTCATTTCTTTTTATGGCTGAGTAATATTCCATTGTATATATGTGACACATCTTCTTTATCCATTCATCCGATGATGGACACTTAGGTTGCTTCCATCTCTGGTCCATTGTAAATAGAGTTGTTATGAACATTTTGGTACATGACCCTTCTTGAATTATGGTTTTCAGGGTATATGCCCAGTAGTGGGCTTGCTAACTCATATGGTAGTTCTATTTGTAGCTTTTTAAGGAACCTCCATACTGTTCTCCATAGTGGCTGTACCAATTCACATTCCCACCAGCAGTGCAAGAGTGTTCCCTTTTCTCCACATCCTCTGCAGGATTTATTGTTTGTAGGTTTTTTGATGGTGGCCATTCTGACTGGTGTGAGATGATATCTCATTGTAGTTTTGACTTGCATTTCTCTAATGATTAATGATGTTGAGAGTTCTTTCATGTGTTTGCTGGCAATCTGTATATCTTCTTTGGAGAAATGTCTATTTAGGTCTTCTGCACATTTTTGGATTGGGTTGTTTGCTTTTTGTTATTGAGCTGCATGAGCGGCTTGTAAATTTTGGAGATTAATCTTTGTCAATATCTTCATTTGCAAATAATTTCTCCCATTCTGAGGGTTGTCTTTTGGTCTTGTTTATGGTTTCCATGGCCTATTTAAATCAAATTTATATCTGCGATATTCATGCACAATACTGTGTTTTGTAGGGTTTAATATTTATAATTATTGTGTTGCATTTCACATTGTTTTTTTTGTTTGTTTGTTTTTTTAATTAGTTTCTGCTTTATAACAAAGTGAATCAGTTATACATATACATCTGTTCCCATATCCCTTCCCTCTTGAGTCTCCCTCCCTCCCACTCTCCCTATCCCACCCCTCTAGGTGGTCACAAAGCACTGAGCTGATCTCCCTGTGCTATGCGGCTGCTTCCCACTAGCTATCTACCTTACATTTGGTAGTGTATATATCTCCATGTCCCTCTCTTGCTTCGTCACAGCTTACCCTTCCTCCTCCCCATATCCTCAAGTCCATTCTCAAGTAGGTCTGTCTCTTTATTCCTGTTTTAACCCTAGTTTCTTCATGACATTTTTTTCTTAAATTCCATATATATGTGTTAGCATAAGGTATTTGTCTTTCTCTTTCTGACTTACTTCACTCTGTATGACAGACTGTAGGTCTATCCACCTCATTACCAATAGCTCAATTTTGTTTCTTTTTATGGCTGAGCAATATTCCATTGTATATATGTGCCACATCTTCTTTTTTTTTTTTTTTTTTTGGCGGTATGTGGGCCTCTCACTGTTGTGGCCTCTCCCGTTGCGGAGCACAGGCTCCGGACGCGCAGGCTCAGTGGCAATGGCTCCCGGGCCCAGCCGCTCCGCGGCATGTGGGATCTTCCTGGACCGGGGCACGAACCCATGTCCCCTGCATCGGCAGGCGGACTCTCAACCACTGCGCCACCAGGGAAGCCCTGTGCCACATCTTCTTTATCCATTTATTGGATGATGAACACTTAGGTTGTTTCTATCTCTGGGCTATTGTAAATAGCGCTACAATGAACATTTTGGTACATGACTCTTTTTGAATTATGGTTTTCTCAGGGTATATGCACAGTAGTGGGACTGCTGGGTCATATGGTAGTTCTATTTGTAGTTTTTTTTAGGAAACTCCATACTGTTCTCCATAGTGGGTGTACCATAGTGGTGGGAATTCACATTCCCACCAGCAGCACAAGAGGGTTCCCTTTTCTCCACACCCTCTCCAGCATTTATTCTTTCTAGATTTTTTGATGATGGCCAATCTGACCGGTGTGAGATGATATCTCATTGTAGTTTTGATTTGCATTTCTCTAATGATTAATGATGTTGAGCATTCTTTCATGTGTTTGCTGGCAGTCTGTATATCTTCTTTGGAGAAATGTCTATTCAAGTCCCGTGCCCATTTTTGGATTGGGTTGTTTGCTTTTTTTGCTATTCAGCTGCATGAGCTGCTTATAAATTTTGGAGATTAATCCTTTGTCAGTTGCTTCATTTGAAAATATTTTCTCCCATTCTGAGGGTTGTCATTTGTCTTGTTTATGATTTCCTTTGCTGTGCAAAAGCTTTGAAGTTTCATTAGGTCCCTTTTGTTTATTTTTGTTTTTATTTCCATTTCTCTAGGAGGTGGGTCCAAAAGGATCTTGCTGTGATTTATGTCATAGAGTGTTCTGCCTATGTTTTCCTCTAAGAGTTTGATAGTTTCTGGCCTTACATTTAGGTTTTTAATCCATTTTGAGCTTATTTTTGTGTATGGTGTTAGGGAGTGATCTAATCTCATACTTTTACATGTCCCTGTCCACATTTCCCAGCACCACTTATTGAAGAGGCTGTCCTTTCTCCACCATACATTCTTGCCTCCTTTATCAAAGATAAGGTGACCATATGTGTGTGGGTTTATCTCTGGACTTTCTATCCTGTTCCATTGATCTATCTTTCTGTTTTTGTGCCAGTACCATACTCTCTTGATTACTGTAGCTTTGTAGTATAGTCTGAAGTCAGGGAGCCTGATTCCTCCAGCTCCATTTTTCGTTCTCATGATTGCTTTGGCTATTCGGGGTCTTTTGTGTTTCCATACAAATTGTGAAATTTTTTGTTCTAGTTCTGTGAAAATTGCCAGTGGTAGTTTGATAGGGATTGCATTGAATCTGTAGATTGCTTTGGGTAGTAGAGTCATTTTCACAAAGTTGATTCTTCTGATCCAAGAACATGTTATATCTCTCCATCTCTTTGTATCATCTTTAATTTCTTTCATCAGTGTCTTATAACTTTCTGCATACAGGTTTTTTTTTGTCCTTAGGTAGGTTTACTCTAGATATTTTGTTCTTTTTGTTGCAGTGGTAAATGGGAGTGTTTTCTTGATTTCATTTTCAGATTTTTCATCATTAGTGTATAGGAATGCCAGAGATTTCTGTGCATTATGTTTGTATCCTGCTACTTTACCAAATTCATTGTTTAGCTCTAGTAGTTTTCTTCTAGCATCTTTAGGATTCTCTATGTATAGTATCATGTCATCTGCAAACAGTGACAATTTTACTTCTTTTCTGATTTGGATTCCTTTTATTTCCCTTTCTTCTCTGATTGCTGTGGCTAAGACTTCCAAAACTATATTGAATAAGTGGTGACAGTGGGCAACCTTGTCTTTTTCCTGATCTTAGTGGAAATGGTTTCAGTTTTTCACCATTGAGGACGATGTTGTCTGTTGGTTTGTCATACATGGCCTTAATTATGTTGAGGAAAGTTCCCTCTATGCTTACTTTCTGAAGGGCTTTTATCATAAATTGGTGTTGAATTTTGTCGAAATCTTTCCCTGCATCTTTTGAGATGATCATATGGTTTTTGTCCTTCAATTTGTTAATATGGTGTATCACGTTGATTGATTTGCTTATATTGAAGAATCCTTGCATTCCTGGAATAAAGCCCACTTGATCATGGTGTATTGTACTTTTAACGTGCTGTTGGATTCTGTTGGCTTGTATGTTGTTGAGGATTTTTTCATCTATTTTCATCAGTGATATTGGCCTGTAGTTTTCTTTCTTTGTGACATCCTTGTCTGGTTTTGGTATCAAGGTGATGGTGGCCTCATAGAATGAGTTTGGGTGTGTTCCTCCCTCTGCTATATTTTGGAAAAGTTTGAGAAGCATAGGTGTTAGCTCTTCTCTAAATGCTTGATAGAATTCACCTGTGATGCCATCTGGTCCTGGGCTTTTGTTTGTTGCAAGATTTTTCATCACAGTTTCAGTTTCAGTGCTTGTGATCGGTCTGTTCATATTTTCTATTTCTTTCTGATTCAGTCATGGCATTTTGTGCCTTTCTAAGAATTTGTCCATTTCTTTCAAGTTGTCCATTTTATTGGCATAGAGTTGCTTGTAGTAATCTCTCATGATGTTGTGTATTTCTGCAGTGTCATTTGTTACTTCTCCTTTTTCATTTCTAATTCTATTGAGTCTTCTCCCTGTTTTTGCTGATGAGTATGGCTAATGATTTATCAATTTTGTTTATCTTCTCAAAGAATCAGCTTTTAGTTTTATTCATCTTTGCTATCGTTTCCTTCATTTCTTTTTTCATTTATTTCTGATCTGATTTTTATGATTTCTTTCCTTCTGCTAAGTTTGTGGGCTTTTTGTTCTTGTTTCTCTAATTGCTTTAGGTGCAAGGTCAGGTTGTTTACTCGAGATGTTTCCTATTTCTTAAGGTGGGATTGTATTGCTATAAACTTCCCCCTTAGAACTGTTTTTGCTGCATCCCATAGGTTTTGAGTCGTCGTGTCTCCATTGTCATTTGTTTCTACGTATTTTTAAATTTCCTCTTTGATTTCTTCTGTGATCACTTCGTTATTAAGTAGTGTATTGTTTAACCTCCATGTGTTTGTATTTTTAGATATCTTTTCCTGTAATTGATATCTAGTCTCATAACGTTGTGTTCAGAAAAGATACTTGATACAATTTCAATTTTCTTAAATTTACCAAGGCTTGATTTGTGACCCAAGATATGATCTATCCTGGAGAATGTTCCATGAGCACTTGAGAAAAATGTGTATTCTGTTGTTTTTGGATGGAATGTCCTATAAATATCAACTAAGTCCATCTTGTTTAACGTATCATTTAAAGTTTGTGTTTCCTTATTTATTTTCATTTTGGATGATCTGTCCATTGGTGAAAGTAGGGTGTTAAAGTTCCCTACTATGATTGTGTTACTGTCGATTTCCCCTTTTATGGCTGTTAGTATTTGCCTTATGTATTGAGGTGCTCCTATGTTGGGTGCATAAATATTTACAATTGTTATATCTTCTTCTTGGATCGATCCCTTTATCATTATGTAGTGTCCTTCTTTGTCTCTTCTAATAGTCTTTATTTTAAAGTGTATTTTGTCTGATATAAGAATTGCTACTCCAGCTTTCTTTTGATTTCCATTTGCATGGAATATCTTTTTCCATCCCCTTACTTTCAATCTGTATGTGTCTCTAGGTCTGAAGTGGGTCTCTTGTAGACAGAATATATGTGGGTCTTGTTTTTGTGTACATTCAGCCAGTCTGTGTCGTGTGGTGGGAGAATTTAGTCCCTTTACATTTCAGGTAATTATTGATATGTATGTTCCTATTCCCATTTTTGTAATTGTTTTGGGTTCGTTATTGAAGGTATTTTCCTTCTGTTGTGTTTCTTGCCTAGAGAAGATCCTTTAGCGTTTGTTGTAAAGCTGGTTTGTTGGTGCTGAACTCTCTCAGCTTTTGCTTGTCTGTAAAGTTTTTAATTTCTCCATCAAATCTGAAGGAGGTCCTTGCTGGGTAGAGTAATCTTTGTTGCAGGTTTTTCTCCTTCATCACTTTAAATATATCCTGCCAGTCCCTTCTGGCTTTCAGAGTTTCTGCTGAAAGATCCGCTGTTAACCTTATGGGGATTCCCTTGTGTGTTATTTGTTGTTTTTCCCTTGCTTCTTTTAGTATGTTTTCTTTGTGTTTAATTTTTGACAGTTTGATTAATATGTGTCTTGGCGTATTTCTCCTTGGATTTATTCTGTATGGCACTCTCTGTGCCTCCTGGACTTGGTTAACTATTTCCCTTACCATATTAGGGAAGTTTTCAACTATAATCTCTTCAAATATTTCTCAGTCCCTTTCCTTTTCTTTTGTTTTTCTGGAACCCCTATAATTCGAATGTTGGTGCATTTAATGTTGTCCCAGAGGTCTCTGAGACTGTCCTCAGTTCTTTTCCTTCTTTTCTCTTTATTAGGCTCTGCAGCAGTTATTTCCACTATTTTATCTTCCACGTCACTCATCTGTTCTTCTGCCTCAGTTACTCTGCTATTGATTGCATCTAGAGTATTTTTAATTTCATTTATTGTGTTGATCATCATTGTTTGAATCATCTTTCATTCTTCTAGGTCCTTGTTAAATGTTTCTTGCCTTTTGTCTATTCTATTTCCAAGATTTTGGATCATCTTTACTATCATTATTCTGAATTCTTTTTCCTGTAGACTGCCTATTTCCTCTTCATTTGTTAGGTCCAGTGGGTTTTTGTCTTGCTCCTTCACCTATTGTGTGTTTTTCTGTCTTCTCATTTTGCTTATCTTACTGTGTTTGGGGTCTCCTTTTTGTAGGCTGCAGGTTCATAGTTCCCATTGTTTTTGGTGTCTGTTCCCAGTGGCTAAGGTTGGTTCAGTGTGTTGTGTATACTTCCTGGTGGAGGGGACTAGTGCCTGTGTTCTGGTGGATGAGTCTGGATCTTGCCTTTCTTGTAGGCAGGTCCACGTCTGGTGGTGTGTTTTGGGGTGGCTGTGCACTTATTATGATCTTAGGCAGCCTGTCTGCTAACGGGTGGGGTTGTGTTCCTGTCTTGCTAGTTGTTTGGCATACAGTGTCCAGCATTGTAGCTTGCTGGTCATTGAGTGAACCTGGGTGCTGGTGTTGAGATGGAGATCTCTGGGAGATTTTTGCCATTTGATATTATGTAGAGCTGGGAGGTCTCTTGTGGACCAGTGTCCTGAAGTTGGCTCTCCCACCTCAGAGGCATGGCACTGACTCCTGGCTGCAGCACCAAGAGCCTTTCATCCACACGCCTCAGAATAAAAGGGAGAAAAATTAGGAAGAAAGAATTAGTAGAAGTAGAAATTAAGAAGGAAAGAAAGAAAGAAAGAAGCAAGGGAGGGAGGGAGGGAGGAAGGAGGTAAGGTAGGAGAAAAAGAAAGAGAGGAGATAAGGTAAAATAGAATAAAGTATGATAAAATGTAATAAATTTATTAAAATGAAAATTAATTATTACGAAAAAAATAAAACAGATGGATATAACCCTGGGACAAATGTGGAAGCAAAGCTATACAGAAAAATCTCAGACAGATGCATACACATACACATTCACAAAAAGAGGAAAAGGGGAAAAAATCTTAAATCTTGCTCTCAAAGTCCAACTCCTCAATTTGGGATGATTCATTGTCTAAAGGAGGGAAGGAAGGAAAGAAGGGAGAAAGAAAGAAGATAAAGTAAAATAAAATAAATTTATTAAAATAAAAAATTATTATTAAGAAAAAAAAGGGCTTCCCTGGTGGCGCAGTGGTTGAGAGTCCGCCTGCCGATGCAGGGGACACGGGTTCGTGCCCCGGTCTGGGAGGATCCCACATGCCGCGGAGCGGCTGGGCCCGTGAGCCATGGCCGCTGAGCCTGTGCGTCCGGAGCCTGCGCTCCGCAAGGGGAGAGGCCACAACAGTGAGAGGCCCGCATAACGCAAAAAAAAAAAAAAAAAAAAAAAGAAAAAAAAAAGGACGGATAGAATCCTAGGACAAATGGTGGAAGCAAAGCTGTACAGACAAAATCTCACACAGAAGCATACACATACACACTCACAAAAAGAGGAAAAGGGGAAAATATCATAAATCTTAGTGCACCTCCTCAATTTGGGATGATTCGTTTTCTATTCATGTATTCCACAGATGCAGGGTACATCAAGTTGATTGCAGAGCTTTAATCTGCTGCTTCTCAGGCTGCTGGGAGAGATTTCCCTTTCTCTTCTTTGTTCTCACAGCTCCTGGGTCTCAGCCTTTTTTTTTTTTCTTTTGCCATACGTGGACCTCTCACTGTTGTGGCCTCTCCCATTGCGGAGCACAGGCTCCAGACGCGCAGGCTCCGGATGCGCAGGCTCAGCGTCCATGGCTCACGGGCCCAGCTGCTCCGCGGCATGTGGGATCTTCCCGGACTGGGGCACGAACCCATGTCCCCTACATCGGCAGGCGGACTCGCAACCACTGCGCCACCAGGGAAGCCCCCTGGGTCTCAGCTTTTTATTTGGCCCCTCCTCTGCGTGTAGGTCACCGAAGGGCGTCTGTTCTTTGCTCAGACAGGACGGGGTGAAAGGAGCAGCCGCTTCGGGGGCTCTGGCTCACTCAGGCCGGGGGGAGGGATGGGTACTGAGTGCGGGCAAGCCTGAGGTGGCAGAGGCTGGCGTGACGTTGCACCAGCCGAAGGGGTGCCGTGCGCTTTCCCGGGGAAGCCATCCCTGGATCCCGGGACCCCGGCAGTGGCGGGCTGCACAGGCTCCCTGGAAAGGGTGCATGGACAGTGACCTGCACTCGTACACAGGTTTCTTGGCGGCAGCAGCAGCAGCCCCAGTGTCCCACGCCCGTCTCTGGGGTCCGCACTTTTAGCCGCGGCTCGTGCCCATCTCTGGAGCTCCTTTAAGCAGCGCTCTTAATCCCCTCTCCTCGCGCACCAGGAAACAAAGAGGGAAGAAGAAGTCTCTTGCCTCTTCGGCAGGTCCAGACTTTTTCCCGGACTCCCTCCCGGCCAGCCTTGGTGCACTAACCCCTTCAGGCTGCATTCACACTGCCAACCCCAGTCCTCTCCCTGCGCTCCAACTGAAACGAAGGCCTCAGCCCCACCCACCCCAGCAGGCGAGCAGACAAGCCTTTTGGGGTGGTGAGTGCTGGTCGGCACCGTTCCTCTGTGCGGGAATCTCTCCGCTTTGCCCTTCGCACCCCTATTGCTGCGCTCTCCTCCACTACTCCAAAGCTTTCCCCCTCAGCCACCTGCAGTCTCCACCCGTGAAGGGGCTTCCTAGTGTGTGGAAACCTTTCCTCCTTCACGGCTCCCTCCCACTGGTGCAGGTCCTGTCCCTATCTTTTTGTCTCTGTTTATTCTTTTTTCTTTTGCCCTACCCAGTTATGTGGGGAATTTCTTGCCTTTTGGGAGGTCTGAGGTCTTCTGCCAGCGTTCAGTAGGTGTTCAGTAGGAGTTGTTCCACGTGTAGATGAATTTCTGGTGTATCAGCTGGTCCACGCAAGAGCTGCTTCAGCAGTTTGGGCAGTGGTGGAAAGGCTGCCACTGCCCGGTTCTGTGGCTTGAAAATTTGATTTGCCTCATACTGGTTTTTTGTTTTGTTTTGACTTTTTTAGAACTTTCCTGCGGTCGCTCGTCAATGGAGCCACACGCACACTCACATTGTTAACATACCTGTTTACTCATTGTATTAATAAACATTTGTGTTATTTCTGTTTGGGATTGTTATGCTGCTATAAACATTATTGTACATGTTTTTTTTGTTAAGCATAGCACTTTCAACTCTTAGTCATATATTCCCCAAATTGCTGGGTCAGATAAGCTATCTATCTATCTATCTATCTACCTATCATCTGTCATCTATCTATCTGGTACTCCCTACTATAGTGTGTATACATAGTTGGTATATATAGTTGGTTGGTACTCTGCACTTATTACCAAACTGGTACACCCATTTACACCTCCCCCAGCAATATATGAATTTTAGCCATTATGGTAAATAGATACTGAAGTGTCTGTTCAAGTATATTTGACTCATTTTATATTGTGCTCATTTTATATTGGATCATTAACATTTTCATAATCATTTGTAAAATTTCTTGTTACAATTTAGATAAGAGTGATTGTTTTTGTATGGTAAGTATCTTCTTCCTGTATGTGGCTTGCCTTTTTTATTCTCATAACATTGTACTTTGCTAAATGGAAATTCTTGATGTTTATAAAGTCAAATTTATTAGTTATTTTTTTAGTTGGTGGTGTTTTGTCCTGTTCTTGCTCTAAACTTGCAAAGACATTTTCCCATGTTTTCTTTGAGAAATATTAGTGTTTTTATCTTTAACTTTTACATCTATAATCCATTCCAAATGAAAATTTATGTATAGTGTTAGGTAGACATCAAGATTTATTTTATTTTATTTTATTTTATTTTTGAGGTATGCAGGCCTCTCACTGTTGTGGCCTCTCCCATTGTGGAGCACAGGCTCCAGACGTGCAGGCTCAGTGGCCATGGCTCACAGGCCCAGCTGCTCTGCGGCATGTGGGTTCTTCCCGGACTGGGGCATGAACCCATGTCCCTTGCATCAGCAGGCAGACTCTCAAGCACTGCGCCACCAGGGAAGCCCAGGATTTATTTTTTTATTACATATGCCTAGCCAGTTGACACTGCATTATTTACTGAAATGATGATCATTTTTTTTTTACTGAATTGCAGTCATTCCTTTGTTGTAAATCAAGTGACTACAAATTTATGGGTGTGTTTCTTGTTTGTTACTCTATTTCAGTGTTTTATTTTTTCCTTGTGCCAGTATCCATGCTTAATTATTTACTACTGATTTATAATAGTTATTGATATGTAGTAGTATAAATCCTCCAGCTTTGTTCTACTGTGTGTGTGTTTCTAATTGATTGCCCTGGCTATTTACATTCTTTCCATTTCATATAAATTTTAGAATCCTGATTTAGAAACCTATTTAGATTTTGACTGGATTGCATTGAATCTATAAATCAGTTTGGAGACAGAGGAGATTGACATCTTAGCAATCTATTTAGGAGTACTTAGTTCCATTTATTTAAGTCTTTTAAACTTTCCTCAGCAATGTTTTGACTTTGATTAAATTTATTCATAGGTAACTTTATATTCTTGATACTATTGTAAATAGTGTTAAGTTGCTTTTTAAATTTTTTTCTAATTGTTTGCTGATAGTGTTTATAAAAACAATAGAAATGAAGCTAACTTGTTATATTGGCCTTGATATCAGCAGGCTTTCTAAAATCAAAATAATTTGTTTATACATTCATTTGGGTTTTCTCTGTAAACAATCTTCAAATAGTGAGTATTCACCTTCCTAATTTCTACTAGTCTTACCTTCCTTGCCTTTTTACACAGCATACAACCTCCAGCACAATACTGAATATAGGTGGTGTAGTGGACATCTTTGTCTTGTCCCTCACCTCAAGGAGAAACATCCATTATCATCATTATATTACAGTGAACTGTGGTTTTTTCCATAGATACCCTTAAAGATACTAAAAACTTATTTCTATTTCTAGTAGCTATGGTCCAAATGTTTGTGACACCCCCAAATTCTTTTGTTGAAATCATAATGCCCAGTGTGATGATTTTAGGAGGTGGGGCCTTTGGGAGGTGATTAGGTCATGAAGGTGGAGGCCTCATGAATGGGATTCCTGCTCTTATAAAAGAGATCCCACAGCATTCCCTAGCCCCTTCCATCATGTGAGGACACTGAAACATGTCAGCAATCTCCCACCTGGAAGAGGGCCCTTACCAGAAACTGGCTCTGCTGGCACTCTTATCTTGGACTTTCAACCCCCAGAACTGTGAGAAACAAAGTTCTGATGTTTATAAGCCACTCAGTCACTGGTATTTTGTTATGGCAACCTGAACAGACTAGAATACTAGCTAACTAGGAATCTTTATTATAAACAATTGTTGACTTTTATCAAAAGTTTTATTCTTTACCTTTTACATCAGGGGTCCCCAACCCCCCAGGCCACAGACTGGTAGTTTACGGCCTGTTAGGAACCAGGCCACACAGCAGGAGGTTAGTGGTGGGCTAGTGAGTGAAGCTTGCCACTCCCCATCACTCACATTACTGCCAGAACAATGCCCCACCTCGTCCATGGAAAAATCGTCTTCCGCAAAACCGGTTCCTGGTGCCAAAAAGTTGGGGACTGCTGTTTTACATGACCATTTGTCTCTTCTCCTTTATTCTGTACCTGTAATAGATAACACCAATTAATTTTTTTTAAAGTGTACTTGGTTATGTGTGTCTTCCTTGTATGATTGTTGCTCCATTGAAGATGATGGAGCATCTTTTCTTCTGGCTGCTTTTATGGATTTGTTCTTGTATTTAGCTTTCAGCAGTTTTACTATGATGTGATTTGGTGTACTTTTTTTTTTAACCAGCATGGAATTCAGAGACTTTCTTGATTGTATGACTTCTCATATTTCATCTATTTTAGAAAAATCTGTGGCCAGTGTTATTTCATTTGTTGTGTCTATTTCATTCATTATCTCTTCTCTCTCTCTAGGATGAGAGTAACATATATGGTAGAGCTCTTTTCCATGCTCCATGAGCCTCTGGTATTCATTTCTGTATTTTTCATCCTTTATTCTCTTTAGGCTTCCATCTGGATATTTTTTACTGACATGTTTACCAGTTTATTGGTACTTTCTTCTTCCCTGTCTAATCTATCTTTATACTCATCTGAGTTAGTAATTTTAGTAACATTTTTATTTGCAAGACTGCCCATTTGATTTATTTTTTACAGTTCTTTGTTGAAACTTGTTATTGTGTCCTCTATTTTGAATATATTAATTATAATTATTTTAAAGACCCTGTCTAATAATTCTAATTTTTAAGTAGCCAATTAATTTGTTCTTATTATCTATTTTCTTAGAGTTAGTCATTTGGTCCTATATCCTGGTGTTCCTTATAATTTTGTATTAAATTCTTGTCACTGTGTATGAAAATTTGTGGAAGCTCTGGGGGATATTACTTTTCTCCAGATAAGATTTAATGCTCTTCTTTCAGGCATATATACCAGGAGGAGGGCAACCTGATTCAACCAAGAGTAAAAGTTTTGAGTCTGGATATCAGGCTATTTAAGGGCTGGCTTATTTCTGGGTTGTCCTTGTTCCTAGGAAATAGACTTTCAGGGTTTCAACCCAATGGTACCATATTTACCAAACATTTTTCCTCCTTGCTGAACTCTAAACTCCATGTTTCCCCCCAGCACCATGAGACAAATGAAAGGTCTGCATAAGCATTTAACCTCTCAATATCTGCTCAGTGATTAATTTTTCAGCTTCTTACCCTTCCATAGTTTAGGTTTTGACATGACAGTAAAATCTCACAGAATTCAGGGCTCCCTTGTCTGAGGTCCCTTTCTCTGGGATCTTGGCCCATCAAGATCTGACTGACTTGGTAGCCCTGAGAAGTCTCAATGCTGAAAATCAGCAGATGTTCCAAGGGGAAAATGTGGAAGAGAGTATCTAACCTACCTTAATGTTTTCCTTTCCCCAAGATCATGGTGCTCAAGTTCTGGGTGCCTTGGTTTCTCTCCAGAACCTTCAAAGAGCTGTTGATCATTGTTTGTTTTTGTTTGTTTGTTTTAAAATACAGCTTTCTTGGCAGGAGTCTTAGTCTGATAAAAACTACTTAATCATTGCCAGAATTATAAGTCTCCTACTGCTGTTATTTCTTCATGTTGTTGTATGAGAGATATTCCAAAGAAAATTTGGTGAAACTAGAAAAAGGATAGCCACCATATATGTGTGGATTGGTTACTGGACGTAGTTGTTGATGCGATTTTCCAATGTTGGTAGAGGGTAAGTGCACATTTTCCATTTTATGAAGATGTCAATTTGGGTATGCTATTTTTAGAAGAAGGGTGTTTATGAATGGTAAACACCCAAAGGGTGGTGTATTTGGACACTTGTAATATTTTCAACTTGAAAACATCTGGAAATTCTTCAAGTTGCCCTGGTACTCACTGTGTAATCTTGATGGATATCATTACAAATGGCAAAATGTCAAGATACAGTCTCTCTGTAACCCATGGCAACTGCTGCTTGTGCCTGAATCATAAGCCAGCAAATCAGATATTTCTGTCCAGCATTTTCAATCTGAAACAAGTTATTCCAGGGACAATGGAAAATTCAAGTGGACAGCAGTTGTGGAGTCCATTATATAAAGAAGAGAGTCCAGTGTCCCACAGAAGGCTTCTTCTGTGGCATGGTTCGGACTGTGGTTCTGACTGCCATGCTTCCTTTGGTTTCTGCCCATTTTCAGAGTTTTACTGGAAACAACATCAATTATGTAAATTAAATTTGGAGTTTTTTGGTTTGCTTGTACTCAGAAGCCTTGGTAAGTATACTGTCGGTGTTCGTACTAACAAATCCAGTGTCAGAGGAAAGTATAAAGGACGAGTTGAAGTAGAATGTTCAACATAGGTCCTCAAAGCAGGACATATAAGTGATATATCAAAACTCCATCTAAACAACCAATACATGTCAGAGAATTAAAGAAAAATAGGCAGTATAAAAAACCGAATGGACTAAATAGTAAATACCAGGAAATAATGATACAAAACAGAATGGTGGACTTATGTATTCCCAGGACCTACATGGGCAAGCAATTCCATTTAAAGGGATTGCAACAGAACAAAAAATAGTAAAATAACAACAATACAATATGTCAAAGCATGGGTCATGTCCTCTTGTTGTTTAGAGTCTAATAAAGGAAACTGAACATTTGTGTAACTATAACAAAAAACCAAAATGTCCAATTTCATTTTAAAAAGAATATATAAAAGGACCTCAAGGAAGAAAAGGTAAGATTAATCTGGGTAATTGGGGAAGAGTAGTGTACAGTATTGGCTTGAAACTTACCTTGGGGGATTGTAGGCAAACAAATGGAAGTAAGTAGGGAAAGGGCATTCTGAGCAGAAGGAGGTAGAAGTATAGAGTGATTACAGAAAAGAAGTACTGAAGATCCCACATGGATTCAGGGAAAGAATGAGAAGTAGAGTTGGGCAATTAAGGTTGGAAAGATTGTTTGAGAGAATCAGACAATGGAGGGTATTTAATGCCATGCTAAAAACTTGAATCTTATCATGGAGTTCGAAGGGAGCCAGGCAAATATTTGGAACAGTGTAATGACAATTAAATCTGTTTTAGAAACAGTACTAATTTGCATAAAATTTATTTGGTCAAAAGGTACAAACTTCCAGTTATAAGATAAATAAGTACAGGGATGTAATGTACATGATTAGCATGATTAATATAAATAACACTGTTGTATGTTATATATGAAAGCTGTCTAGAGAGTAAATCCTAAGAGCTCGTATCAATGGAAAAAAATTATTTCTCTTTTATTTTGTATATATCTGAGATGATGGATGTTCACTAAACTTACTGTGATAATCCTTCCATGATGTATGCAAGTCAAATCATTATTCTGTGCACCTTAAACTTATACAGTGCTGTATGTCAATTATATCTCAATAAAACTGGATAAAAATAATAGTAAAAAAAGTAATAGCTCAGCTAAAAAAAGGCGTGTTGACAAACGTCATGGGTTGAAAGAATGTTAGTTATCACTTGTGAGCAGCTCTGTCTCTCCCATTCTGTCTCTGTCTGTCTCTGCCTCTCTCATCTATCACTCTTAGTAATAGTACAATAAAATATTTTGAGAGTGTCAAAACATAATGTATCAGGAAATAGACCCAAAGATTCAAAAATAGAATTAATGGGAGATCAATCACTGGAGATGGGATAAGAAAGGAATAAGGAATATTTATAGCCAATTATCAATGGAAACTCAAAGGAGAAACTGGTTTGTGGCAAGAAATACTTTATAAAATTTTGTTTTGAATTTGAGATGAAAAAGGACATCCAGGTAGACATATTCAACTGACAAAATCAGGATGGGAGATCACATTTTCAAATGTTTCCATTCATTTTTGTATCTCTCTATCTACCTGTGTGTATGTATGTATGCATGCATGTATGTATGTTTCTATCTATCTGTCTGTCCATCTGTCTATCTATCTATCTACTTACCTACCTACTATGTATCATGTACCTTATAAGTGCCTCGTATTTATGTTGGGTCTCCCTGGATAATCCAGAATAATTTCCCCATCTCAAGATCCTTAACTTAATCACATCTACAGAGTCATTTTTGCCATATAAGGTAACATTGGCAGGTTCTAGGGACAAGGACCCCATTGGGATGGCCATTTTTCAGCCTACCACAGCCACCTTACTCTATAGCTTTCTATCCTTCTCATTTTGGGGGGTGATACAGCCTTAAGTAATTTTATTTCAGGGTACATGGGTGGTGAATTTTCTTAGTCCTAGATTTAAAAAAATTCTCGATAAATATATTACCTGGATCTAAAACACTATAGCCAAAATACCAAAAATTTTGCTAATTTTGACATTGCTCAATTTCTAGCATTAAGTGCTTCCTCTGAATATTCTTGTTCAGGCTGATTCTTGTTCTGCTGTTGATAACAATGTTTGCACTCTGGAATTGTTTTTGATCATGTCTTTATTTTTTGGATATGAAACAAAATCCAGAACATAGCAAGGTATGAGTCTTTGTTTCATTCACCCTGCCAAATAGTCAGCTCTGGGAAATTTATTCTTCTGCTCTGAAAAATATTCTTTTTTAATGTCTTTGATAATTTATTTACCTCCATTGTCTCTCTTTCAGGAATTGCTATTTTTTGGAAGTCATAACTTGCAGATTATTTAATTCTCTTATATTTTCTTTTATCATTCTTATTTCTATATTTTCTCTAATTTCTAATATACTGTCTCAATTTTCTCTTCTAATTCTTCTATTGAATTTTACTTCAACAATCTAGTTTCCAATTTCCAAAAGGCTTTTTTTCTTCACCTCTTTCTTCATAACATCATGCTGTAATTGTACAGGTGAAATATTTTCTTGAGTCTCTCTGAAGATACTTCTTTTTTTGCATGTTTTAAATTCTTCCACTGAATTATGGTGCTTATTAAAGTGTTTCTACTTCTGATGGTGTCAGTTCTTTGTTAGCCCCTATTTATTTTTTTAGTCTGTAGATATTCTTCATAGATCTTTTGATTCTTGGTTGCTACTCATATTTAAAAATAAAGAAGTAGGTTAATTAACACTAGCAATCTGGAAGGCTTGGTCAAAGCTCTGACTAGGTGGGGAGTGAGCTCCAGCGTTCTGAATGGAAGGAAATGGTAGGTTTCCTGCTCTGTAGCTCAAATGCATCAGAATTTTTAGGTATTCTTCTGGAGGTTTAAGCTACCTATAGCTCCTCAGACAGCTTTTTAACAAGAGAATAGTTGTTCAGTTTTGTTTTTGTTTCTTAGTTTTACTCTTTTTTCTGTTTTTGGTTTGTTTGTTTTATCCAAGGGAAACTCCAGCTGGTAATTATGCAAAATGAATATACAGGGAGGTAGGGGTGTGAAAGAATATAGTGAAGCAAAGGTTCTGAGAGCACGTCTTAGGTGCTCCTCATTTTCTGCCTCACTTCATCCCTTCATGACCTCAGCCAACCCCACCAAGCCTGTTCTGCACACCTGAGCTTGCCTTTTTCTGTTGTGCATCATCCTTTAATACATGCCCACCACATTTATTTCATAAATGACATATAACATTGTGTAAGTTTAAGAGGTACAATGTGTTGATTTGATACACTTATATATTGCAATATAATTACCACTATAACATTAGCTAGCACCTGTCTCAAGTCACATAATTTTATTATTTGCTTTTTGTGTGAAAATATTTAAGACCTAGTCATTTAGCAACTTTGAACTACATCACACAGTATTGTTGACTGTAATTGCTATGCCATTCATTAGCTCCCCAGAACTTATTTCTCTCTTAGGTGCAAGTTTGACCCTTTGACTAACATCTCCTCAATAATGCTCACTCTTTCCCATCTTCCAGAAATTTCTTGTAAACTCACCAACCTTCTTTAGGGTCATTTATGTGGAAAATTGGGAGAGAGGGAAAGTAAATTTTGTCCCATTGGAAAGGATTCTTATTGTACTTAAACTGGGAAAGTGATTGCATACATATAGGAGTACCTTCAAATTGTATTTTCACAAAAGAGATCACTAATGGGAAAACAATAAACAAAAAGAGAACTTAGAGACACAGAAGAGGTCTTGAAAACCAGAAATTTTAAAGTTATCTTTACCCAACAAATCACATATGAATTTGAACAACTGGAGCTGGAGCTGGTGGTATTTTTCCCCAAACAAGTGACCCACTATGGCTTCAGAAGCATGGAATACATATCATTCTCTAGGACAGAAGTGGTAACAATGTTTTACGAATATTTTGTGCCACAAAACCTTTTGTACTCTACACAGTAATTTGAGCTAAACGATTTTTTGAAGAATACAGTGTCAGAGCTCTGAGGAAAGTATGGACAGCAAAGTACTGTATAATGGGGTATCATAAACCCAGACTGATCTTCAAGAGAGAGTGTGATAGTTTTTAAAACTTAAGGGATGATTTGCATTTCTCTAATGATTAATGATGTTGAGCATGCTTTCATGTGTTTGTTGGCAGTCTGTATATCTTCTTTGGAGAAATGTCTATTTAGGTCTTCTGCCCATTTTTGGATTGGGTTGTTTGTTTTTTTTATTATTGAGCTGCTTATAAAGTTTGGAGATTAATCCTTTGTCAGTTGCTTCATTTGCAAATATTTTCTCCCATTCTGAGGGTTGTCTTTTCGTCTTGTTTATGGTTTCCTTTGCTGTGCAAAAGCTTTGAAGTTTCATTAGGTCTCATTTGTTTATTTTGTTTTTATTTCTATTTCTTTAGGAGGTGGGTCAAAAAGGATCTTGCTGTGATTGATGTCATAGAGTGTTCTGCCTATATTTTCCTCTAAGAGTTTGATAGTTTCTGGCCTTACATTTAGGTCTTTAATCCATTTTGAGCTTATTTTTGTGTATGGTGTTAGGGAGTGGTACAGCCACTATAGAGAACAGTATGGAGGTTCCTTAAAAAACTACAAATAGAACTACCATGTGACCCAGCAATCCCACTACTGGGCATATACCCTGAGAAAACCATAATTCAAAAAGAGTCATGTACCAAAATGTTCATTGCAGCTCTATTTACAATAGCCCAGAGATGGAAATAACCTAAGTGTCCATCATCGGATGATGGATAAAGAAGATATGGTACATATATACAATGGAATATTACTCAGCCATAAAAAGAAAAGAAATTGAGCTATTTGTAATGAGGTGGATAGACCTAGAGTCTGTCATACAGAGTGAAGTAAGTCAGAAAGAGAAAGACAAATACCGTATGCTAACACATATATATGGAATTTAAGGAAAAATAAGGTCATGAAGAACCTAGGGGTAAGACAGGAATAAAGACACAGACGTACTAGTGAATGGACTTGAGCATATGGGGAGGGGTAAGGGTAAGCTGTGACAAAGCGAAAGAGAGGCATGGACATATACACACTACCAAATGTAAGGTAGATAGCTAGTGGGAAGCAGCCGCATAGCACAGGGAGATCAGCTTGGTGCTTTATGACCACCTGGAGGGGTGGGATAGGGAGGGTGGTAGGGAGGGAGACGCAAGAGGGAAGAGATATGGGAACATATGTATATGTATAACTGATTTACTTTGTTATAAAGCAGAAACTAACACACCATTGTAAAGCAATTATACTCCAATAAAGATGTAAAAAAAAAAAAACAAAGGATGAATACTACTCTGCAAAAAGGAACACACTACACATTACAAGGTAAATGACTCTCAGCTATCACACTAAGTGAAAGAAGGCAAACAGAAAACATTGTATGACTTCATTATGACCCTAAGATCCAGCAATTCCACTTGCAGGTGTTTATCTAATGAACATGAAATCTCTATCTTGAGGAGATATACACACCCCCATTGCAGCATTATTCACAATAGCTAAGACACGCAGACAACCTAAATATCCATTGATGGGTGAATGAATAAAGGAAAACACACACACACAAACATACACACACATACACATGCACACAATGGAATATTATTTAGCCATAAAAAAGGAGATCCTGACATTTGTAATGACATAGATGAACCTTGGGGCATTATGCTGAGTGAAATAAGTAAAAGAGAAAGATAAATATTATATAACTTATATATGAAATCTAAGAGAACCAAACTCATAGAAACAGAGAGTGGATTGGTGGCCGCCAGGGGCTGGAGGGAGGACGAAGTGGGTGGTGGTGGTCAAAGGGTACAAACTTCTATTATAAGATGAATGAGTTCTGGAGATCTAATGTACAACATGGCGACCATAATTACAATACTGTATTACAATACCTGAAAGTTGCTAAGTGAACAAATCTGAAATGCTCTTACCACAGGGGAAATGGTAACTATGTGAGGCAATGGACGTATTAACAAGCCTTATTGTGGTAAGCATTTCCTAATACATATGTGTATCAAAACATCCATTGAACACCTTACACTTACTCAATGTTATATGTCAAATATATCTCAGTAAATCTGTAAAAAAAAAGGCAGGGCTATATGAGAACAAGAAGTGGATTTGTCATTGCCTGAGGCAGGGAAGGGAATAGCAGTATGAGGAAAATTATTGGATGACAAATACATAGAACTGGGCTGTGTTGATGGTTGTATAGCTCTGTAAATATACTAAAACTAATCTAACTGTACACTTAAAATGGGTCAGTTTTATGGTAGTTAAATTGTCCTTCAACAAAGCTGTTGAATTTCTTGTGATGCTTGAAACAAATAAAGAGAAAAAAGATTGAGAGAGATCTTAATCATTACTGGCCCATCTCCTCCCTCCACAGATGAGAAGTCCAAAGCTGAGGATGATGAAGTGACTTGTCCATGAAGTCACACCATGGAATCAAAACTTAAGTCTACATCTTCTAACATTACAGCCTGTGCTCAGCTCACCTCATATGTAAGGACATAGCAAACCTTTCTTCAGATACATTTAGATATACATAAGCAAATATGTTAATCTTACCTCTTTCCAGGATATGACAATAATATTAAGTGCCTTCCTTGTGTAGGGTTTCCATATTAAATCAACACACCAGGATCAAGCAACTCTGTAACATTTAGACCTCTTCTTTTAGGGTCTCTGAACTTTAGGAATGAAGTGTTCATTCATTATGAGAAGAGCATAGAAGGATATTTTGAGGTCAAGTCAATGTTGCCTCAGGGTTTATACAAATCAAATGTCTTAATAGAAAATGCAATTTCAATCTGGATTCAATGTAATAATCATAACTAAGTTAAACAGAAATAGAAAGGCAAAGTCAAGGTTAACCATTTTTATTTAGTCATTTCCAAGTGAAACTCAAGAACTGGGCAAATACAGAAAGCAAATGTTCTGGAGTGTTTTTGCAGAGTTTTTGATATTGTGGATCCTATTAAACTTTAATAGCATGCAGGAAGTTTTACTCTAGAAGTTATTATACCATCACGGACTCAGAAAGAACAAAGACTTAAATCTTGTCCTTTTCACATGTGTACTTTGGAATCAGAGTTCTTCATTTATGTCTTCACTCTGGCTGTGTAGACTTGAGCAGGACAAATGTCTCCTTTGAGGCTCCAAGTTTCTTCATGTATAAAATGTGGGCACTCTTTGAAGAATTCAGTACAAAAGTCTATTTTAAAATATAAAGTGTAATATACAGAGAAAGGAAAGACCTGTGTTTAGATTCTTCTCTATAGGGAATGCTGAAGCACCTGGGCAGCAAAATATCAATGGAAACAGGAAATTGGACCCACCCAGAAAGAGCAGCAGCAGATAGAACTGGGACTGAGTCCATTAGCTGTGAAACACTGGGCACCTTTACTAACTCATATGAGGCTCAGTGACTTCTGCTCCAAAGTAGAGTGGATAAACTTTCCTTCAAGGTTAGTTTAGAAAATGAAGTAAAGGCTATAACATATGACCCAGATCAAAATTAGGACTAAATAAATATTAGTTATTACTTTATTACCTTTGAACTTTATAATAACAAAAACAATTAGTTGTTAATGACTTAACCCATGAGAGGAATGAACTGATCTAAGCAAATACACACACATACACAGACCACCAATATATAGATGTATAAGTATAATGCATGCAGGTGTGTGTACTTATAAACATATATATATTTAAAAACTATCAATAATAAGGTTCTTTGGCCAATATTGTGTCAGGAATTCCCCAAACCCCCATCAGGTTATATGATTTAATAGAAAGAGAACTAACTAAGGCTGTTCTAATCATGGTTCTACTTTATTACAGAAAAAGTATACAACTTAAGATCAATAAAAGTGAAAAGCAAATAAAGAAGAGTCCAGGACAGACAAGGCACAAGCTTCCAGTTTTCCTTCCCAGGGGAGTTGTATAGGAAAGGCTCATTTCTCCCAGCATAATGTGTGACAACACATATGGAATGTTGTCAACCAGAAAAGCTCTCCCTAGAGAGAGTTTTACTGGGGTTGATCATGTAGGTGTGGAGTTCCCATGAGTTACTCAGTCTCCATCTAATCCAGAGGTCAAAACAAATACAGCATGGCTCAGGGTCCCACCATAAATTACATAAAGTCTCTGGTGTAGTCCAAATCCCCAGGTATACAAAGTACTGCTATCAGATAGTATATTCCAAGTACTTAGAAATTACTTCCCAAAAGTAGGTCAAAGGTCAATTTCTTTGGAACATGCAGGAATTGAACTACCCCAACCTGCAGAGTCAACCTTTACTTCACAGTTAGTCCCCCTGGCACTTGCCCTAGGCTCTTGGATCTTTTACAGAAAAAAAAAAATCATATTTGTCTGAGCATCTACATATAAAGCAGCATTTATGTAACACATATTCTAATAGCATCAGTGTGAATATGCTTAACATTTGGAGGATCCAGGGTGGTTTGAGGACAGATTTAAAGAAACAACAAATCTACCTGTATCTTCAGAGGTAAGAAAAATAAGATTTATTTATAGACACACACACACACAAAGATTTATTATAGGGAATTGGTTCATACTGTTATGGAGGCTGGTGAGTCCCAAGTTTTGCAGGGTGAGAAGACAAGCTAGTGACCCAGAAGAGACAATGGTGTGGCTGAAGCCTGAAAGTCCACAGGCTTGAACCCCAAGAAGAGCTGATGTTCCAGTCCAAGTCTGAAGGCAGGAAAGCAGCTGATGTCCCAGCTCAAAGGCTATCTGGCAAGAAAAATTTTCTCTTACTTGGGGGAGGGTCAGGCTTTTCATTCTCCTCAAGCCTTCAACTGACTGAATGAGGCCCATGTACATTATGGAGGGCAATCTGCTTTACTCAGTCTACTGATTTAAATGTTAATCTCATCCAAAAACATCCTGACAGAAATGCCTAGAATAATGTTTTATCAAATATCTGGGCACCCTGTGGCCCAGTCAGGTTGACATAAAATTAATCATCTCACCACCCTATAAAGCCATTACATACATTTCATATCACTATCCTAATTTGACTACCTATTTCTTCACCAACCTACTGCTAATTATATCTTATGACAAACTTGTGCTAAACTCTTTAGCATAGATTAGATAATGGTTAGGTATAGCTTTTCCCAGTCCAGTCATTTTACATTGGTACTGCATCCTGATGAGACTTTGACTCAATCTCCCAATACATTTGGCCATTGATATCAGTATTATCATAGGATTTGTTTGCATACAGTAGTTGGATCTTACCAACAATGCCAGTGTTACACCATACCACAGTATGGTAGTAAACGTAACCTGAAAAATAAGAGTTAAAGATACTGGTCCTTACTAACATTCCACTAAATCATTAACAATTGGTTCAGTTCATCATCATATTTTATGACAAAAATTTCTCCCAGAGCAATGTCACTTGGGTATGCAAGATTCCATTTGACATTGTCAGGTTCCAAAACCAGGGATGTTCTTGGCAAACATATAGCTTCACCCTTTTGGGTACCTGGTGTAATTGAGCTATGATACAATATCATCATTGGCTACAACCCTCTCTTGAGGCACCAAGGTAATATTGTATTTCCCTCATTGCATAAACCATTTATTCATTCTTTTCCCCACAGTTACTGTATCTCCTTCTTTACATTTGTCATTTATTTTAAGTCAAACTTTTCCATCTTTAGGAGACATGTTTGCCACTCTGCTGGTCCAGATTTCTTTCAATAACACCAGTTTAGCAAGTGCATCCCTCTCAGTCCATTCCCAGTCACGTAGGGGAGGGTTACAGAGGAACAAAACTATTAGGTTTTCTTGGCTATTAGCAATGAAGATATATTCACTGTCAACTCCAACTTTGCCAGATGAGCTAAAGGTACAATCCATTCCGTGAGGTTCTTAGAAATTCTGGCACAAAAATTTAAAGGTATGGTTACTGTTTCCTCCTTAAGAATAACCCCTGCTTCTAGTACCCACTGTTATAGCTCTGATCCCAGGACCACTGCATCAAATGGGAAAAAAAGAAAGCTGATTTGATGTGGGAAAGAATTGTATAGTTTTACCAGCATTGGCCCCCCTTCCCCCACATCCCCCAGAAAACTGGAGGACTCTATCTAGTGAAGATATAAGCACACATTCATGAGGGCTTGTCAGCCAGTCCTTTATTCCTTTATCACTCTATATGTTTTTTTGGGGGGGTCTTAACAATAAGAATATTTATTAGCTCACATGACAATATCTAGAGATAGAGTGGTTGCAACATTGGTAAATGAACTGTTTAAAAATAAGATAAGGGGCTTCCCTGGTGGTGCAGTGGTTGAGAGTCTGCCTGCTGATGCAGGGGACACAGGTTCGTGCCCCAGTCTGGGAAGATCCCACCTCCCGCGGAGAGGCTGGGCCCGTGAGCCATGGCTGCTGAGCCTGTGCGTCCGGAGCATGTGCTCCACAACAGAAGAGGTTACAAGAGTGAGAGGCCTGCATACCGCAAAAATAAATAAATAAATAAAATAAATAAAAAATAAGATAAAAGTTACATCTTTTCTGCTTTACCATCCTCAGCACTTAAACTTCTCTATTCATGATCTCAATGTAGCTGTTGCAGTTTCAGACATTTAAAAAAAATTTATTGGGGGTATAATTGATTTATAATGTTGTGTTAGTTTCAGGGTACAGCCACTGTGGAAAACAGTATGGATGTTCCTTAAAAAACTGAAAATAGAGCTACCATATCATCCAGCAATCCCACTCTTGAGCATATATACAGAGTAAACAATAATTTGAAAAGATACATGCACTCCAATGTTCATTACAGCACTATTCACAATAGTCAGGGTATAGAATCAACATAAAAGTCCATCAACAGAGAAATGGATAAAGAGGATGTGGTACATATATATACTGGGATATTACTCAGGCATCAAAAAGAACAAAATAATGTCATTTGCAGCAATATGGATAGACCTAGAGATTCTCATACTGAGTAAAGTAAGTCAGACAGAGAAAGACAAATATCATATGATAAAACTTATATTTGAATCTAAAACAAAGTGTAGAAATGAACTTATTTACAAAACCAAAATAGAGTTACAGATGTAGAAAATAAACTTATGGTTACTGGTGGGTGGAGATGGGGAGAGATAAATTGGAAGATTGGGATCAACACATACACACTACTATATATAAAATAGATAACTAATAAGGACCTACTGTATAGCACAGGGAAATCTACTCAATACTCTGTAATGGCCTTTATGGAAAAAGAATCTAAAAAAGAGCTGATATATGTATTTGTATCTTTCCTCATCTTAAATGACAAGAGTTTCTGTTTCTTACTCCAATTCTCTTTTAAACTATTATTCTGAGGATGGTCTGCAACATGATATGTCCATTGGATGTGCTGTCTCTTTGTTCATTGTTAGACACTATAGGCACTAAATTTTTTTCCTTCATTTGAAAAAATGTAACTCAGCAGTCCAAATTAATACATTATCTTCTGTTCCAGTCATTTTGTAGTATTTTGAGTATTTGCATTTACCAATAGGTAAGCAAAGCACAGTCTAGAGTAAGAGTTTATCCTCATGAAGATACATGTGTAAATTCTGAGGTGATGTGCAGTCCAATGCAGTATATTTGCCAACTATGTGAGATGTCTTCCCCCCTGGGGAATCTTCCATAGCCATCTGCAGTTTCTGTCTCTTCTGCTGGGACACAGAATGGTAGTTCTTGACATTTTAAGCCCCGTAGAATGTGAGAGGGATGTGTTGATGGTCACCCCTTCTCTACATTGTTGTAGCTCTCCACATCCTCTCATCCCATGGAAGCCAGGTGGCCACATCAAGGAGGCACATCAGGATATGCACTTGATAGTTCTAATAACCTTCCAATCCTGAAAGAGGGTTCTTCTGATGGGCACTGACATGTCCAACCTTAATGAACCAATTACATTTCCAAAGAGATTTCCAGGCTGTGCGTAACAAGGATTTAAACTGTACTCAGGCTCCTGGACCTCCTCCTAAGCCCAGTGTGTATGTCCTTGTAAATA
This sequence comes from Mesoplodon bidens, assembly GCF_964165515.1. Classification (NCBI taxonomy): domain Eukaryota; kingdom Metazoa; phylum Chordata; class Mammalia; order Artiodactyla; family Ziphiidae; genus Mesoplodon; species Mesoplodon bidens. The sequence goes on from NC_138178.1 coordinate 68,011,551, forward strand.
CTAGTTTTAGCAAGAACCCTAATAAGTCAGTTTAGCCATAATCCCACACACACACTCTAGATATCTGATGGGGTCCTGAGCCTCCACCATCCCCCAGATGATGTCTGATCACCCTGGCCTGTCTTCAGCAAAGAATCCTGTGAGGTCAGTTTAGTCAGAATCGCCCTAACCCCTGATGTTTCCTCTTAGTAATTTTCTGTCCACTGACCTCCATCCTGCTCCTTGGCTATAAATTCCAATTTGCCCAGTGCTGTATTCTGGATTGAGCCCCATCTCTCTCCCTCATTGTAAAATTCCATTGCAGTGGTCCTTATAGCTATCACAATGGTTCTGGATAAAGCCTGCCTTACCATCTTTAACAAGTATCACTGAATATATTTTTTCAACACGTATGGCTAGAATAAAATTCATCATAGGAGCCCTGTATCTCTCACCAAGATCCTTTGTGTGCACCTTTGAAATCTTTGTGTTCATTCCTGACTGACTGATTGGTGAGTCTGATTCCTAAACCATTGCTCTGGACAAATATCCACTGAAGCTGGTAAGGATAGACTTTGAATCCTAAGATTTTGAGAATGCTCTAGAAACCAGGTTAGAATCCTAGGTTTCTCTGTGTAAAGTCAGCTGAGTTAGAGTCCCAAGTTTCTCTGTTTGTAAGGGGCTGACTAGTCTCTGTAAGAAACTGAAGCTGTGTTGGAGTCTCAATTTCTCTGTTAATAAGTATAAAGGGACCATTAATTAAGAACGTGGGATGGGATAGGGAGGGTGGGAGGGAGGGAGATGCAAGAGGGAAGAGATATGGGAACATATGTATATGTATAACTGATTCACTTTTTATAAAGCAGAAACTAATGCACCATTGTAAAGCAATTATACTCCAATAAAGATGTTAAAAAAATAAAGAACATGGGAGCTTCTTGGTGGTTTGAAAACTCCCTTCTCTAACCCTTGCTGAATATATGCTCCATCAACTCTGTGCTTCCTTTCTTGTTGGCATTCATTTACTAAGGATAACTGGAAACTTCAATGGTCTCTTTGGGAAACTTATAACCTTCCCCAACTGGCTTCTCTAAAACCACTTCCTACCTTTCACAGCTGCTCCTGCTTCCTCCTTTTATTGCTTTGGTGCTTCCCTCTAGTTCCTTTGAGTCATTTGATATGTTCCCCTTCAAACCCCTACCTCCTTCATCCCTCTGTCCACCAGCCAGACATTTCCTGCCTCAGCCCCTCAGCTCCCTGCAGTCACTTGAACTTTAGACCCCCTGCCCTCCATCAAAGGCTCTCAAGGGACTAAGAACTCCCAAAAGGAACCATGTCAGGATGAAAAGAGGAAAAAGCTATTTGGAAAGAGAACTGGATGTTTTGACCATTCAGTTGGGTTTTTCAGACATCCAAAGAGTTGCTGTATCCTCAGTCACTGGCCTAAAATCTACTCCACAGCCTCCATCAGATGAAATGTCAGGACAAAAGAAAAAAATTTTAAATTTCCTCCAAAAATATTCATAAAATAATTTAGCCCTTATTACGTAACCTCAATTTATACATATGTATGTATGTATGTATGTCAAACATGTGTGATATTTCCTACCTCTGGATAGTATTACCAAATTAATTTATAAAATACCTTAAAGAAATTCTATTCAAATTGCCTTAGACATAAATGAGTACTCATAATAATTAAGTATTCCCCAAACTTTCAGAAATATAGACTCTAACTCAAATGCTTATTAATTCCTGTGATCTGGGATAATCTTTGGTAACTAAGCTAGTTTTAAAGCTCTTCATAAAATAAAAATAGGCATGTCTTCAGAATTGTCAGTGTTACATATAATTCTGGCATACAATTTATGTCACCTAGGTTTACTAGTGAAACAAGCTCATGCTATCTCTTATTAGATGTTTAAGATTATAAAACTATAAATCCAACCTAAGGACAAAATGTACAATAAAAATGAATTGTTTGATGCATGTCAAGCATGTCAGTGAAAAAAAGGGCTTTGGGGAGGGGGAAGAATTTTTAGATTCCTTGCCTCTGTGTTTTTCTTTTTTTCCCCCTGAGTTGTCAAGAAAAATAACTTAACATGATGGCTTTCATTTAATGTACCATAAATTTTCATTATTAATTCAAGCATAATTTTTCAGAGGAAGTGGATTAAATAGAAATAAGTGGGATAAAATTTCATAAATGACCTTTTAAACAATAATTACGTTTTATAACATGTTTACTTAAAAATAGCTTCAGGGCTTCCCTGGTGGTGCAGTGGTTGAGGGTCCACCTGCCAATGCAGGGGATGAAGGTTTGTGCCCCAGTCCAGGAAGATCCCACATGCCGTGGAGTGGCTGAGACCGTGAGCCATGGCTGCTGAGCCTGCGCGTCCGGAGCCTGTGCGCCACAATGGGAGAGGCCATAGCGGTGAGAAGCCTGCGTACCGCAAAAAAAAAAAAAAAAAAAAAAAAAAAAAAAAAAACCTTCAAAACTCTTTTTGATAACTTGAAATCTTAAAGCTACACTAAGTTAAGTTAAATGATGGATACTCATTGGATATTTAGATCACTTAAAAATAAGATAAGAGGGGTGAGGATGGCATCAGCCAGTTTCCATCCCAAAGGGTACCTCAGTGGTCAGAGTAGATGCTTGTGTCTCAGGCTGATGCTCTAAGACAAGCAAATGAGCCTCTTTCAAACACAGTCTGGGAACCACTTGCTGGACTGCTTCTTTTCTGGGCCCTGAGGCAGATTCAGCAAAGACATCCAGATGGGTCTGGGTGGTGTTTTGAGAGTAGCCCCTGTTGAAGCTCTTCTCTAGGAGAGGAGAGGCATGTTTTGATTGGGATCAAGATGGCGGAGGAGTAGGAAGCAGAGTTCACCTCCCTCTACAGAAACACTGAAAATACATCTACAAGTGGAACAGTTCACACAGAACAGCTATTGAGTGCTGACAGAAGATCGGCACTCAGACATCCAAAAAGACATCCAAAAAGACACACACACACAAAAACCCTCCATGTAACTGGGTAGGACAAAAGGAAAAAAAAAAAGGAAGGTATCAAGATGGGGCCAGCACTCCTGGGGAGAGAGCTGTGAAGGAGGAAAGTTTCCCGCACCTTGGGAAGGCTTCTCACCATTGGAGAAATTAGACTGGATGAAGAGGAGAGTTTTGGAGCCTAAAAAGGGGGAGAGCAGCAACAAGTCTGTAAAAGACAAAACAGAGAGTAACCTGCACAGAGGGTCGGCACCACCACCCTCTGTTCCCCAAGCTGAGACACTCCTCTGTCAGTGAGGGTGGGGTTTGGGTGCTGAAGCTCAGACTCCAAGGCTCATTCCAAGAGAAGGGACCAGGGTTAAGTGTGGAAGCAGCCTGAAGAGGTTGGGCTGTGGCAAATGAAGGTGTACTAGGAACAAGCCTGGGCCCACCAGAGCAGAAAGTTACCATTATTGGGAGGTGTGCGAGGAGAGGGGTGGAAACACCATAAAAGTTTCTTTCCCTGTGAGTGCTCCCAGGAAACAGGATACCGCCTACAGAAGCTCTGTGGGAAGATGTTAATCACTGCCACCATCTTGGGCTCCAGAAGTAGGCACTGGCCGACTCTTCCAGGCCAATGAGCAGATGCCAGACCCCACTGCTGCTGAACTGGAAGGGTGCAGACAGATCCAGTCACTAGCAATTTTGCTAGTGGGCCCCAGGACCCATCCAAGCTGACCTGGAAGGGTGCAGACAGCTTTCTGCTGGTGGGCCACAGGACATGCCCCTGTTGACCTGGAGGAGTGTGAATGGATCCAGCCTCTGGGAATTCCAACAGCAGGCTCCAAGACCTGCCTATGCTGTCCTGGGAGAGTGAGGATAGCTCTTGTTATTGAGAAGCCCACTAGTGGGTGCCAGGACCTGCTCCATATCTCAGGAGGGCACAGAAAGCTTTCATGACTAGGAAACCCATCAGTGGGTGCTGGAACATGCCCTGCTGTCACAGGAGTACATGGATAACTTCCCCCACTAGGAAATCCATCAGCAGGTGCCAGGAGCTCCCCCACTGTCCCTGGAGTGTGCAGAAACCTCTCACTACTAGGAAATTTGCCAGTGGGTGCCTGGACCTGCCCCACTGTCCTGGGAGGTGCAGATAACTCCCACTAGGAAATTCTCCCACAGGAGGGGTTGAAACCACAGCTGAGCCCCAGGGGCTGTGTAACTAATGAAGAAGAGCTAAAATCTCTCCTCACAGCTGCATGAACTGTGGAGTTACACCTCTGCTGATGACTTCCTAAATTTAGTGCCTGTGAAACATCTGAAAGGACAACAAGTGCTCTTGCAGCTGGGACGGGTCCTGCTTTAGCAGCTATGGGCTCTGTGGGCACATACCTGTGGGGTTTGGGCCAGACCAGAGTTTGAGCTGCCTCCATAGCTCCCACAGTGGGCCCAGGTGCAAGACTACTGCAGTACTGGGACTTAACCTCAGTGGACCTGCACCAGTGGCTGGGTGAAAACAATGCCTGAGAGTCACGAGGGCCAATTGCCAGCATACCCACAGTTAAGGAAGGACTGAAAGCAGTTTCAAAAACAGTATACATGGTGAGCCCACACAACAAGCAGAAGGGGACATAACAGAGTATATTCACAGGTGAACAGCTTGAAAGGAGGAAACCTTAGTGACTTCTCTCCCAGTGGGAGTGCTCCAATCTCACCTCACACCACAGATCAGAATCACAGCTAAGAGACAGATCTGGGAGCCTCTACTCCAACAATTAGCGAGCAGACCCTGCCCCTGACAGGGCAGTGACAACCACAGAGCAAAGGGGAAGCCCTGCTCAATATCCAGGGGAGGCTCTGGTCACCACAACACCAATCAAACCCACTATCAATGGGATAATGGCACAAGCCTCTAGACCAAGCTCACCCACCGGGGGGCAGACACCACTAGCAAGAGGAACTGTGAGCCTGCAGCCTGCAGAAAGAGACCACAAACACAGTAAGTCTGACAAAAGGAAACAACAAAATTATATGTTGCAGACTAAGGAGAAAGATAAAAACCTACAAGAGCAACAAAATGAAGAGGATATAAGCAACCTATCTGAAAAAGAATTCAGAGTAATGATAGTAAAGATGATCCAAGATCTCAGAAACAGAATGGAGGTACAGATCAAGAAGATACATGAAAAGTTTAACAAAGACCTAGAAGAACTAAAGAACAAACAGAGATGTACAAGAGAGTAACCAAAATGAAAAATACACTAGAATGAATCAATAGCAGAATAACTGAGGCAGAAGAATGAATAAGTGACCAGAAAGACAGAATGGTGGAAATCTGTGCCATGGGACAGACTAAAGAAAAAAGAATGAAAACAAATGAGGACAGTCTCACAGACCTCTGGGACAACATTAAATGCACAAACATTCGAATTATAGGGGTCCCAGAAGAAGAAGAATAAAATAAAGGGCCTGACAAAATATTTGAAGAGATCATAGTCAAAAACTTCCCTAACATGGGAAAGGAAATAGTGACCCAAGTCCAGGAAGCACAGAGAATCCCATATAGGATAAAACCAAGGAGGAACACACCAAGACACATATTAATCAAATTTAAAAAATTAAATACAAAGGAAATATTAAAAGCAACAAGGGAAAAACAACAAATAACATACAAGGGAATCCCCATAAGGTTACCAGCTGATTCTTCAGCAGGAACTCTGCAGGCTAGAAAGGAGTGGCAAGATATATTTAAAATGATGAAAGGGAAAAACCTATAACCAAGATTACTCACCCAGCATGGATCTCATTCAGATTGGGTGGAGAAATCAAAAGCTTACAGACAAGAAAAACTAAGAGAATTCAGCAAAAGTAAATCAGCTTTATAACAATTACTAAAGGAGTATCTCTAGGCAAGAAACACAAGAGAAGAGAACAAAAGAGGAAGGGAAGAAAAAAGACCTACAAAAACAAATCCAAAACAATTAAGAAAATGGCAATCCATAATTACCTTAAATGTAAATGGATGAAATGCTCCAACCAAAAGACATAGACAGGCTGAATGGATAGAAAAATAAGACCCATATATACACCGTCTACAAGAGATGCACTTCAGAACAAGGGAAACATATATGCTGAAAGTGAGAGGATGGAAAAAGATATTCCATACAAATGGAAATCAAAAGAAAGCTGGAGTAGCAATACTCATATCAGACAAAACAGATTTTAAAATAAAGACTGTTACAAGAGACAAGGGAGGACACTACATAATGATCAAGGGATGAATTCATGAAGAAGACATAGCAATCGTAAATATATATGCACCCAACATAGGAGTACCTCAATATATAAGGCAAATCCTAACAGCTATAAAAGGGGAAATCGACAGTAACACAATAATAGTAGGGGATGTTAACACCCCATTACACCAATGGACAGATCATCCAGGCAGAAAAATATTAAGGAAACACAAGCCTTAAATGACATATTAGACCAGATCAAATAAATTGATATTTATAGGACTTCCCATCTGAAAGCAGCAGAATACACTTACTTCTCAAGTGCACATGGAAAATTCATCAGGATAGACCATTTCTTGGGTCACAAATACAACCTCAGTAAATTTAAGAAAATTGAAATCAATAAACCATCTTTCCTGACAACAATGCTATGAGATTAGAAATCAATTACAGGAAGAAAAAAAGACTGTAAAAAACACAGACATATGGAAGCTAAACAATATGCTGCCAAATAACAAAAAGATCACTGAAGAAATCAAAGATGAATCAAAAGCTACCTAGAAACAAATAACAATTAAAATATAATGACCCAAAACTTATGGATGCAGCAAAAGCAGTTCTAAGAGGGAAGTTTATAGCAATACAATGTTACCTCAAGAAACAAGAAAAATTTCGAATAAACAACATAACCTTATACCTAAAGCAACTAAAGAAAGAAGAACAAACAAAACCAAAGCTAGTAGAAGGAAACAAATAATAAAGATGAGAGCAGAAATATATGAAATAGAAACAAAGAAAACAATAGCAAAGATCAATGAAACTAAAAGTTGGTTCTTTGAGAAGATAAATAAAATTGATAAAAATTTAGCCAGACTCATCAAGAAAAAAAGGGAGAGGACTCAAATCAATAAAATTAGAAATGAAAAAGAAGTTAAAACTGACACCACAGAAATACAAAGTATCATGAGAGATGACTAGAAGCAACTATATGCCAATAAAATGGACAACCTGGAAGAAATGGACAAATTCTTAGAAAAGTACAGCCTTCCAAGACTGAACCAGGAAGAAATAGAAAATATGAACAGACCAATCACAAGCACTGAAATTGAAACCATGATTTAAAATCTTCCAACAAACAAAAGTCAAGGAACAGATGGCCTCACAGGCAAATTCTATCAAAGGTTTAGAGAAGGTTAGAGAAGAACTAACTCCTATCCTTCTCAAACTCCTCCAAAAAATTGCAGAGGGAGGAACACTCACAAGCTCATTCTATGAAGTCACCATCATCCTGACACTAAAACCAGAAAAAGATAACACAAAAAATAAAATTACAGGCCAATATTACCGATGAACACAGACGCAAAAATCCTGAACGAGATATTAGCAAACAGAATCCAACAACACATTAAAAGGATCATACACCACGATCAAGTGGGGTTTATCCCAGGAATGCAAAGATTCGTCAATATACACAAATCAATCAACGTTACACACCATATTGACAAATTAAGGAATAAAAACCATATGATCATCTCAATAGATGCCTAAAAAGCTTTTGACAAAATTCAACACCCATTTATGATAAAAACTCTCCAGAAAATGGGCATAGAGGAACCTACCTCAACATGATAAAGGCCATATACAACAAACCCACAGCAAACATCATTCTCAATGCTGAAAATCTGAAACCATTTCCACTAAGATCAGGAACAAGACAAGGATGTCCACTCTCAACACTATTATTCAACATTGTGTTGGAAGTCCTAGCCACGGCAATCAGAGAAGAAAAAAAAGCTAAAAGGAATCCAAATTGGAAAAGAAGAAGTAAAACTGTCATTATTTGCAGATGACATGATGCTATATGTAGAAAATCCTAAAGATGCTACCAGAAAACTACTAGAGCTAATCAATGAATTTAGTAAAGTCACAGGATACAAAATTAATGCACAGAAATCTCTTGCATTTCTGTACACTAACAGCAAAATATCAGAAATAATATTTATCACTGCAATAAAAGAATAAAATACCTAGGAATAAACCTACCTACAGAGGCAAAGACCTGTATGCAGAAAACCATAAGATACTGATGAAAGTAATCAAAGATGACACAAACAGATGGAGAGATATACCATGTTCTTCGATTGCAAGAATCAATAATGTGAAAATGACTCTACTACCCAAAACAATCTACAGATTCAATGCAATCCCTATCAAATTACCAAAGGTATTTTTCACAGAATTAGAACAAAAAAAATTACAGTTTGTATGGAAAAACAAAAGACCACAAATACACAAAGCACTCTTGAGAAAGAAAAATGAAGTTGGAATCAGACTCCCTAACTTCAGACTATATTACAAAGCTACAGTAATCAAGACAGTATGGTACTGGCACAGAAACAAAAATATAGATCAATGGAACAGAATGGAAAACCCAGAGATAAATCCATGCACATATGGTCAATTAATCTATGACAAAGGAGGCAAGAATACACAATGGAGAAAAGACAACCTCTTCAATATGTGGTGCTAGGAACAGTGGACAGCTACATGTAAAAGAATAAAATTAGAACACTTGCTAACACCATATAAAAAAATAAAATCAAAACGGATTAAAGACCTAAATGTAAGGCCAGACACTATAAAACTCTTAGAGGAAAACATAAGAAAAACACTCTTTGACCTAAACCACAGCAAGATCTTTTTTGACCCATCTCCCAGAGTAATGAAAATAAAAACAAAAATAAACAAATGGAACTTAATTAAACTTAAAACTTTTGCACAGCAAAGGAAACCATTAACAAGACAAAAAGACAACTTTTAGAATGGGAGAAAATATTTGCAAATGAGACAATGGACAAAGGATTAATCTTGAAAATCTACAAAAAGCTCATGCAGCTCAATATCAAGGAAACATACAACCCAATCAAAAAATGGCCAGAAGACCTAAATAGGCATTTATCCAAAGAAGATATATAGATGGCCAACAGACACATGAAAAGATGATCAACATCGTTAATTATTAGAGAAATGCTAATCAAAACTACAACTAACACCTCACACCGGTCAGGATGGCCATCACCAAAAAATCTACAGACAATAAATGCTGGAGAGGGTGTGGAGAAAATGGAACCCTCTTGCACTGTTGGTGGGAATGTAAACTGATACAGCCACTATGGAGAACAGTATGGAGGTTCCTTAAAAAATGAAAAATAGAACTACCATATGACCCATCAATCCCACTACTGGGCATATACCTGAAGAAAACCATAATTCAAAAAGACACATACACCCCAATGCTCATTCAGCACTATCTACAATAGCCAGGATATGGAAGCAACCTAAATGTCCATCAACAGAGGAAAGGATAAGGATGATGTGGTACATATATACAATGGAATATTACTCAGCCATAATAAAGAACGAAATTGGGTCATTTGTAGAGCCATGGATGGACCAAGAGACTGTCATACAAAATGAAGTAAGTTAGAAAGAGAAAAAGGAATATCGTATATTAATGTATACACGTGGAATCTAGAAAAATGGTATAGATGATCTTATTTGTAAAGCAGAAATAGAGACACAGATATAGAGAGCAAACTTATGGTTTCCAAGGGGGGAATGGGGGCATGGGACAAATTGGGAGATTGGGATTGATATATATACACCACTATGCATAAAATAGATAACTAATGCAAACCTACTATTTAGCACAGGGAAATCTACTCAGTGTTCTGTGGTGACTTAAATGGGGAGGAAATCTAAAAAAGAGTGCATATATGCATACATATAACTGATTTGTTTTACTGTACAACAGAAACTAACACAACATTGTAAAGCAAATATACTCTATTAAAAATAAAAAAACAAATAAGATTAAATATTGAAACATGCTTGCTGAACATATTTTATTTATGTATTTTTTATACAGCATGTTCTTATTAGAACATAAGTTTATTTACTTTTGGCATATTGTTTTATATGGTACAAAAAGCTTGATATAGTTAGATATGTTAATAAACATGAAAATTGTACTATGGAAAACATGACTGTAGAAAATGATGAAATTATGTATTCACAAATTTGTTACTTTTCATAAAAGAGAATAATTGTGTGCTATACTAGAGTGATGGGTTGTTCCAGAATGGGAATGATAGAATAGTAGAACAAAAACTGACTGAGAAACCCATATATATGGAATCTAAAGAAAAAAAGTTCTGAAGAACCTAGGGACAGGACAGGAATAAAGACACAGACATAGAGAATGGACTTGAGGACATGGGGAGGGGAAAGGGTAAGCTGGGATGAAGTGAGAGAGTGGCATGGACATATATACACTACCAAATGTAAAATAGATAGCTAGTGGGAAGCAGCTGCATAGTACAGGGAGATAAGCTTAGTGCTTTATGTCCACCTAGAGGGGTGGGATAAGGAGGGTGGGAGGGAGATGCAAGAGGGAGGGGATATGGGGATGTATTTATATGTATAGCTGATTCACTCTGTTATACAGCAGAAACTAACACACCATTGTAAAGCAATTATACTCCAATAAAGATATTAAAAAAAACTGAGGGAAAAAATTGTAGAGAAATCTTGGGGAAAGACTGCTATCTTGTGTGGTCAAAGCTATTAAGATTAAATATATATGTATTTTAATGAACCTTAATATAACTAGTATACTGGTACAAAACTAGAATTTGGTTTTCTTTCTTTTTTCTTCTTTGAGAAGCAACTTTTTATTTATTAAAATCACATCAAAGAAATCCTAATGTTGGAAACTCCTCCCATGATTATCAGTTATTTTACTGACCCCTCATTTCTCTGAACAATGAAACATCAAACTAACCCTTACATGCAAATTTATATATTGACGGAGAAAACAGAAAACCTTCATTAACTGAACAAATGACCAAATGTGATTTAACACACGCATGGACCTAGAGTCTGTCATACAGAGTGAAGTAAGTCAGAAAGAGAAAAACAAATACCGTATGCTAACACATATATATGGAATCTGAGAGAGAGAAAAAAAAAAGGTCATGAAGAATCTAGGGGCAAGATGGGAATAAAGACGCAGACCTACTAGAGAATGGTTTTCTATCTCTGTAAAAATAATTGTTTTCTTAGATTATTCATCTGCTCTTAATAAGAAATCATAAAAAAGATATTTCTTTACCTTTTAAGTAACCTGCCTGGTAAACGAAGATTTTGTGCCTTAGAATAATTTCCTGTGTTCCATGTTGCCTTCATCAGGTCTTTGACTACTTAAGAAAACCGAGTATTCTCAATTGTAAAAGAGATAATTTTGTTTTTAAACAATTATGTAGCCTTCTGTATTTGTCTTTGAAATATTTTAGTGTCACTTTAGTTAAATGGTAATCAAGACCCTATTTAATCAAATGTTCAAATTTTTTGACATTTGTGAAAACTTCCCCAAATCAAATTCTAAATGCAGTCTTATTGACCTAGAACCAACTTTGAAATCTCCCAGAAATCCCCTGGAAACTCTCAAATAATTTGTCTCTCACTTTATAAAAAAGAGACTTTAAATTAATTGGGTTTATTTGGTATGTTAAATTATGTGGGGAGCATGTCAAATAAGCAGTGATGATAAGCCTTCTTTGGTTGTAAGTGCATGGATATATGTTATTAATATAGTTGTTCCACAAGATCTATAAAGTTCACAGAAATTTGTAAACATGCTTGTTGTCTGGTTATTATGTTAAAATATTGTACACCATGTAAATAACTAATTTGTGTTAAATGAATTCTCATCAGATGTTTAACCTCGACCATTTTAAGTCTTCTACCATTAACAGTTATTTTGTTATCTCACTCTGGTTCTTTTCTTAAAGCATTTACAATTAGCTACCACAGAAATGTTTCATGATGGCCTCACTTAAATAACTTGGGACCATGATTCTAGATCCATTAAGAATTTTCAGAACTAAAGAAGAAGCTGATGGGGACTTCCGGGGAAGATGGTGGAAGAGTAAGATGCAGAGATCACCTTCCTCCCCACAGATACACCAGAAATACATCTAAACGTGGAACAACACCTACTGAACACCTACTGAATGCTGGCAGAAGACCTCAGACCACCCAAAAGGCAAGAAACTCCCCACATACCTGGGTAGGGCAAAAGAAAAAAAGAATAAACAGAGACAAAAAGATAGGGATGGGACCTGCACCAGTGGGAGGGAGCCATGAAGGAGGAAAGGTTTCCACACACTAGGAAGCCCCTTTGTGGGCGGAGACTGCAGGTGGCAGAGGGGGAAAGCTTCAGAGTCATGGATGAGAGCAAAGCAACAGGGGTGCGGAGGGCAAAGTGGAGAGATTCCTGCACAGAGGATCAGTGCTGACCGGCACTCACCAGCCCGAGAGGCTTCTCTCCTCACCTGCCGGGGCGGGCGGGACTGGGAGCTGAGGCTTGGGCTTTGGTCGGAGCTCAGGGAGAGGACTGGGGTTGGTGATGTGAACACAGCCTGCAGGGGGTTAGTGTGCCACGGCTGCCAGTAGGGAGTCTGGGAAAAAGTCTGGACTTGCCCAAGAGGCAAGAGATGTTTTCTTCCCTCTTTGTTTCCTGGTGCGTGAGGAGAGGGCATTAAGAGCGCTGCTTAAAGGAGCTCCAGAGATGGGAGCAAGCTGCAGATAAAAGCGTGGACCACAGAGACAGGTGAGGGATGCTTGGGCTGCTGCTGCCACCGCCAAGAGGCTGGTGTGTGAGTGCAGGTCACTGTCCACAACCCCTTCCAGGGAGCCTGTGCAGCCCACCACTGCCGCGGTCCCAGGATCCAGGGACGGCTTCCCTGGGAGAGCGCATGGTGCACCTCGGGCTGTTGCAACGTCATGGAGGCCTCTTCCACCGCGGGCTTGCCCCGCACTCGGTACCTTTCCCTACCCCGGCCTGAGTGAGCCAGAGTCCCCAAAGTGGCTGTTCCTTTAACCCCTGTCCTGTCTGAGCGAATAACAGATGCCCTCCGGCGACCTATATGCAGAGGTGAGGCCAAATCCAAAGCTGAGACCCGGGAGCTGTGAGAACAAAGAAGAGAAAGAGAAATCTCTCCCAGCAGCCTCAGAAGCAGCGGATTAAAGCTCCACAATCAACTTGATGTACCCTGCATCTGTGGAATACATGAATAGAAAATCATCCCAAATTGACGAGGTGGACTTTGAGAACAAGATTTATGATTTTTCCCCTTTTCCTCTTTTTGTGAGTGTGTATGTGTATGCTTCTGTGTGAGATTTAGTCTGTACAGCTTTGCTTCCACCATTTGTCCTAGGGTTCTATCCGTCCATTTTTGGGTTTTTTTTTGATTGTTTGTTTTTTAATTGTTTTCCTTAATAATGATTTTTTTATTTTAATAACTTTATTTTAACTTATTTTATTTTATTTTACTTTAGCTTCTTTCATTCTTTCTTTCCTTTCTTCCCACCTTAGACAATGAATCATCACAAATTGAGGAGTTGGATTTTGAGAGCAAATTTATGATTTTTTCCCCTTTTCCTCTTTTTCTGAGTGTGTATGGGTATGCTTCTGTGTGAGATTTTGTCTGTATAGCTTTGCTTCCACCATTTGTACCAGGGTTCTATCCGTCCATTTTTTTGGTGTTATTGTTGTTTTCTTAATTTTTTCTTAATAATTACTTTTTATTTGAATAATTTTATTATATTTTATCATACTTTGTTTTATTTTACTTTATCTTCTTTCTTTCTTTTTTCCTTCCTCCCTCCCTCCCTCCTTTCTTTTTTACTTTTTTCTTTCTTTCTACTTCTACTAATTCTTTCTTTCTACTTTTTCTCCTTTTTATTCTGAGCCGTGGGTGTGAAAGGCTCTGGGTGCTGCAGCCAGGAGTCAGTGCTGTGCCTCTGAGGTGGGAGAGCCAACTTCAGGACACTAGTCCAAAAGAGACCTCCCAGCTCCACATAATATCAAATGGCAAAAATCTCCCAGAGATCTCCATCTCAACACCAGCACCCAGCTTCACTCAACGACCAGCAAGCTACAATGCTGGACACCCTATGCCAAACAACTAGCAAGACAGGAACACAACCACACCCATTAGCAGAGAGGCTGCCTAAAATCAGAATAAGTCCAGAGACAACCCAAAACACACCACAAGACATGGACCTGTCCAGCAGAAAGACAAGATCGAGCCTCACCCACAAAAACACAGGCACTAGTCCCTTAACAAGGAAGCCTACACATCCCACTGAAACAACCTTAACCACTGGGGACAGACACCAAAAACAACGGGAACTATGAACCTGCAGCCTGCAAAACGGAGACCCCAAACACAGTAAGACAAGCAAAATGAGAAGACAGAAAAACACACAGCAGATGAAGGAGCAAGATAAAAACCCACCAGACCTAACAAATGAAGAGGAAATAGGCAGTCTACCTGGAAAAGATTTCAGAATAATTATAGTAAAGATGACCCAAAATCTTGGAAATAGAATAGACAAAGTGCAAGAAACTTTTAACAAGGACCTAGAAGAACTAAAGATGAAACAAGCAATGGTGAACAACACAATAAATGAAATTAAAAATACTCTAGATGGGATCAGTAGCAGAATACAGAGGCAGGAGAACAGATAAGTGATGTGGAAGATAAAATAGTGGAAATAACCACTGCAGAGCAGAAGAAAGAAAAAAGAATGAAAAGAACTGAGGACAGTCTCAGAGACCTCTGGGACAACACGAAACACACCAACATTCGACTTATAGGGGTTCCAGAAGAAGAAGAGAAAAAGAAAGGGACTGAGAAAATATTTGAAGATATTATAGTTGGAAACTTCCCTAATATGGGAAAGGAAATAGTTAATCAAGTCCAGGAGGCACAGAGAGTCCCATACAGAATAAATCCAAGGAGAAATATGACAAGACACATACTAATAAAACTGTCAAAAACTAAATACAAATAAAACATATTAAAAGCAGCAAGGGAAAAACAACAAATAACACACAGTGGAATCCCCATAAGGTTAACAGCTGATCTTTCAGAAGAAACGTTGCAAGCCAGAAGGGACTGGCAGGACATATTTAAAGTGATGAAGGAGAAAAACCTGCAACAAAGATTACTCTACCCAGGAAGGATCTCATTCAGATTTGATGGATAACTTAAAACATTTACAGACAAGCAAAAGCTGAGAGAGCCCAGCACCAACAAACCAGCTTTACAACAAATGCTAAAGGAACTTCTCCAGGCAAGAAACACAACAGAAGGAAAAGACCTACAATAACTAACCCAAAACAATTAAGAAAATGGGAATAGGAACATACATATCGATAAATACCTTAAATGTAAATGGACTAAATGCTCCCACCAAAAGACACAGACTGGCTGAATGGATACAAAAACAAGACCCATATATATGCTGTCTACAACAGACCCACTTCAGACGTAGAGACACATACAGACTGAAAGTAAGGGGATGGAAAAAGATACTCCATGCAAATGGAAACCAAAAGAAAGATGCAGTAGCAATTCTCATATCAGACAAAATAGACTTTAAAATAAAGACTATTAGAAGAGACAAAGAAGCACACTACATAATGATCAAGGGATCGATCCAAGAAGAAGATATAAGAATTGTAAATATTTATGCACCCAACATAGGAGCACCTTAACACGTAAGGCAAATACTAACAGCCATAAAAGGGGAAATCAACAGTAACACTTTCATAGCAGTGGAATTTAACACCCCACTTTCACCAATGGACAGATCATCCAAAATGAAAGTAAATAAGGAAACACAAGCTTTAAATGATACATTAAACAAGATGGACTTAATTGATATTTATAGGACATTCCATCCAAAAAGAACAGAATACATATTTTTCTCAATTCTCAGGGAACATTCCCCAGGATAGATGATTTCTTGGGTCACAAATCAAGCCTTGGTAAATTTAGGAATATTGAAATTATATCAAGTATCTTTTCCGACCACAACACTATGAGACTAGATATCAATTACAGGAAAAGATCTGTAAAATATACAAACACGTGGAGGTTAAACAATACACTACTTAATAATGAAGTGATTGCTGAAGAAATCAAAGAGGAAATAAAAAAATACCTAGAAACAAATGACAATGGAGGCATGACAACCCAAAACCTATGGTATGAAAAAAAGCAGTTCTAAGAGGGAAGTTTATAGCAATACAATCCCACCTTAAGAAACAGGAAACATCTCGAATAAACAACCTGACTTTGCACCTAAAGCAGTTAGAGAAAGAAGAACAAAAAAAACCCCCAAAGTTAGCAGAAGGAAAGAAATCATAAAAATCAAATCAGAAATAAATGTAAAAGAAATGAAGGAAATGATAGCAAAGATGAATAAAACTAAAAGCTTGTTCTTTGAGAAGATAAACAAAATTGATAAACCATTAGCCAGACTCATCAACAAAAACAGGGAGAAGACTCAAATCAATAGAATTAGAAATGAAACAGGAGAAGTAACAACTGACACTGCAGAAATACAAAAGATCATGAGAGATTACTACAAGCAATTCTATGACAATAAAATGGACAACCTGGAAGAAGTGGACAAATTCTTAGAAACGCACAATCTGCCATGACTGAATCAGGAAGAAATAGAAAATATGAACAGACCAATCACAAGTACTGAAATTGAAACTGTGATTAAAAATCTTCCAACCAACAAAAGCCCAGAACTAGACGGCTTCACAGGCGAATTCTATCAAATATTTAGAGAAGAACTAATCTGTCTTTCTCAAACGCTTCCTAAATATAGCAGAGGGAGGAACACTCCCAAACTCATTCTATGAGACCACCATCACCTTGATACTAAAACCAGAAAAGGATGTCACAAAGAAAGAAAACTACAGGCCAATATCACTGATGAACATACATGCAAAAATCCTCAACAAAATACTAGCAAACAGAATCGAACAGCATATTAAAAGGATCATACACAATGATGAAGTGGGATTAATTCCAGGAATGCAAGGATTCTTCAATATATGTAAATCAATCAACGTGATACAGCATATTAACAAACTGAAGGAGAAAAAAAATATGATCACCTCAATAGATGCAGAGAAATCTTTTGACAAAATTCAACACCAATTTACGATAAAAACCCTGCAGAAAGTAGGCATAGAGGGAAATTTCCTCTGCATAACAAAGGTCATATATGAAAAACCCACAGCCAACATCATCCTCAATGGTTAAAACTGAAACCATTTCCACTAAGATCAGTAACAAGACAAGGTTGCCCACTCTCACCACTCTTATTGAACATAGTTTTGGAAGTTTTAGCCACAGTAATCAGAGAAGAAAAGGAAATAAAAGGAATCCAAATCGGAAAAGAAAAGTATAGCTGTCACTGTTTGCAGATGACATGATACTATACATAGAGAATCCAAAAGATGCTACCAGAAAACTACTAGAGCTAATCAATGAATTTGGTAAAGTAGCAGGATACAAAATTAATGCACAGAAATCTCTGGCATTCCTGTACACTAATGATGAAAAATCTGAAAGTGAAATCAAGAAAACACTCCCACTTACCATTGCAAAAAAAAGAATAAAGTATCTAGTAATAAACCTACCTAAGGAGACAAAAGACCTGTATGCAGAAAATTATAAGACACTGATAAAAGAAATTAAAGATGATACAAACAGATGGAGAGATATACCATGTTCTTGGATTGGAAGATTCAACATTGTGAAAGTGACTCTACTACCCAAAGCAATCTACAGATTCAATGCAATCCCTATCAAACTACCACTGGCATTTTTCACAGAACTAGAATAAAAAATTTAACAACTTGTATGGAAACACAAAAGACCCCAAATAGCCAAAGCAATCATGAGAACGAAAAACAGAGCTGGAGGAATCAGGCTCCCTGACTTCAGACTAGACTACAAAGCTACAGTAATCAAAACAGTATGGTACTGGCACAAAAGCAGAAAGATAGATCAATGGAACAGGATAGAAAGCCCAGAGATAAACCCACGCATATATGGTCACCTTTATCTTTGATCAGGGAGGCAGGAATGTACAGTGGAGAAAGGACAGCCTCTTCAATAAGTGGTGCTGGGAAAACTGGACAGGGATATGTAAAAGTATGAGATTAGATTACTCCCTAACACCATACACAAAAATAAGCTCAAAATGGATTAAAGACCTAAATGTAAGGCCAGAAACTCTCAAACTCTTAGAGGAAAACATAGGTAGAACACTCTATGACATAAATCACAGCAAGATCCTTTTGGACCCACCTCCTAGAGAAATGTACATAAAAACAAAAATAAACAATGAGACCTAATGAAACTTCAAAGCTTTTGCACAGCAAAGGAAACCATAATCAAAACCAAAAGACAACCCTCAGAATGGGAGAAAATATTTGCAAATGAAGCAACTGACAAAGGATTAATCTCCAAAATTTATAAGCAGCTCATGCATCTCAATAACAAAAAAACAAACAAACCATTCCCAAAATAGGCAGAAGACCTAAATAGACATTTCTCCAGAGAAGATATACAGACTGTCAACAAACACATGAAAGAATGCTCAACATCATTATTCATTAGAGAAATGGAAATCAAAACTACAATGTGATATCATCTCACACCAGTCAGAATGGCTATCATTAAAAAAACTAGAAAGAATAAATGCTGGAGAAGGTGTGGAGAAAAGGGAACAGTCTTGCACTGCTGGTGGGAATGTGAATTGTTATAGCCACTATGGAGAACAGTATGGAGGTTCCTTAAAAACTACAAATAGAACTACCATATGACCCAGCAGTCCCACTACTGTGCATATACCCTGAGAAAACCAGAATTCAAAAAGAGTCATGTACCAAAATGTTCATTGCAGCTCTATTTACAATAGCCTGGAGATGGAAACAAGCTAAGTGTCCGTCATCGGATGAATGGATAAAGAATATCTGGCCCATCTATACAATGGAATATTACTCAGCCATAAAAAGAAACAAAATTGAGCTATTTGTAATGAGGTGGATAGACCTAGAGTCTGTCATACAGAGTGAAGTAAGTCAGAAAGAGAAAGACAAATACAGTATGCTAACACATATATATGGAATTTAAAACAAAAAAATGTCATGAAGAACCTAGGGGTAAAACAGGAATAAAGACACAGACCTACTTGAGAATGGACTTGATGATATAGGGAGGAGGACGGGTAAGCTGTGACAAAGCGAGAGAGAGGCATGGACATATATACACTACCAAACGTAAGGTAGATAGCTAGTGGGAAGCAGCCGCATAGCACAGGGAGATCAGCTCAGTGCTTTGTGACCGCCTGGAGGGGTGGGTTAGGGAGGGTTGAAGGGAGGGAGATGCAAGAGGGAAGGGATATGGGAACAGATGTATATGTATAACTGATTCACTTTGTTATAAAGCAGAAACTATCACAACATTGTGAAGCAATTATACTCCAATAAAGTTGTAAAAAAAAAGTTTAAAAAAGTAATAAAATTAAAAAAAAGAAGAAGCTGATGGATTTATAAAACTGCCAACTCAAGGTCAAGGAGAACAAAAATTAATCACAGGGACGTGAATGAACTGATGAGGATGATTATAATATGTTTTATGATTCTTTGTTTAAGCATTGCTAGTTCTTTAATGTTTTGTTCCCCAGATTTAAGGAAATTTTGTCTCTTTTCTATAAAATTTTTAATAACTTACAGCAATTTGGTAAACTATATCTTTGTGAACAAAGATGAAGCAATTATTCTTTCTCTCTGCTTGACCTCTCTAGAATACAGAAACTCTCCATGAGTATTCTTATTTCCATGGCAATATATTTATTTGAATAAGCTCAATAAGAATTTGTTCTCCTTGTAACATGACACAATTGGAAACATTGGTTGTTATATTATCAAGGCTTTGACTGGAATGTCATATTTCAGAATGATGTGCATGGAATTAGATATGACCTGAGAGCTTTCAGGAACTAAGGTTGACTTTATGAAGCCATTGTTAATAGAAATGTTTTGGAGAAACCCACTTGGTATCTTCCTTACAGGGTTCCCAGCAGCTTTGTCTGGTAAGTAAAGAAGATAAGTCCTGGCAGACTCAGGAACATCAGGATATGTTTTTGGACCTCAAAATGAGAGAAATTCACCCAAATCTATTAAAAAAAATACAGGTTTAGTCTATTGCCAATTTCTTGGCTTGACTTCCCAGTTTCAAGAGGATCTGAAAAGTCTAAACTTACATTCCTTATGAAAATATCCAGCAAAGCAAATTCAAGAGACCTTTGGGATGACTCACTATTCTTTCTGTGCTTATGTAAATATCCAGGCCAAGTATAATGAGACTTTTTGCAAACAAATTAGTCTTATTTTGATTATCTTTGACATAAATGGGAATGAGTGTAGAGGGGAAAATTCTGTTTCAATGGAAACTGCAGTACACCTTTGTTGGTATTAAATTCTAGTCTCATTCATTGTCTTTAAAGTTTCGTTACCTACATGTAACTGGACTGAGTTCTGAATTCTTGTAGTTTCTTCCAATGTGTGGCTGTAATTCTCCAAACTAATGTTTGCATTTTTTCACTTCTGACTTAAAATTATTGAGAACTAAAACTTCCCTTGTCCTGAAGTCCTGAAAGCTGAATCTGGATGACTTGACATAAATTTCAAAGAAATCACAACAGCTCATGTATGGGCAAACTTTATGTGTTCTCCTGTGTGGGTCAATAAGAAAGTTCACCAGAATAGTTAGAAACTGGGTTTCTCACTAATTAATCTTTGTTCTTCTTTTATTTTCATAGAAACACACCTCATTAAATGCATGATGGCTAGCACCATTCGGCATACACCCTTTACTACCAAGTCTCAACAGGCGATCCAGCTGGTCCTTAATAACAGACGGCAACTGACAAGAAGTAGCCTTACCTTGTTCAAAGGAAAGAAGAATGTCTTCTCTCCTGGAACAAGAGGGGGCCTGGCCAAGATTCGAACTGTAGTCAGGCTCCTGGACTTTCCCTTAAGCCCATTGTGCACGTCCTTGTAACAGCCAGTTTTAACAAGAACCTCACTAAGTTGAGTTTAGCCAGAATTACCCCCTCTAGATATCTGGTGAGGTTCTGAGCCTCCACCTTCACCCCTGGCATGTCTTCAGTAAGGAATCCTGTTAGGTCAGTTTAGCCAGAATGTCCCTAACCCTTGATGTTTCCTCTTAGTAATTTTCCATCCACTGATCCCCATCCTGCTCCTTGGCTATAAATTGCCACTGGTGCTGGCTGTATTCAGAGTTGAGCCCCATCTCTCTCCCTCACTGTGAAATCCCATTGCAGTGGTCCCTATTCCTGGTGTGACGGTTCTAAATAGTCTTCTTACCATCTTTAACCAGTGTCATTGATTTTTTTCTTAACATATCCCATATGAACATCTTTTTATGTTCCAGTTTTCCAGTGCCCATAATAACCATTTGGTTAGGCCATTGCCAATGAGTCTGTAGAAACACAAACATAGGGGTGCTTATTATGGCTCATTTCTTCCATCACTGCAAGAAAAAACAGTGTGCAATTCATCCCTGGGCTGATATGTCTTATCATCTTCAATCAGAAGACTTCCATCAGTCATTTTGAGGTGGTTCTCTATAAAGGATGCTGTCCATCCTTATTGGAGCTGTTAACCACAAACTAAATATCTTTTTGGACAGTTGGGAGCAGTGTACAGGGAGCTGAAATCTGGCAGCTTGTCAGATGTTTCAAAGTCAGCCCAGGGGAACAGAGGCTACCTGTATGTGGATATAATGAGTACCTCCTTGAATTTCCCTATTAGCATGTTAATGTACAAACCATTTCCATTTTGCTATGGAACACTTCTGGATATTGTCTTTCTTATTAGAGTGTTGATCTGACATCACTCAAGGCATTATAAGTATTTCAGATTTGAAGATTATTTTATGCCCTTCACTTAAACCTTTTACTGCTCAATGTCAATCCTACAGACTAGGCAGTTGGTAAAATGATTAGGCAGGTGTGACCAAAGGAAATGTAGCTGAGTCTGTACTGTTGAGTTCTCTTCTTTAAGTGGTTATCTGCCATGTACCAGTCTCCCTCTGTGCTTGGTTCTAGTTCACCTCTGTGTCCTGAGTGTCTCCTGAAAGCTTACCACTATGCAGTATTCATTTAATCTATATTCATTTAATTAGGATTTAAAAAATCAATGCAGTAACTTACCATTAAATTTGTCAGGTCATGTGGATGTCACATCAGGGAAAGTTGCACCACAGCCTGGAGCTGCTACAAAGTTCTCTCTTGTTCTGAGTCCAACCCAAACCTCTCAGCCTTTCAAGTTACCCAACATATGAGTGACAGCAGAATTGCCAAGTGTACACTTCCAAAATCCAAAGACATTCACCAAGGGATGTGCCTCTTTCCTTCTTTCTTTCTTTCTTTTTAAATGTAATCATCAGTTTTACTGGTATAAAGGATATGCAAAGCATAATTTACAAATAATAAAAATATAAACAACATTCCTTCTTGTAAATACCATATAGCCAATTGATTCTCCCTAGAATGCTTTTGCAGACTTATGCCAAACTCTTATACCCAAAGTCAAGCTATGGTTTGTGCCTCTTTCTTAATGACATATTTACCATTGCACCATTAATGCATACAATAATCTGTCCTTTACCTTGCAGGACATATCCTAGCGTAATCTATACTAACAGTTGTTAAAAGGTTGACAACTGGGAGTCCTTGAGATCATTTTAGTGTGGGGTGAGGTCAAAATAATTCCATAATATTAATAAGATATTATTTGCCTTTTAAACTGTTTGACATTTGTACTGATTGGGCAAAAGTATGGTGGGTAAAAACTGCTGATGCCTAAACATGAATTAATACTGTGGCACCAAATGCACCAGTACAATGTATTTTTCAACATCATGCATTTGTAGGAAAAAAAAATTGAAGTCATTTAGGAATTCCATTGATAAAGCAGTAAAAATTATTAATTGTATTAAATTTTAGCCTTTCCATGCATATCTTTTAACTACTTTATGTGAAGAAGTTGGAAATCTACATGAAGAGGTTCTGCTACATTTTCAAGGATGGTTGTCTAGTGGAAAAACACTAGTATGACTGGTTGAATTGTAAACTATACTGCTTTTCTTCATAGGACACCATTTTAAACTGAGTGACAGGTAAACTGCAGTTATTCAGACATGTTTGCATATTTATCCATTTTTTCCCAAAAAATGACAAAGAGAGCAAGAACCTTCAAAAAAAAAACTACTGATAGTATCTGTTTCCAATGGTAAAATGAGGCCTTTCAAGAAAAAAATAGAATTTTGATAGCTTTTTAATACTTAAAGGCTTTTCTTGGACTTCCCTGGTGGCAAAGTGGTTAAGAATCTGCCTGCAAATGCAGGGGACATGGGTTCAATCCCTGGTCCAGGAAGATCCCACGTGCCACAGAGCAACTAAGCCCATGTGCCACACTACTGAGCCTGTGCTCTAGAGCCCTCGAGCCAAAACTACTAAGCCTGTGCACCAAAACTACTGAAGCCTGTGTGCCCATGCTCTGCTACAAGAGAAGCCACCACAGTGAGAACCCATGCACTGCAACAAAGAGTAGCCCCACTTGCCACAGCTAGAGAAAGCCCTCACATAGCAACAAAGACTCAAAGCAGCCCCCCAAAATATATATACATACTTAAAGATTTTTCTGATGAGAATGGTGGTGATGTTAACAAAAGTGATCTTTTGATAGTTCACAATAAAATATATCAACATTTGAAAGAGGTGCATGACTCAGGGAACAAACATTTTCCAAGCAATTAATGCATGATGTTACAAAACTGTGCTGTCCAATATGGTAACCACTAGTTGCATGTGGCTATTTAAATTTAAATCTTAATTGTGGTGAAATAAAATTAAATATTTAGTTCTTTAATCTCACTACCCAGATTTCAAGTGCTCATAGCCACACTTAAAAATAACTACCTGGGCTTCCCTGGTGGCGCAGTGGTTGAGAGTCTGCCTGCCGATGCAGGGGACATGGGTTCGTGCCCCGGTCTGGGATGATCCCACATGCCATAGAGCGACTGGGCCTGTGAGCAATGGCTGCTGAGCCTGCGTGTCCAGAGCCTGTGCTCTGCAACGGGAGAGGCCACAACAGTGAGAGGCCCGTGTACAGCAAAAAAATAAATTAATTAATTAAATAAAAATAAATAAAAATAACTACCACTTATTGAGTGTTGGTGGCTGCCATAGACTGAATGTTGGTGTCCTCCCACAAATTCATGTATTCCAACTTAATCCCTGACATGTTGGTATTTTTTGAGGTGGGGCCTTTGGGAGATAATTATGTCATAAGGGCAGAGCCCTCATGAATGGGATTAGAACACTTATAAAAGAGACTGCAGAAAGATCCCTCACCCCTTCCACCCTTTGTGCACACTTGGAAATGACAGCTATCTATAAACCAGGAATCTCTCACCAGACACCAAATCTCCTGAAGCCTTGATCTTGGACTCCCAGTCTAGAACCATGAGAAATACATATCTGTTGCTTATAAGCTACTGAGTCTTTGGTATTCTGTGAGAGAAGATCAAATGGACTAAACAGTGGTGTATCAGAGAAGAATATTCACACATCTACTTCTACAGGCAATGTGTTGCACTACGTTGTTTTGGTTGAGGTATATGAAGAAAACCTGAAAAACCTAATGAAATATTTTCCTTTTATCAACTATATATCTGTGTGAGTACAGATTTTCTTCATGTCCCTCAATCAAAACAAAATAGTGCAACACATTGAATGTAGATGCAGATATGAGAATCTAGATGTGTACTATAAAGTGAGACATGAAGAGATTTAAAAACATAAATCCAGTATCAGTTTTCTAACTAAATTTTTTGAAAATATAGCTATTTTCATGAAAATATTTTAACACATAATGGGTTTATTATTTTTACTTTTTTAATGAACAAATACATAACTTTAAATTTTCTCAATTTAAATTTGTCATTGGTAAATAATGACAGATTTAGCTCACATAAACAAAAATCCTTTTGGATACTCAAAAATTTTAAGTGTGTATAGAGGGTTCCTAATATCAAGAAGTATGAGAACCATTGTTCTACACTATTGGATCCCTAAAAAGTTCACTGAAGTGGTTTACCTACTTCTCTATCACATATGTGTATTACTAAGCATCCAGATCACCTGTCTTAGTCAAAAAGGGACAAGCTTTGAGGGAGATCTTCCATGGAACTAAGCCCTTAATATCAAAGAGGATTATAGAATTCAAGAATAGTAGTGTGAACACAACCATAATAGGCAAAGTCCGTGTAATTATCATAAGAGGTACTGCACTTTGGGTTGATTTTTATAATTAATAATTCATTCTGGAGAGACCTTCAAGATGGCAGAAGAGTAGGACATGGAGATCACCTTCCTCCCCACAAATACATCAGAAATACTTCTACATTTGGAACAACTCCTTCAGAACACATACTGAATGCTGGCAGAAGAACTTAGACTTCCCAAAAGACAAGAAGATCCCCATGTACCTGGGTAGGGCAAAAGAAAAAACAGAGACAAAAGAATAGGGATGAGACCTGCACCTCTGGGAGGGAGCTGTGAAGAAGGAAAAGTTTCCACACACTAGGGAGCCCCATCACTGGCAGGGAGAGGGGGTGGGTGGTGGGGAAGCTTCAGAGCCATGGAGGAGAGTGCAGCAACAGTGGTGCAGAGGGCAAAGTGGAGAGACTCCTGCACAGAGGATTGGTGCCAACCAGACTCACCCACTGGAGCAGGTGGGGGCTGGGAGCTGAGGCTCGGGCTTCAGAAATCAGACCCCAGGGAGAGGACTAGTGTTGGCTGTGTGAAGACAGGCTGAAGGGGGCTAGTGTGACACAGCTAGCTGGGAGGGAGTCTGGGAAAAAGTCTGGACCTGCTGGAGAGGCAAGAGACCATTGTTTTGGGGTGCTCAAGGAGAAGGGATTCCTACTCCGTGTGCCCACAGAAGGCAGAGAACTGCCTAAATGAGCTCCAGAGATGGGCGTGAGCTATGGCTATCAGTTTTAACCCCAGAGAGAAGCATGAACTGCTAACGCTGTGGCTGCTGCCACCAAGAATCCTATGTTCAAGCACAGGACACTACCTAACGCCCACCCACCCCCCACCCTGGGAGCCTGTGCAGTACACCTCTGCCAGGGTTCCATGATCCAGGGACAATTTCCCATGGAGAACACATAGTGCACATCAGGGTGTTGCAAAGTCATACTGGCCTCTGTTGCCACAGGCTCCCCTTGCATTCCACTTATGACTACCGTCCCCTTCCCTCTCACTGGCCTGAGTGAGCAAGACAGCCCTAATCATTTGCAGCTTTAACCCCCTCCTGTCTGGGTGAGAAACAGTTGCCTGAGGGCAGCCTACAAAGAGGCAGGGCCAAAACTAAAGTTGAACCCCAGGAGCTGTGTGAACAAAGAAGAAAAAGGGAAAATTTCTCCATACAGCCTCAGGAGCAGCAGAATAAATCGCCACAATCAACTTGATAATCACTGCATCTGTGGAATACCTGAATAGACAACGAATGTTCACAAAATTGAGATGGTGGACTTTGGGAGCTACTGTAGACTTGGGGTTTGCTTTCTGCAACTGATATGTTTTTGGTTTTATGCTAGTCTTAGTTTAGTTTTTAGTGCTTGTTATCATTAGTGTATTTGATAATTGGTTTGGTTGCTCTCTTCCATTTTTCATTTCTTTATATATATTTTTTATTTTATTATTTTTTTCATTTGTTCTCTTTTTGAGACTGTGAATGTGCATGTTTCTTTGTGTGATTTTGTCTGTTTATTTTTGATTTTACCATTTGGTTTGGGATTATATCTTATGGAGTTTGTTTTCTTTCTTTTCTTCCAAGCCGTGTGGCTGGCAGGGTTTTGGTGCTCCGGCAGGGTGTTGGGCCTGAGCTTCCAAGGTGGGAGAGCCGAGTCCAGGACATTGCATCACCAGACACCTCCTGGTCCCAAGTAATATCAATTGGCAAGAGCTCTCCCAGAGATCTCCATCTCAACATGAAGACCAAGCTCCACGGAATGGCCAGCAAGCTTCAGTGCTGGATGCCCCAGGCCAAACAACTACCAGCACAGGAACACAACCCTACCCATTAGCTAAAAGGCTGCCTTAGGTCATAATAAGTTCAAAGACACCCCAAAAAACACCACAGGATGTGGCCCAGCC
The DNA here is from genome assembly GCF_964165515.1 of Mesoplodon bidens. Lineage (NCBI taxonomy): Eukaryota > Metazoa > Chordata > Mammalia > Artiodactyla > Ziphiidae > Mesoplodon > Mesoplodon bidens. The sequence goes on from NC_138178.1 coordinate 68,038,947, forward strand.
CACCAGAAGGGAAAGATCCAGCCCCACCCAACAGAGCAGAGGCACCACTCCCCTCCACCAGGAAGCCTACACAAGCCACTGAACCAACCTCACTCACTGGGAGCAGACAGCAAAAATAACGGGAAATACAAACCTGCAGCCTGTGAAAAGGAGACACCAAACACAGTACACTCAAGAAAATGAGAAGACAGAGAAGTATGCAGCCGATGAAGGAGCAAGGTAAAAACTCACCAGACCAAACAAATACAAGAGGAAATAGGCAGTCTACCTGAAAAAGAATTCAGAAAAATGACAGTAAAAATGATCCAAAATCTGAGAAATAGAATGGAGAAAATACAAGAAACATTGAAAAAGGACCTAGAAGAACTAAAAAGCAAACAATGAGGAACAATACAATAAATGAAATTAAAAATACTCTAGGAGGAATCAAGAGCAGAAGAATGGATAAGTGACCTGGAAGACAAAATGGTGGAATTAACTGCCACAGAGCAGAATAAACAAAAAGGAATGAAAAAAATTAAGGACAGTCTCAGAGAACTCTGGGACAACATTAAATGCACCAACGTTCAAATTATAGGGTTCCCAGAAGAAGAAGAGAAAAAGAAAGGGTCTGAGAAAATATTTGAAGAGATTATAATTGAAAACTTCAGGAAAGGAAAGGAAAAGGAAAACAAATAGTCAGTCAATCCAGGAAGCACAGGGAGTCACATACAATATAAATCCAAGGAAAACATGCAAAAACATATATTAATCAAATTATAAAAAATTAAATACAGATAAAAAATATTAAAAGCAGCAAGAGAAAAGCAACAAATAGCATACAAGGGAATCCCCATAAGGTTAACAGCTGATCTTTCAGCAGAAACTCTGAAAGCTAGAAGGGAGTGGAAGGACATATTTAAAGTGATGAAAGGGGAAAACCTGCAATCAAAATGACTCTAACCAGCAAGGATCTCATTCAGATTTGATGGAGAAATTAAAACCTTTACAGACAAGCAAAAGTTAAGAGAATTCAGCACCACCAAACAAGCTTTACAACAAATGCTAAAGGAACTTCTCTAGCCAGGAAACACAAGAGAAGGAAGAGGCCTACATAAACATCCCAAGACAATTAAGAAAATGGTAGTAGGAACATACATATTGATAATTACGTTAAATATAAAAGGATTAAATGCTCCAGCTGAAAGATGTAGACTGGTTGAATAGATACAAAAACAAGATCCATATAGATGCTGTCTACAAGAGACCCACTTCAGACCTAGGGACACATACAGACTGAAAGTGAGGGGATGGGAAAAGATATTCCATGCAAATGGAAAGCACAAAAAAGTTGGAGTAGCAATACTCAGATCAGAGAAAATAGACTTTAAAATAAGGACTATTACAAGAGACAAAGAAGGACATTGAATAATGATCAATGGATCAATCTAAGAAAAAGGTATAACAATTGTCAATATTTATGCACCCAACATAGGAACACCTCAATACATAAGGCAAATGCTAACAGCCATAAAAGGGGAAATTTAGAGTAACACAGTAATAGTAGGGGACTTTAACAACCCACTTTCAAAATGAACAGATCATCCAAAATGAAAATAAGTAAGGAAACAAAACTTTAAATGACACATTAGACCAGATGGACTTAATTGATGTTTATAGGACATTCCATCCAAAAACAACAGAATACACTTTCTTCTCAAGTGCTCATGGAACATTCTCCAGGATAGATTAAAGGTTGATTCATAAATCAACCCTCTGGACAGTTAAGAATATTGAAATCATAAGTATCTTTTCAGACCACAATACAATAAGACTAGATATCAATTACAGGAAAAAACTGTAAAAAATGCAAACAAATGGAGTTTAAACAATACACTACTAAATAACCAAGAGGTCACTGAAGCAATCAAAGAGGAAATTTAAAAAATACCTAGAAACAAATGACAATGAAAACACGATGACCCAAAAACTATGGGATGAGACAAAAGTATATCTAAGAGTGAAGTTTATAGCAATCAAATCCTACCTCAAGAAACAGGAAAAATCTCAAATAAACAACCTAAACTTATACCTAAAGCAATTAGAGAATGCAAACAAAGCAAAACCAAACAAAAATGCACAAAGTTAGCAGAAGAAAAGAAATCATAAAGATCAGAAAGAAATGAAAAAAAATGGGAGGAAACAACAGAAAAGATCAAGAAAACTAAAAGCTGGTTCTTTGAGAAGATAAGCAAAATCGACAAACCATTAGCGAGGATATCAAGAAAGAAAAAAGAGAGAAGACTCAAATCAAGAGAATAAGAAATGAAAAAGGACAAGTAAAAACACACTGCAGAAATACAAAGGACCATGAGAGACTACTATAAGCAACTATATGCCAATAAAATGGACAATCCGGAAGAAATTGACAAATTCTTAGAAAAGTACAACCTTCCAAGACTGGACCAAGAAGAAATAGAAAATATGAACAGACTAATCACAAGCCCTGAAATAGAAACTGTGAATAACAATCTTCCAACAAACAGAAGCCCAGGACCAGATGGCTTCACAGGTGAATTCTATGAAACATTTAGAGAAGACCTAACACCTATCCTTCTCAAACTCTTCCAAAATATAGCAGAGGGAGCAAAATTCCCCAACTCCTTCTATGAGGCAAGCATCATGCTGATACCAAAATCAGGCAAGGATATCACAAAAAAAGAAAACTACAGCCACTATCACTGATGAACATAGATGCAAAAAACCTCAACAAAATACTAGCCAAAAGAATCCAACAGCACATTAGAATGATAATACAAGATGATCAAGTGGAGTTTATCACAGGAATGCAAGGATTTTAAAATATACACAAATTAATCAATGTGACATACCATATTAAAAAATTAAGGAATAAAAACCATATGACAACCTCAATAGAAACAGGAAAAGTTTTCAACAAAATTCAAAACCCATTTATGAATAAAACTCTCCAAAAAGTGGGCATAGAGGGAAAGTACCTCAACATAATAAAGGCCACATATGACAAACCCATGGCCAACATTGTTCTCAATGGTGAAAAAGTGCAAAAATTTCCTCTAAGATTAGGAAAAAGACAAGGGTGTCCACTCTTGCCACTATTATTCAACATAGTTTTGGAAGTCCTAGCCACAGAAATAAGAGAAGAAAAAGAAATAGAAGAAATCCAAATCAGAAAAGAATAAGTAAAATTGTCACTGTGTGCAGATGACATGATACTATACATAGAGAATCCTAAACATGTTACCAGAAAACTACTACACCTAATCAATGAATTTGGTAAAGTATCAGGATACAAAATTAATGCACAGAAATCTTTTGCATTCCTATACACTAACAACAAAAAATCTGAAAGAGAAATTAAGGAAAATCTCGGATTTACCAATGCAATGAAAAAAGAATAAAATGCCTAGAAATAACCTTACCTAAGGAGGCAAAAGACCTGTATGCAGAAAACTATAAGACACTGATGAAAGAAATCAAAGATGATACAGAGGGAAAGATATACCATGTTCTTGGATTGGAAGAATCAACATTGTGAAAATAACCTACTACCCAAAGCAATCTACAGATTCAATGCAATCCCTATCAAACTAACTATGGCATTTTTCACAGAACTAGAAAAAATTTTTACAATTTGTATGGAAACACAAAAGACCCCGAATAGCCAAGGAAATTTTCAGAAAAAAAATCGGAGTTGGAGGAATGAGGCTCCCTGACTTCAGACTATACTACAAAGCTACAGTAATCCAGACAGCATGGTACTGGCACAGAAACAGAAATATAGATCAATGGAACAGGATAGAAAGCCCAGAGATAAACCCATGATATATGGTCACTGTATCTTTGACAAAGGAGGCAAGAATATACAATGGAGAAAGACAGCCTCTTCAATAAGTTGTGCTGGGAAAACTGGAGACCCATAGGTAAAAGAATGAAATTAGAACACTTGATAACACCATACAAAAAATAAGCTCAAAATGGATTAAAGACCTAAATGTAAGGCCAGACACTATCAAACTCTTAGGGGAAAATATAGGCAGAAAACTCTATGACATAAATCACAGCAAGATCCATTTTGACCCACCTACTAGAGTAATGGAAACAAAAACAAAAAAAAATGGGACCTAATAAAACTTAGAAGCTTTTTCACAGGAGGAGAAACCATAAATAAGATGAAAATACAACCCGCAGAATGGGAGAAGTTATTTGCAAATGAAGCAACTGACAAAGGATTAATCTCCAAAATATACAAGTAGCTAATGCAGCTCAATATCAAAAAAAACCCAAATAACCCAATCCAAAAATGGGAGGAAGGCCTAAATAGACATTTCTCAAAAGAAGATATACAAATTGCCAAAAAACACATGAAAGGATGCTCAAAATCACTAATCATTAGAGAAATGCAAATCAAAACAACAATGAGGTATGACCTCACACTAATCACAATGGCTATCATCAAGAGTTTGCTAATAGATTCCTGCTTTCTCTTTAGTATATTTAGATGCCACACAGTTTCCAGGCTAAGCCCAATTTGTTCTTTCTCCAAATCACTTTTCTTTGACTGAGCCCATGAGAGCAGGTCTTTTGGTCTGTTTTTTTCATTATTCTATCTGGTTCCTAGAATATTGCCTGATACAGGTGAGATGGAGGATAAATATTTGTTAAATATTCAACATAAAAAAATAACCTACAAACAGTAAGTGCCAGAGAGGTTGTGGAGAAAAGGAAAACCTCTTGCACTGTTGGTGGGAATGTAACTTGACAGAGCCACTATGGAGAACAGTATGGAGGTTCCTGAAAAAACTAAAAAAGAGCTACCATATGACCCAACAATCCCGTTACTGGGCATATACATGGAGAAAACCATAATTCAAAATGACAAATGCACACAATGTTCATTGCAGCACTATTTACGGTAGACAGGTCATGGAAGCAACCTAGATGGCCATCAACAGATGAATGGATAAAGAAAATGTGGGTGGAGATTCAAGATGGTGGAAGAGTAAGACGTGGAGATCACCTACCTCCCCACAAATACATCAGAAATACATCTACATGTGGAACAACTCCTACAGAACACCTGCTGAATGCTGGCAGAAGACCTCAGACTTCCCAAAAAGTAAGAAACTCCCCAGGTATCTGGGTAAGGCAAAAGAAAAAAGAAAAAACAGAGACAAAATAGTTGGGATGGGACTTGCACCAGTGGGAAGGAGCTGTGAAGGAGAAAACGTTTCTACACACTAGGAAGCCCCTTCACGGGCAGAGACTGCGGATGGCAGAGGGGGGAAGCTTCGGAGACACAGAGGAGGGTGCAGCCACAGGGGAGTGCAGGGCAAGCAGAGAGATTCACGCACAGAGGAACAGTGTCGACCAGAACTCACCAGCCCAAGAGGCTTGTCTGCTCCCCCGCCAGGGCAGGTCAGGGCTGGGAGCTGAGGCTCAGGCTTCAGAGTTTGGATCCCAGGGAGAGGACTGGGGTTGGCTGCAAGAACATAGCCTGAAGGAGGCTAGTGCACCACAGCCACCAAGGAGGGAGTTGGGAAAAAGTCTGGAGCTGCCGAAGAGGCAAGAGACATTTTCTTCCTTCTTTGTATCTTGGTGCACGAGAGGGGATTAAGAGCGCCACTTAAAGGAGCTCCAGAGAAGGGCACGAGCTGTGGCTATCAGTGCAGACCACAGAGATGGGCATGAGACGCTAAGGCTGCTGCTGCAGCCACCAAGAAGCCTGTGTGCAAGCACAGGTCACTATCCACACCTCCCCTCCCAAGAGCCTGTGCAGCCCACCACTGCCAGTGTCCCGTAATACAGGGACAACTTCCCTGGGAGAACACAGGGCAAGCCTCAGGCTGGTGCAATGTCACACCAGCCTCTGCTGCCACAGGCTTGCCCTGCATTCCATACCCCTCCCTCCCCCAGACCTGAGTGAGCCAGTGCATATGAATCAGATGCCCCTTTAAACCCATCCTGTCTGAGCGAAGAACAGATGCCTTCAGGACACCTATACACAGAGGTGGGGCCAAATCCAAAACTGAACCCCAGGAGCTCTGCAAACAAAGAAGAGAAAGGGAAATCTCTCCCAGCAGCCTCAGGAGCAGTGGATTAATTTTCCACAATCAACTTGATGTACCCTGCATCTGTAGAATACATGAATTGACAATGAATCATCACAAATTGAGGTGGTGGACTTTGGGAGCAATGATATATATATATTTTTCTCTTTTTGTGAGTGTGTATGTGTACGCTTCTGTGTGTGATTTTGTCTGTATGGCTTTGCTTTTACCATTTGTCCTAGAGTTCTACCTTTCCGTTTTTTTTATTTGTTTTGTTTTGATATTTTGGGTTCTTTTAGTATAGATTTCAGCACTTGCTATCATTGGTGGATTTGTTTTTTGGTTTGGTTGCTCTCTTCTTTCTTTCTTTCTTTTTATATTACTTAAAAATTTTTTAAATAATTATTTTAATTATTTTATTTCATTTATCTCTGTCTTTATTTCTCCCTTTTATTCTGAGTTGTGTGGATAACAGGCTATCGTGCACCAGCCAGGCGTCAGGGCTGTGCCTCTGATGGGGGAGAGCCAAGTTCAGGACGTTGGTCCACCAGAGACCTCACAGCTCCACGTAATATCACAAGGCAAAAAGCTCCCGGAGATCTCCATCTCAATGACAAGACCCAGCTCCACTCAACGACCAGAAAGCTACAGTGCTGGACACCCTATTCCAGACAACAAGCAAGACAGGAACACAACCCCACCCATTATCAGAGATGCTGCCTAAAATCATAATAAGGTAACAGACACCCAAAACACACCACCAGACATGGGTCAGCCCAACAGAAAGACAAGATCCAGTGTCATCCACCAAAACACAGGCACTACCCCCCTACACCAGAAAGCCAAGACAATGCATTGAACCAACCTTAGACACTGGGGAGAGACACCAAAAAAAACGGGACCTACAAACATGCAGCCTGCAAAAGGAGATCCCAAACGCAGTAACTTAGGCAAAATGAGAAGACAGAGAAACACACAGCAGATGAAGGAGCAAGGTAAAAAATCACCAGACCAAACAAATGAACACAAAATAGGCAGTCTACCTGAAAAAGAATTCAGAATAATGATAGTAAAGATGATCCAAAATCTTTGAAATAGAATGGAGAAAATGCAAGAGACGTTTAACAAGGAACTAGAAGAACTAAAGAGCAAACAAGCAATGATGAACAGCACAATAAATGAAATTCAAAATTCTCTAGAAGGGATCAATAGCAAAATAACTGAGGGAAAAGAATGGATAAGTGACCTGGAATATAAAATAGTGGAAATAACTACTACAGAGCAGAATACAGAAACAAGAATGAAAAAAATGAGGAGAGCCTAAGAGACCTCTGGGACAACATTAAACACACCAACATTTGAATTATTGGGGTCTCTGAAAAAGAAGAGAAAAAGAAAGGGACTGAGAAAATATTTGAAGAGATTATAGTTGACATCCCTAATATAGGAAAGGAAATAGTTAACCAAGTCCAGGAAGCACAGAGAGTCCCATACAGGAGAAATCCAAGGAGAAACACGCCAAGACACATATTAATCAAACTATCAAAAAAGAAATACAAAGAAAACATAGTAAAGGCAGCAAGGGAAAAACAACAAATAACACACAAGGGAATCCCCATAAGGTTAACAGCTGATCTTTTAGCAGAAACTCTGCAAGTCAGAAGGGAGCGGCAGGACATACTTAAAGTGATGAAAGGGGAAAATCTACAACCAAGATGACTCTACCTAGCAGGGATCTCATTCAGATTTGACAGAGAAATTAAAACATTTACAGACAAGCAAAAACTAAGAGAATCCAGCACCACCAAACAAGCTTTACAACAAATGCTAAAGGAACTTCTCTAAGCGGGAAACACAAGAGAAGGAAAACACCTACAATAACAAACCCAAAACAATTAAGAATATGGTAATAGGAACATACATATTGATAATTACCTTAAATGTAAATGGATTAAATGCTCCAACCAAAAATATAGACTGGCTGAATGGACACAGAAAAACGACCCACAATATATGTTGTCTACAAGCGACCCCATCAGACCTAGAGACACATACAGACTGAAAGTAAGGGGATGGAAAAAGATATTGCATGCAAATGGAAATCAAAAGAAAGCTGGAGTAACAATTCTCATATCAGACAAAATATACTTTAAACAAAGACTATTACAAGAGACAAAGAAGGACACTACATAATCATCAAGGGCTCAATCCAAGAAGAAGATATAAGAATTGTAAGTATTTATGCACCCAACATAGGAGCACCTCAATACATAAGGCAAATACTAAGAGCCATAAAAGGGAAAATCAACAATAACACAATCATAGTAGGGGACTTTAACACCCCACTTTCACCAATGGATAGATGATCCAAAATGCAAAAAAATAAGGAAACACAAGCTTTAAATGAGACATTAAAAAAAGATGGACTTAATTGATATTTATAGGACATTCCAACCAAAAACAACAGAATACACTTTCTTCTCAAGTGCTCATGGAACATCCTCCAGCATAGATCATATCTAGGGTCACAAATCAAGCCTTGGTAAATTTAAGAAAATTGAAATCGTATCAAGTATCATTTCAGACCACAATGTTATGACACTAGATATCAATTACAGGAAAATATTTGTAAAAAATACAAACACATGGAGCCTAAACAATACACTGCTTAATAACCAAGAGATCACTGAAGAACTCAAAGAAGAAATCAAAAAATACCTAGAGACAAATGACAATGAAAACATGATGACCCAAAACCTATGGGAAGTTTATAGCAATACAATCCTACCTTAAGAAAGAAGAAACATCTCAAATAAACAACCTAACCTTACAGCTAAAGCAAGTAGGGAAAGAAGAACAAAAATCCCCCAAAGTTAGCAGAAAGAAAGAAATCATAATCACCAGAAAAGAAATAAATGAAAAAGAAATGAAGGAAATGATAACAAAGATCAATAAAAGTAAAAGCTGGTTCTTTGAGAAGATAAACAAAATTGATAAATCATTAGCCAGACTCCTCAAGAAAAAAGGGAGAAGACTCAAATCAATAGAATTAAAAATTAAAAAGGAGAAGTAACAACTGGCACTTCAGAAATACAAAGGATCATGAGAGATTACTACAAGCAGCTCTATGCCAATAAAATGGACAACCTGGAAGAAATGGACAAATTCTTAGAAAAGCACAACAATCCAAGACTGAAAGAAGAAGAAATAGAAAATACGAATAGACCAATCACAAGCACTGAAATTGAAACTGTGATTAAAAATCTTCCAACAAACAAAAGCCCAGGACCAGATGGCTACACAAGCGAATTCTATCAAACATTTAGAGAAGAGCTAACACCTATCCTTATCAAATTCTTCCAAAATATAGCAGAGGTGGAACACTCCCAAGCTCATTCTATGAGGTCACCATCACCCTGATACTAAAACCAGACAAAGATGTCACAAAGAAAGAAAACTACAGGCCATTATCATTGATGAACATAGATGCAAAAATCCTCAACCAAATACTAACAAACAGAATCCAATAGCACATTAAAGGATCATACACCATGATCAAGTGGGGTTTATCCCAGGAATGCAAGGATACTTCAATATATGCAAATCAAGCAATGTAATACACCATGTTAACAAATTGAAGAAAAAATACCCATATGATCACCTCAGTAGATGCAGAGTAAGCTTTCAACAAAATTCAACACCCATTTATGGTAAAGAACCTCCAGAAAGTAGGCATGGGGGAATTTAACTCAACATAATACAGGCCATATATGACAAACCCACAGCCAACATTGACCTCAATGGTAAAAAACTGAAAGCATTTCCACTAAGATCAGGAACAAGACATGGGTGCCCACTCTCACCACTATTATTCAACATAGTTATAGAAGTTTTAACCACAGTAGTCAGAGAAGAAAAAGAAATAAAAAGAATCCAAATTAGAAAAGAAGAAGTAAAGCTTTCACTATTTGCAGGTGACCAGATGCTATACGCAGAGAATCCTAAAAAAAGGTACCAGAAAAACACTAGAGCTAATCAATGAAAGTAGCAGGATACAAAATTAATGAACAGAAATCTCTTGAATTCCTGTACATTAATGATGAAAAATCTGAAAGTGAAATTAAGAAAACACTCCCATTTACCACTGCAACAAAAAGAATAAAATACCTAGGAATAAACATATGTAAGGGGACAAAAGACCTCTATGCAGAAAATTATAAGACACTGATGAAAAAATTAAAGATGACACAAATAGATGGAGAGATATACCATATTCTTGGATTGGAAGAATCAACTTTGTGAAAATGACTATACTACTCAAAGCAATCTACAGATTCAATGCAACCCCTATCAAACTACCACAGGCATGTTTTCACAAAACTACAATAAAAAAATTCACAATTTTTATGAAAACACTAAAGACCCTGAATAGCCAAAGCAATCTTGAGAAAGAAATACAGAGCTGGTAGCATCAGGCTCCCTGACTTCAGACTATATTACAAAGCTACAGTAATCAAGACAGTATGGTACTCGCACAAAAACAGAAATATAGATCAATGGAACAGGATAGAAAGCCCAGAGATAAACCCATGCACACATGGTCACCTTATCTTTGATACAGGAAGCAAGAATATACAATGGAGAAAAGACAGCCTCTTCAATAAGTGGTACTTGGAAAACTGGACAGCTACATGTAAAAGAATGAAATTAGAATGCTCCCTAACACCATACACAAAAAAATAAACTCAAAATGGATTAAAGAACTAAATGTAAGGCCAAACAATGTAAAACTCTTAGAGGAAAACATAGGCAGAACACTCTACGACATAAATCACAGCAAGATCCTTTTTGACTCACCTCCTGGAGAAATGGAAATAAAAACAGAAATAAACAAATGGGACCTAATGAAACGTAAAAGCTTTTGCACAGCAAAGGAAACTATAAACAAGATGAAAAGACAACTCTAAGAATGGGAGAAAATATTTGCTAATGTAGCAACTGACAAATGATTAATCTCCAAAATTTACAAGCAGCTCATGCAGCTCAATATCAAAAATGCGAACAAGCCAATCCCAAAATGGGCAGAAGACGTAAATAGACATTTCTCTAAAGAAGATATACAAATTGCCAACAAACACATCAATCAAAGAATGGTCAACATCATTAATCATTAGAGGAACACAAACCAAACCTACAATGAGATATCTCACACCAGTCAGAATGGCCATCATCAAAAAATCTGAAAACAATAAATGCTTGAGAGGGTGTGGATAAAAGGGAACCCTCTTGCACTGTTGGTGGGAATGTAAATTGATACTGCCACTATGGAGAACATTATGGAAGTTGCTTAAAAACTAAAAGTACAACTATCATACGACCGAGCACTCCCACTACTGGGCATATACCCTGAGAAAACCATAATTCAAAAAGTGTCATGTACCTCAATATTCATTGCAACTCTATTTACAATAGCCAGGACATGGAAACAACCTAAGTGTCCACTGACAGATGAATGGATAAAGAAGATGTGGCACATATATACAATGGAGTATTACTCAGCCATAAAAATAAGCAAAATTGAGTTATTTGTAGTGAGGTGGATGGACCTAAAGTCTGTCATACAGAGTGAAGTAAGTCAGAAAGAGAAAAACAAATACCATATGCTAACACATATATATGGAATCTAAAAAAAAAAAAGGTCATGAAGAACCTAGGGGTAAGATGGGAATAAAGACACAGACCTACTAGAGAATGGACTTGAGGATACGGGTAGAGCTAAGTGTTAGCTGGGACACAGTGAGACAGTGGCATGGACATATATACCCCACCAAATATGAAATAGTTAGCTAGTAGAAAACAGCTGCATAACACAGGGAGATCATCTCGGTGCTTCCTGATCCCCCAGAGGGGTGGGATAGGGAGTGTGGGAGGGAGAGAGATGCAAGAGGGAAGAGATATGGGGATATATGTATATGTATAACCGATTCACTTTGTTATAAAGCAGAAACTAACACACCATTGTAAAGCCATTATACTCCAGTAAAATGTTTAAAATAAAATAAAATACTCCAAACCATGAAAAAAATAATTCATTCTGGAGATCACTTTGTAGAAGTATAAATCCTTCTCTTTTATTTAGGCTGCAAAATACTCTTTTATGTGGATGTGCCACATTTATTTAAACAGTTCCCTTTAAAGGAAATGAAAGAAGAAATTATAAGGGCAGCTATACTTATGGCTCTAGTTATGATAGATTAGCTCATATGGCACTAATCTAATGTTGCTGCCAAAAACAGCTATAAATTTAGGTAAGGTATATAAAATTATTGTCTGAGAATTATTGTGAAGCAAGTGATGAATTAATAATTGAGGGTCTATAATCATTGGGAAAATGGAAACACACAAGGTTAACTCCATATTATACCCCGAATTATTCTCTGTGTGGATTTTCTATATCAGAGTACAAGGGAATAGAGGCTAAGTAGAAATCACAGTCATATTTCTAGAAACAGACGAGAAAGTGATCAAAGCCCCTGGCTGCCCAAATAGCTTGGAGTTGAGAGAGAGAATTCCAGAGAGGAAGAAATCACAGAGGAATTAACTGAAAACCATAGAGCAGAATGGTGGAGTAGAGACCTCTGAAAATCTTCTCTTTTACCAAAGTAATAAAAACACTGGCAAAAGTGGTGGGGGTGGGGGTGGGATTGTGATGAATTGGGCGATTGGGATTGACATGTATACACTGATGTGTATAAAATTGATGGCTAATAAGAACCTGCTGTATAAAAAATAAATAAAATAAAATTTTAAAATTAAAAAAAGAATTAACAACAAATAAACAAAATGATTATAGTAACCATTGAATGAGCACTTGCTATGAGCTAGGTACTATAAGACTTTCCTCATTCAATACTCACAAACCTGTGATGTAGATTCACAAAAAACAAACAAACAAACAAAAAACTGGTGAAAAATTATCAAAGGTTTCAGAACACTGAAAATGAACTAAAGGCTTGCAATATGGTCAGAAGAACCTAGGAGCAAGACAGAAATAAAGACGCAGACCTACTAGCGAATGAACTTGAGGATACGTGGAGGGGGAAGGGTAAGCTGGGACAAAGTGAGAGAGTGGCATGGACATATATACACTACCAAATGTAAAATAAATAGCTAGTGGGAAGCAGCCACATAGCACAGGAAGATAAGCTCAGTGCTTTGTGACCACCTAGAGGGGTGAGATAGGGAGGGTCGGAGGGAGGGAGACGCAAGAGGGAAGAGATATGGGAACATATGTATATGTATAACTGATTCACTTTGTTATAAAGCAGAAACTAACACACCATTGTAAAGCAATTATACTCCAATAAAGATGTTAAAAAAAGAAAAACAATTGAATGCTACTAAGAACAGTAAATGTTTCAACAATTCCACTTGCCTAATTCCTTCCCTCACTCATCACCTTCACAGTAGCTTTAAAAAGCAAAAGCCATGGGCTTCCCTTGTGGTGCAGTGGTTAAGTATCCACCTGCCAATGCAGGGGACAAGGGTTCGAGCCCTGCCCAGGAAGATTCCACATGCTGCAGAGCAAATAAGCCATGTGTCACAACTACTGAGCCTGCACTCTAGAGCTCGCATGCCACAGCTACTGAGCCCATGTGCCACAACTACTGAAGCACGTGCACCTAGAGCCCATGCTGTGCAACAAGAGAAGCCACTGCAATGAGAAGCCAATGCACTGCAATGAAGAGTAGGCCCCACTTGCCACAACCAGAGAAAGCCCGCTCACAGCAACAAAGACCAACACATCCAAAAATAAAAATAAATAAATATATAAATTTATAAAACAGAAAAAAAAGAAAATCAAAAGCCACACAATGGATGGTATCTGTAAAAATCCAGCAGCCTAGCAGTCACTGGAAAGGCAGAATGTGATTGGAGGAGCCTACAAGCCCCATCTCAGAGAGTTGTCACTGCTTTACCTTGTGTGGAAACTTCCTCAAAAGCTCCATAACACAGGCTTTGCTTTGCTTGACCTGAGCCCTACTAATGTAAATGACATTTTCTCTGTTAAAAAAAGAATAGGAGATATTGGTTCATATTGTAGCTGCCTGATGCAGTGATACTGGTTGGGATAAACTAGAGGCTGACCAAAAACTTAAAAGCAAAAATTGACAAATAAGATGTCCATCCCTAAGGACTGTTGAAAGTCCGTGACATTACCTTGGGAATTTAGAGGGCCATGTTCATGTGTAAGGCAGGTACATGGACAGGGTTATGCACAGTCTCATCTCAAGAAGGACCTGTGAAGACCCTAAGCTCTCACTCCCCCAATACAGGCAAGGATTGAAGGCTAAGGCAAAGTTGTAAACTGCCTGTCTGAGCCTTGAAGATACACCACAACACACAGAGATCTCCTTAACAAAGACTGGGAGCCACATTGTCCCAGGGAATTTAAGGAAATCTCCATCCAACCATTATCTGGCCAATAAGCTAATCAGGAAGAGATGTCAGTGGTTGCATAAAAGAAAGGACACAGATTTTAAAGAATTCATTGAGGAAAGTCACTTAACAAACAGCAATAAAGGTAAATGCTGGGGGTGGAATCTGATTTTCAGAGTTCCCTGATTACATGATTAATTTTTTTTTTATTTTTAACAAAAAGTAACAAACATGCAAAGAAATAAAGTATGCCTTATACAGGAAAACATGCAGGCAATGGAAACTGACCCTGAGAAATCCCAGATATTAGACTTCATAGACAGACTTTAAGTTAGCTATCTTCAGAGAAGTTAAAAAAAATCATGCCTAAAGGACACAAGGTAACTATGAGGAGGATGTCTCCAAAAACAGAATAAATAAATTATTAATTAATTAATTAATTAATTAATTAATATTATTTCAAAATAAAAGAAATTCTGGATATAATAAGTGTGATCACTAAAGTGAAAAATTCACTAATTCAACAGCATACAGGTCAGTTGAGATTATCCAGCTTGAGGAATAAAAAGATAAAACTTCAGTAAGGGTAAAACAACTAGGAGACTTTCAAGATGACAGGAGTAAGAGGTGGAGATCACCTCCCTCCCCACAAATACATCAAAAATACATCTACATGTGGAACAACTCCTACAAAACACCTACTGAATACAGGCAGAAGACCTCAGACTTTCCAAAAGGCAAGAAAATCCACACATACTTGGGTAGTGCAAAAGAAAAAAGGAAAAAAAAGCAACAAAATGATAGGGATGGGTCCTGTGCCTCTGGAGGGAGCTGTGGAGGAAGTTTCCACACACTAGGAAGCCCCTTAACTGGTGGGATGGGAGTGGGGAGCTTCAGAGCCACAGAGGACAGAGCATCAACAGGGGTGCAGAAAGCAAAGCTGAGAGTTTCCTGCACAGAGGATTGGTACCAACCAGCACTTACCAGCCTGAGATGCTTGTCTGTTTACCCACTGGGGCGGGTGAGGCCTGGGATCTAAGGCTTGAGCTTTGGGGGTCAGACCCCAGGGAGAGGACTGGGGTTGGCTATGTGAAGACAGCCTGAAGGGGGCTAGTGTGCCACAGCTAGCCAGGAGGGAGTCCTGGAAAAAGGTCTGGACCTGCTGGGGAGGCAAGAGACCATTGTTTCAGGGTGCATGAGGAGAGAGGTTTCCTGTTCTGTGTGCCCGCAGATGACAGAGCACTGCCTAAGCAAGCTCCAGAGATGGGTATGAGCCACAGCTGTCATCTCAGACCCCAGAGGTGGGCACGGCCTGCTACAGCTGTCACTGCTGCAACCAAGGATCCTGTGTGCAGACACAGGTCACTACCCATACCCTCCAGGAGCCTGTGCATTCCATTAAAAAACAACAGAATACATTTTCTTCTCAAGTACACATGGAACAATCTCCAGGATAGATCATATCTTGGGTCACAAGTCAAGACTCGGGAAACTTAAGAAAATTGAAACCATATCAAGTATCTTTTCTGACCACAATGCTATAAGACTAGATATCAATTACAGGAAAAAATTGTACAAAATACAAACACAGGAAGGCTAAACAATACGCTAGTAAATTACCAAGAGGTCACTGAATAAATCAAAGAGGAAATCAAAAAAATATCCTACAAACAAATGACAATGAAAACACGATGACCCAAAAACTATGGGGTGCAGCAAAAGCAGTTCTAAGCGGGAACTTTATAGCAATACAATCTTACCTCAAGAAACAAGAAAAATCTCAAATAAACAACCTAACCTTACACCTAAAGCAATTAGAAAATGAAAACAAAACAAAACAGAACAAAGAAAACCCCAAAGAAGAAGGAAATAAATCATAAAGATCAGATCAAAAATAAGTGAAAAAGAAATGAAGGAAACAAGAGAAAAGATCAATAAAACTAAAGCCTGGTTCTTTGAGAAGATAAGAAAATTTGATAAACCAGCCAATCTCGATAAGACATATTCATCAAGAAAAAAATGGAGAAGTCTCAAATCAACAGAATTAGAAATTAAAAAGGAGAAGTAACAGCTGACACTGCAGAAATAAAAGAATCATGAGAGACTACTACAAGCAACTACATGTCAATAAAATGGACAATCTGGAAGAAATGGACAAATTCTTAGAAAAGTGCAACCTTCAAAGATTGAACCAGGAAGAAACAGAAAATATGAACAGAAAAATTACAAGCACTGAAATTGAAACTGTGATTAAAAATCTTCCAACAAACAAAAGCCCAGGACCAGATGGCTTCACAGGTGAATTCTATAAAACATTTAGAGAAGAGCTGACACCTATCCTTCTCAAATTCTTCCAAAATATAGTAGAGGGTGGGACATTCCCAAACTCATTCTATGAGCCCACCATCACCTTGATAGAAAAAATCACACAAAGATGTCACAAAAAAAGAGAAAACTACAGGCCAATATCACTGCTGAACATAGATGCAAAAAACCTTAATAAAATACTAACAAACAGAATCCAACAGCACATTAAAAGGATCATACACCATGATCAAGTGATGTTTATCCCAGGAATGAATGTATTCTTCAATATACACAAAACAATCAATGTGATACACCATATTAAAAAAAACTGAAGTATAAAAACTATATGATAATCTCAAGAGATGCAGAAAAAGCTTTTGACAAAATTCAACACCAATTTATTACAAAAACTCTCCAGAAGGTTGGCATAGAGGGAAGCCACCAGAACATAATAAAGGCCATATATGACAAACCCACAGCAACATCATTCTCAATGGTGAAAAACTGAAAACATTTTCTCTAAGATCAGGAACAAGACAAGGGTGTCCACTCTCGCCACTATTATTCAACATAGTTTTGGAAGTCCTAGCCATAGCAATCAGAGAAGAAAATGAAATAGAAGGAATCCAAATCAGAAAAGAAGAAGTAAAATTGTCACTGTTTACAGATGACATGATACTATACATAGAGAATCCTAAACATGTTAACAGAAAACTACTAGACCTAATCACTGAATTTGGTAAAGTATCAGGATACAAAATTAATGCACAGAAATCTATTGCATTCCTATACACTAACAACAAAATATCTGAAAGAGAAATTAAGGAAAAACTCTCATTTACCATTGCAACAAAAATAATAAAATGCCTAGGAATAACCCTACTTATGGAGGCAAAACACCTGTATGCAGAAAACTATAAGACACGGATGAAATAAATCAAGGATGATACAAACAGATGGAGAGATATACCATGTTCTTGGATTGCAAGAATCAACATTGTGAAAATGACTATGCTACCCAAAGCAATCTACAGATTCAGTGCAATCCCTATCAAGCTACCAATGACATTTTTCAAAGAACAAGAACAAAAATTTTTACAATTTGTATGGAAACACAAAAGATTCCCGAATAACCAAAGCAATCTTGAAAAAGAAAAACGGAGCTGGAGGAATCAGTCTCCTGGAATTCAGACTATATTACAAAGCTACAGTAATCAAGACAGTATGGTACTGGCACAAAAACAGAAATATAGATCAATGGAACAGGATAGAAAGCCAAGAGATAAATCCATGCACATATGGTTACCTTGTATTTGACAAAGGAGGCAAGAATATACAATGGAGGGCTTCCCTGGTGGCCCAGAGGTTGAGAGTCTGCCTGACAATGCAGGGGACACGGGTTCATGCCCTGGTCTGGGAAGGTCCCACATGCTGTGGAGCAGCTGGGCCCGTGAGCCATGGCTGCAGAGCCTGCACGTCCGGAGCCTGTGCTCCGCAATGGGAGAGGCCACAACAGTGAGAGGCCTGTGTACTGCAAAAAAAAAAAATAAAAAATAAAAATAAGACAATGGAGAAAAGACACCCTCTTCAATAAGTGGTGCTAAGAAAACTGGAGACCTACATGTGAAAGAATGAAATTAAAACATTCCCTAACACCATACACAAAAATAAACTTAAAATGGATTTAAAACATAAATGTAAAGCCAGAAACTATAAAATTCTTAGAGGGAAAGATAGGCAAAACACTTTATGACATAAATCACAGCAAGATCCTTTTTGACCCACCTCCTAGAGTAATGGAAACAAAAACAAAAATAAAGAAACGGGACCTAATAAAACTTAGAAGCTTTTGCACAGCAACAGAAATCATAAACAAGATGAAAATACAACCCTCAGAATGGGAGAAGATATTTGCAAATGAAGCAACTGACAAAGGGTTAATCTCCAAAATATACAAGCAGCTCATGCAGCTCAATATCAAAAAAAACTAACAACCCAATGAAAAAATGGGCAGAAGATCTAAATAGACATTTCTCCAAAGAAGAAATACAGATGGCCAAGAGTCACATGAAACATGCTTAGTCAAGTTCACTAATTATTAGAGAAATTCAAATCAAAACTACAATGAGGTATCACCTTACACTGGTTAGAATGGCCAGCATCATAATATCTGCAAACAATAAATGCTGCAAAGCGTGTGGAGAAAAGGGAACCCTCCTACACTACAGCCACTATGGGGAGGGAACAGAATGGAGATTTCTTAAAAATCTAAATAGAGAGCTACCATATGATTCAGCAATTCTTGGGTACATATCTGGAGAAAACCATAATTTGAAAGGATACATGCACTGCAATGTCCATTGCAGCACTATTTACAATAGCCAGGACATGGAAGCAACCTAAATGTCCATTGACAGAGGAACAGATAAAGAAGACATGGTACATATATACAATGGAATATTATTCAGCCATAAAAAAGAATGAAATAATGCCATTTACAGTGACATTGATGGACCTAGTGATTGTCATACTGAGTGAAGTAAGTCAAACAGAGAAAGACAAATATCATATGATATTTCTTATATGTGGAATCTAAAAAAATGGTACAAATGAACCTATTTACAAAACAGAAATTGAGTCACAGATTGTAAAAAACAAACTTATGGTTATGAACGTGGGAGTTGAGAGGGATAAATTGGGATATTGGTATTGAGAGATACACACTACTTTATATAAAATAGATAATTGATAAAAACCTACTCTATAGCACAGGGAACTCTATTCAGTAGTCTGTAATGACCTATATGGGAATAGAATCTAATAAAGAGTGGATATATGTATATGTATAACTGACTCACTTTGTTGTACAGAAGAAACTAACACTATGTTGTAAATCAAGTATACTCCAATAACAATTTTTTTAAAAAAAGAAGAGCAAATTAAATCAAAGTAAGTGAAAAGAAGGAAATAATAAAGATTGGAGCAGAAAAAATTACATAAAATAGAAAACAAAAAATTAGAGAAACTAAAAGTTGGTTCTTCGAAAAGATTAACAAAATGTATGAATGTTTAGCTAGAATGAAGAAGATAAAAAGACTGAAGTTACTAAAATCATGAATGGAAGAGGGGCCAGCATCACTGACCTTACAGAAATAAAAAGAATTATAAGGTGTGGTACTGGCATATGGACCAATGGAATAAAATTGAGAGTCCAGAAATAAACCCATATGTATGATCAACTGATTTTTGACAAGCGTTCCAAGACCACTCAATGAGGAAATGGTAGCCTATTCAACAAATGGTGCTGGGACAGCTGGATCTCCACATGCAAAAGAATGAAACTGGACCCATAACTCTCACCACAAACAAAAATTAACTCAAAATTTATTGGTAACCTAAATGTAAGAGCTAAAATTATAAAACTCTAAGAAGATAATCTATGGGTAAATTTTCATGACTTTAGATTTAGCAGTGGATTGTTGGATAGGACACCAAAAGCATGAGCAACAAGTGAAAAATTAGATAAAATGGGCTTCATGAAATTTAAGCTTTTTGTGCATCAAAGGACACAATCAAGAGAGTGAAAAGACAACTTGTATAATGAGAAAAAATATTTGCGAATTGTATTCTCTAGTATCCAGAATATGGAAAGAACTTTTACAACTCAACAAGACAAACAATCTAATTCAAAAATGGATAAAGGATTTGAACAGACATTTCTCAAAAATAAATCTATGCAAATGATCAATAAGCACATGAAAACATGCTCTGCATAATTAGTCATTAGGGAAATTTATTTAAAACCACAACATATCACTTCATACCCACTAAGTTGGCGATAATCTAGAAAATGGAAAGTGTCGGTGAGAATGTGAAGAAACCAGTTATTGCTGGTGGGAATGCAAAATGGTAAAGCCACTGTGGAAATAGTTTGTCAGTTTCTCAAAGTAAACATAGAATTGCCTTATGACCCAGAACAGCACAGCTAGGTATATACCAAAAGTACTGAAAACAGGTATTAAAACAATTACCTATATACAAATTTTCATAGCAGCACTATTCACAATAGGTATAATGTGGAAACAGTCAAAATGCCCATTAACAGATGAATAGATAAACAAGTTTGTTACATTCACACATGGAACATTATTCAGCCATGCAATGGAATGGAGTACTGTTACATGCTACAATGTGGATGAACCTCAAAAGCATTCTAAGTGAAAGAAGTCAGACACAATGGTCACATATTCTAAATATTCTGGAATTCTGTAGTTCCAGAATAGGTAACTCAATAGAAACAGAAAGCATATTTGTGGTTGCCAGAGGAAGAAGGAGTAATTGCTTAATGGGTAAGGGGTTTATTTGGCAGTAATTAAAATGTGCTGGAACTAGATAGAGGTGATGGTGGTACAACATTTTGAGGGTAGTAGATTCCACTGAATTATTGGCTTTAAAGTGGGTAATTTTATGTCATATGCATTTCATCTCAATAAATTATTTTAAACATTTCAAATAATATAGCAAAAAAGAGAACAGTAAACAGATGAGATGAATAGAACACAAAGAGTAAGTTAGTAGATTTAAATCAAACTCTAACAATAATCATATTACATATAAATGGTCAAAATACCCAAAGTAAAAGGAAGAGATTGTCAAACTGGATAAAAAGAAAGATTGAACTATATGCTGCTTACAAAACACAAATAAGTAAACTGTAACACTATTACAAAAAAGTTGTAGAGATTATATTAATATAGAGCAAAGTATATTTCAGGGCATATAATATTATGAAGCATAAAAGGCCATTTCATAATGATAAAGGAAGGAGTCAATTCATCAGGAGGCTATAACAAACCCCAAACACTTAACAGAGTTTCAAAATATATGAAGCAAAAACTGATAGAATTGCAAGGAGAAATAGACAAATTCAAAACTGTAGTCAGATATTTTTATATCCCTCTCTCAAAGAAATGATATAACATGTAGACAGAAAATCAGTTAGCATTTATAAACCAGTCCAGCAAAAAAAACCCAAAAAACAAACAAAAAACCCACAAAAAACCAGAAAACAGAAAAATACATATTCTTTTTAAGCAAACAGGAAAAATTTACCAAGAAAGGCCATATTTGAGGCCAGAAAACAAGACATGAAATTTAAAAGGGTTCAAGTCATACAAAGTATATTCTCTGACCACAATGGAATTAAATTAGAAATTAATGACAGAGAGATAGCTGGACAATCTCCACATAACTGGAAACTAACTAATATATTTCTATATACCCTGTGGGTCATGAGAGTAACCAAAAGAGAATTAGAGTGTATTTTTAGCTAGATGAAAACTAAAACATACCATTAATATTTGTAGGATGCCGCTAAAGCAGTACTAGGGCAAAATTGTAGCACAAATCACCTATATTAGAAAAAAGTCTCACAAAGATCTCAGCTTCCAACTGAAGAGTCTAGCAAAAGAAAGGCAAATCAAACTCAAAGTAGCAAAAGAGAGGAAATAATGAAGATCAGAGCAGAGATCAATGAAATACAAAACAGAAAAAATATCAGAAATACAATGAAATGAAAGACTTCCCCTTTAAGAATATGAATAAAATTAAAAACACTCTAGGCAGACTGATCAGGCGTAACAAAGAGCAGACACAACTTGCCAATACCAGGACTGACAGTGTGATGTAACTAGGATCTATAGCTATTTACAGATGATAAAAACAGGCAAGAGTTAAAGCCGTGAGCGAGAGATAAACTGGCAATGGTAAAAAGCCCCTTTCACCTCAGGATATTTATCAATTTTAGGCAAATTAGAGGCAAAGAAACAAGACTTGGGCCCTTCATACCATGGCAGAAAATTGCTGCTGTGGGATAAAAAAGAAATCAGTAGCAATTTTTTTTGTGTGTGTGTGTGGTATGCGGGCCTCCCACTGTTGTGGCCTCTCCCGTTGCGGAGCACAGGCTCCGGACACACAGGCTCAGCGGCCATAGCTCACGGGCCCAGCCGCTTCGCGGCATGTGGGACCCTCCCGGACCAGAGCTTGAACCCGTGTCCCCTGCACCGGCAGGCGGACTCTCAACCACTGCGCCACCAGGGAAGCCCCAGTAGCAATTTTTAATGTAGAAAAGGGAGTGCTTAAAGAGCTACTTGTGTCTTAAATCCATATAAAAGTATTGAAGAGAGGATGAATATAAGTGATTTAAACTTCCATATCAAATAGTTACAAAACCAAATCAAGCATAAGGAAAGTAGAAGAGAAAATTGAACATTTCATTAAATGCAACATTTAACAAATATAGGAATTCAATACATACACACACACACACCACTCTTATGTGTATATGTTAAAATGTAAACAAAGCCAAAAGTTGGTTTTTTGAAAAATAGTAAAATTGATAAACAAAGACACAAATTAGCAGTACCAGGAATGAAAAAGAGAAAATCATTACACTTGCTCCCAACATCAAAAATGATAAGATATTGTAAAACTTTTGTGACAATTAAAAATGACCTTTTGGATGAAATGGACAAATTCCCCCAAAACGGAGTTTTATCAAAAATGATAGAAGAAAATGAAAATATGAATAAGCTGAAAATATATTAAAGAAATTGAACTATTACTTTAAAACCCTCCCACAAGTAAACTTTCAGATCAGTTGGCTTTAATAACTAAATAATTCAAATATTTCAAAAAATACATCCCCAGTCTTTGACAAAGTTTTCATGGGACATAGAAAAACAGGAAAGTCTTCCCACTTTTTTAATGAGCTATGATATAATACAAAAACAAGACAATATGATACCAAACCAAGACAAGAACATTACCAAGAAGAAAATTATAAAATAACTGCTTTCATGTATATAGATTCAATAATCCTAAAAATATTAGAAATTAGAATAAGCAATAAGGAATAATGTGCTATGATCAAGTGTCATTAAGTCTAGGGATGCAAGATTGTTATAATGGTAAAAAATCAATTGGTGTAATTCACCACATAAACAAGAAAAATGAAGAAAAATCACATGATTTTTTCCCCAAAATTCAACAATCATACAAGATAAAAATGCTTAACAAACTGGAAATAGAAGGTAACTTAATGTTATTTTTAAAATCTACAAACGTCATACAGTAAACACCACACTTAATGATGAATTATTTAAAGCTTTCCTTCAAGAACAATAATGTGACACGGGTGCTTAAAGCCATGGCTTCTCTTCAATATTGTAATAATATTCTAGAAAGTTCAGTAAGGTATGAAAATATATAAATATTCAATGTATACTAACAACTACAAAAGAAGAGATAAAACTGGCCCTATTTGCAGAATGGGTATGTTAACAAAACTTCAAAGAAATTAGCAGGGCTGTTGGAGACAAGGTAAATAAAAACAAAACAAAATTGTATTTCTACACACCAATGACAAACCAATGGAAAACAGATTTTTAAAGTGGTACCATTTACAATGGCATTAAAACACATCAAATACCAAGGGGAAAATCTATCAATTTATATGTGAGACCGCTACACTGAAAACTACAAAATGTTGCTAAAAGAGTCTCAAATAAATGGAGGGATATGCCATGTTCATCGACTGCAAGTCTTAATATTGTAGAGATATCAGTTTCTTCCCAATTAATCTATAGATTCTACTTAATTACAGTAAATCCCAGCAAGATCTGGGGGGAGATTTTGAAAAACTGTTTCCAGAATTTGCAAGGAAATGCAAAAGGATAAGAAAAGCCAGGGGAAATCTTGAGGGGCAGGCCATGAGTGAGTTGACAAAATCAACTATCATAATCTATTATAAAACTAGAGTAATGGATGCAATGCGGTAGTGACAGAAGAATAGAAAACTAACTAGTGCAAAAGAAGAGTGCAGAAGCAGATACAAATGTAGGTGGTCACCTGATTTATGATGAGGAAGTCACTACAGTTCACTGGGAAGGAAAAGTCTCATCAATAAATGTTGTTGAATCATCTGGATGCCATACTGAAAGGTGAAGTTGAATCCCAGCTCACACCACACTCAAAAACCTTGTGAAGATGGATTGCAGACTTAAATGTGAATGGTACACAATAAAGCATTCTGAAGAAAACACAGGAAAGCATCACTGCAGCCTTGGCTTAGACAAAGACTTCTTAAACAGGTCACAAAATGCAATAATTACAAAGGGTAAATAATATATAGACTATCTTAAAATCAAGAAGTTCAGCTTATCAAAAGGCCCCACTAAGACAGTGAAGATAAGATCTATAGACTGAGAGAAATTATTTGGAGTAGGTAATTTCTGACAGATGATTTATATCTATAATATATAAAGATATACTATATTATAAAGCAATAAGAGGCAAGGTATCCAATTTTTTTAAAGGTTCAAAATAATTGACCAGTGTTCAAAAACAAAGTTTCAAAATGGTTAATATACATGTGAAAAGATGCTATCTTTTCATACTACTCCATTGGTTAGTAAGGAAATGTGTAGTAAAACTGCAAAATATATTCACCAGAATGGCTATAATGAAAAGGAGCAAAAATACCAAGTGTTAGCAAGGATTTAGAGCAACTGGAACTGTTATATACTGTTGATGGGATTGTAAATTGACATAATCATTTTGGAAAACTATTTAGCAGTCTGGTCCAAAGTTGAACATATGCATGATCCAGCAATTCTATCCTTGTTTACATTCCTGACATAAATGCATGCACACATTCACAAAATGGTGTACAAGACTGGTCATAGCAGCACTGGTACAACACTTGAAACTACCCAAATATCCATTTACAGTTGAATGCATAAAAAATTGTGATATCCTGATACAGTAGAATACTACACAGCTGTGAGAGTGAAAGAAATGACCACTGTTCACCAAAATAAGGATAAGCCTCACAAACTTAATCTTGATCAAAGGAAGCCAAACACGAGTATATTCTGTATGATATGGATTTATATTAAGGGAAGCTTCTGGGGTGTTGTTAATTTTATAGAACTATACATTTATAATACATACACTTTTCTGTATGCTTATTTTACTTCAGTAAATAGCTCAGACACTAAGGACCCTGAGAAAATCCCAAGGGACATCACCAATTAGGAGACGCTGGCACTTCATTACCGGCATCATTCTCTCCCTCCCCTCCCTTCTCCTCCCCTCTTGTCCCTCTCCTTTCTTCTGTGAAATTAGAATATTCAGAGCAGATGATTTAATTTTGCTGAAAAAAAATCTAAAATCTAATTTTCCTGAAAGTCATGCTGTTTATCATTAAAATGGTAATTAATATATGAATTTGTCATTGGGAAAAGGTGAAGAAGTTTCTGCACAACAAGCAGATCTAAACAAAAGAGACCTTAAAAGACAGAAATTAGTTATTAATTTACTCTGATTAATTACTCCAAGAGAGCGGCTAATAGCTCTCTGTGATAATTGGCCCATGTTCTAGGGAAATACATAGTCCTGCTTTCGGTTCATTTTACAAATTCTACCTATGTAAATTATCATGCAAAATCCCTTCAGTCAAGTAGACAGTAAATGGCCCTGAATTTCTTCTTGAATTTAATTGATCTCCAAAAGCTGCAGAGAGGAGTGAAGTGTTGGCGCCCCCTTGTGGTGGCATGGGAACAGCAAGTATGGATCCAGGAACAGGGGTTTCTTTAAGGATGGTCCTGATGCTGCTTCTTTAGACACCAGAGTACCATTCCATCCTCAAGATGTGTGCATCTGTGTCTACCACTTCAGTATTGAGATATGCATATCTGTGTCTTCATTGGTGTTTTCCTCCTGACCTTTAGAAGGATGTGTTTAGTGCTTGGAACAGATCATAACCACTCTCATTGTTTCCAGTATGACTTCTGCACAGAAAATTCCCAATTCCAAACATTAACCTTCCTCCTGTGCTTCAGACACACTTATCCTCTTGGACTCACCACTTTGATGTCAAACTCCACTTTCTAAAGTTAAGTTTCATCATCACCACAAACCTGCTTCCTCAGCCCCAACATTCTCCCATTTATGTAAGTTTGACATGTGGGGACACACACAAAGATCACTGCTTTTTCTCCATTCTTTTTCCTTCCCATAGGCTATGTCTTAGTCCAAACTTGGTTCTTTATTTTTATATAGTATACTGATTGATTCTCCTTGCCTTTGTAGTATGCCACAGCTACAATCCCATCCAGGAAGCAGTCAAGTCGTCCTTCTTAAAATACCACTCTTTCCCACATATTCTCCCTAATTCTCAATGATAATTTAGCCCACTGTAAATACTTGCTCTTTGTCAGGCACTGTGCTCATTTTTTTAAGATTCATTGACTCTAACTGTCACACCAACACAGCAGAAAGGGAATGCTCAACTTGCAGGGGGAAAAATAGACTTAGAAAATTAGTTGTTTGGACAGCCACAGAAGAAATGAATGACAGAGCTGAGATTAAAAGACCCAAGCCAGGCTTACTAACAATGTCAGGTTCTGTGAATTACACCAGACTAACTTCTTCTCTACATGGTAAATTCACACTCTTCACTGAGCATGCAAGGTGCCCCTTGACATAGCTCCCTCCCTCCTTTCAAGACTGAACTCATACCATCTCCAGTGGAAATCATTTGCTTCACTCTCTGGTTTCTATGACCACTTCTGTATATGCTATAAGCACTGTCATCTCTGTTTCTTCTTAAATTCTGTGTTGTTCCTGAAATCATACTACCTATATTTCAGGTATGTTCCTTTAGACTCATGTTAGGACCTCAGTGCTAGACTGGTGGTGAAGAGGGGGACATTTAGGGGCTGGGCAAAGAGACCAATGTGGGTATGGAATGGATTGGACTCAGCATGCCAACTTACTCAATCTTGCATACCCTAAAGTTCTAGACTGTTTGGTTTTCTCTGTCTCCCAGGAGGATTCTGGATCAATGTCTATACATAAGGAGGCACCTACTGCTGTCTAGGACAAGGGAAGAAAGCAGGTGTCTTCAAATAGTAATAATACCCCAAGTCAGACCAGAGGCATCATCCTGGTTCCCAGTGGTCTGACCGGGTTAGTGTGAGATCCAACCTATTGGAAGGAAAGACCACAACCCTAGGAGTCAGAAGTGATTACACAAATTGAAGAGCCCTTGGGTGTTCAAGATGAGTGGGTAAGTTGACAGGCAACTCAGAACCAGAGGTGAGGGTGGTGAAAAGGATAAAGGATGCTATTTATAAATACCTATATGTACTCTCACCCCATTTCCTCCCAGGATCCACTAGAAAAAGAAAAAGGACTACAAGGGTAATTTTAGACCCCATTGTTGGTTGACCTGAATCTGCAGATATATATCAGTCAGTGTTGGCTCCCTGAACCAGCCAGCGTTTGTGAATTACAATATCTAGGTAAAGGCTGCATCCAATATCGTCTTTACTTTCCATCCATATCTTTTATTAGTCTTTCAAGCCCAAATGAAGACTAAACTCTGGCATAAAATGTTTTCCTACATGACATCTCAGAGACCTCTCTACCAGCTGTACATAACTAAGACGTGACAAATGTAGATGGGCTTTTTGTTCTTATAAATGGCTCTCACTATAGATATCTATTTTCCAGCTTACACTGTTGGTTAACTTTATGCATCTCTACAGCTTGAGATTCAAAACTAAATTAGATCCTGATCATGACTTAAAGATTGCACAGGTTAGTGTGAAGTTCAGACACAGAAATGCATAATAATAAAATAATGCAGTGTGAACGATGGCCGATCAATGCCTAGGTTGTTACGGGAGGTCAAAGAGATACCTTTTGTTGTTTGGGTGGAGGTTTTTTCTTTAGAATAATTTTCTAAGTCTCCAAGAATAGAATTACTGGGTCAAAGAGTATCCTCATTACATTCCAAAAAGATTGCGAAAATCATGACAACATTTGATGCTACAGCAGGCACTTATAGAGTCTCCTCTCCTTCCTGGGCACAAAGATCACAGCTTCTAGCTGCTTTGCACTCATCTAGGATCCTAATCAGTGGATAGTGATCTGAAAGATCACTTCTGGGCTGAGGTAGCAAAAAGCTCTTCTTCCATTTTTAGTATCTTTTCTCCGTTATGGCTACACTGAGATGGTGGACTCACAAGAGCAAAGAAGCCTGTATGTTTGAGTTCTCAAGTGGAAGGCAGCAAAGGAGATTAGTCTGAGCTACACCAACGTTGCAGGAACAAAAGTAACTAGTGCGTTCAGTCACTGATATTTACATGTTGTGTATTATCATGCTGCAAGTTTAGTCTATCCTGCCAAATACAAGAGCTTTCCTTAGCATGGTTTTGTTCTTCTAATTTACAACATAACTCTTTGTTATTCATACTTAGGTGGTAAATAATGAAGAAAATATCCATAAACTTTTGCTAAAGGAGCGTCCAATAAGGAAAATGAATGTATTTCCTTTGCCTCCTTCTTTTTCTGAATAAGAGACTAACAGGAATGTGGCATGTGATGCTTAGGGTGAATGGTGTTCTTTCTGGAAGATGGGCACCCTAACAAGTAAGGACATTCATGTAAACAGTTACTTTTTTATAAAAAAGTACCAAATCCAACTCACAGTGGTAACCAGAAGGATCCTAGGGAACAAGCAACATCTGATATCTGAAAGATTAAGTATTGGCATGAATGTCATGTAATTCCACTCATTTCCTTGGAATTCCCTCTCAATATTTCTCATCAATTTCTCTGAAAATGACAAACAAATAAATAAAAAAAATATTGGCAGCAGCTGGCTTGACACAAATCAAGCATTTTGCATGTATTTAATCTTACACACTTCTGCAGTTTACCAACCTTTGAAGCAGCAGAATGCTTCAAGTGAATCGTCACGCAGAACCAAAGTTCTGTGTTTATATCAACAGGCAAATTAAAGGTGGAGATGTTCTAATTGAAGTAGAGGAGGGGGAGGCTGACCTCTGCTTGCTCCATGTCCTCATTGCCTGCATGCCCCTGGATGGTCTCTCCAAGTACTACAACCATGACAAGATTTATGAAACATTCACACTGCAGTTCTGCATCTTCACCATATGACCTATGTGCTACCAGAGACTCTTCGTACCAGTTCAAGGTTTCTCTACCTTATTTTTCATGCAACTTGGGGGTGTCTCCTATGTGCTTATGAACAAGTGTAGTTTGTTGTTGGTCAGCCTTCATGGAAGACTGAGCTTTTCAAAGGTAAACACCACAGTATATTTCATCCCACATTCTCATGAAATACGGCATGGACACACCTTCCATCTAGTGATGGGGGCTATATTTCTCCCCTTCAATGCGAGTGGAACTTCATGATAGAAGGGATGATGTGTGACTTCCAAGGCTAGTTCATGAAATTGCACATGCTTCCTCATAATTTCCTTAAGAAATCTGCCCTTGGAACTTAACCACCACATTATGGGGAAGCTTAGAAGGGCTTTGTGTAGGTGTTCTGGCTAACAGTGCCTCCTGACAGCCAGCAGCAACTTCCAGACAAGCTAACTTCAGCTGCAGCCACCTATCTAACTGCAGACACATGAGAGACCTTGATCAAGAACCACTGTGGGGAAGAGGGATAAATTAGGAGTTTGGGATTACACACCACTATATATAAAAACAGATAACCAACAAGAACCTACGGTATAGCACAGGGAACTCTACTCAATATTTTGTAATAACCTAAAGTGGAAAATAATAGGAAAAAGAATATGTATATATATATGAATCTCTTTGCTGTACCCGAAACTAACACAGCACTGTAAATCAACTATACTTCAATTAAAAAAAAAAGCCTAGATAGGTTAAAGTAAGAAAAAAAATCACTTCTACAGCTGAGCCCAGCCGACTTCTAGAACCATGAGAGAACATGATAAAATGATAGGTATTGCTTTATCTTAAGTCACTAAGTTTTGGGGTGATTTTTTGTGCAGCTATAGGTAACATCCATCCATTCCAAAAATGTTTACTAAGAGCCTACAAGGGGTAAGGCACAGGTGACTCAATGGTGAATAAAGAAACCCTTCTCATAGAGATAACATTCTGGTGAAGGGAGACAGATGATAAATATATAAACTGGTCTTAGAATAAGAATCTATCTTTTTATATCTCCTAACTTTATTGAGATATAATTGATATATAACATTTTGTAATTTTAAGGTGTACATGTTGATTTGACACTCATATATTGCAAATTGATTACCACCATAACATTAGCTAACACCTTCAATCCTTCATATAATTACTGGAAAGAATCATCTTTATAGGATAGATAAACAAGGCCCTACTGTATAGCACAGGGAACTATATTCAATACTCTGTAATAAAACCATAATGGAAAAGAATATGGAAAAATATATATATATATGTGTAACTGAATCACTTTGCTGTACAGCAGAAATTAACACCACACTGTAAATCGACTATACTTCAATAAAATTAAAAAAAAAAGAATTATCTTTAAGGTCTTCTGTTTGTTCCCTGATCTAGGATTAGAAATCCACTTCACGGAGCCATCTATTACATTGGACTGAAATATTCCTAGAATTTGTTAGCTGTAAATCCCCTGGGCTGGGAGGGATGAAGTCAGTTTCTTTTGAATACCAAAGAGTCTAACTGGGTAATTTTGATCTGGAAGAAAACCTGTTGTTATAACATAAAGTATTTTATTATGTTAAATAGAAAAATATATAAAGTATTATATTTTGTAAAGGTCGAATATGCTTGAATATGCTTTGTTAAATAAATCGTGTCTGTAGAAATCATTGTGCTAAATCATAAGAAAGTGAATATGACTTGGTCAGCAAAACAGATCTAGGTTAACAAGATGATTGGAAACGTAGGCATGGATGAGAGAAAGTGATTGTTCAGTTTCTACATTCTAGTCACTGGGAAAGAGTGGAAATGGGGTGGCATTTGTGCAGTGAATAATGATGGAGAGAATATGAGGAAAACTTGTGCATAAATGTTAGGAAGTCTAGTCTGTTGTTTCATACCCCTTTATTGTTTTAATTATCTTTGAATCCACTCTGCCTTCCCTGTCTTAGCTTCACTACATAATAAGAAACTCTGACTGGAGAAAAGTCAGAGGCGGTAACTTTGAGATCTGTACTGAGGTTGCCAGCAGTTCTGCCAGCCTGTCATGAAAGGAAAGCCCATGAATATAACTGTACAGAAGACTTAGAAAACTATCCGTTCAAACTAGATCACTGAACAAATAGGAGGATTAAGTTAGCTGAACTTAAGGATGTAATGAAAAAGGCCAATGGTCATTTTTCAATAAGATAAGAGAAAGGCAATTAGAAACGGTAAGGAAAACAAATAAACAAAAAGTGCACAAAATAAACACTAAATACTTTTGTGACATTTAAAAGAGAGCACATTTGGGCTTCCCTGGTGGCGCAGTGGTTGAGAGTCCACTTGCCAATGCAGGGGACACGGGATCGTGCCCCGGTCCGGGAGGGTCCCACATGCCGCGGAGGGGCTAGGCCCGTGAGCCATGGTCGCTGAGCCTGCGCGTCAGGAGCCTGTGCTCCACAACGGGAGAGGCCACAGCAGTGAGAGGCCTGTGTACCACAGTAAATAAATAAATAAAATAAAATAAAATAAAAGCATATTTGACGCTAACCTTGGATCATTCTCCCTCAAGCAGTACAGAATTAATAAAATAGGAATCGACTTCATTCCTATGCTACACTTTCCTCATTCGGATTCTGTATTTGCCAATTTGCTGACTTGCTCAATTGGTATTTATAACCCTCGAGTAATCTGTAGGCCCTGAATCAATACTCATGGTGCTTCTGCAGTCATTTGCAGACATGTGCAGAGCAGTGGAAATTTGAGTTGCCTACCATGCAGGTTCCCAGCTGAGGTGGACCAGGCAAGCTCTGCTTTCTCAGTTCAGCTCTCATACTGTAAATAAATGTTCTCTTTGCAGTCTACTTAGGGCCATGTGTTTTACATTTTTGTGCTTTTTGTTGGTGATTTCACGTTCAAAACAGCCCCAGCATAGTGATGAAGAGGGTCTATTGTTCCTAAGTACAAGAAGGGTGAGATGCACCTTCACAAGTGTTAGATAAACTTTGTTCAGTCCCATTGGCCATGAGTTCAATGTTAGTGAATCAACAATATATATTAAATAAGGTGCCTTTAAACAGAAACACACACAAAACAAGGTTAGGCATTGATCAGTTGATGAAAGTGTTGTGACCAGAGGCTCACATGAACCTAACTCTGTATTTCTCCAGGGAGGAATGGTTCAGTATTGGCTAATTCAGTGATTGTGGTGACTTTGTAGGACGTCACTACCACAGATACAGGGAATTAACTGTATGGAGTTTGAAAGTTATGGAGCAGAAGTACTGGTGAGATTAGTAATAATCTCACAGTAAGGAGTTAAACATTCTCTAAATTGTTAAATCCATTAAAGTGTTATTGACCACCGATATATTGCCTTTGCTTACCTATCTCCCTTTTCCCTTCTGTTACAGCTCTTTCTTCTCCCTTTACAGAAAACTCATTATCTATCCCAAGTCCATGCAGTAGAAGTAATCATGTGACTCAGAGTAGTTCATCCCACAGGAGAGAGAGAATGTCAAAGACATGGAGAAGCCTGATTATCTGATTTGAAACCTGGATCCAGACTAACCCCCAATTTTTCATTTATCAAAGATCATACTTTCTTTTTTTTTAAAGCCAGTTTGAACTATTTTCAGTAACATACAGCATAAACAGTCCTTTTTAAAAAATTTTTATTGGAGTATTGTTGACTTAACAGTGTTGTGTAGTTTCAGGTGTACAGCAAAGTGAATCAGTTATATATATATATATATATCTCCATTCTTTTTCAGATTCTTTTCCCACATAGGTTATTACTGAATATTGAGTAGAGTTCCCTGTGCTATACAGTAGGTATTTATTAGTTATCTATTACTAAGTGAAGTCAGACAGAGAAATACAAATAACAGATGATATCACTTATATGTGGAATCTAATAAAAATGATACAAATGAACTTATTTAAAAAACAGAAACAGACTCACAGTTCTCAGAATCAAATTTATGGTTACCAAAGAGAAAACATGGGGGAAAGTGATAAATTAGGAGATTGGGATTAACGTATACACACTACTATATATAGAAAACAATCCTTTTAGCTTCCCTGGTGGCGCAGTGGTTGAGAATCTGCTGCTAATGCAGGGGACACGGGTTCGAGCCCTGGTCTGGGAAGATCCCACATGCCACGGAGCAACTGGGCCCATGAGCCACAACTACTGAGCCTGCACGTCTGGAGCTTGTGCTTCGCAACAAGAGAGGCTGCAACAGTGAGAGGCCTGCGCACTGCGATGAAGAGTGGCCCCTGCTCGCCGCAACTAGAGAAAGCCCTCGCACAGAAACAAAGACCCAGCACAGCCAAAAATAAATAAATAAATAAATTAATTTAAAAAAACTAAAAATAGGCGCGCTAAACGGGAGAAGCACTGGTTTGAGAAAAGCATGGGTCGCAAGTACACATTGGGACCCTGCCATTAATGGAGGGGAAAAGCGGGGAGACGCCAGCAGATTCCATCCTGTAAGCTGGTAGGAAGCCTGAAGGCTTGATGGGATTCCAGTGTGATAGGAGGCAAGGACATGCTTCAGGACCCCGGAGGAAGATGGCGGAAGAGTAAGACGCGGAGATCACCTTCCTCCCCACAGATACATCAGAAATTCATCTACACGTGGAACAACTCCTACAGAACACCTACTGAACGCTGACAGAAGACCTCAGACCCCCCAAAAGGCAAGAAGCTCCCCACATACCTGGGTAGGGCAAAAGAAAAAAAGAATAAACAGAGACAATAGGATAGGGACGGGACCTGCACCAGTGGGAGGGAGCCGTGAAGGGGGGAAGGTTTCTACACACTACAAGCCCCTTCGCGGGCGGAGACTGCAGGTGGCGGAGGGGGAAAGCTTCGGAGTAGCGGAGGAGAGCACAGCAACAGGGGTGCGGAGGGCAAAGCGGAGAGATTCTGGCACAGAGGACCGGTGCCCTCAGGCACACACCAGCCCGAGAGGCTTGTCTGCTCGGCCGCCGTGGCGGGCGGGGCTGGGAGCTGAGGCTCGGGTATCGGCTTTCAGTCGGAGCGCAGGGAGAGGACTGGGGCTGGCGGCAGGAAGAGAGCCTGAAGGGGTTAGTGCACCACGGCTAGCCCGGAGGGAGTCCGGGGAAAGGGTCTGGAGCTGCTGAAGAGGCAAGAGACTTTTTTCCCTTTTGTTTCCTGGTGCGCGAGGAGAGGGCATTAAGAGGGCTGCTTGGGGAAGCGCCGGTGACAGGCACGAGCCGCGGGTAAGGCACGGACCTCGGAGACGGGCGTGGGCCGCCGCCGCCGCCGCCCGCCCGCCGCGGCCCGCCGCCGCTGCCGCCGCCGCGGCCCGCCGCCGCCGCTGCCGCCGCCGCCGCGGGGCCTGTGTGCGAGCGCGGGTCACTGTCCGCCCCGCCTTCCGGGGGGCCTGTGCACCCCGCCACTGCTGGGGTCCCCGAGACCCGGGGACGGCTTTCCCGGGAAAGCGCACGGAGCGCCACGGGCTGCTGCAACGTCACGCCGGCCTCTGCCGCCGCAGGCCCGCCCCACACTGCGCGCCCCTCCCTCCCCTCTGCCTGAGTGAGCCAGAGCCCCCGAATCAGCG
Source organism: Mesoplodon bidens (assembly GCF_964165515.1). Taxonomy (NCBI): domain Eukaryota; kingdom Metazoa; phylum Chordata; class Mammalia; order Artiodactyla; family Ziphiidae; genus Mesoplodon; species Mesoplodon bidens. Next base: position 68,074,396 of record NC_138178.1, read on the forward strand.
GCTCCTTTAAACCCGTCCTGTCTGAGCGAAGAACGGACGCCCTCCGGCGACCTACGCGCAGAGGCGGGGCCAGGTCCAAGGCTGAGACCCGGGAGCTGTGAGAGCAGAGGCAGGGAAATCTCTCTGTGCAGCCTCGGAGGCAGCGGATTAAAGCTCCACGGTCCATTTGATGTGCCCTGCGTCTGTGGAGTGCATGAATGGACAGCGAATCATCCCAAATTGAGGAAGTGGACTTTGAGGACAAGATTTAAGACTTTCCCCCCTTTTCGTCTTTTGACAACGAATTATCCCAAATTAAGGAGGTGGACTTAGAGAGCAAGATTTCAGACTTCTCGCCCTTTTCCTCTTTTTACAACGAATTATCCCAAATTGAGGAGGTGGACTTGGAGAGCAAGATTTTTTATTTTTCCCCCTGCTCTCTTTTTGTGAATGTGTATGTGTAATCTTCTGTGTAAGATTCTCTCTGTATAGCTTTGCTTCCACCATATGTCTCAGGGTTCTATCGGTCCGTTTTTTTTTTTTTTTTCAATAATTACTTTCTAATTTTAATAACGCTACTATATTTCATACTTTATTCTATTTTACTTTACCTGCTCTTTCTTTTTTTCCTACTCTCCCTTCCTCCCTCCCTCCCTCCGCTCCTCCTTTCCTTCTTTCTTTTTCTTTCCTCCCTCCCACCCTTCTTCTTTCCACTTTCTTTTTCTTTCCTTCCTCCCTCCCTCCTGTCTTTCTTCCTTTCCTTTCTCCCTCCCTCCCTCCTTTCTTTCCTTCTTTCTTTCCATCCTTCCTCCCTCCCTCCCTCCCTCCTTTCTTTCTTCCTTCCTTCCTTCCTTTCTTCCCTTCTTCCTTTCTTTCCCTCTCTCTTTCTTTCTTCTACTAATTCTTTCTTTCTACTTTTTCTCCCTGTTACTCTGAGCCGGGTGGATGAAAGGCTCTTGGTGCTGCAGCCAGGAGCCAGTGCTGTGCCTCTGAAGTGGGAGAGCCAACTTCAGGACACGGGTCCACAACAGACCTCCCAGCTCCACATAATATCAAGCAGCAAAAATCTCCCAGAGATCTCCATCCCAACACCAGCACCCAGCTTCAGTCAACGACCAGCAAGCTACAGTGCAGGTCACCCTATGCCAAGCAACTAGCAAGGCAGGAACACAACCCCACCCATTAGCAGAGAGGCTACCTAAAAACATAATAAGGCCATAGGCACCCCAAAACACACCACCAGACGTGGACCTGTCCACCAGAAAGACAAGATCGAGCCTCAACCACCAGAGCACAGGAATTAGTCCCCCCCACCAGGAAGCCTACACAACCTACTGAAACAACCTTAGCCACTGGGGTCAGACACCAAAAACAACGGGAACTACGAATCTGCAGCCGGCAAAAAGGAGACCCCAAACACAGTAACATAAGCAAAATGAGAAGGCAGAAAAACACACAGCAGGTGAAGGAGCAAGATAAACACCTACCAGACCTAACAAATGAAGAGGTAATAGGCAGTCTACCTGAAAAAGAATTCAGAATAATGATAGTAAAGCTGATCCAAGATTCTATTTCCATGATCCATAATCTTGGAAATAGAATAGACAACATGCAAGAAACAGTTAACAAGGACCTAGAAGAACTAAAGATGAATCAAGCATCGATTAAAAACACAATAAATGAAATGAAAAATACTCTAGATGGGATCAATAGCAGAATAACTGAGGCAGAAGAACGGATAAGTGAGGTGGAAGATAAAATAGTGGAAATAACTGATGCAGAGCAAAATAAAGAAAAAAGAATGAAAAGAACAGAGGAGAGTCTCAGAGATCTCTGGGACAACATTAAACGCACCAACATTCGAATTATAGGGGTTCCAGAAGAAGAAGAGAAAAAGAAAGGGACTGAGAAAATATTTGAAGAGATTATAGTTGAAAACTTCCCTAATTTGGGAAAGGAAATAGTTAATCAAGTCCAGGAGGCACAGAGAGTCCCATACAGAATAAATCCAAGGAGAAATACACCAAGACACATATTAATCAAACTGTCAAAAATTAAACACAAAGAAATCATATTAAAAGCAGCAAGGCAAAAACAACAAATAACACACAAGGGAATCCCCATAAGGTTAACAGCTGATCTCTCAGCAGAAACCCTACAAGCCAGAAGGGAGTGGCAGGACATAATTAAAGTGATGAAGGAGAGAAACCTGCAACCTAGATTACTCTACCCAGCAAGGATCTCATTCAGATTTGATGGAGAAATTAAAACCTTTACAGACAAGCAAAAGCTGAGAGAGTTCAGCACCACCAAACCAGCTTTACAACAAATGCTAAAGGAACTTCTCTAGGCAAGAAACACAACAGAAGGAATATACCTACAATAACGAACCCAAAGCAATTAAGGAAATGGGAATAGGAACATACATATCAATAATTACCTTAAATGTAAATGGACTAAATGCTCCCACCAAAAGACACAGAGTGGCTGAATGGATACAAAAACAAGACCCATATATATGCTGTCTACAAGAGACCCACTTCAGACCTAGAGACACATACAGATTGAAAGTAAAGGGATGGAAAAAGATATTCCATGCAAATGGAAATCAAAAGAAAGCTGGAGTAGCAATTCTTATATCAGACAAAATAGACTTTAAAATAAAGACTATTAGAAGAGACAAGGAAGGACACTACATAACGATAAAGGGATCGATCCAAGAAAAAGATATAACAATTGTAAATATTTATGCACCCAACATAGGAGCACCTCAATACATAAGGCAAATACTAACAGCCATAAAAGGGGAAATCGACAGTAACACACTCATAGTAGGGGACTTTAACACCCCACTTTCACCAATGGACAGATCATCCAAAATGAAAATAAATAAGGAAACACAAGCTTTAAATGATACATTAAACGAGATGGACTTAGTTGATATTTATAGAACATTCCATCCAAAAACAACAGAATACACATTTTTCTCAAGTGCTCATGGAACATTCTCCAGGATAGATCATATCTTGGGTCACAAATCAAGCCTCGGTAATTTTAAGAAAATTGAAATTGTATCAAGTATCTTCTCCGACCACAATGCTATGAGACTAGACATCAATTACAGGAAAAGATGTGTAAAAAATACAAACACATGGAGGCTAAACAATACACTACTCAATAACGAAGTGATCACTGAAGAAATCAAAGAGGAAATTAAAAAATACCTAGAAACAAATGACAATGGAGACACGACGACCCAAAACCTATGGGACGCAGCAAAAGCAGTTCTAAGGGGGAAGTTTATAGCAATACAATCCCACCTTAAGAAACAGGAAGCATTTCGAGTAAACAACCTGACCCTGCACCTAAAGCAATTAGAGAAAGAAGAACAAAAATACCCCAAAGCTAGCAGAAGGAAAGAAATCATAAAGATCAGATCAGAAATAAATGAAAAAGAAATGAAGGAAACGATAGCAAAGATCAACCAAACTAAAAGCTGGTTCTTTGAGAAGATAAACAAAATTGACAAACCATTAGCCAGACTCATCAAGAAAAAAAGGGAGAAGACTCAAATCAATAGAATTAGAAATGAAAAAGGAGAAGTAACAACTGACACTGCAGAAATACAAAAGATTATGAGAGATTACTATAAGCAACTCTATTCCAATAAAATGGACAACCTGGAAGAAATGGACACATTCTTAGAAATGCACAACCTGCCAAGACTGACTCAGGAAGAAATAGAAAATATGAATAGACCAATCACAAGCACTGAAATTGAAACTGTGATTAAAAATCTTCCATCAAACAAAAGCCCAGGACCAGATGGCTTCACAGGTGAATTCTATCAAACATTTAGAGAAGAGCTAACACCTATCCTTCTCAAACTCTTCCAAAATATAGCAGAGGGAGGAACACTCCCAAACTCATTCTACGAGGCCGACATCACCTTGATACCAAAACCAGGCAAGGATGTCACAAAGAAAGAAAACTACAGGCCAATATCACTGATGAACATAGATGCAAAAATCCTCAACAAAATACTAGCAAACAGAATCCAACAGCACATTAAAAGGATCATACACCATGATCAAGTGGGGTTTATCCCAGGAATGCAAGGATTCTTCAATATACGCAAATCAATCAATGTAATACACCATATTAACAAGTTGAAGGAGAAAAACCATATGATCATCTCAATAGATGCAGAGAAAGCTTTCGACAAAATTCAACACCCATTTATGATAAAAACCCTGCAGAAAGTAGGTATAGAGGGATCTTTCCTCAACATAATAAAGGCCATATATGACAAACCCACAGCCAACATTGTCCTCAATGGTGAAAAACTGAAACCATTTCCACTAAGATCAGGAACAAGACAAGGCTGCCCACTCTCACCACTCTTATTCAACATAGTTTTGGAAGTTTTAGCCACAGCAATCAGAGAAGAAAAGGAAATAAAAGGAATCCAAATTGGAAAAGAAGAAGTAAAGCTGTCACTGTTTGCAGATGACATGATACTATACATAGAGAATCCTAAAGATGCTACCGAAAAACTACTAGAGCTAATCAATGAATTTGGTAAAGTAGCAGGATATAAAATTAATGTACAGAAATCTCTGGCATTCCTATACACTAATGATGAAAAATCTGAAAATGAAATCAAGAAAACACTCCCATTTACCATCGCAACAAAAAGAATAAAATATCTAGGAATAAACCTACCTAAGGAGACAAAAGACCTGTATGCAGAAAACTATAAGACACTGATGAAAGAAATTAAAGATGATACAAATAGATGGAGAGATATACCATGCTCCTGGATTGGAAGAATCAATATTGTGAAAATGACTCTACTACCGAAAGCAATCTACAGATTCAATGCAATCCCTATCAAACTACCAATGGCATTTTTCACAGAACTAGAACAAAAAATTTCAAAATTTGTTTGGAAAAACAAAAGGCCCCGAATAGCTAAAGCAATCTTGAGAACGAAAAACGGAGCTGGAGGAATCAGGCTCCCTGACTTCAGACTATACTACAAAGCTACAGTAATTAAGACAGTCTGGTACTGGCATAAAAACAGAAAGATAGATCAGTGGATCAGGATAGAAAGCCCAGAGATAAACCCACGCACATATGGCCAACTTATCTTTGATAAAGGAGGCAGGAATGTACAGTGGAGAAAGGACAGCCTCTTCAATAAGTGGTGCTGGGAAAACTGGACAGGGACATGTAAAAGTTTGAGATTAGATCATTCCCTAGCACCATACACAAAAATAAGCTCAAAATGGATTAAAGACTTAAATGTAAGGCCAGAAACTATCAAACTCTTAGAGGAAAACATAGGTAGAACACTCTATGACATAAATCACAGCAAGATCCTTTTGGACCCACCTCCTAGAGAAATGGAAATAAAAACAAAGATAAACAAATGGGACCTAATGAAACTTCAAAGCTTTTGCACAGCAAAGGAAACCATAAAGAAGACCAAAAGACAACCCTCAGAATGGGAGAAAATATTTGCAAATGAAGCAACTGACAAAGGATTAATCTCCAAAATTTATAAACAGCTCATGCAGCTCAATAGCAAAAAAACAGACAACCCAATCCAAAAATGGGCAGAAGACTTAAATAGGCATTTCTCCAAAGAAGATATACAGACTGCCAACAAACACATGAAAGAATGCTCAACATCATTAATCATTAGAGAAATGCAAATCAAAACTACAATGAGATATCATCTCACACCAGTCAGAATGGCCATCATCAAGGAATCTAGAAACAATAAATGCTGGAGAGGGTGTGGAGAAAAGGGAACACTCTTGCACTGCTGGTGGGAATGTGAATTGGTACAGCCACTATGGAGAACGGTATGGAGGTTCCTTAAAAAACTACAAATAGAACTACCATATGACCCAGCAATCCCACTACTGGGCATATACCCTGAGAAAACCATAATTCAAAAAGAGACATGTACCAAAATGTTCATTGCAGCTCTATTCACAATAGCCCGGAGCTGGAAACAACCTAAGTGTCCATCATCGGATGAATGGATAAAGAAGATGTGGCACATATATACAATGGAATATTACTCAGCCATAAAAAGAAACGAAACTGAGCTATTTGTAATGAGGTGGATAGACCTAGAGTCTGTCATACAGAGTGAAGTTAGTCAGAAAGAGAAAGACAAATACCGTATGCTAACACATATATACGGAATTTAAAAAAAAATGTCATGAAGAACCTAGGGGCAAAACGAGAATAAAGACACAGACCTACTTGAGAATGGACTTGAGGATATGGGGAGGGGGAAGGGTAAGCTGTGACAAAGCGAAAGAGAGGCATGGACATATATACACTACCAAACGTAAGGTAGATAGATAGTGGGAAGCAGCCGCAGAGCACAGGGAGATCAGCTCGGTGCTTTGTGACCGCCTGGAGGGGTGGGATGGGGAGGGTGGGAGGGAGGGAGATGCATGAGGGAAGGGATGTGGGAACAGATGTATATGTATGACTGATTCACTTTGTTATAAAGCAGAAACTAATTAAAAAAATAAATAAATAAACTTAAAAAAAATGGAAAAAAAAAAAAACTAAAAATAGAAAAAGTTAAAAGGATTGTGATAGAGAGTGGAGCAGGAAGGAAGGATGAGTCTTTTCATTTAGTATCATGTTGCATTTAAAAATTTTTACCATGTTTGTATATCTCTTTTACCATAAAGAAGTAATAATAAAAGTAGAGCCTGTATAGGTCATTACTAAATGGACACTAAATTAAGGCTACTGGTCACAAAGGTGATCTAACTCTTACCCTCACTGGTAATAAGTCCCTGTGAAATCCTAGTTACCCAGCTATGAGAGATGGGGGAAGTTGAAATTACTGAATTTCTTACTGCTAAACTGAAATTAAATTAAGACACTGGAAACAACTAAAATGTCTGTAACTTAATGAATTGTGTCCCTGAGGAAAAAAATGTATATGCTGAACCCCTAACCCCCAATTTGAATGTGTTTGGAGGTAAGGCATTTAAGGAGGTAATTAAGGTTAAATTTGGTCGAGGGGAGGGGGTGGTCATTAATCTAATATGTCTGGTGTTCTTATAAGTGACACTAGTGATGTGTATGCACAGAGAAAGGCCATATGAAGACATGGCTAGGAGATGGCCACCTGTAAGCCAAGGAGAGCAACCTCAGGAGAAGCAGAACCAGTAAACTCAGGTTGATTACTGCATAAATTTCTTGCAATATACTTTTAAATATTAGATCTTACTAGTTTATCCCATTGTTTTACCTTTCTTTTCCAGAAACTTCATTTATATGAATAGCATCCTTTGCTGAACTTCCATTTCCACCCCTCTTTTTTGAACTTGTTTTTTTTTTAGTTATCTCATTTTCATTCTGTTTTCCTTTCTTCAATGCCTGCCATTACATTTTCATTTGTGTCTATTCCTTTTGTCTTCTTCTTATTTTTTCATCTTTTTCTTTATTTTGTGAGTTTAATTAACTATATTTTCATTTCATCACATCTCTGTCCATTTTTGTTCCTTTTTTTAGATGTCTGATTCAAGGTGGTTTTTCATATTCAGAAATGCCTGTTTGAATATATTTTATTCCATTTGTACTGCTGCTTTAGAGTCTTACTCTGATTCATAATTATTTTATTGTGGGGAATTCTCAATTAGTTGAAGTGTATTGAATCCAATTTTTTTTATAATAACTCCTTAAGACAATGAATTTTCTTCTCGTTTTAGTGGATTTTTCTAGCTCACAGATTCCTAGTTCAATGGTGCCCTCTTCTGTCAGTATAGCAAATTTCAGTTCTATGGATTTGTTCTGCTGGTTTATGGGTGATGTTTATGTGTCCCCCAATTATTAGGTTTTATTTCTTGGTAAAATGTCCTCTTTTACTTCATGTGCCCCTCACCACATGATTGCCAAAGGATGCCTCTTCCTCTATTTTAGGCTTTTCTTTCCCAGGAATGACTTTTCAAATACAGATATTTCAAATTGTATGTACTTTTAAGTAGCTTTCCTGTGTTTCATGCTCTAATCTAGTAATATCTTTCTTAGTATGTTCCTAATTACTGTGAACTTACTATTTCTGGCAGTGGTCTTACATGGAGTTTTGGCCCATTGCTAGTTTTTATATTTATTTTCTCTTACATTTTTGGAAGTTTATGTTGCTCTTTGTTGGATTCAGACATGACACTTGGTTATCTCGTTACCAATCAGGCTTTCTTCCCTAACATATGCATAGTTATGTTGGTATTTTTTCTTTTAATTATGGCAAGTTTTGGTGTTCAGTATAATCAGCATTACTCGGTTCAAAATACTTTCATTACTCAGTTCAAAATACTTTCAAGTATTGAAATACTTTCAAATCTTAGTTCCTCTTTGACTCAGGGTAACATTGAAATGTTGCTTTATTTCAATTTCTATTATGTATTTCAACTTTATGTAATTGATTTCCAGCTTTATTACCATGTTGTCTGTGATTTCAGACTTTTATAATTTATTCAGATGTTTACAGCCAAGGATAGAGTCACATTTTCTAAATAGTCCATATGTGTTGATAAACATGTATCCTAGAATTCATGGCTGCAGTGTTTTCTATAACTGTATTAAATCAATTTTGGTAATAATGGTTTTCACTTGCTTAACATTTTTACTGATATTTTGTCTACTAATTTTTGCTTGTTGTATCAGTTGAAGTGGACATGTCTGAAACATTCCACTATTATTTGGGATCTTTCCTTATATTTCTATTAGTTAGACTATTAATAGTTGTATACATACTTACATATTCTGGGTGAATTGAGAACTTTATCATAATGAAATAAACTTTTTATCATACTTTCTGCCTTAAAGTCTATTTTTTGTAATTTGCTTTTGCTTTCAAGTCTATTTAGTAAAGCCTCTTCTTGATGCCATTTTCTCTTGGCTATATTTGGGTATATTTTTATATCATCCTTTTACAGTTAATTCTTCTGAGACTTTATATTTAGATGTGTCTGTTATGGACAGCTTGTAATTAAAAAAAATAGAATATGACAAACATTTTGGAACATTAGACATGGAGCATTTAGTCAGTTTATATTTTGTTAACTAATAACTAATATTTGGTTTTTAAACTACCATGTTTACATTTATTTTTCTTTACTATACGACCTTTGTTTTTTAGATTGATCTTTGTTTAATCATCAATTTTTCCTCTTCTGGTTTGAATATTATAAATTATTAATTTTTATCTGTAATGTTTATATAAGAAGTTACCAAATTTTTCAAAACTCTAAGTCAATCAAATTAGTGTTTAATTTCTTCCTAGATGATAGAAGGAACTTGGAATGACTGAAATCTATTACACACTTCTCACATGTTACTGTTGTCTGTTTTTTAAAGTTCTATCTTTTCTTTAACCCCATCAGATATTTTTATTGCTGTTCTAGAATTTTCTTCAGTTAAAGTTGGTGGGTGATGTACTGTCAAAAAGGTTCTGACAGCAATTTTTCTTTTTATGTTTGCCTGGGGCCCACTTTTTCCCTCCTGTCTCACATCTAGGAAGGCTGATAAGAAAGCCCAGTGCCCCCTCCTTTGACAGGTGTGATGTTCAAACAGTGCCCGGGAACCTTTACCACAGCCCTACCCCCTAAACACCACAGAAACCTCAAGCCAGTCTTCTTCCCTTGCTCTCTGAAGGCATTTTCAGACCAGCTTTGGAGGCTGGATGTGCTCTTCCCAGAAGACCTCATGTTGTGAGTTATACATCTTTTTTATATTCTATTGGAATGTGGGAGGTATAATTAGTCTGGACACCTGAAACAAATTTTAGGTGAGAGTTCATTTGCTCCACAGGATTGCCGTAACAGGGGCTTGCTCAGTTTGTGTGTTTGTTTGTTTGTTTGGTTTTTGTCTGAAAATGCCTTTATTTTGTCCTCATTCCTTTCAAAATTTTTGTTGAGGGTAGTATTTTTGTAGTTCTTTTTTCAGTCATCTCAAGATATAATGTGCTATTTTCTGCCACCATATGTTTTGTCAGACTGTTTTTTAACTAATTCAAGGCAAAAATACACCTTTAAGATAAAGAAATACAAAATTAAATTTATTCTCATCCTCCACACCCAAGTGACTCTGAGAGAGTTGCCTTTCACTGAGAGAAAAGAAAGTGATAATTATTAGAGAAGAAAAACCATGGCTTAGGTATGACAAGTATATATAAGACCTCACTCAGGATTTGCCCCAAATTAGATCATGTGGGTGACGTAGGAAAACTCCAGCTGTGTTTTCTGTGTAATGTGATCTTGCACTGATGGTGCCCTAAGGGGGTTGGCAGAAATAGTGTAGCTCCCCTCTTGAGGAAAGTAACTTAATCCTAAACCTTGGAGAATTCCCAGATATACCTTTTCAGTCAATGAGGAATACACAAAGATAATTAAACAGACTAAGATATGCAGTACTATGAGTGAGAATCTGTAGAAACAGGCTTCCAAAGAATTTGGTATGGGAAATTATTAGTCTCAGATAATAAAACTGTAAAGAATTAAAAGATGAGGCTTCCCTGGTGGTGCAGTGGTTAAGAATCTGCCTGTCAATGCAGGGGACACGGGTATGAGCCCTGGTCCAGGAAGATCCCACATGCCGCGGAGCAACTAAGCCTGTGCGCCACAACTACTGAGCCTGCACTCTACAGCCCACAAGCCACAACTACTGAGCCCACGTGACACAACGACTGAATCTACATGCTGCAGCTGCTGAAGCCTGCGTGCCTAGAGCCCGTGCTCTGCAACAAGTGAAGCCACCACAACGAAGAGTAGCCCCCGCTCGCCGCAACTAGAGAAAGCCTGTGCACAGCAATGAAGACCCAACACAGCAAAAATAAATGTATAAAACAGCAGCCTCCAACCTTTAAAAAAAAGAATTAAAAGGCAAACTTGAATAAATCTGAAAGTACTAGGAACCTGAATAAAGATATAGAAGCTTTGAAAGGGAGATACATTCTCTACATGTGAAAAATATAACCACCCAAATTAAAAACATACTGGATAGATCTGGCTGGAGATTGAACACAGCACATCAGAAAATTAGTGAATTAGAATATTACATAGATCATGGTAAATTATCCAGAACACAATGTAAGGAATAAAAAGGATTAAAAATAGAGAATAAGATTTTAAAAGATATGGAGGATGGGATGCAAAGTTCTAAATATCTTTACTCAGAGTTCTATTAAGAGAGAATAGGGTAGATTCAATAGAGACAACATCTGCAAAGATGACAGTAAGAACATTCCAGGCTAACAAGATACTTAAATCTAAAGATTCAAGAAGCCCAGGAAATCTTAAGCAGGATAAATAAAAATAAATCAACACTTAGCCATTTGTGTTGTGTACGTTTAAAAGATTTTTCTGTATATTATGATGTTTTGATATCTTAAAAACCTTCATGGCTGGGCAGAGACTACCCCTTCCAGGGTTAGCCAATTCTTAGAGATGGCAAGGAGCCCAGCCTGGAGAAAGCCTTTGACATACAAACCATCCAGTCCAGAGTAATGCCTCCTCTGTACAGCCCTTAAAACCCAGGAGGCAATATTCCTCTGCCTTAATCATGCCAGTGCTAAGTACCAGGCAACTAGGGACCACCCCTATAGCTTAAAGCCCACTAAAATTATTCATACTAGCCATCCTAAACTGCTTACCCTGACCTGCTGAGCCTTTCCTACAGAAACTACTTAAAGGCTATGGCCTTGGTTCTCCCCTTGCTCCTGCCTCTCTGCCTCTTGGCCAGTGCTGGTGCTTCCCTCTGTGCCCCTTCATGATGTACTGAGCCTCCTATTTCTAGGACCTGTGGGTATATTTTATTTTTCTGAGCCTGTCCTGCGTCTCCTCTTGTGTCCAGACCTGACTGACCACCCCATAAAAGAACACAGAACACACCCTAATAATGTTAAATCAGAAAACCAAAGACAGAGAGCAAAATCTTAAGAGGACATTCTACTCTAATAGGATTGGCAATTAGATTGTCAGCTGGTTTCTCAATAACATAGGAATCCAGCAAACAGTAGAATAGGATCCAAGCACAAAAAGAAAATAGTTGCCAACCTAGACTTCTGTACATTATATAATTTTGGTCTTTTGGAATTTCAACATAATATAGAGTAATTCCCCTATCAGACTTCTCATCTCTGACTGTCCTTAGGTTTTTACTTACATCCCTGTTGCCTCAAGATGAGCGTATCTTCATGGTAAAAGTAGCTCCAGTAACACTTTTACGTCTCTGGGGTCATAGCTTTCTCTGAGATCTTGGTTTGGTAATTCTAACTATTTTGTCAATTCTTGGTTGCTTTTATTGTTACAACAGAAATAGAAATGAGGTTTTTTTCCTCTCCTGATGACAAGGAAAATAAAGGGAACAGTGAACAGGCTAGAGAAGAAACATAAACTGGCCTGAAAACGTTAATCAATCCTAGTTTTATTTTAACTGTTATTAATCAGTATTGTATCTAACTAGATTTTTCCTTCACAAAGTTAACCTGTCACCCCCTAACTCCGTGTAAATTACATCCTGCACCTATCACCCCTTAATTCTGTGTACTTTACATCCTGCACCTAGTATTTACTCTCCCAGCTCTCTCATAGCAAATCACCCCTTGTAGCTGTTTGCATTTCAGAAAGAAGGTCGCAGGCCAATAACCCAGAGACAAACAGACCCAATTACCAGGCTGCCTGATGCCAGTAGTGACTGTTTTGAAATAATGCAAGAAGAATGGAGGACCTTCACCACTTTGATCCTTATCACTTACCCCCAGACTGCGAGTTCCACCTATAAGACCCCCTGTAATTCCCCAGGAGAGTGGGGCACAGTTCTTGAGGCAGTAGTCTGCTGTCTTCCCTTTTGCCTGGCAAAGAAATAAAGCCATCTCTCTTTTCCTCCAAAATCTCTGTCTCCATATTTCTGTTCGGCATCAGTGCACAGCCAGCCAAGATTTTTGGCAACATTATGCACATTTAAAGAATTATACAGTATTTTTAGTTGAAAACAGTGGGTAGAAGTAACCACTGGGTTGAGGGAAGGTGCTTTTCCTCAATATGTGCTAGAGTTTTGAAATTATTACTACTCAGTTCCTCAGTTTCTTGGCAGGGCATGCCAGAGTACTCTCTGTACTCAGAAGACAAATAATGCAAAAATGTAGAATTCTCAGATCAGTAATCAAGACGAAAGATTCCATCACAGGAGAATAAAACTGGGAAGAGATGTCAACAAGGTAACTCTCTTACAGTTGATGATGAATTTTGTTTTGTCTAAGAATATTCTCAATTTTTCTATAACTGTACATTAGCAGCATATATTATATAAAATATACAAAATAGGTACAGGACTTATGAGAAAATATTTTAAAATATTTAAAACAAATAAAACTATCAAAAATTAATTAATTAATAATATTTACATCAAAGAGGTATTTCAAATCAACAGCAACAATAAAAAGAACAGAATTTTTACCATTTTAATCAGGTAAAATTAAAGGATTTGCTACTGAAGCCATAAAATAAAAAGAAATAAAGATATAAATAGACTTAAATATATAAAGTGAGTGGTCACCAGAGGGGAAGGGATTGGCAGGTGGGTGCAATGGGTGAAAGGGGTCAACTGTACAGTGATGGATGGTAACTAGACATGTGGTGACCACTTTGTAGTGCATATAGATGTCGGATTATAATGCTGTACATCTGAAACTTATATAATAAATATATATATAAAGTCAGTCTGCACTTAAACACAGCAAGCAAGAGCTTGAAAAAATATATAAACAGTATGAACATAAACGCATACGCAATATACTTAAACAACAACAGACACCAATTTTTTCCTTTCCGAGGTTGGCAAAGGATAAAAGAGGACTTAAGAGATGAAAGGGGAAGCGCCAGCCCGCGCCTGAGGTCGCAGCACCGACTCCACTCCCAGACCCAAGGCTGGACTCCTGGCTGAGTGGCAGCGGAAGCGGAAGAACGCCCAGGGCATTGTGGGGACCGTGGTCCACAAGCCTCCGTGCAGGCCTCTCTGTTTCCGGTCGCCCTGTCAAAGTTCTAGGAGGTCGGCTGACCTCGCTCACAACGTGGTGGGGGACGCGCGGGCGCTCGGAGCCGCCGGGGTCCTAGGAGAAGGAGGCTCTGTGGGCGTCGGGCTAGAAGAAGGGGTTTGCCGGGTGAAGCAGTAAGACGCGAAAAACTGGGCCCTCAAGCGCGCGCCCGCAGGGAAGCGCGCAGCTTCCGTGACGCAGGCGAGCGCACTGCGCATGCTCACTGGGCCAATCGCGGAGCTAACTGTTCTCGGAGCTCTGGTCCACCTGGGACATGTCCTTGGTCCTGAGATCGCAGTGGGTTGTCGTCGTTCAGTAGGTCTTAAAAGTCTCACAGGGAAGACAAATAAAAGGACTAATTTCAAAACAACGTGATAAGAGCTTTACTCCCAACACACGGCGAATTGCACTGTCCTGTGACCTGACTCATTAATCTTGAGCTCCCAGAAGCCAGGATATGTCCGACTAATTTGTGTGTCCCCAGCAAAGACTTTTCCAGCCACTTTCATTCCTTGAATCTCTTCTTGAGCACAGTAGGCATTGTCCTCAGGAGTATCTAGCCCTTCTGTAAGGCCTCCGTTGGGTCTGGCAGCGGGCAGAGCCTGGTAGGACCCTCCTGCCAAGGTGATTTGCCCAAGCCCTAGTGGATCAGGCCAGGCCATTAGTTTCCAAGATTCACCAGAGCTTTGATCCTTTGTTTTGTAAACTAAACTCTCGTCATTTGGTAAGTGAAAGAAAGTTAATTTTGGTCCTCAGAATAAATGCACACTCAAAGCAGTGTTGTCTCTGCACACACAGCCCCTGCACAAAGGGAAAATACAGATTCCAGAGAGTGGAAAAGGAGGACGCACCCTAAGCATTAAGACTACATTCTGAGAGAAAACCCTTCTGCCTGAGACCTGTTGCAACAAATCGAAGGGAGAACCTAGAGGGTTTGAAAAGATAAAGACTTTGGAACTCCTGGGTCTGCTCTCTTGCTCAACTTTTGGCCCAGAAAAAAAGGTGGTTTGAGAGGAGGTACCACAACCACAAAGAGGGAGAAAGAGAGAGGCAATGGAGAGAGCTTAACCCAAAAGCCTGAGGTGACAGTTACAGAAGACCTGGGTGGGAAAAGAGCGAAAGACCTTTTAGGGTGGGTAAGCGAGGAAAACAATGGCTCAGGTAGCAAGCAGTGTTAATGGTCTCAGTGGAGTAAAATGTTCACTTCATTCCCGAAGCCCAGAGTGGCTGAAATGGGCTAATCTGCTCAGTCATGCCTTTTTTTCTTCTCCACCAGCTCCATCTTCTCTGCATTTTCTCCAGAGAAGGAGACCATGACCCAGTTACAGGTGAGTTGATTTTTTTCTCCTGAAACACTGTGTAATTACTCAGAGTTAGCTGATCTTTGCTCCTTTTTAGAAAAGAGAAAATGATTAGCATTAGCATAATGCCTGTAAGGTACTTTTAGACACTTTACCAATTCCTGTATATATGTCCTAGAGGAACTGCAAAAAGTAGATGATTATTTCCATTTTGAGGGTGAGAAAATCTTCAGAGACAATAAAAGGGTTCATGGTCACAAGGTGTTCAGTTGCAGCTAGTAATTATTTTATGGGAAATATTTTGAGGCTATGTAAATCTCTTATTTATCAAAATTTTATACAGTACTTATAGCATTCATTGATGATTCCTGCATAAACCAATGGTAAATATTATGGCTGCATAATAGAGACTTTATGACTAGATTATTCTTCCTACATTTATTATTGTTTTCTCTATAAGGAAGAGTTTCCCCTTCTACTTCAATTATACACTTATTTATATCAGAATGAACTCATGGATCTTTATTTTATTCAATGGGTTAGAATCTGTTACTATCATTATTGATTTTGGTGCTGAAATTATCCAGATATGTGCTTTGGGAGTCCATTCAAACCAGCTTCTGTATCCTTTCGACATATACCTATCATTTTTTTTAGTGTTTCCTCATTTTTAATTTTTTTAGCATAACAGGATGTTTTAGGCTCATCCAGTTCTTTCCTTGTCTCAGCCCTGGAATCAGCCATTTTTCCAAGGAGGCTTAGTTCTTTAAGGGAACAATGGATTGTAGAAGCCAAATCTGGGTGCTCTCTGTACTCATTCCTTCTGGGGTGTCATTGCTTATTGGCCCTCCCAATGGAAAAATTTATATACAGAAATACATACATGCATACATATATGTACATACATGCATACATACATATCTATATCCATCTATATATTCAAAGCCATTAATTCCTACTGATACCAGTTCAACACCATGCAGTCTTCATTCTTGCCCTATTTGTAACTCTATTTTACAAAGTGAGAAACCTGGCTCTCATTATCCTAAATATATTTTACTCATTTGCTGAATCCTAGAATACACAGAAAGTAGGTTTTCCAGCCCATATGGCTGTGAAGAACAAACCTACTAACTATAATTCAATATTTGTTAGGTATTTGTTTACAGTTTTTATTACCTTAAGATTGAAGATATAGTCTCAATACTCATTTGGAAAGTACTTGGATAAGTTATTTTTCTTCCCCCTTCAGTGTGGATATATTATTTATTTGACATACAGTTATGTTCATTTGGTTTTGTTTGTATTCCTGTTATGGGCTGGACTGTGTCTCCCTCAGCCTCAAATTCACATGTGGAAGCCCTAGCCTCCAGCACCTCAGAATGTGACTGGGATTGGAGATATGTTCTTTAAATATATGATTAAATTAAAATGTTGCTGTTAAGGTGAGCTTGAATCCATTTTTTTTATATTCTTTGTCCTTCAGAGCAAATTGGGATATTTTCTACTGACCTATTTCTTGCCTTAGCTGCATCCAATATGCTACTTAACCCATCTGTTCTTACTTACAGTTATGTTTTTCACTTCAGAATTTCCATTTGATTCCCATTCTATGCTAAAATTTGTAATCTATTTTCTTGGTTATATTTATTATTACTATTTTACAGCCATATTTGATTATTTTCTTATCTGAATTTTCCATGGTTTTCTTTTTAACTTTTTTTCTCTTGGTGTTTTGGTTGTTTTTGATACACATTGAAATTTTTAATTGAATTGTTATTACATGTATAAAAATGTGGAAAATTTTATTCTGCACAATTATTCAAATCCGAGTCTTTAGGCAATATAATATGCATGAAAAAGAAATAAAAGATTCCATATTAGAAAGGAAGTGTTAAAAGTGGCTTATTTTACTTAGCATAATGTTTTCATGTTGGGGCATGAATCAGTACTTCTATTTTATTACCAAATAATATTCCACCTGAGGTTATGACAAATGTTTATCCATTCATCAGTTAATCGGCATTTGGATTCATTCCACTTTTTGGCTGTCATAAATAATTCTGTTATGCATATTCATGTATAATTTTCTGTGTGGACATACATTTTCATTCCTCTTGGGTGTATACCTAGGAGTGTAATTGCTATATTGTAACTCTATGTTTAACTTTTTGAAGAACTACTGAACTGTTTTCCAAGGCAGCTGCATCATTTTATATTCCTACCAGAAGTCAATGAAAGTTTCAATTTCTCTACATTGTCACCAATACTTGATATTGTCCATCTTTGTTGTTGTTGTTGTTATAGCCATCCTCTTGGGTGTAAAGTGATATCTTGTGGTTTTGATTTGTGTTTCTCTAGTGACTTCTGATGTTGACCACCTTTCCATTTGTCTTATTGGTCATTTGTATATCTTATTTGTCATTTGTATATCTTATTTGAATAAATATTTATTCAAATATTTTTCCCAATTTTAAATTGTGTTATTTGTCTTTTTATTGTTGAGGTATAAGAGTGTTTTGTGTATTCAGGACACCAGTCCCTTATCAAATAAATTTTCTCCCATTCTGTAGGTTTTTCTTTTCACCTTCTTAATGGTGTTAATTTTTCATGTTTTTATTGCAAGTACAGTATATAGAAATACAGCTGAGTTTTATATGTTAATCTTGTATGATTTATTGATGAACTCACTTATTAGTTGAATTATTTTGAAGATCCCTTGAGATTTTCACCATAGTCTGTCATATTATTTCCAAACTAGGACAGTTTTAGTTCTTCCTTTACAATCTACATGTCCTTTTTTTCTTTGACTTAATGTGCTTGCTAGAAATTCCAGTACTATATTGAATAATGATGGTGAGAAGTAGGTGTCCTTGTCTTTCCCTAATCTTAGGGGGAGCACATACGGTCTTTAATCATTAAATACCATGTTACCTTATGTGTTTGGGGTAGATGTTCTTTATCAAGTTGTGGAAGCTCCCCTCTGTTCCTAATTTTCTGAGAGATTTTTTTTAATCATGAAGAAATGTAGAATTTTGTCAAATGCTTTTTCTTCATTAATGAGTATGACCCTAGGACTTTTCTTCTTTGAAATGTTAATATGGTACATTACATTGATTAATTTTTGAATATTGAGCAAGCTTTGCATCAGTGGGAGAAATCTTACTTGGTCACACCACACAATTTTCTATTATATTGTTGAATTCTATTTGCTTATATTTTGCTAAGGGATTTTGCATCTATTATACAGGGGTTGTTGGTCTGTAGTTTTCTTTTTGGTACTGTCTTTTTCTGATTTTGGTTTCAGGATTACTGGTCTCGTAAAATGAATTGAGAAGCAATCACTTTTTCTATTTCCTACAAGACATTGTGTGGAATTGGAGTTAATTTGTCTTTAAACATTTGGTAAAATTTGACAGTGTGTTCTTCTGAGCCTGGGCATGTCTTTTTCAGGAGTTTTAAAATTATGAATTCAGTTTTCTTAATAATTATTTCAACAGTATGATTTAAATAGTCTATTTCACAATAGATGAGTTGTGGAAGCCAGTGTTTTTTGAGGAATTAGTCCATTTCATTTTAGTTTTCATATTTATATGTCTATAGAATCATTCATAATATCCCCTTAATATAATTTTTATATTCTCTGGGTCTATGATAATATCCCCTGGTGGTTTCCTCATATTGGTGACTTGTGTCTTCTCTCTTTTTATTTTCATTAGTCACAAATTTTGCTGGTCTTTTCAGAGAACCAGCTTTTTGTTTCACTGATTTTTAAAATTTCATTAATTAATTTTTGGCTGCATTGGGTCTTTGTTGCTGTGCGCAGGCTTTCCCTAGTTGTGGTGAGCAGGGGCTACTCTTCGTTGCAGTGCACAAGCTTCTCATTGTGGTGGCTTCTCTTGTTGTGGAGCATGGGGTCTAGGTGCGCAGGCTTCAGTAGTTGTGGCACATGGGCTTAGTTGCTTTGCTGCATGTGGGATCTTCCTGACCAGGGCTCAAACCCTGCATTGACCCTGCATTGGCAGATGGTTTCTTAACCACTGCGCCACCAGGGAAGTCCTGATGTTTCATTGATTTTTCTCTATTGTTTTTCTATTTACAATTCCATTAAGTTCCACTTTTATCTTTATTATTTTCTGCTTGCTTTGGGTTTATTTTGCTCTTTTTTTTTCCTGAGTGCAAAGCTTAGATTTCTTTTTATCTGAGACTTCATCTTTAGTGCTATAAATTTCCCTCTCAGCACTGATTTAGTTGTATTCCACACATTTTTATATGCTGTATTTTCATTTATTTTTATGTGTTTCATTTATTTATTTATTTTTGTTTTGTTTTGTTTTGTTTCCTGTGACACTTCCTCTTTGACTCATGGATTATCTAGATGGGAGTTGTTTAATTTCCAAGTGTTTGGAAATGTTCCCGTGATCTTTTTCCTATTGATTTCTAGTTTGAATCCATTGCAGTTAGGAAACATACTCTGTGTGATTTTAATTATTTTAAGTTTCTTGAGGTTTGGTTTATGTCTCAGGATATGGTCCCAAAGGTGCCTGTTTATTCTTTTTTTCAGTGTATGTTCTCTCTGTTGTTAGTGTTGTTCTGTTTTTGAGTTCACTGGTTCTTTCCTCTGTCCTTTCCATTTTGTTGTGGAGTCTATGTAATCACAAAAGCTCAGCAGATACCATTTGTCCTTCAACTAGAGGAAATGTTCCTCTGTCACATTTCTAATTTTTTTTCTGTTCCATTTGTTGAATTCTCTACTTCAAGGAAACTAGTTAACTGTATTGTGTTGATCTCTCTCTTTCTTATTTGCATCAACTATGATTATTTTAGAGTTTTCCTTAATTCTAATATTTTCAGCCATTGCTACTCTATTCTGTTTTTTTCTAATTTATTAACTCTATGGTAGATTTTAATTCTTAGACTGTTTCATAGCTTTTTCATCTCATTTTTTATCATCTTGTCATTTGTTTGTTTGTTCATGCTCTTTTTGAATTCTTCTGTAGCACAAGCACTTATGGAAGATTTCTCATGTTCCTTGGATCGTGTTTCTCCCAGAATAGGTTCTTCCTTTGATTATTTTTTCATGCTTTACCCTTTTCCTTTATCACTGTCATTTCTGTGCATAATCATCAAGTACTTGCTTTAAAAAAAATCTTGTTTATAAACATCTCAGCATTGCTGGTTATATCCAGACCTCCTATCTGTTGCAATTAGTACAGATAGACTCTCATGGACACTATTCCAAAATTATTTGGGGCATTTGTCTTCACTTCAAAGCTGCAGTAAAGCATTTAGTGTCCCATTCTCTGTACCCTTTTTAATAGTGGAGAATCTGGCCTAGGAGATGGAGAACCTACCCAGAACATCCTTGAGCTCTTTGTTAGAAGCCTGGGGTCTGCCCTTTCCCTTCTCAACTTGGGAAAAAGAGTCCTGGGGACTTTGGCTCATTCTTCCAACTCCATGTATCACCTCAAAAACTGGCAAGTCCCTGACAGCCCTCCCTGCTTCTGCAGAAGTATATAAGGGCTTCTGCTCTTGATGGTGTATTTCCTTGATTTTCCCTCTCAAACTCCCTATTCACCATTTATCTGCATCTCTCAATCTTTTTATAGTGCCTATTAAATAATGGCCCATCAACATTGTGTCATTATATTCCTAAATTGTTTTCCAAAGGGCTCTATTTTTTTTCTAACAACAAAATAGAAACCATTAGGAATAGAAAGGTTCAAATGTTTTTGTTTATAAGCTGAGGATGAATTTTCAAAAAGGAGTAGTTTGAATACTGACCAAAAAAAGAAAAAAATGGGGGATAATGATGAGAGTAAATGCCTAGAGAATATCAGAGGAGAAAACCTCTAAGAACATAGGATGAGAGGATAAGGGGAAAGACAACTTTTCTTTTAATATAGGAAGAAAGACATATGGGTGAAATTGTGAATTTATAAAGAATTGGAATTTCTCTTTGATGGTTTCTGTTTTGGATTACTTCAAAGTCTGAGCATTGTCAAAAATACTTTCTGTACATCTTCCCCATTTTCCTGTGACCATCATCTTCACCTTTTATCTCAGAGACACTGTTCTGGATAATTAGTAAAGAATATATATGCTTGTATTTTAGGAGCCAGTGACATTTGGGAATGTTGCTGTGGATTTCCCCAAGGAGCAGTGGTACCAACTGGGCTTTCCACAGAGGACCCTGTACAGAGAAGTGATGTGGAGAACTATAGGAATCTGGTCTTTGTGGGAGAGGACAGCCTTCTTTTGTCACTGAAAGTCTTATTATTGAAGGGTCTTTGCTTCCTCAATTATCAAAATCATAGGTCTTCATGGTGTTTCATTCAGCTGGCTTTTGTATCAGAGCTCAAAGGTTTCAAGTCCATTTGGCCCCCAAGACATAGGATGTTTCTAATCTCTTTTTCCCCCAGATAAATTGTCTTTACCTTTTAAGAATTGATATGAGGAACTTCCCTATTCGACCACTCCCTGAAACCTTCTCATAACCGTTTTTCAGAAGAATGGTTTTAGAATGTAGATTTGCCTCTTCTTGGTCAGGAGAAATCACAGGTTATCTGAGGATAGAGGGAATTTGTAGCGATCTGGTAAGGGTTCGTCTAGGAAGAGTTTCCCTAGTAGTCTTCAGATTTTTCTTATTGTATCCTTTACAACTTATCTCAGTTATCATCCAATCCATCTTTTCTTCCCCAATTTGATATCCTATCTTTATCAGATACTTTTTCCATTCATTTTTTCAAATAAATGTCTAGTGAGTGCCTACCATTTATCAGGCACTGCTTTCTGGACCTAGAGATGCAACAGAGAATTAGACTTAAAAAGTGCCTTGTCTCATGAAGCTGACTTCTGAGGCAGGGACATGGGGCCTGAGGGGAAGGAGGAGACAAGCAAACAGAACGTGACATAGTGAGACTGCTTTGGTAAAAACAAACCAGGGTCTATGAGAAAGTGACCAGGGTGGGTGACTAGATTGAGTGGACAGGGAGGGCCTTTTCAGATGGTGCCTCTCAAACTGAAACATGAATGACAGGGCCAGCCTTTCAAAAACTGGTTTAAGAACATTTCATATCCTAAGGCAGGAACAAACCTGGGTGTCCTGGGAAGACAGATATGGCTGAAATATAATGAGTGACAGGGAGAATGGTAAGAAAGGAGGTCAGAGAGACAGGGGGCAGATTGTGTAGAGCTATGGGAGTCCATTTGAGGATTTATATAGGAAGGAAACATCTGGATTATAAGGAAGCTCTTTTTTTTTTTTTTGCAGTAGTCCAGGTGAAAGATGATGGTGGCCAGGGTAACAGCAATATAAATGAAGATGGAGAGAAATAGATGTGAGCTGTAACAGGGCAGGGATTAGTCAAGTTGATCAGAATCCTTGAATACGTAAATGTGAGAGGTAAGCTAGGGAGAAGAACCTCTAAGGTTTTGGCTTGAGAAAATGGTAGTGACATTTACAGAAATGAGGAAGAACATAAGAATATATTTGGGGGGATAGGCTGAAAGTAAAAATTTCTGACCAGGTCATATTAAGTTTGAGATGTCTATTATGCATCCAAATAGATATGTCAGGCAGACAGTCAAGGATAAGAATCAGAGTTGAGGAAGGGAGCAGATCTGGGGATAAATGTGTAAGTCCTTATCATATAGATGACATTTATAGCCAGGGTACTGATGCTGTGTGAGATAAGAAGAGAAGAGTTGTCTCAGGACAGAGGTGCAGGTTACCCATCCCTCATGGACCTCCTGTCTGCATCCCATTTGATCCTGAATTAACTATAATTGCTAGGTAAGTTTCCTAACATTAATCTTTCTTTTGGTCCATCATATATAGATGTTGCAAGTTTTATCTTTCATCTGATAAAAACCTACAGGAGCTTGGCATGGCACCTAAACACTCCTTGTAGTTTCAGGACTCTGCATAACCTGGCCTTTCATAATCTAGCCCTTTTCCATTTTCACCAGCCACACTTATTTATGTGATGTCTTCTGTAGACACACTTACTTATGTTTTGGCCTGTGGTTAGCTGTCCTGGTCTTTATCATATTAAAGTTGAATTCAGATTCTATTTTCCCCATGAAATACTTGACTTCAGTCTAGACTAACCACTCACATCTTTATTATTGCAGTTACAATCTTACTTAACCACACATTATTTTTTTTAATTTTCACTGATCATAATAAATATGCTTTCTTTTAAATCTATGTACTTTGTGAGGTTATTAGTAGATTAGAGAAGTTAAGATATTTAATGTAAATGGCCAGTAAATGGTAGAACCAGGATTCTAACCTAGGCAGTCTGTCTATGGGGGCTGCATTCATAAATACTGTGCTATGCATCAGCATATCCAGAAGATTCAAATCATAAGGATTTGAAAAGACTTGATACTTATTGCTGTGGTAGGAAGATATATATAGGCTGTGTATGCAAGACAGTTGAAAGGGGAATAATCTCTGAACTCTGAAACCTCCCTTTCAGCAGATTGTCTTACCTGATATTTCACAGAGTAAACACATGTCCTCAGATGGGAAATCTCTTAATTTCTTACTTTTTCTTATCTTTTAAACTTTATTTCTTCCAGTTGTATTGAGATATCATTGACATACAGCACTGTGTAAACTTAAGGTGTACAGCACAATGATTTGACTTACATACTTCATGAAATGATTATCACAATAAGTTTATTGAGCATGTGTCATCTAATGTAAATGCAAAGTAAAAGAAAAAATTTTTAAATATTTTTCCTTGTGATGAGAACTCATAGGATTTACTCTCAACAACTTTCATATATAACATAAAACAGTGTTAATTATACTCATCATGTTGTACAATGAAAACAGGGGTCTGTTTAGCTTTCAAATGCTTTCAAATTAGCATTTTTAGGATTCTTTTAGGTAAGTACCCAGAAATAAACTTGTTGGACCATATGATAGTTCTTTTTTAAATTTTTTGAGGAGCCTCCATACTGTTTTCCACAGTGGCTGCACCAGTTTATATTTTCACCAACAGTGCATGAGGGTTCTCTTTTCTTCCCATCCTCACTAACACTTGTTTATCTTTTTTATAGTAGCCATTCTAACAGGTGTGAGTTGATATCTCATTGTGGTTTTGATTTGCATTTCCCTGATGATTAGTAATATTGAGCATTTTTTCATGTGTCTGTTGGCCATCTATATGTCCTCTTTGGAAAAAATGTCTATTAAGGTCCTCTGCCCACTTCAAATTGGATTTTTTTTTTTTTTTTTTTTTTTTTTGCAGTATGCAGGCCTCTCACTGTTGTGGCCTCTCCCGTTGTGGAGCACAGGCTCCAGATGCGCAGGCTCAGAGGCCATGGCTCACAGGCCCAGCTGCTCCGTGGCATGTGAGATCCTCCCGGACCGGGGCATGAACCCATGTCCCCTGCATCAGCAGGTGGACTCCCAACCACTGAGCCACCAGGGAAACCCTTTTTTGTTTGTTTGTTTGTTTTTGATGCTGAGTTGTATTAGTTCTTTTTATATTTTGGATACTAACTGCATATCAGATATATCATTTGCACCTCTTATTCAGTAGGTGACTTTATTGTTTTGTTGATAGTTTCCTTTGCTCTGCAAAAGACTTATAGTTTGATGAGTCCCATTTGTTTATTTTTGCTTTTGTTTCCCTTGAATGAAAAGACAGCTCAAAAAATTATGTATTGCTATGACTGATGTCAAAGAGTGTGTTGCCCATATTGTATTCTAGGAGTTTCATGGTTCATGACTTACATTTCGGTCTTTAATCCATTTTGAGTTTATTTTTGTATATGGTGTGAGAAAGTAGTCCAGTTTTATTCTTTTGCCATGTAGCTTTCTGGTTTTCCCAGTACCATTTATTAAAGAGGCAGTCTTTTCCCCATTGTATGTTCTTGTTTCCTTTGTTGTAGATTAATTGACTATATGTCTGTGGGTTTATTTCTGGGCTGCCTATTCTATTCCATTGATATATGTGTCTGTTTTTGTGCAAGTACCATGCTGTTTCATGTTTCCATTTTCATTAGTCTCCAGGTATTTTTTAATCTCCTCTTTGATTTTCCTCAGTGATTCACTGGTTGCTTAGTAGCATATAGTTTAGCCTCCACTTGTTTGTGTTTCACACAGTTTTTTTTTCTTATAGTTGATTTCTAGTCTCATAGTGTTATTGTCAGAAAAGAGCTTGATATTATTTCAATATTAAATTTACTGAGACTTGTTTTGTGGCCTAGCATAAGATCTATCCTGGAGAATGTTCTACATGCACTTAAAAAGAATGTGTATTCTGCTGTTTGGGGTAGAGTGTTCTGTCTCTGTCTCTGTCTCTCTCTCTCTCTCTCTGTCTCTGTGTCTGTCTCTGTCTCTCTGTCTCCGTGTCTGTCTCTCTCTGTCTCTCTGTCTCTCTGTCTCTCTGTCTCTCTGTCTCTCTCTCTCTCTCTCTCTCTCTATATATATATATATATATATATATATATATATATATATATATATCCATCTGGTCTAATGTGTTATTTAAAGCCAGTGTTTCCTTATTGATTTTCTGTCTGGATCATATGTCTATTGATGTAAGTGGGGTGTTAAAAGTCCCCTATTACTATTATGTTTCTGTCAATTTTTCCATTTATGTTTGTTAATATTTGCTTTATGTATTTCAGTGCTCTTATATTGGGTGCATATATATTTACAACTGTTATGTATTGGATTGATCAATTTATCATAATCTAATGTCCTTCTCTGTTTCTTTTTATAGTCCTTGTTTAAAGTCTCTTTTGTCTGATTTAAGTATTGCTACTCCAGCTTTCTTTTCATTTTCATTTACATGGAATACCTTCTTCTATACCCTCATTTTCCATCTGTGTGTGTCCCTAGATATGAAGTGAGTCTCTTGTAGGCAGCATATATATGGGTCTTGGTTTTCTATCCATTCAGCCACTCAGTGTGTTTTTTTTTTACTAATTAATGTTTTATTTTGGGTAAATTTAGATAAGTTGCAAAAATAGTACAGAGCTCCTGAACATCTTTTATCCAGTCTCCCCTAATGTTGCCATCTCAGATATCCATGGAATATTTGTCAAAATTTAAAAAATGAACATTGGTGTATAACTATTAACTAAATGACACGATATTCAGATTTTACCAGTTTTTCTACTAATGTCCTTTTTCTGTTACAGGATCCAACACAGGAAAGTACATTGCATTTAATCATCATGTCTTCTTCATTTCCTAGTTTCTCAGCTTTTTCTTGTTTACCATGATCTTGACAGTTTTAAAGAGCACTGGTCAAGTGTTTTGTAGAGTGCCCCTCAGTTTGGTTTGTCTGCTCTTTTCTCATGATTAGACAGAGGGTCTGTGTTAATGCAGAAAAGATAGCAGAGGTGAAGTACCCTTCCCATCACATGATATCAGAGGGTGTCTTTCAGGTTTCACCACTGTAATATTACTGTTTTTTTCCCCTTCCATATGCTATTCTTGGGCATGAGTCCAAGTCCCTCCTACATTCAAGGGGAGTGAACTGATGCTCAAAACTTTCATTTTGGGCTTCCCTGGTGGCACAGTGGTTGGGAGTCCACCTGCCAATGCAGGGGACGCGGGTTCGTGCCCCGGTCCGGGAAGATCCCACATGCGGTAGAGCGGCTGGGCCCGTGAGCCATGGCTGCTGGGCCTGAGCGTCCGGAGCCTGTGCTCCACAACAGGAGAGGCCACAACAGTGAGAGGCCCGCGTACAGCAAAAACAACAACAACAACAAAAAACCCCAAAAAACAACTTTCATTTTACAAAGTTATAATCCAATAAACTTATTTTCTAACTCAATTTGTGAGTAAGATAGGATTATAATACAGTACTTGTTTTCTTACCCAAATTGTCCCAGTTTGACCACAGAGATCTCTTTCAGGTTGGGTCTTGTGTCCTTTTGGCATCGCCCAGCTCTTTCCACCCCACTTTTTTTTTTGAGGGAGTGCTTTCTTAATTTCTGGCCCTACAAGATGTTCAAGGTTCCTATTGTATTTTCCCTGACCAGCCCTATGATCAGCCATTTCTCCGAGAAACCACACTCAGTGTGTTTTCGATTGAAGCATTTGGTCCATTCACATTTAAACTAATTATTGACAGGTATGTACTTATTCTCATATTGTTAATTGTTTTCAGCTTGCTTTTGTAGGTCATTTTTGTACTTTTCTTCTTCTTTTGCTATCTTTCCTTGTGATTTGACTATCTTTAGTGTTATGTTTGTATTCTTTTTTGTGTGTGTATCCTTTATAGACATTTGGTTTGGTTACCATGAGGTTTATTTATAGCTTTCTAGATAACATTTAATTATATATATAATTGATATATATAGATATATATTTATAGCTATATGTTTATATTTAATACACATACTTTATATATAAAATATATAAATTACATATTTATATAAATATATTTATATACATAAATATATATGAATATATATTTATATACTTAATTTAAATATATATTTATATAATGCATATAAATATTTATATAATATATAATTATAAGTATATGTTATATATAATAATATATGTTATATTTTTATAAATATTTATGTATATTATAAATATATTAAATATAATATGTAATTAAACATAATTACATATAGTTAAAAATGCTTATCATATATGATTAAATATAATTTATATATTTATATAATATTATATAATTAATATAATATAATACATATGATTATTTATAGTATAATTATATATAATTATATTATACTTATAATTTTAAAATATATAATCATACAATTACATACTATATATTACAAAATTAAATATATTATAACTAAACATATATATAATAATAGATATATAATATATAATAATATAGTAAATATAGTAAATATAAATATTAAATATGTTTATATATATTATATAAAAATTATATATTTATAGAAATATAAATAATATATAAGTATATTTTATATGTAATATATAAAAAATTTATAAATTATATATTTATATAAATATGTTATATATTAAATATTTTATATAAATAATAATATATAAACATTTAAAAGTTAAATATATATTTATATTTAAATATAAATTATAAATATATTAAAATTATAAATATAATAAAATTCAGTAAATATACATAAATATAAATAAAATATAATTATAATAATATTAAATATTATAACTAAATACTACAATGTATAATTAAATATTATAAATATTTGATTATAATACATATTCAGTTATAATTTATAAGTAATTATTATAAATATATTAAATATAAATTAGAAATATATTAAATATATTTAAATATTTTTAATATTATATTCATATAATATTTAATATTTATATAAATATATTTATTTTTATTTTATGGATAATATATGGTATATTAGTAATTTTAATACATTAACAATATATTAATTTATATATTACTATATTGATTAATTTATATATTAATATAAATATGTAATATATATTTATACATAAATTATATATTTTCATATTATATATTATGTATTATATGTAATTATATATAATTACATATAATATCTTATATAATATATAATATAATAATATATAATTTATATATATATGTTGATCTCTTAAATTCGAATCCATTCTAACAGCCCTACATTTTTACTCTCCTCCATATTTACATATTTTATGTTTTTGACATCATATGTTACATCTTTTTTATTTTGTGTATACCTTTACTACTTATTGTGGATATAGATGATTTTACTACCATTGTCTTCTAAGCTTAATTAAAATGGGCCATGTCCCATTGCAGCTGGCTGAAAGCCTGGGGGTTCCTGGGGCTGATGCCAACCTGCTGGTGCGTGGTGCCATATCACAGGGTGGCTTGTCCTGGTAGGGAGTGTTGGGGAAGCATGGACTGGTGCTAGCCCATTGGCATGTGGGGTTGGTTCCCCATGCAGCTGGCTGCTTTGCCTTGGCGTTCCCAGGACTAGTACCAAACAGCTAGTAGGCGGGTGTGCTTCAGCCACTAATAGGTTAGAGGGAGGACTCCAAAGTGACACTTGCCAGCACCAGTGTCCTCATGGTAGCATGAACTCCCCAAAACAGCTGTCACCAGTGTCTGTGTTTCCAGGGTGAGTTCCAGTTTCCTCCTGTCTCTCTGGGAGGCTCTCCAAGATCAGCACATGGGTCGGACCCAGGATCCTTTCAAATTAGTGTTACTTTGTTGGGACGTGGCGTGTTTGAGAATTGTGTTTACCCTTTAAGAGTGGAGTCTCTATTTCCTACAACCCTCTGGGTCTCTTGTACTCAAGTCCCATTGGCCTTCAAAGACAGACATTCCAGGGCCTCATCTTCCCATGCAGGACCCCTGAACTGGGGAGCCCACTGTGGGACTCAGACCCCTCACTCCTCAGGAAGAACCTCTGCAATTGTAATTATCCTCCCATTTGTGGTTCATCCACCTGGGGATGTGGGTCTTGACTACACTGCAGCTCCACACCTCATATCTGGCTCTCTGTGGCTCTTTCTTTATATATTTAGTTCTGGAAAATCTTTTCTGCTGGTCTTCAGGTTGTTCTCTTAGACAGTTGCTTGGTAAATAGTTGTAATTTTGATGTGCCTATGGGAGGAGGTGAGCTCAGGGTCTTCCTACTCCTCCATCATTGCCACTCCCCCTCCCATCTTTTAAACTCTTAACTTCTAAAGTTATTCTGTTTTTTCCTCACATATAACTAGCATGATTTTTTCTTATCCTGTATAACACTAATCCTTTTACCTTTTAGATCTCATCTCTTTATGTCTATACTCCCAGTTTCCATTTCTCCCCATTATCACTACCTTTTTAAAATTCTATAATCCAGTAATTTAGGAAGTTTCTGAAGCTTATGAAACAGGCCATACTCTCTGCCTTCTATGCCAAAGTGTGTGCAAGAGTGGTTTTTCTACCCTTTGATTTGCTAACTCTTGTTCATGTTCCCAAGTTTATTTCATACAATATCTCCTAGAATCTTTTCCTCTGAGCTGCTCATTCTAGGTATGATGTCCTTTTGCAGAGCTAAACATTGTTTTAGGTTTACATTTTATTAGACTACAGTGTCATGCTTATTTTGTCTCTTTCCTTCCATTGTAAGATCTTTCGACAGAGGACTTCACCCCTTTCATCTTTGTATCCTGGATACCTACTTAGCATGCTGTTTGGCAAACGGTAGGTATATAATTAAAATTAAGGGAAAATTGACCTTAATAAACTGAGGAAATCAATTGGAAGCAGTTTAATGGATTAATAATTTGTTCAGCAAGAAGAGATTGAAGACTCATAGTTACAGAAGCACATTATCTCTTGTGAAAAATCTTTCTGTGATTATTTTGACCTTGGCTCTTAATTCATGTCTCACTGATTGGACTTAATATTTTTAATTGTGCTATGTTTGCACTTCATTCTCAGTTCTTTCAACAAGGATTCTAGTACTTACTTTCTTGAGATATATAGAGCCAGAGGACCTAAAAGTTAAGAAAGGGAACCACCTGTGGCCAGAAACACTTGAGGATGAACATTTTTTTTGCAGAAATCTTATAAACTTCAAACAAAGTATTTGCTTATTCTCATCACTTAATCCTTTTTATTCTTAAAGGAATGTCAACTAAGGTATCCAAAAGTGGGAACTCTGTGGAGACTTGCCAACAGGGTGTTGCCTCAAACTTAGAAAATCAAGAACTTTTACCTTGGTAAATCACAAGGCAAGTACATTACCATGGTTCTTTTGTGAGTGACAGCCAAAATTCTAAAGGAAGCAGAAGTCATTTTCTGACCCAAGAAAACCTCAGGGATAAAGTACCATGAAGGAAAAACCCTTCCATGGTACTTGATTCAAAGAAGTTCAAGGTTCATCTTGCATCTAACATAGAACAAACCTCTCCATTGTTTGACATAATAGGCCCAAGTAGCCATGTGGATGAGCCTTTGGACCAACACCCCTGGGTGTGGTGAGTGTAAGACCACTTACCCTTGGAAAACACAGTTTGTCATTTGTAGGTATAAGAAGACCCTTGCAAAAGTGAAA
This sequence comes from Mesoplodon bidens, assembly GCF_964165515.1. Taxonomy (NCBI): domain Eukaryota; kingdom Metazoa; phylum Chordata; class Mammalia; order Artiodactyla; family Ziphiidae; genus Mesoplodon; species Mesoplodon bidens. The sequence continues at coordinate 68,105,776 of NC_138178.1, forward strand.
AGGGGAACCGAACACTTCCTTAAGAAAAGTTCAGATTTTGAAAGAAATGAGAAAACCCACATAATTGATGCAGTGTTAAAGTATTCAGTGTGGTAATGCCTTCAATTTGAGTTTATATCAACATAATGATCACAGAGAAAACATGAGAGAGAAATCTCATAGATGTAATGACTGTGGAAAAGACTTCAGTGGAAGATCAAAACTAAATCTACATAACATGACCCGCACAGGGGAGAAAACTTATATTATGTGTGTGGTAAGGGATGCAGTGATTGATTGTACACATCTTCACATTCATCAGAGAATCCATACAGGAGGAAAGCCCTATAAATGTAATGAGTGTGGTGAGGACTTCACTACAAGTTCAGATCCAGGCACACAGGAGAGAGGCCATATAGTGTGATGAGTGTGGCAAAGGCTTCATTGCAAGTTCAAAACCCCTCATTCACCTGAGAGTCCATGCAGGACAGAAACCATATAAATGTCAACAGTGTGGTAAGAGCTTCCCTGGAGGCTCAGATCTGTGTAGGCTCAGATCTGTGTATCCATCAAAGAGAGCACACAGGACAGAGACCTTACTAATGCAGGGCTTGTGGCAAGGACTTTAGTAGGGGTTCTGAACTCCACATTCATCAGAGAATCCATATGGGAGAGAAGCCCTATAAATGTAAACAGCATGGTAAAGATTTCAGTAGGAGCACCCCAAATTTCATAGTCACCAGAGATTCCACATGAGGGGAGTGTGATAAAGGTTTCAGTCTCAACACAGACCTTTGTGCTCATCAGAGTCCACACCACAGAGAGACCATTTAAATCTGAATAGTGTGGTAAAGGCTTTAACCTTAGCATATATATCAAAGTCCATCAGAGAGTCACACTCTGGGGAGAGCCTACAAACATAATAAATATGGGGAGGGTTTCAATCAGATCTCAAAACTTGATATTCATCAGAGAATCCACAGGAAAGAAAAACTACACAGAACATGAGTCTAATTTTAACTTAAGTCAGAAGAGAAATCTTAGGTATATCAGAGTACACATTGATCCAGAATGAAAACTGTAATCAATGCAATGACATTAGATTGCACGTTTCAAATATTAGAAGAACCATGGAATTAAAATCCGAATTAGTGAGAAAACTGTAGGAAATATTTTGGGCAGAGTTCACAACTTAACACACAGGGTTAGTTGTGTCTAGGAAATAAATTCTGAAAATACCCTAAATGAAATATATGTATACATATCCACACATATGTATCTGTGTACACACGCAGACATACTTGTGTGTGAGAGATCTAGAGTGAGGACTTAGATTTTAAGTTTTGTATTTGTCAAAATTACATAATTTGTAACACTCTTATACCATACCATTTATATAAATTTCTAAATAATAACAAAAAGCAGATCAGTGATTAGCTGGAGTTAAGGAATGGGACAAGAATGAGTAAAAGGAAGGAATTATTAAGATGCACAAGGTAATTTTTTGGAGTGATTGAAATGCTTATTACATTGTGGGGATGATTTCATATATATATATACACACACATATATATATGCCATTATCAAATTGTATACTTTATGCATAGTTTATTGTATTTCTATTATATTTCAATAAAACTATTTAAAAATCAAATATAATTGGTTTAATCAATAACTATAGAAACCCTTTTTTCAAGTGTCCTTTATGAAACCATCAAGTGTATGTTGATTATGGGTATCTGTGTCTCTTTTATCTTAAAGTTTTTCATTTCTCTTTTCAGTACAACATTGCTCACTTAAAATCTCTTTATTACATGCATTTAAAATAGTCTCCATCCTCTGAATATTAGAAATGTTATGCTCAATTGCACTAGATTATTGCATCAATTTCTTAACCATTTTTATATGTTCCTTTGCTTTGGTTCATATGTATTGGGACGAGAAATGATAAGGAAGCTGAGACCTCCTAAGGGGAGAATTATATCAGATTTCAAAGAACTTGAATAGAGTTCTTGATAAAGAGCAATATAGAAAATATAGCTTGATAACAAGTAAGGCAATACTGCCACCCCTGGACTAGATGAAATAGTTATCACCTTAATTTCCCTTTTGTCATGCCTCCTCCTGAATCTTGAATTTATTAAAAGTATTTCTCATGGGCTGATATAATGTCTGTGAAATACAACTAAAATTCTAATTCTTCTTTGAATTAAAAAAATTTATTACTGCATTCCAAAGCTTGATAACTTTACCACTGTAACATTCTGCTTTTTTCTTTTTTCTTTTCTTTTTTTTTTTTGGAGTACGCGGGCCTCTCACTGTCATGGCCTCTCCCATTGCGGAGCACAGGCTTCAGACGTGCAGGCTCAGTGGCCATGGCTCACGGGCCTAGTCGCTCAGCGGCATGTGGGATCCTCCCGGACCAGGGCACGAACCCATGTCCCCTGCATTGGCAGGCGGACTCTCAACCACTGTGCCACCAGGGAAGCCCTAACATTCTGCTTTGGAATAACTTGTGGGCCTGCCCATGGTAAACCCAAATTTTAGTTAACTATCTTTAAAAATGTATGTGAATACACATGTAGTAAATATTCTTTTTTACTTATTTAGAAATTCTACACTGTTTTAAAACGTCACTTCATCTCATGGGTGTATTATTAAAGGATTAGAAATGCCTTTCTACACCTGAAACTAACAAAACATTGTAAATCAACTATACTCCAATATAAAATAAAAATTAAAAAAAACAAATGCCTGGGCTTCCCTGGTGGCGCAGTGGTTTAGAGTCTGCCTGCCGATGCAGGGGACGTGGGTTCGTGCCCCGATCCAGGAGGATCCCACATGCCGCGGAGTGGCTGGGCCCGTGAGCCATGGCTGCTGAGCCTGCGTGTCCGCAGCCTGTGCTCCGCAACAGGAGAGGCCAGAACAGAGAGAGGCCTGCGTACCACAAAAAAAAAAAAAAAAAAAAAGGAAAGAAATGCCTTTCTAAATATGTTTCAATCAAGGTTGAATTAGACTCCATAGTATTTTTGAGTACTTTAAGATTTCGTAATTTTAATAAGAACTTTTATAGATACTGTGCTTCCATTTTGTCCATGTTCACTGACATGATACTTTCCTCTCTCTCACACTTCATCACATTTCTCTTAAAAACCCTAATTATCTAACAATGATTGTTCACCAATATCTACACACTTTGTAACTATATTTTTGAGGTATCATTTTACAAGTAATGCAATCACGTTTCAACAATCCTAGAGAATGGGAACACTCCCATCTCCCTACCCTTCTTTGATGTATTCATTTATTCATTCTGTAAATATTTTACTGCCTTTTATGTACCAGAAACCCGTCAAGAAATATAGTGATGAAACTAGACAGGTAAAGTCACTAACCAGATGGAGCATAACAGAGGAGTTCTCTTTGATAGAGTGGCCTGGAAAGTGCTTTTTCAGGAGGTAATTGAACACAGACCTAAATTAAGCAAGTGAAGGAACTAAGGGAAGATCTAGGACAAGAACATGTTGGGAGTTAGAACAGTAAACACAAAGGCTTAAGGCAGAAACAGTGTGTGTACTCATGGAGCCAATAGAAGGCCAGAGTATCTAAATCAGAGTGAGCAGAGCAGGAAGAAATGAGTGTCAAAGTGCACAAACACCAGATCACATCCATTCCTGGCAGGTATTTTGTATTTTATTTCATGGAGACCATGGGGGCTTTTAGGGAATTGTCATACGATCTGAGATTTACATCAGTTGATCACTTTAAGGGCCATATGAAGAATAGACTGTGAGGAGGCAAGGGCAGAAGTAATAAGAACAGTTCAGCAGCTTCTCTAATTATTCAATGCAATTATGGTGGTAATTATGTCTTGGGTTAGGATGTGGGTACTAGAGACATTGAAAATTCGTGAGATTTTGGATGTATATTGAAGTTGGAACAGATAGGATTTGCTCATAATTTGGCACGGTGTGGTAAGGGAAAGTGAAAAGATGGGCAATGTTGAAGTGTTTCTGTACCATCAACTGGATTCTGACATAAATTTGGATAGGTAAGAGAGGCAGGTTAGTGGAAATAAATTGAGGGAATCAAGAATCTGTTTTCAGAAATGTTAACTATAAAATTCCAATTAGTCATCTATGTGGAAATCTTTCATCCCAGTGGGAAATTCACCAAAGGAACCCAGGGAAGGAAAGACAAATTTAGGATGTGTTCTGCTCCTGTGCATGCTATCTAGAGCCTCATAACTGGGTGAGATTACTTATACCGTGAATGTGGATAACAAAGATTAACAGGAGCTGAGAACTTGTGTTTTCTCTTGTGAAGAGGTCAGATGAAAGAGGAGTGATAGAGCCAGCAAAGGAGACCGAGAAGGGAGGTAGAAGTAAAACTGGAAGAGTGCTGCATTCTCTCCAGTTACTCTGTCCTCTTCCCTTCAAGTGAAGGATAAAGAAAGCGGAAGTAATCCACTGTGTCAAATACTGCCAATAAATTTAGTAGGAAAGGAATTGTCCATTAGGTTTCTCAATTCAGAGGTCACTGGCACCTTTGGGAAAAGTGGTTCCAGGTGAGTTGTGGGGACAAAAATCTGATTAGAATGGATTAAAGATAACTGAGAGGTGAGGATAGTAACATAATTTTCTCAATAAAGGAAAGTAGCAGGAAAAGAGTGATAATTTGGGATTAGCATGGGGGAGGGGGACTTTTAATGGAGATATTATGACATGCTTGTGAGATGATTGGAATGAGCCATTAAGAGAAAAATTGATGCCAGGAAAAAAGAGGAAACTTTTAGGAACAAAATATTTGAGTGAGTGGAAGGGAATGAGATCCAGTGCACAAGTGTAGATCAGGACCTTTCACTCATTGTAGCAGCAAGGATAACAAAGAATATGGGCCCAGTGTAAGAGATTAATAGAATTTTTGTTGATGGGAAGAGGGGTTCGTACTCATTGTTTCTATGTTCATTTTCAGTGAAATAAAATCAACAACTGAGAATAAAGAATAGGAAGTAGTTTTACAATTTTGAGTAGGAAGTGTGAAGGATCATCTCAGCATAGAAAGGCAAATTTACAAGGGAAATGTAGAATGATTGAGTGGTGCTGAGGGCCTTTTTGAGGCCAAGTGTGGTCAGGACAGTGAGGCGTGTTCAGCTAAGCCACATCACTTGCTGAGGAAGAGCTTACAGAAGAAAGAGTCGGGTTTAATCACAGCAATATTTTTAACCTAGTTATGGCCTGGAAATGTTCTAAATTCTTTCTAGGTGTTAGTTTATATAATTCTCACAATGACTCCATAATCCTCATTTTATGAATTAGGAGGCTGAGGCCCAGAGACATTATGCAAGTGACCAAAAATGACATAGCTAGTCAATGGTACACCCTAGTTTTGAACTTGGTCACATCGGTCTGGATATGAGAGCTCATGCTCTTAACTAGAATTGTAGTTTCATCACTGAGTCCCGTGGAGAGATGAGGTCAGACAGGATGCATGCTGGTTTGTGAATATTGTGAAAGACCCAGGAATCCAAACTATGTAAGGAGAGGGATGGGGATATGAGGGTAGTGGTGGTGATAAAAATTAGTAGGGTCAATGAATTGAGGACTTCAATGGGAGTAAAAGTATTTGTAGTTGGGGTACAAAAGTAAGTAGGTTAGCTGCAAAGATAAGTGGTAGTGGTCAGAAGTAATGACATAGTGCCCTTTATTGGTGTGATAAGGCTTGGGATGGCTGTGGGCATAGATTGTTGAGGTGAAGAAAAGTCATTGTAAAGGCAAGTAAGGAACAGAGTCACCAATACTGATGCCAGGGGGAATGGTAGACAATGACCCAGTAGCAAAATATTCAGTGAATGAAGGGGAGTGACCAACTCAACAGATGGCTGTGGTGTAGAAAGGAAGTAGGGGGCACAGTCGTATGGTGTCTGCTTCAAAAGTGCTTGTATTGTATAGGGAATAATAATAGGGAAGGACCTTTTGTATTTATTACAAGTTAATCACTAAAGGGATGTTGCCTATAAGCTTAAAATATACATGATGGCCCATCTCTGGGAACCCTGCTTCCCAGGTAATGAGCATTACCTTTGTTTAGCTCACAGGAAACATCCTGACCAGGCCCACCTGTGAATGACTGCAGGGAGGAATAAATTAACTCATCCCTTCCAGAGGCTGATGGGAACCAGGAAGTGTTTGATTTTACTCTCTCCCCTTTTAGTATAAAAGGAGCCTGCATTCTAACTCAGTCAAGATGGTTCTTTAGGGCACGAGCCCACCATCTTCTTGGTTAGTTGGCTTTCTGAATAAAGTCGTTATTCCTTGACCCAACAACTCATCTCTTGATTATTGGCCTGCCGTGCAGTGAGCAGTATGAGCTTATACTGAGTAACAGTATGTTTGGGGATGCCTCCTCTTATAAAGCATTTCTGTTTTTTTATGGCTCAAATGCCTTTTAATTACATATATTATCTGGAGTAAATGGAACTTTGAGCCAAACTTTTATCACAGGGATTCATGTAGAGTTAACTACAAATTGGGTATGAAGTGAAAAAAGATGCAAATGATGAATAAAATACCCTCTATTTTTCTTGCTTCCTTTTTTTCTTTCCTGTGAGTCATCAATGGTTTTCTTTATTCTTAGCTTATTCCTTTCTGCTCTAAAAAAGTATATTTCTTCTGAACTCGTCTAAAGTGAGATGAAAATGAGATGGGGAAAATTTCTATGAAACATCACAGAGTGGTTAGGTAACCAGGCTAGTCACAAAGGAGACACAGCTGTCTCAGAGATTACTAGGTCTCCACGCATCGTCACTAGGATAGATAGAGCAAGCACTAAAGCCCTCTCCACCATTATCCAATTGTGTTGATTAGATAATTATATAATGTTAGATGATTAAATATTTGTTTTAGTTCATGATAATAAACCCTGGGCATTTCTGAAGTCCCAGATGAACTTAATAAAATCAAATAAGCATTTCATATGGGTTTTTTGGAGTATTAAAACACTAATAGGAGAATTTTGCCTTCAGAAAAAGATGAGATAGATGCCCATTTTCCTTTCCTACCACTAAGCATAGCTGAAAGTCCTGGCTCTGATTTGTAAAACAACATAAGAAGGCTCTGAAAGGTAAGAGAAGGCAGACCAGCTAGAATTTTCCTTTGTCATAGGCTTCTGCTCCTTTTTGTTTCTTTTAAAGAGGCAGCCTTTATCTTAAGGATTTTTATCTCGAAGAATTCAAAAAGTGGTAGGTTTTTGGAACTTGTTGACCTGCATTAAAAGTAACTGTTGACAAACATTCACCAGAAATAATCTGAACAAATGGGAAAATACATTTAATACTACTGAAATCTACTAAAATAATTCTAGGACATAAGGTTTATATGCCATAACGATACCTCTAAGTGCTGTCACTGATATGAAACTGACTGATTCTTTTCTAAACACACAGTGGTATAATTAACAATATTCAACCATTTCTGCTCTTTCCTGAATATATAAAAATTAAAATACCAATTGTCATACAGAGTGAAGTCAGAAAGAGAAAGACAAATACCGTATGCTAACACATATATATGGAATTTAAGGAAAAAAATGTCATGAAGAACCTAGGGGTAAGACAGGAATAAAGACAAAGACCTACTAGAGAATGGACTTGAGGATATGGGGAAGTGGAAGGGTAAGCTGTGACAAAGCAAGAGAGAGGCATGGACATATATACACTACCAAACGTAAGGTAGATAGCTAGTGGGAAGCAGCCGCATAGCACAGGGAGATCAGCTCGGTGCTTTGTGACCACCTAGAGGGTTGGGATAGGGAGGGTGGGAGGGAGGGAGATGCAAGAGGGAAGAGATATGGAAACATATGTATATGTATAACTGATTCACTTTGTTGTAAAGCAGAAACTAACACCATTGTAAAGCAATTATACTCCAATAAAGATGTAAAAAAACAATTAAAAACTAATATATTATTCTCTTTAAATGTTTCTTACAGATATAATTTCAATATTTTCATTCAATAGTGGTGTAGCTTAAGAGATTTTTCATTCACAGGTCATGAATATATAGTCATATATATATATAATGGAATATTATATTACTCAGCAATAAACAAGAATGAAATATTGCCATTTGCAGTAACATGGATGGACCTAGAGCTTATCATACTAAGTGAAGTAAGTCAGAAAAAGAAAGACAAATACCATATGATGTCACTTATATGTGGAATCTAAAAAATAATATGAATGAATCAATATACAAAACAGAAACAGACTCACAAATCTAGAAAAACAAACTTACTGTTACCAAAGGGGAAAGGGAGGAGGGAAGGATAAATTGGGAGTTTGGGATTAACAGATATGAACTACTATATACAAAATACACAAGCAACAAGTGTTATTTACTGTATAACACAGGGAACTATATTCAATATGTTGTAATAACCTATAATGGAAAATAGTCTGAATATATATATATATATAACTGAATCACTTTGCTATACACTTGAAACTAACACAATATTGTAAATCAACTATACTTCATTTTTTTTAAAGGGGAGCTTGGAAGGCAGGAAGAGGGGAAGAGGAAATTCCTTCTTTCAGCTTGCTTGCTTTTCCCCTTCTGTGGTACTGCACCATTGCATCAAGACTGATTTCTACCGACCCTGGGAAGATGGCGGAAGAGTAAGACGCGGAGATCACCTTCCTCCCCACAGATACATCAGAAATTCATCTACACGTGGAACAACTCCTACAGAACACCTACTGAACGCTGACAGAAGACCTCAGACCCCCCAAAAGGCAAGAAACTCCCCACATACCTGGATAGGGCAAAAGAAAAAAGAAAAAACAGAGACAAAAGGATAGGGACGGGACTTGCACCAGTGGGAGGGAGCCGTGAAGGAGGAAAGGTTTCCACACACTAGAAGCCCCTTCGCGGGCGGAGACTGCGGGTGGCGGAGGGGGAAAGCTTCGGAGTAGCGGAGGAGAGCACAGCAACAGGGGTGCGGAGGGCAAAGTGGAGAGATTGCGGCACAGAGGATCGGTGCCGACCGGCACTCACCAGCCCGAGAGGCTTGTCTGCTCGGCCGCCGGGATGGGCGGGGCTGGGAGCTGAGGCTCGGGTATCGGCTTACAGTCGGAGCGCAGGGAGAGTACTGGGGCTGGCGGCAGGAAGAGAGCCTGAGGGGGTTAGTGCACCACGGCTAGCCCCAGGGAGTCCGGGGAAAGGGTCTGGAGCTGCCAAAGAGGCAAGAGGCTTTTTCTTCCCTTTTGTTTCCTGGTGCGCGAGGAGAGGGCATTAAGAGGGCTGCTTTGGGAAGCGCCGGAGACGGGCGCGAGCCGTGGCTAAAGGCGCGGACCCTGGAGACGGACGTGGGACGCTGGGGCTGCTGCTGCTGCTGCCGCCGCGGGGCCTGTGTGCGAGCGCGGGTCACTGTCCACCCCGCCTTCCGGGGGGCCTGTGCACCCCGCCACTGCCGGGGTCCCGGAACCTGGGGACGGCTTTCCCGGGAAAGCGCACGGAGCGCCTCGGTCTGGTGCAACGTCATGCCGGCCTCTGCCGCCGCAGGCCCATCCCACACTGCGCGCCCCTCCCTCCCCTCTGCCTGAGCGAGCCAGAGCCCCCACATCAGCGGCTCCTTTAAACCCGTCCTGTCTGAGTGAAGAACGGATGCCCTCCGGCGACCTACGCGCAGAGGCGGGGCCGGTCCAAGGCTGAGACCCGGGAGCTGTGAGAGCAGAGAAGAGACAGGGAAATCTCTCTGTGCAGCCTCGGAGGCAGCGGATTAAAGCTCCACGGTCCACTTGATGGGCCCTGCGTCTGTGGAGTGCATGAGTAGACAGCGAATCATCCCAAATTGAGGAAGTGGACTTTGAGGACAAGGTTTAAGACTCCCCCCGCTTTTTCCTCTTTTTACAACGAATTAACCCAAATTGAGGAGGTGGACTTGGAGAGCAAGATTTTTTATTTTTCCCCCTGCTCTCTTTTTGTGAATGTGTATGTGTATTCTTCTGTGTAAGACTCTCTCTGTATAGCTTTGCTTCCACCATATGTCCCAGGGTTCTATCGGTCCGTTTTTTTTTTTTCAATAATTACTTTTAAATTTTAATAACGCTACTATATTTCATACTTTATTCTATTTTACTTTACCTGCTCTTTCTTTTGTTCCTCCCTTCCCTTCCTCCCTCTCTCCCTCTGCCCTCCTTTCCTTCTTTCTCTCTTTCTTTCCTCCCTCCCTCCCTCCCACCCCTCTTCCTTTCACTTTCTTTTTCTTTCCTTCCTCCCTCCCTCCCTCCCTGCTTCCTTTCACTCTTACTTTTTCTTTCCTTCCTCCCTCACTCCCTCCCTCCTGTCTTTCTTTCCTTCCTCCCTCCCACCCCTCTTCCTTTCACTTTCTTTTTCTTTCCTTCCTCCCTCCCTCCCTCCTGTCTTTCTTTCTTTCTTTCCTTCCTCCCTCCCTCCCTTCTTCCATTCACTCTTCCTTTTTCTTTCATTCCTCCCTCCCTCCCTCCTTTCTTCCTTCCTTCCTTCCTTCCTTCCTTCCTTCCTTTCTTTCCTTCTTCCTTTCTTTCTCTCTCTCTTTCTTTCTTCTACTAATTCTTTCTTTTACTTTTTCTCCCTTTTATTCTGAGCCGGGTAGATGAAAGGCTCTTGGTGCTGCAGCCAGGAGTCAGTGCTGTGCCTCTGAAGTGGGAGAGCCAACTTCAGGACACAGGTCCACAAGAGACCTCCCAGCTCCACATAATGTCAAGCAGCGAAAATCTCCCAGAGATCTTTATCTCAAAACCAGCACCCAGCTTCAGTCAACGACAAGCAAACTACAATGCTGGTCACCCTATGCCAAGCAACTAGCAAGGCAGGAACACAACTCCACCCATTAACAGAGAGGCTGCCTAAAAACATAATAAGGCCACAGGCACCCCAAAACACACCACCAGACGTGGACCTGTCCACCAGAAAGACAAGATCGAGCCTCAACCACCAGAACACAGGCTCTAGTCCCCCCCACAAGGAAGCCTACACAACCTACTGAAACAACCTTGGCCACTGGGGACAGACACCAAAAACAACAGGAACTACGAATCTGCAGCCTGCAAAAAGGAGACCCCAAACACAGTAACATAAGCAAAATGAGAAGACAGAAAAAAACACAGCAGGTGAAGGAGCAAGATAAAAACCTACCAGACCTAACAAATGAAGAGGTAATAGGAAGTCTACCAGAAAAAGAATACAGAATAATGATAGTAAAGATGATCCAAGATTCTATTTCCAAGATCCAAAATCTTGGAAATAGAATAGACAAAATGCAAGAAACAGTTAACAAGGACCTAGAAGAACTACAGATGAATCAAGCATCGATTAAAAAAACAATAAATGAAATGAAAAATACTCTAGTTGGGATCAATAGCAGAATAACTGAGGCAGAAGAACGGATAAGTGAGGTGGAAGATAAAATAATGGAAATAACTGAGGCAGAGCAAAATAAAGAAAAGAGAATGAAAAGAACAGAGGACAGTCTCAGAGACCTCTGAGACAACATTAAACGCACCAACATTCGAATTACAGGGGTTCCAGAAGAAGAGAAAAAGAAAGGGACTGAGAAAATATTTGAAGAGATTATAGTTGAAAACTTCCCTAATATGGGAAAGGAAATAGTTAATCAAGTCCAGGAGGCACCGAGAGTGCCATACAGAATAAATCCAAGGAGAAATACGCCAAGACACATATTAATCAAACTGTCAAAAATTAAACACAAAGAAATCATATTAAAAGCAGCAAGGGAAAAACAACAAATAACACACAAGGGAATCCCCATCAGGTTAACAGCTGATCTCTCAGCAGAAACTCTACAAGCCAGAAGGGAGTGGCAGGACATAATTAAAGTGATGAAGGAGAGAAACCTGCAACCAAGATTACTCTACCCAGCAAGGATCTCATTCAGATTTGATGGAGAAATTAAAACCTTTACAGACAAGCAAAAGCTGAGAGAGTTCAGCACCACCAAACCAGCTTTACAACAAATGCTAAAGGAACTTCTCTAGGCAAGAAACACAACAGAAGGAAAAGACCTACGATAACGAACCCAAAGCAATTAAGGAAATGGGAATAGGAACATACATATCAATAATTACCTTAAATGTAAATGGACTAAATGCTCCCACCAAAAGACACAGAATGGCTGAATGGATACAAAAACAAGACACATATATATGCTGTCTACAAGAGACCCACATCAGACCTAGAGACACATACAGTTTAAGTAAGGGGATGGAAAAAGATATTCCATGCAAATGGAAATCAAAAGAAAGCTGGAGTAGCAATTCTGATATCAGACAAAGTAGACTTTAAAATAAAGACTATTAGAAGAGACAAAGAAGGACACTACATAATGATAAAGGGATTGATCCAAGAAGAAGATATAACAATTGTAAACATTTATGCACCCAACATAGGAGCACCTCAATACATAAGGCAAATACTAACAGCCATAAAAGGGGAAATCGACAGTAACACAATCATAGTAGGGGACTTTAACACCCCATTTTCACCAATGGACAGATCATCCAAAATGAAAACAAATAAGGAAACACAAGCTTTAAATGATACATTAAACAAGATGGACTTAATTGATATTTATAGGACATTCCATCCAAAAACAACAGAATACACATTTTTCTCAAGTGCTCATGGAACATTCTCCAGGATAGATCATATCTTGGGTCACAAATCAAGCCTTGGTAAATTTAAGAAAATTGAAATTTTATCAAGTATCTTTTCTGACCACAATGCTATGAGACTAGACATCAATTACAGGAAAAGATCTGTAAAAAATACAAACACATGGAGGCTAAACAATACACTACTCAATAACGAAGTGATCACTGAAGAAATCAAAGAGGAAATTAAAAAATACCTAGAAACAAATGACAATGGAGACACGACGACCCAAAACCTATGGGACGCAGCAAAAGCAGTTCTAAGGGGGAAGTTTATAGCAATACAATCCCACCTTAAACAGGAAACATCTCGAGCAAACAACCTGACCCTGCACCTAAAGCAATTAGAGAAAGAAGAACAAAAAACCCCTAAAGCTAGCAGAAGGAAAGAAATCATAAAGATCAGATCAGAAATAAATGAAAAAGAAATGAAGGAAACAATAGCAAAGATCAATCAAACTAAAAGCTGGTTCTTTGAGAAGATAAACAAAATTGACAAACCATTAGCCAGACTCATCAAGAAAAGAAGGGAGAAGACTCAAATCAATAGAATTAGAAATGAAAAAGGAGAAGTAACAACTGACACTGCAGAAATACAAAAGATCATGAGAGATTACTACAAGCAACTCTATGCCAATAAAATGGACAACCTGGAAGAAATGGACAAATTCTTAGAAATGCACAACCTGCCAAGACTGAATCACGAAGAAATAGAAAATATGAATAGACCAATCACAAGCACTGAAATTGAAACTGTGATTAAAAATCTTCCAACAAACAAAAGCCCAGGACCAGATGGCTTCACAGGCGAATTGTATAAAACATTTAGAGAAGAGCTAATACCCATCCTTCTCAAACTCTTCCAAACAATTTCAGAAGAAGGAACACTCCTAAACTCATTCTATGAGGCCACCGTCACCTTGATACCAAAACCAGGCAAGGATATCACAAAGAAAGAAAACTACAGGCCAATATCAGTGATGAACACAGATGCAAAAATCCTCAACAAAATACTAGCAAACAGAATCCAACAGCACATTAAAAGGATCATACACCATGATCAAGTGGGGTTTATTCCAGGAATGCAAGGATTCTTCAATATACGCAAATCATTCAATGTGATACACCATATTAACAAGTTGAAGGAGAAAAACCATATGATCATCTCAATAGATGCAGAGAAAGCTTTCGACAAAATTCAACACCCATTTATAATAAAAACCCTGCAGAAAGTAGGCATAGAGGGAACTTTCCTCAACATAATAAAGGCCATATACGACAAACCCACAGCCAACATTGTCCTCAATGGTGAAAAACTGAAACCATTTCCACTAAGATCAGGAACAAGACAAGGCTGCCCACTCTCACCACTCTTATTCAACTTAGTTTTGGAAGTTTTAGCCAGAGGAATCAGAGAAGAAAAGGAAATAAAAGGAATCCAAATTGGAAAAGAAGAAGTAAAGCTGTCACTGTTTGCAGAGGACATGATACTATACATAAAGAATCCTAAAGATGCCACCAGAAAACTACTAGAGCTAATCAGTGAATTTGGTAAAGTAGCAGGATACAAAATTAATGCACAGAAATCTCTGGCATTCCTGTACACTAAGGATGAAAAATCTGAAAATGAAATCAAGAAAACACTCCCATTTACCATTGCAACAAAAAGAATAAATATCTAGGAATCAACCTACCTAAGGAGACAAAAGACCTGTATGCAGAAAATTATAAGACACTGATGAAAGAAATTAAAGATGATACAGATAGATGGAGAGATATACCATGCTCCTGGATTGGAAGAATCAATATTGTGAAAATGACTCTACTACCCAAAGCAATCTACAGATTCAATGCAATCCCTATCAAATTACCACTGGCATTTTTCACAGAACTAGAACAAAAAATTTCAAAATCTGTTTGGAGAAACAAAAGACCCCGAATAGCCAAAGCAATCTTGAGAACGAAAAAACGGAGCTGGAGGAATCAGGCTCCCTGACTTCAGACTATACTACAAAGCTACAGTAATCAAGACAGTGTGGTGCTGTCACAAAAACAGAAAGATAGATCAATGGAACAGAATAGAAAGCCCAGAGATAAACCCACACACATATGGTCACCTTATCTTTGATAAAGGAGGCAGGAATGTACAGTGGAGAAAGGACAGCCTCTTCAATAAGTGGTGCTGGGAAAACTGGACAGGGACATGTAAAAGTATGAGATTAGATCATTCCCTAACACCATACACAAAAATAAGCTCAAAATGGATTAAAGACTTAAATGTAAGGCCAGAAACTATCAAACTCTTAGAAGAAAACATAGGCAGAACACTCTATGACATAAATCACAGCAAGATCCTTTTGGACCCACCTCCTAGAGAAATGGAAATAAAAACAAAGATAAACAAATGGGACCTAATGAAACTTCAAAGCTTTTGCACAGCAAAGGAAACCATAAACAAGACCAAAAGACAACCCTCAGAATGGGAAAAAATATTTGCAAATGAAGCAACAGACAAAGGATTAATCTCCAAAATTTATAAACAGCTCATGCAGCTCAATAGCAAAAAAACAAAGAACCCAATCCAAAAAATGGGCAGAAGACTTAAATAGGCATTTCTCCAAAGAAGATATACAGACTGCCAACAAACACATGAAAGAATGCTCAACATCATTAATCATTAGAGAAATGCAAATCAAAACTACAATGAGATATCATCCCACACCAGTCAGAATGGCCATCATCAAGAAATCTAGAAACAATAAATGCTGGAGAGGGTGTGGAGAAAAGGGAACACTCTTGCACTGCTGGTTGGAATGTGAATTGGTACAGCCACTATGGAGAACAGTATGGAGGTTCCTTAAAAAACTACAAATAGAACTACCATATGATCCAGCAATCCCACTACTAGGCATATACCCTAAGAAAACCATAATTCAAAAAGAGACATGTACCAAAATGTTCATTGCAGCTCTATTCACAATAGCCCGGAGCTGGAAACAACCTAAGTGTCCATCATCGGATGAATGGATAAAGAAGATGTGGCACATATATACAATGGAATATTACTCAGCCATAAAAAGAAACGAAACTGAGCTATTTGTAATGAGTTGGATAGACCTAGAGTCTGTCATACAGAGTGAAGTAAGTCAGAAAGAGAAAGACAAATACCATATGCTAACACATATATATGGAATTTAAAAAAAAAATGTCATGAAGAACCTAGGGGTAAAACGGGAATAAAGACACAGACCTAATTGAGAATGGACCTGAGGATATGGGGAGGGGTAAGGGTAAGCTGTGACAAAGCGAAAGAGAGGCATGGACATATATACACTACCAAACGTAAGGTAGATAGATAGTGGGAAGCAGCCTCAGAGCACAGGGAGATCAGCTCGGTGCTTTGTGACCGCCTGGAGGGGTGGGATGGGGAGGGTGGGAGGGAGGGAGATGCATGAGGGAAGGGATGTGGGAACAGATGTATATGTATGACTGATTCACTTTGTTATAAAGCAAAACTAATTTAAAAAATAATAATAATAAATAAATAAATAGCAAAAAAAAAAGACTGATTTCTAGTCTTTAGCTTCTTTTTGAATTCAAGAAAAAGCCTCATTGTACCTCAGAACAAGCTGCTCAGTGACTCCATCTTAAAGGATTAGGTAAATGCTTTTAATCAGTAACCAGTATGTGGTGATATTTCTCCCACAGCTAGAATAGACAAGTCTGAGAAGAGTGGGAATAGAGACTTCTCTCACTGGTATACCTAATAACCTATTTTCAGAATTTTTGTTTCTTGTCCCTTCAGTTTTGGAGTCTTCTGATTTGAAGATCTTTGTTCTCATAGGAGGGCTGTCTCCACCAGGAAAGACAATAACAATAATATTGAATTAGAACCTGGTGGGGGGATCTTATACCACATAACTAATAGTCTAATAAAGGGTTTGTTCATTTACTGAAGGTGATTGATCCTGATTACCAATAAAATATTTGCTTGATGCTACAAAGTGGAAGGAGAAAGGACTATGCCTGATACCCAAGGAATTATTTAGGGACCTCTTTTTATCTTAAATAAAAACTACTTATTTTTCTATAATTACACAAAACAAAAACATTCATTTTAATTGTACAGATTAATGATTATTGACAAACTCATGCACTCCAATAACCATACCATAATCAACATATAGGTCATTGCATCACCCGAAATTATTTCCTCATGAATCTGCAGTCGATCCTTTATCTACAACTCTAATGTGCTTTCTGTCCTCTAAAGCAGCTTCTTTGTGGATAAGGATGTTTATATATATATATATATATATATATATATATATATATACATATAAATATATATACATATGACAAATAAGGAAGGAAACCAACATGAATAAAAACCAAGAGAAGTGAGAGAATACACTGTACCATAGGCAATCCAGGTAATGATCTTATCAGACATGAACTTTAACACTGGTTTCAAGAAAAAATTTTAAAGTGATTATTTTATTAAAGAACTACAAACTTTAAAAAATTTAAATTTAGGAAAATCTACAACTAAAAAGTAGAGTGAAATTAAGAACATAATATTAGTTTTTAATATTTAAATATAGCTTAAGAGGAAATTAGTGATTTGAAAGATTGACCAGAAGAAATACCAGCCTGATGAATAAAGGTAAAAGAGGAAAATACAAATAGTGTAATAGACATATGGGGTGCAGTGAAAAGGTCTAACATATGTGTAACAGGAATTCTGGAAAGATGTATGAAAAGACAGAGAATAGGATAGAAACTGTATTTGAAAAAATGATGGCTGAGAATTTTCCAAAACTTAAAACACAAAACAAAAATATCCAACAAGCACACATTTGAGAAGCCCTAAGAATACGAAGCATGATAAGAACAAAGACTGCCATATGATAAACCAAAGACAATGAAAATAACACCTGAGAAGCCGACAGAGATGGGGGAAACAGCACCTTTAAAGAAGCAACAATAAGATGGAAACTCAGTCCTTGCGGGGAGACAGTGAATACCAGAACACAGTGGGATATTTTCCTTAAAACTGAAGAATGTTATTTGGGCAGTAGCTAAATTATTCCCATTGTCATTCAGAGATGCAGGAAGGAATGAAAAGCAAAGAGCATTGTAAAAAAAGTGGGTGAATCTAAATGAATATTAACAGGGGGAGGTGTCAGCATGGCAGAATAGGAGGACACAGAATTCGTCTCTCCCCATAAGTACATCTAGAATATATCTACAGATGGAACATTTCCAACAGAGCACCTGCTGAACATTAGCAGAAGACTTCTGACACCTAAAAAAACAAGAAAAATCCTCTCACAACCTGGTAGGATGAAAGAAAGAAAAAAAAGACGAATCAGAAAGGGACCAGCAACCCTGGAGGGAAGCTGAAAGTGAGGAGAGGTTCCCACACTCAGAAAAACCCCTCATAGTGGGGAAATTAGCTGGGACAGGAAGGGACCTTCGGGGAACTGAAGAACACAGCAGACAGTCTGTGGCAGGCAGGACAAAGTAAGAACTGCACATCGTCTCTGCCACAGCACTGTGCACCCCAGTCTGAGTCATGTGTCTCCTGTTGTGGAGAGGGGCTGGTGCTAGAAAGTGGAGTTTGGAGCATGGACCCAGGGAGGGGACAGCTGTTGGCTGTGAAAAGACAGCCTGAAGGGACAGGAGTAAGGAGCTCCACAACCAGGAAAGTTTTTGGAAAAAGCCCAGGCCACCATAGAAGCAAGACATCATTGTTGAGTGGTGCACAAGGGGTGGGGCCGCCATGGCAACCCCCTCCCCAACTGTTGGCTTCAGCCTCTGTGGGCACTGTGGGGGAGACCCATGTGAGCAGGCTCACTGGCCCCTCAAGCCAAGGCCTCCTCCACCTGCATAAACTCTGGGGTCCTGAGCACTGCTCATCCCAAAGCCTCCTTAGAATTCAGCCTTGGGCACCCCTGCCTGAGACAAGAATCTGCCAATGCTGGCAGAGGCTGATTGTTAAAGTGTGTGGTTAAGAGAGTGGATCCAGGGAAAGGACTGCTGTTGCCTGCGTGGATACAACAGAGGGGACAGGAGTGAGGGGCTTCTTGGCTGGGAATGCCCCTAGAGGAAACGTGGTCTGCCTAGGAAATGAGGTACCATTCTTAAGTGGCACACAAGAAGCAGGGCTGCCACTGCCCCCACATGCCAGCCCCTGCCTCTGCAGGCAGTGGGAGGGACTCCCACCAGAGCAGGCATGTCCCAGTCTGTTGCAACTTCCTGCTGGTCTCCGCCACCACAGGCACTTCACACACACCCCAGTTGTGGCCGCTGTACCTCTCCCTGGACTGAGTAAGTGTGCCACAATCAGCTGCTGTGTTCACTCCCTCTCACCTGGATGGGGAACAGATGCCTGAGGGTGGCACACACACAGCTGATGCCAAAACCAAAGCTGAGCCCCAGGGGTGGTGTGACTAAGGAAGAGAAAGAGAAATCTCTCCATGCAGCTGCACAAGCCACAGATTAAATCCCCATGATTGGCTTAACAAATCCTGCATCTGTGGAATATCTGAATAGACAATGATTGTTCTCACAACTGAAACTTGTCTAGCTTTAGCAGCAGTGGACTTTGCAGGCAAGTTCACATGGGAGTTGGGCCAGGTCAGAGTCTAAGCTGGCCCCACAATGCCCACAGCAGGTCCAGAGACTTACCTAGAGGTATTAGAGAGCCTCCTGGGGAGGGGGGATTGGCAGTGGCTCAATGTGGGAATGAGGACACTGAAAAAAGAAGCCCCAGGAAAATATTCATATTACTATTATTCTTTATTTGTTTCATTTTGTTAAGTTGTTGTTGTTTTATTATTTTAATTTTGTTTTTAATGTAATTTTATTTTCTATTTTTACTTTACACTTGTTTTATTTTTTCTTCTTTTTGTTCTTTTTTGATCATTTTATATATTTGTTTCATGGGTTTTTTGTATGCTTTCTGTTTTCACTTTGCTTTTCATTTTTTGTTTTTGTTAGTTTAGTCTTTATTGATTGTTTTCACTTTGAGTTCTTTTGTTTGTTTTGTTGTTAGTCCCCTTGTTTTTGTTTGCTGTTTTCTTTTCTGTGTTTTTGTTTCTGTTTGGTTTTGTTTTTATCATTTGTCTTTGGTTTGGTTTGTCTTTTTTTTTTTCTTCATTTTTTTTCCGTGTGTGCTGTTGGTGTTGCTGGGTTTCTTTTTTTTGATATTTGTCTTGGGTTTTGTTTATCTGTTTGTTTCTTTTTTTCTTTCTTTTTTCTCTGGCTGTGCTGCACAGCTTGTGGGCTCTTGGTTCCCCAGCAAGGGGTTGGCACTGGGCCACCAGGATGGAAGCACTGAATCCAGGATGCTGGACTGCCAGAGAATTCCAAGGCCCAGGGAATATTAATCAGTATGCATATCCTGGAGATATCCATCTCAATACCAAAACCCTGCACCATCCAACAGCCTGCAGGCTTCTGTCAGTTCTGGACACATCATGCCAAACAACCAGCAAGACAGAAACATAGCCCCAACCATCAGCAGACAGGTTGCCTAAAGTCGTACTAAGCTCACAGACACCCCAAAACACACCAACTTATGTGACCATCAGTCCAAGACTCAGCTCCACCCACCAGGGTACAGGCACCAGGAAGCCTACACAAGCCCCTGGACCAAACTTACCCACCAGGGGGCAGACAACAGAAGCAAGAGGAACTACAACCCTGCAGCCTGCGGAAAGGAGACTATAAACACAATAAGTTAGACAAACTAAGAAGACAGAGAAATATGTTGCAGACGAAGGAGCAAGGTAAAAACCCACAAGACCAAATAAATGAGAGGAAATAGGCAATCTACTGGAAAAAGAATTAGGAGTACTAATAGTAAAGGTGATCCAAGATCTCAGAAACAGAATGAAGGCATGGATCAATAAGATGCAAGAAATGTTTAACACAGACCTAGAAGAACTAAAGAACAAACAATCAGTGATGGAAAACACAATAACTGAAATGAAAAATATACTAGAAGGAATCAATAGCAGAATAACTGAGGCAGAAAAACAGATAAGTGAGTTAGAAGATAGAATGGTGAAAATAACTGCCAAGGAGCAGAATAAAGAAAAATAATAAAATTAATGAGAACAGTCTGAGACACCTTTGGGACAACAGTAAATGCACCATCATTCAAAGTCTATGGGTCCCAGAAAACAAAGGGAAGAGAAAAAGTCTGAGAAGATATTTGAAGAGATTATAGTCAAAAACTTCCCTAATATGGGAAAGGAAATAGTCACCCAAGTCCAGGAAGTGCAGAGAGGCCCATACAAGATAAACCCAAGGAGAAACACACTGAGACAGGTGTGAACCAAACTAGGAAAATTAAATACAAAGAAAATATTAAAAACAGCAAGGGAAAAGCAATGAATAATATATAAGGGAATTCCCATAAGGTTATCAGCTGATTTTTCAACAGAAACTCTGCAGGCAGAGCGAGTGGCTTGATATATTTAAAGTGATGAAAGAGAAAAACCTACAACCAAAATTATTCCACCCAGCAAGGATCTCATTCAGATTGGATGGAGAAATCAAAAGTTTACAGACAAGAAAAACTAAGAGAATTCAGCAAACATAAACCAGCTTTGCAAAATTGCTAAAGGAACATCTCTAGGCAAGGAACAAGAGAAGAAAAAGACCTACAAAAACAGACCAAAAACAATTAACAAAATGGTAGTAGGAACCTACATATCTATAATTACCTTAGTTATAAATGGATTAAATGCTGCAACCAAAAGACACAGACTGGCTGAATGGATACAAAAACAAGACCCACAAACATGCTGTCTACAAGAGACCCACTTTAGACCTAGGGACACATACAGACTGAAAGTGAGGGGATGGAAAAAGATATTCCGTGCAAATGGAAATCAAAAGTAAGCTAGAGTAGCAGTTCTCATATCAGATAAAATAGACTTTAAAATAAAGACTGTTACAAGAGACAAGGAAGAACACTATATAATGATCAAGGGATCAATCCAAGAAGAAGATATAACAATTGTAAATATTTATGCACCCAACATAGGAGCACCTCAATACATAAGGCAAATGCTAATAGCCCTGATAGGGGAAATCAACAGTAACAAAATAATAGTGGGGAACTTCAACACCACACCTACACCAATGGACAGATCATCCAGACAGAAACTAAATAAGGAAAAGCAAATAAATAAGCTTTATATGACACATTAGACCAGATAGACTTAATTCATATTTGTAGGACATTCCACCCAAAAGCAGCAGAATACACTTTCTTCTCAATGCACATGGAACATTCTCCAGGATAAATAACATGTAGGATCACAAACCAAGCCTCAGTAAATTTAAGAAAATTGAAATTATATCAAACATCTTTTCCTACAACAGTGCTATGAGATTAGAAATCAATTACAGGGGTAAAAATTTTAAAAATCACAAACACATGGAGGCTAAACAATACACTAGTAAATAAGGAAGAGATCACTGAAGGAATCAAAGAGGAAGTCAAAAAATACCTAAAAACAAATGACAAATGAAAACACAATGATCCAAAACCTATGGGATGCAGCAAAAGCAGTTCAAAGCGGGATGTTTATAGCAATAAAATCCTACCTCAAGAAAAAAGAAAAATCTCAAATAAACAACATAATCTTCCACCTAAAAAAAACTAAAGAAAGAAGAACAACAACAACAACAAGAAAACCCATTCAAAGTTAGAGTAGAAAGAAAGAAATCATAACGATCAGGGCAGAAGTAAATGAATTAGAAATGAAGAAAACAATAGCAAAGATCAATGGAACTAGAAGCTGGCTGGTTCTTTGAGAAAATAAACAAATTGATAAAACTTTAGCCAAACTCATCAAGGGTGAGGACTCAAATCAATAAAATTAGAAGTGAAAAAGGAGAAGTCACAAATAACACCACAAAAATACAAAGGATCATAAGAGACTACTACAAGCAACTATATGCCAATAAAATGGACAACCAGGAAGAAATGGACAAATTCTTAGAAAAGCACAACCTTCCAAGACTGAACCAGGAAGAAATAGAAAATATGAACAGACCAATCACAAGCACTGAAATTGAAACTGTGATTAAAAATCTTCCAACAAGCAAAAGTCAAGGAACAGATGGCCTCACAGATAAATTCTATCAAACGTTTAGAGAAGAGTTAACACCTATGCTTCTCAAACTCTTCCAAAAAATTGAGGAGGGAAGAACACTCACAAGCTCATTCTATGAGGTTGCCATCACCCTGATACCAAAAGCAGACAAGGATATCAGAAAAAAAGAAACTTACAGGTCAATATCTCTGATGAACATAGATGCAAAAATCCTCAACAAAATAATAGCAAACAGAATCCAACAACACATTAAAAGGATCATACACTATGATCATCAAGTGGGCTTTATCCCAGGTTGCAAAGATTATTCAATATACAAAAATCAATGTGATATATCATATTAACAAATTGAAGTATAAAAACTATATGATATTCTCAATAGATGCAGAAAAATCTTTTGACAAATTTCAACACAAATTTATAATAGAAACTTTCCAGAAAGTGGGCATAGAAGGAAACTACCTACCTCAACATAATAAAGGTCATATATGGTAAATCCACAGCAAACATCATCCTCCATGGTGAAAAACTGAAAGCATTTCCTCTAAGATCAGGAACAGGAGAAGGGTGCCCACTCTTGCCACTATTAATCAAAATAGTTTTGGAAGTCCTAGTCATGGCAATCAGAGAAGAAAAAGAAAGAAAAGGAATCCAAATTGGAAAAGAAGAAGTAAAACTGTCACTGTTTGCAGATGACATGATATTATACATAGAAAATCCTAAAGATGCCACGAGAAAACTACAGGAGCTCATCAATGAATTTAGTAAAGTTGCAGGATACAAAATTAATACACAGAACTCTCTTGCATTTCTACACACTAAAAAAGAAAGTTTAGAAAGAGAAATTAAGGAAATAATCCCATTTACCATTGCAACACAAAGAATAAATTGCCTAGGAATAAACCTACCTAAGGAGGCAAAAGACCTGTATGCAGAAAACTATAAGATACTGATGAAGGGAATCAAAGAAAACACAAACAGATGGAGAGATATACCATGTTCTTGGATTGGAAGAATCAATATTGTTAAAATGACTACACTAACGAAAGCAATCTACAGATTCAATGCAATCCCTATCAAATTACCAATGACATTTTTCACAGAATTAGAATAAAAATTAGTTTGTACGGAAACACAAAAGACCCTGAATACTCAAAATAATCTTGAGAAAGAAAACTAGAGCTGGAGGAATCAGGCTACCTGACTTCAGAATATATTACAAAGCTACAGGAATCAAGACAGTATGGTATTGGAACAAAAACAGAAATATAGATCAATGGTACAGGATAGGAAGCCCAGAGATAAACTTATGTACCTATCATCACCTAATCTATGACAAAGGAGATAAGAATATTCAATAGAGAACAGAGAGTCTCTTCCATGAGTAGTGCTAGGAGAACTGGACAGCTACATGTAAAAGAATGAAATTAGAATATTCCGTAACACCAGACACAAAAATAAACTCAAAATGGATTAAAGACCTAAATGAAAGACCAGAGACTATAAAACTCTTAGAGGAAAACATAGGAAGAACACTCATTGTTATAAATTGCAGCAAGATCTTTATTGACCCACCTCCTAGATTAATGAAAATAAGAAGAAAGAAATGGTACCTAACCTTAAATGCTTTTCCACAGCAAAGGAAACCATAAACAAGATGAAAAGACAGCCTTCAGAATGAGAGAAAATATTTGCAAATGAACCAACTGACAAGGGATTAATCTCCAAAATATACAAACAGCTCATGCAGCTCAATATGAAACAAACAACCTAATCAAAAAAAAATTGGTGGAAGACCTAAATAGACATTTATCCAAAGAAGACTTACATATGGCCAAAAAGTGCATGAAAAGATGCTCAACATCACTAATCATTAGAGAAATCCAAATCAAAACTACAATGAGGTATCACCTCACACTTGTCAGAATGGCCATCATCAAAAACTCTACAAAAAATAAATGTTGGAGAGGGTGTGGAGAAAAGGGAACCTTCTTGCACTGTTGGTGGGAATGTAAATTGATACAGCCATTATGGAGAACAGTATGGAGTTTCCTTAAAACTAAAAATAGAACTACCATATTACCCAGCAATACCACTACTGGACATATACACAAAGAAAACCATAATTCCAAAAGATACATGCACCCCAATGTTCATTGCAGCACTATTTGCAATAGCCAGGACATGGAAGCAACATAAATCCATCATAGAGGAATGGTTAAAGAAGATGTGGTACATATATACAATGGAAAATTACTGAGCCATAAAAAGAACAAAATTGGGTTATTTGCAGAGATGTGGATGGACCTAGAGACTGTCATACAGAGTTAAGTAAGTCAGAAAGAGTAAAAACAAATATTGTATATTAATGCATATATATGGAATCTAAAAAATGTTATAGATGATCTTATTTGGAAAACAGAAATAGAGACACAGACATAGAGACCAAATTTATGGATACCAAGGGGAAAAGGGGCATGGGATGAATTGGGAGATTGGAATTGACATATATACACTATGCTGTATAAAACAGATAACAAATGAGGACCTTCTGTATAGCTCAGGGAACTCTACTCAGTGCTTTGTGGTGACATAAATGGGAAGGAAATCCAAAAATGAGGGGATATATGTATATATATGGCTGATTCACTTTCCTGTATAGCATAAACTGACCCAGTAGTGTAAAGCAACTATAATCCAATAACAATAAAAGGGGGAAAAAGGCAAAAAGAAAAAAAATTGAATATTCAAAGTTAGACAGGGGCTTCCCTGGTGGTGCAGTGGTTGAGGGTTCGCCTGCCAATGCAGGGAACACGGGTTCGTGCTCTGGTCTGGGAAGGTCCCACATGCTGTGGAGTGGCTGGGCCCGTGAGCCATGGCCACTGAGCCTGCGTGTCTGGAGCCTGTGCTCTGCAATGGGAGAGGACACAACAGTGAGAGGCCCACGTACCGCAAAAAAAAAAAAAAAAAAAAAAAAAAGTTAGACAAAGATAAAAATATCTTTTGTGGATTAATGTCTATGTAGAACTAAAACCCATGAGTATTATCACATTTAATTCTGGAAGGGATTCATGAATTTAAGGTATTCTAAGATCTTTGTATTAAATGCCAAGTGATGGAAGCTTTTTTCTCTGTTAGACATTGATAAGTTAAGAATATGTCTTATGATTTTAGGATAACCACCAAATAGGAAAAGAATATAAAACTGTTAAGTTAATATAGGAAGCAAGTGAAATAAAAACAACTCTAGTAATACAAAAGAAACCAAGAAAGAGGAATAAAAACAATAACAAGAAAGCAGGACAAATAACAAATGATAAGATGGTTGATTTAATCCCACAAATATCAGTAATTATGTTAAATATAAATGGACTAATTACTCCATCTAGAAGCCAAATATTGTTAGGCTGGATATCAAACAAAACTAAATTGCTTCTTCTAAGAGAGACTCTTTACATATAAGCATATGGAAAGGTTAAAAGTAAAAGGATGGATAAACGTTTACCAAACCCTAACAAAAACAAAAGAACTCATATAACTGTATTAATATCACACTTTAAACTTTGCTAGAGATAAAAAGGAATATTTGATAATACTAAAAGGATTGGTTCATCAGAAAGTATACAATTCCAAATTCATAAATACCTCATAATATAGCTTCAAAGTATATAAAACTAAAATTGATAAAACTCAAAACAAACATATATTTGCAATTTAGTGGAATATTTTAACACACATTAGTAGGGTTAGGGTTATATATTCACAATGGAATATTACTCAGCCATAAAAAAGAATGAAATGATGCCATTTGCAGCAACATGAATGGACTTAGGGATTATCATACTAAGTGAAGTAAGCCAGACAGAGAAAGACAAATATCATATGATATCACTTATATGTGGAATCTAAAAAAACATGATACAAATGAACTTATTTATAAAACAGAAATAGACCCACATACCTAGAAAACAAACTTTGTGGTTACCAAAGTGGGGAGGTGGGGGGAAGAATAAACTGAGAATTTGGGATTAACATATACACACTACTATATTTAAAATAGATAAACTACAAGGACCTACTGTATAGCACAGGCAGGGAAGAATATTCAATATCTTGTAATAATCTATGAAGGAAAATAATCTGAAAAAGATATATATGTATGTGTGTATATATATATGTATATATATAAACTGAATATATATACATAAGCTGAATCACTTTGCTGTATACCTGAAACACCGTAAATCAACTATACTTTAATAAAAATATATATATAATAATTTGTGTGTTCTACTACTAAATGTAAAATAAATAGCTAGTGGGAAGCACATGCATAGTACAGGGAGATGAACTTGGTGCTTTGTGACCACCTAGAGGGTTGGAGTAGGGAGGGTGGGAGGGAGATGCAAGAGGGAGGGTATATGGGAATATATGTATACATATAGCTGATTCACTTTGTTATACAGCAGAAACTAACACAACATTGTAAAACAATTATACTCAAAGATGTTAAAAAATAATTTGTGTGTCCTAAAATCTCGCATAAATGAAAAAAATACATTATGTACTTTCATGTCTGATTTAATTCAGCATAATGTTTGTTTCTTGTCTTGAGATTTATCCAGGCTATTGTGCATATTGACAGTTCAGTTTTTTCATCACTGAATAGTTGTCCATTGTATGGATATACCACAATTTGTTTACCACTTGATGAGTACTTGGTTACCAGTTGATATTTGGGTTACTTATAATTTTTAGCTATTATTAATAAATCTGTTGTGAAAATTTCTGTACAAATTATTTTGTGAACACATTTTTATTTCTTTTGGGTAAATAGTTTAGAATGAAATTACTGTGTCATTTGAAGAATGTAAGTTTAACTTTATAAAAAAAAAACAGACAAGCTATTTTCCAAAGTGTCTGGAGTTATCTCATTTCTGCATCCCCTAAGAAATGTATGAGTTCCCACTGTTCCATATACTCACTACATTATTTATTGTCACTGGTTTTAACTTTATCCACTCTGGTGGCATAGGGTATTTAATTCTGGGTTTACTTTTTATTTCTCTAATGATTATTTTCATTGAGCACATTTTCATGTGGTTATTGGCCATTCTTCTTTAGAAATGTGTCTGTTCAAATCATTTGCCATCTCTTCCATTATTTTTTCTTTCTTTCAGTTATTACTTGTTAGAATGATTGGTTATATTCTGAACATAATTCTTTTGTAAGAGATAGTGTTGTGGATATTTTCTGTCAGTGACTTGCTTGTCATTCCAACTTTGTTTTCCAATGATCTGAAGTTCATTTTAAATGTGATGAGCTCTAATTTATAATTTTTAAAATTGTGTTTTGTGTGTTTATGTCTGTCTCTGTGTCATATTTATGGAGATTGAAGATTTGAAAGATGCTATTCATTTTCCTGTTGCTTTTACATGTTTTAAAGTTTTAAATTTGATGTTTTGATCTAGTCTATGATCCATTTAGCATGAATTTTCATTTATGAGGTGAACCAAATTCAAGGTTTATTTTTTCCATATGAATTTACAGTTGTTCCAGCACAAATAATTGAAGACTATCATTACAAGAGAATAAATATATCTATTTGATGTATTATATAGAAATGCAATCAATTTTTACATGTTGACCTTGTATCCTTCAACTTTGCTCAATTTACTTGCAAGCTATAGTAGCTTCTTTTTTTAAATACATCTTTATTGGAGTATAATTGCTTCACAATACTGTGTTAGTTTCTGTTGTACAACAGGGTGAATCAGCCATATGCATACATATATCCCAATATTCCCTTCCTCTTGAGCCTCCCTCCCACCTTCCCTATCTCACCACTCTAGGTCGTCACAAAACACCAAGGTGATCTCCCTGTGCTATGCTGCTGCTTCTCACTAGCTATTTTACATTTGATACTATATATATGTCGATGCTACTCTCACTTCACCCCAGCTTCCCCCGTCCGCTCCCATGTCCTCAAGTCCATTCTCTATGTCTACATCTTTATTCCTGCCTTGCCACTATGTTCAGTACAGATGGCCAAGAGGCACATGAAAAGATGCTCAACATCCCTAATTATTAGAGAAATGCAAATGAAAACTACAATGATGTTGAGCTGCATGAGCTGCTTATATAGTTTGGAGATTAATCCTTTGTCAGTTCCTTCATTTGCAAATATTTTCTCCTATTCTGAGGGTTGTCTTTTCGTCTTGCTTATGGTTTCCTTTGCTTTTCAAAAGCTTTTAAGTTTCATTAGGTCCCATTTGTTTATTTTTGTTTTTATTTCCATTTCTCTAAGAGGTGGGTCAAAAAGGATCTTGCTGTGATTTATGTCAGATTGATTCTGCCTATGTTTTCCTCTAAGAGTTTTAGAGTGTCTGGCTTTACATTTAGGTCTTTAATCCATTTTGAGTTTATTTTGGTATATAGTGTTAGGAAGTGTTCTAATTTCATTCATTTACATGTAGCTGTCCAGTTTTCTCAGCACCACTTATTGAAGAGGATGTCTTTCTCCATTGTATATTCTTGTCTCGTTTATCGAAGATAAGGTGACCATATGTGTGTGGGTTTATCTCTGGGCTTTCTATCCTGTTCCATTAATCTATATTTCTGATTTTGTGCCAGTACCATACTGT
This sequence comes from Mesoplodon bidens, assembly GCF_964165515.1. Classification (NCBI taxonomy): domain Eukaryota; kingdom Metazoa; phylum Chordata; class Mammalia; order Artiodactyla; family Ziphiidae; genus Mesoplodon; species Mesoplodon bidens. Next base: position 68,135,250 of record NC_138178.1, read on the forward strand.
CTTGATTACTGTAGCTTTGTTGTATAGTCTGAAGTCAGGGAGCCTGATTCCTCCAGCTCCAAAAATGTGTGGAAGACCTAAATAGACATTTCTCCAAAGAAGATATACAGATTGCCAACAAACATATGAAAGTATGTTCAACATCACTAATCATTAGAGAAATCCAAATCCAAACTAAAATGAGGTATCACCTCACACCAGTCAGAATGGCCATCATCAAAATAGCTACAAACAATAAATGCTGGAGAGGGTGTGGAGAAAAGGGAACACTCTTGCACTGTTGGTGGAAATGTAAATTGATACAGCCACTATGGAGAACATTATGGAAGTTCCTTAATAAACTAAAAATAGAACTACCATACAACCCAGCAATCCCACTACAGGGCATATACCCTGAGAAAACCATAATTCAAAAAGAGTCATGTACCACAATGTTCATTGCAGCTCTATTTACAATAGCCAGGACATGGAAGCAACCTAAGTGTCCATCAACAGATGAATGGATAAAGAAGATGTGGCACATATATACAATGGAATATTACTCAGCCATAAGATGAAACGAAATTGAGTTACTTGTAGTGAGGTGGATGGACCTAGAGTCTGTCATACAGAGTGAAGTAAGTCAGAAAGAGAAAAACAAATACCATATGCTAACACATATATATGGAATCTAAAAACAAAAATGATTCTGATGTACCTAAGTGCAGGACACGAATAAAGACACAGACATAGAGAATGGACTCGAGGACACAGGGAGGGGAAAGTGTAAGTTGGGACAAAGTCAGAGAGTAGAATTGACATATATACACTACCAAATGTAAAATAGGTAGCTAGTGGGAAGCAGCTGCACAGCACAGGGAGATCAGCTCGGTGCTTTGTGACCACCTAGAGGGGTGGGATAGGTAGGTTGGGAGGGAGGAACAAGAAGGACGGGATATGAGGATATATGTATATATATAGATGATTAACTTTGTTATACAGCAGAAACTAACACAATAGTGTAAAGCAATTATACTCCAATAAAGCTGTTAAAATAAAGAAAGAGAAAGAGAGAAAGAAGGAAAAGAAAGAAAGAAAAGAAAGAAAGAAAGGAAGGAAGGAAGGAAGAAAAAAGGAATGAAGGAAGGAAGGAAGGAAGAAAGAAAGAAAGAAAGAAAGAAAGAAAGAAAGAAAGAAAGAAAGAAATAGAAAGAAAAGAAAGAAAGAACCAGAAAAAAAAAACTACAGAGAAGTATCACCTCACACTGGTAAGAATGGCCATTATCAAAAAATCTAGAAACAATAAATGCTGGAAAGGGTGTGGTGAAAAGGGAACCCTCCTGCACTGTTAGTGGGAATGTAAATTGATACAACCGCTATGGAGAACAGTGTGAAAGTTCCTTAAAAAACTAAAAATATAGTAGCTTCTTAATAGATTTGATTAGAATCTATTTAGAAGATTTAGAAACATTTATACACACAGTCCAGTCATGTTAACTGCAAATAAAATGTATTTTTTTTCATTCCTGACTTTACTATATTGGCTTCCTCTACACTGTTGAATAGAAGTAAGGATAATGGATATCCTTGTCTTGATCCAGTCTTAGGGGTAAAGAGTTCATTCATTCATTACCAAATATATTAGTTATAGGAAATATGCATTATCCTTTATCAGTTTGAGGTAGTTTTCTTTTATTCTTAGCTTGACGAGATTAATATTTAAATAGGGGTTGAATTTTCTCAGATGTATTTTCTGCATCTATTAAGGATGACCATATAATTTTCCCCTTTAATCTTGTTAATACATGGATTGATTGTCAAATGTTAAAACACCCATGAACCACCTGGATAAAACTTGCTTAGTCACGATATATTATACTATTTTTATATTGATGGTTTAGATTTGCTGTTATTTTGTTAGAGAATTTTTTTATCTGTGTTCACCAATTAGATTGAATCATGGTGTTCTGCTTTTTATAGTATATTTGCTTAGTTTTAGTATCATAGTAATATTGGCTTTATAAAGTCATTTGGGTCATGTTCCAACTTCTATTTCCCCAAAATTTTTTTTTTTTTTTTTTTTTTTTTTTTTTTTGCGGTACACGGGCCTCTCACCGTTGTGGCCTCTCCCGTTGTGGAGCACAGGCTCTGGACGCGCAGGCTCAGCGGCCATGGCTCACGGGCTCAGCCGCTCCGTGGCACGTGGGATCCTCCCGGACCAGGGCACGAACCCGCGTCCCCTTCATCGGCAGGCGGACTCTCAACCACTGCACCACCAGGGAAGCCCTCCCCAAAATTTTTCTATAAGATTTGTATTGCTTCTTTACATTTTTGATAGAATTTACCAATAAAAAGCTGTCTAGGCCTGGAGCATGTGTGTGTGTGTGTGTGCATGTGTGTGTGTGTGTGTGTTTAGGGAGGTGGAAAGTTTCAATCATGATTTCAATTCCTTTAATAGTTAAAAACTGTTTCTATTTCTAATTCCTATTTTATTTTTGTAAAATATAAAATTTGTGTTTTTCAAAGAACATGACTATTAACTCAAAGTTCTCAAAAATATTGACTAAAACTGTTCATAATATTCCCCTATAGTCTATTTAATCTCTGTGTAATCTCTAATGAGGTTTCCTGTTTTAATTTTGATATTTAAAATTGGTCTTTATCATCTTCATTCTAGCTAGAAATTTATCAATTCTACTAATCTTTGCAGAAGCAATTTTTGGTGTCATTGATTTTCACTATTTTGGTTGGTTTTCTATTTCAGTAATTTCAATATTATTTCCCTCCTTCTGCTTACCTTTACTTTAATTTTCCCTTTTATTTCCTTGATTTCTAAGGCAGAGCCTTAGACAACTGATTTTAGAACTTTCTTTCTTTCTAAGACAAGTATTTAAAGGTATAAATTTCCCTGTAAGCACTTCAACCACCCATATAAATTTTGACATGATGCAGTTTCATTATAATTCAGTTTAAAATATATTTTAACCCCCCTTGTAATTTTTTCTTTGACCCAGAGGCATTTAGAAATGTGTTGTCTAATTCCAAATAGTTGGAGATTTGCCAGATATGTTTGTTATTGATTTCTACTTTAATTCTATTATGAGCAACAAATCCACTCTATATGATTTAAATCTGTCAAATCTGAGACTTGTTTTATGGTTCTATGGTCTATTTTGGTGAATATTCCATTGTGCTTGAAAGAATGTGAATTGGGTGAATTATACTACTATTGGGTGACTCTTCCATGTTGCTTAGCTAAAATTACTAGGTAATGTTATCTAAATCCTATAAAGATTTGATTTTTTCTCTACTGTTTTTAATAATTGGAGAAGATTATTAAACTCTCCAATGACAATTGTGAAGTGAATCTATCGATTTATTTCTCTCAATTTCTTGTTTTCAGTCCTGTGAATTTTATTCCATATATTGCAGTCTGTAAGTAATTGCATATACACCTAGGATTGAGATATGACATCTTTATTAATCAACTCTTTTATCATTTTTAAGTATCCTTTTTTTTCATCTATGGTAATGTTCCTTATCCCAAAGACTACTTTCTCTATTAGTAATAAAACCAAAACAAATTTTAAATGATTAGCACATATCTTTATCCATTCTTTCAATTTTAAGCTAGTTTTGCATTTATATTGCAAGTGAATTCCTTGTAAACCACATATATTTGGATCTCACTTTTATAATCAGTCTGTTTCTGCCTTGTAATCAAAGTGCTTAAATATCTTCATTTTAATGTGATTATCAATATTGTTGGTTCAAGACTACCATTTTTTCCTGTTTTCTAGTTTCCCACATATTCTTTTTTTCATTTATCCTGCCTTCCTTTGAATGGAGTGATTACTTTGACTTTTTTATCTCTTATATTGGCCTATCATCTATTACCTCTGTTTTCTTTTCCAGGTTTGCTCTACTTGTTGGAAAAATGCATCTTTAACTTATCAGGATACCTTCAAATAATATATAATTTATTGTACAACATGGAAACTTTATTACAATGTATATTCATTTATCCCCTCCCATTGTTATTGTTTTTATATTTTTTACTTCATTATTATAACTTTTATAATACATTGTTATTATTTTTACTTTAAGCATGTGATTAATGTTTAAATTTTTTAATCAAGAAAAAATTATATTTAGCCACCTATTTACCCTTTCCATCACTCGATCCATTTTCATATATTCAAGCTTCCATCAATTATCATTTTTCCTTCAGTGTGAGGAACCCCTTCAATATTTCTTATGTGCACACCTTCTGGCAATTTAGCTTTTGGGTGTCCACAATTTTTTTTATTTCATGTTAATATTTCAATATATTTTAGATTGTATAGAATTTTACATTATTTCCTTTTACTTTCAAAATTTTAAAGATGTTATTTCTTTGTTTTATAGTTTATATTGTTTCTGATGAGGTATCTGTGGTCTTTCTTATCATTGTTCTTCTGTTAGTAATGTGTCTTTTTTTCCCTAGGTGTTTTTAAGATGTCCCTTTTATCACTTGTCAGGTTTGTGACATTGTTTTCAAATGACTTTCTTTGTTTTTTCCTGTTTGAGTGTACTGTGTTCACTGGATCACTGTGTTTCTAGTTTAAATCAAATTTGGACAAGTTTCTCTTTATTCACCTCTCTCTTTTTTCTTTCTGAAAGCCAATTACACATTTATGAGACTACCTGATATTATCCCACACATTCTAGCTCTGGTTCTTTTTCTACATTTTTCTCTATGCTAGAGACTTTCAAATATTTGTAGAATCTATTTCTCCAGTGGATCATGTGTCTGTGAGAATAGTATCTAGAGATATTACAAACAAGGCAAGTATATGCTACACAGGAGTACCCCCAAGAAGCATAGTTTGCTCCTTCATATGTGCAGTGTGAAAGTTTCTTCATAGGAGGTGGTACTCTGGGACCAGAACTCCTTCTCCAGGTTGGTGCCTCCCATCCTCCAGCATATGAGATGAAGCTATAGATCAGGAAACAGGGCAAGAGTACAAGGTTACACAGCCAGGGCACAGGCACTGTTGCACAGTGGTCAGTGGGCTTGTCAGTCAGTGGGCAGTTTCCTGGCTGTCCATCGTAATGCAGGTGGGAGACTGTGACAAGTGACTTCATCTCATGGGGGCTCAATTCACTTAAAGTGAAAAGCCCAGGCTAGGCATTCCGAATCACCCTCCCAGGTCTCTAGACCTCCTCCAAGGATTGAGGCTGGGGAGAAAGGGGGATGCTGGGAGTTAGAAGAGCAACAGGTAGCCTGGCTCTATGTCCTCTCTTCAGGAGGTCAGAAACAGTTGACTGAGGCTTTTCAGAGAGTTGAGAACAACCTACAATTGATCACCAGTGGATTGGGAGCCTCTGAAAATTGACATAGGGGTGGGGTTGCTGGGCAGCCTGGCATGTGCCCAGGAAGCTGTGCCTGGAAATACCCCAGAGTGAATCTGGACACATGTCTGTGTTTAAGCCAGGGTCCCCCAAATGGAGGGACCTCAGTGTTGCTGCTTACCCTTCTGGTCCTCCTGAGACCTTGCTCATGTCTGACCCTGAGAATTCCCCAAAATCCTTGGAGCCAGAGTCCAGCCACTGCCACTACTCTGTTCTCACTCCACTGGAATATTTAGGGAAGGAGGGGTCAGCAGAAAACCAGTGTCCCTCAGGCCCCCTTGGCAGCAGGGAATGGGCTCAATGATGGGGAAGATGATAGTCTGGTTTGGTGAAACCTTTGTAAAGTTGAGAGATACTGGAATCCATGCTCAGGGAACTCTGAGGGGAAATGGGGGCCAGAGAGTGTCATCAGGGAAACTGTTGCTGACCTCTGGGAGTAATGGAGGGAGATTTTATGGTGGAAAAAGTGCTGGCTGGGAATGAGGAACCTGGAGTGTTTGGGAGTCCCTTAGGACATCTGGGACATCACAATCTCCTCTCCTGTTTTCTCATCTGAAACCCCTAGGACATGTACTGTAATGCCATTGAGCATGGCTGAGATTGAGGCTGGTCCTCTTTCCCTGAAATCCCCTTCCTTTTACCTTTTTCCAGCCGCTATCAGACTCCCAAGTTATCTCTGAAATTATGCACGTTTGTTTTCTTGAGAACCTGTCACCATCACAACATCCAGCAACTTTGGTAACCCCTGAATCACTTAGACACTGGAGCTTGGCGCACAGGACAGCATCTCTATTCCTCACTCAGCCTCGAGTCAGGACATTCTTGGTCCCACCCCACAAGGTGGCACAAGCACATCTAAATCTACAGTAGACAACCTATATGCCCACTGTACACATCAGTGGGAAAACTCTTACCAGACTCTGGCACAGCCTCTCAGAGTAATATCCCTCATCCATCAGGGTTCTTTATGAATTGTATGTGAGAAATCTTTGTGTTACCAAAAGTGAGGTCTGGCTGCTCACTGCTCAAAAGCCAATAAAAAGGCAAGCTTTTTGGAAAGGAAAGTTTGTTTTATTTCAAAGGCTGGTAACTGGGAGAAAGGGCAGACTCATATCAAAAGGTTGACTCCCCCTGACAATCAGTGGGCAAGAGATTTTAAAAGGGAGTTTCAGGGGTGTGTAGGCTGAGGGAGGGGTTACATGCAGAAACAGCACAGTCAGCTCTGATAGTCATCTTGAAACTGGTCATGCAGTGGTCTGATCAGCATCATCTTGATTGTTTTGAGTACAGTTAATCTTTAGTTCCAGGGTCGATTTGTTCCAATTTCTTTGAGACCAGTTCTTAGAATTGTGGCAGCTTATGTCATGGCTACGATCTGGTCATCACATAGTTCACTTCTTCTACCTGGTGGAAGTTTCAGGATCTACAAGACAGCTCAAAGAGTATGGGTCAGAATATTATCTGTAGCCCTTGAGGAGGAATTAAATGTCCTTGACTTTACTTAATGACTAAACTCTTATTATTTCGTCCTGTTCATTTTCCTTTGCTTCCTCATTTTCTCACTTCTCTGATTAAACTTATTCTTTGGCTAAAGTTTTTCTACAGACAAAAGGCAAGCAGAGGATATAGGGGTGAAGGACCATAGGGTTCTGCTCCATTTCACTTGCACAGGGCATACCACATAATAGGAACTCAATGAACAGACTTTAAATTGGAATAAAAACCACCATCCAAAGGAGGAAGCCAGAGACCCCTGGAAGAGATAACTGACAGTGCTGGGAGAGAGGCATTGCTATCCTTTATGGTCCCCTCTCCCACTTTTACTTAGAACCTGCTACAGAAGTGCCCACATCCCTATTCTCACTCAGGACAAGTAACTAGTGCTGCACAGATGTCCTATGTGAACTCATGGACCCATCTGACAATCCCCACCATAATAGGTGTGACCATATCTGCACAGATGATCTCAGTTGGAGAGTATATGGGTAAAAATCCCTTTCCGGTGACTTTGTTGCTTCCTATCGGCGTGGCAGGTAGTTAAGTTCTAGAGGTGAGCTCAGTCCTTGTAGGTGGGTATTTTGGTCCCCATTTTATAAATGAGACTAAGGTCCAGGGAAGGATATGACATCACGAAAATATGGAAGACTGAGCATCAGCCTTCAAGTGCTCCTTCCACCACATTGGTCCAGGAAGATCCCATATGCCACAGAGCAACTAAGCCCATGCGCCACAACTACTGAGCCTGTGCTCTAGAGCCTGTGAGCCACAACTATTGAAACCCGCACACCTAGAGTCCGTGCTCTGCAACAAGAGAAGCCACTGCAGTGAGAAGTGCAAGCACCACAATGAAGAGTAGTCCCCGCTGGCTGCAACTAGAGAAAGCCTGCGCTCAGCAACAAAGACCCAACACAGCCAACAATAAGTAAATAAACTAATTAATTAAGAACTCTCTTGAGCTTCAGTGACCACTCTGAGGCTCCAGGGATATACCAGCCTAATCCACCTAAGGGGTGTCCCAGAACAAAAAGAAACAAATATATCAGATGCACAATGGTCCACTTATTTTGCTTGATATGAAGAAACCAAAAGGCAACTGAATAATTCAAACCTCATTAAAAAGTTTCTTAAAGTTTTCTGAACTAGTAAGCCCCCTAGAACTTTCTGCAGCACCGCTATATTCCCCTCCAAGCTCTTCTTTATATTATTTTCTCCCAGAATGAAAGGTTCAACAGACCATTTCTTACAGATGAAGCCCAGGGAATGGCGGGTACTCATTCTCAAGCAAGGCCAACAGAAGAGATAACATTCAAACCTTAGTCTCAGTCTGAATCGCATGCCATCACCAAGGACTCTTCTGACCCCCAAAAGGAAAGGCAAAGGTTTATTAGACAATTTGGGGTTGTTGGGTCACCTATCAGTTGGCCCTGGAGATGCCTTCTTTTGGCTCGAAAAGGTCAAATGGAACATTTCTGGAGAACTTCAAAGGTCTCAGACTACTCCTGATTCCCACTGGAAGCTGAGGGAAGAAAGATAAAAAATGACTAGGTGCCATCTCTCAAGTCGGTCCCACCAAAACTGATTGGTCTTGTATCCAAAATTGTAAACAAAAAATAGGTGAAACTGGCCATTACCGCTGATTAGAGAAAACAAGGAAAGAGCATTTGGACATTGGAATCACTTCCTAAACAGCCTTTGCTCTGGCCACAGCTTTGTAAATAGTTTCAGACTGGAGCTCTGTCACAGAGAAATAATATTAATTGGCAAAATGCAAACATGTGTGAACTCCCTTCATTAGCCCACCAATATGAAGCTCACCATTATTTCCAAATAATTTGGAAAATACACAGTGCAAGCTTATAACATTGCAATTAAAACAGAAAGACCTGAAAATCTAATCTACAGCAAACCCCAAGTTCATGGTCTTTCATTGATCAGGACACTTGCAGAAATTGTCCGAAAAAAAGGACACTGGCTCAGACCTCAAGAGGAGGGGAAAAGCCTGAGCCTCCTCTTCATCGCAAAATTATTGACTCTCCTCAAGGGAAATAGATGTTGAATGTCCTCAACTGTCACTAAATTCACAACAGGAGATAAGCGTACAAGTTGAAGGGTGCCCCACCACATTATTCACTGATACAGGGGCAACACATTCTACCCTTAACACCACCTCCTTTCCTGTCCCCTTTCCTCTGAGTCACCAAACCTTACCAGTAGTGGGTTTTGTAATTTACCTCATGATTTGCCCCTATCTCAACCCTTTACTATTTCTATGGCACCTCTTAAAGCTCAACAACACTTCCTTCTTGGTTCTGCCATCCCAGTAAAACTGTTTAGCAAGAGGTCTTTGCATGAATTTGGTTAAAAAATTCATTGTGCCCCAAAGGACTCCTACAGGTCCCTGACTCCTCCCCTCTTCAAGCCTATGTCCCCTAACAGCTTTGTCTGACTTTGCTGAGTTCCTTTCCCTGCTTCAACTTAACACTTATTTAATTGAACATGCAAAGCTATATTAGACCAAATTCCGTCTTCTTTATGGGAAAAAACTCCACTGGTGTTGGACACAAACAATGCAGACCCCCACGACGTAGAAATAGATCCTTTCATGTTCCTTCTCAAAATTCCCCAATATCATTTAAAGCCAGAAGGACTTGAAGTGTTCTGCCCAACGATCCAAACTTTATTAGACAAAAACGTCTAGTCTCCACTTCTAGACCATGCGATGCTCTCATTTTTGCTGTCAAAAAGCCAAACAGGAAAGGATATTTAGATACTAAGATCTACCAACAAAATATTCAAACTCAGATTTCCCTTGGTGTTTAATCCTAACACTTTCCTGTCTACCATTCCTTTATCCAGTATTTCATAGTCATTGATTTGTGGACCACCTTGCCCGAGCCTGGAGCTCCCGCTGACCAGCCGCGCTGCGCCCGACCCAGTGGGCGCCCTGCCCTGGCGGCCCCCGCAGGGCTCCCTGGCGTCCTTCTCAAGCAGCGCCAGCTTCTCCACGGCCACCTCGCTGCCCAGCAGCTCCTCGGCCTCCCTGTGCTCCGCGCTGGACTTGAGCGCCTCGGAGAGCGGCCGCAAGCCCCAGGCGGCCCCGGCCCCCAACGCCCCCGCCTCCGCGGCCCTGGCGGGGGAGTGCATTGTGTGTGCCTAGGGCGAGGTGATGGCCGCGCTGGTGCCCTGTGGCCACAACCTCTTTGGCGTGGACTGCGCCGTCCGCATCTGCGGCAAGAGCTAGCCCTATTGCCCGGCCTGCCGCACGCCTGCCACCCAGGCCATTCATATCTTTTCCTAGCCGGTCACCTCGCCGCGCCCGCGGCCCCCAGGGCCGTCCACGGACGCGGAGTGGGTGCGCAGGGCCGGATGGGGAGGAAGGGGAGAGGGCGGGCGGGGCGGAGCGGCGGGCTGGACAGTGTTTACGGACGAGCTTTAACTCCGGTCCCAAGCGTGGAGACGGCCACCCGGCGGCACAGCGACACCTCAGTTCTTAACAAATGACGATATTGAGTCGACAGGTTAAAATAAACCAGAGAGAAAAGGCCTGCTTGCACTTTTTTTTCTACATCTTTATTGGAGTATAATTGCTTTACAATGGTGTGTTAGTTTCTGCTTTATAACAAAGTGAATCAGTTATACATATACATCTGTTCCCATATCTCTTCCCTCATGCGTCTCCCTCCCTCCCACCCTCCCTATCCCAACCCTCTAGGTGGTCACAAAGCACCGAGCTGATCTCCCTGTGCTATGCAGTTGCTTCCCACTAGCTAGCTATTTTACGTTTGGTAGTGTATATATGTCCATGCCTCTCTCTCACTTTGTCACAGCTTACCCTTCCCCCTCCTCATATCCTGAAGTCCATTCTCTAGTAGGCCTGTGTCTTTATTCCTGTCTTACCCCTAGGGTCTTCATGACATTTTTTTTTCTTAAATTCCATATATATGTGTTAGCATACGGTATTTGTCTTTCTCTTTCTGACTTACTTCACTCTGTATGACAGACTCTAGGTCCATCCACCTCATTACAAATAGCTCAATTTCGTTTCTTTTTATGGCTGAGTAACATTCCATTGTATATATGTGCCACATCTTCTTTATTTAAGACACACCCCCTCCCCAGGGTGATCTTTTTAAGGAAAAAAAAAAAAAACACGATTTTTACAACTCTCCCGGTTGTCCTTTTGTATGTAGCTGATATGTAGCTGATATCGATTTCCCATGGCCTCAACCTCTGCAGAAACTTCCAGGAGGATGGCTCCCTTTTTGGGGCCAACTGGTTACCCTTTAGTATATCAGCCGCGTGCAGCCTGGAGGGGGGCGGTGGGAGGGGGCGTCCAGAACTTTCTTCCTTTTTTTTAAAAAATTATTAATCCTTTTCTGCTGTGGTTTCTGTTGAGCATTTTTAAAATTTTTTTGTTTTTTTTAAACTTTTACTTTTTACCTCTTGTGTATATGTAGGGAATTTATAGGGAAATATATACTTTATGGAATAAATTTTAAGAAAACTAAAATATATTTTATTTTAAATAAAGTAACGGACCTTTAATCTTACACAGCTAAATTACTGATTATATATTTGCTGAGCTGACCTAAGGGTTCAGAAAATTGTATCAAGAGTTTTATTTTTTGACTTCAAAGCCTTCTTAATAAAGTCTTTTTACTACACGTGAAAAAAAAAAGGAATCTCAATAACTGTTTGCCTTTCCTGGGATAACCAATAATATATTCCTGGACTGTTATACCCCAAGGATTTACTGAGGCTCCTACCTACTTTTTGAGCAACCTAAATGCCAATTTGAAGGACATAAAAGTCCCAGGAGACTCCACTTTAAAATAATATGCAGATGACCTTCTTCTATATTCTGACAGCGATGACAACTCCATTTTGCACACCAAATACCTTCTTATGGAATTAGCAAGAAAGAGCCAAGTGGTAGCTAGAGATGAAATTCAACTATGCTCTCTTTGTGTCCAATATCTGAGTCATGATATTTCAGCTGCAGGTAAAACTAACTCCACGACTGAGCCTCTACTATTCACTATGTTCCTCTTCCTGAAACAAAACAACCATCCACTTAGGGAGGGTTTTGTTGGTCTTGCAGGATATTATAGGATGTGAGTATCTGATTTGTATATTATTGCCTCACTCCTCTATGCCATGACTAGGGAGTCATCCCAAGACTCAGAAGTCTCAGACTCCTGATCCAAAGATACTTTTGAGAGTCATAAGGACTGTTTACTTTCATTTCCAATTCTTGGACTCCTCAGTTACTCCCTCCTTTTTCCTTGTTTGTGCATGAACAAGGAGTGCCCATGGAGTGTTATTCCAGTAACATAATAGACACAAAATTCCTCTTGGACATTACAGGTTGGTTATGCCAATGAAAATTCAATAAACAATCATGTTAAGAAGAAAAAAAAAGAATTTTATTTGAGCCAAACTGAAGATTATTCTCAGGAAGGAGATTCTCAGAAAGCTCTAAGAACTGTTCTGCCTGTTAGAAGTTGAAGGAACAGTCATATACATTTTTGAGACAAAGAATCGTACATCAAAATGACATACTGATATTTTATATAAAGGTCACCAAGGATACATAGTCCAAGTAAGCACATACAAAGGAAGTAGCAAGTCACCATGACCCCCTAAAGAGCTGGGAAAGAACACTATTCTTTTAAGAGGTTACATTGCTAATGTCAGAAGAAAAAAAATTGATCTTTATGGTAGAGCAGGCACTCCCATCTTTGAGGAGTTCTGGTTAATGGGTAATGCAGATGCACACTGCACATTAGGGATGTTCAGAGGAAGCCCAAACAAACACAGAGAGATAATTTTATGTTTAATTTTTTCTTGTCCTGCCTTAAAATATAAATTTTATTTCATCAGTTAGATGCAATAGCTAGAGCATACACTTCTTGTCTTCAAGCTGTGGCTGCAACCACCAAATTTTTCCAGGTTACCTCTGATTTAGTGTTAGGTCATCTACTTGACATGCATGTTTACTATGCTGGGCAATCCTATAGCTTATGGAAAACACACAGCACTTTTCTGTGTCTCGACTTACATCTTATGAGATCTCACTACTCTCCCTCACTTTATCACATAATTGCTGTCAAACCTTAATCCTGACCCCTTGTTTCCTTTACCTACTAATAGGATGCCCCATGATTGTTTCATTAACACTAGATTATTATCTTGCCCTAGATGAGGTTTGTCATGAAACCCCCTCCCTCAAATTGACCTCATTCTATTTTGATGGCTCCTACTTCTGGAAGGAGGATGGGGCCTTCCATGATAGCTATGTTATCACTGATCAATATAAACCTCTACCAAATGTTAAATCAGCCTACATAGCTGAGTATTTGGGCTAGCATAAGAGGAGAGAGATTGAAGGTTAACATTTATACTGACAGCTGCCATGCCTTTGAGGTATCACATGATTTTATGTTATAGAAACAGAGGATTCATGGCAGTGGCTGATACTCCAGTTAAAACTGGACTCCCAAAAAAGTAAATTGGTGCAGCCACTGTGGAAACAGTATAGCAGTTCCTCAGAAAACTAAAAATAGAGTTTCCATATGATCCTGCAATCCCACTCCTGGGCATATATCTGGACAAAACTATAATTCAAAAAGTTAGGGCCTCCCTGGTGGCCCAGTGGTTGAGAGTCTGCCTGCCGATGCAGGGGAAACGGGTTCGTGTCCCGGTCCGGGAAGATCCCACATGCCGTGGAGCAGCTAGGCCCGTGAGCCATGGCCGCTGAGCCTGCACATCCGGAGCCTGTGCTCTGCAACGGGAGAGGCCACAACAGTGACAGACCCGCATACCGCAAAAAAAAAAAAAAAAAAAAATGTTACATGCACCCCTTTGTTCATAGCAGAACTAGTCATGATAGCCAAGACATGGAAACAACCTAAATGTCCATTGACAGATGAATGGATAAAGAAGATGTGGTACATATACACAATGGAATGAAAAAGAATGAAATAATGCCATTTGCAGCAACATGGATGCAACTAGAGATTATCATACCAAGTGAAGTAAGTCAGAAAGAGAAAGACAGATGCCATATCATATCACTAATATGTGAAATCTAAAATATGACACAAATGAGCTTATCTACGAAACATAAACAGATTCACAGATATAGAGAACAGACTTGTGGTTGCCAGTGGGGAGGGGTGGTGGGGGAGGGATGGATTGGGAGTTTGGGATTATCAGATGCAAACTATTGTATATAGAAATGGATAAACAACAAGGTCCTACTGTATAGCACAGGGAACTATATCCAATACCCTGTGATAAACCATAATGAAAAAGAATGTGTGTGTGTGTGTGTGTGTGTGTGTGTGTATATATATATATATATATATAAATATATATATATATATATATATATATATGTAACTGAGTCACTTTGCTGCACAGCAGAAATTAACACAACATTGTAAAGCAACTATACTTCCATTATATAATATTTTTTAAAATAATGGACCCCAAAGAGCAGATCTTCTAGAGGTATTGTTATTACCCTAGGAAATCACTATTGATAAACTGAGGGACACAGCACAGAAAATTCAAACAAATCCTGGGCAAATAGATTGGCTGATAAATATGTTAAATTAGCAGCCTCTTCCCCAATCACCCAAGAAATCCCAGAGATACCCAAACCTTGGGACTATACCACTAGGTCCCACTTCAAGGCCCTAGATCCTGATAGGATTGTTCACCCTCCACTGAGAGAGAGCACTTCTTTAGGATGACTCCTAAGGAAATCATAAAAGAGATCCATGGGGCCCAAATAGCAGCATCTGACTCAGAAATAATTGGGTGGGAAAAAGCTGGATGTTCGATCCACTTAGACGAACTCTGGACTCACTGAGACAGCTACTTGGTAGCTGCTAAGTCTATATCTTGAATCATTGTATATGATTTACACAACATGATTCACCATGGAAATCAGACAAACAAAAGTTTGGACCTTTTTTTAAACCTTTTATTTGGACCAAGCAGTTGCCACTTGTCTCATCTTCCAGAAACATAACCATGGAAAATCCGTAAACGTGGGGCAGTGAGGGGAAGCAGCTCCCCCAGATCCTTCCTTATTGGCAAAGAGATTTTATCCACTTACAAACAGCAGAAGGCTACCAATAGGTCCTCAGTCTAAACTTCATGCTTTCTAAATGGTTAAAGGCTTTCTCCTTCCAAAATGTCTCAGCAACATCTGTTGCCAACATTTTCCTGGAATGAATCTTCCCCACTTGAGGTATTCACTGTACCATCTTTAGTGAGAGAGGATAAAATCATCCAGGAAATTGAAGAGTCCACTGCTCTTACCATCCTCAGTCATCAGGCACCATAGAAAGAGCCAATGGCATCCTCAAGACCAAAGCAGATAAACTACTTGAGAGTTGGTCATGAGAGCTGCCTGTTGCTCTTACGAACCTCAGAACTGCTTCCCTATCTCCACGTGAGCTACCCTCTTAAATTATCACGGAAAGACTATGAGTGATTTCTGCAGGTGAGATGACCTGTCTTTGTCTTCTTTGAAGAATGAATTCCACAAAGAGAGCAAGATTGTAAAGCAGGCAGAGTTTATAAGATGCACAGTACGTGTGGGAGAGCACACAAAGAAGCAGTTTATTTAGGGCAGAAGCAAATTTACACGCTCAGAGAAGAGTGTGGGCATCCTTGTGAGTGAGGAGAATGCTATAGGGGCAGTTTAGGTTATTAATATGGGGCTAATCTTCCAGGGTGTAGATGAGGGTGACTCCCCTTTTCCCTCTCCTATGATTATGCCAGCTGAAGTTCCTTATGTGGGCTTCCACCAGGCACCTTTTTGAATCTTTCCTGTGAGTACCTAAGTGAAACTCACAAGGGTGGAGGGTAAAACTGCAATGCTAATGATATTATCATGGTATTACAGTGTAGCCAAGGTTACTTGAGACCCCCTCTGTCCATGTGTCAGGCTGGGAAATCCTCCCACCCACAAGAATGAGGAGGCTGTGGTGGGTTGCTTTCTCTTTCACACAATTATCAACAACCTCTGCATTTTTACTTATGCATGTTTGATGGTTTTCATTTTGCTCAGGTGCTACAAAATTTGTTTTAGATGCCATTTCTCCACGTGTCATGGCCTCATTAAATGCAAAACAAAGAGGTGGCTTTGCCTTCTGCCTAATGCCTGTGCATGAAGAGGCTGTCCTTTGGCCTCACCCTGACCTTCTTGCCTCATGAGGACACCTTACTCATCCTGGCTAGTGGAGCATTCTAACTTAATTTAATCTGACATCCTTAGATACTGCCAAGGGTTAATAAAATATACGCAACCCTATAATCACCAAGCCAACCCTGCCTTCCCTTTAGAACTTCCTGAACAATGCTTACATGATTTACAAGTAGGCAATCTGGTTTTCTGGAAACACTACCATCAGAGAACTTATCTTGAACCCAGATCTTATACAGTTTTATTCATTGTGGACACTGCTGTCAAATTACAGGGTGCTCAACCCTGGGTTCATGTTTCACAAGTAAAGAAATAGAAGAGCTGTTCAAACTGGAGAAGTATTCTAACTGAAGACCTCAAACTCTGGAGTTCTGTCAAGAGCCTCCAGAAGTTGGCAGCTGCCCCAAGAACATCTGAACAAGTCAATGATGTCACAAGGTACTCAGTGTCCACTCAAGATGATGCAAAAAGGACCATGTGATTCCCTTAATGATTTTAATCCCCTGAATTTTTATCCTTAGCATCTGCCTAGAGAACCTTGCCACAATAACTCCTCACCTTCACTATGATTTTCCTCACCTGAGATTAGTTTTCACCTTCATTTTTCGTTCCTAACTTTATGAGTTCCTACTCCTCCTTTTCCCCCTATTCTCAGGAAGACCATTTCACCCACAGATCCTTGATAAGCGAGGGTCAAACTGATCACCATTTCCTGTAACACCACGTACTGTCAGTGCTGTGTGCCTTTTCTTCCCTTTCCTTTCCTCCGGAATTTCCCAGATCCCCTTGATCAATCAGCACACCTATTTTGCTATAACCCTTCCTCCTTTTTTCTCCACTGTCTTAAACGAGACAATTACCCATCTTGAGAAAACTACTGTACTTACACCAGTCTATCCTTGCAATGGTCATGCCTGTTTCCATAGTAATTTTACCACCAGCCTCTTTCTGGGGAAGGACATTTGTCTTGACACTTACCTAGCTCTCACTAATTCCAGCATAAAATCCCCAAGCTGCTATGGGTTCCCTGGATATCCCTCATATGAATGGAAATGTCCCCACTGCCCCTCCCAGCCAAGTCTCTTGGACCCAACCCAACCACATATAGACCATCTCTGACAAATCCTTTCTCCACCCTCACAATCTGCATTATATGGTCACCCTTAGCCATCAGATAACTGTATCTATGATGCTTGGCTAACTCCCAATGATTATAATTTTGTCTGTGGAACCCAAGCTTATTGGCTGTTATGGGCTAACTGGACTGGATCATACTACTTTGCCAATCTTACTAATATCTTTCTCCACTCAGCTCCCCACAATTTTCCTCCCTTCTTGGA
This sequence comes from Mesoplodon bidens, assembly GCF_964165515.1. Classification (NCBI taxonomy): domain Eukaryota; kingdom Metazoa; phylum Chordata; class Mammalia; order Artiodactyla; family Ziphiidae; genus Mesoplodon; species Mesoplodon bidens. The sequence goes on from NC_138178.1 coordinate 68,152,686, forward strand.
CTATCTCTAAAACAATCACCCTCTCCTTCTGGTTCACCTTGCTCTCACTGTAGGAGCAAAAGAAGTGTCAAGTATATCACAGGTCTCCTGTAGATGGTCTTGATTACTAGGAGGCAACGTACGTGGGGGAAAACAGCTAAAGAACTGGATTCACTGCTCTTGGGGAAAGTTTTGCCACCTTTTGGGTACCATCCCTAGAAATCCATCTCCTAACTGACTCAGCACAAAATCATTTACTCATTGCTGAAGCAATTTACCTTTTCCTTGGACAGCATCTCCAGTGGCTTGAATCTATGATCACCAAGTACCAGATGTCCAGCATGTTGTTTTGGCTACAGAAGGAGGCATCTTTGACCCAGGCAACTTGTCTGACATCTTTGCCATAACCAGGAAGTTTTGAGAGGCAAATGAAGAAATCCATGGCATCACTGCCCTTGTGCTGACACAACCAGAAAGGTCAAAGTGTCCTAGGACTTCTTCTGACGTATCCCTGAAGCTCTACAAATGTGGGAATACAGATTGATTCAGCCTCTAATCTTTGTCTCTATCCCACTCATTAAATGGCTATCCCACTCATTAAATGTCTTGTGAGTCACACAGTACAGCAAATGGTAACCATCACCAAGTCTCAACAGATGTTTCAGCTGGCTCTGTAAGAACAAAAGCAACCAAATGAGAAATGGACTTATGTTGTTCAGAAGAAAGAAGAATCCCTCTTCTTTTGAATAAGAGGGAAGACTGACAAAGATTTTTTGCTTGACCAGTTTAGTCAGCCTCCCCTGAACCCTCTTCCCAACGAGTCCCATTCATGTACTTCCTTGTAGAATCCAGTTTCAGCAAGAGTCCAGCTAAGTCATTTTATGGAGAATTCCCTATCCTTGATATCTGATCAAATTCCTCATTCCTCTATCACCCTACATGATATCTGATCACTCTGGTGTTCTTCTAATAAGGACTCTGTTAAGTCAGCTCAGCCAGAATCTCAACAGACTTGATGTCTCCTCTTTGTGATTTTACATCCACCGATGACCCCTCAACTTGTTTCTTGGCTATAGTCCCCACTTGTTTTTGTTGTATTCAAAATTAACCCCAGTTATGTACTGGAGTTTCTCTGTACTCCTAGAGCAACAGGTTTTTTAAAATTTAATTTATTATTATTATTAAAATTTATCTTTACCACTTTAATGTTTTTCTAGCCCTCGTTTTAATTTGATACAACATAATTTCAAATGCATAACAAAAAACTTTATCCTTTTAATCCCCCATCTTATGTTTTTGATATCACGATTTACATTTTTATATTGTATGTCTATTAACAAATTATTATAGTTATAGTTATTTTTAATACTTTTGTCTTTTAGCTTCTGTACTAGAGTTAAATGTGATTTTACTGACCACAATTACAATATTAGGGTATTGTGAATTTGTCTATATAATAAAGTTTACCAGTGAGTTTTTATTTTCATTAGTTTTGATGTTACTTATTAGCATCTTTCATTTCAGCCTTAAGAACTCCCTTTAGTATTTCTTGTAATGCAGATCTAAAGGTGATAAACTCCTCTTAGCTTTTGCTTGACTGGAAATGTCTTTATTTCACCTTCTTTTCTGAAGGACAGTTTGTGGGGTGAAGTATTCTTGGTTTGAGGTTTTTTCTTTCAATGCTTTGAATATATAATCTCATTTTCTCCTGGTCTTCAAGGTTTCTGCTGAGAAATCTACTGACAGCCTTATGGGAGTTCTCTTGGACAGGCATACCTTGGAGATATTGCAGATTCGGTTCTGGACTACCTCAATAAAGTGGATATTGTAATAAAAGGAGTCACAGTTATGTTTGAACTATACTGTAGTCTATTAAGTGCACAATAGTATTATTTCTAAATAAAAGTACATACTTTAATTAAAATTTATTATTAAATAGTGCTATCATCTTAGCCTTCAGCAAGTCATAGTAGTAACATCAAAGATCACTGATAACATAAAGAAGATGTGGTATATATACAAAAGAATATTACTCAGCCATAAAAAAGAATGAAATAATGCCACTTGCAGCAACATGGAGGGAGCTAGAGATTATGACACTAAGCGAAGTCAGACAGAGAAAGGCAAATATCACATGATATCACTTATATGTAGAATCTAAAATATGACACAAATGAACCTATCTGGCAAATATCACATGATATCACTTATATGTAGAATCTAAAATATGACACAAATGAACCTAACTGTGAAACAGACTCACAGACATAGAGAACAGACTTGTGGTTGTCAAGGGGTAGGGGGGGAGGGCGATGATGGATTGAGAGTTTGGGATTAACATATGCAAATTATTATATGTAGGATGGATAAACAACAAGGTCCTACTGTATAGCACAGGGAAATATATTCAATATCCTGTGATAAACCATAATGGAAAATAATATGAAAACTAATACATATATGTATAATGGAGTCACCTTTCTGTAAAGCAGAAATTAACACAACATTGTAAATCAACTATACTACAATAAAATTTTTTTAAAAGTTTACTGATCATGGATCGCCATAACAATAATGAAAAAGTTTGAACTATTGCAAGAATTGCCAAAATGTGACACAGAGACATGAAGTGAGCAAATTCTGGAAAAATGATGCCAATAGACTTGATTGACACAGGGTCATCACAAACCTTCAATTTATAAATAACTCAATATTTACAAAGCTCAATAAAGCAAAGCACAATAAAATGAGTTATGTATGTATGTGACAAGTTTCTTGCTGCTTTCAAAATTCTCTGTATGCCTTTGAGTTTTGACAGTTTGATTATAATGTGTCTCTTGTGAAGACCTCCTTGGCTTTGAAACTGTTTGAGGACCTTTAAGCTTCAAGTACCTGGGTGTCCATATCTCTCCCCAGATTTCAGAAGTTTTCAGCTATTATTTCTTTAAATAAGATTTCTGTTCCTTATGGTATGCCCATAGTGAATATATTGGCCCCCTGAATTGTTTCCCACTAATCCCATAGATCTTCATTTCTTTGTGGCTAGTTACTAGAAAACTACTGTGTTCTTGGGTGGTGTTATGCTTCGTTGATCTTTCATGGTTCTCGTACCTTGTACTGATGTTTGCACATTTGTTGGAGGAGTCATCTCTTCTAGACTTTATAGATTGATATCAGTGGGAAGAGACCTTCACCTACAGGTGGGTGTAAGGACCCAGGCTGGGTGTGTGGCTCTGACTCCAGGGAGAGTGCAGAGGCATAGTCTCCATGCAGCTCCATCAGCTAAGGTCAATGTGAACAAAGAATGAAGGGGTGCTCAACAACAAAGGCTGTGGGTGTCTGCAGTGGTGAAGGCTGTGGTTGTACTCCTGATTTTTTCCCCAAAGGGGAAGTTGTAATGAAACTGAACCCTCTTGATGTCAGGTCTGACTTGCAGGTGTGCTCATGGTGGTACTGTTATCTGATGTCCAAGTGCCCATGGAATGGCCACAAAACCAACATCCAAAGCTCAGGTGCACATAGAGACACCACCACTCCAGAGTTTGGGGAAGCAGTGGCACCTGTGCCTCAGCTGCTGTGTTGGTAATTGTGTGAGAGTTGCAGGTACTTGTGAGGCAGGCACACACGTATGTACAGTGGTTCCATGGTCCAGGGCATGGGTGCACTTGCTGCAGTGGTAGCTCCAATGCCCTAAGTGTCAGCACTCACAGAGTCATGGAGCCAGGGTCTAGGACATGGGCTTATGAAGAATGACTGTGGCTCTAGGGTTTGGGGCATGTATGTACTCACTAGAGTGGTGGTTCCTTTGGTTGTGGTGTAGGTGCTCATGGAGCAGCCATGGAGCTAGGATCAGGTGTGTGGCCATGTCTAGAATGACCACAGAGCCAGGGTCTGGAATTCAAGAGTACATGGAGCAGCCACGGTTTGGGGGCTCAGGGTGTGCATGGGGTTGGAGGGTTGGTGGCGCTGGTCCTTGGGTGACATCACAGAAGTTCCTTCTTATGTGTGTTTGGAGAGCTGCACACAGCTTCTTTTTCTCTGGATGCTCTGTGTCAGTGAAGGATTTTACTTACCTCAGTGGTGGGAGCTGCCTGTTTCCTCTGTGGAGTGAGGCACTGGGGTCTGCACGGATGAAAACTATGGAGTCCTTTGTAAAATCTGCAGGGTCAGTGGCTGTCATGGGGGCTGGGGGGCTGAGGTACTGAGTAGCACAGTTGCAAGGGACCCCACAGAGCAGACCACTGGGCATCCTCTGTGTGGCTGATCCTGATAACCCCACCCTTCCTTGTTCCTAGCTATCTCCAGATGTCTCATCTGTATAAATCTCCCACCAACATTTTATACGTGTTTATTCTCCCTTTTTTGCTCTACCATGTTGCTTCAGGTTCTTAATTGAACTCTTGAGCCATCCCAGGGCTATTTTTATTCATGGACAGCTAACTATTGTTTTTTTGTGGGGGAAAAACTGTTATCCCGTACTCTGGCATCTCCTCCAGCCATCATGACTTTTCAATGTTTGTATTAACTCTAGTGGTACTAGCTATTCATTTATTTCTAATTTTAATTTTTGAAGTTTATTTTTTATACAGCAGGTTCTTATTAGTCATCAATTTTACACACATCAGTGTATACATGTCAATCCCAATCGCCCAATTCATCACACCACCATCCCCCACAATGGCTTTCTCCCCTTGGTGTCCATACATTTGTTCTCTACATCTGTGTCTCAACTTCTGCCCTGCAAACCGGTTCAACTGTACAATTTTTCTAGGGTTCCACATACATGCGTTAATATATGATATTTGTTTTTCTCTTTCTGACATAACTCACTCTGTATGAGAGTCTCTAGATCCATCAATGTCTCAACAAATGACCCAATTTTGTTCCCATTTATGGCTGAGTAATATTCCATTGTATATATGTACCACAATTTCTTTATCCATTCATCTGTCAATGGGCATTTAGGTTGCTTCCATGACCTGGCTATTGTAAACAGAGCTTCAGTGAACATTGGGGTGCATGTGTCTTTTTGAATTATGGTTTTCTCTGGGTATATGTCCAGTAGTGGGATTGCTGGATCATATGGTAATTCTATTTTTAGTTTTTTAAGGAACCTCTATAGTGTTCTCCATAGTGGCTGTATCGATTTACATTCCCACCAACAGTGCAAGAGGGTTCTCTTTTTGCCACACCCCCTCCAGCATTCGTTGTTTGTAGAATTTCTGATGATGCCCATTCTAACTGGTGTGAGGTGATACCTCATTGTAGTTTTGATTTGCATTTCTCTAATAATTATTGATGTTCAGCAGCTTTTCGTGTGCTTCTTGGCAATCTGTATGTCTTCTTTGGAGAAATATCTATTTAGATCTTTGGCCCATTCTTGGATTGGGTTATTTGTTTCTTTAATATTGAGCTGCATGAGCTGTTTATATATTTTGGAGATTAATCCTTTGTCCATTGACTCATTTGCAAATATTTTCTACCATTCTGAGGGTTGTCTTTTTGTCTTGTTTATGGTTTCCTTTGCTGTGCAAAAGCTTTGAAGTTTCATTAGGTCCCATTTGTTTATTTTTGTTTTTATTTCCATTACTCTAGGAGGTGGATCAAAAAAGATCTTGCTGTGATTTATGTCAAAGAGTGTTCTTCCTATGTTTTCCTCTAAGAGTTTTATAGTGTCTGGTCTTACATTTAGGTCTCGAATCCATTTTGAGTTTATTTTTGTGTATGGTGTTAGGGAGTGTTCTAATTTAATTCTTTTACATGTAGCTGTCCAGTTTTCACAGCACCACTTATTGAAGAGACTGTCTTTTCTCCATTGTATATCCTTGACTCTTTTGTCATAGATTAGTTGACCATAGGTGCGTGGGTTTGTCTCTGGGCTTTCTATCTTGTTCCATTGATCTATGTTTCTGTTTTTGTGCCAGTACCATATTGTCTTAATTACTGTAGCTTTGTACTATAATCTGAAGTCAGGGAGTCTCATTCTTCCAGCTCCGTTCTTTTCCCTCAAGACTGCTTTGGCTATTTGGGGTATTTTGTGTCTCCATAAAATTTTAAGATTTTTTGTTCTACTTCTGCAAAAAATGCCATGGTAATTTGATTGGGATTGCATTGAATCTGTAGATTGCTTTGGGTAATATAGTCATTTACACAATATTGATTCTTCCAATCCAAGAGCATGGTACATCTCTCCATCTGTTGGTATTATTTTTTTTGTTTGTTTCTTTGTGGTACATGGGCCTCTCACTGTTGTGGCCTCTCCCATTGTGGAGCACAGGTTCTGGATGCACAGGCTCAGTGGCCATGGCTCATGGGCCCAGCCACTCCGTGGCATGTGGGATCTTCCCGGACTGGGGCATGAACCCGTGTCACCTGCATTGGCAGGTGGACCCTCATGTTGGTATTATATTTAATTTCTTTCATCAGTGTCTTAAAGTTTTTGGCATACAGGTATTTTGTCTCCCTAGGTAGCTTTGTTCCTAGATATTTTATTCTTTTTGTGGCAGTGGTAAATCGGAATGTTTCCTTAATTTCTTTTTCAGATTTTTCATCATTAGTGTATAGGAATGCAAGAGATTTGTTTGCATTAATTTTCTATCCTTCAGCTTTACCAAATTTATTGATTAGCTCTAGTTGTTTTCTGGTAGCATTTTTAGGATTCTCTGTATATAGTATCATGTCATCTGCAAACAGTGACAGTTTTACTTCTTCTTTTCCAACTTGTATTCCTTTTATTTCTTTTTCTTCTCTGATTGCTGTGGCTAGGACTTCCAAAACTATGTTGAATAATACTGGTGAGAGTGGACATCCTTGTCTTGTTCCTGATCTTAGGGGAAATGCTTTCAGGTTTTCACCACTGAGAATGATGTTTGCTGTGGGTTTGTTGTATATGACCTTTATTATGTTGAGGTAGGTTCCCTCTATGCCCACTTTCTGGAGAGTTATTATCATAATGTGTGTTGAATTTTGTCAAAAGCTTTTTCTGCATCTATTGAGATGATCATATCGTTTTTATTCTTCAATTTGTTAATATGGTGTATCACATTGAATGATTTGCATATATTGAAGAATCATTGCATCCCTGGGGTAAATGCCACTTGATCATGGTCTATGATCCTTTTAATGTGTTGTTGGATTCTGTTTGCTAGTATTTTGTTGAGGGTTTTTGCATCTATATTCATCAGTTATATTGGTATGTAATTTTCTTTTTTTGTAGTATCTTTGTCTGGTTTTAGTATCAGGGCTGTGGTGGCCTCATAGAATGAGTTTGGGAGTGTTCCTTCCTCTGCAATTTTTTTGGAAGAGTTTGAGAAGGATGGGTGTTAGCTCTTCTCTAAATGTTTGATAGAATACACCCATGCAGTCATCTAGTCCTGGACTTTTGTTTGTTGTAAGATTTTTAATCCCAGTTGCAATTTCTTTACTGGTGATTGGTCTGTTCATATCTTCTATTTCTACCTGGTTCAGTCTTGGAAGGTTATACCTTTCTAAGAATTTGTCCATTTCTTCCAGGTTGTCCATTTTACTGGCATAGAGTTGCTTGTAGTAGTCTCTTAGGATGCTTTGTATTTCTGTGGTGTCTGTTGTAAATTCTCCCTTTTCATTTCTAATTTTATTGATTTGAGTCCTCTCCCTTTTTTTTTTTTTTTTTTTTTTGCTCTGTTGGGTCTTCATTTTTGTGCGAGGGCTTTCTCTAGTTGCGGCGAGCGGGGGCCACTCTTCATCGTGGTGCACGGGCCTCTCACTGTCCTGGACTCTCTTGTTGTGGAGCACAGGCTCCAGACGCGCAGGCTCAGTAGTTGTGGCTCACGGGCCTAGTTGCTCCCCGGCATGTGGGATCCTCCCAGACCAGGGCTCGAACCTGTGTCCCCTGCATTGGCAGGCAGATTCCCAACCACTGTGCCACCAGGGAAGCCCCCCTCTCCCTTTTTTTCTTGATGAGTCTGGCTAATGTTTGTCAATTTTGTTTACCTTCTCAAAGAACCAGCTTTAAGTTTTATTGATCTTTGCTATTGTTTTCTTTGTTTCTATTTCATTTATTTCTTATTTGATCTTTATGATTTATTTCCTTCTGCTAACTTTGGGTTTTGTTTGTTCTTCTTTCTCTAGTTCCTTTAGTGTAAGGTTAGATTGTTTATTTGAGATTTTTCTTATTTCGTGAGGTAGGCTTGTACTGCTGCAAACTTCCCTCTTAGAACTGCTTTTGCTGCATCCCATAGGTTTTGGATCGTCGTGTTTTTTTTGTCATTTGCCTCTAGGTATTTTTTGATTTTCTCTTTGATTTCTTCAGTGATCTCTTGGTTATTTAATAACATATTGTTTAGTTGCCTTGTGTTTGTATTTTTTACGTTTTTTTCTCCCTGTAATTCACTTCTAATCTCATAGTGTTGTGGTCAGATAAGATGCTTGATATGATTTCAGTTTTCTTAAATTTACTGAGGCTTGATTTGTGACCCAAGACGTGATCTATCCTGGAGTATGTTCCATGTGCACTTGAGAAGAAAGTGTAATCTGCTGTTTTTGGATGGAATGCCCTATAAATATCAATTAAATCTATCTGGTCTATTGTGTCATTTAAGGCTTCTGTTTCCTTATTTATTCTCACTTTGGATGATCTGTCCATTGGTGTAACTGAGGTGATAAAGTCCCACACTATTATTGTGTTACTGTCGATTTTCTCTTATATAGCTGTTAGCAGTTGCCTTATGTATTGAGGTGCTCCTATGTTGGGTGCATATATATTTATAACTGTTATATCTTCTTCTTGGATTGATCCCTTGGTCATTATGTAGTTTCCTTCCTTGTCTCTTGTAACATTCTTTATTTTAAAGTCTATTTTGTCTGATATGAGTATTGCTACTCCAGCTTTGTTTTGGTTTCCATTTGCATGGAATATCTTTTTCCATCCCATGACTTTCAGTCTGTATGTGTCCCTAAGTCAGAAGTGGGTCTCTTCTAGACAGCATATATATGGGTCTTGTTTTTGTATCCATTCAGCAAGCCGTTGTCTTTTGGTTAGAGCATTTAACCCATTCCCATTTAACGTAATTATCGATATGTATGTTCTTATAACCATTTTCTTAATTGCTTGGGTTTGTTTTTATAGGTCCTTTTCTTCTCTTGTGTTTCCAACTTAGAGAAGTTCCTTTAGCATTTGTTGCAGAGCTGGTTTGGTGGTGCTGAATTCTCTTAGCTGTTGCTTGTCTGTAAAGCTTTTGATTCCTCCATTGAATCTGAATGAGATCCTTGCTGGGTAGAGTAACCTGGGTTGTAGGTTCTTCCCTTTCAACACTTTAAGATTATCATGCCATTCCCTTCTGGCTTGTAGAGTTTCTGCTGAGAAATCAGCTGTTAACCTTATGGGAGTTCCCTTGTATGTTATTTGTAATTTTTCTCTTGCTGCTTTCAATAAATTTTCTTTGTCTTTAATTTTTGCCAATTTAATTACTATGTGTCCTGGTGTGTTTCTCCTTGGGTTTATCCTGTATGGGACTCGCTGCACTTCCTGGATGTGGGGGGCTATTTCCTTTCCCAGATGTTTTTGACTATAATCTCTTCAAATATTTTCTCTGTTCCTTTTTCTCTCTCTTCTCCTTCTGGGACCCCTATAATGTGAATATTGTTGCATTTAATGTTGTCCATGAGGTCTCTTAGTCTCTCTTCATTTCTTTTCATTCCTTTTTCTTTATTCTGTTCCACAGCAGTGAATTCTACCTTTCTGTCTTCCAGGTCACTTATCCGTTCTTCTGCTTCAGTTATTCTGCTATTGATTCCTTCTAGTGTAGTTTTCATTTCAGTTATTGTATTGTTCATCTCTGTTTGTTTGTTCTTTAATTCTTCTAGGTCTTTGTTAAACATTTCTTGCATCTTCTCGATCTTTACCTCCATTCTTGTTCCGTGGTCCTGGATCATCTTCACTATCATTATTCTGAATTCATTTTCTGGAAGGTTGCCTATCTCCACTTCACTTTGTTGTTTTTCTGGGGTTTTATCTTGTCCCTTCATCTTGTACATAGCCCTCTGCCTTTTCATCTTGTCTATCTTTCTGTGAATGTGGTTTTTGTTCCACAGGCTGCAGGATTGTAGTTCTTCTTGCTTCTGCTGTCTGTCCTCTCTATTCTTTTCTGATTGTAAGCATTTAAGAGTTTTCTACTTTTTCTTGATAAGATTTATGAGATTTGGCATCTTTATTAATCCTTTTATAACAACTGACTTTTAAAAATGAAAAACCTTTATTGAAGGTTTCTTTTTCTTTCATTAATGTATTTCTCTCTGATTCTTTTTCAGTTAGTGTCTTATTTAAGGTAACCTATTGAATGGGGTGATTATTATAAGAGATATTTACCCTTTACCATTTTCTCATGTATACGTTTAAAGTTATAAAATTCCCATTGAGAAACATTGCCTTAGCTGCATCATACAATGTCCTTTGAAGAGGACATTTTTATTAACAATCAAATCAAATAATTTTTATTATTTTGACCACTCGTTGAAAATGGTCCCTGGTGGTCCACTTGTTAAGATTCTGCCTTACAATGCAGGGAAGAGGGTTTGATCCCTGGTCAGTGAACTAAGATCCCACATGCTGCAGGGAAACTAAGCCTGCATGCCACAGCTACTGAACCCAGGTTCTCTGGAATCCATGCTCCACAACTAAAGAGAAGCCCGTGTGCTGTAGCAAAGAGCCCACACACTGCAATGAAATATCTTACATGCCACAGTGAAGGCCCCATGTGGCACAACTAAGACCTGATGCAGCCAAATAATAAAATAAAATTTAAAAAATTTGAAAAATTTTCATTGGATTTATTTTTTTCTTTGAACCATTAGTAATATAGAAATGTGCTAATTGAAATTTCAATATATCAGTAACTTTCTATCTAACATTTGTTATTGATTTCTGGAAATCCCAGACTATCATCAAAAAATATTATTCTAAATGATTTTAAGTCTTTGAAATTATTGAGATAAGATTTGGGTTCAGTGTGTCATCAATCAACAGGTAGTTGAAAAGAATGTGCCATCTAGTTTGGACAGTCTTGGCTTTCTATATATGCCAACTAGCTCAACTTTATTATGTTGGTCAAAACTTTCCAATTCTTGCTGACTTTTCTTTCTTTACATACAGAGCCACCTAGTGTTCCAAAATATTAGTGCATTGGCTCAGATTATTAACACTGGATGTTGAAGGGAGATCAGTTAGACAGTTCAATTACTTATTAATGACATTTCACCATTTCTTTAAAAATAGCCAAAACATTCTGGTGGGGAAGAGGGCCACAAAATGCACTAGGACATATTTTAAAAGTATTTACTCTTATGAAATTTTAAAAACTTCTTCTCCCTGGATGCAAAATATCGATTAATTCCTTTGATTTTTGCTCTGTGGCCTTTACATGCATGCATGCATTTAACGTCCCACCTTCTATGACTGAGAATTTCCTCTTTTTTGAACCTATAAACGAAGTATTGTGGCTCAAACACTGTGTGTGTGTGTGCATGTACCTCAGCAGATACTGAGTTCAAACAATGTGTTTAGCTTGTATGATTTATTAAAGAAAATGGAAAGTAATTTTGTAAGAAAAGTTATAAAATTTTTACTTGCTTCTTTTTGCAGAAACATTATCAACCAATATTCCCTCAATAAGTGTTTAATGCAAATATTCTGTTGAAGTATAACATATATCAAAAACTGCATAAATAATAAATATATAGCTTGAAAAATTGTCAAATTACTTTATTGCAATTAGATAATTAAAGAGAATTATCAGCCCCATCATGCCCTCTTCCAGTCACTAAAATTCTCATCAATTTCTATCCTGTTTTCTAACACCAGAGATTGAATTTGACTATTTTTTAACTTTACAATTATGGAATTGCAAATTATGTGTTTGTATCTAGCTCCTTTCACTCATCTTTATGAGATATATACATGTCATTGAATGGAGTTGTAGTTTATTCAGTCTTATTGTTATGTACCACACCTTTTTATGGATATACCAAATTTTTAACATTCTACTGTTGGAAGAACATTTAATTTTTCTCCAGTTTAGGCAGTTAAACTAGTGCTCTATGAACATTCTAATACACAGTGGAAAAATTACCTAGCAGAACATTTTGGTTCTTTTTTTTTTTTTTTGCGGTACATGGGCCTCTCACTGCTGTGGCCTCTCCTGTTGTGGAACACAGGCTCCAGACGCACAGGCTTAGTGGCCATGGCTCACGGGCCCAGCTGCTCCATGGATTGTGGGATCCTCCTAGACCAGGGCACAAACCCGTGTCCCCTGCATTGGCAGGCGGACTCCCAACCAGTGCGCCACCAGGGAAGCCCATTTTGGTTCTTTTGGTTATATGCTGGGGTTGTTGCACCATAAGGTAAAAATATCTTCAGTAATTAAACAAGGTTCCAAAGTAAGTATGTCAATTTAAATACTCACCAGATGTTTATGGATCTGTCAGTTGCCTCATTTCTACTCCAACCCTTGGCAGCTCTGACTTTTTAATTTTAACCATTTGGAAAATGTGTGATTACATGGTGGAACAATTTGCATTGACCTTTTTTTATATGTTTACCACCATTCCAGTATCCATTTCTCTGATGTTTTTACTGGACAATCTTCATTTTTCTTATTGATTTTTAAGAGTATTTGAAATAGTCTGCACATTTTTTGGTATATGTATAATAATTATAGTCTGTCACAGTATGTCTTGATTTCTCACTTTCTTAATGTTTTTGATGAGCAGGAGTTATTAATTTTTATGTTATACAATGTATCAATATTTTGTCTTGATAGTAATGTTTTTGTGCTCTTGTAAATAAATGTTTGACAAATCCCAATGCCACGAAGATATTTCCCAAAGTTTTCTTTTGGAGTATGAAAGATATATACTTGTAATATATATGACAGTAAAGCACAAAGGTAGATAAAGTAGAGTATGCTGTGTTTTACCACAATTAGATTGATACAAACCTAAAGAAGTTTGGGATAATTAAGGTTATATCTAATAATCCCTAGAACCACCTCTGGTAAAATGTCCTTTGAAATAGAGTTAAAAATCAACATAAGATTTAATAGAACTCAGTAGAATATCTGTTTAACACAAAATAAGAGGTAAAGGAGGAGAAAGGAACAACAATAACAAAAAGATATAAAAATATAGAAAACAGTAAAATTGCAGGTATAAATCCAAGAGTATCAATAATTACATTTAATCAAAAGGCATAAATGGTTACCTTAGATGAAAAAGCAAGTCTGAAATATATGCTGTCAGGAACTGCTGGCAAGATGGCAGAGTAGGACATGAGCTCATCCTTTCTTAGAAAAACACCGAAATCATAACTACCTGCTGAACAGCCATTGATAAAAAAAAAAAAGCTGGAATCTACCCCAAAATACCCTACACCCAAAGACAAAGAAGCCACAAAGAGATGGTAGGAGGGGTGCAATCACAATAAAATCAAATCTCATACCCGCTGGGTGGGTGACCCACAATCTAGAAAATAATTATACCACAGAAGTTCTCCCAGAGGAGTAAAAGTCCTGAGCCTCACATCAGGCTTCGCAGGTGAGGGTCTGGCAACGGAAGGAGGAGCCTCCAGACAATCTGGCTTTGAAGGCCAACAGAGTTTTATGGGAATTCCACAGGACTTGGGGAAAGAGAAACTCTACTCTTGGATGGTGCACAAAAGGTCCAATGCACACCAGGATACAGGGAAAACAGCATTGACCTCATAAGAGACTGGACCAGACCTACCTGATAGTATTGGAAGGTCTTCTGCAGAGGAAGGGGGTGGCAGTGGCTCACTTCAGGGACAAGAACACTGGAAATAGCAGTTTGGGCCTGTACTCATTGGCATGAGCCCTCTCAGAGGCCACCAATTCCCCACCCACCACAAGATCTAGACCCACCCAACATCCTGTAGGCTCTAGTGCTCAGACACCTCAGGCCATACAACCAACAGTGCTGGAACACAGTCCCACCCATCATCAGACAAGCTGCTTAAAGTCTTCCTGAGCATGGCCCTTCCCAAGAGAAGGACAAGACCCAGCTCCAACCACCAGTGGGCAGGAACCAGACCCTCCCAACAGGAAACCTGCAAAAGGCTCTTAGACAGCCTCATCCACCTGCAGGCAGACAGCAGAAGCAAGAAGAAATACAACTCTGAAGCCTACAGAATGGAAACCTCAATCACTGAAAGGTCATATTCTTCTGCTGTATCATCTTGTCCACAATCATTTGTAGACAAGATGATACAGCAGGGGAATATACCCCAGATGAAGAAACAAAATAAAACCCCAGAAGAACAACTAGGTGAAGTGGAGATAGGCAATCTACCAGAAAAAAATTCAGAGAAATGATAGTGAAGATGATGCAAGACCTTGGAGAAAGAATGGGGGCACAGATTAAGAAGATACAAGAAATGTTTAACAAAGACCTAGAAGAACTAAAGAAAAGACAGAGATGAACAATACAATAACTGAAATAAAAAAACTACAGTAGTAGGAATCAATAGCAGAGTAACTGAGACAGAAGAAGGGATAAATGAGCTGGAAGAGAGAATGCTGGAATTCGCTGCCCCAGAGCAGAATAAAGAAAAAAGAATGAAAACAAATGAAGGTAGTCTAGGAGACCTCTGGGACAACACTAAATGCACCAACATTTGGATTATAGGGGTCCCAGGAAGACAAGAGAGAGAGAGAGGAGCTAAGTAAATATTTGATGAGATAATAGCTGAAAACTTCCATAACATGGGAAAGGAAACAGTCACCCAAGTCCAGGAAGCCAAGTCCAGGAAGCACAAAATGTCCAAGGCAGGATAAACCCAAGGAAGAACATGCCGAGACACATAAAAATCAAACTGACAAAAATTAAAAACAAAGAAAAATAGTAAAACAACAAGGGAAAAGCAACAAATAACATACAATGGAACTCCCATAAAGTTATCAGCAGATTTCTCAGTAGAAACTCTGCAGGCAAGAAGGGAGTGGCACATTATATTTAAAGTGATGAAAAGGAAGAAACTACAACCAAGAATACTCTACCCAGCAAGGCTCTCATTCAGATTCAACAGAGAAAGTAAAAGCTTTACAGACAAGCAAAAGCTAAGAGAATTCAGCACCACCAGATCAGCATTGCAACAAATGTTAAAGGAACTTCTCTAAGCAGAAAAGAGAAGGCCACTACAAGAAACAAGAAAATTACTAATGGAAAACCTCTCTGGTACAGGCAAACATAAAGTAAAGGTAGGAAATTATCTGCACACAAATATGATATCAAAACCAGGAATTGTGAGAAATTAGAGCACAAATGCAGGATATTGGAAATGCATTTGAAATGAAAAGACCAGCAACTTAAAACAATCATATATATATATATATATATATATATATATATATATATATATATATATATATATATATATATATGTACGTATGTATATTGCTATATCAAAACCTCATGGTAATCATGAACTGAAAATCTCCAGTAGATACACACACAAAAAAGAAAAATGAATCCAAACACAACACTAAAGTTAGTCATCAAATCACAACAGAAGAGGACAGAAGAGAAAGGGAAGAAAATTGTCTACAAAAACAAATCCAAAACAGTTAAGAAAATGGCAATAGGAACATAAAAATTGATAATTACCTTAAATGTAAATGGATTAAATGTTCCAACCAAAAGATGTAGACTGGCTGAATGGATACAAAAACAACACCCATATATACGCTGTCTACAAGAGACCCACTTCAGATCTAAGGACACATAGTGACTGAAAGTGAGGTGATGGAAAAATGTATTCCATGCAAAAGAAAAAGTCTCAAATAAACAACCTAACTTTACACCTAAAATTACTAGAGAAAGAAGAACAAACAAAACACAAAGTTAGTAGAAGGAAAGAAATCATAAAGATCAGAGCAGAAATAAATGAAACAGAAATGAAGAAAACAATAGAAAGATCAATGAAATTAAAAGCTTGTTCTTTGAAAAGATAAACAAAACTGATAAACATTTAGCCAGACTCATCAAGAAAAAAAGGAGGCAGGCTCAAATCAATAAAATTATAAATGGGCGCTTCCCTGGTGGTACAGTGGTTAAGAGTCCGCCTACCAATGCAGGGGACCTGGATTTGAGCCCTGGTCTGGGAAGATCCCTCATGCTGTGGAGCAAGTAGGCCCATGCATCACAACTACTGAGACTGCGCTCTACAGCCCATGAGCCACAACTACTGAGCCCGAGTGCCACAACTGCTGAAGCCCACAAGCCTAGAGCCCGTGCTCTGCAACAAGAAAAGCCACCCAAAGAGAAGCCTATGCACCACAACAAAGAGTAGCACCTGCTTGCTGCAACTAGAGAAAAGCCTGCATGCAGCAACAAAGACCCAATTCAGACAAAAATAATAAATGAATAAATTTTTAAAAAATTAGAAATGAAGAAGTAAAACTTACAGTGGACACCACAGAAACACAAAGGATCATAAGAGACTACTACAAGCAACTATATGCCAATAAAATGGACAACCTGGAAGAAATGGACAATTTCTTAGAAAGGAACAATCTCCCAAGACTGAACCAGGAAGAAATAGAAAATATGAACAGACCAATCATAAGTACTGAAATTGAAACTGTGATTTAATAACTCCCAACACACAAAAGTCCAGAACCAGATGGCTTCACAGGTGAATTCTATCAACCATTTAGAGAACAGTGAGCACCTATCCTTATGAAACTCTTCCAAAAAATTGCAGAGGAAGGAATACTCACAAACTCATTCTATGTGGCAACCATCATCCGGATACCAAAACCAGATAAAGTTACTACAAAAAAAGATAATTACAGGCCAATATCACTGAAGAACATAGACACAAAAATCCCCAACAAAATACTTGCAATCTGAATCCAACAACACATTAAAAGGATCATACACCATGATCAAGTCGGATTTATCCCAGGGACACAAGGAGTTTTCAATATCCGCAAATCAATCAGTGTGACACAACATGTCAACAAATTGAATAATAAAAAAAAAACATATGATCATCTCAATAGATGCACAAAATGCTTTTGACAAAATTCAACACACATTTATGATAAAAACTCTCCAAAAAGTTGGCAAAGAGGGAACATACCTCAACATAATAAAGGCCATATATGACAAACCTACAGCTAATATCATTCTCAATGGTGAAAAACTGAAAGCATTTCCTCTAAGATCAGGAAAAGACAAGGACGTCCACTATCACCACATTTCTTCAACATAGTTTTGGAAGTCTTAGCCATGGCAATCAGAGAAGAAAAAGAAAAAGAAAAAAAAGGAATCCAAATTGGAAAAGAAGAAGTAAAAGGATCACTGTTTGCAGATGACATGATATTATACATAGAAAATCCTAAAGATGCTACCAGAAAACTACTAGAGCTCACCAATGAATTCAGTAAAGTTGCAGGTTACAAAATTCATACACAGAAATCTATTGCACTTCTACACACTAAAAATGGAAAATCAGAAAGAGAAATTAAAGAAACAATCTCATTTCCCATCACATAAAAGAGAATAAAATATCTAAGTGTATACCAGCTTAAGGAGGCAAAAGACATGTCCTCTGAAAACTATGAGACATGGAAGAAAGAAATTGAAGATGACACAAACAGATGGAAAGATATACCATGTTCTTCAATTGGAAGAATCAATGCTGTCAAAATGACTAGACTAGCCAAGGCAATATACAGATTCAGTGCAATCCCTATCAAATTACCAATGGCATTTTTCACAGAACTAGAACAAAAAAGAATCTTAAAATTTGTAAGGAGACACAACAGACTCCAAATAGCCAAAGCTATCTTGAGAAAGAAAAATGGAGCTGGAGGAATGAGGCTCCCTGACTTCAGACTATACTATAGAGTTATAGTTATCAAAACAGTAAGGTACTAGCACAAAAACAGAAATATAGATCAATGGACCAGGATAAAAAGCCCAGAAATAAACCCACACACCTATGGTCAATTAGCCTATGACAAAGGAGGCAAGACTATACAATGGAGGAAAGACAGTCTCTTTAATAAATGGTGCTGAGAAAACTGGACAGCTACAAGTAAAAAAAAGAAATCAGAGCATTCTTTAACACCATACACAAAAATAAACTCAAAATGGGTTCGAGGCCTAAATGTAAGGCCAGACACTATAAAACTCTTAGAGGAAAACATAGGCAGAACACTCTTTGACATAAATCGCAGGAATATATTTCTAAGCCATCTCCTAAAGTAATGGAAATAAGAACAAAAATAAACAAAAGGGGTCTAATTAAACTCAAAAGCATATGCACAGCCAAGAAACCATAGACAAAACAACAAGAATGGAAGGAAATATTTGCAAATGATGTGACCAACAAGGGATTAATCTCCAAAGTTTACAAACAGCTCATGTGGCTCTATATCAAAAAAACCCAAACAACCCAATCAAAAAATGGGCAGAAGACCTAAATAGACATTTCTCCAAAGAAGACATATGGATGGCCAAAAGGCACGTGAAAAGATGCTCAACATCGGTAATCATTAGAGAAATGCAAATCAAAAGTACAATGATCTATCACCACACACCAGTTAGAATGGCCATCATCAAAAATCTATATACAATAAAGGCTAGAGAGGGTGTGGAGAAAATGGAAACCTTGTACACTGTTGGTGGGAGTGTAAATTGGTACAGCTACTATGGGGAACAATATGGAGGTTCCTTAAAAAACTAAAAATAGAGCTACCATATGATCTGGCAATCCCACTCCTGGGCACACATCCAGAAAAAAACATGGTTCGAAAGGATACATGCACCCCAATGTTCATTTCAGTGCTGTTTACAATAGCCAAGGCATGGAAGCAACCTAAATATTCATCAACAGATGAATGGATAAAGAAGATGTGGTACATATATATAATGGAATATTACTCAGCCATAGAAAAGAACAAAATAATGCCATTTGCAGCAACATGGATGGACCTAGAGATTCTCATACTGAGTGAAGAAAGTCAGACAGAGAAATACAAATATCATATGATATGGCTTATATGTGGAATCTTAAAACAACAATACAAACGAACTTATTTGTAAAACAGAAACAGGCTCACAGACTAAGAGAATGAATTTATATTTATCAGGAGGGCAGGATGGGGTGAGGGATAGATTGGGAATTAGGGATTGACACATACATACTGCTATATTTAAAACTGATATCCAACAAGTACCTACTGTGTAGCACAGGGAACTCTGCTCAATATTCTGGGAAATATATTATTTTTCAAATTCATTTCTTAAATGGGAAAATAATTTGAAAAATAATATATACATGTATATGTATAACATGTATATATATACATGTATATGTATATGTATAATCACTGTGCTCTACACCTGAAACTAACACAGCAATGTTAATGGCTCTAATATAAAATAAAATTCAAAAAATAAGTAAAATATATGCTGTCTGCAAAATGCAACTTTTGGATTCAGAAATAAAAATAGGTTTAAAGTAAAAGGATGGAAAATATATTCCATGCAAACAGTAACCATGAAAGAACTGGGAAACTATATTAATATCAGACAAAGTATATTTAAGAGACTTTATGTTGCTGGAGACAAAGAGAAACATTTCATAATGATAAATGATTACAGATCAGAAAGATATAATAATTATTATACATACCTAAATAACAGAGCCCCCAAATTCATGTAGCAAAACTGGCATCACTGAAAGGGGAAATGGACACTTGATCACATAGTTGGAGATTTTAATATCATCCCCCCAGGAATTGATAGCAGAATAAACATAAGATTGGTAAGAATATAGATGTGAACAATCAACCAACCTGATGTGACATTTAGTACATTCTTTTTAGAATCATATGGAACATTCTCGGGGGAAAAAAAAACATAGTAGGCCATAAAACAACTCTCCATATACCTAAAGGGATAAATCATGCAATGTGTTTTCTCTTATGAAGACCAAAGTACATTCTCTCACAGCATAATTACATTAAAATTGGTGATTTGAATTTATTTAAGGAATTATAAAATATTTGACCATTTATGACAATTAATTTGGTCAATAACAAATTACAAGAAAAATTAGAAAACATTTTGAATGCAATTAAAATGAAGAAAAAAAATATATATACACACACACACACACACACACACATATGCTAACAAATTGGACAATGTAGAAGAAATGGACTAATTTCTAGAAATGTACAACCCGTCAAGACTGAAACAAGAAGAAACCGACCATTTGAACAGACTGATCACTAGAAGTGAAATTGAATTTATAATAATAATAATATAAAAAAACTTCCAGCGAACAAGTCCAGATGAGACTGGTGTCTACATAAAATCCAGCCCTCCCACCAAAGACACTGGACACATACAGTTTGCATAGGGACACTCCCACATAAGAACACCCCTTTAAGACCATAATAGGTAACTATTTCACCTAAATTCGTAGAGGCAGAGAAAGTTAAGTAAATGAGAAAGCAGAAGAACTACTTTCAATAGAAAGATCAAGAGAAAACCCCTGAAAAAAATAGTGAAAGAGAAATAAACAGTTTCCCAGAAATAAATCCTAACATACACAGTCAACTAATATTTGAAGGGAGGCAAGAATACTCAATGGGAAAGGATAGTCTCTTCAGTAAATGGTTTTGAGAAAAAGTAACCATATGCAAATAAATGAAATTGGGCACATATATTACACCTCTCACAAAAATGAACTTGTAATGAATTAAAGATTTAAATGTTAGACCTGAAACTGTGAAACTCCTAGAAGAAAACATAGGAAAAAGTTCCTTGACATTGGTCTTGGCAAATATTTTCTGAATATGACACCAAGAGCACAAGAAACAGAAGTAAAAATAAATAAGTAGGACCACATCAAACTAAAAATTTCTGCACAACAAAAGAAACAACAATATGAAAAGGCAACTTATGGAATAGGAGAAAATATTTGTAAATAATATATATGATAAGGGATTAATATCCAAAATACACAAAGAACTTATAAAACTGAATAGCATAAAAAAACAGCCCAATGGAAAAATGGGCAGAGGAACTGAATAAACATTTCTCCAAAGAAGATGTACAAATATCCAACAAGTACATGAGAAAGTGCTCAACATCACTAATCATTAGGGAAAAGCAATCAAAACCATAATGAAATATCAGCTTACCCCTGTTAGAATGGCCATCACCAAAAATACAAGAGATAACTACTGTTGGCAAGAATGTGGATAAATGGAAACACTTGTGCTCTCTTGATGGGTATGTAAATTGGTTCAGCCACTATGAAAACCAGCATTGAGACTCCTCAAAAAGTTAAACTAGAGCTACCATATGATCCAGCAATCCCATTTCTGGGTATATATCCAAAAGAAATGAAAGCAGGATCCTAAAGAGATACATGCACCTCTATGTTCATTGCAGCAGTATTTACAATAGCCAATATATGGAAACAACTAAAGTGCCCACCACCAAATGAATGAATAAAGAAGATGTGGTGTATATACGTACAATGGATTATTATTCAGCCATGAGAAAGAAGCAAATACTGGCTATTGTGACATTGTGGATGAGCCTTGAGACATTATGCTAAGTGAAGTAAGTCAGACAGATAAAAACAAATACTGTATGATGTCACTTTTTAAAAATGTGAAATCTAAAAAAAAAGAAACAACAACTCAAAAGCAGAAGGTAGAGTGGTGGTTATCAGGGGCTAGGGGTGGAGGAAATAGGGAGATATTGGTTAAAGGGTAAAATTTCCAGTAATAAGATGAACAGATCCTCAGATCTTATGTACAGCACGGTGATTATGAATAATACCATATTATATATTTGAAAGTTGCTGAGAGAGTATATCTTAAATGTTTTCAGGAAAAAAAAGAAATGGTAATTATATGGTGGAATGGAGGTTTTAGTTAATTCTATGGTGGTAATCATTTGCAGTATATAAGTGTATCAAATCATCACATTGTACATCTTAAATATTGTGTGTCAATTACATCTCAATAAAACTGGAAAATAATAAAAATGCAGAAAAGGTAATATTTATTGTATAAGAAAATGAAAATAAAATCTATAAAATTAATAAAGTTTCCTGAAATCTGTTTGGGTTGGGAGAAAGTCTAAAAGCAGATACACACTTCTAATTATAGAAGTATTATTTTGTATGTTTGAGAGAGGAGATAATGGGGTAGATAGTGGCTATTAAATTATCTTACATTTAATTTCTCTATCTTTACTTTATAGTTTAAGTGACTCTAATCGTCAAATATTAAAAGTTGTACACTAGAGCAAAGTTTAAAAAAGGAAATGATCTCAATATGATAAAGGCTACAGGGGTAAAGCTCACAGTTAATATCATACTCAAAGATGAAAAACTGAAAGATTTTCCTCTAAGAAGAGGAATAAGGCAAGGGTTTCCACTATTGTCACTTTTTCCACAATGTATGGGAAGTTGTAACCAGAGCAATTAGGAAAGAAATAGAAATAAAATATATCTAAATTGGAAAGGAAAGTATAAACTTCTCCTTTTTACAAATGACATGATCTTATATATAGAAAACCCTAAAGAATCCACCAAAACACTGTAGAGCTCATAAACATACTTGGTACGGTTGCAGGATATAAAATCAACATACAAAAATCAATTATATTTCCATACACTAAAAACAAACTCTCTGGAAAGGAAATTTTAAAAAGTAATACCATTTACAGTAGCAACAAAAACAGTAAAATGTTTAGACATCAACTTAATTAAGGAAGTGAAAGACTTTACACTGAAAAATATAAAACATAAATAAAACAAAGAAAATATAAGTAGATAGAGAGACATCCTGTGTTCATGGATTGGAAGACTTAATATTGTAAATTGTCCACACTACCCAAAGTGATCTACAAATTCAATGCAACTCCTGTTAAAATGTCAATGGATTTTTTTTACAGAAATAGAAAAAAAGTGTAAAATTCTTATACCTCAAACAAGTCTGAATAACCAAAAATTTATGGGAAAGAACAAAGCTAGAGGCAACACTCTTCCTGATTTCAAGCTATATTACAAAGTTATGGTAATTAAAACAGCATGGTACTTGCATAAAGACAGATACAAAGACAAAGGGAAGAATAGAGAGCCAGGAAATATACCTATGTGTATACAGTCAACTGATCTTCAACAAGCGTGCCAACAATACTCAATGAGAAAAAGACAGTCTTTTTAACATATGATGTTGGGTAAATTGCATAATCACATGCAAAAGAATAAAACAGTACCCTTATTTTACACCATACACAAAAATAACACAAAATGCATCAAAGACTTAAACATAAGATCTGAAACTGTAAAATTCCCAGAATAAAACATAAGGGAAAAGCTTTGTGGCATTGGACTTGGCAATGATTTCTAAGATATGGCACCAAATGTGCAGGCAACAAAAATAAAAATAGACAAATGGGACTACATCAAAGTAAAAACAAAAACACACAAAGAAACAAAACAACAACAAAAAACTTTTGTATAGGAAAGGAAACTAGTAATGGAAAAGGAAAAAACAACTCCCAAATGGGAGAAAATATTTGCAAACCATATATCTGATAAGGGGTTAAACCCCAGATATATGAGGAACAACTCAATTAATAACCTGGTTAAAAAATAGACAAAGGACTTGAATAGACATTTCTCCAGAGAAGACATACAAATGACCAATGGGTGTATTAAAAAGTACTTAACATCACTACTTATCAGGTAATGCAAATCAAAACTACAATGAGATATCACCTTACACATATCAGAATGGCAAGTACCAAGCAAGAACAACCAAAACGAGATAACAAGTTTATGAAGAAGTGGAAAAACTGGAATCATTTTACACTTTGGAGGGGAATGTAAAATGGTATGGAGGTTCATTAAACAGGATAAAGATAGCACTACCATATGATCCAACAAACTCACTTCTGGGTATTTATCAAAAAGAATTGAAATCAGGGTCTCTATGAGATATTTGGACTCACGTTCACTGCTGTACTATTCACAATAGCCAAGATGTGGAAAAAAACTGAATGTCCATCAAAGAATTAATGCATACAGAAAATGTGGTAAATATACTCAGTGGGATATTTTTAATGTTAAAAAGGAAATAAATCATGCCTTGTGTGACAACATGGAAGAATGTCTAGGACATTATGCTAAGTGAAATAAGTCAGTCACAGTAAAACAAATACTGCATGATGCCATTTATTATGAGGTATATAAAACATTCAAACAAGTAGAAGCACAAAGTAAATTAGTGGTTGCCAGAGGCTTGGGGAGGGGAAAATTGGTAGCTGCAATTCAACAGGGATGAAATTTCAGTTATGCAAGATGATTATATTCTACAGATCTGCTGTACAATATTGCACCTATAATTAACTATATTATATTGTACACATAAAACCTTTTTTAGTGTAGATCTCATATTAAGTGTTCTTACTGCAATGAAAAAAGGTTTCAAAGCCTCAAACTCTAAATTTAAAGATTAAAGTTAATATCTTAAAGTTCAAAAAGATAGTTACAAATGTTGAACCAATAGTTATAGGTAGGTCTTCCCTGGTGGCGCAGTGGTTGAGAGTCCGCCTGCCGATGCAGGGGACACGGGTTCGTGCCCCGGTCTGGGAAGATCCCACATGCCGCGGAGCAGCTGGGCCCGTGAGCCATGGCTGTTGAGCTTGTGCGTCCGGAGCCTGTGCTCCGCAACGGGAGAGGCCACAACAGTGAGAGGCCCATGTAACGCAAAAAAAAAAAAAAAAAGAAAAAAAAAGAAAAAAAAAATAGTTATAGGTAAAATAATGGGCTTAATAATGAAAATTAATATTATTTTCCAATAACAAGAAATATTTAATAAACATGACCATAAGATGGTCAGCCTCAAGCAAGACTCATCATATTTCACCTGAATGAATTTAATCAGTCAGAATTAGGCAAGAAAAGAATTAGAAAATGATAATGTGAGTATCCTAGGTTCCTAGAAATTAAACATGGCTAAGGGAAAAAGTTACACAGAAATTTTAAAATGCTCTGAACAGAACAATAAGGAAAGTATGTTGTAGAAACCTTGGTTAAAAAGCTAATGCAGAGGGCTTCCCTGGTGGCGCAGTGGTTGAGAATCCGCCTGCCGATGCAGGGGACACGGGTTCGTGCCCCGGTCTGGGAAGATCCCACATGCTGCAGAGCGGCTAGGCCCGTGAGCCATGGCCGCTGAGCCTGTGCGTCCGGAGCCTGTGCTCCGCAACGGGAGAGGCCACAACAGTGAGAGGCCCGCGTACCGCAAAAAAAAAAAAAAAAAAAAGCTAATGCAGAGAGGACCTGCAAGATGGTGGAGGAGTAAGAGATGGAGATCACCTTCCTCCCAACAATTACATCAAAAATACATCTACATGTGGAACAACTCCTGCAGAAGACCTCAGACTTCCCAAAGGGCAAGAAACTCCCCACGTACCTGGGTAGGGTAAAAGCAAAAGAAAAAACAGAAACAAAAGAATAGGGACAGGACCTGCACCTCTGGGACAGAGCTGTGAAAGAGGAAAAATTTGCACACACTAGGGAGACCCTTCACTGGTGGAGACAGGGGGTGGGTGGGGAAGGAAGCTTCGGAGCCATGGAGGAGAGGACAGCAGCAGGGGTGCAGAGGGCAAAGTGGAAAGATTCCCACACAGAGGATCGGTGCCGACCAGCACTCACCAGCCTGAGAGGCTTGTCTGCTCACCCGCTGGGGAGAGTGGGGGCTGGGAGCTGAGGCTCAAGCTTTGGAGGTCAGATCCCAGGGAGAGGACTGAGGTTGACTGTGTGAACAGAGCCTGAGGGGGGCTAGTGCACAACACTTAACCAAGAGGGAATCTGGGAAAAACTCTGGAACTGCCTAAGAGTCAAGAGACCATTGGTTTGGGGTGCAGGAGGAGAGGAGATTCAGAGTACCACCTAAACTAGCTCCAGAGACAGGTACAAGCTGCGGCTGTCAGCACGGACACCAGAGATGGTCATGAAATGCTAACACTGTTGCTGCAGCCACCAAGAATCCTGTGTGCAAGCACAGGTCACTTATCCACACCACCCTTCCCAGGAGCCTGTGCAGCCCGCCACTGCCAGGTTCCCGTGATCCAGGGACAACTTCCCTGGGAGAACACATGGCATGCCTCAGGCTGTTGCAATGTGATGCTGGCCTCTGTGGCCACAGGCTTGCCCTGCATTACGTACACCTCATTCCCCCCAGACGGAGTGAACCAAAGCCCACTAATCAGCCACTCCTTTAACTCTCTCCTTTCAGGGTGAAGAACAGATGCCAGAGGGTGGCTTACATACAGAGGCTGGGACAAATCCTAAGCTGAACCCCAGAAGCTGTGTGAACAAAGAAGAGAAAGGGAAATATTTCCATGCAACCTCAGGAGCAGTGGATTAAATCTCCACAATCTACTTGATGTACCCTGTATCTGTGGAATACCTAAATACTCAATGAATCATCCCAAAACTGAGGCAGTGGACTTTGGGAGCAACAGTAGGCTTGGAGTATGCTGTATGCGACTGACCAGTTTCTGATTTTTATATTTATCTTAGTTTAGGTTTTAGTGCTTCTTATCATTGTTGGATTTGTGTATTGGTTTAGTTGTGATCTTTTTTTAAAATTACTTTAATTTTTTAAATTTTAAAAATATATTTTTAATTTTTTATTTTAATAACTTTATTTTATTTTATTTTATTTTATTTATTTCTTATTTTTTTTCCTCCCTCCTCTTCTGAGCCATGTGGCTGACAGGGTCTTGGTGCTCCAACTGGTTGTCAGGCCTGAGCCTCTGAGGTGGGAGAGCCAAGTTCAGGACATTGGACCACCAGACACCTTCCAGCCCCATGTAATATCAATTGCTGAGAGCTCTCCCAGAGATCTCCATCTCAACACAAAGACCCAGCTCCACTCAAATACCAGCAAGCTACAGTGTTGGACACCCCATGCCAAACAACTAGCAAGACAGGAACACAACACCACCCATTAGCAGAGAGGCAGCCTAAAATCATAATAAGTTTACAGACACCCCAAAACACACCATCAGACATGGTCCTGCCCACCAGAAAGACACGATACAGCCTCATCCACCAGAACACAGGCACCAGTCCCTTCCACCAGGAAGCATACACAACCCACTGAACCAACCACCCCCAATGGGAGCAGACTCCAAAAACAATGGGAAGTACGAACTTGCAGCCTACGAAACGGAGACACCAAACACAGTAAGTTAAACAAAATGAGAAGACAGAGAAATATGCAGCAGATGAAGGAGCAAGGTAAAAACCCACCACACGAAACAAGAGAAAAGGAAATAGGCAGTCTACCTGAAAAAGAATTCAGAGTAATGATAGTAAAGATGATCCATACATACATACATATATGTAATTATATTTATATTTTGAAGTAACTTGCTTTTTTTCACTTAACAATTTATAGTGAAATTTTTCATGGCATTAAATATTCTTCTATATTATTATTTTTAATTGCTGCCTAGTACTATATCATATTAACTTGCCATAATTTATCATACCAAACTTTTGATTGTTTATAGTTTTCAACACTGTTAATATGATTGCAGTGGTAATCCTTATACCTTGAAGTATGAACTTCTATTTATATAACTTCCTAAAAATTAAATTCCTGGGTTAATAAGAAAAAAAATGACCCCAAATCTCGGCAATAGAATGGAGAAAATACAAGAAATGTTTAACAGGGACCTAGAAAAACTAAAGACCAAACAAACAATGATGAACAACAAAATAAATGAAATTAAAAATTCTCTAGAAGGAATCAATAGCAGAATAACTGAGGCAGAAGAATGGATAAGTGACCTGGAAGATAAAAGAGTGGAAATAACCACCTCAGTTCAGAAGAAAGAAAAAAGAATGAAAAGAATTGAGGACAGTCTCAGAGACTTCTGGGACAACATTAAATGCACCAACATTCAAATTATAGGGGTCCAAGAAGACAAAGAGAAAAAGAAAGAGACCGATAAAATATTTGAGGAGATTATAGTTGAAAACGTCCCTAACATAGAAACAGAAGTAGTCAGTGAAGTCCAGGAACCACAGAGAGACTCGTATAGGACAAATGCAGGGAGAAAAATGCAAAGACACATATTAATCAAACTATCAAAAATTAAACACAAAGAAAAAATATTGAAAGCAGCAAGAGAAAAGCAACAAATAACATAAAAGGGAATCCCCATAATGTGAACAGCTGATTTCTCAGCAGAAACTCTACAAGCCAGAAGGGAGTGGCAGGACATATTTAAAGTGATGAAAGGGAAAAACCTACAACCAGGATTACTCTACCCAGTAAAGGTCTCATTCAGCTTCGATGGAGAAATTAAAAATTTAACAAACAAGCAAAATCTACGAGAATTCAGCACCAACAAACAACCTCTACAACAAATGCTAAAGGAACTTCTCTGGGCAGGAAACACAAGAGAAGGAAAAGACCTACAATAATAAACCCAAAACAGTTAGGAAAATGGTAATAGGAACATACATATCAATAATTACCTTAAATGTAATTGGATCAAATGCTCCAACCAAAAGACATAGATTGGCTGAATGGATACAAAAAGAAGACCCGTATACATGCTGTCTACAAGAGACCCACCTCAAACCTAGGGACACCTACAGACTGAAGGTGAGGGGATGGAAAAAGCTATTCCATGCAAATGGAAACCAAAAGAAAGCTGGAGTAGCAATTCTCATATCAGACAAAATAGACTTTAAAACAAAGACTATTACAAGAGACAAAGAAGGACACTACATAATCATCAAGGGATCAATCCAAGAAGAAGATATAACGATGGTAAATATTTATGCACCCAACATAGGAGCACCTCAATACATAAGGCAAATACTAACAGCCTTAAAAGGGGAAATCAACAGTAACACAAACATACTAGGGGACTTTAACACCCCACTTTCACCAAAGGACAGATCCTCCAAAATGAAAATAAATAAGGAAACACAAGCTTTAAATGATACATTAAACAAGATGGATTTAATTAATATTTATAGGACATTCCATACTAAAACAACAGAATACACATTCTTCTCAAGTACTCATGGAACATTCTCCAGGATAGATCATATCTTGGGTCACAAATCAAGCCTTAGTAAATTTAAGACAATTGAAATCATTTCAAGTATCTTTTCCGACCACAACGCTATGAGACTAGATATCAATTACAGGAAAAACTATGTAAGAAATACAAACATATGGAAGCTAAACAACACACTACATAATAACCAAGAGATCACTGAAGAAATCAAAGAGGAAACCAAAAAATACCTAGAAACAAATGACAGTGAAAACACGATGACCCAAAACCTATGGGATGCAGCAAAAGCAGTTCTAAGAGGGAAGTTTATAGCAATACAATCCTACCTTAGGAAACAAGAAAGATCTCAAATAAACAACCTAACCTTACACTTAAAGCAATTAGAGAAAGAAGAAGAAGAAGAACAAAAAAAACCCCGAAGTTAGCAGAAGTAAAGAAATCATAAAGATCGGATCAGAAATAAATGAAAAAGAAATAAAAGAAATGATAGCAAAGATCAATAAAACTAATAGCTGGTTCTTTGAGGAGATAAACAAAATTGATAAACCATTAGACAGACTTATCAAGAAAAAAAGGGAGAAGACTCTAATCAATAGAATTAGAAATGAAAAAGGAGAAGTACCAACTGACACTGCAGAAATACAAAGCATCATGAAAGATTACTACAAGCAACTCTATGCCAATAAAATGGACAACCTGGAAGAACTGGACAAATTCTTAGAAATGCACAACCTTCCGATACTGAACCAGGAAGAAATAGAAAATATGAGGAGACCAATCACAGGCATTGAAATTGACTTTGAGATTAAAAATCCTCCAACAAACAAAAGCCCAGGACCCGGGGGCTTCACAGGAAAATTCTATCAAACATTTAGAGAAGAGCTAACACCTAACCTTCTCAAAGTCTTCCAAAATATAGCAGAGGGAGGAACACACCCAAACTCATTCTACGAGGCCACCATCACTCTGAGACCAAAACCAGACAAGGATGTCACAAGGAAAGAAAACTACAGGCCAATATAGCTGATCAACATAGATGCAGAAACCCCCAACAACATACTAACAAACAGAATCCAACAGCACATTAAAAGGATCATACACTGTGATCAAGTTAGGTTTATCCCAGGAATTAAAGGATTCTTCAATATACGCAAATCAATCAATGTGACACTCCATATTAATAAATTGAAGGAGAAAAACCATATGATCATCTCAATAGATGCACAGAAAGCTTTCAACAGAATTCAATACACATTTATGATAAAAACCCTCCAGATAGTAGGCATAGAGGGAACTTTCCTCAACATAATAAGGACCATATAGGACAAACCCACAGCCAGCATCGTTCTCAATGGTGAAAAACTGAAACCATTTCCACTAAGATCAGGAACAAGACAAGGTTGCTGATTCTCACCACTATTATTCAACATAGATTAGGATGTCTTAGCCACAGCAATCAGAGAAGAAAAAGAAATAAAAGGAATCCAAATCGGAAAAGAAGAAGTCAAACTGTCACTTTTTGCAGATGGCATGATACTATACATAGAGAGTCCTAAAAGGCTACCAGAAAACTACTAGAGCTAATCAATGAATTTGGTAAAGTAGCAGGATACAAAGTTAATGCACAGAAATCTCTGGCATTCCTGTACACTAATGATGAAAAATCTGAAAGAGACATTAAGGAAAAACTCCCATTTTCCACTGCAATAAAAAGAATAAAATACCTAGGAAGAAACCTACCTAAGGAGACAAAAGACCTTCATGCAGAAAAATATAAGACACTATTGAAATAAATTAAAGACGATACAAACAGCTGGTGAGATATACCATATTCTTGGATTGCAAGAATCAATATTGTGAAAATGACTATAGTACCCAAAGAAATCTACAGATTCAGTGCAATCCCTATCAAACTACCTATGGCATTTTTCACAGAACTAGAACAAAAAATTCACAATTTGTATGGAAACACAAAACACCTTGAATAACCAAAGCAATCTTAAGAAAGAAAAATGAAGCTGGAGGAATCAGGCTCCTGGTCTTCAGACTATACTACAAAGCTACAGTGATCAAGACAGTATGGTACTGTCACAAAAAAATAAACAGATCAGTGGAACAGGATAGAAAGCCCTGATAAACCCACGCACATATGGTCACCTTATCTTTGATAAATGAGGCAAGAATATACAATGGAGAAAGGACAGCTCCTTCAAAAAGTGGTGCTGGGAAAACTGGACAGCTACATGTAAAAGAATGAAATTAGGACACTCCCTAATACTGTATACAAAAATAACCTCAAAATGCATTAAAGACCTAAATGTAAGACCAGACACTATAAAACTTTTAGAGAAAAACTTAGGCAGAACACTCTATGACATAAATCACAGCAAGATCCTTTTTGACCCACCTCCTAGAGAATTGGAAATAAAAACAAAAATAACAAATGGGACCTATTGAAACTTAAAAGATTTTGCACAGCAAAGGAAACCATGAACAAGATGAAAAGACAATCCTCAAAATGGAAGAAAATATTTGCAAATGAAGCAACTGACAAAGAATTAATCTCCAAAATATAGAAGCAGCTCATGCAGCTCAATATCAAAATAACAAACAACCTAATCCTAAAATGGGCAGAAGTCCTCAACAGACATTTCTCCACAGAAGATATACAGATTGCCACGAAACACATGAAAGAATGCTCAACATCACTAATCATTAAAGAAATGTAAATTAAAACTACAATGAGGTATTACCTCACACCAGTCAGAATGGCCATCATCAAAAAATCTACAAACAATTAATGCTGGAGAGGGTGTGTAGAAAATGGACCCCTCCTACACTGTTGGTGGGAATGTAAATTGTTACAGCCACTATGGAGAACAGTATGGTCTAAAAATAGTACTACCATATGACTCAGTAATACATTACTGGGCATATACCCTAAGAAAACCATAATTCATAAAGAGTCATGTACCACAATGTTCATTTCAGCACTATTTACAATAGCCAGGACATGGACGCAACCTAAGTGTCCATCAGCAGATGAATAGATAAAGAAGATATGGCACATATATACAATGGAATATTACTCAGCCATACAAAGAAATGAAATTCAGTTATTTGTAGTGAGGTGGACCTAGAATCTGTCATACAGAGTGAAGTAAGTCAGAAAGAGAAAAACAAAAACCATATGCTAACACATATATATGGAATTTAAAAGAAAAATTGTTCTGAAGAACCTATGGGCAGGACACGAATAAAGATGCAGACATACAGAACAGACTAAGGACATGGGGAGGGTGAAGGGTAAACTGGGACGAAATGAGAGAGTGGCATTGACATATATTCACTACCAAATGTAAAACAGATAGCTAGTGAGAAGCAGCTGCATAGCACAGGGAGATCAGCTTGGTACTTTGTGACCACCTAGAGGGTGGGATACGGAGGGTGGGAGGGAGATGCAAGAGGGAGGGTATATGGGGATATAAGTATACATATAGGTGATTCACTTTGTTATACAGCAGAAACTAACACAGCAATGTAAAGCAATTATACTGCAATAAAGTTGTTTAAAAAATGCTAATGCAGAGCTTTCAGACAAATTCATATCATTAAAATTAAATATTAGAAAAGAAGAAAGCCTGAAATCAATTTTCTAAGTGTCCATCTCAAGAGTTAAAAACCAACAGAAAAGCAATAAATAAATAAAGTCAGATAAATAAAATATTGAATAAAAGGTCAAAAAGCAAAGTTATAATAAAAAATCAGCAACTAGTTGGTTCTTTGAGAGTATTAATTATATTGATAAACATTAGTAACTGTTTGATTCTGTCCTTTGGAACTCAGGGATGGTCTAGGATACTGAAACCTTTTTCCTAAAAACAGAAAATGGAGGACACGAAAAGGCTTTTTTACTTAGGAATGCCCCACAGGGTCCTGCTTGGTTTGGTCAACACACACACACAAATTATAAGTATTTAGGTAATGTTATGTGTTTGCTAATCTTATTGTGGTCACCATTTCACAATATATACATATACCAAATCATCACATTGTATACCTTAAACTTGCACAATGTTAAGTGTTAATTATGTTACAGTAAAGCTGGAAAAAAACCCCACTGTATTACAATTCACCCTTTGATATCTTTTTGATTTAATTGAGGTATATATTGGAAGCTTTGATATCTTGACATCAATTTTGAACTAAATTATTTGGAATATTTGAGTGGCCTGAATAATAGTGCTACTTTTATAGAGTACAGTACAGGTTGCCCCAAAACTGTAGAAACATTTTATCATAAGAATAAAAAAGAAGAAAACAAGTGAAACAATAAGGAGTTCTTGTAGACTGGCCCATAACCAAGTTCTTTATTTATATGCCATTAACCAAGAAAAGATCTGAAATTTCTGGAGTCTCCAACAATATCTCAGTGTAGTTGTAAAAATGTGTTAAATTTATAAATTATATTTTTATGACAATTATATCTGGTATTTCTTGATTCTTTCAATACTTAACAATAGGTTAACTTTGGCAAACATCATGATGGAGCGGTGCAGGGGTGAGGTATTTCTTTCCTTGTCCCTCTGAATTAACACTGGGCTATTGGTCTCCACGGTGTGGACCACAATATCTCTCAGATTCTAGGAGCATGAAGATGACTGCCAGAATGAGAGCAAGGTATGCAGTAGGCAAGAGGACTATGGCTTGCTACCCCTGGAGACAGGCTGGGACCTGGCACCTTTTGCTGCAATGCCATAACAGGGAAGAGCTAAATCAGACTACACATTGGATCTGTTTCTTTAACTTTAACCTTTAATTTTCATTGCTTTTTAAATTATAATCATACATAATGGCCTGAATCAAGGAACCCAGGCCCTCTGCTTGAACGTTAAACTAAAGTGCTTCTGTTCAGCTCCCAGGGAGACAATCTGACCCTGCCCACCTGTAAATGGCTGAAATTAACACATCCCCTCACCAAGGCTGGCCATTCCAAGGAGATGTCTCGCAAGATTGATGGCCATTTTTACTCTATTTCCTCACTGCCTCTCCCTATTTTGCCTTTTTACTTTACTTCCCTCTCTGATTCTATAAAAGAAATTGGCACCCAAACCCCGATAAGATGTTTATTTTGAGACATTAGTCCGCCATCTTCCCGGTCTGCTGGTTTTCTGAATACAGTCATATTCCTTGCCTCAACACCTCATCTCTGATTTAATGGCCTGTCATGAGGTGAGCAGAGCGAGCTTGGACTCAGTAACAAATATGGCTTAGCCAGCCAGGAGCCTTGCTGCTCATGGCTAGCCGGCCCCAGTCTGGGAATATTGGGGCAAGACCCTAGCAGCTGCCAGGACAATTTGTCCTGAGGATCTTCCCTTCAAAATTCCCTGCTACCCCAGCACTTGGCAGTTGAAGCAAGGAATCAACAAACTTCTACGAGTCAGACTCAATTTGATTTTGGAGGGCAAGTCACTCTGGCATGCACACTGGGAACATATCCCCCCTCAATTTGGGCTTTTCCTTTATGGAACAAGCCAATTTGGTTGGGGTGCTCTGTTGGAGAAGGCAATTGTTGTTGGACTCTACCTGATTTTGGGAACCAGTTCATTGGGAGCTAGTTCGCTCGTTTTGTAGGGTAAGTCACCTGATTTGGGAACTAGTTCATTGGTTTTGGTCTTGGTTTTGTGTGCATCGGTGCTAGAATTTGTGCCTTTTGTGTTGGAATTTTTGCATTTTCTTTGTTTTGGTGTTATCAAACTTGTAAAAATGGGAAATACTACATCGATCCCGAAGGAGAGCTCTTTGGGCATATATTAGATAAATGGGCAAAACATAGCCATGAGCCTATGACTAAGAAAGACATGATATACTATTTTAATAGGGTGTGGAACCAATATGTGTTAGGATCAGAAGAGCAATGGCCCCTGAATGGCTCCCTCAGTTATTATACGATCTCACAGTTAGAAGTGTACTGCAAAAGAGAAGGGAAAAGAGATGAGATTCCATATGTAGAAGCATATATGCTATCTCATCAGGAGAAAAACGAGTCAGAGGACTGCCACCTTATGGTGCAATGGTCTGAAAGGAAACCCAAGGGGAAACCCATTCTACAAGTGAAAGAGGGAGAAATGAGAGTGGGGACATGTTATTTCAAAACTTAAACCCCACCTCCCCAACCTATCCAGCTCCCCAGTGGCTGAGCAGGCTGCACTGGCAGTTGTTGTAACTGCCCCACCCCCCATGCCACCAACATATTCACTGCCTCCTGTTTCCCCTACCCAGGGGGATCAAATAGAAGTTTCTATGGTAAACCCGGGGCACAGGGATCTAGTTTAGCATCACCATCTAAGACCTAACAGGGCACCCAATTGGGACCAGGAGCCATTTCCACAGCAGGGCAATTTCCCTTGGGTCGATATCCTATAAGAGGCCAGGGGACTCCCTTGGACTTGATGTGTCCAATTCTGATTTTGCCTCAGGAGCCCCCGATAACTTCGACAGTGGGGAACAAGTTGATTGACTTTCTAATAGATATGGGTGCCACATATTCTGTGGTAAACACCAAGGTGACAAAGAAAACATCTCAGTCTATCTTGGTCATGGGAGTCTGTGGAGACGCACAAAACCGTTCATTCTTACAACCTCTAGAATGCCAACAAGGGGACCTCACTCTGAAACAGCTTTTTATATATGCCATAGTGTCCAATCCCCCTTTGGGGGACAAGATCTTCTTTGTAATTAAATGCTCAAGTAATTTTTTGCCAGAAGAGCTTGACATCAGGGTCCCACAGGCACCTTTTTGATCTTGTCCATTTGGGGAACTTCAATTCCATTTGCAAGGCAACACTTTGGACAAAGGTCACAGTTCTAGTGGGACTGGGAGGTCACTTTTGGGGCATTTTTGCCATTTGGCTATTGATTTCTGGGCATCTCTTTGCCATATGTTTTACTTTGAGTGTGACTTCCAGCTGGTGAGGTTTAGGTTTGGTTACTTTGGTTTGAGCACGCAGATATCTGGTACTAACTGCTTGAACTAAAATGGGAAGCACTTCCTCTAAAGTTCCACCCCCAACTGCGAGCCCTTTTGGAAATTTTAAATGACTGGTCGACCTACAGATGTGATCCAATGCCAAAGAAACCTGGCCTAAAAATTGGTCTCTTACAATGAGATCTTTATTGCCACAAATTGGGAAAATGGACTGAGGTTCACTTATGTCCAGGACTTTCTCTTATAATCAAAAGCCTGGGGAATCAGAAAAACAAAACTGTCACTTGTTTTACAAATATATCTTTACAGGACCAGAAGTGTGGCTCCAAAAATAATCTAAAGCCCACATATCCTTTTACCACTCCCAAAACCTTCCCTATTTATCTTAAGAGGCTTCTAAATATTAAACAAAGGGGAAATAAAGTCATCCTAGGAGAAACTTACCTGTATCTTTGAGATGCAAATGTCCTATCTGGTCTTCTCAGGAACACTTTCTCTACCATCTTTTTAAAATGCAAATTTTGAAAAAGAGGGTACAGTATTTTAGAACTTGACTTGTTTTCCATAAATATTAGTAAAAAGGGTTTAGCCCTCTAGACAAGTGAGCTTGATTTTTTCCATCTGCCAGAAACCCAACTTTAATCCAACCTCTTTTGTAAACTGATGGGTTTTATATTGCTGTACCTGACTCAGGGCTGAAATCTTGAAATGAGAACTATGAGGTCTCTCTGTTAGTGTGTTTGTATGTGTCTTTGTCTTTGGATAACATTGCTGAGGTTAATCTCTAAATGAGCTCTATTTAATTGGCTTAAAGGAAAGTAAGTGTTCTAATTTCATACTTTTTACATGTACCTGTCCAGCTTTCCCAGCACCACTTTTTGAAGAGGCTGTCTTTTCTCCACTGTATATTCTTGCCTCTTTATCAAAGATAAGGTGACCATATGTGTGTGGGTTTATCTCTGGGCTTTTTATCCTGTTCCATTAATCTATATTTCTGTTTTTGTGTCAGTACCATACTGTCTTGATTACTGTAGCTTTGTAGTATAGTCTGAAGTCAGGGAGCCTGATTCCTCCAGCTCCATTTTTCGTTCTCAAGATTGCTTCGGCTATTCGGGGTCTTTTGTGTTTCCATACAAATTGTGAAATTTTTTGTTCTAGTTCTGCGAAAAATGCCAGTGGTAGTTTGATAGGGATTGCATTAAATCTGTAGATTGCTATGGGTAGTAGAGTCATTTTCACAATGTTGATTCTTCCAATCCAAGAACATGGTATATCTCTCCATCTATTTGTATCATCTTTAATTTCTTTCATCAGTGTCTTATAATTTTCTGCATACAGGTCTTTTGTCTCCTTAGGTAGGTTTATTCCTAGATATTTTATTCTTTTTGGTGCAATGGTAGAAATTGAGTTATTTGTAGTGAGGTGGATGGACCTAGAGTCTGTCA
Source organism: Mesoplodon bidens (assembly GCF_964165515.1). Classification (NCBI taxonomy): domain Eukaryota; kingdom Metazoa; phylum Chordata; class Mammalia; order Artiodactyla; family Ziphiidae; genus Mesoplodon; species Mesoplodon bidens. Next base: position 68,190,243 of record NC_138178.1, read on the forward strand.
TAGAGTGAAGTAAGTCAGAAAGAGAAAAACAAATACCATATACTAACACATATATATGGAATCTAAGGGGAAAAAAAGGTCATGAAGAACCTAGGGGCAAGACGGAAATAAAGACACAGACCTACTAGAGAATGGACTTGAGGATATGGGGAGGGGGAAGGGTAAGCTGTGACAAAGTGAGAGAGTGGCATGGACATATATACACTACCAAACATAAAATAGATAGCTAGTGGGAAGCAGCCGCATAGCACAGGGAGATCAGCTCAGTGCTTTTGACCACCTAGAGAGGTGGGATAGGGAGGGTGGGAGGGAGGGAGACACAAGAAGGAAGAGATATGGGAGAACATATGTATATGTATAACTGATTCACTTTGGTATAAAGCAGAAATTAACACACCATTGTAAAGCAGCTATACTCCAATAAAGATGTTAAAAAAAATCATGCTGAGTAAAGAAAAAAGAAAAGAAAAGTAAGTGCTTGCAAACCAAACAATTCTAAATACAAGAGAAATTAAGCTAAATGAGTTTCAGGTTCACGTGAACTGGGACATATTTAGTATTAAATTAATACCTGCATTAATGTTTAAGTTTGTTGATCTAATTAATATAGACATGTCTTTAGAGCCATCAACATTAAGTACTTTCACTGCACCTAGGTTTAATAGAAGTTAAATTAAATCTTGTTATATCCATTGCAAATTTGTCAGCAAGAAAATAACTTGATCTGATGAAACTTTGAAGTCAATGTAGGGCTTCCCTGGTGGCACAGTGGTTAAGAATCCACCTGCCAATGCAGGGAACACGGGTTCGACCCCTGGTCTGGGAAGATCTCACATGCCACAGAGTGACTAAGCCTGTGTGCCACAACCACTGAGCCTGCACTCTAGAGCCTATGTGCCACAATTACTGAACCCAGGTGCCACAACTATTGAAGTCCATACACCTAGAGTCCATTCTCCTCAACAAGAGAAGCCACTGCAATGAGAAGCCCGTGCAGCACAATGAAGAGTAGCCCCTGCTCACAACTAGAGAAAAGCCCGTGTGCAGCAACGAAGACCCAACACAGCCAAAAACAAATAAAAAAATAAATAACTTAAAAAAAATAAAGTCAATGTAAACAAGATAATGATGCCAAGCAGGGCCCTGTGGGGCTCCCGGGCAGGGAGGCCTTTTTGTCCCCAGTTTGTTGTAGGTAAGGCTCCAGCCTCCATGACCTTCCCTGAGTTCCAAAGGGCAGATTCAAACAGTTACTAATCAAGGGAGGAGCAGCCATGAAAACACCTGAGGAAAGATTAAAGGGACCAGAGAAGCTCATCAAGATTAGGAGACCCAAGACCACCAGAGACCCTGCACACACCCTAATCTTGTCAGCAACCCCACCCTTTTGAAATTTTGCAGAAGAAGAATGAAAGACTGTTACTGCCTTGACCCTTATCACAAACCTCTGAGCACTACCACTGACTATATAACCTATCCCTATTCCCCAGTGAGGGGCTCACAGTTCTTGAGGCGCTAGCCTGCTGTGTTCTCTCTCTGCCTGGCAAATAAATAAAGCCACTCTTAATTTCTCCTCCATAATTCTGTCTCTGTATTTCTGTTTGGCATTGGTGCACAGAGAGCCAAGATTTTGGCAACAATAAGAGCTTTTAGGTAAACACTATAAGAATGATTATATTCTAAAAATCATCTAAAATAGTTTCTCCAGATTTTGGTAACTATTACTTGCCTCTTGGTTTTCATTAGAAATTAAGGTTCTTAAGAGTCAGAGATTCTAATTTAAATATGTAATTAAAGTTACTGAAAATAATAAAATATTTCAGTATGGTAGAATGTGTGTTTTCAGTTAAGAAGGTATAAGGAATGGAATTACAGTTTACTGAGAAAGTTTTGTACATGGTCAGGATTAAGTAAATTTAGATTGAATTTAACTGAGTAAATGGATTCTAATACAAGACTAGAATTTGATCTCTCTCTGTTAGAAGTGAAACTGTGCACCTCAGATTGGGACTTGAGCCCATGTGCTGGGACACAAACCCAGCCTAAACCCTGACTGGGACTTGAACCCACATGGCTGGGACTCGAACCTGGCCAAAACCCACAGTCTTCCAATTGAGATCACACACCTGATTTCAGGACTTAATGAAGCTCAGGTTCTTGATTGCAGAAAGAATTCAGTGAGAGACAAAGTGATAGGTAAGAAGTGGATTTATGTAGAAAGAAACACACTCCACAGACAGAGTGTGGGCCATCTCAGAAGGTGAGAAATGTACCAGGATATGGGGTTGTCAGTTTTTATAGGGGTGGGTAATTTCATAGGCTAATGAGCAGGAGGACTATTCCAGCTATTTCAGGAAGGGGCGGGGACTTCCAGGAATTGGGCCACCACCCACTTTTTGATCCTTTTGGTCAGTGTTGGAACTGTCTTGGGGCCTGTGGTTGTGTCATTTAGCTTGCTGATGTGTTACAGTGAGCGTATACTGAGGCTCAAGGTCTAGTGGAAGTTGACTTGTTTGCCATGTTGGACCCATTTGGTTCTAATCAGTTTATGTCATGTCCTCAGGCTATGTCATTCTTTCAAATGTTGTGCCCTGTCCCCTTCCCTCCTGTTTCATTCCCCCCTCAGAGATTTTACTCCCATATTCTTATGGGAAGCAGAAGGGTGATGGTCTTCTGTAACTGCTTCAAGACTGAGTAGGGGTGTCAACCTTGCCTGTCAGGGGGTAAAAATCTCTGGGTGCCTGATCTAGGGGTTCCAGGGGTAGGACACCTTGTTTTATATTAGTATGGACTGGAATCCTTGCATAGCCATCATCTTGGTGTGGAACCATTGTAACTGTTTCCATAGCCTTTCTATGAATGTTCTTGATGAGGAAGCACTTTTTGTAACAGCATCAGAGTACAAAAATATCTATAAATGACAAAAGACTTAAAAGGCATGGTTAAACATTTGATTACAGTGTAATCAATAAAGAAACTTAGTTACAATAACCAGAATTATGAATGATTACATTTAACTTAACATACCAAGTAATCTTGGTTAAATATTTTTCTTTAAGATACCTCAGGGGACCTCTAAATTATCACAAAGTTAGCTGGAAATCAAAAGATTTTAAATTAAATTAATTAAATTTTGATATTTGATAATTAAAATTTGATATTTGGGAAGTTTGTCAAAAAGTTTTGAAACAGTTGGTCAAATAAGATCATAGGTGACTGTGAGACAATACTTATTCCTTAACCAAAGTTACAAAAGATCTCAAAAGCAAATACAGATCACTTAAATGCAAAGACACTCACACAGTCTGTTGTCAAAAGCAGCATTTCAAGAATGCTTTGGAGGAAGAAACCAAATCCAGTCTTGTTCTAGCCCATTCCTAATAAAATCCATTTACCCAACTAAATTCAGTCCAATCTTAGAAAATCCTGATCATGTATTATTGTTTTCAGTATTTTTCATTCTCATTCCTCCCACCTTCTTTTACTGAAAACATACATCTTACTTTCCTTAAAAGTTCTTTTTTCACATTGAGTTACTTTTCTTGTTGACAGATTTATAACAGATAGAATAAGGTTTTATTTGACCTCTAGTAAAGCTAGGTACAACAGAAGTATTATACTCAACATTGATGACTCTAAAGACATGTCTATATTAAACCAACAAGTTTAAGCCACCTTCAATACCAGATATCAGTTTAGTACTGAATATTTTCCAGATGACATGAACCTGAAATTCATTCTGGCCAGATTATTTTTTACTTCTGAGTATTTACATAAGTGTTTGATTTTTTAAAGGCCAATTAAGTAGAGCTCTTCTATGAATTAATTTTTGGCAATACCATACACCTACAACACACATATAGATACATATGAATATACAAACACAGAGGTCTCATTGTTCCCATTCCAAAATTTCAGTCCTGAGTCAGGTACAACATAAAATCCATCAGTTACAAGTGGCTGGATTCAAATTGGGCTTCTGGCAGATGGAACAAATCAAGGTCACCAATCTAGATGGTTAAACCCTTTTTACTAGTGCTTATAGAAAAGACACTTAGGATTTCTATTTATCCTTGACAAGTCAAGTTCTAAATTACTTTACCCTCTATTTTTAAATTTGCATTTAAAAAGATGGCAGAGATAAGGGTTTCTTAGAAGACCAGATAGGACATTTTTATCTCATAGGTACAGGCAAGTTCCTCCTAGGATGACTTTGTTTCCCCTTTGTTTAATACTTACAAGCCTCTTAAGATAAATAGGGAAGGTTTGGGGAGCGGTAAAAGGATTGGTGGGCTTTGGATTATTTTTTGGAGCCACAACTCTGGTCCTGTAAAGACTATCTTTGTAAAACAAGGACAGTTTTGTTTTGTTTTTCAAAGAATTGGGTGGTTACCTCAATGATATTGGAGGACTGACATACCCATTCACCTATGTTGGAAAGTTTTACTTTTCCTCATTTAGCTTAGGGGAGAAGGCCTCTTTCAAAATTCCTATCAGGCTCTGAATATCAGCTATGGTCAGTTTAGTCAGACCGGTGGCCTCCTATTTTGGTAATCTACTTACAAACGTTTTTGAGGATCTTCCCTAGGTTTAAGAAATTTGTACCTTATATTTAGACACTATATAACACTTTTTACTCAATAATCACTGGCTGGATATCTTTGTCCAAGCCTGGAACTTCAATATTCCACATTCCAGGGTCTACTAAGGCTTCTATTTTAGCTTCAGATTTTATCTGTTCCTTTTTGCTTTTTGTTAGAACCAATTGGTGATGAAGGTGGTTCCCTTGCCCTTCGAGAACCAGAGTGGCCCCTCACTTAGTTAATAAATCTCTTCTTATTAACGGGATGGGACAGTCAGGCACAAACAGAAAGGAATATAAAAACAGCTGGCCAATGATCTTGCACAAAAGGTGTTCTAGGAAATTGCACCCCTGTCTCTTCCCTAACAACCCCATTACATATTTCTTATGATTGCTAAGGTTTCCAATCCTTTGGGTTAAGACCAAGAAGGTTGCACCAGTGTCTATAAGAAATTCTACCAGTGGCCCACCACATTAATGACCACCCGAGGCTTGACATTAGTTATGTAGATAGTATCTCTAGGCAGAGCCACTTTCAGCCTTGGACAACATCATTTTTCTGATTGCAAAACCATCAGTAGCCGAGGGGCTCCCATCACTCTCTGGCATCTGGGGCATTCCCTCTTCCAATGTGATGGCTGTTTGAAAAGGGCACATCGATCACAGTCCTCCCTCCAGTGTCCCTTTTGTCCACACAGGGTACACTGGCCTTGTATGTGTACACGTGGGCCTTGTTGTCAGCCATGGCCAGATTGGCCCAGAAAAGCCAGCTTCCCCTCTGGTGGTCTCTGAGTGGACAAAGTCACTGCAATCATTTGGGCCTTTTGCATATTTCTCTGGGTGCATTCAGCCTTTTTGGCCGTATCCCTATTACCGAAAACCAAATGAGCCAATTGGAACAAATCATTCATTGGAGTCTGAGGACCAGCAGTTGTTTTCTGAATTTTGCACCTGATTTCTGGAGCAGACTGGGCTATGAAATGCATAGCCAAAAGGGCCTGTACCTCGGGGGAGGAGGGATCCACGTTCATCTAGGATCCATGGCCCTGTAGGGTGGGCCAGTTAAAATGTCCTCTGTATCCTTCCTAGAGTTATCTCTCCAAGCTACACACGCCTTAAATTCCTTTTGTGTTCCATTGCCTAGATATAGGGCATGAAAATTTGAACATATGGTACTTCACTCCATTTTAAATTTCCTAACTCATATTGTGGCCAAACCTGATTACATAACCTACTAAGTTTTTTCCTTTTAATTCCTGTTGTCTAAATCATTCCCAATCCCAGAGTATATGGCCCAGAGGGGTATTGGTTGGGATTGATACAGCCTGACCCATTTCAGACAAGCCTGAGGTGACGGAGGTGAAGTCTCTCTAACTCCCAAGCTATCCAAAATTCCATTGTTAAGTCAAAATCCACCGCACAGTTTGGTCAAGATTTGCACTTAATGATTTTAGAGAGTATCCCTTCCAAGGTAGTCTCCCAATGAGGTGTTAGTGCCCCAAAATTTGTCGCAAAGAAACGGCACAGGAGACATCCCCAGTAGTGTTGACAATGAGTGGGAGTTGGTTTAGCTGTAAGTTGGGAATAAAGGGTCAGCATTTGTAAGGGTCAGAGGGAGGAGAGTAAAAGCAATGAAAAGTACACCTTGGTAGTCACACATGTCTTCTAGGGTTAACAGAAGAAAGAAATAGAGTAGGAATGAACAAGGATGTAAGAATGTAGGAGAAAAACCTCAGAGTCAAGGAGAAGAGTATATAGAGATTAACAGTTCTGTCCTGGAACTGCTGTTGGATATGCATAAACATATGGGGTCGACCCACTGGTCAAAAATGAGCAGACATCAGCAGAGCGTCCTCCCTAGTTACCTGGCTCGTGGCGTCCCATGGGTCTCTTAAGGACCAAGACCTAACTCTCAACATTTTCCTCCTTTACCACCGTAACTTCGTGGTCACCAGCTGAAACCGTGCACCTCAGATTTGGACTTGAATCCATGTTTTGGGACTCGAACTCAGCCTAAACCCAGAATGGGACCTAAACCCACATGGCCGGGACTCAAATCCCGCCAAAACCCTGATGGGGACTCGAACCCCCACACGGCTGTTTTGGAAGTGCTCCTTTTTGATAACAGATTGTATGAGTTTCTGTGCCCTTAGGTGATCCATATTTGTTTTCTTTCAATTGTTTTGTGACTTTGGTTAAATGAATAAGTATTGTTTCACAGTGACCTATGTTCCTGTTGTGTTTTAAAACATTTTTGATATTTTTAACAAACTTCCCAAATATCAAAATATGACTAAAGCTTTTTAGCCTCCAGCTGACTCTGGGATACTTCAAAAGAACATCTCTGAGACATCTCAGAGAGGAATGTCAAACTAAGTTTATTTGGTATGTTAAATTATTTCAGAAACATTGTCAGGTGATTGGAGATGAACCTTAGGTTATAGTGTATGGATAAATGTCATTAATATAGATATTCCAAAATTTATATGGAATCACTAACATCCTGATATGTTATCAATCATAATTCTAGTTATTCTAAAATGTTATATGTCACAGAAATATCCAAGTTTCCTTCTAATTGCATTGTACTCAAATCTTTAACCATGCTATTTTAAGTTTTGTCCTGATGCATTTACAAAATGAGGATTTTCAGGAAGACTCATAAAAGGAACTTTTTAACAAATATAAGTTTCTGATAGCCTTTAGATAATGTCACTGGACTAGGTGACAAATGACAAAACTAATGGAAAACCTGATTATTTCATCCAGATCAACAGGAATTAATTACATGGGACTGAAAGAACTGATGAATGTGGTGTATACCTTTACAACTTTGTGAAATATACTAGTTCTAACCTTTGTTTTTGAGAAAAAAACTTTTCTCTTATGCTATGACCAACAAGAAGTTGAAAAAGTATGTCTTTGTGAACAAAGATGAAACATTTTTCTTTTTCTCTCTACCTGATCCTGACAGAATTTGGCGTCTCTAGCTGGCTCTCCTGTGGTTTTGATATTATGCTAATCATTGTTTTAATTTGTTCTTTGTTTCCAAATTGTTTGCGCCTTGTGTCTCACTGCTGCAGTATGTCTTTGTCAATGTTACTAGCTGCATTACTTATATCCCATCTATTTTATAAGGTTGTTGTCTCTTACAGTACCCAGTGTGTAACTAGGCCTCCAACAAAACTTCTATGGCTAAACATCTTAAGGAAATAGATCACATTTATAACATAAAATAATTGTAATAGTGTGATTCTAGGTATGGGAAGAAGCAATAAGGGAAAATGTCTCCTGGATCATAATTAGACAGAGAATCTAAAGAATGTTTAATTATCAGTAGGGTCTGATCCTAAAATTAGAACCTGGAGTGCCATATCAAGAATTTTCACCTGACCTGGTATGAGCATCCCAGCGCTGTGGGACAAAATTTGATCATGAAATGTCTCCCAAATATTAGTCAAATTCCTGACCAAGAGGAGAGGATCAGTCACCAGCGATTGCAGCCCTCCAGTGTGAGCCAGTGAACCCTGAAGAAACTCAGGAAGGAGAATACCTGCCATCTAGCAGCCATCAGACTGGAGCCACTCCTTATGATGAGCCCTGAGTACACTCAGGATATGAAAATCCAGGATACAGGCCCCAGATAGCTATGGTGCATATCAAATGAATAATTTCAGCGAGCCCAGAGCCTTGCATCTTCCCATACATAGAAAAACGCTAATTTCCTTAACTTCAGATGTGGCCTCATGGGCTTGAAACCCTCAAAATTCCCGATAGCTCTCAACTTTCAGGGTGTGATTTTTTTTTAAGTCAACAGGTGTAAAGTAGACACTTCCAAAGAGGAACAAAAGACAAATCTCAACATTTGGAACACTGGCACTGATGGCAGATGCTCCCAGAAAGATCTATCTGATGGAGCAGTTAGAACAGTTGTCACTCCTTTTTCCACAAGATCGTGGAATGGACATTGACAGTGGGGAATCGTAACAAGGAAGAAGTAAATCAGACTCCATGTTGGATCTGTTTCCTTGACTTTAACCTTTGCTTTTTGTTGTTTTTGTTGTTGTAATTATGCATAATGCCCTGACTCAGGGAACCCAGCCCCTCTGCCTGAATGTTGAACTAAAGTACCTCTGTTTAGCTCTGAGGGAGACAATCTGACCTTGCCCACTTGTAAATGGCTGAAATGAACACATCTTCTCATCAAGGCTGGTCATTCCAAGGAGATGATTTGCAAGAATGATGGCCCTTTTAACTTTACTTCCTCACTGCCACTCTCTATTTTGCCTTTTTTACTTTACTTACCTCTCTGACTCTATAAAAGAAACTGGCATCCAGATCCTGATAAGATGTTTTTTGGGGACACTAGTCCACCATCTTCTCAGTCTGCCCGCTTTCCAAATAAAGTCGTATTCCTTGCCTCAATACCTCATCTCTGATTTATTAGCCTGTCATGTGGTGAGCAGAGCGAGCTTGGACTTGGTAACAGTCCTGCAATGCTTGCACCTGGACATACTTCTCCTCAAGCAACAAAATACAAGGAAAGTATATGGGACAAAAAAACAGCTGCATGCATGTGCAGTTAGGGCAAATTCTAGACAAAAGATACAAAGAGACCTAAAAACCCAGCTGCCATTTTTGAAGAGCCTGGAGCAAAAGCAGAGGGTTGGGAGCAAAAGCAGCATACTGAGCATGCCCCCTGCAGACCACCACCTAAGGGGTGGGCAAACCTCCTAAGCCACCCCTCCGGCCTGACCCCTGGACACACCCCCACCCTCACTCCTTATAAGGAGCCAGCTCACGCCCCTCGGAGTGAGCAAGCAAGGGAACATGTTGTTTGTTCTCACTTCCCCCTGCTGCAGCAGGAGTCCCAATAGAGACTTGCCTGAATTTCTTGCCTGACCTCTGATCCATTTCTATTGGTTAAGGAGGTCAAGAACACTGATTGGTGACATACTTTGTGGCGACACCACGAAGGGACTATTGTCCCCTTCCTGGGAGAGGATCTGGGCACCTCCAGGACCACTGAATGCCACTTCCCAGTGCGTGACAAGCGGCCGCCTAAACCTGTTTCAGAGTCAGCAAGTTTGTTAAGTCTGCCTTCTTGGCCCCTGGGGGCCTCAGTACCCTCATTCAGGCAATGCTTTCCCCCTCCCCTTGTCCCTTTTCCCTCACCACTTTCTCTTTCCCCTTTGTCCCTTTCCTGCTCCTGAAACCTCTCTACTTCTCTCTCTGTCCTCTCTTACTTCTGTCCTATCCTTCCAAGAGAGTGGATATCAGGCAGCTACAGCATCACTCCTCTCAGCTTGTGAGACCTGCTCCCTCTGGCTGACAATGGCTCACCTTGGCGGGTGACAAGCAAAGGTGGGAGAGGCTCGCCTCACAGCTCACACCTTGGTCCAGCGGTTTCTCCCTGACCAGAGATCTTTGAGAGTGATAGAGGTTCAAACCTCATATCGTGTAGTGGCTGGAAGTCTGATGGTCCCAATATTCTCACCTTTAATTTCCTGCCGCCAAGAGAACTCCCGTTGGGAATAGACTGAAGCAGCAGATTTCTATATACTATTGTATGTATGGGTGAGAGTCACACCTGTGGGTTGGGGACCCACAGACGACATACAACTGGCTGCTTTCCAGGCTTGACTGCCCCGGTGGGCAGTGGACAGGGTGTTCCCTCCTTCACTGGCCCTTTGTGGAAGTGCACAGTTTGGTGCCTGAATAGACACCTGCAGGGGTGGGTTGAAACTGAAATCTCCCTCTTTCTGTCTCTTTCTCTTTTTCAGTCTTTTCTCTCTCCCCTCCCTTTACCTCTCCCTTGATCCCTACACCTGCATTCCCATCCCCTTTACGTTGAAAACTTCGTTTGTGTCTTTAAGTTTTGTGATTTGTATCTTTGTTCGTGATGTAGTTTTGTCTGTCCAACTGCTCCTGCAAGTCTCTACTGACATTGTGGGCATGGTGGAGCACTTGAACCTTGAAATACAAACCCAGCCCACATTGCCTGAGACTCCAGCCTTGGGTTATGTAGTGGGATTTTAAAGAACAAAAAGAAAAGACAAGAGCTTGCATTTTTCCTTCCTCTGCTCTTGCAATACACTATTCTGCCAGGGCTCTCAGGAACTACCTGATTCATCTGTAGTCCCCCAGACCGAGGGAAAAAAATGGGCCATTTTAAATTCAAGCAGGAAAACTATGAGATCTCTGGTTCTGTAGAAAGTGGTTTGTCTGGTTTAAACTTGTGGGTTTAATTAATACAGACCTGTCTTTAGAGTCATCAACACTAAGTGCAATACTTTCACTGTATCTAGGGTTACTAGAAGTCAATAAGTGTATATTGTTTCTGTTATAAAATCTGTCAACAGGGAAAATAACCTGATATGATTAATTTGTTAAGTAAATATAACTGGGATAAAAACCTTCTGGTAAATTCTATAGGAATAATTATGTTTTGGAAACTTCCATCTAAAACAGTCTCTCCAAATTTTGGTAAATCTGAAACTAAGTTAAGTTAAATGGTAAGAATTAATTAAATATCCAGGCCATTTCAAATAAGATAAAATATTGGAACATTAATTGCTAAACAAGTCTAAATTTACCTACTCTTGTCTTCTTGTGAGAGAAAAGCTGTTTGGTGCCGCCTTGAGACGTTCTCTGCCAAATCTACAGAATGCTAATGTAAAAGACAGTTCATGGTTCCTTAAGGAAAGTAGGATGTTTGTTTTTAGAAAAGAAGGTATGAGGAATGGAAATATATTTTTTTAAAGGGAAAAGTGTGATTTTGTCCTAGAGCTGGCTATTTCTGAATGGGGAAGGAATAAAGGACAAAGTATGGCTACAGAAAGTTGCAGAAGGCTTGTGGAAGAGGAACATTGAGAAAAGAATTTTGTATGTGGTCAGGATTTTCTAAGGTTGGATTAAATTTAGTTAGGTAAATGGATTTTATTAAGAGTAGGCTGATGCAAGACTGGATTTGGTTTCTCTCTCTCATAAGAGAACAAAGTTGTCCTGGAATGCTGCTTTTGATAACAGATCATGTGAGTTCCTGTGCCTTTAAGTGATCTATATTTACTTTTGATTTTTTTCCCCACCTTATCTCAAGGAATAAATATTGTTTCACAGCAAACTATGATCTTATCTGACGGGGTGTTTTAAAACTTTTTGACAGACTTCCCAAATATCAAATTGTAATTGAAATTCTCTTGACTTGCAGTTAACTTTGGGGTACTTCAAAGGGCCCCTGGAACATCCCAAAGAGAGATCCTAAACTAACTGGGTTAATCTGTGAGGACAGCTTTGGTAGGTTCTCCCTAAACGTTGACAAGTTCAGAGATGAATTTACCAGGCTGGGGTTGACATTCTCACCTGGTAGGCCAACATGGTTATTCTGGCCCACTGTTGCACCCTGGATGAAAAGGAACATATATTAAGAAAGGCCAGAGAACACACAGATGGCCTACTGGCCACCAATCCACACCACCAAATTTATCAGGTGGGTGGGGATGCAATCCCAAAACATGATCCACACTGGGACTATGAAGATCGTGTAGGCCAGGTTAGGATGAAGCATTGTATTACTTGTTTATCAGAAGGAATGAAAAGGTGTAAGGTGATGGCTGTAACTTATGATAAGGTCTGAGAGGTTACACAGGAAAAAAGATGAAAACCCAGCAGCCTTCCTGAGCCTGGTGAAAGAGGTATTCAGGAAGTACACCAATACAGACCCTGAGTCCTCAGAAGGAAGGACATTCTTGGCCATGCATTTTGTCACCCAGGCTACTCCTGATGCCGGAGAAAATTACAAAAGCTTGAGGCTGGGCCCCAAACCCCATTGTAAACCTTGGTAAAGGAGGGCTTCAAGGTCTAGAACTGAGACTTAATGGAGGAGGCCAATAAGAGTAAGAGGCTAATAAAGAAAATGCAGCTTTAGGCTGCTCTGATCCACGCACCACCTTGAGGGGACCCTGGAGGGCTGAGAAGGCTGGACAGACCGCCAAGAAGCTGCCTGGGCCCAAACCAGTGTGCTTTTTGTCAGAAAGGGGGGCACTGGATGGGGGAATGTACTGAGCGCCCTCCTGTGGGATGCCCGAGGGGCAACACTGACTGGCCCCATTACCTTGTGAATCTCTCAGATGCAAGATTCCCACACACCGAATGATTGGCTCCGAGCGCCTGCCCTGCTCTGGATCCCACTCAATCCATCCTCATTACTCCCACAGAGCCTTGGGTCACCCTCGATGTGGCAGGTAGGAGAACTGAATTTCTTGAAGACAGTGGAGCTGCCTGCTTTGTTCTGACTTGGCTGGCTGGCCCTCTCTCTATGACTCTACTGTGATGGGAGTTGATGGACAGCCAAAAGTAAGGTGATTTATGTCTCCCCTTGCCTGCAGAGTCGAGTCCATTATTATTACCCCTTTTTATATATGTCAGAATGTCCCTCTCCTCGGAGAGAGATTTGCTAAATGAGTTAGGACCTGGTCTATTCTTAGGACAGGGTGAAGTCCAAGGCGGTAAAGAATCCAAACAGAGAATGCCATCTGTTATGAGCCCCAGATGACCCACCTGTTGGGCATCAAAATATTCCCCAAGACCTCCCCCAAGAAATTAGAGAACAAGTAGATCCTGCAGTTTGGAATACCTTGGTGCCAGGAAGAGCAAAATGTGTTCCTCTGATAAAAATAAGGTTAAGGCCTGGGGAAAAATACACCTGGAAGAGAAAATATCCTTTAAAGCCTGAGGACCTGAGGGGAATCCAACCACTGCTCAGCAAATTCCTAAAACACGGACTCATTAGGTCCTGCAAATCCCCATGCAACACTCATCTTCCCCATTCAGAAGCCTAACAAAGAGTGTTGGTTTGTGCAAGACTTACGAGCAGTGAATAAGACTGCCTCACCGAAGTGCCAGGGAGCACTCAGAATTTCTCTGTTTTGGACCTCACAGATGCATTTCTTCTGTATTCCCCTACATCCAGACTTTCAATACCTTTTTTTCCTTTGAATTGGATGGATGCTGACAACCCTGGAGGCTACCCAGTATACCTGGACAGTGCTTCCGCAGGGTTTTCAGGACAGCCCCCATCTTTTTGGAAACATGTTAGCAAGAAAACTGAGGGAACTGAGCCTTGAGAAGGGAACTCTGTTACAATATGTTGATGACTTATTGGTAAGTAGTGAGACCAAACAAGATTCAGATCAAAATACTGTTAGCGTCCTAAATTTTCTGGCAAAAAGGGGATATAAAATATCTCCAACCAAGGCTCAGATCTTACAGCAACAGGTTCAATATTTAGGATTTTTTTTTTGAGCCCAGGGGCACAAGTCCTGGCCATAGATCCAAAAACAGCAATTTGCACGTTACCATCTCCAACCACAAAGAGACAACTCAGAGGCTTCCTTGGGATGGCTGGGTTCTGTTGTATCTGGATTCCAACTTATGGCCTTACAGAAAACCCTTATATGAGGCTCTAAAGGGAGGAGAAAGGGAACACTTCAATGAAATAAGGACCACCATCAGGCCTTTGAGACTCTAAAGAATGAGTTGAGGCTGGGAGCTGAGGCTCGGGCTTCGGTCGGAGCACAGGGAGAGGAATGGGGTTGGCAGCGTGAACACAGCCTGCAGGGATTAGTGAACCACAGCTGGCCGGGAGAGAGTCCAGGAAAAAGTCTGGACCTGCCAAAGAGGCAAGAGGCTTTTTCTTCCCTCTTTGTTTCCCGGTGTGCGAGGAGAGGGGATTAAGAGCGCTGCTTAAAGGAGCTCCAGAGACGGGCGCGAGGCACTGCTAAAAGCGCGGACCCCAGAGACGGGCGTGGGACGCTGGGGCTGCTGCTGCCGCTGCCAAAAAGCCTGTGTGAGAGCGCAGGTCACTGTCCACACCCCCTTTCCGGGGAGCCTGTGCAGCCCGCCACTGCCGGGGTCCCGGGATCCAGTGGCGGCTTCCCCGGGAGAGCGCAGGGCGCGCTGGTGCAACGTCACGCTGGCCTCTGCCACCACAGGTTCGCCCTGTACTCCGTGCCCCTCCCTCCCTTCGGCCTGAGTGAGCCAGAGTCCCAGAAGCGGCTGCTCCTTTAATCCCCTCCTGTTTGAGCAAAGAACAGACGCCCTCCGGCGATCTACATGCAGAGGTGGGGCCAAATCCCAATCTGAACCCCGGGAGCTCTGAGAATAAAGAAGAGAAAGGGAAATCTCTCCCAGCAGCCTCAGAAGCAGTGGATTAAAGCTCCACAATCAACTTGATGTACCCTGCATCTGTGGAATACATGAATAGACAATGAATCATCCCAAATTGAGGAGGTGGACTTTGAGAACAAGATTTATGAATTTTTTCCCCTTTTCCTCTTTTTGTGAGTCTGTATGTGTATGCTTCTGTGTGAGATTTTGTCTGTACAGCTTTGTTTCCACCATTTGTCCTAGGGTTCTATATGTCCTTTTTTTAATAATTATTTTTTATTTTAATAACTTTAATATATTTATCATACTTTATTCTATTTTACTTTATCCTCTCTCTTTCCTTTTTTCCTACATTCCTTCCTTCCTCCATCCCTCCCTCCCTGCTTTCTTCCTTCCATTCTTTCTTTCCTTCTTTCTTTCTTTCTACTCATATTAATTCTTTCTTTCTACTTTTTTCTCCCTTTTATTCTGAGCCATGTGGATGAAAGGCTCTTGGTGCTGCAGAGTCAGTGCTGTGCCTCTGAGGGGGGAGAGCCAAGTTCAGGACACTGGTCCACAAGAGACCTCCCAGCTCCACATAATATCAAACGGTGAAAATCTCCCGGAGATCTCCATCTCAACACCAGCACCCAGCTTCACTCAATGGCCAGCAAGCTACAGTGCGGGACACCCTATGCCAAACAACTAGCAAGACAGGAACACACCACCCATTAGCAGCGAGGCTGCCTAAAATCATAATAAGTCCACAGACACCCCAAAACACACTACCAGACATGGATCTGCCCACCAGAAAGACAAAATCCAGCCTCATCCACCAGAACACAGGCACTAGTCCCCTCCACCAGGAAGCCTACACAACCCACTGAACCAACCTTAGCCACTGGGGACTGAAACCAAAAACAAGGGGAACTACAAACCTGCAGCCTGAAAAAAGGAGACCCCAAACACAGAAAGATAAGAAAAATGAGAAGACAGAAAAAGACACAGCAGGTGAAGGAGCAAGACAAAAACCAATCAGACCTAACAAATGAAGAGGAAATAGGCAGTCTACCTGAAAAAGAATTCAGAATAATGATAGTAAAGATGATACAAAATCTTGGAAATAGAATAGACAAAATGCAAGAAACATTTAACAAGGACCTAGAAGAACTAAAGATGAATCAAGCAACAATGAGCAACAAAATAAATGAAATTAAAAATACTCTAGAAGTGACCAATAGCAAAATAAGTGAGGCAGAAGAACGGATAAGTGACGTGGAAGATAAACTAGTGGAAATAACTGCTGCAGAGCAGAAAAAAGAATGAAAAGAACTGAGGACAGTCTCAGAGACCTCTGGGACAACATTAAATGCACCAACATTCGAATTATAGGGGTTCCAGAAGAAGAAGAGAAAAAGAAAGGGACTGAGAAAATATTTGAAGAGATTATAGTTGAAAACTTCCCTAATATGGGAAAGGAAATAGTTAATCAAGTCCAGGAGGCACAGAGAGTGCCATACAGAATAAATCCAAGGAGAAATATGCCAAGACACATATTAATCAAACTGTCAAAAATTAAACACAAAGAAAACATATTAAAAGCAGCAAGGGAAAAACAACAAATAACACACAAGGGTATCCCCATAAGGTTAACAGCTGATCTTTCAGCAGAAACTCTGCAGGCTAGAAGGGACTGACAGGATATATTTAAAGTGATGAAGGAGAAAAAACTGCAACCAAGATTACTCTACTCAGCAAGGATCTCATTCAGATTTGATGGAGAAATTAAAACCTTTACAGACAAGCAAAAGCTGAGAGAGCTCAGCACCACGAAACCAGCTTTACAACAAATGCTAAAGGAACTTCTCTAGGCAAGAAACACAACAGAAGGAAAATACCTACAATAACGAACCCAAAACAATTAAGAAAATGGGAATAGGAACATACATATCAATAATTACCTTAAATGTAAATGGACTAAATGCTCCCACCAAAAGACACAGATTGGCTGAATGGATACAAAAACAAGACCCATATATATGCTGTCTATAAGAGACCCACTTCAGACCTAGAGATACATACAGACTGAAAGTAAGGGGATGGAAAAAGATATTCCATGCAAATGGAAACCAAAAGAAAGCTGGAGTAGCAATTCTCATATCAGACAAAATAGACTTTAAAATAAAGACTACTAGAAGAGACAAAGAAGGACACTACCTAATGACCAAGGGATCGATCCAAGAAGAAGATATAACAATTGTAAATATTTATGCACCCAACATAGGAGTACCTCAATACATAAGGCAAATACTAACAGCCATAAAAGGGAAAATCGACAGTAAGACATTCATAGTAGGGGATTTTAACACCCCACTTTCACCAATGGACAGATCATCCAAACTGAAAATAAATAAGAAAACACAAGCTTTAAATGATACATTAAACAAGATGGACTTAATTGATATTTATAGGACATTCCATCCAAAAACAACAGAATACACATTCTTCTCAAGTGCTCATGGAACATTCTCCAGGAGAGATCATATCTTGGGTCACAAATCAAGCCTTGGTAAATTTAAGAATATTGAAATTGTATAAAGTATCTTTTCTGACCACAATGCTATGAGACTAGATATCAATTACGGGAAAAGATCTGTAAAAAATACAAACATATGGAGGCTAAACAATATACTACTTAATAACGAAGTGATCACTGAAGAAATCAAAGAGGAAATTAAAAAAGTACCTAGAAACAAATGACAATGGAGACACGATGACCCAAAACCTAAGGGATGAAGCAAAAGCAGTTCTAAGGGGGAAGTTTATAGCAATACAATCCCACCTTAAGAAACAGGAAACATCTTGAGTAAACAACCTGACCTTGCACCTAAAACAATTAGGGAAAGAAGAAAAAAAAACCCAAATGTTAGCAGACAAAAAGAAATCATAAAAATCAGATCAGAAATAAATAAAAAAGAAATGAAGGAAACGATAGCAAAAATTAATAAAACTAAAAGCTGGTTCTTTGAGAAGATAAACAAAATTGATAAACCATTAGCCAGACTCATCAAGAAAAAAGGGAGAAGACTCAAGTCAATAGAATTAGAAATGAAAAAGGAGAAGTCACAACTGACACTGCAGAAATACAAAAGATCATGAGAGATTACTACAAGCAACTCTATGCCAATAAAATGGACAACCTGGAAGAAATGGACAAATTCTTAGAAATACACAACCTGCCAAGACTGAATCAAGAAGAAATAGAAAATATGAATAGACCAATCACAAGCACTGAAATTGAAACTGTGATTAAAAATCTTCCAACAAACAAAAGCCCAGGACCAGATGGCTTCAGAGGCAAATTCTATCAAACATTTAGAGAAGAGCTAACACTTATCCTTCTCAAACTCTTCCAAAACATAGCAGAGGGAGGAACACTCCCAAACTCATTCTACGAGGCCACCATCACCTTGATATCAAAACCAGACAAGGATGTCACAGAGAAAGAAAACTACAGGCCAATATCACTGATGAACATAGATGCAAAAATCCTCAACAAAACACTAGCAAACAGAATGCAACAGCACATTAAAAGGATCATACACCATGACCAAGTGGGGTTTATTCCAGGAATGCAAGGATTCTTCAATATACGCAAACCAATCAATGTGATACACCATATTAACAAATTGAAGGAGAAAAATCATATGATCATCTCAATAGATGCAGAGAAATCTTTGGACAAAATTCAACACCGATTTATGATAAAAACCCTGCAGAAAGTAGGCATGGAGGGAACTTCCCTCAACATAATAAAGGCCATATATGACAAACCCAAAGCCAACATCATCCTCGATGGTGAAAAACTGAAAGCTTTTCCACTAAGATCAGGAACAAGACAAGGTTGCCCACTCTCACCACTCTTATTCAACATAGTTTTGGAAGTTTTAGCCACAGCAGTCAGAGAAGAAAAGGAAATAAAAGGAATCCAAATCGGAAAAGAGGAAGTAAAGCCGTCACTGTTTGCAGATGACATGATACTATATACATAGAGAATCCTAAAGATGCTACCAGAAAACTACTAGAGCTAATCAATGAATTTGGTAAAGTAGCAGGGTACAAAATTAATGCACAGAAATCTCTTGCATTCCTGTACACTAATGATGAAAAATCTGAAAGTGAAATCTAGAAAAAACTCCCATTTACCATTGCAACAAAAAGAATAAAATATCTAGGAATAAACCTACCTAAGGAGATAAAAGTCCTGTATGCAGAAAATTATAAGACACTGATGAAAGAAATTAAAGATGATACAAATAGATGGAGAGATATACCGTGTTCCTGGATTGGAAGAATCAACATTGTGAAAAAGAAACTACTACCCAAAGCAATCTACAGATTCAATGCAATCCCTATCAAACTACCGCTGGCATTTTTCACAGAACTAGAACAAAACATTTCACAATTTGTATGGAAACACAAAAGACCCTGAATAGCCAAAGCAATCTTGAGAACGAAAAATGGAGCTGGAGGAATCAGGCTCCCTGACTTCAGACTATACTACAAAGCTACAGTAATCAAGACAGTATGGTACTGGCACAAAAACAGAATGACAGATCAATGGAACAAGATAGAAAGCCCAGAGATAAACCCACACTCATATGGTCACCTTATCTTTGATAAAGGAAGCAGGAATGTACAGTAGAGAAAGGACAGCCTCTTCAATAAGTGGTGCTGGGAAAACTGGACAGGGACATGTAAAAGTATGAGACTAGATCACTCCCTAACACCATACACAAAAATAAGCTGAAAATGGATTAAGGACCTAAATGTAAGGCCAGAAACTATCAAATTCTTAGAGGAAAACATAGGCAGAACACTCTATGACATAAATCACAGCAAGATCCTTTTTGACCCACCTCCTAAAAAATGGAAATAAAAACAAAAATAAACAAATGAGACCTAATGAAACTTCAAAGCTTTTGCACAGCAAAGGAAACCATAAACAAGACCAAAAGAGAACCCTCGGAGTGGGAGAAAATATTTGCAAATGAAGCAACTGACAAAAGACTAATCTCCAAAATTTATAAGCAGCTCATGCAGCTCAATAGCAAAAAAACAAACAACACAATCCAAAAATGGTCAGAAGACCTAAATAGACATTTCTTCAAAGAAGATATACAGACTACCAAGAAACACATGAAAGAATGCTCAGCATCATTAATCATTAGAGAAATGCAAATGAAAACTACAATGAGATATCATCCCACACCAGTCAGAATGGCCATCATCAAAAAATCTAGAAACAATAAATGCTGGAGAGGGTGTGGAGGAAAGGGAACACTCTTGCACTGCTGGTGGGGATGTGAATTGGTACAGCCTCTATGGAGAACAGTATGGAGGTTCCTTAAAAAACTACAAATAGAACTACCATATGACCCAGCAATCCCACTACTGGGCATATACCCTGAGAAAACCATAATTCAAAATGAGTCATGTACCAAAATGTTCATTGCAGCTCTATTTACAATAGCCCGGAGGTGGAAACAACCTCAGTGTTCATCATCCGATGAATGGATAAAGAAGATGTGGCACATATATACAATGGAATATTACTCAGCCATAAAAAGAAACGAAATTGAGCTATTTGTAATGAGGTGGATAGACCTAGAGTCTGTCATACAGAGTGAAGTAAGTCAGAAAGAGAAAGATAAATACCGTATGCTAACACACATATATGGAATTTAAGAAAAAAATGTCATGAAGAACCTAGGGGTAAAACAAGAATAAAGACAGAGACCTACTTGAGAATGGACTTGAAGATATGGGGAGGGGGAAGGGTAAGCTCTGACAAAGTGAGAGAGTGGCATCGACATATATACACTACCAAATGTAAAATAGGTAGCTAGTGGGAAGCAGCCGCATAGCACAGGGAGATCAGCTCGGTGCTTTGTGACCACCTAGAGGGAAGGGATAGGGAGTGTGTGAGGGAGGGAGACGCAAGAGGGAAGGGATATGGGAACAGATGTATAACTGATTCAGTTTTTTATAAAGCAGAAACTGATAAAAATAAAAAGAAAAAAAGGAAAGAAAAGAAAATGAGTCTGGGGCTGAAATAAAAGTACACACACTGAATGGCAATATGTGTGAAATTCCCCTTGGACCCACCCAACAAAAAGTAACTGCAAAGGAGTACAATTGTACAGGTTTATTCATTAAACATGCTATTTCATTTAAAATATAAATAAATAAGAAAATAAATACTGAGTTGAATAGAGTGCCAGCACTGGTGCTTCCAAATTTGGACAAGCCCTTTACCCTATACATTTGTGAGACATCAGGGACAGCACTAGGAATCCTGACCCAAAAGTTGGGACCAGATCAGAGACCAGCAGCTTACTTTTCAAAACAACTAACAAAAAGGAGCAGAACAATAACAAATAATAAAAGAATAAAATAAAATTTACAAAGAATAAAAAATAAAATTAGAAAAAAAGGTCATAAAAGGCCTTGGTGGTGTTGGGGGGTGGGGGTGGGCAGGCCTCAGGCTGAGGACTCTCGTGGCTGGAGGGGGCCCCAGAGGGCTAAGGATCAGGCCCAGGACCCCAGCAGGTTTGCCGAGGCCCAAGCCGGTTGGGGAGATGCTAGCCGTGTTCCCCTCTGATCTCCCGATCCCCCAAAGGTCTCTCCCCATCCCCACCGGTCCCCATATTGTGGTTGGGCCCCTTCACGTGTGGGAACCCCTCTCGTCCCCACCGCTGCCCCACAGGGGTGCCTGGTCCCATCACGCCTCAACCTTTCCTGCCCCTCTTCTTCCCCTCCACATCCTACCCAGTCATGCTGGAATTCCTCCCATCCCTTTAGGTGTCCGAGGTCCCCCACCAATGCCTGGTAGGTGCCCTAGTTGTGATAAGATGCAAACTCTGTGTCCTTCTACTCCACCGTCTTCTGACTCATTGGCCCTAAGATGGCCAAGCTGCCTGTGGGGTGTAGCAGCCACAGCCCTGTTGGTTAGTGAGGCTTCCAAGCTCACCCTGGGACAACACTTAGATGTTAACCCCTCATGAGGTACAATCTGTGCTGGAAGTCAAGGGACATCACTGGTTGACTGGAGCAAGGTTAACAAGATATCAGGCCCTCCTAATGGGTACCACTGGCATTCCACTGACATACCACTTAAAGGTATGCCAAACCGTGAACCCGGCAACTCTGTTTCCAGCGGTCGAGAGTGGAGACTCAGTGCATCCATGTATTGAGACCATAGAACAAACTTACTCCACCAGGTCTGATCTTCTAGATGAGCCTCTTGACAGCCCTGAGGTGGAATGGTTTACTGGTGGGAGCAGTTTTGTAGAAATGGGAACCCGAAAGGTGGGGTATGCCATAGTTAGTCTAGATGAAGTTATAGAAGCCAAGGCCCTGCCACCCCAGATGTCAGCCCAGAAGGCTGAACTAATTGCACTAATGAGAGCTTTGCAATTAGGGAAGGATAAGAAATTAAATATTTTTACTGACTAATTATGGGTTCCATGTGCTACAGGCTCATGCTGCCATTTGGAAAAAAAGAGGAATGTTAACCACTAGAAATTCCCCCATAAAACATAAAGATGTGATTCTGGCTCTTTTAGAAGCAGTGCAGCTTTCAACCCAGGTAGCAGTAGTATACTGTAGAAACCATCAGAGGGATGGAACTTTTGTGAGTGAGCCAAGGCAACAACAAAGCTGATCAAATTGCAAAACAGGTAGCATGATTGCAGGTACATGAACAAGTTATGGCTCTAGTGATTGGCCCCCCTGAACTCCCTAGCCTTCCCCAGTATTCCCCACAGGAACAAGAAAATGCAAAAAAAAAAATGTGGTATGAGAAGGGAAGCACAGGGTGTATAAAAAGGAGGATAAAGTCCTAATCCTACTGGCCCGACAGTGGAAACTCACTAAGAGTTTACATGATGCCACCTACTATGGGAGGGATGTACTATGGGACTTGATGCAAAAGGCTTTTTCAGGGAAGGGGCTTAAAAGAACAGTAAAAACAAGTAACACTTGCCTGTGATTTGTGTGGCTGTAATAACCCACAGACCCATCCTATCCCTCCTTCATTACTCAGGACAATTCAATGCCAAAGACATATCCCAGGGGAAGACTGGCAGTTAGATTTCACCCAAAGGCCCCCATGATCAGGATATAAATATCTTCTGGTGTTTGTCGATACTGTCATAGGATGAGTTGAAGCCTTCCACACCTGATCTAAAAAAGGCTATGGAAGTCTGTAAGTCCCGTTTAAAGAAATAATTATTCAGTGTGGACTTCCAAAGTCCCTCCAGAGTGATAACGGGCACTTTACAGCCAAAATCACACAGCAGCTCACAACAGCCCTAGGGATAGGCTACAAGCTACACACCTCTTGACACCCCCAGTCTTCAGGGAAGGTGGAGAAAATGAACCATACTTTAGAGAAAACCTTAGCAAAGCTCTGCCAAAAAACTCATGAACCCTGGACCAACTTGTACTCCTCAGGGTCTGTGTAGCCCCCAGGAGTGGTCTGAGACTTAGCCCATTTGAAATGATATGGGAGGCCTTTTCTTACTACTACATTGTACTGGATGGAGGTGAACCAGGCCCTGAGACATATTATTAATCTAGGACAAGTTCAGAAGGCAATCAGGACTATGCCCACAAAACACTGCCAGCTCCCACTAAAAATACAGAGGAAGGAGCAGTCCCTTCACAAATAAACCCCAGGGACCAAGTTCTTAAAACCTGGAAAGTTGGATCCCTGAAGACCAACTATTGCCAAAATGGAAGGTCCCCTATAAAGTAATTTTAACCACCCCCACTGCTGTCAAACTCAAGGGATATCTTGTTGGGTACATTTGTCCACACTAAAGCTTTTACCTCCAGAAGCCCCAGAGGTCACAACAGAAGAACAATACACCTGTGAGCCAGTGGAAGATCTGAGATATCTATTCAAAAGACAGGCACCATCAACAAAAAAGTAAAATGATGTAGTGGGTTGGCTCCTATTTGAAGCCTTAATGGGACTTGGGACCTCTCTTGTTTCCTTGGTTGATGTGGTTCTTGACAACTGTCTGGCTGTTGATTATCTTCCGGCAGAACAAGGTAGAGTTTGTGCGACAAGCAATACTTCCTGCTGCACTTGGATCATTGCAACAGGACATGTAAAATTAATATTAAGGAAACATACACTCAGGCAGAGTGGCTTCATAATTTTGGCAGAGGTGATGTTGCCTCCCTTGTCTGGTCAACAGTTAAGGAAGCCCAAAGTTAACCTTGTTCCTTCCCTTTCCAGGGCCTTTAGTGGCTACTGTTCTTCTCATTTGTAGCCCTTGTTTGTTTACATGTTTTTTAAAATTTTATTTATTTTGGGTTGGGTCTTTGCTGCTGCACGCGGGCTTTCTCTAGTTGCAGTGAGCAGTGGCTACTCTTCGTCGCAGTGCACATGCTTCTCATTGTGGTGGCTTCTCTTGTTGCAGAGCATGGCCTGTAGGGCCCTGGGCTTCAGTAGTTGTGGTGTGGGGGCTCAGTAGTTGTGGCTCGTAGGCTCTAGAACGCAGGCTCAGTAGTTGTGGCGCATGGGCTTAGTTGCTCCACAGCATGTGGGGTCTTCCCGGACCAGGGCTCGAACCCATGTCCCCTGCATTGGCAGGCGGATTCTTAACCACTGAACCACCAAAGAAGTCCCTGCCCTTGTTGTTTAACCTTTTGGTTAAGTTTGTGTATTTAGGCTCCAACAGTTTGAAGTAAGGCTTATGATGACTCAAGGAATTCAGCCCATTCCAGCAGAAAGTGGCCCAGGTCCCTATAGGTCCTTGGAACAGTCGGAGAGGGACTTCTACACCTCTAGGGTAGGCTAGGGTCTGCAACCCCTGTCCAGCAGGAAGAAGTTTCAGAAGAAGAGAGCTTCGGCCCATTATCCCTTAAGAATAGGGCATGTAGTCTCTCAGGGGGGAATTAGACAGGCTGCGACCTGGGACCCTTTGCTGCTGTGCTGCAATGCTTGCACCTGGATACACCTCTCCTCAAGCAACAAAATACAAGGAAACTATATGGGACTAAAAATTACTGCATGCATGTGCAGTTAGGGCAAATTCTAGACAAAAGATACAAAGAGACCAAAAAACCCAATTGCCACTTTTGAAGAGCCTGGAGCAAAAGCAGGGTGTCGGGAGCAACAGCAGGGTACTGCACATGCCCCCTGCACACACCACCACCAAGGGGTGGGCACACCACCTGAGCCACCCCTCCGGCACGACCTCTGGTCACACCCCTACCTTCACTCCTTATAAGGAGCCAGCTCACGCCCCCTCAGGGAGGGAGCAAGCAAGGAAATCTGTTGTTTGTTCTCTCTCCTCCCTGCTGCAGCAGGGGGCCCAGTAAAGCCTTGACTGAATTTCTTGTCTGGCCTCTGATCAGTTTCCATTGATTAGGGAGCCCAAGAACCAGTAACAACTCCAGCTGCATAACATTGGCAAGGAGACCCAGGTGCCACTTCTATATGGTGGGCAGGTCCAGCCAACACCTTACGCCACAGGGGTTGCCTAGAATACATGGATAAGCTAAAGTTCTGCCCAAAATAATATTACAGAAGTACTGACACCAAAGAGGTGATAGGCCCTTGGGATAAACATCTGCCAAACACAGGCTGCAACTAGAAATATACCATATAACTGAGCACAACCTTATGAGGCCTTCTGGGTGTGGACTGCCCCCACCTGCCTCTTGTTTGTAGAAAAGCTGTAGTCTTCCAGGCCTCCCTTGAGAAACAAAAACCTGTCTCAAGATTTAATGACTGGAAGAATGTGACCATGTAGTAACAAAAGATAGCAGTTGGGTCAGGAGAACTGGTAACAATTTAAACAATAGATCATCCACATAGCAGAGTCACAGAAACTTTAGTTCCTCCATGAAGGACATGGATAACAGTGTCTGATGCACAGTCCTTAGTTGTTTTGCAGATACTAAAACCTGCACCAGAAGGAAGAAGCTAACTGCATCATGACCATGAGCATGTAGCCCCCAGACCAGCTGGAGCCTGAGGACTGATGACGTCAACCTCCGTGACACCACACTTTTACCTCACCATCAGACAGTCAGAAAATTGTGCATGAGCTGATCACAGACCCTGCAGCTCTCTCCCTCACTCTATCTTTAAAAACCCTCCCCTGAAACTCATCAGGGAGTTTGGGTCTTTTGAGCATGAGACACCCACACTCCTTCCTTGGCTCCTGCAATAAACCCTGCACTTTCCTTCACCACAAACTGATGTCAGTAGATTGGCATTGCTGTGCACTGGTGAGCTGACCCAAGTTTGGTTTGGTAACAACCAGAATGCCCAGACCTAGAAAGTGTGGCTAAGTGGCCTGTCCCTCAGATTGCCCTAAGGTGAGCCCCTACCTGAGCTGCATATGGCCCCCAGAGTTTAGCCAATCAGCAGTGTTCATTTTGAATATTCTGACACCCAGAAAATTTAGGAAAGGAGAGATGCAGCTACTACCAGCAGACAGAGAACCAAGGCTAAAGCTCACCAACAAGTGGAAGTTTTGTCCCAAGCCATTTTCTCAGTGGTATGGAACCCATCATAATCCAAGAGCACATCCTCCTACAAAGCTGTCCATATATCAGCCATAATGGCCTAGACATGCTGTCTGTAATGCCAATTGTTTGATAAGTTTTAAAGATTATTTTAATCGTGGTACACAACACAATGACACTGGGATAGATAAAAGACAGAACTTTTTAATAACTTGCAGTCCCAAACAAGAGAAGGCTGCCAGGCAGGGTTAAATGAGAGGTTGCACCTGGGACAGGGTAACAGCAAGTTGAAGCTCTAGGGGGCAGCTTGTACATGGCAAGTGGGCTGTCCTTAGCTAGGTGTTGTGGGCTCCCTGTGGATTGGCTAATTTAAATAAGTTATCAGACATAAAGGCATAAGAGTGTCCCTAGTTGTCTGATACCTGACCCTGGGGCAATTTTAGCTGCTGCATAGTGCTTTGAGTGTGAGATACAAAGGGAAGTGATTGATGTGTGGACATAATAAGCTGTTCAGGAAGGGGAACTACCAGCCTCCAGCCAGGACCTCAAATTTTAGTCGAAAGCATTTAAAAAAATGATATGAAAGCAACATTCTGTTGTAGCCAACTTGAAGATATAGGAGGAACTTTCACTCAAAATTTTGTTTGGATGTCCAGACTGATAATGACACACACATTCAAAGAGGGTACAAACATGTTTATTACTCACATAATGGAGGCTTTCTGGGGAGGGCAGAGCAGCTCCCAGGCAGGTCCAACACAGCTTGAAGAAAAAGGGAAGGAGACTGGCTTGGGGTTTGTATGATGGTTAGGGGTGGGGCTGAGATGAGGATTCCCATGCATGGATTGAACTTTCCACCTGCTCCAAAGTAAGGAGCACCTAGGCTTTCTTACCATCTTGCCCAGTTGTGAGGCAGAAATAGAAGAAGGAGAAGTTGGATTAAAAGCTGTCAAAAGCCAAATACCAAAAAAACAAAAAATAGTGTTTTATATACACATAGCTTGAACCACAGAATTTGGCTAGAGTATGTTGTAGTATAAACATCTACCTTTAGTCCAAAATAAAATAATTATCTCTCTTTTAAGGTATTTCAGACCTATAGCAACTACAACTAAGTATCATAGCCTTCTGCCAATTTTTCACCTGTTTCCTCCACCCCCCCAAAATAGTTGAGAGATTGAGAAGACATAGGGATTGTACAACGGGAAGCAGGGCTTTCAGGAGGATACGTTTTTAAAGGCTTAATGCACTTTTGAAATTGCATTTGTCATTACACTTAGGCAAACTTAATGTTGTCCAGAATAAATATTATATTTTTACAGCTTTGATTATTACTGTTTTGTCCTTGTCAAGAGTTTAGCTTGTAAAAAATTAATAAACAGACACCTGCATTAAATAGAGCCAGGATACCAGCAGGGGGCGCTCTCACACCCTCCAACAGTAGCAGAGCCCTACAGGAGGAAGAAAGATCCTCTTCCTTCCTGGCGAGGACCCAGCCAATAAGAAGCTATGGCCTCTTTGTTTACAACAGTTCCTCCCAACATCCTTTTCCCCTCATAAAGGAGTTCTACTTCCCTTGCTATGCAGGAGATTTCAGGTGGCTCCCCAAGTCTGCAGACCTCAAATTGCAATTCTCTGCTGATCCTGAATAATCCCATCTTTGCTGGAGAAATATCTGCAGTCTATTCATCTTAGGTCAACACACTTCACAGTATTGCTGCCTTGAATCCATTTTGTTTGGCAAACTGACCTGCAGGGACCTTAGCTGACATTAGCCCCTCATGCAAGCACATGCCCTAGACAGCAGCCCACAGAGTCACAAGTGAATAAGTTCCTAATATGACTCCCCCAACAGCCCTTCTGATCAACAACCCCCATGGCCTCCCAGGGCCTTCCCTTTTCGTTCCCCTTAGATAAGACCCCAAAGAAATTCACCAGACCTCGCTCTTCTGGCTTGAATTGACCAATCCAGCCTTGGCCCAGGAACCCCAAAGCACTACACCCATGACCCTAATAAAGGCATGTGCTCCAGGTCCTGTCTCTCTCTCTCTACATTCACTTTGATGTCCCCAGTGGGCCATCCAGGTGTACTGTGTCCTTCCTCCAGAGCCTCTGAGTAATTACTTCACTATTTCAATTTCTCTTGTGGTCTGTTGTTGAACTGCAACTCACCAGCCATCTGGCACCCTGCCCCACTTAACAATTGTTAATTTAACAAAGTCATAACAACAGGCATCATGAGCAGGAACGTGGAGTTGCCCCTTAGCTCTCGTGGGTAATTCTCCCTGGGGGAGGCCCACCACTTGCTGGCATTTGTGCTGCAGTGTACCATCTACAAAGATACTTCCTAATCTACCTATAGTGCTAACTCTGAAGGGGACGACCAGAGTTTTCACAAACCTCAGAGCAATGCGCATCAGAGCTGATTTGAGTTTCTGTGGACATGTCTTCTACCCATCAGTGCCCCACAGATGGTGAATTCCCCAGGAGGGTGTTAGATTTCAGGTATAACTGTTAGGAAAACTGGTTAAGATTTTCATTAGTTAAAGGCTGGGACATACAGGTGACAACCCCTGCCCAAGCGTGCACTACCAGATAAAGGAGGGGACTCCCTTAGAAAACGGAGACTCCCTTCCTCTGTATTTTCAGGACTCCAGTACTAACGAGTACAATTGGGGCACCCTGGCTCAGGAAAGCACGGAGCCTCAGGAAGGCAGGTGCACTCAAGGCCTTTGGTCCCTCTGTTGCTACAAACATTGCTGCTGTTGCACCTCCTCCCCCAACCCTGTGGGATATTGTGGGCCACGGCAACACATGGTGACAAAAGATATAATGGTCCTACATAAACAGCCTGAACACCTAGTGCCTTCCCTGCCTAAAACACCCAGGAAGTTAGCAAGCTCCTCATTAACTATAAAATGCCCATAGAATCAGGCTGGACATAGTTCAGTGCCCTGGTGAACTAGTATGCCAAAGCATTGTTTCTACACCCTCAGAGTGTAGGGTCCAGTCCCAATGATCCTGCCACCATCATACATGAGGGCATGAGGGCCAACCCTATCCCTGTGAGGCTGATTGTGACACCCTGGAGAGGAAAGCAGATACCTATGAATCCAGCTTCTGAGGACATCCATCTTTCCAGTAATAACCCATAAGGTCAAAGCAGTGGGGGATTTGAAACTGAAAATGGAAATTTCATGCATCTCGGGATTCAAAATATTTTTAAACATTTTGTACATCAGGAGGAATAAAAAGGGACCAACTGACTGTTAAGAGTATTTAATATTTCTGTGACCTACTACTTACCATTACAGAAATAAGACAACTAGCTGGTATTACCAAAGACCTGAAAATGCATAACCTTTTAAAAGAACCCTAGGATCTAGCAGCCAAAACCTGCAGAGAAAGGCCTGGCTCCTACCCAACCTGAGATGGAGAAGTAAAGACCACGTGCTCCAAAGCAAGGACACTCTGCCTTGGTCAGTATCCAGATTGCTCACCTTAAATGAAGCCCTGCAACCTCAAATGCAAATATTCTCCATTGATGTGGCTATTGATTTTAATGTGTGTAACGTGGATAATAGGATTGCTAATAGACTCCACAGGTCTAACCCTGCCCCAGCAGGAAAAGAAATCAGCCATGATTAGTACTGTACTGCAGAATGGCTGAGTGTCAGGTGCTGGTCCTGTTACAAAAGCTTTGCTCAACGTGTCAATAGGCATGAATTCTGATCTAGAGCTCACCTCTCTCTACATTAAATGGTGCCAATGGAAGTGACGCTTAAGCTGGTCACTCCCTTTTTATACCATGCCTGAAATTATATCCCAAGCAGAATGGCCCTCCCAATGCAGTCAAATCAGATGCATCTGGATGGCAGACTTGTGCTTTAATGATCTTACAGTAGATCTAATGGGATGATCCCTGAGTGTAAAGCTGCCTACAATTAGCCTATCAATGTGCCCAGATCTACATGCATTGTGGCTGGAGTCCTCACAAAGCTTGAACATGGACATCATGTAGTCCTTTCAAGGTGCATCCTAATGATCTGATGAAGATCATGGAGATCTGCCTAACTAGCAGTAGATCCCATATTGTAATTCCATCCTGAGCCAGGCGCTATCACATATACTCAGATTTACCACCAGCCAGCCTATCCTATCCTTCCCTGCTCTGACCTCTCCCACCACCGAACAGATCAACTACTCAAATGACATCACTTCAGGCTGATGGGGCCCAGGGTAGGCCACCCCAATATATGCCTCAATGCCATATTGATTATTTTGAATTAAAGTTACTTAAGAAACAGCCAATGCAAGAGGGACAATCTGACCCTCCTTTATGTCACCCTGAAATCAGGAAATAAATCTCTCACGTGAAAGGTGCTCTCCTTGCAAATGAAGGTGAAAGGACAGACACCCTTAGAGACAGAGATGAGGAATTCAGGACAAGAGGCCTATATAAACAAACCTTGTTACTTCTTTAATTTACTACTCCAAGCCCAAACTTTGTTTAGATATCTTACTAGTTGAGCACTCTAAACCTAAGTTTCTTTGTCCTGTCAATTCCTAACAGATTTATTGTTTTTTTTGTCTAAAAAGTATAAAAGCTGCCTGCTTTGGCCACTTCTTAGGTTTCCATTTCTATGGGACCTCCATGTGCATGAATTTAAATTTGTTTCTTTTTGTCCTGTTAATCTGTCTTGTGTCAATTTGATTAGTCCAGCCACAAGAACTCAAGTGGGAAAGAGGGGGGAATTTTCTGCCTCCCTAGTGGTTGATGCATAAGCCAGGGGGCTGGCTGTACCTGCTTCCCACTCTGAGGCTGCTGCAGCTGAGAGATCCTGGGACATGTGACAAAGGCCAGCAGAAGGTAAGATTTCTTACATGTCAGCCTCCTGATCTCTGACCCCAAGGCCTCTTTCAAAGGGAAGTGGTGAGATTGCCCTTTTTTCTCTCTCTCTCACTCAGTTTAGATTAGCAGCAGAAAATACTTGTGGAACTAAGTTCCTTGGACTTAGTAACACTTGTGGATTCTTCTCTCAAAGATGGTCACTGTTGTGTGCGTGTGTGTGTGTGTGTGTCTGTTTGCCTGTCTATTGTGTTTTTTGTCATAAGGAGGAAGAAATAGGTCAGAATGCAGGCAGAGTCCCTATCAGCCTGCTCTCTGAGCCAGCCTCACAGGCTGGTGAGTTAACCGTTCTCACCAGACCAGTGTTTCTTCAATCAAACTAGACTGTGGGTCCTCTGTGTAAAACGGGATGAGGTTTTTGTCTTCCATATTTTTCTGTGTCCCTAGAGCTTGGCCTTGTGTCCAGTGAGAATATTCTCTGTGGTCTCTGACATCTGGAAGGTGCATCTGGTGGCCAGTTGAATAGACTGGGATTCTGAGACACAAAGTCACAAGTAGCACTCTCTTTGTCTGGCTGTACCAGCTCCCAGGGGAGTTTGTCCTAAGGGGTCCCAGTCCACAAGGGGCCTTTTTCATATCAACTTCTGTTGCTTGTTAATGCTGGAAAAATTCCATTCCAGTAGCATCTGCCCAGTGCATTGATTAGCATATTTACAGCAGGAGGTGCCCCACATTTTTTGTGGGACACTGGAGACACCATTTTCACTATACCATTCTTACTGCCAGTAGCAAGGAAGAGCTTTTACCTTCTTAGACTATATCTGGGAGTAAAATTTCTTGATCTT
Source organism: Mesoplodon bidens (assembly GCF_964165515.1). NCBI lineage: Eukaryota > Metazoa > Chordata > Mammalia > Artiodactyla > Ziphiidae > Mesoplodon > Mesoplodon bidens. The sequence goes on from NC_138178.1 coordinate 68,222,215, forward strand.
GTGAGGGCTATATACTGTCTTGTGAGATGCCTCTTACATCTTTGGTTAAACCAAAAAATACTTATTGGTTTGAGTCACCTTTTTAAGTTAATATAAGATCCTACTTATCAATGGCCAGACAATAGATACTTAAAATTGGCTGTATTTAAAAGGGAAAAAAATTGACAGCTCTCATCATAAGCAGCTGTCATACTGGTACCTATGGGAGGATCAAATTGAAAATAAAACAATTATAATGACCAGCCTTAAGGAACTCCCTATGAAGATGAAAGAATAGAAATTAGTCTTAAAGCAAAATCCAACAAAAAATTCTCCTTTTTAAAAATTGATCTTTCTTCTCAGCAATTCCCCAGGTCCTCTTACAAATAATCAGGAAATAAATCAGCTGAAGTACAATATTTAAGGGCTTAAAGGAACAACTCTCTTTGTCTTGCAAGTTCCTACAAAACCACAAGTACAACTCTAGAAACAAGTCAAGGCCCACCTATCTTTACCATCCTAAGACCTCACCTATTCCTCTCAAAATTGCTTGTAGATAGTATAAAATATCAGGATATTGGAGCAAAGTTGCCCTGTGCTTCAAAACTATTTTACTAATGATTATCCTAAGACTTATAAGAGACAAATATACTCCAAAACTCCTAGGAGAAAACTTACATTTTTATTTATTGTCCTTTAAGATATAAATCTTATCATGTCTCAGAGAGGACCCAGGTGGCAGACTAGGAGGATATGGAATTCACCTCCCCCCACAAACACATCAACATTCATCTACCTATGGAACAACTCTCACAGAAAACCAATGTGAAACTGGCAGAAGGTCTCATACAAACAAAGGTGCAAGAAAGATCCCCACGTAACCAGGTAGGATGGGGAAAAAAAATGCAGCAGGATGGGTCCGGTGCCCCTGGGAGGGATCTGTGAAGGAGGGAAGGTCCACGGGTGCAGATCTTCACCGTGAGGAGCCCACTTGCCTGCTGGGAGATTCACTGGGACAGATAGAGGGGCTGGAGGGGCCTGGACTCTGCTGTCACAGAGGGCACATGTGCAGGCTTGCTAGCAATCAGGGCGGAAGGAGACCTATGCTGATGGCTGCCACCTCACCACACTTCCCAGCCCCAAACCCACACCCAGTGGGGCTGCTAGTATGAGCAGCAGCTAGGAGCTGAATCTTGAGCAGATAGGCCCTGGAGAAGACTTGATCTAGCTCCACAGAGACAGCCCGGAGGGCCTTGGGTGTGGTCTTGACTGAAACTTAGAGCCCACTGTCAGTATGTGCATAGTGGGAGTGGGTCCAGCAGGGGTGGACTTTGTTGGTGTGCACAGCAGGTGGCACCACAGAAATGCATGCCTTGGGAAGACAGCCCCTGGGGAGGAGTATGCAGTGGTTCATTTCTCAGTGGGAGCTCTCCCATTCCACCCAACCCACACCACAGCTTGAAGCTAGACCTAGGGTGGACAGGTCCTGGGAAAGTCCTGCCACCTAGGCAGCCCAGGTCCCAGGCTGTATCAGCACAGCCACCTCAATTTCTGCAGCCACAGTACCACAGCCCCAAGCACCAGCCTAGCACCAGGTCTGGGACAAACACAACAGAGAAAGGGACATGATCTTGGCCTTTTTCTAGGCAGAACCATGGATGACTGCACAGGTGGCACATATGTCCTCTTGACCACTTGGTCCTCACTTGCTTCAGCAATCACCTCCTCGGGGACAGAGCACACACTTAAGGGCAATGGAGCCTTATCGAACCTGACCCTCAGGGCATCTACTCTAACAACTGGGGAACAGAACCTCCCCCCAACAGGGCTGTGACAGCCATGGAGCAAAGAGCAGGCCCTGCTAAATATCCAGTGCAGGCTCCAGGAAGCACAACACTAACCCCTTATCAAGGGGATAATGGACAGAACACTGAGAAAAGATGTGGCTGGCATCCATACCAAAAACAGCTCTCACACCAAAAATACTGGATGCACACAGTCTGCACAGGGATGCTCCCACATAAAAACACCTCTTCAAGACCACAGTAGAAAACTGTTTCTCCTAAATTCATAGAGACAGAAAAAGTTAAGTAAAATGAAAAAGCAAAGGAAGGGCTCCCAATTAAAAGAGCAAGAGAAATCCCCTGAAAGAACAAATAATGAAATAGACGTCACCAGTATACTAGACACTACATTGAAAAAGGAAGTAATAAAAATGCTAAAGGAATGAAAAAAGATTATCAACAGAAATACAGATCCTTGTAACAAGGAACTAGAAACTATAAAATGGAACCAATCAAAATTAGACAACTTAATTGCCAAGATATAAAACCAACCTAGAAGCAATGAATAGCAGACCGAAGAATGCAAAAGAATGAATAAGTGATCTGGAAGCTAGAATAATGGAAATCACCCTATCAGAACAGCAGACAGAAAGAAAAATTTTTTAAAAATGAAAGCTGCATAAGAGATCTATGGGATAATATAAAGCATGCCAACCTACATACAATAGGGGTTCCAGAAAGAGAGAGAGAAAGAGATAAAAATGTATTTAAAGAAGTTATGTGGGACTTCCCTGGTGGTGCAGTAGTTAAGAATCTGCCTGCCAGTGCAGGGGACATGGGCTCAAGCCCTGGTCCAGGAAGATCCCACATGCCACGGAGCAACTAAGACCATGCATCACAATTACTGAGCCTGTGCTCTAGAGCCCACGAGCCACAACTACTAAGCCTGCATGCCACAACTACTGAAGCCCATGTACCTAGAGCCCGAGCTCCACAACAAGAGAAGCCACCACAATGAGATGTCTGTGCACCACAATGAAGAGCAGCCCCCACTCACCACAACTAGAGAGAAAGCCTGTGCACAGCAATGAAGACCCAACACAGCCATAAATAAATAAATAAATAAATAAATAAATAAATAAATAAATAAATAAATAAATAAATGTATTACCAAAAAAAAAAAGAAATTATGGCTGAAAATTTCCCTAAACCTAAAGAAAAAAACAGATATTTAGGTACAGGAAGCACAGAGGGTCCCAAACTAGATGAACCCAAACAGACCCATACCAAGACATCATAATTAAAATGGCACAAGTTAAAGATAAAGAGAGGATTCTAAAGGCAGCAAGATAAAAACAAAGAGTCATTTACAAGGGAACCCCCATAAAGCTGATTTTTCTGCAAGTATTTTGCAGAACAGAAAGAAGTGCCATGATATATTCAAAGTCCTGAAAAGGAAATACCTGCAACCTAGGATACTCTACCCAGCAAGGTTGTCATTTAAAATAGAAAAACAGATAAAGAATTTCCCAGACAAGCACAAAGAGTATAGAAATACTAAACCTAAACTAAAGGAAATACTGAAAGGTCTTCTCTAAACAGAAAAATAGCAAGAATCAATAGGAAAGGAAATTTCACAATAGAAAAGACAAATATATAAAAGGATTGAAGAACACTTAAAAAGCCAGTGCATAAGTTAAAAAAGATCAAAGAAATTTTGTAAAAGTGATTATAACTGCAATTCACAGCGAAAGAATAAACATGAAGATGTAAAACAGGACATCAAAATTGAAAAAAATGTGTGGGAGGGGACTAAAAAATCTTTTAGAATGTGTTTGAACTTACATGACTATCAGTCTAAAGCAAGTATATATAGTTCTGGCTTAACATACTTGAAAAGAAGGGTAACCACAAATCAAAAATATACAATAGATTCACAAAAAACAAACAAACAAAAAAGGAACTAAATCATAATACAACAGAAAACCATAAAATGACAAGAGGAAAAAAAGGAACAAAGAAGTACAAAATCAACTGGAAAACAAGGTTTAAAATGGCAATAAGTACCTACCTATCAATTACCTTAAATGTCAGTGAACTAAACGCTGTTATAAGACATAGAGTGGCAGATTGGATAAAAACCAATGCACTGCCTACAAGATCTCACTTCGGGGTGAAAGGCACAAACAAATTGACAGTGAGGGGATGGAAAAATATATTTCATGCAAATGAAATGACAAGAAAGCAGGGGAAGCAATACTCACATCAGACAAAATAGACTTTAAAACAAAGTGCATAAAGAAAGACACTGAAGGACATTATATAATGAGCAAGGGATGAATAAAAGGGGATATTACACTTGTTAACATACATGCACCCAATATATAAAACAAATACTAACAGACATAAACAGAGAAACTGACAGGAATACAACAATAGTAGATTTTTTTTTTTTTTTTTTTTTTGCGGTTCGCGGGCCTCTCACTGTTGTGGCCCCTCCCGTTGCGGAGCACAGGTTCCGGATGCGCAGGCTCAGCGGCCACGGCTCACGGGCCCAGCCGCTCCGCAGCATGTGGGATCTTCCCAGACTGGGGCACAAACCCACGTCCCCTGCATCGGCAGGTGGACTCTCAACCACTGTGCCACCCGGGAAGCCCCAACAATAGTAGATTTTAACATCCCACTGATATTGGACAGATCTTCCACACAGAAAATCAATAAGACTACAGAGATCCTAAATGACACAATTGATAGTTGGACTTAATTGATATCTATAGGACACTATTGCAGAAAAAACAAAAAACAAACAAAAAAGCAGAATACACATTCTTTTGAAGTACACATGCAACATTCTCTAGGATTGACCACATACTAGGTCACAAAACAAGCCTCAACAAATCTGAGAGGATAGAAATTATTTCAAGTGTCTTTTTTGGCCACAATGGTATGAAACTAGAAATTAATCACAAAAAGAAAACTTGGAGAAAATACGAACACATGGAGATGAAAAAACATGCTACTAAAAATAAGTGGATCAATGATGAAATCAAAGAGGAAATTGGAAAGTACCTTGAGACAAATAACAATGAAAACACAACCTTGCAAAATCTATGCGATGCAGTTCTAAGAGGTAAGTTCATTGTGATACAGGCCTTCCTCAAGAAACAAGAAAAATCTCAAATAAACAATCTCAACTACTATCCTAAAGAATTAGAAAAAGAACAAATAAAATCCAAAGTCAGCAGAAAGAAATAAAGATCACAGAGGAAATAAATAGATATTTAAAAAACAATAGAAAAGATCAATGAAACCAAGAGCTGTTTTTTTGAACAGATAAACAAAATTGACAGACCTCTAGCCAGGCTCACCAAGAAGAAAAGAGAGAGGACCCAAATAAACAAAACAAGAAAGAAAGAGGAGAAGTAACAACTGATACCACAGAAATGCAAACAATTGTAAGAGAATACTAAGAACAGTTATATGACAACAAATTGGGCAACTTAGAAGAAATGGACAAATTTCTAGAAACTTACAGCCTTCCACAGTTGAGTCAAGAGAAAACAGATAACTTGAACAGACTTGTCACTAGAAGTGAAATAAAATCTGTAATGAAAAAACAACAACAACGACCAGAGGGCAGATGGCAGAAAGCAAGAACTACAATCCTGCAGCCTGCAGAATGAAAGCCACAGTCACAGAAAGAGAGACAAAATGAAAAGGCAGAGGACAATGTCCCAGATGAATGAAAAAGATAAAACCCCAGAAAAACAATTAAATGAAGTGGAGATTGGCAATCTTCCAGAAAAATAATTCAGAATAATGATAGTGAAGATGATTGAGGACCTCAGGAAAAGAATGGAGGCATAGAGACCTTCAAAATAGTGAAGGAGTAAGATGTGGAGATCACCGTCCTCCCCACATATACATCAAAAATACATCTACATGTGGAACAACTCCTACAGAACACCTGCTCAATGCTGACAGAAGACCTCAGACTCCCTAAAAGGCAGGAAACTCCCCATGTACTTGGGTAGGGCAAAAGAAAAAAGAGACAAAGGAATAGGGATGGGGACTTCACCTCTGGGAAGGAGCTGTGAAGGACGAAAAGTATTCACACACGAGGGAGTCCCTTCACTGGTGGGGATGGGGGATGGGGGGGAAGCTATGGAGCCATGGAGGAGAGCACAGCAACAGGGGTGCAGAGGACAAAGTGGGGAGATTCCCGCACAGAGGATAGGTGCTGACCAGCACTCACCAACCTGAGAGGCTTGTCTGCTCACTCACTGGGGCAGGTGGAGGCTGGGAGCTGAGGCTTGGGCTTCAGAGGTGAGACCGCAGGGAGAGGACTGGGGTTGGCTGTGTGAAGACAGCCTGAAGGGGGCTAGTGCACCACAGCTAGCCAGGAGGGAGTCTGGAAAAAAGACTGGACCTGCCGGAGAGGCAAGAGACCATTGTTTTGGGGTGCGCGAGGAGAGGTGATTCCCACTCCATGTACCCACAGAAGGCAGAGCACCAACTAAGTGAGCTCCAGAGATGGGCACGAGCCAAGGATATCAGCTCGGACACCAGAGACGGGCATGAACTGCTAATGCTGCCGCTGCTGATACCAAGAATCCTGTTTGCAAGCACAGGTCACTACCAACACCCCCCCACCCTGTGCAGCATGCCACTGCCAGGGTCCCATGATCCAGGGACAACTTCCCAGGGAGAACACACAGCATGCCTCAGGCTGTTGTAATGTCATGCTGGCCTCTGCCACAACAGGCTTGCCCTACATGCCGATTATGATTAACATACCCCTCCCTCTCCCTGTCCTGAGTGAGAAAGAGAGACCTAATCAGCTGTTGCTTTAACCCCCTCCTGTCTGGGTGGGGAACAGAGGCCTGAGGGTGGCCTACATGCAGAGGCAGGGCCAAACCAAAGCTGAATCACAGGAGCTATGCGAACAAAGAAGAGAAAAGGAAATTTATCCATGCAGCCTCAAGAGCAGCAGATAAAATCCCCACAACCAACTTAGTAAACAGAGCATCTGTGTAATAGAATAGAAAACGAATGTTCCCAAAATCGAGGCGGTGGACTTTAGAGTCAACTGTAGACTTGGGGTTTGCTTTCTGGCTCTGATTTGGTTTTGGTTTTATGTTTATCTTAGTTTAGTTTTTAGTGCTTGTTATCATTGGTGGATTTGTTTATTGCTTTGGTTGCTCTCTTCCTTCTTTTTAATTTATTTTTATTTTAAAAATTTTATTATTCTAAATTTTTTTCCTTTTTTTCTCTTTTTGTGAGTGTGTATGTGTATGTTTCTTTTATGATTTTGTCAGTTTAAGTTTGCTTTTACCATTTGTCCTATGGTTCAGTCTGTTGTATGTGTGGTTGTTTGTTTGTTTTTTTCTCTTTTTATGAGTGTGTGTGTGTATGTTTCTTTGTATCATTTTTTCTGTTTAGTTTTGCTTTTACCATTTGGGTCTGGGGTTCTATCGATTCGTTGTTCTATTATATTTTTTCTTCCTTTTTTTCCAAGCCAAGTGGCTGGCAGTGTCTTGGTGATCCAGCCAGGTGAGTGGCCTCAGCCTCCAAGGTGGGAGAGCTGAGTACAGGACATCGGACCACAAGAGACCTCTCAGCCCCATGAAATATCAATCAGCAAGAGCTCTCTCAGATATCTATGTCTCAACACGAAGACCCAGCTCCACCCAACAGCCAACAAGCTCCAGTGCTGGCAGCTGCATGCCAAACAACTAGCAAGATATGAACACAGCCCCGCCCATTAGCAGGAGGTTGCCTAAAGTCATACAAAGTTGACAGACACTCCAAAACACACCACTGGACACGGCCCAGCCCACTAGAAGGACAAGATCCAGACCCACCCACCAGAACACAGGCACCAGTCCCCTCCACCAGGAAGCCTACACAAGCCACTGAACCAATTTCAGCCACTGGGGGCAGACACCAAAATTAGCGGGAACTACGAACCTGCAGCCTATGAAAAAGAGACCACAAACACAGTAAGTTAAACAAAATGAGAAGACAGAGAAATATGCAGCAGATGAAGGAGCAAGGTAAAAACCCACCAGACCAAACAAATGAAGAGGAAATAGGCAGTCAGTCTGAAAAAGAATTCAGAGTAATGATACTAAAGATGATCCAAAATCTTGGAAATAGAATGGAGAAAATACATGAAACATTTAACAAGGACCTAGAAGAACTAAAGACCAAACAAACAATGATGAACAACACAATAAATGAAACTAAAAATACTCTAGAAGGAATCAATAGCCTAATAACTGAGGCAGAAGAAGAGATAAGTGACCTGGAAGATAAAAGAGTGGAAATAACTGCCACAGAGCAGAATAAAGAAAAATGAATGAAAAGAATTGAGGACAGTCTCAGTGACCACTGTGGCAACATTAAATGCACAAACATTAGAATTATAGTGGTCCCAGAAGAAGAGAAAAAGAAAGGGTCTGAGAAAATATTTAAAGAGATTAACATTGAAAACATCCCTAATATGGGAAAGGAAATGGTCAATCAAGTCCAGAAAGTGCAGTGAGTCCCATACAGGATAAATCTGAGGAGAAACACGCCAAGACACATATTAGTCAAACTATCAAAAATTAAATACAAAGAAAAAATATTAAAAGCAGCAAGGGAATTCCCATAAGTTTAACAGCTGATCTTTCAGCATAAGCTCTGCAAGCCAGAAGGGAGTGGCAGGTCATATTTAAAGTGATGAAAGGGAAAAACCTCCAACCAAGATTACTCTACTCTGCATGGATCTCATTCAGATTCGATGGAGAAATTAAAACCTTTACAGACAAGCAAAAGCTAAGAGAATTCAGCACCACCAAACCAGTTTTACAACAAATGCTAAAGGAACTTCTCTGGGGAGGAAACACAAGAGAAGGAAAAGACCTACAATAAGAACCCAAACACTTAAGAAAATGGTAATAGGAACAAACATATCGATAATTACCTTACATGTAAATGGATTAAATACTCCAACCAAAAGGCACAGACTGGTTGAATGGATACTAAAACAAGACTCGTATATATGCTGTCTACAAGAGACCCACTTCAGACCTAGAGACACATACATACTGAAAGTGAGGGATGGAAAAAGATATTCCATGCAAATGGAAATCAAAAGAAAGCTGGTATAGCAATTCTCATATTAGACAAAGTACACTTTAAAATAAAGACTATTAAAAAAGACAAAGAAGGACACTACATAACAATCAAGGGATCAATATAAAAAGAAGATATAACAATTGTAAATATTTATGCACCCAACATAGGAGCACCTCAATACGTAAGGCAAATGCTAACAGCCATAAAACGGGAAATTGATAGTAACACAATCATATTAGGGGACTTTAACAACCCACTTTCACCAATGGACAGATCAACCAAAATGAAAATAAATAAGGAAAAACAAGCTTTAAATGACACATTAGATCAGATGGGCTTAACTGATATTTATAGGATATTCCATCCAAAAACAACAGAATACATTCTCTTCTCAAGTGCTCATGGAACATTCTCTAGGATACATCATATCTTGGGTCACAAATCAAGACTTAGTAAATTTAAGAAAATTGAAATCATTTCAAATATCATTTCTGACCACACTACTATGAAAAAAGATATCAATTACAGGAAAGAAACTGTAAAAAATATTTAAAAAACATGGAGGCTAAACACTATGCCAGTAAATAACTGAGAGATCACTGAAGAAATCAAAGAGGAAATAAAAAAATACCTAGAAACAAATAATGGTGAAAACACGATGACCCAAAACCTATGGGATGCAGGAAAAGCAGTTTTAAGAGGGAACTTTATAGCGATACAATCCTACATCAAGAAACAAGAAAAATCTCATACAAACAAACAAACCTTACACCTAAACCAATTAGAGAAAGAAGGACAAAAAAAACCCAAATTAGCAGAAGGAAAGAAATCATAAAGATCAGATGAGAAATAAATAAAAAAGGAATGAAGTAAACAAAGGCAAAAATCAATACAAGTAAAAGCTGGTTCTTTGAGAAGATAAACAAAATTGATAAACCATTAGCCAGACTCACCAAGGAAAAAAGGGAGAAGACTCAAATCAACAGAATTAGAAATGAAAAATGAGAACTTACAATGGGCACCACAGAAATACAAAGGATCATAAGAGACTATTACAAGCAACTATACGTTAATAAGATGGACAAACTGAAAGAAATGGACAAATTCTTAGAAAAGTACAACCTTCCAAACTGAACCAGGAAGAAATAGAAAATATGAACAGACCAATCACAAGCACTGAAATTGAAACTGTGTATAAAAATCTTCCAACAAACAAAAGCCCAGGACCAGATGGCTTCACAGGTGAATTCTATGAAACATTTAGAGAAGAGCAAACACCTATCCTTATCAAACTCTTCCAAAGTATAGCAGAGGAAGGAACACTCCTAAACTCATTCTGAGAGGCAATCATCACCCTGACACCAAAATCAAACAAAGATATCACAAAGAAAGAAAACTACAGGCCAATATCACTGATGAACATAGATGCAAAAATACTCAACAAAATACTAGCAAACAGGATCCAACAGCACATTAAAAGGATCACACACAATCATCAAGTATGGTTTATCCTAGGAATGCAAGGATTGTTCAATATATGCAAATCAATCTGTGTGATAATCCATATTAACAAGGTGAAGGATAAAAACCATATGATAATCTCAATAGAAGCAGAAAAAGATTTTGACAACATTCAACACCCATTTATGAGAAAAACTCTCCAGAAAGTAGGCATAGGGGGAAGCTACCTCAACATAATAAAGGCCGATTTTGACAGACCCACAGGCAACATCGTTCTCAATGCTGACAAACTGAAACCATCAGTTTGCAATCAGGAACAAGACAAGGTTGCCCACTCTTCAAAACTATTATTCAACATAGATTTGGAAGTCCTAGCCATGGCAATCAGGGGAGAAAAAGAAATAAAAGAAATCCAAATCAGAAAAGAAGAAGTAAAACTGTCACTGTTTGCAGATGACATAATACTACACATAGAGAATCCTAAAGATGCTACCAGAAAACTACTAGAGTTAATCAATGAATTTGATAAAGTAGCAGGATACAAAATTTATGCACAGAAATCTCTTGCATTCCTATACACTAAAGACAAAATATTTAAAAGAGAAATTAAGGAAACTCTCCCATTTACCATTGCAACAAAAAGAATAAAATACCTAGGAATAAACCTACCTAAGGAGACAAAAGACCTCTATGCAGAAAACTATAAGACACGGATGAAAGAAATTAAAGATGATACAAATAGATGGAGAGATATACCATGTTCTTGGATTGGAGGAATCAACATTGTGAAAATGACTATAATACCCAAAGCAATCTACAGATTCAATGCAATCCCTATCAAACTACCAATGGCATTTTTCATACAACTAGAACAAAAACTTTCACAATTTGTATGGAAACACAAAAGACCTGGAATAGCCAACACAATCCTGAGAAAGAAAAACGGACCAAGAGGAATCAGGCTCTCTGACTTCAGACTATACTGCAAATCTACAGTAATCAAGAGAATATGGTACTGGCACAAAAACAGAAATATAGATCAATAGAACACGCTAGGAAGCCCAGAGATAAACCCATGCACATATGGTCACCTTACCTTTGATAAAGGAGGCAAGAATATACAATGGAGAAAAGACAGCCTCTTCAATAACTGTTGCTGGGAAAACTGGACAGATACATGTAAAAGAATGAAATTAGAACACTTGTTAACACCATACACAAAAATAAACTCAAAATGGATTAAAGACCTAAATGTAAGGCCAAACACTATAAAACTCTTAGCGGAAAACATACGCAAAACATTCTGACATAAATCACAGCAAGATCCTTTTTGACCCACCTCTTAGAGAAACAGGAATAAAAACAAAAATAAACAAATGGGACCTAATGAAATTTAAAACCTTTTGCACAGCAAATGAAACCACAAACAAGATGAAAAGACAACACTCAGAAAGAGATAAAATATTTGCAATTGAAGCAACTGACAAAGGATTAATATCCAAAATATACAAGAAGTTCATGAAGCTCAATATCAAAAAAAAAAACCAACCCAGTACAAAAATGGGTGGAAAACCTAAATAGACATTTCTCCAAAGAAGATATACAGACTGCCAAAATAAACACATGAAAGAATGCTCAACATCATTAATCATTAGAGAAATGCAAATCAAAACTACAATGAGATATCATCTCCCACCAGTCAGAATGGCCATCATCAAAAAATCTAGAAACAATAAATGCTGGAGAGGGTGTGGAGAAAAGGGAACACTCTTGCACTGCTGGTGGGAATGTGAATTGGTACAGCCACTATGGAGAACAGTATGGAGGTTCCTGAAAAAACTAAAAATAGAACTACCATACGACCCAGCAATCCCACTACTGGGCATATACCCTGAGAAAACCATAATTCAAAAAGGCACATGCAGAGAGGAAGAGAGAAGAGACTTTTTCTTTAGAAAATAAAAGACACATGCACATAAATGTTCTTTGCAGCACTATTTACAATAGCCAGGTCATGGAAGCAACCTAAATGCCCATCGACAGACAAATGGATAAAGAAGATGTGGTACATATACACAATGGAATATTACTCAGCCATAAAAAGGAACGAAATTGGGTCATTTGTAGAAACATGGATGGATCTAGAGACTGTCATACAGATTGAAGTAAGTCAGAAAGAGAAAAACAAATATCGTATATTAACACATATATGTGGAATCTAGAAAAATGGTACAGATGAACCAGTTTGCAAGGCAGAAATAGAGACACAGATGTAGAGAACAAACATATGGACACCAAGGGGAGAAAGTGGTGGGGGTGTGTGTGATGAATGGGGAGATTGGAACAGACATATATACACTAATATGTATAAAGTGGATAACTAATAAGATCCTGCTGTGTAGCACAGGGAGCTCCACTTCTCTGTAAAGTAGAAACTAACACATCATTGTAAAGCAACTATACCCCAATAAAAAAATTCAAAAAAAAACTTTATTAAAGTCATTACAGAAGATCTGCCTTATCTCTATGTTTCTGATGACCTGAGTGCTGGCTCATATTTGGCTAAATTAAACCTCTGGTAATTCTGAGGGAAATGGATAAAGGACAATGAATCTGGAACAAATTTTTATTTGTATCTTCCAGGCACCAAAGGACAATACCAACCTTTAATCACAGTAATTTTGGGGGCTGGGAATTTTTTCTTCCAAGAAAATAAACCAGCAAAATCAGCAAGAATAATCAGTCCAATGATTATAAATTCTCAGAGGATTCTATTATTGTTTTCAATGAGCAGGTAAAGAAATTTCCTCATTTGAGACCTTTGCAGGAAGGCAGATTTTCCCACACATAATCCCTCAATGAGAGTACCCTTGAGTGTCTCATATATAAGAAAGTGCTTCTTTACAGCCCAAACCTGCTTAGATGTAAAGCTGATATTCCAATTCCCAGTGGTTATTCTTCTCACAAAGGGTGATTTAGCATGTCTCTCTGTTCTCTGATTGACTTTTGATTGATGCTCTCCTTGCATCTATGTTAAAAATAAATGTTTATTGAACTCTGACTATGTATAGACTATACCAGGTAAACTGGAATGAAACACAGATACCAACTATACTATAGTTTATTATCTATTTAGTGTTATGTGTTACTCATGTCTAAAGAAATACTACAAGGTCATATAACAAAGGATGCATATTGAAAATAAATGTATCTAACAGCTTATGCAAACACCGCAGGAAAAAACAGCAACAACAACAACCACCTCTGTGCAAACAAAAGTCCAGAACCCTATGGCTTGACTGGGGATTTCTACAAAACATACAAAAAGAGCTTATATCTATCCTTCTCAAACTACTCCAAAAGATTGAAGAGGAGGGAATATTCCCAAAGTCACTCTATGAAGCCACCATCACCCTGATATCAAAACCAGACAAAGATACTACCAAGAATAAGAAAATTACAGGATAATATCTTTAATGAGTATAGATGCAATGTAACTGTATTTGAAGATAGGATCTGTAAGGAGGTAATTAAGGTTAAATGAAGTCATAGGGCGGGTCCTGATCCAATAGGATTAATGTCCTTTAAGAGAAGACACCAGACAGCTCACTGTCTCTCTCTTTGCCATGTGAAGACAGCACCAAAACAGCTGTCTGCAAGCCAGGATGAGGGTTTCACCAGAAACCAAAGCAATCAGCATCTTGATCTTGGACTTCCCAGCTTCCAGAACTGTGAGACAATGTCTGCTGTTTAAGCAAAATCTGCAGTATTTTGCTACAGCAGCAGCCCAAGCAGAATAATACAGTAGAAAAATAATAGCTCATTTCTACCTAGTATGTAAGGATATATTAATAATACTACAGTAGTTCAACCCTGCATATGAGAATCTCATGTTTGTGTTTAAAACCAGAAATCAAGACTTTTGTTGTTATTTCTTGGGATAATGTTAGTTTTCTCCTAAAATCTTTACTGTTTTATATTTCAGGTTCATATCTATATTTCTCTTGAGATAACGTTGTATGCATATTATGAGACAGGGATCAAGTTTCTTTTTTTAAGTTATTCATTGAACTGACTCAATACCATTTATGGAAAAAACTGTCTTCAATACTCTTAAGTTCCACACTTGTTAAGAATTAAACGTCCTTGTGTGGGGGTCTATTTCTGAACTCTGTTTTATTCAGTTTTCTCTCTATGATTGTACCAGTATCCACTCTTTTAATTACAGTTAGCCTTGAAATACATTTTGATGTCTGGTAAAAGTAATTTCTCTTTTTTTTCTCCTTCAAGGTTGCCTAATTATATTTGGTTATTAGCATTTGCATATGCATTTACTCTGACCCTTTCAAGTTATACACACAGACTCATTTTGATTGAGCTTCTAATTAATCCATAGATCAAATTTCCATATATTAACCTCCTTAAAATACTACATCTTCTACTCCTTTATCATGGAATAATTCTCAATTTATTTAGGACTTCCTAAATTTCTCTCAGTGATAGTTTATAGATTTCTATGTACATATGTTTAGATTTATTCCTAAAATATTAAAAATGTCCCCATGCATCTTTAGTTCTGTGAGTTCTTAAATTTCATTTCTAACTGTTCATTATAGAAATGTAAATAGACAATTGGTTTTTACATACTGATTTCTTCTCAATGGCTTTGCTAAATTTATTACTTCAAATAGTTCAACTATAGATTCTTCTGGATTTTCAACTGTCCTCCTGTTAATAACCCATTTCCAATTATAATACATTGTATTTCTTTACTTGCCTTATTACAGTAGCTAAGACCTTAAGTAAAATTTTAAATATAAATGTTGGTTGATGGCATTGTAGCCTCATTCTTGGTGTTAGAGGGAAATCTTTGTACATTTCAACATTTATATAAATCAATATGACTTTTATCTAGAGTTCTTAAAGAGGATATATTTAATCAGTCAGGGAAATTCTTTTCTATTCCTAGTGTTCCAAGAGCTTTATCATAAATGCATATTGTTTAAACATAAAAATCTGGGTTTTTGAGAGTTTATTATTTTATTTTTCTCCTTTAATATTTTAATGTTGTTATTTACACTGACTGATTTTGTTTGTTTTCATCATTCCTAGAAATATTTTTATTTCAAGTGCTCTTAAACACTTCTTTGCATGCATTACAGATAGATATAACTTCCATTCACTGGTATGGCGCTGTTCTCAACGCAGCTCACAAGTGGCATCTTAGAAATGTCTTAACTGCAAGTATTCTCAAACACTTCTCTGAATGAATTTCAGAATGGTTGTAACTTCCATTCACTGATATAACACTGTTCTCATTGCAGCTGGCAAGCAGCATCTTAGAAAGTGTTCTTAAAAACTTCTCTATGTGCTTAACAGAATGGGTATAAATTTATTTTACTCATAAAACACTTTTAAATGCAGCTTGCAATTAGTGTTCTGAGAAACACCCTGTGTGTGTGTGTGTGTGTGTGCGCGCGTATAAATCAGCTCTTTCATTTTATTTGTTTTTTATTGATATATGCACGACTTAAACCATTATACTAGTTACAGGTATACAATCAAATGATTTGATATTTGTATATGCTGTGAAATGATCACCACTATGAGTCTAGTTACAACATCCATCACCACACAGTTACAATGTTTTTTCTTGTGATGAGAACTTTTAAGATCTACTCTCTAAGTGACTTTCAATACACAATACAGTATTATTAGCTACAGTTACCATGCTGTACATTACATCCCCAGGACTTATTTATTTTAGAACTGGAAGTTTGTACCTTTTGGCCACTTTCACCCATTTCACCCAGCCCCATTCCTGCCTCTGGCAACCACTAATCTGTTTTCTACATTCATAAGTTTGTTGTTTTTCAATTGATTTTCAAATATTGACATTACCTTACATCATGAGAACTAACCCTTTTTTGTTTTGTTATGTATTACCCTTTTATAGATCATTGGACTTCATTTTTCAATTTTCCTGAAATTTGCATCAACATTTATGAGCACCATGTGTCTGTAATGATCCTTCTTACATACTTAATAGAGCTTATTGTTAATCTATCTGGGCCTGGAGTTTTCTTTTTAAGAAGGTTTTTATTTATAATTAATTTCTTTTAAAAGCTAGAAGGCTATTTATATTTCCCATTTACTTCCATTTTATTTATGATAATTTGTATTTTCTAGGAAGTTAAACATTTCAACTACATTTTTATATTGAATGGCCTAATGCTGTTCATGGTACATTCTTATGATCTCCTTAAAATGTATATGAACAATGGGGATATCACGGTTTTTTATTCTTGATATTGGTTAGCTGAGAAATCTCCATTTTATTTTTTCAGTGAAACATACGAGAGGTTTATCTGAATTATTAATCCTATTACAGAACGAGCCTCTGGCTATTCTACTTGTTATATGTTTGCTTTCTTTTATTAATTTCTGTTCTTGTTTTTGTTATTTCCTTCCACATATATTCTTTTGGCTAAATTTGTTGTTAATTTTGTAATGTAATGTACATTTGTAATTACCCGAATTTAGTGATTGTATCAGAAATAATATGACTTTCTCACTTTCTAATATATTCATTTCAAGCTATAAAATTTTCTGCAAGCATTGCTTTCCACCCAGCACACAAACTTTTATATAAGCAAACTCATTATTAATCAAAGCATAATATTTTCTGATTGCTTTTGTGATTTTTTTTCATTGACCTGTGGGTGAGTTAGAAATATACTTATTAATATCCCGACCTATAAATTACTTTTCTAACTTTTTAAAATTGATTTCTGGCTCAATTTCAGTCTGGGGTCGGAGAATATACTCTGAATTATTTCAATCCTTTGAAATTACTAGACATCTTTTAGGCCCAATATGTAAATTGTAATAAGTGTCTGGTGTGCAATTTTCACGGACTAGATTTGGTGAATGTAGTGTTTTTATACACATCAATTAGATCAGCAGTATTAATAGCGTACACTATCTATCACCTTGCTCTGTTTTCCCCCCTTTGCTTATTCAATCAATTACATCCACGCCCTCTAGCGGCCAGAAATATTAATGCACTTTATAACGTTCCTTGTGGGAAACCAACATTTATCCGGTCAGTCGGGCGTGATTGCTCACAATTCTCTTTAATAATTGCCTAAACGTTTTGGAGGAGGAAGGAAACAGGGCAAAGAACATGGAGAACTATATGAGTACTTTTATGTCTTAAAATATAAAAATCACTCTTTCTTCAAGGAACGAAGATTCAGATTAATTCTGTCATTTTTTCCCTGTGGCCACAGCATTCAGGTCTTAGTGTACACCTGGCATAGCATCTATGTCCTCTTCTAAAGGGGAAGAGACAGTAGGACTCCAACATCATCACGTGACATTCTACTCCCATCTCTGTTCATCTTTCTTTTCCTACCACCTGGAAGCAAAGTTTCTTCCCTCCTTATGAATATATTTAAGGCTATACATTGTGCCTCTATGCATGGCTGTAGGTGCATCCTAAGTGTTTTCATAAGTCACATTTTCATTGTCAGTTGAAATATTTTTCATTTTCTTTGTGATTTCTTCTATAACTCATAGGTGATTTAGGTTATTTAATGCCCCTTGAACTCTCACCATATTAGCTATTTTCTAAGTCTTTCAAGCATTTACTTTTCATATTTATCCAGTTTCTATCATGGTTCTGCATGGAGCTATCAGCCTTATAAAAACTATTTAATCTAGGTTATGGCTAGAAATTAAAATTTAAGTATGTTTTAGGTCTGTAATATAAATGAATATGAATAAATTCTGTTAACCACACTACACTATACACATAGCTGAATTCTTGGCACTTATAGAAAAGCTTTCAGAATATTTCTTGAAATTTTCTGTTTGATTACAATATAGCTATGTATAATTTTCATAATCAGAGTTTTTGTGATACTATATTTGAATGTCTTTAAGATAATTTATACCTTTTTATATCCATATTAAAATATGGAATTAGAAAGACATCTTTGAGTATATTTTTTTATCAAGTTTTTCACTCATGGTGACTAGATTTTTCAAAACAGCCTACCCTCTCCTAGGATAAGCCTAGAGGACTCCTGTCCCATGCAGACACCCATGCAATTACAAGTGATGTGGGAACAAAAAGTGCTGCACAAAGGTACCTAAAACTGATCTTCTCTTCATGATAATTAATTAATTGTGCCTGGTTTCAAAGCCCAACTTGTTACTTACAGCTTTCTTGAGGTATAATTGATATACAAAAAACTGCACATAATTAATGTATGGAATTTGGTGAGTTTGGACTTCTGGAGTTGGAGAAAACTGCCTCTGTAAATTTCAAAATAAAAATCAGTTTCTCCATCAGTATAAGAAAATAAGTACTTATTCCCTACCTCTTATGTGCCAGGAAGTTGCAGGGATCCTATAGACATATTACTGCTGTATTCAGGCAGCAGAAAATGGAGCTTGACACAGTCACTGTAGTCACAGTGATTCTAAAATACAAAAGAATTTTATCTCAAAGATTGTCCTTGTAACAGGCACTGTTCCAATAATTTTATAATAATTATTTCATTTATTGCAACAAACCTGTGAGCTGATCGCTCTTATTATTGGTGGTAGCTCTTGTTGTTTGCCAGATAAGATAAAAGAGTGATTAATTTGCCCAAGATGAATTCCTCAGAGAGCAGTGCATCCTGGATTTGAACCCCTGATGCCTTATTCTAGACAGTTGCTTTTAATCTGCCCCCCACAGTAATGCCTAAATGTCAGACCTGAAGTAGGTGTGTGTGCTGGAGGAAACTGCTTGGAGACAAATGTGTATCCTTTAAATATGGACACATGAGCCACATGGGGCTGGGCCCAGCAGGCCTGAGATGTTTAGAATAAAAGACTGTGGGGGTCTCCGGTTCTTTTCCACCCATGGCCATAGTCCACCTCAGAACTAGTCTCCTGCCTGTCAGGCTTTTGTTACACTGCCCGGACTGTGTCTCAGCTCTGTCAGACACCTCCCCCTTGTCATCTGTTCCCTGGTGACCAGGTGCTCAGCCCAGCCTGCTCAGGTGGAACACTACTTCCCTTTGTTCCACTTGGACACCCCAATGCTGACCATCCAGATCTCCTGCTGCCCTGAACACCACTGTGTACACAAATTGGTCTCAGCCGGGTCCCAGACTTGGAGGCCCTCAATGGTTTTTTGGGAAAAGAGGGCTCAGCTGAGCCAAATAACTGGAGACAGTATTAGATGTGTATTCTCAGAGACTGTGTGAAAGCAACATCAGTGCTCACATTTAGAAAAAAAATCAGGATAACATTTTGAAGTATGATGGTCAGAGAAAATTCTCTGAGGATAGAGATTTGACTGGGATGGAAAATATTTGATTATTTCTCTCAAGACACATTGCCTAATATTTCCAAGTATTCAATCTCAGATGATATTTAAAATCATGGGGTACAATTTTAGTTTCTAATAGTGAACATGGAATATGTCATTGTAAAACGAGATGTGCTTCACTGTGAGATGGCAGGACACAAACATGATTGGGAGCCACACAGGGGGGGATCTGAAAGTAAATACTGTCCCATGCCAACTGCATAGCTGGGTAGGTTAGAAAATATTATTTTTCTCCATTTCTTCATGTTTGAGGAGAAGGATGGTCAGATACTATTTGGAATTTTGCTGTCCAACAGTAGCTACTACTCAGCCACATTTCAAGCGCTCAAGAGCCATGTGAGCTAATGACTACTGTACAGGACAACACATAAAAAATCATCATGGAACATCCTATCTGGTGGTGCTGGTCTATAAAAAGGTCAATCAAATTAATTTAGACATGGTGTTGAGAACATACTACCATTAAACAAATAATAGATTTATATTCCGGATTTTTACATTTGTGAATTTGTGGAGAGCCTGGTATATAAGCCCAATATCTGTTTCAAGCCATTTTCAGTAAAAATTCGGGGGGCTGTCAAAGGAATATTCATTAAGCAATGAATTTAGAGGAGAAAAAAGAATGCAAGTGAGCCAAATTTTGAAAGAATTGGCATCCTAAATACAAAACTCAATATAAAGGAGGAAAATATAACATCACCAAGACTTCCTAGATTCGCAGTGGAAAACAGCAACATTCTCTCATGATTTATCACATGAGGAAAAGTTTACCTTCTGAAAATACTGAGCCTTCTACTACATGATCAGAATAAACCTCAATTTCTTTAGGTTTTCAGAAATAAAATGATTTTAATTTTTTAGAACTTTAATTCCAAGGATAGTTAACTTTTAATGTTATAAATGTTATGAATTCTAAATGTCTATGTATCATTGATTGTATACATGTATATATACATATAAATATAAATACAAATGATTTTGTGTATTGCACTACCATTCATTGTCTTTTCTAAATGTGTTTAAGTCTAATAGTTTATCAGTAAATTATTCTTATTTTTCTGCTGTCTTCCATTAATAATTCCTTTGTGATTCTAACATCTTTTATTTCTTTGTTTGCCTTATTGTACTGGCTAGGACTTGCAATAACACATATAGACCTTTTTGCCTTTCTATTTATTTCAGATGGAAAACCTTAAAAGCTTTCATTTATGGAATTGTTTTTAATTACAGATTTAATTTATCTAACAGATCAATACTTATGTTCTTTATTTCTGGTCCTCTCATTTTTATTAATAAATATGTTTTTAGAAATATGACCACTTCACACAAATTTTCAAATTTAATGGCCTAACCTTGTATCTGATATCTTCACATGATTTTTAATATCTGTTATTAATGTAGTGATACCACTTTTTAAATTTCTGATCTTGGTTATTTGAGCCTTCTTCATTTTTTCTTGATAAATTTCACGAGAAATTTATCAGGTTCAATAATCATTTCAAAGGATTTTGATTAATTCCCCCTACTTCATGTTTGTTTTTCTTTAATTTCTTATCTCTCTTATTTACTTCAATGTAACTTATCTGCTATATTCATACTTTCTTCCATTTTAAAATATAAATTTGGACCATAAAATTCCCTCTAAGAAACTTGTTTAAGCAAACAAAATCCAATAATATATAAAATGATAATAAATCATACCAGAAAGCTTTATTCTTGGAAAAAAATGGTAAGTTAAACATTTGAAAAATCTGTCAGTGCAAATAACCGCAATAACACAATAAAGAGAAAATAACGTGATCAGCTCTTAAGAAATGCAGAAAACTACATGATAAAATTCAGTATACATCCATAAGTACTCTTTATATTTAGGAAAATATTTTTTTACTAATCTATTAAAATATATCTGCAAAATGACAGCTCAGGCGTGGAAATTAAAAAGCACCACTCATGGGCAGAAGGGTAGAGAATATACTGTGAAAGGCTGGCCCAGCACAATACCGTACAAAACTGGGTGAAAGAAAGAAAGGGAAACAAAGAGCCACTGTGAGTTAACCAGCAAGAGAAAATAAAAGCCAAAGGGGACACAAAGGGGACAGTGGCTTATTAGGCCAGCATCAGGACCAATGAAGTCTGCAGCTTCTGCACAGTGGGAGGGGAGCCCTGCAATCCACAATAACCTGAGACAGCTGAAAGGCGCTAAAGTGGCCTCAGATCAGAACCCTGCTCATGCCTCACTGGCGAAAAGCCTTTCCAACCTAAGCCCATAAGAATTTCCAGAAAACAAAGAGCAGAAGAAATCAGGTCTTGTCAACACAACTAAATAAATAAGGCTTCCAGCAGTGACAGTCAAGAAACCCAGAAATAAAAATAATTTAAAAAATAAGACCCACAGACATAAAACGGAGTGAACAGACAAAGCCTTTATAAAATTCATGTGTGAGATGGTTCAGAAATAAGATGAACTTTACACGGGAGCAATAAAAAAACACGAGGATTATGATGCTTTCAATAGACACTATGAAAAAGCAACGAAATCAATGCGTGTGAAAGAACACTGGAACAGATTGCATTAAAAACCTCAAAGCGCTGTGATTCCTTCGCTCAGAAGAGCCGCGGGATGGCGAGGTGCCGAGCGCAGCAGAGCAGGGGCAGCGCCGGAGCGGAGAGCGGGCAGCGTTGCCGGCTGCGAACACAGGAGGAAGCCGGTCACCATTTCTGCCGGACCAACCGTGCACCGACCCGGTGGAGGACTGACGTTGTTCCCACAGGAAGTGTCCGCCGCGCCTGCTCAGAAAAGGAAGTAGGAACACAGGCACAGGAAGCAGGGAGCGGGGGAAAGGGAAAAGAGATGCACAACTTCTAGGGAGGAGCCCAGGAGCTGGCGCCTGGCCTCCGGGCCTCAAGCCCGAAAGGAAGAGATACCAGGGAAGTTCCGGCACCATTTAGGGGCGAAGAAATGCCATGGAAGAGCCTGCAGCTCCCTCAGAACCCCACGAGGCAGCTGGGGCCTCTGGGGGTGCCGAGGCAGCGGGGGAGGGCGTCCCCCGGCCCAGCGTCCCGGTGCGCCCAGCCTCCCGGTGGTCTTCGGCTCCAGGCCCGGCCCCCTTCCGCCCGTCACGTCTGAGGCCCGCCCAGGCCTCATGGGGAGGGGCTAGGCCCAGATGGCTGCAAGGCCGGAGCAGCGGCAGCTGGACAAAGCAAGTCGTCTGCAGGTATTATCTGCATGGGCTGTGCAAGGAGGGGGAGAACTGCCGATACTCCCACGACCTCTCGGGCCGGCAGGTGGCCAGCGAAGGCCACAGTTTGTTGCCCCAGGCCTCTGCAGACAGTGGCCCCAGCACGGCTGCGCACATGGAGCCCCTGCCTCAGGAAGTGGCGGAAGCCCCCCCTGCTGCGTCCTCACGCTCCTTGCCTCTGATTGGCTCGGCTGCTGAAAGGGGTTTCTTTGAAGCTAAGACAGACAATGCAGGCCTTGAAGCTGCCGGAGGAGCAGGTGCAGAAGGCTGGGAGGGTGCCGTTGAGTTTGTTCCCGGGCAACCCTATCGGGGCCGCATGGCCCCTTCTGTCTCCGGGGCTCCTCTGCAGAGCTCGGTGACTGAGAGGGAGCAGATTGCCTTGGGCATGGGGAAGCAGCTTTGCCGCGATGCTATGGTGGGGCAGTGCTTTCGTGGGCAGAGATGTATCTATCTCCACGGAGATATATGTGATATGTGTGGGCTGCAGGTCTTGCACCCTGTGGACGGTGCCCAGAGGGCAGACCATGTAAAGGCCTGCATTGAAGCACACGAGAAGAATATGGAGCTCTCGTTTGCTGTGCAGCGCAGTGCGGACAAAGTGTGTGGCATCTGCATGGAGGTTGTCTATGAGAAAGCCAACCGGAATGATTGCCGCTTTGGCATTCTCTCCAGCTGCAACCACACCTACTGTCTTAAGTGTATCCGTAGGTGGAGGAGTGCCAGACAGTTTGGGAGCAGGGTCGTCAAGTCCTGCCCGCAGTGCAGGGTCATCTCCACCTTTGTCATTCCCAGTGAATTCTGGGTGGAGGAGGAGGAAGAGAAGCAGAAACTTATTCAGCAGTACTTGGAGGCAATGAGCCACAAGACCTGCAGGTATTTTGCTCGAGGCAGGGCCTGCCCATTTGGAGAGAACTGTTTTTACAGACATGCGTTCCCTGAGGGCCAGGGAGAGGAGCCTCAGAGGCAGGGTGCTGAGGCGTCCAGTACTTGCCGTGGTCAACGTTTCGAGCCTCTGCAGGTGGGAGAGGGCAGCATGCCCTTTAAAAGCAGTAAAAAAGAGCTTGTCATGCTTTGGCTGGCTAATCTGTTGTGTAAGTGTTTTATTTCACTGGGAGCTAGTGAGCTCCCCTTCACAGAGGCCCTATGGGACTTGCGTCATTGTGAGCTGGAAGAATATTTCAATTTGAATCTGTGGCATTATGCTGTGGCATGTTGTCTGGTGTGCTGAAGCTCTGTCATCTGCTCTTGCCTGTGTTTTGTTTATAGACACATCTGTCACAGGGGCTGCGGAAACCATTTGTATAGAGCATCCATCACTGTTTTCTTGCCCATTCCCATTTCTTGCTCCCCAGGATTATGGTGTTTCACTGTGTTAAAAAGTAACAAAACGTCCTTAAAGTTACTGTTTGGAGAAATTAATATGACTGTCAGTTTATGGTTTATTTTGTCATCTCTGTTTTCAACAGGATTGACTCAGTTCTAGTCTAGTGTTTACAGAATTTCCACACTCATTTTGAAGCCCCTCAAGAATAAATGTGACAGGGTGAAAGGAGAAGTCTTAACTGAACAAGGAGCTTTTTGCTACTTCAGTCTTAAGAAATGGACCCTCGTGGGGCTTTGTGGTGCAGCTTCAGCATCTCTGTTGTTTACACGTCTGTTTCTTCCCCTGTTCCCCTTCAAGTGCACTCTTTAACTTGTGGTTACCTTGTGGTTTTGTGTTTTACTTGACCAGAATCAGGTGCATATGTTTACATGTTTTTATCCTGTTTAGCTTGATGTGAAATTATTTATATTTGGAAGTATATATTTAAGAATTCTATATATACATACATATGCATATTAATGTGTATGAAAGTTATGTATTTGAAAATATATTTAAAAGGTGTATACCATAATGTTTATTTAATAAAATAAATACAGAGCTGGAAGCTGAAGGTCAAAGGCTGATAGGATTTGGTGTTGTGTGAGTGTGAGGTACATGAATAATCATTCTGTCCCTTTCACAGCTTCAGTGATTAGCATCTAATGAAAAAAGCTATTTGAGTGGCTCTATCCAAATGTGAGACATTTACAAAATATGACATTGGTAATTCCTGTGATGGCATTAATAGCTCATTGCTGTTATTAGTACAGAAATGTGAATTCCTGTGCAGTTCAGCCACCACCTCATTGATCTTTATAACAACACAGTCCTGGACTCAGATACACAGTTCTTTGTGTTCAATGTTTTGTGTCATCTCTAGACATTCCAAAGAAGGGGCTTTTGACAAAAGTTTTCAACATAAAAGGGACAAGATTTTAAAAGATAAAGAACAAT
Organism: Mesoplodon bidens; assembly: GCF_964165515.1. Classification (NCBI taxonomy): domain Eukaryota; kingdom Metazoa; phylum Chordata; class Mammalia; order Artiodactyla; family Ziphiidae; genus Mesoplodon; species Mesoplodon bidens. The sequence goes on from NC_138178.1 coordinate 68,247,508, forward strand.
AAACAGAATGCAAGAATAGAAAGATAATAAATGAAATATAGAAAGGGACAAAAGCTAAATGCAATAGTAATTTGGAAAGTTTGTAACACAAATACACCGTAATTATATTAAATGGAATTGGTTTAAAAACGAAAACTCAAAGATTAGCAGACTTGATTAAAATTAAAATGAAACTATATGCTGTTTAAAATACACACCTACAATGGAAGAATACAGAAACATAAGTAAAGGATGAAAAATTAATCAGAGGTGCTGTGACTTTTGAGCACAGATGGAGTTCACATTAAGGATAAATACATGGCTGGAGATAAATAAAGATGATATATAAACATGAAATTATAATATACCAGGAAGATAAAACTGTTCCAGTTTTATGTTTGGTACCATAAGATTAGATATACAAATAAATAATTGATAAGAAAAACTACAGAATCTTGGTAGACAATTTGAATACCTCTTCTCAGTAACTGAACAAGCAAAGAAAGAAAGAATGTGAGTTGAATAGCACAATTTTAATAGTTTACCTAATTTGCCTGTATAAAATGCTGTATATCAACTGCAGGAAGCTCTCCTCCTGGCTAAGATAGCTGAAAGTATCCTGGGGGCCTAAGTCACAGGAGATACAGACTTCCCTGACTGTGCAACAAAGACAGGGTGCATTTACAGAGTTTATACTCTTCAAAACACTGATTTAATTCTAAAAAACACCTTATGAGGTACTTGCTATAATTTTTAGCACCGTCATGATGAGATTAATAAGATAGAGGGGTTACATGACTTGCCCATATAGTCCTGACCCGTGGACATGAATTAGTGGAACAGCAAATGGACCTCAGGTAGTATATTTCCAGAGCACAGGCACCATGCTGCCCCTTGCCCCACATGTATAACTGAGAGCAGGTGGACCCACTGAATATAGGTACTAGAAACACATGTGCAATCTTACATATGGAGGTTCAGCTGGGTGGGACAGAGATGGGCATAAATGAGCTACAGAATGTGGGAGCCCTAGTGCTTTATCTGTGGGCTGCCAGACTCAGTATTTCTTAGTCCACTGCTCAGAATGTGCCTCAGCTGCCCATATTTGTACATTGCCTCTCCCTTCTTACATGATTCCTGATTCTGTGGGTAAGTATCAGCCTGTTTCACTGGGGTCCTTCCCCTCTAGATTCTTGTTATCCAAATAATTCATCAGTCAAGAGGCCCTGGATGCCTGGCTATTGCTGGCATGTAGAGTGAGTGATTCCAAATGAAATCCAAACATATTTCTACCCCCAGGCTGCCCTAGTCATGCAGGAGAAAGGGGGCTTAGATAACCAAACAACCAAAGAATAGGACCAGATGGGGCACTCTCAAAGACCACACTGACAGCAGAGGCTCAAAACATGAGCTCTGAGTGGTGGTGATGCTGTCAAGGAGGGCATTTTAAACCAAGCACAGAAAGCTTTGAAAAGTTTGTCCTAATATGCACTACCTAATGTGAAACATCACATTTCTATTCAAATAGTGTCTTGAACCAAACAATCATAATAAAGATGGGGAGACAGCGTGTGACAAGGGTGTATAGAAGATAAAATGGTTTGGGAGACAGACAAAGGATGACTAGAATCCTGACTCTGCTTCTTACCAGCCCTGCAGTCAGGAGCAAGTTATTTGTTTCCTATACCTCAGTTTCTTTATATGAGAAATGGGTATAACACCACCTATTTTGCAGGGTTGTTGTGAGGATCAAATGTAACCTGGACAAAGCTTGAAGCATAGGTGGTATTTTTAAAACAGCATATATAAAATTGGTATTTATGTGTGTTTGTAAACCTGAGAAAACCTTGCACAAGAATTAAAACTCTACCAAGTTTTTCTCTTTGGGAAACTTTGGAACTTGTGTTAAGGTAACATGATTTTATGATTATTTTCTTAGGAAGTAGGAACATTACCTTTATGTTCATAATTTCAAAAAGACCAAGTAATTTTTTTTAGCAAAAGTCAGTTAAAACTAAAAATGTGCTATTCAATTACTGAAAATATAGCAAACAAGAAAAAAAATCGTATTATTTGTGACAGATGCCTACACGAGGAAAATAAGTAAGATGATATTTTTAAAAAATGGGCTTCCCAGGCTTCCCTGGTGGTGCAGTGGTTGAGGGTCCGCCTGCCGATGCAGGGGACACGGGTTCGTGCCCCGGTCCGGGAGGATCCCACATGCCGCGGAGCGGCTGGGCCCGTGAGCCATGGTTGCTGAGCCTGCGTGTCCGGAGCCTGTGCTCCGCAATGGGAGAGGCCACAGCAGTGAGAGGCCCGCGTACGGCGTACCGCAAAAAAAAAAAAAAAAAAAAAAAAAAATGGGATTCCCTTTTCCCTCATCAGCTCATTCAGAAAGAGATCGAATAACAGGGATGTCAGCACATCCAAAGCTGAGTGAAATGTCTGAAGGGCCTGCCCATAAGGACAGCTTAGCCACTCCTGCTGCAGTCAGGAACAAAGGAGCCCTTGCCATACAAAATTTTGCTCTGTGAGTGATTCAGAATGTATGCTGCCCCTCCTCCAGGAGACTCATGGATTCAGCCCCTGGGGCTCGTGCATATAGAGTGTCATTCTAAACAGACAAAGAATGCCTGGGTGAAGCAAATCTGATTTTCTTATTCTTCATGTATCTAAATTCGGTGGATGTAAAGACTTACAAATATGCTAAAAATTTACCTAGTACTTCTTCACTAAATCCATTTACTGAATATCAGTGACTTAAAGGGAAAGATTTCCAGTTCATAATTGATGCCTATATGGTGTTCCATTTTTCACTTTTGTGAACATCACGGGGGTGTGGTTTCTGTTTCCACAGCAGATGCTAAACTACAACCTAAGTGTGGAATGAAGTTTGGGTGGGGATAGAAAAAGGGATGTTTGGAAAATAACCCAACACTAGTGCAAAGAAATAAATTAATACATGTCAGAATTTTGCCGTTAAAAATATATCACATTTTCCAGTGTGATCACTAACAAAAAATAATTGACTATGTATTAGATCACAGTGAAGCTGTCAAATTGAGAAATTAGTAGTACAGGCAACATTCTCTGATGTCAATACAAGAAAATAAACCACTACCACATGAAAATTCTTTTAAATATCTCTCTCAAAAATAATTTGATGAAAGAGTGAATTCAAAATCTTCTAGAAGGATAGAATAAGGTAATGAAAATTTATATATACCATAATCTATAGGATAGTGCTGAATCTGTGCTCAGAGTAAAACTAATCTTAAATACTAATATACAGTATCTAGAAAGACAAATTACATAATTAAATAGATATCCAAATCTGTAAATTTTAAAGAAACTACAACATTCAGACACACACACACATACACACACACACACACACACACACACACACACACTGGTAAGCAGAAAGAATTAAGATTAAAGCAAAAATTAGTGGATCATAAAATGCAGATGTAAAAGCTGCTTTTTAAAAAAAAATTGCTACACAGATAAACCACTAATGTAATCACAAATAAAGGTAGAAGTGCAGTTAAACAATAGGAAACAATGAGTAGGAAATAATCAGAGAAAAGAAGACACCAAAGAAATGGGAGATAAACCCTTGTTACACTGAGGCAAGTGCACTTGGAAATGTGATAGGAATTTAAAATTTTCAATGTAATTTTCCAAACAACAATCTAAAATACAAAGTAAATCAAACCAAACCAATTGCTAATGAAAAATTAAAGAAAGTTATCAGGAATGTACTTACGCCCCTGACTTCCCAAAAAAGAGAAGAGCAGAAGACATTTGTCCCAGGAATTTACTAAAAGCTTTAAATAGATTGCAATGCTATATAAACCATTCCAGAGAAGAGAATAAAGGGGACACTTGTGAAATGTATGAATGACACCTAACATGGGTATCAGAATGTTTCCAATACAGTATAATACAAAGTTAACTAGAGCCCAATCTCATTTGTGAATATTGAAGCCAAAAAATCTCAAATGAAAAATTAACAAAAAAATAGCACAATAGAAGAAGAGTACATCAGGAAAGAGTAGGTTATATTCAAGGTAACAGGATGGTAGAACATGAGAAAACATTTTTATCTTAATACATCAAAAGAAATAACGATTTGAACGTCTTTGTATATCTGAAAAAACACTAAATTCATGATGAATATAATTTTATGTACAATACAGGTGTATGAGGTATGTTAACTGTATATGTGTACATGTATATAGTATACATCTATAATTTTTTAAATGCACAGTCACAAAAGCACATAACTAAAGAAAGCAAAGGAGATGAAGACAATAAATAATAGAGAAAAATATTAAGTATTAAGACTGATTTGATTTTTTTAAAAATTATAAAATAGATAAACCATTATCCAACTTAAGAAAATGAGGAAAAAAGAGAAACAAAGTGGCCATACACAGTTGCACACACATTCACCTAATAGGGGTTCACCAGAAAGAGAGATTCTATTAAATAAACATAAGAAAGAACATTACTCAATCAGATGCCAATTAATTGCAAAACTTGAAAGAAATTGATAATTTTGTAGGCACATGTAATTAATTAAACAGTAGCTTCACAGAATATAACCTACCACTTAACATGAATAAATTATTTCACAGAATGCAGTTTTCCCTAAAAACAGGGATTTTCATAAAACCTTTAAAGAACAAATAATTTCAGTGCTATTTTACACAATTTGGAAATTATTACAAAATGGAAAATGGAAAGTAGGACAACTTATGTGGTTTTATTTTGTTTTGTTATTTTTTCAGCTTTACTGAGGTATAATTGACATAGAATTGTGTAAGTTTAAGTTGTAAAATGTATGATTTGATATATGTATATATTGCAAAATGATTGCCACGATAAGTTTAGTTAACATCCATCACCTCACATAGTTACAATTTTGTGTGTGTGTGGTGAGAACTTTTAAAATCAACTGTTTTAGTCACTTTAAAATATATAATACAGTAGTATTAACTATAGTCACCATGCTGTACATTACATCCCCAGAACCTATTTATCTTATAACTGGAAATTTGTACCCTTTGACCACCGTCATCCATTTCCCCCACCTTCCACTCCCCTATCCTGGCAGCCACCAATCTCCTCCCTGTTTCTATGAGTTTTTTTTTTTTTTTTAGATTCCACCTATGAATGAGATCATATAGCATTTGTCTTTCTCTGTCTAATTTATTTCACATAGCATAATGCCTCAGGGATCATCCATGTTGTTGCAAATGGCAAGATTTCCTTCCTGTTTATGGCTGTATGATATTCCATTGTATGATGCATAATTTATACCAAATTATTATTTCATGGTACTGTGTAGTACACATACACATTTACACACAAATGATTAAGTGATTTATTGAAATATGGTTTATTTATGAAAATCATTTCATAATATGAAATATGATTTATCATGAAAAATGCAAAATTTAAAATTAGTAAAAACCAGAATAAAAAGTATTTCAGCATTTTTATTCTTTTAATAAGGCAAAGGAATATAATCATAAAATTATCTCCTGTGATCAGGCAAAAACAAGTAGACCCCAACCCTGCACTGCCAGTTAGTGTTATTTTGATAACCAATGCAATTGCATGCAAAATAAAACAAATGAGGCATACAAAACTTTCAAAGAAGGATGTAAATTTATCTCTCTGAGATAATATAATATTTTGTGTTGAAAATCCAAAACTATCTGGAAAACTTCAAAAAAAATTCAATAAGATGCTAACAAAAATTAATGTGTTTCACATATAAAGCTATAGAAAATTTAATGGACACATTTTCTATGGAAACAGTACTTTAAAGTGTATATAAATAACAATAAATCTGAAAAAGCTACAAAAAGAAACACTTTAACAAGATAAGCAATTATTCTTAAAGAATACTTGAAGTGAAAATGTATACCATGGAATTTGATAGGAAAAATCAACATATTAATGTGTCAGTTCTTTAAGTTCATTTATGTACTTGACAAAATCCTAATAAATTACTCCTTTGGACTGAATGTTTGTGCCCCCCCATTCATATGTTGGACCCCTAATCCCCAATGTGGTGGTATTTGGAGGTAATTTGGTCACGAGGTAATTTGCTCAATTACCATGAGGTAGTTTGGTCATCCCTCGAGAATGGGATTAGTGCCTTAAGAAGAGACATAAGAGAGATGGTTACTCTCTCACCACAACATGAAGATACAACTAGAACGTGGCCGTCTGCAAACCAGGAAAAGAGCCTCACCAAGAACCCAACCATGCTGGTACCTCGACTTCAACCTCCAGAACTGTGAGAAATAAAGGCTTGTTGTTTAAGCCACCCAGTCCGTGGTATTCTATAGTAGCCTCTACTGAGAAAGACAGAAATGGGGGGGTAGTGAGAGGTGGGTGCTTCTGTAACAAATACCTAAAAATGTGGAAGTCATTTTGGAACTGGTAATAGGTAGAGGTTGGAAGAGTCTTAAGGTGCCTGCTAGAAAAGTTGATATTGCTGTGGAGGCTTTTTTTTTTTTTTTTAGTTTCTGCTTTATAACAAAGTGAATCAGTTATACATATACATCTGTTCCCATATCCCTTCCCTCTTGCGTCTCCCTCCCTCCCACCCTCCCTATCCCAACCCTCCAGGCGGTCACAAAGCACCGACCTGATCTCCCTGTGCTATGTGGCTGCTTCCCAATATCTATCTACCTTACGTTTGGTAGTGTGTATATGTCCATACCTCTCTCTCGCTTTGTCACAGCTTACCCTTCCCCCTCCCCATATCCTCAAGTCCATTCTCAAGTAGGTCTGTGTCTTTATTCTTGTTTTACCCCTAGGTTCTTCATGACACTTTTTTTCTTAAATTCCATATATATGTATTAGCATACGGTATTTGTCTTTCTCTTTCTGACTTACTTCACTCTGTATGACAGACTCTAGAGGCTTTTAAAAGTAACTGGTGAGGGCTCAGAAAGGAAGGCAGAGATACACAGGGAATACACACAAAAAAGTATATACAGAATATTGGTAGAAATAAGGATGGTAATAGCCATTCTGATGAGATCCCAGGCAGAAATAAGGAATATGTTACTGGACAACAGAAAATGTAGCCCTTGTTATAAAGTGGCAAATAAAACTTGAGAGCAGTGAAATGGACATTTAGCCAAAGATATTTGTTACCAAAGTGTTTGAAGGAGTAGCTTGGTTCCCCCTGACTGTTTATAGTAAAATACGAGCAGAGGGAAATGAAGACAGCCTTGATAGGGAAAAGGGAAACAATATACAGATTTTGGAAATTCTCAGCCTGTTCATATTACAAAAAACAAGGAAGCACCTTCAGAAGAGCAAACTTGGGGTGTGGCAAACCAACCAGTTGATGAGTTTAGTGTGGGTGTGAACCGCCGGCCTAACCTGCTGCCCCAGCAGGAACAATGCCAGTTTGAACCTAAGGGGGCAGAGATGAGACAGAATGAAGGCTGTCAGACTTCCTGGATTTGACAGGCAGGACCATAAGACCTGTTTGGCTCTGAACATGCTCTGTTCTTCAAGACAGGGGAAGATGACCCCAAAGCCTATTCAGAAATCAGGGCCACCTCCTCAATTTCAACAGGCCCAAACATACTAAGACAAGTAAAAATAGTTCGTATATAGCTTAAATAAATAAGCACATACATGTATACATACGTAGGTAAGTCTGTGAAAGTTCATATGAAGGAAAAAGAAACAGTACAACTTGAATATTTTAGAATTTAAATATAAGTAATCATCAAACCCTACCAGATCCTAAAACATAGTATCATATGCCAGCAGTGTGAAAAGTGAGGTATTGGCACTTTAATTTTGAGATCAAAGATGTATATAAAAAAGGTCCAGAAATGGACACAGACACATATAGGAATTGAATTTATGAAAAAATATTAAAACAAAAATAACTTGAATTATTAAATAAAAATTGTTGGATAGGGCTTCCCTGGTGGCGCAGTGGTTGAGAGTCCGCCTGCCGATGCAGGGGGCGCGGGTTCGTGCCCTGGTCCGGGAGGATCCCACGTGCCTCGGAGCGGCTGGGCCCGTGGGCCATGGCTGCTGGGCCTGCGCGTCCGGAGCCTGTGCTCCGCAGCGGGGGAGGCTGCAACAGTGAGAGGCCCGCATACAGCAAAAAAAAAAAAAAAAAAAAAAAAAATTGTTGGATAAGCTCTGAAGTCACCTTGAAAACTAATGCATGGGCTCCAAATATCTTACTTTACATACAGTGTAAATTCTTACGTTAAAATTTTCAAATGTAAATATGAAACCAAAAATGTACAGAAACGACATAGGATTTTTTTTCTTTTAAAGTCCTAGAGTCAAAAATGCCTTTCTATGACATGACTGACAGAAGTCTTAAAGGAAATTTTGACAATAATTGTAGCAACTGTGCAGGGCTTACTATGTTCCAGTTTCTTTTCTAAGATACATTATCTCATTTAATCCTTCCAGCCATCCTAAGATAAGTCATAGTGTTATCCCCTTGTAGGGAGGTTAAGAGATATGCCCATGATGAAGTGATTCCAAGGCCCATCCTCTCACCACTGCACTGCCTCACAAATGGGACCACCTTGAAATGAGCCTAACAAATTTCACATGAGCTAGACCAGAAGAAAGTATCAACCTACCAAAAAAAGGAAATCATAAAACAGGGCAGATGCTTATTTCCATACATTATAAAGTGATCCAATAAAACAAAAGACAAGCAATATAATGAAGAAATTAATAAAAGTATGATGAGACCTTGCACAGAAAACAAACTGCAAATAGATTTAAAGATAGGAAAAGTTGTCAAACATCACCAATAATAATGTTTATTAGAACTTCATGGAGTTTCAGTTTTCTCCTTTCAATTTATCAAATACCCAAACATTTGAAAGCACACTCTGGTGACAGTTGGGGAAATAGTTACCTTCATATATTGCTTGTAGGAGTGTAATTGGTACACTTTCCATAGAGGAAAACTTGATACTATCAAATCATAAATTTACATATGCATACTTCTTGACCAGTCATTCTATTTATTTAAATGTGACTTACATGTATATTCTACATGTATGAAATAATTCAAATACCAGGATGTTAATTGCAGCCTTTGTTATAAAAGTATAAGATTGGAAATGCCTAAAAAATCCAACAGTAGGCAACTGGTTAAAAAATAGCAGAGACAAACAGTGGAATATTATGAAGTCACATTTAAAAAGTGAACAAACAAAAAAGCAGAAGGAAATTTGCATGGGCTGACCTGTAAATGTAGAGTGGTAAGCAGGAATTAAATGTACAGAAGTTTATGAAATTATATCACTTGTATGTAAAGGCAGCAATAATTATATATAGTGTCTTTGCTTATATATATATATAGTTATATTTGGTGTCTTTGCTTATATGTACATAAAAGTCTCCTGATAAATCATTTGTTTGTGAAAGAATATAAGTTTTTTTTAAAAAAAGAATGTATCTATAGATATACATACATATACATACATGTGTGTAAAATATATATAATAAGTAAATATGAACACAGGAGAAATGTATACATGTACAGGTATGTATGTAAAATAAAATAAATGTAGACCTGAAAATTGAATGTCAGTGGTTAGTACATTTGGTTCCTTTATGAGTGTGGGTTGTGTGGAGAAAAGATGCAAAGATATGAGAAAAAATTGTTTAAACGGTTTCAGCCAAATACAGCACACTCATTGTAAGGACCCAGCAATGACTATTGTCACTAGTCACTATGGCAACAGAGCTGCCTCTCAGGGATCCCACATATGTAGACACACATTCACTAATAAGGCTTGGTACTGTCTACTATTGCCATGTGATAATTCAGTCTGTGACTCATGCACAGGTCTTTATACTCAATATTCTGTATTCTCCTGATTCTCAATAAGATGTTTTTTTAAAAAATTAATGAAATAGTAGCTAAAAGGTGGAAAAGGGAGAATACAAATAATAAATTTATAAAAAGGTAAGAAAGAAGAGAAAATTGGCATAGAACAAGCAAGAAAAATAGAAAGTAAACTGTAGTATTGGAAATTAAAAGTAATGCAGAGGAAAGATTTCCTAGATTTATATCAAAGTTAATTTTAAGGCAAAGGTGTTAGTAGAAAAGGTGAGAAAATTTCAATGCTTCGGGAAGTTAAAAGCAAATTAAATTTGTATTCATGTGATTACATAGCCTCAGAAAATACAAAGACAAAAGAACCAATAGGGGAAATACAGGAATCCACAAGCTTAGTAGATATTTTTAACACATCTTAATCAGTCACTTATTTAAAAAGAAATAAGGATAAACTAGATTTAAATAACAATGAACACTATGGAATTAATTGTCACATTTAGGATCCTATAGTTATAAAATTAAAAAATTCATTTCTCGTGGTATGGATAGCAGATAAAAAAGGAAGATGCCTGGCCAGAAGCCTTGACCCAGAAGCCTTTGCATGACCTGTCTTTCTTATAAAAATATATACCACGCATAAGTTTTTACCATGTAGTAGGCAAAGTGCAAACGGAGTCTATAAGCATGATCTAATTTTCATAACACCCAGTGTACTAGTACTCTTCCTGATATCTACGGAATATAATGCTAATGACGGGGAGGTTAAGTAATTTGCCCACCTCAGGACCACATCCAGAAAGTTGTGGAGCCAGGATTTGAACCTGGCTTGTCTGATTCCAAAACACTTGAGTTGGCTGGCCCCTCCCATTCTGCCTACCCTTTGATCTGGAGTGAGTGTACCAGTGTGGGGGTGGGGGTGTCTCCTACAAAAAAAGCTGCTTGGGGAAAAGCACACACACGTTCACTGTAGATGGGCAAGCCACAAAGGTAAGGACAAGTATCACTGAACTGCTGGGAGTAAAAGACACTCCAGATCTTATCTTTCCATCTCATCTGCCTCTGAACAAGGGGTTAGTTGTTCTGCTGCCAGGACTCTGCCCAGTTCCTCAGATTTTGTGTTCTCTTTGCTATGCTGCTTTGCTTCCTGGTGCAATGGTTCAGACTCCTTAGTTGTGGCTTTCCTTATTTCTTCCAACATCAACCCTTCCAAAAAGATACCACCCAAATGGTTAACAGGGGGTGGTAGTCTGGGTCCTCTGAGAAGCAGGCACCAAAACAGAATTAAGTGTGCATGGATGTTATTTGGGTAAGTTCCCATGAGAGAAGTTGGGGAGAGGTCCAGGAAGGCGGGGAGATACTTCAGACCAACTCTGACCGAAGGTGACAGAGAAGAGGAAGGTAGGATAGAAGCATCCTGACCTGCTGTGTAGTCTAGTGGTGTCTCAGCAAGGCCATCCAGGAGTCCTCAAGCCACAGCTGGCCATCACTGGTGTCCCCTAATCTCTCAGAAGTAGACCTTGTCACATTCAGTCACTAGCTGGGAGAAGCCGACAGGAAGCATGGCTTTGACATAAACACAATCATGGATTTCAGAGCACAGCAGTTGGGGCCCTTGGTCAATTAAACTCCCCGTAGTTGGAAGATTTCCAGATATCTGTTGAAGGAGCCAGAAGGTCTTAACTGTCCCACCTGTGCTGCAATACCTGGTGATGGGCATACAATGAGATCTTACCATGACCCTTCCTTTGAGACACTCATTCATTTTTGTTGTTGTTATATCGACAATTTTTTTTTAATTGAAGTGCAGTTGATTTACAATGTGTCAGTTTCAGGTATACAGCAAAGTGATTCAGTTATATATTCTTTTTCATATTCTTGTCCATTATAAGTTATTATAAGATATTGAGTGTTGTTCCCTGTGCTATACAGTAGGTCCTAGTTGTTTATTTTATATATAGTAGTGTGTATATGTTAATCCCAAACTCCTAATTTATCTCCCCCCTGCCCCCACTATCCCCTTTGGTAATGATAAGTTTGTTTTCTATGTCTGTGAGGGACACTTATTCTTAACAGAGTTTCTTTTTTAGGGCTTCAGTCAGCCAAAGAACCAAACGATGAGAGAATATGGCCAGATATCATGTTCTCTGAGACTCTGTAATAATGAAAGCAGATGCTACAAAAAATAAAGACAGAGTAGCAGGCTAGGGCAGTTGGGGCAGATCTAAAGAAGAGACATTGAGGCTGGTCCTGGGCAGTTTGCAAATTTTATCCTAAGCTATATTCCTCATCACTAGAGTTGTCATATTTTCTTTTACTAACTCTCTGTCTCTCTCTCCCACCCATCTCTCCAGATAGATAGATATTTTTACATATATATTTTATATAATGGTACCATTTATCCAGACTGTTACATAAGAGGCAGAAGAAACATTAGACTATGCTTAGAGAAAGGGAAGTTATTTGGGGACAGGATACGTGGAGGATTGGAAGCTAACACAATCTCTGTGTCTTAGTAACCTAGGCAAGTTACTGAAGTGTCCTACAGCTCAGTTTACTCATCTGAGAGAAAATGGGAATAACAGCACCTCATTTTTGGTGTTGTTTATATGAAATCTGGATGTAGGGAATCAAATGGAATCTAGATACAGTATAAATGAGGAACTCCTGAGTGTCTGTAGACCAAAGATGAGCATGATGTTTGCCCTCAAGGATCTGGACTCCACCAATGTTTTTGAGGCAGTATCTATGGAGTTTATTATTCCCACATGAATAATGATTCAGACAGGAGGCATATTAACCCAGTGCCCCCCCCAAATTTTAATAATAGGGGATTATTATGTAATGTATTTCAACTAAGAGCATAAATGTTAAAACTGTGATATTGAAAGTCTTATAAAAATTACTTTTCATTTTCTAAAAAACAGAAAAAAACCTAAGTATGGTTTTGGGGGCACATAACTATTTAAGAAAACAGCAAAATTAAGAGATGACAAAGTAATATTTTTGACAAAAACATCCAGATAGTTAAGAGAACATACCGTATGAATTTATTTATAAAAAGTTAAAGAAAAGGGAAACCTAATTTATTGTGATGGAAATCAGAACCTTGGTGATCTATGGAGATAGAGATTATCTCGAAGGGGCCATAAGGGAACATGCTTAACTGATGGAAATGTTCTGTATCTCGTGTGGGTGTTGGCTGCACACGTCCAATCACATGCTGGAGTTGGACTAATGGCTAAAAAGAGCCAAGTGCACATCCCCTCCCAACTTCATACTCAGCAATATGACATTGGTGGCTTGAAACTGGACGTGGTGAGAGTATTTACACCATAGACATTGACAAACAGCACATCAGTGATTGTTCAGAGAGCTAGTTCACCACCACATCACTGCACAGATTTATACATTTGCCAAAAGTAATTACATTTGTATGGTCTTAAAAGTCTGGACACTTCAATTTTCATGAATTTTAACTTAATAAAAATAATAATGGAAAGTTGTCTTCCACTTAAAGTATAGTCTTTTAGGACCTGTTAGACACTGGGGCCCAAGTCACTGTCATTCCAGATAGTGCCTCTGAATTCACAAAAATGGAGCCCACAAAAGGGCATGCCAGTAAAACAATCAAAGGTGTACAGACCCATTTGGATGTAACCAATGAGACATTTACCTCAAACTGCTTCCTCTCCTGATGGCCCCTGAGCTTATTCTTTCCCCATAATAGGCATGGATGCATTAACATGTCCCCATGTCACATGGAACAAGTTCTTAGCCTTCCTGGTAGACACCAGTGACTCTTCCTCCTCAATCAAGGTGGCAAACGCCCCCAGTACTGACTTAAATAAGGCACTGAATGTCTACACCCTGTCATTATCAATGTGCTTGAGACTGGGGACATTAAGCCACAATCTTCCCTTTCAGTAGCCCCTTTTGGCTAAAACCTAAGCCAACCGCTAATGTATGGCACCTGGCCATTGACTATTGAAACTTCAATACTCCAGTTCCCCCGATTAAGACTCCAATTCCTGATACTGCAGAATTGATTGAGGACATAACACTGGTGCAAGGAGTGACCTTGACCTAGCTAACATGTTCTGTTCCCATTACGGGGAAATTCCAGGCCTACTTTGATTTCACTTTTGACAGGGTTCGATACACATTTACACAGCTCCTGGTGGGATTTAAACAGCTCTGCAATTGCACATAACCTCTGCTGCCAGGATTTAAATGCCTTACCATTGGGAAAGTGTCATTTTTGGCATCATATTGATGCTGAGGGTCCCTACGAGGAAGTTGGAAGGGCAAATGTGCACAGCCTCACACACCACCTATACCAATACACCTGGGCAATCGTCCCTCACAAGATCCAAGGCCCAGCCTCATCTGTCAAGATGTGATTTCACTGGTCACTGTTCTTCTACTGGGGCTTCTAGATATGCTGTCACAATCATTGATATGGGACTGCTCTTGGCGACCCCCACCTGGCATTCCTCTTCAAAAACATGTAATCTCCTTCCCTACCAAATTTATTCTTGTTCTTTTTGGATCACCAGACATTAACTCTGACCTAGGTACCCACTTCACCTCTTGGGAGACTCAACAGTGAGCTCTCCAACATAGCAGTTCTAGAAAGTCCATCTAGGCTACTGCCCCCAGGCAGCTGACCTCACTGAGCATCTTAAGAGCCTCCTTAAAGAGCCATCCTTAAATTACTTCCAGATATGTGGTCCTTGAAATGGGTTGAATTCTTGTCATGGACCCTCATATTACTTAACTCTCACCCCTGGGCCTTTATATCCAACATATCAGTTATTATCCATTCCTCCCCCCACCCCCAAATGCCACTTTTGCTCCTCTCTGGCAAGCCTCAAGCGTTTGCCCTCCAAGATGATATCCTTTTCATTTTTTCCTCTGACTCCACTTCCCTCTTTCAATAATTTTGCAGTCATCTTGCCATCTGCTTCACTCTGGTGACCTGATCAAGGGCAGATCATCCAATTGACCCCCTCCTCACTGAATGCCATCCTGTCCCAAAGCCCACCAAGTTGGTGCAAAATTGTTTCTTTGGAAACCCTGACAATGGTGAGGACCCTTCGAAAAGAGCCTCTCCGTACTGGCTGCTCTTCCCAAATATAGAAAATAAAGGCTGGCTAATTTAAACTTATTTCCCTAGTAATTTAAGGGAGTGGAAATCATTGCTACAGGACCAACCAGGGGCACAAGTTTGGGTGTCTGAAAGAGGGAAAGAAACTCTCTGCCTGGTAAGTGCAAGCCATATTTGGAGATGAAAGCTACAAGTCACAGCCGTACTTCACGCCTGAGGAGGTAACCCATGCCTTTCTCATGAAGAGAAATTACATTGAGCCATTAATCAATACATAAATAGTTCAGCCAGAAGCAACCTGACAATTGCTCATGAAATGCCAGTGCTCTGTATGACTATGGCTATTCTTATTGCTTTGTATTGCCTGGGTGGCACAGCTACTGGTAGACCCCTCAGGGCTAACCATCACACAGATACAATGCTGGACCAGTCCTGCTCCAGCCTGCAATTGCACCACAGGCATCCACAGGGTGGAAAAGTGGAGAGTGTTGGAGAGTCCTGTTGGAAGGGCTGAGGCCAGCAGGCCACCAGGTCTCCTGGCAAAGAGATTGAATTCCTTTACAGACAATGGGCCCTCCCGAAGTGATGTCTAAATGATGCTCTTCTCCCTATTTCTGTACATCAAATATTGTTACAAGCTAACCAGACCTATGATGATCATACGTAAAACCCATCTGGTTACAGGATGTAATAGCAGGGAATGTTGGAGAGCCCCATCGGAAGGGCTCAGGCCAGCATGCCACCAAGTCTGGGCGGTGAAGGGATTGAGTCCTTTGCAGAGATTGGCCTTCTGGAAATGATGTCTAAATGACACTTGCCCTTCCTCCTGATTTCTGTACCTCAAATACTGCTTCAAGCTAGCTGGACCTTTAAGTGCCCATACATAAAACCTACCTGGTTATGGGAACTGTGGTCCCATGATTTGCCAATTGCCCTCACAGGCCAGTCCCAGGAATGCCTAAATAGCACCCATAAGATCCTCCTTAGCAGGGATATAAATGTGTCCACAATCTTTACGTACTGTGTATGAGCTCGGCAGGGAATAAAAGAGTAGCCACCCATTCCTGTTCTAATGTGCCCTTGATGTCCCCAGGGAATCTCTTAAGAATGTGTTGCACTTGCAGCAGGTGCAGATATGTTAGCTCAGTCCTCAGGGAAGCCTCCAAGGTATATCAGGGTACACTGCTCCCAGCCCATGACCGTGACCCCAAATGCATAGCTCATGGGAGGGTCACCCACACCCTCACCAGCCACGACTCCAGAGCACCTCACTCAGCCCGAGTTCACCATTGGAGGAGCCTACACCTCCTCTAGCAGAGATGACTCCTCAGGGACACAGCACCATGCCACAGACCTCACTCCTTGCCCAGTTTATAGTGAACTCAGTGAATCCCCACAGTGGGGACTAAGACTTTCTGGGAACAAGGGACTAAATGTACTGCCCTGATGGAATTGTGGGATTCAGTGAAATATTATTTTGCCGAATTTCCCCATTGTTTGCCTGCTGACCCTACTCTGTACCAAGAGTCCTGTCAGACTATGAGTATTTCCCCTGCTGACCACAGGGAAGGACTGTATCCTATTTCCCCACCGAGTCAGGCCAAATTGTGCATTCTGAACCAGATAGCTCCCGGCCTGCAAACACTGCCCATCTGGACCTGATCAACTTGACCTTCTGTGTCTGTATGTTGTGTGCTTACTTGGGAATTCCCAACTCCTGCTGCCCACCGTGAGCCCCCACCATGGTTACCCCTGACGCTATTAGGATATCTTCCACCACATTTCCCCCATGCTTTCCCCAGACCACGTGTCAGGTGCTTCACAAATACCACCCATATTTTTACCCCATGAACTAAGAAGGCTACACACTCAGTGGGAATCAGAAATTACGAGTCTGTCACCTGGCCCCCAGTTGCCTGCACTCCACCTTAAGTGCTTACTTTGCTGATCTTTCCACTTCAGCCAACTCTAACTAACAACATCTTTGCCCTGGCTTCCCTTCCATTAGATAACTTTCCCCCCAACTTCCCACCCCAACTGCTCCTCACAGAGCCATGTGGGAGCAGCCTTGCAGGCCACTTTGGTGGTTCTGTGCATAGGCACAAGCAGCTCTTGGACCACAGATGTTTAACCGCTCCACCAGGACTCACGTAGCTGGGATAACCAATGGATGGTGTGATTTCCCAAGTTTCAGGCTGGAGGCTTCAATGAACTCTTTACACTGGGAACTTCTGCCTTCAGATTGCATTGTGGACCCACTTTGCACGCTCTCACCTCATGCACCATTCTCTCCCCCAGCCCCCTGATCCTTCTCCCCGGGGCCACACACTACAATGTGCCATTGTCTCCTTGGCCTGCCACTTGAGGTTTATTGCTCGGTCACAAACCTCTGTGTATCCTACTCTGGCTGACTACCAACAACCCAAAAGAGCCATTTTCATTACCTTAGTCCTGGACATTGCAGTCCTACTAGGGTTGATTGGATTGGCACTGATGCAAGGACTTCTGCCACTGCAATCAGGTCATTGAGGTCAATCAGCAATTATCAGCCATCTTATCCTAACATGTACAATGACTTGATGAAACCCTGTGCCTTGTGCAAGGGTTTTAGACAATTTCTTGTCCAAATGGTTTTAGACAATCCCCTGGCCAAGGAAGGAGGGACTGGTGCCCTCCCCAGGACCACTTACTGCCTATACCTCAATGACTCAGGACAGGTTCAAATCTTCTTATACCAGATGGTCCCAGCTATTAAAATATTCCACAATATTACCCAAAGCTTTGAACAGATTCCCAGGGGCCTAAGATCACTGATATATTTTGATGGCTGCACCCTTCAAGTTTGGGACAATGGTTATGAACTAGATTTCAGACCATCACCTGTGTAATTATTTTGAGATTTGTTACTATAACCCTAATTAGATGTGTACTCTCTTAGTTATAATGTGCTCTGCCCTCAACTGTTAACATATCTGCTACCTGGGCTGGTAATGTCCTCACCATTGCCTCTGATTCCTGGGCATCACAGGGTGGATTGTGGTGTATCTGCCTGACAATTAAATTTTTGGATTGTAATATAAGTGCCTGACATTAAGATTTTGATTGTCAAGTCATCCATTTCAAAGACATTCATCTTGAATAAATTTATTGCCAGCTACACAACCAGATAGAGAGCCAGGCCACCCCACTCATGAAGCTCCCCTTTTTGGAAAGCTCTGGTTGACCTACATAACTGACTGCTTGATGACCCTGTTTTTCCCTTCCCATGCTTCAATTCCTGCTCTTATGTTTTGCATTCACCAAGAGTGAACCCACAAAACCCTAGGTACCCCACCCTTGACCACAATAAATGCAGAGCCCCAGGCTGCACTCTCTATCTGTGGCCTTGCTGGGTGGCCACAGCTGTGCTGTGTAACCTCCAGGATCTGTGAGTAATAAATCTTGTTTGCTCCAAGTCCCCTGATAGTTGTTGCTAAGATACACCTTGCAATCATAAGAACCACAGGTGCTGGTCCAGCCACATTGGCTCAGGAAGGGGAGATGCCTGTGAGGGCTGTTATAAGCAGGATGGGCCCAGGTGAGCACCCCAGTCATTCCTAGATGATAGCATCACTATAGAATGAGACCAACACAAAACAGGGTGTAAGGTAATCGAGGTGCAAAACAAGCCCATAAAAATGAAGAATAAGGACAATCCTCATAATGGGTGTCTCCTAGTGAAATGAAGCCTTTTCAAGAGACAGACTAAGACTTAAATATAAATATATGTATAATATAGAGACAGAACATAAGAGAACTGAGAGGGATCCTATAGCTCAATAAATAACTTTCAGGAAATTTATACAGGATTATTTATAACTAAATAATCAACAAGTTGGTTAGAAGAAAGGGTTCATGGACTTCAGGGGTCCCAGAACACAGTTGAAAATTAATAAATTTTTATTGAATAAAGAGTTCAATGAATGAGTTGCTTGGTGCTTCACTTTGAAGAGAATCAAGTAGAATAAAGAACTTTTGTGTGGAGTCTAACCCTTGATTTCCTGAAAATTTTGTTCAGTGATTTAAAAGAATCTTTACAAAGTCTGACCCAGAAATGGCAGGTAATCCCTAATTTTAACAGGTCTGGAAGAATCCAAGAGGCTGCATGATTTGAAAAATCTAGGCTAAAACTATTAAGATCAACATAGTAAGCTAACTATTATCGTATTAATTTTATTTATGACAATGCTGCAAATAAGAGATTTTAAGTGAAATTGCTAATGCTATGATGTCACTGAGGAGTGTCAAGACAAGATTCTGTTATATGACCTCTTTACATTTACTTATTTATGTGTGCACATGCACACACACACACACACACAGAGATTTACTTCCCCTTGCCCTCCATCTACTTCCAGATATTTTCTTCTACCATTACTTCCATTTAGAATTCATTTCTAGAACCTCACTCCTTCTACCTATTCATTTTTTTCTTATTCTTAAACCATTGTTATCAGAGTTTCCCTTCCTATTACCTTATTACTGCTAAACCCAATGAATGATTTTCTATCACCATCTAAATCTGTGAGTGGTGCCTGATTCTCTCCTCTCTTGGCTCATTTAACATCACATTTTCCTAGTGCCTCTGTCAATCTTTTGGATCATTATTTTTCTTATTTTTCTGTTGTGGACACTTCTTCCACTGCTTGCATATTCCATATCTGCTTTCTGAACTTCCCATCCCTGACTCTCTACTCATTTTGTATAATTAGTCACCATCTCAATTCCATCCAGGGTTTCAACAACTGTCTCTATGCTGACTCCCATATTTTTATCTCCAATTACATATGGAACTAAACCCACAATCGAATATATGAATGCTTTCTAGATCACCCCAAATGCTTTTCAGAATAAAGCAATAAACAAACCAAAAAACAAATGAATGCATCTGCCTATGTGACATTATTTCCTAGATATGTGATACAAATATCAGAAACTGAATACCCACGTCAGTAGCTACCTTTCTCTGTTCCTTTTCCCAAATAAGCACACCTGTATACATCCAGTCACTCAAGCCAGAAAACTTAGAGCTGTATTTATCTCAATAGCTTTCCATATCTCTCTTGTCTTTGAGTGCAAGGTAGTTGGCAAGGGATGGCTCCTCTTAATCTCCAAATCTATTGCTTCTCTCCATCTCACTGCCACTATCTTACCTTAGCAAACTTTTACTCTTTACTGGATTATTGGACTAGCTTCCATCTGGCTCCCCTGTCTCCTTAATTATTCCCACTCAATCCATTCTCTTCACCCTAGTCAGGATGATTTTTCTAACTTTAGAGGAAAGACCCTCTGTTCTTCCCCTCAGTGTATGTCACAAATTTGACTCTGGGGATAGAGGGGCTGAGAGTAGCCTTACAATTTTCCAGTTGGGAAATTAACCAGTTGATACTTCTTAATGTCTAGAAGGACATAGTTGGGTGCAACCTAGTACCACGTGACAGCCTCAGAGAGGGATCTGTCCTCCCAATTAGGGACGCAGGTGGTTTTTCACTTTCCTTCTTCAAACCAAATAGCTGCTAATTCACAAAGAATGTTCAAACTTTTCTTTCCTGCAGAGTTCTGCCAATACCTTAAGCTGATCTGGAATTTTCAGTCTGGGACACAGACTTTTGAATCTGGTTGTGCCTTGACTCATCAGTCTCCTGGGCAATGTCTCATGTCTCGGACCTGAAAGGAAGTCTCATGTGAAGAAGGTTCTATCATATCTTAACTCCTGTTTTCTCTGTGTCCTTTGCCACAGTCATCTCCCTTGAAACTTTGCCCCATCCAGTGGTCTGCCCTCTCCTCCTCGGCTACTTCCTCTCCTTGTCACATAATGGTATCCTGGCCACCAAGAACCTTTTCACACCACTTCAGATGCCCACTGCCTCTTAGTCACTTTTGCTTCAGCTCAGTTTATATTGAGTCAGTAGTTGGTGGAGAGGAGAACGGTTACGTTTTTTTGTTTGTTTGTTTGTTTGTTTTTCCCACTGCCTAATGGCTCCGTACGGGAAAGGGGAAGGTGTACTCTCACTCCAGGGGTGTTAGAGAAAAGGGTCTCTTTTCTGAGGCAGAGCTGGTTTTCTCCATGAGAATCTGAGTCTACACAAAAGCATCAAAGCCAACCCGGCTTAGTGTAATGGTCTTATTATGCGAAAGGTGCATTCACACCTTCTGAGCCCTTGGTTACTTTTAAAGTCTCCCTACAATGTTGACAGTGATTCATGACTTTCCCAAATCAGTTATCTTTAAGCCGCAGGATTTTCAGCCAGATAAAAGGAGCTCTAGGAGGTGAGGGAACCAGGGAGTATGGTAAGACAGATGTCATTTCATCTCTCTCAAAAAGTAAATCTGATTACACCATTCTCCTGATTAAGTGCCTTCAGAGGTCTCTTATTACTATTAAAGGCCAAACCTATTATTAGAATGTACAAGATCTTTCATTGTATTCCTTCTTCTTACGTTTCCAGATTCAACATTCTCCATTCCCAGCTCCTTCACATACACACACATACACTTGAAGTTTTAGCAACAGTGATCTGCTGTCAGTTCTTTGAATGCAGAATGCCTTCTCCAGAATACATCATCTTCTCCCTCCCCTTCTGTCTCTCAAATGCACCATGATCCCTTTCCCAGGCTTTCATTCATGCTTTCTCTCTGTCTGGAACATCTGATCTCTGAGTGTTTTACCATTTACTCAGCCTTCAAGTTTCAGTTTTTGTGACACTTCTGCTGATGGCCTTCCCTAATCTCCTTAAATTTGGTAAACATTCCTGACTTGTGATGCATAATCCACCGTACTTTTGCTATCATTGAATTTATAGTCCTCCACTAGTCTGGGAGCTCCAGGAAGCATGGTTTGTGTCTCTTTTGTTCAATTTATACCCTAAACTATACATGTCTTAGGTGGTCTCTCTACTCAGAAACTATCCCCCCATCTAATAATCGCTACCAATATAAAAAGGTGGTCACAGCACATAAGTCTAGGCTATATAGTTTGTTCCCCCAGAGCTCAGTTGTGATACATGTCTTAGGTTTTTCTTTCCAAGAACAAACAACCATCCTCCAACCCAGGGATTTCTTCTAGATAATGAAATTGAGTTTGTTGTTATACACAGTGGCTCCCATATGGTCAACCCTAAAGATTCTAAGCAGACAACATTCAACACAGCCAATTCTTTCTAAACAAGGTACAAGGAGCTCAAATATGTACCATAGGCATTTCACTCTGAGCTGTAATGTGTACATATACAGAGAACATACAGGCTTCACTGCCTGACTCTCATTCAGTTTAACAACGATGGCTACAGGAAATTTATTCATTTATTCAACTCACATTTCCTGAAAATTTACTGTAAGTCAGACACTGTGAGAAGAGCTGAGAAATCGATAGTTAGAAAAGGAGACAGCACTCTTGCCATAGTAGAGCTTGCAGCCTGGTAAGGAAGACAAACAATCATCACCAATCACCAACAACTATGGGGTATCCTACAGAGCAAAGGTCCTTTTCTAAATCAGAGGGTAATTTCTATGTGGATCTTTCTGAGCTGATCATGATTGGGTGTTTAGGCTTTCTCATTGCTCTGCATTCCCCAGTATGTCCAAACAACCTACCTTCTCTCCTAGAATTACAAGTTTCTAGAATCTTTGGACACAAACAACAAAGTAGCAAGAAACATTATCTCAGACTAGATACTCAATGGCTAAAGGGCTGATCTCTCCCTAGAGAGGGTCCCAGGAGAAACAGGAAAGATTCAGCATTGAGTTGGAACCCATGCTATAAAACGGGGGTCCCCAACCCCCAGGCCATGGATTGGTACTGATCTGTGGCCTGTTAGGAACCTAGTCACACAGCAGGAGGTGAGCAGCAGGTGAGCAAGTGAAGCTTCATCTGTATTTACAGCTGCTCCCCATCCCTCACATTACTGCCTGAGCTCCACCTCCTGTCAAATCAGTGGCTGCATTAGATTCTCATAGGAGCATGAACCCCACTGTGAACTGTGCATGCAAGGGATCTATGTTGTGTGCTCCTATGAGAATCTAATGTCTGATGATCACAGGTGGAGCTGAGGCAGTGATGCTAGCACTGGGGAGCAGCTGAAAATACAGATTATAATTAGCAGAGAGGTTTGACTGCACAGAGACCGTAATAAATTAATTGCTTGCAGACTCATATCAAAACCCTATCAGTGAGTGGCAAGTGAAAACAAGCTCAGGGCTCCCACTGATCCTGCATTATCATGAGTTGTATAATTATTTCATTATATATTACAATGTAATAATAATAGAAATAAAGTGCACAATAAATGTAATTTACTTGAATCATCCAGAAACCATTCCTTCCCTGCCCCACCCCGGTCTGTGGAAAATTTGTCTTCCATGAAACCAGTCCCTGGTGCCAAAAAGGTTGGGAACTGCTGCTATAAAAGGATCCCTGTTCTAAATGAACCTTCCTTTTTACTGAACCATCAACTCCAGCCCTCACCTCATCGCTCAAGGTCACATATTACCCATTTCTATCTATCTTCCAACCACATTTTCTATCCCTTAAGTCCTCTTTGAACTATCAAGAACTGAAAAATTAGACATGCAGTTGCATATGTCTTTTTACATTCTTTTCAGTCTTTGAGTTTCATTCTTTGGAGTCAGAGTTTTGGTTGCTCCTTCAAAGTAAGTGCCTCATGCCTACAAGTGGTCTGACCTTCCAGGTACAAATGGGAGAGTGGGGTATGAAACACATGTGAAACACTCAGACAAAGAATTCAACATGGAATCAAGCCACAACTCCTTTCTCTGCTCAGCATTTAAATGTAAAGAAATGTAGTTATTATTTCAGACCTTCCATTTTTACCCCTTTTACCCAAAAAGGTAGGAACTAGGATTTCATCCCACAACTATGTCCTTCTAGAATATTACTTCTCACTTGCATCACAGGCATCACCAGTGTCAGTTGGATCCCATAATTCCTACGGGTCCCTGGTAATTGTGCGTCTCCTTTGCTTTTCCAAATGAGGATTTTCATTATGGCTAGCCTTTCCCTTTCTCTGATTGACTATTTGATGTTGAGAGAAAATAACATATCCAAGTCCTTGACCATGAAAAACCACATCAGGACTTCAGTATCATTCAGAAATCCTGAACTTTGAACTGGCTTCAATACGTAGGTGAATTTTGGGTTGTCTCCCTTAGGAAAGGAGTTTGCTCAACATGTAAGGAGACAGTGAAATGAATATTTGATGAACGAAATGGCCACCTTGGCAGAGAAAATGCTGTATCTTCATCCAATCTTATTTTCCCCGGGACTCACAGCTGGCCTACATTCCAGTCCACAGTCATAGTTAGTTGACACCATGTGGTTGAATTCCAACTGATGGGATGTAGGCAGAAATAAAGCACTCCACTACCATATCTGGTCCATAAAACCCTCTGACACTCCACACTCTCTTACTTCCTTACTTCCTCTGATGGGTGAATGGCATAGATTCTAATAACCAGGTGCCAAGCAGAGTCGTAAGTGAGCAGGTGCCTCAGTCCCTGAATAATTACATGGAGCAGAGCTTCTCAATCTCCACTCTCTTTAACCCATACTGACATTTGCATAATCAAGAATAATGTGATATCATATAACATGACAAGATATGACATCTCACCTAACATACCATAATGTAACATGACATGATATAATATAACCAAACGTCTGAGATTTGGGGGTTTCTTTGTCGTTGCAGCTTAGCGTTAATTTATCTGAGTAACCCCGAAGTAATCAGAGAGGGGATACATCTCTGAGGACCTGGTATTTGATCTGAAACCACCCCATGGTTTTAGAGAAAAGCAATCCATTTAAATACCTGGGAACCAATCATTCTACGTAGAGGGAACAGCACACAAAAACCAAAATCTGGGAGGCTGTATTTAAGAAACAGAAAGAAACTAGTCCACCTGGGTTCTAGTGAATGAAGAAGAGAGGGGTAGGGGATGAGATTGACAGGGTAGGTGCAGACCAGATCATGTAGGACTCTGTGGGTGATTGTGAAGAGCCTACAGTCCACGACAATTGTGATGGAACATCACTGGAAGATCTTAAGCAGGGAAAAGACATGACTCTATTATGATACATATGTTTCTAAAAGATAATTTGGGCTACTCTGGAAAATGGCTCAAGAGGGGAAGCAGAGACACTACATAGGAGAAATGTTCCAGACAAGAGATGTTAGGGACTTAACATAAGGCAAACGTAGTAGAAAGGGGAGAGTGGATATATTGCATGGAGTCATTTAATGAACCGAGTGTAGGGAAATCATATGGATTATACATTTATGTAATAATTATATGTAAAATATATGGAGCGATTAATACATTAACAAAACATATGGCTACTGAATTCTGCTAAATGTTCAGGAAGCTTACAGATAGTCTGTAGCAAGCCCTCGTTTTAGGATTTTTAGACTTCTTAGTAGAGCTTTAGTGAAGCTAAAGTTCTCCAGAGAAACAGAAAATACAAAAAGCTGCTGGTTTACCCAGTGGCCACCAGATGGCCCTAATGGGATCTATTTCGCAGACATGGATCACAGACAGAAGGAACTCTGTACTTGGACAGACCCAGATCTCACAGAACACTCTGCGGTATAAAACACGTTTGCTGTTGTTTACTAAGAATGGAAAATAATCGTCAAAGACATTCTAAAAATAAACTTGTTCACAGCCTAAGATGCTGTGTTATAGGACGCTACAAAACTGGAATTAAATGAGATCTTCCTGAGGTGGGAAAGTATTCACTTTAGGATGAAGAATAGTCATGTGCATGTGTTAAAAACATGTAACCTCACTCTGGGGAGTCAGCTAGAAAGTTGTCTAGACCTCATTGCCGCCTTCTAGGATAGCTCCTGGACCCTCCTATTTAGAAACTCTATAGATAGTAAAGGGTACAATGAAGAAAAAATGTGTAAAACTAAGGCTTGCTGCTGACTATCTACAAGTGTGTTGAAAATTTTTTGTGAGATGTTCTTTTGCCAATTTATTCATTGGGCTATTCATTTTCTCTTTATTGTCTTCTGAGAGTTCTTTGTGTGTTCTGAATACAATTTCTTTATTAGATATGCGATGTACAAATATATTCTCCAAGGCTGGGACTTGTCTTTTCTTTCCTTTAACAGTGACTTTGGCAGAGAAAAAGATTTTATCTTTAATAAAGTCCAATTCATCAATTTTTAATATCATGGATTATACTTTTTTGTTGTATCTAAGAACCCATCAACAAATCCAAAGGCATGCAAGCTTTCCTCTCTGTTTTATTCTAAAAGTTATATTGTTTTACATTCTATATTTAGTTCTATGATACATTTTGAATTACTTTTCATGTAAGATGTGGGATCAGCATCAAAATTTACTTTTTGCCTATGGACTTACAATATTTCCACCATCATTTTTTGAAAAGAATATTCTTTCTTCACTGACTTGCCTTTGCATCTTTGTCAAAAAGTAGTTGACTATATTTGTGACAGTCTATTATGGGTTTTCTCTTTTGTTTCATTGATCTGTGTGTCTATACTGTCACCACTGCCATGCTGTCCTGATCTTAGAGGCAAAGCGTTGAGTCTCTAACCATAAAGTATGATGTTAGCAGCACATTTTTCATATAAACATTTTATTAAGTTAAGGAAGATCACTTCTATTTCTAGTTTTTCAGGAGTATTTGTCACGAATGGGTGCTGAATTTCAGGGCCCTTTGTACTGATCTTCAGAGAGATTCTGCAGCTTGCAACTCTTGCACTAATCCACTGCTCTTGTTGGAGGTTTGCTAGTGAGGAGGTGGAGCATGGGGCAGGGGTGTTATTTAAGCTTCTGATTAAGTCTCAGTCTTTCGGGGGTACAGTGTGCTTCTGTCATGGGGGTATTTACAGATGTCTCTGTCCCTCCCTAGAGTTTTTTCCATCTCCTACCATCTTTCTTGACTGTGATGCCCCCAGCCTATTTCCCTGGAGCTCTCTCACCTGTTGGCTTCAGTTTTCTTATTCCTTAGATGACACAGGAAGACTAGAGTGAGGCTGGAGTGGGTAGACCCAGATGGGATGAGGTTTCAGCACTGCTGTCTGTGAAGGCTTTGCTCCAGCCTCTGGCTTCCAGAGCTTCTGCCCCAGAATTTCACATCTTGCAACTCACTGGAGTTTCCTTCTCTCTACATTTCAGGGTGCTTGTATTGCTTGCAGCCTCAGTTCTCTGATGTGTCCAAGAAAACCCATTGATTGTCTGTTTGTCGAGATTGTTCTTCATTTAAGTACAGAAAGAGCTTTGCATGTCAGAGCTGAAATAAAAAGTTGATTTTTTTGTTACCTTGATGGAGATGCATTAAAAAAATTCAAAACTTGTATGAATTGGCAGGAAGCCTTTCGTGTGCTTTCACAAGACCTTGATTTCAGACAGTGCATTTCATCTCATTGTCTCCTGAAAAAATCAGGAATTAGTGACTTTATTATGTGATTCTCTCCCTCAGTGCAGCCTGCTTCCCTTTCATTACTGCAGACTCTGGGTTCCCTTTAAAATGTATTTCTTTCCCCCACCCTCCAGAGATCAGGAATCATAACCAAAGTGTAGACTTTAACATGGCTGTGGGGCCCCAGAGGTGTTAACCCAGGGTCCAGAATGACCAGTGATGATAGACTGGAACTCTGACTAGCTTTATCTTTCTAGGCACCATCACACAGCATGCCCCTAGGAAGGGCATCTAAGTCTCTGGTGGCTCCTGGTTGCCAGGAGCATAGGAATTCATTTCAATCAGTACCATGCTCCCTACATGCTTCCCTGGACGAGGAAGTCACTAGCCCTCTCTGCCTCTCCATGAAAACCATACAAACTCTTCAGGGAATTCTACAACACAAACCTGGATGCATTTTGGTACCTAAGCCACATAGATGAAACTCAGACAGCCTTAAAAGGAGATGGCTCATCTATTTTTCTAGAATTATTTGAACACAGCTAGCACTTTCCTCAAACTGGGATAGCTTTCTCTGAAAATACTATTAATTTTTGAATAATGCCTCCTCTCAAAGACTTCAAGAAAAACTTCCCTTAGGTATATCTATTTCTTTGGGTCATTTTATAGGTGTTTTATTATATTTAAAAAATTTTCTCAGGCATACCCATCGATGTCTCTCTCTCTCTCTCTCTCTCTCTCTCTCTCTCTCTCTCTCTCTCTCTCTCTCTCTTTTTGGCCACGCAGCATGTGGGATCTTAGTTCCCCCACCAGGGATCAAACCCGGGCCCTAAGCAGTGAGAATGCAGAGTCCTAACCACTGGACCACCAGGGAATTCCTTTAGGTATATCCTTTTTACAATGTCCCCAAATGACTAGGAAATACGCATCACATTAGAGACGAGTGAGGTTACACCCATCTTATCGAAGTCATGGAAGAAGTGACAAATGTGATCCTAAGGCCAGCTGGCCCCAGTAGCCCTGGCCAGCTGCATAAACCTGATTCATATATCCTCAGCCCACTCATTTCCACAGATGGACTTCTTAAGTGATCCTGTGTGCAATCCGTAAACAAGCATATTGTGCACCAACCCCTAATCAGCTAATGGGAGAGCAAGGCAAATCAATGTTCCCAAGTTACCCTGCTCATTTATGGGTGTCCATCTCCAAAAACAAAGGGCAAGCACTCACACTAACCCTGACCACTCAGTCTGCTCCAGGCACACTTTAATTTGTTCTGTACCCAGTCCATGAATGCCTCCTCCTGATGACCTTGGCATTAGGCAAATCCTCTGCTTAGAATGCTATTGTCCCAGACTTTAATGTGGTCTGGCTCCATTTTGTCTTGAAAATATCAACCTAAATATGAATTTCTCAGAGTCCTTTTCTGATCACACTATCTACAGAGCCCCTTTATCTCCCTATAATTCGTCTTGTTTTAGTTTCAACACAGTATTGTCACTACTGACATTTCCCCATTTGTTTGTGACTCACCTCTCTTCACTATAATGTAAACGTCATGATAATGGGGACTTTTATCTGTGTCTTCACTCTTTTGTTGCTTTGTCCAGAACCATGTGCACCCTAATAGTAGATGTTCCCCTTATCTAAGGGTAAGTGGTCAACCCATGAAGCAGAAACAAAAGAATCTTGAATGGCAGCTCATCTGAATATAAGCTTTCTTTAACCACTATTGCCTTTGGTTATCTCTGTAAACTTACTGGTTAATATAGAAATAAATTAACTGAAATGTTGATATTCCTCTTGCTGAACACTTCTGCTTAAACATGGAGCTGGGTAACAGGATGATGGCATGAAGTTGCAATTGTATGCTATCAGCCTACTCATTGCAGAGAAACCTCAAAAATGTACTGTAGCAAGTGTAATGATAGTACCTAAGTCCCAGACTATAGAACTCACTGCCTTTACCACCACTATATTTGAGATATTTTCAATTCTTATTTTTTTAAATATCTTTAATGGAGTATAATTACTTTACAATGGTGTGTTAGTTTCTGCTTTATAAAAAAGTGAATCAACTATATATATATATATATATATACATATATCCCCATATCTCCTCCCTCTTGCATCTCCCTCCCACTCTCCCTATCCCACCCTTTAGGTGGTCACAGAGCACGAGGCTGATTTCCCTGTGCTATGTGGCTACTTCCCACTAGCTATCTATTTTATATTTGGTAGTGTATACATGTCCAAGCCACTCTCTCACTTTGTCCCAGATTACCCTTCCCCCTCCCCATGTCCTTAAGTCCATTCTCTATGTCTGCGTCTTTACTCCTGCCCTGCCCTTAGGTTTTTCAGAACATTTTTTTTTTTTAGATTCCATATATATGTGTTAGCATACAGTATTTGTTTTTTCTCTTTCTGACTTCCTTCGCTCTGTATGACAGACTCTAGGTCCATCCACCTCACTACAAATAACTCAATTTTGTTTCTTTTTATGGCTCACTAATATTCCATTGCATATATGGGCCACATCATTTTTTTGTTGTTGTTGTTATTTCAAGAGTGATATTTTATTTTATTTTTTTATTAGTTTCTGCTTTATAACAAAGTGAATCAGCTATACATATACATCTGTTCCCATATCCCTTCCCTCTTGCATCTCCCTCCCTCCCACACTACCTATCCCACCCCTCCAGTCGGTCACAAAGCACTGAGCTGATCTCCCTGTGCTATGCAGCTGCTTCCCACTAGCTATCTACCTTACGTTTGGTAGTGTATATATGTCCATGCTTCTCTCTCGCTTTGTCACAGCTTACCCTTCCCCCTCCCCATATCTTCAAGTCCATTCTCAAGTAGGTCTGTGGCTTTATTCCCGTTTTACCCCTAGGTTCTTCATGACATTTTCCCCTTAAATTCCATATATATGTGCTAGCATACAGTATTTGTCTTTCTCTTTCTGACTTACTTCACTCTGTATGACAGACTCTAGGTCTATCCACCTCATTACAAAGAGCTCAATTTCATTTCTTTTTATGGCTGAGTAATATTCCATTGTATATATGTGCCACATCTTCTTTATCCATTCATCGGATGATGGACACTTAGGTTGTTTCCATCTCCGGGTTATGTAAATAGAGCTGCAATGAATATTTTGGTACATGACTCCTTTTGAATTATGGTTTTCTCAGGGTATATGCCCAGTAGTGGGATTGCTGGGTTGTAGGGTAGTTCTATTTTTAGTTTTTTAAGGAACCTCCATACTGTTCTCCATAGTGGCTGTATCAATTTACATTCCCACCAACAGTGCAAGAGTATTCCTTTTTCTCCACACCCTCTCCAGCATTTATTGTTTCTAGATTTTTTGATGATGGCCATTCTGACTGGTGTGAGGTGATACCTCATTGTGGTTTTGATTTGCATTTCTCTAATGATTAGTGATGTTGAGCATCCCTCCATGTATTTGTTGGCAATCTGCATATCTTTGGAGATATGTCTGTTTAGGTCTTCTGCCCAATTATGGATTGGATTGTTTGGTTTTTTTAGATATTGAGCTGCATGAGCTGCTTGTAAATTTTGGAGATTAATCCTGTGTCAGTTGCTTCATTTGCAAATATTTTCTCCCATTCTGAGGGTTGTCTTTTAATCTTGTTTATAGTTTCCTTTGCTATACAAAAGGTTTTAAGTTTCACTAGGTCCCATTTGTTTATTTTTGTTTTTATTTCTATTTCTCTAGGAGGTGGGTCAAAAAGGATCTTGCTGTGATTTATGTCATAGAGTGTTCTGCCTATGTTTTCCTCTAAGAGTTTTATAGTGTCTGGCCTTACATTTAGGTCTTTAATCCATTTTGAGTTTATTTTTGTGTATGGTGTTAGGGAGTGTTCTAATTTCATTCTTTTACATGTAGCTGTCCAGTTTTCCCAGCACCACTTATTGAAGAGGTTGTCTTTTCCCCACTGTATATTCTTGCCTCTTTTATCAAAAGTAAGGTGACCATATGTGCTAGGGTTTATCTCTGGGCTTTCTATCCTGTTCCATTGATCTCTATTTCTGTTTTTGTACCAGTACTACACTGTCTTGATTACTGTAGCTTTGTAGTATAGTCCGAAGTTAGGGAGCCTGATTCCTCCAGCTCTGTTTTTCTTTCTCAAGATTTTTTTGGCTACTTGGGATTTTTCGTGTTTCCATAAAAATTGTGAACTTTTTTGTTCTGGTTCTGTTTCAATTCTTATTTTATCCTTTTCAACAATTTCAACTCTTCTGGGTAAATATGCTAATATCTTCTTTTTAATTGTAGAAATTCATAAGAGGGTGAAAATGAGCCTCACACTTGGTAAAAGAGAGTGAGAGCTCAGAGACCAGGGCCAAATGCCCTGCTTGGCAGTGGAAGGCAGAAATGGGGAAACCTGTGACATACTTGGAATTTCAGGCATCAGTCATATGCTGGAGTCCAGGCTGGACTTTGCCCTTGACTCTGAGGTAGGGGCTGGTGCTGACTCTGGGGTCTCCCAAAGGAGAAACAATGACACCCATTCTTGGATCAGCTTAAGGTATATGCTGGTATCTTCTCTTTGGAAACTCCACTGGATGTTATACTTATGTGCAGCAGAATTCCCTCCATCCTGAAGCAAGACTATATTAGAAACTAATTTCTTGTAAAATCGATGGTTTCATTAGAGAATTCTGTTTAAAGAAGATTTAGCATCAATTTTATACAATCTCTTCCAAACAGCCAAAAAGGAAAGAATGTTTTATGAAATTGGTAATGCCCTGGTACCAAAATCAGACAAACACAGTACCCCTCCCCCATACCTCCCAAAAAAAAGAAAGAAAAAAAAATAAAAGAATGGAAAACTACAGACCAACATCCCTCGTGAACATGGATGTAAAAATCCTAACAAAATGTTGGTAAATAAAATTCAGGAAAGTGGGTTTTATTCCAAGAATACAAGGTTGCTTTAATATTCAAAATTAAATTAATGTTATCCATTCTGTTAATAGGTTAAATAGCAAAAATCACATGATCAAAGAAATTAATGCAGAAAAAACATTTAATAAATTGTTTAACACCCATTTATGATAAAATCCCTAAGAAAAATAAGAATAGAAGGGAACTTCCTCAACTTGATAAAACACATCAGGTAACCTACAGGTGACATTATACTTAAATGGTGAAAGACTTTTTCCCCCCAGCATCAAAACAAGGCAAGGATATCTGCTTTCACCACTCCAGTCCAATATATTATGTGAAGCCCAGCAAAAGACAGTAAAAGGAAACAAAAGGTATACAGATAGAAAGGAAGAAATAAAATTGTCCCTATTTGCAGATGATGCAAAGGACCACATAGGAAATCCTAAGGAATCAAACTCTCAGAACTAACATGGGAGTTCAGCAAGCTGCAGGCTACAAGACCAACATACAAATCTCTATACACTAGCATTGAACACATGGAAACTGAAATGTAAATGTAATATAATTTGTAATCACTCGTGAAGAAAGAGATGCTTAGGTATAAATCTAACAAACATATCCAGGACTTGTACACTGAAAAATACAAAATACTGATGAAAGACATCAAAGAAGATCCAAATAAATGGAGAGATATACTGTCTTTATGGATTGGAAGACTCAACATAGTAAAAAATATCAATTCTCCCCAACTTCATATATAAGTTTAACTAAATTTCTTTTAAAAAATCCCAGCAAAATTTTTTATAGACAATCTTATTTTTAAATTGACAATCTTATTTTAAAATTGATATTGAAAGTTGAAGAATCTAGAATAGCTAAAAATAATTTTGAAAGAGAACAATAATGTGGGAAGAATCACTGTACTTGATTTCAAGTCTTATAGGGCCACAGTAATCAAGGTGGTGTAGTTATCACTGGAGGGATAGATTCACAAATCAATGAGACAGAACTAGCCCACACAAGCAGAGCTAAACTATTTTTTGACAAATGTGCAAAAGCAATTAGATGTTGAAAGCATAGTCTTTTCAATAAATGTTACTGGAACAACTGGACATCCATAGGCCACAAAAAAAAAGGAAAAAGAATATGGAAAAGGAAAAGGATCTTGGCCTAAATTCATACTTCATACACAATAAACTCAAAATGGATCATAGATTTAAATATAAGATATAAAACTATTAAACTTATAGAAGAAAACAGAAGAAAATCTTTAGGACCTACAGTCTGATAAAAAGTACTTAGATATGAAATCATGATACATAGAAGAAAAAAAATCAGTAAACTGAACTTCATCAAAATTTAAAACTTTTGCTGTGTGAAAGGCCCTGTTACAAGGATAAAAAGCAAAACTATGGACTGGGAAAAAAACACTTGTAAATTGCATATATAATAAATGACTCAGATCTAGATTACATAAACAACACCCCAAATCCAATATTATAAAACAAACAAAAATTTATTTAGAAAAGGGGCAAAGGAGATGAACGGACATTTCACCAAAGAGGGTATACAAATGACAAAAAAGCTCATGAAAAGATGTTCAGCTCTTCTAGCCACTAGTGAAATACAAATTAAGACCACAGTGTGGTATTAGAACACACCTACTAGGACAGCTACATTTTATTTTTTTTGTGGTACGTGGGCCTCTCACTGTTGTGGCCTCTCCCGTTGCGGAGCACAGGCTCCGGACACGCAGGCTCAGTAGCCATGGCTCACGGCCCCAGCCGCTCTGCAGCATGTGGGATCCTCCTAGACCGGGGCACGAACCCGTGTCCCCTGCATTGGCAGGTGGACTCTCAACCACTGTGACACCAGGGAAGCCCGACAGCTACCTTTTTTTAACTGACTACACCAACTGTTGGTGAGGATATGAAATAACTGGATCTCTCATACACTGCTGGTGGGAATGTAAAATGTTACAACCACTCTGGAAAGTAGTTTGGTAGTTTCTTTAAAAAAAAATAACCGTTCATTTACCATACCACCTATCGATTACACCCAGGGGCATTTATCCCAGATAAATGAAAATTTATGTCCATACAAAATTTACGTCCATCCCATGCACAGGGATGTTCATAGCAGCTTTGTAGGAGATCAAAGCTGGAAACAATCAAAATGTCCTTCACAGGTAAATGTTTTTGCAACACTGCAAACGAATGAACTATGTACTGATACACACAACAACTTGGATGGATAACAAGGGCTTTATAGTGAGTGGAAAAAATGCCACTCAAAGGTAGATTCCATTAATATAACATTCTCAAACTGACAAAATTACAGAGATGAAGAACAGGGCAATGATTGCCAGGGATTAGGGATGTTGGGGAAATGATGCACGTGACTAAAAAGAGCAGCATGAGAGAAATCTTTGTAGTGGTGGAATAGTTCTGTATGTTGA
The DNA here is from genome assembly GCF_964165515.1 of Mesoplodon bidens. Lineage (NCBI taxonomy): Eukaryota > Metazoa > Chordata > Mammalia > Artiodactyla > Ziphiidae > Mesoplodon > Mesoplodon bidens. The sequence goes on from NC_138178.1 coordinate 68,282,289, forward strand.
TTGAGGTGATGTTTACAGAGTCTACAGTTTTTTGTGATAAAATATCATTGAACTATACATATACATAGTACCAATGTCAATGTGTTTGATATTGTACTACCGGTATATAAGATGTAAACATTGGGGGAAATTAGATGAAAGATTCAGAAGACTGTCCTGTACAATCTTTGCAACTTTCTATGAATCAATAATTATTTCAAAACAAAATGTTTTTAAGTATGTCTTGTAGAAGCCAAGAAAACCAGCACTCAAATCCTACAGCTTTGTGGCCCCAGCTGGCTCTGTTTCAGGGAAGAGTCTCAGTCACTAGAAAGCACACCCCAGGAAGGCTACTAGATAGGAAATGCTTCTGTGGTTATTGCTGGTTGATTGGACAACCTCAATCCCTCTATTAACCCTCTGAGAACCTCAAGCTGAAGTTACTCTGAACAAATGAGGGCAAAGAAACCGTCTTTTTTTTTTTTTTTTTTTTGCAATACGCGGGCCTCTCACTGTTGTGGCCTCTCCCATTGCGGAGCACAGGCTCCGGATGCGCAGGCTCAACGGCCATGGCTTACGGGCCTAGCCGCTCCGCAGCATGTGGGATCTTCCCGGACCAGGGCACGAACCCGTGTCCCCTGCATTGGCAGGCGGATTCTCAACCACTGCACCACCAGGGAAGCCCAGAAATCCAGTCTTGCTGGGAAATGGATTGGCAGTTCGTGGAGTGAAGTCATTTGTACTGAGAAAGCATCTCTCTGAGACCCCAGGAGCATTCCTGCAGTGCCACCAAGCAAAATAGGAGAAAACTGAGAATGAAGGAGGCTCCCCATATAGACTTCATCTCTTAAAACAAAAAGGAGCCAGAGTAACTTTCAGAATATTAAGGGATTAAGGGATCAGACCAGTGGGCTAGTAGTGTTATAAATCTCTCCATGGGATTCACAATAGGACCCTTCGAACAATTTGGAAGAATGACATTGCTTGCACTCTAGCTTGTGCTCTAAAGATGGATTGCTAGGCTTCCTTTCCCAGAGATTCTCTCCAGAGAAGCCTGATCTACTATCCTGCATGTCTTTCTTGTACCCACAGGACTTTCTGGACTGGTAACAAAAGAAAACAGGAAGGTTGTGATCTAAATGTCAGAGGCTTCTTTCTTTTTTTTAAAAAAAATATTTTATATTGGCATATAGTTGATTTACATTGTTAGTTTCAGGTGTACAGCAAAGTGATTCAGTTATACATATACATGTATATATTCTTTTTCAAACTCTTTTCCCATTTAGGTTGTTACAGAATATTTAGCAGAGTTCCCTGTGCTATACAGTAGGGCTTCTCTCTCTCTCTCTCTCTCTTTTTTTTTTTTTTTGGTATACCAATGTACTTATTTACTGGTACCAAAAAACGTGCCCACTCACTTGAATTTGTGGTTCACCCATGGAATTAGTTACCATTCACTGCTTTCCACTAACTGGTGGCTAGTCCCCCTCACAAGGGATGAACGAAGGATGGGCTGTGCAGAAGCTTCAGTTGAAGCCTCTTATCAGAGAAGTCTCACCTCATGTTGTCCGCATCATGGCCTTGCGTTTTTGCCTTCTGAGTCTGTGCTGAGTCACAGGAGACTTTAGACAGGTTGTCTTGTTTAGGTCCATGCCCACCTTTGTCTTTATGAAATATTTGGCATTTTCATCTCATACATACACACGTTTGAATCTTAAAAAACTGGAGAATTTCCTCCAGGTACTTCTGGTTCTTGCTGGTTTGGTAACATTACTTCTGCTAACTTTGGTCATTCCCAGTAATTCTCTCTCTCTCTCTCTCTCTCTCTCTCTCTCTCTCTCTCACACACACAGACACACACACACACACACACATTCTCTTTAAGACCCATCCTTGTTGACGCTCCTAGGTGTTCCCTACAGAATCCTAGGAGTTCCCCTAACTTCCCAGTAGAGGGACCTCTGGTCTAATTCGTAAATCCCAATTTAGGCTAACCCACAGCTAACCTGATGCTCCTTGACTCTCAGGATGAGGAGAGTGAGCTGCATCTAACTCTGAGATAAACTGAGAGCCATCAGGTGTTTTAAACAGGGTGAAACGTTATGCTCTGGGCAGCCGACATAGCAGTTTGCATGAGAAGCAAACTACCGAAGGTAGGCACCATGTCAAAGGCAGCTGCCAAGTCCAAGCAAGAAACAGTGGTTGCAGGGATAGAGAGAGGGTGAGCACTCACTGTGCCATGTGGCAAACCTGGCAGGCCTGGATGACTGATCGAATGCGGGGCAGTGCCCACATGTTAGACTCTGGTTAGATGCCTAAGTCCCTTCCAGTATCATGACAGTAGATGAGAAGATGCCACACATTGTGGGTGTGTCTGTAACTCTAAGGGTAAATTATTATTATTATTTAAAAAATTTTTATTATTATTATTTTTTGCGGTACGCAGGCCTCTCACTGTTGCGGCCTCTCCTGTTGCGGAGCACAGGCTCCGGACGCACAGGTTCAGTGGCCATGGCTCACAGGCCCAGCCGCTCCGCAGCATGCGGGATCTTCCCAGACCAGGGCACGAACTCGTGTCCCCTGCATCAGCAGGCGGACTCTCAACCACTGCGCCACCAGGGAAGCCCACTAAGGGTAAATTATTAACATGTGCTAGGTGCCCAGCAGAAGCCACAGGGACGCTGGAGAGAGGACTCTGTCCATCACAGCCACAGTGATTAATTCTTGTCTGCTTACAATGTTGCTTTATGTACTGCTTTGACAGGCAACTGGCCCTTGTCTCTGTGGCTCTTGGGAGGAATGACTTATAGCAATACAGTATTATTCTAAAATTCAGATCATCATTTCTAGGTAAGCATCCTAAGATATTACCTTGCTTATAACTTAACATCCTGTACAACGGTACACTGGATTCCATCACTTTGGGAAACATTTTAAATTTCTCTTCTTGAGGAGTCTACACATTATCGGAAATGGCTGAGATCATTCCACAGACTTGATGGGAACCTGCTAGCACCCACTTTCAAAATTTTCAGGCACATATTTCATGTCTCTGTTCTGCTGCACACAATTTTGTGCTGGAGAAATCTGCACGTGGTTTTCTGAGGAAGCCTTTGGTCTTTTCAGCAGAAAGCTCACTGCACCACCTTGATGCTAGTATGTTTGTATGGGGGTGGTGGGCAGCTGTGCATATCATAATGTCTCCTCCACTTTCCTAAGTAGTTTTCCTTGTGAAAAAGCTTCTGTCCCCACTGCAGATTATTTCCATTCAATATATTCCTATATGAAGAATTTCTAGGTAAGATAGTGTTAATATTTTTAAATCTCTTGGCGATGCAGTTGACTGAATTTATTTCAGGGTAATTTGTAGTGATTTATAGTTTCCTCAGCCGTATAAACTGGGTGCCAGTTTCATGATAACTTTATTCACATTGGATATTCCATGGGCTTTTATTTCATTCTATGCTAATTTAATAAATGAAAGCTGGAATACTGGTCTAATATTTATAATAGGTAATATTGTCCTCACGTATTAGTGAGGTGAAACAGTTTACAATGTCATTTTCCATTTGTATTTCTTTTGTTTTTTGTCACCTGTTATCTTTTGCCCATTTAGTTTATAGAGGTTTTAGGTTTTCTTCATCTTACAATAAAAATCTTCATACTAAATTTATCTACATTTTAGAACTTTGAAATAATGGGTCTTGAATTTTCTCTCATTGCTTCTTACCCTGTCGTTTCCCATTTTCCTGGATTCTTGTTTTCTACCTTCTGATTTCATAATGTCAGCTGTTCTTTCTTAAACCTTTCAGTTGAATATTTGGCCAAGTTTGTTTGTAGTTACAATTGTATTATTATTGTAACTTATCTTTAATTACATTTTAACTCTATTCAGGTCTTAAGCCCTTGGCATTGCTTAAATTAGGTATTTGATTATATCCAATGATGAGATAAATGAGATAAAAGATTGTCAATGGGAAGTGAGCCTTTCTGCCCTGAACTAAAGCCACACCTTAAGCATGGCACCAAAGTCATGTGATGTTACTTTCCAAATTTTGCTCCACAAAAAGCCACTTGCTCAAGTCCCCCAAGAGTGAATGATTTGGAGAAAACTATTAAAAAAAATTAATAAATAAACTAAAAACAAATAAGAAATACTAGACCTACGTGTCACTTTTCTGACCCAGCAAAGCCTCTTTGGGGGATAGTTCTCAGTTGAGACTGTGCCGTTGCCTTCAATGGGCATTTGCTGTTGTCGTCAAAATAACTAAAGACTGATTGGGTCAGTAGCCCAATACTCTCTGAACCATGGAGCTTACAAGAAACTTCTTCAGAATTTTTGGAAAACCTGGCCACTTGGACAACTTGCCAAGGATCCCCTGTAGCCAGGCAGGTCCCAGGGTGGGGACAGCCGGGGAATGGACTCTCCATCTTACGAGTTCATCTCCTCCTCTAGAAACTCAGCTTCCTAAATGCAACTGGATTGGACGTGGAGAGGAGGTTTCACCTTGCCCTATGACATAAGAGAAAAGAAGAAACGTTTGGGCCCAAATTCAAGTAGAATTATGGGCAAGGGTTATGAAGCAAGTACTAGCCTAAACCCGGGTATTTGGGGTGTGAGTTTCTTCACTGACGCAGGGGCTGCACTGAGCCACTGCAGGAGCGACAGAACTGTGGCAGGCCACTAGGTGGCAGATGAACACCACTTTTGCCATTTACCTCCTCTCTGGAACTTCATCTTCACCAAGAGAAGGGGGTTTAGGGGTGGGGTTCTGGATCCTTCTAGGACAGTAGAGATGGCAGCAGCTCTGATGGTCCCCATCCACGTGAAGACAATGGTACCTTCAGGAAAGTCCTTTTGCACACACCAGCCTGGTCAGGTGTGCATGAATATCTTTCTCTGAAACCCTCCTGTCCACATCCACTCCCTCCCACACCAGGCCCTGCACCCAAGGGTTGACTAAGGCTATTTAGCACATCAGACGTTGCCAGCTGACTCCCCCTGTATGTTACAACTGAAGGCCCCTCCCAGAATCTTCAGCTAGACCTCCCTGTTGTCCGCCTCCTTCCCCCCTACCGCCTGCAATCTGCAGAATCCCCAGTTCAGTGAAGCCTGGTATTTCCTTTTCCCTGTTATAAACCTGGATGTTTTGCAGGGAGTGTGTTTCAATGTCCGTGTCAATGTGTTGATGAAACCCACATTTCCTGAGCTGCTGGACACCCACCACCCACCACATGACTGACCAATGCCCCTTTGGCCAATTCATCCCCGTGGCTAATGAACTTGGTTCTTGTGGTCCTGCAGGCAGATGGTCCTCACTTCTCACATAACCTTAAGAATATTTTCTGCTCCAAATTACAACATTATTGTCTTGACACAGACATGTCCCATTTAATTATTCTACTTGAGCCTTAGACACTCATCTACAAAATGGGAATAATGCCTACTTTGAAGGATTATTGTGAGGAATCAAGAGGATTAAAAACCTCCTCTTGATTCAGCCTTGCTGACTTAAGTTTTACTTTTGCTTTAATCTTACGTTTCACCACCCATTGCAATCACTGCCTAATTATAATGCATGTAGCACTGTCTTTGAAAAGCAGTTTTGCCACTGTGATTTCTACTATCACTGGTAGTTGTCTTGATGTTCAGCTGTATTTGGAGAGTACGGTAAAACTTGGCTCCCACTATCTAGAATAAAAATTAGAATAAAGACAAACACTTCCATGTTATGCTGAAATTATATTTATATATAGATATAGATATTTACTTTTCTGCAGACAGCTTTTACTGATGAGTCATTTTAACGTTCAAAGAACAGCCTATTTTGATGCTACATAATCTGTACCAGACTGAGATGGATAGCTTCTCAAATTCATTTCACAAAGCCAGCACAACTCTGATAGCAAAACATAACAATTATAACACAAAACAGAGAATCACAGATCTCACTTAAAAATACAGATGCCAAAATACCAAATAGAACAGTAGCCAGTTGAAATCAACACCACATGAAAATGTACAAAGCTTTGGCAGATATAAAAGCAAACTGAAATTCAAACTTACACACAGAGAACTGGAACATAAACACCAGAAACAAAACGTACCCCCCACCCCACCCTGTCAGTGGCCTCAGGCCGGGGACCCAAAGGAACAATGAGATATCGGCTAAACCACATTAGCGGGGAGGGGGACTGCTGGTGGGGTCATCGGCTTTGTCATCGGGGCCAGGCTCATCCTCATCCAAATCTTCAGACTCACACTCTGCCAGTGCTTCATAGTACTGGTATGGCCAGCACCGTGGATCTTTCTTATAGAGCTTGGCCAAAAACTTCAGGACAAGCATCTTGCTGGTTTCGAGGAATGCTCGGGGGCCCCAGAGGAACTCATATTCTGCTGGCTCAGTAAAAGGGATTCGCCTGTACTCTAGGTACTTCTCCCTTACAAAAACTTCGGTGATGAGCTTCCTTGTATTTCCAAAGAGACCATGTGTCTCCCGGACATCCAGCCCTAACTTGTACAGAAAAGTAAAGATCAGGTCCTCCCTGACACAACTGCCTTTCATAAAGATGAGGCTCAGAACCACCATCAGGAGTCCTAACTTGGGCCTGTCTAAGTAGGATGACGCTGCTTCACCCTTCCGACCCTTGTTGATGAGAATATAAGAGTGGTTTTTGGGATCAATTTCCTTCAATTGATAACCAAAGACACACTCCAGCTTGTGGCTGGCACGGCTGATGATTTCTAAGCACTCATCTTTATATTCACGGATGATGAATTTCACCATCTCTGAGCGCTTGATGGGCACCTTGGCTTGGTCCTTGACCAAGAGGAACTGCACCAGTGCGTTTGCTCTCTCATCCAAGGGAGACAGTGGCTGAGTCTCCATCTTGGGGTCATCTTGGGTTGCACCAAATCCCTGAGCAAGATTAGGGAGCTCAGAGATGAGCAAGGACGGAGGGCTAACTGGGCTTTCCCAGAGACCCAGGGCCCTTGAGGTGCTCGGGCCCTCCCAGGCACTCAGGGCCCAAGAAGTGCTGGGTCCTTCCCAGCCACTCAGGATCCGGGAGGTACTCGGGCCCTCCCAGCCACTCAGGCCATGGGAGGTGCTCAGGCCCTCCCAGTCACACAGGACCTGGATAGGGGTTTGAACCTCCCAGTCATTGAAGTCCACACTTTCCCAGGGCCTGGGGGCCTGCCAGGTGTGCATGCTCAGCATCTGGCCCCTGCCATCCTCCTCTTCGGTATTCAGATGCTTCTTCTTCCTGGTAGCCTTGCCTGAACGACGCGGAGGCTCAGCGGAGGTCTTTGAGGCCTCTTGAGTGGTGGCCATTGCCTTGGGGGCAGCTGCCGTCGCCATCAGGATGCTGGGCCCTGCCTTGCATGCCTTCGAGGCATTCACATTGGGCTGTGGAACCCATGGGACTGCAGGCAAGGCCTCAATGCAGGCAAATGGATCCTGCAGAGCAAGTGGCAGTGACTTTGGGGTCTCTGAGGTGGCAGACGGGCCCTTGAAGGCATTAGAAGAGGCAGGCTGGAACTGGGAGGTAGATGGAAAGACCCTTGGGGTGGCAGTAAAGGTCTTGGATGCGGCAGGCAAGTTTTTCCAGGGAGTTGTCAGGTGTGCTCCAGCAGTTGGCATTGCCCTGGGAGCACAAAAAGTGCCACCAAAGATCATCCGGTCCTTTGAAGGAGCCTTGCGTTCCTTTGAAGAGGTCCTACGTTCTTTTGAAGAGGTCCTTCGGTCTATAGAGGAGGCCCTGGATTCTCCTGATGGAGTCATCAATGATTTAGCAGAGCCCATGGGAAAATTTGCCCCCGCTAAGGGGGCTCCGGGCTGGCCCTGCAAGGCTGCGGGGGGGCCCTGCCAGGAGGGCTGGAGTTGCATGGCTGGCAGCTCTGCCTGCGAGCCCGAGGGCTGGACCTGCTGGGTGGGTAGCTGGATTTGCAGGGCCTTTTGGGAGGTGGGGGCCCCGTGAAAGGGCTGCTCCAGTTGAACCAGTGGTGGGCCCTGCCTCTGGGCCTCCTGGGTGGGCAGGGCCTGCCAGAATTGCCCGGGGGCCTTTGGAGCCTGCCAGGCCAGGCTGGCCTGGGCTTGCTGAACTTCCTGGAACTCCATTGAGGTTGGCATCTCGTGTGGCACCGGAGCTTGGCCTTTCGGGGCCTGCCAGATGATGGGTGGGCAGTGCACAGCCTGCGGGGCTGACAGCGCGGCCGGCAGAGGGGCTGGCATCACGGCCGGGGGCGCCTGTGGAACAGCGGGAGGTGCGGTGGGCATCTGCGGTGCTGGAGGGGCCGTTGGCACCTGTGGGGCCGCCCGAATTGGTGGAGCCGCCCTCAACTGCGGGGTGGGCAGCCGAGTCTGCGGGGCCTGCCGCAGAGGTGGTGGGGGCGGCAGGGCCTGCCAGAGAGGCGGCGGAGTGGCCAGGACCTGAGGGGCAGGTCGGATGGGTGGCGGTGCCTGGCGGATCAGTGGAGGTGCCTGGCGGATTGGGGGTGGGGCCTGGCGCACCGGCGGGGGGCCCGGGCGGATGGGCGGTGGGCCCGGTCGGATGGGTGGTGGCCCCGGGCGCACAGGTAGAGGTGCCTGCCAGGCAATCGTTGGAGCAGGCCAGGTGACCTGTGTGGTCTGCCAGCCCAGGGGCGTGGCTGGCCAGCCTTGCGGTGGGGCCTGCCATCCCGGCGAAGTGGCCTGCCAGCCCGGGGGTGTGGCCAGCTGCGCTGGCGGGGCCTGTGGACCCTGGGGAACCTGTGGAGGAGCCCTTATAACCTGTGACTGGATCTGAAGGATCAGAGGCTGAGCCTGTGGGGCCCAGGAAGCCATAGGTTGCGCAGGTGGGGCCGGCGCAGGCGGCTGCACCATCGGGGCTCCTGTAGCTGGAGGCTGGGTGATCGGAGCTCTTGAGCCTGCAGGATGGATCATCAGGACTCCAGGACCTGGAGGCTTGGCCATCGGGGCTCCTGGAGGCGGAGGCTGGGCCATCAAGGGTGCTGGGGGTGGAGGCTGGGCTATCGGGGCTCCTGGAGCAGAAGGCTGGACCATCAGGACTCCCGGAGTCAGAGGCTGGGGAATCAGGACTCCTGGAGCTTGAGGCTGAGCCATAGGGGTCCCCGGAGGGGGAGGATGGGCCATCGGTGTCCCCGGAGGGGGAGGGTGAGCCATCGGTGTCCCCGGAGGGGGAGGATGCGCCATGGGGGTCCCCGGAGGGGGAGGATGCGCCATCGGGGTCCCCGGAGGGGGAGGATGCACCATCGGGGTCCCAGGAGGGGGAGGATGTGCCATCGGGGTCCCCGGAGGGGGAGGATGTGCCATTGGGGTCCCCGGAGGGGGAGGATGCGCCATTGGGGCTCCGGGAGCCGAAGGATGCATCATCAGGACTCCCGGAGTTGGAGGCTGGGCCATCGGGGCTCCCGGAGGGGGAGGATGGATCATCAGGACTCCCGGAGTTGGAGGCTTGCCCATCGGGCCTCCCAGAGGGGGAGCCTGGACCATCGGGCCCCCTAGGGCCGGAGGTTGGGCCATGGGAGCCACTGGGGCAGGCGGCTGGCCCTGCGGGGCCTCCCAAGCAGGCTGAGGTGCCTGCCAAGCGGCCAATGAAGCCTGCAAATCAATCGGAGGTGGATCCCAAGGGACTGGCGGAGCCCGAGAGGAGGCGGGCGGAGCCCGCATCAGAACCGTAGGGCGGCTATAGACCGGAGGCTTAGGGGCCTCCGCCGGGGGACTCGAATCACCCAAATTCTTACTTAGCTGCGACATGTCCTTTTGCTCTGACAGCTGGTGAGCCTTTTCCTCCGACAGCTGCTGGGCCTTTTCCTCCAGAGAGAAGAGAATGCCTACGTGGCTGCTGAGAGGATTCCTCCCTGCTGACTGGTGAATAGGAAGTGAGTGCCCTTAGCTCTGCAGCTTTCCGCAGTAAGGAGGAGGGGGGAAGGGGGCTCAATCCCGCCCCTTCTCCGCCCCCGACCACCACAAGTGGATAGTGCATAGGGGCGTCTACCAGAAATCCTGGCTGACACAAGATCCCTCCTCACTCGGTCCAGTCCCCAAATGCAGCCTCGTCAGACTCCGCATGGATGAGTTTTCACGGGGGAGTGACAGGAACAGATTTATGTTTTAGAAATCACTCTACTGCATTATAGAGTTGGGAACAGACCACTGGGAACATGGAAGGTATCCATGAAGGGGGAGATGGTGTGGTCTGAGCTCAGATACAGCAAAACTGGAGCCAGAGGAAGGGAAATATATATATATATATATATATATATATATACACACACATATATATATATATACACACATATATATATATATATATGTATATATATATATATATATGTATATATATATATATACACACACACATACATATATATATATACATATATATATTTCAAGAGTGATAGTAGGCAGCTATTATAATTTAATGTAAGTGTGAAAGAGACGTGTGTCCTGGGAAAGTGGGAAATTGCTGGTGTAGATGATTGTCTTAGGGACACAGTGGAGGCTGGTAGGAAGAGAGATTGGTGGGTATTGCATGGGACACGGGCATTTACAGTGCTGTGGACCTGCCAAAGAGAGATACCCTGCAGACACTCCTGTATAATGTCTTGGGATTCAGAAGATAAGTGCGCTTGGAGTCCAGATGCTCTTCATGGAAATAGAGCTGTTGCAGGGATTGTGGATGCAGAAGAAGAGTGTTTAGGGTGAAACTCCTATGATAGGTCTTTCTTGGAGGATACAGGCATTTTCAGACCCAGGAAGAGAAAAAATGTGGCAAAGAATAGAGAAGGAAAGACGTCCTGGAAATTGAGATGTTCCAGACATCCATGAGAGGAAGCATTTTTAGTATGGGGGATAATTCCCATGGAATAACTGGGATGAAAGAACAAGGTAGGTTTCCTGTTGCTTGTTTATCAGTTGCAGAGCAAGAAAGAAATGGTAACAACAACAACCAAAACAGTGCACTAGAAAGTAGTAAAATGGGCGAATGAATAGATCCATGATTCATATACAGGAAAAAAATATGAAGAGTAACACACAGAATTGGAGGGAAATCTACTCAGCCAAATCAGTTTAAAAATTAGACAAACAATGTATTAACAGATAAAGCAGAAGACATCAAATGTATTGAGTAACACTATACTACTTCATGATGAAAGGAAATGACAGTCTCATCTCTAGTTGGGTAGCTTTTTGGAAATATACAAAATACTAAATATCAAAGATGTTTAGTTTAGAAGAGGCTATTTGCAGGCTAGGGCAAGAGTCTGGAGTGACAAAAAAAAAAAAAACATGAAAGATGCCACAAGGGGGCAGACGAGAATGATGAAGGCTACACCCCACTCCTCCTGCAGTACCCTCAAATTTGATAATTTATGAATCCCAGTGAAGGCATATACACACTCCCAAGTTTACTATTGCCTTAAATAATGAAATAATAATTTGGGAGTGAGGTTTCAGTAGTTTTTCTGGCAATTGAAGAGATGAGAAATGAGTTGTTATCCCCCAGGAACATCTTCTTTTCAGAAGCCAGCAGCTCTTCCCTGGTGGCTGATGATGTGTCATGCCTATATAACCCCAGAAAGATGCTTCTACAGGATGGATATTCCATGTCTCATGGTTTCAGATCCCTCCTGTAGGTTAGTAATAGTCAATCCATATGAGTTCTCAGTTTGATGGGGTTTAGAACTAACGACTTCATGGGTGCCAACTCTGGACCCATAACCCTCATGTTCCCCTATTACCAACCCTGTCACATAACAGTTGCTGGCTGTGGGTGACTTTGGGAAAATCAGTTTATCTTTCAGCCTATGACATTTCTACCCTCAATAAAGCATGCTTTTTCCTCCTCTAATTCCAATATATAAATTCATCAGAGATCAAGTTCTCCCACTAACCATTTTTTTTCAAGATTATGGTGGATTTAACTTTTGGTCCACCATGCTGTGGGCCATCCCACACAGTAAATGGTTACCAGCAGGACCCAACTGTTCTCACGGAGGTTGGAGCTTAATGAATAGCACTGCCCCACACAATGTCAACTCCCACCATATCCGTTATGTCAAAGGAGGCCCAGTTTATGCCCACGGATGATACAGAAGGCAAAAGCAAATTATCAGGAATTATGGAGGGGTGGGTAATGTAGATGTCATTATAAATGGAAGGTAGTCAAGGTAGAACCTTTGCAACTCTTTGGTTAACATTATTGAACTATCTGAGAAAAATTGGGGTATGAGTATACAGTGGTTCTGCTGGGTACAGTAATGGTGGGTGAATCGGGTTTATTCTTCCCTGGAAAATACATCTGCCTGTTTTGGACAATCAGTGCTCTCAGACCCAGGCCACTTGATGACCTAGCTACCCACAAATTTCTTATTCCCAATGTCAGTAACACCTGAGGAATCGAGTGACATATAGCCCCTTTGTGAAGTTGACTGTTTTAATATTGATTAAAGCAAAACCCAATAATGTCCTGAGTCTAGTGGGTTTGAACTACAAGCTTTAAATAGGTCTCTAAAAACCCCCCTTCTCCTTGTGGAATGTTCTAGCTTCCTGAGGCTCCCACAACCCTTTTGTGCGTATGCTCTCCCATCTCCATACCTCTGATCCAAGTGTTGTCAAATTCCCTTTCCTTCCTTCTCCATAAAACAGCTTAAAAATCCAAGGTGCATAGGAAATAAAAGACACACACACACACACACACACACACATGTATATATATACAAACATCCATGGAATGTAGGTGTCTGTCTCTCTTCTAATTAGAAAGGACTTTTCAGTATTTGCATAAGTATATAACAAAAGGATAACGCAAGTAATGGAAAAGATTGGGGGAAGGAGAAATGAGGTGAGACAAACAGGAGTAGGAAAATCACTGAGCCAGATGTATGAAGAATTTGTTCATTTCTTTATTGTCTGCATTATGGCAAGAATAGAGACTGGAGCCTTGTTTTGCTCACTCTTCTATCCCCAGATCATTCTGAGTGTTCAGTAAGGAGCTAGTGAATGAAAGTGTAAGATTAGCACTAGAAGCGCCCATCTTTCACTCCTCTATAGCTGTTAGACTTGGTGTAAATATTGATAAGTGAGTAAAATAGTTATGATTTTCACAGTCTAAAATTGTTTACTTATGAAATGTCTTTTATTAAGTATTTAGTATGTGCCTGACATGGTGCTATGTACAGAGAAAAATCTGACATTGGATCTTATAGACACAGAGGGATACGAATATGCTATTTTTTAGTGCAGTAAAGTATTGTTGTTTGCATTGTTTAAAATTCATATTGGTCATAGTTGATGCAAATAACTGAGTACTTACTTCTGCTTGGAGTGTGGGGGTAGGGGTGTGATGCTGGCAGCAACAATGAAAAGAAAAACAAATCCAAAGGTGTGGGAGATTCATGAGTGAACAAATAGAGCACTAAAAGTAAAAAGAAAAACAAAAACAGGATATGTCAGAAGTACAAGGCATTTGAAAGAAGAATTGTGAGAGATTCATTAAAATAGTGTAACTACTATTTATTGAATGGTTATTATTTGAACAAATACCATCCTAAAAGCTTTCAAACACTGTATATTCCTCACAAAATCCACAAGTGTTTGGTCCCATTTTACACGTCAAGAAATTGAGGCTCAGGATGGTAATTAACTTGTCACAAATCTGGAAATCTATAGCAGATTCTGGAATTGAAGCCAAATCTATTTGTTGCCAAAGGGAGCTTTCTTGGCCGTTACACCAGGGCTGCCAAAACTTTTTTTTTTAATTTAAGGCATAATTAACATACAGTTAAATGCATAGATATACAGCATTCTGTTAAATGAACTTTGTCACTAAGTAACCATCTGTCAAAACAAGATGAAGAGCATTTTCTTTACCAAATAAATGTCCATGTGCCCTGTTCCAGTCAATTCCTTCACCTCCAAAGGCAACTGCTATTTTTTTAATATTATTTTCCATTATCAGTTATTATAAGATATTGAATATAGTTCCCTGTGCTAAACAGTAAATCCTTGTTGCTTATCTATTTTATATAGAGTAGTTTGTATCTGTTAACCCCATACTCCTGATTTATCCCTTCCCCACCATCCTCTCCCCTTTGGTAGCTGTAAGTTTGTTTTTTATGTCTGTGAGTCTGTTTCTGTTTTGTATATAGATTCATTTGTATTATTTTTTTAGATTCTACATATAAGTGATATCATATGATACTTATCTTTGTCTGATTTACTTCACTTCATATGATAATCTCCAGGTCCATCCATGTTGCTGCAAATTTGATTATTTTTTATGGCTGAGTAATATTCCATTGTGTGTGTATCTGTATGTGTATATATGTGTGTGTGTGTGTGTGTGTATATATATATATATATATATATATATATATATATACACACACACACACATACACCCCCCCACAACTTCTTTATCCATTCATCTGTCGATGGACACAAGGGTTGTTTCCATGTCCTGGCTATTATAAATAGTGCTGCTCTGAACATTGGGGTGCATGTATCTTTTCGAATTAGAGTTTTCTCCAGATATATGCCCAGGAGTGGGATTGCTGGATCAAATGGAAACTCTATTTTTAGTTTTTTAAGAAACCTCCATACTGTTTTCCATAGTGCCTGCACCAACCCAACGACAGTGTAGGAGGGTTCCCTTTTCTCCACACCCTCTCCAGCATTTGTTATTTGTAGACTTTTTGATGACGGTTATTCTGACTGGTATGAAGTAATGTCTCATTGCAGTTTTCTTTTGCATTTCTCTAATAATTAGAGATGTTGAGCATCTTTTCATGTTCAAAGGGAGCTGCTATCTGATTTCTTTCACCATGTATCAGTTTTACTGGTTCTTGAATTTCATATAAATCTGATCAGTATAGTGTATACTCTTTTTGTGTCTGGATTCAACTTTTTTTTTTTTTTTTTTTTTTTTTTGCGGTACGCGGGCCTCTCACTGCTGTGGCCTCTCCCATTGTGGAGCACAGGCTCTGGACGTCCAGGCTCAGCGGACATGGCTCACGGGCCCAGCCGCTCCACAGCATGTGGGATCTTCCTGGACCGAGGCACGAACCCATGTCCCCTGCATCAGCAGGTGGACTCTCAACCACTGTGCCACCAGGGAAGCCCCTGGATTCAACTTTTTATTTTTTAGATTTAAACATATTGCATGTATAGGAGGTTTGCTACTTTCTGATTCTGACTAGAACTCCAACTATATATACTGCATAGTTTGTTTATCTATCACCTGTTGACACTGAGACATTTACAATTTGGGGCTAGTATAAAAAAAAGACTGCTTTGAAAATTCTTCTAAAATTCTTCTTTTGAAAGTACATGTTCATGTATCTTGTGTAAATGTCAGACTGGATGACTGGTTCATAAAGTAGATACGTGTGTATTTATAAGGAACTGCAACAGTTCTCCACCATTGGGTTAGAATGTTTTACATACACTCTTCCAGAACTTATGAGAATTCCAGGTGTTTGACAGCCTTACAAGATTTTGTATTGTCAGTCATTTTTATTTTGGTCATCCTAGCAGATGTGAAATTGTGATTGTACCATTTTGTACTCATCTTAGCAATGTATGAAAGTTCCATTTGCTCCACATCCTTGCCAAAATTGATGTAATTGGCCATTTTGATTTTAAGCTTTCTAGTGGGTGAGAAATGATTGTATCGTATTTTTGTTTGTCTGTATGTTTGTTTATTAATAGCTAATTTTTTTTTTTTTTTTTGCGGTACACGGCCTCTCACTGTTGTGGCCTCTCCTGTTGCAGAGCACAGGCTCCAGACGTGCAGGCTCAGCGGCCATGGCTCATGGGCTCAGCCGCTCCGTGGCATGTGGGATTTTCCCAGACCGGGGCATGAACCCGTGTCCCCTGCATCGGCAGGCAGACTCTCAACCACTGTGCCACCAGGGAAGCCCTATTAATAGATAATTTTTGAGCAGTTGTAGGCTTCCAAAAAATTTAGGGCAATATTGAGAATTCTCATATAATCTTTGCCAGTCCCACACACATACACAACTTCTCACAATATCAACATCCTGCACCAGAGGGTACATGTGTTATAATCCATGAACCTACAGACACATCATTATCATACAAAGTCTGTAGTTTATATTAAGGTTCCCTCTTGGGGTTATACATTCTGTGGGTTTTGACAAATGTATAATGACATGTATCCACCTTTATGACATACAGAATAATTTCACTACCCTAAAAATCCTCTGTGCTCTGCTATTTACCCTACCTCCCCCCTAACCCCCGGCAAACCCCCAGGCAAACACTACCTCCCCCAAAACCCCCTTTTTAAGATCTCCATAGTTTTGCCTTTTCCAGAATGTCATATACTTGGAATCATACAATATGTAAACTTTTCAGATTGGCTTTTTTCACCTACTAATATGCAATTAAGATTTCTCCAAGCTATCATGGCTTGATAGCTTACTTCATTTTTATCATTGAATAATATTCCATTGTCTGGATGTACCACAGTTTATCCATTCGCCTATGAAAGGATACCTCTCTTGCTTCCAAAATTTGCCAAATATGAATAGAGTTGCCATAAACATCCGTGGGTAGGTGATTCATTTCCTTTCATCTTGGCATAACATTCTACTGTGTGGAGGTGCCATAGTTTATTAGCATTCATCTATTGTAGAACATGTTGGTAGCATCCAAGTTTGGACACATGAATAAAGCTGTCATAAACATTTGCATGAAGATTTCTTTGTCGACATACGTTTTCAACTCATTTGCATGAATACCAGGAAGCAAAATTGCTGGATTGTATGATAAAAGTATATTTACTTTTGTAAGAAACTACCAAAACTGACTTCCAAAGTGGCTGTATTTTAAGACCATTTGTATATCTTCTTTGTGCATTTCATTCTATTTCCCATTTATTAATTGCATTGTCTTTTTTTAATTTAAGAATTTTATTTATTTATTTTATACAGCAGGCTCTTAGTAGTTATCCATTTTATACATATTAGTGTATATATGTCAATCCCAATCTCCCAATTCATTACACTGCCACCCCCCCACCACTTTCCCCCCTTAGTGTCTATACGTTTGTTCCCTACATCTCTGTCTCAATTTCTGCCCTGCAAACTGGGTCATTTGTACCATTTTTCGAGGTTCCACATATATGTGTTAATATATGATATTTGTTTTTCTCTTTCTGACTTACTTCATTCTGTATGACAGTCTCTAGATCCATCCACATCTATACAAATGACCCAATTTCGTTCCTTTATATGGCTGAGTAATGTTCCTTTGTATATATGTACCACTTCTTTATTCATTTGTCTGTTGATGGGCATTTAGGTTGCTTCCATGACCTGGCTATGGTAAATAGTGCTTCAGTGAAGATGGGGGGCATGTGTCTTTTTGAATTATGGATTTCTCTGGGTATATGCCCAGTAGTGGCATTGCTGGATCATATGGTAATTCTATTTTTAGTTTTTTAAGGAACCTCCATATTGTTCTCCATAGTGGTTGTATCAATTTACATTGCCACCAACAGTGCAAGAGAGTTCCCTTTTCTCCACACCCTCTCCAGTATTTGTTGTTTTTAGATTTTCTGATAATGCCCATTTTAACAGGTGTGAGCTGATACCTCATTGTTGTTTTGATTTGCATTTCTCTAATAATTAGTGATGTTGAGAAGCTTTTCATGTGCTTCTTGGCCATCTGTATGTCTTCTTTGGAGAAAGTTCTATTTAGGTCTTCTGCCCATTTTTGGATTTGGTAGTTTGTTTATTTAATATTGAGTGGCAGGAGTTATTTAAATATTTTGGAGATTAATCCTTTGTGCGTTGATTCATTTGCAAATATTTTCTTCCATTCTGACGGTTGTCTTTATGTCTTGTTTGTAGTTTCCTTTGCTGTGCAAAAGCTTTTAAGTTTAATTATGTCCAATTTGTTTATTTTTGTTTTTATTTCCATTACTCTAGGAAGTGGATCAAAAATGATCTTGCTGTGATTTATGTCAAGGATTGTTCTTTCTATGTTTTCCTCTAAGAGTTTTATAGTGTCCAGTCCTACATTTAGGTCTTTAATCCATTTTGAGTTTATTTTTGTGAATGGTGTTAGGTAGTGTTTTAATTTCATTCTTTTACATGTAGCTGTCCAGTTTTCTGAACACCAGTTATTGAAGAGACTCTCTCTTCTCCATTGTATATCCTCACTTCCTTTGTCAAAGATTAGTTGACCCTAGGTGCGTGGGTTTATCTCTGGGCTTTCAATCTTGTTCTATTGCTCTATAATTCCATTTTTGTGCCAGTACCATATTGTGTTGATTACTGTAGCTTTGTAGTATAGTCTGAAGTCAGGGAGTCTGATTCCTCCAGCTCCAATTTTTTTCCCTCAAGACTGCTTTTGTTATTCGGGGTCTTTTGTGTCTCTATACAAGTTTTAAGATTTTTTGTTCTAGTTCTGTAAAAAATGCCATTGGTAATTAGATAGGGATTGCATTGAATATGTAGATTGGTTTGGTCAGTATAGTCATTTTCACAAGATTGATCCTTTCAATCCAAGAACATGGTATATCTCTCCATCTGTTTGTATCATGTTTAATTTCTTTCATCAGTATCTTATAGTTTTCTGCATACAGGTCTTTTGCCTCCCTAGGTAGATTTATTCCTAGGTATTTTATTCCTTTTGTCACAATGGTAAATGGGGGTGTTTCCTTAATTTCTCTTTCAGACTTTTCATTATTAATGTATATGAATGCAAGAGATTTCTCTGCATTAATTTTGTATCCTGAAACTTTACCAGATTCATTGATTAGCTCTAGTAGTTTTCTGGTGGCATCTTTAGGATTCTCTATGTATAGTATTTTGTCATCTGCAAACAGTGACAGCTTTACTTCTTCTTTTCCAAATTGTATTCCTTTTCTTACTTTTTCTTCTTTGATTGCCATGGCTAGGACTTCCAAAACTATGTTGAATAATAGTGGAGAGAGTGGACATCCTTGTCTTGTTCCTGATCTTAGTGGACATGGTTTCAGTTTTTCACCATTGAGGACGATGTTGGCTGTGGGTTTGTCATATATGGACTTTGTTATGTTAAGGAAAGTTCCCACTATGCCTCATTTCTGCAGGTTTTTTTTTTTTTTTTTTTTTTTTTTTGCTGTACGCGGGCCTCTCACTGCTGTGGCCTCTCCCGTTGCGGAGCACAGGCTCCGGACACACAGGCTCCGCGGCCATGGCTCGCGGGCCCAGCCGCTCCACGGCATGTGGGATCTTCCAGGATAGGGGCACGAACCCCTGTCCCCTGCATCGGCAGGCGGACTCTCAACCACTGCGCCACCAGGGAAGCCCCTCTGCAGGGTTTTTATCATAAATTGGTGTTGAATTTTGTCAAAAGCTTTCTCTGCATCTATTGAGATGATCGTATGTTTTTTCTACTTCAGTTTGTTAATATGGTGTATCACGTTGATTGATTTGTGTATATTGAAGAATCCTTGCATTCCTGGAATAAACCGCATTGATCATGGTGTATGATCCTTTTAATGTGTTGTTGGATTCTGTTTGCTAGTATTTTGTTGAGGATTTTTCATCTATATTCATCAGTGATATTGGTCTGTAATTTTCTTTTTTTTTTGTAGTATCTTTGTCTGGTTTTGGTGTCAGGGTGATGGTGGCCTCATAGAATGAGTTTGGGAGTGTTCCTTCCTCTGCAAGTTTTGGAAGAGTTTGAGAAGGACAGGTATTAGCTCTTCTCTAAATGTTTGATAGAATTCAGCTGAGAAGCCATCTGGTCCCAGATTTTGTTTGTTGGAAGATTTTTAATCACAGTTTCAATTTCATTACTTGTGATTGGTCTGTTCATATTTTCTATTTCCTCCTGGTTCAGTCTTGGAAGGTTATACCTTTCCAAGAATTTGTCCATGTCTTCCTGGTTATCTATTTAATTGGCATAGAGTTGCTTGTAGGAGTCTCTGCGTCTCACCGTATTTCTGTGGTGTCTGCTGTACTTTTCCTTTTTGATTTCTAATTTTATTGATTTGAGTCTTCTCCCTCTGTTTCTTGATGAGTCTAGCTAATTGTTTATCAATTTTGTTTTATCTTCTCAAAGAACCAGCTTTTAGTTTTGTTGATCATTGCTATTTTTTCTTTTTTCTATTTGACACATTTCTACTCTAATCTTTATGATTTCTTTCCTTCTACTAACTTTGGGTTTTGTTTCTTCTTCTTTTTCTAATTCCTTTAGGTGTAAGGTTAGATTGTTTACTTGAATTTTTCTTGTTTCTTGTGGTAGGCTTGTATTGCTATAAACTTCCCTCTTTGAACTGCTTTTGTTGTATCTCATAGGTTTTGGATTGTCATGTTTTAGTTGTAATTTGTCTCCAGGTATTTTTTGATTTCCTCTTTGATTTCTTCAGTGATCTCTTTGTTGGTTAGTAATGTATTGTTTAGCCTCCATTTTTTTTGTGTTTTTTACATTTCCTTCCCAGTAACTGAGTTCTAATCTCATAACGTTATGGTCAGAAAAGATGCTTGATATTATTTCAATTTTCTTAAACTTACTGAGGCTTGATTTGTGACCCAAGATCTGATCTATCCCGCAGAATGTTTCATGTGCATGTTCCATAATCCCTTTCAGAAGAAAGTGTAATCTGCTGTTTTTGGATAAAATGTCCTATAAATATCAATTACATCTATCTGGTCTATTTTGTCATTTAAAGCTTGTGTTTCCTTATTAATTTTCTGTTTGGATGATCTGTCCATTGGTGTAAGTGAGGAGTTAAAGTCCCCCACTATTATTGTGTTGCTGTCAATTTCCTCTTTTATAGCTGTTAGCAGTTGCCTTATGTATTGAAGTGCTCCTATATTGGGTGCACATATATTTATAATAGTTATATCTTCTTCTTGGATTGATCCCTTGATCATTATGTCATGTCTTTCAGTTTCTCTTGTAGCATTCTTTATTTTAAAGCCCATTTTATCTGCTATGAGTATTGCTACTCAAGATTTCTTTTGATTTCCATTTTCATGGAATATCTTTTTCCACCCCCTCACTTTAAGTCTGTGTGTGTCCCTAGGTCTGAAGTGGGTGTCTTGTAGACAGCATATATATGGGTCTTGTTTTTGTATTCATTCATCAAGCCTGTGTGTTTTGTTTGGAGCTTTTAATCCATTCATGTTTAAGGTAATTATCAATATGTATGTTCCTATTACCATTTTCTTAATTGTTTGTGTTTGTTTTTGTAGGTCCTTTTCTTCTCTTGTGTTTCCCATTTAGAGAAGTTCCTTTTGCATTTGTTGTAGAGCTGCTTTGGTGGTGCCAAATTCTCTTAGCTTTTGCTTGTCTGTAAAGCTTTTGATTTCTCCATCAAATCTGAATGAGATCCTTGCCATGTAGAGTAACCTTGGTTGTAGGTTCTTCCCTTTCATCACTTTAAGTATATCATACCACTCCTCTCTGGCTTGTAGAGTTTCTGCTGAGGAGTCAGCTATTAACCTTATGGAATTTCCCTTGTATGTTATTTATCGCTTTTCTCTTGTTGCTTTCAATAGTTTTTCTTTGTCTTTAATTTTTGTCAATTTGATTACTATGTGTCTCAGCATGTTTCTCCTTGGGGTTATCCTGCCTGGGACTCTCTGCACTTCCTGGACCTGGGTGGCTGTCATTTCCTGTCTTAGGGAAGTTTCTGACTATAATCTCTTCACATATTTTCTCAGATACTTTCTCTCTCTCTTCTTCTTCTGGGACCCGTATAATGCAAATCATTTTGCATTTAATGTTGTCCCAGAGGTCTCTTAGGCTGTCTTCATTTCTTTTCATTCATTTTTCTTCATTCTGTTCTGCAGCAGTGAATTCCACTATTTTGTCTTCCAGGTCATTTATCCGTTTTTCTGCCTCAGTTATTCTGCTGTTGATTCCTGCTACTGTATTTTTCATTTCAGTTATTTTATTATTCATCTCTGTTTGTTTGTTCTTTAATTCTTCTAGGTCTTTGTTAAATATTTCTTCCATCTTCTCCATCTTTGCCTCCATTATTTTCCCGAGGTCCTGGATCATCTTCACTATCATTCTGAATTCTTTTCCTGGAAGGTTTCATATCTCCACTTCATTTAGTTGTTTTTCTGAGGTTTTATCTTGTTCCTTCATCTGGTACATAGCCCTTTGCCTTTTCATCTTTTTAAAAATTTTTAAAATTTTTTTTATTAGTTTCTGCTTTATAACAAAGTGAATCAGTCATACATATACATCTGTTCCCACATCCCTTCCCTCATGCATCTCCCTCCCTCCCACCCTGCCCATCCCACCCCTCCAGGCGGTCACAAAGCACCAAGCTGATCTCCCTGTGCTCTGCGGCTGCTTCCAACTATCTATCTACCTTACGTATGGTAGTGTATATACGTCCATGCCTCTCTTTCGCTTTGTCACAGGTTACCCTTCCCCCTCCCCATATCCTCAAGTCCTTCTCAAGTAGGTCTGTGTCTCTATTTCCGTTTTACCCCTAGGTTCTTCATGACATTTTTTTTAATTCCATATATATGTGTTAGCATACGGTATTTGTCTTTCTCTTTCTGACTTACTTCACCCTGTATGACAGACTCTAGGTCTATCCACCTCATTACAAATAGCTCAATTTCATTTCTTTTTATGTCTGAGTAATATTCCATTGCATATATGTGCCACATCTTCTTTATCCATTCATCTGATGATGGACACTTAGGTTGTTTCCAGCTCTGGACTATTGTGAATAGAGCTGCAATGAACATTTTGGTACATGTCTCCTTTTGAATTATGGTTTTCTCAGGGTATACGCCTAGTAGTGGGATTGCTGGGTCATATGGTAGTTCTATTTTTAGTTTTTTAAGGAACCTCCATACTGTTCTCCATAGTGGCTGTACCAATTCACATTCCCACCAGCAGTGCAAGAGTGTTCCCTTTTCTCCACACCCCTCTCCAGCATTTATTGTTTCTAGATTTCTTGATGATGGCCATTCTGACTGGTGTGAGATGATATCTCATTGTAGTTTTGATTTGCATTTCTCTAATGATTACTGATGTTGAGCATTCTTTCATGTGTTTGTTGGCAGTCTGTATATCTTCTTTGGAGAAATGCCTATTTAAGTCTTCTGCCCATTTTTGGATTGGGTTGTTTGTTTTTTTGCTATTGAGCTGCATGAGCTGTTTATAAATTTTGGAGATTAATCCTTTGTCCGTTGCTTCATTTGCAAATATTTTCTCCCATTCTGAGGGTTGTCTTCTGGTCTTGTTTATGGTTTCCTTTGCTGTGCAAAAGCTTTGAAGTTTCATTAGGTCCCATTTGTTTATCTTTGTTTTTATTTCCATTTCTCTAGGAGGTGGGTCCAAAAGGATCTTGCTGTGATTTATGTCATAGAGTGTTCTGAGAAGAAAAGGAAATAAAAGGAATCCAAATCGGAAAAGAAGAAGTAAAGCTGTCACTGTTTGCAGATGACATGATACTATACATAGAGAATCCTAAAGATGCTACCAGAAAACTACTAGAGCTAATCAATGAATTTGGTAAAGTAGCAGGATACAAAATTAATGCACAGAAATCTCTGGCATTCCTGTACACTAAGGATGAAAAATCTGAAAATGAAATCAAGGAAACACTCCCATTTACCATTGCAACAAAAAGAATAAAATATCTAGGAATCAACCTACCTAAGGAGACAAAAGACCTGTATGCAGAAAATTATAAGACACTGATGAAAGAAATTAAAGATGATACAAATAGATGGAGAGATATACCATGCTCCTGGATTGGAAGAATCAATATTGTGAAAATGACTCTACTACCCAAAGCAATCTACAGATTCAATGCAATCCCTATCAAACTACCACTGGCATTTTTCACAGAACTAGAACGAAAAATTTCAAAATTTGTTTGGAAACACAAAAGACCCCGAATAGCCAAAGCAATCTTGAGAACGAAAAACGGCGCTGGAGGAATCAGGCTCCCTGACTTCAGACTATACTACAAAGCTACAGTAATCAAGACAGTGTGGTATTGGCACAAAAACAGAAAGATAGATCAATGGAACAGGATAGAAAGCCCAGAGATAAACCCACGCACATATGGTCACCTTATCTTTGATAAAGGAGGCAGGAATGTACAGTGGAGAAAGGACAGCCTCTTCAATAAGTGATGCTGGGAAAACTGGACAGGGACATATAAAAGTATGAGATTAGATCATTCCCTAACACCATACACAAAAATAAGCTCAAAATGGATTAAAGACTTAAATGTAAGGCCAGAAACTATCAAACTCTTAGAGGAAAACATAGGCAGAACACTCTATGACATAAATCACAGCAAGATCCTTTTGGACCCACCTCCTAGAGAAATGGAAATAAAAGCCTTTTCATCCTGTCTATCGTTCTGTGAATGTGGTTTTTGTTCCACAGGCTGCAGGATTGCAGCTTCTGCTGTCTGCCCTCTGGTGGATGAGGTTACCTAAGAGGCTTGTGAAAGTTTCCTGTTGGGAAGGACTGGTGGTGAGTAGAGCTGGGTGTTGCTTTGTTGAGCAGAGCTCAGTAAAACTGTAATCTGCTTTTCTGATAATCAGTGGGTCTGGGTTCCCTCCTTGTTGGTTGTTTGGCCTGAGGTGACCAAACACTGGAGCCTACCAGTCGTTGGTGGGGCTAATGGCAGACTCTCGGAGGACTCACGCCAAGGAGTACTTCCCAGAACTTCTGCTGCCAGTGTCCTTGTCCTCATGGTGAGCCACAGCCACCTCCCACCTCTGCAGGAGACCCTCCAACACTAGCAGTTAGGTCAGGTTCAGTCTCCTATGGGGTCACTCCTCATTCCCCTGGGTCCTGATGCACACACTATTTTGTGTGTAACCTCCAAGAGTGGAGTCTCTGTTTCCTCCAGTCCTGTTGAAGACCTGCAATCACGCCTCAGTATCCTTCAATGTCTGATTCTCTAGGAATTCCCCCTCTGGTTGCCAGACCTCCGGGTTGGATAGCTTGACGTGGGGCTCAGAACCTTCAGCCCAGTGGGTGGGCTTCTGTGGTCTAAGTGTTCTCCAGTTTGTGAGTCACCCCCCAGCAGTTATGGGATTTGATTTTATTGTGATTGCACCCCTCCTACTGTGTCCTTGTGGCTTCTCCTTTGTATTTGGATGTGGGGTATCTTTTTTAGTGAGTTCCAGTGTCTTCCTGGACACTGATGATTCTTCAGCAGTTAGTTGTCATTCCATGCTCTCGTAAGAGGGAGTGAACACAGGTCCTTCTACTCTGCCATCTTGAACCAATCCTCAACTGGGTTGTCTTTTTATTGTTGATTTTAATAGAAATCACATTATTCAGATTTTTTGTTTTCTCATTTGCCAGTTTGGATAATTTTTGTTTTTAAGGATTTTTCCATTTCACCTGAGTTGTCAACTTAGATTTATCAATCTACCTTTATTAACAATTAACAATCTGCTATTTGTTAAACGGTTTTAAGTTAATGATTTCTTTTTATTAAATGGAGATTAACAAAATATTCCTTTAATATCATTTTCATGTCTGTATAATATGTAGTATTGTCTCTCTTTTATTCCTGCATGAGCAATTTGTTCTCAGTCTCTCTTTTGTTTTCTTTCTTCTTTTATTAGTATTTCTAGGGGTTACCAATTTTTATACTCTTTTCAAAAATAAACGATTGACTTGTGTAATTGTCTCCATTGTTGGTCTGTTTTCTATTTCATTTATTTCAGGTCTTATTTCTATTCTATTCATTCTTCTACTTTAATTTTGATTTATTCTTTTTCTATATTGTTAACAAGCAAGTTTAGGTAATTTACTTTCAATATTTCCTCTTTTGTAATATAGGTAATTAAATCTACAAATTTATCTTTCAGCCTTACTGTAGAAACAATGTTTTTATTATAATTTTTATTATTATTCATTTCAAAATATTTTACATTTTTCTTTGAATTTTTTGTTTGATTTATGGGTTATTAGGAAATATGATGTTTAATTTCCAAACATTTGGATATCTTATACATATTTTCATAATAATAATTATTAATTTAATTCCACTGTTATCTGTGATCAAAGAATACGGCCAATATTATCTCAGTTATTTTAAATGTATTAAGACTTTCATGTAGTTTCCAACATAGGGTATATTTTGAAAAATATTTGATGTACACTTGAGAAGAAAGTGTGTTCTGCCATTCTTTGATATATGTAACTGTCACTTAGGTCAATTAGATTATGTTGTTCACATCTTCTGTATTCTTACTGTTTTTTTTTTTAAATCTGTTCTATCAATTAATCAAGAAAGTGTTAGAAAGTTAGTATGTCTAAATTTGTTTGTGGATTTGTCTATTTCTCCCCTTAGTTAAGGAATTTAATCTAATATATTATAAGAACTTTTATTGGAACACACATTGCATGTGTGATTATGTATTTTTGATAAACTGGCACTTTTATCCTTATGAAATGTCCCCCTTAGCTCTATAAATACCCCTTCTCTTAAAGTCTACTCTGTCTGATATTAACAGAGTCAAATTAGCTTTTACACTTAGTAAATTGGAAACCCTATTTATATGCATCTTTTAAACTTTTAATCCAGTTCATCATATTTAAGGTGATTTTTTAAGGGGGCGTACGTGGGCCTCTCACTGCTGTGGCCTCTCCCGTTACGGAGCACAGGCTCCGGATGTGCAGGCTCAGCGGCCATGGCTCACGGGCCCAGCCACCCCGCGGCATGTGGGATCTTCCCAGACCGGGGCACGAACCCGTGTCCCCTGCATCGGCAGGGAGACTCTCAACCACTGCGCCACCAGGGAAGACGTAAGGTGTGTTTTGATAAATAAGATATACTAAGTATATTAGTCAGGGTTCTCTAGAGAAACAGTCTTAACCACCAGGCCACCAGGGAAGTCCCTATATTTAATTTAATTTATTGGTTTATTATAAGGAATTCTCTCATGTGATTATGGAGGCTGGCAAGTCCCAAGATCTGCAGGGTCAGTCATCATGCTGGAGACCCAGAAGAGCAAATAGTTTAATTCCAGTATGAGTTTGAAGGGCTGAGAACCAGCAGAGCTAATGGTGTAATTCCAATCTGAAGGCCAGCAGGCTTGAAACCCAGTCAGAGCTGTTGTTTCAGTTCAAGTCCAAAGGGAGGCAAAAAAACAATGTCCCAGTTCAAAGGACATTAGGCTGAAATAATTCACTTTTACTTGGGGGGAGGATCAGCCTTTTTGCTCTATTCAGTCATTCAACTGATTAGGTGAGGCCCATCCACATTATGGAGGATAATATGCCTTACTCAGTCTACTGATTTAAATGCTAATCTTATCTAAAACAGCTTCACAGAAACACCCAGAATAATGTTTGACCAAGTCTGGCCACCATGTGCCCCAGTCAAGTTCACACATAAAATTAACAGTCACACTTAAGTGGTGATTTATTAATCATTTCTGCTCATTTCTTCCTTTTTCATGAAATAGTCAATTAACATTTAATGTAATTAATGATAGAGTAGGATATAAGTTGACTGTATTGATATTTGTTTTCTATGTATGCCACCTATTTTTTTGTTTCCCAGTTAGGATTAATCAAATATTTTAGTATTAAATTTTATCTTCTGTATGTTTTTTTTTTTTTTTTTTTTGCTGTACATGGACCTCTCACTGCTGTGGCCTCTCCCGTTGCAAAGCACAGGCTCTGGATGTGCAAGTTCAGTGGCCATGGCTCAAGGGCCTAGCCACTCCACAGCATGTGGGATCTTCCCAGACCAGGACACGAACCTGTGTCCCCTGCATCGGCAGGCAGACTCTCAAGCACTGCACCACCAGGGAAGCCCTTCTGTATGGTTTTTAATTTATACCTCCTTCATTTTCTTATGGCTGCTCTGCAGATTACAATATGCATTTTTTTTTTTTTTTGGTATGCGGGCCTCTCACTGTTGTGGCCTCTCCCATTGCAGAGCACAGGCTCCGGACACGCAGGCTCAGCAGCCATGGCTCACAGGCCCAGCCGCTCCCCGGCATGTGGGATCTTCCCGGACTGGGGCACGAACCCGTGTCCCCTGTATCGGCAGGTGGACTCTCAACCACTGTGCCACCAGGGAAGCCCTGCATTTTTAATTTAGCACCATTTACATCAAATATCCTACCTACTTCATGAATAATATAAGAGCTTTTCAACAATGTAATTCCATTGAGACTCCTCACACCTTCTGTGTTATTCTTGCCATTTATTTTACCTCTATATATGCTACAAACCCTACAACATGTGACTATTTATTTTGCTTTTAATGGCCAGTTGTCTTTTTAAAATAATATATGATATGTACAGAAAACAGGTTGGTGGTTGCCAGAGGTCAGCATAAGAGATGGGCAAAATGGATGAAAGTGGTCAAAAATACATATATTATATATTTTATATATATTACAATTCTTACTATGTATAAAACCATATTATCTGAATCCTGTACACATTGGAAAAGTGTACTCACTTTGCACAGGTGTCTGGTAACTGAAGTTCTGTGCAAACTGGGAACATTGTTCTGATACCACAAGTTTCAGTCAAGGCAGTACTGTGCAAATTGAGGACTGCCTATACTATATATCTGTGTGTATAATTTTAAATATATGAATATTTGTGTGTATTATATTATTATTATATATTATATTAAATGCTATATATTATACTATTGAAAACATTATTGTACATATAATATATATTACAATAGTTTTCAAAGTCCTTTTATGTTGTACATTATGTGTGTATATATATATGCATATATATATGTGTATACCTTCCTGCATATCAAGATTTTTTTCTAGTATTAATTCCCTTCAGCCTGAGAAAGTTTCCTTATTATTACTTATAGTAAATATTTGCAAGAAACAGATTTTCTCAGCTGTTGTCTATCTGAAAATGACTTTATTTTACCTTCATTACCTTTATTTATTTACTTTTTTTTTGTCTACCTCTTACCCAATCTCTGGCAACACCAGTCTGCTTTCTGTATCTATGAGCTTGGTTTCTTTTAGATTCCACATATAAGAGAGATCATACAATATTTGTCTTTCTCTGTCCAACTTACCTCATTTAGCATAATGCCCTCAAGGTCCATCTGTGTTGCGACAAATGGCAGGATTTTCTTTTTTTTCCCTGGCTGAATAATATTCCATTATTCACACACACACACACATGCGCACACACCTTGTTTTATCTATACATTCATCTGTCCATGAATACTTAGTTTGTTTCATGTCTTGTCTACTGTAAACAATGCTGCAATGAACATGGAGGCACATATATATTTTCCAGAAAGTGATTTTGTCTTCTTTGAATATTTACCCAGAAGTGGAATTTCTGGATCATACAGTAATTCTATTTTTAACTTTTTAATGAAACTTCATACTGTTTTCCATAGTGGCTGAATCAATTTACATTCTTACTAATAGTTCATAAAGGGTTCTTTTTTCCTTCACATTTTTGCCAACACTTCTTATCTCTTGTATTTTAATGATGGCCATTCTAACAGGTGTGAGGTGATATCTCATTGTGGTTTTGACTTGCATTTCCTTGATGATTAGTGATGCTGAGCACCTTTTCATATACCTGTTGGCCATTTGTATGTCTTCTTTGGAAAAATGTCCATTTAGTTCCTCTGACCATTTTTTTTAACATCTTTATTGGAGTATAATTGCTTTACAATGGTGTGTTAGTTTCTGCTTTATAACAAAGTGAACCAGTTATACATACACATATGTTCCCATGTCTCTTCCCTCTTGCATCACTCTCCCTCCCACCCTCCCTATCCCGCCCCACTAGGTGGTCACAAACCACTTAGCTGATCTCCCTGTGCTATGCGGCTGCTTCCTACTAGCTATCTATTTTACGTTTGGTAGTGTATATATGTCCATGCCACTCTCTCACTTTGTCACAGCTTACCCTTCCCCCTCCCCATATCCCCAAGTTCATGCTGTAGTAGGTCTGTGTCTTTATTCCCATCTTACCCCTAGGTACTTCATGACCTTTTTATTTTTTTTCTTAGATTCCATATATATGTGTTAGCATATGGTATTTGTTTATCTCTTTCTGACTTACTTCACTCTGTATGACAGACTCTAGGTCCGTGGCACATATATACAATGGAATATTACTCAGCCATAAAAAGAAACGAAATTGAGTTATTTGTAGTGACCATTTTTTAATTGGATTTTTTGTCTTGCTATTGAGTTGTATGCATTCTCTATATATACTGGATGCTAACCCTTTATTAGATACACAATTTGCAAATATTTTCTCCCATTCCACAAGTATCTTTTTTATTTTATTGATGGTTTCCTTAGTTGTGCAGAAGCTTTTTAGTTTCATGTAGTTCCACTTGTTATTTTTGCTTTTGCTGCCTTTGCTTTTGGTGTCAAATCCAGCCCCCCACCCGTCAAAAAAAAATTGCCAAGATCAATGTCAAGGGGCTTTATTTATACTTCTAGTATTTTTATGGTTTCAGGTCTTACATTCAAGTCTTTAATATGTTTTAGTTGATTTTTGTGTATAGTGTAAAATTTTGTTTAATTGTTTTGCATGAGCTGTCCAGTTTTCCTGACACCATTTTTTGAAAAGACTATCCTTTCTTCATTGTATATTCTTCTCTCTCAAATTCATTCTTGAAAATTTTTTTTGCTGGATAGAGAATTATAGACAGACAATTCTCTTTTTCCTTTTAGCACTTTAAAGATGTTATTCCTCTGTCTTTTGGCAATAAGGCATTCTTATCATTGTTTTCCTGCAAGTAATATTCTTGCCAACTAAGCACTTTAAGATTTTCTCTCTATCTTTAGTTTTCCGCAGTTTCATGATAATAGGCATAAGTGTAGATTTCTTTTGTTTATACTGATTTGGGTTTCACTGAGCTTACTGTATATGTAGGTTAATACATTTCACCATTTTTAGAAAATTCTCAGCCATTATGTCTTTTTTTTTGCTTCCTTCTACTCCTCACTTTATTTATTTATTTTTTACATCTTTATTAGAGTATAATTGCTTTACAATGTTGTGTTAGTTTCTGCTGTATGACAAAGTTAATCATCTATATATATACATATATCCTATATCCCCTCCCTCTTGAGCCTCCCTTCCACCTTCCCTATCCCACCCCTCTAGGTGGTCACAAAGCACTGAGCTAATCTCTCTGTGCTATGCAGCTGCTTCCCACTAGCTATCTATTTTACATTTGGTACTGTATATATGTCAATACCATTATGATATTAAATAATTCTCTGTCTTATTCTCTCTCCTGTCATTCTGAGATTCCAGTTACACATAGGTTAAATTTATTTTTACATTCATCTGTGGTTCTTGAATGCTCTTTCTCTCTCTCTACTTCAGTCTAGATACATGTCATTAGTCCACCTTCATGTCCACTGACGCTTTCTTCTGCTGCTGTATTCAGTCTGATATTAAGCCCATTGAATGAATTACTTTTTTTGATATTCCATTTTTCTCTTATAACATTTCCACTTTTTAAAATAGTTTATCTTCTTGCTGAAATCTCTCATTTGTTAATCTCTTGTTTGTTCATATATGTTATCTACGTTTTTTATTATATACTTTAACATGTTTTTTCATAGTTATTTAAAGTCTTTCTTTACCAATTCAAACGTAGATTATCTGAGTCTCTTCTCTTGTGTTTGTTTCCTTTCTTATCCATGGGTCACAGTTCTCTGTTTCTTCTCATGTTTCTTAATTTTTCATCATGTGTGAAACAACATTGTGTAAGAAAATTAAAGACTGAAGTAAATATGCTTTCTCCCACAGAAAGCATAATCATTCCTCTGTCAGACAACTAGTATGTGGGATTCAAATATTTAAATATGCAGTTGAATTGAATATGGTTTTTTTTGCAACTATACTTAGATTCAGTTCCCCGATAATGGCTTCATATATTTTGAGGATTAGATTAAGACATTCCTTTTAGCAGAGATTCAAATCTAAGACCAGTGAGATTTCAAATATCTATGTATTACACCTAGTTGCTTGTTGTATTAATATAGGAAATAAATCTCTCTTTCACTTTCTGACCACCCCCCTGCCGTCACCCTCTCCACCTGGCTGCACCCAAGTCTCCCTCTTCTTCTGACTCTCTTACAACTTTTTGGTTCACTAAGGAGTTTTCTTTACATTCTAGCTCTGATCCTGCATCTTCAAGCCTCAGGAAGTCCTTCTAATCCTTAATTCCCTACCTCAGTCTTTATTAGGCCACTATCGTGTACTCAATGAAGGTTTTGTGTGCACCTTGGAAGTAAGAGCTGTCAGTTCTCTTTCTCCACTCATAGCTTCCTGCAGGCTACTTCCTTGCACTCATGAAAGATCTGTGTACCTTGGAAGGTCTTAGTTTTCCTGTTCCACTTCAGCATCCTCCTCCTGGTCATTATCTTTCACTCAGGGAAGGGTTCACGAGTCTGTCTCATCTCCCCTGCCCTGCTCTCAGCCATTAGTGTGATACTCACATGCAGCCAGCCAGAGCCTTGAAGGAGATTTGGCAGGTGGATGTAGAGTGCTTTTAGACTCCTCAGAATTTGAATCTGTCACATCAGGCATATGTAGTCAATAATAATTGGTTAATCGTTTGCTTTCTCTTCTCAGCCATCCTTGGGGAGTTGTGCCTACTTCTGCATTAACTGCAGAGATTAAAGCACCAAAGGACCCCTTGCCATTTCTGGAATTTAATTCATTCAGGTGTCTCTGTGTCTTCAGTGTGCTGATGTGTTTTGTAATTTATCCACGTGGCTCTCATGACTAGGGTGGAACTTTTTTTTCCAAACCAGAAGTGGAAGTGCTTTTCAACACTTTTAGCCAAAGAATATCTATAAAGCATTTAAGATTCACCATTGTGTGATGGAACTGAAGGTACTATTATTACAGCACTGCTTGAACCTGAAATTTATTTGAAATTTCATGATTTATTTTAAAAATTTCACCCAAAGTGTACATTCATCTTCATATTATGACAGGATCAAAGAATAAAGGTGCCAATCACTTGACAAAAAGTCATTAAAGTTCCATGTTTGTTTCAGTCTAAAATGGCACTTTGAATAATTTACCATGCTTTGCAATCAGCCCTGGAATTAATATTTGTGCCCTAAGTTGTGACACACTTAGCACAGCACAGAATGGGAAGTTTGTGATAAATAACACTGCCATTGCTGCCAACAGAAGGATGTACTAAGGATATTCGGGTCATGCATCTGTGAAGCAGAGAGGGAGAGCTTGAAAATACACCATGGTAAGCTGAAGGAGAATTGCTGTCTCATAGGAGATGGGATGTGGTGGTAGGAAAGTCATATTTATAATTACTAAAAAAAAAAAAAAGGAGAGGCTGGATCTAGGCATCCATCTTGAACAGGACAAGGGCCAAGTATGGAAGGAGCTCTTGAATGACAGCCTAGATTTCCTCACCACTAGGAGGACATAGTGGGCTTGAGGAGAGTGAAGCTAGGTGGTAGGGTCTCCTTATTGGGAAAGGGAGGGGGAGTTGCCTATGGACAGGCAGGTACATCTCCTGACAGCAGGAGATTCAGTATCAGGTGAGCATGTAGAGAAAGGAGATATTGGATTCATTGGAGCTTGAGTATGTCATACAGAAGAGATAGAGAATTAAATTGAGTTGCAAGGAAGAGAATTTCACAAGAGGTACCTGCCATTCTATACCTTCGTTCTTCTTTCCCACATCTAACCTTGGTTCTCTGCTTTTCCTACTTCTCAGGCACCCATAAAATACATGATTTCCATGGCCTTTTCTTTCACAGTCCACTGTCCATTTCATTACCAAGTATAATCTTTGATTTAGGCTTAACTCTGTGTTGAAAAATCCTTTGTGGATTCTGGTCCCCATGTCCTTTGATCCTGTCAAGAGCTTCTCCTGAAAATTGAAGATCTACTCATGGAGTTTCTAGAGAAGCATCCATCTAATGGGAAGGGAGAAATGGAATCAGTCACAAGGTGGCAGAAGAGTTCAGCCCCACCCTTTACGAAGCATCTTGAGAGACCTCTATTTCTTCTTGAACTGGTAGGAGGGTTGAAGTTCTATCTGATCTGCTGGGACTTCTGAGAATGGGACCTCAGGAATGACCCCAGCTCCACTGAGCCCCTCAAGGCCAGGCTCAGAGGAAGGCCCAGTGGAGGTGCCCATGAGGACACATCTTTCACACACGTCTGAGGGAACTTCCCATTGAAAGTTGAGAAAGGAGTGGACACAGCATTTCACTTCCACATCGTCTTCTGTTTGGATTAGGAAATACTACCTACTTTCTGCTTATGTGGATGGAAAAATATTTTAAAATCAATTATGTAATGGTAAACTCATGGTATTAAAAACTGCTGTTTCTGAGAAGAATTTATAATAAACAATATTCATATTAAAAACAAAACAAATAAACAAGCAATAAAAGGAAATGAAAACGTAAAGTGGTGGCTGTGTAAAGAGACTTTCTGAATAAGCCGTGCAATCTGGGCAGTGGGACAGGATCCTGGCCAGATCTCTCCCACATTCCATCTCCCTTGCCCAATTGCATCCACATGGGCCTCCCTGGAGACCTTGGATCCAGTCCCAGCACCCAGGCCTTTGCAAGTGCCATGCCCTCTGCCCAGAATGTTCTACTGCTTCTCCAAGAAGTTCCCGTGGCTCACTCCCTCATTTCCCTGAAAACTCCCTGCTGTCTTAATCCTTTATTCTACTTTAGGACTTATCACCTGAAATTTTCTTATACTTTTTTCATTTGTATTTTCTGTCCCCCCATTAGACTAGGTGGTCCATGTAGGCAGGGATGTTGTTAGTTTCTTTTCTGTAGCCCATGTTCTCAGAACAAGGATTGACGCATCTTACATG
Organism: Mesoplodon bidens; assembly: GCF_964165515.1. Taxonomy (NCBI): domain Eukaryota; kingdom Metazoa; phylum Chordata; class Mammalia; order Artiodactyla; family Ziphiidae; genus Mesoplodon; species Mesoplodon bidens. The sequence continues at coordinate 68,317,113 of NC_138178.1, forward strand.
TTCAGCTAATATTTTAATTATTGATGAATCAACAAATGAATAAGCTAAAAGAGGCATATCAAAAAGAGAACACATCAAAATGTTGAGAGTAGGTATTTTCATCTATTGTGATTATGTTCTTTTTATCTTTCAGAATTTCAGAATATATTACACATTTTTCTATATTCTTTACAGATACTAGGACCAGACCACCTTAGGTGAAAGTCCCATTGTGGTCATTAACTAGCTCTGTAGTCAAGGTATATGAATTAATATCTATGCATCTCAGTTTCTCATCTGTAAAATGGTGGTAAAGAAATACATACACTCAGCTTGTTCTAAGAATTGTATATTAAGTGCTTTGTAAATATTAGTCATTATGTTAACATCATCATTACTATGTTATTGTATCATGTGAACTTTGATAATTGTACAGCTTTTATAGAAATGTCATACTTTATCCTTTTATCCTTCTAATCTGATTTTTGTAAAAATGTTGGATTTTTGTTTTCTCACATTACAAGGCACACTGGGTAGTCAAAAGGATGGATGCCACACTTTTCTTAAGCAGTTCTAAAACCTGTTCTGTCTCTGTACTATTATTAGCATTCATTTATTTTAACTCTTCATTTTAAAATAATTTTAGGATCATATAGAAGTTGCAAAAATAGTATGGAAAATTCTAGTATCCCTTTCATCCATCTTCCCCCAATGATATCAACTTATACAACCAAGGTAGAATGATCAAAACTAGGAAATTAACATTGGTACAATACTATTATATAAACTACAAACCTTATTTGGGTTTCATCAGTTCAGGAATACATTCATATTTTGAGAGTGTGTATGTATAGTTCTGTGAAATTTTATTACAGATATGGATTTGTGTAGCCATCAACCTAATCAGGATACAGAACTCTTTTATCACCACAAATAAATTCTCTCATGTTAGCCCTTTATAGTCACACCTTTCCACTAACCCTGATGACCACTTATTTGTTATTCATCACTATAATTTTGTCATTTTTAAAATGTTATAAAATTGGAGTCATACAGTATGTAACCTTTTGAGATTGGCTTTTTGCACTTAGTATAACACCCTTAGGGTCCATCCAAGTTGGTGTGTGTAAAAATATTCAGTTCCTTTTTATTGTTTTTTGAGTAGTATTTATTTATATACATATATCATGATTTATGTATTCACTGTTGAAGGACATGTGGATTGTTTCCAGTTGTGCACTATTGCAAAATCAAGTTGGTATAAGCATTAGTGTACCAGTTTTTTATGCATCTATGCAGTCACTTCTGTAGAGTAATTACCCAGGAGTGGGAAAATTAGGTCTTATGGTGAGTCTGTGTTTAGCTTCATAAGAAACTGCCAAAACATATTGCAGAATGGCTGTATAAATTTACATTTCCACCAGCCATGTGAGAAGTTGGTGTTTTCAACAGCCTCCCTTGGATACTGACAGTATATTTTCCTTCAGTCATTCTAATTTGTGTGCTGTGGTATCTCATTGTGGCTTTAATTTACATTTCCCTAATGGCTAATGGTATTGACCGTCTCCTTATGTGCTAATTTGCCATCCAGATATCTCTTTTGGGTAAGTGTCTGTTTCTATCTCTGATGATTTTCTAATCAGATTATTTGTTTTCATAATGTTGAGTTTAGAGAGTTCTCTATATTTTCTGGATACGTATCCTTTTTTGATTATGTGGTTCACAAATAATTTTCCCCAGGCTGTGGCTTTTTGTTTTCATTCTTTTAACAGTGTCTTTCAAAGAACAGTAGTTTTTGGTCTTTATGAGCTCTAGTTTATCAGTCCTTTCTTTTGTGGATCATGCTTTCAGTGTCCTCCTCTCTAACAAGGGTCATGAAGATTTCCTGCCTATCTTTTCTTCTAAAAGTTTTAGAGATTTACATTTTACATTTAGATCTTTAATTCGTTTTTTGAGTTAATCTTTGTATAAGTTGTGAGGTTTATGTTAAGGTTCATGGGGTTTTGTTGTTTGTTTTTTCATGTGGTGCCTAAGTGCTCCAGCATTATTTGTTGAAAAGGCAACAGATCCTTGTTCCACTTTTGCACCTTGTGAGAAATAAGTTGGCTGTACTTGTGGTGAGTCTATTTCTGAGTTCTCTATTCTGCTCCAGTGATCCATGTGTCTATCCCTCTGCCAAATACCACACTGATGGCAGAGTCATACACTAAGTCTTGAAATTGGGTAGACCAATTCCTCCAATTTTATTCACCTTTCACAAAATTGCTTTAGCTATTCTAGTCCCTTTACTTACCAATATAAATTTTATTATTATTATTATTTTCTTTTGGCACCTGGACAGGGACTTGAACCCTGGGCCCTCAGATTAAAACTCTGATGCTCTACCAATTGAGCTGCCCAGGTACTCTCAATATGAATTTTAGAATCAGTTTGTCTATTTCTTAGGTGACCAGACTTTTAGAGAGTCAACCTGGGAATTGTCATACTAGACAAAATAAGTTATAATAACATAATATGTAATAAATAATTATACACAAGCAGTATTACTTTAATATAACATAAAAATCAGGGTTCATATCTATATTAAAATTGTATATTATTTTGTATTATTTTGGAATTGTAATTATTTGCTTCATTTACTTTTATATTACCTAACTGACATTTTTTAAACAAAATAAAAAATAGGACTACTTAATAGTGGAAGTTAGTACTAACTAATTGTTGAACTAATAAGTAATACCTGTGAGAAAATATAACAAGATTTTATGTTTCTGCCTTCTGATACAGCAATTTATTTTAACTCTTGATTTCATATTTGAATATTGTAGGCTATAGTTTAGTTTTTCTTAAGATGCATACATGTAAGAAATTTAGGGGAATATAAATTCAAAAGGGTATAGGATATTAATACATTTAACTTTAAAATAACAATGACATAATTCTTTCTGTCCCATGATACATGGGTTATTTTTTCTCCTTCTGTTTCCTTTTCCAATAACATTTGTCTACAAAGCCTGTAGCATTTGTGATAAGTCGTGTTTTTCATGCAGTGATAAGAGGAGCACAAACATATGGTTTCCTTTGACTTGCAGCTCTGCCCTCAGCCAGTCCACCTACACTGATTCCTTGCGTAAGTCCAATGTGATGACATGAAACTAAATGTTTTCTCAGCAAACACTTCTTAGCCTAGGGTACTTAGGATTTTACTTATCAACAACAGTAGATTTTTAGATTTATAGGAATTAATTTCCAGCTTTCCAAAATGTCCTCTTTCAAAACAAATGTTTGAAACACAATGTACTTTGAATCTACAGGCTTATTTTGATAGACTAGCTGTGTGTCACCCATTTTTAAATCTTATTTTTTAATTTTTATTGGAGTATAATTGTTTTACAATGTTGTGTTAGTTTCTGCTGTACAACGAAGTGAATCAGCTATACGTATACATATATCTCCTCCATCTTGGACCTCCCTCCAACACACCCCCTCATCCCACCTATCTAGGTCATCACAGAGCACCGAGCTGAGCTCCCTGTGCTATATGGAAGGTTCCCACTAGCTATGTATTTTACACATGGTAGTGTGTATATGTCAATCCTAATCTTCCATTTCCTCCCACTCTCCCCTTTCCCCCCACCATGCCTACTCTTCCGTTAACTACATCTGCATCTCTATTCCTGCCCTGCAAATAGGTTCATCTGTATCATTTTTCTAGATTCCACACGTATGTGTTATATATATATATATACATATATATATATATATATATATATATATATATATATATATATATGATATTTGTTTTTCCCTTTCTAACTTACTTCAGTCTTTATGACAGTCTTTATGACAGACTCTAGGTCCACCCACATCACTACAAATGACCAATTTTGTTCCTTTTTATGGCTAATATTCCACTGTATGTATGTACCACATCTTCTTTATCCATTCATCTGCTGATGGACACTTAGGTTGCTTCCATGTCCTGACTATTGTGAACAGTGCTGCAGTGAACATTGGGGTACATGTGTCTTTTTGAATTATGGTTTTCTCAGGGTATATGCCCAGTAGTGGGATTGCTGGGTCATATGTTAATTCGAGTTTTAGAGTTTTAAGGAACCTCCATTCTGTTCTCCATAGTGGTTGTATCAATTTACATTCCCACCAACAGTGCAAGAGGGTTCGCTTTTTTGCATACCCTCTCCAGCATTTATTGTTTGTAGATTTTTTGATGATGGCAATTCTGAAAAGTGTGATACCTCATTGTAGTTTTATGGGGTTCTTTTTTAAAGTATTTTATTGAATTATAGTTGATTTACAGTGCTGTGTTAATCTCTGCTGCACAGCAAATCAACTCAGCCATGCATACACATACATTCTTTTTCATACTCTTCTCCATGATGGTTTATCACAGGTTATTGAATATAGTTCCCTATGCTATACAGTAGGAGCCCATGGTTTATCCATCCTATACAAAATACTTTGCATTTTCCAATCCCAAACTCCTAATCCATCCCTTCTACTCTTCTTCCCCGCTGACAACCACAGGTGTGTTCTCTACCTCTGTTATTCTGTTTCTGCCTCACAGATAAGTTCATTTGTGTTGTATTTTAGATTCCACATATAACCAATATGCTATGGTGTTTGTTTTTCTCTTTCTGACTTGCTTCACTTCGTCTGATAATCTCTAGGTTCATCCATGTTGCTACAAATGGCATTATTTCATTCTTTTTTTTTATGGTGTGTATTATCTCATTGTATATATATATATATATACCACATCTTCTTTATCTGTTTATCTGTTGATGGACTTTTACTTTGTTTTCATGTCTTGGCTATTGTGAATAGTGCTGCTCTGAACTTAGGGTTGCATGTATCTTTTTGAATTGTAGTTTTGTCCAGATATATGTTCAGGAGTGAGATTGCTGAATCGTATTGTAACTCTATTTTTAGTTTTTTTGAGGAAACTGCATATTGTTTTCTAGAGTGGCTACACCAAATTACATTCCTGGGTGGACCCTTTAAAAAGGGAAATGCAGATAGTCATCAGCACTGCCTTGACCTCTAAAGCTACCCTTTAAGTGGGGTGGCAGGGAGGGTTAACCCCAGTCCATAGATGAGGAAACTGAAGCTCAGCAAATATCAGGAACCCTTAAGAGGCTGCCAGCCGGCAGGAAGCTGGGCCTTCCTGGCCAAGCCAGGGCTCTGCTGTGATGTATCTGGGTGATCTCACACCAGAGTACCTTTCGTTTTCAACATTTTTTACAATTATTTTTTATTGGAGTATAGTTGTTTTACAATGTTGTGTTAGTTTCTAGTGTACAGTAAAGTGGATCAGCTTTACACACACACACACACACACACACACACATATATATATATATATCCCCTCTTTGTTCGGATTTCCTTCCCATTTAGTTCACCACAGAGCACTGAATAGAGTTCCCTGAGCTATACAGTAGGTTCTCATTAGTTATTTGTTTAATACATAGTATCAGTAGTTTATATATGTCAATCCCAATCTCCCAATTCAATCCACCCCCTCTTTCCCCGTCCATATGTTTGTTCTCTACGTCTGTGTCTCTATTTCTGCTTTGTAAATAGGATCACCTATAACATTTTTCTAGATTGCACATATATGCATTAATATACGATGTATTTTTTTTCTCTTTCGACTTACTTCACTCTGTATGACAGTCTCTAGGTCCATCCATGTCTCTACAAATGACCCAATTTCATTCCTTTTTGTGGCAGAGTAATATTCCACTGTATATATGTACCACATCTTCTTTATCCGTTCCTATGTTGATGGACATTTAGGTTGCTTCTATGTCCTGGCTATTGTAAATAGTGCTGCAATGAACATGGGGTACATGTATCTTTTGGAATTATGGTTTTCTCTGGATATATGCCCAGTAGTGGGATTGCTGGGACATATGGTAGTTCTATTTTTAGTTTCTTAAGGAATCTCCATACTGTTCTCCATAGTGGTTGTATCAATTTACATTCCCACCAACAGTTCAAGAGGGTTCCCTTTTCTCCACACCTTCTCCAGCATTTGTTGTTTGTAGATTTTCTGATGATGCCCATTCTAACTGGTGTGAGCTGATACCTCATTGTAGTTTTGATTTGCATTTCTTTAATCATTACTAATGTTGAGCATGTTTTCATGTGCTTTTTGGCCATCTTGTATGTCTTCTTTGGAGAAAGGCTTATTTAGGTCTTCCCCCCATTTTTTGATTCGGTTGTTATTGTTTTTTGTTTTTTGTTTTGTGCGGTACACTGGCCTCTCACTGTCGTGGCCTCTCCTGCTGCGGAGCACAGGCTCTGGACGTGCACGCCCAGTGGCCATGGCTCACGGGCCTAGTCGCTCCATGTCATGTGAGATGTTCCCGGACTGGGGCACGAACCCGCATCCCCTGCATCGGCAGGCGGACTCTCAACCACTGTGCCACCAGGGAAGCCCCTGAGTTTATTTTTGTGTATGGTGTTAGGGAGTGGTCTAATTTCATTCTTTTACATGTAGCTGTAGAGTTTTCCCAGCACCAGTTATTGAAGAGACTGCCTGTTCTCCATTGCATATTCTTGTCTCCTTTGTCATACATTAGGTGACCATAGGTTCATGAGTTTATCGCTGGGCTTTCTATCCTGTTCCATTGATCTATATTTCTGTTTTTGTTCTAGTACCATACTGTCTTGATTACTGTAGCTTTGTAGTATAGTCAGAAGTTGGGGAACCTGATTCCTCCAGCTCCATTTTTCTTTCTCAATATTTCTTTCATTATTTGGGGTCTTTTGTGTTTCCATACAACTTGTAAATTTTTTTTTGTTCTAATTCTGTGAAAAATGCCATTGGTAGTTTGACCGGGATTGCATTGAATCAGTAGATTTCTTTGGGTAGTGTAGTCATTTCCACAATATTGATTCTTCCAATCTAAGAACATGGTATATCTCTCCATCTGTTTGTGTCGTCTTTGATTTTTTTCATCAGTGTCTTATAGTTTTCTGAGTACAGGTCTTTTACCTCTTTAAGTAGGTTTATTCCTAGACTTTTTATTCTTTTTGTTGCAATGGTGAATAGGATTGTTTCTTTAATTTCTCTTTCTGATCTTTCATTGTTAGTGTATAGGAATGCAAATGATTTCTGTGCATTAATTTTGTATCCTGCAATTTTACTGGATTCACTGAATAGCTCTAATAATTTTCTGGTGGCATCTTTAGGATTCTCTATGCATAATATCACATCATCTACAAACAGTGACAGTTTTACTTCTTCTTTTCCAATTTGTATTCCTTTTATTTGTTTCTCTTCTCTTATCACCATGGCTAGGACTTCCAAAACTATGTTGAATAATAGTGGCAAGGGTGGATATCCTTGTCTTCTTGATCTTAGAGGAAATGCTTTCCGATTTTGAACATTGAGAATGATGTTTGCTGTGGCTTTGTCATACATGGCCTTTATTATGTTGAGATAGGTTCCCTCAATGCCAACTTTCTGGAGAGTTTTTTATCATAAATGGGTGTTGAATTTTGTCAAAAGCTTTTCCTGAATCTATTGATAATATCATATGGTTTTTATTCTTCAATTTATTAATATACTGTATCACATGGATTGATTTGCATATATTGAAGAATCCTTGCATCCCTGGGGTAAATCCCACTTGATCATGGTATATGACCCTTTTAATGTGTTGTTGGACTTTGTTTGCTAGTATTTTGTTGAGGATTTTTGCATCTATGTTCATCAGTGATATTGGTCTGTAATTTCCTTTTTTTGTGATATCTTTGTCTGGTTTTGGTATCAGGGTGATGGTGGCTTTGTAGAACGAGTTCTACTAACTTTGGGTTTTCTTGCTCTTCTTTCTCTAGTTGCTTTAAGTGTAAGTTTAGGTTTTTTTTTTTTTAAAATTAATTAATTAATTTATTTATGGCTGTGTTGGGTCTTCGTTTCTGTGCGAGGTCTTTCTCTAGTTGTGGCAAGCGGGGGCCACTCCTCATCGCGGTGCGTGGGCCTCTCACTATCACGGCCTCTCTTGTTGCAGAGCACAGGCTCCAGACGCGCAGGTTCAGTAATTGTGGCTGACAGACCCAGTTGCTCTGCGGCATGTGGGATCTTCCCAGACCAGGGCTCGAACCCGTGTCCCCTGCATTGGCAGGCAGATTCTCAACCACTGTGCCACCAGGGAAGCCCCAAGTTTAGGTTTTTTATTTGAGATTTTTCTTGTTTCTTGAAGTGAGATTGAGTTGCTATAAACTTTCCTCTTAGAACTGCTTTTCTGCATCCTGTAGGTTTTGGGTCATTATGTTTTCATTGTCATTTGTTTCTATGTATTTTTTTATTTCCTCAGTGATCTCTTGGTTATTTAGTAGTGAATTGTTTACCCTCCATTTGTTTGTGTTTTTCACAGTTATTTTTTCCTGTAACTAATTTCTAATCTCATAGCATTGTGGTTGGAAAAGACGTTTGATATGATTTCAACTTTCTTAACTTTACCAAGGCTTGATCTGTGACCCAAGATATGACCTATCCTGGAGAATGTTCCATGTGAACTTGAGAAGAAAGTGTATTCTGCCACTTTCAGGTGGAATGTCCTATAAAAATCAATGAAGTCTACCTGGTCTATTGTGTCATTTAAAGCCTGTGTTTCCTTATTTATTTTCTGTCTGGATGATCTGTCTATTGGTGGAAGTAGGGTGTTAAGGTATCCAGCATTATTGTGTGACTGTTGATTTCCCTTTTTATAGCTGTTAACATTTGCCTATGTATTTAAGTGCTCCTATGTTGGTTGCATACATATTTATAATTGTTATATCTTCTTCTTGGGTTGATCCCTTGATCATTATGTAGTGTCCTTCCTTGTCTCTTGTAACAATATTTTAAAGTCTATTTTATCTGATATTAGTATTGCTACTTCAGCTTTCTTTTGATTTCCATTTGCATGGAATATCTTTTTCCATTCCCTCATGTTCAGTCAGTATGTGTCCCTAAGTCTGACATGAGTCTCTTGTAGGCAGCATATGTATGGGTCTTGAAGATGTTACAACCAAAAGACACAGACTGGCTGAATGGTTGCCCATATTTTTGTTTCTATAAATTCATCATATAGGTTTATAACACCTGAAATATCCATGATTTATAAACACTTTGAAGTGCATTGGATGTTATGATAAGTTAATACTTTTTCTCAGGGAAATTGGCTTCAAAGCATAGAGGTAATTTTAACATGTGAAATAAAATTTTTATTCCAAATAAGTTACAATTTTTAAACATTGTGAAAAATTGAAAAAGTCATGTTTAACTTGGCTGCCCTTTTCTGATCACTCTTTTTTAGTTCTGAAACAGTCTTTTCCCTATGCTGCCCCCCAAAATTTGTTTTGTTTTGTTTTGTTTTGTTTTCTTTTTTTGCTCTGTTAGTTTTTGTTGCAACTATACATAGCATCAGGCATTTCATGTGCAGTCAGTTTGTCTTTTACTAGATTTTTTTATGGCCTAGAAACAGTTTGTATAATAAAAACCATATACATTTCTGTTTTATTGTTCTCTTATCTTCATTCTCATCCTCAATGTATTTCCAAATTAGACAGGGCATTCTTCCTCCCACACACATTGAAAATATAATTTAAATGTAAGCCAACATTTTGATAGTCCTTTTTATGAGTGTAAACAATGACAGCCCTCTTGTAGGCATGTGTCCATGGAGGCTGTCTCCTTCCGTTTCTATAAAGCTACCACTATCATTAGTGTTTCTCCACGTTTTCAGAAAACTGAAAAGTGACCAAAAACTTTATGAAAGCCTCAAAATCACAGGTAAGCATATGAAGCCCCATTTTAACAGTGCTACATAAAAGATGTGTGGGACATTTAGCAAGTAAGATCTTTTCATTTCATTTTCTTTGGCAAGGAGTTCACAGACTGAATGAAATTTGCCAAATTTACATTTGTACCATCTGCCAAATATGCTGATATATGAGCAAATTCTAGTTTGGATTTGGACGAGATATCAATAATCTTCTGTTTTATGTTTTCTGTGGTTCAGTTAAGATTTTCATAGAAACCAAAAAGATAATTTCAAGCTCCATTTTTCAAATCAAAATGCTTTAAGGCTGAGGATGCATTTTCTGTTGTTGCTTTGATTTGACACATAACTTAATATGCTGTAGAAAGATTGATGGTGGTTAGACCTGATGTAATCAGCTCTACGAGGTAAGTGGCTATTACATTCCTAATCAGAGTATCCCCTTTTGTTTGCCCAAAGGACATTTTAGTTGCAGCTCACAAACTTTAGTTTCAGAGGACAACAGACATGATGGAAAGGAAATGTAATGAAGAAGTATGTTTGTGTGGTATGCCCACACCAATTCAGTGGCTGCTATTTGCAGCTGAACATTGGAGTCTTTTTAGGAGACAAAAAAATAGAGAAGCTTTTGATATTTTTAAGGGTATTTGTTTGCCCCAACTTGTGAGATTCAGTCTCCATACAAAGGGAAGGCAATGTGAAGACACAGGGAAAAGACAGCCATCAACAAGCCTGGAACAGATTCCTCTTTCCCAGTCCTCAGAAGGAACCAACTCTGCTGACATCTCGATCTCAGATTTCTAGCTTCCAGAACTGTAAGAAAATAGATTTCTGAATATTTAAGCCACTTAGTCTATAGTACTTTGTTACAGCAGCCCCAGAAAATTAATGTAGATCATATCACCTTCGTTACTATATTCAACCTCAAATTATTTTCTGTATGTTGTGCAATCTGCTGTTTTGTTCATTTACTTTTCTAACCCCTTGGTATGTGCCTTTCATATGTCATTAAAATAGCATAGTCATTTAACCTTCTTTTCAGTGAAGGCTGGGACATGTTAGCTAGGGTATTGCAATTGTTCTCATTTTTGCTATCTGAATTCCTGGAAAACATGGTCACAATATTTGTAAAGGTAAAAACTGTACTAGCACTAAATGGGTATGAAGCAGAACTATTAATCCACAGGCAAAGTAAAATATGAACTAACACTCAGGATTTCAGCATGCCTAAGAAGCATATTTAGATCACAACACTTCAAGTGTTGCAATAATAGATGGTCCATTACTGTGGAGAGGGTGTGGAGAAAAGGGAACACTCTTGCACTGCTGGTGGGAATGTGAATTGGTACAGCCACCATGGAGAACAGAATGGAGGTTCCTTAAAAAACTAAAAATAGAACTACCATATGACCCAGCAATCCCACTACTAGGCATATACCCTGAGAAAACCATAATTCAAAAAGAGACAGGTACCAAAATGTTCATTGCAGCTCTATTCACAATAACCCGGAGCTGGAAACAACCTAAATGTCCATCATCGGATGAATGGATAAAGAAGATGTGGCACATATATGCAATGGAATATTACTCAGCCATAAAAAGAAATGAAACTGAGCTATTTGTAATGAGGTGGATAGACCTAGAGTCTGTCATACAGAGTGAAGTAAGTCAGAAAGAAAGACAAATACCGTATGCTAACACATATATATGGAATTAAAAAAAAATGTCACGAAGAACCTAGGGGTAAAACGGGAATAAAGACACAGACCTACTTGAGAATGGACTTGAGGATATGGGGAGGGGGAAGTGTAAGCTGTGACAAAGCGAAAGAGAGGCATGGACATGTATACACTACCAAACGTGAGGTAGATAGATAGTGGGAAGCAGCCGCAGAGCACGGGGAGATCAGCTCGGTGCTTTGTGACCGCCTGGAGGGGTGGGATGGGGAGGGTGGGAGGGAGGGAGATGCATGAGGGAAGGGATGTGGGAACAGATGTATATGTATGACTGATTCACTTTGTTATAAAGCAGAAACTAATAAAACAAAATGGACTGTAGATCATAGTTGCCAATATAACTGACCAGGGAAAAAAACAAAAGAAAATAATTAGTGACAGAATGATGAAAAGCAGATAATACATGCTGTATCTATTTGACACTAAAATGCATCCAGCTTCTATTTTGTGGCTGCCAAATGACTCTACAGTTTTTCTCCAACTTTTTTCATTCATATCCCAAACCTGGGATATATCACATTCCACATAGGGACTTCTTAGGAAGTGGAATTATAAGTGCTCAAACCAGGGCAATCTTAGGCAAACTGCTGGGATTTTGATAGGAATTGTGTTTAACCTATAGATGAATTGGATTTAATTACTATGTAATGTCTTCTGATCTTATAAACATGATGCTTCTCCCCATTTATTGATATTTAGGTCTTTGATTTTTTTATCATTGTTTTATACTTTTCAACATACATAGCCTATACATGTTTTGTTAGGTTTATACCTACCTTTGATATAATGCACTGGATTTTACATTTCAGTTTCTAATTGTTAATTACTAATATTCAGAAATCTAATTGGTTGTGTGTGTTGACCTTTTATCTTGTGACTTTACTAAACTCACTTATTAGTTCTGGAAGTTTTTTGTTTTTATTTTTTTGTATTTTTTTTCCTAGGTAATCAATCATGTAACCTGCAAATAGAGGCAGCTTTTATTTCTTCATCGTCATTATGTAAACATGTGTTTTCTTTCCTCGTCCTATTGAACTGGTCAGGAAGTTAACTCCCAATGTGAAAAGGAGTGGTAAGAGAGCCTACTCTTCCCAATCTTCAAAGGAAGCGTTCAGTCTTCCACCAGGAAACATTATGTAATGTTAACTGTAGTCTGTTTTTTGTTTGTTTGTTTGTTTATGGTCCTTATCAGGTTGATGATTTCTCTTCTATACCTAGTTTGCTAAGAATTTTTATCTTGAACTGGAGTTGAATATTGTCAAATACTTTTTCTGCATGAATTGATAAGAAAATGTGATTTTTATTCTAAAGACTATGAATATGGTGTATTAAGATGATTGATTTTTTAATAATGAAGCAACTTTGCATTCCTAGAATAAATAAACTTGGTAGTAGAATATTATTCTTCTTTCTTATTGATACATTAAATTTGCTAATATCTGCCGGAGTCAGCCATGACAGCCAATCCTGAAAAACCTCAGTCTTCTCCATCCTCTAGGACACTTCCAGGACTATCTTTCTCTCTTTTCACTTCCTTTCTGTCTTAAATTTTTACTTCCCTTGCCACTCCTTTGAGAAAATAGAGCACCACAATCTTCCTGTTACATACACAAACGTGCATACATCTAATCAGTCATTTTACCCTTCTGTCTTGTCCCTATAGAGAATGCATAACTGACTTTGTTTAAGGCTCGATCTCACCACACCCTCAACACTGGTTTCTTTCCAATGGCAGTGGAATATATTCAAGTTGTTGACGCTGACCTGCTCAATTCTTTTTTTTAAATCAATTTAAAAACATTGAAGTATAGTTGATTTACAATGTGTTAATTTCTGCTATACAGCAAAGTGATTCAGTTATATATATGTGTGTGTGTGTATATATATATATATATACACACACACACATATATACATATATACACACACACACATCCTTTTAAAAATACTCTTTTTCATTATGGTTTATCATAGGATGTTGAATAGAGTTCTCTGTGCTATACAGTAGAACCTTGTTTTTCATCCATTCTATATATAAAAGCTTACATCTGCTAACCCCCACCCTTCACTCCATCCCTTCCCCAAACCTTCCCCCTTGGCAACCACAAGTCTGTTTCTATATGTCCATGATTCTGTTTCTGTTTCATAGATAGGTTCCTTTGTGTCATATTTTACATTCCACATATAAGTGATATCAATGAAATTTTTCTTTCTCTTTCTGCTTACTTCACTTAGTATGATAACCTCTAGTTGCATCCATGTTGCTGCAAATGGCTTTATTTAATTTATTATATATATATATATATATATATATATATATATATATATATATATCTTACATCTTCTTTATCCATTTAGGTTGTTTCCATGTCTTGGGTATTGTAAATAGTGCTGCTATGAACCTGGGGGTGCATGCATTTTTTGAATTATAGTTTTGTCTGGATATATGCCCAGAAGTGGTATTGCTGGATCATATGGTAATTCTATTTTTAGTTTTCTGAGGAACTTCCATACTGTTTTCCACAGTGGCTGCACCAACTTATATTCCCACCAACAGTGTACGAGAGTTCCCTTTTCTCCACACCCCCTCCACTGACATGCTCAATTCTTAGGTCACTGAAGTTTGTCTTCTGTTAAAACTTATTCCATTGAAATTATTCTTAATTAGAGGAAAATGATATATTTATTAGTAACTTCAGAGCACATTATTTTAGTACTTCACAGCTCAACTAAACTTAACACTACTCTCATCTTCTCTTTCCCTTGGCATCTATAAAACCATAGATTTTAGGTTTTGCTTTATTCCTAATCTCTGTCCACTGTCTGTTTATCTTCTTTTAGAGTTCTGTCTCTGCTTGTCCATTCAATATTTGTTCTCTGCAATGCTCCATCCTGCATCTCTTCCCCATCATTTTCCAAGGTTCCCAAACTCCTTTGCCTTTAGGAAGTAGAACAGTAAAGAAGCATGAGGATAGCTAGTGCTCATGTCTGAGTGACCTGAACTGTGGATGCCCTGCCTTAACTGCTCAGGCATAACACAAGTTACCTTTCCAAGCCCATGCATTCTCCCTAAGCAATATCATTCACTCCCATTCATGAGTTCATGGAATCTTAATCTACATCTTCATTTTTTCTCTTAGGAATTTCTCCCCAGTGAAATGGACGTCTGTGCTTAGATGTCTCACATTCACATCAAACTCAACATGTCTAAAGCTGAACTCAGCATCTTTCCACATAAACCTGCTTTTTCTTTGCTCCCAAACCCAAACAGAAACAGAAACTTGGCCATACTCTTTGACTCTTCCCTGTCCTTATTCCTAGCATCTAATCAATCACCAGTTCCTGTCAACTTTACCCCCAAATATTGATCATTTTTTTTCCATTAATCTTCATTACTCATTCCCTAGTTAAGGTCACCATTAACTCTCACCTGAGCTAATGCATACCACACTATATGTCCCTGAACTTAATCCTCATTATCTTATCTCTAAGCATCATTGGTCCTACTAATGTAACATCCCCCTCCCCCCCCACACACTCAAATGCTTATGGTATCTCAGCAGCATTTGACACCACTGGCCAATTCCTCCAGCTCAGAAAGCTTTTATTTTAATTTAAATAATCCAATATTCTTTTGGTTTATTTTTCTGTCCCTCAGTTAATTACACTTTGAAGTCACTTCACCAGATCTTCCTTCAATACTAGACATGGAAATGTTTCGGTTTCCCAGAATACAATCATGGACACACACTTCTCTTTACCCTTTACACTTTCTCTCTGGATAAATACATTGCTCCAGTGAAGGGCAATGATTCATTCTCTTAAGTGAGGCATCTTTATTAATTGTCTACTGCATATTTTTCTTAAGATATTTCCTAGAGTCCGACTATGTAAACCCCTTATGACTTTTGCCCAAAACCAGTTCTTTCCCCCCTCTTCCTTAACTCATTAAATCACACTCCCATTCACTCTTAAAAAGATATCTGCAACCGCATATCCAAAAACGAACCACACTCTATCTTCTTCTACATCATCCTCATCTCCTAATGGAGACCCATTTTTGACCCTAACTCCTCTCAAGTCATTCTGAATATAATAGAGTAGTATTTGATCTATTTTTTGGGGGATGAAACAAATATGATTTATTATAAATTTGATTCAAGTTTTCTAAACAAGGTGCTATTTCTTTTTGTTTCTTTTCTTGAATTTTATTTTATTTATTTTTAAACAGCAGGTTCATATTAGTTATCCATTTTATACATATTAGTGTATATATGTCAATCTCAATCTCCTAATTCATCCCACCACCACCACCACCACCCCCACCATTTTCCCCCATTCACGTCCATACGTCTGTTCTCCACATGTGTGTCTCTATTTCTGTCCTGCAAACTGGTTCATCTGCACATTTTTCTAGGTTCCACATATATGTGTACATATACGATATTTGTTTTTCTCTTCCTGGCTTACTTCACTCTGTATGACAGTCTCTAGATTTATCCATATCTCTACAAATGACCCAATTTCATTCCTTTTTATGGCCAAGTAATATTCCATTGTATATATGTACAACTTCTTCTTTATCCATTCATCTGTCGATGGGCATTTAGGTTGCTTCCATGACCTGGCTATTGTAAATAGTGCAGCAATGAAGATCGGGGTGCATATGTCTTTCTGAATTATGGTTTTTGCTGGGTATATGCCCAGTAGTGGGATTGCTGGGTCATATGGTAATTCGATTTTTAGTTTTTTAAGGAACCTCCATACTGTTCTCCATAGTGGCTGTATCAATTTACATTCCCACCAACAGTGCAAGAGGGTCCCCTTTTCTCCATACCCTCTCAGCATTTGTTGTTTGTAGATTTTCTCTGATGCCCATTCTAACTGGTGTGAGCTGATACCTCATTGTAGTTTTGATTTGCATTTCTCTAATAATTAGTGATGTTGAGCAGTTTTTCATGTGCCTCTTGGCCATCTGTATGTCTTCTTTGGAGAAATGTCTATTTAGGTCTTCTGCCCATTTTTGGATTGGGTTGTCTGTTTTCTTAATATTGAGCTGCATGAGCTGATTATGTATTTTGGGATTAATCCTTTGTCTGTTGAATTGTTTGCAAATATTTTCTCCCATTCTGAGGGCTGTCTTTTCGTCTTGTTTTTGGTATCCTTTGCTGTGCAAAAGCTTTCAAGTTTCATTAGGTCCCATTTGTTTATTTTTGCTTTTATTTCCATTTCTCTAGGATGTGGGTCAAAAAGGACCTTGCTGTGATTTATGTCATAGAGTGTTTTGTCTATGTTTTCCTCTAAGAGTTTGATAGTGTCTGACCTTACATTTACGTCTTTAATCCATTTTGAGTTTATTTTAGTGAATGGTGTTAGGGAGTGTTCTAATTACATACTTTTGCATGTAACTGTCCAGTTTCTCCAGCACCACTTATTGAAGAAGCTGTCTTTTCTCCACTGAATATTCGTGCCTCCTTTATCAAAGATAAGGTGACTGTATGTGCATGAGTTTATCTCTGGGCTTTCTATCCTGTTCCATTGATCTATATTTCTGTTTTTGTGCCAGTACCATATGGTATTGATTACTGTAGCTTTGTAGTATAGTCTGAAGTCAGGGAATCTGATTCCTCCAACTCCGTTGTTTTCCCTCAAGACTTCTTTGGCTATTTGGGGTCTTTTCTGTCTCCATACAAATTTTAAGATTTTTTGTTCTAGTTCTGTAAAAAATGCAATTGGTAATTTGATAGGGATTGCATTGAATCTGTAGATTGCTGTGGATAGTATAGTCACTTTCACAATATTGATTCTTCCAATCCAGGAACATGGTATATCTCTCCATCTGTTTGTATCATGTTTAATTTCTTTCATCAGTGCCTTATAGTTTTCTGCATACAGGTCTTTTGTCTCCTTAGGTAGGTTTATTCCTAGGTATTTTATTCTTTTGTCACAGTGGTAAATGGGAGTGTTTCCTTAATTTGTCTTTCAGATTTTTCATCAGTGTATAGGAATGCAAGAGATTTCTGTGCATTAATTTTGTATCCTGCAACTTTACCAAATTCATTGATTAGCTCTAGTAGTTTTCTGGTGGCATCTTTAGGATTTTCTCTATATAGTATCATGTCATCTGCAAACAGTGACAGTTTTACTTCTTCTTTTCCAATTTGTATTCCTTTTATTTCTTTTTCTTCTCTGATTGCCGTGGCTAGGACTTCCAAAACTATGTTGAATAATAGTGGTGAGAGTGGACATCCTTGTCTCATTTCTGATCTTAGAGGAAATGTTTTCAGTTTTTCACCATTGAGAATGGTGTTTGCTGTGGGTTAGTCATATATGGCTTTTATTATGTTGAGATAGGTTCCCTCTCTGCTTACTTTCTGGAGAGTTTTTATCATAAAGTGTGTTGAATTTTGTCAAAAGCATTTTCTGCATCTCTTGAGATGATCACATGGTTTTTATTCTTCAATTTGTTAGTATGGTGTATCACCTTGGTTGATTTTCATATATTAAAGAATGCTTGCATCCCTGGGATAAATCCCACTTGATCATGGTGTATGATCCTTTTAATGTGTTGTTGGATACTGTTTGCTAGTATTTTGTTGAGGATTTTTGCATCTATATTCATCAGTGATATTGGTCTGTAATTTTCTTTTTTTGTAGTACCTTTGTCTGGTTTTGGTATAAGGGTGATGGTGGCCTCATATAATGAGTTTGGGAGTGTTCCTTCCTCTGCAATGTTTTGGAAAAGTTTGGGAAAGATGGGTGTTAGCTCTTCTCTAAATGTTTGATAGAATTCACCTGTGAAGGCTTCTGGTCCTGGACTTTTGTTCGTTAGAAAATTTTTAATAACAGCTTCAATTTCATTACTTCTGATTGGTCTGTTCGTATTTTCTATTCTTCCTGGTTCAGTCTTGGAAGGTTATACCTTTCTAAGAATTTGTCCATTTCTTCCAGGTTGTTCATTTTATTGCCATAGAGTTGCTTGTAGTAGTCTCTTAGGATGCTTTGTATTTCTGTGGTGTCTGTTGTAACTTCTCCTCTTTCATTTCTAATTTTATTGATTTGAGTCCTCTCCTTCTTTTTCTTGATGAGTCTGTCTAATGGTTTAACAATTTTGTTTTATCTTCTCAAAGAACCAGCATTTAGTTTTGTTGATCTTTGCCATTGTTTTCTTTGTTTCTATTTCATTTATTTCTGCTCTGATCTTTATGATTTCTTTTCTTCTGCTAACTTTGTGTTTTGTTTGTTCTTCTTTCTCTAGTTCCTTTAGGTATAAGGTTAGATTGTTTATTTGAGATTTTTCTTTTTTCTTGAGGTAGGATTGTATTGCTATAAACTTCCCCCTTTGAACTGCTTTTGCTGCATATCATAGGTTTTGGATTGTTGTGTTTTCATTGTCATTTGTCTCTAGGTAATTTTCCATTTCTTCTTTGATTTCTTCAGTGATTTCTTGGTTATTTAGTAACATAGTGTTTAGCCTCCATGTGTTTGTGTGTTTTACACTTCTTTCTCTGTAATTGATGTGCAATCTCATGGCATTGTGGTCAGAAAAGACGCTTGATATTATTCCAATTTCCTTAAATTTACTGAGGCTTGATTTGTGACCCCAAGTTGTGATCTATCCTGGAGACCCTTCCATGCACACTTGAGAAGAAATTGTAATCTGCTGTTTTTGGATGGAATGTCCCATAAATATCAATTAAGTGTATCTGGTCTATTGTGTCATTTAAAGCTTGTGTTTCCTTATTAATGTTCTGTTTGGATGATCTGCCCATTGGTGTAAGTGAGGTGTTAAAGAACCCCACTATTATTGTGTTACTGTCAACTTCCTCTTCTATAGCTGTTAGCAGTTGCCTTATGTATTGATGTGCTGCTATGTTGGGTGCATATATATTTATAATTATTATATCTTCTTCTTGGATTGATCCTTTGATCATTATGTACTGTCCTTCTTTTTTTCTTGTAACATTCTTTATTTTAAAGTTTATTTTATCTGATATGAGTAAAGCTACTCTAGTTTTCTTTTGATTTCCATTTGCATGGAATATCTTTTTCCATTCCCCCACTTTCAGTCTGATTGTGTCTCTAGGTCTGAAGTGGGTCTCTCGTAGACAGCATATATATGGGTCTTGTTTTGTATTCATTCAGCGAGCCTGTGTCTCTTGGTTTGAGCATTTAATCCTTTTACGTTTAAGGTAATTATCTATATGCATGTGACTGTTACCATTTTCTTAATTTTTTGCGTTTGTTTTTGTAGTTTCTTTTCTTCTTTTGTGTTTCCCACTTAGAGAAGTTCCTTTAGCATTTTTTGTAGAGCTGGTTTGGTGTTGCTGAATTCTCTTAGCTTTTGCTTGTCTGTAAAACTTTTGAGTTTTCCATCAAATCTGAATGAGATCCTTGCCGGATTGAGTAATCTTAGTTGTATAATAGAGTAGTATTTTAAAAACATAATTTCAAATCAGTCCCAAACTGTTTAGTGATTTCTATTTACTCTTTTTTTTTTTTTAGTGGTACTGGTCCTCTCACTGTTGTTGCCTCTCCCATTGTGGAGCACAGGCTCTGGACGCGCAGGCTCAGTGGCCATGGCTCATGGGCCTCACTGCTCCATGGCATGTGGGATCTTCCCAGACCAGGGCACGAACCCATGTCCCTTGCATTGGCAGGCGGACTCTCAACCACTGTGCCACCAGGGAAGCCCTATTTACTCTTTAACACAATTTGCCTGTAAATTCTGGCCTGTTGCCCCACTCTCCTAATAATATGCCCTTTTTTAACCTCTAGAATTCATTACCATTATTAGCATGATTTCTTAATCAAATGACAACACTGACTTAAAAATATGTTGACTTAAAAAATTAAATATACCATACCTTCATTTTCCATTGATATATAAATAAATAAATAGATAGATAGATAGATAGATAAAACATACATATATACAGAATGGAATATTATTCATTCATGATAAGGAAAGGATGCCTGTCATTTGCAACAACATGGATGAAACGTGATGGCATTAGGCTAAGTGAAATAAGTCAGGTACATAAAGACCAATATTGTTTGATATGTCTTATATGTAGAATCTAATGAAGAGCCAAACTCATAGAGGCAGAATAGTGTGGTAGTTACCAGGGGCTGGGGTAGAAGTAAGGGTGATGGGAAGATGTTGGTCAAAGTGTACAGACTTCCAATTATAAGATGAATAAGTTCTGGGGGTCTAATGCATAGTATGTTCTCACCACAAAGAATATGATAATTATGTGATATGCTGGAATGGTTAGCTAACATTTTGGTGGTGATCATTTTGCAATCTATAAATGTATCAAATCAAAACATCATACACCTTAAACTTACACAATGCTGGTCAATTATATCTCAGTAAATCTGGGGAAGAAATACAGAGATAAGTAGGTGGTTATTGATAATTGTTCAGTGGTTTGTAGATGTCAAGCTCAACATCTCTGTGATTTGCCTCTTTTCATTCTTGTCATCACATGATGTGCAATAGCTCCTAATATTCCTTCTATGTTCTTAGAAGGAGTAAAATGCTGTGGGAAGGAAAAGCTTAGGTATTTCTTCTCTGTCTTAACTGGAACATCTCTGACAGGCTGAGATATCACATACTCAGCTTGTGCTGCCTCCATTACAGAGATACACCAGAAGAGTGTTGGGGGTTGCTTGTTGCCCAGCTCATTTGTAATGCTGTGTCTTGTAGTTAAGGAAACCAGAAAATCCACTTAACTCTGGGCCTTCACATATGCTTGTCCTCTGCTCTTTGCTAGATGTCTCCTAATCCTTCCAGTATCTGCTGAAATGTCACCTTTTCAGAAAACTCTTTCCTGAACATCTTATCTCAGCTGATCTCCTCCACCATTATTTATCATTCTAACAAAGTCATTTATCTAATTATCTTATCCAAATGTGTGGTTTGTATTTAATGGTTCATTTGTTTGTTTACCTCTTTATTGTGCTGTATCTGCACTGTGAGTCTCAGTAAACTCCTTGAGGCCAGGGGCCCTTTATGTCTAATTCACTAATGTGTACACAGAACCCAGCACAAGGTAGCCTTATAGTTGAAGTTCAACAAAAAATACATTATATATATGTAATATTATATATACTATTATAGTAGTATATATAATATTATATATATTAATAAATAATATTATAAATATATATAGGTTGCTAATAAGGGGACACATGAAATACTTTAGACATTGAAAAATGCATAATATATTTAAGGGCTCCAAACCCCTTGGTAGGTGAAACAAAGAATAATGGGGTAAATTAAGAGAAAAAGAGGGATGTTTTAGACCCCTGATTAGCAATCAGAAGAAAAGAAAATGGAAGATACACACTCAAAATAAGGTCTTCTTTCAGCACAGTTACTTTTAAGGCTGTTGGGCTGTCATAGGATTAAAATTACTCACATCTTCAGGGCACTGAATGCATCTTCAGCACGGTATTTTTCTTCTCTTTATCCGATGTTCTAGCCTGTAGCCCATTCTGAAATTTATTTCCCATATTCTTTTTAGTAGGTTTTCAGAAACTTTATAGTCTCACATGCTTGTGTATTTGTTCACACAACTGTTCCTCCACACAAATCTACATTTCCCAAACCACTTTCACGTTGCTAATTCTTTCTCATCCTATAGACATATATTTTTATGTCACTCCTCTTGGAAAGTCCACGTTGGATGCACTGGTTTGAGCTCTTTAGCCTCCATACTTCTCCTGGAGTGGCACTCACTGCGCTGAATTGTAATTCTTATTAGTCATCTCCTTCTTTCAATGCACTGAAAGCTCTGTGAGCACAGGACAATGTCTAGTCTGTTTGTTATTGCATCCCTGACACCTAACACTGCAAATGCAACATATTAGGTGCTCAATACACACTACAAATTAGTGCATAAAATAAGAAAGCATGTACAGTCAACTCGAACAATACAGTTTTTAACTGAGTGGGTCCACTTACAGGCAGATTTTTAATCAATAAATGCTTACTACAGGATCTGTGGTTGGTTGACTGCATGAATGGGGAGCCAGGGATATGGAGGGTGACAGTAAATTTATTCTCCAATGGACTGTGGCTGGGTCAGCACCCCTAATGCCCTAACATACCCACCCCTAGTTGTTGAGGGGTCGACAGTAGTTATTCATACAGTTCTAGCAGGGCATCAGGTGCCAATTTCTAATCACCCTTGCTAGTACAGGATGTTGGCTTTTACTACATCTTTGATTGATTAGCATACAAAAAGTATCTTGATTTAACAATGTGTGGTTGGATTTTTTTTCTTTCATCTTTTCACTTGTTATTTGTGTCACGTTTGGAGCACTAACCTGTTTGTGTCCTTGGCTCATTTACCTAGTAATAAATTATTTATTTGCCCTTTCTCCTTAAAAACAAACAAGCAAAACTTTACACCTGTAAGAATAGAATGTCTATCATCAAAAAGATAAGAAATATTAAACATTGGGGGGGATGTGGAGAAAAGGGAACCCTCCTACAGCTGTTGGTGGGAATGCAAATTGATGCAGTCACTATGAAAACAGCATGGAAGTTCCTCCAAAAATTAAGTATGGAACTGCCATGTGATCCAGCAATTTCACTTCTGGGCATTTATCTGAAAGAAAATAAATTGCTATCTCAAAAATCTATCTACAACACCATATTCATTGCAGCATAATTTTACAACAGCCAAGACATGGAAGCAACCTAAATGTCCATGGCAAATGAATGGATTAAAAAAAAATGTGTGTGATATTCCACATAAAATGGAATATTATTCAGCCATAAAAAAGGAAATTCTGCCATTTGTGATAACACGAATAAAATTTGAGGGCATTATGCTAAGTGAAATAAATCAGACATAGAAAGACAGATACTATATGATCTCACTTGTAAGTGGAATCTAAAACAAACAAACAAACAAAAAACAGAACTCATAGATACAGAGAACAGATTGGTGGTTTCTGGAGGCAGGGGTTGGGTGGTGGGTGAAATGGGCAAAGGTCGTCAAAAGGTACAAATTTCCAGTTAAGATGAATAAGTCCTGGAGTTGTAATGTGTATATGATGACTATAGTTAACAATATTGTATTGCATATTTGAAAGTTGCAAAGAGAGTAGATCTTAAAAGTTCTCATCATGAGAAAAAATATTGTAACAATGTGAGGTGATGAATCTTCACTAAACTTACTGTGGTAATCCATATATCAAATAATTACATCGAACAGCTAAAACCAATACAATGGTATAAGTCAATTATATCTCAATAAAAATAAAATAAATAAAAACCTGATACATATTTGCCCATTTTCTTGGTGTATTCACAAAACTAACATGAAAAAAATTGTTTATACTAGTTTTCTGTATTTTTTTTTTTTTTTTTTTTTTTTTTTTTGTGGTATGAGGGCCTCTCACTGTTGTGGCCTCTCCCGTTGCAGAGCACAGGCTCCGGACGCGCAGGCTCAGTGGCCATGGCTTACGGGCCTAGCTGCTCTGCGGCATGTGGGATCTTCCCGGACCCGGGCACGAACCCGTGTCCCCTGCATCGGCAGGCAGACTCTCAACCACTGCACCACCAGGGAAGCCCCTGTACTTTTAAATTTAATTAATTTCAACTTGTCCATGTTTCCTCTACTTTAGAGTGGTTGGTCTTTATTTGCTATGCTTCCTTTTGTTTTTGCTATGTGGTAGAGTACATCTTTTATAATATTTTGAATTCTTAACTCATATAACAAATACTTTTCAGGCATGTACATATGCCACTCCCTAAATTAGGCATCAAGGAAATGGTGAAAATGACAGATACAGTTTTTGCTTTTAAGTATCTTACATCCCAGGAAGAGAAATACAAACTTATTTATAAACAGCATGAGTGAATAGTTTAGGATACTATTGGAGGTAATACTAGGAGGACATGGCTGTGCTTTCAAGGCCAGACAGTGTTCCCACTGGAAGTGATGCTCATGAGCTGGTCGGGTAAAACTCAAGTGGAGGGGGCCATAGATGACTTTTCAAGCAGAGGAAATACTTAACTGCATAAGAAGTTCTTTTAAAACACATCTTCCTTTTTTCATAATGATACTACGAAAGTCATTTATTTTCCTCTCAGAATACCTTATATGAGGTGGCGTTATACTTTATATTCAGTTTATAAAGGTCTTTTTGCCCTCCATGACTTTAATTAAATGAAGTTAATTAAGTGAAATATGCGTGTGGGTATTTGTAAAGAAGTGAGGTTCTGGTTGGCAAGACAGATGGAGATAATGTCAGACGTTGTGGGGAATTAGGTACTCTTTCCCAGCCACAGCCGTCTGGGCTTCACTACACTGTCATCTTGGCTGGAACATCGAGGGTCTGCAAACCCCTTCCTGAATGACCTTTCCCAGCACCTTGTAGATGAACCTTTTGGAAAATATTTGACCAACCCCCCCAACCTTTCAATTGAGCCCAGCATGAAAATCCAAGATGTTCCTTCCATGTGCCCCAAGCTGCGGTCCCTGCAGGACCAGGTGCCATGAATTAGCCCTGTTCCGCATCTGGTATGCCTTTCCCTCTGGGTGTGGCTGCCTCCAAGCCTCCATGGGAGGTGAGCAGCCCTGCCCGCATGACTTGCTGGGGTCAGCTTCTCATTTCTCATGATCCTGCCCTTCTCTCAAGATTTGGTCCTCTATAGCACAGGTGATGTGCCTGTGTCAGTGAGCTTGGGGAAGCTCTAGAGTGGTTCTCCCAGTCTCTCCTGGCAGGGAGGAAAGTAAATACAAACACTGAGAGGTGAGGGGACTGCCTGCCCGGTGACTTCTGGGTTTGATGAAAAAAGTGTTCAGGAGTTACAGTTGCTGCAAACAGAATTAGGGCATTAGAGAAAGTGTCCAGTACCCTGCCTTGGCAGGGGAGACAGCTGTGGCCCTGTTCCAGAAATGAGACATCCTGGACATAATTTTACATTTAAAGGGACAGATTTGTTTTGATTCTGCAGGAAGTTTTGGAGTGAGGGGGAGGTAATTTTTTGACAGTTCTAAAATGTCTGAGTTCACTTTGGCTCAGGGTAAGAAGTGGCATCGAAGCCAGGGCACAGCTGCCTGAGTTATTGCAGAAATGCCCCCTACCTGCCACAGGAGACTTCCCAGGACGTCTACTAAAATGGATGGATTTCGTCTAAGGACATGTGAGGCTTCTTCAGCACTTTAGCACCTGCACCTGCCTGTTAAGTACTGTCATTTAAATGATGAGAATCCTAGTTTCCAATTCAGATTGTAATTCCCTCACCCAAATATAACTCCCAGGTTACTTCTTTTCAGGGTGATGTGACCTATGTGTTCCCCTCATTTTCCAGCTTCCCCAGAAAAGGATCTGGCTTTAACCAAATGGTCTTTCCCAATGTCCTGAAGCTTGAAGGATTTTCAGTCTTATTAAAAGCCCATTTCTCTCTCTCCGCCTTGCTGGACTGAGAGTTTTATAATGAAATTTATCCCCAGGCACTGCCCCTCACCCCCTCCCTCACACCATCCCACTCTCCAAGGGATTGCTTAGTGGCCCATTGCAATTCCAGAGTTGCTGGGTTGGAGACACCCCAATAGGCGACCTTCCCACCCCAACCCCACCTCCCTCTCCCAGGTGTCCCATGTGTGTTCCTCCAGCACCACTGGTTAGAGACTGCTCCATCATCCCAGTCCTTCAGGGAAGACCATGTTTCAAATCTTGGCTTCACTGCTAAGCAGGAACATGACTTGGTTAGGTCCATTAATCTCTCCGAAATGAAGTTTCTTGATTTGTACAGTCAGAATATGACTGCTTCCTCTAGAAGATTAATGTGAGGATTCATTAGAAAAATAAAACCCCTAGCCTTGTGTGAATGGGTTGGGGGGTAGAGAGCTAAAAGTACAGACTCTAAGAAGGAATTTTTTAAAAGGCATAAAAACTAAAAGGCAGGAGGTAGGGGAGCAGCTGGAGGCAGGAGGGTAAAAGTATAGGCTCTGGACTCATTCAATCTGAGTCCAAACCCTAGTCTCTCCTCACAGGAAGACTTTATGATCTAGGGAAAGTTAGTTACCTGCTTTGTTCCTGTATTTCCTCCACGGTGCAGATGCAATAAGTGCGTGCCTCACAAGGCTGTTGTGAGGATTGAATAAGAAGAGAAAATACACATAAGTTTAGTACAATGTACATTTAGTACAATGCCTCACTCTTTTAGTGCCCACAAAAACAGCTATTATTTTTCATAAAATGTAGAAATGCAAGAGAGGAAATTACTCTAAATATTAACATTTATTATTTCTATGTGATGTGATTAGGAACCTTTTTTAGTTTTTATACTTTTCTCTATTTGTCAAAGTTCTAAAATGAACTTGTGAGTTCCATTTTGAAAATAAAACTATACACCATACATTTATGAGTCATGATGAATAGTGATGTCCCCGTCCTATTAGATGAAATAGTGGTATCTGTACCTTTTGTAATTCCCATTCCCAACCCATATTTTGTTAAAAAGATAAAGTACACTTTTCCATGAATGATTGTATCACAAGAATCTTTAATGTTTACTTTAAAGTTTACTCATGGTGGGGTTGTATCTGTGTTTAGTAAAGTGTGCCCACGTTGCGCCCATTTCAGTCCACATCACCACACTCCACACGGATGTTTCCTGTGCCCAGGGAGATCACAAAGACAGGGGTCTTGACTTTTCTCTTGGTTAGGCCAGCTTTTCTGGGGAGTTCTTCCAAACTCTCCAGGACCAGTATACCCAATACACATCCTCCGTTCCATGTAAAAGAATAAGATGGAAAATGTCTCAATGTATTTCATAAGTTTAGCACGTCTCTGGTACAAAAAATTCAAGAAAGGTAGCACAAAAGCAAAAGCACCAACTGAGCTTACTTATAAACAAACATGCATGAATTCTACACTCTACCTAATATTACTGAAATTAATACATCATTGCATTAAAAAGTATAAAAGCACTGTACTGAAAACTTAAAAGTTACACGTGAAATACTGCACTGTAAATCCTGAATACTCTAATGTCCCACCCCCACCCCTCCACCGCCCTGGTGAGGGGCAGAAACCATCCATCTGCCTCCAGACCTTGCTAGTCCTCGGAGACACTGTTGCGGGGGCAGTGGGCAGTGGGGTTGGCCTCCCGCAGGGCTCTGGCCTCTTCCAGTGCTTCCCTGTAGCGGGAAGGCCAGGCCTGGGGGTCTTTCTTAAAGACCCTGGCCAGGAACTCCATGATCTGCATCTTGGTTATTTCACGGCTGGCACGGGAGCCCCAGAAGAACTCATACTCAGGGGGCTCGACGTGGGGGACGCGCTGGTACTTCAGGTAGTTCTGTTGGACGAACTCCTCGGTGATGAGCTTTCTCACGTCTCCAAAGGTGGAGTGCTTCTTCCAAGGCCTCAGCCCTAGGATGCGCAGCACGTTCCAGACAGCACTCTCTCGGGCGCCGCGACCCTTCACGTAGATGAGGCTCAGGATCATCAGCAGGAGGCCTGTCATCGGCATGCGGTTGCTCAGAGCGACCCTGTCCAGCTCCTCAGGCTCCAGAGCTTTGACCAGCGAGAACTCCATGGTGTGCAGGCTGGTCAGCCTCAGGTGCAGCCCGAACACCCGGGCGAGGATGAGGCTGGTGCGCCGGAGGATGCTTCTGCACCACTTCTTGTAACTGCCGATGACATCCTTCACCATGTCTGGGAACCAGATGATCATCCTCTTCTGGTCTTTGACCAGCACGTACCACATGAGCTCGTGCGCCTTCTGCACCAGCTGGGCTGGGGCCGGCGGCGCCGGGCAGGGCTGCGCTGCGCTCGGGGCCTGGTGGGCGCGGCCTTCCTCCGCGGCCTGCTGCAGGGCCTTCGGGTCTCCCTCTTCGCTTGGGGCCTGGGGCGCCGGCGAGGCCAGAGGGGCGTCGGGCGGGCCTACGGGAGGGCTCTCCGGCCCTGGGAAGATCGCGGCCTGAGACGCGGGCAGAGAGGGTCCTCCGGAAACCCCGGCGCTGCTGTGCACCTCGGAGTTGGAGGCCTCGGCTGCAAAGTTGGGGTCGCACACATCCTTACTTTGTTCGGACATGTCTGCTCCGTCTGGCAAGGGCACTGCCGCCGAGTCCAGGAGCTCTTCGAGTCTGCGCTCCCTCCTTGGACTCCTAGAGAGGAAGTGCGCGTTGCTGCGCGCGGCGCCTTCCGCAGCGGCCGGGCAGGGCGGGGCGGCGGCGGGACGGGCCAGTGCGCCTGCGCGTCCGCGGGCCTGGCAGGCGGACGGGCGGGCGGGGTGCCTGGCGGGAGGGAGTGGGGGGTGGGGGGCAGTGAGGCCCCGAGGAGGGTAGAGCCTCCGCTAGAATATGGCATCAAGGATCACCACCCCACCCCAGGCGTCCTGTTGGGGCTAAGGTCTTGGGGAGGCGGGTGGGTGGGGGGGGAGATGGATGAGCACTGGACAAGGAGCAAGTTTAAGGGGAAAGATGGTAACTTAAGCTTAGGAGCTGTTCAATTGGGTATATCCAGAATCAAGTTAAGAGATGAGTTCCAGAGCAAGACCTAGGCTGGTGTGTCAATTTGGCTTTCGGACAAGTGTGAGAATGTAAACTGAGAGAACAGTCAGGATTGCCCAAGAAAATGTGTAAACTCTGAAAAAGATGTGGGAGATTGGAATTCTGGGGAATAATAATAAAAATTGATTGATTCCCTACCAAATCCAAGGGTTATAAATGAGAAATGCAGAAGGTAGTCAATCTGTGTGCAGTGGAAACTTTCTTGAAGGTAATATACTAATGACGTTCTTAGTGTTTTAATGGTCATTGATTTTGGTTTTCCACTTCCCTTGGGTGATTTTGATGTAATTTTTAATTTGTTTCATTAGGATCCCATCACACAGATTGCCGTATTTATTAGCACAGACTTGTATGATGGCTTTCCCCCTGTTTGTCCATGATCTTCCTTCCCCTTATGACTGCTTCAACCTCCACATTTGTTCCTGTGGAAACTTCACCTTCTCACAGGACCCCCACCCCCACCTTTCACAGAAACTGACTGGTCCCATGTTGGCAACCATGCCCAAATCCGTCCCAAGACTTTTTTTTTTTAATTAACATAGGTCCCCTAGATCGTATATGTCAGACTTTCTCAGATGACCAACGACATTAGATGTAACATATTGTTGGTGGTTTTTTTTTTTTTTCAATTTTAGAAAACAAACCTGCAGTGGGCAAAAACAAAGCTGACACTCCCAGAGAAGCATCCTTGAAGAAAGGAATAGGTGCAGGAACCTCTGGATCCAAGGCTCCTGAGGATGACCAGCAACCCTGGTCTGAGCCAATGTGGTCTTTCAACCCTTCCTGGGTTTCCTCCAGCCGACAGCTTCTTAAATATTCCCTCTTGAGTCTGGTTATTGTCAGTTGAAACCCAAAGCATATTTACAATATTGTCTTGGCATTTCTAGAATCCTCTCTTTATTTGCTTATATCCCCTTTCTCATTTTTCACTTTATTTTTTCTCAGGTAGATTGACTTCAAACGGTTTTCCATGCTGTTTTTCTATCTTTGGATTTTCATGCTTGTATCACCTTTAGCAGGACCATTCCCACACCAGTCCAATAGCACCCCTTAACCTCTTACTTCACGAGGATAATTCCTACAGATCAATCAGATATGTCTCAGCGGGATCTTTTTCCTGTTCATCATTTTCTTCTTTAATTTATAGATTTCTATTTAAAAAAAATATCTAACAGGGTAGTGTCAGTTATATTAGGGTTTTTTAAAATTATGTATGAATGGCTCAAATAGATTGATTGCCCCCATTCTTCTTAAAATCATTCTCATTTCTTGCATTTTATCTCCTCTAATTTTCTTCTTTTTTATTTCATTTGGATATTTATTCTT
Organism: Mesoplodon bidens; assembly: GCF_964165515.1. Lineage (NCBI taxonomy): Eukaryota > Metazoa > Chordata > Mammalia > Artiodactyla > Ziphiidae > Mesoplodon > Mesoplodon bidens. The sequence continues at coordinate 68,347,494 of NC_138178.1, forward strand.
TATTTTTATTTTTTTGCAGTACGCGGGCCTCTCACTGTTGTGGCCTCTCCCGTTGCGGAGCGCAGGCTCAGCGGCCATGGCTCATGGGCCTAGCCGCTCCGCGGCATGTGGGATCTTCCCGGACCGGGGAACGAACCCGTGTCCCCTGCATCGGCAGGCAGACTCTCAACCACTGCGCCAGCAGGGAAGCCCTGGATATTTATTCTTTTTCTAACTGTTTGGGTTAATGATTGTGTTCGTTTAAGGTATTTTTAATAATGAAAATGTTTGAGCCTATAATTTAAATCTCAGCTCAACTTTAGCCATGGACCATAATTTTGCCATTATGAGATTATGAAAATTACATCCTCCTATTTCACCTTCCTAGATTTAATGGATTAATGATCACAAACTTGAGCACAACAATTAACACTTATATAGAAAAAGTAGGAAAGCAATTATACAAACAACAATTTTAAAATTATAGGAGCTCCTGCTGCTGTTGGATAACAGAGCTCTGGCCAGAGAATTGTTTGTGTTTCAGCTGCTGCCTGAGCTGGACTTGTCCTCATTTTGGTGAAGTTTCCCATGGTCAACAGTAAACTCCTACCTCTGCCACAGCTCACTCCACACCTTTCTTCTATTGGGAGGGTTGTTTAATACTATACCAGAGCCTGTGGACTGGAACCACTATGAGGGATTATACTCAGAGGGTTTAAAACTTTAGAACTGATGCCAAGTTTGAAACCAAGTACAGAGTAAACCCCTAGTGCTGCTCACCATTGGAACCCAACTGTACACCTGCTAATGTGATATCATTTTCTTCCAGGAAAAGTTCGGCTGAAGAGAGTACATTTCTCAACAGAAAGAAAATCCATGGAGAGGGGGTGGCAAAAAGTAAAGCTTGGGGTATCCCTTAAGTAGAGAAAGTGCACCTGCAGATGTGTCATGGGAGAGGTCAGTAGATTGATGGCTTGATAGTAACACCTAATAAGGTGTCTCTCCATAACCCAGAGATGCAGACCTTCAGAGAGATAAGATAAAAAGGAAGATGACAACTGTGGGTAGAAGAGTAAGTCAGTACTTATGAGGCATCCAAAACTTCTTTAATTCAAGGGTCAATATTTGGGTCTGGAGCTTCAGTGATGCCTTGCCAAATACTGTCTAATTTAGGCTCACTGGTTATCTTCAGGGTTGGCGCTATTCGATGTGGGCAATGAGTCCTCTCAGGGCCAGCAGTTTAGAAGCAAAGGCCTGAAGGTTGCAAAATATCTCTCCCCGTAGAATTCATGAAGGGCCATTCTTTAAATCAAGATTCTTTAAATAGAAGTTCCATGGATGCAAGAACTATATGGAGAACTTTTAACATAAAATATTCTAGTGTGGACAGTTTTGCTGGTGGGTTGCTTCAAACTCTGTAATGTGGAAAAGATTACACAACTGTGGAATAGGCTGTTCTTGGCAGACTCAGGAATAGGAGGAGAGGCCTGTCCTGGCACTGGTTTCCATAGCAAACAGAGGGAGGGGGGGTCACCCCAGAGCCTCCCGTGGACAGCGTACATGCTCACAGTGCAGAGGCCCAGAGGCCCCGAATGAAATGTGAATCCTTCTGGCTCTTTCCTGTCCACATAGGCAGCAACCCCACCTTGGAGCCCCCAGAGGGGCCCCAAATGCCTTGCAGGCCAAGGAATTGAGACAGAGAACTTACATTAATGCATTCTGCAAATATTGAGCAATGTCTATCATGTGCCTGAAAGATTTGCATTTTAGAAAAGTAGCTCAGTTAGGGGAGAAACCAATCACATTGGGACTATTTGACAGGCTGGCCCCTTTTAATTAGAAAAGAATAAGAAGTGAGGACAGGCAATGCTGCTGTCCACAGTTGGGAGGGTGAGGCAGAGGACACAACCCTGGCCCTTCACCCCTTGTCTCCCTAGGGGACACTGTGCATGTGTGTCCAACTGAGACCTAAAGACACTCCTGCAACCGGAGACCTTCTAGTCCTGTCCAGACCCACAGTGCAGCCTGCCAGCACTCAAGGACTAACAGGGTCAGGAGTGTCTTTTAGAAAAGTCAAATGGAATCAGAGTTAAGTCTGGAGTTGGGGGCAGGTAGAGAAGCAGAGGCAGAGAGACCAATTAGGAGAGTTTTCACAGGAATCCACTTAAAAATGGATGATTGCTTGCATTTCATCTTCATTATGCAACCATTTATGAAACACTACATCTCAGTTATTGTGCCTGAGGAAATAAATGAGAAAGAGAGACATGGTCTCTGCAATCCATAGTGAGGAGAAATGGTGGAGGAAAAGGGCCATAAGCAAATAAACAAGTTAGTAATTAAATAATCATTATGCATTATGTTGCCATGCATATCTCACAAGCCACAGTGTTGTTACAGAGAATAGAACAGAGGCAATGGATGCTCAGTAGGGATGTAAATATTAAGTAAAGGTGAAGGGAGACGGTGAATACCAGGGATCACTGGGATCCTGTCTCAGGGTGGCTGGGATTGAGAAGTATTGTGGATCCAGGATATGGAGGCACCACTTCCTGAGACTATTTAGAGAGATGTATCTGGGAAGAGGGAGGGGTCGTGCCCAGCAGGTATCTGGGTATGTATGTCTCAGGAAAGATGCCTGGACTGACAGTAGAAGTTTGGGAGATAAACATGGTAAATAGCACCACCTTGAGAGACTGTCTAGAGCAAGGTTCTTCAAAAAGAACAGTCCTGGCATGAGAGTGGGACAATTTTTCATTGTGTGAGACCATAATGCACACCACACAAGTACCAACACCTGAACACCTCTGTCCCTATCAACACGCATATGGATGCCTTCCGGGCATGGGAAAAGCAAAAAAGAAGTGTAGGAAAAGAAAAAGAAGATGCCTTCCCCCTACACAGCCAAAAGCCCTTTTATGGGCAGTCTGGTCTCTAGTTGAGAACCACTGAAAATTACAAGCAGGAGTGAGGAAAGACAGAGCTGACCAAGAAGCCCAGGTCATGTAAGCCTGTTTCCAGACTATCATAAGATTTTTCTCACTGGACCTGTTCTAGGACTTGTTAAAATAGATTGCTTCATCTTCAACATCTTCGTGAAGATAAATCCTATTCAATCAGACACGGTGTACAAGTTTGTGGTGCATAATTCTTTTTACACATTGCTGAATTAACCTGCTGATATTTTGTTGAGGATGCTTATGTGAGTATTCATCATAGATACTGGTCTATAATTTTCACTTTTTGCAAGGCCTTTATCTGGTTTTGATATCAGAGCCTCTTAAAATAACTTGGAGAATGTTCCCCACTCTTCAATTTTATGGAAGAAAATGTATAGAAGTTTTTAATTTCTTTTTTAAATATTTGGTAGATTTTTTTCAATGGAACCGCCAGTACCTGGAAATTTCTTTTTCAAATGGTTTGTAACTACCAATTCAACTTGATTGTAGACCTATCAGATTATCTTTTTCATTCTGGGTGAATTTTGGTGCTTTGTGGTTTTTAAGGAGTTGGTGTATTTCATCTAAGTTGCTAATTTTGTGTGTGTACTGGTGTTTGTAGTATTTCCTATTATCCTTTTAATGATCAAGTTATCTACTAAACCCACTCTTGGCTTCCTCACTTATACTGGCAACACAGGTCCACACCCCACCCAGGCCATAGGTATTCTTCCAGAGAGTCCCAAGTTCTCCATATGCACAACTCCTGGGACAGCTGAGAACCCTCTGTCTACAGCTTCTCAAATATTTTAAGTGTCTCCTAAAAGTTGAGGTTTTTCGTGGTCCTGCTTTATGTCCCCTTATCTCCTCACCCTATGTTCTCCTTGATCAATGCCATCTCCCAGACTTGAAGTTGATGTCTATACACTGATGAGCCCCAGATTTATTTCTTCAGCTTAGATGTCTCTTCTGTGGTCTATAACTGGATATTGAGCTGCTTAAGAGACATCTGAACATTATGACTTTGAACTTTAAATTCAACATTCTATGTACTGTACTTCATCAGTGGCCCCTCTCAATCTTTCTGTTCCTTGCCTCACAGTACATATCATGACCGTCCACCCAGTTTCCCAGAAAGAAATGAGAATGCCACTGATTATCCTCACATCCAATGAATCACACAATACTCACCTCCTAAGTTCCACTGTTACCTTTCCCTCAGCATGATGATACAATTTTCCACTGATCTTTCTCACCTAGATTACCAGTCAACTTCTGCTGCATCTTCTCACTGTTTATTTATTTACTTACAGTTTATCACCTACACTGAAACCAGTACATCTTCTGAAATTAAAATCTTCCCCAGTAACAGTCTCCTAGGACTGCTGTGATAAATTGCCATAAACTGGGTTGGATAAAACAACACAACTCTATTCCCTGTTAGTTCTGGCAGCAGAAATCTGAAATCAAGATATTGGCATGGCCACAATCCCACTGGAGTTTTAGGGGAAAATCCTTCCTCACTCCTCCAAGCATCTGGTGGCTCCTGGCATTCTTTGGTTTGTGGCAGAATAACTCCAGTTTCTCCCTTCACCTTCACGTGGGTCTTCACAGAGTTGTCTCCCACATGTATCTCTCCATCTTTGATCTTCTTCATTAGATTTAGGGCCCAACCTAAGTCCAGGGTCATCTCATCTTGAGATCCTTATCTTTGTCTGCAAGGACACTTTGTTTTGTTTTGTTTTGCCATTTGAAGTAGCATTCACATGTCTCAGAGATTAGGCCATGGATATCTTTGTGGGGGGTGGGGGTGGGTGGCGGCTATTTTCCAACCTACCACAGGGGCTAATAATCTGTTAAGAAAATTGAGATTCCAGGTATTTCATTAGTATAAGAAGTGGAGACACAGCCTGGGTGCTTGAAAAACAATCAATGGAAGAAAGAATGTTAGCAAAATCCTTTTCCTCCTAAAGGTGAGCCCTTTGGAGGGCTGAATAAAAAAACGATTTCAAAATTACATAGAGTACCTTGGGGTTTACGAGGAACCACATGGATTCTTTCACGTTCAGAGACAATGAACTGAGATGTTAGATATGGTCCAAGTCTAGTATTTCTCATAACTCCTTGGTGTCTGGTACAGTACAGTCATAGTGACCTACAGAAGGCTGACCTCAAGAGGAGGGGAGTTCACTGTCTCAATATCATTAGGTCCCATTGGCTCTCTTTGGGAGTCCCATGGGAAATAGCCTCAAATCCCACTTAACCACTGATCAATTAGGATCTTACATTCAGGTACTAACTTTTGGAGTAAGAAAGGCTCTTCATTTCATGAAAATGGGACCCCATCATCCTCATTACATCTGAGTCCTTAGTTATTAGAATGGCTGCTACCTGCTCACATTGATGACCAGGGATTAATTTTTATAATTACATAATGAAATAAAATTAGATAAAATAAATCTTATAATGCTGGCCTTATATGTCTCCCTTTCCATTAATGTATCAATGAAAGAGATAAATGATCCCCATTTTGCTTTACATTTATTGTATTGCTTGTACTCTTTCAACCCCAACTGCAGGTACTGCAATTCAGTTCTGGAAGTTACCACTCAGGGTTAGTGCAGACCCCACAGGTTAAAGGGTAAGGTCTTAAACAATACTGTCCTTACTTTGACACCAACTGCAATTCAGGGGTTCCCAGGCTACCCACACTTTTGACCAACTATCTATAACTTTGGAAGTTCCCATGACCCTTTCAGGTTCCACAATTCACTAGAATGACTTACAGAACTCACTAAGAATACTACATATAGGATTATGGTTTTATTATGAAGGATATACATAGGACGAGGTCTGGGAGGTTTCCCAGCATAGATTTTCCATGCCCTCTCCCTGTGGGGTCAGGGAGTGTCACCTTCTCAGGACATTAATGTGTTCACTACTGAGCTTCAGTTCCAGAGTTTTTACTGGTTTTTTTTGTGTGTAGGCATGAGTGTTTAAATCACTGGCCATGTGATCAAACTTAGTCTCCAACCACCCTCCCCACCCTTGTGGTCTGGAAGCTGAAAGCCCCAACCTTCTAGTTATGATTGATATTTGTGGTAACCAGTCCCCACTTGGAAGTAATTCACTGCCCCCCGCCATGAAGCACCTCATTAGCATAGCGAGGACACTCCTGATTTTCGAAGTTCTGAGCCAGGAGCCTGGAACAAAGACCAGACAAATTCTTAATTATACCACAGTCTGTGATGACAACTTGAAAGCATTCTCACCCCATGCCTACTGCAGCCCTCATTGGACTGAACTCTCTACTCTCCTGGGAAAGGTGAGAGAAGGCTTTTTTTTTTCATAGAAGACAGGGGTGTATAACTGTAAGTTTTCCTCCAGGACAGTGGGATTCTGCTCATTCATTATGGGGCAGGGGACAAATAGGCATAGATACTGTTTAATATGTGCCTTTGAAAATCTTAGCTCTGCTGTTTCTCAATTATTCACCATTAATTCCACAAGTGAAGCCTTATATTTTTAACAGCTTTGTTGAGGTATAATTGCTACATGATAAACTGCATATATTTAAAGGGTATACCTTGACAAATAAATAAATATTTGTGAAATCATTACCCCAGCCAAGGTAATATTTATGACCCTCAAATGTTTTCTCATGTCCCTTTGTAATTGCACCCCAACCAACTTTTACCTTCAGGTAACAAATGATCTGCCTTCTGTCACAATAGTCTGCATTTTTTAGCATTTTATATAAATGAATCATACAGTATATAATCTTTTCTATTTGGCTTCTTTAACTCAACATTGTTATTTTAAGATTCATCCATATTATAGCATATACCAAGAGTTTATGCATTTTTTTCCTGAATAGTATTCTATTGTATGAATATACCACAAATGTGTTTGTTTAACCATTTAATCACTCTGTTTAACTCTATTGATAACATTTTGACTGTTTCCAGCTTAGAGCTGTTGCAAATAAAATTGCTATGAACATTTATGTAAAATACTTTATATGGACATATGCCTTCATTTCTTTCCCTGGAAATGACATGACTAGATCATATGGTAGACTAATGTTTAATTTTTCAAGAAATTGCCAAAATATTTTTCCAAATTTGTAAACTTTCACATTCCCACTAACAGTACATGAGAGTAACAGTTCCTCCACATTCAAACAAACCCGTGGTACAGTCATTTTAAATTTTGGCCATTCTAGTAGGTGTGCAGTGGTATCACATTGTAGTTTTAATTGCATTTACTTAATGACTAATATTGACCATCTTGTCATGTGCTTATCATCAACCACATGCCATCTTTGGTGAAGTGTGCTTTGCAAATATTTTATCCCAGTTACAGTTAGCCATTTTTATTATCTTAACAGAATTTTTTGAGAGCAGATAAGTCTTTTTATTTTGATAATGTCACATTTTATCAGGGATTGATAAATATCAGGGATATCAGTTCTTTAAGAGATTGTGCATGTTAATGCCATAGCTAAGGAATATTTTCCTAGACCAAGGTATCAAACAATTTCTCCAAAATTTTCTTATAGGAGTGTTATGGTTTTAGGTTTAATTTGGGGGTACACTTACAATTTAAGTGGCATATTATATAGTTATCAATTTTGACTCAAATTTTTTACATGGAATAAGTTATGGATTGAAGTTCATTCTGTCAAGGAGACTATTCTTCCAACACTAAAGTGCCTTTGCAACTTTGTCAAAGTTCAGTTTTCCATATATGTGCAATTCTATTTCTGTGATTTCTATTCTGTTCCATTGATCTATCTATCTGAAACAAATAGCACACTGTCTTGATTAATATTGCTTTATCATAATTCCAAAAATCAGACACTATTAGTATTTCATCTTTATTATTTTTCAAGGTTATTTAGCTATTCTAGGTTTTTGAATTTCAATAGGAGTTTTAGAATTAATTTGTCAATTTCTACCAAAATATCTGCTAGGATTTTGATTGGGATCACATAGACTATATAAACGATTTTGAAAACAATTACATTCTTTAATCTTCTGACCTATGGACCTGGTAAATCTCTCCATTTACTTAGGTATTCCTTAATTTCTTCCATCAATATTTCGTAATTTTCAGCATACAGGTCTTTTATGATTTTGGTCAGATTTATCCTTATTTACTTCATGATTTTTATGCCATTATAAATATTTTTAATATAAAAAGTCTAATTATTTAGCTAATGCATATATATGTATATATATAATTGATTTTTCATATTGATTTTGTATCCTACCACCTTACTAATACAACATATTAAGTGTAATATGTAATACGGTTTTTGTGTGTGAGCATGTGTGTAGATTCCCTCAGCTATTCCACATTGATGATGCTGTAATTTGAGAATGAAAATTATTTATCTCTTCATGTCTAGTCCAAATGTCTTTTATTTCTTTTTCTTGATTTGTCGCACTGACTAGAACATCCATTAGTAACATGGGACATTCTTGTCTTATTCTTAATTTTACAAGGATATGATGCATTGTTTCATCAAGTATGATATTTTTCTACTCGATTGAGATAATATGTTTTATCTTTATATTTTGTACTATTGTGAGTTACATTAATCAATTTTCAAATATTAGACAAATCTTAAGATCTTTATGTTTAAAAGTCCTCTCAGTTTCTAAGGGTTTTCTTAGAAGGGTTTTTAGTCAAATTCCACTTATTTAATATATAAGGGAAATATTCAGATTATATATTTATTGGATGAAGTTTGGCAGTTTGTGCCACTCAAGGAATTTGTCCATCTCTAATATGTAGAATATATGACTATAAAGTGGTTCATTATATTCCATTAGTGTCCCTTCAATACATTTAGAAACTAGTGTTGTTGCCTTCTTTATTCTTGATATTGGTGATTTGCATCTCTTGTCTTTTGATCCTGAGCACTTTGGCTAAAGAATTGTCAATTTTCTTGATTTTTTTCAAATAATCAGTTTTTTTTGTTTGTTTCTTTGATATTCTCTACTATCCCCCTATTTTCTGCTTCTTAATACTTATTATTTCCTTTCTTCTGCTTACTCATGGCATGATGTGCTCTTTTTTTTTTATTCTTGTAAGGTGGAAACTGAGGTCATTGATTTGAGATCTTTCTTATTTATAACATACACATTTAATCTTATAAATTTCCTCATAAGAATTTCTTCAACAACACCCCACACATTTTGATGTGAGTTTCCCTTTGACTATTTTTCCCCTTGGGTCAGTGTGTTGTTTACAAGTATGTTATTTTGTTTTTAAATATTTGGGATATTGCAGAAATTATTCCATTATTGATTCTTAATTGAATTTCTTTGTAGTCAGAGAATAACATACTTTGTGTTTTTTCAACGTTTTTGAATATGTCGAGACTTTTTCTTTTCTTTTTTTTTTGTGGCCCAGAATATGGTCTATATTTGCAACTGTTACATGTACATTTGAAAAGAATGGATATTCTGATGCTATTTGGTAGCATGTTATATAACTGTCAATTAGGTTAATTTGGCTTATACTGTTGTTCAGCTCTCCTATATTCCTGTTAATTTTCTGTCTACATGTTGTAACAATTTTTGAGAGGGAAATATTGAAATTGCCAGCTATAATTATATTTACTGCCTTTTTTAGATCTATCTGTTTTTAACTTAATTTTTTTAAGCTCTATATTTAGGTGTACAAATGTTTAGTGCTCATACATCTTCTTGATGAGTATTTATGAAATGATCTCCTGGAAACATTCTTTGCTCTGAAATATACTTTGTCCAATATTGCTGTAGCCACTACAGATTTTGTTTACTTCATGTTAGCACGGTATACATTTTTCCACCCATCTACTTGTAACTTACGGTTATCTTTATATTTAAAGTGTTTTTTGTAGGATAAAATATAGGTCAATCTTGCTATTATATCCAATTAATAATGTTTACATTTTTGGTTTTGCATATTTTTTTTGAAATAATTTTTGATTTACAGAAGAGTGGCAAAGATAGTACAGAAAGTTTGTGTATGTGGTTCATACCATTTCTGTTAACGTTAACATCTTAAATAAGCATGACATATTTATAAAAATTAATAAATTAAAATTGATGCAATATTATTAATAAAACTACAGACTTTATTTGTATTTTACCTTTATTTCAGCTAATGTTCTTTTTTCTAAAATCTAATCTAGAATATCTAGATTAGTCATCATATATTAATTTCATCCAATCAGCAACAGTTTCTGTCTATGTTTGTTCTTTGTGACTGTAACACTTTTGAATGAAACTACTGAGGCATTTTGAAGGATATCCATCCATTTATATTTGTCTGATGTTTTCTTATGATGATACTTGAGTTGTGGATTTGGGAGAAAAAATAACAGACATGAGATGGCTTTTTCACAACATTAATATCAGAGTATTCATGATATCAACATTACTTATTGCTGATATTAGCCTGGATCACTTAGAGTGGTATCTGTCAGGTTTCTACACTGTCAATTTAGTATTCTTCCCTTTTTATTTGTAAGAAGAAAATTGCTAATTCCAGACTGCACTCAAGGAGAGAGGAGTTATGTTCCACCACTTACTGGAGGGAATAACATCAAAGAAAAATGTGAACATATATTAAAATAACCATATTTTAATAAACCAGTGTTTTATTTAGAGCAATTAAACAAGAAAAATGAATAAAAGATATCCAAAAAGATATCCAAAAGCCATACTACCCAAAGCTATCTATAGATTAAATGCAATCTCTATCAAAAGTCCAATGGCATTTTTCACAGGAATAGAAAAAAATTCCAAAAGTTCGTATGAAGCCACAAAGACTCTGAATAGCTAATGCAATCTTGAGAAAGAAAAAAACAAAGCTGGAGGCATCACCCATTGATTTCAAACTCTACAACAAAGCTATAATAATCAAGACAGTATGGTACTGGCTTAAAAACAGATGCACTGACCCATGGAACAGAATCAAGAGATCAGAAATAAACCTATACATATACATTCAACTAATATTTGACAAGGATGCTGAGAATACTCAATGGGATGAAGACAGTCTTTTCAATAAATGGTGTTGGGAAAACTGGATATTCACATAAAAAAATGAAATTGCACCTCTTATCTTACACCACTCCCCAAAATTAACTAAAAATGATTAAATAGTTAAATGTAAGACCTGAAACTATGAAACTCCTTGATGAAAACATAGAGGAAAACTCCTTGGGGCTTCCCTGGTGGTGCAGTGGTTGAGAGTCCGCCTGCCAATGCAGGGGACATGGGTTCGTGCCCCAGTCTGGGAAGATCCCACATGCCACGGAGCAGCTAGGCCTGTAAGCCATGGCCCCTGAGCCTGCGTGTCCAGAGCCTGTGCTCTGCAACGGGGAGGTCACAACAGTGAGAGGCCCGTGTACTGTAAAACAGAAACAAAACAAACAAACTAAAACAACAACAAAAACTCCTTGACATCAGTCTTGGTGATTATTTGCTCAATATGAAACCAAAACACAAGCATCAAATGGTAAAAATCGGTAAGTGGGACTGGATTAAACTAAAAAGCTTCTGCACAGTAAAAGAAACAATCAATAAAATGAAGACACACCTACAAAATGAAAGAAAATATTTGCAAACCATCTGTCTGATAAGGTGTTAATATCCAATGTATACAAGTAACTTAAATAGACATTTCTCCAAAGAGACATACAAATGGCCAACAGATACAACAAAAGGTGGTCAACATCACTAAATATCAGGGAAATGTGCATCAAAACCACAAGGAGATATCACCACACACCTGTTAGAATGGGTATTAGCAAAAAGACGAGAGATAACGTGCTAGTGAGGATGTGAGAAAAAGGCAACTCTTGTACACTGTTGATAAGAATGCAATTTGGTGAAGCCACTGTAGAAAACCGTAGGAAAGTTACTCAAAAATTTTAAATGGAGCTACTAAATAACCCAGCAATCTCAGTTCTGGGTATATAATTGAAGGAAAAGAAATCACTACCTCCAAAAATATCTGAACCCCCATGTTCATTGCAGCATTATTTACAATAGCCAATATATGGAAACAACCTAAGTTTCTATAAAATGAATGAAAGTGAATGGAAGAATTAAGAAAATGTGATATATTTATATGAGAGAGAAAGAGAACACTGAACTCATAGAAACTGAGAGTAGAATGGTGTTAACCAGAGGTTAGTGTGGGGGGGAAATAAGGGGATGTTTGTCAAAAGGTACAAACTTCTAGTTATAAGGTAAATAATTCTTGGGCATCTGATATATAGAATAGTGACTAGAATTAATAATACTGTATTATATACCTGAACATTGTTAAGAAAGTAGATCCTAAATGTTCTCACCACACACACAAAATTTTAATCATATCATGCAATGGATATGTTAACTAATCGTATTGTTACACACTCAACAGCCAAAAAAAAAAGGTCTAATTAAAAAATGGTCAGGGCTTCCCTGGTGGCACAGTGGTTGAGAATCTGCCTGCCAATGCAGGGGACACGGGTTCGAGCCCTGCTCTGGGAAGATCCCACATGCCGCGGAGCAGCTGGGCCCGTGAGCCACAACTACTGAGCCTGCGCGTCTGGAGCCTGTGTTCCGCAATGAGAGGCCGCGACAGTGAGAGGCCCGCGCACCGCGATGAAGAGTGGCCCCCGCTTGCCACAACTAGAGAAAGCCCTCGCACAGAAATGAAGACCCAACACAGCCTAAAATAAATAAATAAATAAATAAATTAAAAAAAAAAAAAAAAAAAAAAAAAAATGGTCAAAGGACCTAAATAGACAGTTCTCTAAAGCCATACAAATGGCCAACAGGTACATGAAAAGGTGCTCAACATCACTAAGTATCAGAGAAATGCAAACCAAAACCACAATGAAATATCTTATTGTGGTAATCATTTTACTATACATGTATATTTATATATATAATAAAAATATAAAATATAGTATATGAAACATACAAATAGGTAATATATATATAACAAATATAAAATATAATAAATATAAAATAAAATATACATTTAAAATTAAAATATATATACATATATGTATGTATATGAAATATATACATATGTGTGTGTATATATATGTATAATGGCTACTTAAACTTACAAAGTGTTATATGTCAATAATATCTCAATAAACCTGGAAAATATAAAATATTTTTTATTGAGAAATACTTGACATTCATCATTGTTTATATGTCACTGTATGTATTAAAGTAGACAGCATGACAGTTTGATTTACATATAAAGTGAACTGATTACCACAATATGTTCAGCTAACATCCATCTTCTCATATGGATACAATTAAATGAAAGAAAAAAAGAAATAAGGAAAAAAAATCCTTATGGTGAGAACTCTTAGGATATACTCTCTTAACATCTTTCCTATATGTCTTACATCAGAGTAAACTATAGTGTCATCATGTTGTACCTTACATCCCTAGTACTTATTTATCTTATAACTCGAAGTTTGTACCTTTTGATCACCTTTCTCCAATTTTCCCCCCCACCCTCCACACTTCTTGTAACCACAAATCTGATCTTTTTTTCTATGAGTTTGGGTTTTTTGTTTGTTTGTTTTAGATTCATATGTAAGTGAGCTCATACAATATTGTCTTTCTATGTCTGACATTTCACTTAACATAATATCCTAAATGTACATCCATTTTTCACAAATAACAGGTTTTTCTTCTTTTTTATGGATAAATAACATTCAATTTTGTGTGTGTGTGTGTGTGTCTGTGTGTGTCTGTGTGAGATCACAACTTCTTTATCCATTCATTCATCGATGATCATTTATGTTCTTTCCATGTCTTGGCTATTGTAAATAATGCTGCTATGAACTATGAACATGGGGTTCTTTTCAAGTTATTGTTTTCATTTCCTTTGAATATAATTCCAGAAGTGAAATTTCTAGATCATATGATAGCTCGATTTAAAAAATTTTGAGGATCCTCCATTCTGTTTTCCACCACAGTGTAATGAATTGAATACAATTTATTCAATGCATTCTCACTAATAGTGCATAAGGTTTCCCTTTTCTCCACATTCATGCCAACATTTGTTATCTCTTGTCTTTTTTTATTATTATTATGACCATTCTAACAGGTGTGAGGTGATATCTAATTTGAATTTCCATACTGACTAGTGATTTTGAGCATCTTTTCAGGTACCTGTTGGCTTTTTGTGTATCTCTTTTGGAGAAATGTCTCTTCAGGTCCTATGCCCATTTTTCAATTGGGTTATCATTTTCCATTATCGAGTTGTTTATAGATTGCTATGAGTTCTTTTTATGTTTCAGATATTAACCTCTTATCAGATATAAGGTTTGCAAATATTTTCCCCATTCTCAGATTAACTTTTTACTTTGGTGATGATTTCTTTTGCTATGCAGAAGCTTTTTAGTTTGAAGTAGCTCCACTTGTTTATTTTTTATTTTGTCACCTGTGCTTTAGGTGCCATATCCAAAAAAATTATTATCAAGGCCCATGTCAAGGAGCTTTGTCCTTATGTTTTCTTCTAGGAGTGTCTTGGTTTCTGGTCTTATATTTAAGTTTTTTATCTATTTTGAGTTAATTTTTGTGAATGGCGTAAGATATGGATCCAGTTTCATTCTTTCACATGTGAATATTCAGTTATCCCAGTACCGTTTTTTGAAGAGACTGTCTTTCCCAATGAGTATTCTTGGCTCCCTTGCCAAATATTAAGTGACCATATATACTTGGGTTTATTTCTGTGTTTTTGATTCAGATTCATTGTTCTATTGTCTTTTTTATGTCAGTACTACATTGATTTGACGACTAGTGTTTTATAGTACAGCCTGAAATTTTAACTGTGGTAAATATTTTGAGGGAGATTACTTGAGGCCATGTGAATAGTCTGCTATCCTGTTTCTCTTTAAAATTTTACCCAGTGATTTTTTTATTTATCATAATCTTGCCTGCAGCATTACTTACTGTGATGTTCTGTTGGTGATTTTATGTTGTACTCAATTTTTTACATTCATTAAAGTGCTTCTTTGAGTAAGTTTTGCCATTTCACTCTCATTAATTTGTTTATTGAATTAAGCTTTCATTTATTTATTTAAAAATTATTTTTTGGCTGTGTCGGGTCTTAGTTGCGGCATGTGGGATCTTTCATTGTGGTGTGGGCTCTTTGTTGGGGCACATAGGCATCTCTCTTGTTGTGGCATGCGGGTTTTTCTCTCCAGCAGTGGTGCGTGGGCTCCAGGGTACATGGGCTCTGTTGTTTGTGGTATGTGGACTCTCTAGTTGAGGCACATGGGCTCAGTAGTTGTGGTGTGTAGACTTTGTTGCCCCTTGGCATGTGGGATCTTAGTTCCCCAACCAAGGATCGAACCTCTGTCCCCTGCTTTGGAAGGTGCATTCTTTACCACTGGACCACCAGGGAAGTCCCTGAATTAAGTTTTTAATGTAAAGATGAACTTATGAATACTTATTTTGTGTTTTTCTTTATAAACTGTACTAATGTAATTAACTTTGTTGTTCAAATTATTCCAGCATTAGCTCTTGCCAGCTCTTTTAGGTTGGCTCCAATGTTATGGGCATGTGTGGGTTTTTGTGTGTGTTTATCTGTGTATGTGTGTATATTTTAAACATTTACATTTATTTTTCTTAATTTCTGATGTTCTGAATTTTCTTTTGTTTTTATTTCCTTTCTGTCTGTGGAACTTCCCTTACCACTTCCTTTAAAACATCTGGAGAGTTTTCTTTCATCAGGGAAATGTATTTATTTCACCTTCATTCCTGAAAGATATTTCACTGCCATTCCCCTTCCTCTGGCCTCTGTGGTTTCAGATAAAAATGTGTTTTAAAAACCTTTTTCTATTTAGTTTTCAAAAAATTGATTGTGATGTAACTGGACATGGGCTTCTTGAAACTTTTGGTATTTTGCTCAGATTCTTGAATCTGTACAGTTATGCCTTTTGTCAAATGTAGAAGGGGGACAGACATAATGCATACTTTTCAGCCCTACACCTATTATCTTCTTTTGAGACTCCAATGGCTGATTTAAAGACATGGTTATTTTCCCATCAGTCCCTGAGCCTCTGTTCTTTTTCTTTCTATCAAATTTCTGTCGTCTAGATTGAATATTTTCTATTGACATATAATCAAGTTCACTGATGTTTCCTTGACATTGCTATTCTGTTCATGAGACCATCTAGCATTAAAAAAATCAATAGTTATATTATCAATTCTAAAATTTCCAAAACATAAGAACATCAAATCCAACAACATATAAGGAGAACTATACATAGCTTAGTGGGACTTTTTCCAAGTGTGAAATTGTTGCTCAACATTTGAAAATTAATGAGTTAATGTCATGCACTGTGTCAACAGGCAAAGGAAAATGCATAGGATCATCCAATATATTGTTGCTATTATTACTGTAAATAATTATCTTTAAGTTAAAAAATATACAAGATTTTTAAAAAAATTATTTATTTTTCTCTGCGTTGGGTCTTTGTTGCTGCATGTGGGCTTTCTCTAGTTTCAGTGACTGGGGGCTGCTCTTCGTTGCAGTGCACTCTCTTCCCATTGTGGTGGCTTCTCTTGTTGTGGAGCACAGGCTCTAGCTGCACAGAGTTCAGTAGTTGTGGCACATGGGCTCAGTAGTTATGGCTCGTGGGCTCTAGACAGCAGGCTCAGTAGTTGTGGCACACAGGCTTGGTTGCCCTGCGGCACGAGGGATCTTCCCGGACCAGGACTCAAACCTGTGTCCCTTGCATTGGCAGGTAGATTCTTAACCACTGGGCCACCAGGGAAGTCCCTAAACAAGATTTTATTTTACTTTCATTTATTCCTTCTTTAACACTCCCCCTTTTACAGAGATCAGAGTTTCTATTGATAAATAAACAATTTTCTTTCTCCCTGAAGAATTACTTTAATAACTTTTACAAAGCAGGTTTGCTGGTGACTAATTTCTCAGTTCTTCTTTGTCTGAGAAATTCTTTATTTCTCCTTCACTTTTTCTTTTTTAAACATCTTTATTGGAATATAACTGCTTTACAATGGTGTGTTAGTTTCTGTTTTATAACAAAGTGAATCAGTTATACATATACATATGTTCCCATATATCTTCCCTCTTGCATCTCCCTCCCTCCCACCCTCCCTATCCCACCCCTCTAGGTGGTCACAAAGAACCAAGCTGATCTCCATGTGCTATGCAGCTGCTTCCCACTAGCCATCTATTTTACAATTGGTAGAGTACATAAGTCAATGCCACGCCTCTCACTTTGTCACAGCTTTCCCTACCCTTTCCCCATATCCTCAAATCCATTCTCTAGTGGGTCTTTGTCTTTATCCCCGTCTTGCCCCTAGGTTCTTCGTGACCTTTTTTTTTCTTAGATTCCATACATATATGTTAGCATATGGTATTTGTTTTTCTCTTTCTGACTTACTTCGCTCTGTATGACAGACTATAGGTCCATTGACATCACTACAAATAACTTAATTTTGTTTCTTTTTATGGATGAGTAATATTCCATTGTATATATGGACCACATCATTTTTAAGTTTCTTCCATGTCCTGGCTATTGTAAATAGAGCTGCAATGAACATTGTGCTACATGACTCTTTTAGAATTATGGCTTTCTCAGGGTATATCCCCAGTAGTGGGATTGCTGGGTCATAGAGTAGTTCTATATTTAGTTTTTTAAGGAATCTCCATACTGTTCTCCATAGTGGCTGTATCAATTTACATTCCCACCAACAGTGCAAGAGGGTCCTCTTTTCTCCACACCCTCTCCAGCATGTATTGTTTGTAGTTTTTGATGATGGCCACTCTGACTGGTGTGAGATGATATCTCATTGTAGTTTTGATTTGCATTTCTCTAACTATGTATGATGTTGAGCATTCTTTCATGTGTTTGTTGTCAATCTGTATATCTACTTTGGAGAAATGTCTATTTAGGTCTTCTCCCCATTTTTGGATTGGGTTGTTATTTTTTTTTGATATTGTTCTGCATGAGCTGCTTGTAAATTTTGGAGATTAAGCCTTTTTCAGTTGATTCATTTGCAAATATTTTCTCCCATTCTGAGGGTTGTAATTTCGTCTGGTTCATGGCTTCCTTTGCTGTTCAAAAGATTCTAAGTTTCATTAGGTCCCATTTGTTTATTTTTGTTTTTATTTCCATTTGTCTAGGAGGTGGGTCAAAAAGGGTCTTGCTGTGATTTATGTCATAAAGTGTTCTGCCTATGTTTTCCTCTAAGAGTTTGATAGTGTCTGGCCTTATATTTAGGTCTTTAATCAATTTAAAGTTTATTTTTGTGAATGGTGGTAGGGAAATAAATAATTTCATACATTTACATGTACCTGTCCAGTTTTCCCAGCACCACTTACTGAAGAGGCTGTCTTTTCTCCACTGTATAATCTTGCCTCCTTTATCAAAGATAAGGTGACCATATGTGCATGACTTTATCTCTGGGCTTTCCATCCTGTTCCATTGATCTATATTTCTTTTTTTTGTGCCAGTACCATACGGTCTTGATTACTGTAGCTTTGTAGTATAGTCAGAAGACAGGGAGCCTGATTCCTCCAGGTCTGTATTTCTTCCTCAACATGCTTTGGCTATTCAGAGCCTTTTGTGTTTCCATACAAATTGTGAAATTTTCTGTTGTAGTTCTGCGAAAAATGCCATTGGTAGTTTGATAGGGATTGCATTGAATATGTAGATTGCTGTGTGTAGTAGAGTCATTTTCAAAATGTTGATTCTTCCAATCCAAGCACATGGTATATCTCTCCATCTATTTGTATCATGTTTAATTTCTTTCATCAGTGTCTTATAATTTTCTGCATACAGGTCTTTTGTCTCCTTAGGTAGGTTTACTCCTAGATATTTTATTCTTTTTGTTGCAATTGTAAATTGGAGGGTTTTCTTAATTTCACTTTCAGATTTTTCATCTTAGTGTATAGGAATGCTAGAGATTGCTGTGCATTAATTTTGTGTCCTGCTACTTTACCAAATTCATTGATTAGCTCTAGTATTTTTCAGGTAGCATCTTTCGGATTCTCTGTTTTGTATCATGTCATCTGCAAAAAGTGACAGCTTTACTTCTCCTTTTCCAATTTGGATTCATTTTATTTCTTTTTATTCTCTGATGGTTGAGGCTAAAACTTCCAAAACTATGTTGACTAATTGTGGTGAGAGTTGGCAACCTTGTCTTGTTCCTGATCTTTGTGGAAATGGTTTCAGTTTTTCACCACTGAGGAAGATGTTGACTGCGGGTTTGTTATATATGGCCTTTATTATGTTGATGAAATTCCCTCTATGCCTACTTTCTGGAGAGTTTTTATTATAAATGGGTGTTGAATTTTGCCAAAAGCTTTCTCTGCATCTATTGAGATGATCATATGGTTTTTCTCCTTCAAGTTGTTAATATGGTGTATCACCTTGATTGATTTGCATTTATTGAAGAATCCTTGCATTCCTGGAATAAACCCCACTTGATCATGGTGTATGATCCTTTTTTTTTTAATTTATTTTTTTTAATTAGTTTCTGCTTTATAACAAAGTGAATCAGTCATACATATACATCTGTTCCCACATCCCTTCCCTCATGCATCTCCCTCCCTCCCACTCTCCCCATCCCACCCCTCCAGGTGGTCACAAAGCACCGAGCTTATCTCCCTGTGCTCTGCGACTGCTTCCCACTATCTATCTACCTTACGTTTGGTAGTGTATATATGTCCATGCCTCTCTTTCGCTTTGTCACAGCTTACCCTTCCCCCTCCCCATATCCTCAAGTCCATTCTCAAGTAGGTCTGTGTCTTTATTTCCGTTTTGCCCCTAGGTCCTTCATGACTTTTTTTTTTTTTTAAATTCCGTATATATGTGTTAGCATACGGTATTTGTCTTTCTCTTTCTGACTTACTTCACTCTGTATGACAGACTCTAGGTGTATCCACCTCATTACAAATAGCTCAGTTTCGTTTCTTTTTATGGCTGAGTAATATTCCATTGTATATATGTGCCACATCTTCTTTATACATTCATCCGATGATGGACACTTAGGTTGTTTCCAGCTCCGGGCTATTGTGAATAGAGCTGCAATGAACATTTTGGTACATGTCTCTTTTGGAATTATGGTTTTCTCAGGGTATATGCCTAGTAGTGGGATTGCTGGGTCATATGGTAGTTCTATTTTTAGTTTTTTAAGGAACCTCCATACTGTTCTCCATAGTGGCTGTACCAATTCACATTCCCACCAGCAGTGCAAGAGTGTTCCCTTTTTTCCACACCCTCTCCAGCATTTATTGTTTCTAGATTTCTTGATGATGGCCATTCTGACTGGTGTGAGATGATATCTCATTGTAGTTTTGATTTGCATTTCTCTAATGATTAATGATGTTGAGCATTCTTTCATGTGTTTGTTGGCAGTCTGTATATCTTCTTTGGAGAAATGCCTATTTAAGTCTTCTGCCCATTTTTGGATTGGGTTGTTTGTTATTTTGCTATTGAGCTGCATGAGCTGTTTATAAATTTTGGAGATTAATCCTTTGTCAGTTGCTTCATTTGCAAATACTTTCTCCCATTCTGAGGGTTCTCTTTTGGTCTTGTTTATGGTTTCCTTTGCTGTGCAAAAGCTTTGAAGTTTCATTAGGTCCCATTTGTTTATCTTTGTTTTTATTTCCATTTCTCTAGCAGGTGGGTCCAAAAGGATCTTGCTGTGATTTATGTCATAGAGTGTTCTACCTATGTTTTCCTCTAAGAGTTTGATAGTTTCTGGCCTTACATTTAAGTCTTTAATCCATTTTGAGCTTATTTTTGTGTATGGTGTTAGGGAATGATCTAATCTCAAACTTTTACATGTCCCTGTCCAGTTTTCCCAGCACCACTTATTGAAGAGGCTGTCCTTTCTCCACTGTACATTCCTGCCTCCTTTATCAAAGATAAGTTGGCCATATGTGCGTGGGTTTATCTCTGGGCTTTCTATCCTGATCCACTGATCTATCTTTCTGTTTTTATGCCAGTACCACACTGTCTTGATTACTGTAGCTTTGTAGTATAGTCTGAAGTCAGGGAGCCTGATTCCTCCAGCTCCGTTTTTCGTTCTCAAGATTGCTTTGGCTATTCGGGGTCTTTTGTTTTTCCAAACAAATTTTGAAATTTTTTGTTCTAGTTCTGTGAAAAATGCCAGTGGTAGTTTGATAGGGATTGCATTGAATCTGTAGATTGCTTTGGGTAGTAGAGTCATTTTCACAATATTGATTCTTCCAATCCAGGAGCATGGTATATCTCTCCATCTATTTGTATCATCTTTAATTTCTTTCATCAGTGTCTTATAATTTTCTGCATACAGGTCTTTTGTCTCCTTAGGTAGGTTTATTCCTAGATATTTTATTCTTTTTGTTGCAATGGTAAATGGGAGTGTTTTCTTGATTTCATTTTCAGATTTTTCATCATTAGTGTACAGGAATGCCAGAGATTTCTGTACATTCATTTTGTATCCTGCTACTTTACCAAATTCATTGATTAGTTCTAGTAGTTTTTCGGTAGCATCTTTAGGATTCTCTATGTATAGTATCATGTCATCTGCAAACAGTGACAGCTTTACTTCTTCTTTTCCAATTTGGATTCCTTTTATTTCCTTTTCTTCTCTGATTGCTGTGGCTAAAACTTCCAAAACTATGTTGAATAAGAGTGGTGAGAGTGGGCAGCCTTGTCTTGTTCCTGATCTTAGTGGAAATGGTTTTAGTTTTTCACCATTGAGGACAATGTTGTCTGTGGGTTTGTCATATATGGCCTTTATGATGTTGAGGAAAGTTCCCTCTATGCCTACTTTCTGCAGGGTTTTTATCATAAATAGGTGTTGAATTTTGTCGAAAGCTTTCTCTGCATCTATTGAGATGATCATATGGTTTTTCTCCTTCAATTTGTTAATATGGTGTATCACATTGATTGTTTTGCGTATATTGAAGAATCCTTGCATTCCTGGAATAAACCCCACTTGATCATGGTGTATGATTGTTTTAATGTGCTGTTGGATTCTGTTTGCTAGTATTTTGTTGAGGATTTTTGCATCTATGTTCATCAGTGATATTGGCCTGTAGTTTTCTTTCTTCGTGACATCCTTGCCTGGTTTTGGTATCAAGGTGATGGTGGCCTCGTAGAATGAGTTTGGGAGTGTTCCTTCCTCTGATATTGTTTGGAAGAGTTTGAGAAGGATGGGTGTTAGCTCTTCTCTAAATGTTTGATAGAATTCGCCTGTGAAGCCATCTGGTCCTGGGCTTTTGCTTGATGGAAGATTTTTAATCACAGTTTCAATTTCAGTGCTTGTGATTGGTCTATTCATATTTTCTATTTCTTCCTGAGTCAGTCTTGGCAGGTTGTGCATTTCTAAGAATTTGTCCATCTCTTCCAGGTTGTCCATTTTATGGGCATAGAGTTGCTTGTAGTAATCTCTCATGATCTTTTGTATTTCTGCAGTGTCAGTTGTTACTTCTCCCTTTTCATTTCTAATTCTATTGATTTGAGTCTTCTCCCTTCTTTTCTTGATGAGTCTGGCTAATGGTTTATCAATTTTGTTTATCTTCTCAAAGAACCAGCTTTTAGTTTTATTGATCTTTGCTATCGTTTCCTTCATTTCTTTTTCATTTATTTCTGATCTGATTTTTATGATTTCTTTCTTTCTGCTAACTTTGGGATGTTTTTGTTCTTCTTTCTCTAATTGCTTTAGGTGCAAGGTTAGGTTGTTTATTCGAGATGTTTCCTGTTTCTTAAGGTGGGATTGTATTGCTATAAACTTCCCTCTTAGAACTGCTTTTGCTGCATCCCATAGGTTTTGGGTCGTCGTGTCTCCATTGTCATTTGTTTCTAGGTATTTTTTTATTTCCTCTTTGATCTCTTCAGTGATCACTTCGTTATTAAGTAGTGTATTGTTTAGCCTCCATGTGTTTGTATTTTTTACAGCTCTTTTCCTGTAATTGATATCTAGTCTCATAGCATTGTGGTCAGAAAAGACACTTGATACAATTTCAATTTTCTTAAATTTACCAAGGCTTGATTTGTGACCCAAGATATGATCTATCCTGGAGAATGTTCCATGAGCACTTGAGAAAAATGTGTATTCTGTTGTTTTTGGATGGAATGTCCTATAAATATCAATTAAGTCCATCTTGTTTAATGTATCATTTAAAGCTTGTGTTTCCTTATTTATTTTCATTTTGGAAGATCTGTCCATTGGTGAAAGTGGGGTGTTAAAGTCCCCTACTATGATTGTGTTACTGTCGATTTCTCCTTTTATGGCTGTTAGTATTTGCCTTATGTATTGAGGTGCTCCTATGTTTGGTGCATAAATATTTACAATTGTTATATCTTCTTCTTGGATCGATCCCTTGATCATTATGTAGTGTCCTTCTTTGTCTCTTCTAGTAGTCTTTATTTTAAAGTCTATTTTGTCTGATATGAGAATTGCTACTCCAGCTTTCTTTTGGTTTCCATTTGCATGGAATATCTTTTTCCATCCCCTTACTTTCAGTCTGTATGTGTCTCTAGGTCTGAAGTGGGTCTCTTGTAGACAGCATATATATGGGTCTTGTTTTTGTATCCATTCAGCCAATCTGTGTCTTTTGGTAGGAGCATTTAGTCCATTTACATTTAAGGTAATTATCGATATGTATGTTCCTATTCCCATTTTCTTAATTGTTTTCGGTTCGTTATTGTAGGTTTTTTCCTTCTGTTGTGTTTCTTGCCTAGAGGAGTTCCTTTAGCATTTGTTGTAAAGCTGGTTTGGTGGTGCTGAACTCTCTCAGCTTTTGCTTGTCTGTAAACGTTTTAATTTCTCCATCAAATCTGAATGAGATCCTTGCTGGGTAGAGTAATCTTGGTTGCAGGTTTTTCTCCTTCATCACTTTAGTTATGTCCTGCCACTCCCTTCTGGCTTGTAGAGTTTCTGCTGATAGATCAGCTGTTATCCTGATGGGGATTCCCTTGTGTGTTATTTGTTGTTTTTGCCTTGCTGCTTTTAATATGATTTCTTTGTGTTTAATTTTTGACAGTTTGATTAATATGTGTCTTGGCGTATTTCTCCTTGGATTTATTTTGTATGGGACTCTCTGTGCTTCCTGGACTTGATTAACTATTTCCTTTCCCATATTAGGGAAGTTTTCAACTATAATCTCTTCAAATATTTTCTCAGTCCCTTTCTTTTTCTCTTCTTCTTCTGGAACCCCTATAATTCGAATGTTGGTGCGTTTAATGTTGTCCCAGAGGTCTCTGAGACTGTCCTCTGTTCTT
Organism: Mesoplodon bidens; assembly: GCF_964165515.1. Classification (NCBI taxonomy): domain Eukaryota; kingdom Metazoa; phylum Chordata; class Mammalia; order Artiodactyla; family Ziphiidae; genus Mesoplodon; species Mesoplodon bidens. The sequence continues at coordinate 68,371,692 of NC_138178.1, forward strand.
TTCATTCTTTTTTCTTTATTTTGCTCTGCAGCAGTTATTTCCACTATTTTATCTTCCACCTCACTTATCTGTTCTTCTGCCTCAGTTATTCTGCTATTGATCCCATCTAGGGTATTTTTTATTTCATGTATTGTGTTTTTAATCGATGCTTGATTCATCTTTAGTTCTTCTAGGTCCTTGTTAACTGTTTCTTGCATTTTGTCTATTCTATTTCCAAGATTTTGGATCTGGGAAATAGAATCTTGGATCATCTTTACCATCATTATTCTGAATTCTTTTTCAGGTAGACTGCCTATTACGTCTTCATTTGTTAGGTCTGGTGGGTTTTTATCTTGTTCCTTCTCCTGCTGTGTGTTTTTCTGTCTTCTCATTTTGCTTATGTTACTGTGTTTGGGGTCTCCCTTTTGCAGGCTGCAGGTTCGTAGTTCCCGTTGTTTTTGGTGTCTGTTCCCAGTGGCTAAGGTTGGTTTAGTGGGTTGTGTAGGCTTCCTGGTGGAAGGTACTAGTGCCTGTGTTCTGGTGAATGAGGCTGGATCTTGTCTTTCTGGTGGGCAGGTCCACGTCTGGTGGTGTGTTTTGGGGTGTCTGCGGACTTTTTATGATTTTAGGCCACCTCTCTGCTAATGGGTGGCGTTGTGTTTCTGTCTTGCTAGTTGTTTGGCATAGGGTGTCCAGCACTGTAGCTTGCTGGTCGTTGAGTGAAGCTGGGTGCTGGTGTTGAGATGGAGATCTCTGGAAGATTTTCGCCGTTTGATATTATGTGGAGCTGGGAGGTCTCTTGTGGACCAGTGTCCTGAAGTTGGCTCTTCCACCTCAGAGGCACAGCACTGACTCCTGGCTCCTCAATTTGGGATGATTTGTTGTCTATTCATGTATTCCACAGATGCAGGGTACATCAAGTTGATTGTGGAGCTTTAATCCGCTGCTTCTGAGGCTGCTGGGAGAGGTTTCCCTTTCTCTTCTTTGTTCTCACAGCTCCTGGGTCTCAGCTTTGGATTTGGCCCCGCCTCTGCGTGTAGGTCGCCGGAGGGCGTCTGTTCTTCGCTCAGACAGGACAGGGTTAAAGGAGCAGCCTCTTCGGGGACTCTGGCTCACTCAGGCCGGGCGGGAGGGAGGGGCACGGAGTGCGGGGCGAGTCTGCAGCGGCAGAGTTCGGCGTGACGTTGCACCAGCCCGAGGTGCGCCATGCGCTCTCCCAGGGAAGCCGCCCCTGGACCCCGGCAGTGGCGGGCTGCACAGGCTCCCGGAAGGGCGGTGTGGACAGTGACCTGCGCTCGCACACAGGCTTCTTGGCGGCGGCAGCAGCAGCCCCAGCGTCCCACGCCCGTCACTGGGCTCTGCGCTTTCAGTCGTGACTCCCGCCCGTCTGTGGAGCCCCTTTAAGCAGCTCTCTTAATCCCCTCTCCTCGCGCACCAGGAAACCAAGAGGTAAGAAAAAGTCTCTTGCCTCTTCGGCAGCTCCAGAGTTTTCCCGGACTCCCTGCCGGCTAGCTGTGGCACATTAGCCCCCTTCAGGCTGAGTTCTCGCCGCCAGCCCCAGTCCTTTCCCTGCGCTCTGACCGAAGCCCGAGCCTCAGCTTCCAGCGCCGCCCGCCCTGGCGGGCAAGCAGACAAGCCTCTCGGGTGGGTGAGTGCCGCTCGGCACCGATCCTCTGTGCGGGAATCTCTCCGCTTTGCCCTACCCGGGTATGTGGGGAGTTTCTTGCCTTTTGGGAGGTCTGGGGTCTTCTGCCAGCATTCAGTAGGTGTTCTGTAGGAGTTGTTCCACGTGTAGCTGTATTTCTGGCGTATCCGTGGGGAGGAAGGTGATCTCCGCGTCTTACTCTTCCGCCATCTTACCCGGAAGTGGTGTATGATCCTTTAAATGTGCTGTTGGATTCTGTTTGCTAGTATTTTGTTGAGGATTTATGCATCTGTGTTCATCAGTGATATTGGCGTGTAGTTTTCTTTCTTTCTGACATCTTTGTCTGGTTTTGGTATAAGGGTGATGGTGGCCTCGTAGAATGAGCTTTGGGAGTGTTCCTCCCTCTGCTATATTTTGGAATAGTTTGAGAAGGATAGGTGTTAGCTCTTCCCTAAATGTTTGATAGAATTCGCCTGTGAAGCCATCTGGTCCTGGGCTTTTGTTTGTTGTAAGATTTTAAATCACAGTTTCAATATCAGTGCTTGTGACTGGTCTGTTCATATTATCTATCTTCCTGGTTCAGTCTCAGAATATTGTGCACTTCTAAGAATTTGTACATTCCTTACAGGCTGTCCATTTTATTGGCATAGAGTTGCTTGTAGTAATCTCTCATGATCCTTTGTATTTCTGCAGTGTCAGGTGTTGCTTCTCCTTTTTCATTTCTAATTCTATTGATTTGAGTCTTCTCCCTTTTCTTTTTGATGATCTGGTTAATGGTTTATCAATTTTGTTTATCTTCTTAAAGAACCAGCATTTAGTTTTATTGATCTTTGCTCTCATTTCCTTTATTTCTTTTTCATTTATTTCAGAACTGAACTTTAATATTTCTTTCCTTCTGCTAACTTTGGGGTTTTTATTTTGTTGTTCTTCTTCTTTTTCTGTTTGCTTTAGGTGCAAGGTTTCGTTGTTTATTTGAGATGTTTCTTGTTTCTTAAGGTAAGATTGTATTGCTATAAACTACCCTTAGAACTGTTTTGGCTGCATCCCATAGGTTTTCGGTCCTGGGGTTTTCATTGTCATTTGTCTCTAGGTATTGTTTGAGTTCCTCTTTGATATCTTCAGTTGTCTCTTGGTTATTAAGTAGTATACTGCTTTGCCTCCATGTGTTTGTGTTTTTTACAGATTTTTCTGCAATTGATATCTAGTCCCATAGTGTTGTGGTCAGAAAAGATACTTGATATGATTTCATTTTTCTCAAATTTACCAAGGCTTGATTTGTGACTTACGATACAAACTATCCTGGAGGATGTTCCATTAGCACTTGAGAAGAATGTGTATTCTGCTGTTTTTGGATAGAATGTTCTATAAATATCAATTAAGTCTATCTTGTTTAATGTATCATTTACAGCTTATTTATTTTCATTTTGAATGATCTGTCCATTGGTGAAAATGGGTGTTAAAGTCCCCTATTATTATTGTGATACTGTCGATTTCCCCTTTTATGGCTGTTAGTATTTGCCTTATGTATTGAGGTGCTCCTATGTTGGGTGCATAAATATTTACAATTGTTATATCTTCTTCTTGGATCGATCCCTTGATCATTATGTAGTCTCCTTCTTTTTCTCCTGTAATAGTCTTTATTTTAAAGTCTATTTTGTCTGATATGGGAATTGTTACTCCAGCTTTCTTTTGGTGTGCATTTGCATGGAATATATTTTCCATCCCCTCACTTTCAGTCTGTATGTGTCCCGAGGTCTGAAGTGGGTCTCTTGTAGACAGCATATATATGGGTGCTGTTTTTGTATCCATTCAGCCAATCAATGTCTTTTGGTTGGATCATTTAATTCATTTACATTTAAGGTAATTATCAATATGTATGTTCCTATTACCATTTTGTTAATCGTTTTGGGTTTGTTATTGTAGGTCTTTTCCTTTGCTTGTGTTTCCTGCTTAGAGAAGTTCCTTTAGCATTCATTGTAAAGCTGGTTTGGTGGTGCTGAATTCTCTTAGCTTTTGTTTGTGTGTAAAGATTTTAATTTCTCCACCAAATCTGAATGAGATCCTTGCTGGGTAGAGTAATCTTGGTTGTAGGTTTTTCCCTTTCATCACTTTAAATATCTCCTGCCACTCCCTTCTGGCTCACAGAGTTTCTGCTGAAAGATCAGCTGTTAACCTTATGGGGATTCCCTTGTGTGTTAGTTGTTGTTTTTCCCTTGCTGCTTTTAATATTTTTTCTTTGTATTTAATTTTTGATAGTTTGATTAATGTTTGTCTTGGAATGTTTCTCCTTGGATTTATCCTGTATGGGACTCTCTGTGCTTCCTGGACTTGATTAACTATTTCCTTTCCCATATTAGGGAAGTTTTCAATTATAATCTCTTCAAATAGTTTTTCAGTCCCTTTCATTTCCTCTTCTTCTTTTAGGACCCTGTAATTTGAATGTTGGTGCATTTAATTTTGTGCCATAGGTCTCAGAGAGTGTCCTCAGTTGTTTTCATTCTTTATTCTTTATTCTGCTCTGCAGTAGTTATTTCCACTATTTTATCTTCCACGTCACTTATCTGTTCTTCTGTCTCAGTTATTCTGCTATTGATCCCTTCTAGAGAATTTTTAATTTCATTTATTGTGTTGTTCAACACTGTTTGTAGGCTCTTTAGTTCTTCTAGGTCCTTGTTAAACGTTTCTTGTATTTTCTCTATTCTATTTCCAAGATTTTGTATCACCTTTACTATCATTATTCTGAATTCTTTTTCAGGAAGACTGCCTCGTTGCTCTTCATTTGTTAGGTCTGGTGGGTGTTTGCCTTGCTCCTTCATCTGCTGTGTGTTTTTCTGTCTTGTCATTTTGCTTATCTTACTGGGTTGGTGTCTCTTTTTTGCAGGCTGCAGGTTCGTAGTTCCCATTGTATTTGGTGTCTGTCCCCAGTGGCTAAAGTTGTTTAAGTGGGTTGTGTAGGCTTCCTGGTGGAGGGGACTAGTGCTTGGGTTCTGGTGGATGAGGCTGGATCTTGTCTCTCTGGTGGGCAGGTCCCTGCCTGGTGTTGTGTTTTGGGCTGTCTGTGGCCTTATTATGATTTTAGGCAGCCTCTGTGCTAATGGATGGGGTTGTGTTTCTGTCTTGTTAGTTGTTTGGCATGGGGTGTCCTGCACTGTAGCTTGCTTGTCGTTGAGTGAAGCTGGGTCTTGGCATTGAGATGGAGATATTTGGGAGATTTTCATCATTTGATATTATGTGGAGTTGGGAGGTCTCTTGTGGACCAGTGTCCTGAACTTGTGTCTTCCACGTCAGAGGCACAGCCCTGATGCCTGGCTGGAGCACAAAGAGCCTTTCATCCACATGGCTCAGAATAAAAGGGAGAAAAAAATAGAAAGAAAGAATGAAAGAACGAAGATAAAATAAAATAAAATAAAAAAATAATTTATTAAAATAAAAAATATTATTATGAAAAAATTTAGAAAAAAATACGGACAGACATACACCTAGGACAAATGGTAAAAGCAAAGCTACATAGTCCATATTACACACAGAAGCATACACATTCTCACTTACTAAAATAGAAAAAGTGGAAAATATATATATATATATTTGCTCCCAAAGTTCACCTCCTCAATTTGGGATAATCCAGTTGTCTATTCAGGTATTCCACAGATGCAAGGTACATCAAGTTGATTGTGGAGATTTAATCCTCTGCTCCTGAGGCTGCTGGGAGAAATTTCCATTTCTCTTCTTTGTTCACACAGCTCTCTGGTTCAGCTTTGGACTTGGACCCCCCTCTGCATGTAGGTCGCTTGAGGGCATCTGTTCTTCGCTCAGACATGACGGGTTTAAAGAAGCAGCTGACTCGGAGGCTCTGGCTCACTCAGGCTGGTGGGTGGGAGGGATACGGATGTGAGGCGAGCCTGGGGCAGCAGAGGACGACATGACGTTGCAACAGCCTGAGGCATGCCGTGTGTTCTCCCGGGGAAGTTGTCCCTGGATCATGGGACCCTAGCAGTGGCGGGCTGCATAGGCTCCCAGGAGGGGAGTTGTGGATAGTGACCTGTGTTTGCACCCAGGCTTCTTGTTGGCTGCAACAGCAGCCTTAGCATCCCATGCCTCTCTCTGTGTCCGCACTGATAACCACGGCTCGTGTCCGTCTCTGGAGCTCCTTTAAACGGCACTGTTAACCTCCTCTCCTCGCACAGCAGGAAACAAAGAGGCAAGAAAAAGTCTCTTGCCTCTTCGGCAGCTCCAGACTTTTTCCCGGACTCCCTCCCGGCTAGCCGTGGTGCACTATCCCCCGTCAGGCTGTGTTCACGCAGCCAACCCCACTCCTCTCCCTGGGATCGGACCTCCAAAACCAGAGTCTCAGCTCCCAGCCCCCACCTGTCCTGGTGGTGAGCAGACATGCCTCTTGGGCTGGTGAGTGCTGGTCGGCACCAATACTCTGTGCAGGAATCTCTCTGCTTTGCCCTTTGCACCCCTGTGGCTGAGCTCTCCTCTGTGGCTCCGAAGCTTCCCTCCTCTGCCACCCACAGTCTCTGCCCACGAAGGGGCTTCTAGTGTGTGGAAACCTTTCCTCCTTCACAGCTCCCTCCCACTGGTGCAAGTCCCGTCCCTATTCTTTTGTCGCTGTTTTTTTCTTTTTTCTTTTGCCCTACCCAGGTACGTGGGGAGTTTCTTGCCTTTTTGGAGGTTTGAAGTCTTCTGCCAGCGTTCAATAGGTGTTCTTTAGGAGCTATTCCACATGTAGATGTACTTCTGATGTATTTGTGGAGAGGAAGGTGATCTCCACGTCTTATGCTTTTGCCATCTTGAAGCTCCTCTCTCCTTCACTTTTGAAGGATAATTTTGCTGGATATAGATTTTATAGGATATAAAATTATTCGAGAAGAAGTAGTTAAATATCTGTTTTCAATTTGGGTCAGTATATACCAAGGATTGGAATCGCTGGGTCATATTCCATGAGCCCTTCTATGCTTCCCTTTTTAAAAACTTTTTTCTGTCATGTTTTATGGAGGTATAATTGACAAATAAAATGTATATATTTAAAGTGTCAAACATGATGGTTTGATATATATGATCATGTTAATTAACAATTACGTGTATGAGGAACTGCCAACCAATTCTGTTGTGTTCCCACCATCAGTTTATAAGGGTTCCATTTTCTCCACATACTTGTCAACACTTTCTTTGTTCTTCCTTTCCTTTTATCTATTTTTTATTTAAAAAAATTATTTGGGCATAGTTGATTTACAATGTTGTGTTAATTTCAGGTGTACAGCAGAGTGAATCAGTTATACATATACATATATCTATTGTTTTGCAGATTCTTTCCCATATAGGTTATTACAGAATATTGAGTAGGATTCCCTGTGCTATATGGTAGGTCCTTATTAGTTATCTATTTTATATATAGTATTTTGTATATGTTAATCTCAGTCTCCTAATTTATCACTTCCCCCCACATTTCCCCTTTCATAACCATAATTTAATTTCAAGATCTGTAAGTCTGTTTCTGTTCTGTAAATAAGTTAATTTGTATCAATTTTTATTACATTCTACAAAAATGTTATCATATGATATTTGTCTTTCTCTATTTGTTTTATTGTTACCACCCTAGTGGATGTGAAGAGGTATCTCATTTTGATTTACATTTTCTAATGACTAAAGATGTTGAGGATAGTTTTATGTGCTTATGGGCCATTTGTATAGCTTCTTGGATAAAAGTCTGTTCAAATCATTTAGCCACTTTTTAAAAAACATTTTAATCATTAAAAAAATTGAAGAATAGTTGACTTACAATGTGTAAACATTGGGTTTTCTATTCTGTTCCATTGATCTATATGTCTGATTTTCTACCAGTACCTTATTGGGTTGTTTTTGGAATTTTATTTTATTTATGTTTTTAAACAGAAGGTTCTTATTAGTCATCCATTTTATACACATCAGTGTATGCATGTCAATCCCAATCTCCCAATACATCACACCACCAGCACCCCCCAACACCACTTTCCCCCCTTGGTGTCCATATGTTTGTTCTCTACATCTGTGTCTCAATTTCTGCCCTGCAAACTGGTTCATTTGTACTGGTTTTCTAAGTATCACATATATGCGTTAATATGTGATACTTGTTTTTCTCTTTCTAACATACTTCACTCTGTATGACAGTCTCTAGATTCATCCACGACTCTACAAATGACCCTATTTCGTTCCTTTTTATGGCTGATTAATATTCCATTGTATATATGTACCACGTCTTCTTTATTCATTTGTCTGTTGATGGGCATTTAAGTTGCTTCCATGACCTGGCTATTGTAAATAGTGCTGCAATGAACATCGGGGTGCATGTGTCTTTTTGAATTATGGTTACCTCTGGGTATATGTCCAGTAGTGGGAATGCTGGGATACATGGTAATTCTATTTTTAGTTTTTTTTTTTTTTTTTTTTTGTGGTATGAGGGCCTCTCACTGCTGTGGCCTCTCCCGTCACAGAGCACAGGCTCTGGAAGCACAGGCCCAGTGGCCATGGCCCACAGGCCCAGCTGCTCCACGGCATGTGGGATTCTCCTGGACTGGGGCATGAACCCACATCCCCTGCATCGGCAGGCGGACTCCCAACCACTGCGCCACCAGGGAAGCCCTATTTTTAGTTTTTGAAGGAACCTCCATACTGTTCTCCACAGTGGCTGTATCAATTTACATTCCCACCAACAGTACCAGAGAGTTCCCTTTTCTCCACACCATCTCCAGCATTTGTTGTTTTTAGATTTTCTGATGATGCCCATTCTAGAAGTTCTGAGGAGATACCTCATTGTAGTTTTGATTTGCATTTCTCTAATAATTAGTGGTGTTGAGCAGCTTTTAATGTGCTTCGCAGCAATCTGTATGTCCTCTTTGGAGAAATGTCTATGTAGATCTTCTGCTCATATTTGGATTCAGTTGTTTGTTTTTTTAATATTGTGCTGCATGATCTGTTTATATGTTTTGGAGATTAATCCTTTGGCCATTGATTCATTTGCAAATATATTTTCCCATTCTGAGGGTTTTCTTTTCATCTTGTTTGTAGCTTCCTTTGCTTTGCAAAAGCTTCTAAGTTTCATTAGGTCCCATTTGTTTATTTTTGTTTTTATTTCCATTTCTCTAGGAGGTGGGTCAAAAAGGATCTTGCTGTGATTTATGTCATAGAGTGCTCTGCCTATGTTTTCCTCTAAGAGTTTGATAGTGTCTGGATTTACATTTAGGTCTTTAATCCATTTTGAGTTCATTTTTGTGTATGGTGTTAGGGAGTGTTCTAATTTCATACTTATACATGTACCTGTCCAGTTTTCCCAGCACCACTTATTGAAGAGACTGTCTTTTCTCCACAGTATATTCTTTTTTTTTTTTTTTTTTTTTTTTTTTTTTGCGGTAGGCGGGCCTCTCACTGTTGTGGCCTCTCCCCTTGCAGAGCACAGGCTCCGGATGCGCAGGCTCAGCAGCCATGGCTCACGGGCCCAGCCGCTCCGCGGCATGTGGGATCTTCCCAGACCGGGGCACGAACCCGTGTCCCCTGCATCGGCAGGCGGACTCTCAACCACTGCGCCACCAGGGAAGCCCTCCACAGTATATTCTTGCCTCCTTTATCAAAGAAAAGGTGACCATATGAGCGTGGGGTTTTCTCTGGGTTTTCTATCCTGTTCCATTGATCTATATTTCTGTTTTTGTGCCAGTACCATATTGTCCTGATTACTGTAGCTTTGTAGTATAGTCTAATGTCAGGGAGTCTGATTCCCCCAGCTCCTTTTTTTTGTTTCCTTCAAGACTGCTTTGGCTATTCGGGGTCTTTTGTGTCTCCATACAAATTTTAAGATTTTTTTGTTCTTGCTCTATAAAAATATGCCATTGGCAATTTCGTAGGGATTGCATTGAATCTGTAGATTGCTTTGGGTAATATAGTCATTTTCATAATATTGATTCTTCCAATCCAAGAACATTGTATATCTCTCCATCTGTTGGTATCATCTTAAATTTCTTTCAACAGTGTCTTATGGTTTTCGGCATACAGGTCTTTTGTCTCCCTAGGTAGTTTTATTCCTAGATATTTTATTCTTTTTTTTTTGCAATGGTAAATGGGAGTGTTTCCTTAATTTCTCTCTCAGATTTTCATAATTAGTGTATAGGAGTGCAAGAGATTTCTGTGCATTAACTTTGTATCCTGCAACTTTACCAAATTCACTGATTATCTCTAGCAGTTTTCTGGTGGTATTTTTAGGATTCTCTATGTATAGTATCATGTTATCTGCAAACACTGGTTGTTTTACTTCTTCTTTTCCAATTTGTAATCCTTTATTTTTTTTCTTCTCTGTTTGCCATGGCTAAGACTTCCAAAACTATGTTAAATAATAGTGGTGAGAATGGACATTCTTTTCTTGCTCCTGATCTTAGTGGAAATGCTTTCAGTTTTTCACCACTGAGAATGGTATTTGCTGTGGGTTTGTCATATATGGCATTTATTACGTTGAGGTAGGTTCCCTCTATGCCCACTTTCTGGAGAGTTTTTATCATAAAGTGTGTTGTATTTTGTCAAATGATTTTTCAGCATCTCTTGAGATGATCATATGTTTTTTATTGTTCAATTTGTTAATATGGTGTATCAACTTGGTTCATTTGTGTATATTGAGGAATCCTTGCATCCCTGGGATAAATTCCACTTGCTCATGGTGTATGATCCTTTTAATGTGTTGTTGGATTCTGTTTGCTAGTATTTTGTTGAGGATTTTTGCATCTATATTCATCAGTGATATTGGTCTGTAATTTTCTTTTTTTGTAGTATCTTTGTCTGGTTTTAGTATCAGGGTGATGGTGGCCTCATAGAATGAGTTTGGGGGTGTTCCTTCCTCTGTAATATTGTAGAAGTGTTTGAGAAGGATGGGTGTTAGCTCTTCTCTAAATGTTTGATAGAATTCACCTGTGAAACCATCTGGTCCCGAACTTTTGTTTGTTGGAAGATTTTTAATCACAGTTTCTATATCATTACTTACGATTGGTCTGTTTGTTTCATGTATATATTCCTGGTTCAGTCTTGGAAGGTTATACCTTTTTAATAATTTGCCCATTTCTTCCAGATTGTCCATTTTATTGGCATAGAGTTGCTTGTAATAGTCTCTTAGGATGCTTTATATTTCTGTGGTATCTGTTGTAACTTCTTTTTCACTTTTAATTTTATTGATTTGAGTCCTCTCCCTCTTTTTCTTGATGAGTCTGGCTAATGGTTTATCAATTTTGTTTTATCTTCTCAAAGAAACAGCTTTTAGTTTTGTTGATCTTTGCTATTGTTTTCTTTGTTTCTATTTCATTTATTTCTGCTCTGATCTTTAAGATTTCTTTCCTTCTGCTAAATTTGTGTCTTGTTTCTTCTTCTTTCTCTAGTTCCTTTAGGTGTAAAGCTAGATTGTTTATTTTAGATTTTTCTTGTTTCTTGTAGTATGATTGTATTGCTATAAACTTCCCTCTTTGAACTGCTTTGGATGAATCCCATAAGTATTGGATCGTCGTGTTTACATTGTCATTTTTCTCTAGGTATCTTTTGATATCCTCTTTTATTTCTTCAGTGATCTCTTGGTTACTTAGTAACGTAGTGGTTAGCCTCCATGTGTTTTTGATTTTTACATGTTTTTCTCTGTAACTGATGTCTAATCTCATAGCGTTGTGGTCAGAAAAGATGCATGATATTATTTCAATTTTCTTAACTTTACTGAGGCTTGGTTTGTGACCCATGTTGTGATCTATCCTGGAGACTCTCCCGTGCACACTTGAGAATAAAGTGTAATCTGCTTTTTTTGGATGGAATGTCCTATAAATATCAATTAAATGTATCTGACCTATTGTGTCATTTAAAGCTTGTGTTTCCTTATTAATGTTCTGTCTGGATGATCTGTACATTGGTATAAGTGAGGTGTTAAATCCCCCACTATTATTGTGTTAGTCTTGATTTCCTATTTTATAGCTGTTAGCAGTTGCCTTATGTATTGAGGCACTCCTATGTTGGGTGCATATATGTTTATAATTGTTATATCTTCTTCTTGGATTGATCCCTTGATCATTATGTAGTGTCCTTCCTTGTATCTTGCAACATTCTTAATTTAAAGTCTATTTTATCTGATATGAGTATTGCTACTCCAGCTTTCTTACTTCCATTTGCATGGACTGTCTTTATCCATCCCCTCACTTTCAGTCTGAATGTATCCTTAGGTCTGAAGTGGGTCTCTTGCAGATAGCATATATATATATGTCTTGTTTTTGTATCCATTCAGCGAGCCTGTGTCTTCTGGTTGGAGACTTTAATCCATTCACTTTTAAAGTAATTATTGATATGTATGCTCCTATTGCCATTTTCTTAATTGTTTTGGGTTTGTGTTTGTACGTCATTTTCTTCTCTTGTGATTCCCACTTACAGATCTTCCTTTAGCATTTGTTGTAGAGCTGCTTTGGTGGTGCTGAATTCTCTTAGATTTGCTTGTCTGTAAAGCTTTTGATTTCTCCATCAAATCTGAATGAGATCCTTGCCATGTAGAGTAACCTTGGTTGTAGGTTCTTCCCTTTCATCACTTTAAGTATATCATACCACTCCTCTCTGGCTTGTAGACTTTGTGATGAGAAATCTGTTATTAACCTTATGGCAGTTCCCTTGTATATTATTTGTCAATTTTCCCTTGCTGCTTTCAATAATTTTTCTTTGTCTTTAATTTTTTCCAATTTGATTATTATGTGTCTTGGCATGTTTCTCCTGGGTTTATCCTGTATGGGACTCTCTACACTTCCTGGACTTTGGTGGCTATTTCCTTTCCCATGTTAGGGAAGTTTTAGACTATAATCTCTTCAAATATTTTCTCAGGTCCTTTCTCTCCCTCTTCTACTTCTGGGACCCCTATAATGTGAATGTTGTTACATTTAATATTGTCCAAGCAGTCTCTTTGGCTGTCTTCATTTCTTTTCATTTTTTAAAAATTCTGTTCTGCAGCAGTGAATTTCACCTTTCTGACCTCCAGGTCACTTATCCGTTCTTCTGCCTCAGTTATTCTGCTATTGATTCCTTCTAGTATATTTTTCATTTCAATTATTGTATCATTCATCTCTTTGTGTTTGTTATTTAATTCTTCCAGCTGTTTATTCTTTAATTCTTCTAGGTCTTTATTAAACGTTTCTTGCATCTTCTCAATCTTTGCCTCCAATTCTTTTTGTGAGGTACTGGATCATCTTCAGTATCATTATTCTGAATTCTTTTCCTGGAAGGTTTCATATCTCTACTTCATTTAGTTTTTTTTCTGGGGTTTTATCTTGTTCCTTCTTATGGTACATAGCCCTATGCCTTTTCATTTTGTCTGTTTTTCTGTGAATGTGGTTTTTGTTCCACAGGCTGCAGGATTTTAGTTCTTCTTGCTTCTGTTGTCTACCCTCTCAAGGATTTGGCTATCTAAGAGGCTTGTGCAAGTTTCCTGATGGGTGGGACTGGTGGTGGGTAGAGCTAGCTGTTGCTTTTGACCATACTCTTTTGATGACTGTAGCTTTGTATTATAGTCTGAAGTCAGGGAGCCAGTTTCCTCCTTTAGCCATTTTAGCCACTTTAATTTTTTTTTTTAGAGTTGAAGGGATTCATGAGATGCTCTGCATTCTGTACCCTTATCTAACATAATATTTGACAATACCTTCTCCAAGTTGGGGGAGGTGTCAAGACAGCAGAATAGGAAGTGTGAAATTCGCCTCTCCTCACAAGTACATCAAGAATACATCTACAAATGGAAGAATTCTTACAGAACACCTGCTGAATTCTAGTGCAGACCTCAAACACCTAAAAGAACAAGAATAATAATCCCCATGCAATCTGGTAGGGTGAGAGAAAGAATAAAAGAGGAAACAGCAAGTTACCAGCACCCCTGGTGAGGAGCTGAAGGTGAGGAGAGGTTCCCATATTCAGAGAAACCCCCTCATGGCAGAGAAATCACCTGGGACAGAGAAGGAACTTCAGCGGATCAGAGGGGAATGCAGCACCCGGTCTGTGGAAGGCAAGACAGAGTAAGATTTGCATGCATATTCTGTGCTGCAGGCCTGCATTCCTCAGGCTGACATGTGTCTCCAGGTTCAGATGGGGGTTTGGTGCTGGAAAGTGGGGTTTGAAGAGTGGACCCAGGGAGGGGACAGCTGTTGGCTGTGAAGAGACAGCCTGAAGGGATGGGAATAAGTAGCTCCACAATAGGGAAAATGTGTAGGAAAAGCCTGAACCACCATAGAAACAAGGAGCTATTGTTGAGTGGTGCACATGGGGTGAAGCTGCCATTGCAATCCCCTTCCCCAGAGGTCCGCAACCTTTTTGGCACCAGGGACCAGTTTCATGGAAGACAGTTTTTCCACATATGGGGTAGGGAGTGGGTGGGTAGAGGGGTGGTTCAGGTTGTAATGCAATGATGGGGAGTGATGGGGAGTGATGGGGAGTGGGAGATGAAGCTTTGCTCACTCACCTGCCACTCGCCAACTGTTGTGTGGCCTGGTTCCTAACAGGCCGAGGACTGGTAGCAGTACATGGCCCAGGGATTGGGGACACCTGCCCTTCCCCACTCTCTGGGCCCTGCCTCCGTGGTAGGGGCACCAAGTTGAGCAGCCTTGCCCGCCCCTTAAGCCAAGGTCTCCTCTGCCTGCACAGGCTCCAGGGTCCTGAGAACCACCCCTGCCAAAGCCTCCTTGGGAATCAGTCCTGGATGCCCCAGCCTGAGATGGGAATCCACTAGTGCTGGGGGTGGCTGAGTGCTAAAATATGGGCTTAGGAGAGCAGACTCGGGGTAGGACTGCTGTTGGCTGTGCAGAGATGGCCTGAAGGGATGGGAGTGTGGAGTTCAGCTGCACAGAGACAACCTGAGGGAACAGGATGTTGGGGCTCCATGGCTGGGAATGCTCCTGGAGGAAGTGGGGTCTGCCTTGGAAACAAGGTGCCATTGTTGAGTGGCATTCAAAGGGTGGGACTGCCATTGCAGACTCTCCCTACACCTCAACCCCTTCCTCGATGGGCACTGGGAGGAAATTCCACCAGAGTGAGCACACCCCAGTCTTTTGCAACTTCCTGCTGGTCTCTGCCACTGCAAGCACTAGAGGGAGATCCCATGGGAGTGAAGGTATGCACTCCAGTTGTGGCTGCCTTATCTCTCCCTGGCCTAAGCAAGCAAGTGTGCTCCAATCAGCCGCTGCTTTTGCCCCATCTCACCTTGGTGTGGAAAAGATGCCTGAGGGTGACACACATGTAGAGGTGGAGCTGAATCCAAAGCTGAGTCCCAGAGGCTGTACGACTAAGGAAGAGGAATGGAAATCTCTATCTGTAGCTGCATAAGCTGCAGATTAAATCCCCATGATCAGCTTGCTAAACCCTGCATCTGTAGACTATCTAAATGGACAACAAGGGCTCCCAACTGAGACTGGTCTAGTTTAGCAGCTGTGGACTTTGGGGGCAAGTACATGAGGGAGTTGTGGCAGGTCAGAGTCTGAGCTGCCCCCTCAGTGTCCATAGTGGGTCCAGAGACTTACAAAGAGGTACTGGAGGGCCTCCTGGAGAAGCGGAGGTTGGCTGTGGCTCACTATAGGGGCAAGGACACTGAGAGTGGAGGCCCCAAAGGAAAAAAATATGTATGTATATATATGTATATATATATATATAGAGAGAGAGAGAGAGAGAGAGAAAGAGAGAGAGTTTAGTTCTGTTGTTTTATATTTCATTTTAAAGTATTTTTTATTAATTTTAAAATATATTTTTAATTTTTTTATTATTTCACATATTTGTTGTTTTTTGTTTTTTGTTTTGTTCTTTGTTTTTCATGTTTTCTTTACTTTTTTAATTTTTTTGCTTTCAGTTTTTGTTTTCCTTTTGCTTTTCCTTTCTGTTAGCTTTGTTTTTATTGTTTGTTTTCCTTTTTGGGTTCTGTTTTTGGTTGTTTACTTGTTTTTTGTTTTCTTTTTTGTTTTTGTTTGTTTGGTTTTGTTTTTATCATTTGTCTTGAGTTTGTTTGCCAGGTTTCTTTTTTTTTTTTTTTGGTGTTGTTGTTTGCTTGTTTTTGCTATTTGCCTTAGGTTTTGTTTGTCTATTTGTTTTCCTTTTTTTTGGCTACACCACGTGGCTTACGGGGTCTTGGTTCCCTGATCAGGGGTCAGGCTTGATCCCTTGGGGAGGGAGTTCCATGTCCAGGATGCTGGACCACCAGAAAATTCCTGACCCCAGGGAATCTTAATCAGCAAGAGCTTTCCCAGAGTTCTCCAACTTGACACCAAGACCCGGCTCCACCCAACTTCCTGAAGTCTCCAGTGATGGATGCCTCAAGCCAAACAACCAGAAAGACAGGAACACAAGGCCACACATCAGGAGACAGGCTGCCTAAAGTTGTACTAAGCTCACACACCCCCAAACACAGCCCCTGATATCACCCTATACATCAGAGGAGAAGGACTCAGCTCCAACCACCAGAGTGCAGACACCAGTCCCTCCTACCAGGAAGCCTACACAAGCCACTGGACCAACCCCACCCACCAGGGGCCAGACACAAGAAGCAAGAGGAACTACGACTCTGCAGCCTGCAGAAAGGAGATCACAAACACAGTAAGTTAGACAACATGAGACAACAGAGAAATATGTTGCAGATGAAGGAGCAAGGTAAAAATCCACAAGACCAAAACAAGTGAAAAGGAAATAGGCAATTACCTGAAAAAGAATTCAGAATAATGATAGGAAAGGTGGTCCAAGATCTCGGAAATAGAGTGGAGGCACAGATTGAGAAGATACAAGAAGTGTTTAAGAAGGACCTAGAAGAACTGAAGAACAAACAGTGATGAAAAACCCAACAATTGAAAAGAAAAATATACTAGAAGGAATTAATAGCAGAATAACTGAGACAGAAGAATGGAAATGTAAGCATGGAGATAGAATGGTGGAAAAACTGCTGTGGAGCCCCCAAAATAAAAAAAAAGAATGAAAAGAAATGAAGACAGTCTCAAATACTTCTGGGACAACATTAAATGCACCAATATTCGAATTATAGGGGTGGCAGAAGAAGAGAAAGAGAAAGGGTCTGAGAAAATATTTGAAGAGATTATAGTCAAAACCTTCCCTAACATGGGAAAAAAAAAAAGCCACTCAAGTCCAGGAAATGCAGAGAGTTCCATACAGGATAAAGACAAGGAGAAACACTAAGACACATATTAATCAAAGTATCAAAAATTAAATTTAAAGAAAAAATATTAAGAGCAACAAGGGAAAAGCAAAAAATAACATACAAGGGAATCCCCACAAGGTTAACAGCTGATCTTTCAGCAGAAACTCTGCAAGCCAGAAGGGAGTGGCAGGACATATTTAAAGTGATGAAAGGAAATAACCTACAACCAAGATTACTCTACCAGCAAGGATCCCATTCACATTCTATGGAGAAATTAAAACCTTTACAGACAAGAAAAAGCTAAGAGAATTCAGCACCACCAAAGCAGCTTTACAACAAATGCTAAAGGAACTTCTCTAGGCAGGAAACACAAGAGAAGAAAAATATCTACAAAATCATGGGGCAGGGCTTCCCTGGTGGCGCAGTGGTTGAGAGTCCACCTGCCGATGTACGGGACGCGGGTTTGTGCCCTGGTCCGGGAGGATCCCACATGCCATGGAGCAGCTGGGCCCGTGAGCCATGGCCGCTGGGCCTGCGCATCCGGAGACTGTGCTCCACAACGGGAGAGGCTGCAGCAGTGAGAGGCCCGCATACTGCAAAACAAACAAACAAACAAAAAAAAACATGGGGCAGGACAGGAATAAAGAGACAGATGTAGAGAATGGACATGAGGAGGGGGAAAGGTAAGCTGAGATGAAGTGAGGGAGTGGCATGGACATATATACACTACCAAATGTAAAACAGATAGCTAGTGAGAAGAAGCCACATAGCACAGGGAGAAACGCTAAGTGCTTTGTGACCACGTAGAGGGATGGGATAGGGAGCATGGGAGGGAAATGCAAGAGGGAGGAGATATGGGGATATAAGTTTATGTATAGCTGATTCACTTTGTTATAAAGCAGAAACTAACACCATTGTAAAGCAATTATATTCCAATAAAGATATTTTAAAAAAGGCACGAAGAAGAAAATTAAAATTACTCATCATTCCATCTACCCAGAACAACAACAACAAAAAAAACTCCAAACAATTAAGAAAATGGCAATGAGAATATACATATCAATAATTACCTTAAATGTAAATGGATTAAATGCTCCAACCAAAAGACACAGCCTGGCTGAATGGATACGAAAACAAGACCTGTATATATGCTGTCTACAAGGGACCCACTTCAGACCTAGTGACACATACAGAATGAAAGTGAGGGCGTGGAAAAAGATTTTCCATGCAAATAGAAATCAAAAGGAAACTGTAGAAGCAATACTCACATCAGACAAAATAGACTTAAAAATGAAGACTGTTACAAGAGACAAGGAAGGACATTACAAAATGATCAAGGATTGATCCAAGAAGAATATATAACAATTGTAACTATTTCTGTGCCCAACATAGGAACACCTCAATACATAAGGCAAATGTTAACAGCCATAAAATGGGAAATCAACAGTAACACAAAAATAATGGAGGATTTTAACACCACACTTACACCAATGGACAGATCATCTAGACAGAAAATAAGGAAACACAAGCCTTAAATGACACATTAGACCAGATATATTTAACTGATATTTATAGGACATTGCATCTGAAAACAGCATAATACACTTTCTTCTCAAGTGCACATGAAACATTCTCCAGTATAGATCATATCTTGGTCACAAATCAAGCCTCAGTAGATTTTTAAAAATTGAAATCATATCAAGCATATTTTCCGACCACAAAACTATGAGATTAAAAATCAATTACAGGAGAGAGAGGGGGAAGATGGCAGAAGAGCAAGACGTGGAGATCACCTTCCTCCACAGACACACCAGAAATACATCTACAAGTGGAACAACTCCTACAGAACACCTACTGAACGCTGGCAGAAGATCTCAGACATCCCAAAAAGCAAGAAACTCCCCACGTACCTGGATACAGCAAAAGAAAAAAGAATAAACAGAGACAAAAGAATAGGGACGGGACCTGCAACAGTGAGAGGGAGCTGTGAAGGAAGAAAGGTTTACACACACTAGAAAGCCCCTTCATGGGCAGAGACTGCGGGTGGTGGAGGGGGGAAGCTTCAGAGCTGCAGAGGAGAGCACAGCAACAAGGATGCAGAGGGCAAAGCAGAGAGATTCCCACACAGAGGATTGGTGCCGACTGGCACTCACCAGCCCAAGAGACTTGTCTGCTCAGCTGCTGGGGCGGGCGGGACTGGGAGCGGAGGCTCAGGCTTTGGTCAGAGTGCAGGGAAAGGACTGGTGGTGTGAACACAGCCTGAAAGAGTTAGTGCACCATGGTTGGCTGGGAGGGAGTCCGGGAAAGAGTCTGGGCCTGCCGAAGAGGCAAGAGACTTTTTCTTCCCTCTTTGTTTCCTGGTGCACGAGGAGAGGGGATTAAGAGCACTGCTTAAAGGAGCTCCAGAGACAGGCGCGAGCTGCGGCTAACAGCACGGACCCAAGAGACGGGCATGAGATGCTAAGGCGGATGCTAGCACCACGAAGAAGCCTGTGTGCGAGCACAGGTCACTATCCACACCACCCTTCTGGGTAGCCTGTGCAGCCTACTACTGCCAGGGTCCCAGAATCCAGGAACAATTTCCCCAGGAGAACACGCAGCATGCCTCAGGCTGGGGAAACATCCCGCTGGCCTCTGCCACCACAGGCTCACCCTGCATCCACACCCCTCCATCCCCCCAGCCTGAGTGAGCCAGAGCCCTCGAGTCACCTGCTCCTTTAACCCTGTCCTGTCTGAGCGAAGAACAGACACCCTCCAGCGACCTACACACAGAGGCGGGGCCAAATCCAAAGCTGAGCCCCAGGAGCTGTGCGAACAAACAAGAGAAAGGGAAATCTCTCCAGGCAGCCTCAGAAGCAGCAGATTAAAGCTCCACAATCAACTTGAGGTTCCCTGCATCTGTGGAATACATGAATAGACAATGAATCATCCCAAATTGAGGAGGTGGACTTTGAGAGCAAGATTTATTATTTTTCCCCTTTTCCTCTTTCTGTGAGTGTGTATATGTATGCTTCTGTGTGAGATTTTGTCTGTATAGCTTTGCTTTCACCATTTCTCCTAGGGTTCTCTCTGTCCATTTTTAAAAAATTTTTTTTTCAAAAAAATTATTTTTAATACCTTTATTTTATTTTATCTTTATTTTATTTTATCCTCTTGCTTTCTTTCTTCCTTTCTTTCTACTTTTTCTCCCTTTTACTCTGTGCCGTGTGGATGAAATGCTCTTGGTGCAGCAGCCAGTAGTCAGTGCTGTGCCTGTGATCTGGGAGAGCCAACTTCAGGACAATGGTCCACAAGAGACCACCCAGCTCCACATAATATCAAATGGCGAAAATCTCCCAGAGATCTCCATCTCACCACCAGCACCCAGCTTCACTCAATGACCAGAAAGCTAAAGTGCTGGACACCCTATGCCAAACAACTAGCAAGACAGGAACACAACCCCATACATTAGCAGGGAGGCTACCTAAAATCATAATAAGTCCACAGACACCCCAAAACACACCACCAGACGTGGACCTGCCTACCAGAAAGACAAGATCCAGACTCACCCACCAGAACACAAGCACTAGTCCCCTCCACCAGGAAGCCTACACAACCCACCAAAACAACTTTAGCCACTGGGGACAGACAACAAAAACAACGGGAACTACAAACCTGCAGCCTGCAAAAAGGAGACCCCAAACACAGTAAGATAATCAAAATGACAAGACAGAAAAACACATAGCAGATGAAGGAGCAAGATAAAAACCACCAGACCTAACAAATGAAGAGGAAATAGACAGTCTACTTGAGAAAGAATTCAGAATAATGATAGTAAAGGTGGTACAAAATCTTGGAAATAGAATAGAGAAAATGCAAAAAACTTTTAACAAGGACCGAGAAGAACTAAAGATGAAACAAGCAATGATGAACAACACAATAAATGAAATTAAAAATACTCTAGATGGGATCAATAGCAGAATAACTGAGGCAGAAGAACGGATAAGTGACATGGAAGATAAAATAGTGGAAATAACTACTGCAGAGCAGAATAAAGAATAAAGAATGAAAAGAACTGAGGACAGTCTCAGAGACTGCTGGGACAACATTAAATGGACCAACATTAGAATTATAGGGGTTCCCGGAGAAGAAGAGAAAAAGAAAGGGACTGAGAAATTATTTGAAGAGATTATAGTTGAACACTTCCCTAATATGGAAAAGGAAATAGTAAATCAAGTACAGGAAGCACAGAGGGCCCAATACAGAATAAATCCAAGGAGAAACACGCCATGACACATACTAATCAAAGTGTCAAAAATTAAATACAAAGAAAACATATTAAAAGCAGCAAGGGAAAAACAACAAATAACACACAAGGGAATCCCCATACAGTTAACAGCTGATCTTTCAGCAGAAACTCTGCAGGCCAGAAGGGTGTGGCAGGACTTATTAAAGTGATGAAAGGGAAAAACCTATAACCAAGATTACTCTACCCACTAAGGATCTCATTCAGATTCGATGGAGAAATTAAAATCTTTCCAGACAAGGAAAAACTAAGAGAATTCAGCACCACCAAACCAGTTTTACAACAAATGCTAAAGGAACTTCTCTAGGCAAGAAACACAAGAGAAGGAAAAGGCCTACAATAACAAATCCAAAACAATTAAGAAAAAGGTAATCAGAACATACATATTGATAATTACCTTAAATGTAAATGGATTAAATCCTCCAACCCAAAGATACAGACTGGATGAATGAACAAAAACAAGACCCTTATATATGCTGCCTAGAAGAGACCAACTGCAGACCTAGTGACACATACAGACTGAAAGTGAGGGGATGGAAAAGTATATTCCATGCAAATGGAAATCAAAGAAACCTGGGGTAGCAATACTCATATTAGACAAAATAGACTTTAAATTAAAGACAATCACAAGAGACAAAGAAGGACACTACACAAATATCAAGGAATCAATTGAAGAAGAAGATATACCAATTGTAAATATTTATGCACCCAACATAGGAGCACCTCAATACATAAAACAAATGTTAACATCCATAAAAGGGGAAATCGATAGTAACACAATCATAGTAGGGGACTTTAAAACCCCACTTTCACCAATGGACAGATCATCCAAAATGAAAATAAATAAGGAAACACAAGCTGTAAATGATACATTAAACACATGGACTTAATTGATATTTATAGGACATTCCATCCAAAAACAACAGAATACACATTCTTCTCAAGTGCTCATGGAACATTCTCCAGGATAGATCATATCTTGGGTCACAAATCAAGCCTTGGTAAATTTAAGAAAATTTGAAATCATATCAAGTATCTTTTCCAACCACGATGCTATGAGCCTAGATATCAGATACTGGAAAAAGAAAACTGTAAAAAATACAAACACATGGAAGCTAAACAATACGCTACTAAATAACCAAGAAATCAATGAAGATATCAAAGAGGAAATTAAAAAAATACCTAGAAACAAATGACAATGCAAACACAATGACCCAAAACCTATGGGATGCAGCAAAAGCAGTTCAAAGGGGGAAGTTTATAGCAATACCTCAACAAACAAGAAAAATCTCAAATAAGCTAATCTTACACCTAAAGCAATTAGAGGAAGGAGAACAAAAAAACTTCAAAGTTAGCAGAATGAAAGAAATCATAAAGATCAGATCAGAAATATATGAAAAAGAAATGATGGAAATGATAGCAAAGATCAATAAAACTAAAAGCTACATCTTTGAGAAGATAAATAAAATTGATAAACCATTAGCCAGACTCATCAAGAAAAAGAGAGAGAGGACTCAAATCAATAAAATTAGAAATGAAAAAGGAGAAGTAACAATGGATACTGCAGAAATCTATCAGAGATTAGTACAAGCAACTATATGCCAATAAATTGGACAACCTGGAAAAAATGGACAAATTCTTAGAAAAGAACAACCTTCTGAGACTGAGCCAGGAAGAAATAGAAAATATAAACAGACCAATCACAAGCACTGCCACTGAAACTGGTATTAGAAATCTTCCAAAAAACAAAAGCCCAGGACCAAATGCATTCACAGGTGAATTCTACCTAAGAATTAACTTCTAGAGAAGAGCTAATGCCTATCTTTCTCAAACTCTTTGAAAATATAGCAGAAGGAGGAACACTCCCGAACTCATTCTATGAGGCCACCATCACCTTAATGGTGTTTCAAAACCAGACAAATATGTTACAAAAAACTAAAACTACAAGCCAATATCTCTGATGAAGAGAGATGCAAATATCTTCAACAAAATACTAGCAAAGAGAATCCATCAGCACATTAGAAGGATCATACACAATGATGAATTTGGGTTTATCCCAGGAATGCATGGATTCTTCAATATATGCAAATCAATCAATGTGATACACCATATTAAAAAAATTGAAGGATAAAAACCATATGATCATCTCAATAGATGCAGAAAAATCTTTCAACAAAACTCAACACCCATTTATGAAAAAACTCTCCAGAAAGTAGGCATAGAGGGAACTTTTGTCAACATAATAAAGGCCATATATGACAAACCTTCAGCCAACATCTTTCTCAATGGGGAAAAACTGACACCATTTCCACTAAGACCAGGAACAAGACAAGTTGCCCAATCTCACCACTATTTTTCGGCATAGCTTTGGGAGTTGTAACCACAGCAGTCAGAGGTGAAAAAGAAATAAATAAAAGGAATCCAAATGCGAAAAGAAGAAGTAAAACTGTCACTGTTTGCAGATGACATGATACTATACATAGAGAATCCTAAAGGTGCTACCAGAAAACTACTAGAGCTAACCAATGAATCTGGTTAAGTAGCAGGATACAAAATTAATGAACAAATATCTCTTGCATTCCTATACACTAATGATAAAAAACCTGAAAGAGAAATTAAGGAAGCACTCCTATTTACCATTGCAACAAAATAATAAAATGCCTAGGAATAAACCTACCTAAGAGACAAAAGACCTGTATGCAGAAAACTATAAGATAAAAATTAAAAGAAAATAGATGATAAAAACAGATGGAGAGATATACCATATTCTTGGATTGGAAGAATCAACATTGTGAAAATAACTATATTACCCAAAGCAATCTATAGATTCAGTGCAATCCCTATCAAACTACCAATGGCATTTTTCACAGAACAAGAACTAAAAATTACACATTTGTGTGTAAACACAAAAAAACCCAAATTACCAAAACAATCTTGAGAAAGAAAAAGTGAGCAGAGGATTCAGGCTCCCAGGCTTCAGACTATACTACAAAGTTGCAGTAATCAAGACAGTATGGTAGTGGCACAAAAACAGAAATATAGCTCAATGGAACAGGATAGAAAGCCCAGAGATAAACCCACACACATATGGTCACCTTGTATTTGATAAAGTAAGCAAGAGTATACAATGGAGAAAAGGCAGGCTCTTCAATAACTGGTGCTGGTAAAATAGGACAGCTACATGTAAGAGTTAAATTAGAACACTCAACACCATACACAAAAATAAACTCAAAATGGATTAAAGACCTAAATTTAAGGCCAGAAACTATCAAACTCTTAGAGGAAAACATAGGCAGAACACACTATGACACAAATCATAGCAAGATCCTTTTTGACCCACCTCTTAGAAAAATGGAAATAAAAACAAAAATAAACAAATGGGACCTAATGAAACTTAAAAGCTTTTGCACAGCAAAGGAAACCATAAACAAGAGGAAAAGACAGCCCTCAGAATGGGAAAAAATATTTACAATGAAGCAACTGACAAAGGATTAATCTCCAAAATATACAAGCAGCTCATGCAGCTCAATATCAAAAAAACAACCCAATCCAAAAATGGGTTGAAGGCCTAAATAGACATTTCTACAAAGAAGATATACAGATTGCCAACAAACATGTGAAAGGATGCCTAACATCACTATTCATTAGAGAAATGCAAATCAAAACTACAATGAGGTATCACCTCACGCCAGTCAGAATGGACATCCTCAAAACATCCACAAATATTAAGTACTGGAGAGGGTGTGGAGAAAAGGTTACCCTCTTGCACTGTTGGTGGGAATGTAAATTGATACAGCCACTATGGAGAATAGTATGGAGGTTCCTTAATAAACTAAAAATAGAACTGCCATATGACCCAGCAATCCCACTACTGGGCATATACCCTGAGAAAACCATAATTCAAAAAAGGTCATGTACCACAATGTTCACTGCAGCACTATTTACAATAATCAGGACATGGAAGCAACCTAAGTGTCCATTGACAGATGAATGGATAAAGAAGATGTGACACACATATACAATGGAATATTACTCAGTCATAAAAGGAAATGAAATTGTGTCTTTTGTAGTGAGGTTGATGGACCTAGAGTCTGTCATACAGAGCGAAGTAAGTCAGAAAGAGAAAAACAAATACCATATGTTAACACATATACGTGGTGCCTAAAAAAAAAAATTGTTCTGAAGAACCTAGGGGCAGGACCAGAATAAAGACGCAGATGTAGTGAATGGACTTGAGGACACGGGGAGGTGGAAGTGTGAGCTGGGACGAAGTGAGTGAATGACATGGGCTTATATATACTACCAAATGTAAAATGGATAGCTAGTGGGAAGCAGCCACACAGTTCAGTACACTTTTTAAAATCCTGACTGTTGGACATATGGAAATGATTTTTCACTTTGAGATGCTGAATTTGCTTAATTATTTGGAAGGTGAAACATTTTTCTTATATTTGTTATTTATATTTCTGCTGTGAATTTTTTCTGTCTTTGCTCATTTTAAAATGTTTAGTTTTTATTTATTCAAACTAAAATATTGTATTATATTTATAAATTTTAAATTATTAATTTAAAGTGTACATGATTAAGACAACACAGATATATGTAAATAGAAAATACTGCAGTAATTCCATTTCTGTTTTTATAACCACAATTTAGTTTATATATTTCCAACAGTGTTGTACATGTGTATACTGGGAAAGTTACTGGCATAATATATTTATGTATCTTATATCACTTTTTATATCGAAAGTTAATATCTCATGCACTTTAAAGAAGGCACAGTATTGTATTATATTAACTAGGTATCATGTATTTAAAACAGTTCTTATGGATAGCCATTTAAGAGTTTTTGAATTTTTCTACTGTTAATTGCCACAAATATACATCCCTATTTTAGTATGCTTAATCTACATATTTCCAGAAATGGAATTGCTGTGTAAAGAATAATATTGTATTACATTTTTCACAGATTTCCAAATAAGTGTATTTTATAACTAGTGAGGCTGGCCATCGTATAATGCATAAAATCTCTCTGAATTGTATTTGTCTCTCTACATTACCTTTAAAAAGGGTGTTCCTATCCTTTGTTTCTTTTTTACTTATTGATAGGATCGAGAGAGTAACCACCTATTGATCATATATGGGGTTAATAATCCTTCATTGAAAATGTTTGCGTGTTAATCTTATCATTTCTTATGTAGAGCAGTATTTATAAATCAAGTCAGCCCCTTGTGATTTATTCTACTGCTCATATATAATCACCTTTCTCTAGGCTACATTGTCAACTTGGATACAGAGTTAAGGCAGTTACATACACTTTGAACAGTATGTCAATCTTAAGTGTCATTGTCACAGGAAAGGACCCTGGTTAGTGTCACATGAGGATATGTACTCAAAAGATTAAAAGAACAAACACCTGCAGGAGAAGCAGTGACAAGATTATCAGTTCTAGAAAAGAGGTGAGGTCCGAGGTGCATGTGGGGACCAAGGCAGTGCTATTGAATGAGTCTCAGGGAAAGACCACAAAAGGGAGCAAATCAGTTCACTGGGTGTTAATTCATTTTTATACAAATAGTATATATATATATATATATATATATATATATATATATATTATATATATATATATATATATATATATATATATAAATATATATATATATATATATATATATATATATATATATATATATTTGTGGTACGCGGGCCTCTCACTGCTGTGGCCTCTCCCATTGCGGAGCACAGGCTCTGGATGTGCAGGCCCAGCAGCCATGGCTCACGGGCCCAGCCACTCTGCGGCATGTGGGATCGTCCCAGACCGGGGCACGAACCCGTTGTCCCCTGCATCGGCAGGCAGACTCCCAACTGCTGTGCCACCAGGGAAGCCCACAAATAGTATATATTTTTATTAACTCTGAATAATACAGAAAAGAAGACAAAACATTCTTATAACCTCATGGCTCTAACCCAACCACTTTAGATTTTGGAGAATTCTCATGTAATCATCTTTGCCATGACTCTTTTGTGGGCTGCATTGCCTCTTTCTGTCTTTTATTCACTGACTGCTCACACGTTCCTCACTGCAATGCAGCTCCTGCTTCCTGTGTTCTTCTCTTATTGGTCTTGTAGCCCATTCCCCTGGACAATTTTCCCTCCCACCAGGCTCTACCCAGGTATAGATTGCAGAATGACCCAGGGATCCGTGCTTCTTATTTGCCCACAGAAAAGTGACTGGACCACCTCTGCACATTCTTTTAGATCCACCACTACCTCCCCCTACTTCTCAACTCTCCTTATGCATCTCTAACTTGAAAGGTGAAAACCGGGCCTCCTTACTCTTTTTCAATTTAATTGGCAGGCAATTCACAAGCCTTCATCTTTGTATGCCTGTTAACTGTTCACCTTCCACAGAGAGACAAATGCTGCAAATCCCAATCTCCAGAATAACAGGCATGAAGAAGGTCAAGGATTCTGGAAGTATGATTACACAAAAGAGAAAGGAAGAAAGAAGGGAAGAAAGGAAGAAAGAAAGGAAGAAAGAAAAGAAAGAAAGAAAGAAAGAAAGAAAGAAAGAAAGAAAGAAAGATAGAAAGGAAAGAAAGAAAGAAAGGAAAGAAAGAAAGAAAAGGAATCAGAGAGATAGGGGGTGACTTTCAGGATTCGTCCACGTCTGTATATCCCACTACCCTTTGTTCAGCACTAGGCATGGAGTTCAGGGTCTAAGCTGGGGTCTCATATGTGGTAGGAATCTAGGGCTCTCATTCACTGGCCATGTGATGTTAGACAATCCTCCTCACCTTAGTCATCTCCTCTTTAAAATGAGGATACTGATGGAAACAAACTCATAGACTGCATAGGACAAGAGGTAGTTGCCTGGCATTGATTAAGTAATTAATGAATGATATCTAATATTATAATTTCAATATATTTTAATAGAAGGCCTATGTGACATTTATTTTTGGAAGAAAAAGAATCCTTTTTCCTTTCTGATATGGTTTTTATTAAAAAAAATAGTAACCTCAATATTTCCCTTCCACTTATCCCCTCAGCCTTTGCGTTGGTTTAGAATTTCATCAACTCTCATTTAAGCTATTTCAGGAGCCTAGTAACCGGTCTCCCTGGCAACAGTTTCCAGTATACTCATTACCTAAAGACTGATTTTCTTTCCTCTCTTCCCAATCTCTCCCATTATTCTATCTTCCCCATCAAGTGAATTTCAATGTCACACTCATAATACATGTTATAATATCATTTGAGTACCTGGCTAGTCCTTTTTGCATATGAATAAATGTTTCTTGAGTAGTTGAAATGATAACTCTATATAATTTATATTCTGATTTTCACCTAGCAATGATTTAACAAGCCTTTTCCCAACTGCTTAAAGTGCCCTGAAAATTATTGTTTTAGAAAACATATGGATCCACGGGGTAAAAAAGAACATTATTCAATTAATTATTGTACTTTGTTGCTAGAAATGCAGGTTGCTTCCAACTCTTTTGGTTTGTTTTAAAAGATGTTACATTGAAAGTCTGGGTATGCATTGGTATTTTCCTCACTTCTGACTGATTTTATTCTAAGATAAATTCTACAGGTTAGTGTCAGTGGGGAAAAGAGTGAAAAGATTTGTTTGGCCTTTTATTTTGATGCCAGTTGCTTTCCAAATGTAATGGCTCAGTCTCCACTGACCTGTGTTTTATATTATTGCATCACAAGACATAAGAATCACACATTATCATTTAAACTAATTTTGCATTGAAAGAATGAACATTTTTATTAACTTAAGGTTTATAAATTGGAATCTTTGCTTTAGTTTAATAATTAACAAGGTTCATTTATCCACATTTCATGTGTGTGTGCATGCATGTGTGTGCACTTGTGTATGTAATTTGAGGCTTAATTATTCATATAATATGATTATTCATTAATTATTTATTGTTATAGTCACTAGGAACAATTGATTAATGGATAAAGTAATAATGTCTCTTTAATCTTTCTTTCAATGATTCTTTTTGTTTTTGTTGTTTTACTTTTGGTGGTGGTAGAGGCAATTCTTTCTTTTCCCCCATAGGAACTTTGATGTAATTTAGTGATCTCAGAAACTGGTGTTCTTTTCCTTGTTAAAAATTCCCTATCATCTTTTGTAAGGTTTATTGAGGCATAATTGATATTAAAATTACACACATTGAGTATATACTTGATGATTTTGGACATGTGCGTACACCCATAATATCAGCACAATCAAGACATTAAAAGTAGCCGTCACCTTCAAAATTTTCCATGTGTTCTTTCTTGGGTTTTGTATGTGTGTGCCTGTCTATGTTTAAGAATACTTAACATAAGATCTATCCTCTTAACATATTTTAAAGTACACAATGATGAATTGTTAATTATATGTACCTATTCATCTTGCATAAGTGAAAATTTATACTCATTGAACAACAACTGCCCTATTTCTCCAGTCCCTTTGCCCTTGGCAAACACCACTCTGTTCTCTGCTTCTATGAGTTTTACTATTTTAGAAAGTTCATGTAAGTGGAATCATGTAATATTTGTCCTTCTGTAACTAGCTTATTTCATGTAGAATCATGTCTTTCAGCTTCATCCATACTGGCACAAATGGCAGGATTTACTTTTTTAGGGCAGAATAATATTCCATTGTGTGTATATACCACATTTTCTTTATTCATTCATCTGTCAATATACATTTTGGTTGTTTCCATATCTTGGCTATTGTGAATAATGCTGCAGTGAATATGGGAATGCAGACATCTCTTCCAGGTACTGATGTCAATTATTTTGGATATAAATCCAGAAGTGAGATTGTTGGGTCATGTAGTAGTTCTATGTACTAACAATGAACTATCTGAAAAGGAAAGTAAGAAAGCAATACCATTTACAATAGCATCAAAAATAATAAAATATTTAGGAATAAGCTTAATCAAGAGAGCAAAAGACTTGTACACTGAAAACTATAAGACACTGCTGAACTAAATTAAAGAAAAAACAAATACATGGAAAGACATCCTATATTCATGGGTTAGAAGAATTAATATTGTTAAAATATACGTATTACTGAAAGACATACTACCCAATGCCATACTACAAATTCAATGCCGTCTGCAACCTCTATCAAAATTCCAATGACATTTTTTTTGCAGAAACAAACAAAAAACCCATAAAATTCATATAGAACCACAAAAGACCCCAAATAGACAAAACAATCTCGAGAAAAAAGAACAATGCTGGCAATATCACACTTTCTAATTTTAAAATTTGTTACAAAGCTACAGTAATTAAAACAGCATGGGGACTTCCCTGGTGGCACAGTTGTTAAGAATCTGCCTGCCAATGCAGGGGACACGGATTTGAGCGCTGGTCCAGAAAGATCCCACATGCCATGAAACAGCTAAGCCCGTGCATCACAACTACTGAGCCTGTGCTTTAGACCCCATGAGCCACAACTACTGAGCCAGTGTGCCACAACCACTGAACCTGCATGCTGCAACTACTGAAGCCCACACACCTAAAGCCCATGCTCTTCAACAAGAGAAGCCACCGCAATGAGAAGCCTGTGCACCACAACGAAGAGTAGTCCCCACTTGCTGCAACTAGAGAAAGCCCATGTGTAACAATAAAGACCCAACACAGCCAAAAAAAAAAGAATAAATAAATGTAAAAACCAACACTAACAACAAATCCCAACATGGTACTGGCATAAAGAAAGAGAGATAGACCAACAGAAAACAATAGAGAGACCAGGAAAAACCCACACATACTGATTTTCAATAACGGCATCAAGAACACACAATGGGGAAATGATACCCTCTCAAAAAATTATGTTGGGAAAACTGGATATCTGCATGCAATGGAATGAAGTACCCCATACACATAAATCAACTCAAAATGGATTAAAGACTTAAATGTTAAGACCTGAAGCTGTAAACCTTCCTCAAAAATAAAAAGTAGGAGAAAATCTTCTTAACACTGGTCTTGGCAATTATTTCTTGGATTTGACACCTAATGCACATGAAATAAATTCAAAAATAGACAAGTGAGAGTACACCAAACTAAAAATCTCTTGTACAGCAAAGGAAGTGATCAATAAGAGTGATAAAACTATGGAATGAGAGACAATATTTGCAAACCATCTGTCTGATAAGGGGATAATGTCCAAAATATAGAAGAATCTACTACAACTCAGTAGTAAAAATTAAAATTAAAAAATAAATTAAAAAATACCAATTTAAAAAGGGTAAAGGACTTAAATAGACATTTCTCAAACAAACAAACATAAAAGACAAAGAAGGCCACCAGGTATATGAAAAGGTGATCAACATCACTAATCATCAGGAAAATGCAGATCAAAACCACAACTGGATATCACCTCACTCCTGTTAGTATGGTTATTATTAACAAAAAAACAAAGATAACAAGTGTTGGTGAGGATGTAGAAAAATTAGGACTCATACACCATTGTTGGGAATGTAGAATGGTACATTCCACTAGGGAAAACTGTGTGGAGGTTATTCTGTAGCATCTTATTTTTCCATTGTGAAACAAACAACAACAAAAGTAATAAAGGAGAAGAAGAGCAGGATCATGGGCTCTGGGTCGGATATGGTTCCTTTGTATTGAACCTACATTTCACAGTGAGGTGCCCTAAGAGAGACCAAGTCCCTGTGTCTTTCTATGACAAGTGAAACAATATCACTGAGATAATCAAGTTGCTCTGAGATTCCTCGAAGAAATGGAATGCACAAAGCTAGGCACAGCTTCCAGTCGGCAATAGGCACTACCTCTAGGTTTATTTTTTCTTTCCTGCCTGAATTCCACATAAGTTTTCTGGGACAGGTATATATCAGGCATGTTGTGATTTTTGGTCTTCTTAAATGAATTAATACAACCTTAATAGTGTGGACAACAAGAGGATAGAGAATATATTTTATTTGTTTTTTGTTTTCCTATCATTCATGGCTCAGAGAAGGATATATAAACTTTATGTTGAATGAAAGGACAGAACATCATGCTCAGGGATATGAAGATTTTAGAACATAAATGCCAGCAGGAATGGTATTTCCAAATAAAGGCAGGGTTTCATGTCTTAGAATGTGCTTTAAGTTCCTCAGAGTGGGATGCTAGTGAGATAAAAATGCAACATCAGTTGAAAAGGAGCCTAGAGATGCATGAAAGATAATAAGTTACAAGGGAAAGTCTTCAAAAAATAGTTCCTACGGAAGGATCATCCTGACCTCAGATGTATTAACTCGGCTTTCTTCCTCTGACATCTAGAAGAATGACAGGCTGAGAAAGATCTACCTCTGTTCGGGCCAGAAAGAGCTTAAATTGTCAGTGTGTTGGCCTTGCCTATGTTTTGTTAAATTTATCCTTAAGTTTTTCATATTTGGGGATGCTATTGCAAATAGTATATTTTTTAAATTTTATTTTCCAACTTTTCATTACTAGTATATAGAAATACAAATGATTTTTAAATTAAACTTGTAGAGATAATTGTATAGTTACAAACAGTTACAAGAAATAATCTGTAGAGTTATTTCATATGCTTTATCCAATTTATCCTGACACCATCGTACACAGTTATACAACAATAACACAAACAGGATATTCACGTTGATACAGTCAAGATACAGAACATGTCCGTCACCAAAGGATCTCTCATACTGCCCTTTAATAGCCTCCACCTCCTGACCTGTACACCTCCATTATTAACCACTAATCTATTCTCCATTTCTATAATTTTGAATTTCAAGAATTTTAATAAAGAGAATCACATAATTCTTAATTTTGAGCTTTACTTTATTCACTAAGTGTAATCCTCTGGTGGTTCATCCAGTTTGCTGTGTGTACCAATAGTTCACTCATTTTTAGGCAAAAGACATGTACCTGAAAACAGTAATACACTGATGAAAGAAATTGAAGATGACAGAAACAGATGGAAAGATATACTGTGTTCTTGGATTGGAAGAATCAATATTGTTAAAATGACCATACTACACAAGGTAATTTACAGATTCAATGCAATCTCTATCAAATTACCAATAGCATTTTTCACAGAACTGGAGCAATTTTTTTTTAATTTATGGAAACACAAAAGACCCCAGAATAGCCAGAGCAATCTTAAGAAAGAAAAGTGGAGGTGGAGGAATCAAGCTCCCGGACTTTAGACATACTACAAAGCTACAGTAATCAAACCAATATAGCACTGGCTCAAAAACAGACATATAGATGAATGGAAAAGGATAGAAAGCCCAGGCATAACCCCCCACATCTATGGTCAATTAATCTATGACAATGGAGAAGAGCGTTTCTCCAATAAGAGGTGCTGGGGAAACTAGACAGTTACATGTAAAATAATGAAATTAGAACATTCTCTAACACTATACTCAAAAATAAACACAAAATGGATTAAAGATCTAAATGTAAGACAGTATACTACAAAACTCTAGGGGAAAACATAGGCAGAACACTCTTTGACATAAATTGAAGCAATATCTTTTCAGATCAATCTCCTAGAGAAATGGAAATAAAAACAAAAATAAACAAATGGGACTTAATTAAATTTAAAAGCTCTTGAACAGCAAAGGGAACAATAAACAAAATGAAAATACAACCTACACAATGGGAAAAATAATTGCAAATTATGACTGACGAGATTAATTTCCAAAATATACAAACAGCTCACACAGCTCCATGTAAAAAAAAAAAATCCAATCAAAAAATTGGAAGAAGTAAAGCTGTCACTGTTTGCAGATGACCTGATACTATATATAGAGAATCCTAAAGATGCTACCAGAAAACTACTAGAGCTAATCAATGAATTTGGTAAAGTAGCAGGATACAAAATTAATGCACAGAGATCTCTGACATTCCTGTACACTAATGATTAAAAATCTGTAAGTGAAATCAAGAAAGCACTCCCATTTACAATTGCTAGAAAAAGAATAAAATATCTAGGAATGAACCTACCTAAGGAGACAAAAGACCTGTATGCAGAAAAATATAATACACTGATGAAAGAAATTAAACATGACATAAATAGATGGAGAGATATACCATGTTCCTGGATTGGAAGATTCAATATTGTGAAAATGACTCTACTACCCAAAGCAATCTACAGATTCAATGCAATCCCTATCAGACTACCCCTGGCGCTTTTCACAGAACTAGAACAAAAAATTTCAAAATTTGTTTGGAAAAACAAAAGACCCCGAATAGCCAAAGCAATCTTGAGAATGAAAAACGGAGCTGGAGGATTCAGGCTCCCTGACTTCAGACTGTACTACAAAGCTACAGTAATCAAGACAGTATAGTACTGGCACAAAAACATAAAGATAGATCAATGGAACACAATAGAAAGCCCAGAGATAAACTCACACACATATGGTCACCTTATCTTTGATAAAGGAGGCAGGAATGTACAGTGGAGAAAGGACAGGCTCTTCAATAAGTGGTGTTGGGAAAACTGGACAGGTACATGTAAAAGTATGAGATTAGATCACTCCCTAACACCATACACAAAAATAAGCTCAAAATGGATTAAAGACCTAAATGTAAGGCCGGAAACTATCAAACTCTTAGAGGAAAACATAGGCAGAACACTCTATGACATAAATCACAGCAAGATCCTTTTTGACCCACCTCCTAGAGAAATGGAAATAAAAACAAAAATAAACAAATGGGACCTAATGAAACTTCAAAGCTTTTCCACAGCAAAGGAAACCATAAACAAGAGCAAAAAACAACCCTCAGAATGGGAGAAAATATTTTCAAATGAAGCAACTGACAAAGGATTAATCTCCAAAATTTATAAGCAGCTCATGCAGCTCAATAGCAAAAAAACAATCAACCCAATCCAAAATTGGGCAGAAGATCTAAATAGACACTTCTCCAAAGAAGATATACAGACTGCCAACAAACATATGAAAGAATGCTCAACATCATTAATCATTAGAGAAATGCAAGCCAAAACTACAATGAGATATCATCTCACACCAGTCAGAATGGCCATCATCAAAAAATCTAGAAACAATAAATGCTGGAGAGGGTTTGGAGAAAAGGGAACACTCTTGCACTGCTGGTGGGAATGTGAATTGGTACAGCCACTATGGAGAATAGTATGGAGGTTCCTTAAAAATCTACAAATAGAACTACCATATGACCCAGCAATCCCACTACTGGGCAAATACCCTGAGAAAACCATAATTCAAAAAGAGACAGGTACCAAAATGTTCATTGCAGCTCTATTTACAATAACCCGGAGATGGAAACAACCTAAGTGTCCATCATCAGATGAATGGATAAAGAAGATGTGGCACATATATACAATGGAATATTACTCAGCCATAGAAAGAAATGAAATTGAGCTATTTGTAATGAGTTGGATAGACCTAGAGTCTGTCATACAGAGTGAAGGAAGTCAGAAAGAGAAAGACAAATACGATATGCTAACACAGATATATGGAATTTCAGAAAAAATATGTCATGAAGAACCTAGGGGTAAAACAGGAATAAAGACACAGACCTACTAGAGAATGGACTTGAGGATATAGGGAGGGGGAAGGGTAAGCTGTGACAAAGTGAGAGAGAGGCATGGACATATATACACTACCAAATATAAGGTAGGTAGCTAGTGGGAAGCAGCCACAGAGCACAGGGAGATCAGCTCGGTGCTTTGCGACCGCCTGGAGGAGTGGGATAGGGAGGGTGGGAGGGAGGGAGACGCAAGAGAAAAGGGATATGGGAACAGATGTATACGTATAGCTAGTTCACTTTGTTATAAAGCAGAAACTAATAAAAAAAATCAGCAGAAGATCTAAATAGACACTTCTCCAAAGAAGATATACAGATGGCCAAAAGGCACATGAAAACATGCTTAATATCACTAATTATCAGAGAAATGCAAAACAAAACTACAATTAGGTATCACCTTACACCAATCAGAATGGCCATCATTAAGAAGTCTATAAATAATAAATGCTGGAGAAGGTGGGGAGAAAAGGGTACCCTCCTACACTGTTGTTGGGAATGTAAATTGGTACAGCCACTAAAAAACAATATGGAGGTTCCTTAAAAAACTATAAATAGAGCTTCCATATGATCCTACTGTCCCATTCCTGGTCATATATCCAGAGAAAAACAATTTGAAAAGATACTTGCACCCCA
The DNA here is from genome assembly GCF_964165515.1 of Mesoplodon bidens. NCBI lineage: Eukaryota > Metazoa > Chordata > Mammalia > Artiodactyla > Ziphiidae > Mesoplodon > Mesoplodon bidens. Next base: position 68,407,926 of record NC_138178.1, read on the forward strand.
ATATTCAATGTTCATAGCAGCAGTATTTACAACAGCCAAGACATAGAAGCAATCTAAATGTCCATTGACAGATGAATGGATAAAAAAGATGTGATATTCAATGGAATGTTTCTCAGCCTAAAAAAGAATGACATAATGTCATTTGCAGCAATATGGATTGACCTAGAAATTACCATACTAAATGAAGTAAGCCAGACAGAGAAAGACAAATATCATATGATATCACTTATATGTGGTATCTAAAAAATAATAATGCAAATGAATTTATATACAAAACAGAAATAGACCCACAGACATAGAAAACAAACTTATGGTTAACAAAGAGGAAAGCAAAGAGGGGTAAAATAGGAGCTTGGGATTAACATATACACACTACTATATATCGAATATGTATAGCACAGGAAACTATACTCAATATTTTGTAATAAACTATAAGCGAAAAGAATCTGGAAAAAGAATACATGTGTATATGTATGTGTGTATATATATATATATATATATATATACAAAATATATAACTGAATTAACTGAAATTAATCAGTAAAATAACTGAATCACTTTGCTATAAGTCTGAAACTAACACAACATTGTAAATCAACTATACTTCAATTTAAAAAATAAACAAAAATAAAGAGAAAAAAGAATGCAAAAAAAATAATTTATCAACAGATTATTACTGTGTAAAATAGATTTTTTAAAAAAGAGAGAAAGATTGGTAGCTTATATCTAAGAACCTGGCTGTTTTCAGTAACATCCAAATATCTAAAATTATCCCCATAGTATACACTTATAATATTTGACTATCTGGCAAACTGAACCTAGATTTTTGGAATCAAAATTATCAAAGAGTAAAAACATTTTAACACTGTTAAAAAAAATAGTTCACTCCTTTTCATTGCTGAGTAATATTCCATGGAATGGATGTACCATTGTTTAATCAGGCACCCATTGAAGGGCTTTTGGATTGTTTCCAGTTTGGGGCTAATTATTAATAAAAGTTATAAATATTCATAAATAGTTTTTAAGTAAACATAATTTTTGTTTCTCTGGGATAAAATGCCCAAGAGTTCAATTTCTGGATTATTTATTATTTATGTGTTTGAAACTTAAAGAAGCTATGTGTTTTCCAGAGTGGCTGTACCAATTTGAATTTCCATCAGCAATGTGAATGGTCCAGTTTCTCTGCATACTAGCCAGCATTTAGTATTGTCCCTTTTTTTTTTAGCAGTTTTAACTGGTGTGTAATAGTATTTCATTGTGATTTTAACTTGCATCTTTCTAATGGCTAATGATGTTGATCATCATGTACTTATTTGCTGTCTGTATATGCTCTTCAGTGAAATGTCTCTTCATGTATTTTGCCCGTTCTTATTTTTTTTACTATTGCCTTTTGAGAATTATTTATATATTCTAGATATAAGTTCCTTATCAGATACATGGTTTGTAAATATTTTTGCCCAGTCTGTAGGTTGTCTTTTTGTGCTCCTAATATGTTCTTTACATGTTACATTTAAGTCAGTGATCCAAATTAGATAATTTTTAATTAGGTGTGAGAATTAGGTCAAGGTTCATTGTTTTGTCTATGAATGTTCAATTGCTCTAGACTATTTGTTGAAAATACTTTCATTTCACCATTGAATTGCTTTTGCTCCTTGACCAAAAATCAAGGGGCCATACTTGTGAGGAGATGTGTTTCTATGTTCTATATTCTGTGCCATCAGTCAATATGTCTATCCCTCTGCTGTATCAATCACTCTTGTTTATTGAGATGTAACCCACAGGTCATAAAATTTACCATATAAAAGTGCACAGTTCAGTGATTTTTATTATACAGTTGACCCTTGAAGAACGTGCAGGGGTCGGGGAGATGTTTAGAGATGCCAACCCTCCCTGCTGTCAAAAATCTGCCTACAACTTTATAGTCGGCCCTCCATACCTGCAGGTTCCACACCTTTGGATTCAACCATCTGGGAACTGTGCAGTTGTACTGTATTTACCATTGAAAAATATCTGAGTCTAAGTGGACCTGCACACTTCAAAGCCATGTTGTTCAAGGATCAACTTGATTCACAAAATTTTGCAACCAACACAAGTATCTAATTCCAACACATTTTCATTACCCCCCCAAATAAACTGCATGTCTATTCAGTCACCGCTTATTCCCTCCTCTACCAAGAACCCTGACAATCACTGATATACCTTCTATCTCTGGGAATTTGTCTCTTCTGTTCATTTCATATAAACTGAGCCTTACAAATGTGTGGACTTCTGTGTGTTCTGTGCCCATCTCTTTTTACTTCACACAATGTTTTCAAGATTCAGTCATGTTGTAGCATATATCTGTACTTAATTCTCCCTTTTTTTCCTACTGAAAGATATTCCAGTGCATGGTTTTACCCTACCACATCACAACACATTCCTCAGTTGGTGTACATTGTGTTGTTTCCACCTTTTGACTATTGTAAATAGTGGCGCTATGAACATTTGCATACAGTATTTGTTTCAGTATCTGTTTTAAATTTTAGAGGGAGTATACTTAGAAGTGGAATTTCTAGTTCATATGGTAAATTTAGGCTTAATATTTTCATGTATTGTCAGATTGCTTTCCAAAGTGGCAGCACCATTTTCCATTCCCATCAGCCATTTATGAAGATTCCAACTTCACCATATTGTGAACACTTGTTATTGTTTTTTGTTGTTGTTGTTTTGTTTTTTGTTTTTTTTTACTGCAGCCATCCTAATGAGTGTGAAGGGGTATTTCATTAAGGTTTTGGTGTATATTTCCCTGATGACTAATAATGTTGAACATGTTTCCATGTACATATTAGCCTTTTGTACATTTTTTTGTCTACTCAAATCCTTTGACCATTTTTAACAGGGTTAGCTGTCTTTTTATCTTTGAGTTGTATTTTTAAAAAAATTTTGCTTAATAGACACTTAATGTATTACTCACAATTATTTATTCCCGTTCTTGTTGTTTTGTTTCACTTTTTCATGGTATAATTTGAATCACAGAAGTTTTTAATTTTGATGAGTTCAATTTATCTTTATTTGTTGCTTGTTCTTTTACTGTCATATCTATGACTTATGAGCACATAGGACCTAGCCTAATTTAAGGTCAAGAAAAATTACACCTATGTTTTCTTCTAAGGGTTTTCTGTTGTTGTTGTTGTTTAAGCTCTTACGTTTAATTTTTGATCAATTTTCAGTTGAGTTTTCTTTATAGGGTAAGGTGGGATCCAACTTCATTCTTTTGCATCTGCATATTCTTTTGTCCTGGGACCAGTTGTTGAAAAGACTATTCTTTCCTCCATTGAATTGCATTGAAATTCTTGTCAGAAACCAGAAATAAAGGGCAAAGAAAGGGCAAAATATGCAGAAGGAACTAAATAATAAAGATTAGAGTGGAAATAAGTAAAACATAAGATGGAAAAATAATTGAGAAAATTAAACAAACCAAAAGTTATGCATTTGAGTTCTCTTTTCATATATTCACTTAAAAGTTTTTATTTTCTTCTAAACACTCTTCTGTTATATCACCTAAGTTTTGGTATTGTGTGCTTTCATTGTCAATCATCTCAAAGTACTTTCTAAATTCAATTTTTTTCTTCCTTGGCATGTAAGTTGTTCAGAAGTATTTTACTTAACTTCCATGTGTTGTGACTTTGCCAAATTTTCTTATGTAATAATTTCTAATTTCATTCCATTTTGAGTGAAGAACATATTTTGTATAATTTCAATTATTTTAAATATATTGAAAATTGTTTTGTGGCCTAACATATAGTCTTTCCTTGATTTGTAATTTGATTCCATTTTGACCTGTGTACATATTTTTATTATTCCTATTCTCTTAGATTCATTAAGGTATATTTTATGGTTCCAGATGTGGTCTCTATTGTTGAATGTTCCATGTGCACTTGAGAAGAATGCATATTCTGCTGTTGTTGGGTGGAGTGCTCTGTATGTGTCTGTTAGGTTTAGTTCGTTTATAGTGTTGTTCAGAGCTCTATCCCTTTATTGTCTGTATAGTTTTTATATCCTTTACAGGGGTATTGGCATCTCTAATTTTTATTGTTGAATTGTCTGATCCTCCTTCAATTCTACCAGTTTTTATCCACATATTTTGGTGTTTTGTTGTTAGATGAACATATGTTTATAATTGTTCAATGTTTGTGATGGGTTGGCTATTTATTATAAGGTATCCTTCTTCTCTAGTAACAAGTTTTATCTGAAATATTATTTTGTCTAACTTTACATAGGCACTCTAGATCAGTTGTTGGATACTCTTGGTGTGGTATATCTATTAACATCTTTTTATTTTCAACCCAAACCATTTATGTCTTTGAATATAAACCATGTGCCTTGTAGAGAACATATACATATTTTTGTATTCATTCCTTCAAAATCTGCCCATTAATTCGGGTTTTTAGCTGACTTGTGTTTCATGGAATTACTGATGATGTAGAATTTACAACTGCTAATTCATTGTTTTCTTTATGTCTTTTTTCTTCCTCTTATCCTCCTGTGAAGTTGTAAAACTTATTTGTGTTAAGCAGATATTTTACAGTGTACCATTATAATTCCCTTACCTTTTCTTTACTATTTATTTTATTTTATTTATTTTATTTTATAGTTTATTTTATTTTATTTTTGCTGTACGCAGGCCTCTCACTGCTGTGGCCTCTCCCGTTGTGGAGCACAGGCTCCAGACGTGCAGGCTCAGCGGCCATGGCTCATGGGCCCAGCTGCTCCACGGCATTTGGGATCTTCCTGGACCAGAGAATGAACCAATGTTCCCTGCATTGGCAGGTGGACTCTCAACCACTGCGCCACCAGGGAAGCCCCTTAAGTTATTTTCTTAATGGTTGCTTTAGGATTGAAATTAACAGCTTAATTTATAACAATATAGTGTGGATTAAAATCAATTTAATTTCGATAGCATACAAGAATTTTGTTCCTTTAAAGCTCTGTTCCCTCTCCCAAATTTCTGCTGGAATTTTTTTTTTTACATCTTTATTGGAGAATAATTGCTTCACAACGTTGCGTTAGTTTCTGATTTATAACAAAGTGAATTAGTTATACATATACTTATGTTCCCATATCTCTTCACTCTTGCATCTCCCTCCCTCCCACCCTCTATATCCCACCCCTCTAGGTGGTCACAAAGTAACGAGCTGATCTCCCTGTGCTATGCAGCTGCTTCCCACTAGCTATCTATTTTACGTTTGGTATTGTGTATATGTCCATACCACTCTCTTGCTTTGTCACAGCTTACCCTTCGCCCTCCCTATATCCTCAAGTCCATTCTCTAGTAGGTCTGTGTCTTTATTCCTGTCTTACCACTAGGTTCTTCATGACATTTCTTTTTCTTAAATTCCATATATATATATATGTTAGCATACGGTATTTGTCTTTCTCTTTCTGACTTACGTCACTCTGTATAACAGAATCTAGGTCCATCTGCCTCATTACAAATAGCTCAATTTCATTTCTTTTTATGGCTGAGTAATATTCCATTGTATATATGTGCCACATCTTCTTTATCCATTCATCTGATGATGGACACTTAGGTTGTTTCCATCTCTGGGCTATTGTAAATAGAGCTGCAATGAACATTTTGGTACCTGTCTCTTTTTGAATTATGGTTTTCTCAGGGTATATGCCCAGTAGTGGGATTGCTGGGTCATATGGTAGTTCTATTTGTAGTTTTTTAAGGAACCTCCATACTATTCTCCATAGTGGCTGTACCAATTCACATTCCCACCAGCAGTGCAAGAGTGTCCCCTCTTCTCCATACTCTCTCCAACATTTATTGTTTCTATATTTTTTGATGATGGCCATTCTGACTGGTGTGAGATGATATCTCATTGTAGTTTTGATTTGCATTTCTCTAATGATTAATGATGTTGAGTATTCTTTTATGTGTTTGTTGGCAGTCTGTATATCTTCTTTGGAGAAATGTCTATTTAGACCTTCTGCCCATTTCTGTATTGGGTTGATTGTTTTTTTGTTATTGAGCTGCATGAGCTGCTTATAAATTTTGGAGATTAATAATTTGTCACTTGCTTCATTTGAAAATATTTTCTCCCATTCTGAAGGTTGTCTTTTGCTCCTGTTTATGGTTTCCTTTGCTGTGCAAAACCTTTGAAATTTCATTAGATGCCATTTGTTTGTTTTTGTTTTTATTTCCATTTCTCTAGGAGGTGGGTCAAAAAGGATCTTGCTGTGATTTATGTCATAGAGTGTTCTGCCTATGTTTTCCTCTAAGAGTTTGATAGTTTCTGGCCTTACATTTAGGTCTTTAATCCATTTTGAGCTTATTTTTGTGTATGGTGTTAGGGAGTGATCTAATCTCATACTTTTACATGTACCTGTCCAGTTTTCCCAGCACCACTTATTGAAGAGCCTGTCCTTTCTCCACTGTACATTCCTGCCTCCTTTATCAAAGATAAGGTGACGATATATGTGTGGGTTTATCTCTGTGCTTTCTATCCTGTTCCATTGGTCTGTCTTTCTGTTTTTGTGCCAGTGCCATAATGTCTTGACTGCTGTAGCTTTGTAGTATAGTCTGAAGTCAGGGAGCCTGATTCCTCCAGCTCCGTTTTTCGTTCTCAAGATTGCTTTGGCTATTTGGGGTCTTTTGTGTTTCCATACAAATTGTGAATTTTTTTTTCTAGTTCTGTGAAAAATGCCAGTGATAGTTTGATAGGGATTGCGTTGAATCTGTAGATTGCTTTGGGTAGTAGAGTCATTTTCACAATGTTTATTCTTCCAGTCCTAGAACATGGTATATCTCTCCATCTATTTTTATCATCTTTAATTTCTTTCAACAGTGTCATAATTTACAAGTTGTATCTTTATGCATTTTAATTCCTTCAACACAGATTTATTATGTTATGCAGTTGCCATTTAAATTAGATAAGAGAAAAAAAGTTAGAGATAACAAATACATTTATGTATCTTCTATCTTTATCAGTACAGTACCTTTAATGGGGCTTCTTATTTCTTCATATGGACTTGAGTTATTACCTATTTTCTTTTTAGCTCAAGGACTTCCTTCAGTATTTTATTAAAAATGAATTCTCTTAGGTTTTTTTTAATCTTGGAAGGTCTAATTTATTCTTCATATTTTGAAGTGTAGTTATGTTGAATATACAATTCTTCATTGATAGTCTTTTTCTTTTGACATTTTGAATATGTCATCCTACTGCTTTCTGTCCTCCATGGTTTTTTGTAAGCAGCTGTTTATCTTACTGATGATCTCTTCTATATGTTGAGTTACTTTCTTTTGATGCTTTCAAGATTCTTTCTTTGTTATTGGCTTTGACAATTTTACTATGATTGGAATAGTTGTGGATCTCTGAGTTTGTCTTGTTTGGAGTTCACTGAGTTTGGATAGATACATTAATGATTTTATTAATTTTGGGAAGTTTGGAGTCATTATTCTTTCAAATTAGTCTCTGTCCCTTCTTCTCCATCCTCTAGTGCCCACATTGTGCATATGTTTTTATGTTTGCTCATGTCCCAGAAGCTCTGCTCATTTTTCTGAATGTGTTTTCTTTCTATTCTTCATACATAGTAATTCCAATTGTGCTGTACTCAAGTTTGTTGATTCTTTCTTCTACCAGTTTAAATCTGTTGTTAAGCCCCTCTAGCATATTTTTAATTTAAGTTATTGTACTTTTCAATTCCAGAATCTATCTAGTTCTTGTTGATTATTTTTAATCTCTTTATTATTGGTATTATCTATTTTGAAGAGAATGTATATTCTGCTGTTGTTGGTTATCCACTCCAGCTTTCTTTTTATTAATATTGCGTAATACATCTTTTTCCTTCTTTTATTTTCCACCTGCTTACATTGTTATACTTGAAGTGGATTTCTTGTAGACACACATAGTTGTTTCATGTTTTTAATCTACTCTGCCAATCCCTGTGTTTTGGTTGGTGTATTTAGACCATTTATATTTAATCTAGTTGTTGTGTTAGGGCTTCAGTAAGCTATTTTATTTTACTGTTTTTTTTCTGTTTGTCCTCTGTTTTCTGTTTTTTTTTTCTTTATGTGTTTTCCTGTGGGTTACTTGACATTATTTATAATTTAATTTTGAATTATGTATAGTCGTTTCAACATATATCTCTCTGTGTGGCTTTTTGAGTGGTGGCATTAGGTATTTTATTTTATAAATGTAACTTGCCACAACACAATCTAATGGTGTTGTCATTTTACCAATTCAAATAAAGTTTAGAAATTTTCCTCTTTTCACATCCCTTTGTACTCCCTCATTTACAATACAATTGTATTCAATATTTCCTCTATCTACATTTAGAACACCATCAAAAAATGTTATAACTTTTGCTTCAACCATTAAACACAGCTGAAGAGACTCGGTAGGAGAAGGACAGTTTATTTTATTTACTCATATTTTTGTTTTTTGTGTTGTTTCTTCTTGATGTTCCAAAATTCCTCCTTTAATCCTTCTTTTTCTGTTTAGAAAACTTCCTTTAGGCATTCATTTACATACACCTGGTGGTGACAAATTACCTTGTTTATCCTTCTGAGAATGTCTGGATTTTCCCTCCATTGCTGAAATATATTTTTAGTAGATAGAAGATTCTAGATTGGCAGTCTTTTTAATTAAGCACTTGACAAATGCTGTTCTACTTCCTTTGTTCTCCATAGTTTCTGATGAGAATTCCACTTTATTTAAAGCAATAGGTAAGGTGGTTTTTCTCACAGACTGCTTTCAATATTTTTGTTGTTGAAGTTTTCTGAAGTTAGACTATGATGCATCATGTGTTCATTTTCCTATATTTATCCTGTTTGAGGTTCATTCAGCATGTTGAATATGTATATTAATGTCTTTTGCCAAACTTGGGACTTTTCAGTCATTATTTATTTCTTCATCCTTGCCCTTTTTCTCCTCTCCTTCTGGACTCCTATGATATAAAGTGTAGATCTTTTATTATAGTACCACAGGTCACTGGGGCTCTGTTTTTTCCTGTCTATTTTCTCTATGTTCTTAAGATTAGGTAATTTCTGTTGTTTTGTCATTATGTTCACTGATTCTTTTCTCTTCCCTTAATTATTCTGTTGAACTCATTCTGTGACTCTTGTGTTCTACAACTTTGTTAAATTATTAGTTATAAGAATTTTTTGGTAGCTTCAATAAGATTTTCTATGTACATAATCATGTTGTCTGTGAATAAAGATGGCTTTACTTCCTGCTTTCTAATTTGTATAGATTTTTCTTTGTCTGACCATATTACACTACTAGAATCTCCAGTATAATATTGAATAGGAAGGGTAAAAGTGGACATCATTGTCTTATTTCTGATATTGGGAAGAAAGCACTCAATCCTTTATCATTAAGTATGATTTTAGCTGTAGATTTTTCTTAGGTGCCTTCTATCAATTTGAGGATATTATTTTCTATTCCTAGTTTGATGAGAATTTTTACTATACATGGATGTTGAATTTTTTTTAAACAGGCATGAAGGAGCTTTATTTATTTCTTCAGAAAACATTTAGTTTAAGGCTCTGTCACATACAGTTTCTAGGCCAGTCCCCAGGGATGATGTGTAGTCCCAGGGCCCCTCTTCATGGGAGTATCAGGTGCCCAGTGACATGAATGTAAAACACTACTACTACTGCTGCTGCTACAAATACACAAAGTAGCACTCAGAGACAGAAGGAAGACCCTGCTGGGTCTGGGTTCAGGGCCTGCCTGCTATGAATGTTGAACGTTACCAAATTATCTTTCTACATCTCTTGAGATGATTGTATAATTTATTTTCATTTATTCTATAAATATAGTGAATTACATTGATTGACTTTTTAACATTAAGTCAAACTTGCATAATCACCACTAGGTCATGACCCATTATATATATATATATATATATATATATATATATATATATATATATATATATATATATATATATATATATATATATATATATATATATATATATATGTATATATATATATGTATATATATATATATTTACACATATATATACATATATATACATATACATATTTTCATATTGTTGGATTTAATATGATAATATTTTATTAAGAATTTTTATATCTATACTCATGAGGAAGTTCATCTGTGAATTTCTTATAATGTATTTACTTGATTTTATCATGCAACCCTGATATGAAAAAATAAGTTGGAAAAAATTCCCTCCTTCCTTTTAATGATATTATTGGTAGAATTGATATGTCTTCCATAAATTTTATAAAATTTACCAATGAAGCTATCTGGGTGGGGCCTTTCCTTTTTCTTAATGGGAAAAATTTTAAATATGAATCATTTAGAAATACCTATAAATTAATAAATTAACATCTAAGCACATCCATAAATAGAAGATACACAAGTTGCCAGTTTCAGAAATGAAAAGGTGGTATATCACCAAACATACCACAGACAACAAAAAAGGATAATACAGGAATATTTTGAAAAGCTTTAGGGCAATAAATTTGACAACTTAGATGAAACGGACAAAGTCCTTGATGTATCGCCATCAGTAAGGAAATAGTGCAGCTAACAAGTTCAGTGGTTTATCAACTTATCTAATCAGGGGAAAAATGCCAAAATTCCCTTCTTGTAAACACAGTCCCACATTACTACTGCCTTTCTTAGGACATTCTTTCTGGAAAGAAGTCTACTCCCTGGCCTTTCTGGTAGAGAGGTGATGGTACAGAACAGCCTCGGTTTATAGACAGCCACTTCCTCTGAAGGGGTACTTCCTCTCTCCCTCTCTGACTCTCATACCAACAGGTAGATGGGCATATTGGAGTGCTAGGAACTCATGTTTCTCAGTTCCCTGGGTGTAGGGGAGTTAATAATAAAAGATTACTGAACAACGGAGGAAAAGAAAAATTCCATTTGTCATCCAACGCCATCCTGTTTGACATGATTTGAGACATAGAATGAAAAGGATGGTTAAAAATGCTAATCATCATCTGAGCCTTCAGTGAGTTATAATCTTTTAGCTGGTGGAGGGTCTTGCCTCAGTGCTGATGACTGCTGATTGAACAGGGTGGTTGTGGCTAAACAATGGGGAGACTGTGGCAATACTTTAAAATAAGACACACAACTTGCTGCATAGATTGACTCTTCCTTTCATGAATGATATTTTTCTAGCATGCAATGCTTTTTTTTTTTTTTTTGAGTATAGTTCCCGGTGCTCTACAGTAGGTCCTTGTTTTTTATCTATTTTTTTTCTTTTTTAAAAATATCTTTATTGGAGTATAATTGCTTTACAATGGTGTGTTAGTTTCTGCTTTATAACAAAGTGAATCAGTTATACATATACATATGTTCACATATGTCTTCCCACTTGCATCTCTCTCCCTCCCACCCTCCTTATCCCACCCATCTAGGTGGTCACAAAGCAACGAGCAGATTTCCCTGTGTTATGCGGCTGCTTCCCACTAGCTATCTATTTTACGTTTGGTAGTGTAAATATGTCCATGTCACTCTCTCACTTTGTCACAGCTTACCCTTCCCCCTCCCCATATCCTCAAGTCCATTCTCTAGTAGGTCTGTGTCTTTATTCCTGTTTTACCCCTAGGTTCTTCATGACCTTTTTTTTTTGTTGTTGTTGTTTTCTTGGATTCCATATATATGTGTTAGCATACAGTATTTGTTTTTCTCTTTCTGACTTCCTTCACTCTGTATGACAGACTCTAGGTCTATCCACCTCATTACAAATAGCTCAATTTCATTTCTTTTTATGGCTGAGTAATATTCCATTGTATATATGTGCCACATCTTTTTGGATGTGGCACCCCATGATGGACACTTAGGCTGTTTCCATCTCTGGGCTATTGTAAATAGAGCTGCAATGAACATTTTGGTACCTGTCTCTTTTTGAATTATGGTTTTCTCAGGGTATTTGTCCAGTAGTGGGATTGCTGGGTCATATGGTAGTTCTATTTCTGATTTTTAAGGGACCTCTATACTGTTCCCCATAGTGGCTGTATCAATTTACATTCCCACCAACAGTGCAAGAGTGTTCCCTTTTCTCCACACCCTCTCCGGCATTTATTGTTTCTAGATTTTTTGTTGATGGCCATTCTGATTGGTATGAGATGATAACTCATTGTAGTTTTGATTTGCATTTCTCTAAATATTAATGATGTTGAGCATTCTTTCATGTGTTTATTGGTAATCTGTATATCTTCTTTGGAGAAATGTCTATTTAAGTCTTCTGCCCATTTTTTGGTTGGGTTTTTTTTTTGATATTGAGCTGCATGAACTGCTTGTAAATTTTGGAGATTAATCTTTTGTCAGTTGCTTTATTTGCAAATATTTTCTCCCATTCTGAGGGCTGTCTTTTGGTCTTGTTTATGGTTTCCTTTGCTGTGCAAAAGCTTTTAAGTTTCATTAGGTCCCATTTGTTTATTGTTGTTTTTATTTCCATTTCTCTAGGAGGTGGATCAGAAAGGATTTTGCTGTGATTCATGTCATAGATGCAATGCTTTTTGATAATATTTTACCCACAGTAGAACTTCTTTCAAAATTGGAGTCAAACTCTGCTGCTGCTTAATCAACCAAGTTTATGTAATATTCTAAATCTTTTGTTGTCATTTCAACAATTGATTAAGTTCTCCATCTTATATGGGTACTGACTATGGTGTCCCAGAACAACTACAAGAGTAACATCAAAAATCCCTGATCACAGATCACCATAACAAATATAATGATAATGAAACAAAATAAAATGAGGTGTGCATGCAATTGGATTCGGCACCCACCCTAAATCTAGGATTATCTCATACCAATCTTTTTAATCTTTAAATCAGAAATCATATCTTTAAATAAGGTCACATTCAAAGGTACTTGGGGGTCAAGACTTGGACATATATTTTTGGAGACACTATTCAATTTAAAACTGAGGTTCTCCCAGGAAATCTGGTATTCAAGCTCATCTGTGAAGACTTTATTTCTGGGGCTAAAATAGGCTCAAGCTGATGGAATGTGAGAAGCAGCAGCACTCTGTGCAGGAAATCTGTAAGCTCTAGTTATGCATGGACTTTGAGCTGTGTGACCCCTTCTGGATTTGATTTTCTGGTGGACATTGGGAGTAAGGTACTCTTTTGTAGTATTCTTTTCATGCCTGTTGATTTATTTTTTGACTTTTCAATTTTTATACTTTCTTTTCTTACATTTAGGGCTAAGATTTATTTTAAGTCACTTGTGGATGGTGTGAAAAAAAGTTTGAGATTTATTTGTTGCTGCTTTTCCAGAATCACTTGTTGAAAAGATGATCCTTACCTTATTCAGTTAACTTGGCACATATGTCAAAAATAAATTGATCACACATGTGCGGATGTAATGCCAGATTTAGTCTTCTGATCTATTAATCTATATGTGTATCCTTAGACAAGTAACAAAATCTCTCAATCACTATAGTTTTATAGTGTATCTTTTTCAAAAATGTTTGACTATTCCACATAAATTAGTATTTCCATGTACATTTTAGAAAGAACTTGATGATTTCTACTGAAAAAAAAAACTACTGGGTTTTATTTTGGATTACCTTTAAACTATAAATCTGTTTCAGAGAACTGACATCTTGTTAAAACTGAGTCTTCCATGACATGAACTTATTTAGGTTATCTTCAATTGATCCTAGTGATGAGTTGTAGGTTTCAATGCAGGGCTCTTTCACATATCTTATTAAGTTTATTACTAAGATTTCTGAAAAAAATGTTTTAATGTCAATCTAAATGTGATTTCAAATATATGTTCCAATTTTTCAAAGATAGTATTTTTGGTATAAATTTGATTTTTGTATATTTTTTTGGTCATGCAAACTTTGTAAACTCACTAATTTCAGTAGTTTTGTGGTTTCCTTAGAGAAAGACTCTCCACAGAGATACATATTTCATCTACATATCAAGGCAATTTTACCTTTTACATTCCAATGTGTGTGGATTTTATTTATTTTTCTTTCTTTTTTTTTCCAATTGCTTTTTATTTTTTTATTTTTTTATTTTTTATTTTTTTAATTAGTTTCTGCTTTATAACAAAGTGAATCAGTCATACATATACATCTATTCCCACATCCCTTCCCTCATGCATCTCCCTCCCTCCCACCCTCCCCATCCCACCCCTCCAGGCGGTCACAAAGCACAGAGCTGATCTCCCTGTGCTCTGCAGCTTCTTCCCACTATCTATCTACCTTACGTTTGGTAGTGTATATATGTCCATGCCTCTCTTTTGCTTTGTCACAGCTTACCCTTCCCCCTCCCCATATCCTCAAGTCCATTCTCAAGTAGGTCTGTGTCTTTATTCCCGTTTTGCCCCTAGGTTCTTCATGACATTTTTTTTAAAATTCCGTATATATGTGTTAGCATACGGTATTTGTCTTTCTCTTTCTGACTAACTTCACTCTGTATGACAGACTCTAGGTCTATCCACCTCATTACAAATAGCTCAGTTTCGTTTCTTTTTATGGCTGAGTAATATTCCATTGTATATATGTGCCACATCTTCTTTATCCATTCATCCGATGATGGACACTTATTTTTCTTTCTTGATTACAGTGACTAAGACCTAGAAGTGGTAAGAGAGGACGTTCTTGATATATTTCTCATATTAAGTGGAAAGTATTCAGCTTTTTTCTATATTAAGTGTAATGTTATCTGTAGGTTTTTCATAGATTTTTTTATCAGGTCGAGGAAGTCCTAGTCTATTCCTACATTATTGACAAGTTTTACCATAAATGACTTTGATTTGTCATATGAATTTTCTGCATCAACTGAGATGATTTTATTATTTTCCTCATTTATTATATTAATATAATAAATTACATTGATTGATGTTTACATGTACAATCAAGCTTACATTCCAGGGATGAAACCTACTTGGACCTTATGAATTAGACATTTTAATATTTCTGGATTCAATTTACTAATATTTTATTAAATATTTTTACTTCTAGGGTTATGAGGAAAGTTGATCTGTAATCTTCTGTGATTTTGTATTTCCGCAAGTTCTGGTTTTTGTATGAAGATAATAAGGGATTTGTAAAATAAGTTAGAGAGTGTGCAAGAAAGGGCTAATCCAGCAAGCCAGAGTATTTCACAGAAAGACCTGTCTTCATGATTGTCCCTTGGTCTGATCCTGGGAGATGACTTCTCTAAGCCCTTGGAATGTTCTGCCTGATAAGGGTTTTTGCATGGAGACCTTGGATCCCATAGTACCAGTTTGATTAGATAATTTTTGTTAACAAAGTGAATTATGGTGAATACCTTATTTTTCCTTGAGGGACTGGAATTTGTGTAGTCAAGTCAGTCATGAAGGTGCTGTGACCCTCAAGAAAAATCCTGGACACCAAGGTTCAGACAAGTTTTACTGGTTAAAAACACTCCACATTCGTTATCACACATTGTAGCTGGGATAATCAGGCACATCCATGTGACTCCATTGTGAGAAGACAATTGAACACATGCACCTGGTTTCTTCCTGGACTTTGCCCTATGCACCTTTTCCTTTTTCTGATTTTAATATTTCCTTTCACTGTGATACACTACACTATGAATATAGCAGATTTTCTGAGTCCTGTGAGTCCTTCTAGTGAATCTCAGAGTCTAAGGATTGTCTTGGGAACCCAGTTCTCTAGTTGGTGTTAGTTACTCATTCACACAAATGACTCTAACTCCCTGAAACATTGGGAAAGCATTGTTTGGGAAAAGAATGGACAACAGAGCAGGCAATTACAAACCTCAGATCCACAGATGGCTACTAAGTCACCCATGGTAAGAGATAGCAACTACACTGTGACAAGTTACTGAAGGTAAAATATACCACTGAGGCTTAGAAATGATAGATCCAACTCCTTAAGAGCTCACTCAGGAACTAAAACTGAGAGTTTGCTAAGGAAATGCAAAATAATGAGGAAAAAAAGTTAAGTATATAATCCCTTGATTGTTTTTATCTGTAATAGCTAAAACTAAGTAGAGGAAATTGTTGAAGCAGAATCTGGATCTGCACTGTTTGAATTTTGGCCAGTCTTAGGTATAGCCACTAGCCTCAAGGCTGCCAACAAAAGGAAAATTATTGTAGAACAATAGGTAACACTTCTATGATCTATCATCACCAAGAAGGTAATCCTGGTGGCAAAAGTAAGAAGCTACCAAAAAAGAAGGAGGTGTTGTCTCATTTGTGAATTGATATAATCAGTTTCCTGAAGAACATTTGTTCAAATGAATAAATAACTAAATGGTTAGTGTAACTCAGGAGCAGTTTCCTTGATTTTTAATGCTGCAAGATACAGGTGCATTTTGGGGTTGATGCAGAACCCACAGATTACTATTGAACAACCACAGATGGCCATGCATCATGCAAACACAGAGCAGGCTAATATCAAGGGGACAGCTAGTCTGGTAGACTGATATGAGCCACTGTAAGGTTTATTTACCCTGAGAAGGGGAATTTTCTTTTCTCTCCTTTAAATGTCAAGTAGAATTTCCCAGATTAAGTGGCTGATATGATGTATATGAAACCATACTGGATTGGCTTTATTATGATGGGTATGCTCATTCATTTAATAAGCCCCTTACTCATGTCATGGTAGATGTTATAAGCAAGGAGACTTCTTTCACATGGGCACCCCATGTAAACTTAATGCTGAGAAATCAAGCAATAGTCCAAGATGCTGTATCAAATGTGTTGTCTCAGCTTCCTCTTTTCTTACAGATGCTAAGAAAATTAGAGTGATCCACAAGAGAATGGAAGAATATAAAGGCAATCGTCTAGGGACCTGTCCCACTGGAGTGGAAACCCTTAAATGTTAAGGAATGGAATGAATAAAGCAGACATCAATGGAAGCAACACAAAGGTCTTACCACAGTACTATCAAGGTTAAGTGGACACATGGGTTGACCTACTGGACTCAATACTGAAGGGTTCTAAACATACCCATTCTGTTTAGTTTGTAGGAATTTTTAAAGCTGGAAGGCAAACATGACAATGAGAAACCTGATTTCAACTATCCAAGGATTCTAGTCCAGCAAATTAATCAGGATGAGGATTCACAAAAGACTCAGGGTCTCTTTACCCAACCCCCAGCTTGGGACCCAAGGTCATATACAGAGTGTGGATAAAATGACCGGGAGGTAGAGAAAAAAATTTTCTGCGACTCTTTGACATTGGAGCCTAAGGCACTGTGATTCCAAAATCTGTTGGCAAAGTGCTAAGAGGGGCTAAAATTAAATGGGAGGTTGTGGGGAATGCAACACATGATGGATTAGATAAATGAATGAAAATTGGAGTGTTTGCATAGACTCTATGTGAAATGGTTGTTTTTTACCTAAATGTATTATTGGAATTAATATTATGTTTGACTGGGGAAAACTTACTTTATCTAGTATTGCAATTGTATCTAGCATTGTAATACCAGATATCTCATTGTGGCTTTAATTTGCATTTCCCTGATTATCAGTGAGGTTGGGCACTTTTCATGTACCAGTACACTTTTCATGTACCATTTGAATGTCTGCCTTGGAAAAATGTCTATTCAGATCTTTGCCCATTTTTAATTAGATTATTTTTAACTATTAAGTTGTATGAATTTATTATATATTTTGGATATTAATCCTGTATCAAATAGATGGTTTACAAATATTTTCTCCCACTCTGAATGTTACCTTTTCAATAACAGTCTCATGAATATCTGTTCTTTTCACTTTTCTTTTAATCTCTATTCCTGTGTTTTGATAGTTTTTATTGTAATATCCTCAATGTCTCAAGTAATTTTTCTGCAGTATTTAATCTGCAGACTGCCCAGTGAAATTTTTACATCATTTATTGTAATTTCCAGCTCTACAAGTTCCATTTTTTTCTTTTTATATATTCTATGTTGTTCTTATTATGTTCAAGTTTCCTTTAAATCCTTGTCCATATGTACACGATGTGTTTTAATTTATTTGCTAATTCCATCACCCTTGTCATTTCTGAGTCTGTTTATTTTAACTGACTTTTCTCCTGGTTATGGGTCTCATATTTCTGCTTCTTTGCTTATCTGGAGTTCTTTCAGATATTATACATTGTGGTTTTATATTGTTCATCACCTGGATTTTTTTTTTTGTCTTCTTTTAAAGAGGATTGAAGTTGTTTGGGAAAGCAATTAAAACAAGTGTGAATCAGTATGATCCTTTTGAGGTTTTTTTAAGATTTGCTGTGGCAGATCTAGAGTAGCTTTTACTCTATGAATAGTTTATTACTCTACTTAAGATATGCCCCTTCTGGTGATTTTACTCAATGCTCTAGATGCTGAACAAAGACTCTTTACTCTGCCTGGTCCTAACTCAAATGTCTCTCAACACTCTCTCAACTCAGGGAATTGATCAGCATACAACCCTGCATCATTTATTTGTACTTCCTTATAGAGTCTCACCCTGTGCAAATGCACCTTAGCATTCAGCAACAGTGATATCTAGGTCTATGTCTTTGCATAGCTCACTTCTCTCTGGTTCTCTTCCCCACACCTTCCAGATGTCTCTGACTTCCTGAACTTTCATCTCCCTTTCCTCTACTGAGAGTGCCACATGAGTTTTGAGCTTCCCCTACTGGGATTACTGTTCTGAATGTGTCTCCAAGCAAAAAACCTACATAAGAGTGGGGCTCACCTATACGGTTTCCTGTGTGCAATTCCAGGCTGCCTGTTTTCCAATGTCTGTGAACCAGTTTCATATATTTTGATCAATTTTCTAGTTTTTACAGTGGGAGAACATTTCCAGAATCATTTACGCTATCCTGGACCCTGGAGAAATCTGTGATTATAATTTATAAATGAAGTACAAAAAAAAAACATAGTTAAACAGCACTAATCATTGGGAAAATGCAAATCAAGACTGCAATGAGATACCACTTCAGGTCCGTTAGAATGGCTATTATCAAAAAAGAACCGAAGGGGCTTTCCATGGTGGCACAGTGGTTGAGAGCCCGCCTGCTGATGCAGGGGACACGGGTTCGTGCCCCGGTCCATGAGGATCCACATTCCGTGGAGTGGCTGGGTCCATGAGCCATGGCCACTGAGACTGCACGTCAGGAGCCTGTGCTCTGCAACGGGAGAGGCCACAGCAATGAGAGGCCCGCATACTGCAAAAAAAAAAAAAAAAAGAAAGAAAGAACAGAAAATAAGTGTTGGTGAGAATGTGGAGAAATGGAACCTTTGTGTACTACCGGTGGGAATATAAAATGAATGGTGCAGTCACTGTGGGAAAAGGTATCGTGATTCCTCAACAAATTAAAAGCAGAATTACCTTACGATCCAGCAATTTCACTTCTGGGCATATAACCAAAAGAATTTTAAAGCAGAATCTTGAAAAGATATTTCTACACCCATGTTCATATCAGCATTATTCACAATAGCTAAAACATGGAAGTAGCCCATGTGTGCATTGATGGATGAATGGTAAACAAAATGTGGTCTATCCATACAATGGAATATTATTCAGCTTTTTTTAAGAAGGGGATTCTGACATGTTACAACATAGATGAACTGGACTTTATGCTAAGTGAAATAAGCCAGTTACAAAATGACAAATACTGATTTAACTTATATGAAGTCCCTAAAGTAGTCAAAATTATCGACACAAAGGAGAAAGTTGGTTGCCAGTAGCTGGGAGAAGGGGGTAATGGGAAGTTATCGTTAGTGGGGACAGAGTTTCAGTTTTACAAGATGCAAAGTGTCAGGAGATGGATGATGGGGATGGTTGTGTAACAATGTAACTGTACTTAATGCCACTGAGCTGTACACTTAAAATTGTTATGATGGTGAATTTCATGTTATATATATTTTACCAATTTTTTTAAATTTATGCAAATGAAAAAACAAAACCACAGTTGAATATTTTTCTTCAGACATATCTTGTTGTTGGGGTGGATAGGAATTGAATAGGGAGGAGGAATGAGGTGGTGTATGGAGGTATTGGCTGAGGGATGTGAGTGGTAGGAGAGGTAAGGCTGGGGAGAAGTAAAAAGACAGTAAAACATAGCAGGTTAAAGACTCGGAATTTCATGAAACTAAAAGGACTGCTTACAGAGATTTTCTAGGGACCATGAAGTGAAAGTGGAGGTTAGATATTGGAATATTTGAACTTGAGATTTTGGAGATATATGGTTATTTCTTGGGAATCAAACATAAGCATGGCTTCACATTAATGGCCCCATTGTGTTTAATGGCTTGTCTGTCCACAGGTAACTGCATGGTGCAACTGTTGGTGGGCTTGGTGGACCCTGAAAGAGAAGCAGCTGCCCACTTGTTGCCTCTTTGTGATGAACTGGGGTTCCTGGTATCCCCTGTGCCTCCCCCCACGTTTGTCCCCTTCAGGTTGTATTCACCAGAGTCTGGGGTTGGATCACCAAAGACAGCTGATAGATCTTGCCCTCTTCTGTCTGCCTGCCACTCCTTTTCTATGAACTCCCTGTATTTGATGAGCCACTCTTCCATGTCTTATTGAAGAGATCAGCCTAAGCTTTACTCCTAAATAATTAGCTCATTCTGACATCTCACTAATTTTCCTATGTGTAGTTGCAGGTCCTTGGGATTTGAAACAATCAACCAGAATCCCTGATGTATGTGTAGAGGGAAAGAGGAAGCCCTCAAATTCTGTGTGTGGGTGGTGTGTATGGGGTTGGGTATGTGTACATGTTTGACACAGAATGAAAAGGCTGTAGGAGTTTGACAAAGAGTGGGTTAAGAGCTTGACAGAGTAAGAAGACATCACAAAGACTGAAGGAAGAAAACAGGTAGCATTGACTTACCCTCCTAAAGTCATATTTCGGTCTCCTGGCTGCATTCATTATTCCCAGTTTCAGAGAAATGATGCAGAACTTGCAATCAATCATGGGGTCAAATGCAAGGAAAAAATGTTTGAAATTGGGGTTATTTGAGGGAATTCCATTATAATAGCACATTTTGTACTATTTCTGAAGACAAAGACACTAGTATAAGAGAGCTGAGGGTAATCTAAGGAAGAGGAGAGGGACAGAAGGGGGTCTCCTGCCCTCAGGAGAGCTTTCCAAGAGCATCTTCCCTCCTTTGTCTCTTATCAGCACCCTGTAGAAGTGGGGCTGGGACACAAAGAGTTGGGGACATGTTTTCTGTACTCCCTCCCTCATCTACCTCTTTCTCCTCCCCTCTGAGTTTGGGTTTTTGACAAACAAGTTGTGTGGTGTGTCCCTACACAGCAGCATGATTCTGGACTCTCATGATTGACCCACTTGGTTTCTCTGGTTGATATATTCAGATACTTGTAGCTGCTGAGTTCCAAGGTGGATTTTTGGGGTAGACATGTTAGAGATCATGTAAAACTGGAAATGGAGATAAGATTTTAATTGAACAAACTGTGTAGTTAATGTCTCAGAGAGCTGAAACAGTATCAGAACAGAATAGCTGCAGTTTTGGAAAAGTTGTTTCCCTTTCAGAAATACCCACTGTTTCTCTTTTAGCTTCACTTCACACTCCAGTCCTAGATAAAATGATTGCATGGGGTTGGGAAGACATCCCACATGAATAAACCTACTGAAGAGTGCTTGAGATTAAGGCACTTCAGACAATGTGGTGTCCAGGCTGTATTGTGGAGAGGTTGTGTGTGAGAGCCAGCTGCTGGCAGGCGTGGGGTACAGGCTAGGGAAAGGAGACAAGGGGACGTCCTCTTTGTGCATCAGGGGTCTCCACACTGGGCTTTGTATTCCAAGGAGTCCTCTTTGTGCCTGTGCTCTTTTCTTCTTTCACAGGAGAGACAAACTGCTGGGGGAGGGGTGTTGGGGGCTGGGAGATGCTGGCCCTGCTGTTTCTCCATTCTAACCCTCACTGCCTATTCTTCTGCCTGAGCTCGAGGACCCTAGTCATCTATTATATATTCTGTAACTGTTCCTATTTAAATTGCCTCCACTTAAGTTGTCTTTAATTTGATGATCAGCCACAGTAAGGTCTAAAGGGATGTCTGGTTCCTATGTGGGATGAAAGGTTACAAAAGCCTGGAGTGTCCCTGGCTTCAGACAGTGAACCAATTAACGCTGGGGCTGAACAATGTGAACTAAGAGTGTGAAGGATAAAGGAGTCTCATTGAAGACTGAGTGAATAAATCAGGAAAGCTTCAGGTAACTCCACCAAGATTTCTGAAATACTGACCGCCACCTACATCATCCCACATCTCCAAAACCCAACATCCTGTGGCCGCTAACAGGCAGGAATATACTTCACATGTGGGATCCCCCACTATTTGACAAGACTCTGAGCAATGTTTGAGGTTGGGGGTATTCTCGGGAAAGCTGGTATGTGGGTCTGTGTCTGCGAGAGCTTTGTTTCTGAGAACAAATGTGTGGACAGACAGCTGGGAGGGGCGGGTGTGGAGGGAGGGACAAGCCATGAGCCCTCCCATTGAGAGGAGGGGGTTTCCAGCTTTGCACTCTCTTCTTTGATGCCTGGCAAGTTCTTCATTGTGCTCGTTTCTCCTTTAGGGTCACAGCAGAAGCAAAGGTGGCAATCGTAGGGAGATACAGAGGGCTAATTCTCTGTCTACCTTTCTACCCTGCCATTCCTTCCTTTCGGCTGACAGCCATTCATCAGCCATTTTCTATTCTATTACTCTGAAGACAGCCTTCAGTGGCTACAAATAAATTGCCTTTCTGCCCATCTGCTCTCCATCCAAATGCAACTGGGAATGTGGACATTTGGGATGGAATATTCGGGGTCTTCGATTCAGGTGTGGATGGATGGAGAAGTCCCAATCATCTATGGTTTAAGATGTGGAATTAAAAGGCAGATGGAATTCGACAAGAGGTGAGTTAAGAACTTCATAGAGCCAAGGGCGAGTTCAAGAACAACTGAAAAAAATATAATAAATAAATAAATAAATAAATAAAAGAGAAAAAGTCCATACTTTTAGAAGATCCTAATATTAGAAATGTAAATTGAGCTCAATGAATGCCTTTCCCTCACTTTACCTCTCTGATGCCCAGAAGCATGCCTAGCTCAGGACCGGTAGAGGATGCTGTAGAAATTCTACATGATTATCCAAGGAGAGGTCACAGTAAGTGTAGTTTGGGTTAGCCCAGTGTCATATCTGTGCAGGTTTTTCTTTTCTGTCCTTTTGATGACAAAAGTGATTAGTCTGTTGGAAGGGACAATTTTTTAAAACACCTTTGCTAACTTCTTCAATGTAGTAAAGCTTGAATATTTGAAATTGGGACTCTTGAGTAAAAACTAATTTCAGGCCCATCAGTAAAAATCTGTGTTTCTGTAAACAAACCTCCTGAGGAACCACTTGTGTTTGCAACCGCCGAGGGGGAGGGGAGGGGACCTGTGTGTCTTTGTGCAGGGAGGGGTCTTCTGGGAGCTTGTGCACAGCTCCACTGCATTGCATGGTGTTGTCTGCTCCTGCGCCAGCGCTGGGTTCCTGTTGGGGGTGGTTTGGGCGGAAGTAGGGAGGAGGCTGTGCGTGTGTCATTGTCTCCCTGCTCTCCCTCCTTTTCCTCCCTCCATCTTAGTAGCGTCACGATTATTAATAAACCATTTCTCACTTAGCTCTGCAGATGTAAACACTTCACCAGAATTGCGCAGCTCTTGCGTGTGCTGTCCGACTCACGTAATTGGTGTGCTGGGGTTTGGAATTAGCTATGAGTACCTCATATTTAGACGTAAAATAAGTTAAAAATACCCTGATCGTCTGGAATTATGCTGTGGAATAAAAGGACGCCTGACGTTTCACAAAAAAAGTAATTAAAGGCTTGAGGGGGTGAGGAGGAGTTTGAGCACTATTTCCTGTTGACCCCCTCCTCAGTTAAACCTTCTTATCCACAGTGGCTCTGTCAGCCTATAGAGATCTGACTGTTTACATGGAGCCTCTTTAAGGAGAATCTGTGCAAGTTTTTATTTGAGAGATAAAGGCAGTGGCAGCTCAATGGAGGGGTTTGGGGTTGAGAGTATGGACATATGAATGTGAAATGTTTGGGAAGTAATCTTCCTCAAATCAAAAATGAACATGGGGGGCTTCCCTGGTGGTGCAGTTGTTGAGAGTCTGCCTGCCGATGCAGGAGACATGGTTTGTGCCCCGGTCCAGGAAGATCCCACATGCCACAGAGCGGCTGGGCCCGTGAGCCATGGCCACTGAGCCTGCATGTCCGGAGCCTGTGCTCCGCAACGGGAGAGGCCACAACAGTAAGAGGCCCACATACCGAAAAAAAAAAAAAAAAGAACATGGGGACAGGGTATTCCCGGCACTTACTGCTTTTGACTATGAATGTGAAGTATTGGGAAGATTGTGTGGTACATTCTATGGGTTTAGATAAATGCCAAATGTCATATATCTGCTATTACAGTGTTATGCAGAATAGTTTCTCTGCCCTAAAAATCCCCACTGCTTCACCTAGTCAATCCTCCACCTTCCTGAACCCCTGGCACCACTGATCTATTTACTGTCTCTACAGAGAATGTTATATAAATGAAATTATACAGTATGTAGCCTTTTCAGACTGGCTTCTTTCACTTGACAACATTTAAGTTTTCTCCATGTTTTTGCAGAGCTTGTTGGTTAATTTCTTTTTATCCTGAATAGTATTCCACTATATGGATATACCACTGTTCATTTATCCATTCACCCAAGGGCATCTTAATTGCTTCCAATTTTTACTGATTATGAGAAAAAGTTATGCAAACAGATGTGCAGGATTTGTATGAATATGAGTTTTCATATTGAAATCAATTGAATAAATATGTAGGTATGGTAACTATATAGTAATACTATGGCTAGCTTTGTACTGTATGTTAATAGTATGGCTAGATTTGTATGGTAATGATGGATTGTATGTAATACTATTACTAGCTCTGTGAGATGCCAAACTATCTTCCACAGTGTTTGTGCCATTTTGCTTCCTTGCCAAAAATGAATGAGAGTTTCTGTTGCTCTGAATCTTCAACCAAAATGTTGCCAGTTCTTTGGAATTTAGCCTTTCTAATTGATGTAATAGGATGTCATTGATGTTTTAATTTGCATTTTCCTAATGACAAATGATGCTGAGTATTTTGTTCATATGCTAATTTTCCATCTGTATATCTTCTTTGATGAGGTGTCTTCTTAATCTTTGCCTTTTGAAAAATTGGGTTGATTTCTTCTTGTTGAATTTTAAGTTATCTTTGCATATTTGGGATATAAGTACTTTATATGATATGCATTTTTCATATTTTCTATCAGTATGTGGCTTGAATTGTCATTCTTTTAATAGTGTCTTTAACAAAACGGTTTTTAATTATGAAAAAGTCCAATTTATCAATTTCTATTTCATTAAGCATGCCTTCGCTGTTGTATATTTAACAACTCGTCACTAAACTGTCACATAGATTTTCTCCTATGTATTATTCTAGAATTTTTAGTTTTGCAATAGGTCTATGATCCATTTTAAATTAATTTTTGTGTAAGGCATAGGTCTAGGATGTCCAATTATTCCAGCACCATTTATTAAAAGACTATCTTTTGTCGATTGGACTGTTTCTTGCCTTTGTCAAAAATTAGTAGACAGTGTTTATGTGGATCTCCTTCTGGGCTTTCTAATCTGTTCCATTGATCTAGGCCTACTTTTTTTTCCTTTTTTTGCCAGTACTACAATGTCTTGATTTCTGTAGCTCTGTATTAAGCTTTTAATCTGGTAGTGTGAGTCCTCCAACTTCACGCTTCCTCTTCATTTTTGTGTTGGCTCTTCTAAGTGGTTCTATGTGTTTTTATAGGCATTTAGAATAAGTTGGTTGGTACCCACAAAGTGGTTTCCTGGGATTTTAACTGGTATTTCATTGAATCTATAAAGCAAGTTGGGAAGAACTGACATTTTAGAAATGCTGAACCTTCCAAACCATGAATAGTGGATACCTCTCCATTTATTTAATGTTTGCTTGATTTTTTTCATGACTCCAGTCATAGATATCCTATACATATTTATACCTAAGTACTTCATTTTGGGGCACTATTGTAGATAGTATTCTTTTTAAATTTGAAGTTTTAATAGTGAATTTTTTTTTTTTTTTCTTTTTGCGGTATGTGGGCCTCTCACTGCTGTGGCCTCTCCCGTTGCGGAGCACAGGCTCCGGACGCGCAGGCCCAGCGGCCATGGCTCACGGGCCCAGCCGCTCCGCGGCATGTGGGATCCTCCCAGACCGGGGCACGAACCTGCGTCCCCTGCATCGGCAGGCGGACTCTCAACCACTGCGCCACCAGGGAGGCCCATAGTGAATTTTTTATTTAGAGGAAAGCAATTGTATCTTGCAACCTTTGTATGCTTGTTTATTAGTTCCAGAAACATTCTTGTAAATTCTTTGATAATTTCTACATAATCTTGTTATCTGTGAAGAAAGACTTCTCTATTTCTTCCTTTCCAATTTTAATTTTTATTTATTTATGTCTTATTTGTATTTATTTTGTCTTATACTTATTAGGATGTCCAGAACAGTTTTGAATAAGAGTGATGAGAGGACATTCTTGCCCTGTACCTGATCATAAAAGGAAATCATTTAGTCTCTCACCATTATGATGTATGATTTAGATTTTAGATGTAGATTTTTTTACATATATGCTTTATTAGGTTAGGAAATTCCTTTCTATTCCTAGATTTTTAAGAGTTTTATTATGATAGGTATTGAATTTTGTCAAATACTTTTAATGCTTCTATTAATAGGATCATATTTTTTTCTGATACAGACTGAATAGTCTGTTAATATGATCAATAACATTGATTGATTTACACATGTTGAATCTGTCTTGCCTTCCTGAAATTATTCTCCCCTGGTCACGCTATATAATCATATATGCATATTGCTGGATAACATTTTGTTAAGGATATTTGCATCTATGTTCATGAGAGATATTGGCTTTTAGTTTTCTTTTTTGCAATGCATTTGCCTGGTTTTGGTATTAGTGAAATGCTGTCCTCATAAAATGAGTTGGGAAATGCTCCCACTGCTTCTATTTTGGGGAAGATTTAATATAGGACTACTCAGGTTATCTATTTCTCCTTGACTGAGTTTTGGTAGTTGTCTCATTCAAGTAATTCATCAATTTCACCTAAGTTATCAAATCTGCATGCATAGAATTCTCCATAGTATGTCCTTATTATCTTTTTAATGTCCATAGGATCAGAAGTGACTTTCTCTCTTTCATTTCTGATATTGTTTTTTCTTAATTAATTAATTAATTTTATTTTTGGTTGTGTTGGGTCTTCATTGCTGCACATGAGCTTTCTCTAGTTGTGGTGAGTGGGGGCTACTCTTTGTTGTGGTGAACGGGCTTCTCATTGTGGTGGCTTCTCTTGTGGCAGAGCACAGGCTCTAGGCACGTGGGCTTCAGTAGTTGTGGCTCATGGGCTTTGTTGCTCTGTGGCATCTGAGATCTTCCCAGATCAGGGCTTGAAACAATGTCCCCTGCAGGCGGATTGGCAGGTGGATTCTTAACCACAACACCACCAGGAAAGTCCTCTGATATTGTTTATTTGTATCTTCTAACTGTCCTAGTTAGAGGTTTTCAAGAAACCATATTTGTGGTTTTCCACTGTAGTTCTTATCCTTGTTCTTTTATAGGTAATATATTTTACTTCAAATATTTAGTTTCTCTATTCTCTCTTTTTTATCATTCTGGTATTCCAGTTATTAGAAGGTTATTCCTTTTAATATTGTCATACAGTTCTTGTATGTTCTATTCTTTTGTTGTTGTTGTTCATTCTTTTTTTTTCTCTTTGCGTTTCAGTCAGAAAGTTTCCATTGACTTATCTTCGAGTTCACTGATTCTTTCCCCTGCCATGCCTAAAGCCTGTATTGTTTGTTGTAGCTATAGGTATCAGAGGCTTAAAACCTCCTTTAGTGACCTTGTCTTTGTCTCCTCTTTTAGCTCTGGGAATCCCTATGTTTTACCATTTAGAATGAG
Organism: Mesoplodon bidens; assembly: GCF_964165515.1. NCBI lineage: Eukaryota > Metazoa > Chordata > Mammalia > Artiodactyla > Ziphiidae > Mesoplodon > Mesoplodon bidens. The sequence goes on from NC_138178.1 coordinate 68,435,860, forward strand.
TCTGTACCTTGCAGCTGTTTCAGCTGTAATATATTTATTTATACTGGGGCTGCTTTAGTGTGATCATAAGGTCTGGAAGCGGGGGCATTCCATAATCTTCTGAGTAAATATCAGTCTTTTCGTTTGCTTGTGTCTTAGGGCTGTGAGTTTCATGAAGTGTTTATGTTCTTCTTCTCTTAGTAAAGCTTCCTTCCACCCTAAGGCTTGATGCCTACTCTCTTCACTGCTTACATATTCTGAATATATTTCCTTGAATCAGTGTTGACTATGGTTTTTGTTTTGTTTTGATTTTTCCTTAGGTGGGACAGTAAGGCTGGAGGGGGTTGGTGGGGAGAATAGTACCCTGCCCCGAGCTGGGATAAGGTTTCAGAACTGTGTCCAAGTGAAGTCCTTTCCCCTGGAGAATGACTACCTTATGGAGAAGGCTCTGGGTGTGTTTCATAATGGCTGCATCCCTCTCTCCCAGAAAGGGCTGAGTTGGGTATTTCAGAGATACTCTCTTTGGGAGGGAAATATGTGGGTTTACTTTAAGCCTTATTTCTTCTTCTAATTCAAGAAACTTTGTCTGACAAGTGAGCAGAAATGAAATAGTAAAGTCCTCCATGCCAATTATGGAGGAAGTTGAACTCTCATATAATGCTAGTGGGAGTAAAAAGTGATTCAACCCCTTGGAGAAAATGTTTGGCAGTATTTAGTAAAACTAAATATACATATACTCTATAACCCAGCAAATTCCATCCTGACTACATACTCAAGAGAAATGATTGCTTATGTTCATCAAAAGACATTTACGGGCTTCCCTGGTGGCGCAGTGGTTGAGAGTCCGCCTGCCGATGCAGGGGACACGGGTTCATGCCCCGGTCTGGGAGGATCCCACATGCCATGGAGCGGCTCGGCCCATGGGCCATGGTCACTGAGCCTGTGCGTCTGGAGCCTGTGCTCTGAGGCGGGAGAGGCCACAACAGTGAGAGGCCTGCATACCGCAAAAAAAAAAAAAGTCATTTACAACAATGTTGATAACAACTTCATTTATATTAGCCAAAAACTGGAAACAATCCTCCTATCCAACAGCAGTACCATGGGGCAATAAACCATGCATAGTCACACAATTGAATAATGCACAGCAATGAAAAATTAAAATAAAACCATAGAGACCTGTAATAACAGGACTAATCTCATGAACAAAAATGTTGAATGAAAAGAATCACATATTGCATGATTCCGTTCATGGAAAGCTCAAAAACATTAAAAGCAAACCTATAATGTCAGAAGTTAGAATAATGCTTGGCTTGAGAAGGACACTAGCTAGACACAGAGGGACCTTCTGGGGCCATGGGAAATGCTTTATATCTTGGTCTAGGTGATGGTTATACTGTGGTTGTAACTTCATTAAGGTGTATATTTAATGTCTGTGTATTTACTAGATAAATATATACTTCTGTTTAAAAATTAATAAAAATTAACTTTTGAGATTGGGGTTCGTGAGGTTGCAAGCCCAGCTCTGTGAAAATGAAGATGTGTATTAGTATGTGGGGGAAAGGCAACCAGTAGACCCTTTGGTCTAGGAGACTTGGTGGAAGTCTGTCCTCTAATCTTTCTGCACTGAGGGTTTTTCTCTTCCCCCATCTCTTCATATTCATTGAACAGGGTGGAGCCAGTTTCTTGTCAAGCCCTGCCTGCTCTCTGTCTCTGATTTCATGGTTGTTAGTTTCATGGTGGCACCCAAGAGATGATCATAAGTGTTACTCCCCACAAAGTCTTCTCCTGCCAGAAAAAAAAAAAAGTGTAACCCTGGGATAGTATAGTTTGGTATGAGCTGCGGGTGCTCTAATTTGGGGATAGAATAAACATTTTTAAGTCCTGCTGTTTTGTTAACCTAACTAAGAATGAATGGTATTTACTGAAATTTAGTAAATGGCAACTTAAGGTCTGTTGGGGTAGGTGGGAAAATTGATTAAAGAGAAAAACAGAAAGAAAAAAAAACATGGTCAGAAATCTAAGCTCTGCTTGCTCACTGTTGACCCCATTCCTCATTTTAATCCTCTGATACCCCTTTCTAAATGTGGCACTCAGGATATCAATTATGAACTCATTGAATATATACCAAAATGTTTGCTTTGAGCTTGTCTTAAGAATGAGTGTCATGCCTTGCTGTGGGATGTGGCAGCTCTGGACTGGGAGGTGACCTTCTGAAGCATGATGACTCTTCATGTGCTAGAGGGCTTTCTTGGTACTGTATCCTCCTCTTAACTCTGCACACAGGCTTAATGGAAGGTGTAGAGAGTATGGTTGGAGGAGAAATAGAAAAATGATGGCTATTGTTAAAGAGCAGACAGAGGGTTTCTAGCACTGCCTTCTCCTTTTGCTTGGTTCTTGCTCCTGGTAAACTGTCACTGTAGATGTAGACCAAGCAAGGCTCCCTGTATATATCCCCAGTCTGTCCACCTTCTGCCCTGTCCTGTGGATGAAACATGGGAACACCTCACACAAGGAAAAATCAAGTGACTGAGAAAACCCCGATAATATGTGATAATGACATGGAGTGAAAGGTGATGGGTGTTTGTTGTGTTTGTTAGTGGACAAGTAATACATTTGAGGAGTATAACTGAAGAAGAGCAGCTTTAATCCCCAAAATGGGAAGGGTACGCATGTCTGGCACATTTTTCACTGAACATGGCTGGGTCCCAGATGGTTTCTCTGTGTACAGGGCAGAGACTTAAGATGGAGAGAGTAGATTTGAGTTATCTAATGTGCTACAATATTTTAACTGGATTAAGCAGATTATGAACAAAGGTTGGCACCAGAACTGTCAGGGGCCCAACTGTGTTTCTGCGATAAAAGCCCAGAGGGTTGCTTGAGGGTTTGAGAGTGATGCAAGGAGAGAGGAGGGTTTGGTGTGGGTACATGAGATCTCTCCCTTTGACTCCTGGAGGCAAAGAGGAGAGAGACAATGCCTGTTCACTTGTCTCCTTTCTCTGCCTAACCCCTCCTTTAAAAAAAATAATATTGAGAAAAGGGAACACTCTTGCACTGCTGGTGGGAATGTGAATTGGTACAGCCTCTATGGAGAACAGTATGGAGGTTCCTTAAAAAACTACAAATAGAACTACCATATGACCCAGCAATCCCACTACTGGGCATATACCCTGAGAAAACCTTAATTCTAAAAGAGACATGTATCAAAATGTTCATTGCAACTCTATTCACAATAGCCTGGAGATGGAAACAACCTAAGTGTCCATTATCGGATGAATGGATAAAGAAGATGTGGCACATATATACAATGGAATATTACTCAGCCATAAAAAGAAACGAAATTGAGCTATTTGTAATGAGTTGGATAGACCTAGAGTCTGTCATACAGAGTGAAGGAAGTCAGAAAGAGAAAGACATATACTGTATACTAACACATATATATGGAATTTAAGGGAAAAAATGTCATGAAGAACCTAGGGGTAAAACAGGAATAAAGACACAGACCTACTTGAGAATGGACTTGAGGATATGGGGAGAGGGAAGGGTAAGCTGTGACAAAGTGAGAGAGAGGCATGGACATATACACACTACCAAATGTAAGGTAGATAGCTAGTGGGAAGCAGCCGCATAGCACAGGAGATCAGCTCAGTGTTTTGTGACTGCCTGGAGGGGAGGGATAGGGAGGGTGGGAGGGAGAGAGACACAAGAGAGAAGGGATATGGGAACAGATGTATATGTATGACTGATTCACTTTGTTATAAAGCAGAAACTAAAAAAAAAAAAATAATAAATGTAAAAAAATAATAATATTGAAGTATAGTTATTTAGTGTTGTGTTAATTTCTGCTGTACAGTAAAGTGATTCAGTTATACATATATATGTATGTACACATTATTATTCATATTCTTTTCCATTATGGTTTATCACAGGATATCGAATATAGTTCCCTGTGCTATACAGTAGAGTTTGTTGTTTATCCATTCTCTATATAATAGTTTGCATCTGCTAATCCCAAACTCCCAATCCATCCCTCCCCACCCACTCTCCCCCTCACAACCACAAGTCTGTTCCCTATGTCTGTGAGTCTGTTTGTTTCATAGATAAGTTTATTTGTGTCATATTTTAGATTCCATATATAAATATCATATGGTATTTGTCCTTCTCTTTCTGACTTACTTCACTTAGTATGATAATCTCTAGGTCCATCCATGTTGCTGCAAATGGCATTATTTCATTCTTTTTATGGCTGAGTAATATTCCATTGTATATATGTACTACATCTTCTTTATCCATTCATCTGTCGATGGACATCTAGGTTGCTTCCATGTCTTAGCTATTGTAAATAATGCTGCTATGAATATAGGGCTGACCCCTCCTGTTTTGAGCTCATATTTACCACTGGACCAGTGGGACTTTTAAAAAAAAACAAACAGTCCTTACAGACAGAGTCCTAAGTGTTACAAATGTGACTTCAGATTAATTCCCTCAGTCGTCCCTCACATTTCCATTTCCACATGAAACATGACTGCAGGTGTCCAAGTTTGTCTTGGGCTACTGCATAGGCATAAGATAAGATTATTCACCTTGACAATCTATGAAAAAAGATTTTCATTGGTGAGACAGCTACACTTTCATACAGATTGGATTAAGGTCCATGAGACTAAAATTTCAGGAGGACTGAATGGAGATATAAAGCCCACCTAAAAGATGTGTGCTCTGCTCCCCCATGGTCCTGTTCTGCATCCTGGCCTGCTGCTGCCCAGATATTTTCTCTAAGCAGAGGCAGAGAAGAGGGGTTGAGGAGACTGTATGTGTGACTCATCCTAGCCCAAGGCAATGTGTCTGAAATTGTATTCACAGTGTTGTAAATTGTTACTGACAAGACCTGGTCTCCAGGGTAAATGCTTGTATTTGGTGGCATCAGGAAGCCATTCTGAAGCCTGGGCTAAGGAAGTACAGCAATCAACCAACGAGGAAGGGTCTTGATCCAACTCTCTGTTCCTACTGCCGGTTCCAAAATCACTACCTGGCAGAGGAGGGGATACAGTGCTGAAAACCAGCTGTGTAAGTCAGACTGCAACAGAAACACATTTTTTTAACCATCTCTCCATTTATTTTTTATTCTTTTATTTTTATTTAGTTTTATTTTTAACATATTTATTGGACTATAATTGATTTACAATGGTGTGTTAGTTTCTGCCTTATGACAAAGTGAATCAGCTATACATATACATACATCCCCATATCTCTTCCCTTCTGCATCACCCTGCCTCCCACACTCCCTATCCCACCCACCTGTGCAGGTGGTCACAAAGCACCAAGCTGATCTCCCTATGCTACGTGGCTGCTTCCCACCAGCTATCTATTCTACGCTTGGTAGTGTATATATGTCCATGTTACTCTCTCACCCTGTCACAGCCTACTCTTCCCCCTCCCCATATCCTCAAGTCCATTCTCTAGTAGGTCTGTCTCTTTATTCCCGTCTTGCCCCTAGGTTCTTCATGACCATTTTCCCCCCTTAGATTCCATATATATGTGTTAGCATACAGTATTTGTTTTTATCTTTCTAGCTTACTTCACTCTGTATGACAGATTCTAGGTCCTTCGACCTCACTACAAATAACACAATTTCATTTCTTTTTATGGCTGAGTACTGTTCCATTGTATATATGTGCCATATCTTCTTTATCCATTCATCTGTTGATGGACACTTAGATTTCTTCCATTCCCTGGCTATAGTAAATAGAGCTGCAATGAACATTTTGGTACATGACTCTTTTTGAATTATGGTTTTCTCAGGGTATATGCCCAGTAATGAGATTGCTGGGTCATATGGTAGTTCTAATTTTAATTTTCTCGGGAACCTCCACACTGTTCTGCATAGTGGCTGTATCAACCTACATTCCCAACAGTGCAAGAGAGTTCCCTTTTCTCCACACACTTTCCAGCATCTATTCTTTCTAGATATTTTGATGATGGTCATTCTGACTGGTGTGAGATGATATCTCATTGTAATTTTGACTTGCATTTCACTAATGATTAATGATGTTGAGCATTCTTTCATGTGTTTGTTGGCAATCTGTATATCTTCTTTGGAGAAATGTCTATTCAGGTCTTTGGCCCATTTTGGGATTGGATTATTTGTTTTTTGATATTGAGCTGCATGAGCTGCTTGTAAATTTTAGAGATTAATCCTTTGTCAGTTGCTTCATTTGTAAATATTTTCTCCCATTCTGAGGGTTACCTTTTCATCTTGTTTATCATATCCTTTGCTGTGCAAAAGCTTTTAAGTTTCATTAGGTCCCATTTGCTTATTTTTGTTTTTATTTCCATTTCTCTAGGAGGTGGGTCAAAAAGGATCTTGCTGTGATTTATGTCATAGTGTGTTCTGCCTATGTTTTCCTCTAAGAGTTTTATAGTGTCTGGCCTTCTATTTAGGTCTTTAATCCACTTTGAGTTTATTTTTGTGTGTGGTGTTAGGTAGTGTTTTAATTTCATACTTTTACATGTACCTCTCCAGTTTTCCAAGCACCAGTTATTGAAAAGGCTGTCTTTTCTCCACTGTATATTCTTGTCTCCTTTGTCAAACATAAGGTGGCCATATTGCATGGGTTTATCTCTGGGCTTTCTATCCTGTTCCACTGATCTATATTTCTGTTTTTGTGCCAGTACCATACTGTCTTGATTACTGTAGCTTTGTAGTATAACCTGAAGTCTGGGAGCCTGATTCCTCCAGCTCCGTTTTTATTTCTCAAGATTGCTTTGGCTATTCGGGGTCTTTTGTGTTTCCATACAAATTGTGAAGTTTTGGGTCCTAGTTCTGTGAAAAATGCCAGTGGTAGTTTGATAGGGATTGCACTGAATCTGTAGATCACTTTGGGTAGTAGAGGCATTTTCACAATGTTGATTCTTCCAATCCAAGAACATGGTATATCTCTCCATCTGTTTGTATCATCTTTATTGTCTTCATCAGTGTCTTATAATTTTCTGCATACAGGTGTTTTGTCTCCTTAGGTAGGTTTATTCCCAGATATTTTATTATTTTTGTTGCAGTGGTAAATCAAATTGTTTTCTTAATTTCACTTGCAGATTTTTCATCAATAGTGCATAGGAATGTTAGAGATTTCTGTGCATTAACTTGTATCCTGCAACTTTATCAAATTCATTGAATAGCTCTAGTAGTTTTCTGGTAGGATCTTTAGGACTCTCTATGTATAGTATCATGTCATCTGCAAACAGTGACAGCTTTACTTCTTCTTTTCCAATTTGGATTCCTTTTATTTCTTTTTCTTCTCTGATTGCTGTGGCTAAAACATCCAAAACTATGTTGAATAATAGTCGTGAGAGTGGACAACCTTGTCTTTTTCCTGATCTTAGTGGAAATGGTTTCAATTTTTCACCATTGAAGATGATGTAGCCTGTGGGTGTCTCATATATGGTCTTTATTATGTTGACGAAAGATCCCTCTATGCCTACTTTCTGCAGGGTTTTTAGCATAAATCGGTGTTGAATTTTGTCAGAAGATTTCTCTGCATCTATTGAGATGATCATATGGTTATTTTCCTTCAATTTCTTAATATGATGTATCACATTGACTGATTTGTATATTTTGAAGAACCCGTGCATTCCTGGGATAAACTCCACTTGATCATGATCTATGATCCTTTACGTGTGCTGTTGGATTCTGTTTGCTAGTATTCTGTTGAGGATTTTTGCAACTATGTTCATCAGTGATATTGGTCTGTAGTTTTCTTTCTTTGTGACATCTTCGTCTGGCTTTGGTATCAGCTTGATGGTAGCCTTGTAGAATGAGTTTGGGAGTGTTCCTCTCTCTGCTATATTTTGGAAGAGTTTGAGAAGGATAGGTGTTAGCCCTTCCCTACATGTTTGATAGAATTTGCCTGTGAAGCCATCTGGTCCTGGGCTTTTGTTTGTTGGAAGAATTTTAATCACAGTTTCAATATCAGCGCTTGTGATTGGTCTGTTCGTATTATCTATTTCTTCCTGGTTCAGTCTCAGCAGGTTGTGCATTTCTAAGAATTTGTCCATTTCTTCCAGGTTGTCCATTTTATTGGCATAGCATTGCTTGTAGTAATCTCTCATGATCCTTTGTATTTCTGCATTGTCAGCTGTTACTTCTTCTTTTTCATTTCTAATTCTATTGAGTTGAGTCTTCTCCCTTTTTTTCTTGATGAGTCTGGCTAATGGTTTATCAATTTTGTTTATCTTCTCAAAGTACCAGGTTTTTGTTTTATTGATCTTTCCTCTCATTTCCTTCATTTCTTTTTCATTTATTTCTGATATGATCTTTATGATTTCTTTCCTTCTGCTAACCTTGGTGGGTTTTTTTGTCCTTCTGTCTCTAATTGCTTTAAGTGTAAGATTAGGTTTTTTATTTGAGACATTTCTTGTTTCTTAAGGTAGGTTTATATCAGTATAAACTTCCATCTTAGAACTGCATTTGCTGCATCCCATAGGTTTTGGGTCTTCATGTCTCCTTTGTCATTTGTTTCTAGGTATTTTTTGATTTCCTCTTTGATTTCTTCAGTGATCTCTTGGTTATTAAGTAGTGTATTGTTTAGTCTCCATGTGTTTGTATTTTTTACTGATTTTTTCCTGTAATTGATATGTAGTCTCATAGCGTTGTGGTCAGAAAAGATACTTGAAACAGTTTTAATTTTCTTAAATTTACCAAGGTTTCTTTTGTGCCCCAAGGTATGATCTACCCTGGAGAATGTTCCATTAGCACTTGAGAAGAATGTGTATTCTGTTGTTTATGGATGGAATGTCCTATAAATATCAATTAAGTCCATCTTGTTTAATGTATCATTTAAAGCTTGTGTTTCCTCATTTATTTTCATTTTGGATGATCTGTCCATTGGTGAAAGTGGGGTGTGAATGTCCCCTACTATGATTGTGTTACTGTCGATTTCCCCTTTTATGGCTGTTAGTATTTGCATTATGTACTGAGGTGTTCCTATGTTCTGTGCATAAATATTTACAATTGCTATATTTTCTTCTTGGATTGATCCCTTCGTCATTGTGTAGTGTCCTTCTTTGCCTCTTGTAATAGTCTTTATTTTAAAGTCTATTTTGTCTGATATAAGAATTTCTACTCCAGCTTTTTTTTTTTTTTTGATTTCCATGTGCATGGAATATCTTTTTCCATCCCCTCACTTTCAGTCTGTATGTGTCCTCAGGTCTGAAGTGGGTCTCTTGTGGACAGCATATATACATGTCTTGTTTCTGTTTCCATTAAGCCAGTCTATGTCTTTTGGTTGGAGCATTTAATCCATTTACATTTAAGGTAATTATCCATATGTATGCTCCTATTACCATTTTCTTAATTGTTTTGTGTTTGTTATTGTATGTCTTTTCTTTCTCTTGTGTTTCTTGCCTAGAGAAGTTCCTTTAGCATTTGTTGTAAAGCTGGTTTGGTGGTGCTGAATTCTCCTAGCTTTGCTTGTCTGTAAAAGTTTTAATTTCTCCATCAAATCTGAATGAGATCCTTGCTGGGTAGAGTAACCTTGGTTGTAGGTTTTTCCCTTTCATCACTTTAAATATGTCCTGCCACTCCCTTCTGGCTTGCAGATTTTCTGCTGAAAGATCAGCTGTTAACCTTATGGGGATTCCCTTGTGTGTTATTTGTTGTTTTTCCCTTGCTGCTTTTAATATTTGTTCTTTGTAGTTAATTTTTGATAGTTTGATTAATATGTGTCTTGGCCTGTTTCTCCTTGGATTTCTCCTGTATGGGACTCTCTGTGCTTCCTGGATTGATTAACTATTTACTTTCCCTTATTAAGGAAGTGTTCAACTATAATCTCTTGAAATATTTTCTCAATTCCTATCTTTTACTCTTCTTCTTCTGGGACCCCTATAATTCGAATGTTGGTGCATTTAATGTTGTCCCAGAGGTCTCTGAGACCGTCCTCAATTCTTTTTATTTTTTATTTTTTTTGCATTGTGTTGGCCTCTCAATTTTGTTGCCTCTCCCGTTGTGGAGTACAGGCTCCGGATGCACAGGCTCAGCAGCCACAGCTTACGGGCCCAGCCACTCCACAGCATGTGCGATCCTCCCAGTCTGGGGCACAAACCCGTGTCCCCTGCATCAGCAGGCAGACTCTCAACCACTGCACCACCAGGGAATCCCTGTTCTCAATTCTTTTCATTCTTTTTCCTTTATTCCGCTCTGCAGTTGTTATTTCCATTTTAACTTCCAGGTCACTTATCCATTCTTCTGCCTCAGTTATTCTGTTATTGATCCCTTCTAGAGAATTTTTAATTTCATTTATTGTTTTGTTCATCACTGTTTGTTTGCTCTTTAGTTCTTCTAGTTCATTGTTAAACGTTTCTTGTATATTCTTCATTCTATTTCCAAGATTTTGGATCATCTTTACTACAATTATTCTGAATTCATTTTCAAATAGAGTGCCTCTTTTCTCATTTGTTAGGTTCGGTGGGTTTTGGTCTTCCTCCTTCATTTGCTGTGTGTTTCTCAGTCTTCTCATTTTGCTTAACTTCCTGTGTTTGGGGTCTCCTTTTCGCAGGCTGCAGGTTAGTAGTTCCTGTTGTTTTTGGTGTCTGTCACCAGTGGCTAAGGTTGGTTCAGTGCATTTTGTAGGCTTCCTGGTGGAAGGGACTAGTGCCTGTGTTCTGGTGGATGAGGCTGGATCTTGCGTTTGTGGTGGGCAGGTCCACGTCTGGTGGTGTGTTTTGAGGTGTCTGTGGCCTTATTATGATTTTAGGCAGCCTCTCTGCTAATGGACGGGGTTGTGTTCCTGTCTTACTAGTTGTTTATCATAGGGTGTCGAGTAATGTAGCTTGCTGGATGTTGAGTGGAGTTGGGTTTTGGAGTTGAGATGGAGATATCTGGGAGATTTTTCCCATTTGATATTATGTGGAGCTGGGAGGTCTCTTGTGGACCAGTGTCCTGAACTTGTCTCTTCCACGTCAGAGGCACAGCCCTGACACCTGGCTGGAACACCAAGAGCCTTTCATCCACACAGCTCAAAATAAAAGGGAGAAAAAAAGAAAGAAGATAAAATAAAATAAAGTTATTTAACTAAAAAATAATTATTAAGAAAAAATATTTTTAAGTTAAAAAGAAAAACATAAAAACACCAGACAGACAGAACCCTATGACAAATGGTAAAAGCAAAGCTATACAGACAAAATCACACACAGAAGGTTAGACATACACACTCACAAAAACAGAAAAAGGGAAAAAAATATATATATATCTTTGCTCCCAAAGTCCACCTCCTCAATATTGGATGATTCATTGTCTATTCAGGTATTCCACAGATGCAGTGTATATAAAGTTGATTGTGGAGATTTAATCCTCTGCTCCTGAGGCTGCTGGGAGAAATTTCCCTTTCTCTTCTTTGTTCACACAGCTCCCGGGGTTCAGCTTTGGATTTGGCCCCTCCTCTGCGTGCAGGTCACCTGAGGGCATCAATTTTTCCCTCACACAAGTCGGGGTTAAAGGAGCAGCTGATTCGGGGGTTCTGAATCATTCAGGCCTGGGGGAAGGAGGGGTATGGATGTGGGGCTAGCCTGTGGCAGCAGAGGCTGGCATGACGTTCCACCAGCCTGAGGTGCACCATGCGTTCTTCCGGGGAAATTGTCCCTGCATCACGGGACCCTGGCAGTGGCGGGCTGCACAGGCTCCCGGGAGGGGAGGTGTGGATAGTGACCTGTGCTTGCACACAGGCTTCTTGGTGGCTGCAGCAGCAGCCTTAGCGTCCCATGCCCGTCTCTAGGGTCCGCGATGATAGCCACAGCTCACGCCCTTCTCTGTACCTCCTTTAAGCAGCTCTGTCAATCTCCTCTCCACACGTACCAGGAATCAAGGAGGCAAGAAAAAGTCTCTTGCCTCTTCGGCAGCTCCAGACTTTCTCCCGGACTCCCTCCCAGCTAGTCGTGGCACACTAGCCCCCTTCAGGCTGTGTTCACATAGCCAACCCCAGTCCTTTCTCTGGGATCTGATCTCTGAAGCCCGAGCCTCAGCTCCCAGTCCCCATCCGCCCTGGCGAGTGAGCAGACAAGCCTTTCGTGCTGGTGACTGCTAGTTGACACTGATCCCCCGTGCAGTAATCTCTCCGCTTTGCCGTCTGCACCCGTGTTGCTGTGCTGTCCTCTGTGGCTCTGATGCTCCCCTGCCTCGGCCACCCGCAGTCTCCACTGTGAAGGGGCTTCCTAGTGTGTGGAAAACTTTCCTCCTTCACAGCTCCCTCCCAGAGGTGCAGGCCCCATCCCTATTCTTTTGCCTCTGGTTTTTCTTTTTTCTTTTTCCCTAGCCTGGTACGTGGGGAGTTTCTTGCCTTTTGTGAGGTCTGAGGTCTTCTGCCAGCGTTCAGAAGGTGTCCTGTAGGAGTAGTTCCACATGTAGATGTATTTCTTATGTATTTGTGGAGAGGAAGGTGATCTCCGCGTCTTAGTCTTCCGCCATCTTGAAGCTCCTCTGAGACACTTTTAAATTGGTGTCCTTTTATAAAAACATTATTTTCAGGTAAAACTATGTGGAGTTATGATTCTGAAAACTTTGATTGACAATTTGTGTGTGGAAACAAATGAGTTTTGAGGAGACAAGACAAGTGGGTTTTGCCCTGGGCTGGGCAGGGTCTTCTTTATGCTTGACCACTTTTCTGTTGCACTATAGAACCCTTTTCCTGCTTTTGGTTCCTTACAGTGGGGTGAGGTAAAAAATAGGTGCCTTTTCATGTCATAGGGTTTCCCAGGAGCATGCCTCTTTTCTGTACTGTGCCTGCTTTGATTCACTGAAAAGGAAAAGAGGTAAAGTGACTATTAGTTTGTTTTAGAAAAGAAAAGTTGCAAAGATAGTACTGAGATTTCCCATATACTGCACCCCCACTTTCACCTATTGCTAACATATTGAATTAGCTTGGAACCTTTGTCACAGCTAATGCACCAATACTCATACATTACTAATGACTAAAGTTTATTGATGTTACCTTAGTTATTTTTTATTGTACATCAGCTTTATCTTTTTATTATATTTTCTGTTTTTCTCCCCTAGTTGCTGGATAAAATCCATACAAATGAAATATTGACTCACTCAATAAATAATGATGAAAAGGTAAATTCATTTTACAGAGAAGCCAGTACATGTAAGACATCATCTTGAAGATATTACCTCAGTTTTTACCTGTTGTCCTTTTCTTGTTCCAGGATACCATCCCGGACACTACACAACATTTATTCATCATGTATCTTAGGCTCTTCTTGACTGTGATATTTTCTCAACTTTTGGTGACCTTGACAGTTTTAAGTAGTACTGATCAGGTATTTTGCAGAAAGTCCCTCTATTGGAATTTAACTGCTCTTTTCCTCATGATTAGGTGGAGTTTACGGGTTTGGGGAAGAAGACCACAGAGGGAATCTGACATCTCCACTACAACATATTAAGGGCACATGTGATTTACCATTATTGGCATTGACCTTGATCACCTGGCCTAGATAGTGTTTGTCAAGCTTCCCCACTCAGTTACTCTTTCAACCTCCTTGGATACTATAATCTTTGGAAAGAAGTCACTGTGGGCAGCCCACATAAGGGATAGGGAGTTATGCTTCCTCTCCTTGAGGGTGGAACAACTATATAAATTATCTGAAATTCTTTTGCACACAGCTCTCATTTTAAATCTCTGATCCCGAGAACCCCTGAGAGATACAGGCTATCAAGTGTTAGCTAATAAAAATCATGATGTTTAATTGTAAGTCTCTTGTATAACCTGGTATCCAGTCTTATATTAGTTAAAATTGATATGCTTTAATTCCTGAGGGAGAGACTGGTAGCAGGTATCTGGAAGAGTGTTTGGGGAGCTGAAGTGGGGCAGAGATTTTACAGAACCCACTCACTAACCGTGGGCACAGTTGGGTTATCTTGAGTGCCATAATCTTCTCCCCAAAGCGTGGAAGAGAGTGAGGAAGGCTGTGAAGGGGAAGATGGACAGTTATTTGGGTCTGGGGGTAAGAAGACTTTGAAGGGAGTTGTGATGGTCAGGATGCTGAGACCCTAATGAAGTAAGGAAAATATCCAAAGACAGTGTCCAGCACAGAGCTGGGTTGTGTGAAAGTCCATTCTCTCAGAGGGAAATCTTGGTTTCCATTATCTTTAAAATGCACATGTACTTAATGCATCTACAGGATGTAACTAGTCTCCCATGGTGGTCGTTGTCCTCTTTGTGTGCCTCCAGCTCAGATACCCCACGCAGTGCTGCCCTTCTCATATGGAAAATCACTCAGGATTTCTCACCACCCATTTTTCCCCTGAGATTAAAAAATTACAGAGAGAGGCCAGGATGTCTGACCCTTGAGCTGTATGACAAAATGAGGTAAAAAGGACCTCTTTTCTCAGACTTTGTTTCTGAAAACAAAGCTGAACAAATGAAGTATATGACATTTATATTAGTCAGCTTTCATTACATTATACTTCAGTATCAAAGACTCCTGAAATTTCACTGACTTACAATCAAAACATTTATTTTTTGCTAATGTATACACCAAAAGAGGTCAAGTTTTGTGTTATGTATCTTCTGAGACCCAGGCAGAATTCACATCACATTCTTTTTTAAAAAAATTTTATTGAAGTATAGTTGATTTAACACATCACATTCTTATAGCAGAAAGAAGAGAAACCCTACGTCCTTGGATGGGTCTTCAAGTGTCTTGTTGGATATGGCATTCACTGCTTCAGCTCACATTCCAAAGGCAGTACAATGGCAAAACCCAATATTTATGGCACATAGAATATATCCTGTTTTGCAGGGAGGTGGGAAAGGAACAATTGGGAACTACAGTAGAATCTGCCATAATCCAACTCTTGTTGGATTCCCTCAAGTATGCAGAATTCACTCCTTCTAAGTGAAATCTCCAAAGTGACATTCATCGGATTCTCAGACTTAAAAAGTCCCAAATCTCATGATAGCACTTTACACTGTGTTAATTCTTCATCATCCAGAGATAGAAAAAGATAATCTGTCTGTTCCTCACACAATCAACTATATCAGTGCAGGATCATCTCAATAAATATTCTCCTTCAGAAAGGGGTAAATTGGGATGCACTCAGCTTAAATCACAGGAATTCTGAAATCCTTCTTAATGGACATTAGGTGTCCCCTCACCTCCAGCTAATCCGTAGACAATCTTTTTTCACTAGTCCCAGTGTCTGTTCTCCTGGAGCAGATATCCAGTCTCTGTGGTTCTTGGCCCTACCCTCTGAGAGTCCATAATTCTCCATCACCCTCTTTGGCCACATTGGAATAGGGTGTTAAAGAATATTCCCTCTTTGGGGGTGAACAGAATATTGGAGACCCAAAGGTCATTTTAAGTCTCAAACATCCACAGGCTATTTTAATATAGGCTGGTGGCTCTTTGACAGTACAACTCTCTCAAAACATAGTTAGCTTTTATTTTGTATGATTCCAATGTGCCTATAGCCACACCCACAGTTCTTTCCAAGGCATGCTCCACTTGTAGCTTAGAGTAATCTGAGGTAAATTGATGTAAGTTTAGGCAATTGGGCTTCTGAGAATCACACTTTTAGTATTTTTTGTTCCCTGAGACATTTTGAAAAACTGAAATTGTTGACCGAATTTCACTTTATTCAATTCAGAGGTTGTAAAAAAGAGTGTGAAGCCAAGCCCTTGATTTGGTCTTTACTACAATGTTGAGTTTTGATTTTTTTTTTCTAACTTCACCTTTCATTGTTTGGAGAGATAAACAATCCCATCTTTCAAACTTGCTATCAAATCAACAGGTTATTTTCTGAAATATCTTTTTCTTATTATACCTTTTCTAGTAACTGATAACAGCCAAGTCATGCCAGTTACCTTCACATTCCCAATCTGATTGCTTAATCCCAAATGCTTATCCCAAGTTATCACACACAATATTAACAAATGTTTTTTCAATAAAAACATGGGTCACTATATTTTCTAGGCATCAATAACAACTTTGTACTAACTCTTGTCTGGGACTGTTATAAATATTTTAGTTTTTTATTCTGGTGGCACCTCATAGACAGTGGATTCATTTGTTCATTTGGTTTTCACTAAGTTATTGTTATGGTAAGAAATGAGCTAAACATCTCTGGTACTCATAAATACAAATATTTTATTTAAAAATTATTTATTTTTAAAATTTTTATTGGAATATAGTTGATTTACAATGTTGTGTTAGTTTCTGCTGTACAGCAAAGTGAATCAGTTATACATATACATATATCCACTCTTTTTTTTAACATCTTTATTGGAGTATAATTGCTTTACACTGGTATATTAGTTTCTGCTTTATAACAACGTGAATCAGTTATATATATATACATATGTTCCCATATCTCTTCCCTCTTGCCTCTCCCTCCCTCCCACCCTCTATATCCCACCCCTCTAGGTGGTCACAAAGCCCCTAGCTGATCTCCCTGTGCTATGCAGCTGCTTCCCACTAGCTATCTATTTTACATTTGGTAGTGTATATATGTCCATGTCACTCTCTCACTTTGTCACAGCTTACCCTTCCCCCTCCCCATATCCTCAAGTCCATGCTCTAGTAGGTTTGTGTCTTTATTCCCATCTTACCCCTAGGTACTTCTTGACCTTTTTTTTTTCTTAGATTCCATATATATGTGTTAGCATATGGTATTTTCTTTTCTCTTTCTGACATACTTCACTCTGTATGACAGACTCTAAGTCCATCCACCTCACTACAAATAAGTCAATTTCGTTTCTTTTTATGGCTGAGTAATATTCCATTGTATATATGTGCCACATCTTCTTTATTCATTCATCTATTGATGGACACTTAGGTTGCTTCCATATCCTGGCTATAGTGTTGCAATGAACATTTTGGTATATGACTCTTTTTGAATTATGGTTTTCTCAGGGTATATGCCCAGTAGTGGGATTGCTGGGTCGTATGGTAGTTCTATTTGTAGTTTTTTAAAGAACCTCCATACTCTTCTCCATAGTGGCTGTATCAATTTACATTCCCACCAACAGTGCAAGAGTGTTCCCTTTTCTCAACACCCTCTCCAGCACTTATTGTTTCTAGATTTTTTGATGATGACCATTCTGACTGGTGTGAGATGATATCTCATTGTAGTTTTGATTTGCATTTCTCTAATGATTAATGATATTGAGCATTCTTTCATGTGTTTGTTGTCAATCTGTATATCTTCTTTGGAGAAATATCTATTTAGGTCTTCTGACCATTTTTGAATTGGGTTGTTTGTTTTTTGTTATTGAGCTGCATGAGCTGCTTGTAAATTTTGGAGATTAATCCTGTGTCAGTTGCTTCATTTGCAAATATTTTCTCCTATTCTGAGGGTTGTCTTTTGGTCTTGTTTATGGTTTCCTTTGTTGTGCAAAAGCTTTTAAGTTTCCTTAGGTCCCATTTGCTTATTTTTGTTTTTATTTACATTTCTCTAGGAGGTGGGTCAAAAAGGATCTTGCTATGATTTTTGTCATAGAGCATTCTGCCTATGTTTTCCTCTAAGAGTTTTATCCACTGTTTTAAAGAGTCTTTTTCCATATAGGTCATTACAGACTGTTGAGAAGAGTCCCCTGTGCTATACAGTAGGCCCTTATTATTTATTTATTTTATATATGGTAGTGTGTATATGTCAATCCCAATCTCCTAATTGATCCCTCCTCCCTACCCCACTTTCTCCCCTGACAAACATAATTTTCTGGTTCACATGAATATTGCAGTTCCTCACATGTCTTCTTTATTCTGGGACCCAGGATGAAGGACTTGCCTTTCTGGTGGCAAGAGGAAAAAAGCAATCACAGGAGCCCATGATGGATCCCAGGCTGATGATTGGGTGTGACGTCCCTCACTTCTGCTCACATTCCAAGAGCAAGTCACATGTCTACACATTGGATGGGGCAATAAAATATTCTTATAGGAAAGTGGGAGTCAGTAAGTGGTACCAATAATACAATCTGCTGCCATGGGAGAGGGAGACAAGGAGGAAGTGCCTGTTCATGATATATCTTCACAGAACCTACATGATATTAGGTATCCCCTGTGCCTCCCCCCACATTTGTCCCCTTCAGGTTGTATTCACCAGAGTCTGGGGTTGGATCACCAAAGACAGCTGATAGATCTTGCCCTCTTCTGTCTGCCTGCCACTCCTAAATAGATTTCTTTGCACCTGTATTCCCCCACTTCTTTATTTTATTTTTGTTTTTCTAAAGGAAAAAGGGAGGAATGAGACTGGGGATGCATGGAAAAAAAAAGAAGGAGCATCTCATTGCCTTTCCCTCCTTTCTGGAATTGATGTACCCTAATAGACCTTTTTCTATACTGTTGCTATGGAGATAGAGCAAAATATGGCTCAACATTTACCACCTGTTTCCCTGTCGACATGCATTGTAGTCACTGGGCTTTGAAACGGATTAAGCTGATCTCTGACGAAGGTGCCTATGGTGCTCACAAAAATACTCTGAAAATCAGTGATTTAAATAATTCATGAAGTATGGAATTGTATACAGAGTAAGCTAACAGTTGTGAAAAATAAGGAAACATTAGCAAATTCCCATGAAGAAAAGGCTTATGCCTTATGAAGAGCACAGGCCTCACAATACAAACTGTGTCTTCATCCCATGTGCTCATTCCTAGAAGCATTTTTCTGGCTTCAGGATGGGGCAGCTGCTGAGGACATGTTATGTGATTCACACTTTTACAAGCCAAAACATGTAAAACTGGGGTCAGGGTTTTTTTCTTTTAAGTGGTCCTTCATGCAAAGCAATGTTCAGGTCTATTTGTTCATATTTGGCTACAGAGGACAATGTTTGGAAACAGGTACATGGAGGACATGTAGGGGAAAGGGGCAAAGGAGAGCTCCTGAGTCTGTCTGGAGTCCACATAGCTTTTTGTTTGCACCATGAACATTCTTTCTGCCCACAGACAGCCTTGCCTGTCTCCAGAAAAACAGGTGGGATTGTCTCCAGGAAGGTGTTAGCTGAGATCACAGTCTCATAAAGGTTATTTTAACTTGCCAATTTGGAAGAACAATATCTTGAATTAACCTGTTCTGGTATCCTTTAAAAATGATTTTTCTGAATGCTGAAAAAATTGCACTAGCATATTACTCTTGATATTCATTCAAACAATATAGTCTATTTCTTAGCCTTATCTGTCTCAAACACCATTCTCTGGTATTTTAGAAACATATGTGTGTGTGTGTGTGTATATATATATATATATATATATATATATATATGGAAAATGATACTTATGTCATTATTCTATAATATTACCTCAAACATTATTATAGCTGTACTTTATTTATTTATTTATGGATATATAATTTTTAAAGGTTATTTTCCATGTACAGTTTTCCAAGATTTTGGATCACCTTTACTATCATTATCCTGAATTCTTTTTCAGGTAGACTGCCTAGTTCCTCTTCATTTGTTAGGTCTGGTGGTTTTTTACCTTGCTCCTTCATCCGCTGTGTGTTTTTCTGTCTTCTCATTTTGCTTATCTTACTGTGTTTGGGGTCTCCTTTTTGCAGGTTGCAGGTTTGTAGTTCCCGTTGTTTTTGGTGTCTGTCCCCAGTGGTTAAGGTTGTTTCAGTGGGTTGTGTAGGCTTCCTGGTGGAGGAAACTAGTGCCTGTGTTCTGGTGGATGAGGCTGGATCTTGTCTTCCATGTACAGTTTTTACAAAATAGTTTCTATATTCCCTGTGTTGTATAATACATCCTTGAGCCTATCTTACTATGGTTGTACTTTGTGAAATGTACTTATAGCTGTATTTTTGAAATAAATGACACCTGAAATGGACATATATTTTAAACTGGTGAAAAATTTTTCTACAGGTGTTGCAGAACATGGTAAGTTGATATTTTCAATTCTAATTTTCATTAATATGTTTATGAAAGTAAAGAAAATGTAAAATGAGTTGAAAATATGAGAAGTTTTCAAAGGTAAAAGATACATAAAATAATCAAATAAAATTAGAGAAAAAAAGGTACAATAGTTAAAATTAAGAACTCCATATATAGTAGAACTGCTTGAGTGATTGAATAAGAAATAGGAAGATGGACAACAGCAAATATACACAGATAGTTACAGAGAATAAATTATTGAAAAATTATATTTAAGGGCTTCCCTGGTGGTGCAGTGGTTGAGGGTCCGCCTGCCAATGCAGGGGACACAGGTTCGTGCCCCGGTCTGGGAAGATCCCACATGTCGTGGAGCAGCTGGGCCTGTGGGCCACGGCTGCTAAGCCTGCACAGCCAGAGCCTGTGCTCCACAACAGGAGAGGCCACAGCAGTGAGAGGCCCGCGTACCACACACACACAAAAAAATTATATTTAAGACATCAAGAACACAGGAAAAATATCTAACTCATTTGTAATCAGAATCTACAAATTAGAAAAGAGAGAAATGGGGTCCGAAGTAATATTTGAAGAGATAATGCCTGAGAATTTTCCAAAATTAATGAAAATGTCAATCAACAAATTTAAAAACTCCAGTTCAAATCAAACAGGATAAATACAAAGCAAACCATGGTTATGGCACACTTAGTAAAAGCAATGAATACCAATTTAATGAGGAAAATTTTTAAGAAGCCAGCGAAAAACAGACACATTATGTCTAAAGGCATAACAGTAAAACAGATTTCCAAACAAATAACTGAAGCCAGAAAACAATGGAATATCTTCTCATAAGTAAAAAGGAAATAACTGCTGACCAAGAATTCTATATTCCGTGAAAACATCCTTTAAAATTAAAGGAAAATTAATATGTTTTCAGATAAATTTTGCCAACATGCCTGCCCTAAAAGAACAATCAAAAGAACTTCTTCTGGCAGAATAATCCCTAAGATAAACATTAGAAATAGAGGAAAATAAGAAGGACAAAAGACAGGCTAAATAGGTCATTAAATATAAGTGGATATTGGTGTGAAAACAATGATACTAAGATCTTATAGGATTCAAAATATAAGTAGAAATAAAATGCAAGTCACTGATAACACAAAGGAGAGAAAAGTAAAGTATTCCATGTTTCTATCATCACCAGAAAGGTGACAAAATTAGCAATTCACATTAGTATTTATTAAGCTAAAAGAGCATACTGTAACCCATTAGATGGTCAATAAAGATAATAAAATGATACATAAATAATTCTAGAGATTAAAAATGAATGACTAAACTATTTTACTGATTTTAAATTAAAGATTCAAGAGAGCATACAAGAAATGTAAACCAAGTGAAACCCAAATATAACAGTAGTTTATAAAATATAAATGGTCTAATTACTCAAATGAAAAGACAAAGATTGCATTGAGTTTATATAACTCCCACACTTAAAGTCCAAAAGAGCCTGATTAAATCAGCATCATGATTTTTTGGGGGGAATTCACTGGACTGTGAGGTTGGAAAACAAACTAGCCAAAAATCTAAGAAGAAACTGTTTTTACCAGGATAAACAAGACACAAACACACACTCACATAGGGTAAATGTAACCAGAAACTAGAAAAAATAATTCACTTAGAATAGCTGAAAATTTACAATAGCATAAAAATCAAATACTTAGGATTCTTATATGCAAATTATAAACATAAATAATAGAAGACAATGCCATAGTCATATATTGGAAGAATCAATATTGTAAATATGCCAGTTCACGTTGAACTGTCTATACTTTCAGTGCAATCCTAATAAAAATTCTAGCATTTGTTTCAGAAAGTGACAAGCTTCTTCCAAAATTTATATAGAAATATGAAGACCAAAGAAAAGCCAAGGGCTTCCCTGGTGGCGCAGTGGTTGAGAGCCCGCCTGCCGATGCAGGGGACACGGGTTCGTGCCCCGGTCTGGGAAGATCCCACATGCCGCAGAGCGGCTGGGCCCGTGAGCCATGGCTGCTGAGCCTGTGCATCCGGAGCCTGTGCTCTGCAAGGGGAGAGGCCACAACAGTGAGAGGCCCGCCTACCGCAAAAAAAAAAAAAAAAAAAAAAAAGAAAAGCCAAAAGAATTTGAAGAAAAAATACAAAGTTGGAGGAATTACACTACCATATACAAGGCTGGATACAACACAATGTACAGTATATTAATGGTATAAAATTAACAGATCAATGGCACAAAATAGATAATAGAGACACAGCTCCACCTATATATGGCCACCTGAGCTATGACACAATTATACTGTAAAGCAGTAGGAAATAGTCTTTTCAAAAATTTTCCTAGATCATTATGGAAAAAAATAGGTAGATAGATAGATAGATGGATAGATAGTTAGATAGATAGAGAGAGAGTTATGCAGATAAAGAGAGAGAGAGAGAGTTGCATCTTGGTCCCTACTTTATACCATACAAAATGATCAACTATTGAAGGCTTTCAGATCTACACATGAGTGGTAAACTATAAAAACCTTTACAAAATAAAACATGAGAATAACGTCATGATTTTGCAGTCAGCAAATATTTCTTAAACAGGAAACTGACATATATTCCATTTCCTTAGGAGGTGTCACCAGCTTTGTTATCAGGAGCAAAATCTGAGAAAAAGTATCCTTAACACTTCGCTTCCACATATAATCCACTTTTCAGATAACGTGTCTCTCTGTGTCCAAATTACACAGGGTTTTCTTACCACCCATCTTGTCAAAATCAACAAAATTAGAGGTGTCAGAATTAGGAACTTTGTTGACAAAACCCCACACCCCTTTCTGACTTTAGGTCTGTGAATCTTCATGCTTCTTATGCATGACAGCAAACACCTGGAAACAGCCACAACACCCAAACTTTGGTATACAATGAAATACTACTCAGCAACAAAAAGGAATGAATCACTGATACATGCAACAACGTGGGAAAACCTCAAAAACATTATGCTGATGAACAGTAATCTATCACAACATAGTGCATACAGTTTGATTACATTTATATGATTTTCAAGAACAGGCAAAATCATCTGTTGTTCTGAAAAATAGTTGATTTGTTGTTTTGAATTGACTGGGAAGAAGCATGAGGTAGCTTTCTATATTTTGATAGGGTTTTTATTTTATTTTGTTTTTTATTTTTTGGCTGTGGTGTGTCTTCATTACTGCTCACAGGCTTTCTCCATTTGCCGTGAGCGGAGGCTACTCTTTGTTGCAGTGTACGGGATTCTCACTATAGTGGCTTTTCTTGTTGCAGAGCACGGGCTCTACGCATACAGGCTTCAGTAGTTGTGGCACACAGACTCCATAGTTGTGGAGGGCTCTAGAGCACAGGGTCAATAGTTGTGGCGCACAGGCTTAGTTGCTCTACAGCACGTGGGATCTTCCTGGCTCAGGGATCAAACCCATGTCCCCTACATTGGCAGGTGGATTCTTAAACACTGTGCCACCAGGGAAGCCTTGATAGGGTTTTGAGGTCCTTTTGTTCACCCATTTGTCAAAACTCATCACTTAGGAGTTGTGCACTTCACTATATTTAGGTTGTATCTTAGAAAGTAAATATTGTCATCTTATTAATACGTATAAGGGTGTTATGTACTGACTTCTGCAATTTGCCTTGAAGTGCCTAAAAATAAGATGGGTTGAATGTAGGAATGGATATGTGAATAGATATTTGCTAGAACAAATATAATAAGTATTAATTGTAGAATCTAGGTGGTGGGTACATAATTCTTTCAACATTTTGGCTTGAAATTTTCCATAATTAAATGGGAAAAAAGCAAGGGAGGACTAAAAAACTAAATATTCAGGCCTCAAATGGAGTTTACAATTTAATTATTCAATCCTTAAGTTGTTGTTTGGACCATTACAACATGTGGAAATACTCTTTTTTTGTTTATCCTGCTTTGCTGGATAAGTTTATACTCTCTACTGCTGTGGAATAAAATTGAGAAATCTCATGATTTTACCACACCTATGTTTGGTTATACAATCAAAACAATCATGAATAAAGACAACTTATTTGTTAAGATTTTTCCCTTAAAAGTAATGTGTGTGTGTGTGTGTGTGTGTGTGTGCATGCGTATGTGTGAAAGTTACTGTGAGGCACAAAAGATAGTACCTTTGACCAAAGGGACCAAAATATTAACAGTGAGACCAAAATATTTAACATTTCAACACAAGAAATGTAATTGAAAATATACTTACAGTTTTGTTCTTTTTGTTTAGTTAGTTAGTTAGTTAAGGACAAAGGTGAGTGTCAGACAATAACAAGCAGAAGTGTAGACGTTGGGGTAGGCAATGCTCTGGGACATGAGAGGTCTTACTGGAAATGGAACAATGTTTATGCATCAGCACAGCAGTCTTTACTGTATTTGTGACCTCAGCTGTACTCATTGCCATATAGGAGTTTTGTAGGTGAAGGCATTATGGAACCATGAATAGGGGGCTGAAAGTGTCCCCTGTCAGCTTCATTCACCAAAATATTTATCTCCATCTCTTCCTCTTTCTGAGCATGCTCTTTGCAACTAAAGGTGTTCTTGGGAGCTAAGATTTGGAACCAACTTTGGGGTTGTTTCTTGAAGAAATTATTAACCTAACCCTAACAATTTATCACTTAGGTGTTGGCCTGCAGTTTCACATGATTATTTGTGAGAACTTAGAGGAGAGGCAGGGTCTTCAAAATATGTATTTGCACAACCCTGGGGAAATATTCTGTCTGTTTTGGATGGTATGTTCTGGTTTTGTGATTAGCCCCTCCTTGGCCTGAACACATTAATCTACAGTATCAGACCTCCTCCCTGTCCTGTACTGGGTAGCACTGGGATTTCAGAGAGACTGGTGAGTAACGACAGGTTTTAGTAGGTGTCCAACACTTCCATAACAGTTCTGAGGTACATGGTACTGTTTTCAGGACTTTGTACAATTAATTCCCTTAAACATCATTAGAACACTATGGCATCAGTGCTATTATTACTTTCCCACTTTACACTGAGATAACAGCACAGAAAGGTTAAATGATTTACACAGAGTCACACAGGTAATGAGAGTCAGAATCAGGGTTTGAGGCTGGCTCTGTTCTCACCCAGCTTGCTCTGCCATTCCTTAGAGTGTCTAAAGCAACAATGAGAATGAGGCTTGGCGAGGGGTTAAGCAACATGGGGGATAAAATGACAAGAACAGCTGCCCATGATCTATTTAAGACAAGGAATGGAAAATCCTGTGAAAGTTGACCGGGGGTGAGGTAAGAGCTAAGAGAGCCAGAAGGGTTCCTGGTGGCCAAATGGCCCAAACAGCAGCACCTAAGGAATGGCCTTCCTGATCTCAGAAACATGAGCTGTGCCCTTGCCAGCTGCTCCCCTCACCCCAGGTCCAGCCCCGCCGGTTTGGACTGAAGTGGGGAGAAGTCATGCTGATGGAAGTGGTTGTGTTTGAGTTGGTGTCTGGTGTGATGTGGTGCTGCCCAGTGTAAAGTTAAGCAGGTTGGGCCCCTCAGAGAATAGACGTGGAGATTTCCAACAAGGTAAGGGCACGTGGTGGGAGAAGCAGTCCTTTCTGCTAGAAGACAACTTCTTCGATCAGCAGGTTGTTTTCTGTCCCTCCAGCTTCTTCATTAAACCTGTGCCTTTCTCACAGATCAGAGTATGGGAGGGGCAGTGAGTAAGGTTGTTTATTTTTCTATTTTCTTCCCCACATCAGTTAGCACCACCCCCCATGCATACCCGAAGCTCATGGTTTCTGGATTTTTTTCCCCTTGTGTATATGCTTGCCGAGATTGGTCCACCTATCCATAATAACTGTCTTGTACCTGCTTTCTTAATGACATACAGCTTCTTCGTCTAGAAATTTGGGTGGGGCTCTGCATATCCCAGATGTAAGTCGAAAGTGTACAGACTCCATGATATTTTAGAATGTGAGCTCTGGGATGGATATCAACTGTAGTTTCAGAGGTGCATATTGAAGGTGTTAGATTTGTACATCAGGATGACTGAGCAAAGAAAATATCATTGCCTGATAAATCCCAGAAAGTGCCCTGTCTCCTATGCTATCAGCATCCCTCCCTCTTGGCCTTCAAGTCCCATGAAACTTGGGAACTAAAAAGCATGAATGAAATGGTGAGGACACACTGTGTGCCATGTATGTGGAAAGGCCCAAATATTCCAAATATTTTATATTTAGAGACATTTGGGATTCACATCCCCAGTTTTTCATATTTTGTTCCTGAGAATCACCGGAGGTAATCACAATCTCCTCTGGGATTATGAAGTGAGAGAAAAACATGACAAGCCAGGAGTTTCCTGGAGCACCCACACTGTGCTCCATGCCCTCTGTGATGGGTCTTCATTGCAGCAATGCTGTTTTCACAGCATATGTGGGGAAGTTTTTGGGGGGGATGGAGAAGCTGGGGGACCTGCCTGACCATTCATCTTTCTTGCATCAGCCATGTTGTATTTTTTTCACAACACCGGCTCTCGCATTTTGCTCCATGTAAGTTACACAATTCCCCTTCTTAGTCTGCCTGTATGTAACCATGAGGAATTCATTTTAATATTGCTATCTCTGGTTATGATGTGAAGGGAAATCTCTGTTAGTCTATAACTTAAGGTATGGAATAACCAAATGAATGGAGTTTCATGAAGGAAAGCTAAGAGCTTGGTGGGACTAACATTCGCTAGTATAAAACTGAGTGAAGCATAGGCATACATTGTATTTTCTTTCTGACTTCTAATAGGGCCTAGAAGTAGCAACACCCTAGTAGCAATGAGTGTATAGAATGCCCTGATGTTAGTTTCTAGATACTACTCCCCAGTAAAAGAACCAGGTCTTTGGGTGACTCTAAGGCCGGGACAGCAAAAATATAGTGTGAACCTAAAACATCTCACAATGACAGACAGTAAGGAAATGAAAAACAAAGCCCAGCATGGGGCATGCCACAAGGACACAGAAATAGACCAAAAAAGCTCCCAATAGCTAAACAAAGCTGGAACAATTTGAACAACAAAATAAGAATAGTTTTGGAAAATAATAAAATAAATACCTATGAGTCCTTACCTATACTTTAAAATAAATGATTGCACAAACGAACAGTAGAGAAGTTCTTTACAAAAGCATTCCAAAGTATAGATGTAGATATTCACTCCTCCAGGAGGTATAGCTTAATTCCCCACCCCTTGAGTGTGGACTTAGTAACTTGCTTCTGAGGATTATGGAAAGTGAAAAATAGTAACTTTACAGTGGAGAAAAATAACGGATAGCACCTTTACCAAGTTATTAAGGTTAATGTCACCAGAAATAGGTCATGTTGAATTCATGTATCCCCAGATGTGATTTGATGCAAAAGGAGCTTCACTTCTGTGGTATTTACCTATAAAACCTGCAACCATAGCTTAATAATAAGAAAACATCAGATAGACTCAAACTGAAGGACAGTCTACAAAACACCTGACCCATACTGTACTCTTCAAAAGTGCCAAGGTCATGAAAAACAAAGAAACACTGAGAAACACTCACTGGTTGGAAGAGACATGATGGCCAAACACAACATGGTATACAGGAACAGAATACTGGAACAGGAAAAATGTCATTAAAGCAAAAACTTGTCTCGTCTGGATTAAGACTAGTTTAGTTAATATTCTGTACTAATGCAAATGTCTTGATTCTTTCCCAGCTTTATTGAGCTATAATTGACAAGTAAAGAGTATATATTTTAAAGTGTACAATGTGATGTTTTAATAGAATATCCATTGTGAAATGATGACCACAATCAAGCTAATTAGCATATTCATCCCCTCACACAGTTACTAATGTTCTTTTTGTGTTGATGACACTTAAGATCTACTCTCAGTAAATTTCAAGTGTACAATACAGTATTATTAACCATAGTTGTCATGCTGTTCATTACATCTGAAGAACTTATCCTGCTTAACTGAAACTATACTCTTTGATCAATATTTCCCATTTCCCCCATGCTCCAGTCCCTGGCAATAACCATTCTACTCCTTGCGTTTATGAGTTTGACTTTTTTAGATTCTACATGTAAGTGAGATCAAACAGCATGTGTCTTTTCGTCTCTGGCTTATTCCACTTAGCTTAATGTCTTCTAGGTTTCTCCGTGTTGTCACATACAGCAGATGTCCTTCTTTTTTAAGGCTGAATAGTAGTATTCCATTGTATACACAACCACATACACACACTGCGGAATGCTATTCAGCCTTAAAAAAGAAGAAAATCCTGGCATTTGTGACAACATGAATGAACAAATCTAAGTGTCTGTGTCAATCAGTGCATCTGTCAATCAAAATGGGTGTCTAAGATAATCAATCTAAGTGTCTAAATGATTGCCATATCTTGGCTATTGTGACTAACACTGAAATGAAGATGGGAGTGCAGATACCTCTTCCAGATACTGATTTCATTTTGTTTGCATATACACCAAGAAGTGGGATTGTTGGATCATACAGTAGTTCCATTTTTTTTTTTAAATTTTTAATGTCCATACTGAGTTCTGTAATGGCTGTACAAATTTACATCCCCACCAACAGTGCAGTTCTCCATGTTCTCAAAAACACTTGTTGATTCTTGTCTTTTTTGATAATAGTCATTCTAACAGGAATGGGGTGATATGTCATTTTGGTTTTGATCTGCATTTATCTGATGATTAGTAAGGTTGAGCATATACCTGTTGGCCCCTGTGTGTTTCTTTGAGGAAACAATTTAAAAAGTAAATAAACAACCTATGGAATGGGAGAAAATATTTGCAAACCATATGTCTGATAAGGGGTAATACTGAAAACATATAAAGAACTCAATACAATAGCAAAACAATAAAAGATTAAATAATGGGCAAAGGATTTAATACCTTAGTTTTGATAAATGATTTATGATATATATGATGTTAACAATAGGGGAAGCTGGAGAAAGTATATACATAAGTTGTTTGTACTATCTTTGTAACTGTTCCATGAATCTAAGATCATTTTGAATTAAAAAATTTTAGGAGACAATGGAATACTACACAGCAATAAAAAGGACCAAAAGGAATAATTTGTTGATATATACATTATAGAAGAATCTCAAAGTCATTATGCTAAGTTAAAAAGACAGACAAGGGCTTCCCTGGTGGCGCAGTGGTTGAGAGTCTGCCTGTCGATGCAGGGGACGCGGGTTCGTGCCCTGGTCCAGGAGGATCCCACATGCCGCAGAGTGGCTGGGCCCGAGAGCCATGGCCACTGAGCCTGCACATCTGGAGCCTGTGCTCTGCAACAGGAGAGGCCACAACAGTGAGAGGCCGACGTACCACACACACACAATAAAAGACAGACAAAAAAGAGCACATTTTAAAGAGAATTATTTTATGTATACAAAATTCCAAAAAGTGAAATCTAATCTACAACGAAAGAAAGCATATCAGTGGTTGCCTATTGAGGAAGTTAGAGGGAGGAAGGTGAGATTACAAAGGGTCACAGACATTTTGGAGGGCGGTAAAATGTTCTCTTGATTATGATGATAGTTTCATGAGTGTATACACATGTGAATACTCATCAAACTATATATTTTAAATATATGCAGCTTTTAGATTTTACCTCAATAAATATATAGAGTAATGGAGAAAGAGATAGGTAAATGATAGATAGATGGATAGATGGAGAGACAGATAGACAAAAAGAGTTATTAGGGAGGAGCTCTTCTTTCTTTTGCTAATAACTACAGAAGGAGTGGTAGAAGTAGAAAATTAACATTTTCTAACCCCCAATGTAATAACTGATTCATGCAGGATAATTTATCAAGGCTATAATCATCATGTGAAAGGCTCTTAAGTGTCAGGGTAGTCATGTGGTCTCAAAGCATTACCCCACAGATAACTTATCCAGCCCAACTGGGAAAAATGTTCCCGTACAATGTGCAGTAATCAAATCCAGTGTCCCCGATGGTGTGGCAACCCAACCCAAATTTAATCTTGAGGGAAGAAAATCAAACAACTCCATAATGTAGATCATTCTACAAGACAACTGCCCTGGACTCTTGAAAAACAATGTCATTAAAAAATAAATTAAAAGGCATGAATGTGTGTGCTTTAGTGGAAGGGAGGAGATCATGCTAATTTAAAAGAGAACAACCAAATACAGTGCATGGACTTCGCTTGCATTCTGAAGCCAAAAATTTTTTTTTTTAAATGCTGAAGGGCTTCCCTGGTGGCACAGTGGTTGAGAGTCCACCTGCCGATGCAGGGGACACGGGTTCATGCCCTGGTCTGGAAAGATCCCACATGCCGCGGAGTGGCTGGGCCCATGAGCCATGGTCGCTGAGCCTGCGAGTCCAGAGCCTGTGCTCCGCAATGGGAGAGGCCACAGCAGTGAGAGGCCCGTGTACCACAAAATAAATAAATACATAAATAAATAAAATACTGTAAAAGATATTTTGGGGACACTGAAAAAATTTAAACATGGACTACATATTAAATATTATTGAATTGACTTTAATTTTCTTAGATGTGATATCATAATTATGTATCTATATGTTAGATAGGTAGATAGATACACAAACCCATAGATACATAGATAAACACATAGATAAATAAATGGATAGATAGATAGGTAGATAGATAGATGGATAGACAGACAGGTAGACTATTAATGTGCCAAACTGTTAACAATTAATGAAGTTAGGTGAGGTTATTACAGAGGCTAACTTTACTATGCTTTCAGTTTCCTGTGGGTTTAACATTTTTTCAAAATATGTAATTGGGGGAAAAGTGGGGAAATAGCATAAAGAAAGAACAGTATTGTTCTGTTTTCAGCTGCCCAGCTTCTGCTCTTGTGCATTCTCATCGTCTTGGTGCATTCTCATTGTCCAGGTCGCTGACCCTCAGAAGCCCCTTCTGGTCAGGACTGGGTGTTGTGAAGTGGCCATATTGTCACCAGATTGTTTGAAACGGAGGCGTTTTGCAGAAAGGTGGTGTATCTAGTCCTGGTAGGGGAAGGCAGGATGTAGGGAGGGCAGTTGTCATGGAGCCCTCTCTACTGGGGCTTAAGGCTTGTTTATATTCCAGAGAGGGATGGGGGCGGAGAAAGGAGGAAAGGAAGGACGGGGGCTTAACTCGTTCTCACAGGTTCGCCCGCCCACGGGGCTTATTATACTTGATTGCCTGTTTTCTACTTTCTGTTGCCATGGTGTCGGGACTAAAACGTGACTCTGCTCAGATTTACGCACTTTGCTCACTGATGCCTTGTCCCCATATACCTGCTGCGTCTCTGCCTACTGAATGTGGCTGTACGAAGGCGGGTGATTAACTAGGTGGCTGTCGTGAGTCCATGGTGGGGGCGGTGAAGCGTCGTTAGGGAATTTATGAGAACAGAGTTACTGTCAGCCTCATTACCCAGGGCAGGCTGCTAACTCTTGGAAATGTTTTCCACGCAGGGGGTTGGGAGCATCATGCTATGCTACTGAGGACATGCTGTGCGGTGACGCAGGCTTGTCCAACTGAGCACGTTCAGGTATTTATCACTGAGACCCCTGGGTGGAAACATTTTGAGATTCATAGATGCAGATTTGGTCCCTAAGAACAGGTCATAACAACAAACCCATTGGAAAGGGTAGAGCAGACAAGTCTGTGCTGGGGGGTGGGGGGCTTCACCAAGAACATTGACGTTTTCTTTAACATGGGAAGGGCCCCTGAGAATACACATGTTTTTAAATGCCGACAATAAAGCATCCTCAAGGGGTTTGGGCAAGAGGGTGGAGAAAGGTACATAGGGTGTCCTGGGAAGCAACCCATATTTGGGCAGGAATTTTCTAAAATCTTGTGTCATATGAAGAGCTTACAGTGTCTTCCTCGGGTCTGTGCCCCTTCCTGGTGCAAGGAAAACATGGGGGATTTGCAGGTGTGAGACAGCAGGAAATAGAAGCTTCTTTGCCATTCTTCTGTCTGCCTATTCCTGTAAATAACTCCATGCTGGCTTGTCCACCATTTGGGGGCCTCCGCAAACTCTTTGCTGAGACATAAGATAGATTTCTGAGATATCTAGAGAGGGTTTCCTGTTTTTTGACGTGGGTGCTACCCTAAGAGTCAGTAGCTAAAGAACTTGAATGAATTGAGCATTGAGGGAGGTGCTGGTTTTCTAGTTATGCAAATAAAGGAAGCTGAATCATAGGAACTTCTTCCCAGATCTGAGAAATATGAGCAATGTTCTCACTGAGATGCATTTTTCCAGCTTTACTGAGATAATTTACATAAAACATTGTGTAAGTTTAAGATGTACCATGTGATTATTTGATACACATATAGATTGTGAAATGATTACAATATGTTTAGTTAACACTTCTGTCACCACACATAATTACAGTATTTTTGTGTGTGGTGAGAACACTTAATGTTGACTCTCTTAGCAACTTTCAAGTATATGGTGCAGTAATGTTAACTGTAGTCACCATTCCCAGAACTTGTTCATCTTATAAATGGATGTTTGTACCCTTTAACCAACATCTCCCCATTTCCCCAAACTACTCAACCCATAGCAACCACCAACCTACTCTCTGTTTCTATGAGTTTTGCTTTTTTAAATTCCAAGTATAAGTGAGATAATACTGTATTTATATTTTTCTCTCTGAGTCATTTCACTTAACATAATCCTCTCAAGTGTCATCCATGTTGTTGCAAATGGCAGGATCTCCTTATATTTTTTGTTCATTCATCTGTTGGTGGACACAAGTTTTTTTCCCATGTCATTGCTATCATGATTAATGCTGCAATGAACAGGGGAGTGAAGATATATGTTCAAGATACTGATTTCATTTCCTTTAGCTATATGCCCAAGGGTGGGTTTATTAGATCATGTCCTAGTTCTATTTTTAATTTTTAGAGGAACCTCCATACTGATTTCTATGATGGCTCTACCAATTTACATTCCCACCAACAGTGTACTAGAAGTTCCGTTTTCTCCACATCCTCATAATCACTTATCTCTTGTCTTTTTTTAAAATTTTTATACTAGCCTTTCTAATAGGTGTATGGTGGTATCTCATTGTGGTTTTAATCTGCATTTACCTAATGATTAGTGATGTTGAGCACCTTTTCATATACCTGGTGGTCATATGTATGTCTTCTTTAGAAAAAATGTTAACTTAGATCATCTGCCCATTTTTAAATTGGATTATTTGTTTGTTCGTGGGGTTTTTTTTGCTATTGATTTGTATGAGTCTCATATATTTTGCATATCAACCCCTCCTTTCTTCTGACTGCACTGCACAGCTTGGAGGATCTAGTTCCCCAACCAGGGATTGAACATGGGCCATGGCAGTGAAAGTGTTGAAGCGCTGAGTCCTAACCACTGGACTGTCAGAGAACTCCCATATTTTGCATAGTAACCCCTTTTCAGGTAGATTGGCTGCAGGTACTTTCCCCATTTTGTACAATTTGTCATTGTTGATTTTTTTTTTTTTTTTTTTGCTGTGCAGACTCTTTTTAGTTTGATATAGTCCCACTTGACTTTTGCTTTTGTTGCATGTGCTTTAGGTGGCGTATCCATAATACTGCCAAGACTGATCTCATGGAGCTTCTTCTCAATGTATTCTTCTAGAAGTTTTGCAGTTTCAGGTTTTACATGTTAAGTCTTTAATTGATTTCAAGGTAATTTTTGTAAGTGGTGTAAGCTAGGGGTTCATTTTTATTATTTTGCATGTGAATATCCAGTTTTCCCAGCACCATTTTTATTATTGAAGAGACTATTCTTTATGCATAGCTTATTATTGGCTCCCACATCAAACATTAGTTGACCTGATATGTGTGAATTTATTTCTGGGTTCCATTGGTCTATGTGGCTGTTTTTATGCCAGTACTGTACTGTTTTGATTACTATAGCTTTGTAAAATAGTTTAAAATCAGGAACTATGGTGTCTCTGGCTTTGTTTTTTTCTCAAGATTGATTTGGTTATTTAAGATCTTTTGTGGTTCCATACTGATTTTAAGATATTTTTTCCTATATCTGTGAAAAATGCCATTGGAATTTTGTTAGGGATTGGACTGAATCTATCCATGGTTTTAGGTTGTATGGACATTTTGACAATATTAAATTTTTTGATCCAGGGGCACAGAATATCTTTCCATATATTTGTTTCTTTGTTGGTGTCTCTTATCAATGTTCTAAAATTGTCAATGTATAGATCTTTCACCTCTTTGATTAAATTTATTTCTGAGTATTGTATTGTTTTTGATGCTATTATAAATGGAATTCTTTCCTTACTTCTTTTCCAGATAGTTCGTTGTTAGTGTATACAAACACAACTGATTTTTGCATGTTGATATTTTATCCTGAAACTTTACTAAGTGTAAAAATTTTAGTTCTAACAGTTTTTGGATGGAGTCTTTAGGGTTTTCTATACACAAAAACATATCATCTTCAAACAGAGACCATTTTACTTCTTCCTTTCTGATTTGAATTGAATTGCTTTTATTTATTTTTCTTACCTAATCTCTCTGGCTAGGGCTTATGCTGAATAGGAATGGTGAGAGTGGGCATCTTTGTGTTTTTCCTTATTTTAGAGGAAAAGCTTTCAACCTGTCACCACTGAACATGGTGTTAGCTGTGGCTTTGTCATATACAGCCTTATTAAGTTGAGGTAGTTTTACTCTATACTAAATTTTTTGAGAGTTTGTATCATGAAAGGATTTGAGTTTTGTCAAATGCTTTTTTTCTGAATTTATTGGGATGATCATATAATTTTAATATTTTATTCTATTAATGTGGTGTATCACATTTATTGATTTGCATATGTTGAACCATCCTTGTGTCTCAGGGATAAATCCCACTTGATAATGATAAATTTTTAATGTGCTGTTGAATTCAGTTTGCTAGTACAGTTGACCCTTGAATATCATGATTTTGAACTGTGTGAGTCCACTTATACATGTTTTTTTTCAATAAATACTGCAATAGTACTACACGATCTACAGTTGGTTGAATCCATGGATGCAGAACCACAGATATGGAAGGCCGACTGCAAAGTTATATGTGGATTTTCAATTGTGTGGGGAGTTGGTGCCCTGACCCATGCATTGCTCAAGGGTCAACTGTATTTTCTTGAGAATTTTTGTAGCTACATTCATCAGGAATATTGGCCTGTAATTTTCTTTCCTTGCAGTGCTCTTATCTGACTTTGATATCAAGATAATGCTGGCCTCGTGAAATGAGTTTGGGAGTGTCTCTTCCACTTCAGTTTTTTGGAAGAGTTTGAGAAGCGTTGGTGTTAATTCTCTAAATGTTTGGTAGAATTCACCAATGAAGTCATCTGGTCTGGACTTTTCTTTGTTGGGAGGTTTTGGTTACTGATTGAATTACCTTACTTATTATCGGTTTGTTCAGATTTTCTATTCATGATTCAGTCTTGGTAGGTTTATGACTCTAGGAATTTGTCAGATCCATTTCTTATCCCCTGATTTCCATCCACAGAACTGTATTATCTGCATCTCCCTGCAGAATATTCCTTTGGGCTCCCCAGATTGGGCATAGCTATTTCACGACCTGTCACTTCAGCAATACTCTCACTCAGTGCTAAAAATGCTTGCTATACCCAATTCTGGGGTGTTACAGTTAGAATGAGCTATGGGGTACACATTGCAAATACTGAATAAAGAAGAAATATAAGGTTATTTGAATTATTCCTATTTAATATTTTGGGTGAACCTGTGTGAGAAGTTTCACATGGGACTGCCCAGGGTGGAAGGGGGCTTCGTGAAGTCTGAATAGGGAGAACTAACAGTCCCAGATACAGAAATATGAGCTGTGTTCCTGGTCAGCTACATTCCTGCTCTCAGGCTTCTAATCCCCAGAATCATTTTCTTACCACAGGGTGGGAATGTAACCTTGAAATCTGGCTTCAGATGTTGGTCTAATGCATGTGTGCATGCTTTAAATGGCTGTCTTCTGAGAATTGTGTTGTCTAGGCCAATATTGCCATACTCTGGCAACAAGTGGATTAGGGAGATATGGGTAATTAGACACTCCTTCCTCTAGAATCCCCATGGTGTCTGTTCACCCTGTTTGGAGTTTGGTGCACAGTGAATCTTGGGAGGTTTGTGACCTTATATTGGCACACTGCTCAGAGAACCTCCTCCTCCTTTAAGCACAGTCCCCTGATCTCATTCTGTGCTATTTTGCCCTTCTGTACAGTGTCCCTCCTTGGTCAAATTTCAATGTGGCTTTACCTCCCATCATCCCTTCCTCCAAATCCCTTCCTCCAACTCCTACCTCTTCCATTGTGACTATGATTCAGAAAAATCTTTCTAGATCCCTGGAGACATGACATCCCCAGTGTGGGCACTGAAGAACTAGTTAGAAACTAGACAGAAAAGGAGAATAGGATTTGACCAATAGTTAAGCCTCGAGTTAAAACAGGTTACTGTAACCCAGACCTACTGAATTAGAAAATCTGGAGGTGGGGCTCAGAAATCTATGTTTTCCCAGGCTCACCAGCTGGTTTGGATGCATTGTCCAGTGCACTGAGATGGGCTGTGGATGGATCCAAACTTGAGAGAAGCAAATGAAAAATATAGCTCTCTAAGGCTCAGTCATGATGTCCTCTTACTCAGTGAGGGCAAGGGGTCTTTCTGCTCTCTGTTTTCAGTGCAAAGTTGCATCTTTCCCCCTGCTGGTTTCCATGGTGACTGTGCTTGTGCTCATAACATATGTGGGAAGTTTAGGTAAATGGAGAGAAAGAAGCTAGATTATTTTTTTCACTTTGCTATTTTCTAATTATTTGACCGTTCATCTCTCTCAATCAATATAGATGATAGACATAGCTTAAAAAGTAAAGAGGTTTAAATAAGAGTCTGGTGTAGCCAACACATTTCCTAAGCACTGAATGAGAAAGAATAGGACCTCACTGGCACATCTCTCTTTGTGGCTACTACCTGGTGCCTGTGCTTTGTGCATTTCTAATTCTGGGTCTTGGACCCCTAGAAGCTTCCTCTGTGAAATGGTAGGTGGTGCTGTGACATATTTGTAATTTGATTCATTTATAGACTAATTCTGTAGCTTTATAATTCTATAGACTCATTTTCTGAGCCAGCGGCAGGTAGTTGAGAGGTGAAAGAGACAGCTGGTAGTCTTCTGTGCCAGCCAAGGCTTTGTTACAGTCTTAACTGAGAACCCACTTTGCTTCTGTGTTTCCCGTTTGTACTCTCTGGGGCTGACTTGAGGAGCAGAAAGGTAGAGAATGTGCCACCTTGCCTCCCTCTCCTCCCTAAGCTCATCCCTTCTGTTTCTTTACCATCACCAGGGATAGAAAATAAGTAGGGCTGGCTAGGGCTCTACCCTCAGATCAGTGGTCCCCTGCTCACATGTCCTTGTCAGATATTGTCTGGGGAAGGCCTGGAGGATCCACATTGATAGTGTATAATGAGTGAAAAACTAAATTTGGATACACGTGTATTGAAATAAGGTTGTAGGGGAACAAATGTCTTTGAGTATAAGGAAGTTTCCAGAAGGTTGTGTGGATAGTTTTTCTGTTCTGGAGCTCTTTTGACTTGAAATATGAGCTGGTTTCCCATCTATCTTCATTCCTGATTCCAGGCTGCTTTTTCTTTGAAGCACATTTTGGCTGTGGGGTATAGACAAGATGGTGTGGATGTTGAGCCTCATATGGAGAATAACGTTCAAAACCAGAGCCAGGATTGTTTTTAATTGAGACCTTTGGTATGGCTGGTATGCAGGTGTCTCAGTGCAAACTGTGTCTCTGTAACACTCTTGAACTTCTCTAAGCTGGGACAGACCATATGGAGGTTTTTTTCTTGGCTCTTTATGACACCTTCTTGATGCCTGCTCCCTGGCCTTGGCTCCCTGCAAAAAAAGAGTAATGGGTGTTGAATGTGGTAGGTTTAATTTTCTCCCCCTACCTGCCCCTCCTTTTTTCCGAGTCCACAGTTTCTCAGGATCTGTGTTTTGACCTTTTACCGTGGTAACAATCATCAGGATAACTTCTTAGAAATTTACCTTTTCTGACATCTATGACCCCTCCACATTGTAACTTGGAGCTATTAGGAAAGTGCTCCAGAGTTGCCTCAATGCGTTAAAGTTAAAGAAGATTCTCTAATAACTCATGAATTTATAAGTGAAAGAGAAACATCAGCCATAGGTGTGTGCTAAAGACTTCCAAGGACAGAGAGGAGACCAGAGGATTTCTGAAGAGAACAACTATGCCTGAGGAAACCTGAGGCACAGCTCAGACCTTCTCCTGCCAGCCCAGCTCTTCATGTTCAGACTCTGATGTTCATAATCCCTCTCTGTCTAGGAGGCTGCTGTGGGGGCCTAGGCTGAATATGTTGTGGAATTGCTTCTACCAGGGAAATCTGTTACAGACTCATAATCCTGTTGATACATTTTCCCATGGGGAAAAAAGAGCTGGTATAAGGCAAGGGGAAGGGACATAGGAGAGCATGGAGAAAAGTCTGCAGTCCTTTCTGATGAGAAGGCTTTTTCTGGTGTCTGCTTGATGTTCATGGGGCCTCCTGTGACTCTCTATGGCACGTACACCCACAACATTTCTCAAAGGAAAGGAGGAAGCTTGTAGCTTGGGAGAAGGGCCATATGAATCCCCCCTTCAGTGGCATGCAGTCCAGTGATGTTCTGATCTGTGGACATACAGCTCCTTGTCCCTCCTCCATTATGTG
This sequence comes from Mesoplodon bidens, assembly GCF_964165515.1. NCBI lineage: Eukaryota > Metazoa > Chordata > Mammalia > Artiodactyla > Ziphiidae > Mesoplodon > Mesoplodon bidens. The sequence goes on from NC_138178.1 coordinate 68,474,406, forward strand.
ATTTGTGGTTTCTGGTCCAGAACTGAAAAGCACCCCACAGCTCACTTCTGACCCTGTCTTACTGCTGGCTGGGAAGAGTGTTCCTGATGCCTACACACACTTCTGGTGAACCAAGGGATTTCCAGGGCCAGAGAGAAGACTAGGGTCTCAGGGAGGTGATTTGCCATTTTATTCCTGTATATTAATTCATTCATCTCATCTGGTTTCTGATCAGCAATGTTAACTCTCTTACCAGTGTTACTCACATAAATATCTTTCTAATTTTTTTTCCCACTTCAGCAAACTCTGGCCTTATTCATAAATACTTATTATTTTTAATATGCACATTTTCACATTTTAACATCTTTGAATCCATAGCATCTCGGAATTGAGTCTTTATTTAATTGGCTATGTGTTTTTTCTTAATGTTGGATCAAATAATGGTGCATTTCAAGTCAATGACCTCTTAGATTTAATGAAATACATATTTGTGATGATTTGGGGTGTGGGGTGTAATATAAGGGTCCCTGGTTGTGATGCGGAGGGAAATGACATATTCTAAATAAAAGCTTGGTGGTGCCCATGCCCTTATGAAGATGAGGTGACACTGACAGTGACTTTGGCAGTCCACTCTGCTTAGAGACAAAATAGGTGCCTCCCATCCACATCTCTAGTCCCCAGAGATCCTGTGGCAAAGCTCTGGATTAAGGCACTTGGATAGGCATGAGATGTGACCACACCTTGTCTCACCCACGTGAAATTGAGTTTTCTTAGAGCATGAGGTATCTGGGCTCTTAACTGTGTAGATTCTCTTCCTGGGATGGAGGTGCTGAATGCAAACTAGGAGGTGGCACTTGGGGCCCACTTCTGATTTTAGAACTTAGAGGGGGCTTCATGGAACATAAGTACTTCTGTAGGTACATAAGTATTTATGTAGCATAAGCACCTTGTAGGGAGCTGTGCACTTGTGCACAAACTTCCACTGTGTATGGAGAAGACTGGATGGCTGTGTCTAGAAGGCGGAACCTCTAGTTCTCTTGCCCTTGCTGATCCCTTCCCCTTTCAGTAAGCTCATGGGTCTTGGGGGCTGTTTTCTATCCTTCCTCTGTGGAATTAGATCAAACAAAAGCCCAACGTAAATACGTGTGAACTCAGACCCTAGATTCTCCCTCTATGTGTAGGTCACAGCATTGGAATTTGGGACCCTCATAAAAATATCTGGTGGTGAAATCCTTCAGTTTACCAGGAAATGAGGAATAATTCTTGATAAGGGGTGAATTAAGGGTCTGGGAGTATAAGGGGACTTCCATAAGGCCCACAATCATACTGGTTGCAACTTATAAACAATAATTTGGATTTCAGAGACATGAGTCATATTCCCTGCCAATATAATTTCTAACTCTGGATTGTGGTTTCCTAGAAACATTTTCCAGTAATGGGGAAGGGGACAGACTGCTATAGCAACACTGTATGATTTAGTCTGATACAAACCAGAACTTTCAAATACACACCAAGAATTTTTAGTTTTGTGCCTCTGATGAAAACTGATTTTTGAGTCTGTCTGTACAGATTTCATTGCTGAGAACAGGGCTCAGTAGCAGGCAGCAGGAGAAGTAACAGGAGGGGCTGTGGGTTTCTCACTCTAGGAGGAATCCTTGGTGCCATAGCTAAGCTGGGCCTCCTCCACGGAGGGGAGTGGAAAAGAATCAGAATATGGTCTGACTTTCTCAATGTGGTATTTGCACAGAGATAGAAAAATAAATCAATGAATAAAAGAAAAGAAAGCTAAAAAATAAACACATGCATATAAAAGCAAATCATTTATAAGATTGATGGGGGAAAATGGAGTTTTAAATAAACTTTTTAATAGATTGAATAGCCACAGAGGGAAATAAAATCTGATCTTCAACCTTACATTTCACACAAAATGAATTCCATGTAGAATATAGACCTAAAATACAAAAACAATTTAAACTAATAAGGACATTCTGTATAGCACAGGGACGTCTACTCAATACTCTGTAATGACCTATATGGGAAAATAATCTAAAAAATAGTGGATATATGTATAACAGATCCACTTTGCTGTACACCTGAAAATAATACAACATTGTAAATCAACTATACTCCAATAAAATTTTTTAAAAGTAAAATAAAAAATAAAAATGAAAACAATTTAATACAGTATCTAGAACGTACTTTAGGAAAATGAAAACAATTTAATACAGTATCTAGAATCTACTTTAGGAAAATAATTTCATGACATTGGGGGAGACTGAGAAACTAGACTCAGAAAGTATCAGTATTTACCATAACAGAGAAAAGACCTTCTAGCATAGTTGATGAAAATTTCGAGACAGAATGAGTCGTGCTCAAGATTCTTCCATTCATTTCTAGTAGTAATATAGCTCAGATTCAGAACTGAAACTTTGGAATGATATTAGTGTCTACCTTTTGAGATGGAAGGATTGAAAAAACTCATGATATATAAAGTGTGTGGACTAATATCAGATCTATAGTAGCCACTAAGTCAGTATGGGTTAATATTGGCAGCTTTTTCTAAGTAATTGCAAAATTATATCAACTGAAGGATTCATCGTTATTGTGTATATCACAAGGAAGGAATAAAATCACTGAAAATTACAGCACAGTTATTTCTTGCCACTTAGAATTTTATCTTATTTATTGAAAGAGTTTATTAAAAACACTTTAAAATGTGTATAAATGAGGATATTTGTCTTCTATCACAATTATGATCACGAGATGGAAAATATAAGCAACTTGTACTGATAAAGTTATTCTTAACATTTTTCCCATTCAGAGTCAAACTCCTCTGAATAGCTTTTCAATTTATCTTGACCATAATTTTCCCCACATTATCATCATCTGTGCTAATCAGGAGCTTTAGGAATGTCACATTTCTTGAGAGAGCTCTATACTTCTCTCTGTGACATTATCTTCCAACTTACTCACATTTCTTTCAAATAGAGGTTCATCTTAGAATTGATAGTGTACAAGCACTATTATTCAGAAGGCAATCACAAGAGGTTCTTGTGTTTACATGCATGAACTGCATACAAGTTTTGATACCAATATTACCAGAAGGTGTCAACAGAAGATTTTTTGATCAGTTCATGCATGTAAACACAAGAACCTCTTGTGATTGCCTTCTGAATAATAGTGCTTGTACACTATCAATTCTAAGATGAACCTCTATTTGAAAGATGTGGAAATGTACACTCTAGCATCAGTGAATTCACTATTTTTCTCTGTGACTGCCCATTCCTTAGTGTAAAATTATAGTGACCCATCTGTTGTATTCTGTTCCATTATTGAGGAAACATACTTAAATGTAGTTTAACATAAGTTTACCAACTCCATTTGACTTCTATTTGACTATTAGAGATATTAGAGGTTATAAGGAGCTACTGGAATTCCTAGATTATATATGTAGAGGTAGTTTTATTACCTCAAGCAATCCACTGAGAAGAAAGATAGACATGGCTGAGTTAGTGGAAAGTTTGCATTGGAGCAGTAGCTTTCTAAAGACTCAGAAAGAAGCTGTACCTTGTGAATTTCTGCCCTAATCGTAGAAATATGAGTAATGTCCTCTGTGTCATTCTAAATTCAATATTTCAGTCTATAACAATTGTATATCTATCTTTTTTTTCTTCCCCTTTCTTTCTTCTAATCAGATGGATGGTGATAATACAATCACTTTACAATTTTTCAATGCATAGCAGATGTGTTATGATCTATATAAATTGTTTTCCTCTGCCTACTTGCTACTCTGACCAATTCCACTTTTAAAATTGGAACAAGCTTTGGTGTTCCCTGATGAATGTATTAAGGGAATAAGAAACTCATATAATTCATAATTTAGGGTGTTGGCTGAAATTGTACCTAGAGTTTCAAGCTCCAAGGAGGCTGAATTAAGCGAACAGCCAATTTTGATCTCAAATATACGAGTCATGCATCCGCTGGACTCCATCCTCTATTCAGGCTCGAGTACAAAGACAGGGTGATAGGTTCTTGTCTCATGGTGTAGTCTAAGACTTAGGGATGTTTGCAGGAACATCTTTCTGAGAATTCTCGTGGCAAGGCCAGCTTCTGTGAAATCTAGGTACAGGTGGTTTAGAAGGTTGTGGGAAATCATATCGTCCATGCTATCAGAGAGCAGTGTTTGAGGACTCAGAGCTTAGCACTGGGTCTTCTGTGCCTGTGACATTATGTCATACTGTGTCTATCTACTGTCTTCTCTTAACTCTAAGCACTCAGGGCCCTTTGGTTTGTTATTTTATTTGCCACTTTTGAGTTTAGGTCACTCCTTATCCAGACCTAATGGTGACTTGTTTAAGGCCTGCCACTCTGGCTTTTGTTTTTGTTTTCATTGTGGTTTTCGGTTTTGTTTGGTAAAGAGTGCAGTGAGGGATGACATTCATAGTATACATAATAATATATTATAATGTGTGCATTGAAATGAAGAGGAAGGGGAGATTTGACAAGTCATTTAGCTGTTATAAGAACTCCAGATAAAATGAAATGCATAGAATAAACCTCTGTGTTTTAAGATGTGGAATTTAAATGAGACTGTCCTTTCTTAAGGTCTGAACTTTGATCTTGGAGGAGTGAGAAGTTTTCTTGAATAACAAATGTCCAAAATATTAACACCTAAATAAATGCTATCCTGATCCCAGAAGTGAGAAATATGGTCCAGGTCAGCTGGATCTCTCTAGGTTTCCAGGCCCCAGGGGTTAGTTTTCTCATTGAACACATGAATGTGATATGGAGAATATACCCTGTGATTATGGAACATAAAAGCAAGAGCTTTGCTTCTGCAGATATCCATGGGAGTATAATATTCAGTTCTATGGCTTTGTAGACAGAACTCCTAGAAACTTCCCTGGTGCCAGCCGGCAGGACTGCTGTGGCTGTGAATAAGGAGCTGTGCAAGGGAGGAACGTGTGGTACTCTCTCTGGGGGGATATTTGTTTAACCAGACAGATGCAGTCATCATTCAAATATGTCCATCCCTTAGACACAGCATGGAGGGTTGGGATATATTGTATTGTGCTTGTTGTTTCCTTTTTTCTGCCAGGCTTTCTCCACCCATGTAAAACACATCCTGAATAATTCACTTGTGTTCATCTGCCAAAAATTTGGTACATAAAGGTTCACATCCAGGTATGTATAATCAGGGACTGGCCTAAAACACATAAAAATTTTTTTTGCACCCAGCTCACCTGCTGCTATGACCATATCTATTCTGTGGCTTTCAGGCTTGGCAATGAGTTATATAATTCCACACTGTGAGTGTCAAGAGAATAAATGGACCCAGTGAATTGGTGATGGAGTCTGTCAAATGGGAAGCATTTAGTCCCAGATTCCCTCAAGGGCTTGAAAATCTTTTGAAAGTTTGAAGAAGGAAACCCTGGACCAAAACAAACAAACAAACAAAACAAACAAAACAAAATCTTCTGAATGCAGAAATGTGATTAATGTTCCCTATCTCTTGCATGTATCAATCTTGGCTTCTAATATCCAGAAGCCATGTCTTTCAAAAAAGATTTAGTGGTATCCTGCAAATACACTGCCAAAAGATGTAGACCTACCCTATTATCTAGCAATCCCACTCCTGGGAATATATCTGGAGAAAAACATGGTTCAAAAGGATACATGCACCTCAATGTTCATTGCAGTGCTGTTTACAATAGCTAAGACATGGAAGAAACATAAATGTCCATCGACAGATGAATGGATAAAGAAGATGTGGTACATATATACAATGGCATATTACTCAGCCATAAAAAGCAGCAAAATTGTGCTATTTGTAGAGACTTGGATGGATATAGAGAATGTCATACAAAGTGAAGTAAGTCAGGCAGAGGAAGACAAATATCATATGATACCACTTATATGTGGAATCTAAAAAAATGATACAAATGAACTTATTTACAAAACAGAAACATACTCACAGACTTAGAAAACAAACTTATGGTTACCAGGGGTGCTTTGTTGGGGGGAGGGATATTGGGAGTTTGAGATTAACATATACAGTGTTATATTTAAAATAAAATGGCTTTCCATAAAAAAATAAAAATTGTGGGAAAAAAGAAAGTGGGATAGGTGAGGCACAGATATCTATTTTTAAAGAAGTGTGTGCTGAGACAAAAACTGGTGACAGGGTAATGGGAAGTATGAAGAAAAAAAAAATAAAGAGGTGGAGAGTTCCTGGATCTTGAGAGGCTCTTCCTGAAGCAAGTGCATCTGTGTTTGGAATGGAGGACAGATTAGGGAAACTGCTTTGCCCTTTTCTCCCTACAGGTCCTTTTACCCTCTGAGTCCAAGTGTTTTTGTTTATGTTTTTGAGAGTTTTTTTTGTACAAGAATAATACTTTTTAAAAAATGTTTTGAAACAATTTTAGATTTGCAGAAAGTAACATAGATAGTACAGAGTTTCATATACCCTTCAGGTTGCTGTAATATTAACATCTTATATCACCATACTTTATTTATAAAAACTGAGAAATTAACAGTGGTATAAAACTATTAAAGGAAGCCTGGACTTTCTTGATATTTTATCAGTATGTTTGCCAACTAAGGTCATTTTTCTTTTCCAATATTCCCGGACACAACATTACAGTTATTTGCCATATGTATCACATAATTTTTTTGCTAATAATAAATTACCACATAATGTAATGTCTTAAAATTACACACATATTGTCTCAAAGTTTGTGTGGGTGAAGAATCCAGATGTAGATAACGTCCAAGGGTAAAGTTTCAACAGAAGGCTCAGCCAAGGAAGAATCCCCTTCCAAACTCACATGATTGTTAGAATTCAATTACCTGCAGTCTGTTGGACCAAGGCCCTCCGTTCCTTACTGGCCATTGTCTAGAAGATGCATTCAGTTCCTTGCCATGTGGGCAAGTCACAGTTCCTGCCCACACACACAAGAAGAGGTTAGAATACAAAGTTGTACAGGTGGGGGGGGCGGATCATTGGGTACCATCTTAGGGTCTACCTGCCACAACAGGTATTCTCCCAATCTGCAACACTTTCTCAGTCTTCAATTATTTTTCATGAACTTTACCCTTTTGAAAAGTACTCATCAAGTATTTTGTAGAATGTTCCAAAATATGGATTTGTCCCATGTTTTCTCATGATTATGCTAGTGATATGGATTAATTTATACACTTATATTTATCTAAGTTTGAAGATGAACAAAGCTGAACAGTATGTTATTTGGAAATAGAAATGTAGAGAGAAAAATAATAAGGAGAAATAAAGGAATGATGGATAGAGACTTCAAAATAATAATAAATAACACCTTCAGTGGGTAGGGAAGAGGATGAAGTTGGGAATATGCACCCAGGAAATATTACAATATTGCTAATGTTCTTTATATTAAGCTCAGAAATGACTTTTCAAAATTAAACTTTTAAAATTTAGAACAGTTTTAGATTTACAAAACAGTTGTGAAGACAGTACAGAGATATATTTCAGAAATATACATACACCCCACACACATTTTCACTTCACCTATTTAACCATCCTCTTTCTCAAGCCCCTGGTAAACACTAATCTGCTTATTATCTCTATAGTTTCCCATTTTCCAGAGTGTCATATAAATGGAATCACACAATATATGGTCTTTTCAAACTTCTTTCCTTTAGCTGAATGCCTTTAAGATTTGTGAAGTTTACCTCACTGTACATAAGTTTGCATTTCCCTAATGGTCAAAGGTTTTGAGCATCTTTTTATGTGCTTACTACATGTATATATCTTCTTTAGAGAAATATCTATTCAAATTATTTAACTATTTTTAATTGGAATATTTGATTTTTTAATTTTTGAGTTGTAAGAGTCCTTTATATATTCTGGATAAGACACTCTTATCAGCTTTATAATTTACAAATATTTTATCCCATTCTTTGGGTTGTCTATTCACTTTCTTGATAGTATGCTTTGAATCACAAAAGTTTTAAATGCTGATGAAGTTCAATTTACTTCTTCTGTCACTTGTCCTTTTGTTGTCATAAGCTAGAAACCATTGTTTAACTGAAGGTCATGAAGATTTACTCTTATGTTTTATTCTAAAGTTTTAGCTTTTATATTTAAGTCTATGTTCCACTCTGAGTCAATTGGTATATGGTGTGAGGTTAAGTCCAACTTGTGTGTGGATATCCACTTGTCCTAGCAACATTTTTTAGAAAAAAATCCACATTGAGTAGTCTTGGCAAACCTGTAAAATCAACTGGCCAAAATGTAAGGATTCATATTTGGTAACTAAATTCTATTCCATAGATCTATATGTTTAGCCTTATGCCAGTGCCACAATGTCTTGGTTATCATAGCTGTATGTGAGTTTTGAATTCAAGAAGGGTAAGTTGAGTACTCCAGTTTTATTCCTTTTTAAGGTTATTTTGATTATCCTGAGTTCCTTGAATTTTCAATTAATTTTAGTATCAGCTTGTCAATTACTGAAAAAAAGAGGCAACTGGAATTTTGACACAGAGTGCATTGAATCTGTTGCTCCATTTGGAAAATATAGTTACCTTAACAATATTAGGCCTTCTGATCAATGAACCTGGGATTTTTTTCCATTTATTTATGTCTTCTTACTTTTCTTTCAACAATATTTTGTAGTTTTCCATGTACATGTCTCACACTTATTTTGTTAAGGTCATGCCTAAATATTTTATCTTTTTGATGTTATTTTAAATGGAAAAGTTTTCTTGGTTTCATTGTCATTTTGTCCATTGCTAGTGTATAGAAATGCAATTGATTTTTGTATATTGACCTTGCACACTGCAACCTAGCTGAACTCATTTTTTAGTTCTAATAGTATTTTAGTAGATTGCCTAGGATTTTTATACACAAAATCATGTTATTTGCAAATAGAGATAGTTTGACTTCTTTCCAATCAGGTTGTCTTACATTTGTTTTTCTGGCTAATTGAGCTGGTTCCAACCTCCAATTTTGCAGAGAAGTGAAAAGAGTGGCCATTCTTGTCTTGTTTCTCATCTTGGGCAAAGTACTGAGCTTTCACAATTACATATTAGGTCTTTTGGTTTTTTCATGGATGCCGTTTATTAGATTCAGAAAGTTCCCTTCTATGCTTAATTTGTTTAGTGTTTTATCATAAATGAATGTTGGATTTTGTCAAATGATTTTGTGTATGTTTTTGAGATGATCATTTTGTTTTTGTCCTTTATTCTACTGCTATAATGTATTATATTAATTGTTTTTGTATTTTGAACCAAACTTGAATTCCTGAGATAAATCTCAGTTGGTCATGGCATTTAACTTTTGTATACATTGCTGTATTTGGCTTGCTAATATTTTGCTGATGATTTTTGTATCTAGATTCATGAAGAATATTGGTCAGTAATTTTATTTTCTTGTAATGTCTAGCTGTGGTATTAGGGTAAAGTGGCCTTGTAGAATGAGGTGGTAAATATTTTCTTATCTTCTGTCTGTTTGGAGGAGTTTATGAAAGATTTATATTAATTACTTAAACATTTGGTATAAATTAACAGTGAAGTCTTCATAGATTAGATTTTTAATGATATATTTTTTTCAAATTACTAACTCATTTTTGCCACTTGTGTAGATCTATTAAGGTTTTCTTTTTATTTTCTTACCAGTTTTTTCCTTTGTAGGTATTTACCCATTTCATCCAGGTCATCTAATTTGTTAGCATATTCTTCATAGTGTTCTTAGTACTCACAGATAATCCTGATCTATTCATGGAAGCTTGGTTATAATGCCCTCTTTCAGTAATTTGATTTTCATAAATTGAGTCTCTTTTCTGTCTTCTTTCTTTTCTCTCTCTCTCTCTCTCTCTCATATTTTATCAATTTAGTTGCTATTTCAAAGGACCATCTCTTAGCTGTGTTGATTTTCTCTACTGTTTTTCTATTTCATTTATTTCCACTCTATTCTTTAATACTCCCTTCCTTTGGTTGATGTGGGTATAATTTATCTTTTCTCTAGTTTTTTTAAGTATAAGTTTATGTTTTTTAAGTTGAAATATTTTCTATTTTAATATGGATGTTTACATATATTAATTTTCCTCTAAGTACCATTTTAACTATATCTCTTAAAACTTGGTATGCTGTGATTTTTGTTTTCATTCATCTCAAATTACTGTCTATTTCTGAAAATTTAAAACTTTTTCCAGTTTTACTGAAATATAATTGACATATAACATTGTGTAAGTTTAAGTTGTACAACACAATGATTTTATACCATATATTACAAAATAATTACCACAATAAGTTTAGATTTTCTTGTTATTTCTTCCTTGACCCATTGATTATCTAGAAGTGTGTGGTTTAACTGCCACACATTTATAAATTTTTATGTGTAGCTGATTTCTAATTTTATTCCATTATGGTCAGATTAAATCCTATGCTTGATTTCAGTTCTTATACATTTACTGAGACATGTTTTATAGCCTAAAATATGGTCTATCCTGAACAAAGTTCCATGTGTGTTTGAGCAGGATCTGCATTCTCCTGTTATTAGGTGGAATGTTCTATAGATGTCTGTTAGATTATTTGAATTATTGTGTTGTTCAAGTCTTCTATTTCCTTGTTGATCTTCTTCCTAGTTGTTCTATCCATTATTAAAAGTGGGGCAGTAAAGTCTCCAACTATTACTGTCTTATTGTCTATTTGTCCCATAAATTATGTCAGTTTTGCTCTGTGTGGTTTGAGTTCTATTGTTAGATGTATATAAGTTTAAAATTATGTCTTCTTGATGGATTGGCCATTTCATTATAAAAAATCTTTTTAGTAGCAGTTTTTTTCTTAAAATCTATTTTTATCTGATAGCTCCTCAGTTCTCCTTTGGATAATGTTTTCTTAGTATATATTTTTCATCATTTTACTTTTAATCTATTGATATCTTTTTTTCTAAAGTGTTTCCCTTTTAGAAACATGTATTTAGATAATATTTCTCATCAACTTTGAAAATGTATGCCTTTTGAAAGGATTTTTAATCCATTTACTTTTAATGTAATTACTGTTACTGATGGATTTATGTCTTCCATTTTACTATTTGTTTGTGATATGTCTTTAAATTTTTTTATTGTGGTAAGTCACATGATATAAAACATAATATTTTAACCATATTTAACTGTACAGTTCAGTGGCACTAAGTATATTCACATTGATGTGCAACTCTGACCATCTCCTGAATTTTTCACTTTCCTAAACTGAAACTCTGTCCCCTTCAAACACGAATTCCCTATTCCCCCTCTCCACCCTTCCCACACCCCAGACCCTGGCATCTACCAATGTACTTTCTGACTCTATGAATTTGACTATTCTAGGTACCTCGTATAACTGGAATCAAGCAGTATTTGTCTGCACCTAATGTATATTGGAATGCATTTTTAAGATTAACTTAATATATGTCCTGCAAACAGACTGTACCTTCTTTTTATTCCCCTGTGCTATACAGTAGGCACTCACCAGCCATTTACTTCCTACATAGTAGTGTACATATACCTCAATCCCAATCTCCCAATCCATTCCACCACCACTCACCCTTGGTGCCCATATGTTTGTTCTCTACCTCTGTGTCTGTATATCTGATTTGCAAATAAGTTCATCTGTATCATTTTTCTAAATTCCACATATATGCATTAATATATGATATGTATTTTCTCTTTCTGACTTACTTCACTCTGTATGACAGTCTATAGGTCCAGCCACATCTCTGCAAATGACACAATTTCATTCCTTTTCATGGCTGAGTAATATTATATTGTATATATGTATCACATTTTCTTTATCCATTTATCTGTTGATGGACATGTAGGCTGCCCTGGCTACTGTAAATAGTGCTACAATGAACATTGGGGTGCATGTATTTTTTGGAATTATGGTTTTCTCCAGGTACATGCCCAAGTGTGGGATTACTGTGTTATATGGTAGTTGTATTTTTAGTTTTTTAAGGAACTTCCATACTGTTCTCCATAGTGGCTGTATCAATTTACATTTCCACCAACAATGTAAAAGGGTTCCCTTTTCTCCACACCCTCTCAAGCATTTATGGTTTGTAGATTGTTTGATGAAGGCCATTCTGAACAGTGTGGGGTGGTACCTCATTGTAGTTTTGATTTACATTTCTCTAATAATTAGTGATGTTGAGCATCTTTTCATGTGTCAGTTGGCCATCTCTATGTCTTCTCTGTAGAACAGTCTATTTAGGTCTTCTGCCCATTTTGTGATTGAGTTGTTTGTTTTACTGATGTTGAGCTGCATGAGCTGCTTGCGTATTTAGGAGGTTAACCCCTTGTCAGTTGCTTCATTTGAAAACATTTTCTCCCATTCTGAGTGTTGTCTTTTCATCTTGTTTATGGTTTCCTTTGCTGTGCAAAACTTTTCAGTTTAATTAGGTCTCATTTGTTTATTTTTGTTTTTACTTTCATTATTCTAAGAGGTGTGTCAAAAAGATCTTGCTGTGATTTATGTCAAAGAGTGTTTTTCCAATGTTTTCCTCTAAGAGTTTTATAGTGTCCAACTTTAAATTTAGGTATTTAATCCATTTTGAGTTTATTTTTGTGTATGGTGTTAGGGAGTGTTCTAATTTCATTCTTTTACATATAGCTGTCCAGTTTCCCCAGCACCACTTATTGATGAGACTGTCTTTTCTCCATTGTATATTCTTGCCTCCTTTGTCATAGATTAATTGACCATAGGTGCATGCATTTATCTCTGGGTTTCCTATCCTACTCCACTGATCTATATTTCTGTTTTTGTGCCAGTCCCATATTGTCTTGATTACTGTAGCTTTGTAGTATAGTTTGAAGTCAGGTAGCCTGATGCTTCCAGCTCTGTTTTTCTTTTTCAGGATTGCTTTGGATATTTGGGGTCTTTTGTGTTTCCATACAAATTGTAAAACTTTTTTGGCCTAATTCTGTGAAAAATGCCATTGTTAGTTTGATAGAGATTGCACTGAATCTGTAGATTGCTTTGGGTAGTATAGTCATTTTCACAATGTTGATTCTTACAATCCAAGAACATGGTACATCTCTCCATTTGTTTGTGTCATACTTGATTTCTTTCATCAGTATCTTACAGTCTTCTGCATATAGGTTTTTGCCTCCTTAGGTAGGGTTATTTCTAGACATTTTATTCTTTTCATTGCAGTGGTAAATTGAATTGTTTCCTTAATTTCTCTTTCTGATCATTCGTTGTTAATGTATAGGAATGCAAGAGATTTCTGTGCATTAATTTTGCATCCTGAAACTTTACCAAAGTCATTGATTAGCTCTAATCATTTTCTGGTGGCATCTTTAGGATTTTCTATGTATAGTATCATGTCATCTTCAAACAATGACAGTTTTACTTCTTCTTTTCTAATTTGGATTCCTCTTCTTTCTTTTTTTTTTCTCTGATTGCCATAGCTAAGGCTTCCAAAACTCTGTTGAATAATAATTGTGAGAGTGGACATCCTTGTCTTTTTCCTGATCTTAGAGGAAATGCTTTCATTTTTCACCATTGAGAATGATGTTTGCTGTGGGGTTTTCATATATGGCCTTTATTACGTTGAGGTAGGTTGCCTCTATGACCACTCTCTGGAGAGTTTTTATCATAAATCAGTGTTGAAATTTGTCAAAAGATTTTTCTGCATCCATTGAGATTATCATATGGTTTTTATTCTTCAATTTGAAAATATGGTGTATCACATTGATTGATTTGCATATATTGAAAAATCCTTGCATCCCTGGGGTAAATCCCATTTGATTATAGTGTATGATCCTTTTAATGTGTTGTTGGATTCTGTTTGCGAGTATTTTGTTGAGAATTTTTGCATCTATGTTTATCAGTGATATTGGTCTGTAATTTTCCTTTTTTAAATGATATCTTTGTCTGGCTTTGGTATCAGAGTGATGTTGACCTCACAGAGTGAGCTTGGGAGTGTTCTTCACTCCGCAATTTTTCGGAAGAATCTGAGAAGGATAGGTGTTAGCTCTTCTCTAAATGTTTGATAGAATTTGCCTGTGAAGCCATCTGGTCCTGGACTTCTGTTTTTTGGAAAATTTTTAATCACAGTTTCAATTTCATTACTTGTTATTGGTCTGTTTATATTTTCTATTTCTTCCTGGCTGTGTCTTGGAAGGTTGTACCTTTCTAAGAGTTTGTCCAGTTCTTCAAAGTTGTCCATTTTATTGGCATAGAGTTGCTTGTAGTAGTTTCTTATGATACTTTGTATTTCCACAGTATCAATTGTAATTTCTCCTTTTCCATTTCTAATTTTATTGATTTGAGTCCTCTCTTTTATTTCTTGATGAGTCTGGCTAAATGTTTACCAGTTTTGTTTATCTTCTCAAAGAATCAGCTTTTAGTTTCATTGATCTTTGCTATTGTTTTCTTCATTTCTATTTCATTTATTTTGCTCTGATTTAATGATTTCTTTCCCTGTACTAACTTTGACTTTTGTTTGTTCTTCTTTCTCTAGTTGCTTTAGGTGTAAGGTTAGGTTGTTTATTTGAGATTGTTCTTGTTTCTTGAAATAGGATTGTGTTGCTATAAACTTCCCTCTTAGAACTGCTTTTGCTGTATCCCATAGGTTTTTGATCACTGTGTTTTTGTTGTCATTTGTTTCTATGTATTTTTTGATTTCCTCTTTGATTTCTTCATTGATCTCTTAGTTAGTAGCATGTTGTTTAGCCTCTGTGTGCTTATGTTTTTTACAGTTTTTTTCCTCTAATTGATTTCTAATCTCATAGTGTTGTGGTCAGAAAAGATGCTTGGTACAATTTCAAATTTCTTAAGTTTACCAAGGCTTGATTTATGACCCAAGATATGATCTATCCTGGGGAATTTTTTTTGTGCCATTGAGAAGAAAGTGTATTCTGCTGCTTTCAGTTGGAATGTCCTATAAATATCAACTAAGTATATCTGGTCTAGTGTGTCATTTAAAGCTTGTGTTTGCTTACTAATATTCTGTCTGGATGATGAGTCCATTGGTGTAAATGGAGTGTTAAAGTCCCCCATTATTATTGTTTTACTGTCGATTTCCCCTTTTATTTGCCTTTTGTATTGAGGTGCTCTTACATTGGGTACATAAATATTTATAATTGTTGTATCTTATTCTTAGATTGATCCCTTGATCATTATGTAGTGTCCTTCCTTGTCTCTTGTGAAAGTCTTCATTTTAAAGTATATTTTGTCTGATATGAGTATTGCTACTCCAGCTTTCTTTTGATTTCCATTTGCATGGAATATCTTTTTCCATCCCCTCACATTCAGCCTGTATGTGTCTCTAGGTCTGAAGTGGGTTTGTTGTAGACAGCATATATATGGGTCTTGGTTTTGTATCCATTCAGCAAGCCGGTGTCTTTTGGTTGGAGCATTTAATCCATTCACATTTAAGGCAATTATTGATATGTATGTTCCTATTACCATTTTCTTAATTGTTTTGGGTTTGTTTTTGCAGGTCTTTTCTTCTCTTGTGTGTTCCACCTAAAGAAGTTCCTTTAGCATTTTTTGTAAAGCTGGTTTGGTGGTGCTGAATTCTCTTAGCTTTTGTTTGTCTGTAAAGCTTTTAATATCTCCATCAAATCTGAATGATATTCTTGCTGGGTAGAGTGACCTTCATTTTAGGTTTTTCCGTTTCATCACTTTAAATATATCCGGCCACTCTCCTCTGGCCTGCAGAGTTTCTACTGAAAAATCAGCTGATATCCTTATGGGGAATCCCTTGTATATTATTTGTTACATTTCCCTTTCTACTTTTAATATTTTTTCTTTGAACTTAATTTTTGTTAGTTTGATTAATATGTGTCTTGGCATGTTTCTCTTTGGGTTTATCTTGTATGGGACTCTCTGTGCTTCCTGGATTTGAGTGGCTATTTTTTTTCCCATGCTATTGAAGTTTTTGACTATAATTTCTTCAAATATTTTCTTAGACGTCTTCTCTTTCTCTTTGTCTTTTGGGACCCCTATAACTCAATTGTAGGTGCATTTAATGTTGTCTCAGAGGTCTCTGAGACTGTCCTCATTTCTTTTCATTCTTCTTTCTTTATTCTGCTCCATTATTCTATCTTCCAGCTCACTTATCCATTCTTCTGTCTCATTTATGCTGCTATTGATTCTTCTAGTGTATTTTTCATTTCAGTTTTTGTGTGGTTCATCACTGTTTGTTTGTTCTTTAGTTCTTCTAGGTCCTTATTAAACATTTCTTGTATTTTCTCAGTCCGTGACTCCATCCTATTTCCGAGATTTGGATCATCTTTACTATCATTACTCTGAATTCTTTTTTGGGTAGATTGCCTGTTTCCTCTTCATTTACTTGGTCTTGTAGGTTTTTACCTTGCTATTTTGTCTGTAACATATTCCTCTGTCATTTCTTTTTTGCTGATGGTTTGGGCTGTGTTCTTGTCTTTGTTGTTGTTTGAACTGAGGTGTCCAGTACTGAAGTTTGCAGGCAGTTGGGTGGAGCCAGGTCTTGGTGTCAAGATGAGGACCTCCAGGAGAGCTCACACTGATTAATATTTCCTGAGGCTTGAAGTTCTCTGTTAGTCCAGCTGCTTAGACTCAGTGTTCCCACCTCAGGGGCTCAGGCCCTATCCCTGGCCTGGGAACCAAGATCCTGCAAACCATGCAGTGTGGCAAAAAAGAAAACCAAAAAACTAAAGATTAAACCAAAAAACAGACAACAAACAAGGGCAGAACAATAACAAAGAATAAAAAATAAAATAAAATTAGAAAAATACAAATTATATTAGAAAAAATAAAAATGAAAATGAAACAACAACCACAAAACAAAGCACAACAGGAAAAAATTGAAAAACAAAATCCCTGGTGCTTCTGCTATCAGTGTCCTTGCCCTACGGTGAGCTACATCTGACTCCTATCTCTTGGAGGAGGGCCTCCAAGACCTCTAGGTAGGTCTCTGGACCCACTGTGTCAGCTTCACTTCTGCATGTGTTCGTTTCACCAGCGTCTGCTCCTGAAGCTGGCCCAGAGCACACTTGCCCATGCAGGCCAGCTGGGACCCAGGCTTCTATGGGCCTGTCTTCAGGGGCCAGTGCAGCTGGAGGAGGCTTTGGAGGGAGGTGGTGCTCAGCCCACCAGGACCCAGTCAGCCTGTGGAGGCTTTAGGAGTGATGGTCCTTTGGTTCACCAGGACCAGAGGAGACCTTGACAGGGACAGGTCTCAGGCCTGGGATCCATGTGGCCCCCAGAGGCTTTGGTGGCGGCAGGGCCCAGGCAGGGGACCCACATGGGCTGAGGAGGCCCTGGTGAGGTGGGGCTCAGTCCCAACCCCCTAGCAGTCTCACCATGGTTTGAGGGATGGGCAAGCCTGCTCATGTGTGTGCCCCCACCACTGCCCAAGGAGGCCAGGCCAGCAGGCGGGGAAGGGTGCCACAATGGTGGCCCCACCCTTCGCATGCCACTCAACAATAGTTTCCTGCTTCCCTGGTGTCCCAAGCCTCCCCTGCCAACCTTCCCTGCTACAGAGCCCTTCCTCCTTTCACCTCAGGCTGTCTCCTTACGCCCATCAGCCATCCCCTCCCAGGATCCACCCTCCAAACCCCACTCTCCAGCACCTAACCCTCTCTGCACCAGGAGACACACAACCCAGGCCAGGGTGCACAGGGCCATGGCAGGTACCATGCACACAGGCCCCACTCTGTCCTAACCCCCACAAACCAGTCTCTGCTCCCCTCTGACTCCCAAACCCCCGAAGGTCCCCATCTGTTTCCACTGATCCCCCTTCTGTGAGTGAGCCACACTGAGTGTGAGAAACTCTCCTTTCCTCCAGCCCCCACCAGGGGTGCCAGTCTCATCCTGTTTCCACCCCTCTTCCCCCCCCTTCCTTACCATGCCCCACCCAGTTGCACGGGAACCTCTCCTGTCCCCTTAGGTGTCCAAGGTCCTCCCGTAACACCCAGTAGGGGTTCCACAAGAACTGCTCCAATTCCCCCCTGCAGCACCAGTGAGGAGATTTGAAGTCCACATCCTCCTACTCTGTCATTTTGACTCTGACCCCTGATATGTCTTGACTCATTTTTGTCCCACCCTTAATCACCACTGTCTTCTTGTGTATTTTCTAGTGTACAGTTTTAATCCCCTAGTTTTTTTTTTTTCTTTCTTTTTTTTTTTGCGGTATGCGGGCTTCTCATTGTTGTGGCCTCTCCCATTGCGGAGCACAGGCTCCAGATGCGTAGGCTCAGCGGCCATGGCTCATGGGCCCAGCCGTTCCACAGCATGTGGGATCTTCCTGAACTGGGGCATGAACCCACGTCCCCTGCATCGGCAGGTGGACTCTCAACCACTGTGCCACCAGGGAAGCCCCCCTAGTTGTTTCTTTAGCTATATTTTTGGAATTATTTTCTCATTGGTTGCCCCGGTGATCACAATTAACATCTTAACTTGAAACAGTCTAATTCACATTAATACTAACAATTTCATTACTATAAATAAAAAAATACTCCAATGTTACCATTCCTTCCCCTTCCTTTATGCTATTATCATTATATGAATAATATCTTAATGAATTACCAGCCCGTCAACACAGTTTTATAATTAATGATTGAAGTAGTTGTACATTAAACCATGTAGAAGAAGGGAAGACTTAAACAAAAAATATAATATATTCTATTTTATATTTACCTATGTAATTATCTTAACTTGTACTCTTTATTTCTTTGTGTGAATTCAAGTTACTGATCAGTTTCTTATCATTCCTCCCCAAAGAACTCACTTTAGTATTTCTTGTACATCATGACTATTAATGACAAATTTCCTCTGTTTTTGTTTATTTGAGAGTGTCAATTTCTTCCTCACTTTTGAAGAGTAGCTTTGTGGATATAAAATTCTCATTTGACATTTTTTTTTCTTTCAGCATTTTGAATATTTCATCCACAGTCGTCTGGACTCATGATTTCTGACTATAAATCAACTCTTAATAATTAAAGGATCCCTTGTATCCATATCCATATCCACGTCACTTTTCCCTAGCTTTAAACATTCTCTATCTATGGCTTTTGATAATTTGACTATGCTATATCTTGGTGTGGATCTCTATGTTTATCCTATTTGGATTTTATCTGACTCTTGAATGTGTAATCATTTTCATTATATTTGGGAAGTTTTTAGCTATTATTTCTCTAAATATTCTTTATGCCACTTTACTTCCTCTCATTCTAGGAATCCTATTGTGCATATGTTTGTACACTTGATAGTGTCCCAACGATGTCTAGGTCTCAATTTTCTCTATTCTTTTTTTTTTCTTTCTGTTGCACAATATGATGATCTCAGTAGTCCTTTATTCAAGTTTGTTGATTGTCTTTTTTCTGCTTATTTAAATAGGTTGTTGACCTCTCAAGTGAATTCTTTATTTTGGTCATTATTTTGAAACTCCATGATTTCCACTTTTAAAACAATACTTTTTATTGATATTTTCTAGTTGATGAGATATCTTTCTTACACTTTAATTATTTCAACATGGTTTCCTTTGATTATTTGAAATAGCTGTAATTGCTGATTTTATACCTTTATCCTTTAAGTCCAAGGTCTAAGCTTCCAGTGGGAGAGACAGTCTTTATTGACTGCTTTTTTGTTCCATGCACAGGACATATTTTCCTTTATATTTGTGTGTATCATAATTTTGGTTGTTGAAACTAGACATTTTAAATAACTTGTGACAACTCTGGAAACACTTTTCAGTGTTTATTGTTGTTAATACAGGTTGCCATTGCTGCTTTTTTTTTTAGTGACTTTCCTGAACTAACTCCATTAAGTAGGTATTATTTGTCACTGTGGCTACTGTGTTCTCTGTCCAATGACTGGACAGAAATTTTCTTAAATGACTTGAACCAGTAAGTTTCTCAGCCTTTGCCAAGGGGCTTTATGTAGGGTTGGGACAGTTTCATTCTTCAACTATTTACAACTCCACCTTAGCCTTTCAATTCCTGCCTGTGCAGAGCCTCAGGTAAGGGAGGTTATAGCCACAGGTGAGAGATTAAGGATTTTAAAGTCTTTTCTGAGCCTGCATACAGCCATCACATGTACATGTATTTCTAGATCACTAAGAATATGTCAGACCTTTCAAAATTGTCTGATGGACATCTCACCTCCCCAGTTTTCTTTTTAAGTTTTTGCCACCCTCTTATTTACCTCAACTGGTATTACCACCTCAGCTACTTGCAATGCTAAACAAATGCTGCTTACTCTTTCTGACAAAAACCCTGGGAATAGGGTATTCTGACTGAGCAAGCTCTTAGTCACATCCAGTAAAGACAAGTCTTATGGATGGGTATTTTCAGGGAGCTGTCCGCTAAAATCGTGATAATTGCCTAGGAATGGAGTTTTGGGGGAAGTTTGGAACACACTTCCCCCCTCCAATGACTGCTAGGACACTGGTTTTCACAGATAAAGTGGTTGCAGAGATGATAGATTTCAAAATTACTGTGGAATTCAAGAGGGGGGAATGAGAATAGGGCAAATTAAAATGACACAAAATTACTGTTATTACTGAAATTAATTCATTTATAAGAATAAATGGTCCTTCAAATTTTGCAAGTCTTTGTTTAATTTCCAGAGTTCTGAAAAGGATCATTTTGATACTTTTCACCATGCTCTTATTGCTATTATGAAGGAGCAATTTTTCGGAGGTCATTAGTCTGTGATTATTCCTCTCCTTCACTTTTGATGGATGACTTAGCTGCATATGGAATTATAGATCGGTGGTTTTTTTCTTTTAACACTTCGAAGATCTTCTCCATTTCTTGCTTGAATTGTTTCTGAAGACAAGTACACTATAATTATTATCTTTATTCTTCTATAAGTAAAGTTTTGTTTTCTCAGGTTTCCATTAGAATTATCTCTTTGTCTTTGGTTTCCTGCAGCTTGACTGTGAAACGTATAGGTGTATTTATTTTCTTTTTTCTTTTTGCTCTTTATCTTGTTTGGTTTTCTATGTTCTTCCTTTTGTTTTGCTGTTTATCTTGGTTTGGTGTTTGTCAGTGATTTTGGACATTCTTTGTCATTATTACCTCAAAATCTTTACTCTGCCCCATTCTTTCTTTCTTCTGCTCTTCCAACAATGAGTATATCTTTTGATATTTTCACACAATTTTTGAATGTTCTCTCCTTTTTATTTCACTTTTTCCTTTTTCCATTTCAGAAGTTTCTATTGACCTAACTAGAGTCCTCTGATTTTTCCCTCAACCATATCAAGTCAATTGACTATCTTAATACACTCTTCATTTCTGTTCCTCTGTGTTTTCCTAATTTCTCATATTTCCTTTGACTATTATTTGAGCTTTCATCTCTCTGTTTTACCAACCTGTTCTTGCATGTTTTCTAGTTTTCTTCATTCATCCTGTAACATATTATTTTATATTCCCTCTCTGATAATTCCAACATCAGTGTCATATCTGAGTCTTCCAAAGATTGTTTTGTCTCTCTAGTTTGTTTTTACTTGCTGTTTTTCATGGAATTGTGTTGTTCTTTTTGAAAGCTAGACACATTACACCTGCCAATAGGAACTGAGGTAAACAGAACTTTAGTGTGAGGATTTATGTTAATCTGGCTAGGAGTTGGGTTGTGTTTGTTATTTGTGGTAGCTGTACGTACCAGAGGCTTCAAATTTTATTAGTGGCTTTTCCCCCCCTCTCCTCTTAGCTTTGGGGATTCTTTATGAGCTACAACTTAGAAATAGTTTGTGTCTTGCTGCGGTTTCAGCTCTAATCTACTCTATTTTACTGAAACCATTTTGATATGATGATAGGTCTGAAGGATATGGAGTATTATACAATATTCCAAGTTAATCTCAATCTTTTAATTTGCCTGTATCTTGAGGCTGTGATCTTTACAAATATTTTTGTCACTCTTTCAGTTGTGAGAGTGAGACACTCCCACTCTTTTCCCCCCTGCTGGCTTCCTATTCCTTTCAGTTCCTACAGCATTCCAAATACTTTACCTTAAATCCCTGTCTTCAGTTTACTCTGAGTTTTCCCACCATAGGTGAGACAGAAAAGCTAGTGGTTGCAGCGTTGGGGAAAAATCCCTTCCAACTATCTGGGGCAAGGTTTCCAAATTGCCCTCTGGCAGAATTTACCCCCCAAAAGGGATATATATATATATATATATATATATATATATATATATATATATATTTTTTTTTTTTTTTCTTCTGGAGAGAAGGTACTGGACATATTTTTACAATGGCTACTCTTTTTCTCTCCTGCCAGGGCCGCCAGGGTCCAGGCTAACCATGAGAAACCGGGAGGGTTCCTCTAGGGAAAGTCCATGAAAGTACAAGACCTTCCTAAGACTGTGGCACCCAGGAGGCTCCCACTCTCACCTTAGTCCACACTCAGCCTCTATCAATTCATCAAATCATCATTAAACATTTCTACTAACTTATGATTCCATCACCTTCTGCTCCTGGTAAGAAGATCTTGGTTGACATATGTCTCTGATTGTGTCTGTCTCTTCATAGTTTAGAGTGCAGACTTGCTCTGTGGTCTCAGTTCTCTGTGGGGCATCCAAAGTAAGTAATTGACTTTCAGTTTGTCCACCTTTTTCTTGTTACAAAACAGGGGTGACAACCTTAAAGTTGTTTGTATGCCAGAGATGAAATCAGGAGTATGGGATGTGGATGTTTAGGAAAAATTACACAGAAGTGAAACACACTTCTCATTGCATCATATCAGGGATACGTCATGGCCACAAAATTTTTACTGATGATGTTGAACTTGATCACTTGGTTAAGATGGTGGCTGCCAGAATGTTTTCCCTATAAAATTACTGATTTTTCTTTTCCATCTTTTATGCATTGGAAGCAATTCTCTAAGTCTATCCCATAACCAATAGGAGGAGTGAATTATCAAGGAAATTAATAGATATATGTTAAAACCACCACAATAATTAAAAATGTTTTAGGAAAGACACTTTGAGTCTTGCAAATATTTTGTTTCTTCTTAATGTTACACAAACTAATTTTAGCACTCATCAGTGGATCTTGTTTGAAGTAATTATTATTGTGATGTTGTAAGATGATGGTCCACTTTCTTTATTCATTTTGTATTTATTATTTTAAATTATTCTATAAACTATTTATTTATATCAATATGGGTGTATTGATTTTTTTCTAGATTTATTGAAATATAATTGACATATAATGTGTAAGTTTAAATTATACAGTATGTTGATCTGATACACTTATATATTGCAAAATGGATACCACAATAGCATTAACTACAACCTGCCTCAAATCACATACTTAATATTTCTTTTTTTGTGCTGAGAATATTTAGAATCTACTTTCTTAGCAACTTTCAAGTATCTAATACAATAATTTTTTAAAGTACTTGCTACAGACTCATCTTGTATTTTTTTCTGTCTTAACCCTAAAATCAAACATTTCTTCAAGAAACTGCTTTGTTTTCATTGTTCTTGTTGGAGAATTGTATTTCCAAATCAGTTGTGCTTGTTAATACTGGAATGTCACTGCTTGTAGGCTTTTTCAGCAAACAGAGAGCTAAGAATATATGTATGTACTCATGTACACCCACATTTCTATATTTATTTTTCTAAATCTTTGTAAATATATAGATATATTAAAACGAGTTATTAACATGAGTTAGTGCTGATATCTACAACTCTAGTCCAGAACCGTAGGATTCATTCTAACCTTCTCTCTTGGTTATTCATAACCTATTTATTTATTTTCTTCCTTATTTAATTGAAGTATTATTGACTTAAATATTATATTAGTTTCACATGTACAACAGACTGATTTTATATTGTTATAGATTATATGACATATATAGTTATTATAAAATATCAGTTATATTCCCTGTGCTGTACATTACATTCTTGTATCTTATTTATTTTATACCTGGTAGTTTATACTTCTTAATCCCCTTCCCCTATCTTGCCCCATCCCCCATTCCTTTCCCCACTGGTAATTAGTTTGTTTTCTGTATCTGTGAGTCTGTTTCAGTTTTATTATATTCGTTTATTTGTTTTAGTTTTCAGATTCTACATATAAGTGAAAACATACAGTACTTGTCTTTCTCTGTCTGACTTATTTCACTAAGCATAATACCCTCCAGGTCCATCCATGTTTTCACAAATGCATAATTTCATTCTTTTTTATGTCTGAGTAATATTCCAATGCATGTATATGTCATGTCTTCCTTATCTATTCATCTGTTGATGAATACTTAGATTGGTACCATATTTTGGCTATTGTAAATAGCACTGCTATGAACATCAGGGTGCATGTATGTTTTCTAATAAGTGTTTTTATTTTCTTTGGATATATACCGAGGAGTGGAACTTTTGGATCATAACTTCTTTCTTTGACAGGGACAAAACTTCCCTGAGTCTCAGATTTTTAATTATTATATTTTTCTTTATACATACACAGGCTGATTTAAATCCATCTTTATTTATCTTGTGCTGGTATCTAGATCTCAGCCACAGTGACGGGTTGGGATACTTGGTTTCTGGAAAAAGTGATAGGAAACATTGGACTTGATCATCTATGTTTATAGATGTGAAATTAAAAGCAGATTGGAATTTGGCAAAGAGTGAGCCAATAGCTTAGTGAAATGAATACATTACATGAACCCTCAAATATGTAAGGAACAGAATTCAGGCAATTTTGTCCGTTCTAAGGTATGCTTGTGGTGACCTTCATGGGTTGACCCTCTGTCTCCCAGAAATACTTTTGGTGTAGGACTCAGAGGTAGATGCCAGTACATACACGTTATTGGGACACCTATTTCATAAGATGTTAAAACTGATTTCTTAAGCCACTAAATGTGTAGATTTCCCTTCTAAGGACAAAACTGAAAACAGTCTAAACCCTTGACTGACTCAAGGGGCTGAACCCTTGGAAAGATGTGGAGCCTGAATGCTCTCATGGTATGCATACCCTCAATTTTCTCATGGAGAGAACTGACTCCTCAAGTTTTCCCACTTGCTCTCCCACAAAACTCATGCTTCCTTGTAGTGTTTTCACCTTACTGCATTGAGAAAGAACCAAATATAACCTGGCACAAAATCATATACACTCATGTATGGGTGTACATGAGTACATACATATATTCTTAGCTCTCTGTTTGTTGAAAAACCCTACAAGCATTGACACTCCAGTACTAACAACGCTCCTGTTTCCATATGTTCTTTTTGGCTTCAGGGCTCTGAGATTCTCTATAGAAGTGACAGTGGTATGAGCAAACACACTCTGATAATAAATGACCTCACCTGTGCCCTGATATGAGTACTGGAGGAGCGACAGGACCTGAGGATGTCATGAACAGGAAAGCTGGAGCGCAAAAAGAGCTGTTCTGGACCCAGGGGTCTGAGCTTCACACTCCATGATAAGCTACTCTTTGCTAGAAGCCTCTTCATGTGAAGGGAGAAGGCAGGCTACTGAAGACATGCTATCTGATTTCTCATACTAGATAGCAGAAATTTTAAGATAGGAGTAGTATTCAAAGAAACGAGTGCCTCTGGTGAAAACTGGCTTTTTGTACATACTTTACTTGCTGAGAATAAAACTTGGTAACAGGATAGTTTGTAGACAATAGCATGTCAGAGGTGAGGAGAGAAAGAGAAAAAAACTGCTGTCTGAAATGGTAAAGGTCTGCATGGATGCTGCATGTATTTTTGGGATAACCAATCAGTCCTCTTTGTGCTTACAGAAAGCAGGGTGTAGCAAGAGGAGGGTTGTGACCTAGCTTTCTTCCTCTGCCTGCCCTTCCATCTACCTTAGCCCTCGGCCCTCTTTTTTTTCTTTCTTTTTTCTGTAACAGCTTTATTGATAGATAATTCACATACCATGCAATTTACTCACTTAACACATACAATTCACTGTGTTTTAGTATAATCACAGAATTGTGCAATCATCACAATAATCAATTTGGAATCAAATTCAAAGCAAATATAGAATAGTTACAACCCAAAAAACACTGTACCCTTTGGCTTTCACCCCCTAGTCCCCATCCTCCTCAGCCCTAAGCAACCACTAATTTAATTCCCGTCTCTAGGGATTTCCTATTCTGGATATTTCATATAAATGGTATCATAAAGCTTTTGTGACTAGCTTCTTCGACTTATCAAAATGTTTTCAAAGTTCATTCATGTAGCATGTATCAGTACTTCACTCCTTTTTTTATGGCTAAATTACATTCTATTGCATGTATATACCACATTTTATCCACTCATCTAATTGGTGGATGTTTAGGTTGTTTCCACCTTTTGGCTATTATGAATAATAATGGTGTGGACATTTGTGTATAAGTTTTTCTGTGGCACATGTTTTCATTTCTCTTGGGTATATATATAAGAGTGGAATTGATGGGTCAAGTGATAACTCCACGTTTAACTCTTTGAGGAACTTTCAAACTGTTTTCCAAAGGGACTGCACCATTTTACACCACCACCAGCAATGTATGAGAATTCTGTTTTCTTCACATTTTCCTCAACAGCTATTAGTATCTGATCCCACACCTTTCTATATGAGATCTATCCTCTTTTGCCTTGGCTTCTCTTTACCTAATTACTCTACTCCCTCTTTTCTCAGCATATCTACAGTTTTTGAGAAGTTGATCTTTTTATTGTTCCCATAACATGCTGTGTTTATTCCTAACTTGATATCTTTGCTCATGCCATTCCCACTGTATTTTTTAAAATGGATTTTTAAAATTATGGTAAAACACATTTAACATAAATGTCATTAACCATTTTGAATTGCATAGCTCAGTAACATTAAGTACATTCACATTCTTGTGTAATCATCACCAACATTCACCTCCAGAATTATTTTCTTCCCACAAAATTGAAACTCTAGACCCATTAAACAATAACTTCCCATTTCCCCCTTCCCCGGTCCCTAGAAACCACCATTTTGCTTTCTGTCTCTATGAGTTTGAATACTCTGGGTGCCTCATATAAGTGGAATCAACAGTATTTGTCTTTTTGTGACTGGTTTATTTCACTTAGCATAATGTCCTTAAGGTTCATCCATATTGGAGCATGTTTCAAATGTTCCATCCTTCTTAAGACTGGATCATATTCCATTGTATGTAAATAACACATTTTGCTTATCCATTCATCCACCAATGGACACTTACATTGCTGCCATCTTTTGGCTATTGTGAATAATGCTGCTATGGACATGGGTATACAAATATCTGCTCAGGATTCTGCTTTCAATTCTTTTGAGTATATATGTAGAAGTGATAATGAAGCACCATATAGTAATTATATTTTTAATTCCTTCAGGAATCACCACACTGTTTTCCATAGTGGCTATACCATTTCACATTTTTACCAGCAGTGTGCAAGTGTTCCAATTTCTTCACATCCTTACCAATACTTGTTATTTTCTGTAATAGGTGTGAAGTGGTATCTCATTATAGTTTTGATTTGCCTTTCCCTAGTGATTCGTGATGTTCAGTTGTGTTTTTTGGCCATTTGTGTATTTTCTTTAAGAAATGTCTATTCAAATTCTTTGCTTATAATGTGGTTCTTTTTTTTTGGTCTCATGACTCTTAAAGGATTGCTCACATAACACTCATTGCAGAGAATTTTTCACAAACCTTCAAAGAAGTGTCTCTACTCCTAACATTTCCACCTGTAACTATGGGCCACCTCAGATAGAATGGGCAGAACTCCATAGTGTAGATAGAGTGAAAAGGAGAAGGTACTCGAAATGTATAAATCAGTGTTGGTGATCTGTTGCAGCTGAGATATTTAGTGGGTGATTAAAGATCTAAGGAGATGAGAAGAAGTGAGGAAATTTCAATCAAGAGACATATAAAAGTATGGTAGTTATGAGGAAATCTCAATCAAGAGTAATATAACATGTGGTAGTCATGACCACAGAAATTTGAGCTTTGCTATCTGACAGGCACGTTCTTATTTTAAAGATATTTGGAGAAAAAGATGGGAACTAAGTCTGTTCAGTACAGTTGAATGCTCAAAGCTAGAATCTTTAGATATGTGTTTGGTTGGAAATCTCTCTCCAGGCTCCTATTTGTTCATGTCAGCCCCACACCAGATTAAAGCTGACAGCAGGCAAATACAGAGAGGTGCAGACTCTGAGACACCTCAGACCAGCCTTTCTGTTTGGAATGCCTCTGCAAATTCTGGACAGTGTTCCCTGAGCACTGCAGCTCTTTTTCCAGGGTCTGTCTCTCCATGACCCAGATCTCCCTTAAGGAGTTGGTGTATGAGGGGTACAGTGGTCAGGTTTAGAGAGTAAGGGGAAATTTTTCCTTACCAACTTCTTGCTGCCGACCTCTTCCTCCATGTAAACTATACCAGCCATTACCTGACTTATTGATGTAGTGGCCAATGTAAACATTGCTCCATCCACCAGCTGCATGTCAGAAATAAGTGGGTGGGCTTGGGTTTCTGTTGGGCTAATTTAACTTAAATGAGGCAGGAAAAATTTCATATTCTTTTATTAAAGAAGTAGGATAAATAGGAAGCCTGAATTTTTAAGAAGTGAATTAAAAGTCTAGAGGGTATAAGCATCCTAAAAACCACAATGAGAAAAAGTTGGACCTTAGGAAGATCTTCCATGGCCTGAGAAAAATGAGCAATTTTCCCTATATTCCATATTAGATTAAAGTTTTTCTCTTTATCTTCCTAGGCCATTTGCAGAGGGGTCTTTCATGAACAAAATATCTTGCTCATCCCCATGACACCTTGGCCACATGTAACACTGAAGTATGAGATGTGTTACCATTGTCTACTGCTGTGTAACAAACCATCCCAGAATTAGTAGCATTAGAGAACAACTATTTTGTTATGCTCATGGATTCTGTGGCATAGTAATGAAGACTTTTCTTTGCTTCATAATGTCTGGGGCCTCAAATGCCAAAACATAAATGGCTGGAGAGTGATTCAAACTATTGGGGGCTGGAATAATCTAGAGGCTTCTTCACTCACATGTGTGATGTGGGGCAGAGACAACCCAAATGCTGTGCTCAGGTGGGAGTATCAACAGGGGCTCTCCATGTGGCTTCGACTCTTCACAGCCTCGAAACCTAGTTGGGCATCATACATAGTGGCTTAGATTTAAAGGGTAAGTTTTGCAGTGTGCAAGACAGAGCAGCATTCCTTTTGTGATCCTGACTCAGAAGTCACAGAACATGCATGCCATCCTGTGTTAGTGGAAGCACTCCCAAATCCACCCAGTTTCAAGGGGAGAAAAAATAATCCCTGCCTTTTGATGGGAGTAATGTCCAAGCATTTGTAGTGAAATTATTTTCCCAGAGGTATTTAGGATTTTCTTCTTTTTTTATTGAAGTGTAGTTGATTTCCAATGTTATGTTAGGTTCATGTGTACAGCAAAATATATATATGTATATGTGTGTGTGTGTATATATATGTGTGTGTGTGTGTGTGTGTGTGTGTGTATATATATGCATACCACATCTTCTTTATCCATTCATCTGTTGATGGTTACTTAGGTTGCTTCCATGGCTTGACTATTGTAAATAGTGTTGCTATGAACACTGGGGTGAATTTATCTTTTTGAATTACAGTTTTCTCCGGGTATATGCCCAGGAGTGGGATTGCTGGATCATACAGTAGCTCTATTTTTAGGTTTTTAAGGAACCTCCATACTGTCTCCACAGTGGCTGTACCAATTTACATTTCCACCAATAGTGTAGGAGGGTTCCCTTTTCTCCACATCCTCTCCAGCATTTATTAGGGAAGTTTTACAAACACCAAAAGTTTGGGAAAAGCTGCATGTTTCTCTAGTGGAAACACTAAGTGAAGGGGAATCCTTGATGATTCACAATTTAAAATATTATCAGGCTTCCCTCGTGGCGCAGTGGTTGAGAGTCCGCCTGCCAATTCAGGGGACGTGGGTTCGTGCCCTGGTCCGGGAAGATCCCACATGCCGCGGAGCGGCTAGGCCTGTAAGCCACAGCCTCTGAGCCTGCACATTCAGAGCCTGTGCTCCACAAGGGAGAGGCCACAACAGTGAGAGGCCGATGTACAGAAAATAATAAATAAATAAATAAAAATAAAATATTATCTCTGATTTTGTAAAGATTTTCAAGTTCTTTAAATAAGTTCTTGGAGTAAGGGGGCAGATTCAAGGAAACTAAAATGAATATTTTGGTGCTTTTTCCTGATTTTGACAGTATCAGCTGCACTTCTTTATTTGATCATTTAATCACCACAAGACATTTCTTATGGGAGATAGAGACAAGAGCTAGGATTATTGCTTCATGTTTTGGTCTAAAAACTGTAAGGGTGTTTAAAATTTTAGGATTTGTTTGTTGTTCCTTTTGAGAATACTGTAGTTCAGGCCAGTCTCTCTGTGAGCAGATTAAAGTTGGTCAGCCATGCTCAGCAGGGTAGCCCTAAAGTCTATACTGCATGCATTGTGTACTGCGTGACTTTTGTGATTGGGTCCCAATTGTCGTCACTTTACTGGGACAGTTTATTATCTCTTGACATGAAGGATCCGAAGCCCATTGACCTCAGTCTCCAATTTTTGTTTTGTAATTTCTACAAATGATGGTTATAAAACACATGCCCATTCATCTTTACTGCTTACCTGTCCACATGGTCTGAAACAAATTTTGGACAGAATTTGATTTGAAAAAAATAAAAGGCAGCCTATTTGTTGACCAGTGCTTCAAGTAGAATGAAGTGGGGTGGGGGAATATATCCTCCCATATGAAACACTCTATTGACAATATGTGAAGTAAGAGCCCAGAGGAACAACAAAAAGACTAAGTGAAGGTGATAGTTCTAGCAGTCTGTGTCCCTGAGAGACTCTGTGGAGGAGATACACCTACCCATCTATGTGCTATGTAACAAACTAATGTTGTGTTCAGCCACAGATACTTTGGGTTAAGTTTGTTACCACAATATAGCCTAGCCTAATCTAAAACTGTCATGAAGAACCTAAGGGTAAGATGGGAATAAAGACACAGACCTACTAGAGAATGGACTTGAGGATATGAGAAAGGGGAAGGGTAAGCTGTGACAAAGTGAGAGAGTGGCATGGACATATATACACTACCAAACATAAAATAGATAGCTAGTGGGAAGCAGCTGCATGGCACAGGGAGATCAGCTCGGTGGTTTGTGACCACCTAGAGGGGTGGGATAGGGAGGTGGGAGGGAGGGAGATGCAAGAGGGAAGAGATATGGGAACATATGTATATGTATAAATAATTCACTTTGTTATAAAGCAGAAAGTAACACACCATTGTAAAGCAATTATACTCCAATAAAGATGTTTTTTAAAAAATAACATGAAAACCAGAACTTGCAGTTTTAATTTAGCAGTTAGCAGCAAGCAGTATAGAAACAGATATCTGAGCCTAGTAAGATAATCATCTGTCTTTGGCAGTGGCAAAATATAGGGTTATTCTGCTGCCTTCACTAAGTTGGGAGGTGAACCACATGCTTCCTGAACCAGCAGCTTGCAGGGAAGTCTTTGGGAAATAAAATCTTACTTCTGAATTTAGCAGTTATTGCCTACAGTGAGTGAAATATCATAAACTAAGAAAAGAACAGACCAGTTTGAAAGCAGGAAGAAAACGTGGGGATAGAAATGATATTTTAAGTTTTTCATTAAAGAAAATGGCCAGTAAAATACATCAATGTGCTAATATACCTCATCAGAAATATCAAAAGGTTTTAATCTTCCTCCTTTGTGTTCCTTATAGGTTAAAGGTACCCTTTCCTCTACCTTTATGTTGGAAGAGAAAGTCATGGGGATGAAAACACAAGGAAATGGCTAATTGACAAGTTCTCAAAAGTAATTGCGGGTATGGATACTGGTACAAAGACCTGATAAGAAGCACATTCATAGGAAGTCTACAGAGTTTTTTTTAAGATAGTTAAGAATATCTCTCTTTAAGAATTAAAACAACAACCTAGTACAATAATTTTGGAAAATTGTCAGTTTCTTATAAAGTTAAATGTATACTTACAATAGGAATTTGCAATCCCATTCCCAGTCATTTATCTAATAGAGATGAAAATATATCTGCAGAAAGACTTGTTCACAAATATTCATAGCAGTTTTATTCATAATAGCCCCAATCCAGGCAGAACTCCAATATCCTTCAACAGGAAAATAATAAACACATGGTGATATGTTCATACAACAGAGTATTGCTCCACAATAAAAAGAAAATCCTCCTTATATCTGCCACAGCATAGATGACTATTAAAGTCATCTATGATATGTGCTCAATAAAAGAGGCTAGAATAGAAGATTATATACTGTGATTCTACTTGTGTAAACTAGAAAAGAAAAAAATCAGATTAGTGATAGAAATACTGTACAGGGAGCCACGGAGTCCAGTGAAATATCTGAGAAAGTCCCATTCTTATATAAAGTTTCAGATGGGCTAGGGGAGGAAAAAGGCAAAAGTGAATGAAACAAGGGGACCCAGCCCCTTCCAGGAGGGTGTCTCTTCATGCTTCTCTACAGGATATTTACTTCTCCTCTGAAACCACTGCATGAGAAGGCTTAAAGTTTCATCTTTCTTTTCCTGTGAGCTCCTCTAAACTGCCAATTGCCATATTTTCCCCATATATATTTGCCTTATTACACACCACAAATTCCATATGCACACAACCCTGAAAAAACACTTGTTTCTAAAGGGATAATTTTGTGGATTTTACACACACACACACACACACACACATCTGTGAATGTTGTCTCACAAAGCCTGCCTATGCTCAATGCTCATGTTACATCTGGGGAGTTAAAGTTTCAGTTCGGTATTATGGTATTGACCCTTGATGGCCCATTGTATTATATATTTTTTAAACATCTTCACTGAGATCACATGACATATAATCCACCCATTTAAAATGTACAATGCCATGGTTTTTAGTATAGTCACAGATATGAGCAGACATAACTGCAGTCAATTTTAAAACATTTTCATCACCACAAAATCATTGTATGCTTTAGCTATCACCCCCAACCCTAAGCAATCACTAATCTACTTTCATTACCTCTAGATTTGCCTATTCTGGACAATTCATATGAATGGAATCATGTAATACAGGGTGTTTTGTGACTGACTTCTTTCTCTTAGCATTATGTTTTTGAAGCTCATCCCTGTTATAGCATGTATCACTTCATTCATTTTTATAACTAAACAATATTATCTTGTATGGCTATACCACATTTTGTTGATCTCATAATGTTATTTTTGAATGACAGGATTCTTCAGTCTGCATGGGCTTTATTGAGGGCTTTGAAGAACAAGAATACCGAAGGGAACTATGACTCAACTATCACTACCCAAAGCACATAAATATGACCTGTACTCCCTGCTACCCATACTTCTCATTCTAGGCCAGTAAGAGGCTATAAAATTAAAAAGATTGCTCAGAACATGCTGGGTGATACAATAAGAGAGAAGGCAGAATATTAAAATTAGGGCTCAATAAGAGGTGCTGTTCTTGAATTGGTAAAGCCATGAGGTGGAGGGGTTGCAAGAAATAGTAACACTCTCTTAGCTTATAGGGGTCTTCCCAGATTCCAGATTCTGTGTTATGTTTATAGTGTACAGCAGGTGTCCTCATTATTACTCAGGTAGATTGAAGGGAATTAGGAGGATGATAAGATCTCCAATTCTAGCCATTAAGCCAGAGCTTGGGCTGGACTTACTTTCCTGTAATAAAAAAAAACAAAAAACAAACCAAAAAATACCTAGAAAACTGGAAAAACTGTGAAACAGTTATTTTCAAACAATGGAAACAGGCAGCATAAAACAAGATCCCAGATAGAAGAAAGAAAGATGGTTGCTCCACTTTCTGCCTGGAAGTGTTTCCTCACTGCAATGGAGGTAGGGGCACCCCAACCAACAGTGCAGTCACTCTGGTAAGAAGAGGCAGAGGTCAGCACTCAGAGGATGAGGTGGATCAGATTTATGGGATACAGTAACCAAAAAAAAAAAAAAGAAGAAGAAAAAAGCTCCCAAAATCTGCATAGTGGTCCCATTGAGTCTGTTACTATTCCATGGATATGTAGACAACAAACAACCACAGAACTGTAAACTGAAAAATTCCTAGACATCAGACAGAGCTGGAGAATATTCCAGTACAGACAGGCAGGGTGGAGTAACTTCATTTAATGACAAAACATTCAGTGGTGAGCCAAAAAGGGCCACTCATTAGTAATAAGGCCAAACACTCCCTAAAGTAAAAGTAATTCTAGACTTGTCCTAAAAATGTCTCAAAACAAGCCTCAGAATGATTGAACTGATTTGCAAGTTACTTAATAGTCTTTCAGAACAAAGGCCAACAGAATCCAGGCAATCAACACTGAAATACTTACAGTATTCACCATTCACTCAAAAATTACTAAATATGCTAAGAAGCAGGAAAATATGACCCATAACTGGGAGAAAAAATGCACCAGTCGAAACAGACTCAGACACGATAGGATTAGCAGATCAGAATTTTAAAAGTAATATTATAAGTGCTGTTAATAACTCTTTTATTCACAGATGACATGATAATGTATATATAAATTCCTAAGGAATCTACAAAATATCCATTAGAATTAATCAGTGAATTTAGCAAGGTTGCAGGGCACAAGTTCAAGATACAAAAATTAATTGTATCTCTATTTAGTACCAGCAAGCAATTTGAAAATAAAACTTTAGAAACAATACCACTTATAATAGTGAAGACACCTATGAAATCAGGACATATTTTAAGAAAATATTTGCAAGATATCTGCACTGGAAACTACAAAACTTTGCCATGAAAATTTAAAGAAGAATCTAAATAAATGGAAACATAGAGCATGCTCATGGACAGAAAGACTCAATATTGTTAAAATATCAAGTTCTCTTCAAGTGGACGTATAGGTAAAGCACAAACCCAGTCAAAATCACAGCAGGATTTTTGAAGAAAATCACGGCCTGATTTTAAAAGGTGTTTGGAAATGCAAAATACCTAGGGCAACCACAATGATTTTGAAAAAAAAAAGAAGTCAAATTTGGAGGATTTACACCGTCTGACTTCAAGTTACTATAAAGCTACACTAATCAAGAAAGCATGTTATTAGTATAAGGATAGGCATATAACTCAGTTGAATAGTTTGGAGGGTCAAAAAATAGATTCATACATAAATGGCCAATTGGTTTTCAACAAAGTTTCCAAGGTAATTCAGTTAGGAACAGAATCTTCTCAACGTGGGCTGGGACAACTGGTTATCCATATGGGGAGAAAGTGAACCTAGATATTTACATCACATCACATCACACACAAAAATTAATGATATGGACCATAAACATAAAAGCTAAAATTATAAAGCATCTAGAAGGAAACGTTGGTGAAAATATCCATGACCCTTAGGATTATGCAAAGAGTCATGGTTTAGAAAAATTAATAAGTTTAACTGCATTTAAAACTTGTGCTCTAGCACAAATGAGGTGTGCTCCACCTCATTACAAATAGCTCAATTTTGTTTCTTTTTATGGCTGAGTAATATTCCATTGTATATATGTGCCACATCTTCCTAGAGTCTGTCATACAGAGTGAAGTCAGAAAGAGAAAGACAAATACCGTATGCTAACACATATATATGGAATTTAAGAAAAAAAATGTCATGAAGAACCTAGGGGTAAATCAGGAATAAAGACACAGGCTTACTTGAGAATGGACTTGAGGATATGGGGAGGAGGAAGGGTAAGCTGTGACAAAGTGACAGAGAGGCATGGACATATATACACTACCAAACATAAGGTAGATTTATAGTGGGAAGCAGCCGCATAGCACAGGGAGATCAGCTCAGTGCTTTGTGACCGCCTGGAGGGGTGGGATAGGGAGGGTGGGAGGGAGGGAGATGCAAGAGGGAAGGGATATGGGAACAGATGTATATGTATAACTGATTCACTTTGTTATAAAGCAGAAACTAATAATAAATAAATAAATAAAATACAGATTTTACTCAGTTAAAAAAAAAACCAAACAAACAAACAAAATAAACTTGTGCTCTTTGAAATACATCTTTGATGAAATGAAAAGACAAGCCACAGACTGTGGGAAAATATTTACATTTAGCTATATAGCCACAGTTTTGAATCTAGATTATATAATGAACTCTTAAAATTCAGTAATAAAATAAGCAACTCAATAAAATGAGAAATATTTGACCAAATTCTTTACCTAAGAAGATATATGAATGTCAACTGACCCTACAAAGGTGCTTAACATCACTAATCATGAGGGAAATCCAAAGTAAAACCACAGTGAAATACCAGCACACACCTACTAGAATGGCTAAAATCTAAAAGTCTGGCAATACCA
This sequence comes from Mesoplodon bidens, assembly GCF_964165515.1. Taxonomy (NCBI): domain Eukaryota; kingdom Metazoa; phylum Chordata; class Mammalia; order Artiodactyla; family Ziphiidae; genus Mesoplodon; species Mesoplodon bidens. The sequence continues at coordinate 68,510,703 of NC_138178.1, forward strand.
AGTGTTGACATAGATGTGGAACAATTGAAATTCTTATATTTTGCTGTGGGGTAAAACGGTAAGGCAGTTTGGAATAGAGTTTGGTAATTTCTTATACGGTTAAACAGATAGTTACCATATGACCCAACAATCCTAATCCTAGATATTTACCACAAAGGAATAAAAACATCTGTCTACACAATGAAGTTTACAGAAATGTACATAGCGGCTTTACTCATAATGGCCAAAAAGAGGAAACAACCCAAATTTCTATCAACAATTGAGTGGGTAAACAAATCATGTTACATCCATAAAAGGGAATACCAGTCATCTATAAAAAGTGACAAACTAAATGACAAATTATTGATAAACTGATAAACACAACTATATGAATGAATCTAAAACATCGTATGCCTAACACAAGACTATATATTGTCTGATCAATTCATATGAAGTTCTGAAACTACTCTTTTGCGATAAAAATCATATCAGTATTAGTCTCGGGCTCAGGCATGGGGGAGGACTGAATGCAAGGGAGAAGAAGGAACTTTCTGAGGTGATGAATATTTCTATACTTTCATTGCTATGGTGGTTACACAGGTGTCATAATTTTTTAAAGCTCATTGAACTGTACATTTTAAATCGATTAATTTTATTGTATGTAAATTATAAAAATAAAGTTGATCTTTTAAAAGAAGTTGATGACTACTGTCTCCCTATGTGCCTACAGTTCTTAGACAGCATTTTTGTTTGTTTTCTCCCTGGTTTAGAAATATCTTCACAAAAGTAAACTCCCCCACTCTGCCTACTTGTTACCATATCTATATAAAAACATGACATTTTAGACTGGAATATGGCAATCCTTAATTTAAGGATGTAAAGTAAAGATAATTGAGCTGAGACTGTGGTGGGTGGAACAAGGAGACTTCACCAGGAAAGTATAAAGGAAATAGCACTGCCTGGTTCTGCTGGTACCCTTTAGTCATCAGCTGTATACGCTGTGTGCCTTTCTAGTTTCATTCCCGTATCTAAGTCTCTGATCCAGAATAGCTTTGCTGGTCTAGGGCCAGGGATGGGGTGCTGAATACAAGAGTAAGATTTGATCATATAATATACAGAACTTTTGATATTGGGGCTTTCAGCAGAAATGTGTTACCCATGCCTGCAAGTATGTGCTTTATTCCTGGGGATAAACCTGTTACCAGGTATTTACAGGGTGGGGACAAGAAGAGAGGCAATAGACGACTTGGGAAGGATCTACCAGGATCAAGTGCATCTTCACAGAGCAATCTGGGTGCATTGTCAGCACCTGCATTTCTCTATTGATAGAAGCTGCATTGGAAGTATGGAGAGAGATGGATTGAGAGGTATGGAGGAGTCCTACTAACCTACCTATTCCTCCATCCAAATTGATTATGACTGATATGATATTTTTCTTATGTAAAAGTATGAGATTAGATTTATTGGAACTTCATTTATGTGGCCCACTTTGCAACTAATTATCTATACAGATTTAATTATGTGACAGTGCTATTTTATTGGGTTATTGGGTACTGTTATTTTATTTTATTGGGGTGCAGATTTCCGTGATTTGGTTCTTGAGATGACCTCAGTATTTGTATGGCTTAAAAAGTGTTGGGGGTAGCCTGGAATTTGGCTAGGAGTGAGTTAATACCTTGGATGTGAATAATGGCTTCATAAAGACAGAATTAAGAAAACAGATGTATCTTAGGAAGCTTTGCCCAGATCTGAGAAATATGAGCAGTGCTCCCTGTCAGCTGCTTTTCTCCTGGTTTATGTCCTGACACTGTAGGGACTGAATTAATAGGGCCCTATAGAAACTATCTTGCTCAACAACCAGCAGCTCTGGCTACATGAAACTTTGGGGTGTTAGGGTTGGACACAGGTTTGGGGGGATCCTGAGGTAGGTATTGAGTGACCAACTCATGTTATAAGATTTGGGCTGAGATGACACCACAAGTTTCACATGATTTTTAGGATGATTTTGGAGGCAGGAAAATATTACATTTCTATAAGCTGTGTGTCCTGCCATCTATCCTTCTCTATTCATAATTTTAGACTTAGACTATTGCTTATTAATGATTAATATTAATTGCAATATTAATTTGTGATTTGATCATCAAATATTAATTCATGATTTGATGTAAAAAATTAGAGTAGATTTTAAGTTGTGATTTTGGGGAAATTATTACAATGTGGCTTAAAAAGATGTTGGACATAAGAGGGTCCTTTATGTTCCCAGGATGCTTCTAGAGTTTGCACACAAGGCCTGCTGTTCTAGAACCTTTATGGTGACCACTGTGGGACCACTCCTGTCCCCTCAGGATATAGAACCCAATTGGCTCACTGATCCTCAGTCTCCACCTGTCTAATCAATCCTTTATCAAATATGAGCATGGCTTCACATCAAGCTCTTGCCCCTTACCTGTTCTTACATGATAACTAGCCAGAGAGGGCACCAATATGGATGGCATCCTTAGGGAAGGTGCCAGTTGAATGGAAAACACTTTGCATATTATGATGAAAGATGTTTAATGAAAAGGGAAATGAGACATCACAAGAGCTAAGATATTGTGGAAACAAAATTCATACTAAATGAAATAAAAAAGCAAAGTTTTCCACAATTTAGCCTTGAATAGAACCGATGTTGCATTTTCCTTAGGGGTGAGGTCAGCACTTGGAGAGTGTAGTTGCTTTATGAAGGCTAAATGGAAAGAACAGCAATCTCTAAAGGGGGGATAAAAAACAGAACAAAACAAAAGAGAACAGAACCATGTTTCCTGTCTGTAGCTTTCCTCATTCCAGGTCTCCAGCTCCCTGAAGGGGGTCCTGTCTAAAGCTGGGAATACAGTTTGGAGGATGTGCTGTATCATCTTTTATATTAAAACAAAGGAAGATACAGTTTGCTCTTGACAAGTGTGGACAGTCATGTGAAACTGAGGTTTCATTCCTCAGACCACAGGGATGAAAGAAAAGGTATGAGTGGGGAAGGCAAGTAGGCTCCCTCTGTATGGGAGGATTCTCTGGATCCACACCTTCTTTGTGGTCCTCTCCAGGTTATTCATTTATCCTATGTTCTTCTTCTAGATGGCTGCACTGGGAGGTACTATTTTGGTTTTATTAACATTTTTGCCTCCCTACTAGCCATTCTCTCCCTTGTCCCCATATACCACAGCAAAATTCATGCAATTTTCTGGAATCTCTATGTAGGATGCCCTGACATGTATTCATAGAAATGCTTCTGTCTGACTGCCCTGAACATACATGACTTCGGAGCTTTGGAGCAGTTCATGAACTTCTTCTAGCATGTGCCAAGTACACCAACTTGGCATTCTGCTTCAGGACATGGCCAAGTACCTCCAATTGGACCAAGTCTCCAGCAGTTAACAAAAAGTAAATAAACATATTTAGTTTTAAATATTTAGCTATAAATATATACACAAATATTTTTTAAAACTTGTATTAATTATATATTAACATATATTCATGCAAATATTAATAATATAATGTATATTATTAATATAATACTAATATTGCATTGTAATAATATACTTTAAATATATTATTTAAAATTTATAAAATAAATAATGTAAATAGGAATATAAGATGAAATATAAATTAACTCTCTGAAATCACTGGAGAGTAATCAGAGCAGGCAGGTACTGAAGGGGAGTCGACTCTTAGTTATGGAGATATAGTGCTGGGTGAGATTCCCATTGTTTTAGGACTTTAAGCCTGAGGGAAGTCCCAAGTCCTTGCTCATGAAGGGCACCTAAATTTCCAGTGGAAAAATGAAACCAGCAGTTTTACTGGCATGAAAAACCAGAGGATAGTTTGCAGCAATCACATGAGCTAGAATATGAGGAGGAGGTCTCACAAAGAAAAGACTTAGAAGGATGGGGGCTGAATTCTGCTTATATACTCTGTCCAACTCCTGGATGACCACTGACATAAGCACAGATGGCAGACTCCAAACAACCCAGCTGGTGAGACTTCAGTTCCCACCAGCAACAGAAGAGACAGAGTTTGTAGTTGTTGTTCCAACAAATTAACTGCCTGATTTGAAAAATATATTCAGAAAAATATCACAGTCAAGATTGTTTATAATGTATCATTCAAAATGTCTAGGACATAATCCAAAATTTTTCAGCATATGAAGGAACAGGAAAATGTGATGCATGCTCAAAAGCAAAGACAATAAACAGAGACCCAACAAACCCTGGTTGAGGATATGATTTCTGAAATGACTAGGAGGCTGATAGTCACAGTAATAACCAAAAGACATAAAGATCGGCTTCAGGCAATCTGAAAAGACATAAAGATCGGCTTCAGGCAACCTGAGGCTTCACCTCAGGTGTGGATGTTTTGGGTGCAGAAGTGTGAGCTTTGTTGCTGCAAGCCCCACTTCCCATTCAGGGCTATTGATCTCCAGAAGCCTAGCCCACCTGGGGGATCTGATGGGATAAATTAGACATAATACTGCAAGAAGCAGCCAGGTAGAAACCAAAACGTTTGAAACTGAGGCTTTCGGAAAAAATTAGTGTCCAGTCCTGTACCTGGTGATAAAGTGGAAGCCAGGTGTGTGGTCAGTGTGTGGGCTGAGGGAAAGAGAGAAGGTATCTCTCTATGCTGGGAGGGGTCTTAGTCAAGCATGTGTTTTCTTGATACAGCACTGAGGATCTTACTTGTACCCTTGCCTGGGCTCCATCCTGATATCTTGGAGCAGAGCAGTATAGGGTGATGGAGTGTGTGCATGCGTGTGTGCGTGTGTGTGTGTGTGTGTGTGTGTTTTCTGGGCCATCCCTCTGCTTAAACTCATGGCTCCCAAGTAAGTTTTTGTTTATCTGCCTCTTCTTTTAGTTTTTTTTGTTGTTGGTGCATTTGCTTTTGGTTTTAAGAAAACCACAGAAAATTGCACCCTCTAAGTGTAAGTTCAAAATTTTTTCACAAGGTGAACAACACATCTGTGTGTCCAGAAAAAAAAAAAAGCACCCAGGTCCAGAAAAACTAGCACCTCTTGGAAGCTCCTTGTGGTCCCTCTCTATCAGGCCACTTTCCTGACATAAAGTGTTTTTAACAAGCCACCAGCAAAGACAGACCTTGTCATAGCTGGAGAGGAACTGCCCTGTCATCATTCAGTGGACACAGTGACCATCCCATCCAGAAGGGATACTGTAGTCACAGAGGGTAAAAAGTGGACCCCTATAATCATGGAAAGCAAGGGCAGCTGTCTCTTTTCCTAAAATGAATGCATGATGAGAAGGTTCTGGGAGGCTGAATTAACTGAGCAACAGAAAATAAACTGATATCTGCACTTGGCTGTCTCCATTCTTCTCTGACAAGAGGCCCAAATTAGCTGGGACATGGACAGGGCTTGGGGTGTGATGGAGGGCAGTCCAGTGTCAAACTCGGTCTGGTATAATCCAGGAGGTTCTAATTGCAGCTGCCTGAGCAACTCTGGCTTTCAGAGCCATTTTCTTGCAGGCTCCCTGCCCCTTCAGTAAAGCTCATATCAGGCTTCTAGAATGTGTTGTCAAGGGGAGCAGAGGGTACCAGTCCCCCGCCCTCAGTGCAGGGAGCTGTCCCACTGGAGCCTGCGCAGTTGCCATGGTGCAATGCAGGGGTATCCTCTGCGCCTGCTCCAGGCCTGGTGGGGAGGGAGCAGCGGGCGTCCAGAGGTGGAGTGTTGTGTCTGCTGTTTTCTCCCCTGCCTGCCTTCTACCTCTCCTTTGAGCTCACAGTGGCTAATTCATTTTCTGGTTCTTGCTGTCAGCAGACAAAATGCGGCTCCTGCTAATTACCCCCAGTATGCTCATGAGAAGCCTGCCTGGATTTAACTGAATTAGGGTTTTCATATGGGCTCAGAGGGGAACTCAGCTGAAGGTTTACCAGTGAGAAAAGGAAAAGAAGCAGGGGTCTGCCAAGGGGTGGGTGATGAGCCCAGAGGGCAATATGACTTCATACAGGACAGATTTTTTAAAAAACAGCAGAGCTGTGAAAAGTGCAGGAAGAAGAGACTGAAAAAGACATGGCCAGAAAGGTCTGGAAGACCAGGAGACTGCAGGGGTGTGGGTAGGAGAGGATTAGGCTTCTGGGTGGGCAGGGCTGCTGCACTGTCAAGTTCTGTGAGCTGTGACACAACCCCGTAGATTTAAAAAACACGAAGGTAACAGAGACCTCTGTAAGAGTCTTTCGGTGGAGGGATAAGAATAGAAATCCCCTAGAAACAAACTGGAAAGTGAACAATCCATTACCATATAGAGAGACGCTTTCTCTTTCCTCTTGGTACCCTCTCTCTCTCCTGAGGGGGCCCAAGAACATCATTTCCAACTCAAGCTCCTCGAAGAAACTTATGATCCCCAAGCAAACATCCTCGTGCTAACTCCCAGTGATCCTGAGGGAGCACATCGGTAACCTCTGACATACTCCAGTGGCTTTAAAAGACATACAATCTCAGACTCTTTTCCTGCCTTGGCCGGGGGCCCAAAGTGGGCTTCGTGGATGGATAGGTCCAGCTGGGAGCCTAGATAGCAACAAAGCCCTGAGGTAGATAACACTATGTTAGGGTGGCCTGGAGGCGTGAGAGAACCATGGGCAGCTAATGATTCCATGAACCCCAAACTCATATTTGTAAAATATTTGGTCAAGAGTTAATTGGTGAGGGTGGCCATAAAACTGTTCTAGATTAGAAAACAAATGAATTTTCATCTCTATTGTTGAATAGGAGGAATGTATCATATGTTTTGAAGATTCTGTGACATTTTAATTGCTTAGAAATATTCCCTTTACAAATGTTCCAATATTGTTAACTTGTTTGTGACCCACTTGAACTTCCTGCAGGTAGAGGGAATAAAATATTTGTCACTTAATTTGTTATTCTTAATCTCCCCACAGTGCTTTCCAAGGGATTTTTAAACGTAAAACTTCTTCACAACCACAAAAGTTAATAAAATAAAATGATTTGCTTATTCTCCGTTAACATTATTTGCTTCCAGAATTTCAACTTACCTGTGACCCTGACCTCTGGCAAATGTTCACTGGTGACTTCAGGGCAGAAATGTATGCTTGGTTACATTATCTTAGAACAGCAACATCGGAATAAAAATCACCAATAAATATGTTTAATTCTATTCCATGTTGCTGTGATTTGAATTTACATGTAATTTGCCCTCCTTCCCATTGTCTTAGACTTTTCCCTTACTAGTTGGTAGAGGTCTTTTTTATTATCTAGTTAGGAAAGTTGTAAATATCTCCACCAAGGCTATGGCTTCTCTTTTCACTTTCTTTTTTACACTACTTTTGCTGGTTTTAGACCACTGGGATTTATTTTTATAAATGATTTAAGATAGAGCTTTAGCTTCACTTTCTTCCAAATGTTGCAAAACAATATTTTTAACGTCTCAGTGTTATACAATTTGGAATGTTCTAATTAGTTTGAATATGTTTCTCTGTACACTTAGATTAAACATGGATTTAAACTGTTTTCCTCTTAACTCATCATTCATATCTATAGTTTATCCAGAAGTTATCAACTAGAAAAACTCTAAATTGAAGCCTTCACATGTACCAGCAGTCAAAAGCTCTCCCCAAAAACCACTTATGGCAGATTTTCCCCATAGTTTAGAAATAGCTAAATTCAGGATAATTAAAATCGGAGAGAACATTTTTCTAATTGATCTTTCTTGTCATTTAAAATCTATTATTTCAAATGTTTTTTGTTTTTTGTTTTGTTATTTGTTGTTTTTTGGGGGGGTGTTTGTGCGTTTGTTTTTGGATGGAAAATTTGTCAGCAAACCCCTCATGGGCTTCCCCTTTGGGGCTATTCTGTAGATTCTAATCTAACGTGTCGCCAAGTGTGTGTTTGATGGGTAAGATCCTAGGTCTGGCAGATTTTTCATCCCCCAAGAGGGTACAAATCTTCCCCGCCATCAGAAACTTCAAATGTCTGCCTGCGAACAAGGACACCAGCATCCCTCCCATGAAGGAGAGGGGTGAATACCAAACCTGTCCAAATTTGCTGCTGTAAAATTATCTTCATTCCCATTTGAGGTATCTTTGCTTGGGATAGTCTTTACCAACCAGGTTACAGCGCCATCTGGCATTCAAAGCTGCATAAGAGGCAAACTGCTTTAAAAAAAAATCCACAGGAACTGCAGAAAAAAACAGTGCTCCCTTGAGGGGAGGGGTTCAGAACAGACTCAGAAAAGGTGCTGGGAAAGGGACTGAGGAGACAATGATGAAGGAGGTCAATGGGACAGGGATTTTTAAATAACAAAAATAATTAATGGTTGCTGTAAGCATTCAAACAATCTAGGATTGTATAAATGTATTGAGTCCAATGCTCAATTCCCCTGCCTCATTTTACTTAATAAATGTAAGCACTGTTACAGGTTGACTAGCATCTACAAAGCAGTCGATGCCTATAAAAATATACTAACAGTGCCTACATAAATACAAATGTTGCTTTTAACTTATTTTTTAAATTGTTCTTGTTTTACAAATATCAGATCATTTTTCCATATATAGCTCTTTCATTTTTTTTATCAGTTGTATGATATCCAGTATCAATGCACCTTATTTTGTTGTCAGCCATCTATTTATAGTTAATTAGATCACTGCTAATTTTTTCCACTACCACAAACAATGCTGCAGTGGACTTTTACTCTTTTTTGTTTTTTAATCTATTTATGGAAAAATAAGATAGTTAGGTCTAAATGTAGGCACATTTCACATTTTGAAAGATATTTAAAAATATCTGCCCCAGAAGAGGCTTCCCTGAGGTCACATGGATGGAACAGAGGCTCCAGGGTAGCCGTGCCCTGATCTCAAACAGGGAACAGTGACTGCTGCCAGTCTCCTAGTTCATTCTCAGCAGCTAATCCCTCGAAGTCCTCCCTGGCTTTGGGACAAGGGTGAACTTCTGAGGACAGACTATGTGATTCAGATCTGCAGGGACCAAAATATTCAAACTGAGGCCACTAGTTGTGAAATTGAGGCCTTCCAGGGAAAACAAGTTTCATGCCAAAATGTGTACACATTTTGTTCTAGGGAAGCACGCATGGTGAGAATCGTGTGGGATGGTTTACTGAGGCAGGAGGAAGAGAGCAGCAATAAGAGTACACCTCCCTGTTCTGGAGCTGTCTTTCAGTGCCTGAATGTGCTTCTTGCTTCCTTATAAGTCTTCACTGGGCTGGCATTATCCTCTTTGCTCACAACTCAGAAGAGGGTTTGGGAAGTCTGTTTATGAGCCTACAAGTTTTGCTATGCCTCATTTTTCCTCTTGCTACTAATTTCTCCCACTCAACTCATTGCTCCTAAACTGTCATTTCATTTTGTCTCTTACTCCTGAGACCTAAATATTCATTTATTTAATAAATATTTATTGAATACCTACTATATATTGAGCACTCTCCTAGAGTCTTGAAATACATTAGTGTACAAAACAAAACTCCCTGTTCTCATAAGCTTACAATCATAATTTGTTACATATTTATAATTAGTTTTTTTAAAATTATCTAGTGGGTAAGGAGGAGAAGAGGACAGTGGGCAAAAAGACAAATGTGTCATGGTCAGGTGACTAGAAAAGGGTTGGTTGGGGGAGGGCGGCTTTCAAAAGTGAATAGAGTGGTTGGGAAATGACTCAGTTTTTAATTTTAAACAAAGAGCTGAAGGAAGGGAAAGAGTTAATCAAGCAGGAGCAGAATAAGGGTTGTTCAAGGCAGAGAGCAAAGGCCCTACAGGAGAGCTCATTTGTCAGTGAAATGGCAAGGGGGGGCAGTGTGACTGATGTGCAGCTGAAGTCAGGGGTCGTCACAGTCATTCACAGCATTCAGGGCATGGTGAGGACTCTGCTTCCAAAGACTGCAGTAAGCAGCCATTGCAGGGGTTTGAACAGAGGCTGGACACAGTCTGACTCATTCTGCAGTACTGATGATTATGGGCTGGGGGAGAGACAAGGAAAGAAACAGGAAAACATGTTCAGAGACTATGACAGTCACATAACTGAGAGATGAATGGACTCTGACCAGGTTTAACCTATGGGTCAGGTTCTTTCCACCTGCTATTCTGTCTGATGTAACTGTGAGGTTATGTGTTCTGGTAGAGTGTGAAGGGGTAATCTATGGAGGGCTTCTGCAATACTTGAGTAAGAAAAAACGCTGTGCCTTAGGAAGTGTTGAACTAATGTGAGAAATGTCTTTGCTGTGCTATCCTGTTATCTCTGCTCCCCAAAGAAATCTTATTCAGTTGGGACTCTGGGGCAGGATGCAGATGGTTTTTAATGTGGCCAAAATGAAACCAGAATGTTTAAACATATGCCTACTGGGGAAATGTGGTTCTTAGCCTGAAAACAACGGCATAGTGAAGGGCAAGGTGAAAATTGGAGGGCAGACATGAGGGAGAGGCTCTCTCTACCTCTCCTTTGCCTGCTCCAAATCTCTGGTTCCAAAATGACTCTTCTCCCCTCATCAGGACCACAGAGTAGCTAGGTACTCTGTTGTGTTACTATCCTGACTTCCTGTACCTGTGAGATAGTGGAATTTGGAAGAAGCTCTGCGTCTCATTGGTGTAAGTGTCTAGAGGTTAAAAAACTGATAACAATGATAGCCCATGACTTAAGAAGAAGAAGCAAGAAGGCCAGGTGCAGGCTCCTAACATGCCATCTGAAAGCTTCAAGGGTGAAGAATTTTGAAGAAATCAGAGTGAATTGAGCATTGCAGTCTAAGAGCGCTCTGATTTCAGAAATCTAACCTCAGCCCTCTGTTAGCTCACTTCCCCATTCCAAACTGTCTGCTCCCGGACAGGGGTAGGTGTTTAGGTTATGTTGCAGTAACAGAGAACGTTGTGGCTCATTTGTATCTGGAAAACGGTCTCCTAGGACCACCATCCTGCAGCCCTTCATCCCTTAGGGCACATCTAGCGTCAATCACCTGGAAGGGGTGATGGGAGGGGAGGGGTGGAGACCAGCTCACAGCCCTGCAAGGGAGGGGTCCTCCCACCGCCTGCGCACTCTTCACTGCACTGCAGGGGTCGACTTCACGCAGGAAGGGGGTTCCGTGGCGCATGCGCATTCTAGATGCACTGCAGGGGCGGTTTCGCGCAGGGAGGGGGCTTCCTGGCGCTTGCGCACTCTTCTTACAGCACTGCGGAGCCTGCTTTGCGGCTGCGCCAATTTGGCACCTTCCAGAAAGCTCGAGGACTGGGCGGAGGGATAGTGGGGGAGAGTTGGTCGTCATTCTCTCTTCTTTCTCCTCCCGCCGCTGGAGCTCACAGCCCCCAAGTGTTCGTTTTGTGACACTGTACCGCATCAATAGACCGCAGCCTAACTGCACAAGGATAACCCCTTTTGGTTCTCTCTCTGACAACATCTAACTGCGGTGTTGGGACTGGGAAATTAGCTGTGTGGGCCACCAGAGTAGGATTAGAGTCGAATAACAAACCCTAATTTTGGAAAGAGAGCAGCTGCATGAAGGATATCTGGGCAGATTGACAACCTGGAGGTGAACTGGCCCCAAATAAGTATCACCTCAGCATCAGAGCCCCACTTCCTACGTGCCACTCTCTCACTTTGGCCATGGGTGATTGCACAGCGGTTCTCAAAGTGTGTTCTCAAGAACAGCAGCACCATCGCTGCAAACTTGTTAGAAACACAGATTCTCAGGCCACCTCAGTCTATCAAGCTGAAACTCTGGGAGTGGGCACACGGATGTTTAAAAAGCCCTCCTGCTGACTTTAATACATGTCCTAAGGTAGAATCTGTGTCAGGGTGCTGAGAGCTTGTGGTAGAAACAGTCCAAGGAAAACCAGGAACTTTTCATTGCATCCAAAACTGGTTTCCAGGATCTACTGGAAAAGCCTCTATTCCCTGCCTCTTGAACTAAGCTGGTGTCTGCCATTTCTCGGACGTAATGGTGGGAGAGAAGAGAGAGACAGGCTGCCAAATTCTGAACTGAAATGGGTCTTCCTGAAGCCTGTGTTATGGGTGCAATATGGCATCATCACTGCACCCCGTGTCCCTCATGGCTGTGTCATAGGTGAGAATTTGGGGGGAAGCTTTTAAGGAGGAATGATTTTTTTTGTTTTTTGTTTTTTGTTTTGTTTTTTTGCGGTACGCGGGCCTCTCACTGTTGTGGCCTCTCCCGTTGTGGAGCACAGGCTCTGGACGCGCAGGCTCAGTGGCCATGGCTCACGGGCCCAGCCGCTCCAAGGCATGTGGGATCCTCCCGGACCAGGGCATGAACCCATGTCCCCTGCATCAGCAGGCAGACTCCCAACCGCTGCGCCACCAGGGAAGCCCAGAATGATGATTGTTTTAAGGCCTGTCACTGACTACTGATTCTGCCCTCCAAGCTACTAATGGTGAAAACCCATTTTCTGGTCATATATCTGAGAAACGAGCTTAAATCCAGTTCCAAACATTTCGTTTGAATTTTCCCACCAGATGACTGTCCAAACCTTATTTTGGGGTGCAGGGGAGTCTTTGGTTAAAGTTGTACTGAGAAATAAGCAATGATGTGACAAGGGGTGAGTGATGAGCTTGAGGGGCTGTAAAGACTCCGTCCGTGCACACTAAATTTGGGTGAAAGTGATGTAAAAAGTCAGACACATTTCTCAAATCTTTTGTATCCTGTTCTTGCCTACAGACAAGAATGAGAACTAGAGATTTTTCTTTCCCGGAGAATACAACAGTTACTTATGTTGTCCTGGGAACTCTCTTGTCCAGAGCTGTGGTCTATGCAAGCTGGTGCCAATGGGCATATATAGGTGAGAAGAAATGCAGCAGTCGTAAGTGCTCAGAGTGGTCTTCCCACGCATAGGGATTGTGTTTGTGCTGTTGCACTGCTTTGTTTGTTTCCATGCCTTTGCCCATTTCCATGCTAACGTGATTTGGGGATAGCCTCTTGTTTGCCCATTAGGGCACATGTCAGCACAAAGGGTCATCATGATGAAGACATGATCTTGGCTTACATGGACCTTGGATCTGACAGCACTCTGCCCTGAGGTTCTCACCTCCAATCACTAGTCTTTCTCCATAAGGTGTTGTCTTCTCTCTGGTGAACAGACAGAACAATGAGCCCAGGTCCCCTCTGCTTTCCAGGTCCCGTGGTGTTTTCCTCTCCCATTCATCTTTGGTTTGTTCATTTATTTTGTTTTTTGTTTGTTTGTTTGATTTCTTTGTATTCCACATGAGTGAAATCATACAGTATTTGTCTTTCTCCATCTGACTTATTTCACTTAATACAATACCCTCAAGGTCCATCCATGTAGTCACAAATGGAGAGGTTTCATCTTTTTTATGACTGAGTAGTATTCCATTGCATATGTGTGTGTGTGTGTGTGTGTGTGTGTGTGACATCTATCACATCTTCTTTATCCATTCATCTGTTGATGGGTACTTAGGTTATTTCCATATGTCCATATCTTGGCTGCTATAAATAATGCTGTGATGAACACAGGTGTGCATATGTCTTTTCAAATTAGTGTTTTCATATTCTTTGGATATCCACCCAGAAGTGGAATAGCTGGATCATATGATAGTTCTCTTCTGAATTTTTTGAGGAATATCCATAGTGTTTTCCATAGTGGCTGCACCAATTTATATCCCAACAGTGCACCAACAGTGCACAAGTGTTCGCTTTTCTTTACATCCTCCCCAATACTTGTTATTTCTTGCCTTTTTGATAATAGCCATTCTGACAGGTGAGAGGTGGTATTTCGTTTAGTTTTGATTTGCACTTCCCTAATAATTAGTGATGTTGAGCATCCTTTCACTTGCCTGTTGGACATCTATATGCCTTCTTTGGAAAAATGTCTATTCAGCTCCTCGCTTATCTTTTATTTTTCTATTTTTCTATCTATCTATCTATCTATTTATTGACTGCATTGGGTCTTCATTGCTGTGTGTGGGTTTTCTCTAGTTGAGGTGAGCAGGAGCCACTCTTCATTGTGGTGCACGGGCTTCTCATTGTGGTGGCTTCTCTCATTGCAGAGAACAGGCTCTAGGCACACGGGCTTCAGTAGTTGTTGCACAAGGGCTCAGTAGTTGTGGCGCACAGGCTTAGTTGCTCCACGGCATGTGGGACCTTCCCAGACCAGGGCTTGAACCCGTGTCACCTGCACTGGCAGGCAGATTCTTAACCACTGCACCACCAGGGAAGCACTCCTCGCCCAACTTTTCATCAGGTTGTTTGATTTTTTAGCCAGATGCTTTATGTTTTTGTTACAGCACCACCACACTTCTAAGTACCTATGTATGTATCATTAACTTTGGTTTGTATCAAACTATCTCCCAAATTTGAGGCTTAAAACAACAGTATTTATTATTTATAATGATTCTGTGGATAAGCTTCATGGTTCTCCTGATCTGAGTCAGCTCAACTGGGCCTGGATGGTCTAGGGTGGCCTCACATTCATAAGCAAAGGTTGGTTTGGTGGCAGGTTAGGTGACAAGGATGAGTTAGTGATATGTCTCTCATCATTGAGCAGCCTCCTTCATATAGTTATGGCATTCTTAAGAATGCAGGAGAAGGCAAGCCCTGTGTGCAAGTACTTTTTCTGCATCTCTGGTTGTGTCACATTTGCAATTGTCCTGTTGGCAAAAGAAATATACGTAGCCCAGCCCAGAGTCAGTGTGGCTGGGGGCTACCCAGTGATTTGGATGCAGGGAGTGGAATTATTGCAGCCATTTTGCACACGTAGAAATGGATAATATGGTGGGGTTACCACCATGGCTTAAGTGCTCCAGCATTTGGGGGTCAGGAACAGAGGAGAGGGAGCCAATAAATGAGACAAAATTAGACTAGTCAGAGAGTTCAGTGGACAAGAAGGAAAATGGAAGCCCAAAAAGAGAGAGGAGGCTATTTAGAAAGGAGGAGTCCATTGAACACTTTAATCCAATTAGTGGTTAGATAAGATGAGCAATGGGAACTATCCACCAGGTTTAACAGCATGAAGTACCACAACGTTTTTTGAAAGATTTGTTTTGATGGAGTGAGGGGAAAAACCCTCCCAGGGTAGGATGAAGGTTCAGATGTGAATAGTTAGTGTCTGTGAAATGACCCATTACTGCTCATTATGCTATAGCCTTTCCTATGTAAGACAGATAATTTTAAAATTTCTAACTCAAAATCGGTCTAAATATTACCAACCACATGGAAAATAATCACAGTATCTATTCGTGATTCATGGCAGTCAGAGGGCACATGATAATCTCCAATGAATTTCTATGGCTTTAAGAAACATGCCAGGCTCTATTCCTGTCCTGGCCAGAACCCTGGTGATACAGTTGGTAGATGGATGGGTCCAGCTGTAAGCTCCAACATCAAGCACCTGAAGTCGATATCTATGTTTAGAATGGGAAACCATGAATAATATAATGACTCTTCAAAGTATTTTCTTTTAATTTTGTTCAACAGTGAGATATTGAAACAAAGAGAAAAATAAAAATAAAAATTTCATCAGACATAATGAGAATTAGTCAGCCATACCAGTTAATGACAGTGGTAACTTAATCTATCATCCATGTTGGCATTATTTCCAACTTCTTGAGTATTCCCTTCAAATATTTATGATTTTATAATGCAGAAACTATCTTAAAATGCATATAAAATAATTAGAAAAATGAAAGTACTCAATATAGATAGATGGATATTTCCCCTTCCTTCCTTCCTTTTCATTTATTCCAGAATTTCAGGTAGTCCTTCCTTCTCTGAATAGTTATCATAGCTATCATGTGCAACACCAGAACTTAATACATTTGCAATCCTAGTACCAATATAAAGAATTCCTGTTTCTTCACTCCTTTGACCCCACCATATAAAGTAACATTTTGTAAATTTCCATTTCAATAAGTGAAAATAGTATATTTTAATTTTCCTGATTTCTACATAAGATTAAGCATTTTGTCATGTTTCTTGGTAATTTGTTTTAATTATCTTCTGTGAATTTCCTGTCAGATATAAATTGCTCATTTTCCCCCACTGGGTGGATATTGGTTAATCTTCATAATTTTGGAAGACATTTATACATTCTAGAGACCAAATTTTTGTCAGTCACACATGCTACAAATATTTCTTCCCAGTTGATAGATATCCTCAACTATTTTTAGGCAGTCATTCTATGTTAATTTAAAATCACTTTTGTAAACACTGTGAGAGAGGATGATATAATAAATTGTACCAAAACTAGTTTGGTAACTTTTTATTATGATATAATTATATACTTAAAGAAAGTTGCAAGAATAGCACAAGTGACTCCTATGTTCTCCAACCAGATTCATTGTATGTTTGTTCACATTTTGCTGCTATTTGATTTATTGTTCTCATCATTCTCTGTATAGACATGGATAGATGTAGACATACCCATGTACCACACACACATGCACAGACACAAACAATATTTCCAAACCATTTGAAAATAAGTTAGATAAAGCAAACCTTAATACTTTGGAGTGCATTTCCAATAACACTGACATTTTCTTACACAACTACAGTTCAGGAAAGTTAGGATTGGTTAAATTTCATTATCTAGTCTACAATCTATTTTTCTTATTCAAGTATAGTTGATATACAAAATGAGCATCTGCATTTCATTTTCATGTCTTTTTAGTATCATTTTATTTAGAGTAATTCCTCGGTGTTTCTTTCAGATTCTTGACTTTCATGGCTTTGAAGTGTACAGGTCAACTGTTTTGTAAAATATCATTTAACTTGTGTTAGGATGATGTTGCCCCGTGGTCAGATTTATATTATGCATTTTTAGCAAGAATGGTATTGAATGGATGCTGGGTCCTTCTCAAAGCATCGTTTCAGGAAACATGTAATATTGGTACCTACCAATATTGGTTATGGTAACTTTGATTACTATAGTTCAGATCGATAGTTCTGTTTCTCCTCTTTTTAATTAAAAATAATTTGTGGGGAGATACTTTGAGACTATGTAAATAGTCTGTTCCTAATGGTACTTTCACTCACTGTTTTAGCACA
This sequence comes from Mesoplodon bidens, assembly GCF_964165515.1. Lineage (NCBI taxonomy): Eukaryota > Metazoa > Chordata > Mammalia > Artiodactyla > Ziphiidae > Mesoplodon > Mesoplodon bidens. The sequence goes on from NC_138178.1 coordinate 68,527,685, forward strand.
AATTGATGATTTTCTAATTCCTTCTTATCATTCCTTCTTTAGTTATTTGTTGGTATCCTAATGTCAGGAAGGGTTTTCCTTTCATCTTCACTCAGTCATTCATTGTTCTTATCGGCATGGACTCATGGATTTTCCTTTTACTCATTGGGTTCAAATCCATTACTACCTTTATTTCTTTAAAAAAATAGTTCTAAATTTACTGAAAAACTGAGAAGATAGTACAGCCCGTATGTTCTTATTCAGAGTTCCTACAGTCTGACACCCAGTTCCGCTACGTTTAATGTTTTGCATAAGTATGCTATATTTAGTACAATTAATATACCAATATTGATACATTATCAGTAACTAAAAATCATACTATACTCGATTTCCTTAGTGTTTACCTAATGTGCATTATCTGTTCCAGGATCCTGCCCAGGATACCACATTACATTTACTTATCATGTCTCCTTAGGCTCCTCTAGACTGTGAAACTTTCACAACATGTTCTTGTTTTTGATGACTTTGACACTTTTTGAGGACTACCAGGCAAGTATTTTGTACAGTGTCCCTCAGTTGGGCTTTATTTGATGTTTTCCTCATGATTAGACAGGATCTGTAGATTTGGGGAAGAAGAATCACAGAGGAAAAACATCATTTCCATCACATCAATGATACATTCTATCAATCTGGCTTAGCACTTGAACACCTGGCTGAGGTAACATTTGTCGGGCTTTTCCACGGTAAAGTTATTCTTTTTTCCCCTTTCCATACTACACTCTTTGAAAGTAAGTCGCTATGAGCTGCCCACACTTAAGAAGTGAGGAGTTATGTTCTACTGGCTTGTGGGGAGAGTATCTACATAAATTATTCAGGGTTATTCTGCATGAAATATTATCTTATTTCCCCATTTGTTAATTTATTAAATTATTTATGTATGTAAGTCTGGACTAATGGATTTTTTTTTTGGCCACACTGCATGGCACTGGACTCACAGATTTTTATGTTATGTTTAGGGATATAATTGAATACTACTTTATTTATTTTGATGCACATATTTTCCCAAACCTGCCTCCTTCAGGCTGGCTTCTGTACCCTTTGACATGTTCCCATGTTTTTAAATTTTTTTTCAAGCACTTCCTTACTCCAACATTATTTTTCTTCAAAAATAAATTATTTAGTTCTTGCTTCTTTGATTTGAAATATCCTATTTATAATGTATTAATTTTTCATATATACATGGGTCAGATTCAGTTTTATGACATTTTTTTATCATCCCTTTTCACCAGCACTTTGGGCCATCCAGAAGTGAGAAATGCATTAGTAAAGTCATGTGGCAGGGGCTTCTGTAAACCCTAAGCCCTTGCAAAGATCCTAAAATGCAGTGGCTTATGCAAGATATTTTTCATTGCTTAAACATTGCAAGGCTAAGGAAATTTTCTTGGACTCCAAAAAAATTGTTTTCGTTAGTGATTGATCTTCTCATTTCAAGTCTTTCACTTTAAAATCTAAGTTTTTTGGTTTTGTTTTATTACTACTCACAATTTTCTAGTACATCTTCTAATGCCTTGTCTGGCCTTTTCCTGCATATTCCGACAAAGATGTGCCACAAGACTCCGAGACTCACTGTTTATTAAATTAATGTTCCTGGGGCTTCGGAGTTCTTGAGAACCCCTGAGCCCAGAAAAATTGTTGTCTTACAAGGGGAACTACTCTCTGGAGAGTTTATTTTGCAGCCTTTTCTCAGCACGTGGAGAGTGCCATATACTACTCTGTTGCTAAAGTCCTTGAAATCTGCCTGTTAAAATTTACATCAGTATACTATACTCAAAGGAAATGTGTGAGGCCCAAGAACAACTCCATTTTCCTAGTTAAAATTCGCCTCATTCATGGGCTTCCCTGGTGGCACAGTGGTTAAGAATCCACCTGCTGATGCAGGGGGCATGGGTTCGTGCTCCGGTCCGGGAGGATCCCACATGCCACGGAGCGGCTGGGCCCGTGAGCCATGGCCGCTGAGCCTGCGCGTCCGAAGCCTGTGCTCCACAACGGGAGAGGCCACAACAGTGAGAGGCCCGCGTACCGCAAAAAAAAAAAAAAAAAAAAAGAAAAAAAATAATTCGCCTCATTCATATGTGAGTTGTCAGTGTTACAATTATCAGAGACCCATGTTGTAGCGCCATCTGTCATCCAGAAATGGAAGTATGGGGAAAGGATAAAATTAAATTGCTGAGAATACAAGCTCCCAGCAGCTGCTGAAGATGTTAATGATTATTGTGAGGAGAGAGATCAGAGTCCTGTAAAGAGCAGAGTCCAAGGAACCACTGGTGAAGGACTTCAATGAAAAGAGGATTAGACTACCTTTTAAATTATAGAAGATCACTGTAAAAATTAAAAAAATTACAGCAGCTTACAAGTTAAAAAATACTTAAATTATACACAGTATATCTTTTCTCTTTCATTCCATACTACCTTTTAAACTTGTGTATACATTCAGATTTTTGGGGACATTTACAAAATATTGGACAGAATCTTCTATGTATATCATTTGTCTATGCCCCAATGATAAAGATTTACTTTATTTCTTATTTTTCACTTTTGCAGAAAATTCTGCAGAGAACATTCTTGTAAATTTCACACTTTGATAAAAATAGAATTGATGGGTCAAAAAAGCTACCTTAAAATGTGTAAGTACCAAATATGCAGTTCTCAAACTTGAATATTAGCAATTCATTTTTGACTCCAATCGGGTTAACAAGGCTTCTCTTGTTAGGTTACTTTAGTTTTGTGGAGGATACAGTTTTGTATGGTTTTTATTTATTTGTTTTCTCTTCTAAAAACAACCTGCTCATATGACTTAATACATGTTAAAGTTGTTGCTCTTGTTTTTCCTCATTAATTTTAAGCCAATTTGTATTCTGAGTATTACACTGAATACTACCCTACACATATAGCAAATGTTTTCCAAATGTTTGTCTATTTGTTTGTAATCTTATTCACCTTATTATATATAAACACTATTACTAGTTTTAAAGAAAAACTGTGAATCTTTTTTTATTATTCTTGGATTTCATGTGAACATTACTATTAGGAAAAACATTTTATTGTTGTTTTCTTCATCTTAAACATACTTTTTTTTAACATTTTGGATTATGTATATGTACGGCAAAAGAATCTAAGGTTATTTAATGAATGAATGCTAATGTTAAAAGTCTTTGAATTATCCATCCGCTCTAGATTGTGGATTTTAATTAAAAGTTCATTTTTAGATGAGCAACAGATAATAGATAAAGAACAAGGACCTACTGCACACCTATTGAACTATATTCAATATCTTGTAATAATCTATAATGGAAAATTATAGTGTGTGTATAACTGAATCACTTTGCTGTACATCTGAAACTAACACCACATTGTAAATCAACTTCAATAAAATATATATATATATATATTTGTTTATTTTTATTAAGCCAAGTTCTTTATTTTATAGAAAATATATTCAGTGAAAGACGGGAACAGGAATACCCTGAAAGGTGTGGAACAGTGCTTTTTTTTTTTTTTTTTTTTTTACCATTTTGAAGGACTTCTTACTGTCCTTTTGTTGATTCTGGTACGTTTGCCTAAATATCGTTAAGGCATGTGCTACTTTGTAACCTGTTCTCTCAACGTTTTAAATTCAGCATTTCAGATTTAACCTGTAAGAATGCAGCTACAGAATCTACAAAACTTTCTTGACAAAGTGACCTGCCAAAGGGAGTATATTTTACAAGTATTGTATACTATGCTGAAAAACAGCGAGGATGTGGGAATTGATCATGGAGAGACAGAGCCTTCCGGAAACTGCTTTTTCTTGACTTATACGTATCCCAGAGTGAACACTACATGAGCCTCCGGTCTCCGGACACTGGCCCCCTCCGTGCCGGGATACCCAGCGCCAGCGCGCCGCGCAAGGCCCGGCCATGGGAGAAGTGACTGGGTCCGCAGGTCGGCTGACGAGCTGAGCGCCGAGTGAAGGTCACGTGACTGGCGGGAAGGACGGCGGCCCGTATGGGCCAATTCTATTAACGTCTGTTCTGCATTGGCAGGTGGAACTAGTTGAAGTATTTTTACCTCGGATCTCTTGGACCTCTGCCAGTCCGTCCAGGCTATAGGCGCTCGCTGGGAATTTCCCATGGGTCTTTTGCACCGCGGAGATGGAGTTGGAGACGCTAGATATGGCTAGTTACCCGCGCAACTGGTTTCTTCTGGGGAGTTGGGACTCCCAGATTTTGATATCTGATTTTCAGCATATACAACAGTTGGATTTTTCTAGAAAGTGTGCAAGTGTGTTTGTAATATCCATTGCTTTTTGTATTTATATAAAAGTTCATAAATAAAGTTGTTTACAGTATTCCTTTTTAATATTAGTGCTTTCTGTTTTTACTTTAGCTTAATTCCATTGGTCAGGATTTGTTCAAATGTTTTAGTTTAGATGGATGTTGAAGTGTTTTTTGTTTAATGGGAAGCCAATATTACTTAAGATCATTTTAGATTTGGATACTGATTATTTATTTTAGTGTTTTTCAGACTTTTTCATCCACCCCAACCCCAATAGCTGGGGGGAGCGGGAGGAAGAATTTACAGAGTTTCACACATCTTAAGAATTCTGTGATTATTGCCAATTTAAAACTTTGCTTCGATTTTTAAACTTTTGTGATTTTATCCTGTCTTTTAAACTCAATTTTAATTTAAATTATAACAATTTAAAGTTTTTTTGTTGTATTAATTTCAAAACAGCTGATGGACTTTCCTTTTGACCCTCTTCTCTATACAACTCCTCCTCTTACCCAGTACCCTTTAATCTCAACTTGAACCTACTGCATTTAAGAATTTTGGGAATTCCGTGACGGTCCAGTGGTTGGTACTCTGCCCTTTCACTGCTGAGGGCACGGGTTTGATCCTTGGTAGGGGAATTTTGTTTCACATATACCCCAACCTTGTTCCTCCTGTACTGTATCCTAGCTCGAGCTTCTGTGTCTGTTGCAGAAATCTCTTCTATAGTGCACCACACAAAAGAAGTCTAGGTCTCTTTTCCTTCCTGTGTGTTGTAAATTATTTGGAATTCACCTCTTTGGCCTTCTGTAGTCTAAAACTTATTACATAATGACATAAAAAGATAAGGGAGAAGCAAAAGCAGGGAAAATGCAATAACATGAAACTCTTAATATGACATTTGGTATTGGTGTTCAACTCTTGTGTTGATAGCCCTATACTTTTCCTATATGGAATATTCAGAACTGTATGCATACTTATTTTGCTGTGTTAACGTTCCAATTTTTGAAGGAAGAAATTTTGTTGATAAAAGTTCAAATTATACCTGGACAAAAGTTACATAATGAAAGACCATTATCTACCTTATGACTCCTCCAGTTTCTAACCACCAACATCCATACTTTGATATCTTTTTTTTCTGACATATGCTTGTAAAATACATACATGTGTATTTCTCTGTATGTTTTCACACGTAAACTTACATAGAGACCACACAATGATAATTGTTTTATTTTCGGCTCTATATACCATGTCATAGTGTTACCACAAATCACAATCAGTATTTGTTTGATAAGAACATTATTGCTCATTAAAAATACAGGTATCTGGGCTTCCCTGGTGGCGCAGTGGTTGAGAGTCCGCCTGCCGATGCAGGGGATACGGGTTCGTGCCCCGGTCTGGGAAGATCCCACATGCCACGGAGCGGCTGGGCCCGTGAGCCATGGCTGCTGAGCCTGCGCATCCGGAGCCTGCGCTCCGCAACGGGAGAGGCCACAACAGTGAGAGGCCCGCGTACCGCAAAAAAAAAAAAAAAAAAAAAAAAAAAATACAGGTATGCATTACACCCACTGCCTATGTGAGTACACTAAGGATGGGGTAGGTAGTGTAAGTGGTGAAAGGTTATATGGGTATTAAGTGATGTTATCAGAACACAGTCACCTTTGTTCTCTACACCATCATCCTCTTTACAGCTGTGTAAGCATAAACTCTTCTCATTGTCCTGTTGTCCCTTACTGTGGGTGTGTTAACATTTAGTAATTACTGATTTACCTCCAATCAGTAAATCAATAATGGTAATCTTATGAAGATGTGCCATAATTTGCTCACCCAATCATCCCATTAGTCTTTGATGGCTATATACAGTATTTAGTTTGTTTTCAATTTTTTCATTTGTATTTTTGTTTTTTTGCCAAAAGAAACAGTTTTGGAGTATGCATACTCTGTACATTTATCTGTGCTAGAGACCTATTATACATATAGAATATATTTGTAGAATTATAACTTCCAGGTCAAAGTGTGCATCTCTGCAATCTTACTGCATAATAGCAACTCATTCCCCAAGTTGTATTATTTCCAACTATAGTATACATCATTTGTAGAGCTATGTTATATATGATGTAATACGGGAAACATTTTTTATATTGAAAAAGTATCTCATTCACAAATCAGAGTATGTAATTCTTTCATTTTACTTTAACAGCTATTTCAATACTGTCTGTCTATTGCCTCTAGCTAACCTTTCACACTGCTTGGATAAAGTTTGTTTGAGAATGATATGATTGGTGGGCTGATCACAGAGGGACAATAAACCAGAAAAGAAAGCAGAAAGCAAAGCACAAAGGTGCTGTTTAGGGAGAACCACTGGGCAAAGCGTTCTGGGAGACTTCAGTGTGGGTTTTTGGTGTAAGTGCTGCCCACGGGTAACGCAAGCTAAATGAGCTTGTTTTAGGGAAAAAAAAAAACTGGTTTCTTAGAAAGGCAATGAGGATTTATTTTTTTGCATCAAAAATTCAAGTAACGGTAAACAAGCTTGGACTATTATGGAAGCTCAGGAATGTCCTGGTAGTCTCAACCTCCTGTTTTTTTCCCATCATCCTCAATATGTAGACCTTCATATTCCTCCAATTCTGGAGAAAGAAATGAGGAAGGCAATGGGGATTACCATTGCACCTCTTGCCAGATGGCATGTACGTGGATTACTTGTGCAGTTGTGAAACGTGCTTGCTTCCCTTGCACGCTTGCCATTTGAGTTGTGGGTTTAGCACAGGGGCTTAGGGTTTTCTTGTGGAGAGAATCATTTTATGTTGAATTAGAGCTGTAACAATTGCTAGTTGTGGCATGACATGATTCATGGAAAAGGCTTTGAACAGTTTTTGAAACACAAAACTAATTTAATTATTATTTAACCATTATCTTAATAGTCACATATAATTATACCTCTTGTCTTAAAGGAAAAAAGCATAAAATATATAAGAATTCCAGGAAACCACTTTAAGAGATGCAATCAGAGAAGTGCAAATTAAGACAACAATGAGAAACAGCTACAAACATATTAGAATGGCCAAATCTGGAATCCTGACAACACTAAATGCTGGTAAGGATGTAAAGCAACAAGAACTCTCATAGATTGCTGGTGTCATGCCTCTTGGTATTTATACAAAGGAATTGGAAACTTAGGTTCACACAACCACCTGCACAAAGATGACATAGCAACTTTATTTATAGTTGCAAAAACTGAGAAGCAACTTAGATGTCCTTTGGTTGGTAGGTGAATGGATAAACAAACTCTGTTACTTCAGGCAATGGAATATTATCTAGCACTAAAGAGAAATGAGCTATCAAACCATGAAAAAAACATGTGGAAGAAACATAAGTGCATATAGCTAAGTGAAAGATGAGAATCTGAAAAAGCTACATACTATACAATTCCAAATATATGACATTCTAGAAAAGGTAAAACTAAAAAGTAAGAAGACCAGTGGTTGCCAGGAGGTGAGGAAGGGGAGAAGAGTCAAATATGTGGAGCACAGAGGATTTCTAGGGCAGTGAAAATACTCTGTATGATATTATAATGATGGATACATGTCACTATATTGTCCAAACCCATTGAATGAACAGTATCAAGTGAACCCTAATGTAAACTGTGCACTTCAGATGATTGTGTATAAATATAGGTTCATCAGTTGTAACAAATGTACCACTCTGGGGAGTGATGATGATGATGGGAGAGGCTGTACATGTGTGGGGCAGGGAATATGTAGGAAATCTCTGTACCTCCCTCTCAATTTTGCTGTGAACCTAAAACTTCTCAAAGAACACTCTTGGGAAAAAATGAAAAAAAAAGAAAAAAAGAGAGATGCAAGACTAAGACTGAGAGCATAGTTCTTAAGGTCACACTTTTTTTGGCAACAGGACTATGATATTAGCACAAAGAATACAGTCCGGCCAAACTCAAATTGTGTGCTTTAAAGAGTGTCATTGTTGGGCTTCCCTGGTGGCACAGTGGTTGAGAGTCCGCCTGCTGATGCAGGGGACACGGGTTCGTGCCCTGGTCCGGGAGGATCCCACATGCCGCGGAGCGGCTGGGCCCATGAGCCATGGCCGCTGAGCCTGTGCGTCCGGAGCCTATGCTCCGCAACGGGAGAGGCCACAACAGTGAGAGGCCCGCGTACCTCAAAAAAAAAAAAAAAAAAAAAGAGTGTCATTGTGTGCAAGAGAGAAGAGATATGGGAACATATGTATATGTAAAACTGATTCACTTTGTTATAAAGCAGAAACTAACACACCATTGTAAAGCAATTATACTCCAATAAAGATGTTTAAAAAAACAGAGTGTCATTGTGAAGTATTTGGCATAAACTCTTTATGTGTGTTGCTATGCTCTATTTCTTATTGCATCACCTTCCTTCTATGATGCATTGCCTTTACCTCTGACTTCAGCCCTGGCCCTGGGTGAACAGACACATCTCAATAGCCGCTGTCTGGGAAAATCCTTAAGGATGTTCATACATGGAGAGAGGAAGCCTACAAAATTAGTTAACTCATAATATCATGTCTGCGGGGATGCAAAGTTCTCAAGAGTAAAACAAGAGACCTCAGTTTTGCCAAACCTAAGATGCAAAATGTTGTATTAAAGGCCATTTTGCCAATTGAAATCTTAAAGTGAAAAACTCTATCCTGTTCAATATATATTTTTAGTTCACTTGAGGGAAGGTACCAGGGAATTAAAGGGCACACAAAGAAAAGGTTGGTTCTTGCTGAGAACCTGCTTAGAAAAACAGAACTGTAAAGTGTCTTTAATACGACATACCTGAGAGATCACGAAAAAACAGAGTTTACATGGCTCCTTCATCTGGGTCCCCCAATGATAACATCTTATATAACTAGAGTACAGTTATCAAAACCAAAAAATTGACCTTGGTACAATACTATTAACAAAACTACATAGCTTCTTTGAATTCACCCATTTTAATATGCACACTTTTTTGTATATAATTCTATAAAATTTTATCACATGTATAGATTTGTGTAACAAACATCACATTCAGGATACAGAATTTTTCCATCACCACCTCCCTGAAAAATCTCTCACATGCTACTCTGTGATAGTAACATCCTCTCCTACTGCTAACCCCTCTTCTCCACTGATCTGTTTTCTGTAACTACAATTTTATAAATTCAAATTTATTCAAATATATTCAAATTAAATCCTATGAAAAGTAACTTTTTGAGATTAACTTCTTTTCACTCACACTAATGTTTTGAAATACATCCAGTCTATGCATGTATCAATAATGTACTCCTTTATATTGCTGAGAAGTATTCCATTGCATGGATGTATATTGTTGGATTTTCCCTTCACCCAGTGAAAGACAGTTGGGTTATTTCCTGTTTGGGAAACTTACAGAGAAGGCTGTTATGATTGTTCTTGTACAGGTTTTTGTGTGAACATAGTTTTCATTTCTCTAGGATACATTCCCATTGGTGACATTTCTGGGTCATATGGTAAGTATATTTTTAACCGTATAAGAAACTGCAAAACTGTTTCCCAGAGTGGCTGTACCATTGTATATTCCCACATCACTTGGTTTTTGTCATTTTTTAATATTTTAGCCATTTTAGTATGTACAGTATTATCTCGTAGTGGCATAAATTTGAGTTTCCTTAATAGCTAAGGATGTTGAGTATCTTTCACGTCCTTTTATGCTGTACATATCTTCTCCTTGGTGAAAAGTCTGTTCTAGACTTTCCCATTATTTAATTAGATTTTTTTTTTACTATTTACTTTAGAGAATTCTTTATATATTCGGGATATGAGCCCTTTGTCAGACATACAATTTGCACATATTGTCACCTATTCTGCACATTGACTTTTCAGTCTCTTAACCATATCTTTCACAGAACAAAAGTTATTAATTTAGAAGTCCAATTTACTGACTTTTTTTCTTTTAGATCATGCTTCTGGAGTCAGATCTAATATCTCTTCTCCTAACCATAAGTCAACGAATTTTCTCCCATTTTTCCTGTAAAAGTTATGCAGTTTAACATTTTAAATTTAAATGGTCTATTTGAGTTTATTTTTCTTAAGGTGTAAGGTATGAGTTGAGGTTCATTTTGCGTGTGTGTGTGTTAGATATACAACCAACACCATCTGTCTGAAAAAATATTTCTCCACTGAACTCCTTTTGTATTTTATGTTTTGGCTATTATTTTGTGTGTCTACTTGTAAACTCTGTTCCATTGATATATGTCTCTATCCTTCCACCAAAATTTACAGTGTCTTGATTACTGTAGCTACAGAAAATCAAGTAGTGTGATTCCTCCAATTTTATCATTCTTTTTCAAAATTGTTTTAGCTACCTTAGTTAATTTGCCTTTCCGTGTAAATTTTAGAATATGCTTGTTAATGTCTACAGAAAGGTTTGCTTGGATTTTCATAGGAATTTCTTTATACCTATAAACAGTTTTGGAAAGAACTGGTCTTTGCTATGTTGAGTCTTCCATTCTATGAACAAGATATATCTTTCCACTTATTTTGGCCTTGTTTGATTTTTTTTAATTAGCATTCTGTAATTTTTAGCATAAAGATCTGGCATATGTTTTATTAGAGTATAGCTATTTTTGGTTATTGTTTATGGTGTTGTGTTTTGGTTGTGGTGTGTGTGTTTGTGTTGTTTTATGTTTTGTTTTGTTTTGGTTTTTTGCTGTGTCACGCAGCATGTGGGATCTTAGTTCTCCAACCAGGGATCAAGCCTGTGCCCCTTGCACTAGAAGCGTGGAGTCTTATGTAGTGTTGTGTTTTAAGTTTGAATTTACAGTAGTATTGTTCACTGTGTATGTGCACATGCATACACTGTGATGACATTATACTTGTAACCTAGCTAAATTTACTTATTGGTTCTAGGAGCTCTTTGGTAGATTCATTAAGATATCACATCATCTTTATTTACTATTCTTTTTCTTCCTGTATGACTATTATTTAGTTTCATTTTCTCATTGCATTAGCTAAATCATCTAGTATTATGTTAAAGAAGTAGTGAGATACCAAACGTAAGGTAGATAGATAGTGGGAAGCAGCCGCAGAGCACAGGGATATCAGCTTGGTGCTTTGTGACTGCCTGGAGGGGTGGGATGGAGAGGGTGGGAGGGAGGGAGATGAATGAGGGAAGGGATGTGGGAACAGATGTATATGTATGACTGATTCACTTTGTTATAAAGCAGAAACTAATAAAAAAATAAAGTTGGTAAACAAAAAAAATAAAAATAAAAGTCAAAAAAAAAAGAAGTAGTGAGGGTGGACATCTTTACCTTGTTTCAATCCTAAAAATAAAATATCAGTCTTTTGCCATTATGTATAATGTCAGCGGTAGGTTTTCTAAATGTTCTTTATCAGTTTTAAGAAAATCCCTACTTTGGACTTTGGGCTACTCCTACTCTTCTGATAGATTTGATCCATAATGGATGTTAGAGTTTGTATGCCTTGAATCTCTCTAAATTTATTTAGGCTTTTTAAAATCACAGAATATGGTCTATCATGCTAAATGTTCCACGTGCACTTGAAAAGGTGTGTATTCTGCAGCTGTCAGGTGGAGCATATAAATCCATAAATGTCAATTACATCAATTTAGTTGACAGTGTTGTCCAAATATTCTCTGTATTTGCTAATACTTTTTTCTCTACTTGTTCTACTAAATATTGTGGGGTATTGGAATTTTCAACTATAATTTTGGATTTGTCTATTTCTCTTTAAGATTCTAACAGTTTTTTTCCAGTTGGCATACATTTTGAAAATCTGTTATTTGGTGTATAAAGGATTAGGATTATTAGGTCCTCTTGATAAATTGACATATATCATTATGAAATAACCTTCCTTATCCCTGATACTATTTCAGTATAACATTTACTTTAAATGATATTAATATTTCCTTTAAAGCTTTCTTCTGATTTTTGTTAGAATGACATATACTTGTCTATCCTTTTACTTTTGCCTTATTTATACCTTTATATTTAAAATACATTTGTTCAGGAAACATATAGTTGGCTCTTGCTTTTATGTCCAACCTGACAATCTGTCCTTGAGTTTTATATTTAGATGCTTTACAATTAAAATTATTATTAATATGATTAAGTTTAAATCTTTTTTTTCTATTTGGCACATATATACTTTGATCCCTTTCTCTTCTTTATCTGCCTTGTTTGGAATAATATAGTATGTCTAATGATTCCATTTTGTGTCCTTTATTGGCTTATTGTCTATAACTCTTTTAAATTAGTGTTGTGGTTGATTTAGGGTTTATTATGTACATGTTTAACCAACCAAAGCTAAGCTTCAAGTGATATTCTACCACTTCATATAATGTGGAAAAACCATTGAATAGTATAATCCTATTTCTCCCTTTCCAACCTTTGTGAAATTGTTATAGTACCTTTTTATTTTTACATGAGTAACACACACTATGTTATAGTTATTTTGTATAAAAAGTAAATTATATCTAATTACATTTAAATAATAATAAAATATACCTTATATATTTACTCATGCAGTTTACTCTTGCAATCCCTGTGCTCTTCATTCTTCGGTGTAGATCCAAATATCCATACAGGGACTTCCCTGGTGGTACAGTGGGTAAGACTCTGTGCTCCCAATGCAGGGGACCTGGGTTCAATCCCTGGTTGGGGAAGTAGATCCCACATGCATGCCACAACTAAGAGTTCACATGCCGCAACTAAGAAGTCTGCATGTTGCAACTAAAGTTCCCGCATGCCACAACTAAAACCCAGCGTAGCCAAAATAAGTAAATAAATAAATACATAAAAGACAGGAGAGAAAAAATACATATATATAGTAAAATAAAGTACCTATTTATTTATTTTAACTATCCATAAAGTATTGTGTTCCTTCTGCCTGAAATTTAACAATTATTGTAGTGAGAGTCTGTTAGTGATTAATTCTTTCAGCTTATGTATACATGAAAAGGTTTTTATTTTTCCTTTTTTTTTTTTTTTTTTCTTTGAAGTATGTGGGCCTCTCACTGTTGTGGCCTCTCCCGTTGCAGAGCACAGGCTCTGGATGCACAGGTTCAGTGGCCATGGCTCACGGGCCCAGCCGCTCTGCAGCATGTGGGATCTTCCCGGACCAGGGCACGAACCTGTGTCCCCTGCATCGGAAGGTGGGCTCTCAACCACTGCACCACCAGGGAAGCCCTTTCCTTTGTTTTTGAAAGGCATTTTTGCTTTGTACAGAATACCAGATTGACATTCTTTTCTTTTAGTATTTTAACAATATCACAACATCCTCATCTTACTTGTGTTGTTTCTGATAAGAAATCTGCTGTTTTCCTTATCTCTATGTCTCTGTACTAACTTGTACTTTGTTTTCTAGTTATTTTCTTTATTACTGACTTAGAGTAACTTGATTTTGTTGTTCCTTTATAGATTTCTTCATTTTTCTTGTGCTTGAAGTTTACTGAGCTTCTGAATCTGAGGGTTTATATATTTTCATCAATGTTCTACTCCATTGCTCATATATTATGCTACTTGACATGGTCCCACTGCTTACTGATGCCCTTTTCATTTCTGTAAATTCTTTCTCTCTTTTACTTTGGGTGGTTTCTATTGTCATGTCTTATTTCTTCTGCAAAGTCTAATCTGCTTTTAATTCAATTTGGTATATTTTTTAAAACATAACTCAAATGTTTATTGAACTTTCCTCTCTAGGAATTTTATTTTGGCCTTTTATATTTATGACACCTCTAACAGACGTTTGTATTAGAGAATGCAGTTATAAGAACTGTTTCAATGTATGGATACAATTATAGTATCCATTTTAATGTTAATTTTAACATCTGTGCCACTTCAGGGTCATTTTCAATTGATTAATTTATATCTGAATTATGGGTCATATTTTTATGTTTCTTTGCATGCCTGTTAACATTTTTTGGAAGTCAGTATATTATGCATTATACTTTGTTGGGTGCTTTATATTTTTGTATTCTGATAAATATTCTGGAGCTTTGTTTTGAGCCATTACTTGGGAACAGCTTCATAGCTCCACATCTTGCCTGTAATATCTGTTGGATCCAGAGCTGTATTTAATCTAAGACCAATTATTCTCCACTTCTGTGTCCTCTTTCTAATGTCCCATGAATCCTGATGTTCACCAGTCTGGCTGATGGAAGCAGCTGTTATTCTCAACCTTTTGCAAGCAAGAGGCACCTCTGATGCTTTCAGGTTGTTTTTTTCCCTGGCTGTGTGCAAATTTCCTAACTCACAGGCACTGCTGGATCTTTTGCCATTCTCCAGGATTTTCTCTGTGTTTAGTTCTCTTCTCTCTTCTCAGAACTTGGGTCTAGGAAATCAGGCCACCTTGCTTTTCCAGACACCTAGTTCCATATTCTCAATTCAGAAATCCTACTGAGATCCTTGCCACACTACAACCTGGAAAATGTCTTGAAATAGTAAGCTGAGGAAATAGTAGGCTAATGGCATTATTTCACATCTCTCAGGGATCACTGTCTTCATTGTCTGATATACAGTAACTTGAAAACCATTCCTTCATATATTTTGTCCCCTTTTTGTTGGTTTGCTTTTACATGTGGTAAGGCATATCTAATTCCTATTAGTTTTTTTTTTTTTTTTTTTTTTTTTTTTTGCGGTACGCGGGCCTCTCACTGCTGCGGCCTCCCCCGCTGCAGAGCACAGGCTCCGGACGCGCAGGCCCAGCGGCCATGGCCCACGGGCCCAGCAGCTCCGTGGCACGTGGGATCCTCCCAGACCGGGGCACGAACCCGTATCCCCTGCATCGGCAGGCGGACTCCCAACCACTGCGCCACCAGGGAGGCCCTCCTATTAGTTTTTACACAACATATTGGTCTATTCCTCCTGTAATTAATCAATGATGACTGAACCCCTGGGTGTATGCTTCTACCTGGCAATGTTATGGTGAATAAGGAACAATGTGAGTGCAACAAAAAAAGATAAGTGAATTCGCATTTGCAACAGTGAAGGGAAGTCAGAAATGGTATATATACAGTCTATAGGCATCTCAGTGGGGAGCATCCACCCTATGCTAATGAAACAAAGGTTTAAGATGGATCAAAAGAAAAGATAACATCTCTGTCAACTAAACTATTATACACCTTATTTTATACTTATGTATAGGTCTTCAAGAATTATAAAGGCATAATTTTTGTTCACAAAAATGAAGACAAATTGAAATTAATTCTTAAATGAATTTACAAATATCTTGACATTCTGTTTCTGATTGTTCTGAATAAGATTTTGATCCAGAGTCATGAATATTTGTCATCACCCTCTGTAGCATTAAGAGTGATGACCATGAAACATGTATTAATAAAAGGTGCTGCAATATTGTATGCGAGATTTCCACCTTTCCTGTGCACACCCATTCTGCACGTTTTCATGCAGGTGATTGTACCAGCAAGTGACAATAGAAAATTTCTCGCCAAGTTCATCCACGTGCAGACAATGAAAACCCTGTCACGAATGCCACCAGACTAACAGAGTTTTTGGAAAAATTTGAAGAAAAAGAAAACCCACAAACTAAAATTGGTAAACTATAATAACTAATAAGGAGTTGGAAATATTTATCAGAGGAGCTACCGTAATAGAACTGACTCTTGTGACTAAGATTTTACTTGGTCTAAGAGGGCAAAACTGTCCAAAAGGAAAGAAGAGGTGCAGACGAGGTATGAAGCAGCATGGTACATTAGGGGGTCTTAAATAGTGGTGTGTGAATGGGGAGGCTATAAAAGAGGCTGAGGTGGAAATCAGGGCTCATAGCCTGCCATGAGAACAGAAGGGAACAACTGAAACACATTAATCTTCAAGTTCAAATCCTGTTCAAATTAAATGAAAGTTGAGGTTTATTGTGAAGTAGATATAGGTGAGGATATTTGAGAGATCCATTCATTTGTGTGATTGAATACAAAGGTATGGGAAGGAACCCAGTGTGTCACAGTGATTTTTTAGTAGGGTGGTGGTTTGAGAAGGAGCAGGACTCTCACGCTGCAGTGCTGATTCCCTAGGGAAGAGTATTCAGATTCAAATCCTGTTCATATTTGCAGAAATCACGGGATTGTAGGGAAGGTAGCAAGACTAGAGATGAGAGGTGTGAGAGACTGAAATAGCCTTATTTGGTTTTGAATTTCAATGAAAAGAGACTCCTCTCTGTCACTGTGTCCACTACATCTGAGGGGGGTCTTCGAGGATAAACACAGAAAAGTTTTCACATTCTCTGAAATTTCATTCCAGTGGGGATTCAGAAAACTAAACTGTGGCTAGAGAGTTGTGCTTGGGAACTCCGAGGGCAGGAATCAGACCTGGAATGGGACGCACAAGAAGGTGTCTAGGAGAGCACATCTGAGGAAGTGCTCTCGTGAGGAGCAGTGAGGCAAACTGGGGGCAGGGAGGAGAGACAAAAAAGGTGTCTTTGCCACAGGCAAGGGCAGGTAAGGAGGCCAGTGCATCTGAGGGCACACTGGGCACAGTTACTTGTGAAGATGTCAAGGACAGGAAGGGCAGAGCTTGGTGGGACCGGGCAGGTGAGAGACGGAGGAAGGTCAGGAAGTGAAGCATGTGCAGCCCACAGAGGAACGCCTGCGTGTTGAGGAATTTTGAAAGTCTGGGTCTTGTTCCTTGACAGTTACCCCAGGCCCATGAGGTCTGCCTGTCGGGAAGGCAATCATAACATATGAGGATAGTCCCTGTCCTCTGAGGAGACCCCTGAATGTTACCAGGAGGGGTTCTGGGCCTGAAGAGGAGCAAGAGTGGAGGGGACAGAGCGAGTTCTCAGTTTCACGGACCGGCAGGGACTTGAGTGCCCTGTTCACCTGTCTGTCTCCACCCTCACGCCCTCCCCGCCCCACCCGAGTGCAGGCTGCTGTCCCCTAGGTCATTTTGCATGTGTAGGCGGGATGAATGCATTGGTTCTAAGGTTCGGAGCTGACCGCTCACAGCGCCATCTGGCGTCACACGAGGGACCCGAGAGCAGCCTTGACAGGAAACCGCTGAGCAAGTTCGTCCACAGCCGTGCACAGGAGGGACCTGTTACAAAATGATTTATTTTACATGAAGTTGGAAAATATGTAAGGAAATTACGTAGTCATTACTATATATGATGTTCTCGTACCTTCACCATTTTCGTGTATAATTTAACAGATAACTTTTCTATTGAATTTAAAAATTTTACACTTATAATGAAAATGGAAATTTTCTTTAGAAAAGCAAAAAGAATAGTAAAACGAACAGGTATATCCACGCACCTAGATTTAAAATTGCTAAATATTGCTATAGTAACTCATCTATTATACATATGTGTGAAGTAGACGATTGTGGAGTTAATAGAAACATCTCTGCCTTCATTTTCACAAGATAAAGATATTCTTCTATAACCATACACCTAGACCACTTTAAACAAAATGAAGGAGATATTTCCCTAAGCTCATGATTCCTGTTCCGTGTTAAAATTTCCCCCAAAACCTTTACAGCTGACCCCTGCCCCCAACCAGGATGTGACAGAAGATTCCTTACCGCTGTTGATGTTTCTGTCTCTAAAGTCTTTGGGAATTTAGGCAATATCTCAACACCAGTCTCCCCTTTAATTTTGTTTTAGTACATTCTCAGTGACTTTTATTCCATGGCACGCCTCCCCTTTTTCCTTCCCTGCTTTCTCGAACCTTCGGGAATTTCCACTCTTCACGCCAGCAACAGCCAGTAGCTGCCCGAGAAGCCTGCCCAAAACGCCCCCTGCGCATGCGCAGCCGACCCTCCGGACACTGTCCGGAGCTCGAGCTCCAAGGGACTCATCAGGGGCCACGGAGCTGAGGGCCTTTTTGCGGCGTCGGATGCAGAGGCGAGGCCAGCTGCTCCCTGCTCTCCCTCTGGGGCCGGCTGGAGAGTTTGTATAAAGAACAAGTTTGTTCAGAAATCATACTGCTTGCTCTGCATTACTGCTTCAGGATTTGCCTTGTGTAGTATTTGTTCTTGCTTTTTGTTTTGGCATGCAAATGTATTTAACATGTGCATACATTCTCATTTAAGTCACATAAACATCATCTACAACCAGATTCATATTTTATATTGTGCATAAACCTTTCATTACTGTTTTTTAAAAGTGCATTCATAATCATTTTTCAAAGAGTCTTTTCAATTATTTTAATCTATTCAAGCATCACTCGTTACTAAATTGAATGGGAATTTGTTTAGGAAAGGCAGATGTTGTGCTTTCCCTCTTTTAGTGTTTTCCAGAAATTTCCTCTGACATACTTCTGGTGGGAAAAGAGAGGGACAGAGACTTTTCCAAGAGCAACAAAGTAAAGTGTACTCAGAGACTCATGCTTTAAAGGTGCTGTGAATATGGTATTATATGGCTTAATTTGTTTTAGTTGTGAAAGATTCACAAAGACATTCATTTGTGTAATCAGAGCACGAAGATTCCCACTCTGAATGCAGAGACCAGACACTTTACCGTACTAGTATGAATTTTGTTAGACTGTTTGCATTTATCCTTACACAAGGGCTGGAGACATTGGTTGGAGCCTGTGGTTATTTCCACCTCATTTTTAAAATGTATGTGTGATGTTCCTTGTACAGATGGTGCATTGTATATATATTTATTATTTTCTTATTCTTTCTCGAGTGGATAGCAAAATTGTTTACAGTGAAATAAAAAATGCTGCTCAGAATATGTGTTCATATATCTGTTCCAGGCAAAACATGCTTTTGTAATCTGGTCATGTAGAAATGGACTTTTAATCTTTTATTTATTTCTCTTTGTCAGTTACCATAATGTTCATGCTTTCATGCTTGCGACTTTTTAAGATTATCAATTTTGTTGACTTAGTCAGTTATTTGTCCACCTTTCTATGATTTAACTGATTCATCAATGTCCATTATTTCAGGCTGAACCTTTGACACCAGTATGACATAGTTTGTTTGTGAATAGGCTGCTGAGTGTCCTTGAGAGTGAAGATGGGATTCCTCAGCCTGGGCTGAACAGGGATTTCCTCACCCGAAACTGCCAAGAGACACAAAAGCAAGAAGAGGCTAGAAAAAAAATCCAAGGCTCCAACAGTGTGGAGGACATGAATGACAGCAGGGCTGTGTTGAAAGGAACACATTCTCTTTTGAAGGAAGCATCCTCACAGGGTGTATCTCTGAGACACAGTAGCATATGTCTGCTATGCAAGTAATGAAAACCTTGATCTAATGATCTAAAAACTATTCTGGGGGGAACATTTGATTTCAGTTTATGAGGTGTGAGCAACCAACAGAGCAAAAGGATTGATGCTTTATGGATATTTTTTACTACAAATTGTATGATTTCATTCAGGGGCTCTGAGGGTCAATACTCTAAATAGAGAATTTAAAGTTTAGATCTTAGTCAAAAAATTACCCTTCATCATCACACTATTAAAGTCTGTCACCATTAACCTTAATTTTCCTGCATGTGAATAGCAACCCTGTGCCCCATGCAAACTACATAGAATGTGACATTATTATGTAGCAAAGGGAAGAGATGTTTCCCCAATTTAAAGGAAGCCAGAGAGTTATTTTTGGAAACAAAGGCAATAAGCCTTACTGGTTTTTCTTTAAAAGAGAAAAAAGATGATCATTTTATTTTGCTTTTATAAATAGAAAACTCTTCTTGAATTAGTTTGTAATGTTGTAAGTTTACCAGCTACATATAACTGGTAATATATGTGGCTGGTAAGAAATCATTAAAAGGCAGATTAGGGTCCCTATGAGAGGTTCAACCCATTTAAGCATATCGTTTCCTTCATCTCTAGTGGATAGTTCTTTTATCCTTGGGCTTGTTGCAAGATGGCTGTGACATGTAGAGACCTCTTTTTTTTTTGCAGTCAGAAAGATGAAAGGGTTGAGGGCCAAGTTTGAATGACTTTTCCTGTGTCTTTACCTTCTTCTTCTGCACTGCTTCTGTAGTTCTGTGATCCACGTCTCAGTGGAACAATGATGCACATAGCAACCCTGTCTGCATGGAAGTGGCATGATTACCCCCTATTCTTCTTATCACTGGTCTTGGAGGAGAGTTTGATGAGGTGACCTGAGATAGATCTTAAGGGAATCAGTATGCAGTGTCTGTCACACTTTCCTCTTCTGCATCTGGGGATTGTTCTGCGCTACCATAGGCAGAAGGCAGTGCCCCATCTCACGTGTGTTTTTCATCTTTACATGAGCCTAAAATGTGGCCAGCAGTAAAAAGCTGGTAAGAGAAACGTGGGGAATTGACTGTGAGGCAATTCTACCATGTATTAGATCAAAGACTGCCAGTCAGTTATTAAATATCTGATGTCATTATATGTCCCATTACCATAACAGCAATAACCACCTCATAGAGATTTGTGGGAATTAAATATGTTAATAACAGTAGCTAGTACTCACTTATGCTCAATGAATACCTATCGTTATTTTCTGAGTGGAGATGTTTCTTAAGTTGCTCAGCAGCAGTGCAGGAAGAAAAAACCATACAGAACAAACAGTGTACCTTCTTTATGCATCTCCCAACTGGCTAAAACTTACTGCTTGATTCTGGATGTAGAGTCAAGAGGGAATTTTGAATAGTCATCTGGACAGACAGGCATGGGAATTAGGTTTGTGACTGCCCACACAGAAAACTGGTGTGCCAAGGTGTGGTTGTGGAGTTACCACCAGGAGACAGAACCTGTGCTAAGACCTAGTTCCCACACTCAGCAGCTCTGCAGTGAGAACATTCACAGAGAGTTCCTAGGAACATACCTGGCAATACAGATACCAGTATATATTAACCATAGGATTAATAGCCCAATGGATTATCACCTCTGAATTTCGAAATATCATATCAGGATTCTCATTACTATTTTACAGGTCAGAAATTGGAGGTACAGCCAGGTTAAGAAACTTGCCCAAAGACACACAGAAAATGACAAGATTGGGAAATCATCCCAGGCAGCCGTACTTCACAAGTCTTATTCCTCAGTATGAAAACCCACTGACAAGAGCATGTAAGTGGAAAAAAAAAGAAAAATAATCTGGAATTTTAAATGGTTTTTATCTGCCTCTCTTTCTCTAAGGCTCTTGGTTTCATTTTCCTGTCCTTCAGCAGCACATTCTTTGAATACCACAATGAAATCTGCCCTGATATCTTACCTTTGGCCTGGTGACAATACAGCTCTCAAAATAACCTCTATACAGAAGGTGGCCTCAAGCTGTGATCCATAATAACAAGAGGCAGCCTGCAAAGTCAAATAACCTACTATATGGTATTCATTGAAATGCCAATATATATATTTTTTTGTGGTACGCGGGCCTCTCACTGTTGTGGCCTCTCTCTTTGTGGAGCACAGTCTCTGGACGCGCAGGCTCAGCGGCCATGGCTCACGGGCCCAGCCGCTCCGCGGCATGTGGGATCTTCCCAGACCAGGGCATGAGTCCATGTCCCCTGCATCGGCAGGCGGACTCCCAGCCACTCCGCCACCAGGAAAGCCCTGAAATGCCAAGATTTTAACAGTAAAATATGAGATCCAAGTATCCCTCCCATCAAAAAATACAAAGCAGTGGTAAAGAGATTTTAATCAATAATATACTATTGCAATATGGAAGGGGATACACTGTAAACTGAATTCAACTTCTATTTGTGCAGAGGTGAATAGGCATTGTAAAGAGAGAATGAGGGGAAAGGGAGGGTGGTGAGTAGGGGCTCAGTAGAATTGGGATGGGAAAATCAAAGGGTTGGTTCCTGTAAATCTGATTAGGCCAGCTGTGTCTGCTAGCTGACAGTTATAGAAGCTGAGATGTTATCCTCTCACAGAGACTTGGAGATGGAGGCCCTATCCTTCCTAATTTCATTTCAAAGGAATGGCTTTCAGTCCTTAAGAAAGACTCCGCTGAGTTTAAATAGATACATATACATCTCAAGGGGACAGAGAAAGGGTTCAAAATTGTAAGCTCATTTTATTAAGTACTCTAAGAAAAAGGGATCAGGTGTTGGCTAGAACGTACAGTAAATTTTTTGGCAGCCTTGAATCATCCTAGGGATTCAGCTATTAGAAACTATGACAATATTTGTTTAAGTCTTTTAATATAGGGGGGTAGAAAATGGAAAATATCATTTGTACTGAAACTCTGTAGTTTTCATAGGCCAAGATGAGGTCTAGTTGAGAAGGCTCAGAGGAACCTGGCTAAAGTTTGGTCAAAGAACTTTTGTCAGTATAAAAGATAACATTACATTCTAGAATTCATATGGAATCTCAACAGACCCTAAATAGTCAAAATGATCTCAAAAAAGGACAAAGTTGAAAGTCTTATACTTCCTGATTTCAAAACTTATTCTAAATCTACAGTACTTAAAATAGTGTGGTACTAGCATAAAGACAGCTGTATGGACCAATGGAATAGAATAGAGTGCTCAGAAATAAACCCTTGCATATATGGTCAAATGATTTTTGACAAGCGTTCCAAAATCATTTCTAATGGGGGAAAGGCAGCCTTTTCAAAAAAATGGTGTTACGGTAGAAACTAACACAACATTGTAAAGCAACTATACTCCAATAAAAATTAATAAAAAAATAAAAAATACAAAAAAAAGTTGTTGGAAAAACTGGTTATCCACATGCAAAAGTACAAAGTTGGACCCTGATATTATGCCATATACAAAAACAATTCCAAATGGATCGAAGACCTAAATGTAAGGTCTAAAACTATAAAACTCCTTGAAGAAAATGTAGGGGGAAAGCTTAGATGTTTGATTTGGCAGTTAGTTATTGGATATGACCCCCTGAAACACAGGCAACAAAAATAAAAATAGATAAATTGGAGTACACCAAAATTTAAAACTCTGTGCATTAATGGACACAACTGAGAGACTGAAAAGGAGACTTATGGAATGGGATCAAATATGTGCAAATTATATCTGATAAGGCATTAATCCAGAATACAAAGAACTCCTGCAATTCAACAACAACAAAACAAACAACCTAGTTAAGAAATGTACAAATGACTTGAATGAACATTTATCCCAAGAAGATATGCAAATGGCCAACAAGTACATGAAAAGATGTGCAACATCAGTAATCATTAGGGAAATGCAAATCAAAACACAGTGAGATACCACCTCATACCTATTAGAAAGGCTACTATAAACAAACAAACAAACAGAAATTGACAAGTGTTGGTGAGATGTGGAGAAATGGGAATCCTTGTGCACTGTTAGTGGGAACATAAAATGGTGCAGCTGCTATGAAAATAAAATAGGCATTTCCTCAAAAATTAAATATAGAATTATCATAATATTGCCACCTATTGAGAAAGATCGATAGATAGATGATAGATAAGTCTCAGCTACTAAGAGTCTAGTTTCAGTAGTCAAACTTGGTGGAGCAAGCAGGCAGTTAGGTGAAAAAAAACCCACATAGAACATTGCAGACTCTTGTTACAGATGACTAACAAGAAAAACTCAAAATGTAACAAAAACAAAAGCAGATATATTGGGGATGATTCCTGATTATTGACTCCACCATGATGTTAGGTGGTCACAGAGCAGCTTCTTGAAAGTTTATTTCCATATATCCTGTTATCAGTAGATGCCAGTTGGACTCTGAGCACCATGTTCATGAGTTTTGTACTTGTAGCACCTGGAAAACAAGAACTAGAATGTAGGGACTTCCCTGGTGGTTCAGTGGTTAAGACTTCACCTTCCATTGCAGAGAGTGGGGATTTGATCCTTGGTCGGGCAGCTAAGATCCGGCATGACTTGTGTCCAAAAATCCAAGACATAAAACAGAAGCAATATTGTAACAAATTCAATAAAGACTTTAAAAATGGTCCACATCAAAACAATAAAAAATAAATTAAAAAAAAACTAGAATATAAGCCCTTTGGAGACATTGAATTCTACTTGACCTTTTACTTATATATCCGCAGAGCCTAGGTTATTTCCTCTGATCTCACTGGTGAAAATACCTAGATGTTAAATAATACATAGATGAAATACATTGATTTGAGTATGAAGAATAGAGCTTATAGCTCAGACAGAAAATCCATCATTAATAACTACAATTTTCCTTTTCATCTGTTGCCACATATGCAGTGTGAAAATAGGTTATTTATATTGAAAGCATCAATTAAAATTCTGTTTCAGTTTCTGTGTAAAAATCACAAGTAACACGTACAAGTATGCTATTCTTCTTCTTATATATGAATACATTAATTTAGGCTTTCCAAAATAGCATTACTGGTTCCAGTATTTTCATGTTTCACTCAAACCTTTAATAAAATGAGTAATAAAAAAATTAAATTATCTTATTTTCATAGAAGCAAAATGGAGCTTGTTATTTTAAATGTTTTACTTACTTACAAGTTGAATATTTATCCTGTTACTGTTGTTTCTGGCCTTCCTGAGGCTAAGTTGCCCTCCACTAGAATTTGTCTCCGTAGGAGCATTCTGATGTGCTTAGGAATTACCAAAGATTTAAATCACAGCCCATCAGAGTTGTCTATTCTTCGTTTCTCCATCACATATTTGTGTCATACCTATAATGACTGTTTATACTCTTCCTGCCTATTTTCCTATCATTGACTCTTTTAAAATGAAGACTATTAAATGGGGGCAGAACCACTGAGAAAGATTTACAATTAAAAAGTTATAATGGGGAAGAGAAAAGCAGAACCTAAGCTCAGATAATTTAATTAATCCAAGGGAAAAGTATTTAAGAACGACTTGAGTTGTCAGGGGGCAAGTTCCTTAAGTGAGATGTTGACTAAGTTAATTGTTAGAGTGTTATATTAGTTTGCTAAGGATGTCATAACAAAATGCCATAGATCGGGTGGCTAAACAGCAGAAATTTATTTTCTCACAGTTCTGGAGGCTAGAAGGCCAGGATCAAGGTGTTGGGAGGTTTGGTTTCTTCTGAGGTCTCTCCTTTGACTTGCATTCTTGCTGTGTCCTCACATGGTCTTTTTCCTTTGTGTGTTTGCATGTCCTCTTTCCACTTTGTGTTAGCATCCCTGATGTCTCTTTGTGTGTACAAATTTTCTTTCCTTATAAGGACCAGTAAAATTGGATTAGGGTATACCCTAGTGGTCTTATTTTAACATAATCACATCTTTAAAGGCCTTCTCCCCAAGCACATTCACATTCTGAAGTGTGGGGGTTAGATCTTCAACATATGATTTTGGGGGAGACACAGTTCAGTCTATAACAAGTACAAATACAGATTTTAAGTTTACAGAAATAAGGGAATGACTACCCAGAGGTAAAGATGTTCAAAGGTAACAAGGCAAGAAGAGTGACCTGTTCATAGAACTGTCAGTGGGCATTGGGACAAGAGATAAGTCTGATCTTGCAGGCAGGACTCTTACAATTTCATCTCTATGCAGGAGATGTAAATTGAAAAATATACTATGAAAAATGGATAATTGTATTTTAACATTTGAGGGGGGATACAATTTTAACGAAGGAAAGATTGAAAATAAGGAGATTGATGCAATAACCCACTTATTTTTAAGTTGGGTTTATTAAGTTGAAATCCATCCTTTTCCAGTAGACAGTTAAATGTATTTCAAAAATTACATATAGCTGTGCAAACACCAGCATAATTAAGGTTATAATTAGGAATATTTTTCATCACCCACCCCTCAAATTTCTGTTGTGCCCCTTGGTAGTAATCCTACACCCAGCCTTGGAAATTATTAATCATATCTATCTGGATTGTTTAGCCTTTTCCAGGTCATATAAATGAAATTATTCTGTATTCAGCCTTTTCTCTGTCTAGTTTTTCCCACTTAGAATAATGCTTTTGAGAGTCATTCGTATTTTGCTTGTGTCAGTAATTTGTTCCTTTTAAATTCTGAATCATACTTTTTTGAATAAATGTACTAGAATTTGTTCATCTTTTTAGCACTTGATGGATATTTGGGTTGTTTCCAGGTTTCGGCTATTATAAATACAGTTTCTACAAGCACTTAGATATAGCATTTTTGTGGACATATAGCTTCATTTTTCTTGGGAAAATACCTAACTGCAAGGTTGTTGGATCATATAATAAATGTATGGTTTGCTTCACGAGAAACTGCCAAACTGTTTTCCGAAGTGGCTATACCATTTCACATTTTCAAAGCAAACTATGAGAATTCCCATTGCTCCACAGCTTCCCTAGCATTTTTTATTGGAAGTATATTTTTAACTTTTTAAAAATTATTCCAGTAGATGTGTAGTGGTATCTCATGGTGGTTTCAGTTCACATCTTTCTAATGACAATGGTATTGAGCATATTTCATTGGCTTACCTGCCAACTCTTCTTTGGTTAAGTATCACTTTTTATACTTTAAAAATTGTTTCTTGTTTTATTATTATTAAAATTATATATATATATATAATTCTTGATATAAGATTTGTTTCAGTTTATGTATTGAAAATATTTTCTCTAAGTCTATGGCATCTCATCATTTTCATAACAGTGTCTTTCAAAGAGCAAAATTTATTTTTAATATTGGTTAAGAACAATTTATCCAGTTTTCCCTTTTGTGGTTTATAATATTTATTTTCTACATATGAAATCTTTGCTTATCCCAAATTCACAAAGATTACTTGGTATGTTTTCTTTAGAGGTTTTATATGTTAAGATTTTATATTTATATCTATGATAAATTCTGAGTTAATTTTTGTACATAGTGCAAAACAAGGACGGACTGTTTGGGTTTTTTTGTTGTTGTTGTTGGTGGTGGTGGTGATGGTGGTGGTGGTGGTATATGGCTGCCCAATTGTCCTAGTCTCATTTGTGGCAAATACTATCCTTTCTCCACTGAATTTCCTTAGCACATTAGTCTAAAATCCACTGACCATATATGTGTAGGTTTATTTCTGAATGCTATGTTGCTCCATTTATCTAAATGTCTATCTTTACACCAATACCACACTATCTTGGTTAATGTTGCTTTATATTAAAGCTTTGAAATAAGTTGTGAGAGTCTTCCAACGTTGCTCCTCATCTTCTGATTTGGATGACTATTCTAAGTCCTTTATCTTCCTACATAAATTTTAGAATCCTCTTGTCAACTTCTGCAAAAATTCATAATGGGATGTTGATTGGAGACTGTGCTGAAAGTTTTAGATAAATTTCTGAGAATTGAAATGTTAAAAATATTGAGGCTTCCAGTCCATAGAATTGGTGTATCTCTACATCTATTTAAATATTATTTAATTAACCTCATCAGTATTCTGTAATATTCAGAGTACAAATTTTGCACGTATTTTGCCAGACATTTCTCTTTAGTATACCATGTTTTGGATGCTATTGTAAAATATATCTAACTTCAATATCCGGTTATATCTTATTGGTATATAGGAAACTGATCTTGACCCATTCATTTTTGAAAACTAAGAAAATTGAGAAGCAACCACGTGATATGTACTTTGCTATTTGTGAGGAATGGACAAATGAACAACAAAGATAAAGTTTCTCCTTTATCTGAGACATCAGTCAAGCAGAGATTTGAATAGGCAATGTACATAGCGGGGAATGTGCATTTTTCTGTTGCAATCCACAAGATGTTTTAGCATGCAACTTGAATTTAAATCATCATTGAAGATTTCCTAGAGGAAACAATTTATGATTGAATACATAAGGAATAAGTAGCAGAAAACCTTGTAAATTAGAGCTAGGGAAGACAGAAAAGGGATTGTATTCTGGTAGAAACGAGGGCATTTCTAGAAGTCAAGATTTGAGATACCTTATGGAAAGTAGCAATTTCAGTACAATTGAGAAACTCTGGAATAATATGCCTGGGCTAGATATTTGAGGGATTTTATTCCGTGTTAATATGTTCTGATTTTGTAGTTTTTCGTGTTTCATCAGGCTACTCTGGGTCTGCTTACCAGGAATGCAGCTGGTTTAAATGTAAAATGAGAATTTGGGAGTCCTTTAACTTTGAAGAAAAAATATGGGTTTTAGACTCAGACTCTGTAATAGGCAAGGGAAAAGTATGGGGTAGGAAAAATGAGAGAGCCTAAGGTCCAAGAAAAATGGGCACAGAAAAAGTTAGTATTTTCAGGGTACAACCTTCTTCCAAATGAGTTAAAGACTTCCACACGAAAGACGCAGAGTCAGGTCAGGACCGCTCCTCTGGAGGCAACTCAGCTCCAAACCCAGGTTACTTTCAAGCCTTAAACTCGCCTTCTCATATTTCAGGAGTACGAGCTACCCTGTTTGGCGGGAATCAGGGACCCCTGGGCTCACAGCGCCATCTAGCATCAACAAAAATGGGAGGCCAATGGCGAGCTGAATGAAAAGATAAAAAAAAAAAAAAAAAAGAGGATACAGGAACCAGAAATGCCTGTGTTCCTTTGAGCAGTATTTTTAAAATATATATATTTCAAAAGTGTAACATAATGTATAATTTCGGGGTGGGAAGGTGATTCATAATTATTCCCGGTAAAGAAATAGGGAAGCCTGGCCAATATCCGCATCACCTCTTCTACGTGTAACCTATGGGATAAAGGTTGGTGTGAATCCTATTAGACTGATTTCATTTACAAACATGTTTGTACAGGGACTTGTTGCCGTGGACACATATATAGTTCATATTTGGTTATAAAACCAATTCAGTTGACGTTGCATTGCGTCACGATCATGCCTGCGGAACTGTGTGTGTGTGTTTACAAACACATCCTTTTCCGGTTCAGTTTTCATAGTTCATGAGTGTAATTTTCATAGGCTAAATGCTTAATAGGTCATTATTCTTTAAAACGTTTCCCAATCTCATAGACAGGCCTGACGTATTTATTCGAGGCCCCCGGCAGAGCCGCACACTTGCTTCCCCGCCGGTCCGACCCAAGTGGCACCGACCGCTATCCCCGCTTCCGGCCCAGAACGACAGCCAGCCGGAAATCCGCCATTGTACGGCGCCGCCGGCTCGTTCGCAGTGCTTTGTGGGCAGGTCACGTGGCTCGTCCGCTAGCGCGCGACCCAGGGAGCGGATATTTACGTGGCTGCGCGGCGTGGGCGGGTCGGAACCAGGTGCAGCGCCGCTTCCCCTCCGGGTTTCCCTTTCCGCGCTCTCCTGCGGGTCCGTCAGCTTTAAGGCGCCCTCTGGGCATTTCCCATTGGTCGTTTGCGCCGCAAAGGTGAACAAAGCGTGGGAGTAAGGTTCCCGTAAAAGTTTTCCTCTCTAGGCTTCGTATCATTATTATGGGTTTTTCTCTTTAACTTTGTATCAACCTCCTTTTCTTTACTCTAAGAAAAGTACGTACTGTGGTGTTTCCCCAGCCAGCTCTCCCCTTTTCTTTAGTCACATAAACATTGCCTAAAAGCATACTTTTATACCCTTCCTTTTAAAATATTAACCCTTTTTGGTTTTTTTATTGTATTCATATGAAATTTTAAATATTTTTTCAATAATAGTGAACGTGATAATCCTTTTTTAAAAAAATAGTATACTACTTTAATAATTTCTATATTGTCCTTAAGGTTCTCTATTGTCTCACTAATGTTTTTCCTAATTTTCCAACACAATACCTTTAATATGAGAGAATATTTAAGGGCTTCAAAGCCTCAATGTTTTCCCCCAAAGTCTCAATATTAATATTATGAAATCCTTTTTAAATTATTTAAAACATTTCTGTGCAAAGTTGAAAAAAGTTTCACAGCTTTTAAAATAGCTACTGTACTTTGCTTTTCTGTGTATCCTGACTTATTCCATTACCCTAGTTCTCACCTGATAACTGATCATTCATTTCCCAGATTGTTTTTTCGGTTGACACTGCCTCTGGTTCACCTATGTTATTCTCCCAGTTGTGACTTTTTCTTTCTTTTTTCTTAGAAAATATTCCTCAAACTCTGTAATTCAGAGGTCAGCATTTTTTTTTTCTGTAAAGGTCCAGATATTAAGTGTTCTAAGCTTGGAAGACCAAATGGTCTCTCTGACAGTTATTTACCTCTGTAGTTGTAGCATGAAAGCAGCCACAGACCAACATTTATGAATGAGCATGGTTGTATTCCAGCAAAGATTTACTTACAAATGTATGATTTGACCAAGGAACCTAATTTCTGACCTTACAGCTTAATTAGCACCTTGCTCATGGTAAACAACACTGTAATTTATACAACCTTAGAAGTTATGTATATTTTATTTTTGTTGTTAATTATTTTGATTCGCCTCCATTTTGTGATTTATGATGGAATGTTGAAGTAATATTAGAGACGATTAGGGAAAGGGAGGGAATCCTAACATAACGACCCTATGGTCTGCTATATTTTATTAGTTGATTATATTATTGTTCTATAATCTTTATTGGTTTTTGCTGTGTTGACTATCCTATAGATTTTTTGAAAGAGAAATACGCTGATGGTAATGTTAGAGAAAACTGTTGACAATTCTATTGTTTGTTTTGAAAGAGGAATATGTGCTAATGGTAATGTAGAAGAAAACATATTCAGTGATGCTTGTTAAAGATGGTAAGACAGTTTCATTATGATAAGTATAGGGGCCACTGCAATGGGATTTTACAGTAGGAGAGAGAAGTTAGGCTCAACTCTGAAATTATCATAGGCAAGTGGGAATTTATAGCCAAAGAGTAGAGTGGGAGATCAATGGATAAAAAATTACTAAGGGGAAGTATTAGGGATAAGAGGGGTTCTGGCTAAATCAACCTAACTAACAGGATTCTTTCTGAAGATAAGCCAGGCTCATTAGGCACAAACTAGGGGATGGTTAAGGATGCAGAACCTGATTAGACATTGAAGATGATTGGATATCCAGGGTGAGGGGTTCTGGCTAAAATAACTTAGCAGGCCTCTTGCTAAAACTAGATTTTATGAGCAAGTGCACAAATGGGCCTAGGAAAAGATTCAGGAGTCTGGGTTTGGGCAAACAAAGAATCTTTGTCAGTAGCAAAAAATAAAGTGTAAAGGAAGAAAATGTAATTTTTTTTACAATTAAGGAAATTCCACCTTGTACCCCTGATTCCAGAAATTGATCATTGCAGTGCACTACCACTATTAAGACTTCAGTGTCCTTTTTAAAACATATGTTTATAAAATACATTAAAGTGTATCACTATGTTTCTTTGTATGTGTTTAAATATATTATACACAATATATAAGGATAATATTATTTTAAGCTAATACCTATTCAGAGGTGCTTTTGTGTCAGGCACTGTTCTGAAATTAATGCTCAGAAAATATAGGTGGAGTTTGTTCCATCAATTTAACCTTTGTATAGATGAGAAAACAAAGGTAGAATATATTTTCAATTTAAAAGCAACAATTATTGGGGGAGTGAGAATACCAAACCATCCTTCTGTCTGCAGACACCATGTTATTCACCCTTGACTGGGGTGAACACTGTCACATATTTCTGTTGACTTATGGCCTAAGAACTAAAACTTGTTTTTGAGGTTAAAATTTTATTGGAACAGCTATGCCCATTAATTTAATTGTTTATGGCTGCCTTCATGCTTCAGTGGCAAACTTCAGTTATTTTTGAGAGAAACAGTATAGCCCATGAAGACAAAAATATTTACTGTCTGGCCTTTACATTACCCAGAGTTCAGCCCTGAGCTGGGCAGTTCAGTTATTTGGTATGCTAATTAGGATGAGACCCACACTAGAGCAGTTAGAGGGGGCCACTGAGCCTGTGAATTCTTAAAGGACTTCAGGGAGTCCCCTTCTCAAGCTCCTCCCTCTCCACAAACTTCCAGTACTATTTGCTTCCTGTTGACTCCCTTTTCAGTCCTCTGGCCATGATTTTGACCATGTTTGAGGTGAAGTGGTCAGAGGCCAGAGAGAGAGAAAATAAATATAGTGATGGTTGGCTCCACAATCTTGGAACTGCAGCTCTTCCCAAGGAGAGGAAAGTCCCCCTAATCTTAGTTTTCGTTCTTATGAGCTCCCTTAGCTGCCACTGTCACCATGACAACAGGGCAGCCTCAGGGTTTGGGAAGGAGTGATTGGAGAAGAAAAGAGGAAGGGGAGACTCTCTGAGTATTAGGAGTTCCCTTTTCAATCCTCAGACTAGAACTAGAGAGCTTCTCCTGCATCTCTCTATCTGCACTGCAGTGCTCAGTTCTAGGTTTCTAAATGTGTTAAGTTCACGCCAGGAGATAACACAAAAGGGAAAAAAAAAAAGAAAACTCATCATCAATTTAGAAATACTTCACAATACAGTGTTCTTCCTTGATTCCCCATTACTATTTACTTTCAGAGTCTTCAAAGAGCTGTTCCATACCGTTTACTAAATTTTTATAGCCACATTCAGTGGTAGAGACAGGGTGGAGTGTGTTTACCCCATCTACCTGCGAAAGCAACCCTGAAGGCGACTTGTTCCACATTTTTAATTTTGGCCAAAAGAACATTTAACTTACGTTTACAGATTCATACTTCTCATAAAACATTATGTGAAACACAAGTTCTTCATTTTAGTATTTATGCCTTTCAATTCTGTTTAAATCTATTTGTATTCTTAGCGAATTTTCAAATAGTTATCAATTAAATAATGTTGAGTATCACTTTTTAGTTAGAGTGCCACTTTTAATATGAAACACAGATTTTAGTAAGTGTTTCCTGTTTTAGGATTTCTATAATTTTCCACTGCAGTACACCTAGTGGGTATCAAGATGGGCAGGGAACCTTGCTCTGAGTCTCATGTTATGTTTTACATTTCCATGAATTTTACATGATATGGCTTTCTTTAATCTAAATTTAAACTGTGTTGTTTGATCCAGTAAAATTTTGAAATAAATATAATGGATGTGTTTATACCAGTTGTAAAACAGACCCTTTGCACTGCAAGGTCAGTTTTCATGGAGCTAAATTTAAAATTCAGAACTTCCTGAGCATATATTTGTGCCTATAGTGTGGGCTATGTCCACACTAGTCAGTTGATTGGCAAAGTGTAACATCTTTTCATTGAGCCCCTTATATGTGCTCCTTGCCCTTTTTTTCCTTCTCTTCCCCCAGACTGACAGTGACAATTATGTGTTCTATTCCTCCACATGCCTTTGGAGTTGTTCCTACCCCAGCGTCCTGGCACTGTTGTCACTGATCAAGCTAGTAGTCTCACTAAGGTACTCTTGAAGCCTATTCATAAATTCCCTATAAATTTGACTATTATTGTGATTACTACATGGTCTTCAAAAATGTAATTTTTCTTCTCTCTAATCAGTTCTCCAAATCACAGAGGACATAATATATGTTTTCTTTCATTGTTTTTGGAAGTTAGCTGGAATTCCTTGAATTTTTATAAATGTGTAGGAAAAGTGTAGAAAAGAAGGAACAAGCAGAATATAATCAAAAGACATAGAATATCAGGAATCAAATTTAGAAATATTTTCTGATTTACTTCTATAATACTTAAAATTTTAATAACTTACTCATAGATGCACAAATACATATTTTGTTTCATTGATTTTCATTTCATGTTATGAATTGTAGAAGTCTCAAGTGTAGACAGTGAAAATCTGCATATATCCCAATTCTCTTCAGATTTCACTTTTCCATGGTGACCACTATCAAAATTGTGGTGTGTTTCTTTTATAAAAATGTACTCTGCTTTAAAAAAATATGTGGAGTCTTTGTCTGAGGGTATAACTATGCATGGGCATGTGTGTGTGCGCACATGTACGCACGTGTATATTTTTATGTAAACACACATGTGATCATTAATAATGGTACAGACAATGATTGTAGCCAGAACTCTGATGCAGTAGTGTATGTCGAACTCTACTTTTAAGGCTTTTCTTTAATTTACATCATGTACTATTATTTTACCCATTAAACAAGTGAGGTCATTAAGCATATACTTCTTAGAATAACTGGTGCAGGCTCATAAAGACCTTAAGAGGTATAGTCAGAACACTGAAACCCATCTTTCTAAATGCAGAGACAATGCTCTGCATCATGGTGATGGATAAACTCCTTAAATCTGCACAGTTTTCTCAGACCCATTAGCATGATGGGTCTATAGTGTGTATTTGTTGTAGTTCACAAAGCTGTCCTCCTGTCTCTCTCTCCTTCATGGAAAAGCCTAGAAACAGGTACCTATTCGGAACACAGCTTCATGAACCTGAGGACCCAAGAGATATGGTGGAGGGAAGACCTTTAGGTCTGTTGTTTGTTATTTATCTGAGTGTTTTATCCTGGTGTACTGCATGGTTATTAAACATGATATAGAGAACAGGGTTTAGACAGAGGGTCTTCTCCACATCTGCAACCCAGAGTCCTTGCTTCCAGGGAAGACCCGGATTTCCTAGGATTCACCCAGTATGTATTCCCTCTCCTGGATTCTGGATATTGCACAAAGTTAGTCAATTCAAGTGATACTTTGTAATTGTCTTGCCCTCATGCTAAAACAAAACAAAACAAAATACCATAAACCTCTGAAATTCACAAATATCTGAGCCCTGAAATGTTTCATCAACGGTATAGAAGGTCTGCTTTAGGTAAATGTTAGAGAGACAGTGTTTAATTTCTTCTTCATGTTAATGAAGCAAACTTCAGGCTACATAAATATTGATTATTTTTCCCTGACCTCTTATTTTTCTATCTAGAGTGATGAGTGGGCTAAGAATAAAAAAAGCCACACACACAGAAGACAATATACATTATTGTTCATCAGACTACTAGTTATCACTAAACACTTAATTTTGGATGTTCATTATAGACAAGGAAATTGGGATTTCCTCAACACTCCTTGACCACCCACACAAAGGCACACATACCTAAGCTAACAAGGGATCACATATGTTGGTGAATTGCAAAGAAGTTGTATGTCATATTTATGGATTTGTGAGTAGAATAAGCAAAGAGATTGGGATAAATCAATAGGCAGGACTGATTAAAGCAGGGTGCTACTACAGAACTTTAATCTGCAAAAAGACCAAATCATGTTTTGTATACTTGTGTCTCTGATTTGAATAAGGAAAGGAAGGTTGATGCAGCAATTCACTTGCTTTTGCAAACTGAAATATTGAGCCACCCACATGGTATCTGTTCTTCTGTGTGTGGAGGATACACAGATGTTCTGAGCAGAAGAAGATCCTGCTGCCTCAGATACAGCAGTCAAGAAGTGATTTCCGTTGCCTTGAAAAGGATGTAGTATAAAAAGTCATGGTAAAGTATATTGTTATGCACTGAATGGTTGTTTCCGCCCCCCAAAACATACATTGAAGCCCTATCCCCCAATGTAATGGTACTTGGAGGTGGGACATTTGGGAGGTAACTAGGTTTAGATTAGGTCTTGAGGATGAGACCTTCATGATGGAATTATATATATATGGGGGTGTATAAATATATGCATATATATGCATATGTACCTATATACATATACATATATATTCCTTCAAGTTTTATCCATTTTGTTGCAAGTGGCAGGATTTCCTTCTTTCTCATGACTGTATAGATATACACCACAGATATATTGTACATATATATTGTACAATTGTAATAACATTAATCACTGCTAGTATTTGTCAAGAACTTTGTGTATTCCAGATACTGATTATAACTGTCCTTCATTATTTAATATTCATGGTAAATGTATGCATTACATAGTATACAATGTGTACAAATAGGAAAGGAAGGGTTGGGTGCAAATTCCCAGAAACAAGAGTGCTAAGGTCATGACACAAAGCCCAACCTTCCTCACCACTGTGCTGGGATATACATTCCATGAGGTTCTGTAGCCCCTAATTGTTGTAGACAACTTTTGGATGCTTTTAAATTTTGTTCTCTTAAATGTTTCCATAAATTTCATTTTATCGGTGGACAATGACTTTCCAGTTTACTATTTCTTTCCTTGATATTTCAATATTTATGTTTTTGTTTGTTTATTGTTGTTATTGTATTTTGCTGTAAAAAACAATGTTGAAATAAACAACCCTAGACATATAACTAAATCCATGTATATATTTTTGTAGAGGATATTAATAGGGTCAGAAGATGTTCTTTTAAAATATTACTAGATACTGCCAAATTGCTTTTTAAATCTTCTAATAGCATAATATGGCATAATTATCTTTGACTCATTTTACTAGATAGACTCAGAAACATTTTCATAATTATAAAACATGTATTACCTGATTTATAACTTTTGAATAATTTGACCGTTTTGCTTTTATTAGCTATTTTTTTACTCTCTGTTTTTCTTACCTGAGCCTCTTTCACCTGTCTGCAGCATTGGGTCAGTTCCCCACTTCAGCCACAGGGAGACAAGTAACCAGAGGAGAGAGCAGAGGCTGAGGAGAGGAGACAATGATGGGGAAATGCTTTGGGGATACTTCTTGTGGATTATTGCTTTAAGAGTGTTGCCCAGGTATTGCATGGTTATGCTTTAAGTATCAAGGTATAAATAATACCTTACTACAGTTGCAAACAGAAGCAGTGAGTTTATTTTTCATATGCATGGTAAAATCCCAGAGCAAGCAGGTCAAAACTCTCAGGAAGCTTAAGAATGTCTCATAGACTCTGCATCCATCTGATTTCCATTTCTCCCTCCTCGGTGGCTAGCGTTTATCCTCTTCCTCCAATTCTGGAGGGTGCTTTGATGAAGGGAATGGGGATTCCAGTCAAATGCACACATGGGTGTCA
Organism: Mesoplodon bidens; assembly: GCF_964165515.1. NCBI lineage: Eukaryota > Metazoa > Chordata > Mammalia > Artiodactyla > Ziphiidae > Mesoplodon > Mesoplodon bidens. The sequence goes on from NC_138178.1 coordinate 68,564,569, forward strand.
GTCATGTGGGGCAAATTATCAAGGTAAGAATTGTCCCTGCCTCACTCTCATTCCTGAAAGTTGAATTGTGGCTTCCATAAAGGGGTTTAGTGTTTTCTTCAAGAGAGAGCCAGTGATGTTCAGTCAAAGCCATGGCACACATTAACTGTACCCTGACACAGTTTATAAGAACAGCTTTGAACAGATTGGATACCTAAAAGGAGCTCAGTGAATGTTAGCAATAATTTTAGTTATTTCTCACATGCATTTATTGTTTTCAATCTCAAAATATCCCTACAGTACAGTTATTTTCTACATGTTAGAGATGATTAAACTGAGACTACATGTGGCCACATCTCTTTCTGGGGACCCTGCCCTAACATGCAGGACAGAAATATGAAGTGGGGCAATCAAACGATCAAACCCACTTTTTTTTTTTTTTCTTGCGGTACGCAGGCCTCTCACTGTTGTGGCCTCTCCCGTTGCGGAGCACAGGCTCCGGACGCGCAGGCTCAGCAGCCATGGCTCACAGGCCTAGCCACTCCGCCTCATGTGGGATCTTCCCGGACTGGGGCACGAACCCACTGCGCCACCAGGGAAGCCCCCAAACCCACTTTTAAGCGTTAAGTATCATTGCCATCCCAAAGCACTTGAGATGGCTACTGGCCCTTTAAAAGTCTTTTCTCTGGTTTCCTTTGATCCCTGGATGATATTCCCATCCTACAGCAATGCATTCCATGGGCACATACTGAGGTTTTATGTTAACTCTAACTTTGGCTCTGACCCTGAGGGTCAGTCCACATACTATAATAAGTCCTGTAGTTAGGGCTTGCATTGAACTATAGGGAAGAATGTCCTTTGGTACACTTTAAATACAGAGAAGAATGTCCCATATGGTGCTTACTGGGAGGCCAGAATCCTCTAAGAAAAAAACGAGACTTCAGCTTATCGAGGACAAAAAGTCAAGACGTTGGCAGCAAAAACAGTGTTGCCACCCTGACCTTGAATCGAGGAAATTTGTACCTCATAAAGGCCATGCTCCATTCCATTGGGAGGAGGAATGGTCTAGGTAGGTTTAAATGGCCCACAGAACTCTGGGTGCATCCTTAGTAAAATTAGAAGAGGACAAACAGAAGTAATTACAGAAACTCCTGCAGGTCTGCTTAGAGTCCTGTTTGGTGACAGGAAGCACAGAGGATGTGCCTGAAACTTGGTGCCTGACTTTGGCTGACTGTGGATTTAAGAGGCACAGGAGGGCTTCCCTGGTGGCGCAGTGGTTGAGAGTCTGCCTGCCGATGCAGGGGACACGGGTTCGTGCCCCGGTCTGGGAGGATCCCACATGCCACGGAGTGGCTGGGCCTGTGAGCCATGGCCACTGAGCCTGCTTGTCCGGAGCCTGTGCTCTGCAACGGGAGAGGCCACAACAGTGAGAGGCCCGTGTACTGCAAAAAAAACAAAAAAAACAAAAAGAGGCACAGGAGCATCTCTTTCAAACTTACTTCCAAACTGTTTGGGGAGGGGGTAAAATTAATCTTAATTTTTAATTGAGATATAATTGAAATATCACATTGCATAAGCTTAAGGTGTACAACTGTTGATTTAATATATTTATAGACTGCAGTATGATTATAATCATAGTTTTAGTTAACACCTTCATCACATCACATAATTATCATTTCTTCTTCGTTGTGAGAACATTTAAGATCTAGTTTTGTAGCAACTTTTAAGTATACGATACAGTATTGTTAATCACTGTGTTGCATATTATATCCTCAGAACTTATTCATCTTCTTACTGTAAGTTTATGTCCTTTGACCAACATCTCCCTATTCCCCCCACCACCCAGCACCTGGGAAGCACTATTCTACTCTCTGTTTCTATGAGTTCTGGCTTTTTTTCAGATTCCACATACAAGTGGTATCATCAGTATTTGTCATTCGCTGTCTGACTTATCTCTGAGTGGACACCTTTTTAGACAGAAACACTAAGAGTAGAGGATTTACACAGCTATGCACAAGTACCTGGAAAAACAGTAGACACTGAATATGTATTAGAACAGAGTCGACTACAGGTAATTCTTTTTTGGTCAGAACTTTGTCCCTATGTCCTACAACAGAGCCTGGAACTATTTTAAAATATACATATATACATATGCATATATATGCATATATATAATGATTATGGAACAATTGTGTTTTTTTTGTTTTTTGGGGTTTTTTTGCAGTATGCAGGCCTCTCACTGTTGCGGCCTCTCCCGTTGTGGAGCACAGGCTCCGGACACGCAGGCTCAGTGGCCATGGCTCACAGGCCTAGCCGCTCTGCGGCATGTGGTATCTTCCCGGACCGGGGCATGAACCTGTGTCCCCTGCATCCGCAGGCGGACTCTCAACCACTGCGCCACCAGGGAATCCCGGAACAATTGTTTTAATGTGGGTAGAGCTGATGTGGTAGCTCAGATTCAACAATCTATGAATTCAAGATTTATATCACCTTTATCACCAAGTTTGTGGCACAAGGATGGGCTTTTGGTGTTTGAAGCATTACTAGAATAATTATCTATTTCACTCCTTCATAAAAGACTAAAAGATTATAATCATTTTCCTACTTTTATGTAATTTTCTTAATATGAATTATTGAAATTTATGAAATTTTGTTATCACCAGGAATGATAATGTGTTCCTGCTTCACCTGATCTAGTCAAAATTGGTATTGATACATTAAACAGTTTTTCCTGGGATTCTAATTTAACATTTTCCAGTACTTAGAAATTTTAGGAGCCATTACCCTTTGTTATTTTACTTCATGGAGTGCTTAAGTGTCCATGTTCTTTCCATTGCGTTGAGTACTCAGGAGCACAGTCACCCACAACATGCTAACGTATTCCAAAATTTCAGGTAGAAGCTCCTTAGAATTTTCCATCTTTTTAAAATTAATTTCCCTCAAATTTTCTGATTCTTCTGCAAACCTTGACTGAAAGATTTCTGTACACCAAACTTTAGGTTTGTTATTGATAGTATTTAGGTAAAAATAATTCAAATAAAATCCACAAAATAAGACAGACAAGAAACCTGGCAGTTGTAATACAAAGAGGGATGCCAAAGTTAGAATTTTCACTGTTTCCCTTTGAGTGCAAAAGGATGAGACTTAGCATATGTCATCAAATCAAAGAATCATCAATTTAAGATGCAGCTTAATGAAGGAAAAGTGCCCAATTGCATTATAGCTTAATGCTTATAATCCTTAGCTTGTACTTGTTGAAAGAATCCTTTGCAAATTATACAGAAATGAGTCCTATATACTTATCTATATATAAGATATATAAATATCCTATTATACTTATTTATATATACAAAAGAAACTAATTAGTTAGGGTCCCATAAGTATCTTCACAGTCTGCATTCAAATCTTCAGAATCAAGTTTAAACTCAGAACCATCAATATCCATGATGTTCCATGTAATATTGTTACCTGAGATGGTAATGTGACATTCCTTAATGAAAAACATGCCTTCTTTCTCCATAAGACTTCCCTCCAAGACACTGAAACCAGCTCTGCTAAACATTATGCTGGTGATCTTACCAGAAAATGTCAACAGAAGGTTTTCAGACAAATTTATGTGTGTATATGAAATGACAGTATGCTCTGTCAGATGCCATTAATTATATAGGTTTTTTTTCCCTCTAGGATGGAAAATGTAAGAAGATGTGCATATCAAAATGGATGAAACAAAATTGATGTTTGTAATGGTTTCTAAAAGGAGCACCAATTTCTGAGCTGATTCTTGGAGAATGTATAGTTAACTTGGATTCAGCAAGGTGAGATTTCCCACCCAGAAAGAAAGAATGGGTGTAAAGGAGGTGAAAAGGAGCCCTGTGTGTCACAGTAATTTATAAATAGGGTGGTGGTTTGGGAAGGAGCAGGAATCTCACCCTGCAGTGCTGACTCCCCAGGGAGCATACTCAGATTCAAATCCTGTTCATACTTGCAGAAACTGGGGCTATGTTATAGAGAATGCAGTAAGACTAGAGGTGAGAGGTGTGAGAGACTAAAATAGGCTTATTTGGTTTTGAATTTCAATGAAATGAGACTCTTCTCTGTCACTTTGTGTCCACTACATGTGAGGGGGTCTTGGGGGATTAACAGATAAATTCCCTGTTCTCCGAGATTTCATTCCAGTGAGGATTCAGAAAACGAAACTGTGGGTAGAGAGCTGTGCTTGGGAACTCCGAGGGCAGGAATCAGACCTGGAATGGGACGCACAAGAAGGCGTCTAGGAGAGCACATCTGAGGAAGTGCTCTCGTGAGGAGCAGTGAGGCGGAGCAGTGAGGCGAAGCAGTGAGACAAACTGCGGGCAGGGGGCAGAGAGAAAGAAAACTGTGTCTTTGCCACAGGCAAGGGCAGGTAAGGAGGCCAGTGCATCTGAGGGCACACTGGGCACAGTTACTTGTGAAGATGTCAAGGGCAGGAAGGGCAGAGCTTGGTGGGACCGGGCAGGTGAGAGACGGAGGAAGGTCAGGAAGTGAGGCATGTGCAGCCCACAGAGGAACGCCTGCGTGTTGAGGAATTTTGAAAGTCTGGGTCTTGTTCCTTGACAGTTACCCCAGGCCCATGAGGTCTGCCTGTCGGGAAGGCAATCATAACAAATGAGGATAGTCCCTGTTCCCTGAGGAGATCCCTGGATGTTACTGGGAGGGGTTCTGGGCCTGAAGAGGAGCAAGAGTGGAGGGGACAGAGCGAGTTCTCAGTTTCACGGACCGGCAGGGACTTGAGTGCCCTGTTCACCTGTCTGTCTCCACCCTCACGCCCTCCCCGCCCCACCCGAGTGCAGGCTGCTGTCCCCTAGGTCATTTTGCATGTGTAGGCGGGATGGATGCATTGGTCCTAAGGTTCGGAGCTGATCGCTCACAGCGCCATCTGGCGTCACACGCAGGACCTGAGAGCAGCCTTGACAGGAAATTGAGGACGAAGCTGGTCCACAGCCGCGCACAGGAGGGACCTAACTGGCAGCGAGACAGGTGAGGTCGGCAGGGGGCGACCCGGTGTCCCAGTCTGGCGGTGGACGGGCTTTTACAGGCCCCTTCTCACTGGCTCCTGGATCGCGCTGTGCGTCTGTTCTCTTAGAGGCTCTTTGCTTTCCAGACACAAGCCTTGTGGTTTTCTTGCAGGGCGCTTCCCGGCTGTGTTCTCTTCATCAGCCCTTTGATGGGGCGATGTAGCAATAGTTCGCCAAATCTAATACTGGTAGATTATTAATACTTTGTCTATCAAGGGTAAATAGTGTTTACTTTAGCTTTGTTTAATCATTCTCAGTTTCAGGTTTTTTTCTTCCTTCCTCCCGCCCTCCTCAGTCCCTCCCCCCACGCCCTTCTTTGTTGGCATATTGCTAACAAAGATTCTCTCTGACAGAACTCTAGCCTGGCCCCTCTGAGCGCTCCTCTAGACTAAGCCTCAGCCTAGGCCTATAAAGACTTGAAAAAAAAAAAAAAAGCTGTTTCTAACGGCCCAAGCTGCCTCCCTAGGTTAACCCTGGACCCTTCCCACTCCCATTAAAGTGCTGGCCTGAGAAAACTCAGCTAAAGGAATTTACTGTTTGTTGCATCTCACTCCTGGAGATAGGCCCCTATCTCTGTGGGAGCCTAAGTTTGATAAGTGCTAGTTAACAAACCCAGATGGGTTACAGGGAACAGCATTCCTTCCCCACTTTCTGTAACTTTCCATTTTCCTGACTCTAGTGAATGCCCCCTCCCTGCACTTCCTCTCCCTTTTCCCTCATTCTTCCTTGAAAATGCTCAGTCACCTCCGAGCAAACAGAAGTGGAGTTCGGTTCACACTGGGCCTTTTCCCTGTGACAACAGTATGCTTCTGATGAAAATCTGTGTTTACCCCTTTAACTGGAGTCAGGTTTGTTTATCTTTGACAGTTAATCTGGCTCCATGGCTGGGATCTGGATCAGAGAGGCACCACTAGACCGTCCAACATGACAGACCTCTTAGCTCCATAGAAACCTTTGATCTCCATTCCTCTTGCCTGTTTTGGTATCTGGTGGTGAGTTCAGTTCCTGACCCAGTGCTCCAGACAGATGTCTGTTGAAGCATGGTTTTGATTCTTACAATCCTGAGTACACTCACACTCTCTGGGGTGAGGTTAGAATATCAGACTTCTTGTGTGTGCTGGAATGGAAGTCCTTGCTGGCTCCTTGTTTTGAGTAGGGGTCATTCCCAGAATCCTATGCTAGGAAAAAAAAGATTCCCCTGGCTCTTTTTAAAACTGAGATATAATTGACATACAATATTGTATTAGTCTTAGATGTACAGCATAATGAGATATATACACCATCACATGCTTTGTTAACATCCATCACCACAAACAGTTACAATTTTTTTATTGTGATGAAAACTTTTAAGGTTTACTCTCTTAGCCACTTTCAGATATTCAATACAGTTATCGTTAACTATAGTCATCATGCTGTATGTTATATCCCCAGGTCTTATTTATGTTATAACTGGAAGTTTGTACCTTTTGACTACTTTCACTCATTTCATCCACTCCCACCACCCACTTCTGACAACCACCAGTTTTTTCTCTGACCTGTGAGTTCCTTTGCTTTTGTTTTGTATTCCACAAGTGACATCATACATTATTTGTCTTTCTCTGACTTATTTAACTTAGCATAATGTCCTCAAGGTCAATCCATGTTGTCACAAATGGTAGGATTTCCTCATTTTTATGGCTGAATAATATTCCTTTGTGTGTATGTATATCTATATCTCACACTTTCCTTATCTGTTTATCTGACATTGGACACTTAGGTTGTTTCCATGTCTTGGATATCATAAATAGTGCTTGCGGTGAACATGAGGGTGCAGATATTTTTTTTTTGAGATACTGATTTTATTTTCTTCAGATAAATACCCAGAAGTGGAATTGCCAGATGATATAGTAGTCAGATTTTTAGTTTATTTGAGGAGATGCCATACAGTTCTCCATAGTGGAAAACTCCATATGTTCTCCATAGCCAATTTACCTTGCCACCAACAGTGCACAAGGGAACCCTTTTCTCCACACCCCCTCCAGCATTTGTCATCTCTTGTCTTTTTGATAATGGCCATTGGCTATTTAATTCTGGCTCTTTTTGAGCCATCTTTGTTCTCTCTATTTGAACCTGGTCCTCTAATGGGAACTTTTTAAAAATTGAAGTATAGTTAATTTACAATGTTTACAAACAACATTTACAATGTTGTTACAATGAATGTATATATATATTCTTTTTCAGAGTCTTTTCCATCATAGGTTATTACAAGATATTGAATATAGTTCCCTGTGCTATATGCTATATAGTAGTAGTAGGTCCTTGTTGTTTATCTATTTTTTATATAGTAGTGTGTTGTGTATCTCTTAATCCAATGGGAACTTCTTGGTTGACAAATCCCCCATCTCAGACTCTAGCTGGCAATATGCCACCACATCACTAACTCTCTCTACTACTTCTCCTGGTGTCATTAACTTACTAAGGATAATTCGGAACCTTAATGGTTTCTTTGACTTCTCAAAGGCCTGGCTTCCCATGACCCCCTTTTACCACCTTCCACCTTCCCTTCAGCTCCTTGGTATCATGCCACGTCTTCCTTCAAGACTTACCTCTGCCACACTTCCATTTTCTCTGTCCAGACCTTTCTAACTCCAGCTCCTCAATTCTCTATATTCACTGGAAATTTAGGCCCCCGCCCCACTGGTGGCTCTCAATGATCCAGAGACCCCCAGAAGCAACTTCCTGGGGCTGAAAAGAAAACAAAAAGACTAATTGGAAACGACTGGATATTTTATCCACTTAGATGAGGCTTTGGAGATATCCAGAGAACTACTTGATGTCACCTCAGTCTCTTGCCTAAAATGTAATACACAGCCTCTATAAGATTACACATCAAAGCAAAGAAAATCTCGAAATTTCCTAGATAAATATTGGTAAAAAGCTTTAGCCCTCATATTGAACAGTTTAACTTTAAACCATTTGCCATAAGTTCATTGCCAATAAAATATATAAAATGGAGGAAAAAAGAAACCAATTCTATAAATCAGTGAGTTTTTTATTATTATATTTATGCCTGACTCATGACTAAAGTTTTAAAAATAAAACCATAAGGTCTCTACTTGTGTCTTTGTGAATGTTTGTGTGTGTGTGTGTGTGTGTGTGTGTGTATTTTTCACCTATCTCCTGATGGTATTAACTCATTAATCTAAAAAAACCCTTAAAGGAATTCTATCCTAATTGGTTTAGAGAAAAATAAGCATTTATATATTAAATCCTCCTAAATTCCGAGAAATATAAGAGCCAACTCAAAGGTTGTCCAAATTTACATGGGATGGCTAAGTCTTTGGTAAATAAGACTATTTTGATATCGTTGACTTAATAATGCAGATATATCTTCAGAGTTGGAAACATTAAATATAATGCAAGCATACATTTCTATTCTACTTGGGTTTACTAGTCAAATAAATTAATATTATATGCAGTAGATGTTTAAGATTACACAAATGATAAATTTTAATTAAATAAAATTGAGTCATTGTTTGGACAAACTTTATTTAAGCAATAATCGTGTTTTGTTACATGTCTTCCTGAAAATAGTTTCCAAAATATATTTGGAAACTTGTAAATTTACATTTATGCAAAGTTAAGTAATAGATATCCATTTAATATCTAAATAATTTCAAAATAAGATAAAGTACTGAAACATTCATTAAGCATATGTTTAATTTTATATAATTTTGGCTTATTTTTATATGGTGCAGAGAGGCTAAAAATATTTGGATCTGTTAACAAACAGTTCTTGAAAGGAATATTATCTTGTGTGATCAAAGCTAGCTAAAATTAAATGTGTATGTTTATAAGCCTCCTTTTTAAATGAGCCCAATAATGTATTGATACAAATTGAGAGTTTGATTTTCTCTGTTAAAGTGACAAAGTTTCTTAGACTGCAGGTCTGTTTTTAATAGGAGATTGTAAAAAATTTTTCATTACTTTTTGAGTAATCTAAAACAAAGATTATGTGGCTTATTCAAAATAATATCCCATGTTTCAGGTTGCCTTTATCACACCCTTGATTTCTTAAGAGAATAGAGTACTATTGTTAAAAGAGATAAATTTTATCCAGATTTGTGTTTACATTTGTAATCTTTTATTGTCACTTTTGTTAAATGAACAACTAAATATCACAGTGAAATACAATGTTATATTTCTCCAAGAAACAGGACCACAGGACCAATAGTGTGTGTGTGTGTGTGTGTGTGTGTGTGTGTGTATAATAGGATATTATTTTCAGGAATTTGCTCATGCAGTTATGGAGGTCAAGAAGTTCCACAATCTGCAATCTGTCAGCTACAGAACCAGGAAAGGAGGTGGTATAATTTTGTCTAAGAGCAAAGACCTGAGAACCAGGGGACCACTCATGAAAGTCCAATGTCTGAAGGCTGATAACTCTGATGTCTCAGGGTAAGGAAAGATGGACACCCAGCTCAAGAAGAGAAAGAAGGAATTAAAGTTCCTCAGAAGGAATTTGCCCTTTCTTTGCCTTTTTGTTCTATTCAGGCCCTCTATTCAATTAGATGGGTTTCTTTGCTCAGTCTACTGGATCAAATGCCAATCCCTTCCAGAAACATCCTCACAGACACACCCAGAATTAAAGGTGTATGAGCTGTCTGCACTTCCCTTAGCTCAGTCAAATTGACACATAAAATTGGTCATCACAGATCTCCGCTTGCCAACTTTACATCTATAGGTGTCACCTTAAAGCATACTTAATCTCCAAATAGAGACAAGAACAAGGTCATAATTCTGCCTGACATGATAAAACTATCCTGAATACAATCAAAAACACACTTACCCCTTCCTCATAAGAGGAGGTAATGTGCTTGAGTAAAAATGACTATTCTCCTTGATATCTTGGAACAAATAGTATGATGTAAAATTAACAATACTTAAATACTAATGATGTAAGTTTAGTATATTTTATGTTACATGATAAGGAAATAAGAGAGGATAGGAAACAAAGATATGTATATATGCACACAGATGTACTCATAACAGTATAAGGAGGAACTGCTCATGACAGTTATACTCCTTGTTTCTATAACTGGTTATTTAGTAGTAGCTGGTATTTATAACAACCTTTTTCTACTGATATTCTATATTCCTTTTGCTTCAGGAAGCTCTTTAGCTGCTTATTGTTCTTTACCTGGTGGGGGGACATAAGTTCATTTCTGAAGTTTCTGGGCCATTGCTAGTGTTACTTGGATTGCATTGTTGCAGTTTTCCATTGATCTTAATCACAGCGCAGGGTGATAGCAAGAGAAACTCTTAGGGATATTCTGTATTCCAGACATACTCTTCCTTACCTCCATTATGGAGGAATTGTCCAATCTCCCTTTGATACTGACAAAGATTCTTTGTTTGACCAAACTTTAATCGGGTTCCTGAACCTTCTCCTAGGCCCATATGGACACTTGCTTGTAAAAAAAAAAAAAAAAAAAAAAAAAACCTCAACAACAATCGTGCTGTGTCAGTTTAGCAAGAGTCTCTTATTCTCCTTGTCGGATCACTCTTGATTTCTATCGGGTTTCTCATCTTCCACCATTTACCAGGTGATATCTGATCAGACATTCCTGTCTTCAGCAAGAATCCTGTTAGATCAATTAATCAGAACCCTCTATACCTTCTAATGTTTCCTCTTAGTAATTTTCCATCCACTGACTCCCACAAGGCCCCTTGGCTATAAATTCGCACTTGCCCCTGCTGTATTTGGAATAGAGCCAGTTCTATACTGAGGTCTCTTTTCCCCTATTTCAACAGTCCTGAATAAAATCTGTTTTGACCACTTTAAAATCCAGCTATACTTTTTCTTTGACAGAGACAGTACTGTAACTCGGATAGGATCAGTTACATTATTGGAGTCCAGATAACTCACCCAGGACCCTAAGTGCATACCTTTAAAGATTTGGTCTTCACTCCTGACTGAATGATCAGGGATCCATCGGTGAGTTTGACTTCTAAACCAGAAAAATGTTCCCTGTAGCTTGTAGGGACAGATGTTGATTCTTAAGAATGAAGTGTACTTTCAAAGGTAGGTTAGAGTCCCAGGCAAAGAGAGGCTGGGATAGAGAGCTGGGCTTCTCTGTTTCTAGAAGGCAGGCAGGTGCAAATTGGGTTGGAGTTACAAGCTCTCTGTTCATAAGTATCAAGGTACCATAAGTTAAGAACACGGGACTTTCTCCTTGGACTGAAAACCCCCTACTGGAACTCCTGCTGAAAATGTGTTGTGCCAGTTCTGTTCTTCCTTTTATTTATTTATTTATTTGTTTGTTTGTTTGTTTGTTTGTTTTTGCAGTATGCGGGCCTCTCACTGCTGCAGCGTCTCCCGTTTTGGATCACAGGCTCTGGACGCGCAGGCTCAGCGGCCATGGCTCACGGGCCCAGCCACTCCGCAGCATGTGGGATCCTCCCGGACTGGGGCACGAACCCATGTCCCCTGCACTGGCAGGTGGACTCTCAACCACTGCACCACCAGGGAAGCCCTGTTCTTCCTTTCTTGTTGGCATGATTTTACTAAGGATAACTTGAAACTTCAGTGGTCTCTTTGGGAAATTTAAGGTCTTCCCACACTGGCTTCCCTAAAGCCTGTCCCTTTCCATCACAACTGCTCCTGTTTCCTCCTTTTACTGCTTTGGATCTTCCCTGCAGTTCCCTTGATCCTTTGACATGTTCCCCTTCAACCCCCTTCCTCCTCCAACCCTCTCTCCATCCTGACAGACTTTTCCCAACTCAGCCCCTCTTCTTTTTGTAGTCCCTTGAACTTTAGCCCCCACCCTGCCCTCCATGGAGAGCTCTCAAGGGATTAAGGGACCCCCAAAATATATCCACTGAAAAAATGCACAAGGTGAGAATTGTGAGTTAAATTTTATTTGGGACTGTAGTCTGGGAGACAGCTTCTCTGATAGCTCTGAGGAACTGCTCCCAAGGGGTAAGGGGGCAGGTCAGTATATATGTGATTTTGGTGAAGGGGGATACATGCAATCAAGCACACATTTTGGCAGAAGGTTGTTGTTAGTCACAAGAAGTTTGCTTTTAGTCACGAGGAGCAGATGTCTGTCTCCTTTAATGATTTTAGTGCTTTTCTAGACATGAGAAGATGGAAGAATTTGGATCATAAAAACTTCTCCAGAAAATATCTATCTTACGGCCTGTTTTGCCAGTTTTTCCCAGAACGCAGAGTGCCCCATTCCTGATCTCCACCCTGAACTCCTTTCAGGGAGTGTTGATGGTCAGTGACTATAGTGGCTACTGACTTCATTCTTGCAGAAACAGAAGGCAAGTGACAAGTTTTAGTCATAAATTTCTTACCATTTTGTCTCTTGATGCTAGGAATGTTCATTCCTAGTTCAGGCAAGTATTTTGTTGATAGGTCATTAAATGTGCTATTGCTGGACTAGGCCTTATTAACAGTAGTCAAAAGTCTCTGGACCACCTGTCTTACTAGTCTGTTATGGTCCAAGAAATGTTTCCATCTTGTTGCTTCTCCCCATGTCTAAAGTTACTCTATTACAGTCACAAATCTCATGTAGAACTATATAGCTGGTCAACTGCTTCAAGTTGCCTAGTCATCATTTCATCAAAGCACAGTCACACATTTGGTAATGCAAGAAACAACAATCTTGTAAAATAGGCAGAATACAAGTAATATAGCCAATAATATCACTAAGGTCATAAGAAAGAATATAAGCCAAGGACTTCCATTAGGTATGGACCAGTATATCCCTAAGTTAGTCTGTTCTATACCAATTCTGTGCAGCAAGGAAAGTTGATATACAGCATTGTTCATAAAGCACCCAGTCCAATTTCCTAGTGTTATAAAGCTTGTTATCCTTGGTATGGTTTAACTTTTCTCAACACAAGGGGGTTCTTAAATGATCATAGTCTGGTATTAGCCATGTTAATCCATCCCACAACAGAGAAATTATATTCTTTGGCTGAAATTTTGCTTGTTGCTCTGATTAAGCTTGGGTAACTTTAAAAAAAAAATTACATTTATGGTGATGGTCAGAACAAGTATGATTTATTGGCCAAGTGAGGGAGTGCCATCGAATAATGTCAGTAGTGGCCCAAACTGAACTATTATTTCTTTCTGCTAGAATAATTTCCTAAGGGCATACAATTAGAGCCTTGGAGTGAAGAAATCTACCAAGGTAACCCAGAAGTATTGACCATAGGTAATTCACCATACATCTAACAATTGGATTAATTTTAATCTCTTATGTATAAGATTGCACCAAAGAAAGAAATACATTTGGTTTGTAAGCAAAGTTGTGGTCAATTATCAATGTAATTGGTATACAGACCTGGTCTGTCATCTTGGTCAACTGTCCATTTACGATGTTGTCTTCTTCTCATCCTTATTTGGGAGGTTCTCCTTCTTGAGCACTGTTTCAAGGTGATTTTGAGGTCAGCAGTCCTGAATAGGCCAGTCTAGTGCAGAGGCCTTTTCTGAGTGGAAATATTAGTCCAATAGTGAATTTCCTTCAGTTTTGCTGTGCACTAGCTAGTTAAGAGTACCTGATAAGTGTCCTTCCACCTAGGTTGTTAACAGTCCTTTAATTTATGTATTTTCCAGTATGCATAATCCTCTGGTTGCACATCATGAGGCATCTGATCTTCATCCAAAGACAGATTACTGAGATAAGCTTCAGAAAGAAAATTAGAGTGTCCTTTTAACAATTCAATTAAACTTTACAATAATATAACAACTAGGATCTGTCTTAGTAAATTTTGACCTTAATTAACAAAACTAAAATTTAATATCTACTGAAACATAATATTTTTCTCTCTAAAACTACCCTCATTTCTACCAAATATAGCCAAATTAAGAGTAATCTGTTTGCAAAATAAGTCTGGTTTCAATGAACTTGACCTGATGATTTACATAAGTGTAATTGATCATACAGGCTGTTTTAAAATTGGCTTTGCTGGAACTTCTTATAAGGAATCTCAGATTAAATTTTTAAAAGGCCCCTCAAGGCCAGGAAAACCATTCCAAGAAATTGTCACAGATTTCATCGGCAGTATCAATAGATTTGGGTGAATTCCTCCCTTTCCACAGTCCCCAAAATACCTTGAGATTCTTGCACCTGTTAGGAGGTGCCCTTCCTAATTTATCTGATAAAGCTGCTGGGAACCTAAGAGATTGCAATATCTTGAGGGATCAGATGGAAAGAAAAGATAAATGTTTCAATTTTGCTTATAAAGTTATAATTTACTAAATTGCTATAAGTCATAATTAGCTTCAGGGGAATGGTTTCATTATATCTGGAAAACACAGATTAAAAACTAGTAATATTTCAGACAGAAGCCATAACAATTATAACCGTATTCACTAGTTCACTCAGTCTCATGAAACTAATCCTTTTTGTTAACATTTTTATGGATCAGTAAAGTTTTCCATTAGAATTCTTTAATTTCTCACCCATTTCAGTCGTATGATCTGAAAGTTATCATAAAGCTGTACTTGCAAAATCCTTGCTAAGAAACTTCTTGAAGAGGAAGCATTTTTGAAAAGGTATCAGAGTAAAACAATAACTGTCTATGAATGACAAAACATTTAAGAAGGCATGGTTAAAGACCTGATTACAATGCAATTGACAAAGAGACGTGGTTACTGTTGTGACATAGAACATCTTGAGATAATAGCTAGAATTATGACTGATAATTTTTTACCAGGCCATACCAGATTTTTAGAAACTCCATATAATTTCTAGACTATCTAGATTAATAATATTTACCCATATAATATAACCTAAGAAGATTTGTTATTCATTGGACAATGCTTCCCATGTAATTTGACATAACAGATGAACCTAATCAGTTTAATAGTTCTCTTTGGTATGTTTCAGGAGCCCTTTGAAGCATCCCAAAGTTAGCTAGAGGTCAAAGGAAATTCATTATAATTTGGGAAGTTTGGCAAAAAATCTCAAAAAGGTACAATACTTATTCATTTAACCAAAGTGATAATAAAAGATTTCAAAGGCAAATACAGAACACATAATTTGAAAGGCAAAACAAACAAACAAAAAACACATACAACCAAAATCTGTTATCAAAAGCAGCTTCATAGTCTAAGAAAAGTTTATTTTCTTAACAAAAACAGAAAACCAAACTCCAGTCTTGCATCAGCTTACTTTTAATAACAAATTTCATTTAATTAAGTAAATTCAATCTAAACTTAGCCAATCCTGAACATGCACAAAACTCTTCTCAGGGTTCCTTTTCCACAAACCTTCCATAACTTTTGGTATCCATATTAGTTTGTCTCTTATTTGTCCCATCCAGAAACAACCAGCTCTAGGGCAACATTATTTTTCTTTTCCTTTAACAAAATGCAATTCCATTCCTCATAACTTCTTTTATTGAAAACATATATCCTACTTTGCTACTGTGTACTGAAAATGTTCCCTTATTATATCTACTATCTTTAATTACATATTTAAATTAGAATCCTCAACACTTAAAAACCTTAATTTCTAGTGAAAACCAATAAGTAAGCAATTATGAGCTTTTACATGAGCAATTTTTTAGATTGGCAAACATAAATACAAATAATAATTTCTAAAAAAAAATGTGCTTTCTTATAGAAAATATTTCATTGTGACAGCAAACATATTTATTAATAGTCCTAAGTACCTTTAGTTTCTCTATAAAAGGAAGCCAATATTCAGTAATTAATGATTAAGTATCTTATTTTGTTTGCTAATGACCTAACTATTCAATAAACTTCTATCATTTAATTTAATTTAGCACAACTCTAAAATTTAAAGTTACCAAATATCTGGAGAGATTATTTTAGGTAGACATTCCTAAAACATAATTATTCCTAAAGAGTTCACCCAAAAGCTCTTATCTCATTTACATTTAACTTATTTACAAAAAATTCCACCATACCAAGTTATTTTTCCTGTGGACAAATTTGCAACAGATATAATAAGATCTAATTTAATCTCTGTTAAACCAGGGTACATTAAAAGTGTTATACTTAAAGTTGATGACTCTAAAGATATGCCTATATTAATTATATCAAGTTTAACATTTTTTTCACACACACACTGTGTTTTATTTTTACAATAGATAAATAAACTGACACCAAGCATTGTAAATGGATGACCACAACAAAAGCAACAACGATTGCAATTACCAAACATGAAATACACTCATACTATGTCATAATATTGACACTCAGTCCAGTAATCCTCCACTATAACAGCTCCCTTACTTTGCAGAGAAAATTGACTTGTATATTTTTTGCCTCTGAGTCCTTGTGGGATTTTTTTTTTATTCAAGCACAAAGTCACAAAAATTATAATCATCCTCATCAGTTCACTCAGTTCCATGTAATTAATTTTTTTTTCATCTTGATCTTTTGTTACCACTTTTATGAGTTCATCAGTTTACCATTAGAGTTCTGAAAATGCTTATTTATTCAGTTCAGCAGTATAGTCAGTTACCAGCAACCTGTACTTGTCAGGGTCTTTTCCATGAATTCCTTGAAGATGAAACCCTTTTATAGTAACATTTTTGCAAAAGCATCAGAGTACACCCAGAACTGTCTGTAAATGACAACAGACTTAAAAATAATCACGGTAAAAGATTTGATGAAAGTTTATAATAATGCAATTGACAAGGAGATTTAGTTATTTCTGAGATATACATTTTAGAGTAATAACTAGAATTATGACTTATAACATTATAGCAGAACATATAAGATTTTTAGAAATTTCATGTAATGTCTGAAACATTTATATTAACATATTTCCATACAAATAACCCAAAGAAAGTATAGTATTAGTTGTTTTAGTTTTTTTTTGTTTTTGTTTTAATACTGCAGGTTCTTATTAGTCATCAATTTTATACACATCAGTGTATACATGTCCATCCCAACCACCCAATTCAGCACACCCCCATCCCCACGACACCGCTGTTATCCCCCTTGGTGTCCATATGTTTGTTCTCTACATCTGTGTCTCAAATTCTGCCCTGCAAACCTGTTCATATATACCATTTTTCTAGGTTCTACATACATGCATTAATATAGGATATTTGTTTTACTCTTTCTGACTTACTTTACTCTGTATGACAGTCTCTAGATCCATCCACATCTCAACAAATGACTCAATTTCATTCTTTTTATGGCTGAGTAATATTCCATTGTATATATGTACCACAACTTCTTTATCCATTCGTCAGTTGATGGGCATTTAGGTTGCTTCCATGACCTGGCTATTGTAAATAGTGCTGCAATGAACATTGGGGTGCATGTGTCTTTTAGAATTATGGTTTTCTCTGGGTATATGCCCAGTAGTGGGATTGCTGGATCTATGGTAATTCTATTTTTAGTTTTTTAAGGAACCTCCATACTTTTCTCCATAGTGGCTGTATCAATGTACATTCCCACCAACAGTGCAAGAGGGTTCCCTTTTCTCCACACCCTCTTCAGCATGTGTTTGTAGATTTTCTGATGATGCCCATTCTAGCTGGTGTGAGGTGATACCTCATTGTAGTTTTGATTTGCATTTCTCTAATAATTAATGATGTTGAGCAGCTTTTCATGTGCTTCTTGGCCATCTCTATGTCTTCTTTGGAGAAATGCCTATTTAGGCCTTCTGCCCATTTTTGGATTGGGTTGTTTGTTTCTTTAATATTGAGCTGCATGAGCTGTTTATATATTTTGGAGATTAATCCTTTGTCCTTTGATTCATTTGCAAATATTATCTCCCATTCTGAGGGTTGTCTTTTCGTGTTGTTTATGGTTTCCTTTGCTGTGCAAAAGCTTTGAAGTTTCATTAGGTCCCATTTGTTTATTTTTGTTTTTATTTCCATTACTCTAGAGGTGGATCTAAAAAGATCTTGCTGTGATTTCTGTCAAAGAGTGTTCTTACTATGTTTTCCTCTGAGAGTTTTATAGTGTCTGGTCTTACATTTAGGTCTCAAATCCATTTTGAGTTTATTTTTGTGTATGGTGTTAGGGAGTTTTGTAATTTCATTCTTTTATATGTAGCTGTACAGTTTTCCCAACACCACTTATTGAAAGGACTGTCTTTTCTCCATTGTATACTTTTGCCTCCTTTGTCATAGATTAGTTGACCATAGGTGCATGGGTTTATCTCTGGGCTTTCTATCTTGTTCCATTGATCTATGTTTCTGTTTTTGTGCCAGTACCATATTGTCTTGATTACGGTAACTTTGTAGTATAGTCTGAAGTCAGGGAGTCTGATTCCTCCAGCTCCGATTTTTTCCCTCAAGACTGCTTTGGTTATTCGGGGTCTTTTGTGTCTCCATACAAATTTTAAGATGATTTGATCTAGTTCTGTAAAAAATGCCATTGGTAATTTGATAGGGATTGCATTGAATCTGTAGATTGCTTTGGGTATTATAGTCATTTTCACAATTTTGACTCTTCCAATCCAAGAACATGGTATATCTCACCATCTGTTGATATCATCTTTAATTTCTTTCATCAGTGTCTTAGAGTTTTCTGCATACAGGTCTTTTGTTTCCTTAGGTAGGTTTATTCCTAGGTATTTTATTCTTTTTGTTGCAGTGGTAAATGGGAGTGTTTCCATTATTTCTCTTTCAGATTTTTCATCATTAATGTATAGAAATGCAAGAGATTTCTGTGCATTAATTTTGTTTCCTGCAACGTTACCAAATTCATTGATTAGCTCTAGTAGTTTTCTGGTGGCATTTTTAGGATTCTCTATGTATAGTATCATGTCACATGCAAACAGTGAGAGTTTTACTTCTTCTTTTTCAATTTGTATTCCTGTTATTTCTTTTTCTTCTCTGATTGCTGTACTAGGACTTCCAAAAC
Organism: Mesoplodon bidens; assembly: GCF_964165515.1. Taxonomy (NCBI): domain Eukaryota; kingdom Metazoa; phylum Chordata; class Mammalia; order Artiodactyla; family Ziphiidae; genus Mesoplodon; species Mesoplodon bidens. The sequence continues at coordinate 68,583,454 of NC_138178.1, forward strand.
TATGTTGAATAATAGTGGTGAGAGTGGACATCCTTGTCTCGTGCCTGATCTTAGAGGAAATGCTTTCAGTTTTTCCCATTGAGAATGATGTTTGCTGTGGTTTTGTAGTATATGGCCTTTATTATGCTGACGTAGGTTCCCTCTATGCACAATTTCTGGAGAGTTTTTATCATAAAGGGTGTTGAATTTTGTCAAAAGCTTTTTCTGTATATCTTGAGATGATCATAGGGTTTTTATTCTAAAATTTGTTAATATGGCGTATCACATTGATTGATTTGTCTATATTGAAGAATCCTTGTAGTCCTGGGAGAAATCCCACTTGATCATGGTGTATGATCCTTTTAATGTGTTGTTGGATTCTGTTTGCTAGTATTTTGTTGAGGATTTTTGCATCTATATTCGTCAGTGATATTGGTCTGTAATTTTCTTTTTTTGTAGTATCTTTGTCTGGTTTTGGTATCAGGGTGATGGTGACCTCATAGAATGAGTTTGGGAGTGTTCCTTCCTCTGCAATTTTTGGAAGAGTTTGAGAAGTATGGGTGTTAGCTGTTCTCTAAATGTTTTGATAGAATTCACCTGTGAGCCATCTGGTCCTGGACTTTTGTTTGTTGCAAGATTTTTAATCACAGTTTCAATTTCATTACTTTTGATTGGTCTGTTCATATTTTCTGTTTCTTCCTGGTTCAGTCTTGGAAGGTTATACCTTTCTAAGAATGTGTCCATTTCTTCCAAGTTGTCCATTTTATTGGCATAGAGTTGTAGTCTCTTAGGATGCTTTGTGTTTCTGCGATGTCTGTTGTAACTTTTCGTTTTTCATTTCTAATTTTATTGATTTGAGTTTTCTTCCTCTTTTTCTTGATGAGTCTGGCTAATGGTTTATCAATTTTGTATATCTTCTCAAAGAACCATCTTTTAGCTTTATTGACCTTTGTTATTGTTTTCTTTGTTTCTATTTCATTTATTTCTGCTCTGATCTTTATGATTTCTTTCCTTCTAATATCTTGGGTTTTGTTTGTTCTTCTTTCTCTAGTTCCTTTAGGTGTAAGGTTAGATTGTTTACCTGAGGTTTTTCTTCTTCCTTGAGGTAGGCTTGTATAGCTATAAACTTCCCTCTTAGAACTGCTTTTGTTGCATCCCATAGGTTTTGAATCATCGTGTTTTCATTGTCATTTGTCTCTAGGTATTTTTTGATTCCCTCTTTGATTTATTCAGTGATTTCTTTGTTATTTAATAATGTAGTGTTTAGCCTCCAAGTGTTTGTGTTTTTTACGTTTATTTCCCTGTAATTCATTTCTAATCTCATAGCATTGTGGTCAGAAAAGATGCTTGATATGATTTCAATTTTCTTAAATTTACTGAGTCTTGATTTGTGACCCACGATGTGATCTATCCTGGAGAATGTTCCATGTGCACTTGAGGAGAAAATGCAATCTGCTGTTTTTGGATGGAATGCCCTATAAATATCAATTAAATCTATCTGGTCTATTGTGTCATTTAAAGCTTCTGTTTCCTTATTTATTTTCATTTTGGATGATCTGTCCATTGGTGTAATTGAGGTCTTAAAGTCTCCCACTATTATTGTGTTACTGTCAATTTCCTCTTTTATAGCTGTTAGCTGTTGCCTTATGTATGGAGGTGCTCCTATGTTGGGTGAGTATATATTTATAATTGTTATATCTTCTTCTTGGATTGATCCCTTGATCATTATATAGTGTCCTTCCTTGTCTCTTGTAACATTCTTTATTTGAAAGTCTATTTTATCTGATATGAGAATAGCTACTCTAGCTTTCTTTTGATTTCCAGTTGCATGGAATATCTTTTTCCATCCCCTCACGTTCAGTCTGAATGTGTCCCTAGGTCAGAAGTGGGTCTCTTGTAGACAGCATATAGATGGGTCTTATTTTTGTATCCATTCAACAAGCCTGTGTCTTTTGGTTGGAGCATTTAATGCATTCACGTTTAAGGTAATTATCAATATGTATGTCCCTATGACCATTTTCTTAATTGTTTTGGGTTTGTTTTTGTAGATCCTTTTCTTCTTTTGTGTTTCCCACTTAGAGAAGTTCCTTTAGAATTTAATGTAGAGCTGGTTTGGTGGTGCTGAATTCTCTTAGATTTTGCTTGTCTGTAAAGCTTTTCATTTCTTCATCGAATCTGAATGAGATCCTTGCCAGGTAGAGTAATCTTCATTGTAGGTTCTTCCCTTTCATCACTTAAATATATCAGGCCACTCCCTTCTGGCTTTTAGAATTTCTTCTGAGAAATCAGCTGTTAACCTTATGGGAGTTCCCTTGTATGTTATTTGTCATTTTTCCCTTTCTCCTTCCTATAACTTTTCTTTGTCTTAAATTTTTGCCTATTTGAGTACTATATGTATGCCTCGGTGTGTTTCTCCCTGGGTTTATCCTGTATGGGACTCGCTGCACTTTCTGGACTTGGGTGGCTATTTCCTTTTCCATGTTAGGGAAGTTTTTGACTATAATCTCTTCAAATATTTTCTCTTGTCTTTCTTCCTCTCTTCTCCTTCTGGGACCCCTATAATGTGAATGTTGCTGTGTTTAATGTTGTCCCAGAGGTCTCTTAGGCTGTCTTCATTTCTTTTCATTCTTTTTCTTTATTCTGTTCTGCAGCCATGAATTCCGCCTTTCTGAATTCCAGGTCACTTTTCTGTTCTTCTGCCTCAGTTATTCTGCTATTGACTCCTTCTAGTGTAATTTTTATATCAGTTATTGTATTGCTCATCTCTGTTTGTTTGTTCTTTAATTCTTCTAGGTCTTTGTTAAACATTTCTTGCATCTTCTCCATCTTTGCCTCCATTGTTTTTCTGAGGTCCTGGATCATCCTCACTATCATTATTCTGAATTCTTTTTCTGGAAGGTTGCCTATCTCCACTTGATTTAGTTGTTTTTCTGGGAGTTTATCTTGTTCCTTCATCTGCTACATAGCCCTCTGCCTTTTCATCTTGTCTATCTTTCTGTGAATGTGGTTTTTGTTCCATAGGCAGCAGAGTTGTGGTTCTTCTTACTTCTGCTCTCTGCTCTCTGTTGGATGAGGCTATCTAAGAGGCTTGATGGGAGGGACTGGTGGTGGGTAAGAAGTTTAACTTTAATACCGGGTATTAATTTAATATTTAATATTTTCCTATTCATATAAACTTGAAATTCATTCTGGCCAATTTTCTTTTATACTTCTGAGAATTTATATAAGTGCTTAACTTCCTTAAGCCAATTAAGTAGAGCTCATTTGCAAATTAATTTTTATAATACCATCCAAAGCTAAAGACATTTTTGCACACATAGACATGTAGACATGATGCAACCAGAGGTCTCATAGCTTCATTTTAAAACTTAGTAATGAATCAGGTACTACAATATAAAACTCATTAGTTTATAAATAACAGTTGAAATAAGTTAAATTTAAAAGGCCTCTTTCCCCTGCCCCTTTTGCCCCTCAGTCTCAGGATCTAGAGATTGTCTAGATAAATTAAATGTTCCTGAGAGCCCTGGTAGAATATTTGCATCTCAAGACACAGGGAGAGTAAAGCAAGTTCTCCTAGAAGGATTTGTTCTCTCAGGGTCAGAATTTTGAAAAGAGGTTTTATCAAGCCAGATTTCTCTAACAACTGTATACGCAATAAAAGAGCCCATACTGGCCACTTTCATGGCAAGATTGTTCTTTGACTCCCAATTATGTATGTACTTGTAAGTATAAGTTTTGTATGTATGTAAACCTGGCTGGAGTATTAGCTGGAGGCTGGCTTTCTGACACCCCTTGTTTCTGTGCTTGAGAGGCTCTATTTCCCATTTTAAAGTTGAAATTGTTGGGGATAAAGTTTACTAATGAAATCGTGTGGTGGTCCAGGGTGCTGATTTTGAGCTTAACTCCTCTAGGCATCACTCTAGCTTCCTTTCAGCCCCTTACATTGCTCGGTTTCTCCCTTCTAAGACCACCATGGATGCTTGGATCACTGAATGGCCATTTCTTATGCATCATCCCTGGATGAGAAAGTTTTTAATTAATGAGTGGACCACTGCATGGTATGAGGACTCTGTCTCCACCACTCCCATAAATTTATCAGTTTCCTGGTTAAGCCATAACTGACTGAGAGGAGTCTTGTCCCTCTTCTTCAGAGCAAACTCACATATAATATCTTCACTTTTATTCTGCCAAATTTTAATAAGACAGCTGAATTGAGGAAGACTTCAGATCAGCCTCCCTACCTAACCACTCAGCCCACACTGCTCAGTATCTTTCAACTGAGCAAATCCAGGTTTCTTTCAACCAGCCCTCCCAGTACCTTTCAACTGGGTGAGCACCCCCCACTATTTTTTAACTGGGAGGCCAGGTACCCGTTATATACTGCCAAATAAAACTTAGGATCATCAATCAATACAGGAGATCTGAGAACGAGGAGAGACTTAACCAAATTCTCTGGACTCTGTGAGGGGGCAGGTGGGCACAAGAAACCTCTGCTAGTACCAAGCTCTGGTTCCTTGTAAGGTTCAGGTGGAGGAGAGAAGTCTGCTCTGGGTCCCTTCGTTGTTTGCAAAACTGTTGACTGAAAAAAATGCACAACATGAGAGTTGTGAGTTAAGTTTTCTTGGGGGAAGATGAGGACTATAGCATAGGAGACAGCCTGTCAGATAGCTCTGAGGAACTTCTCCAAAGTGGCAAGGTAGGGAGACCAGTATATATGTGATTTTGATGAAGGAGGATATGTGCAATCAAGCACACATTTTGGCAGAACGTTACTGCTAGTCACCAGAAGGTTGCTGCTAGTCAGGAGGAGCAGATATTTCTGTTAATGATTTCAGTGCTTTTCTAGGTATGAGAAGATGCAACAGTTTGGGCTCATAAAATCTTCTCCTGAAAATATCTAACTCTCTGAAGGCCCGTTCTGCCAGTTTTTCACAGAGCACAGAGTGCCTCATTCCTGATCTCCTTTCAGGATGTGTTGAAAGTCAGCAGCTGCAGTGGCTACTGACTTCAGTCTTGTAGAAACAGAAGGCAACTGACAATTTTTAGTTGGCAGTAAGTAACTACCTGGGGCTGAAAAGAGAACAACAAGCTGTTTGGGAACATACTCAGTATGTTATCCACTGGGTTGGATTTTGGAGACATCCAGATAGTTGCTAGATGTCTCCACAGTCACTGGCCTAAAATTTTATCCACAGCCTCCATTAGATTACATGTCAGGGCAAAACAAAATCTTAGAATTTGCCACAAATATTGGTAAACAGGTAACCTTTATTTGTCCCATTTGCCAGAAACACTGTTCAGATAAATATATAAAGTAGAGATAAATCAATTAGGTTGTATCACTGTGTTTCACTGAGTCATGGTAAAATATTAGAAAGAAAGATAAAATAACTCTTTTCATCTGTCTCTATGGTTATGTATCTATGCATGTATGTAATGTATATGTGACATTTTCCACCTTCCAAAATTATTTCTAAGTTAATTTATAAAATCTTTTAAAGAAGTTTTATTCAAATTGGCTTAGAGATAAATGAGTGCATCCATATATTAAATATTCTTAAAATGCTCAGAAATATAGAAGCCAATCTAGTTTTTTAAGGTCACATGCTTTGAGATAATCTTTGTTAAATCTAGTTTTAAAAATTGTTGGTAAAATAAAAACTAGTATGTTTTCAGAGTTGTCAGAAGTAAATATAATGCAGACATACAGGTTTTTTTCTTCCTAGGTTTAGTAGTCAAATGGGCTTATAATAGCTATACTAGATGCTTAAGATTGTAAAACTATAAATCCAACCTAAGAATGAAATGTACAGTAAAATGAATTATATGATGCATGTCAAGCACAGTAGAACATTTTTAAAAAATATATTGTTGCCTAATTTGTCAGCAAGAGAAATAACTTAGGATGATGGCTAGATTTGTTTGTTTACCTCATGAAATTTTCATAATCAATTCATATATTATTGTTAAGCACAATTGAATTAAATAGATGCAGGTGTGATAAAATATATAAATGAGATTTTCAACAATTATGTTTTATAATATATCTACATAAAGCAGTTTTACAAACCTTTTTTGGTAACTTGAAACCTTAAAGCTAATAGTAAGTTAAGTAAGTGATGCATATTAATTAACATCTAGATCATTTACAGATAGAATAAAATATAGAAACATTAATTGCTGAACAAAAGTTTGTCAACTTTTGGCATATTTTTAAATATAGTATAGAGAAGCTAAGTATATTTGGGGTCCATTTTCAAATGTGATAAATTGTAGTATGTAAAAGCACATGCATCTAGAAAATTATAAAATTATTTATTCATAAATTTGCTACAGAATGATAGCATGTGCCAAACAGTTAACAATTGCTTACTTTCTAGTTTTCTCTGTAAAAGTAAGGTGACTGATGGTTAAAAATTTCATTCAAAGTTTGTAAATGATACTACCATGACTAATAAGGTAAAAAAAAATCAGAAGTAAGACATGCCTTTTGTAAATTGAAGTATAGTTGATTTACAATACTGTATTAGTTTTAGGTGTACAGCAAAGTGATTTGGATGTGTGTGTGTGTGTGTGTGTGTGTGCATGTGTATTTATATAATCTGTTTTTTCAATTCTTTTTCATTATAGGTTATTACAAGATACTGAATATAGTTCCCTCTGATATACAGTAGATCCTTATTGTTTATCTATTTTATATATAGTAGTGTGTATCTGTTAATCCCATACTCCTAATTTGTCCCTTCTCCCCTTCCCCTTTGGTAACTGTAAGTTTGTTTTCTATATAAGACATGATTTTGATAGTGAAAAATAGGAAGGATGTGTTTTTGTTGAGGTTAAAGGAGAGTAAATTTTTTCTGGAAGTAGTATGATTAGTTGTTTTAGAATGAGATGTAAGAAGGGTAAGACAAAACTAATGAATTTTTTAAGTTGTAGAAGGTTTATGGGGAAGGAATTTTGGAAAATGAATCATCTTGTGTGGTCAGAGCTGGCTAAGATTGGAAGAATTATTTACATGGCTTATAAAACTCTATCTTAGAATTAATAATACAATGTTGCAAAACTAGAATTTGGTTCTTTTTCTCTGCTAAAACAATAAAACTTACTTAGATTTGTAGTATGCTCTTGATAAGAAATTGTAAGAAAAGTCTCTGTCTTACCTTTTAAGTATTTGCCTGGGAAACCAGTATTTTGTATCGTAAAATAATTTCCTATGCTTCAGATTGTCTTTATCAGATCTTTGATTACTTAAGAAAACTGAATTCTCATTATTAAAAGAGCTAGATTTTTTACGACTGTAGAACTTTATATATTTTCCTATGAAGAATTTTAATTGTGAGTTGGGTTAAATGAATAACTACTTATTGTTTCATAATGACTGGTGATCCTATTTAGTGAAGTTTTCAACATTTGACATTTTTGACAATTTCCCCAAATCAAATTTTAAATGGAGTCTTTTTGACCTCAAACTAACTTTGAGAATTTCCAGATGATCCCTGGAAAATCTTAAAGTACTTATATTTTATCTTGTAAAAGATAGATGCTAAACTAATTTGGTTTATTTTTGTATGTTAAATTCCATGGGCTGCATTGTCAAATCAGAAATGATAAATTTGTCAATACCCTGTTGTCAGTATACTATGTTAAATGTTTCATGCCACAGAAATAACTAATATCCCTTATCAAATAAACTATATCAGAAATTTAACCATGGCCGTATTATTTGAAACTTTGCTTTTATAATGTGTTTTCTGGACTTAAGGAAACTTCTCTTAAGCTATCTGTAAGGTACAGCAATTTAGTAAAGTATCCCTTTGTGAACAAATATGCAGCAATTGCCTTTTCTCCCTACTTGATCCCTCCAGAATTTGAATTCTTATATTTATGGCACTATAGTAATTTGCATACGTTCATTAAAAATATCTTCTAATTGCAAAAGGAATTGGAAACACTGGCTATATTACAAAGGTTTTGGCTGGAATTTTATATTTGAGAATGATGTGCATTGAATCAGATATGGCCCAAGAGCTTTAAGGAACTAAGATTGACTTTAATGACCCAATATTTAAAAGTCCCCCTTTCAACCCTTCTATTTGTCTTGGGCAAAAGACAGATATATTTTAAGAATGACAGTTGATGATTGTGAGATTAAGATAGTGATGCGGCTGCTATACCAGATGTGGTTTTATTGATATAGTAAATTCACACATACCCTGATATCCAGCATACAGCTGTTGATCTGGCAAATGCCTACCTCACCATAGAGCCCACTAGGAGCAGTTTCCTTGCAGGTGACAAGGCAAGCAATACACCTTCACTGTCCTACCTCAGGGATATATCAACTCTCTAGTCCTGTGTCACAGTTCACAGAGGCATTCATCACCTCTCCCTTCCACAAGATATCACAGTGGCCCATTCCATCAATGCATTACACTATGACATTATGTTGACTGGACCTAGAGAGAGGGAATAGCAATTAGACTTGATGGTAAGACATTTTCATGTCAGAGGGTGGAGAATAAATTCAAATAAAATTCAGGAATCTTCTATTTCAGTGACATTTCTAGGGGTTGAAGGGTGTGGGGCATGTCCAGAAATCCTTTTTTTAAGGTGAAGGGTAAATTGTTGTATCTGGTCCATCCTAAATTAAGAGGCACAACACCTAGTGGGTATTTTGGATTTTGGAGGCAACATATGCCTCGTTTGGGTGTGTTAGTCTGTCCTATGCATCAAGTGACCAGAAAGATACTAGTTTTGAGTGGGGCTTAGACAAGGGAAGGCTCTGTAATTGGTCAAGGATCATGTGCAAGCCACTCTGCCACTTGGACCACATAATCCAGCAGATCCAATGGTTCTTGAAGTTTCATTGGTTTACAACGATGCTATTTGAAGCCTTTGACAACCCCCACAGGTGAATCACAGCACGGTCTTTAGGATTTTAGAGCAAGGTCCTGCTATCATCCTCAGATTAATACTCTGTTTTTGAGAAACAACTCTGTTCTGTGTCTTTAGAACAAGGTGGCCATGAACAAAACATCTTTAGACAGTGGAGTGAGGGCAGCAGTAACAATTTAATGGATTTCCCAGGTTTCAGTTTGGATGTCTGTGCTGATTCAAGTGAACTCCCTGAGTGGCCCACATAGCAGCAGGAACAAAGGCTGCCTATTCATGGTCTGTTTTCACAGAAATTCACTTCTTTGAAGTTAGTAATACATCGTGTAGCTTCATCTTGCTGGTCTTTGGGCAAAGGACAATTTTACTTCACAATGATTCCAAGACATAAGGGAGAAAATTTGGGAATGCTAATTTGGAGAGTTTTAGTCAGATATTGGAGGAAACTAGAATAATTTGGGGTTTGTCAAGGACTGCCAAAATGTGCAAGGTGGAACCCACAAGTGTATATTATAATTTTCTGTTGAAACATAAATTTTACCTTTAGTCACTACCTCTTCTATTAGAGAGAATCATAGACTAATTTGTTTGCAAAATAAGTCCAGCCTCATTAAACTTGGTCTGATTATTTATATAAGTACAGCAAGAATAGTGCTTGACCACAGGGTCTCTTGAGTGTGCTGGAACTTTTGATAAAGAAATCTCAGACTAGACTTTTAAAAGCCTTTGGAGACTACGAAGCCAAGCCAAGAATTTGCCACTAGATTTTTGCCTGCAATACCTATAGATTTAGGTGAATTCCTTTCTTCTATACATTCCCCAAATATTCTGATGTTCCCAGGCCTGCTGGAAAGTGACCCTTTTTACTGATTTCTAAGTTGGAAAACCCCATAAACCAAGCACAGACCAGATTTTCCAAGGGGGACTTTGTAAAACTTCGGTCCTTAAAGTCAACCTTAGTTCCTTAAAGCTCTCAGGTGATATCTGATTTGGATACACATTCCAGTCAAAGCCTTGGTGTTATAACCAGTGTTTCCAATTGTGTCTTATTGCAAGGAGAAGAGATTGTCATTGAACTTATGCAAATAACTATATTACCATAAATATAACAATACTCATTGATATTTTAGAATTCTGGAGGTTCAGGTAGGGATAAAAAGTAAGTGTTCTATCTTTGTATGCAAAGCTATAATTTACCAAATTGCAGTAAGTTACACCTAGCTTAAGAGAAAACTATTTTTTTCAATCTGGAAAGGAAAGCTTAAAAAAACTAGAGAAGTTTCCCCCCAAAATGTCCAAAAACATAATAATTTGCCTCATCAGTTCATTCATTCACATGGAATTAACTCTTATTCTGCATGATGGGTGATTTGCAGTTTTAATAACTCATCAACTTCTTCATTCCTTCTGGGTATTCTTACTCAGTCCAGTGACATGGATTCAGATTTATTCACATTAGGCCAACATGGAGCATTCTTGCCTATAACTAACTGTAAAAACTTTCACAAAAGAATCAAAGCAAGACATTAACCCTCTGTGACTGGTATAAAACTTAAAATGATCATGGGTAAAGTTCTTTTGAGAGCTCATTGTATAAAGAAAACTAGTTATTTATGTGGCATGCAACATTTTAACATAACTGGACAATGAGGGTATTGGCAGATTTCTATGAACTTCATACAATTTTTGGAATACCTGTATCAATGACATTTATCTACCTCATATAACCTAAGAAGCTTTATCATCCCTATTTTTGACAGTGTTTCCCTCATAATTTAACATACCAAATAACCAAGCTATTTTAGCATCTCCCTTTTACAAGGTGAGAGACAAATTCTTTCAGACTTTCCATGGGCACTCTGGGAAATCTCATATCAGTTTGAAGTAAAGAGTCCCTTTAAATATTGATTTTGAGATGTTGTCAATAATGTCAAAAGGTTTGAACACTTCCATAAATAAGATCACAAGTACCTATGAAACCACAATTAGTTATGTATTTAACCAAAGGGACAAATAACCAAGAGGAAATGCAGAAAATGAACTAGTTGTAAAAAAATGTAGTTCCTTTAATATTGAGAAAACTCTATTTTCTTAAGCAATCAAAGGAATGATAAAGACAATACGAAGGAGAGGAAGTAATTTTAAGACACAAAAATCTTGGTTTCCCAGGCTGACTACTTAAAAGGTAAGGGAAAAATTTTTTTCAATTTCTCCTTAATGCAGACCTACAATCTAAGAAAACTTTATTTCTGTAGGAGAATTAAATTCTGATTTTGCATCATGGTAGTATTATTTTACGGCTAATTTTTTGTTGTTGTTTGAATTGAAATTGAACTTAAGTTATTGAAACACATTTTTTTCTTTTTTGTGCAGACTTCTTTTCTTTTAACACCTTTATTGGAGTAAAATTACTTTACATTGTTGTGAGGGTTGCTGCTGTATAACAAAGTGAATCAGCTATACATATACATATATCACCATATCCCCTCCTTCTTGAGTCTCCCTCCCACCCTCCATATCCCACCCCTCTAGGTGGTCACAAAGCAGGACCTGATCTCTGTGCTATTCAGCTGCTTCCAACTAGCTAGCTATTTTACATTTGATAGTGCATATATGTCAATGCCACTCTCTCACTTCATCTCAGCTTACCCTTCCCCCTCCCCATATCCTCAAGTCCATTCTCTACATCTGTGACTTTATTCCTGTCATGCCCCTAGTCTCTTCAGAACCTTTTTTTTTTACATTCCATATATGTGTGTTAGCATACAGTATTTGCTTTTCTATTTCTGACTTACTTCATACACTATGACAGCCTCGAAGTCCATGCACCTCACTAAAAATAACTCAATTTCATTTCTTTTTATGCCTGAGTAATATTCCATTGTATATATGTGTCTCATCTTTATCAATTTATCTGTCGATGGACACTTAGGTTGCTTCCATGTCCTGGTTATTGTAAATAGAGCTGCAATGAACATTGTGGTACATGACTCTTTTTGAATTATGGTTTTCTCAGGGTATATGCCCAGTAGTGGGATTGCTGGGTCACATGGTAGTTCTGTTTTTAGTTTTTTAGGAACCTCCATACTGTTCTCCATAGTGGCTGTATCAATTTACATTCCCACAAACAGTGCAAGAGGGTTCCTTTTTCTCCACACCCTTTCCAGCATTTATGGTTTGTAGATATTTTGATGATGGCTATTCTGACTGGTGTGAGGTGATACCACATTGTACTTTTCATTTGCATTTCTCTAATGATTAGCATTGTTGAGCATCCTTTCATGGGTTTGTTGGCAATCTGTATATCTTCTTTGGAAAAATGTCTATTTAGGTGTTCTGCCCGTTTTTGGATTGGATTATTTGTGTTTTTGATACTGAGCTGCATGAGCTGCTTGTATATTTTGGAGATTAATCCTTTGTCAGTTGCTTCATCTGTAAATATTTTCTCCCATTTTAAGGGTCTTTTTGTCTTGTTTATGGATTCTTTTGCTGTACAAAATCTTTTAAGTTTCATGAGGTCCCATTTGTTTATTTTTGTTTTTATTTCCTTTTCTCTAGGAGGTGGTTCAAAAAGGATCTTGCTGTGATTTATGTAATAGAGTGTTTTGCCTGTGTTTTCCTTTGAGTTTTATAGTGTCTGGCCTTATATTTAGGCCATTAATCCATTTTGAGTTTATTTTTGTGTATGGTGTTAGGGAGTGTTCTAATTTCATTCTTTTACATGTAGCTGTTCAGTTTTCCCAGCACCACTTATTGAAAAGTCTGTCTTTTCTCCATTGTATGTTCTTGCCTCCTTTATCAAAGATAATGTGACCATATGTGCGTGGCTTTATCTCTGGCTTTCTGTCCTGTTCCATTGATCTATATTTCTGTTTTTGTGCCAGTACCATACTGTCTTGATTACTGTAGCTTTGTAGTATAGTCTGAAGTCCAGGAACCTGATTTCTCCACCTCCATTTCTCTTTCTCAAGATTGCCTTGGCTATTCAGGGTCTTTTGTGTTTCCATACAAATTGTGAAGTGTTTTGTTCTAGTTCTGTGAAAAATGTCATTGGTAGTTTGATAGGGATTCCATTGAATCTGTAGATTGCTTTCGGTACTATAGTCATTTTCACGATGTTGATTATTCCAATCCAAGAACATGGTATATCTCTCCATCTGTTTGTATCAGCTTTGATTTCTTTCATCAGTATCTTATAGTTTTCTGCATACAGGTCTTTTGTCTCCTTAGGTAGTTTTATTCCTAGGTATTTTTGCAGTGGTAAATGGAGGTGTTTCCTTATTTATCTTTCATATTTTTCATCATTAGTGTATAGGAGTGCAAGCCAGTTCTGTGCATTAATTTTGTATCCTGATACTTTACAAATTCATTGATTAGCTCTAGTAGTTTTCTGGTAGCATCTTTAGGATCCTCTATGCGTAGTATCATGTCATCTGCAAACAGTGACAGCTTTACTTCTTCTTTTCTGATTTGTATTCCTTTTATTTCTTTTTATTCTCTGATTGCTGTGACTAAAACTTCCAAAACTATATTGAATAATAGTGGTGAGAGTGGGCAACCTTGTCTTGTTCTTCATCTTAGTAGAAAAGTTTTCACTTTTTCACCATTGCAAATGATGTTTGCTGTGGGTTTGTCATATATGACCTTTATTATGTTGAGGTAAGTTTCCTCTATGCCTACTTTTTAGAGAGTTTTTTTTTTTCATAAATGGGTGTTGAATTTTGTCAAAAGCTTTTATTGCATCTATTGAGATTATCATATGGTTTTTATCTTTCAGATTGTTTATATGGTTTATCACATTGATTGATTTGCAAAAATTGAAAAATCCTTGTATTCCTGGGATAAACCCCACCTGATCATGGTGTATGATCCTTTTAATGTGCTGTTGGATTCTGTTTGCTAGTATTTTGTTGAGTATCTTTCCATCTATGTTCATCAGTGATATTGGCTTTGTAGTTTTCTTTTTTTGTGACATCTTTCTCTGGTTTTGGTATCAGAGTGATGATGGCCTTGTAGAATGAGTTTAGGAGTGTTTCTCCCTCTGCTATATTTTGGAAGAGTTTTAGAAGGATTGGTGCTAGCTCTTCTCTAAATGTTTGATAGAATTTGCCTGTGAATCCATTTGGTCCTGGACTTTTGTTTGTTGGAAGATTTGTAATCACAGTTTCAATTTCAGTGCTTGTGTTTGGTTTGCTTTTATTTTCTATTTCTTCTGGTTCAGTCTTGGAAGGTTGTGCTTTTCTAAGACATAGTCTATTTCTTCCACGTTGTCCATTTTATTGGCTGGACTCCCTCCCAGCTAGCTGTGGCACACTAGCCCCCTTCAGGCTGTGTTCATGCGGCCAACCCCAGTCCTTTCCATGGGATTTGACCTCTGAAGCCTGAGCCTTACCTCCCAGCCCCCACCCACCCTGGCCGGTAAGCGACAAGCCTCTCAGTCTGATGAGTGCTGGTTGGCACTGATCCTCTGTGCGGGAATGTCTCTGCTTTGCCCTCTGCACTCCTGTAGCTGCACTCTCCTCCGTGGCTCTGAAGCTTCCCCCCCAGCCACCCCACCATCTCCACCAGTGAAGGGGCTTCCTAGTTTTTGGAAAGTTTTCCTCCTTCACAGTCCTCTCCCAGATGTGCAGGTCCCATCCCTATTCTTTTCTGTCTGTTTATTCTTTTTTCTTTTGTCCTACCCAGGTACGTGGGGATTTTCTTGCCTTTTGGGAAGACTGAGGTCTTCTGTCAGCATTCACAAGGTGTTTTGTAGGAGTTGTTCCACATGTAGATACAGTTTTGATGTATTTGTGGGGAGGAAGGTGATCTCCACATCTTACTCCTCCTCCATCTTGAAGGTCCTCTCTTAAGGCTATTTTTTTTTAAATCCTTATAAATAAATCCATTCAAATTAGGTGGATTTGATCATACATTATAAGATTACTTTTCAGGATTCTTTTCCCCCAAAACTTTCTACAACATTTTTTTGTTAATATCCATTCCATTTTTATCTTATGTGTTCCTCTTTCATACTCTGGAATATTAACTAGTTATTTTGCTTTATGATAAAATTACTCATTGTTACCCTTAACAAAAACACATCTTTCATCCCTCTCCTTGTCAAAAATACATCTTACTTTCCTTGCCTACAGAGTTTTTGTTTTTCTTTACCCTCTTAGTTCTATAGTTTCATGTACATATATGATGAGACTTTCTCAACATTGGTCAACTTTCTTTTCCAGAGAAAACTAGGAAGTAAGCAGTTGTTAACTTTGGCCAAATAATATCATTCTGTAGCAATTTATGAATATATCATTTCATAATTTTCTAGTGGCATATACCCTTTTTGCATGTAATTAATTCTTAATTTTAAAAGTTTGACTTACATACTCAGGAAACCATCCCTGCTCTCAAGACAATGACCATGCTAACTCCCTCCCAAAGTTTCATCATGACCCTTGGCAGTCCCTACTCTTTGCCCTTCTCTGACTTCTCATCCTCAGGCAACCACTGATATGCTTTCTATATCAGTGGGGTTTTTAGTTTTTTTTATTTAAAAAAAAATTTATTGGAGTAGAGTTGATTTACAATATTGTGTTAGTTTCAGGTGAACAGCAAAGTGAGTCAGATATATATATTTATTTATATATCCACTATTCTTTTTGTTTTGATTCTTTTCCCATATAGGCCATTACAGAATATTGAGTAGACTTCCTTTTTCTATACAGCAGATTCTTATTAGTTATCTATTTTATATATAGTAGTGTGTATATGTCAATCCCAATCTCCCCATTTATCCCATCCCCCAGTAAGCATAAGTTTGTTTTCTACATACATGACTCTACTTCTGTTTTGTAAATAAGTTCACTTGTACCCTTTTTTCAAGATTCCACATATAAGCGATATCATATGATATTTGTTTTTCTGTTCCTGACTTTACTTCACTCAGTATGACAGTCTCTAGGTCCATCCATGTTGCTGCAAATTGCATTATTTTATCCTCTTTTATGGCTGAATAATATTCCATTTTTTATATGTACCACATCTTCTTTATCCAGTCCTCTGTTGATGGACATTTAGATTGCTTCCATGTCCTGGCTATTGTAAATAGTGCTGCAATGAACATTGGGGTGCATGTATCTTTTCAAAGTACCATTTCTGTTGTTATTAACAGACCCAAAAATATTTAGATTTTCTAACCCTTATAAAAACAAGATGCCAAAGAGATAAACTTATGTTCAGCATGTAAACTTTCATATTTTATCTGATTTGGGAAATATATTCAATGAATATCCATTTTTTACCTAAGGTCATAGAGCTTTAAAGTTCAAGTTACCAAATAAGTTTGTGAAACTATTTTCATGTGAACATTTATGAGCATAATTATTATAAAACTAAGTATGAAAAACATTATTATACAACATGTTATAAATCATATGAAACATAAAACACTAAAATTTTCAGTTATACATTTTATATGATTTGCATCTATTTAATTCTCTTCTGGTTACCAATTATGTTTGATTTAATCATGAAAAGTTCATTAGCTAAACAACAAATCTACCCATTATCCTAAATTGCTTGGGGTGACATATTAGGCAAGTAACCAAATATCAGAAGCAATCAATGTAAATATTTAAACACATTGTCTTTTCTTCTTTTTGTATCTTTTTTTGTATCTACTGTTTTTGACATATGTCAAACAATTCATTTTTATTTTACATTTTTTTTTCTTAGGATGGCTTTATAGTTCTATAATCCTAAACATCTAGTGAAGACAATTTAGGCTTAAGTATCACTGGTAAAAGTAGGTAGAAAAAATAGCATGTCTGCATTATATTTAACACTGACAACTTGGAAGTTATGCCTGTTTTATTTTACCAACAATTTTAAAATCTAGCTTTATCTACCAAAGATTATCCCAGGTCATGAAAACTTTTAAAAATTAAATATGTTCCTATATTTCATATAGTTTTAGAAATGCCTAATTTATAGAAGTTCTCATTTATCTCTGAGCTTATTTAAGTATAATTCCTTAATGGGACTTTATAAATTAATTTAGTAATAGCATCAATAGGTAGAAAAATATCAAGTATATATTGACATGCATATATGCATACATGCATAAACATAGATCAACATACAGACATGCCAACAGAAACCTTACAGTTTTCATTATAAATCTTAGCCATGGGTCAGTAAAACATGGTGATATAATCAAGCTGGTTTATCTCTACTTATTATTTTCATCTGAATTGTCATGGAGGAGACTTTTTTTAATTTTTAAAAAAATATATTTATTTAATTTATTTATTTTTGGCTGAATTGGGTTTTCATTGCTGCGTACAGGCTTTCTGTAGTTGTGGTGAGCTGGGGCTACTCTTCATTGTGGTGCACAGGCTTCTCATTGCAGTGGCTTCTCTTGTTGTGGAACGTGGGCTCTAGGATGCATGGGATTCAGTAGCTGTGGCACATGGGCTCAGTAGTTGTGGCACGTGGGCCCAGTAGTTGTGGCTTGCGAGCTCTAGAGAACAGGCTCAGTAGTTGTGGTGCATGGGCTTAGATGCTCTGCAGCATGTGGGATCTTCCTGGACCAGGGCTTGCACCTGTGTCCCCCCAGGCTGATTCTTAACCACTGTGCCACCTGGGGAGCCCTTAGAGGAGACTTTTATGATGTTCCTTTGCCCTGACATATAGTCTGATGGCAGCATGGACTCAATGTCAGTGACTGAGGAGACATCTGGCAGCTTTCTGGATGACTCCAGACCCCATCTGAGAGGGTTAAAGCATTTAGTTCTGTTTTCAAAGAGCCTTTTGCTCTCTATCAACCTCAGGTGGTTCCTTAAGGGAGATCTATTGTTCCTTGAGGGGCCTCCATGGAGGGTAGGGGGACTAAAGTTCAAGTGACTGCAGGGAGCAGAGGGGCTGAGATGGGAAATATCTCTCAGGGTGGAGACAGGGTTGGAGGAGGTAGGGGGTTGAAGGGGAACATGTCAAAGAATCAAGGGAACAGGAGGGAAGATTCAAAGCAGTAAAAGGAGGAAGCGGGAGCAGCTGTGATGGGAAGGGACAGGTTTTAAAGAAGCCAGTGTGGGAAGACCTTAGATTTCCCAAAGAGACCACTGTAGTTTCAAGTTATCCTTAGTAAAATCATGCCAACAAGAAAGGAAGAACAGGGCTTCCCTGGTGGTGCAGTGGTTGAGAGCCCTCCTGCCAGTGCAGGGGACACGGGTTCGTGCCCCGGTCCGGGAGGATCCCACATGCCGCGGAACGGCTGGGCCCGTGAACCATGGCCGCTGAGCCTGTGCATCCGGAGCCTGTGCTCCACAACGGGAGAGGCTGCAGCAGTGAGAGGCCCGCATACCGCAAACATAAATAAATTTTAAAATAAATAAATAAAAGGAAGAACAGAACTGGCACAACAGAATTTCAGCAGGAGTTCCAGTAGGGGGTTTTCAGTCCAAGGAGAAGGTCCCATGTTCTTAACTAATGCTACCTTGATACTTATGAACAGAGAGCCTGGAACTCCAACCCAATTTGCACCTGCCTGCCTTCTAGAAACAGAGAAGCCCAGCTCTCTATCCCAGCCTCTCTTTGCCTGGGACTCTAACCTACCTTTGAAAGTACACTTCATTCTTAAGAACCAACATCTGTCCCTACAAGCTACAGGGAACATTTTTCTGGTTTAGAAGTCAAACTCACCAATGGATCCCTGATCATTCAGTCAGAAGTGAAGACCAAATCTTCAAAGGTATGCACTTAGGGTCCTGGGTGAGTTATCTGGGCTCCAGTGATGAAACTGGTCCTATCTGAGTTACAGTACTGTCTCTGTTAAAGAAAAAGTATAGCTGGATATTAAAGTGGTCAAAACAGATTTTATTCAGGACTGTTGAAATAGGGGAAAAGAGACCTCAGTATAGAACTGGCTCTATTCCAAATACAGCAGGGGCAAGTGCGAATTTATAGCCAAGGGGCCTTGTGGGAGTCGGTGGATGGAAAATTACTAAGAGGAAACGTTAGTGGTATAGGAACTTCTGGCTAATTAACTAACAGTTTTTTTGCTGAAGACAGGGCAGTGTGATCAGAAATCACTTGGCAGACGGTAGGGGATGAGAAACCTGATGGATATGAAGGGTGATCAGACATGGAAGATTGAGAGACTCTTGCTTGACTGACTTAGCTGGGTTCTTGCTCAGGATTTTGCAAGGAAGTGCACAGATGGGCCCAAGGAAACCCCCAACTCCTTTGTTACAAGCCAGTGTTCAGTTTTTGGAGTACTTGAAGCATTTCTGTCTTCTTTCCTCAGCACAGCCACCTGCCATGCAGAAAGGAGCTGCCGTTGGACACGAGGACACAAACAGGAGGAAAGGACTCTTGGCACCAAAGCCCTAACCAGTGTTGTCTTCGGCCCTAATGGGTAAAGGTGTTTAATTACCATGAGCAACACTACCCTAATGTTTCTGTTGGGGTCATCAGTGATTGAGAAAACCACAAACAAATGATTCCAGAAATTGTTTCAAATAGAAGGCCTTCACTAATAGGTATGAAATAGATAACTAATAAGAACCTGGTGTATAAAAAATAAATAAATAAAATAAAATTCAAATTTAAAAAAAAGAGAGAAGGCCTTGGTGTACTCTTACCTGGGCTGCCCAAGACCAGGCCAAGGTGCAGAGATTTGTGGGGCAGGGGAACTTCTCCTTGACCTTGACCTAGAGAAGGTACTAAAGAGTAAGCAGGCAACTGCCTGGGCCTGATGCAAGTTCAGGAACAGCACTTGGAGGAACCAGAAGAAAATCACCTTCCCACTCCCCACGATTTCTCATGCAGGTGACCTTGCAAAGGCCCTATTTTTACACTAATCACCTAAATTTGTATTGTATTTCTCTGGTACAGATTGTTTCCTCTGGACCATTTTATGCTGTTTTCACAACTCATCTACTCTTTGCTCCCCACCCCCGCCCCCACCGACTGCTGTGTTACTCAGACCGAGGGAAGTGTTAGAACATGACCAGCTGCCTTGGAGACGAAGGCCAACAAACTCCACTCAGGTTCCCTTGACTGCCTGTCTCTATGAGGTACTGGTCTCTTCTTCTTGTTCGCATAATGTACTATTATATTTTGCATTTATATATTGGTATTACACTCTTTTATAGACTTGATGTTTTACAAATGATATGTAATAGTTTTCCTCTATTCTCCCTTCTGTTATTTTTCTCGTAGGTTTTATTTTTTAATATGATCTGTGTTTTTTGAATCCACATCTCTCCTTCACAGTGTTTTTTAAATGTTTACATTAGAAGAAAAAAAGGGAGGCCTGTGTGAAGGGCCAGAATAAAGTCTGGTGAAGCAAAGAATATGTGTCACTACCAAATGAAAAGTGGACAACTATTCAACAATGGAGGTTAGAAGTAATATGTCTGGAATTCAGGGTGTCCCTTAGGGTTTCTCTTAGTGTTACCATACCCTGTGATTAAGGTCAATAGAAAAATGATAAGAACTCAATCCAAATCGTACTATTAGTGACCCAAAACTTTTCACTCCTCAGGTGCTTACAGAGGCAAAGGGAATACAGAATTTGCAGTAGAAGAGTTAATTATAAATACTGGCTTTGATCTCATGACTTGTTACTGAAAGGAGGACTGTAATTGTCATAGGTATTTCTTCCTTTTTGTGTTAAGACACTTTTGTATGTATATATGCATATATTAAATATGTATATTTGTTTTCTATCCTCATTTATTCTCTTATCATTCAACATGAGATGTTTTAACTTTATATCATAGTATTCAAGTGTTGTTAATTTAACAACATACTAACTTTTATGGGATATCTAGGAGAATAGTAAACATCATTCAAGGACATACTTCCTCTGCTGGGGAAGAGGTGACTGTTTTTGGTTGTACACAGGATGTCTTATCATGTTAGGCAGAATCAAGACCTCACTGTCTTTATTTGATGATTAAGTATGGTTGAAGACATTGGGTATAGGTGTCAAGTTGAGAAGGAGTGGACTTGTGATGTTTAATGTTCTGTGTCAACTTGATTGGGCTAAGGGAGTTGGGTATGTGGTAAAACATTATTTCTGAGTGTGTCTGTGTTTCTGAGGGTAGTAGCATTTATTTCAGTATTCTTTATAAAGAGATTCACCCTCTTCAATGAGGTCAGGCATCACCCAATCCAGAGAGAGGTGACCAATGGAAGAAAAAGACAAAGGAAGGATGAATTTCCTCTCCTCTATTAGAGTTGAGGCATCCAACCTTTCCTGCCTTTGGACATGTGTTCCTGGTCTGTGCCTTTGGATTCTGAGATTTACACCAGCTGCTAACTTGTTCTGAGTCCTTTGATACACTATCAACTCCCTTCCTTCTTAGGCATATATACTTTGCTAAATTATTCCAATAATCATTCCTCATTCTCCAGATAGAAGATGGCAGATTGTGGGGCTACTCAGCCTTTATAAACATCTGAGATAATTCTTATAATAAATATACTCTTATATCTATCTATCTATCATTATCCTCATCTCCTATTGGATCTGGTTTGCTGCAGAACTCTGGCTAATATAGATTTTGGTTCCAAGAATAGTTCTCGAGGAACAGAATTTTAAGGATGATTACTCTGATTGTTTCTGAGTTTTCTGGAATCTGCTCTCTAATCTGATTAGATTTAAAGATGATAATGACTTTATTTCCAGTAGTATGCAGAGTAAACACTGGTAGACAAAGTTGTGTGCTGAGTATGGAGATAAAACAGTTTCCTTGTGCCAGGGTTATTACATTGGATCCCTCTATCATGGGAACTACAACTTTTTTTCTTCACTGGAATAGGCACTAAACTTGGTACAGATTTGCCTTACCTGCATGCAAAACTACTGCTAAAACAATCATTCATGGGCTTAAAGAATGTCTCGTCCACTGTAATGGTATCCTACACAACATTGTTTCAGATCAGTAAACTCACTTCATAGCAAAAAAAAGTGTGGCAATGGGCCCATGCACATGATATTCACTGGTCATACCACATCTCCCACTATCTGGAGCAGCTAGTTTGATAGAATGGTAGAAGGACCTTTAGAAGACTCATTTACGAAGCCAGTTGTGAAGATATTTGTTACAGGGCTGTAACAAGATTTTCCAGTAGGCTATGTATATTCTGAATCAGCATCCACTATGGTGCTATTTTCTTCTATCCAGGATTCATGGATCCAAGAATCAAGGGGTAGAAAAGGGAACGGCACCATTTTTGCTTCCTGTTCCCCTAACTTTATGCTCTGTTGACCTAGAAGTCTTAGATACAGAGGAAGGATTTCTTCTCCTAGGAGACAAAACATTGATTCCCTCAAATGGAAGTTAAGACCTCCACCTGGCCACACTGGGCTCCTAGTGCCTGTGAATCAACATACAAGGCAGGGAGTTTGGTTGCTGGCTAGGGTGATTGATTCTGACTACTGTCGGAGAAAACCCATAGTTGCACAATAGTTAAAATGATAAAAAGAGACTATTCAGGGCTACTGGACTAGGGTAAAAGAGCCCCCAGTATTGAACCGGGGTCAATTCTGAAGTCAGTCCACCCTATTGTTCAAAAGAATGAAGAGACATACTTCTTTCCTGAGAACAATATAGTCCGTTTCTTGTCAGTCACCTTTTATTCATTAAAGACCTGCTAAATTATCTGTTGACATTTGGTAGTAGAAAGTATGCTTTATGGTGCTAGCCGCCAGACATTTAATGAAGTGGAGTTTCTACGAAAATAACATAAAAACAAATATTAATATAAAAACCCAGTTTCTGATCCCAAGAGGGAAGCCTGTTGAGAAATTTCTTGATGTTGCACTCAAAACATCTTTAGATGGTGAGTACAGACAGCAGTGATAATCCAGTGGATTTCTTGGTTTGCAGTTTGAATGTCTTTAGTGATGGCATTGGGTTTTTTTGTTCAACTTTCTGAGTGGCACACACAGCAGTAGACATGAAGCTTGCCCACACATGATCATTTGTGGTGATTTACTTGAGGTGTATATCTAATCCTGCAGCTTCAACTTGCACAGATTCAGGAAAAGGAAAGTTTTAGTTTTCCATGATTCCAAGTCAGATGGGAGAAAAATTGGAAACATTAATTTGGAGAGTTGTAGGCAGATACTGGAGAAACTAGAAGAACTCAGGCTTTTGCATTGAGCTGCAAAATGTGCAAGATGGAATCCAAAAGGATAGGTTGTAGTTTTCCACTGAAATTATTTTTTTTCATTCTCAGAACACCAACATTAAACCAGAAACAAAGTAAGACAAATTTGTTTGCAAAATAATCTCATTTCATTGTACTTTGCCTGATTATTTACATAAGTGCATAAACATTTCTGTCTATTGCTGATTATAAACACCCTCAAGAGAACAATCAGTGTCAAACAATGATTGGCTGTGAATGCAGAAATTAAATTGGCTATGTTTATGTCTGATGAGAGTTTGTTTGAGAAGGACAATTATTTATTTCCGTGGCACAAAATATTTTAACATAAAAAACAGACAAGTTTATTGACCAATTTATATGAATTTCATACAATATCCTCTCCCACAAATATTCTCCAACTTAAAAAATA
Organism: Mesoplodon bidens; assembly: GCF_964165515.1. Lineage (NCBI taxonomy): Eukaryota > Metazoa > Chordata > Mammalia > Artiodactyla > Ziphiidae > Mesoplodon > Mesoplodon bidens. The sequence continues at coordinate 68,606,903 of NC_138178.1, forward strand.
TATATGTGTATATACATTATATATGCTATATATATATATATATTATATGTGCTATATATATTATATATATTCGTTTTGTTGTTGTATAACTCATTTTCTCTTTCTCACCCTCGAAAAATCAATCATTCTGCTTTAGGACAAAGATATTCTTCTTAATCCTTAACAGCTCCTTATCAAAAATACATCCTACTTTGCCTTCACACAGAGGTTTTATTTTTTCTTTACCCTTGTTAATCCTGGTAGTGTGTCAGTTACAAATATTGATTACAATTTTTAACCATTAGTCACCTTTCTTTGACAGAGAAAACTAGGGAACAAGCAATTTTAACTGACTGCCTCATATATCATTCTGTATCAGATTTATGAATACATTGGTTCATAATTTTCTAGAGGCATATGCCATATAATAGTACAAAGCTCATGTTTTTTTAACAGGTCCAAATATATTTATGCTGTACAAAATCAAGATGCCAAAGTACATAACCTTATGCTCAGCAATTACTATTTAATTACTTTGTTTTTTATTTTGGAAATAATCTAGCTATACAATGAATCTTCCTATTTACTTTAACTTAGTATAGCTGTAAGGTTTCAAGCTACTAAAAAGGTTTGTGGACCTTTTTTAAAAACACATACTATAAAACATAATAATTATTGAAAAGTTAATTTACAAACTTTTATCCCACTTATATCTATTTAATTTCCTTGTTCTTAATATTTATGTTCTAATTGATCACAAAATTTTTATGAGATAAAAAAATGCACACATCATTCTAAATTATTTTCTTAATTCACACCTTATGTAACTTATCAAAAAAAAAACTCACAAAGAACTGAAAAGGTTAAATATATGGTTGTTCCTGTTTCCCTTTTTCTTTTTTTTTTAACACCTTCATTGGAGTATAATTGCTTTACAATGTTGCATTACTTTCTGCTGTATAACAAAGTGAATCAGCTATATATATACATATATCCCCATATCCCCTCCCTCTTGCGTTTCCCTCCCACCCTCCCTATCCCACCACTCTAGGTAGTCACAAAGCACTTAGCTGATATCCTTGTGCTATGCAACTGCTTCCCACTAGCTAAATATTTTATATTTGGTAGCGTATATATGTCCATGCCACTCTCTCATTTAATCCCAGTTTACCCTTCCCCCACCCCATGTCCTCAAGTCAATTCTCTACATCTGTGTCTTTATTCCTGTCCTGCCCATAGGTTCCTCAGAATCATTTTTTTTTAATTCCATATATATGTGTTAGCATGCACCAGTCAAAATCTTCCTTGTTTTTTTTCTTTTTAATTTACTATTATGCTTGACATGCATCAAAAAACTCACGTTAATGTACATTTTTCCTTAGTTTAGATTTATAGTTTTATAATCTCAGACATCTAGTAGAGTTAACATAAGATTAAATACTATACCTAGATAGAAAAAAAATGTGTGTTCATCATGGTTCTTTTCTTTCTTTTTTTTTTTTTTTGAACATCTTTATTGGGGTATAATTGCTTTACAATGGTGTGTTAGTTTCTGCTTTATAACAAAAGATATCAGCTATACATATACATATATCTCCATATCTCCTCCCTCTTGTGTCTCCCTCCCACCCTCTCTATGCCACCCCTCTAGGTGTTCACAAAGCACCAAGCTGATCTCCCTGTCCTATGTGGTTGCTTCCCACTACCTAACTATTTTACATTTGGAAGTGTATATATGTCCATGCCACTCTCTCACTTAATCCCAGCTTACCCCTTCCCCTCCCTGTGTCCTCAAGTCCATTCTCTATGCCTGCGTGTTTATTCCTGTCCTGCCCCTAGGTTCTTCAGAACCTTTTTTTTTTTTTAGATTCCATATATACATTAGCATACGGTATTTGTTTTTCTCTTTCTGATATACTTCACTCTGTATGACAGACTCTAGGTCCATCCACCTCAACACAAATAACTCAATTTCATTCCCTTTTAAGGCTGAGTAATATTCCATTGTATATATGTGCCACATCTTCTTTATCCATTCATATATCAATGGACATTTAGGTTGCTTCCATGTCCTGGGTATTATAAATAGAGCTGCAATGAACATTTTGGTACAAAACTCTTTTTGAATTATGGTTTTCTCAGGTATATGCCCAATAGTGGGATTGCTGGCTCATACGGTAGTTCTATTTTTAGTTCTTTAAGGAAACTCCATACTGTTCTCCATAGTGGCTGTATCAATTTACATTCCCACCAACAGTACAAGAGGGTTCCCTTTTCTCCACACCCTTTCCAGCATTTATGGTTTGCAGATTTTTTTTTTTTTTTTTTTGCGGTACGCGGGCCTCTCACTGTTGTGGCCTCTCCCGTTGCGGAGCACAAGCTTCAGACGCGCAGGCTCAGCGGCCATGGCTCACGGACCCAGCCGCTCCGCAGCATGTGGGATCCTCCCGGACCGGGACACGAACCCGCGTCCCCTGCATCGGCAGGCGGATTCTTAAGCACTGCGCCACCAGGGAAGCCCCCCGGTTTGCAGATTTTTTGATGATGGCCATTCTGACTGGTGTGAGGTGATACCTCATTGTAGTTTTGATTTGCATTTCTCTAATGATTAGAGATATTTAGTATCATTTCATGTGTTTGTTGGCAATCTGTATATCTTCTCTGGAGAAATGTCTATTTAGGTGTTCTGCCGATTTTTGGATTGGGTTGTTTGCTTTTTTGTTATTGAGCTGCATGAGCTGCTTGTAAATTTTAGAGATTAATCCTTTGTCAGTTGCTTCATTTGCAAATATTTTCTCCCATTCTGAGGGTTGTCTTTTCGTCTTGTTTATGGTTTCTTTTGCTGTGCAAAAGCTTTGAAGTTTCATGAGGTCCCATTTGTTTATTTTTGTTTTTATTTCCATTTCTCTAGGAGGTGGGTCACAAAGGATCTTGCTGTGATTTATGTCATAGAGTGTTCCGCCTATGTTTTCCTCTAAGAGTTTTATAGTGTCTGGCCTTATATTTAGGCCATTAATCCATTTTGAGTTTATTTTTGTGTATGGTGTTAGGGAGTGTTCTAATTTCATTCTTTTACATGTAGCTGTTCAGTTTTCCCAGCACCACTTATTGAAGAGACTGTCTTCTCCACTGTATATTGTTGCCTTCTTTATCAAAGATAAGGTGACCATATGTGCATGGGTTTATCTCTGGGCTTTCTATCCTGTTCCATTGATCTATGTCTCTGTTTTTGTGCCAGTACCATACTGTCTAGATTACTGTATCCTTGTAGTATAATCTGAAGTCAGGGAGCCTGATTCCTCCAGCTTCATTTTTCTTTCTCAGGATTGTTTTGTCTATTCGGGGTCTTTTGTGTTTCCATACAAATTGTGAAATTTTTGGTCCTAGTACTGTGAAAAATGCCATTGGTCGTTTGATAGGGATTGCACTGAATCTGTAGATTGCTTTGGGTAGTAGAGTCATTTTCACAATGTTGATTCTTCCAATCCAAGGATATGGTATATCTCTCCATTTGTTGGTATCATCTTTAATTTCTTTCATCAGTGCCTTATACTTTTCTGTATACAGGTCTTTTATCTCCCTATGTAGATTTATTCCTAGGTATTTTATTCTTTTTTTTTGCAGTGGTAAATGGGAGAATTTCCTTAATTTCTCTTTCAGATTTTTCATAATTAGTGTATAGGAATGCAAGAGATTTCTGTGCATTAATTTTGTATCCTACTACTTTACCAAATTCTTTGATTAGCTCTAGTAGTTTTCTGGTAATATCTTTAGGATTCTCTCATGTCATCTCCAAGCAGTGACAGTTTTACTTCTTCTTTTCTGATTTGGATTCCTTTTATTTATTTTTTGTCCTGATTGCTGTGGCTGAAACTTCCAAAATTTTGTTGAATAATAGTGGTGAGTGGGCAACCTTTTCTTGTTCCTGATCCTAGTGGATAAGGTTTCAGTTTTTCACCACTGAGAATGATTTTCGCTGTGGGTTTGTCATATGTGGCCTCTATTATGTTGATGTAACTTCCCTGTATGCCTGCTTTCTGGAGGGTTTGTTTTTTTTCATAAATGGGTGTTGAATTTTGTCAAAAGCTTTTTCTGCATTTGTTGAGATGATCGTATTGTTTTTCTCCTTCAATTTGTTAATATGGTTGATCACATTGATTGATTTGCATATATTGAAAACTCCTTGCATTCTTGGGATAAACCCCACTTGATCATGGTGTATTACATCATGTTTAATGCTGAAAACTCTGAAAACATGCTTGCTTTTATTTTATGAACAATTTTTAAACATAGCTTTATGAATCAAAGATATCCCAGTTAAAGGGAACTTTAATAAAATAGATTTATTTCTACATTTCTGAGAGTTGTAAGAATAATTATTGTAGCACTCATTTATCTCAAAACCAATTTGATTAGATATCCTTTAAGGGATTTTATAAATTAATTTAGTAATATCACTCAGAGGTAGGAATTATATATAACATATCCATAGCATACATGCAACATGCATACAAACATACAGAAACATTCAGACAGCTACAAAATGAGATCTTACAGCTTTTATCCTAAAATTTCAGCCCTGACTCAGTAAAACATAGTAATACAGTCTCACAGGTTTATCACCCCTTTACTTTTTAATTGAATTGTGTTTCTGTAAAATAGGAAGTTAAGATTAACCGTCCACCAGTATTTGTGGAGATACTGTTGATTTCCTTTTGCCATGATATGCAATCTGATGGAGGCTGTAGAGCAAATTTTAGACCAATGGTAGAGCAGACATCTAGCAGCTGCCTGGATGTCCCTAAACCCTTATGAGTAGTCAAAACATCCATTTATGTTTCCAAGCAGTCTTTCTTTTTAATACTTTCAGTAACAGGTGGCTGGTTTTGTGGGTCCTTAGCCCCTTGGGATCCATTGATGGAGGATAGGGTGTAAGAATTTAAAGTGACTGTAGGGAGCTGAGGAATTAATGTTGGAAGAGAAAAGTCTTGCTGGTGGGCAGAGGGATTGAGGAGATATGAGTTCAAAGGAAGACACATTGAAGGATTCAAGGGAACTAGAGGGATGATTCAAAGCACTTAATGGAGAAAAGAAGGACAGTTGTGATTAGAAGAGAAGTTTAGGGAGCCAGTTTGGGAAGATTTTATGATTCCCACAGAGGACATTGAAGTTTTAAATTATCCTTACTAAAACCATGCTAACGAGAAAGGAAGCATAATTGGCAGAGGATATTCAGCAGCTACTCAAGAGACAGGGGTTTCACTGCTAAGAAGTTTTTATGTTCTAAACTGGTGGAACTATATCCATATGAACAGAGGATCTTGGAACTCTACCCAGTTTGTGCTTCCTGCGACTTTAAGCCAGCTTCTTAGAGATAAACCTAGGATTCCAGTCTGCCTCTGTCTGGGACTCTAACCCAGCTTCTAGAGTATACTTAAAATCTTATGATTCAAAGCTTTAAGTGTCATTCATCTGGACAACTGTTTGTCATTGGATTCACCAAAAGGATCCCTAATCAATTAGTCAGGAGTGAAGACAGAGTTTTAAAAGGTGCACACTTAGGGTCTTAGGTGAGGACTTCAGAGCTCCAAAGATGAGTCTGATCTACCTGAGTTGTGGCATGTAATTGTCAAAGAAAGAAAATAGTGTTCTAAGGGGTAAGAACAGATTTTATTCAGGGCTATTGCAATGGGGGGAAAGAAATATCAGTATAGAAACAGGCTCAAAACCCAATACAACAAGAGCATGAGGGAATTTATAGCCAAGGAGCCTGATGCAGTTCAGTGGATGGAAAATTGCTAAAGGGATCATCAAGGGCAACAGGGATTCTGGCTACACTGACCTAAGAATATTGTTGCTGAAGACAGGCCAGACTCATAAGATGTCATCTAGTGGATGGTGGAGGATAAGAAATCTGATTAGATATTGAGGTGATCTGACATAGAGGATGAGAGATGCTTGCTAAACTGACTTAGCAGGGTTCTTGCTAAGGATTTTATGACGATGTGCACAGGTGGGCTTAGGAGTTGTTTCAGGAGCCTGATTCATGTTTATTGAAGTAAAGAATTTTTCTCAGTATCAAAGGCAAATTGGACAGTTACTCCACATTAGAGGTAAGGAAGAGTATGTCTGGAATACAATACAGGATATCCCTAGGGTTTCTCTTTTTAATACCATCTCCTGTGTTAAGGTCAATGGAAGCATACAACAACACTATTCAAGCAGGACTAGTTATGGCCCAGACCCTTAAAGAATGAATGTTTCAGTTACCCCACCAGGTAAAGAACTACCACAAGCTGAGATGCTTGCTGATGCAAAAGGATTACAGAATGTGTAGTGGGAGATGGTAGTTAAATATACGATCTACTACCATGTGAACAAGTTACAGACAGGAGAACTGTAAATGTCATGAGTATTTCCTTCTTATTTTGTTATTAATACATGTGTGTGTGTGTGTGTGTGTGTGTGTAGAGAGAGAGAGAGAGAGAAAAAAAGCAATGTCCTTGAATTCTATCTTCTCTTATTCCCTTATCATGTTAACATGAGATGTAATAACTTTATATTGTAGTATTTAAGTATTGCTTATTTTTCTTCACACTATTTTTTACATATCTAGGAGAAGAGTAAAAATCACTCAAGGGCTTTACCTCCTATTTTGGGGAAGAAGTTAGTGTAGCTTTCAGTAGTATGCACAATATTTCTGTCATGTTAGACAGATTTATGACTTTATTATTGTCTTTATTTGAAGAATAAGTATAGTTTAGGGTAATGTATATAAGTGTTTAGTTGACCAAGGGTGGATTTATGATGATTAATTTTATGTGTCAACCTGACTGAGCTAAGGGAAGTCCAAATGTGTGTGTGTGTGTGGTGTGTGTGTGTGTCTTTGTGTGTTTATCTGTGTAAGTTATTTCTCTGGAAAGTCCTGATTAAAGTAGGTTTTGGAAGAGGAGATGGTTGAGAAGAACATAATTTTTGATGGGTCTTATGAGTTGGTTGTGGGTATTCTGGAATTGCTGTTTGATCTGATTAGATGTGAAGATGCTAATGACTCTGTTGCCACAACAACAGTGCACTGTTGTTCCATGGTTTGAACTGCTCATAGTGGTACACAAATATCTCTATTGGATATTCCTAATCAAATACTTATAAGAAGCAAGGAGCTAAGTAACTCTGTGTATGAGACATTTGAGCATTTTTGGAAAACTGAGGATATAATAATAATATTGGCTAGTTCCTCCTGTTGTGACTGGATAAAGTGTTGAAAGAAAAGCCTGAGCTTAGGGATTGAATTCTTAATGAAACATTGCATTCATGACATAAGAACTTCACGGTTTACCCCGAGAGAGGACCTTACCTCCTGTCAGGGCTGAACTGCTAGAAATGACACTGTGATGGGTGAATTTCAACAAGTTCAATACCAAACTTCTAGGGTACCTACTGTTAAAGTCAAGGCATTGACCATGAAAAAGATTACTCTGTATATTGATATTGGATGTGCAAGAAGATTCTGAGGAAGATGGAGACATCAAGTGGTTAAATTGTGATGAGTTTTTTTTTTAATTTAAGTATAGTTGATTTCCAATATTATATTAGTTTCAGGTGTAGAAAATAATGATTTGATATATTTACAGATTATACTCCATTTAAAATTATTATAAAATATTCACTATATTCCCTGTGTTGTACATTACATACTTCTATCTTATTTGTTTTATACCAAGGAGTTTGTACCTCATAATCCCCTTCCCGAATTTCCCCATCCCCCTTCCCATCTCTCCACTGTTAACTGCTAGTTTGTTCTCTGTATTTATTAGTCCATTTCTGTTTTGTTATGTTTGTTCATTTGTTTTGTTTTTTAGATTCCACATATAGGTGAAATCATACAGTAGTTGTCTTTCTCTGTCTGATTTATTTCACTAAGCATAAACAATACCCTCTAAGTCCATCCACATTGTTTCAAATGGAAAAATTTCATTCTTTTGCATGGCTGAATATATTATATTCCTTTTGCATGGCTGAGTATTATTCCATTATATATAATTACATACAATGGAATAATACTCAGCCATATCTATCTATCTATCTATCTATCTATCTATCTATCTATCTATATACATATATATAGGTGTACACACACACACATCTTCTTTATCTATTCATCTATCGATGGACACTCAGGTTGTTTCCATGTCTTGTCTACTGTAAATAATGATGCGATGAACATTAGACTGCTTGTTATCTTTTTGAAGTAGTGTTTTCATTTACCTTGGGTATGCACTCAGGAATGGAATTGCTGTGTCATATGGTAGTTCTCTTTTTAGATTTTGAGGAAGCTCCATACTGTTTTCCATGGTGGCTGCACCAATTTACATTCCTACCAACAGTGTAGGAGGGTTCCCTTTCCTCCACATCCTCCCCAACATTTGTTGTAGAATTTTTGATGATAGCCATTCTAATACATGTGAGGTGATGTCACATTTTTTTATTAGTTTCTGCTTTATAACAAAGTGAATCAGTCATACATATACATCTGTTCCCACATCCCTTCCCTCATGCATCTCCCTCCCTCCCACCCTCCCCATCCCACACCTCCAGGCGGTCACAAAGCACCGAGCTGATCTCCCTGTGCTCTGCGGCTGCTTCCCACTATGTATCTACCTTACGTTTGGTAGTGTATATATGTCCATGCCTCTCTTTCGCTTTGTCACAGCTTACCCTTCCCCCTCCCCATATCCTCAGGTCCATTCTCAAGTAGGTCTGTGTCTTTATTCCCATTTTACCCCTAGGTTCTTCATGACATTTTTTTTTTAAATTCCATATATATGTGTTAGCATACGGTATTTGTCTTTCTCTTTCTGACTTACTTCACTCTGTATGACAGACTCTAGGTCTATCCACTTCATTACAAATAGCTCAGTTTTGTTTCTTTTTATGGCTGAGTAATATTCCATTGTATATAGGTGCCACATCTTCTTTATCCATTCATCCGATGATGGACACTTAGGTTGTTCACAGCTCCGGGCTATTGTGAACAGAGCTGCAATGAACATTTTGGTACATGTCTTTATTTATTTATTTATTTTTAAAGTAAATACATTTTTTTTTTAGAAACTTAGTTACTTTTTTTTTTAATGTTGAGCCCTCTTTTAATTAACTTATTTTTATTTTTGGCTGTGTTGGGTCTTTGTTTCTGTGCAAGGGCTTTCTCTAGTTGTGGCAAGCGGGGGCCACTCTTCATCGTGGTGCGCGGGCCTCTCACTGTCGCAGCCTCTCTTGTTGCAGAGCACAGGCTCCAGACGTGCAGGCTCAGTAGTCGTGGCTCACGGGCCCAGTTGCTCCGTGGCATGTGGGATCCTCCCAGACCAGGGTTCGAACCCGTGTCCCCTGCATTAGCAGGCAGATTCTCAACGACTGCGCCACCAGGGAAACCCCCATGTCTCTTTTTGAATTATGGTTTTCTCAGGGCATATGCCTAGTAGTGGGATTGCTGGATCATATGGTAGTTCTATTTTTAGTTTTTAAGGAACCTCCATACTGTTCTCCATAGTGGCTGTACCAATTCACATTCCCACCAGCAGTGCAAGAGTGTTCCCTTTTCTCAACACCCTCCCCAGCATTTATTGTTTCTAGATTTCTTGATGATGGCCATTCTGACTGGTGTGAGATGATATCTCATTGTAGTTTTGATTTGCATTTCTCTAATGATTACTGATGATGAGCATCATTTCATGTGTTTGTTGGCAGTCTGTATATCTTCTGTAGAGAAATGTCTATTTAGGTCTTCTGCCCATTTTTGGATTGGGTTGTTTGTTTTTTTGCTATTGAGCTGCATGAGCTGTTTATAAATTTTGGAGATTAATCCTTTGTCAGTTGCTTCATTTGCAAATATTTTCTCCCATTCTGAGGGTTGTCTTTTGGTCTTCTTTATGGTTTCCTTTGCTGTGCAAAAGCTTTGAAGATTCATTAGGTCCCATTTGTTTATCTTTGTTTTTATGTACATTTCTCTAGGAGGTGGGTCCAAAAGGATCTTGCTGTGATTTATGTCATAGAGTGTTCTGCCTATGTTTTCCTCTAAGAGTTTGATAGTTTCTGGCCTTACATTTAGGTCTTTAATCCATTTTGAGCTTATTTTTGTGTATGGTGTTAGGGAATGATCTAATCTCATACTTTTAAATGTCCCTGTCCAGTTTTCCCAGCACCACTTATTGAAGAGGCTGTCCTTTCTCCACTGTACATTCCTGCCTCCTTTATCAAAGATAAGTTGACCATATGTGCGTGGGTTTATCTCTGGGCTTTCTATCCTGTTCCATTGATCTATCTTTCTGTTTTTGTGCCACTACCACACTGTCTTGATTACTGTAGCTTTGTAGTATAGTCTGAAGTCAGGGAGCCTGATTACTCCAGCTATGTTTTTCGTTCTCAAGATTGCTTTGGCTATTCGGGGTCTTTTGTTTCTTCAAACAAATTTTGAACTTTTTTGTTCTAGTTCTGTGAAAATGCCAGTGGTAGTTTAATAGGGATTGCATTGAATCTGTAGATTGCTTTGGGTAGTAGAGTCATTTTCACAATATTGATTCTTCCAATCCAGGAGCATGGTATATCTCTCCATCTATTTGTATCATCTTTAATTTCTTTCATCAGTGTCTTATAATTTTCTGCATAGAGGTCTTTTGTCTTCTTAGGTAGGTTGATTCCTAGATATCTTATTCTTTTTGTTGCAATGGTAAATGGGAGTGTTTTCTTGATTTCATTTTCAGATTTTTCATCATTAGTGTTCAGGAATGCCAGAGATTTCTGTGCATTAATTTTGTATCCTGCTACTTTACCAAATTCATTGATTAGCTCTAGTAGTTTTCTGGTAGCATCTTTAGGATTCTCTATGTATAGTATCATGTCATGTGCAAACAGTGACAGCTTTACTTCTTCTTTTCCAATTTGGATTCCTTTTATTTCCTTTTCTTCTCTGATTGCTGTGGCTAAAGCTTCCAAAACTAGGTTGAATAAGAGTGGTGAGAGTGGGCAACCTTGTCTTGTTCCTGATCTTAGTGGAAATGGTTTCAGTTTTTCACCATTGAGGACAATGTTGGCTGCGGGTTTGTCATATATGGCCTTTAATATGTTGAGGAAAGTTCCCTCTATGCCTCCTTTTGCAGGGTTTTTATCATAAATGGGTGTTGAATTTTGTCGAAAGCTTTCTCTGCATCTATTGAGATGATCATATGGTTTTTCTCCTTCAACTTGTTAATATGGTGTATCACATTGATTGATTTGCATATATTGAAGAATCCTTGCATTCCTGGAATAAACCCCACTTGATCATGGTGTATGATCCTTTTAATGTGCTGTTGGATTCTGTTTGCTTGTATTTTGTTCAGGAGTTTTGCATCTATGTTCATCAGTGATATTGGCCTGTAGTTTTCTTTCTTTGTGACATCCTTGTCTGGTTTTGGTATCAAGGTGATGGTGGCCTCATAGAATGAGTTTGGGAGTGTTCCTTCCTCTAAAATTGTTTGGAAGAGTTTGAGAAGGATGGGTGTTAGCTCTTCTCTAAATGTTTGATAGAATTCGCCTGTGAAGCCATCTGGTCCTGGGCTTTTGCTTGTTGGAAGATTTTTAATCACAGTTTCAATTTCAGTGCTTGTGATTGGTCTATTCATATTTTCTATTTCTTCCTGATTCAGTCTTGGCAGGTTGTGCATTTCTAAGAATTTGTCCATTTCTTCCAGGTTGTCCATTTTATTGGCATAGAGTTGCTTGTAGCAATCTCTCATGATCTTTGGTATTTCCACAGTGTCAGTTGTTACTTCTCCTTTTTCATTTCTAACTCTATTGATTTGAGTCTTCTCCCGTTTTTTCTTGATGAGTCTGGCTAATGGTTTGTCTATTTTGTTTATCTTCTCAAAGAACCAGCTTTTAGTTTTATTGATCTTTCCTATCGTTTCCTTCATTTCTTTTTCATTTATTTCTGATCTGATCTTTATGATTTCTTTCCTTCTGCTAGCTTTAGGGTTTTTTTTTTTTCTTTCTCTAATTGCTTTAGCTGCAGGGTTAGGTTGTTTGCTCGAGTTGTTTCCTGTTTCTTAAGGTGGGATTGTATTGCTCTAAACTTCCCCCTTAGAACTGCTTTTGCTGCATCCCATAGTTTTTGTGTCGTTGTGTCTCCATTGTCATTTGTTTCTAGGTATTTTTTAATTTCCTCTTTGATTTCTTCAGTGATCACTTCGTTATTGAGTAGTGTATTGTTTAGCCTCCATATGTTTGTATTTTTTACAGATCTTTTCCTGTAATTGATGTCTAGTCTCATAGCATTGTGGTCGGAAAAGATACTTGATACAATTTCAATTTTCTTAAATTTACCAAGGCTTGATTTGTGACCCAAGATATGATCTATCCTGGAGAATGTTCCATGAGCACTTGAGAAAAATGTGTATTCTGTTGTTTTTGGATGGAATGTCCCATAAATATCAATTAAGTCCATCTTGTTTAATGTATCATTTAAAGCTTGTGTTTCCTTATTTATTTTCATTTTGGATGATCTGTCCATTGGTGAAAGTGGGGTGTTAAAGTCCCCTACTATGATTGTGTTACTGTCGATTTCCCCTTTTATGGCTGTTAGTATTTGCCTTATGTATTGAGGTGCTCCTATGTTGGGTGCATAAATATTTACAATTGTTATATCTTCTTCTAGGATCAATCCCTTGATCATTATGTAGTGTCCTTCTTTGTCTCTTCTAATAGTCTTTATTTTAAAGTCTATTTTTTCTGATATAAGAATTGCTACTCCAGTTTTCTTTTTTTTTTTTTTTTGCAGTACGTGGGCCTCTCACTGCTGTGGCCTCTGCCGCTGCGGAGCACAGGCTCTGGATGCGCCAGCTCAGCGGCCATGGCTCACGGGCCCAGCCTCTCCGCGGCATGTGGGATCCTCCCGGACCGGGGCACGAACCCACGTCCCCTGCATCGGCAGGCGGACTCTCAACCACTGCGCCACCAGGGAAGCCCTCCAGCTTTCTTTTGATTTCCATTTTCATGGAATATCTTTTTCCATCCCTTTACTTTCAATCTGTATGTGTCTCTAGGTCTGAAGTGGGTCTCTTGTAGACAGCATATATATGGGTCGTGTTTTTGTATCCATTCAGCCAATCTGTGTCTTTTGGTGGGAGCATTTAGTCCATTTACATTTAAGGTAATTATTGATATGTATGTTCCTATTCCCATTTCCTTAATTACTTTGGGTTCATTATTGTAGGTATATTCCTTCTGTTGTGTTTCTTGCCTAGAGAAGTTCCTTTAGCATTTGTTGTAAAGCTTGTTTGGTGGTGCTGAACTCTCTCAGCTTTTGCTTGTCTGTAAAGGTTTTAATTTCTCCATCTAATCTGAATGAGATCCTTGCTGGGTAGAGTAATCTTGGTTTCAGGTTTCTCTCCTTCATCACTTTAATTCTGTCCTGCCACTCCCTTCTGGCTTGTAGAGTTTCTGCTGAGAGATCAGCTGTTAACCTGATGGGGGTTCTCTTGTGTGTTATTTGTTGTTTTTGCCTTGCTGCTTTTAATATGATTTCTTTGTGTTTAATTTTTGACAGTTTGATTAATATGTGTCTTGGCGTATTTCTCCTTGGATTTATTCTGTATGGGACTCTCTGTGCCTCCTGGACTTGATTAACTATTTCCTTTCCCATATTAGGGAAGTTTTCAACTATAATCTCTTCAAATATTTTCTCAGTCCCTTTCTTTTTCTCTTCTTCTTCTGGAACCCGTATAATTCGAATGTTGGTGCATTTAATGTTCTCCCAGAGGTCTCTGAGACTGTTCTCTGTTCTTTTCATTCTCTTTTATTTTGCTCTCCTTCCGTTATTTCCACTATTTTATCTTCCACCTCACTTATCCGTTCTTCTGCCTCAGTTATTCTGCTATTGATCCCATCTAGAGTATTTTTCATTTCATTTATTGTGTTTTTATTCGATGCTTGATTCATCTTTAGTTCTTCTAGGTCCTTGTTAACTGTTTCTTGCATTTTGTCTATTCTATTTCCAAGATTTTGGATCTTGGAAATAGAATCTTGGATCATCTTTACTATCATTATTCTGAATTCTTTTTCTTGTAGACTGCCTATTACCTCTTCACTTGTTAGGTCTGGTAGGTTTTTATCTTGCTCCTTCACCTGCTGTGTGTTTTTCTGTCTTCTCATTTTGCTTATGTTACTGTGTTTGGGGTCTCCTTTTTGCAGGCTGCAGATTCGTAGTCCCTGTTGTTTTTCGTGTCTGTCCCCAGTGGCTAAGGTTGTTTCAGTAGGTTGTGTAGGCTTCCTGGTGGGGGTGACTAGAGCCTGTGTTCTGGTGGTTGAGGCTCGATCTTTTCTTTCTGGTGGATAGGTCCACGTCTTGTGGTGTGTTTTGGGGTGCCTGTAGCCTTATTATGTTTTTAGGCAGCCTCTCTGTTAATGGGTGGGGTTGTGTTCCTGCCTTGCTAGTTGCTTGGCATAGGGCGACCAGCACTGTAGTTTGCTGGTCGTTGAGTGAAGCTGGGTGCTGGTGTCGAGATGGAGATCTCTGGGAGATTTTCGCTGCTTGATCTTATGTGGAGTTGGGAGGTCTCTTGTGGACCCGTGTCCTGAAGTTGGCTCTCCCACTTCAGAGGCACAGCACTGACTCCTGGCTGCAGCACCAAGAGCCTTTCATCTACCCGGCTTAGCTGCTCAGTTCATTATCATCATCTCACGGCCACACGGAGGAAGCCCAGGAGCTCTGGGCCGGCCTGTCCGGGTGCAGTGAGGAAAGAGAGAGGGTCGAGGACATGGCGGGCAGCAGACTTCTACTGCCCTGCCAGAGTCCAAATATATCCACTCCCTTCCAGCGCTGAGGGAACAACATGGCCTGATGTCACATTTTGATTTGATTTTCTGTGATGATTCGTTATGCTAAGCATCTTTTCATGTGGCTGTTGCCCATCTATATATCTTCCTTGGAAATATGTTTATGTAAATCTTCTGCTCATTTTTCAATCAAGTTGTTTGGTTTTTTTTGATATTGAGTTGTATGAGCTGTTTACATATTTTGGATATTAACCCCTTATTGGTCATATCATTTGCAAATACTTTTTTCCCATTCAACAGGCTGTCTTTTTGTTATGTTCATGGTTTCCTTTGCTGTGAAAAAGCTGTTAAGTTTAATTAGGTCCCATTTATTTATTTTTTATTTTGTGTCTTTTACCTTAGGATGCAGTTCCAAAAATTTATTGCTATTATTTTTGTCAAAGAATGTTCTGCCTATGTTCTCTTCCTGGAGTTTTATGGTTTAAGGGCTTACATTTAGGTATGTAATCCATTTTGAGTTTATTTTGTGTGTGGTATAAGATAATGTTCTGATTTCTTTCTTTTACGTCTAGTTGTCCAATTTTCCCAGAACCACTTATTGATGAGACTGTCTTGCCTCCATTGTATATTCTTGCCTTGTTTGTCATAGATCAATTGAATATAAGTGTGTGGGTTTATTTGTGGACTTTCTCTTCTGTTCCATTGATCTATGTGTCTGTTTTTTAGTCATTCCAGTGCTGTTTAACTACAGTAGCTTTGTAATGTAGTCTGAGGTCAGGGAGGGTGACACCTCCAGCTATTTTCTCAAGATTG
Source organism: Mesoplodon bidens (assembly GCF_964165515.1). Taxonomy (NCBI): domain Eukaryota; kingdom Metazoa; phylum Chordata; class Mammalia; order Artiodactyla; family Ziphiidae; genus Mesoplodon; species Mesoplodon bidens. The sequence goes on from NC_138178.1 coordinate 68,622,506, forward strand.
CTTTGGCAATTTGGGGTCTTTTGTGGTTCAATATAAAATTTAATATTATTTGTTCTAGTTCTGTGAAAAATGTCATGGGTATTTTGCTAGGGATTGCTAAAGCTGTAGACTGCTTGGGGTGGTATGGACATTTTAACAATATAATATTTTTCCAAACCATGAACATATGGTGTTTTTCCATTTTTTGAGTCATTTTCAGTTTCCTTCATCAATGTTTTCTGGTTTCCAGCATATAGGTCTTTCACTTCCTTGGTTAATATTATTCCTAGGATTTTTTTTTCTTTTTGATGTGATTTTAAATGGGATTATTTCCTGGCTTACTATCTCTGATATTTCATTATGAGTATATGGAAAAGCACAGATTTCTGTATGTTAATCATTTTTTAAATATCTTTATGGGAGTATAATTACTTTACAATGGTGTGTTAGTTTTCCTTTATAACAAGGTGAATCAGCTATACGCACACATATATCCCAGTATCTCCTCCCTCTTGTGTCTCCCTCCCACCCTCCCTATCCCACCCCTCTAAGTGGTCACAAAGCACTGAGCTGAACTGCCTTTGCCATGCAGCTGCTTCCCACTAGCTATCTATTTTACGTTTGGTAGTGTATATATGTCCATGCCACTCTCTCACTTTGTCACAGCTTACCCTTCTCCCTCCCCATATCCTCAAGTCCATTCTCTAGTAGGTTTGTGTCTTTATTCCCATCTTGTCCCTAGGTTCTTCATGACCTTTTTTTTCCCCCTTAGATTCCATATATATGTGTTAGCATAAGGTATTTGTTTTCCCCTTTCTGACTTACTTCACTCTGTATGACAGACAATAGGTCCATCCATCTTACTACAAATAACTTAATTTTGTTTCTTTTTATGGCTCACTAATATTCCATTGTATATATGTGCCACATCTTCTTTATCCATTCATCTGTTGATGGAACTTTAGGTTGCTTCCATGTCCTGGCTATTGTAAATAGAGCTTCAATGAACATTTTGGTACATGTCTCTTTTTGAATTATGCTTTCCTCAGGGTATATGCCCAGTAGTGGGATTGCTGGGTCGTATGGTAGTTCTATTTTTAGTTTTTTAAGGAACCTCCACACTGTTCTCCATAGTGGCTGTATCAATTTACATTCCTACCAACATTGCAAGAGGGTTCCCTTTCCTCCACACGCTATCAGCATTTATTGTTTCTAGATTTTTTGATGATGGCCATTCTGACTGGTGTGAGATGATATCTCATTGTACTTTTGATTTCCATATCTCTAATGATTAATGATGTTGAGCATTCTTTCATGTGTTTGTTGGCAATCTGTATATCTTCTTTGGAAAAATCTCTATTTAGGTCTTGTACCCATTTTTGGATTGGGTTGTTTTTTTTGATATTGAGCTGCGTGAGCTGCTTGTAAATTTTAGAGATTAATCCTTTGTCAGTTGCTTTATTTGAAAATATTTTCTCCCATTGAGGGTTGTCTTTTGGTCTTGTTTATGGTTTCCTTGCTGTGCAAAAGCTTTAAGTCCCATTTGTTTATTTTTGTTTTTATTTCCATTTCTCTAGGATGAGGGTCAAAAAGGATCTTGCTGTGATTTATGTCATAGAGTGTTCTACCTATGTTTTCTTTTAAGAGATTGATAGTGTCTGGCCTTACATATAGGTCTTTAATCCATTTTGAGTTTATTTTGTGTATGGTGTTAGGGAGTGTTCTAATTTCATTCTTTTACATGAAGCTGTCCAATTTTCCCAGCACCACTTACTGAAGAGGCTGTCTTTTCTCCACTGTGTATTGTAGCCTCCTTTATCAAAGATAAGGTGACCATATGTGCATGGATTTATCTCTAGGCTTTCTATCCTGTTCCATTCATCTATGTCTCTGTTTTTGTGCCAGTACCATACTGTCTTGATTACTGTAGCTTTGTAGTATAGTCTGAAGTCAGGGAGCCTGATTCCTCCAGCTCCATTTTTCGTTCTCAAGATTACTTTGGCTATTTGGGGTCTTTTTTGTTTCCATACAGATTGTGAAATTTTTTGTTCTACTTCTGTGAAGAATGCCAGTGGTAGTTTGATAAGGATTGCATTAAGTCTGTAGATTGCTTTGTGTAGTAGAGTCATTATCACAATCTTGATTCTTCCAATCCAAGAACATGGTATATCTATTCATCTATTTGTATCATCTTTAATTTCTTTCATAAGTGTCTTATAATTCTCTGCATACATGTGTTTTGTCTCCTTAGGTAGGTTTGTTCCTAGATATTTCACTCTTTTTGCTGCAATGGTAAATGAGAGTGTTTTCTTAATTGCACTTTCAGATTTTTCATCATTAGTGTGTAGGAATGCCAGAGATTTCTGTGCATTAATTTTGTATCCTGCTACTTTACCAAATCCATTGATTAGCTCTAGTAGTTTTCTGGTAGCATCTTTAGGATTCTCTATGTATAGTATCATGTCATCTGCAAACAGTGCCAGCTTTACTTCTTTTTCAATTTGGATTCCTTTTATTTCTTTTTCTTCTCTGATTGCTGAAGCTAAAACTTCCAAAACTATGTTTAATAACAGGGGGGAGAGTGGGCAACCTTGTCTTGTTCCTGATGTTAGTGGAAATGGTTTCAATTTTTCACCATTGAAGATGACATTTGCTGTGGGTTTTTCATATTTGGCCTTTATTATGTTGAGGAATGTTCCCTCTATGCCTACTTTCTGCAGGGTTTTTATCATAAATCCGTATTGAATTTTGTTGAAAGCTTTCTCTGCATCTATTGAGATGTTCATATTGTTTTTCTCCTTCAATTTGTTAATATGGTGTACCACATTGCTTGATTTGCGCATATTGAAGAATCCTTGCATTCCTGGAATAAACCCCACTTGATCATGGTGTATGATCTTTTAAATATGTTTTTGGATTCTGATTGCTAGTATTTTGTTGAGGATTTTTGCATCTATGTTCATCAGTAGTATTGGTCTGTAGTTTTCTTTCTTTTTGACATCTTTGTCTGCTTTTGGTATCAAGGTGATGGTGGCCTCGTGGAATGAGTTTCTGAGTGTTGCTCCCTCTGCTATATTTTGAAAGAGTTTGAGAAGAATAGGTGTCAACTCTTCTCTAATAGATTTCGCCTGTGGAGGCATCTGCTCCTAGGCTCTTTTTTGTTGGAAGATTTTGTTTTGTTTTGTTTTTTTGTGCAGTATGCGTGCCTCTCACTGTTGTGGCCTCTCCTGTTGCAGAGCACAGGCTCTGGACATGCAGGCTCACCGGCCATGGCTCACGGGCCCAGGCACTCCGCGGCATGTGGGATCTTCCCAGACTGGGGCAAGAAACCATGTCCCCTGCATCAGCAGGCAGACTCTCAACCACTGCAACACCAGGGAGGCCCTGTTGGCAGATTTTTAATCACAGTTTCAATTTCAGTGCTTGTGATTTGTCTGTTTATATTTTCTATTTCTTCCTGGTTCAGTCTCTTCAGGTTGTGCATTTCTAAGAATTTGTCCATTTCTTTTAGGTTGTCCATTTTATTGGCATAGAGTTGCTTGTAGTAATCTCTCATCATCCTTTGTATTTCCACAGTGTCAGTTGTTACTTCTCCTTTTTCATTTCTAATTCTATTGATTTGAGTCTTCTCCCTTTTTTTCTGGGTGAGTCTGGCTAGTGGTTTATCAATTTTGTTTATCTTCTCAAACAAACAGCTTTTAGTTTTTCTGGTCTTTGCTATCGTTTCCTCCATTTCTTTTTCATTTATTTCTGATCTGATCTTTATGATTTCTTTCCTTCTGCTAACTGGGTTTTTTTTTTGTTGTTGTTCTTCTTTCTCTAATTGCTTTAGGTGCAAGGATAAGTTGTTTACTTGAGATGTTTCCTATTTCTTAAGGTAGGATTGTATTGCTATAAACTTCCCTCTTATAACTGCTTTTCCTGCATCCCATAGGTTTTGGGTCGTCGTGTCACCAGTGTCATTTGTTTCTAGGTATTTTTTGATTTCCTCTTTGATTTCTTCAGTTATCACTTGGTTATTAAGTAGTCTATTGTTTAGCCTCCATGTGTTTGTATTTCTTACAGTACTTTTCCCATAATTGATATCTAGTCTCATAGCATGTGGTCGGAAAAGTTACTTGATACAATTTCAAATTTCTTAAATTTACCAAGGCTTGATTTGTGACCCAAGATATCATCTATCCTGGAGAATGTTCCATGAGCACTTGAGAAGAATATGTATTCTGTTGTTTTTGGATGGAATGTCGTATAAATATCTATTAAGTTCATCTTCTATAATTTATCATTTAAAGCTTGTGTTTCCTTATTTATTTTCATTTCGGATGATCTGTTCTTTTGTGAAAGTGAGGTGTTAAAGTCCCCTACTATGAATGTGTTACTGTCGATTTCCCCTTTTATGGCTATTAGTATTTGCCTTATGTATTGAGGTGCTGCTATGTTGAGAGCATAAATATTTCCAATTTTTATATCTTTTTCTTGGATCGATTCCTTGATCATTATGCAGTGTCCTGCTTTGTCTCTTGTAATAGTCTTTATTTTAAAGTCCATTTTGTCTGATATGAGAATTGCTACTCCAGCTTTCTTTTGATTTCCATTTACATAGAATATCTTTTTCCATCCCCTCACTTTCAGTCTGTATGTGTCCCTAGGTCTGAAGTGGGTCTCTTGTAGACAGCATATATATGGGTTTTGTTTTTGTATACATTCAGCCAATCTCTGTCTTTTGGTGGGAGCATTTTGTGCATTTACATTTAAGGTAATTATTGATTTTGTATGTTCCTATTCCCATTTTCTTAATTGTTTTTGCTTTGTTTTTGTAAGTCTTTTCCTTCTGTTGTGTTTCTTGCCTAAAGCAGTTCCTTTAGCATTTGTTGTAATCCTGGTTTGGTGGCGCTGAACTCTCTCAGTTTTTCCTTGTCTGTAAATGTTTTAATTTCTCCATCAAATCTGAATGATCTCCTTGCTGGGTAGAGTAATATTTGTTGCAGGTTTTTCTCCTTCATCACTTTAAATATGCCCTGCCACTCCCTTCTGACTTGCATAGTTTCTGCTGAAAGATCAGCTGTTAACCTTATGCGGATTCCCTTGTGTGTTATTTGTTGTTTTTCCCTTGCTGCTTTTATTATGTTTTCTTTGTATTTAATTTTTGTGTGTTTGATTAATATGTGTCTTGGCGTGTTTCTCCTTGGATTTATCCTGTATGGTCTCTCTGTGCTCCTGGACTTGATTAACTATTTCCTTTCCCATATTAGGGAAGTTTTCAACTATAATCTCTTCAAATATTTTCTCAGTCCCTTTCTTTTTCTCTTCTTCTTCTGGGACGCCTATAATTTGAATATTGGTACATTTAATGTTGTCCCAGACATCTCTGAGACTGTCCTCAGTTCTTTTCATTCTTTTTTTCTTTTTTCTGCTCTGCAGTAGTTATTTCCAATATTTTATCTTCCAGGTCACTTATCCATTCTACTGTCTCAGTTTTGCTGCTATTGATCCATTTTAGAGAATTTTTAATTTCATTTACTGTGTTGTTCATCATTGTTTCTTTGGTCTTTAGTTCTTCTAGGTCCTTGTTAAACGTTTCCTGTATTTCCTCCTTTCTATTTCCAAGATTTTGGATCATCTTTACTATCATTATTCTGAATTCTTTTTCAGGTAGACTTCCTATGTCCTCTTCATTTATTGGGTCTGGTGGGTGTTTTCCTTGCTCCTTTGTCTGATGTGTGTTTTTCTGTCTTATCATTTTGCTTAACCTACTGTGTTTGGGTTCTCCTTTTCACAGTCTTCAGGTTCATAGTTCCCCTTGTTTTTGATGTCAGTCCCCAGTGGCTAAGGTTGGCTCAGTGGGTTGTGTAGGCTTCCTGGTGAAGGGGACTCATTCCTGTGTTCTGGTGGATGAGGCTGTATCTTGTCTTTCTGGTGTTCTGGTCCATGTATGCTGGTGTGTTTTGGGGTGTCTGTGGCCTTATTATGGTTTTAGGCGGCCTCTCTGCTAATGGATGTGGCTGTGTTCCTGCCTTGTTAGTTGTTTGGCATATGGTGTCCAGCACTGTAGCTTGCTGGTCATTGAGTGAAGCTGGGTCTTGGCATTGAGATGGAGATCTCTGGGAGATTTTCGCCATTTGATATTACATGGAGCTGGGAGGTCTCTTGTGGACCAGTGTCCTGAATTTGGCTCTCCCACCTCAGAGGCACAGCACTGACTCCTGGCTGGAGCGCCATGATCCTGTCCTCCACATGGCTCAGAAAAAAAGGGAGAAAATAATAGAAAGAAAGAGGATAAAATAAAATAATGTAAAATAAATTTATTGAAATAAAAATAATTAATAAGAAAAAAATTTTTTAAGTAAAAAAAAAAAGAAAAGAAAACCGGACGGACAGAACCATTGGACAAATAGTGAAAGCAAAGCTATACAGACAAAATCACACACAGAAGCATACACATACACACTCACAAAAAAAGAAAAAGTGGAAGAAAAATAATATATCTTTGCTCCCAAATTCCACCTCCTCAATTTGGGATGATTCGTTGTCTATTCATGTATTCCACAGATGCTGGGTACATCACATTGATTGTGGAGCTTTAATCCACTACTTCTGAGGCTGCTCAGAGAAACTTCCCTTTCTCTTGTTTTTTCACACAGCTCCTTGGGTTCAGCTTTGGATTTGAGCCCGTCTCTGCATGTAGGTCACCTGAGGACGTCTGTTCTTTGCCCTGACATGGCTGGGTTAAAGGAGCAGCTGATTCGGGAGCTCTGGGTCACTGAGGCCGGGAGGAGGGAGGGGTACGGATGCAAGGCAAGCCTGCAGCAGCAGAGGCAAGCATGATATTGCACCAGCCTGAGACGTGCCGTGTGTTCTCCCGGGGAAGTTGTCCCTGGATCTTGGGACCCTGGCAGTGGCGGGCTGCACGGGATCCCAGGTGGGGGATGTGGATAGTGACCTGTGCTTGCACACAGGCTTCTTGGTGTCTGCAGCAGCAGCCTTAGCATCTCATGCCTGTCTTTGTGGTCTGCACTGATAGACGCAGCTTGCCCCCATGTCTGGAGCTCATTTAAGTGGTGCTCTTAATCTCCTCTCCTCACGCACCAGGAAACAAAGAGGAAGAAAAAGTCTCTTGCCTCTTTGACAGTTCCATACTTTTCCCCAGACTCCCTCCCAGCTAGCCGTGGTGCCCTAGCCCCTTCAGGCTGTGTTCACACCGCCAACTGCAGTCCTCTCCCTGGGATCCGACCTCCAAAGCCCGAGCCTCAGCTCCCAGATCCTTCCTGCCACAGCAGGTGAGCAGACAATCCTCTCGGGTCTGTGAGTGCTGGTCTGCACTGATCCTCTGTGCAGGAATCTCTCCACTTTGCCCTCCGCAGCCCTGTTGCTGCACTCTCTTCTGTGGCTCCAGAGCTTTTCCCCTCCACCACCTGAGTCCCCTCCCGCAAAGAGGCCTCTTAGTGTGTGGAAACCTTCCCTCCTTCACAGCTCCCTCCCACTGGTGCAGGTCCCGTCCCTATTCTTTTTCTCTGTTTATTCTTTTTTTCTTTGGCCCTACCCAGGTGCGTGGGGTGTTTCTTGCCTTTTGGGAGGTCTGAGGTCTTTGCCAGTGTTAAGTAAGTGTTCCATGGGAGAAGTACCACATGTAGATGTATTTCTGATGTATCTGTGGGGAGGAAGGTGATCTCTGTATGTTCCTCTTCCACCATTTTGAAGCTCCACACCTGTATGTTAATCTTGATGAGCCTAGCTAAAGAGTTATCAACTTGTTTGTCTTTTCAGAAAACCATCTCTTGGTTTCATTGATATTTTCTCCTGTAATTTTGGTCTTTATTTTATTTACTTCCTCTCCGATCTTTATTATTTCATTCCTTCTATTGACTTTGGATTTTGTTTGTTCTTTTTTTTTTTTCTAACTCCTTTCATGGAAGATTAGGTTGATTATCTGAGATTTTTATTGTTTCTTGAGGTAGGCCTGTATTCCTGTAAACTTGTCTTAGAACTGCTTCTTCTGCATCCCATAGATTTGGGGAAGTTGTGTTTTCATTTTCATTTGTCTTCAGTTATTTTCTGCCTCTTTGATTTCTTTGTTGGCTCATTGTTTTTTTAGTAGCATGTTTGTGTTTTTCCCATTTTTATTCCTGAAATTGATTTCTAGTTTCATACTGTTGTGGTTGGAAAAAATGCTTGATACCACTTCTATTCTTTTAAATTTGGTGAGACTTGTTTTACTGCCTAGCATATGATTTATCCTGGAGAATATTCCATGTTTTCTTGAAAAGAACTTGTATTCTGCTGTTTTTGAATGGAATATCTTGTAGATATCTATTAAGTTCCACTGATCTAGTGTGTCATTTAAGACCACTGATTCCTTATGGATTTTCTGTCTGGATGATCTGCATCTTGGTATAAGTGGGGTGTTAAAGTCCTCTACTATTATTGTTTCATTGTCAATTTCACCCTTTATGCTTGTTAATATTTATATATTTAGGTGTCCCTGTATTAGGTCCATATATATTAATGAGTATTATATTCTCTTTTTGTATTGATGAACATTCTTGGCTCTTATTATAGGCTTTGTTTTAACATCTATTTTGTCTAATATGGGTATTGCTGCCCCAGCTTTCATATCCTTTCCATTTGCATGAAATACATTTTTCCATCTCCTCAGTCTGTGTGTGTCTTTATCTCTGAAGTGATTTTCTTGTAGGCAGCATATCAATGGGTCTTGTTTTTTAATACAACCAGCCACTCTATATGGTTATTTTTTTAACATCTTTATTGGAGTATAATTGCTTTACAATGGTGTGTTAGTTTCTGCTTTATAACAAAGTGAATCAGTTATACATATACATATGTTCCCATATCTCTTCCCTCTTGTGTCTCCCTCCCTTCCACCATCCCTATCCCACCCCTCTAGGTGGTCACAAAGCACCAAGCTGATCTCCCTGTGCCATGCGGCTGCTTCCCACTAGCTATCTATTTTACATTTACTCTATGTGTTTTGATTGGAGCATTTAGTTTATTGATATTTACAGTAATTTTTTATAGGGATGTACTTATTGCCATTATGTTACTTGTTTTCTGTTTGTTTTTGTAGTTCTCAATATTTTCTTCTTTTAGTCTCTTACCATGTGGTTTGATGATTTTTTTTTAGTCTTATGTTTGCATTTCTTTCTGTCTAGTTTTGTGTATCTGTTGTAGGTTTTTGATTTGTGGTTACCAGGGAGTTCATATATGTTGACCTATAACTATATAGGTCAACTATATAACTGCTTGTTTTATTTTATTTTTTTAATCTTTATTGGAGTATAATTGCTTTACAATGGTGTGTTAGTTTCTGCTTTATAACAAAGTGAACCAACTATACATATACATATATCCCCATATCTCCTCCCTCTTGCATCTCCCTCTGACCCTCCCTATCTCACCCCTCTAGGTGGTCACAAAGCACCGAGCTGATCTCCCTGTGCTTTGTGGCTGCTTGCCACTAGCTATCTATTTTACATTTGGTAGTGTATATATGTCCATGTCACTCTCTCACTTCTTCCCAGCTTACCCTTCCCACCCCACTTGTCCTCAAGTTCATTCTCTACATCTGTGTCTTTATTCCTGTCCTGCTTCTAAGTTCTTCAAAACCTTTTTAATTTTTTTTTAGATTCCATATATATGTGTTAGCATAAGGTATTTGTTTTTCTCTTTCTCTCTTACTTCACTGTGTATCTACTATCTACTACTATCTTATGTATCTACTTATTTTAGACTGATAGTCATTTAAGTTAAACACATTCTAAACTGTCTACATTTTTTACTTCCCTACATGGTTTATGTTTTTGATGTCATATTTTACATCTTCATGTCTGTCCTATAACTGTTTATTGCACTTTTAATTGATTTTACAGTTTTTGGCTTTTAACCTTTGTATCAGCTTATGTAAGTGGTTTATCCACAGCCTTTACTGTATAATATTTGCCTGTACCAGCGGGATTTTTCCCTTTCTATAATTTCTTTTTTCTTTTTTTACTATGGTGTGTTAGTTTCTGCTTTATAACAAAGTGAATCAGCTATACATATACATATATCCCATATCTCCTCCCTCTTGCATCTCCCTCCCACCCTCCCTATCCCACCCCTCTAGGTGGTCACAAACCACTGAGCTGATCTCCCTGTGCTATGTGGCTGCTTCCCATGAGCTATCTATTTTACATTTTGTAGTGTATATATGTCCATGCCACTCTCTCACTGTGTCCCAGCTTACCCTTCCCCATCCCCATATCCTGAAGTCCATTCTCTATGGAATCTAAAAAAAATGATTCTGAATACCCTTTCTATAATTTCTTATTTCTTGTTGTAGTCTTTTCTTATATCACTTATAGAAAATCCTTTAACCCTTCTTTTAAGGTTGGTTTAGTATTGATGAACTCTTTTAGTTTTTGCTTGTCTGAGAAGCTTTTTTACTCTCCTATTCTGAATGATAACCTTGCTGTAGAGTATCATATGTTGCAGCTTTTTTTCTTCATTTCAGTGCTTTAAATATATCATGCCACTCCCTTTTGTCCTGCAAAGTTTCTGCTGAAAAAATCCGATGATATCCTTATGGGGATTCCCTTGTATGTGACTTTGTTTTTCTTTTGCTGTCTTTAAAATTCTGTCTATCTTTAAATTTACTATTTATATATATGTCTTGATATAGTTTATTTAATTTCATCTTGTTTGGGACTCTGTAATTCCTGTGCCTGGATATTTGTTTCTTTCTTCAGGTTTGGGAAGTTTTCAGTCATAATTTCATCAAATACATTTTCTATAACCCCCTTCTTCTGGAACCCCTATAATGTTAATGGTAGTATGCTTGATGTTCTTCCAGAAGCCCGTTAAACTATTATAATTTTTAACAATTTATTTTTCTTTTTGCATTCTGATTTGTGATTTCCAGTATTCTATCTTCCAAATTTCTTATGCATTCTTTTGTATCACCTAATCTGCTTTTGATTCCCTCTGGTGTATTTTTCATTTCAGTTATTTTATTCTTCAGCTCTGTCTTGTTCTTCTTTATATCTCTTTTTCTTTATTAAGTTTCTCACTGTGTTCATTTATTCTTTTCCCAAGCTCAGTTAGCATTCTTATTACTGTTGCTTTGAACTCTTTATCAGTTCTTTCATTTGAAACATATTCCTCTGTCTTCTCATTTTGTTTAACTTACTTTGTCTCTATGAAATTAGATGAAATAGTTATCTATCCCTGTCTTGAAGGTGTGTCCTTGTGTAGAAGCCTCCCTGTGCAGTCTGCATATGCACAGTGGCTTTGGTGGGAGAGCTGGATCTAAATTGCACATAAGCCATTCCTTACCCTAGAGAGTGCTGGCAACCACTACCTTGGTGGGAGGTGGGGCTGCAGTTGAAGTGGCTTGAGCCAGAGTTAGTTGCAAGCTGAGGTTTCTCCCATGCTCAATGTCTGTCACCACATTTTTGAATATGGTATTGGGGCCTGAGGGTCTGGAGCAGGAACCCAGGATTTTGTTTCTCCCAGAAGTGATGGCAATCTTTGCCTTTGTTTTGGATGTGGCTGGTGCCTGAGGGCTTGGGGCTGCACTTCTGTGCTGTTTTCACTTTTTCCTCTGTGTGAGTGCCTTGGTTAGAGGCTGGCTTGAGCCCAGGGTGGTTGGTGCCACATTATTGAGCTAGCCCCCTTCCATGTGTGTGCAGGGACGGGCTCTCTGTTGATGGTCTCCACCCTAGAGCTAGCCTTACTCTTTTCCAAGTGGGCACAAAAACTCATGTTCTGGTGGTGGTAGTCTCTACCTTGGAGCTAATCTCACTCTTTCCCTAGTGTGAGCACCAAAGTACATGTTGGCAATAGCTGTTTCCTCCCTGGTTAGAGGTAGTGTTGGGGTCAGAGCTGGTTCTGTTCCCTCCACGTGTGCACATTCTTATTTGCAATGGCAGCCTCCACCTTAGTGAGGAGCAGCATTGGAGCAAGAGTGGCTGGATCAGGAGCCCTGTGCAGTCTGAGGGATGTGCTTTAGTGATCCTGACAAGCTGGCCAGAGCCCCAGGAAGTTTTCAATCTGTTGCCTCAGTATTGTGACTGGGGGTAAGCATGTCTGTGCTTGCACTCTTTAAGAGCAGAGTCACAGGTTCATACAGCCCTCCAGTAAGGCCCACTGGTTTTCAAACCAGCTAAGGGGACTTCTCTTCCCAGTGTCAGACATCAGGGCTGGTGTGCCTAACATGTGGCTAAAATCACTTGCTCCCCAGGGAGGATACCCAAACTGGTGATATCCACCTACACTTCTGTGTCCCCTGCTGGAGTGTGTGTCCTGACCAGATCACTTATCCTCCCTTCTTACCAGACTGTGTGGATCATTTTTACAGCCTTTGTTGTAGAAGAGCCATCCTGCTACTCCCAAGGTTGATGTCAACATGACTAGTTCTATACGCAGTTGTAGTTTTGATGTGTTTTTTAGGGGAGTTTAACCCAGCATCTGCCATCTTGATCTCCCTGCCTGTTAATGAGTCTTTTTTTCTTTTTTTCTTTTTTTTATGTTCTTGGAATATCTTTATTTTTAAAAACTTTTGAGTGGAGTATAGTTGATATACAATGTTGTGTTAGTTTCAGGTGTACAACAAAGTGAATCAGTTATACATATATCCACTCTGTTTTAGATTCTTTTCTCATATAGGTCATTACAGACTATTGAGAAGAGTCCCCTGTGCTATACAGTAGATCCTTATTAGTTACCTATTTTATATATAGTAGTGTGTATATGTCAATCCCAATCTTCCAGTTTATCCCTCCCCCCCCTTACCCCCTGGTAACCATGTTTGTTTTCTACACCTGTAACTCTATTTCTGTTTCATGGATACGTTCATTTGTACCCTTTTTTTTTTTAAGATTCCACATATAAGTGATATCATATGATATTTGTCTTTTCGTGTCTGACTTAGTTCACTCAGTATGATAATCTCTAGGTCCATCCATGTTGCTGCAAATGGCATTATTTTATCCTCTTTTATGGCTGAGTAATAGTACATTGTATATATGTAACACATCTTCTTTATCCAGTCCTCTGTTGATGGACATTTAGGTTGCTTTCATGTCTTGGCTGTTGTAAATAGTGTTGCAATGAACATTGGGGTGCATGTAACTTTTCCAATTATGGTTTTCCCAGGAGTGGGATTACTGGGTCATATGGTAGTTCTATTTTTAGTTATTTGTGGAATCTCCATACTGTTCTCCATAGTAGCTCTACAAATTTACATTCTCACCAACAGTGCAAGAGGGTTCCCTTTTCACCACACCTTCTCCAGCATTTATTTTTTGTAAGTTTTTTAATGATGGCCATTCTAACCAACGTGAGGTGATACATCATTGTAGTTTTGATTTGCATTTCTCTAATAATTAGCAATGTTGAGCATCTTTTCATGTGTTTGTTGGGCATCTGTTTATCTTCTTTGGAGAAATGTCTATTTAGGTTTCTGCCTATTTTTTGATTGGGTTGTTTGGGTTTTTTTGATATTGAGCTGCATGAGCTGTTTATATATTTCAGAGATTAATCCTTTGTCTGTTGATTCATTTGCAAATATTTTCTCCCATTCTGAGCATTATCTTTTTGTCTTGTTTATAGTTTCCTTTATTATTCTTATAGAATAACAGTGGATTAAAGAAATCTTAACTGGTAGTGATACTAACTGCAGCTGCTGTACCAGATGTTTCTTCATTGGGAGCAAATTCATACATCCAGTAGTAGTCAATAAGCAGCTGTTGATCTGGCACATTCCTTTTTCTCCAACTTGTCCATAAGGCCCACCGGAAGCAGTTTATGTTTAGGTGGCAAGGTCGACAGTACACCTTTACTGTTCCACATCAGGGGTATGTCAACTTTCCAGATTATGGCATAATGATAATCTTTCCCTTCCACAAGATTGTATACATGTCTATTATATATTGATAACATTATGCTGAATGGATCTTTTAAGCAGGAATAGCAACTACTTCAGTCTTATTGGTAAGATATTTATGTGTCTGGGGATGGGTGTGGGGGATAAATTCTACTAAAATTCAGGGGATTTCTACCCCAGTGAAATTCCTAGAGATCCAAGGATTAAGGCATGTCCAGATATCCCTTTCAAGGTAAAGAATAAGTTGTATCATCTGGCCCCGCCTTCAACCAAGAAAGGTACATAATGCTGATTGGCCCTTTTTGGAAATTGGAGGCAACATATTCCTTATTTGAGTGCATTTTTCTGGCTCATTTATTGGATAACCATAAAGCCCACTAGTTTTGAGTAGAACCCAGAATAAGGAATGGCTCTGAAACACGTCCAGGCTGTTATTCAAACTGCTTTACCACATGGACTGTGTATTCAAGAAGACCCAATGGTTTCTGGAGTTTCATTGACAAATGTGGATTGCTGTTTGGAGCTGTGACATTCCTATAGATGAATTGCAGCACAGGCACTTAGGATTTTGGAACATGGCCCAGCTATGATTCATAGATAACTAACTACTCTCCTTTTGAGGGTAAGTATTAGCTTTCTATTGGGCTTTAGCAGAGACTGAATGCTTGACTATGGACCACTAAGTTATCATAAGAACTGAGGTACCCATCAAAAACTGGATGTTATATGACCAATAGAGCCATAAAGATGGCTCAGCAATACTCCAACATGAATTGGAATTAGTATATACAGCCTCAGGAAGGCTCTGAAAGAAAAAGTAATTTACATGAAGAACTGACCCAAATGTCCATAGTTCCTACTCTTGCTACTCCACCTTCTTTCTCTCAGCCTACAACAATGGCCCCATGCAGAGCTCCCTAACATCAGTTGCCAGAGGAAGAAAAAAACTTAGACCTGGTTAACAGAAGTTTCTGCAGGATATACAAACACTAACTGAAAGCCGACAGCTGCAGGACTACACACCCTTTGGGGGACATCCTTGAACGATAGTGGTGAAGTGACATCATCTCAGTGAACAGAACTTCAAGCAGTGTACCTCATTGTTCATATTGCTTGGAAAGAGCAATGGTATGCATGGAATTATATACTAACATATGGGCTGTGGCCAGTGGTTTGGCATGATGGTTAGGAACTTGAAAGGAACATGGTTGGAAAACTGGTGACAATGAAATTTGGGGAGCTGTGTGTGGATACACATCTCTTTTTGTGCAAAATTTGATGGAGATATTTATGTCCCATGTGACTGATCACCCAAAGGTGAACTCAGTAGAGGAAGATTTCAAAAATCAAGTGGCTAGGATAACACATTCTGTGGATACAGGTTAGCCTTTTTGTTGAGCTACCCCTGGCATTGTCCAATGGGCTCAAGGAAAAGTTGACCAGAGGGCAGGGATGGAGGTTATGCATGTGTTCAGAAACATGGATTTCCACTCACCAAGGCTGAGTGCCCAATCTGCTAGCTGCTGACAGCAATACTGTGTCGTTGTTATGACATCATTCTTGGAGTGTTCAGCCAGGTACCTAGTGACTATTTTTTTCTGCTGGACAACATTCCATTGTGGAAGGGCAGCATTTTGTCTTTACTGTAATACACAGTTAATCTGAATACAGATTTGTCTTACTTGCATGCAGCACATATGTCAAAACTACCATCTGTGAACTTACAGAATGTCTAATCTACTGTCGTGGCATTCCACAGAGCATTGCTTGGCATTAAGGACCTTAATTCACAGCAAAAGAAGTATCCTGATGAACCCATGCTCATAGATTTCACTGGTGTCACTGTGTCCTACCACCCTGAAACAGCTGGCTTGATAGAATGGTGGAAGGACAAACTAAATAAGAATCAATTGCAGTGCCAGCTAGGTGGAGAACTTTGGCAAGTTCCTCCAGGAGGCTGTTATAAGTTCTGAATTAGTGTTCAAGAACTGTTTCTGTGATCACCTGTGAATGGTTCAGGAATCAAGGGGTGGAATTATGAGGGGCACTATCCAATCTAGTCATACACTAGCAACATGTTTGCTTCCTGTTCCTGTGACTTTATGCTTATTTTCAGTTGAAAGGAAGCCTCCACCAGGAAACAAAACAATAATTCCCCTGAACTGGAAGTTAAGACTGTCACCATCCCATTTTAGGCTGATCATGCCTCTGAATCAAAGAAGGGAGTCACTATGCTGTCTGAGGTGACTTTTCTAACTATTGTCAATGAAAAACTACAGCTGGAAAGTCATTGAAGCTGAAAAAAACAAACAAACAGATTTATTAAGGACTATTTGTAACGTTGAAAAAAGAGACCTCAGTGTAGAAACATGCACAATTCTGAATACAACATGGGCAAGTGGGAATTTATAACCAGGGATCCTGGTGAGATCGGGCATGTGACAATATAAGGGGGATTATGGCTAAACTGATCTAACAGATTTCTTGCTGAAGACAGGCCAGACTGATCAGACATAATCTGGCGAATGGCAGAGAAAAAGAAATCAAATTATTACAGGCGGACCTCGTAGATGTGGGTTTGGTTCCAGACCACTGCAATAAAGCAAATATCACAATAAGGTGGGTCACACAAATTTTGGGGTTTCCCAGTGCATGTAAAAGTTGTTTACACTATAGTGTGGTCTGCTAAGTGTGTAATAGAATTATGTCTAAAAAGCAATGTACATTAATTTAATTAAAATAATGCTGTTAGATAAAATAAACAACAAGGATATATTGTACAGCACAGGGAAATATAGCCATTATTTTGTAATAACTCTAAATGGAGTATAATTTATAATATTGAATCGGTACATTGTACACCTGAAACTAATATAACAGTGTAAATCAACTCTACTTCAAATTTAAAAAATAAAAAATAAAAGATTAATCACATTAAAAAATAATGCTTGGGGGCTTCCTTGTTGGCGCAGTGGTTGAGAGTCTGCCTGCTGATACAGGGGACACTGGTTTGTGCCCCAGTTCAGGAGGATCCCACATGCCGCGGAGTGGCTGGGACCGTGAGCCATGGCCACTGAGCCTGCGCATCTGGAGCCTGTGCTCCACAGCGGGAGAGGCCACAATAGTGAGAAGCCTGCGTACTGCCAAATAATAATAATAATAATAATAATAATAATGCTGTTGGAAAAATGGTGCCAATAGACTTGCTTGACCAGGGCTGCCACAGATTTTTAATTTGTGAAAAAAATTCAACATCTCTGAAATACAACAAAGTGAGGTATGCCTATAAAGTGTGATCAGTTTTGGACAATCAGGGACACTTACTAAATTGAGGAGGGTTCTTCTTGCTAAATTAGTATTTACAAGGAAGTTCACAGATGGATTTAGTGGAAAAATCCAGAGCTTGATTAAAGTTTGGTCAAGCAAAGAACCTTTGTTAGTTTCCTCCTTCTTCCTAAAAAAGAAGAGACATTCTTCTTTCCTTTGAATAATAAAAGTCCATTTTTTTCATTGAGGGTGTGCTGAATCTTCTGTAGAGAGCAGTCAGTAAATGACATTTGTTAGATGGTGTTAACTATCAAACATTAAGGGGGGATTCAATGAAATTAAATAAAAATAAAAATTAATGTTAAAAATACAGTTTCTAATTTCACAGGGCACCCAGTGGAGAAGACTTCCATATGTTCCTCTTAAAGCATCTTTAGATGGAGAAGTGAGCATAGCAGTGACAATCCGTTGGATATATTGATTTGCAGTTTGAATTTCTGTGGTTATGTCTTGGGGTGTTCTGGTGAACTTTCTGAGTAGCCAACACAGCAGCAGGCACAAAGGTTGCCTATATATGATCTGTTCTGGTTATTTCCTTGAAGGTATAGCTTGTTATCCAGCTTCAGATTCCTGATAATCTGACAGTTGAGAAAAAGGACAGTTTTAGTTCTTGATGATTTCAAATCATAACAGATTAAAATTGGAAATGTTAATTTGGAGAGTTGCAGCCAATTATTGGAAGATAAGAATAATTCAGTCAAGTACTGGCAAAACATGCAGATGGAACCCACAAGGATACATTATAGTTTTCCAAGAAACATCAATATTCTCTCTACAGTCATCACCATTTATATCAGAGAAAATCACATAAGACTAATTTTTTTTTTTTTTGCAGTACACAGGCCTCTCACAGTTGTGGTCTCTCCCATTGTGGAGCACAGGCTCCGGACAGGCAGGCTCAACAGCCACAGCTCACAGGCCGAGCTGCTCCGCTGCATGTGGGATCTTCCTGGACCAGGGCATGAACCAGTGTCCCCTGCATCAGCAGGTGGACTCTCAGCCACTGCACCACCAAGGAAGCCCAAGACTAATTTTTTGCAAAATAAATCTAGTCTCATAAAACTAGGCCTGGCTATTTATATAAGTGCCACCAGAATAGTGAGGCATTATATAAATCTCCTGAGCTCATTTTGCTGAAATTTTTTCATAAGGAATCTCAGATTGTACTTTTCAGAATCTCTCAAGGTTAGGAAGTTAAGCCAACAGCTTGCCACTACATTTTGCCTGCAATAACTATAGATTTTGGTAAATCCCTTTCTTTTCAACATCCCACAATATACTGAGTTTGCTGGGTCTGGTGGAAAAGACCTTCCTTACTGATTTGTAAGGTGAGGTGATACATATATTTCTAATACAGGCTGTTTTTTTCCAAAGAAGCTTTATAAACACTGGGTCCTTTAAGTCAACAGTAGTTCCATAAAACTGTCTGTTCATACCTGATTTGATGCACATTTTTCTCAAATAAGACATTCCAATCATGCCTTGGTAATAAAACCAATTCTTGGCTTCCTTATGGGTCTACAAGAAACTGAATGTTTGCAGATGACATGATACTATACATAGAGAATCCTAAAGATGCTACCAGAAAACTACTAGAGCTAATCAATGAATTTGGTAAAGTAGCAGGATACAAAATTAATGCACAGAAATCTCTGGCATTCCTGCACACTAAGGATGAAAAATCTGAAAATGAAATCAAGAAAACACTCCCATTTACCATTGCAACAAAAAGAATAAAATATCTAGGAATCAACCTACCTAAGGAGACAAAAGACCTCTATGCAGAAAATTATAAGACACTGATGAAAGAAATTAAAGATGATACAAATAGATGGAGAGATATACCATGCTCCTGGATTGGAAGAATCAATATTGTGAAAATGACTCTACTACCCAAAGCAATCTACAGATTCAATGCAATCCCTATCAAACTACCACTGGCATTTTCACAGAACTAGAACAAAAAATTTCAAAATTTGTTTGGAAAAACAAAAGACCCCGAATAGCCAAAGCAATCTTGAGAACGTAAAATGGAGCTGGAGGAATCAGGCTCCCTGACTTCAGACGATACTACAAAGCTACAGTAATCAAGACAATGTGGTACTGGCACAAAAACTGAAAGATAGATCAATGGAACAGGATAGAAAGCCCAGAGATAAACCCATGCACATATGGTCAACTTATCTTTGATAAAGGAGGCAGGAATGTACAGTGGAGAAAGGACAGCCTCTTCAATAAGTGGTGCTGGGAAAACTGGACAGGGACATTTAAAAGTATGAGATTAGATCACTCCCTAACACCATACACAAAAATAAGCTCAAAATGGATTAAAGACCTAAATGTAAGGCCAGAAACTATCAAACTCTTAGAGGAAAACATAGGCAGAACACTCTATGACATAAATCACAGCAAGACCCTTTTAGACGCACCTCCTAGAGAAATGTACATAAAAACAAAGATAAACAATTGGGACCTAATGAATCTTCAAAGCTTTTGCACAGCAAAGGAAACCATAAAGAAGACCAAAAGACAACCCTCAGAATGGGAGAAAATATTTGCAAATGAAGCAACTGACAAAGGATTAATCTCCAAAATTTATAAACAGCTCATGCAGCTCAATAGCAAAAACACAAACAACCCAATCCAAAAATGGGCAGAAGACCTAAATAGACACTTCTCCAAAGAAGATATACAGACTGCCAACAAACACATGAAAGAATGCTCAGCATCAGTAATCATTAGAGAAATGCAAATCAAAACTACAATGAGATATCATCTCACACCAGTCAGAATGACCATCATCAAGAAATCTAGAAACAATAAATGCTGGGGAGGGTGTGGAGAAAAGGGAACACTCTTGCACTGCTGGTGGGAATGTGAATTGGTATAGCCACTATGGAGAACAGTATGGAGGTTCCTTAAAAAACTACAAATAGAACTACCATATGACCCAGCAATCCCACTACTAGGCATATACCCTGAGAAAACCATAATTCAAAAAGAGACATGTACCAAAATGTTCATTGCAGCTCTATTCACAATAGCCTGGAACTGGAAACAACCTAAGTGTCCATCATCGGATGAATGGATAAAGAATATGTGACACATATATACAATGGAATATTACTCAGCCATAAAAAGAAACGAAACTGAGCTATTTGTAATGTGGTGGATAGACCTAGAGTCTGTCATACAGAGTGAAGTAAGTCAGAAAGAGAAAGACAAATACTGTATGCTAACACATATATATGGAATTAAAAAAAAAAGTCATGAAGAACCTGGGGTAAAATGGGAATAAAGACACAGACCTAGTTGAGAATGGACTTGAGGATATGGGGAGTGGGAAGCGTAAGCTGTGACAAAGCGAAAGAGAGGCATGGACATATATACACTACCAAACGTAAGGTAGATAGATAGTGGGAAGCAGCCGCAGAGGACAGGGAGATCAGCTTGATGCTTTGTGACCGCCTGGAGGGGTGGGATGTGGAGGGTGGGAGGGAGGGAGATGCATGAGGGAAGGGATGTGGGAAGAGATGTATATGTATGACTGATTCGAATAAAAAAAAAGAAAAAAAAAGGAACTGAATGTTTGACCATGGACCACCACATTACCATGTAAATTGTGTTGTTCATCATAAACTGGGTGTTATGTAACAAACATGTCATAAATTTGGGGGTAAACTGAAGTACTGAATCTTGAAATGAAAGTGGTACATATATGATAGGGCCAGGGAACACCCTGAAAGCACAACTAAGTTAGATAAAGAAGTAACCCAAAGCCCATTGTCCTTGCTCCTTCTAAACTGCCTTTTGTCTCCCAACTTACACTTATGGCCTCATAGAGAACTCCCTTCAATCTGTTGACAAAGGAATAAAAGACACAGCCTTGATTTAATAATAGTTCTGCATATTATTCAGACTCTGAATTTAGAGAGTTGCAGCCACAAAGATCCTCTCTGGCACATATCTTAAGGACAGTGGTGAAGGGAAATCCTCCCAGTGGGCAGAACTTCAGGCCATACAGCTGGTTGCACACTTACCTTGGACAGAGAAATGACCATAACTGTAGTAATATACTGGTTCATGAGCTGTAGCCAATGCTTTGGCTTGATGTTCAGAGATTTGAAAGGAACATTATAGGAAAATTGGTGACAACGAAACTTGGGGAAGGGGTATATGAATAGACCTCTCTCAATGGACAAAGAAGAACAATAAGATATATGTTTCTCATGTGAATTCTCACCAAAAGTTGTCCTCAGCCTAGAGGAATTCAATAATCATGTTCATGGGATGATCTTTTCTGTAGATACCTGTCAGCTTCTTTCCCCAACCCTCTCCTGCAATTGTTCAATGGGATCATGAACAAAGTGGCCATGGTTAGCAGGGATGGAGGTTATGCATGAGCTTAACATTGACTTTCCCTTACCAAATTGAGTGGGCCAATCCACTAGCTGCAGACAGCAGCATTGATACCTCACATGGCACAGTCCCACGTGGTGAGCAGCCAGTTTTCTAGTGCCAAGTGGATTACCTTGGGCCCCTTCCTTCATGGAAATGAAAATGTTTTTCTCCTTACTTGAATAGATACTAAACCTTGGTACAGATTTGCTGTCCCTGCATGCAAAACTAGCATCACTGGATTTAAAGATTGCCTTGTCCACTGTCATGTTATACCATACAACAGTGTTTTGTATTAAGGAATTTACTTCACAGCAAAAGAAGTGTGGCAATGGGGTCATGCAAGTGAAATTCACTAGTCATACCATGTTCCCCACCATTTTGAAGCTGCTGGCTTGATGGAATGGCCGAAAGGCCTTTAGAAGACTCAGTTACATAGCTAGTTAGGTGGCAATAAGTTGCAGGGCTTTGGCAAAGTTCTCCAGGCTATATATACTCTGAATCAGCAATTGGTGTATGATGATGTTTCTTTTATAGCCAGGTTTCATGGGTCCAGGAGTCAAAGAATGAAAATGTGAGTGGCACCATATATGTTTCCTGTACCTCAACTTTATGCTCTACTGACCTAGAAATCTTAGTTCCAGGAGACAGAACTCTTCCACCAGGAGACAAAACAATGATTCCCTTGAATAGAAGTTAAAACTGCCACCTAGCTATATTGGCTTCTTATGTCTTTGAATCAACTTGAAGGAAGGGAGTTTGATTCATGCTAGGGTGATTGTGACTACTGTCATAGAAAGCCCCATAGCCGGGCAGCAGTTAAAGCAGTAAAAACATATTTATTCTGAACTCATGTAATTTGGTAAAAAAGCCCTCAGTATTAAACTGGGGTCAGTTCTAAAGACAGCATGGGCAAGTGAGAATTCATAGCCAGGGATCCTGAGGCAGTCAGTGGATGGCATAACACAGGAAGAAACATAAAGTGTAAGAGGATTTTGGCTAAATTGAGCCAACAGGATTCTTGCTGAAGACAGAACAGGCTACTATGCATTACCTGGCTGATGGTGAAGGATGAGAAATATGATTAGATATTGAGGGTGATACGATATGGAAATGAGGGACTCTTGCTAAACTGATTTAGCAGAGTTATTCCTGAGAATTTTACAAGGAAATGCACAGTTGGGCCCAGAAGTTAGGTATAGGAGCCTAACTAGTGGTCAAGGAAAGAATTTTTGTCAGTCGATTCTGTTGTTCATAGAAATGAAGAGACATTCGTTTTTCAGCAAAACAACATAAATTCAATTTTTGTTCAATCATCTTTTGTCCATTAAGGATCTGCTGAATCATCTGTTGATATTTGGTAGTAGAGGGTATGTTTTATGGTACTAGCCATCATTTATTTAGAGAGGGGGGTTTCTCCAAAAATAACAAAAAACAAAGATTAATGTTAAAACTCAGTTTCTGATTTCAGAGGGTAGCCAGTCAAGAAGATTTCTAGATGTTGCATTCAAGCATCTTAACGTGGAGTGAGGACAGCAGAGGCAATCAAAGGGGTTTCCTGGTTTGCCATTTGAATGCTTGTGCTGATGGCATTGGGTGTACCGATGGACTTTCTGAGTGGCCCATACAGCAATGGGCACAAAATTTGTTTATACATGATCATTTGTGACAATTCCTTTGAGTTTTATATCAAGTCATCCAGCTTCAATTTGCAGAATTTGGGGAAAATGGGAGTTTTAGTTCTCCACGATTTCAAGTCAGGCAGGAAAAAAGCTAGAAATGTTAATTTGGAAAGTTATAACCAAGTACTGGAGGAAACTAGAATAATTCAGGATTTGGCATTTACTGGCAAAATGTGCAAGATGGAATACAAAAGTGTATGTTATACTTTGCATTAAAACATAATTTCTCTCTAAAATTACCACATTTCAATCAGACGTGATCAAAAGAAAACTAATTTGTTTGCAAAATAAGTCTAGTCTCATTAAATTTGGTTTGATTATTTACATAATTGCTGTAGGAATAGTGATTGGCCACGTAGGTCTCTGGAGTTAGCTTTGCTGAAACTTTTCATAAAGAATCTCAGAGTGGACTTTTGAACACGTCTTGAAGCTAGGAAGGAAAGCCATATTTTTTGCACTACCTATAGAACTGAGTAAATTCCTGTCTTCTAAGGATCGTAAAAATATCTTGAGAATCCCTGACCTTCCAGGAAGTTACCTCCTTTCTTGATCTTTAAGGTGAGAAACACTATGAGGCAGGTAAAGGCTGGATTTTGCAAGGGGGTTTTGTAGGAATTAGCTCCTTAAAGTAACCTTAGTTCCATTAAGCAATCTGGTTATACTTAATACCTGATCCATTACATATTATTCTTTAATGTGACATTCCATTGTAGGCTTGGTAATATACCAAATTTCTCCACTTGTGTCCTGATAGAAATAGAACAGATTTTTTTTTTTTTTTGTGGTACATGGGCCTCTCACTGTTGTGGCCTCTCCCATTGCGGAGCACAGGCTCCGGATGCGCAGGCTCAGCGGCCATGGCTCATGGGCCTAGCCGCTCCATGGCATGTGGGATCTTCCCGGACTGGAGCACGAACCTGTGTCCCCTGCCTCAGGTGGACTCTCAACCACTGCGCCACCAGGGAAGCCCTAGAACAGATTCTTATTGAACTAATGCAAATAATAATATTGCCATGAAGAATAATACTCAATAAGAGTTTTTTTGTTAGTTTGTTTGTTTTTAATTCTGGAAGTATCAGGTAGGGATAAAAAGGAATTATTTCATCTTTGTTCACAAAGGTGTACTTTACAAAATTGCTGTAAATTTCTTGTAGCTTAAGAGAAAAATGTCCTTCTACATGGAAAACAAAGTATTAAAACAGAGCAATGTTTAAACAAAAAATTATAATAATAATCATCAGTTTATCCAGCACATGTAGTTAATTTTTGTTTTTGTATATCTTATTAGCTGTTTTATGAATACCTCAGGTTCTGAATTACTTCTGGAAATTCTTACTCAATCCGAGGGCATGGTCTCAATGTTATTAAAGTATTACCTTTGGAGCATTCTTGCCTATTGCTGATTGTACACACTTTCAGAGAGGAATCCGAGCAAGATAATAACTTTCTGTGAATGACAAATAATTCAAAAGTGCATGGTTAAATTTTAAATGAGAATTCATATGGAAAATTAGTTGTTTTTTTTTCTCACATTGCTTTGGCCTAAACTTTTTTTTCTTTTTTACAGTTTGTTTTTAACATCTTTATTGGAGTATAATTGCTTTACAATTGTTCATTAGTTTCTGCTTTATAACAAAGTGAGTCAGTTATACATATACATATGCTCCCATATCTCTTCCCTCTTGTGTCTCCCTCCCTCCCACCCTCCCTATCCCACCCCTCTAGGTGGTCACAAACCACCGAGCTGATCTCCCTGTGCTATGAGGCTGCTTGCCACTAGCTATCTATTTTACATTTGGTAGTGTATATATGCCCATGCCACTCTCACTTTGTCACAGCTTACCCTTCCTCCTCCCCATATCCTCAAGTCCATTCTCTAGTAGGTCTGTGTCTTTATTCCTGTCTTATCCCTAGGTTCTGTGGTGTACAATGTTTAAATGTAATAACTGGATACAAAGTTCAACAAATTTCTATGAACTTCATACATATTCTGGTATATCTGTATTAAAAACATACTCACACACGTATAACCTAGGAAGGTTTATCACCACTTCTTATTTGAAAATGCTTCCCATGTAATTTAACACATGAAGTAAACCTAATTGGTTTAGCATCTCTCTTTTACAAGGTGACAGACAAATCCTTTGAGATTTTCCAGGGAAATCTCAAAGTTAATTTGAGGTAAAAAAAATGCTCCATTTACAATTTGATTTGGGGAAGATGTCAAAAATCTCAAAAGATTTGAACACTTGACCAAATAGAATCATATCACTGTGAAACTCTACTTACTTATCTATTTAACAAAAGTGAAAATTAAAAGATGTAAAAGGATATATAGAAAGTTAAATAGTTGTAAAATATCTAACTCTTTTAATATTGAGAAGACTGGGTTTTCTTTAATAATCAATGATTTGAAAAAGACAACATGAAGCATGGGAAATCATTTTAAGACACAAAATCTTGAAGAATACTTAGAAGATAAAGAAAACTTTTAAAAAAACAATTTCTTATTAAGAGCAGATTTATAATCTTCTTAGAGAATAGAGAAAGAGCCAAATCTAGTTTTTCATCAGTGTACTATCAATTCAAATAATAAAGTTAAATATTTTTATACATAAAACCATACCAATCTAAGCCAGTTTAGAACACAAGGTAAGATGATTTTTCCCACAATTCCTTCCTTACCCATAATCCTTACACAACCCTCTCTCTCTCTCTCTGTCTATATGTAAATATATATATATATATATATATATATATATATATATATATATATATATATTTTTTTTTTTTTTTCCATTTTTGTCTTACCTCTTTTTTTTTTTCCTTTCTTATTCTGGAACAGCCACTCATTCTATGTTAGGACCAAAGTACTCCTTTTACCTTATAAACACATACATCATCCCTTTATTATAAAAAAAAAAAGGCATGCATTACTTTTCCTACCAAAGAGATTTTATCTTTACTCTTATTGGTTCTAGTCACTTTATTTTCATATATTAATTAGTATTTTAACCTATAGCCTCCTTTCTTTTGCAGAGAAAACTAGGAAGCAAACAACTGTTAACTGTCTGACATGTAGTATTTTACTGTAGCATTTTTATTAATACATCATATTATAATTTTCTAAAATATGCATTTTTCATAGTACAATTTATCATGTTTAAAAACAGACCCAAATATATTTAGCTTTTTTTACAAAGTGCCAAAAGTAGATAAACATATTCAACAATAATGGTTCCGTGTTTAATCTTATTTGGAACTGATCTAGATATTCAATGAGTATCCATTTTTTATCTTAGTATTATGGTTTCAAGTTGCAAAAAAGTTTTGTGAAACTATTTTAGAACATTATTTTAAAATATGTAAAATATTGCAAAACATAATTATTTTAAAGTTCATTTATAAATTTATTCGAACTGAATACTTGAACCACAAAACTCCAAGAAGAAAACATATTGGGTAGGGGCTCTGACATTAATCTCTATAATGATTTTTTTGTATTGACACCAAAAGCAAAAGGAACAAAAGAAAAAAATATCACCTGGGAGTACATCAATTTAAAAAGCTTCTGCACAACAAGGAAAAGCATCAGTAAAATGAAGGCAACGAAAGCAATGGGAGAAAATATTTGCAAGTTATATCTTTGATAAGGGGTTAATATCTAAAATATATAAAGAACTCATACAATGCAGTAGCAAAAAATCAAGCAATCTGATTTAAAAAAGGTCAGAGGAACTCAATAGACTTATTTCCAAAAAAACATACAAATGGCCAACAGGCTCATGAAAAGATGCTCAACATCACTAAACATTAGGGAAATGCAAATGAAAACCACAATGAGTTATCACCTCAGGCTTCTTAGAATTGCTGTGAAAGAGACAAGAGATAAAAGTATTGGCAAGATGTGGAGAAAAGGCAAAACTTGCTGTGTCGGTAGGAGCATAATTTGGTGCAGCCATTATGGAAAGTAGTATTGAAATTCCTCAAGAAATTACAAATAGAATTATCATATGATCCAACAATCTCCCTTCTGGGTATATATCTGAAGAAAACAAAGTCAGTATTTCCAAAAGATATCTGCACCCCATGTACATTCAAGCATTAATTACAGTAGGCAAGACGTGGAAGCAATCTAAGCATACATTGATAGATGAATGTGCAAAGTAAATGAGTAATATATACAATGAAATAGCACTCAGCCATAAAGAAGACAGAAACCCTGTTGTTTGCAACAGCATGATTGAACCTTAAGGCCATTATTCTTTTTTTTAAGATTTATTTATTATTTATTTATTTACTTTATTTTTGGCTGCATCAGGTCTTAGTTGCAGCATGTGGGATCTTCGTTGAGGCATGCAAGATCTTTTGTTGCAGCACTCAGGCTTCTCTCTAGTTGTGACGTTTGTGTTTTCTCTCTCTGGTGTGGCACACATGCTTCAGGGCATGTGAACTCTGTAGCTGTGGCTCTCGGGCTCCAGAGTGCGTGGGCTCTGTAGTTTGCAGCACTCAGCCTCTCTAGTTGAGGCACACAAGCTCAGTAGTTGTGGTGCATGGGCTTAGTTGCCCTGCAGCATGTGGGATCTTAGTTCCCTGACCAGGGATCAAACCTGCGTCCTTGCATTGTAAGGTGGATTCTCTACCTCTGGACCACCAGAGAAGTCCCAAAGCCATTATTTTAAGGGAAATATATCAGTCAGAGAAAGACAACGATTGTATGATCTCACTTATATGTGATCTAAAAAAAAAAATACTGTTAGAAACAGCAGATTGGTGGTTTCCAGAGGCAGGGGATAGGGGGCCAGTGGAATGGGTGAAGGGGGTCAAAATGTACAAACTTCCAGTTATAAATGTGTAAGTCATGGGGATGTAACATACAGCATAATTACTATAGTTTATGATGCAGCTTAATTACTATAGTATTGCATATTTGAAAGTTGCTAAGAGAGTAGATCTTACAATGCTCATCACAAGAAGAAAAAAATTTTGTGACTGTATGGTGCCAGATGTTAACTAGACTTATTGTGGTGATTATTTGTATACAAATATCTAATCGTTATGTTGTACACCTAAATCATGCTATTGCAGATGGCAGGGTTTCCTTCTTTTATGGCTGAGTGCTATTTCATTGTGCATACAACTCATCTTCTTTGCACATTAATCCATCAATGGACACTTAGGTTGTTTTCATATCTTGCCTATTGTAATTAATGCCTGAATGCACATGGGGGTGCAGATATCATTTGGAGATACTGACTTTGTTTTCTTCAGATATATACCCTGAAGTGAAATTGCTGGATCGTATGATAATTTTATTTGTAATTTCTTGAAGAGCTTCACTACTGTTTTCCATATTAGCTGTACCAAATTATGCTCCTACCAACATGGCACAAGTTTTCCCTTTTCTCCACACATAATATAATGTATGTGTTGATTATGCATCAATAAAAATTTGTCAGAGTGAGTGAAAAATTTACATAACGATTATAGACTTCTGTTGTGTTTCCCCTTTTGTGGTGTTAGTGGTTTTCTGTTGCAAAGTTATTTGACTTGTCTGAGTTAAAATACAAGTCCAGTCATGACCCACTGACTCAGTGGTGACAGGCAGGAGTATCCTGTCCTCTTTACCTATGGGAATGTCCTTTCTTCATGACTTTAGCCCAGAGTCTCTCCTTGGGCAGTGATAGTAACCTTGTGATCTAATCCACCCTTCTTTGCTTTCCTTGGCCTAGAGGCTTGGAGAATACTCATGCACATTAATAATCAATTAAGGCCTTTATAATTAGTGATCTAATTGAGTCATTAGACCATGTGGGCATGATCGCACTGCTCTGCAGAGATAGTTAAATTACTATGGCCACAG
The DNA here is from genome assembly GCF_964165515.1 of Mesoplodon bidens. Lineage (NCBI taxonomy): Eukaryota > Metazoa > Chordata > Mammalia > Artiodactyla > Ziphiidae > Mesoplodon > Mesoplodon bidens. Next base: position 68,651,634 of record NC_138178.1, read on the forward strand.
TGACATCTTGGAATGGATGCTGCAGGCCACACACCCCAGTGGTAGTATGTGAAAGCACATAGCAGCAAAAGTGACCTCCAGCAAGTGGTGTTATCTTCCCAGATGGTGTTGTAAAGCCAGTTGCAGCTAAAGGCCATTCCCCTTGGTTAACTACAAGATCTATTTTGCAATCCTGTCGACTACACCAAGTATTTTGTGCCAGTCTCAATTCATCAATAATGTTGTGAGTGGACTGGCCCTTATGGTTCTTATGATTCCAAGAACTCTCAGCAATAACTACCAGAAAATTTTGAAAGACAAGATTTATTATTCACAGGCCCTGAAGGGTACAGAGAAGGCCTGGAGCAAGTAACAAGGTCACAGGTAGAGAGAGAGTGCTGAGATGGGATTCTGCTTTTAATGGCTTGAGGGTTGAGGGGCCTAGGGTTTCACGGGTTTACTCTTAATTAGTGACTTTAAAACATAAGATAAGCAAAGGGCAGAAAGGGAAAAACAGGCAGCAAAATGGTCAGTTATCTAAGTCAATCAGAGATCTCTAAAACAAAAGTAAACTTGGGGTGGTGGGAGCAACCTGGCTCTTTATCTAGGCATATGGCTGGCAAATGTCTACTAGAGATAAAAAAAGAAAACAAAATTTTCCCTTGTGATGAGAACTTTTAGTATTTACTCTCAACAAACTTCCTATATATCATACAGCAGTATTAGCTATAGTCATTTGTGAAGTGGATTCCCCAGAAATTTTCAAGTAAAAGCATAAGTCAAGAATTTGCATTAAAAAATACATACACCATGATCAAGTGGGGTTTATTCCAGGAATGCAAGGATTCTTCAATATACACAAATCAAACAATGTGATACACCATATTAACAAGTTGAAGGAGAAAAACCATATGATCATCTCAATAGATGCAGAGAGCGCTTTCGACAAAATTCAACACCCATTTATGATAAAAACCCTGCAGAAAGGAGGCATAGAGGGAACTTTCATCAACATAATAAAGGCCATATATGACAAACCGACAACCAACATTGTCCTCAATGGTGAAAAACTGAAACCATTTCCACTAAGATCAGGAAAAAGACAAGGCTGCCCACTCTCACCACTCTTATTCAACCTAGTTTTGGAAGTTTTAGCCACAGCAATCAGAGAAGAAAAGGAAATAAAAGGAATCCAAATTGGAAAAGAAGAAGTAAAGCTGTCACTGTTTGCAGATGACATGATACTATACATAGAGAATCCTAAAGATGCTACCAGAAAACTACTAGAGCTAATCAATGAATTTGGTAAAGTAGCAGGATTCAAAATTAATGCACAGAAATCTCTGGCATTCCTGTACACTAAGGATGAAAAATCTGAAAATGAAATCAAGAAAACACTCCCATTTACCATTGCAACAAAAAGAATAAAATATCTAAGAATAAACCTACCTAAGAAGACAAAAGACCTGTATGCAGAAAATTATAAGACGCTGATGAAAGAAATTAAAGATGATACAAATAGATGGAGAGATATAGCATGTTCGTGGATTGGAAGAATCAATATTGTGAAAATGACTCTACTACCCAAAGCAATCTACAGATTCAATGCAATCCCTATCAAATTACCACTGGCATTTTTCACAGAACTAGAACAAAAAATTTCAAAATTTGTTTGGAAAAACAAAAGACCCCGAATAGCCAAAGCAATCTTGAGAACAAAAAATGGAGCTGGAGGAATCAGGCTCCCTGACTTCAGACGATACTACAAAGCTACAGTAATCAAGACAATGTGGTACTGGCACAAAAACAGAAAGATAGATCAATGGAACAGGATAGAAAGCCCAGAGATAAACCCACGCACCTATGGTCAACTTATCTTTGATAAAGGAGGCAGGAATGTACAGTGGAGAAAGGACAGCCTCTTCAATAAGTGGTGCTGGGAAAACTGGACAGGGACATTTAAAAGTATGAGATTAGATCATTCCCTAACACCATACACAAAAATAAGCTCAAAATGGATTAAAGACCTAAATGTAAGGCCAGAAACTATCAAACTCTTAGAGGAAAACATAGGCAGAACACTCTATGACATAAATCACAACAAGATCCTTTTGGACCCACCTCCTAGAGAAATGTACATAAAAACAAAGATAAACAAATGGGACCTAATGAAACTTCAAAGCTTTTGCACAGCAAAGGAAACCATAAACAAGACCAAAAGACAACCCTCAGAATGGGAGAAAATATTTGCAAATGAAGCAACTGACAAAGGATTAATCTCCAAAATTTATAAACAGCTCATGCAGCTCAATAGCAAAAAAACAAACAACCCAATCCAAAAATGGGCAGAAGACTTAAATAGGCATTTCTCCAAAGAAGATATATAGACTGCCAACAAACACATGAAAGAATGCTCAGCATCAGTAATCATTAGAGAAATGCAAATCAAAACTACAATGAGATATCATCTCACACCAGTCAGAATGGCCATCATCAATAAATCTAGAAACAACAAATGCTGGAGAGGGTGTGGAGAAAAGGGAACACTTGCACTGCTGGTGGGAATGTGAATTGGTACAGCCACTATGGAGAACAGTATGGAGGTTCCTTAAAAAACTAAAAATAGAACTACCATATGACCCAGCAATCCCACTACTGGACATATACCCTGAGAAAACCATGATTCAAAAAGAGACATGTACCAAAATGTTCATTGCAGCTCTATTCACAATAGCCCGGTTCTAGAAACAACCTAAGTGTCCTTCATCGGATGAATGGATAAAGAAGATGTGGCACATATATACAATAGAATATTACTCAGCCATAAAAAGAAATGAAACTGAGCTATTTGTAATGAGGTGGATAGACCTAGAGTCTGTCATACAGAGTGAAGTTAGTCAGAAAGAGAAAGACAAATACCGTATGCTAACACATATATATGGAATTAAAAAAAAAATGTCATGAAGTACGTAGGGGTAAAACGGGAATAAAGACAGAGACCTACTTGAGAATGGACTTGAGGATATGGGGAGGGGGAAGGGTAAGCTGTGACAAAGCGAAAGAGAGGCATGGACATATATACACTACCAAATGTAAGGTAGATAGATAGTGGGAAGCAGCCACGTAGCACAGGGAGATCAGCTTGGTGCTTTGTGACCGCCTGGAGGTGTGGGATGGGGAGGGTGGGAGGGAGGGAGATGCATGAGGGAAGGGATGTGCGAACAGATGTATATGTATGAGTGATTCACTTTGTTATAAGGCAGAAACTAATAATAATGTATATATATATATATATATATATATATATATATATATATATATATATATATATATATATATATATATGTCAGGAGCTTGCACTACAAGTTTTATGGTTTCAGATCTATGTTCAAATCAAGTTGATGTATAAAATTTATAAATAAACTTTTCAACAATTATGTTTTATATATTTTATAATAATTATGTTTCATATCATGTATGCTTAAAATAGTTTCACAAGACTTTTTGGTAACTTGATACCTCGAAGCTATAGTAAGTTAAGGTAAAAAAGAAATAATTGTTGAATAGCAATAGCATTTCTGGATAAAATCAAATATTGAAGTATTAATTGCTGAACCTAAGTTTGTCCACTTTTGGTATCTTGTTTTTTTATGGTACAGAGAATCTAGGTATATTTGGCTCTGTTTTTAAACATAAGAAATTGAACTATTAAAAAATCATATGCCTCTAGAAATTCATGAAATGATGTATTCATAAACTTGCTACAGAATGATAGTATGTGCCAGGGAGTTAATAATTGCTTACTTCCTTGCTTTCTCTGTAAAATGAAGGAGAAAATTGGTTAAAATTCTAACGATATCATGTAAATAAAACTAAGAGAACCAATAGGGGTAAAGAAAAGAAAACAGCTAATTCAGAGAAAAATAAAGCTTATTTTTTATAAAGAAATGTATAAAGGGTAATTTTTTCTTCCAGTTTTATTGAGGTATAATTGACATATAGTACTGTATAAGTATAAAGTGTACAGCATAATGGTTTGACTTATATATGTCATGAAATTTTTGCCACAATGTTTAGTGAACACCCATCATCTCATATAGATACACAATAAAAGAAAAAGAAAAAAGATACTTTTCTTGTGATGAGAACTCCCAGGATCCACTTTCTTAATAACTTTCATATATAACATACAGCACTGTTAATTATATTTATCATGTTGTACATTACATCCCTAGTTCTTATTTATCTTATTACTGGAAGTTTGTAGCTTTTTATTACTACCTTCAGGATGTGTTTATTTAAGGGAAAAAGTGCAAGTTTGTTCTAACATAGAATTAGTGTTTTTTTTCATATGAGAAAGAGGACAAAGGTGAGACAAAAATTGAATTGATATAAGAAAAAATTTATAAGAATTGTGGGGAAGGAATCATGGAAAAGCAATCTTATCTCATGTGGTCAAAGCTGGCTAAAAATGGGATGAATTTATAAGACTTAAAATTAGCTTTAGAATTAATAGTACAGTGATGAACAACAATAATATGGTTTTCTCTACTACAAAAATAAAGTTTCTTTTTTTAAGATTACTGGTTTGCTATTATAAGAAGTTGTAAACAAACAAACAAAAAGCAAAACCTTCCTCTTTTCCTATTAAGTATTCTGCCCAAGAAACTAAGATTTTTGAGTTTCAAATTAATATCCTATGCTTCATGTTCTCTTTATCATGTCATTGAATACATAAGAAAACCAAGTCTTCTCAATATTAGAAGAGCTAGATTAACAAACAAACAAAAAAAAAGCTTTGTGACTTTCTGTATTTGCCTCTGAGCTCTTTTAATTGTTGCCTTCATTAATTGGATCACTATGTATGGTTTCATAGTGATATGAAATACTATTTAGTCAAGTGTTCAAACCTTTGACATTTTAGAAAATTTCCGAAAATTAAATTCTAAATGAAATCTTTTTGACCTCAAATTAAGTTTGAGATTTTCTGGAGTGCCCTTGGAAAATTTCAAAGGATTGTCTCTCACTATGTAGAAGGCAAATGCTAAAGTATTGACATTTTTGGTATGTTAAATTATGTGGGAAGCATTTTCAAATAAGAAGAGATGATAAAATTATGTTTTATATTAATATATGTTATTAATACAGATATTTGAGAAGTTATATGAAGTTCATAGCAATTTCTTAACCCTTTTAAAGTCCAGTTTTTGCATTTAAATGTCATATTCCATGAAAATAGTTAGTTTTCCTTATCACATGATTTCTCATCGAATTTTATTTTGTTTTTTGGGGTTTTTGTTTGTTTTTACCTATGGTAATTATAGACATGTCTTCTTTTGTATTTTTTTGTTTTAAGGTAACTTATTAAAATTAAAACTTATGTTGAAAGTAAAAAAGGAAATGGCAAAAAGTAAAAAAGGAAACAACAGCAAATAGTAAAAACAATGCCTTGAAAAAGATAGACATGAATAAATGTTTTGAAATACACCAATATGACTACAAATGTACATTAGTTATTACTCATGGTGAAATCCAAGTCTGTATGATTAAGCTTAAAAATCAAAGTCCAACAATGTATCACTTGTGCAAGAAAATGACAAAAAAGAATTGACAATGAAATCATGAACTAAGATAAATTAGGATAAAGATAAATGAAAGCCAAGAGGCAATTTATATTTCTAAAATTAAATTTTGAGACAAGCAATCTCTTTGAGGAAAAGAGTAATTTGTGGAACAATTCACAGTCACAAATTTTTAGCTTTTGTCAACAGAGCACCAAATATACAAAATAAAATATGTTCAAGGTAATAGAGAATATGCCAGGGGTACAATTTTTTAATGTTTTAACATTTATAACTGATTAGGCAAATTAAGTATTGTTTAAAATATGATTAAAGAGGCTGAAATAAAAATATGTATTTATTCATTTAAAAATTTATTGAGTGTTTACCATGTATCAGACACTCTTCATATGTGGGGGATAGAACAGAAAATTTCATGCCCTCATGTGGCTTTTGTGTATATTCTATTTAGGAAGATGGATGTTGATGATAAAGAGGCCAGATGGAAGCCCAAGCCTCCTCCACTTATTAGCTGGGTAGAACTTATTCAAGTTCATCAACTCTTTTCTTTATTTTCCTCATCTGAAATGTTGGTTTTTAGAACTAAGGCTGATTTGAAATTAAATATGTCAATACATGTAAAGCACGTAGAACAATTTTAGCACACTGCAAGACCTTCATAAAAGTTGGCTATTACCCTCTTTTCATTTCTCGTAAAATTTCCATAAATTACCCATATTTTAGGATGGATTTCAATCTTGAAAATAAAATAACATATAATACATAATTCATAATTTTGCCACAAAATACTTAAACAGGAGATTAAAACAAAAAATTTTCAAACATATTTATAATTGGCTACTTATTAAAGATAAAAATGTTTCTTTTATCAAATATTTTCCCCCCTCAGGGACACCTGTATTGCTTTAGTATACATCTCTATGTTCTTTTGTCCATAATAATCTTTTAATATTTTCATTATTTTAATATGCATCTGTTTTCTCTGCCTTAGACTACTCATAAGATTTTTTTAACATCTTTATTGGAGTATCATTGCTTTACAATGGTGTGTTAGTTTCTGGTATATAAAAAAGTGAATCAGTTATACATATACATATGTTCCCATATTTCTTCCCTCTTGTGTCTCCCTCCCTCCGACCCTCCCTATCCCAACCCTCTAGGTGGTCACAAGGCACCAAGCTGATCTCCCTGTGCTATGCGACTGCTTCCCACTAGTTATCTATTTTACGTTTGGTAGTGTATATATGTAGATGCAACTCTCTCACTTTGTCACAGCTTACAATTCCCGCTCCCCATATACGCAAATCCATTCTCTAGCAGGTCTGTGTCTTTATTCCCGTCTTAGCCCTAGGTTCTTCATGCCATTTCTTTATTTTTTCTTTTTTTCTTAGATTCCATATATATGTGTTAGCATATGGTATTTGTTTTTCTTTTTCTGACTTACTTCACACTGTATGACAGACTCTAGGTCCATCCACCTCACTACAAATAACTCAATTTCGTTTCTTTTTATGGCTGAGTTATGTTCCAGTGTATATATGTGCCACATCTTCTTTATCCATTCATCCAATGATGGACACTTAGGTTGTTTCCCTCTCCTAGCTATTGTAAATAGAGGTGCAATGAATATTTGGGTACATGACTCTTTTTGAATTATGGTTTTCTCAAGGGTATATGCCCAGTAGTGGGATTGCTGTGTCGTATGGTAGTTCTATTTGTAGTTTTTTAAGGAAACTCCATACTCTTCTCCATAGCAGCTGTATCAATTTACATTCCCACCAGCAGTGCAAAAGTGTTCCCTTTTCTCCACACCCTCTCCATCATTTATTGTTTCTAGATTTTTAATGATGGCAATTCTGACTGGTGTGAGGTGATATTTCATCGTAGTTTTGATTTGCATTTCTCTAATGATTAATGATACTAAGCATTCTTTTATGTGCTTGTTGGCAATCTGTGTATCTTCTTTGGAGAAATGTCAATTTAGGCCTTCTGCTCATTTTTGGATTGGGTTGTTTGATTTTTAGTTATTGAGCTGCATGAGCTGCTTATAAATTTAGGAGATTAATCCTTTGTCAGTTGCTTCATTTGCAACTACTTTCTCCCATTCTGAGGGTTGTCTTCTGGTCTTGTTTATGGTTTCCTTTGTTGTGCAAAAGCTTTTAAGTTTCATTAGTTCCCATTTGTATAGTTTTGTTTTTATGTACATTTCTCTAGGAGGTGGGTCAAAAAGGATTTGCTGTGACTTATGTCGTAGAGTGTTATGCCTAGGTTTTCCTCTAAGAGTTTTATAGTCTCTGGCCTTACATTTAGGTCCTTCATCCATTTTGAGCTTATTTTTGTGTATGGTGTTAGGGAGTGTTCTAATCTCATACTTTTTCAGGTACCTGTCCAGTTTTCCCAGCAGCATTTATTGAAGAGGCTCTCTTTTCTCTACTGTATATTCTTACCTCCTTTATCAAAGATAAGGTGACCATATGTGCATGGGTTCATCTCTGGGCTTTCCGTCCTGTTCCATTGATCTATATTTCTGTTTTTGTGCCAGTACCATACTGTCTTGAATACTGTAGCTTTGTAGTATAGTCTGAAGTCCAGGAGCCTGATTCCTCCAGGTCCATTTTTCGTTCTCAAGATTGCTTTGGCTATTCGGGCTCTTTTGTGTTTCCATACAAATTATGAAAATTTTTGTTCTAGTTCTGTGAAAAATGCCATTGGTAGTTTGATAGGGATTGCATTGAATCTGTAGATTGCTTTGGGTAGTAGAGTCATTTTCACAATGTTGATTCTTCCAGTCCAGGAACATGGTATATCTCTCCATCTATTTGTATCACGTTTAATTTCTTTCATCAGTGTCTTATAATTTTCTGCATACAGGTCTTTTGTCTCCTTAGGTAAGTTTATTCCTAGATAGTTTATTCTTTTTGTTGTAGTGGTAAATGGGAATGTTTTCTGAATTTCAATTTCAGATTTTTCATCATTAGTGTATATGAATGTCAGAGATTTCTGTGCAGTAATTTTGTATTCTGCTACTTTACCAAATTCATTGATTAGCTCCAGTAGTTTTCTGGTAGCATCTTTAGGATTCCCTATGTATATTATCATGTCATCTGCAGACAGTGACAGCTTTACTTCTTTTCTGTTTTGGATTTTTTTATTTCTTTTTCTTTTCTGATTGCTGTCACTAGGACTTCCAAAACTATGTTGAATAAGAGTGGTGATAGTGGGCAAACTTGTCTTCTTCCTGATCTTATTGGAAATGGTTTTAGGTTTTCACCATTGAGAATGATGTTGGCTGAGGGTTTGTCATATATGGCCTTTATTATGTTGAGGAAAGTTCCCTCTATGCCTGCTTTCTGCAGGGTTTTTATCATAAATTGGTGTTGAATTTTGTCCAAAGCTTTCTCTGCATCTATTGAGATGATTGATTTGCATATGTTGAGGAAACCTTGCATTGCAAGAATAAACCCCACTTCATCATGGTATATGATCCTTTTAATGTGCTGTTGGATTGTGTTTGCTAGTATTTTGTTGAGGATTTTTGCATCTATGTTCATCAGTGATATAGGCCTGTAGTTTTCTTTCTTTGTGACATCTTTCTCTGGTTTTGATATCAGGGTGATGGTGGCCTTGTAGATTGAGTTTGGGAGTGTTCCTCCCTCTGCTATATTTTAGAAGAGTTTGAGAAGGATAGGTGTTAGCTTTTCTCTGAATGTTTGATAGTATACTCCTGTGAAGCCATCTGGTCCTGGGCTTTTGTGTGTTGGAAGATTTTTAATCACAGTTTTAATTTCAGTGCTTGTGACTTGTGTTTTCAAATTTTCTATTTCTTCCTGGTTCAGTCTTGGAAGATTGTGTATTTCTAATAATTTATCTATTTCTTCCAGGTTGTCCATTTTATTGGCATAGATTTGCTTGTAGTAATGTCCCATTATCTTTTTTATTTCTGCAGTGTCAGTTGTTACTTCTCCTTTTTCATTTCTAAGTCTATTGATTTGAGTCTTCTCCCTTTTTTTCTTGTTGAGTCTGACTAATAGTTTATCCATTTTTTTATCTTCTCAAAGAAACAGCTTTTAGTTTTATTGATCTTTGCTATCATTTCCTTCATTTCTTTTTCAATTATTTCTGATCTGATCTTTATGGTTTCTTTCCTTTTGCTTACTTTGGGATTTTCTTGGTCTTCTTTCCCTAATTGCTTTAGGTGCAAGGTTAGGTTGTTTATTTGAGATGTTTCCTGTTCCTCGAGGTAGGATTGTTTTGCTATAAACATCCCCCTTAAAACTGCTTTTGCTACATCCCAGAGGTTTTGGGTTGTTGTGTCTACATTGCCATTTGTTTCTAGGTGTTTATTGATATCCTCTTTGATTTCCTCAGTGATCACTTCCTTATTAAGTAGTGTATTGTTTAGCCTCCATGTGTTTATATTTTTTACAGATCTTTTCCTGTAATTGATATCAAGTCTTAAAGCGTTGTGGTCAGAAAAGTTACTTGTTGCAATTTCAATTTTCTAAAATTTACCAAGGCTTGATTTGTGACCCAAGATATGATCTATCATGGAGAATGTTCCATGAGCACTTGAGGAGAATGTGAATTCTTTTGTATTTGGATGGAATGTCCTATAAATGTGAATTAAGTCCATCTTGTTTAATGTATCATTTAAAGATTGTGTTTCCTTACTTATTATCATTTTGGATGATCTGTCCATTGGTGAAAGTAGGTTGTTAAAGTCCCCTACTATGAATGTGTTACTGTCAATTTCCCTTTTTATGACTGTTAGTATTTGCCTTATGTATTTAGGTGCTCCTATGTTGGGTTCATAAATATTTACAATTGTTATACCTTCTTCTTGGATCGATCCCTTGATCATTATTTAGTGCCCTTCTTTGTCTCTTGTAATAGTCTTTATTTTAAATTCTATTTTGTATGATATGAGTACTGCTACTCCAGCTTTCTTTTGGTTTCCATTTGCATGGAATATCTTTTTCCATCCCCTTACTTTCAGTCTGTATGTGTCCCTAGGTCTGAAGTGGGTTTCTTGTAGACAGCGTATTTACGGGTATTGCTTTGTATCCATTCAGCCTATCTGTGCCTTTTGGTGGTAGCATTTAATCCATTTACATTTAAGGTAATTATCAATATGTATGCTCCTATTCCCATTTTCTTAATTGTTTTGTGTTTATTATTGTAAGTCTTTTCCTTCTGTTGTGTTTCTTGCCTAGAGAAGTTCCTTTAGCATTTGTTGTAATCCTGGTTTGGTGGCGCTGAAATCTCTCAGCTTTTGCTTGTCTGTAAAGGTTTTAATTTCTCATCTGAATGAGATCCTTGCTGGGTAGAGTAATCTTTGTTGTAGGTTTTTCTCCTTCATCGCTTTAAATATGTCCTGCCACTCCCTTCTGGCTTGCATAGTTTATGCTGAAAGATCAGCTGTTAACCTTATGGAGATTCCCTTGTGTGTTATTTGTTGTTTTTTCCTTGCTGCTTTTAATATGTTTTCTTTGTATTCAATTTTTGATAGTTTGTTTAATATGTGTCATGGCATGTTTCTCCTTGGATTTATCCTGCATTAGACTCTCTGTGCTTCCTGGACTTGATTAACTATTCCCTTTCTCATATTAGGGAACTTTTCAACTATAATCTCTTCAGATATTGTCTCAGTCACTTTCTTTTTCTCTTCTTCTTCTGGGACCCCTATAATTCGAATGTTGGTGCATTTAATGTTGTCCCAGACGTCTCCGAGACTGTCCTCAGTTTTTTTCATTCTTTTTTCTTTTTTCTGCTCTGCAGTAGTTATTTCCATTATTTTCTCTTCCAGGTCACTTATCCGTTCTTCTGCGTCAGTTATTCTGCTTTTGATCCCTTCTAGACTATTTTTAATTTCATTTATTGTGTTGTTCATCATTGCCTGTTTCCTCTTTAGTTCTTCTAGGTCCTTGTTAAATGTTTCGTGCATTTTCTCTATTCTAGTTCCAAGATTTTGGATCATTTTCCTATCATTATTTTGAATTCTTTTTCAGGTAGACTTCCTATTTCCTCTTCATTTGTTAGGTGTGGTGGGTTTTTACTTTGCTCCCTCATCTGTTGTGTGTTTTCTGTCTTCTCATTTTGCTTATCTTATTGTGTTTGGGGTCTCCTTTTTGCAGGCTGTAAGTTCGTAGTTCCCATTGTTTCTAGTTTCTGTCCCCAGTGGCTAAAATTGGTTCAGTGAGTTGTGTAGGCTTCCTGTTGGAGGGGACTAGTGCCTGTGTTCTGATGGATGAGGCTGGATGTTGTCTTTCTGGTGGGCAGGTCCACGTCTGGTGGTGTGTTTTTGGGTGTCTGTGGCCTTATTATGATTTTAGGCAGCCTCTCTCTTAATGGGTGGGGTTGTGTTCCTGTTTTGCTAGTTGTTTGGCATAGGGTGTCCAGCACTGTAGCTTGCTGGTCATTGAGTGAAGCTGTGTCTTGGTGTTGAGATGGAGTTCTCTGGGAGATTTTTGCCAGTTGATATTATGTGGAGCTGGGAGGTCGCTTGTGGATCAGTGTCCTTAAGTTGTTCTCTCCCACCTCAGAGGCACAGCCCTGACTCCTGTCTGGAGCACCAAGAGCCTTTGATTCACATGGCTCAGAATAAAAGGGACAAAATGTAGAAGAAAAGAAAGAAAGAGGATAAAATAAAATAAAGTTATTAAAATAAAAAGTAAAAAATAATTATTAAAAAAATTTTAAAGTAAAAAGTCAAAAAAACAAAACAAAAACAAAAAAATAGGATGCACAGAACCCTAGGAGAAATGGTGAAAGCAAAGCTATACAGACATAATGTCACACAGAAGCACAAACATACACACTCAGAAAAAGAGGAGAAGGGGAAAAATAATATATCTTGTTCTCAAAGTCCACCTCCTCAATTTGGGATGATTGGTTGTCTATTCAGTTATTCCACAGATGCAGGGTACATCAAGTTGATTGTGGAGCTTTAATCCACTGCTTCTGAGGCTGCTGGGAGAAATTTCCCTTTCTCTTATTTGTTTGCACAGCTCCCGGGGTTCATCTTTGGGTGTGGACCCACCTCTCTGTGTAGGTCGGTGACAGCATCTGTTCTTTGCTCGGACAGGATGGGGTTAAACAAGCAGCTGATTCAGGGCCTCTGGTTCACTCAGGCCAGGGGGAGGGAGGGGTACGGATGCGGGGTGAGCCTGCGGCAGCAGAGGCAAATGTGATATTGCACCAGCCTGAGGTGCACCATGTGTTCTCCCGGAGAAGTTGTCCCTGGATCCCAGGACCCTGGTAGTGGCAGGCTGCACAGGCTCCAGGGAGGGTAGGTGTGGATAGTGACCTGTGCTCGCAAACAGGCTTCTTGGTGGCTGCGGCAGCAGCATTAGCATCTCATGTTTGTCTCTGCGGTCTGAGCTGATAGCCGCCGCTCATGCCCATCTCTGGAGCTACTTTCCACAGCACTCTTAATCCCCTCTCCTCGCACACCAGGAAACAAAGAGGGAAGAAAATGTCTCTTACCTCTTAGGCAGGTCCAGATATTTTCCCGGACTCCCTTCTGGCTAGCCATGGTGCACTAACCCCTTCAGGCTATATTCACGCTGCAAGTCCTCTCCCTGCGATCCTATGGAAGCCCGATCCTCAGCTCCCAAACCCTTCCCACACCGGCGGGTGAGCAGACAAGCCTCTCGGTCTGGTGAGTGGTGGTCAGCACTGATCCTCTGTGCGGGAAACTGTCCGCTTTGCCTTCCGCAACCCTATGGCTGTGCCCTCCTCCATGGCTCTAAAACTTCCCCCCTCCGACCCCTGTAGTCTCCGCCCATGAAGGGGCTTCCTAGTGTGTGGAAACCTTTCCTCCTTCACAGGTCCCTCCCACTGGTGCAGATTCTGTCCCTATTGTTTTGTACCTGTTTTTTCTTTTTTCTTTTGCCCTGCACAGATACGTGGGGACTTTCTTGACTTTTGGGAGGTCTGAGGTCTTCTGCCAGCATTCAGTCAGTGTTCTATAGGAGCAGTTCCACGTGTAGATATATTTCTGATGTATCTGTGGGGAGGAAGGTGATCTCCACGTCTTACTCTTCTGCCATCTTCCTCCTAATCTACTAATAAGATTTTTGATAATGTGTTTTTTATTTGTTGCTTCCCACATGCATTTTAAATGAGATATTGCATTTCAAATTATTTTCTTTTTTTTTGTATTTTTAATATCTTTATTGGAGTATAATTGCTTTACAATGGTATGTTAGTTTCTGCTTTATAAAAAAGTGAATCTGCTATATGTATACATATATCCCCATATCTCCTCCCTCTTTTGTGACTCTTCCACCCTCCCTATCCCACGTCTCTAGGTAGTCAAAAAAACACCTAGCTGGTCTCCCTGTGCTATGCAGCTGCTTCCCACTAGCTATCTATTTTACATTTGGTAGTGTATATAAGTCCATGCCACTTTGTGACTTCGTCCCAGCTTACTCTTCCTCTTCCCTGTGTCCTCTAGTCCATTCTCTACATCTGTGTCTTTATTCCTGTCCTGCCCGTAGGCTCTTCTGAACCTTAATTTATTTATTTATTTTTAGATTCCATTAATATGTGTTAGCATATGGTATTTATTTTTCTCTTTCTGACTTACTTCACTATTTAAGACACTCTCTAGGTCCATCCACCTCACTACAAATAACTCAATTTTGTTTCTTTTTATGGCTGAGTAATACTCCAATGTGTATATGTGCCACATCTTCTTTATCCATTCATCCGTCAATGGACACTTAGGTGGTTTCTATGTCCTGGCCATTGTAAATCCAGCTGCAGTGAACATTGTGGTACATGACTCTTTTTGAATTATGGTTTTCTTCAGGGTATATGCCCAGTAGTAGGACTGCTGGGTCATATGGTGGTTCTATTTTTAGTTTTTTAAGGAACCTCCATGCTGTTCTTCATAGTGGCTGTATCAGTTTACTTTCCTGCCAAAAGTGCAAGAGGCTTCCCTTTTCTCCACACCCTATTCAGCATTTATTGTTTCTATATTTTTTGATGATGACCATTGTGACTGGTGTGAGGTGATACCTCATTGTAGTTTTCATTTGTGTTTATCTAATGATTAGTGATATTGTGCATCCTTCCATGTGTTTGTTGGCAATCTACATACCTTCTTTGGAGAAATGTCTATTTAGGTCTTCTGCCTATTTTGGATCGAGTGGTTTGTTTTTTTGATATTGAGCTGCATGAGCTGCTTGTATATTTTGGAGATTAATCCTTTGTCAGTTGCTTCATCTGAAAATACTTTCACCCATTCTAAGGGTTGTCTTTTTGTATGGTTCATGGTTTTCTTTGCTGTGCAAAAGCTTTTAAGTTTCATTGGTCCTATTTGTTTATTTTTGTTTTTATTTCCATTTCTCTAGGAGGTGGGTCAAAAAGGATCTTGCTGTGATTTATGTCATAGAGTGTTCTGCCTATGTTTTCCTCTAAGAGTTTTATAATGTCTGGCCTTACATTTAGGTCTTTAATCCATTTTGAGTTTATTTTTGTGTATGGTGTTAGGGAGTGTTGTAATATCATTCTTTTACATGTAGCTGTCCAGTTGTCCCAACACCACTTATTGAAGAGACTGTCTTTTCTCCATTGTATACTCTTGCCTCCTTTGTCAAAAATAAGATGACCATATCTGTGTGGGTTTATCTCTGGGCTTTCTATCCTGTTCCATTGATCTATATTTCTGTTTTTGTGCTGCTACCATACTGTCTTGATTATTATAGCTTTGTAGTATAGTCTGAAGTCCAGGAGCCTGATTCTTCTAGCTCCATTTTTCTTTCTCAACATTGGTTAACTATAAGGGGTCTTTTGTGTTTCCATACAAATTGTGAAAACTTTTCTTCTAGTTCTGTGAAAAATGCTATTCTTAGTTTGATACAGATTGCAGTGAATCTGTTGACTTCTTTGGATAGTATAGTCATTTTCACAATGTTGATTCTTACACTTCAAGAACATGGTGGGTCTTGCCTTCTTTGTTGTATCATCTTTAATTTCTTTCATTAGTGTCTTATGGTTTTCTGCTACCGGTCTTTTGTCTCCTTAGGTAGGTTTATCCCTAGGTATTTCCTTCTTTTGGCTACAATGGTTAATGGGAGTGTTTACTCAATTTCTCTTTCAGGTTTTCCATCATTAACATATAGGAATGAAAGAGATTTCTGTGCATTAATTGTGTGTTCTGCTATTTTACCAAATTCATTGATTAGCTCTAGTAGTTTTCTGGTAGCATCTTTAGGATTCTCTATGTATAGTATCATGTCATCTGCAAACAGTGAAAGCTTTACTTCTTCTTTTCTTATTTGTGTTCCTTTTCTTTCTTTTTCTTCTCTGATTGCTGTGGCTAAAACTTCCAAAACTATGTTGAATAATAGTGGTGGGCTTCCCTGGTGGTGCAGTGGTTGAGAGTCTGTCTGCCGATTCAGGGGACATGGGTTCATGCCCCAGTCCAGGAAGATCCTACATGCCATGGAGTGGCTTGGCCCGTGAGCCCTGGCCACTGAGCCTGCACGTCAAGAGCCTGTGCTGCACAATGGGAGAAGCCACAACTGTGAGAGGACTGCGTACCATAAAAAAAAAAAAAATAGTGGCGACAGTGGGCAACCTTTTCTTTTTCTTGATCTTAGTGGAAATGGTTTCTGTTTTTCACCATTGAGACTGAAACTGATGTTAGCTGTGGGTTTGTCATGTATGGCCTTGATTATTTTGAGGAAAGTTCCCTCTATGCCTACTTTCTGTAGCGTTTTTATCATAAATGGGTGTTGAATTTTGTCGAAAGCTTTCTCTGCATCTATTGAGACGATTGTATAGTTTTTATCCTTCAAATTGTTAGTATGGTATATCACATTGATTGATTTGCATATATTGAAGAATCCTTGCATTCCTAGGATAAACCCCACTTGATCAGAGTGTATGATCCTTTTAATGTGTTGTTGGATTCTGTTTGTTATTATTTTGTTGAAGATTTTTGCATCTTTGTTCACTCACTCATATTGGCATTCACTTTTCTTTTTTTGTGACATCTTTGTCTGGTTTTGGTATCAGGGTGGTGGTGGCCTCATAGAACGAGTTTGAGAATGATAGGTGTTAACTGTTCTCTAAATGTTTGGTGGAAATCGCTTGTGAATCCATTTGGTCCTGGGCTTTTGTTTGTTGGAAGATTTTTAATCACAGTTTCAATTTCAGTGCTTGTGATTGGTCTTTTTATATTTTGTTTTTCTACCTGGTTCAGTTTTGGAGGTTGTGCATTTCTAAGAATTTGTCAGTTCATTCCAGGTTGTCCATTTTATTGGCATATACTTGCTGGTAGTAATCTCTCATGATCCTTTGTATTTCTGCCGTGTCTGTTGTTACTTCTCCTTTTTCATTTCTAATTCTATTGATTTGAATCTTCTCTTTTTTCTTCTTGATGAGTCTGGCTAATGGTTTATCAATTTTGTTTATCTTCTCAAAGAACCAGCTTTTAGTTTTATTGATCTTTGCTCTCATTTCCTTCATTTCATTTTCATTTATTTCTGATCTGATCTTTATGATTTCTTTCCTTCTGCTAGCTTTGGGATTTTTTGTTCTTCTTTCTGTAATTGCTTTAGTTTTAAGGTTAGGTTGTTTATTTGAGATGTTTCTTGTTTCTTGAGGTAGGATTGTATTGCTATAAAATTCCCTCTTAGAACTGCTTTTGCTGAGTCTCACAGGTTTTTGCTCATCATCTTTTCATTGTCATTTGTTTCTAGGTATTTTTCAATTATCTCTTTGATTTCTTTAGTGATCTCTTGGTTATTTATTAATATATTGTTTAGCTTCCATGTGTTTTTACAGTTTTTTCACTGTAAATGATATCTAGTCTTATAGCATTGTGGTTGGAAAATATAATTGATATGATTTCTATTTTCTTAAATTTACCCAGGCTTGATTTTTGACCCAAGGTATGATCTATCCTGGAGAATGTTCTATGAGCACTTGAGAAGAAAGTGTATTCTGTTGTTTTGGGATGGAATGTCCTATAAATATCAATTAAGTCCATCTTGTTTAATGTATCATTTTAAGCTTGTGTTTCCTTATTTATTTTCATTTTGGATGATCTGTCCATTGGTGAAAGTGGGGTGTTAAAGTCCCCTACTATGACTGTGGTACTGTCGATTTCCCATTTTATGGCTGTTAGCATTTGCCTTATGTATTGAGGTGCTCCTCTCTTGGGTCCATATATATTTACAATTGGTATATCTTATTCTTGGACTCCTCCCTTGATTATTATGTAATGACTTTGTTTGTCTCTTGTAATAGTCTTTATTTTAATGTCTATTTTGTCTGATATGAGTATTGCTACTGCAGCTTTCTTTTTGTTTCCATTTGCATGGAATATCTTTTTCCATTTCCCCACTTTCAGTCTGTATGTGTCCCTAGGTCTAAAGTGGGTCTCTTGTAGACAGCATATCTACGGGTCTTGTTTTTTTATCCATTCATCCAGTCAATGTCTTTTGTTTGGAGCATTTAATCAATTTACATTTAAGGTAATTATCGATATGTATGTTCCTGTTACCATTTTCTTGTTTTGGGTTTGTTATTGTACGTCTTTTCCTTCTCTTTTGTTTCCTGCCTAGAGAAATTCCTTTGGCCTTTGTTGTCGAACTGGTTTTGTGGTGCTGAATTTTCTTGGCTTTTGCTTGTGTGTAAGGTTTTTAATTTCTCCATCCAATCTGAATGAGATCCTTCCTAGGTACAGTAATCTTGGTTTTAATTTTTTCCCTTTCATCACTTTAAATATGTCCTGCCACACCTTTCTGGCTTGCAGAGTTTCTGCTGAAAAATCAGCTGTCAACCTGATGGGAATTCCCTAGTATGTTATTTGTTGCTTTTCCCTTGCTGCTTTTAATATTTTTAAGTTGTATTTAATTTTCGATAGTTTGATTATTGTGTCTTGGTGTGATTCTCCTTGCATTTATCCTGTATGGGACTCTCTGCACTTCCTGGACTTGATTGACTATTTCCTTTCCCATATTAGGGAGATTTTTAACTATAATCTCTTCAAAAATTTTCTCAGTCCCTTTTTTTTCCTCTTCCTCTTCTGGGACCTCTATAATTCGAATGTTGCTGCATTTAATGTTGTTCCTGACGTCTCTAAGACTGTCCCCAATTCTTTTCATTCTTTTTTCTTTATTCTGCTCTGTCATAGTTATTTCCACTTTTGTCTTCCATGCAACTTATCTGTTCTTCTGCCTCAGTTATTCTGCTATTGATTCTTTCTAGAGAATTTTTAATTTCATTTATTATGCTGTTCATCATTGTTTGTTTGCTCTTTAGTTCCTCTAGGTCCTTGTTAAAATTTTCTTGTATTTTCTCCATTCTCTTTCCAAGATTTTGGATTATCTTTTCTATCATTACTCTGAATTCTTTTTCAAGTAGACTGCCTATTTACCCTTCGTTTGTTTGGTCTGGTGGGTTTTTACCTTGCTCCTTCATCTGCTGTTTATTTCTCTGTCTTCTCATTTTGCTTAGCTTAATGTTTTTAGGGTCTCATTTTCACAGGCTGCAGGCACATAGTCCCCCTTGTTTTTGGTGTCTGTCCTCACTGGCTAAGGTTGGTTTCATGGGTTGTGTAAGCTTCCTGGTGGAGGGGACTGGTGCCTGTTTTCTGTTGGATGAGGCTGCATCTTGTCTTTCTCGTGGGCAGGCCCATGTCTGGTGGTGTGTTTTGGGGCATTGTGAAGTTAATAGGATTTTGGGCAGCCTCTCTGTTAATGAGTTGGGTTGTGTTCTTGTCTTGCTATTTTCTTTTTTTTTTTGTCATGGGATATCCAGCACTCTAGTTTGCTGGCTGTTGAGTGGAGTTGGGTCTCAGCGTTGCAATGGAAATCTCTGGGAGAGCTCTTGCCGATTGATATTATGAGGGGCCAGGAGGTCTCTGGTGGACCAGTGTCCTGAACTTGGCACTCCCACTTTGGAGGCTCAGACCTGACACCCAGCCAGAGCACCATGACCCTGTCAGCCACACTGCTTAGGCTTCTAAAAATACATGAAGCATCCACTGCATATAAGTCTGATTTTCTCCTGTTGTAATTCACTCAAGAACTTTTCTAGATGTCCAGTGGTATGGGCATGTCAAGCTGTCACTTTTATAGCCATGAATATGTTGCTGTATCTGACCATTCCTTTCCAGTCCTTGCAGATTGGCTCCATTAGGTCACTCTTCTGATGCTCTGCAAGGCTGCTCACCTCTCGAATCAGCAGCTCATTTCCCTCCTACTCACATTAAAAAAAATTATTTTATGTTGGAGTATAGTTGATTAACAATGTCACGTTAGTTTCAGGTGTACACTAATGTTATTCAGTTATACATACATACATATATATATATATATATATATATATATATATATATACCTATTCTTTTTCAAATTCTCTTCCCATTTAAGTTACTACAGAGTATTGAGAAGTGTTACCTGTGCTATAGAGTAGGTCTTTGTTGGTTATGTATTTTAAATCTGGCAGTGTCTATATGTCAATCCCAAACTCGCAATCTATCCCTGCCCCCCTCTTTTCCCCCCTGGTAACCATGAGTTCATTCTCTAACTTTGTAAGTCAGTTTCTGTTATGTAAATAAATTTTCTTGTATCATTTTTCTAGATTCCAAATATAAGCAATATCATATGATATTTGTCCTTCTCTACCTGACTTACTTCATTTAGTATGATAATCTCCAGGTCCATCCATGTTGCTTCAAATGGCATAATTTCATTCTTTTTAATGGCTGAGTAATATTCCATTGTATACATATACCGAATCTTCTTTATCCATTCATCTGTCAATGGGCATTTAGGTTCCTTCCATGCCTTGGCTATTGTAAGGAGTGCTGCAGTGAACATTGAGGTGCATGTATACTTTTGATTAGGTCCCATTTGTTTATTTTTATTTTCATTACTATAGGAGAAAGATCGAAAAAGATATTGCTCTGATTTATGTCAAAGGGTTTCCAGCCTATATTTTGCTCTAAGAGTTTTATAGTATATGGTATTACACTTATGCATTTAATGCACTTTGAGCTCATTTTTGGGTATGGTAATAGAGATTGTTCTAATTTCATCCTTCTGAATGTATCTGTCCAGTTTTGCCAACACCATTTATTGAACAGCCTATGTTTTCTTCATTGCATAGTCTTCCCTCTTTTATCATAGATTAATTAACCATAGCTGCAAGGGTTTATCTCTGGAATTTCCTGTTCTATTGTTCTATATTTCGTTTATCTGCAAGTACCATAATGTTTTGATGACTGTAGCTTTGTAGTATTGTCTGAAGTCGGGAGTCTGATTCCTCCAGCTTTATTTTTCTTTCTCAAGATTTCTTTGGCTGCTCATGCTCTTTTGTGTTTCCATACAAATTGTAAAATTTTTTGTTCTAATTCTGTGAAAAACGCCATTGGTAATTTGATAGAGGTTGCATTGAATCTGTAGATTGCTTTTGGTAGTATAGTTATTTTCACAATATTGATTCTTCCAATCTAAGAACATTGTTTTTCTCCCCATCTGATTGTGTCATCTTTGATTTCTTTCATCAGTATCTTATACATATCTTTTACAGTTTCTTGTACAGATCTTTTACCTCCTTAGGTTGACTTATTTCTAGGTATTTTATTCTTTTTGATGCCATGGTAAATGGGATTGTTTTCTTAATTTTTCTTTCTGATTTTTCATTGTTAGTGTATAGAAATGCAAGAGATTTCTGTGTATTGATTTTGTATACTGCAACTTTACCAAACTCATTGATGAGCTCTACAGGTTTTCTGGTAGCAACTTTAGGATTTTCTATGTATAATATCCTGTCATCTGCAAACAGTGACAATTTTACTTCTTATTTGCCTATTGAGAGTCCTTTTCTTTATTTTTTTCTTCTCTGATGCCATAGCTAGGACTTCCAAAACTATGTTAAATAATAGTGGCAAGTGTGCACATCCTTGTCTTCTTTCTGATCTCAGAGGAAATGCTTTCAGTTTTTCAACATTGAGAATGAGGTTTGTTGTGTGTTTGCCATATATGGCCTTAATATGTTGAAGTAGATTCCCTTTATGCCCTCTTTCTGGAGAGGTTTTATCATGAATTTGTGTTGAATTTTGTGAAAAGCTTTTTCTGCATCTATTGAGATAATCGTATGGCTTTTCTTCTTCAATTTGTTGATGGACTGTATCACAATGATTGGTTTGCAGGTATTAAAACATCCTTGAATCCCTGGGATAAATCCCACTTGATCATGGTTCATGATCCTTTTAGTGTGTTGTTGGATTCGGTCTACTAGTATTTTGTTGAGGATTTGGGGGTCTATATTCATCACTGTTATTTGCTGGTAATTTTTTTGTTGTATCTTTCTCAGGTTTGTGTATCAAAGTGATGGTGCCCTCGTAGAAAGAGCTTGGGAGTCTTCCTTCCCTGCAAGTTTTTGGAAGAGTTTCAGAAGGATAGGTGTTAACTCTTGTCTACATGTTTGGTAGAATTCACCTGTGAAGTCATCTGGTATTGGACTTTTGTTTATTGGGAGTTTAAAATCACAGTTTCAATATTAGTACTTGTAATTGGTCTGTTTATATTTTCTATTTCTTTCTGGTTCAGTCTTGGAAGGCAGTACCTTTCTAATAATTTGTCCATTTCTTCTAGGTTGTCCATTTTATTGGCATATAGTTGATTGCAGTAGTCTCTTATCATCCTTTATATTTCTGTGATGTGCATTGTAACTTTTTTCGTTTCTAATTTTATTGATTTGATTCCTCTCCCTTTCTTTCCTGTTGAGTCTGGCTAAAGGTTTATCAATTTTGTTTATCTTCTCAAATAAACAGCTGTTAGTTTTATTGACCTTTGCTATTGTTTTCTTCATCTCTATTTTATGTATTTCTACTCTGATCTTTATGATTTCTTTCATTCTGCTAACTTTGGGTTTTGCTTGGTCTTCTTTCTTTAGTTGCTTTAAGTGTAAGGTTGGGTTGTTTATTTGAGATTTTTCTTGTTTCTTAAGGTAAGATTTCATTGCTAAAAACTTCCCTCCTCAAACTGCTTTTGCTGAATCCATAGGTTTTGGATCATGGTGTTTTCATTGTCATTTGTCTATAGGTATTGTTTTTTAATTGGGGTGTAGTTGTTTTACAATATTGTGTTAGTTTCTATTGTACAGCAAAGTAAAGTAGAGCTCCCTGTGTTATACAGCAGGTTCTCATTAGTTATCTATTTATACATGTTAGTGTATATATGTGAATCCCAATCTCCCAATTCATCCCACCTCTCCTTTCCCCCCTTGGGTCCATACATTTGTTCTCTACATCTGTGTCTCTATTTCTGCCTTTCAGACTAGTTCATCTATACTTTTCTAGATTCCATATATATGCATTAATATATATGCTTGGGACTTCCCTGGTGGCGCAGTGGTTGAGAGTCCGCCTGCTGATGCAGGGGACACAATTTCGTGCCCTGGTCTGGAAAGATCCCACATGCTGTGGAGTGGCTAGGCTTGTGAGCCATGGCTGCTGAAACCTGCACGTCCGGAGTCTGTGCTCCACAACAGGAGAGGCCACAACAGTGAGAGGCCCACATACTGCAAAAAAAAAAAAAAAAACTATATATATATATATATATATATATATATATATATATATATATATATATATATATGATGTTTGTTTTTATTTCTGACTTACTTCATTTTGTATGATGGTCTCTAGGTCAATCCATGTCTCAAAAATGACCAAATTTCATTCCTTTTTATTGCTGAATAATATTCCATTGTATATATGTACCACATCTTCTTTATCCATTTGTCTCTTGATGGCCAATTAGGTTGCTTCCATAACCTAGCTATTGCAAATAGTGCTGCAATGAACATTGGGGTGCATGTGTCTTTTTGAATTATGGTTTTCTCTAGGTATATGCCCAGTTGTGGGATTACTGTGTCATATGGTAATTGTATTTTTAGTTTTTTAAGGAACCTCCATACTGTTCTTCATAGTGGCTGTATCAATGTACATTCCCACCAACAGTGCAAGAGGGTTCCCTTTTCTCCACACCCACGCCAGCATTTATTGTCTGAAGATTTTCTGATGATGCCCATTTTAACTGGTGTGAGGTGATACCTCATTGTAGTCTTGATTTACATTTCTCTTATAATTAGTGGTGTTGTGCAGCTTTCCATGAGCCTCTTGGCCATCTGTCTGTCTTCTTTGGAGAAATGTCTATTTAGGTCTTCCACCCATTTTTCAGTTTTATTTATTTATTTATTTATTTAATTGGGCTGCATGAGCTGTTTGTATATTTTGGATATTAATCCTTTGTCATTTGATTAGTTTGAAAATATTTTCTCCCATTCTGAGAGTTCTCTTTTCATTCTGTTTATGGTTTACTTTGTTGTGCAAATGTGTTTAATTTTAATTAGGTCCCATTTGTTTATTTTTGCTTTTATTTCCATTACTGTAAGAGATGTGTCAAAAAAGATCTTGCTGTGTTTTATGTCAAAGAGTGTTCTTACAATGTTTTCCTCTAAGAGTTTTATAGTGTCCAGGCTTACATTTGGGCCTTTAATCCATTTTGAGTTTATTTTTGTGTAAAGTGTTAGGGAGTGCTCTAATTTCATTCTTTTATATGTAGCTGCCCAGTTTTCTCAGTACCACTTACTGAAGAGACTGTCTTTTCTCCATTATATACCCTTGCCTCCTTTGTCATAGATTAGTTGACCATAGGTGTGTGGGTTTATCTCTGGGATTTCTCTTATTCTATTGATCTATATTTCTGTTCTTTGCCAGTATGATATTGTCTTGATTACTGTAGCTTTGTAGTATAGTCTGAAGTCAGGGAATCTGAATCCTCCAGCTCTGTCTTTTTTTTTTTTTCCCTCAAGATTGCTTTGGCTATTTGGGGCCTTTTATGTCTCAATACAAATATTAAGATTTTTTTGTTCTAGTTCTGTGAAAAATGCCACTGGTAATTTCATAGGGATTGCATCGTATATGTAGATTGCTTTGGGTAGTATACTCATTTTAACAATATTGTTATACTCATTTTAACAATACTGATGCTTCCAATCCAAGAACATGGAATATCTCTCCATCTCTTTGTGTCATCTTTGAATTCTTTCATCAGTGTCTTATAGTTTTCTGATTACAGGTCTTTTACCTCCTTAGGTAGGTTTATTCCAAGGTATTTAATATTATTCTTGCAGTGGTGAATGGGTTTCTTTCCTTAATTCCTCCTTCTGATCTTTTGTTATTAAGGTAGAGGGATGAAAGATTTTCTGTGCATTAATTTTGTATCCCATAACTTTACCAAATTCATTGATTTGCTCTAGTGGTTTTCTAATGGCATCTTTAGGATTTTCTATGTATAGTCATGTCATTAGAAATGGTGACAGTCTTACTTCTTCTTTTCCAATTTGTATTTTTTATCTCTTTTTCTTCTGTGATTGCTGTGGCTAGGACTTCCAAAACCATGTTGAATAATTGTGGTGAGAGTGGACATCCTTGTCTTGTCCCTGATCTTAGAAGAAATGCTTTCAGTTTTTCAGCATTGAGAATGATGTTTGTTATGTGTTTCTCATATATGGCCTTTATTATCTTCAGGTAGGTTCACTCTATGCCCACTTTCTGAAGAGTTTTTATCATAAATTGGTGTTGAATTTTGTCTAAAGCTTTTTATGCCTCTACTGAGATGATCATATGGTTTTTCTTCTTTGATTTGTTAATATGTCATATCACATTGTTTTATATACTTATATTGAAGAATCCTTGCATCCCTGGGATAAATTCCACTTGATCATGGTCTATGATCCTTTTAAGGTTTTCTTGGATTTTGTTTCCTAGTATTTTGTTGAGGATTTTTGCATCTATATTCATCAGTGATATTGGTCTGTAATTTTCTTTTTTGTAATATATTTGTCTGGTTTTGGTATCAGGGTGATGGTGGCCTTGTAGAACAAGTTTAGGAGTATTCCTTCCTCTGTCAAATTTTTGGAAGAGTTTGAGAAGGATGGGTGCTAGCTGCTCTCTAAATGTTTGATAGAATTCGCCTGTGAAGCCATCTGGCCCTGGACTTTTGTTTGTTGGAAGATTTTTAATCACAGTGTCCATTTCATTACTTGTGATTGGTCTGTTCATATTTTCTATTTCTTCCTTGTTCAGTCTTGGAAGGTTATACCATTTTAAGAATTTGCCCAGTTCTTCTATGTTGTCCATTTTATTGGTATACAGTTTCTTGTAGTAGTCTCTCATGATCCTTTGTATTTCTGTGGTGTGCATTTTAGCTTCTCCTTTTTTATTTCTAATTTTCTTAATTTGAGTCCTCTCACTCTTTTTCTTGATGAGTCATGCTAAAGTTTGTCAATTTGTTTATCTTTTCAAAGAACCAGCTTTTAGTTTCATTGATCTTTGCTATTATTCCCTTCGTTTCTATTTCACTTATTTCTGCTCAGATCTTTATGATTTCTTTCCTTCTACTAACTTTTTTTGTTGTTCTTTTTCTAGTTCCTTTAGGTGTAAAGGTAGATTGTTTTTTTTTTTTTCTTGTTTCTTGAGGTAGGATTGTATTGCTGTAATCTTCCCTTTAGAACTGCTTGTGCTGCATTCCACAGCTTTTGGGTCATTGTTTTTTCATTGTCATTTGTCTCTAGGTATTTTTTAATTTCCCCTTTGATTTCTTCAGTTATCCATTGGTTATTTAGGAACTTATTGTTTCGCCTCCATGTGTTTGTGTTTTTTGAAATTTTCTTCTGTTTAGATTTCTGATCTTATAGTATTGTGGTTGGAAAATGTGGTTGATATGATTCCAGTTTTCTTAAAATCACCAATGCTTGATTTGTCACCCATATATATTTATCATGAATAGTTCCATGTGCACATGAGACAAAAGTGTTTTCTGCTGCTTTTGGATGAAATGTCCTATAAATATCAATTAAGTCTATCTGGTTTAATGTGTTATTTAAGGCTTGTGTTTCCTTTTTAGTTTTCCATCTGGATGATCTCTCCAGTGGTCTAAGTGAGGTGTTAAAATCCCCCACTATTATTGTGTTATTGTCTATTTCCCCTTTTATGCCTATTAGGTGCTCCTATGTTGGGTGCATATATATTTTAAATTGTTATAACTTCTTCTTGGATTGATCCCTTCATTGTTATATAGTGTCCTTCCTTGTCTCTTGTAACAATCTTTATTTTAAAGTGTATTTTGTGTGATGTATTACTATTCCAGTGTTCTTTTGATTTCCATTTGCATGGAATATATTTTTTCATCCCCTCACTTTCAGACTGTATTTGTCCTTAGGTCTCTAGTGGGCCTCTTGTAGACAGCATATATACAGTCTTATTTTTGTATCCATTCAGCCAGCCTATGCCTTTTAGTTGGAGTGTTTCATTCATTTACATTTAAGGTAATTTTTGATATGTATGTTCCTATTGCCATTTTCTTGACTGCTTTGGGTTTTTGTAGGTTTTTTTTTTCTTCCCTCCCTCCTTTCTTCTCTTCTCTTGTGGTTTAACGACCATCATTAATGTTGTTTTGGCATAGCTTTTTCTTTTCCTGTGTGTGTATCTGTGATAGTTTTTTGTTTGTACTTCCCATTTCCCATGCTTATAGCAGTTCCTTTAGCATTTGTTGTAAAGCTAGTTTGGTGGTGCTGAATTATCTCAGGTTTTGCTTGTCTTTAAAGCTTTTGATTTCTCTGTGAAATCTGAATGAGAGCCTTGCTGGGTAGAGTATTCTTGGTTGTAGGTTTTTCTCTTTCATCATTTAAAATATATCATGCCACTCCCTTCAGGCCTGCAGAGTTTCTCTTGGAAAATCAGCTCTTAACCTTATGGAATTCCCTTGTATGTTATTAGCTGCTTCTCCTTTGTTGATTTCAATATTTTTTCTTTGTATTTAATTTTTGTTTACTTTATTAATATGTGTATTGGCATGTTCCTCCTTTGGTTTATCCTGTAAGGTACTTTCTGTGCTTCCTGGACTTGGGTGACTATTTCCTTTTCCATGTTGGGAAGTTTTCAACTATAATTGAATGTTGCTATGTTTAATGTTGTCCCAGATGTCTCAAACTGTCCTCATTCCTTTTTTTGTTTTTCTTTACTCTATTCTGTGACAATGATTTCACCACTGTGTCTGCCAGCTCACTTATCCGTTCTTCTGCCTCAGTTATTCTGCTATTGATTCCTATTATTTTTCATTTCAGTGATTGTATTGTTCATCTCTGTTTGTTTGTTCCTAAGTTCCTCTAAGTCGTTGTTATACATTTCTTGTATCTTCTCTATCTGTGCCTTCATTCTTTTTTCAAGATCGTGGATCATCTTTACTCTCATTACTCTGAATTCTTTTCCAGGTAGATTGCCTATCTTTTCTTCATTTTGATGTTTTTGTAGATTTTTATCTTGCTCCTTTATCTGCAACATATTTTTCTATTGTCTCATTTTGTCTAACTTTCTGTGTTTGTGGTTTCCTTTCTATGGGCTTCAGGATCATAGTTCCTCTTGCTTCTGGTTTCTGCCCCACTGGTGGGTGAGGTTGGTCCAGAGGCTTGTGTTGTTTTCCCCTTGATAGGGCGTTTGACTGGTGTTGTGGTGACCAGAACCTGCCCTGGGATGGGGCCTCCACTTTGCTCTGTGGTTGTCACTTCCCTGTCAGAGGTGGGGTCTACTCCCCTGTTGTTGGAGTAGAGGTCCCCAGATCTGTCTCTTAGCTGTGTTTCTGATCTTCAGTGAGAGGTAGGTGGGATTGGAGCACGTCCACTGGGAGAGAAACCACTGAGTATTCCTCTTCTGGTGCTGTCACCTGTGAACGTGCTCTGCTTTGTCCCCTTTCACCTGTTGTGTGGGCTTACAACATACACTGTTGTTGGCACTGCTCTTGATTCCATCTTAACTGTGGGTATGCTGGTAATTGGCCCTGGTGACTCTCAGGCTATGTTTTCACCAGGCCACTGGCGAAGATCCACTGAGGTCAGTTCCCAGGACTGCAGTAGTTGTGCAGTAGTTGTGGACCCACTGTGGGAGCTATGGAGGCAGCTCAGACTCTAGCCTGGCCCAGCCCCCATGTGTACTTGCCCACAAATCCCACAGCTGGTAAAGCCAGACTTGTCCCAGCTGCGGTAGCCCTTGTTGTCTTTTTGGATGTTTTACAGGCACTGAATTTAGGAAGCCATCAGTGGAGGTGTAAATCCGCAATTTATGCAGTCATGAGGAAGATTTTAGCTCTTCTTCCTTAGTCACACGGCCCCTGGGGTTCAGCTGTGGTTTCAGCCCCACCTGTTTGTGTTCCTCCCACTGGGGTCTGCTCCAGAGGTTGCTGGAACACAGGAGCCCACCAGGTAGGAATGAGGGGAGGTGGTCATTGGGGCGAGCAGGCGACCTAGGTGGTGGGCAGGGTCAGGGGCGTGTGATCTGGGTCCAGTGGGAGCCCTCCTTAGTGTCTGTGGAGGCAGGAACCAGTGTGTGAGGAGAGAGGCTTCAATGGCAGCCCTGCCTTTTGATTGTCACTCAACAATGGCACTTTGCTTCTGTGGTGTTCCAAGCTTCCTCCAAGAGCATTCCCGGTTGCAGAGCTCCTCAATCCCATCCCCTCAGGCTGTCTCCTCACAACCAACAGCTGTCCCCTTCATGGGTCTGCTCTCCAAACCCCACGTTCCAGCACCCAGCATCCGTGCACACTGGAAGACACCCATCTCAGGCTGCAGTGTGCAAGGCTGTGGCACAGACCATCTGTGTGGGGCTCATTCTGTCCTGCCTGCCACAGACTCGTTGCTGCACTCTCCTCCAAGCCCCCCAAAGTCCCCTCTGTTCCAGCTGATCTCCCTGACAGTGAGGGGGCTTCCCAAGATGTGGGAACCTCTCCTCGCCTTCAGCTCTGCACCAGGGGTGCAGTTCCCATCCTGCTTCTTCTCCTCTTCCTTTCCCTTCTTTCTTTTATCCTACCCAGTTTTATGGGGATTTTTTTTTTGTCCATTTAGTTGTCTGAGGTCCTCTGCTAGTGTTCAGAAGGTGGTTTGTGAGAATTGTTCCATTTGTAGACGTATTCTTGATGCATTTGTGGGGAGAGATGAACTCCACGTCCTTCTAGTCCTATGCTGTATTTTCTCCAAGAGCTGTTGAACTAATCTTGCATCCCAGGGATAAATCATGGTGAATGATCCTTTTAATATTCTGCTGATTTGTTTTGCCAGTATTTTATTGAGAATTTTTGCATGTATATTTATCAGGGATATTGAATTGTAATTTTCTTTTCCAGTAGCATTCTTTTCTGGCTTTGGGATCAGGATAATGCTGGCCTTGTAACTGAGTTTGGGAATCTTCCCTCCTCTTCAATTTTTTAGAAGATTTTGAAAAAGATTGGTGTTAATTCTTCTTTAAATGTTTCATAAAATTCGCCAGTGAAGCCACTTGATCCTGGGCTTTTATGTACTGGGAGATTTTTCTTATTACTGATTCAATTTCCTTACTAGTAATTGGTGTATCCAGATTTTCTATTTCTTCATGATTCAGTCTTGGTAAGTTATAAGTTTCTAAGAAGTTTTCCATTTCTTCCAGGTGTCTAGTTTGTTGGTGTAGAGCTGTTCATAGTAGCTTCTTGTGATTCTTTGAAGTTCTATGTTATCTGTTGTATTCTTTTTTTATTTATAATCTTCTTGATTTTTGTTATTTCTCTTTTTTCCTTGGTTTGCCTAATTAAGGTTTTGTTGATTTTTGTTTATCTTTTCAAAGAACCAACTCTTAGTTGAATTAATCTTTTCTATTGTTTTTCTGTTGTCTATTTCATTTATTTCTGCTCTAATCATTATTATTTCCTTTCTGCTACTAACTTTGGGCTTAGATTTTTTCTCAGTTAGCTCCTTAAAGCATAGAGTTGGGTTTTTTTCAGTGGGGAGGTTTTTCTTGTGTCTTAATTTAGGTGATTATTACTATGAACTTTCCTCTTAAAACTGCTTTTCACTGCATCCCACAAGTTCTGTTGCATTGTGTTTTTAATATTTTTTGTCTCAAAAATCTTTTAAATTTCACCTTTAATTTCTTCTTTGATCCACTGATTATTCAGGAAACTGTAATTTCCATGTTCTCGAATTTTCCAGTTTTTCATTTGTTATGGATTTCTAGTTTCATCCATTGTTGTCAGAGATGATACTTGGTATGATAAATTTTCTCAGATTTGCTAAAACTTGTTTTGTGGCCTTACATGTGATATATCCTAGAAAATGTTTTATGTGAACTTGAGAAGAATGTGTATTCTGCTGTTGTTGGATAGAATGTTCTATATATATCTATTAGGATCATGTCACCTAAAGTTTTGGTTCAAATCCACTGTTTTCTTCTTGATTGTCTGGGTGATATATGTATGTCTCCTCCCCTTTATTATTACACAATGACCTTCTTTGTCTTATGTTTAGTCTAAGGTCTATTCTGTTAGCTTTTTTGTTACCATTTGCTTGAAGTGTCTTTTTTCATCCTTCACTCAGTCTATGCATGTCTTTAAGGCTAAGGTTATTCTCTGTGTGCAGTATATTGTTGAATCTTGTTTTTTAATCCATTCAGCCATTCTTTTTTCTGTTAATTGGATAATTTAATCTATTTACATTTAATGTAATTATTAATAGGTAAGGACTTCCCATTGCCATTTTGTTAATTTTTTTCTGGTTATTTTGTAGATTAATTGTCCCTTGTCTTGTATCCCGCTGTCTTTTATGGGGGTGGGGATTTGAAGTCTTTTGGTATCAGTATGCTTTGACTTCTTTATCATTCTCTTATGTGTAATTACTACAGTATTTTCCCTTGTGGTTACTATGAGACTTACATAAAATATCTTAGTCTTATAATAGCCTATTTTAAATGGATAAAATCTTAAATTCAAAAGAATTTATAAACTTAACAGTTTTACTTCTCCTTCCCCTCATATTTTAGGTTATTTTTGTTGAAATTTACATGTTTTTGATATTGTGAAACTAGTGACAAATTATCATAGTTATGGTTATTTTCACTACCTTCATTTTTTTAAAAACTTCTAAGGTAGAGTTGTAAGTGAACTATGTACCACTGTCACTGTATTGCAGAATTTAACTATGACTATATATCATTACCAGTGAGAATTGCACTACCTTTTCATGTTTTCATGATGTTAACTTGCATTTTTTTCCTTGCACACAAATGACTCCCTTTAGCATTTCTTATAGCTCAGTTCTGGTGGTAATGAACTCCCTCAGCTTTTGTTTGGGATAGTCTTTATCATTTCTGAAGGACAACTTCATAGGGTATCAAATTTTTGCTGGACAGTTACATTCTTTCATTCTTTTGGATATGTCATCCCAATCTCTTCTGGTCTGAAAAGTTTCTTTCAAGAAATGCATTCATAGTCTTAAGGGGGTTCCCTTGAATGTAACTTCTCTTTTTTCTGTTGTTTCTATTAAATTTTTTTCTTTGCCTTTGACATTTGACAACTTAATTATAATGTGTCTCAGGGTAGCCCTATTTGGGATCCTTTGGGCCTCATGGGTCTGGATGTCCATTTATCTCTCCAGTTTGGGGAAGTTTTCAGCCATTATTTCATTAAATATAGTTTTTCAGTTCCTTTTCTTTCTCTTCTCTTTCTGTGATTTCCATAAAGTAAGTACTGTTTCTTTTCATTGTGTCCCATAATCTCTGTAGGCTTTTGTCTGTCTTTTTTTATTCTCTTTTATTTTTGCTCCTCTGACTGGGTAATTTACAATGTCCTATCTTTCAGGTTGCTGATTCTTTCTCGTTCATGGTTGAGTCTGCTTTTGAAACTCTTTATTGAATTTATCAGTTATTATATTTTTAACTCTAGGATTTCTATTGTTTTTTTTTTTTGATGGTTGCTATCTCCTTGTTGGGCTTCTCATTTTGTTCATGATTTCTTTTCCTAATTTCATTTAGTTGTCTGTCTGTGTTTTCTTGTAGTTCACTAAACTTCCTTAAGAGAGTTATTCTGAATTCTTTTTTCTAACAGTTTACATATTTCTATTTCTTTAAGGTCAGTTATTAGAGCTTTATTAGTTTCCTTTGGTGTGTCATATTTACCTGATTTTTCATGATTTTTGATTCCCTGAATTGGTATCTGTGCATTTGAGTGTTCAGGGTCCTCTTCCTGGCTTTACAAATTTGCTTTGACAGAGACACTGCTTCAGTCAGCTCAGTTTGAGATTCTGGGTGTATCTGTTGGTAATGTCCTGGGAATGTGGGCCCTGCTATAATGGCATATGTTGGATTGAGGCAATACGTTTTTTGTGCTCTGAGGTTGGGCATGGGGTTCTGTCACTGGATGAGAACAGTTGGATATGACTGGTTGGCTTGGTTCCCTACCCAAGTAAGTCTGTAGGATAGGTCTGAATTTGACTGGGTTCTCTGGTAATGCTTACCAGAGATGCTGGTAAGCATTACTCAGGTAATGCTTACTGGTCAGGACTTGATACTATATTCAGTAGTGGAACAGGTTATAAATTAGCTTCCCTGCCTTGGTAGGGCAACAAGACAAAACCCAGGGCCTGTATGGATCTTAGTTTGGGGACCCAATCAGACCAGAGTGTGCACTGAATTTCTTGGTCAGATGAGGCCATTGTTTTTTCTCTGCAGGTGGGGGAAGCCCGTGGGCTGTGCTCTGTTCAACTGCTACTGTGTGGAAGACTGTTGAATAGGCTAGGCAGCTTCCCATGTGCCCTAGTTAGGTTCCCTGATCAGACAGGCTGAAGGCTGTATTCCAAAATGAGTGGGGTTATGAATTAGAGTCACTGCCTGGCACAGTGGAAGAAGCAGCTCAAAAGCCAGGAAAACTCTTTGTTGTCTTAACTCAAGCAATCTTACACCCTAAGTTTCCTGATCAAACAGGGACACTGGCTTTGCTCTGCAAACTATTGGCTCTGCCTGCTCACCTCTTGGCTTGAGAGCTACTAGGCTGCACAGCTTCCAAGAATTGTCACCATCCATGTTGGTCATATGGAGCTAAAAGATGCTCTCCACAGTGTATTGGGCTACTTCACAGCTTTCCTGCCTGGGCAGAAGGAGGAGAGGCTGATTTAGACAACTCTCATTTTCCCAAACAGACTTTCTAGTTAGGAAAGGCTGGCAGCTACCCTCAGCCTTGGCTATGAATTCATCTCACTACACATGCATAGCTTCATGGCCATTACTGGCTTTTCTGGGGGGTAATGAGCTCTGCCCACCCACCTCTTTACCTGAGCACTGCTGAGCCATACTTCTTCCGGGAGTTGTCATCAGCCCTTCTTGTCAGATGGGGCTAGAAGACATTCTCCAACAACAAGTGGGCTATGATTCAGCACCTTTCCTGGACACGTGCACGCCAAGCTCTAGAGCTGGTAAAACTTCTCATTGGAGGGTCTGAATCAGGCAGATCTGCACCCTGTGAGGTTCCCTGGTCAGAGTGTGCCTCTGACTTGGTTCTGCAGATGAGCAAAGCCACTGGTTGGAATTCCTACTTGGACATGGCAGGTATGAATTCAGTCTGCCAAGAACGGTATGCTGTTTTTTTCAATCCCTTACCCCCTTCTCCATCACAGTCAGATTTCCAGTAGTTGAGCACCATGGATTCCCCTGCAATCCCTATGCTGTAAGGTCAGAGTAGAGCATCCCACAATGTTGGGGAGGGCTGGTTGTGCCCTAGTGTTCTCTCTTCCCAAGAGAGGAACTGGAGGCTCAATAGAGACCTCCTCAGGTGCTGTGTTTCTCTGTGGGAGGGGCAGTATGGTCAACATGTGGACCAAGACATATGTGGAGTCTATCTTGGTCTCTGTGGAGCAGAGGAGTGCTTCAGACTTACCACTATATTAGATTCTTCCTGAGGTCACTCTTTGGAGACCATTCATATGGCCACAAATATCTTTAGATTATTTTGTCAACTAAGATTAGCCTATCCACATGCCTCTTCCCCAAATTTTATTGTCACCAATTTTACAATCATGGTTCTTTCAAGTTCCTATCAAGCCATACCATTGGCCATAGCCCATGAATCCATATATAACTGAATGTCTGACCATTTCTATATCCAAGCAAAAAGAACAATCAGGTGCCCTGCCCAGTGTTTGTCCTCTAGGAGGATTTCCCTTTACTACTCTTCTTCAGGATGTCCCATAAGTGGGCTGAGGTGCTGCAACTCTCCACTTTTGGGTGGTCTCTGCATGTGGTACAGGACTATCTGTAGACCCGACACACATCTTTTCACTCTCTGTCAACTGATCATAGGAACCCTCCATTATGGGATAGGTGTAAACTGGGAGAGATAAAAGGATGTGTAGCCAGATTAAGAGCTATAAGTACTTAGTCCACTTCATGGAATTACTGTGTGCTCAATACATGCCCTGACGTGATCATGTGTACCACATTTTTTTTAACATAATGCAGCATTTCAGTGTGCTCCCAACTTTATGACTTGCTCACTCACATAACTCCCAGTTCATGATAGGCAACTCCAGTTGCATGGTAATTTGGTGGTTCATGGTCAAGCATTCAATCTCTTATAGGCCCAGTAATATGTCAAGAATTGTTTCTCCTTGCTCAGTGTTGCTAATTATTAGAGAAATGCAAATCAAAACTAAAATGAGGTATTACTTCATGCCAGTCAGAAAAGTCATCATTAAAAAGTCTACAAATAATAAATGCTGGAGAGGGTGTGGAGAAAAGGGAACACTCCTACAATGTTGGTGGGAATGTAAATTGGTGTAGCCACTATAGAAGACAGTATGGAAGTTCCTCAAAAAAACTAAAAATAGAGCTACCATATGGTCCAGCAATCCCAGTCCTGGACGTATATCTGGACAAAACTATAATTCAAAAAGTTACATGAACCCCTATATTCATAGCAGCACTATTTACAATAGTCAACGTGGAAGCAAACTAAATGTCCATCAACAGATGAATGGATACATAAGATGTGGTATACACACACACACACACACACACACACAATGGAATACTACTCAGCCATAAAAAGAATGAAATAATGCCATTTGCAGCAACATGGATGGGCCTAGAGATTATCATACTAAGTGAAGTAAGTCACAATGGAAAAGACAAGTACCATATTATATCATTTGTATGTGGAATTTAAAATATGACACAAATGACCTTATTTTCAAAATGGAAACAGACTCACAGACATATATAACAGACTTGTAGTTGCCAAAGGGGAGAGGGGTTAGGGTAGGGATGGATTGGGTTTTTGGGATTAGCAGATACAAACTATTATATATAGAATTGATAAACAACAAGATCTTACTGTGTACTACAGGGAACTATACTAAATATCCTGTAATAGACCATAATGAAAATAATATAAAGAAGGGGGGGAAAGGAATTGTTTCTCTTAAGTAGAGTAGATATTTGTGGATGAAATTAGTGTCTTGTCCAAATCCTAAAACCTGTGAGGAGTAACAAAATCTCTAAACAAAATATCTGTCACCAAAACTTCTAGAACCATTGGGTCTGCTGCAATATATGGCCTGAGTGGCATAACAGCTTGTATCCCATGCTGGGCCTGTTGCAGAGTTTCCTCTCATTCTAGCCCCCAGTTAAAACTAGCAACCTTTTGGGTCTCTGATATTTATGACAATCTTCTTCTATGACAAATTCTGTATTCCCTTTACCTCAGCAAGCATCTCATTTAGTCATAGTTATTTACTTGGTGGTGTGACCAAACTTTTATTTCTGAATAGTCTGGACCATTACTTGTTCTGCTTGGATAGAGTTATAGCTTGTGGTTGGCTTTAGTCACGGGGATTGGTGTAGTAAGAGAAGCAGTAAGGGATATCCTGCATTCCAAACTTTTCCTTACCTCTATTGTGTAGTAGTTGTCCAATATCCCTCTGGTAGTGACAGATTCTTTGCTTCACCAAACATGAATCAGCCTCCTGAAACTTGTCCAACCAAGGTCTATCTGTGTACCCTCTTGTAACATCCTTAGCTAGAACCCTACTAAATCAGTTTAGCAAGGGTCTCTAATCTTCCATGTATGATTACCCTTGATATCTAATCAGTTTCACATACTGCACCATCCACCAGGTGATGTCTGGAAAACCTAGAATGACTTGATCAAGAATCCCATTAGGTTTTTTAGCCAAAATCCCCTTACATTCCATGCTTATTCCTAATAATTTTTCTTCCACTGCTCCCTCAGTCTTCGTAGCTATAAATTCCTACTTGCACAATTCTATCCTAAGAATTGAGCTTGTTTCAAATCTGAGAACTCTTTTATCCTAATAAAATAATCTAAATAAATCTGTTTTTACTATCTTAAAAAGAGACTTCAGCTATGGGCTTTCTGTTACAGTAGTCAGAATCAATCACCGTAGCCAGTACCCAAACCTCCTTCCTCGTATGTTAATTCAGAGGTATAGGAGCCCAGTATGGCTAGGTGGTATTCTTAATTTCCATTCAGAGGAATTATTATTTTGTCTCCTGATGGGTATTCTTTCTTCTGAAACTATAACCTCTAGGTCAGGAAGTATAAATTTGAGGGACAGGAAGCAACTATGGTGCCACTCTCATTTCCATGTCTAGATTCCTAGACCCATGATCCTAGATATAAGAGAAACAGCACCGTATGTTGGAAACTGACTCAGAGCATGTACAGCTGCCTGGGGAACCTTGCTAGAGCCCTGAAACATATGTCTACCTAACTGGTTATGTAATTGAATCTTCTAAAGCCCTGTCTACCATTCTATCAATCAGCTCCTTTAGAATGGTGGGGAACATATGATGACCAGCAAATTCCATGTGCATAGAACTATTGCTGCACTTCATTTGCTGAGAAGTGAGTTCCTTAATTAGAAACAATGTTGTTTGGCATTTCGTGACAATGGATAAGGCATTCTGTAAACATATAGATGGTTGTTTTATTTGAAGTGTTGCATGCAGGGATGGAAAACCTGTATTCAGAGGAAATGTATATTCCAGTAAGTACAAAACACTGACCCTTCAATGATGGAAGTAGTCCAATGTAATCAACCTGACACCAGGTACCTGGCTAAACACCTCAGGGAACACCTATAACATAAATTAGTATTTCTGCTTGCTGCTGTCATTTTAGGAACTTGGCTTTGGTAGGTGGAAGTCAGTATTGTTGAGCCCATCCATAACCTCCATTCCTACCACCATGGCCACTTTGTTAATGAGCCCTTTGGCCAATGACAGGGGTAGCTCTGAAAAGAGGCTGAGTGGTATCCTTATATATTTATCCTATCCACTTGATTATTGAAGTACTGCTCTGCTGGGGTCACACAATGTACACACATATTTTTATGCTATTTTGCTCATTGAGAGAGTTGCAGTTACATACTTCTTGTCAAATTTCATTGGTCACCAATTTCTGATCATGTTCATTTCAAGTCGCTGACTACCAAGCCATACTATTGGCCATAACTCATGAATCAGCATATAATTGCACTTCTGGCCATTTCTCCTTCCAAACAAAGTGAACAATCAGGTGACTGCCTGAAGTTCTGCCCACTGGAGGATTTCTCTTTACTACTACCTTTCTAAAATGTTCCAGAGAGAGGACGGTTGGATGTAGCTTTCCAAGTTTGGTGTCTGCATATTGTGCAGAATCATCATTAAACAAGGACTGTGCCTTTTCCTTCTACTGATCTAAAGAAGTTTTCCATGAGGCCATAATTGCAGTTTGAGAGAGAGAGTAGATAGTATAACAAGAGTAAGTACCATGAGCATTTGGGCCTCTTCTTCATGTGATTTACTTGTGCCAACAGGGCATGCCCTCACCCAATCACATATGTAACACTGTTATTCAAGATACTGTTTTAGTGCATTCCCAACATTATGAGTCAGATAACACTCAGTTCACGATGAACAGTGCTAGTCACATGATGACTCAGTGTTCCCATGGTCAAGCATTTAGTCACTAGTAGGCCCAGTAATAGGACAAGAGTTACTTGTCAAAAGTAGACTAGGTATCTGTGGATTATAGCAGCACCTTGCTCCAACATCCTAAAAGCCTGCATTGCACTTTACTTATATGGGCTGCCAAAGGCTCCAAACAAAGTGTCTGCTAATGAAACTTCTAGTCAGTGGGTCTACTGAAATATATGTCACAGTGGTAGAGCAGCTTGTACAGTAGGTTAGACCTGCTCCAGAGCCTTCTCTTGTTTTGGATCCAACTTAAATCTATCAGGTTTTCCGGTCACTTGATAAATAGGCTAAAGTAGTTCAACCAAATGAGTAATATTTTGCCTCAGAAATACAAAGTGGCCCACTAGAAATTGTGTTTCTTTTTGGTTATAGGAGGGGCCATATGAAAAAACTTATACTTCACTGTAAAAGGGATATCTGGATAATTCCTAAATCACTGAACTTCTAGAAATTTCACTGAGGTAGTAGGTCTTTAAATTTTACTTGGATTTATTCCATACTCTTTAATACACAAATGTCTTATCAATGAGTCTAGAGAAGTTGACATTTGTGCTCACTAGGTCCAATCAGCATAATACCATCAATATGATGAACCAATTGATATATTTTGGAAAGGAAAGGTGATGAAGATTCCTGAAAAACTAAATGGTGACATGACTGCAGAGTTAATATGCCTCTGAAGTAGAAATGTGATGATTTTTTTTGGCCTTTCTAGCTGAAAGAAAAAGTATTTGAAAAAAAATTTGGTTTGCCTTATGGACAGTTATGAGAAAAAATTGTATAGCAAGATTAATAGCTCAGGAAACAAAATGACACCTGGTTCAACAGCTGCAGTAGGAGCTACCACCTGGTTAAAATTGGATAAATCCACTCTCTTTCTCTCAGATCCATCTGTCTAATACACACTCTAAATGGAAGAGTTAAATTCGAATTTGGTGGGAATCACCAGCCTTGCATCATGCAATTCCTTGATGGTAGCATAAATCTCTGCAATCCATACTGGAATGTAAGGAATTTTCCTAGAGAGAGGCAGTTCTAATGGCTTTCATTTGGCCTTTCCCACCATAATAGCCATCACTCTGAAGTTCAGACAACCAACATGGGGATTCTGCTAGCTGCTAAGTATTTCTACTCCCATTATGCATTCCATAAATGGGAAAATAACAAAAATATGGGTTCAGAGACCCACTGGATCCACTTTGAGATGAACTTTTGCTAAAACTCCAATGGTTACTTGACCCCCACAATCACTGTCTGACTGGAGGGTCACAATGATGTTTTGGGTCTCCTGGAAAAAACATTAGTTCAGAACCAGTGTCCAGAAGTCTTTGAAAGTTCTAATTATTTTCTTTCCCCCAATGCACATTTACCCTGGTAAAAAGCAGTACATCTTTTGGGGGAAGGCTGGGGGAAAGATTAACAATATATATCATTTTATTGTAAC
Source organism: Mesoplodon bidens (assembly GCF_964165515.1). Lineage (NCBI taxonomy): Eukaryota > Metazoa > Chordata > Mammalia > Artiodactyla > Ziphiidae > Mesoplodon > Mesoplodon bidens. Next base: position 68,691,499 of record NC_138178.1, read on the forward strand.
AGGATCTTCTCTCAAGGGGACCTAGTCTCCCATTCATTCAAGGGACTTTGGGTTTGTAAACTGGCTCAAGTCAAAGAGATGCTGAAAGGACTGAGAGTCACCATTTTTATGATTCATTAGACTATAGTTCAGTTGACCTAGAACTGTTCTGCTTATACAGATCGAGAAAGAATTTAGTAGGCTTCCTATCTTTTTCTCCTCTAAGAACACACTAGACAATACTGTATGTAGGTCTGTGCAAATTAGACTATTCTGAAACTTGTTACTTTGACTTGCTTTCCACTACTATAATTATACCTTTCTTGCCTGTCTTAGTTGAGTGAAACCATTTGGCCTCTGCCACCACATGATCCAATTAATCCTGCTGCATTTAGATTTTCCAACTGAGTGGCTACATTTCCTACTGTAAGATATGATTTATAGAAACGAGCAATATTGGAACACTTCAAGAATGCTGGGGCTCCATTTCCAATATTATTTATCTAAATATTGGTAAAAGGTATGTTTTGTGGACCCTCCCACAGTGGATGAGAAGGTCTTCAATGACAAATCCACTCTAATATTTAAGTCTCCTTAAGCCTTTGTTTGAGTCCCTCCATATTTATTAAACCAAGTGAGATTGGGAATTTCACTTAATGTGGGTCATCATTTGATTCATGTGTCAGTTAACCAACCCAATAAACTATAAGAACTCTTTCTAACTCCCCAACCTGCAAGATTAATTCCCAATTTATAGGATTTATAGGTGGTTATGGAGGCTGAAAATCCCAAAATCTGCCATATGCAAGCAGTAACCAGGAATGCTGGTGATGAAATTCAGTGATCAATAGCCTTTGGCCTGAGAACGAGGGGAGTTTAGGGTATAACACCTAGTCCCAAGGCAAAGGATTCAGATCTAAGGGGTTATTGGCCTAAGGCCCAGAGTCTGCAGCCTGAGAAGCTGGGGCACTTAAGTCTGAGGGCAGGAGAGGAGAGAGATTTTTCTTTCTTTTATTTTTTTGTGCTATTAGGAACATCTATTTGGATTAGATGATGCTCATCCACTTTGTTGAGGATAAATTTCTTTACTCAGTTAGCTGACTCAAATGCTAATTTCATCCAGAAACATCGTCTTAGACACACTCAGAAAGAATGTTTTACCATTTGTACATTTTTAGAACAGTGAGGTGGACACATAATATTAACTATCAATTTCAGTGCTTGTGATTGGTCTATTAATATTTCCTATTTCTTCTGGATTCAGTCTTGGCAGGTTGTGCATTTCTAAGAATTTGTCCATTTCTTCTAGGTTGTCCATTTTATTGGCATAGAGTTGCTTGTAGTAATCTCTCATGATCTTTTGTATTTCTGCAGTGTCAGTTGTTACTTCTTTTTCATTTCTAATTCTATTGATTTGAGTCTTCTCCCTTTTTTTCTTGATGAGTCTGGCTAATGGTTTATCAATTTTGTTTATCTTCTCAAAGAACAATCTTTTAGTTTTATTGGTAATTGCTATAGTTTCCTTCATTTCTTTTTCATTTATTTCTGATCTGATCTTTATGATTTCTTTCCTTCTGCTAATTTTAGGGGATTTTTGTTCTTCTTTCTCTAATTGCTTTAGGTGCAGGGTCAGGTTGTTTGCTCGAGATGTTTCCTGTTTCTTAAGGTGGGATTTTATTGCTATAAACTTCCCTCTTAGAACTGCTTTTGCTGCGTCCCACAGGTTTTGGGTAATCGTGTCTTCAATGTCATTTGTTTCTAGGTATTTTTTAATTTCCTCTTTGATTTCTTCAGTGATCACTTCGTTATTAAGTAGTGTATTGTTTAGCCTCCATGTATTTGTATTTTTACAGATCTTTTCCTGTAATTGATGTCTAGTCTCATAGCATTGTGGTCAGAAAAGACACTTGATACAATTTCAATTTTCTTAAATTTACCAAGGCTTCATTTCTGACTCAAGATATGATCTAACCTGGAGAATATTCCGTGAGCCCTTGAGAAAAATGTGTATTCTGTTGTTTTTGGATGGAATGTCCTATAAATAACAATTAAGTCCATCTTGTTTAATGTATCATTTAAAGCTTGTGTTTCCTTATTTAATTTCATTTTGGATGATCTGTCCACTGGTGAAAGTGGGATGTTGAAGTCCCGTACTATGAGTGTGTTACTGTACATTTCCCCTTTTCTGGCTGTTAGTATTTGCCTTACGTAAAAATCTTCCAACAAACAAAAGCCCAGGACCAGATGGCTTCACAGGCGAATTCTATCAAACATTTAGAGAAGAGCTAACACCTATCCTTCTCAAACTCTTCAAAAATTTAGCAGAGGGAGGAACACTCCCAAACTCATTCTACGAGGCCACCATCACCTTGATACCAAAAACAGGCAAAGATGTCACAAAGAAAGAAAACTACAGGCCAATATCACTGATGAACATAGATGCAAACATCCTCAACAAAATACTAGCAAGCAGAATCCAACAGCACATTAAAAGGATCATACACCATGGTCAAGTGGGGTTTATTCCAGGAATGCAAGGATTCTTCAATATATGCAAATCAATCAACGTGATACACCATATTAACAAATTGAAGGATAAAAACCCTGTGATCATCTCAATAGATTCAGAGAAAGCTTTCGACAAAATTCAACACCCATTTATGATAAAAACCCTGCAGAAAGGAGGCATAGAGGGAACTTTCCTCAACGTAGTAAAGGCCATATATGACAAACCCACAGCCAACATCGTCCTCAAAGATGAAAAACTTCCACTAAAATCAGGAACAAGACAAGACTGCCCACTCTCACCACTCTTATTCAACAGAGTTTTGGAAGTTTTAGCCACAGCAATCAGAGAAGAAAAGGAAATAAAAGGAATCCAAATTGGAAAAGAAGAAGTAAAGATGTCACTGTTTGCAGATGACATGATATTATACATAGAGAATCCTAAAGATTCTACCAGAAAACTACCAGAGCTAATCAATGAATTTGGTAAAATAGCAGGATACAAAATTAATGCACAGAAATCTCTGGCATTCCTGAACACTAATGATGAAAAATCTGAAAATGAAATCAAGAAAACACTCCCATTTTCCAATGCAGCAAAAAGAATAAAATCTCTAGGAATAAACCTACCTAAGGAGACAAAAGACCTGTATGCAGAGAATTATAAGACACTGATGAAAGAAATGAAAGATAATACAAATAGATTGAGAGATATACCATGTTCCTGGATTGGAAGAATCAATATTGTGAAAATGAGTCTACTACCCAAAGCAATCTACATATTCAATGCAATCCCTATCAAACCAGCACTGGCAGTTTTCACAGAACTAGAACAAAAAATTTCAAAATTTGTATGGAAAAGCAAAAGACCCCGAATAGCCAAAGCAATCTTGAGAATGAAAAATGGAGCTGGAGGAATAAGGTTCCCTAACTTCAGACTATACTACAAAGCTACAGTAATCAAGACAGTGTGGTACTGGCACAAAAACAGAAGGATAGATGAATGGAACAGGATAGAAACCCAGAGATAAACTCACGCTCATATGGTCAACTTATCTTTGATAAAGGAGGCGGTAATGTACAGTGGAGAAAGGACAGCATCTTCAATAAGTGGTGCTGGGAAAACTGGACAGGGACATGTAAAAGTGTGAGATTAGATCACTCCCCAACACCATACACAAAAATAAGCTCAAAGTGGATTAAAGACTTAAATGTAAGGCCAGAAACTATCCAACTCTTAGAGGAAAACATAGGCAGAACACTCTATGACATAAATCACAGCAAGATCCTTTTTGATCCACCTCCTATAGAAATGGAAATAAAAACAAAAATAAACACATGGGACCTAATGAATCTTCAAAGCTTTTGCACAGCAAAAGAAACAGTTAACAAGCCCAAAAGAGAACCCTCAGAATGGGAGAAGATATTTGCAAATGAAGCAACTGACAAATGATTAATCTCCAAAATTTATAAGCAGCTCATGCAGCTCAATAGCAAAAAAAACAAACAACCCAATCCAAAAATGAGCAGAAGACCTAAATAGACATTTCTCCAAAGAAGATATACAGACTGCCAACAAACACATGAATGAATGTGCAACATCATTAATCATTAGAGAAATGCAAATCAAAACTACAATGAGATATCATCTCACACCAGTCAGAAGGGTATCATCAAAAAATCTAGAAACAATAAATGCTGGAGAGGGTGTGGAGAAAAGGGAACACTTCTGCACTGCTGGTGGGAATGTGAATTGGTACAGCCACTATGGAGAACAGTATGGAGGTTCCTTAAAAAACTACAAATAGAACTACCATATGACCCAGCAATCCCACTACTAGGCATATACCCTGAGAAAACCATAATTCAAAAAGAGACATGTACCAAAATGTTCATTGCAGCTCTATTCACAATAGCCCAGAAATGGAAACAACCTAAGTGCCCATCATTGGATGAATGGATAAACAAGTTGTGGCACATATATACAATGGAATATTACTCAGCCATAAAAAGAAACGAAACTGAGCTATTTGTAATGAGGTGGATAGACCTAGAGTCTGTCATACAGAGTGAAGTAAGTCAGAAAGAGAAAGACAAATACTGTATGCTAACACATATATATGGAATTAAAAAAAAAAAAGTCATGAAGAACCTAGGGGTAAAATGGGAATAAAGACACAGACCTACTTGAGAATGGACTTGAGGATATGGGGAGGGGGAAGGGTAAGCTGTGACAAAGCGAAAGAGAGGCATGGACATATATACACTACCAAACGTAAGGTAGATAGATAGTGGGAAGCAGCCGCATAGCACAGGGAGATCAGGTCGGTGCTCTGTGACCACCTGGAGGGGTGGGATAGGGAGGGTGGGAGGGAGGGAGACGCCAGGGGGAAGCAATAATGGAACAGATGTATATGTATGACTGATTCACTTTGTTATAAACAGAAACTAATTAAAATTATTAACTATCAAGAGTCCACCAATTTTCAGTGTGACACATATACTCATTGTCTTCAACCATGTTTAATTTTCAAATGAAGACAACAATGAGGTCATAACTTTGCCTAATATAACAGACATATCCTGCAGAAAACCGAAGACACACTAACTACCTCCTCAGTAAAGGAGGTTACACCCTTGAATGATGTTTATACTTCTCGTTGATACCCTGTAACATACATATGATGCAAAATAAATATGATCTAAATATGATATAAAATAAAATGATATAAAGTTAATACATCTCATACTGCATGAAAAGACAATAAGAGAGGATAGAACATATATATTTGCTTATTATATGTATATATGTACAAAACATATTCATAACAAAATAAGGAGGGAATATTTATGATAACTAGAGTCCTTGTTTCTGTAACTGGTCATGTACTTTAGCTGTATTTTTACCTACCTTTTTTTCTACTACCCATTTTTAATTCCCTTTATCTCAGAAACCCCTCAGCTAGTTGTGGTTCTTAACCTGGTGGAGTAAACCAAACTTTCATTCCTTAAGATTCTGGGCCATTTCTACTCCTGCATGTATGGGGTTCTTGTAGTTTTCTATTTACTTTAATCTCAGGGCTTGTTAAACTGAGAGAATCCCTAAGGGATATTCTGTATACCAGACATATTTTTCCTTACTTGCATTGTAGAATGGTTGTCCAATTTCACTTTGGTAGTGACACAGAGTCTTTGTTTCACCAATCATGAATCAGGCTCCTAAAATTTCTACTATGCCTATCTGTGCCCTTCCTTGTGAGATACTCAACAAGAAACCTGCTAAGTCAGTTTAACAACCTATATATCTGATCCTATATATCTGGTTGAGATATATATCTATATCTTGCAACCTATATATCTGAACACCCTCAATATCTGATCAGATTTTTCATCCTCCTCTATCCATGGTTAATGTCTGATCAGTCTGATTTGTATTCAGCAAGAATCCTTTGGAGAAAAATAAACACAAAATGGATTAAAACCTAAATGTAAGACCAGATACTATAAAATTCCTAGAGGAAAACATAAGCAGGACACTGGCATAAATCACAACAATATTTTTTGATCCATCTTCTTAAAGTAAAAGGAATAAAAGCAAAATAAACAAATGGGATCTAGTTAAGCTTAAAAGCTTTTGCACAGCGAAGGGAACCATTGACAAAATGAAAAGACAACCTACTGAATGGGAGAAAATAGTTGCAAATGACATGACTGATAAGGGATTAATATCCAAATATATAAACAGCTCATACAGCTCAACATCAAAATCCAAACAAACAACCCAATTAGAAAATAGGCAGAATACCTGAATAGACATTTTTCCTAAGGTGAAATGCAAATGGCCAACAGGCACATGAAAAGATGCTCAACATTGTTAATCATCAGGGAAATGCAAATCCAAACCACAATGAGATATTACCTCGCATGTGTCAGAATGGCTATCATCAAAGAGAATGCAAACAGCAAATGTTAGCAAGGATGTGGAGAAGAGAGAACCCTTGTACACTGCTGGTGGGAATTTAAATCAGTGCATTCACTGTGGAAACAGTGTGAAGTTCTCTCAAAAAACTAAAAGTAGAGCTACCATATGACCCAGCAATTCCACGCCTGGGTATATATCTAAAAAAAAAAAAAAATGAAAACACTAATTTAAAAAATACATGCACCCCAATGTTCATAGGAACATTATTTACAATTGCCAAGATATGGAAGCAACCTAAGTGTCCACCAACAAATGAATGAATAAAAAAAATGTGTATATACTTATATATACACATGCACAATAGAATAGTACATAACCATGAAAAAGAATGAAATTTTGCCATTTGTAGCAAAATGTATGGAATTGGAGGACATTATACTAAGTGAAATACAATAAGTCAGAGAAAAACAAATACTGTATGATAACACTTTATGTGGAATCTGAAAAATACAACAATCTAGTGAAAAGCCCCCAAAAAAGATGACTCACAGATACAGAGAACAAACTAGTGGTTACCAGTGGGGAGGGGGAAGGGCAATAGATGAATGGGAGAGTGGGGGGTACAAATTCTTGGGTGTAAGATAGGCTCAAGGATGTATTGTACACATCAGGGATTATAGCCATTATTTTATAATAACTGTAAATATAAAGTAACCTTTAAAATTGTATTAAAATAAGAATCCTATAGGACAATTTAACCAAAACCCCCTTGTTCTTGATATTTTCTCTTAGTGATGTTCCATTTAATGATACCAACCAGTTCCCTTGGCTTTGAGTTCTACTTGCCCAGGCTGTTTTTGCATTTCAGTCGGCTTCAATACTGTGGTCTCTTTTCCTCTATTCCAATAGTCCTGAATGCTATCATTTTTAACCTCTTTAACTAGTGACCAGCTCTGCTTTTTCTTTGGCTATTATGGTTCCATGACTCAGATAGGATCAGATTTATCACTGCACCACTGGTTCAATCACCCTCTCCACAAATTGTACAGCTTTGAAGGCTTTGTCTTCACTACTGACTGATTGATAAGAGAGCCATTGGTGTTCCCTACTTCTAAAAATTGGTCCAGATAAGTGTCTCTTGAAGACAATAAGGAAAAATATTGCTTCTTAAGATTTTTATTATGCTCCAGAAGGTAATTTAGAGTCCCAGATACAGAAAGGCTTGGTTACAGTATGAAGTTTCTCTGTTTGTAAGAAGCTGGATTAGAATCCCAGCCAAGCACTAGTTGATCAGAGTCCAAAGCAAGCACTCGTGTGCAAAAAACTGGATTAGAGTTCTGGGCTGGCAGAAACTGGGTCAAAAGTCTCAAGTTTTTCTGTTTATAAGCAAAAATGTACTATTAGTTATGAACATGGGAGCTTCTCAGTGGACTAAAATCTCCCTTTTTGAACACCTGCTGAAAATGTGTTCCACAAATTGTTTCTGTTTCCTTTCTTGTTGACATGATTTTAATAAGAATAATTTGGAACATTACTGGTCTCTTTGGAATCTTAAGATCTTCCCAAACTGGATCTTAAACCTATCCCTTCTCATTACAGCCACTCCTGCTTCCTCCTTTTACTGTCTTAGAATCCTTCCACTTTCCCTGAGTCCTTTTGTTTGTCTCCTTCAAAACCTTACCTCCTCCATCCCTCTCTTCACCCTGACAGAATTTTCCTTTCCCACTTCAGCTCCTCACCTCCTTACAGCTCCTCACCTCCCTACACTTAAACTTAAGATTCCCTGTCCTCCTTAGAAAGCTCTCATGGGACTAAAGGAACTCCCCAAAACAATTGCCTGAGGTTGGATAGAGAACAAAGCTATTTGGAAATAAAAATGGGTGTTTTATCCATTCAGATTTGTTTTGGAGACATCCTGACAGCTTCTAGATGTTTCCTTAGTCACTGGCCTAAAATTTACTTCACAGTCTCCATTGGATTACCTGTCAGGGAAAAAAAAAGTCTTTCCCACAAATATTGGTAAACTGGTAACCTTAACCTGCCCATTTTCCAGAAACACAGTTCAAATAAAATTAGATACTTTTGATAAACCCGTCAGATTGCATTACTGTGTTTTACACAGTAAAAGGCTAGAATTTTAGAATAAAAATTATATGATCTCTTTCTTCATCTCTGTCCATATGTTTACATATATTTACATGTGTGTATGTATGTTTGTTGCATGTATGTTATTTATATGTGATATTTTTTTACCTCTGGATTATATTATCCAGTTAATTTATAGATATCCTTAAAAGAGTTGTATCCAAATTGACTCAGAAATAAATGAGAACTCCTATAAATTATATCTTCATAAAAGTATATGAAATATAAAAACAAGTAAAAAATTTTAAAGTTCTCATGACCTGAATAACCTTTGATATATAATGTTGAACTCAATATTGTTGAGAAACTAAAAACTCACAAGTCTTCAGAGTTATCAGCATTAAACATAAAGCTGAAAAAAAAATCTACCTAGGTTTAAGAGTTAAGATAGTTTGACTTATTTGTACTAGATATTTAAGATTAAAAAACTATAAATCAAACCTAAGAAAAAATGTACAATAAATATGAATTGCTTGATGCTTGGCAAGTGCAGTAGTAAAGAAAAAAGAAAAAGAAAAAAAGGAAAAACAATATGCTTAACTTTTTAGATTCATTGCTCCTGAGATTTTTTTCTGATACTTGCCTAATTTTCAACAAGGAAAATAACATAGGATGATGGCAAGGTGTATTATTTGGCTCATGAAATTTTCATGATCAATTCAAACATAATTGCTAAGAAAAAGTGATCTACATAGATATGTGGGATAAAATTTATGAAAGGAGACTTCAATAATTATGTTTTATATGCTTTATAGTCTGCTTTTAGTTACTGTTTTTATCATAATTATGTTTTATATATGGCTACATAAAAATAGTTTTACAAAAATTTTTGTAACTTGAAACCCTAAAACTATACAAATTAAGGTAAAATGAATATAAACTAAATATGTACATCATTCTAAATAAGGTAAAATTTTGAAAGATTAATTGCTGAACATAAATTTATCTACTTGACATATTGATTTTATATGATGAATAATCTAAATATATTTGTTTCTGTTAATAAACATGCACTATAAAAAAGGAAATGCCTCTAGAAATTTTTGAAATGATATATTAATAACTTTGCTACAGAATGGTATTGCAGAGCCCACAGTTAAAACAGCTTTCTTCCTGATCTAGATAGAAAAGTGGGAAGCTCTTGCGTTTACCTCCTACCATGGACCCACCAAAACTGTAACTACATTTAGAACAACTATCTCTGAGAATGACCTGAAGACCACCAGAACAGATTTTTTAAACTCAAAATATAAAGAGAAGACCACATTCAGATCAGTAGGAGGTAAAGAGATGCAGTCTAGTCATAACCAACAACCTCAGTGTAGTGCAAGCAGAAGGCATATCACAACTACAGAGGTCCCCCCTGAGGAGCGAGGGGACTAAGCAATTAAGCCCAGGGGACTTGCACCAAGAATATGAGTTCCCATAATGTCTGGCTTTGAAAACCAGTGAGGCCTATGTCCAGGAGAGTCAGAAGGCTGTGGGAAACCAAGAATCTACTCCTGAAAGGCTTGCACACAAGCTTCTTTCTCCAAGTCCCAGCACAGAGAAAGCAGCTTGACAAGTGCCTGGGTCATATGAGAAGGAGATTCATTGACTAATTTTAGGGCATATGCTGAAGGGGCAGGGATCTAGTGGAAATTTCTCCAGGGACAGAAGCACTGGCAGGCTCAATTTTTCTTTACTATCCTTCCACCTAGCTGCCTGGTACTGGCAGATACCACTTCTTTCACTCTCCATCAATCTAGTAAAAACCATGCACCCTGCCTTAGTACTCACTTGATAATCCACACTGCCCAACCTGACCACCATAGGTGGTCCCTCCAAAGTACCTCCCACCATGCCCAACTTGGTGGGGACAAGGCTATCTGGCACTGATCCCCCTCCAAAGCACCTCCCATCCTGCCTTACCTGGTAGGCTGCTCTGACCATTGGCAGCACCCATACAAGTTGTGCTGCCATTGGCACCCACCCACTCCACCCCAATTAGCAGGTTGTCTCTGCCAGAACAAGCACCCCCTAAAGAAGCTCCTGCTCTGCTTCAATCTGCAGGTAACTGCAGGATGACACCAATGACTCTCCAAACCAACTACACTCTGGAGGTCAGCCCTGCACACCAGGGTGTCCACAATAGTCATGGCTACATTTCTCAGCCAGCTGGTTCAGGTGACAGCTCTGTCCATCACAGCACCTGCAGCAGTTGCAGCCAGGCCTTGTATATAGCTGGCTTTGGGACCAACACTGCCCACTAACATACCCACAGCAATTATGGCCCAACCAAAGCAAGAAGGTGCATGCAGCCCACACAGGGATATCCCTGGAGTTAATGGCTCTGGTGATCAATGATGATTATGCCATTGGGCCCCACAGTACACCTTCTAATAAGGCCAGATGTAGCTGATATACCTAATCCATAGAAACACAGAGAGCTAGGCAAAATGAGGAAACAAAGGAATACATTACAAATGAAAGAACAAGACAAAGCCTCAGAACTAAACAAAATGGAGATAAGTAATTTACCAGATAAAGAGTTCAAAGTGATAGTCATTAAATTGCTCATTGGACTTTGGAGAAGAAAGGAAAAATTCAGTAAAAAATTCAACACAGAGATAGAAAACATAAAAAAGAACAAATCAGAAGTGAAGAATAGAAAAACTGAAATGAAAAATACACTAGAGGGTATAAGCAGACTAGATGATGCATAGGAATAGATCAATAATCTGGAAGACAGGGTAATGGAAATCACCAAATGGAAACAGAAAAGAGAAAAAATAATTTAAAAAAGGATGGTTTAAGGGACCTCTGAGACAGCATCATGCATAATAATCTTCACATTTTGGGGTCCCAGAAGGAGAAAAGAGAAAGGGACAAATAAATAAATAAAACTTTTAGAAAATGATTTGAAGAAATAATGGATGACAACTTCCCTTAGCAACTTAACAGATGTCTGTGAAGGAAACAGACATCCAAGTCTAGGAACCACAGAGGGTCCCAAAAAAGATAAACCCAAAGAAACCCATGCCAAGACACATTAAAATTAAAAGTGTTAAAAGTTAAAGGGAAAGGGAAATTCTTAAAAGCAACAACAGAAAAACAACCAGCTATGTGCAAGGAAACCCCCCAAAGACTATCTCCTGATTTTTTAGCAGAAAATTTAGAACACACACACACCTGACTATTAACTTAAAATAGACTGCTATGTATATATGTTTGTTATGTTTGAATTTTATGGTAACCACAAACCTAACCTGAGCAGATACATAAAAAATAAAGAAATACAACATAACATTAAAGAAAATAATCAAATTACAAGTAAAAGAACAAGAGAAGAAGAAGGAACATAGAAAAACTACAAAAACATCCAGAAAACAATGATATCAAGCATCGATTCTGACCACAATGATATGAAACTAGAAATAAATTACAAGAAAACTGGAAAAAACAAAATATTTGGATGCTAAACACTGTGCTTCTGAATTTTGAAAAACAAATGGGTCAAAAAAGAAATCAAAGAGGAAATAAAACAATTCCTTCAGACAAATGGAAATGGTAACACAATATTCCAAAATCTATGGGATGCAACTAAAGCAGTTCTAATATAGGAGTTTACAGTGATACAGGCCTACCTCAAAAACAAAACTCTCAAATAAACAATCTAACCTTACACATAAAAGGTACAAACAGAAGAACAAAGCTGAAACGTACTAGAAGGAAGGAAATAATAAAGATCAGAGCTGAAATAAATGAAACAGAGATTAAAAAAATAGAAAAGATCAATGAAACTAATATCTGGGTTATTTGAAAAAATAAAAAAAATGATAAACCTTTAGCAGACTCATCAAGAAAAAAGAGAAAGGTGCCAATAAAATCATAAAGAGAATAAGTTACAACCAACACCATAGAAATACAAAGGATTACAAGAGATTACTATGAACATTTAGAAGCCAAAAATTTGGACAACCTAGAAGATATAGATAAATTCCTAGAAACATACAATCTTCCAAGACTTAATAAGGAATAAATAGAAATTCTGAACAGACTGATTATTACTAATGAGATTGAATCAGAAATCGAAAAACACCCAACAAACAGAAGTCAAGGACCACACAGATTCACAGATGATTTCTACCAAACACTTAAAGATGAGTTGCTACCTGTCACTTTCAAATTATTTTTTTAAATTGAAGAGAAAGAAATGCTTCTAAACTCATTCTCAAGGCCAGAATTACCTGGTACCAAAATTAGGCAAAAATCTATAAAAAATATTATATGCCACTAATATTAATGAACATAGATGCAAAAGTCTTCAACAAGATATTAGCAAATCAAATTCAACTATGTATTAAAATGATTATGTACTATAATCAAGTGGGGTTTATTGCAGTGATGTAAGTGTAGTTCAGTTGAACCTTCAATTCAATTAATGTGATACACCACATTAAAAAACAAAAAATAAAAATAATATATTCATCACAATAGATGCAGAAAATGTTTTTATAAAATTCAACATCCATTTATGATAAAAGTTCTCAACAAAGAGAGTATAAAAGAAACATGCCTCAATATAATAAAAAGCAAATTTGACAAAGCCACAGTAAATGTAATACTCAAAGGTAAAAGGCTGAAAGTTTTTCTCCTACCATCAGGAAAAAGACAAGTACGTCCACACTTGTTACTTTTATTCAACATAGTAGTTGAAGTTTTTAACACCGAAATCAGACAAGAAAAAGAGATAAAAGACATCAAAAGGAGGGAAGGAATGAAAACTGGAAAGGAAATAGTAATACTGTCACTATTAACAGATAACGTGATAGAAGTAGGTAGAAAAACCTAAAGATCCCACCATAAACTATAAGAACAAATAAATTCATTAAATTTGCAGGATACAAAATCAATATACAGAAAGGTGTTGCATTTTTATACACTGAACACAAGTTATCAGAAAGAAAAAAATTAAATCTCATTTAAAATTGCATCCAGAAAAACGCCCAAAATAACTAGGAGTAAATTTAATCAATGAGGTAAAAGACCTGTGCTAGGAAAGCTCAAGTCATTGATGAAAGAAATTGAAGATGACACAAGTAAATGGAAATATATATATTGTGATTATGAATTGAAAGAATTAACATTGTTAAAAGATCTATACCATGCAAAGCCATCTATAGATTCAGTGTAATGCCTATCAAAATAACAATGGTGTTTTTCATGGAGAGAAGCAAATAATCTGAAAATTTTATGGAACCACAAAAGACCCCAAATAGCCATAGCAATCTTGAGAAATAACAAAGCTGAAAGTATGACACTTCTTTTTTTTAAAACTTTATTGGAGTATAATTGCTTCACAATGGTGTGTTAGTTTCTGCTTTATAACAAAGTGAATCAGTTATACATATACATCTGTTCCCATAACCATTCCCTCTTGCATCTCCCTCCCTCCAACCCTCCCTATCCCACCCCTCCAGGTGGTCACAAAGCACCGACCTGATCTCCATGTGCTATGTGGCTGTTTCCCACTAGCTATCTACCTTACGTTTGGTAGTGCATATATGTCCATGCCTCTTTCTCGCTTTGTCACAGCTTCCCCTTCCCCTTCCCCATATCCTCAAGTCCATTCTCAAGTAGGTCTGTGTCTTTATTCCTGTTTTACCCCTAAGTTCTTCATGACGTTTTTTGTTTTTCTTAAATTCCATATATATCTGTTAGCATACGGTATTTGTCTTTCTCTTTCTGACTTACTTCATTCTGTATGACAGACACCAGGTCTATACACCTCATTACAAATAGCACAATTTCGTTTCTTTTTATGGCTGAGTAATATTCCATTGTATATATGTGCCATATCTTCTATATCCATTCATCGGATGATGGGAAATAGGTTGTTACCATCTCCGGGCTATTGTAAGTAGAGCTGCAATGAACATTTTGGTACATGACTCTTTTTGAATTATGGTTTTCTCAGGGTGTATGCCCAGTAGTGGGATTGTTGGGTCATATGGTAGTTCTATTGGTAGTTTTTTAAGGACCCTCCATAATGTTCCTCAGAGTGGCTGTGCCAATTCACATTCCCACCAGCAGAGAAAGAGTGTTCCCTTCTCTCCACACCCTCTCCAGCATTTATTGTTTCTAGATTTTTTGATGATGGCCATTCTGACTGATGTGAGATGATATCTCATTGTAGTTTTGATTTGCATTTCTCTAATGATTAATGATATTGAACAGTCTTTCATGTGTTTGTTGGTAGTCAGTATATCTTCTTTGGAGAAATGTCTGTTTAGGTCTTCAGCCCATTTTGGGATTGGGTTGCTTGTTTTTTTCCTATTGAGCTGCATGTACGGCTTATAAATTTTGGAGATTAATCCTTTGTCAGTTGCTTCATTTGAAAATATTTTCTCCCATTCGGAGGGTTGTCTTTTGGTCTTGTTTATGGTTTCCTTTGCTGTGCAAAAGCTTTGAAGTTTCATTAGGTCCCATTTGTTTATCTTTGTTTTTATTTCCATTTCTCTAGGAGGTGGGTCCAAAAGGATCTTGCTGTGATTTATGTCACAGAGTGTTCTACGTATGTTTTCCTCTAAGAGTTTGATAGTTTCTGGCCTTACATTTAAGTCTTTAATCCATTTTGAGCTTATTTTTGTGTATGGTGTTAGGGAATGATCTAATCTCAAACATTTACATGTCCCTGTCCAGTTTTCCCAGCACCACTTATTGAAGAGGCTGTCCTTTCTCCACTGTACATTCCTGCCTCCTTTATCAAAGATAAGTTGGCCATATGTGCGTGGGTTTATCTCTGGGCTTTCTATCCTGATCCACTGATCTATCTTTCTGTTTTTATGCCAGTACCACACTGTCTTGATTACTGTAGCTTTGTAGTATAGTCTGAAGTCAGGGAGCCTGATTCCTCCAGCTCCATTTTTTGTTCTCCAGATTGCTTTGGCTATTTGGGGTCTTTTGTTTTTCCAAACAAATTTTGAAATTTTTTGTTCTAGTTCTGTGAAAAATGCCAGTGGTAGTTTGATAGGGATTGCACTGAATCTGTAGATTGCTTTGGGTAGTAGAGTCATTTTCACAATATTGATTCTTCCAATCCAGGAACATGGTATATCTCTCCATCTATTTGTATCATCTTTAATTTCTTTCATCAGTGTCTTATAATTTTCTGCATACAGGTCTTTTGTCTCCTTAGGTAGGTTTATTCCTAGATATTTTATTCTTTTTGTTGCAATGGTAAATGGGAGTGTTTTCTTGATTTCATTTTCAGATTTTTCATCATTAGTGTTCAGGAATGCCAGAGATTTCTGTGCATTAATTTTGTATCCTGCTACTTTACCAAATTCATTGATTAGCTCTAGTAGTTTTTCGGTAGCATCTTTAGGATTCTCTATGTATAGTATCATGTCATCTGCAAACAGTGACAGCTTTACTTCTTCTTTTCCAATTTGGATTCCTTTTATTTCCTTTTCTTCTCTGATTGCTGTGGCTAAAACTTCCAACAGTATGTTGAATAAGAGTGGTCAGAGTGGGCAGCCTTGTCTTGTTCCTGATCTTAGTAGAAATGGTTTCAGTTTTTCACCATTGAGGACAATGTTGGCTGTGGGTTTGTCATATATGGCCTTTATTATGCTGAGGAAAGTTCCCTCTATGCCTACTTTCTGCAGGGTTTTTATCATAAATGGGTGTTGAATTTTGTCGAAAGCTTTCTCTGAATCTATTGAGATGATCATATGGTTTTTCTCCTTCAACTTGTTAATATGGTGTATCACATTGATTGATTTGCGTATATTGAAGAATCCTTGCATTCCTGGAATAAACCCCACTTGATCATGGTGTATGATCTTTTTAATGTGCTGTTGGATTCTGTTTGCTAGTATTTTGTTGAGGATTTTTGCATCTATGTTCATCAGTGATATTGGCCTGTAGTTTTCTTTCTTTGTGACATCCTCGCCTGGTTTTGGTATCAAGGTGATGGTGGCCTCGTAGAATGAGTTTGGGAGTGTTCCTTCCTCTGATATTGTTTGGAAGAGTTTGAGAAGGATGGGTGTTAGCTCTTCTCTAAATGTTTGATAGAATTCACCTGTGAAGCCATCTGGTCCTGGGCTTTTGTTTGATGGAAGATTTTTAATCAAGTTTCAATTTCAGTGCTTGTGATTGGTCTATTCATATTTTCTATTTCTTCCTGATTCAGTCTTGGCAGGTTGTGCATTTCTAAGAATTTGTCCATCTCTTCCAGGTTGTCCATTTTATGGGCATAGAGTTGCTTATAGTAATCTCTCATGATCTTTTGTATTTCTGCAGTGTCAGTTGTTACTTCTCCTTTTCCATTTCTAATTCTATTGATTTGAGTCTTCTCCCTTCTTTTCTTGATGAGTCTGGCTAATGGTTTGTCAATTTTGTTTATCTTCTCAAAGAACCAGCTTTTAATTTGATTGATCTTTGCTATCGTTTCCTTCATTTCTTTTTCATTTATTTCTGATCTGATTTTTATGATTTCTTTCCTTCTGCTAACTTTGGGATGTTTTTGTTCTTCTTTCTCTAATTGCTTTAGGTGCAAGGTTAGGTTGTTTATTCGAGATGTTTCCTGTTTCTTAAGGTGGGATTGTATTGCTATAAACTTCCCTCTTAGAACTGCTTTTGCCACATCCCATAGGTTTTGGGTCGTCGTGTCTCCATTGTCATTTGTTTCTAGGTATTTTTTGATTTCCTCTTTGATTTCTTCAGTTATCACTTCGTTATGAAGTAGTGTATTGTTTAGCCTCCATGTGTTTGTATTTTTTACAGATCTTTTCCTTTAATTGATATCTAGTCTCATAGCATTGTGGTCAGAAAAGATACTTGATACAATTTCAATTTTCTTAAATTTACCAAGGCTTGATTTGTGACCCAAGATATGATCTATCCTGGAGAATGTTCCATGAGCACTTGAGAAAAATGTGTATTCTGTTGTTTTTGGATGGAATGTCCTATAAATATCAATTAAGTCCATCTTGTTTAATGTATCATTTAAAGCTTGTGTTTCCTTATTTATTTTCATTTTGGAAGATCTGTCCATTGGTGAAAGTGGGGTGTTAAAGTCCCCTACTATGATTGTGTTACTGTCGATTTCTCCTTTTATGGCTGTTAGTATTTGCCTTATGTATTGAGGTGCTCCTATGTTGGGTGCATAAATATTTACAATTGTTATATCTTCTTCTTGGATTGATCCCTTGATCATTATATAGTGTCCTTCTTTGTCTCTTCTAGTAGTCTTTATTTTAAAGTCTATTTTTTCTGATATGAGAATTGCTACTCCAGCTTTCTTTTGGTCTCCATTTGCATGGAATAACTTTTCCCATCCCCTTACTTTCAGTCTGTATGTGTCTCTAGGTCTGAAGTGGGTCTCTTGTAGACAGCATATATATGGGTCTTGTTTTTGTATCCATTCAACCAATCTGTGTCTTTTGGTGGGAGCATTTAGTCCATTTACATTTAAGGTAATTATCGATATGTATGTTCCTATTCCCATTTTCTTAATTGTTTTGGGTTCGTTATTGTAGGTGTTTTCCTTCGTTGTGTTTCTTGCCTAGAGAAGTTCCTTTAGCATTTGTTTTAAAGCTGGTTTGGTGGTGCTGAACTCTCTCAGCTTTTGCTTGTCTGTAAACGTTTTATTTTCTCCATCAAATCTGAATGAGATCCTTGCTGGGTAGAGTAATCTTGGTTGCAGGTTTTTCTCTTTCATCACTTTAATTATGTCCTGCCACTCCCTTCTGGCTTGTAGAGTTTCTGCTGAGAGATCAGCTGTTATCCTGATGGGGATTCCCTTGTGTGTTACTTGTTGTTTTTGCCTTGCTGCTTTTAATATGATTTCTTTGTGTTTAATTTTTGACAGTTTGATTAATATGTGTCTTGGCGTATTTCTCCTTGGATTTATTATGTATGGGACTTTCTTTGCCTCCTGGACTTGATTAACTATTTCCTTTCCCATATTAGGGAAGTTTTCAACTATAATCTCTTCAAATATTTTCTCAGTCCCTTTCTTTTTCTCTTCTTCTCCTGGAACCCGTATAATTTGAATGTTGGTGCGTTTAATGTTGTCCCAGAGGTCTCTGAGACTGTCCTCTGTTCTTTTCATTCTTTTTTCTTTATTTTGCTCTGCATCAGTTATTTCCACTATTTTATCTTCCACCTCACTTATCCGTTCTTCTGCCTCAGTTATTCTGCTATTGATCCCATCTAGAGTATTTTTTATTTCATTTATTGTGTTTTTAATCGATGCTTGATTCATCTTTAGTTCTTCTAGGTCCTTGTTAACTGTTTCTTGCATTTTGTCTATTCTATTTCCAAGATTTTGGATCCGGGAAATAGAATCTTGGATCATCTTTACCATCATTATTCTGAATTCTTTTTCAGGTAGACTGCCTATTGCCTCTTCATTTGTTAGGTCTGGTGGGTTTTTATCTTGCTCCTTCTCCTGCTGTGTGTTTTTCTGTCTTCTCATTTTGCTTATGTTACTGTGTTTGGGGTCTCCTTTTTGCAGGCTGCAGGTTCATAGTTCCTGTTGTTTTTGGTGTTTGTCCCCAGTGGCTAAGGTTGGTTTTGTGGGTTGTGTAGGCTTCCTGGTGGAGGGGACTAGTGCCTGTGTTCTGGTGGATGAGGCTGGATCTTGTCTTTCTGGTGGGCAGGTCCACGTCCGGTGGTGTGTTTTGGGGTGTCTGCGGACTTTTTATGATTTTAGGCCGTCTCTCTGTTAATCGGTGGCATTGTGTTCCTGTCTTGCTAGGTGTTTGGCATAGGGTGTCCAGCACTGTAGCTTGCTGGTCGTTGAGTGAAACTGGATGCTGGTGTTGAGATGGAGATCTCTGGAAGATTTTCACCGTTTGATATTATGTGGAGCTGGGAGGTCTCTTGTGGACCAGTGTCCTGAAGTTGGCTCTCCCACCTCAGAGGCACAGCACTGACTCCGGGATCCTCAATTTGGGATGATTTGTTGTCTATTCATGTATTCCACAGATGCAGGGTACATCAAGTTGATTGTGGAGCTTTAATCCACTGCTTCTGAGCCTGCTGGGAGAGGTTTCCCTTTCTCTTCTTTGTTCTCAGAGCTCCTGGGTCTCAGCTTTGGATTTGGCCCCGCCTCTGCGTGTAGGTCGCCGGAGGGCGTCTGTTCTTCGCTCAGACAGGACAGGGTTAAAGGAGCAGCCATTTTGGGTACTCTGGCTCACTCATGCCTGGGGGAGGGAGGGGCACGGAGTGCGGGGCGAGCCTTTTGGGAGGTCTGGGGTCTTCTGCCAGCATTCAGTAGGTGTTCTGTAGGAGTTGTTCCACGTGTAGCTGTATTTCTGGTGTATCCGTGGGGAGGAATGTGATCTCCGCATCTTACTCTTCCACCATCTTACCCGGAAGTCCGGTCAATTAATCTATGAAAATGGAGGCAGGAATATACAATGGGGAAAAGACAGTATCTTCAATAAGTGGTTCTGGGAAAACTGGACAGCTACCGCAATGTGATTGGTAGAGGCATGTCAAAGATGAGTCAGTAGGAGCAGTCCATCTGTAGTGCAGGCAATTCATGAGGTGCACAGTTTAAAATGGTTCCAATTTCTCCATTGCAGCCACCGTAATTCAAGATTATCTGTGGTAAATTTAAACTGCTTGTTCAGCCTTAAAACAAATTTTAATTTACCTGAGGCTTCACACTAGGCCCAGTTCACTTTAAGTCGGACCCACTTTGACCCTGACTCAGCCCAGTTTTGAAGTCGGATTCAGTCTCTGTTTTGGGTTCTTTATTGTAGGTATCTTCCTACTGTTGTGTTTCTTGCCTAGAGAAGTTCCTTTTGCAATTGTTGTAAATCTGATTTGGTGGTGTTGAACTCTCTCAGCTTTTGCTTGTCTGCAAAGATTTTAATTTCTCCATCAAATCTGAATGAGATCCTTGCTGGTTAGAATAATCTTGGTTGCAGTCTTTTCTCCTTCATCACTTTAAATATGTCCTGCCAGTCTCTTCTGGCTTGTAGATTTTGTGCTCTAAAATCAGCTGTTAACCTTATGGGAATTCCCTTGTGTGTTATTCGTTGTTTTTCCCTTGCTGCTTTTAATATATTTTCTTTGTGTTTAATTTTTGACAGTTTGATTAATATGTGTCTTGGCATATTTCTCCTTGGATTTATTCTCTGTTGGACTCTTTGTGCCTCCTGGACTTGATTAACTACTTCCTTTCCCATATTTGGGGAGTTTTCAACTATAATCTCTTCAAATATTTTCTCAGTCCCTTTATTTTTCTCTTCTTCTTCTGCAGCCCCTCTAATTCAAATGTTGGTGCATTTAATGTTGTCCCAGACATCTCTGAGACTGTCCTCAGTTCTTTTCATTCTTTTCTCTTTATTCTTCTCTGCAGCAGTTATTTCCACTGTTATATCTTCCACATCACTTATCCGTTCTTCTGCCTCAGTTATTCTGCTATTGATCGCATTTAGAATATTTCTAATTTCATTTATTGTGTTGTTCATTGTTTCTTGATTCATCTTTAGTTCTTCTAGGTCCTTGTTAACTGTTTCTTGCATTTTGTCTATTCTATTTCCAAGATTTTGGATCACCTTTACTATCATAATTCTGAATTCTTTTTCAGGTAGACTGCCTATATCCTCTTCATCTGTTAGGTCTGGTGGGTTCTTATCTTGCTCCTTCACCCGCTGTTTGTGTTTCTGTCTTCTCATTTTGCTTATCTTACTGTGTTTGGGGTCTCCTTTTTGCAGGCTGCACGTTCATAGTTCCCATTGTTTTTGGTTTCTGTCCCTAGTGGCTAAGGTTGTTTCAGTGGGTTGTGTAGGCTCCTGTTGGAGGGGACTAGTGCCTGTGTTCTGGTGGATGAGGCTGGATCTTTTCTTTCTGGTGGACAGGTCCACGTCTGATGGTGTGTTTTTGGGTGTCTGTAGACTTATTATTATTTTAGGCAGCCTCTCTGCTAATGGGTGGTGTTGTGTTCCTGTCTTTCTAGTTGTTTGGCATAGGAGGTCCAGCACTGTAGCTTGCTGGTCGTTGAGTGAAGCTGGGTGCTGGTGTTGAGATAGATATCTCTGGGAGATATTTGCCTTTTGATATTATGTGGAGCTGGGAGGTCTCTTGTGGACCAGTGTCCTGAAGTTGGCTCTCCCACCTCAGAGGCACAGCACGGACTCCTGGCTGCAGCACCAAGAGCCTTTCATCCACACAGCTCAGAATAAAAGGGAGAAAAAATAGAAAGAAAGAAAGAATTAATAGAAGTAGAAAGAAAGAAAGAAAAAAGAAGGATAGAAAAGAGGGATGGAGGATGGAAGGAAGGTAGGAAAAAAAGAAAGAGAGAAGATAAAGTAAAATAGAATAAAGTATGAGAAAATATAATAAAGTTATTAAAATAAAAAAATAATTATTAAGAAAAAAAATGGATGGATAGAATCGTAGGACAAATGGTTGATGAAAAGCTGTATAGACAAAATCTCACACAGAAGCATACACATACACACTCACAAAAAGAGGAAAAGTGGAAAAAATCATAAATCTTGTTCTCAAAGTCCACCTCCTCAATTTGGGATGATTTGTTGTCTATTCATGTATTTCACAGATACAGGGTACATCAAGTTGATTGTGGAACTTTAATCCAGTGCTTCTAAGACTCCTGGGAGAGATTCCACTTTCTCTTCTTTCTTCTTACAGCTCCCGGGTCTCAGCTTTGGATTTGGCACCGCCTCTGCATGTAGGTCGCCGGAGGGCGTCTGTTCTTCACCCAGACAGGATGTGGTTAAAGGAGCAGTTGCTTCGGGGACTGTGGCTCACTCAGGCCTTGGGGAGGGAGGGGTACGGAGTGTGGGGTGAGCCTGAGGTGGCAGAGGCCAGCATGACGTTGCACCAGCCCTAGGCACACAATGCGCTGTCCTGGGGAAGCCGTCCCTGAAACCCGGGACCCTGGCAGTGGCGGGCTGCACAGGCTCCCTGGAAAGGGGGCATGGACAGTGACCTGCACTCACACACAGGCCCCTTGGTGGTGGCAGCAGCAGCCCCAGCATCCCACGTCTGTCTCTGGGGTCCACGCTTTTAGCCATGGCTCGCACCGTTCTCTGGAGCTCCTTTAAGCAGCACTCTTAATCCCCCCTCTCCTTGTGCACCAGGAAACAAAGAGGGAAGAAAAAGTCTCTTGCCTTTTTGGCAGGTCCAGACATTTTCCCGGACTCCCTCTGGGCCAGCCATGGTGCACTAACCCCCTTCAAGCTGTGTTCACGCCGCCAGTCCTCTCCCTGCACTCAGACCTAAGCCGAAGCCTCAGCTCTCAGCCCCGCCTGCCCCAGCAGCTGAACAGACAAGCCTCTTGGGCTGGTGAGTGCCGATTGGCACCAATCCTTTGTGCGGGAATCTCTCGGCTTTGACCTCCGCACCCCTGTTACTTTGTTTTCCTCTGCTACTCCGAAGCTTTCCCCCTCCACCACCCACAGTCTCCACCTGCGAAGGGGCTTCCTAGTGTGTGGAAACCTTTCCTCCTTCATGGCTCCCTCCCACTGGTGCAGGTCCCGTCCCTATCCTTTTGTGTCTGTTTATTCTTTTTTCTTTTGCCCTACCCAAGTACGTGGGAAGTTTCTTGCCTTTTGGGGGGTCTGAGGTCTTCTGCCAGCGTTCTGTAGGTGTTCTGTAGGAGTTGTTCCACGTGTAGATGAATTTCTGATGTATCTTTGGGGATGAAGTTGATCTCCACGTCTTACTCTTCCACCATCTTCCCCTGAGCTGCAAATGTCGACACTTCTTTATTTCAAACTATACTACAAATCTGTAGTAACCAAAACTGCATGGTGCTGGAACAAAAACACACACATCAATCAATGGAATATAATAGAGCCCAGAAAGAACCCACGCTTATATGGTCAATTAATTTATGACAAAGGAGTCAAGAATATAAAAGAGAGTAAAGATAGCCTCTTCAATAAATGGTATTGGGAAAACTGGACAGCTGTATGAAAAAGAGTAAAACTGGACCACTTTCTTGAATACATGCAAAAATGAACTCAAAATGTGTTAAAGACTTAAATATAGGGCTTCCCTGGTGGTGCAGTGGTTGAGTGTCCGCCTGCTGATGCAGGGGACATGGGTTCGTTCCCCAGTCTGGGAGGATGCCACATGCCGCACAGTGGCTGGGCCTGTGAGCCATGGCCACTGAGCCTGCACGTCTGGGGCCTGTGCTCCACAACGGGAGAGGCCACAACAGTGAGAGGCCCGTGAACCACACACACAAAAAAGACTTAAATGTAATAACTGAAACCATAAAACATAGGCAATATGCTCTTTCACATCAGTCTTAGCATTTTTCAATGTCTCCTCAGGCAAGTGCAGCACAAACAAAAATAGACAAATAGGACTACATCAAACTGAAAAGCTTTTGCACAATGAAGGAAACCATCAACAAAACGAAAAGGCTGAATGGTAGAAGACATTTGCAAATAACGTATCAGATAACAGGTTAACAACCAAACCATATAAAGAACTCACACAACTCAGTATCAAAAGTTTTTGATTAATAAAGGGGTCAAGGACCCGAATAGACATTTTTCCAAGAAACACACACAGTCAACAGATATAGGAAAATATGCTTGACATTACTAATCATCAAGGAAATGTATGTTAAAATCATAATGAGATATTACCTTACACCTATCAGAATGGCTCTTATCAAAAAGAAAACAAATAACAAGTGTTGGTGAGAATGTGGAGAAAAGAGAACCCTGTGCAGTTTTTGTGGAAGTGTATATTGATGCAGCCACTAAGTAAAACAGTATAGAGATTCCTCCAAAAAACAAAATGAAACAAAACAAAACAAATATATATATGTATATATCTGTATATGTGTGTGTGTGTGTGTGTGTGTGTGTGTGTGTGTGTGTGTATATCATACAATCCAGCAATTCCACTTCCTGGTATTGGTTAAAAGAAAACAAAAACACTAATTTGAAAAGAAATATGCATCTTATGTTCAGTGCAGCATTATTTACAGTAGCCATGATATGGAAACAATGTAAGTGTCCTAACTGCAGATGATTGGATAAAGAAGATGTGAAATATACATATACAATGGAATACTACCCAGCCATAAAAAAAGAATAAAATCTTCTCATTTTGTGAAAATAAGGGTGGACCTTGAGCATATTATGCTAAGTGAAATAAGTCAGACAAACAAAGGCACATACTCTGTATTATTCACACATATATATATGGAATCCAAGAAAAAAACCAAGGCTAATGGACAAACAAAACAAAACAGTTTCACAGATACAGAGAACAAACTGGTAGTTGCCAGAAGGAAGGGGGTTGAGAGGGTTGACAAAATATGTGAAGGGGATAAATAGGTACAAATTTCCAGTTATGAAATAAAGAAATCATGGGGATATAATGTATCCCATAGAGATTATAGTTAATAATATTGTACTAACTCTGCATGGTGACACATGGTTACAAGATTAATATGACAATCAATTTGTAATGTATATTAATGTTGAATCACGATACTGTGCACCTAAAACTAATATAATATTGTATGTCAACTATACTTCAATAAAAATACTGCTTATTTCCTAATTTTTTCTATAAAAGAGAGATAACCAATGATGGAAAGTTCTCATCACACATTTGCATGAAACTACTATGACTAGTAAGGGTAAAGAAAACAAAAACTTTGATATGAAAGGAAATTAAGAGGTGTTTATATAAGGAAATGGAGGAAGGATGTGTTTTCATTAAGGAACCTGGTAAATAATTTTGTCCTAAAGTAAAATTGTTGCTCCAGAATATGAATAGGGGAAGCATAAGAAAAACTGAATTTCTTTCCTTCTTTTTTTTTTAAGTTGCAGAAGGTTTGTGGGAAATTAATCCTGGAAAAGCAATCTTATCTTATAATGTCAAAACTAGCTAAAATTTGACTGATTTATTTATATGTATTTTTAAAAATCTGTGCTAGAATAATAGAAAACTGATGCAAAAATCCAATTGGGTTCTCTCTTTCCTTATAACAAGAAAGTTTACTTAGATATAGGTCTTCTCAAATAAGAGCAGGTGTGAACACAGCCTGAATGGGACTAGTGCACCACGGCTGGCCAAGAGGGAGTCTGGGGAAAAGTCTGGACCTGCCGAAGAAGCAAGAGACTTTTTCTTCCCTCTTTGTTTCCTGGTGCACAAGGAGAGGGGATTAAAGTTGTTTTTTTTTTAACTTTTAAGTATTCTTAAAAGATTCTTGTCTTAAAATAATTTCTCCTCCTTCATGTTGTCTTTATCAGGTCTTTGGTCACTTGAGAAATCAGAGTTTTCTCAATGTTAAAAAAAGACTTTTTAGGGTAGAAAGGCCAGAGGTAAACCCATGCACACATGGTCACTTGATCTTTGACAAAGGAGTCAAGAATATACAATGGAGAAAAGATAGCCTTTTCCATAAGTCATGCTGGGAAAACCAGACAAGTACATGTAAAAGAATGAAATTAGAACACTCCCTAAAACCAGACACAAAAATAAACTCAAAATGGATTAAAGACCTAAATGTAAGGCCAGACACTATCAAACTCTTAAAACATAGGTAGAGCACTCTGTGACATAAATCACAGCAAGATCCTTTTGGACCCATCTGTTAGAGTAATGGAAATAAAATGAAAAATAAACAAATGGGACCTAATGAATCTTAAAACCTTTTGCAAGCAAAGGAAACCATAAACAAGGTGAAAAAATGAAAAGATAACCCTCAGAATGGGAGAAAATATTAGCAAATGAAGCAAATGACAATGGATTAATCTCCAAAATATACAAGCAGCTCATGCAGCTCAATATCAAGAAAAAACCAAACAACCCGACCCAAAAATGGGCAGAAGACCTAAATAGACATTTCTCCAAAGTAGACAAACAGATTGCCAACACACACCTGAAAAGATGCTCAACATCACTAATCATTAGAGAAATGTAAATAAAAACTACAAGGAGGTATCACCACACACCAGTCAGCACAGCCATCATCAAAAAATCTACAAACAATAAATGCTGGAGAGGGTGTGGGGAAAAGGGAACCCTCTCACACTGTTGGTGAAAATGTAAATTGTTACACCCACTATGGAGAACAGTATGGAGGTTCCTTAAAAAAGTAAAAACAGAGCTACCATATGACCCAGCAATCCCACTACTGGGCATATACCCTGAGAAAACCATAATTCAGAAAGACACAGGTAGGGCTTCCCTGGTGGTGCAGTGGTTGAGAGTCTGCCTGCCGATGCAGGGGACATGGGTTCATGCCCTGGTCCAGAAGGATCCCACGTGCCACAGAGCAGCTGGACCTGTGAGCCTTGACCGCTGGGCCTGTGCATCCGGAACCTGTGCTCTGCAGTGGGAGAAGCCACAGCAGTGAGAGGCTTGCATACCAAAAAAAAAAAAAAAAAGACATATATACAACAATGTTCATTGCAGCACTATTTACAATAGCCAGGACATGGAAGCAACCTAAATGTCCATTGATAGATGAATAGATAAAGAAGATGTGGCACATATATACAATGGAATATTACTCAGCCATAAAAAGGAATAAAATTGAATTATTTATAGTGAGGTGGATGGACCTAGAGTCTGTCATACAGAGTGAAGTAAGTCAGAAAGAAAAAAGCAAATACCATATACTAACACTCATATATGGAATCTAAAAAACGGTACTAATGAACTTAGTGGCAGGGCAGAAATAAAGACACATACACAGAGAACAGACTTGAGGACACCGTGGGGGAAAGGGAAGCTGGGATGAAGTGAGAGTAGCATTGACATATATATATATATATATATATATATATACGACCAAATGTAAAATGGATAGCTAGTGGGAAGCTGCTGCATAGCACAGGAAGACCACCTCGATGTTTTGTGACAACATAGAGGGGTGGGATAGAGAGGGTGTGAGGGAGTCTCAAGAGGCAGGGCATATGGGTTTATATGTATACATATAGCTGATTCACTTTGTTGTACAGCAGAAACTAACACTACATTGTAAAGCAATTATACTCCAATAAAGATATTAAAAGAATTTTTTTAATAAGAAAATTTTTGTATTTTCCTTTGAAATATTTAAATTGTCTTGTTGGTTATATAGATAACTAGGTACGATTTCACAGTTATTTATTCAAGTGTTCAAAACTTTGACATGTTTTCCATCTTTTCAAAATCAATATTTAAATGGAGTATCGTTGACTTCAAAATGACTTTGAGATGTTCAGAACGCCCATGGAAACTATCAAAGAATAAGTCTCTCACCTTATAAAAATGATACACTAAACTAATTAGGTTCATTTGGTATTTAAATTACATGGGAAGAGTTTTGAATAAGCAATGATAAACCTTCTTAGTTTACATTTCTGTGGATATATACTACTATACAGATAGTCCAGAAATTGTACAAATTTCATCAAGATCTGCCAATACCCTCACTGTCCAGTTATTATTTTAAAACATTGCTTGCCACAGAATAACTATATATATTATTCAATGAGCTTTTATCAGAACTTTAACCATGGACATTTAAAGTCACATCATTCATGTCACTGCAAATGGCATTATCTCATTCTTTTTTGTGGCTGAGTAATATTCCATTGTATATATGTACAACTTATTTATCCATTCCTCCATCAATGGACATTTAGGTTGCTTCCATGTCCTACTATTGTAAATAGTGCTGCAATGAACACTGGGGTGCATGTATCCTTTTGAATTATGGTTTTCTCTAGATATATGTCCAGGAGTAGGATTGTTGGATCATATGGTACCTCTATTTTTAGTTTTTAAAGGAACCTCCATATTGTCATCCATAGTGGCTGTACCAATTTACATTCCCTCCAACAGTGTAGGAGGGTTCCCTTTTCCCTACACCCTCTCCAGCATTTATTGTTTCTAGATTTTTTGATGATGGTCATGTTGACTGGTGTGAGGTGATACCTCACTGAAGTTTTGGTTTGAATTTCTCCAATAAGAAGTGGTGTTGAGCATTTTTTCATGTGCTTTTTGGCCATCTTTCTATCTTTGGAGAAATGTCTATTTAGACCTTCTGCCCACTTTTTGACTGTTTTTTTTTTAATTGAGCTGCATCTGCTCTTTTGCATATTTTGGAGATTAATCCCGTGTAAGTTGCTCTGTTTGTAAATATTTTCTCCCATTCTGAGGGTGGTCATTTCATTTTATTTATGGTTTCCTTTGTTGTGCAAAAGCTGTTGAGTTTAATTAGGTTCCATTTGTTTATTTTGGTTTTTATTTTCATTATTCTAGGAGGTGGATCCAAAAAGGTATTGCTGCAATTTATGTCAGAGAGTGGTCTGCATAGGTTTTCCTCTTCGAATTTTATAGTATCCAGCCTTACATTTAGGTCTTTAATCCATTTTGAGGTTATTTTTTGTGCGTGATGATAGAGAGTGTTCTAATTTCTTTCTTTTGCATGTAGCTGTCCAGTCTTCCCAGCACCAATTATTGTAGAGACTGTCTTTTCTTTATAGTATATTCTTGACTACTTTGTCATAGATTAGATGAACATAGGTGCGTGCATTTATCTTGGGGCTTTGTACCCTCTTCCATTGATCTATATTTCTGTTTTTGTTCCAGAACCATACTGTTTTGATTACTGTTGCTTTGTAATATAGTCTGAAGTTAGCAAG
Source organism: Mesoplodon bidens (assembly GCF_964165515.1). Lineage (NCBI taxonomy): Eukaryota > Metazoa > Chordata > Mammalia > Artiodactyla > Ziphiidae > Mesoplodon > Mesoplodon bidens. The sequence continues at coordinate 68,720,692 of NC_138178.1, forward strand.
CCTATTTCCTCCAGCTCTGTTTTTCTTTCTCAGGATTGCTTTGGCTATTCAGGGTCTTCTGTGTTTCCATACAAATTGTAAACATTCGTGTTCTAATTCTGTGAAAAATGCCATTGGTAATTTGATAGGGATTGCATTGAATCTGTAAGTTGCTTTGGGTAGTATGGTCATTTTGACAATATTGATTTTTCCAATCCAAGAACATGGTATATCTCTCCATTTGATTGTGTCATCTTTGATTTCTTTCATCAATATCTTATAGTTTTCTGTGTACAGGTCTTTTGCTTCCTTAGGTAGGTATAGTCCTAGGTATCTTATTCTTTTTGATGTTCTGGTAAATGAGATTGTTTCCTTAATTTCTCTTTCTGATCTTTCATTGTTAGTGTATAGTAATGCAAGAGATTTCTGTGTATTAATTTTGTATCCTGCAACTTTACCAAATTTATTGATGAGCTCTAGTAATTTTCTGGTAGCATCTTTAGGATTTTTCTATGTATAATGTCATGTCATCTGTAGACAGTAACAATTTTACTCCTTCTTTTCCAATTTGGATTCCTTTTATTTCTTTTCTTCTCTGACTACCATGGCTAGGACTTCCAAAACTATGTTGAATAAAAGTGGCAAGAGTGGACATCCTTGTCTTGTTCCTAATCTTAGAGGAAATGTTTTAGTATTTCACCATTGAAATGATGATGTTTGCTCTGTATTTGTCATATATGGCTTGTATTATGTTGAGGTAAGATCCCTCTATTTCCACTTTTTGGAGAGTTTTTATCATAAATGGTGTTGGATTTTGTCAAAAGCTTTTTCTGTATCTATTGATATAATCATATGATTTTTATTCTTCAGTTTGTTAATGTGGTGTATCACATTGATTGCCTTATGTATTTTGAAGAATCCTTGCATCACTGGGATAAATCCCACTTGATCATAGTGTATGATCCTTTTAATGTGTTGTTGGATTTGGATTGCTAGTATTTTGTTGAGTATTTTTGCATCTATGGTCATCAGTGATATTGGCCGGTAATTTCCTGTTTTTGTGTGGTATCTTTGTCTGGTTTTGGTATCAGCATGATGCTGGCCTTGTAGAATGAGCTTGGGAGTTTTCCTTCTGCAGTTTTTTTCTCTATATATTTTATGAACTGTGAAGCCTTTGGTTCTGGATTTTTGTTTCTTGAATTTTTTTAAACCTAGGTTCAATTTCAGTACTTGTGATTGGTCTCTTCATATTTTCTATTTCTTCATGGTTCAGTCTTGGAAGATTGCACATTTCTAAGAATTTGTCCATTTCTTCTAGGTTGTCCATTTTATTGATGTATAGTTGCTTGCAGTAATCTCTTATGATCCTTTGTATTTTGTGGTGTCCGTTGTAACTTCTGCTTTTTCATTTCTAATTTTATTGATTTGAGTTCTCTTCTTTTTTTTCCTTGATGAGCCTGTTTAAAATTTTGTAAATTTTGTTTGTCTTCTCAAAGAATGAGCTTTTATTTTCATACGTCTTTGTTATTGTTTTCTTCATTTCTATTTCATTTTTTTCTGATCTGATTTTTATGATAATTTTCCTTCTCTTAACTTTGGGTTTTGTTTGTTCTTCTTTCTCTAGTTGCTTTAAGTGTAAGGTTAGGTTTTTATTTCAGATTTTTCTTGTTTCCTGGGGTAAGATTATATTGCTATAAATTTCCCCCTTAGAACTGCTTTTGCTGCATCCCATAGGTCTTGGATTGTCGTGTTTTCATTGTCATTTTTCTCTAGGTATTTTTTTATTCCATCTTTGAATTCTTCAGTGATCCATTGGTTGTTTAGTAACATATTGTTTAGCCTCCATGTCTTTGTGGGTTTATTTCCTGTAATTGATTTCTAATCTCATAGTGTTGTGGGCAGAAAAGATGCTTAATATGATTTCAGTTTTCCTAAGTTTACCAAGGCTTGATTTGTGACTCAAGATATGATCTATCTTGGAGAATGCTCCATGTGCACTTGAGAAAAAATTGTATTCTATGGCTTTTGGATGGAATGTCTTATAAATAACAATTAAGTCTATTTAGTCTAATGTGACATATAAGGCTTGTGTTTACTTATTGATTTTCGGTCTGGATGATCTGTCCATTCGTGTGAGTGGGGTGTTAATGTCCTCCACTCTTATGTTTTACTGTTGATTTACCCTTTATGGCTGTTAGCATTTTCCTTATACATTGAGGTGCTCCTGTGTTGGGTGCATAACCATTTTCAAAACTTACATCTTCCTCTTGGATTGCTTCCTTGATTATCATACAGTACAGTCCTTTTATCTTGTAATAATCTTTATTTTAAAGTCTGTATTGTCTGATATGACTATTACTACTCCAGTGTTCTTTTGATTTTCATTTGCATGGAATATATATATATATTTTTTCATTTCTTCACTTTCAGTCTGTTTGTGTCCCTATGTTTGAAGTGGGTCGGGTCTCTTGTAGACAACATATATATGGGTCTTGTTTTTTATCCATTCATCCAGTCTATGTCTTTTGGTTGGAGCATTTGATCCATTTACATTTAAGGTAATTACTGATATGTATGTTCTTATTGACATTAACTGTTTGGTTTTTAAAAATTATTGCACTATTTTAACATCTTTACTGGAGTATAATTGCTTTACAATGGTGTGTTATTTTCTGCTGTATAACAAAGTGAATCAGATATATGTATACATGAATCCCCCTATCCCTTCCTTCTTGTATCTCCCTCCCACCCTCACTCTCCCAGCCCTCTAGGTGGTCACAAAGCACTGAGCTGATCTCCCTGTGCTATACGGCTGCTTCCCACTAGCTATCTATTTTACATTTGGCAGTGTATGTATGTCCATGCCACTCTTTCACTTCGTCCCAGCTTACTCTTCCCCCTCCCCATGTCCTCAAGTCCATTCTCTATATCTGTGTTTTTATTCCTGTTCTGCCCCTAGGTTCTTCAGAACCTTTTTTTTTTTTTAGATTCCATATACATGTGTTAGCATACAGTATTTGTTTTTCTCTTTCTAATTTACTTCACTCTGTATGACAGACTCTGGGTCAACCCACCTCACTGAGAAAACCATAATTCAAAAAGAAGGTATACATGTCCATGCTACAGCTGCATAGTACATGGAGATCAGCTCAGGGCTTTGTGACCACCTAGAGGGTTGTGGTAGGGAGGGTGGTAGGGAGACACAAGAGGGAGGAGATATGGGGATATATGTATATGTATAGCTGATTCACTTTGTTATAAAGCAGAAACTAGCACACCCTTGTAAAGCAATTATACCCCAATAAAGATGTTAAAATAAATAAATAAATAAACAGTAAAAAATAAAATATACAGACTGAAAAGAAAAAAGGTCATGTACCACAATGTTCATTGCAGCTCTATTTACAATACCCCTGACATGGATCAACCTAACTATCCAACAACAGATGAATGGATAAGGAAGATGTGGCACATATACACAATGAAATATTACTTAGCCATAAAAGCAAACAAAATTGTTTTTTTTTTTTTGTAGGTCTTTTTTCTTCCCTTCCTCTTTTGTTCTCTTCCCTTGTGGTTTAATGACCATCTTTAGTATTGTGTTTGGGTTGCTTTTTCTTTTTGTGTGTGTGTATATATTGAGTTTTTTGGTTTGTTCTTACCATGAGGTTTTGCTATAGCAGTCTATATGTTTACAAGGTTGTTTTAAGTTCCTGGTCTCTTAATTTCTAATGCAATTCCCAATTCCTGCAGTTGTACCCTCCTCTTCTCATGGTTGCTGGTTTTGAGATCATATTTGTGTATGGATGATTTCCTGCTTTTACTGTATGTTTGCTTTTACCAGTGAGCTTTCCCATTTGTGACTTTCTTGTTTCTAGTTGTGACTCTTCTTTTTTCTCCTTGCCTAGAGAAGTTATTTTATCATTTGTTGTAATACTGGTTTGTCAGTGTTGAATTCTCTTAGCTTTTGCTTGTCTGTAAAGCTTTTGATTTCTCTGTCAAATCTGAATGAGAACCTTGTTGGGTAAAGTATTCCTGTTTGTAAGCTTTTCCCTTTCATCACTTTAAATATATTGTGCCACTCCCTTCTGGCCTGCAGAGTTTCTGCTGAAAAATCTGCTATAACCTTATGGGGATTCCCTTGTATGTTTTTTGTTGCTTTTCCCTTGTTGCTTTTAATATTTTTCTTTGTGTCTAATTTTTTAGTTTCATTAACATGTACCTCTGTGTATTCCTCCTTGTGTTTTTCCTCTATGGGACTCTCAGTGCTTCCTGGACTATTTCCTTTCCCATGTTAGGGAACTTTCCCACTATAATCTCTTCAATAATTTTCTCAGTCCCTTTTTTTTTCTCTTCTTCTGGGGCCACTATAATGCAAATGTTGGTGCCTCTGATGTTGTCCCAGAGGTCTCTTACAATGTCTTCATTTCTTTTCATTCTTTTTTTTTTTTTATACTCTTCCATGGCAGTGATTTCTACCATTCTATCTTCCAGGTCACTTATTCTTTCTTCTGCCTCAGTTATTCTGCTATTGATTCCTTTTAGTGTAGTTTTCATTTCAGATACTTTATTGTTCATCTCTGTGTTATTGTTCTGTAGTTCTTCTAGGTCTTTGTTAAACATTTCTTGTATCTTCTTTATGTGTCCCTCAATTTTTTTCTGAGATCTTGGATCATCATTACTATCATTACTCTTCAGGTAGATTACCAATCGCCTCTTCATTTAGTCCTTATAGGTTTTAATATTGCTCCCTCGTTTTCAACATATTTCTCTGTCACCTCATTTTGTCTAACTTGCTGTGTTTGTGATCTCCTTTCCACAGGCTGCCTCATTGAAGTTCCTCTTGCTTTTGTTGTCTGCCCCTGTTATGTGAGCCTTGTCCAGGGGCTTGTGAAGGCTTCCTGGTGAGAGGGACTGGTGTCTGCCCTCTGGTGTGTGGAGCTGGGTCTTGTGACTCTGATGAGTAATGCCGCATCAAGGTGTGTTTTTTGAGGTGGCTGTTAGCTTAGTTCAACTTTAAACAGCTTGTGTTCTGATGAGTGGGACTGTGTTCCTATCTTGTTGGTTGTTTGGCCTGAGGCTTTACAGCCTTAGACTCTGCAGGTTGCTGTGTGGGGTTGGGTCTTCGTTCTGATATGTGTACTTTGGAAGAGGTCATATCGATTAATATTCCCTGTGGCCTGCACTATCACTCCCTTTGCCCCCACAGTGAGCTACAGCCAACCCCTGTCTCCTCAGGAGACCCTCTAAGACCCTTAGGTAGGTCTAACCCTTGTCTCTATGGATGTATTGTTTTGTGCTGCATCCCAGTGCACATGAAAACTTGTTTGTCCCCTCCAAGTGTGGAGTCTTTGTTTGCACCAGCCCTGCGGAGCTCCTGGACTCACGGCCCACTGGCCTTCTAGGCTAAATGCTCTGGAGGTTCTTCCACCCAATGTGAGATGTTCAGACTGTCTTGGACTGTTACTTTTATGTGGGAACATCCCTGTGTAGACTGTGTGGGTTTGATTTTTTTGTGTATATGTGCAAAGGTTTTGGGGTGCTTAATCAGTTTTTTGACACTAGACTTATTTTACTAAAAATAACTTTACTTTGATTTTCTCTGATAGAAATTGTGACTATAACGAAAAAAATGATGCTTTATGAAAACTACAATTTACCCTGTGGCTTCCATCTGCATATTTTACCATTCCTTGGCAAATCCTGAATTCTTCTAGATCCTTTAATATTAGCTACAACTCTACAAAATAAATGAATATTTCCAACTCTAACTTGAATCACAGAGAATTAAAACAACTCTTTTTGCCAAGCCTGCTCACTGAAGCTGGACATCAGGTTATACAGTTCAAGGAAATAACCACAACAGACCATGAGTTAACTTTTGTTAACTTTTATTCCTCCTACCAAGTGAACCACTCAGAAAGTCAATGGGTATATTGTACAACATGGGGAATATAGCCAATGTTTTGTAATAACTGCAAATGGAAAGTAAACTTTACAATTTGTATGAGTTTTTTTAATTGTAAAAATAAATTTAAAATAAATAAATAAATAAATAAATAAATAAATAAAGTCAGTGGGAACTCCTGATGCAACCACTACAGATAATTCAAACTGCAAGCAAAGATCCATTGGATTGCCAGTGCTCTCCTCACTCCACCAACTAAAGACGTTTTGAGCATAACATAAAGAAGTCTTCTTGACTGTTTGGCCTCTGGAATGAGAAACTGGGTTTTTAACATTAATTTTTGTTTCTCTTTTACTTTCATAGGAACTCCCCCTCATTAAATTCCTGATGGCTACTGCCATCTATTAAATACCCTCTACTATCAGGTCTCAACAGATCCTTTAGCAAGTCATTGCTGAACACAAGGTGCCTGATCAAAAAATGGACTTATATTCTTCAAAGGAAGGAAGAATGTCTCATCTTTTCTTGATTTAAAGAGGGGCTGACAAATATTTTCCTTGACAAATTGTAATTAATCTGCTGAACCTTCTACAGGGACCATCTCTGCACTAACTTGAAACATCCTTTTCAAGAAAAGGGAGAAATTGACAAAAATAAAATAATAGTAGGGGACTTTAACAACACACATCAATATGCAGATCATCCAGACATAAAATTAATAAGGAAAGAGTGGTCTTAAATGATGCAATAGAGAAGTTGGACTAAATAACTATCTAAAGGACATTCCATCCAAATACAGTGTAATACACATTATTTTCAAGTACACATGGAATATTCTTCAGGATACATGACATGCTAGGCAACATAACAAGTCTCAATAAATTTAGGAAAATAGAAATTATACCAATAATTTTTTTCTGACAACAACAGTATGATATTGAAATTCACTTACAGGAAGAAAAATGGGAAAGATATAAACACGTGGAGACTAAATATGCTGCCGAAAAAAACGAGGGGTCAATTAAAAAAATCAAAGAGGAAATCAGAATATATTTTGAGACAATTAGTATTAAAATATAACTTCCAAAATCTCTGAGATGCAGTGAAAGCATTTCTAAGAGAGAAGTTTATAGTGACACAGGCCTACTATAAGAAACAAGAGGACTTCCAGGGAAGATGGCAGAAGAGTAAGATGCGGAGATCACCTTCCTCCTCACAGCTACACCAGAAATACAGCTACACATGGAACAACTCCTACAGAACACCTACTGAACGCTGGCAGAAGACCCCAGACTTCCCAAAAGGCAAGAAACTCCCCACATACCTGGGTAGGGCAAAGCGGAGAGATTCCCGCACAGAGGATCGGTGCCGACCGGCACTCACCAGCCCGAGAGGTTTGTCTGCTCGCCTGCCGGGGCGGGCAGCACTGGAAGCTGAGGCTCGTGCTTCGGTAAGAGTGCAGGGAGAGGACTGGGGCTCGAGGCAAGAACTCAGCCTGAAGGGGGCTAATGTGCCACAGCTAGCCGGGAGGGAGTCCGGGAAAACTCTGGAGCTGCTGAAGAGGCAAGAGACTTTTTCTTCCCTCTTGGTTTCCTGGTGCACGAAGAGAGGGGATTAAGAGTGCTGCTTAAAGGAGCTCCACAAACAGGCACGAGTCGTGGCTGAAAGCGCGGAGCCCAGAGACGGGCGTGGAATGCTAGGGCTGCTGCTGCCGCCACCAAGAGGCCTGTGTGCGAGAGCAAGTCACTGTCCACGACGCCCTTCCGGGAGCCTGTGCAACCCGTCACTGCCGGGGTCCCAGGATCCAGGGATGGCTTCCCTGGGAGAATGCATGATGCGCCTCAGGCTGGTGGAACGTCACGCCGGCCTCTGCCGCTGCAGGCTTGCCCCGCACTCCGTGCACATCCCTCCCCCAGGCATGAGTGAGCCAGAGTACCCAAAATGGCTGCTCCTTTAACCCTGACCTATCTGAGCGAAGAACAGATGCCCTCCAGTGGCCTACACGCAGAGGCGGGGCCAAATCCAAAGCTGAGAACCTGGAGCTGTGAGAACAAAGAAGAGAAAGGGAAATCTCTCCCAGCAGCCTCAGAAGCAGTGGATTAAAGCTCCACAATCAACTAGATGTACCCTGCATCTGTGGAATACATGAATAGACAACAAATCATCCTAAATTGAGGAGCCAGGAGTCAGTGCAGTGCCTCTGAGGTGGGAGAGCCAAATTCAGGACACTGGTCTACAAGAGACCTCCCAGCTCCACATAATATCAAACGGCGAAAATCTTCCAGAGATCTCCATCTCAACACCAGCACCCAATTTCACTCAACGACCAGCAAGCTACAGTGCTGGACACCCTATGCCAAACAACTATCAAGACAGGAACAAAAACCCACCCATTAGCAGAGAGGTGGCCTAAAATCATAAAAAGTCCACAGACACCCCAAAACACACTACCAGACGTGGACCTGCCCACCAGAAAGACAAGATCCAGCCTCATCCACCAGAACACAGGCACTAGTCCCCTCCACCAGGAAGCCTACACAACTCACTAAACCAACCTTAGCGACTGGGGACAGACACTAAAAACAACGAGAACTACGAACCTGCAGCCTGCAAAAAGGAGACCCCAAACACAGTAACATAAGCAAAATGAGAAGACAGAAAAACACACAGCAGGAGAAGGAGCAAGATAAAAACCCACCAGACCTAACAAATGAAGAGGTAATAGGCAGTCTACCTGAAAAAGAATTCAGAATAATGATAGTAAAGATGATCCAAGATTCTATTTCCAAGATCCAAAATCTTGGAAATAGAATAGACAAAATGCAAGAAACAGTTAACAAGGACCTAGAAGAACTAAAGATGAATCAAGCATTGATTAAAAACACAACAAATGAAATGAAAAATACTCTAGATGGGATCAATAGCAGAATAACTGAGGCAGAAGAATGGATAAGTGACGTGAAGAAAAAATAGTGGAAATAACTGCTGCAGAGCAAAATAAAGAAAAAAGAATGAAAAGAACAGAGAACAGTCTCAGAGACCTCTGGGACAACATAAAACGCGCCAACATTCGAATTATAGGGGTTCCAGAAGAAGAAGAGAGAAAGAAAGGGACTGAGAAAATATTTGAAGAGATTATAGTTGAAAACTTCCCTAATATGGGAAAGGAAATAGTTAATCAGGTTCAGGAGGCACAGAGAGTCCCATACAAAATAAATCCAAGGAGAAATATGCCAAGACACATATTAATCAAACTGTCAAAAATTAAACACAAAGAAATCATATTAAAAGCAGCAAGGGAAAAACAACAAATAACACACAAGGGAATCCCCATCAGGATAACAGCTGATCTCTCAGCAGAAACTCTACAAGCCAGAAGGGAGTGGCAGGACAGAATTAAAGTGATGAAGGAGAAAAACCTACAACCAAGATTACTCTACGTTCAAGGATCTCATACAGATTTGATGGATAAATTAAAACCTTTACAGACAAGCAAAAGCTGAGAGAGTTCAGCACCACCAAACCAGCTTTACAACAAATGCGAAAGGAACTTCTCTAGGCAAGAAAAAAACAGAAGGAAAAGACCTACAATAATGAACCCAAAACAATTAAGAAAATGGGAATAGGAACATACATATCGATAATTACCTAAAATGTAAATGGACTAAATGTTCCCACCAAAAGACACAGAGTGGCTGAATGGATACAAAAACAAGACCCATATATATGCTGTCTACGAGAGACCCACTTCAGACCTAGAGACACATACAGAATGAAAGTAAGGGCATGGAAAAAGATATTCCATATAAATGGAAAACAAAAGAAAGCTGGAGTAGCAATTCTCATATCAGACAAAATAGACTTTAAAATAAAGACTACAAGAAGAGACAAAGAAGGACACTATATAATGATCAAGGGATCAATCCAAGAAGAAGATATAACAATTGTAAATATTTATGCACCCAACATAGGAGCACCTCAATACATAAGGCAAATACTAACAGCCATAAAAGGAGAAATCGACAGTAACACAATCATAGTAGGGGACTTTAACACCCCACTTTCACCAATGGACAGATCTTCCAAAATGAAAATAAATAAGGAAACACAAGCTTTAAATGATACATTAAACAAGATGGACTTAATTGATATTTATAGGACATTCCATCCAAAAACAACAGAATACACATTTTTCTCAAGTGCTCATGGAACATTATCCAGGATAGATCATATCTTGGGTCACAAATCAAGCCTTGGTAAATTTAAGAAAATTGAAATTGTATCAGGTATCTTTTCCGACCACAATGCTATGAGACTAGACATCAATTACAGGAAAAGATCTGTAAAAAATACAAACACATGGAGGCTAAACAATACACTATTCAATAACGAAGTGATCACTGGAGAAATCAAAGAGGAAATAAAAAATACCTAGAAAAAAATGACAATGGAGACACGACGACCCAAAACCTATGGGATGCAGCAAAAGAAGTTCTAAGGGGGAAGTTTATAGCAATACAATCCCACCTTAAGAAACAGGAAACATCTAGGGCAAACAACCTGACCCTGCACCTAAAGCAATTAGAGAAAGAAGAACAAAAAAACCCCAAAGTTAGCAGAAAGAAAGAAATCATAAAGATCACAACAGAAATAAATGAAAAAGAAATGAAGGAAATGATAGCAAAGATCAATAAAAGTAAAAGCTGGTTCTTTGAGAAGATAAACAAAATTGACAAACCATTAGGCAGACTCATCAAGAAAAAAAGGGAGAAGACTCAAATCAATAGAATTAGAAATGAAAAAGGAGAAGTCACAATGGACACGGCAGAAATACAAAAGATCATGAGAGATTGCTACAAGCAACTCTATGTCAATAAAATGGACAACCTGGAAGAAATGGACAAATTCTTAGAAATGCACAACCTGCCAAGACTGAATCAGGAAGAAATAGAAAATATGAATAGACCAATCACAAGCACTGAAATTGAAACTGTGATTAAAAATCTTCCAACAAGCAAAAGCCCAGGACCAGATGGCTTCACAGGCGAATTCTATCAAACATTTAGAGAAGAGCTAACACCCATCCTTCTCAAACTCTTCCAAACAATTTAAGAGGAAGGAACACTCCCAAACTCATTCTATGGGGCCACCAACACCTTGATACCAAAACCAGGCAAGGATGTCACAAAGAAAGAAAACTACAGGCCAATATCACTGATGAACATAGATGCAAACATCCTCAACAAAATACTAGCAAACAGAATCCAACAGCACATTAAAAAGATCATACACCATGATCAAGTGGGGTTTATTCCAGGAATGCAAGGATTCTTCAATATACGCAAATCAATCAATGTGATACACCATATTAACAAGTTGAAGGAGAAAAACCATATGATCATCTCAATAGATGCAGAGAAAGCTTTCGACAAAATTCAACACCCATTTATGATAAAAACCCTGCAGAAAGGAGGCATAGAGGGAAGTTTCCTCAACATAATAAAGGCCATATATGACAAACCCACAGTCAACATTGTCCTCAACGGTGAAAAACTGAAACCATTTCCACTCAGATCAGGAACAAGACAAGGCTGCCCACTCTCACCACTCTTATTCAACCTAGTTTTGGAAGTTTAAGCCACAGCAATCAGAGAAGAAAAGGAAATAACAGGAAACCAAATTGGAAAAGAAGTAAAGCTGTCACTGTTTTCAGATGACATGATACTATACATAGAGAATCCTAAAGATGCTACCAGAAAACTACCAGAGCTAATCAAAGGATTTGGTAAAGTAGCAGGATACAAAAGTAATGCACAGAAATCTCTGGCATTCCTGTACACTAATGATGAAAAATCTGAAAAAGAAATCAACAAAACATTCCCATTTACCATTGCTACAAAAAGAATAAAATATCTAAGAATAAACCTACCTAAGGAGACAAAAGACCTGTATGCAGAAAATTATAAGACACTGAAGAAAGAAATTAAAGATGATACAAATAGATGGAGAGATATAGCATGTTCATGGATTGGAAGAATCAATATTGTCAAAATGACTCTACTACCCAAAGCAATCTACAGATTCAATGCAATCCCTATCAAACTACCACTGGCATTTTTCACAGAACTAGAACAAAAAATTTCAAAATTTGTTTGGAAAAACAAAAGACCCCGAATAGCCAAAGCAATCTGGAGAACGAAAACAGAGCTGGAGGAATCAGGCTCCCTGACTTGAGACGATACTACAAAGCTACAGTAATCAAGACAGTGTGATACTGGCACAAAAACAGAAAGATAGATCAATGGAACAGGATAGAAAGCCCAGAGATATACCCACGCACATATGGTCACCTTATCTTTGATAAAGGAGGCAGTAATGTACAGTGGAGAAAGGACAGCCTCTTCAATAAGTGGTGCTGGGAAAACTGGACAGGGACATGTAAAAGGATGAGATTAGATCATTCCCTAACACCATACACAAAAATAAGCTCAAAATGGATTAAACACCTAAATGTGAGGCTAGAAACTATCAAACTCTTAGAGGAAAACATAGGAAGAACACTCTATGACATAAATCACAGCAAGATTCTTTTGGACCCACCTCCTAGAAAAATGTACATAAAAACAAAGATAAACAAATGGGACCTAATGAATCTTCAAACCTTTTGCACAGCAAAGGAAACCATAAAGAAGACCAAAAGACAACCCTCAGAATGGGAGAACATATTTGCAAATGAAGCAACTGACAAAGGATTAATCTCCAAAATTTATAAGCAGCTCACGAAGCTCAAGAGCAAAAAAACAAACAAGCCAATCCAAAATGGGCAGAAGACTAAAATAGGCATTTCACCAAAGAAGATATACAGACTGCCAACAAACACATGAAAGAATGCTCAATATCATTAATCATTAGAGAAATGCAAATCAAAACTACAATGAGATATCATCTCACACCAGTCAGAATGGCTATCATCAAGAAATCTAGAAACAATAAATTCTGGGGAGGGTGTGGAGAAAAGGGAACACTCTTGCACTGCTGGTGGGAATGTGAATTTGTACAGCCACTATGGAGAACAGTATGGAGGTTCCTTAAAAAGCTAAAACAAGAACTACCATATGACCCAGCAATCCAACTATTAGGCATATACCCTGAGAAAACCATATTCAAAAATAGTCATGTAACAAAATGTTCATTGCAGCTCTATTCACAATAGCCTGGAGCTGGAAACAACCTAAGTGTCCATCATCGGACGAATGGATAAAGAAGATGTGGCATATATATACAATGGAATATTACTCAGCCATAAAAAGAAACGAAACTGAGCTATTTATAATGAGGTGGATAGACCTAGAGTCTGTCATACAGAGTGAAGTAAGTCAGAAAGAGAAATAAAAATACCATATGCTAACACATATATATGGAAATTTAAAAAAATGTCATGAAGAACCTAGGGGTAAAACGGGAATAAAGACACAGACCTACTTGAGAATGGACTTGAGGATATGGGGAGGGGGAAGGGTAAGTTGTGACAAAGCGAAAGAGAGGCATGGACATATATACACTACCAAAGGTAGATAGATAGAGGAAAGCAGCCGCAGAGCACACAGAGATCAGCTCGGTGCTCTGTGACTGCCTGGAGGGGTGGGATGGGGAGGGTGGGAGGGAGGGAGATGCATGAGGGAAGGGATGTGGGAACAGATGTATATGTATGACTGATTCACTTTGTTATAAAGCAGGAACTAATTTAAAAAAAAGAAAATTGAAATTGTATCAAGAATCTTTTCTGACCACAATGCTATGAGACTAGATATCAATTACAGGAACAGATCTGTAAAAAATACAAACACATGGAGGCTAAACAATACACTAATTAATAACGAAGTGACCACTGAAGAAATCAAAAAGGAAATTAAAAAATAGCTAGAAACAAATGACAATGGAGACACGATGACCCAAAACCTATGGGATGCAGCAAAAGCAGTTCTAAGAGGGAAGTTTATAGCAATAAAATCCTACCTTAAGAAAAAGGAAACATCTCGAATAAATAACCTAACCTTGCACCTAAAGCAATTAGAGAAAGAAGAACAAAAACATCCCAAAGTTAGCAGAAGGAAATAAATCATAAAGATCACATCAGAAATAAATGAAAAAGAAATGAAGGAAATGAGAGCAAAGAGCAATAAAACTAAAAGCTGGTTCTTTGAGAAGATAAACAAAATTGATAAACCATTAGCCAGACTCATCACGAAAAAAAGGGAGAAGACTCAAATCAATAGAACTAGAAATGAAAAAGGAGAAGTAACAACTGACACTGCAGAAATACAAAAGATCATGAGAGATTACTATAAGCAACTCTATGCCAATAAAATGGACAACCTGGAAGAAATGGACAAATTCTTAGAAATGCACAACCTGCCAAGACTGAATCAGGAAGAAATAGAAAATATGAACAGACCAATCACAAGCACTGAAATTGAAACTGTGATAAAAAATCTTCCAAAAAACAAAAGCTGAGGAACAGATGGCTTCACAGGCGAATCCTATCAAGCATTTAGAGAAGAGCTAACACCTATCCTTCTCAAACTCTTCCAAAATATAGCAGAGGCAGGAACACTCCCAAACTCATTCTACGAGGCCACCATCACCTTGATACCAAAACCAGACAAGGATGTCACAAAGAAAGAAAACGACAGGCCAATATCACTGATGAACATAGATGCAAAAATCCTCAACAAAATACTAGTAAACAGAATCCAACAGCACATTAAAAGGATCATACACCATGATCAAGTGGGGTTTATTCCAGGAATGCAAGGATTCTTCAACATACGCAAATCAATCAATGTGATACACCATATTAACAAATTGAAGGAGAAAAACCATATGATAATCTCAATAGATGCAGAGAAAGCTTTCGACAAAATTCAACACCCATTTATGATAAAAACCCTGCAGAAAGTAGGCATAGAGGGAAATTTCCTCAACATAATAAAGGCCATAAATGATAATCCCACAGCCAGCAACGTCCTCAATGGTGAAAAACTGAAACCATTTCCACTAAGATCAGGAACAAGGCAAGGTTACCCACTCTCACCACTCTTATTCAACATAGTTTTGGAAGTTTAAGCCACAGCAATCAGAGAAGAAAAGGAAATAAAAGGAATCCAAATTGGAAAAGAAGAAGTAAAGCTGTCACTGTTTGCAGATGACATGATACTATACATAGAGAATCTTAAAGATGCTACCAGAAAACTACTAGAGCTAATTAATGAATTTGGTAAAGTAGCAGGATACAAAATTAATGCACAGAAATCTCTGGCATTCCTACATACTAATGATGAAAAATCTGAAAGTGAAATCAAGGAAACACTCCCTTTTACCATTGCAACAAAAGGAATAAAATATCTAGGAATAAACCTACCTAAGGAGACCAAAGACCTGTATGCAGAAAATTATAAGACACTGATGAAAGAAATTAAAGATGATACAAATAAATGGAGAGATGTACCATGTTCTTGGATTGGAAGAATCAACATTGTGAAAATGACTCTACTACCCAAAGCAATCTACAGATTCAATGCAATCCCTATCAAACTACCACTGGCATTTTTCACAGAACTAGAACAAAAATTTCACAATTTGTATGGAAACACAAAAATCCCCGAATAGCCAAAGCAATCTGGAGAACGAAAAATGGAGCTGGAGGAGTCAGGCTCCCTGACTTCAGATTATACTACAAAGCTACAGTAATCAACACAGTATGATACTGGCACAAAAACAGAAAGGTCGATCAATGGAACAGGATAGAAAGCCCAGAGATAAACCCACACACATATGGTCAACTTATCTTTGATAAAGGAGGCAGGAATGTACAGTGGAGAAAGGACAGTCTCTTCAATAAGTGGTGCTGGGAAAACTGGACAGGGACATGTAAAAGTATGAGATTAGATCACTCCCTAACACCATATACAAAAATAAGCTCAAAATGGATTAAAGACCTAAATGTAAGGCCAGAAACTATCAAACTCTTAGAGGAAAACATAGACAGATCACTGTATGACATAAATCACAGCAAGATCCTTTTTGACCCACCTCCTAGAGAAATGGAAATAAAGACAAATATAAACAAATGCGACCTAATGAAACTTAAAAGCTTTTGCACAGCAAAGGAAACCATAAACAAGACCAAAAGACAACCCTCAGAATGGGAGAAAATATTTGCAAATGAAGCAACGGACAAAGAATTAATCTCCAAAATTTATAAGCAGCTCATGCAGCTCTATAACAAAAAAACAAACAACCCAATCCAAAAATGGGCAGAAGACCTAAATAGACATTTCTCCAAAGAAGATATACAGACTGCCAACAAACACATGAAAGGATGCTCAACATCTTTACTCATTAGAGAAATGCAATCAAAACTACAATGAGATATCATCTCACACCAGTCAGAATGGCCATCATCAGAAAATCTAGAAACAATAAATGCTGGAGAGGGTGTGGAAAAAAGGGAACACTCTGGCACTGATGGTGGGAATGTGAATTGGTACAGCCACTATGGAGAACGGTATGGAGGTTCCTTAAAAAACTACAAATAGAACTACCATATGACTCAGCAATCCCACTACTGGGCATATACCCTGAGAAAAGCATAATTCAAAAATAGTCATGTATCAAAATGTTCATAGCAGCCCTATTTAAAATAGCCCAGAGATGGAAACAACCTAAGTGTCCATCATTGGATGAATGGATAAAGAAGATGTGGCACATATATACAATTGAATATTACTCAGCCATAAAAAGAAATGAAATTGAGCTACTTGTAATGAGGTGGATACAGAGACAAAATAATACAGAAGGGACCTGCACCAGTGAGAGGGAGCTGTGAAGGAGGAGAGGTTTCCACACACTAGGAAGCCCATTTGCGGATAGAGACTGCAGGTGGCAGAGGGGGAAGCTTCAGAGCCATGGAGGAGAGCACAGCAACAAGGGTGTGGAGGGCAAGGCAGAGATATTCCCGCAAAGAGGAACAGTGCCAACTGGCACTCACCAGCACAAGATGCTTGTCTGCTCACCCACCGGGGTGGCTGGGGGCTGGGAGCTGAACCTTGGGCTCCAGTGGGATTGAAGGGAGAGGACTGGTGGCATGAACACAGCCTGAAGGGGTTAGTGCACCATGGCTAGCCGGGAGGGAGTCCTGGAAAAAGTCTGGACCTGCCAGAGACAAGAGACCTTTTCTTCCCTATTTGTTTCCTGGTGTGTGAGGAGAGGGGATTAAAAGCTCTGTTTAAAGGAGCTCCAGAGACAGGTGTGAGCCCTGGCTAAGAGCACAGACCCGAGAGACAGGCATGAGATGTTAAGGCTGCTGATGCCACCACCAATAAGCCGGTGTGCCAGCACAGGGCACTATCCACGCCTCCCCTCCCGGGAGCCTGTGAAGCCCACCACTGCCAGGGTGCCATGAGCCAGGGACAACTTCCCCGGGTGTACATACAGCGTGCCTCAGGCTGGTGCAATGTCACGCCAACCTCTGCTGCCACAAGCTCGCCCCCTAATCCACCCTCCCCACGGCCTCAGTGAGCCCGAGCTCTCGAATCAGCTGCTCCTTTAACCCTGTCCTGTCTGAGCAAAGAAACGATGCCCTCAGGTGACCAACATGTAGAGGCGGGGCCAAATCCAAAGCTGAAGCCCAGAAGCTGTGGGAATAAAGAAGAGAAAGTGAAATTTCTCCCAGCAGCTTTAGGAGCAGCGGATTAAATCTCCACAATCAACTTGATGTATCCTGCATCTGTGGAATAACTGAATGGACAAAAAATTATCCCAAATTGAGGTGGTAGATTTTGAGAGCAAGATATATTATTTTTTTCCCTTTTCCACTTGTTGGGAGTGTGTATGTGTATGCTTCTGTGTGAGATTTTGTCTGAATAGCCTTGCTTTCACCATTTGTCCTAGGGTTCAGTCAGTACATTTTCTTTTCTTTTCTTTCTTTTTTTTTTTTACTTAATAATTTTTTTTCTTAATAATTATTTTTTAATTTAATAACTTTATTTTTTATCTTACTTTATTTTATCCTTTCTTTCTTTCTTTCTTTCTTTCTTTCTTTCTTTCTTTCTTTCTTTCTATTTTTTCTCCCATTTATTATAAGCCATGTGGAGGACAAGCTCTTGGTGCTCCATCCAGGAGTCAATGTTTTTCCTCTGAGGTGGGAGAGCCAAATTCAGGACACTGGACCACAAGAGACCTCCCAGCTCCACATAATATCAAATGGCAAGAATCTCCCAGAGATCTCCATCTCAACGCCAAGACCCAGCTTCACTCAAGGACCAGCAAGCTAGAGGGCAGGACACCCTATGCCCAACAACTAGCAAGACAGGAACACAGGCTCATTCATTAGCAGAGAGGCTTCCTAAAATAAAAATAAGGCCAAAGACACCCCAAAACACACCACTACACGTGGACCTGCCCACCAGAAAGACAAGACCCAGCCTCATCCACCAGAACACAGGCACTAGTCCCATCCACCAGGAAGCATACACAACCCACTGAAACAAACTTAGCCACTGGGGACTGAAACCAAAAACAACAGGAATGACGAACCTGCAGCCTACAAAAAGGACACACCAAACACAGTAGATTAAGCAAAATGATAAGACAGAAAAACACACAGCAGACAAAGCAGCAAGGTAAAAACCCACCAGACCTAATAAATGAAGAGGAAATAGGCAGTCTACTTGAAAGAATTCAGAATAATGATAGTAAACATGATCCAAAATTTGGAACTAGAATAGAGAAAATACAAGAAACGTTTAACAAGGACCTAGAAGAACTAAAGGCCAACAAACAATGACAAACAACACAATAAATGAAATTTAAATTTCTCTAGAAGGGATCAATAGCAGAAAAACTGAAAAGAAGCATGGATAAGTGCTCTGGAAGATAAAATAGTGGAAATAACTACTGCAGAGCAGAATAAAGAAAAAAGAATGAAAAGAACTGAGGACAGTCTCAGAGAATACTGGGACAACATTAATCACACAAATATTTGAAATATAGGGGTCCCAGAAGAAGTAGAGAAAAAGAAAGGGACTGAGAAAATATTTAAATAGACTATAGTTGAAAACGTCCCTCATATGGGAAAGGAAATTGTTAATCAATTCCAGGAAGCACAGAGAGTCCCATACAGGATAAATCAAGGTGAAACATGCCAAGAAACATATTAATCAAACTATCAAAAATTGAATACAAAGAAAACATATTAAAAGCAGCAAGGGAAACACAACTAATATCACACAAGGGAATCCCCATAAGGTTAACAGCTGATCTTTCAGCAGAAACTCTTCAAGCTAGAAGGGAGTGGCAGGACATATTTAAAGTGATGAAGGAGAAAAACCTACAACCAAGATTACTCTACCCAGCAAGGATCTCATTCAGATTTGATGGAGAAATTAAAACCTTTACAGACAAGCAAAAGCTGAGAGACTTCAGCATCACCAAACCAGACTTACTACAAATACTAAAGGAACTTCTCTAGGCAAGAAACACAAGAGAAGGAAATAACAATAATGAACCCAAAACAATTAAGAAAATGGGAATAGGAACATACATATCGACAATTACCTTAAATGTAAACGGATTAAATGCTCCCACCAAAAGACACAGACTGGCTGGATGGATAGAAAGAAAGACCCATATATATGCTGTCTACAAGAGACCAACTTCAGACCTAGAGACACATACAGACTGAAAGCAGGGATGGAAAAAGGTGTTCCATGCAATTGTAAATCAAAATAAAGCTGTAGTAGCAATTCTCATATCAGACAAAATGACTTTAAAATAAAGATTATTACAAGAGACAAAGAAGGACACTACATAATGATCAAGGGATCAATCCAAGAAGAAGATATAACAATAGTAAATGTTTATTCACCCAACATAGAAGCACTTCAATACATAAGGCAAATACTAACAGCCATAAAAGGGGAAATCAACAGTAACACTATCATAGTAGGGGACTTTAATGCCCCACTTTCACTAATGGACAGATCAATCAAAATGAAAATAAATAAGGAAACACAAGCTTTAAATGATACATTAAACAAGATGGACTTAATTGATATTTATAGGACATTCCATCCTAAAACAACACAATACACTTTTTTTCTTAAGTGCTCATGGAACATTCTCCAGGACAGATCATATCTTTGGTCACAAATCAAGCCTTGGTAAATTTAAGAAATTTGAAATTGTATCAAGTATGTTTTAGGACCACAACACAATGAGACTAGATATAAATTACAGGAAAACATCTGTGAAAAATAGAAACACATGGAGGCTAAACAGTACACTACTTAATAACGAAGTGATTACTGAAGAAATCAAAGAGGAAATAAAAAAAAAACCTAGAAACAAATGACAATGGAGACATGATGACCCACAACCTATGGGATGCAGCAAAAACATTTCTAAGAGGGAAGTTTATAGCACTACAATCCTACCTTAACAAACTGGAAACATCTTGAATAAACAACCTAACCTTGCACCTAAAGCAATTAGAGAAGGAAGAATAAAAAAAAAACCCAAAGTTAACAGAAGGAAAGAAATCATAAAAATCAGATAGAAATAAATGAAAAAAAAAATGAAGGAAATGAGAGCAAAGATCAATAAAACTAAAAGCTGGTTCTTTGAGAAGATAAACAAAATTGATGAACCATTAGCCAGACTCATCAAGAAAAAAAGGGAGAAGACTGAAATCAATACAATTAGAAACAAAAAAGGAAAAGTAACAACTGACACTGCAGAATTACAAAAGATCATGAGAAATTACTACAAGCAACTCTATGCCAATAAAATTGACAACCTGGAAGAAATGGACAAATTTTTAGAAATGCACAACCTGCCGAGAATGAATCAGGAATAAATAGAAAATACGAGCAGACCAATCACAAGCACTGAAATTGAAACTGTGATTTAAAATCTTCCCACAAAAAAAGCCCAGGACCAGATGGCTTCACAGGTGAATTCTATCAAACATTTATAGAAGAGGTAACACCTTCCTTCTCAAACTCTACCAAAATATAGCAGAGGGAGGAACACTCCCAAACTCATTCTACGAGACCACCATCACCCTGATACCAAAACCAGACAAAGATGTCACAAAGAAAGAAAACTACAGGACAATATCACTGATAAACATAGATACAAAAATCCTCAACAAAATACTAGCAAACAGAATCCAACAGCACATTAAAAGGATCATACACCATGATCAAGTGGGGTTTATTCCAGGAAATCAAGGTTTCTTCAATATATGCAAATCAATCAACGTGATACACCATTTTAACAAATCGAAGGAGAAAAAACATATGATCATCTCAATAGATGCAGAGAAAGCTTTTGACAAAATTCAACACCCATTTATGGTAAAAACCCTGCAGAAAGTAAGCATAGAGGGAACTTTCCTCAACATAATAAAGGCCATATATGACAAACCCAAGCCAACATCGTCCTCAATGGTGAAAAACTGAAACAATTTCCACTAACATCAGAAGAAGACAAGGTTGCCCCCTTTCACCACTCTTATTCAACATAGTTTTGTTAGTTCTAGTCACAGCAATCAGAGAAGAAACAGGAATCCAAATCAGAAAAGAAGAGGTAAAGCTGCCACTGTTGCAGATGACATGATACTATATATAGAGAATCTTAAAGATGCTACCGGAAAACTACTAGAGCTAATAAATGAATTTAGTAAACTAGCAGGATACAAAATTAATACACAGAAATCCCTGGCATTCCTATACACTAATGATGAAAAATCTGAAAGTGAAATTAAGATAACACTCCCACTGACCATTTCAACAAAAAGTATAAAATATCTAGGAATAAACCTACCTAAGAAGACAAAAGACTTGTATGCAGAAAATTATAAGACACTGATGAAAGAAATTAAAGATGATACAAATAGACGGAGAGATATACCATGTTCTTGCATTGGAAGAATCAACATTGTGAAAATGACTCTACTACCCAAAGCAATCTACAGATTCAATGCAATCCCTATCAAAGTATCACTGGCATTTTTCACAGAACTAGAACAAAACTTTTCACAATTTGATTGGAAACACAAAAGACCCCGAATAGCCAAAGCAATCTTGAGCTGGAGGTATCAGGCTCCCAGACTTCAGACACTACTACAAGGCTACAGTATTCAAGACAGTATGTTACTGGCACAAAAACAGAAATATAGATCACTGGAACAGGATAGAAATCCCAGAGAAAAACCCACACACAAATCATCACCTTGTCTTTGATAAAGGAAGCAAGAATATACAGTGGTGAAATGATAGCCTCTTTTATAAGTGGTGCTGGGAAAACTGGACAGGTCCATGTAAATGTATGGTATTAGATCACTCCCTAACACCATATGCGAAAATAAGCTCAAATTGGATTAAAGACCTAAATATAAGGCCAGAAACTATCAAACACTTAGAGGAAAACATAGGCAGAACACTCTATGACATAAATCATAGCCGGATCCTTTTTGACCCACCTGCTAGAGAAATGGAAATAAAAAGAAAAATAAACTAATGGGACCTAATGAAACTTAAAAGCTTTTGCACAGCAAGAGAAACCAAAAACAAGACCAAAAGACATCCATCAGAATTGGAGAAAGTATTTGCAAATGAAGCAACTGACAAAGGATTAATCTCCAAAATTTATAAGCAGCTCATGCAGCTCAATAACAAAAAAAACAGACAAACCAATCCAAAAATGGGCAGAAGACCTAAATAGACATTTTCCAAAGAAGATATACAGATTGCCAACAAACACATGAAAGAATGCTCAACATCATTAATCATTAGAGAAATGCAAATCAAAACTACAATGAGATATCATCTCACACCAGTCAGAATGGCCATCATCAAAAAATCTAGAAACAGTAAATGCTGGAGAGGATGTGGAGAAAAGGGAACACTCTTGCACTGCTGGGTGGAATGTAAATTGATACAGCCACTATGGAGAACAGTATGGAGGTTCCTTAAAAACTACAAATAGAACTACCACATGACCCTGCAATCCCACTACTGGGCATATACCCTGAGAAAACCATAATTCAAAAAGAGTCATGTACCAAAATGTTCATTGCAGCTTTATTTATAATAGTCAGGACATGGAAGCAACCTAAGTGTCAATCATTTGATGAATGGATAAAGAAGATGTGGCACGTATATACAATGGAATATTACTCAGCCATTAAAAGAAATGAAATTGAATTATTTGTACTGCAGTGGATGGACCTAGAGTCTGTCATACAGAGTGAAGTAAGTCAGAAGGAGAAAAACAAATACCGTATGATAACACATATATATGGAATCTAAGAAAAAATTTTAAAAGGTCATGAAGAACATAGTGGTTAGATGGGAATGGAGACACAGACCTACTCCAGAATGGACTTGAGGATGTGGGGAGGAGGAAGGTTAGGCTGTGACAAAGTGATCGAGTGGCATGGATGTATATACACTACCAAACGTAGAATAGATACCTAGTGGGAAGCAGCCACATAGCACAGGGAGATCAGCTCAGTGCTTTGTGACCACCTAGAGGGGTGGAATAGGGAAGGTAAGATGGAGGGAGATGCAATAGGGAAGAGATATGGGAACATGTGTATATGTATTACTGATTCACTTTGTTATAAAGCAGAAACTAACACACCATTGTAAAGCAATTATACTCCAATAAAGTTGTTAAAAAATAATAAAAAAATAAAAGAACTTCCTGCAACACTGAAAAAAAAATCTTCCAATAAACAAAATCTAAGATGCTTAATAATAAAACTTCTTATCAAAGTTGGTATGGAAAAACCTATCTCAATGTAATAAAGGCCATATACGTCAGACCCAAAACGAACCTCGCACCCATTGGTGAAAAGCTGCAAGCCTTTCTTCCAAAATCAGGAACAAGACAAAAATGCTCAGTGTCACCACTTCTATTTAACATAGTTGTGGAATTCCTAGCACAGCAATCAGACAAGAAGAAGAAATAAAATGCATTCAAGTTGGAAGAGAAGTTACCCTATCACTATTTGCAGATGACTTGATGTTATCTATAAAGAACCCAAAAATTATCCACCAAAAATTCCTACTAAATGAATTAAGCAAAGTTGCATGATAAAAGATTAATAAACACAAAACTGTTGCTTTTCTATATAATAATAATGAACTATATGAAAGAGAAAGCATGAAAACAACCCCAGTTAGAATCACACCAAAAATAATAAAGTTTTTAGGGATAAACTTAACCAAGAAGGTGAAAGACCTATACTCTGAAAACTATAACATTGATAACTAAACTAACTAAAACTAAAGCTCTGAAAACTAAAACATTGATAAAGGAAACTGAAGATTATACAAAGAAATGGAAAGGTGTCCTTTGGTCATGTGTTGAATGAAATAATATTGTTAAAATGTCCAAATTACCCAAAGCAATCTACAGATTCCATGTAATCACTATCAAAATACCGATGACATTTTTAAAATAACTACAACAAATAATCCTAAAATGTATATGGAACCACAAAATGCCCCAAATAGCCAAAGCAAT
Organism: Mesoplodon bidens; assembly: GCF_964165515.1. Lineage (NCBI taxonomy): Eukaryota > Metazoa > Chordata > Mammalia > Artiodactyla > Ziphiidae > Mesoplodon > Mesoplodon bidens. Next base: position 68,745,176 of record NC_138178.1, read on the forward strand.
CGTGAGAGCAAAGAAAAAAACAAAAACTTGGAGGCATTATGCTCTCTGACTTCAGACCACCCTAGAAAGCTACAGTAATAAAACAGTGTGGTACTTGTTCCCAAACAGACACATAGATCAATGGAAAAAAATAGAGAGCCCAGAAATAAACCTACAAACTTATGTTCAATTAATCTTTGACAAAGGAGGCAAGGATATACAATGGGGAATATAATTTCTTCAATGAGTGTTGCTGGGAAAGTTGAACAGACACAGGAAAGGAAATGAAATTAGAACATTTCCTTTACCTTTAAAGGAATGAAATTGGAACATTTCCTTAAAGGAGATGTTCCAATTTCATTCCTTTACCTGTATCTTTTACAAAAGTAAACTCAAAATGGATTAAAGACCTAAATGTAAGACCTGAAACCGTAAAAGTCCCATAATATAACATCATCAGAATACTCTTTGACATAAATCGTAACAATAGTTTTTTGGATCTTTCTCCCAAGGCAAAAGATAAAAAAGCAAAAATAAACAAGTGAGACATAATTAAACTTAAAACCTTTGCACAATAGGAGCTTCAAGATGGCGGAAGAGTAAGACATGGATATCACCTTCCTCCCCACAAATACATCAGAAATATATCTACATGTGGAATAAACCCTACAGAACACCTACTTAACTCTTGCAGAGGAACTCAAACCTCCCAAAAGGCAAGAAGTTCCCCCACGTACCTGGATAGGGCAAAAGAGAAAAGAAAAAACAGAGACAAAACAGTAGGGACAGGACCTGCACCAGTGGGAGGGAGCTGTGAAGGAGGAAACGTTTCCACACACTAGGAAGCCCCTTCATGGGCAGAGACTGCAGGTGGTGGAAGGGGAAAGCTTTGGAGCCACAGAGGAGAGCACAGCAACAGGGGTGTGGAGGGCAAAGCAGAGAGATTCCCACATGTTGGATCAGTCCTGGCCAGCTCTCACCAGCCCGAGAGGCTTGTCTGCTCACTCTCAGGGGCAGGTGGGTAGGGGAGCTGAGGCTCTGGTTTCGGAGGTCAGATCCCAGGGAGACGACTGAGGTTGGCTGCATGAACACAGCCTGAAAGGGGTTAATGCATCACAGCTAGCCAGGAGGGAGTCTAGTAAAAAGTCTGGAACTGCCGAAGAGGCAAGAGACTTTTTATCATCTCTTTGCTTTGCAGTGCATGAAGAGAGGGGATTAAGAGCATCAGAGCTCCAGAGCCGGGCACAAGCCACGGCTATCAGTGTGGACACCAGATATGGGCATGAGATGCTAAGGCTGCTGCTGCAGCCACCAAGAAGCCTCTATGCAAGCACAGGTCACTATCCACACCTCCACTCTGAGGAGCCTGTGCAGCCCACCACTGCCATGGTCCCATGATGCAGGGACAACTTCCCCATGATAATACACTGCGTGGCTCAGGCTGATGAAATGTCACACTAGCCTCTGCCGCCACAGGCTCAATCCACATTCCATACCATTCCCTCCCCCCCGGGCTAAGTGAGCCAGAGCCCCCTAATCAGCTGCTACTTTAACCCCGTCCTGTCTGAGTGGGAAAAAGATGCCCTCAGGCGACATACATGTGAAGGCAGGGCCAAATCCAAAGTTGAACACCAGGAGTTGTGTGAACAAAGAAGAGAAAGGGAAATTTCTCTCCCAGCAGCTTCAAGAGAAGCAGATTAAATCTCTGTAATCAACTTGATGTACCCTGCATCTGTTTAATACCTGAATAGACAACAATTCATCCCAAATTGAGGCAGTGGACTTTGGGAGCAACTATATATATATATATATATATATATATATATATTCCTTTTTCTCTTTTTGTGAGTGTATATGTGTATGTTTCTGCATGTGATTTTGTCTGAATAGCTTTGCTTTTACCATTTGTCCTAGAGTTCTTTCTGTCGTTTTTGTTTTGTCTTGTTTTTTACTATAGTTTTTAGTGCCTGTTATCTTTGGTGAATTTGTTTTTTGGTTTGGTTGTTCTCTTCTTTCTTTCTTTCCTTTTTTTGTTATGTTTAAAATTTTTTTAATAATTATTTTTATTTTAATAAATTTATTTTATTGTATCTTTTTCTTTCTTTCTACTTTTCTCCCTTTTATTCTGAGCTGTGTGGATGACAGTGTCTTGGTGCTCTGGCCGGGTGTCAGGCCTGTGCCTCTGAGATGGGAGAGCTGAGTTCAGGACATTGATCAACCAGAGACTTCCCAGCTCCATGTACTAGCAAATGGCAAAAATCTCCCAGATATCTCCATCTCAGTGCGAAGAGCCAGCTCCACTCAATGACCAGCAAGCTACAGTGGTGGACACCCTATGCTAAACAACTAGAAAGACAGGAACAGAACCACATCCATTAGCAGAGAAGCTGCCTAAAATCATAATAAAGTCACAGACACCCCAAAACACACCAAGAGACACAGACCTGCCCATCAGTAAGACAAGATCCTGCCTCATCCAACAGAACACAGGCACTAGCTCCCTCCACCAGGAAGCCTACACAATCCACTGAATCAAACTTAGCCACTGGGGGCAAACACCAAAAACAATGGGAACAACGAACCTGCAGCCTTTGAAAAGGAGACACCAAGCACAGTAAATTAAGCAAAATGAGAAGACAGAGAAACACACAGCAGATGAAGGAACAAGGTAAAACCCCACCAACCCCCAAAAATGAAGAGGAAATAGGCAGTCTACCAGAACAAGAATTCAGAATAATGATAGTAAAGATGATCCAAAATCTTGGAAATAGAATGGAGAAAATACCAGAAACGTTGAACAAGGACCTAGAAGAACTAAACAGCAAACAACAATGATGAACAACACAATAAATGAATTTAAACATTCTCTATAAGGAATCAATAGTAGAATAACTGAGGCAGGAGAATGGATAAGTGACCTGGAAGATGAAATAGTGGAAATAACTGCTGCAGAGTAGAATAAAGAAGAAAGAATGAAAAGCATTGAGGAGAGTCTCACAGAACTCTGGGACAATATTAAATGCACCAACATTCTAATTATAGGGATCCCAGATGAAGAAGAGAAAAAGAAAGAGACTGAGAAAATATTTGAGGAGATTATAGTTGAAAACTTCCCTAATATGGGAAAGGAAATAGTGAATCAAGTCCAGGAAGCACAGAGAGTATCATACAGGATAGATCCAAGGAGAAACACACCAAGACACATTTCATTCAAAGTATCAAAAATTAAATACAAAGCAAAAAATAGTAAAAGCAGCAAGGGAAAAGCAAAAAATAACATAAAAGGGAATCCCCATAAGGTTAACAGCTGATTTTCAACAGAAAGTCTGCAAGCCAGAAGAGAGTGGCAGGACATATTTAAGTGATGAAAGGGAAAAACCTACCACCAAGATTACTCTACCCAGCAAGGATCTCTTTCAGATTTGATATAGAAATTAAAACCTTTACAGACAAGCAAAAGCTAAGAGAGTTCAGCACCACCAAACCAGCTTTACAACAAATGTTAAAGGAACTTCTCTAGGCACTAAAGACAACAGAAGGAAAAGACCTACAATAACAAACCCAAAACAATAAAGAAAATGGTAACAGGAATATACATATTGATAATTACCTTAAATGTAAATGTGTTAAATGCTCCTTAGGCAAGAATATACAATGGAGGAAAGACAGCCTCTTAAATAAGTGGTGTTGGGAAACCTGGACAGGTATATGTAAAAGAATGAAATTAGAACACTTCCTAATACCATACACAAAAATACACTCAAAATGGATTAAAGACTTAAATGTAAGGCCAGAAACTATAAAACCCTTAGAGGAAAACATAGGCAGAACACTCTATGACATAAATCACAGCAAGATCCTTTTTGACCCACCTCCTAGAGGAATGCAAATAAAAACAAAAATAAACAAATGAGACCTAATGAAACTTCAAAGCTTTTGCACAGCAAAGGAAACCATAAACAAGACCAGAAGACAACTCTCAGAATGGGAGAAAATATTTTCAAATGAAGCAACTGACAAAGGATTAATCTCCAAAATTTATAAGCAGCTCATGCAGCTCAATAGCAAAAAAACAAACAACCCAATCCAAAAATGGGCAGAAGACCTAAATAGACATTTCTCCAAAGAAGATACACAGACTGCCAACAAACACATGAAAGAATGCTCAACATCATTAATCATTAGAGAAATGCAAATCAAAACTACAATGAGATATCATCTCACACCAGTCAGAATGGCCATCATCAAAAAATCTAGAAACAATAAATGCTGGAGAGGGTGTGGAGAAAATGGAACACTCTTGCACTGCTGGTTGGAATGTAAATTGATACAGCCACTATGGAGAACAGTATGGAGGTTCCTTAAAAAACTACAAATAGAACTACCATATGACCCAGCAATCCCACTACTGGGCATATACCCTGAGAAAACCATAATTCAAAAAGAGTCATGTACCAAAATGTTCATTGCAGCTCTATGTACAATAGTCTAGAGATGGAAACAACCTAAGTGTCTATCATCGGATGAATGGGTAAAGAAGATGTGGCATGTTTATACAATGGAATATTACTCAGCCATAAAAAGAAACGAAATTGAGCTATTTGTAATGAGGTGGATGGACATGGAGTCTGTCATACAGAGTGAAGTAAGTCAGAAAGAGAAAGACAAATACCGTATACTAACACATATATATGGAATTTTAAAAAATGTCATGAAGAACCTAGGGGTAAGACAGGAATAAAGACGCAGACCTACTAGAGAATGCACTTGAGGATATGGGGAGGGGGAAGGGTAAGCTCTGACAAAGTGAGAGAGTGGCATGACATACATACACTACTAAACGTAAAATAGGTAGCTAGTGGGAAGCAGCCACATAGCACAGGAAGATCAGCTCGGTGGTTTGTGACCATCTAGAGGGGTGGGATAGGGAGGGTGGTAGGGAGGGAGATGCAAGAGGGAAGAGATATGGGAACATATGTATATGTATAATTGATTCACTTTGTTATAAAGCAGAAACTAACACACCATTGTAAAGCAATTATACTCCAATAAAGATGTTAAAACAGAAAAGAAAAGAAAAGAAAAACGGAGCTGGAGGCATCAGGCTCCCTGACTTCACACTATACTGCAAAACTACAGTAATCAAAACAGTATGGTACGGGGACAATATAGTTATTTGTTTAAGTTCAATAAGTGTCTGTTCACCTTGTAACAGGACACTATTGAAAGACTGGTTATATTATCAAGGCTTTCATTATGGCATATTGTGAATGTTGTATTTGAAAATAATGTGCTGATCAAATCATGTATGATCAGACAGCTTTAAGAATGTAATGACTTTAGGGAGCCAATGCTTATAAAGGCCCTTATGAAACAACTGGCCTATAACTATCTAATATGGTTTACTGTGTTGGGGAGGAAATTTTTCCTTCTGCCTTTTTAAGTTCTTTGGCTGGCCTAATAATTAAATTGATGTAAGGCAGTGTAACAGGTGAAAAACTAATTTATTTATTTGTTTTTTTAAATTAATTTTTATTGGAGTACAGTTGATTTACAATGTTGTGTGAGTTTCTGCTGTATAACAAAACAAATTAGTTATACATATATGTATCCTGGGATATATGCCCAGGAATGGAATTGCTGGATCAGATGGTAGCTTTATTTTTAGTTTTTTAAGGAACCTAAACACTATTCTCCATAGTGGCTCTAACAATTTACATTCCACCAACAGTGTAGGAAGGTTCACTTTTCTCCACATCCTCTCTATCATTTATTGTTTGTAGATTTTTGATGATGGGCATTTTGAAAAATGTGATGTGATACCTCACTGAAGTTTTGATTTGCATTTCACTAATCAGTAGTGATGTTGAGCATTTTTTCACATGCTTTTTGGCCATCTGCATGTCTTCTTTGGAGAAATGTCTGTTTAGGTCTTCTGCCCATTTTTTGATTGGGTTGTTTGCTTTTTTGATATTGAGCTGCATGAGCTGTTTGTACATTTTGGAAATTAATACCTTGTAGGTTACTTCATTAGCAAATATTTTCTCCCATTTTGATGGTTGTCTTTTCATTTTGGTTATGGTTTCCTTTTCTGTGCAAAAGCTTTTAACTTTAATTAGGTCTCATTTGTTTATTTTTCTTTTTATTTTCATTAGTCTAAGAGTTGAATAAAAAATATCGCTGCAATTTATTTCAAAGAGTGTTTTGTCTATGTTTTCCTTTAAGAGTTTTATGGAAACCGGTGTTACATTTAGGTCTTTAACCCATTTTGAGTTTATTTTTTTGTGTATGGTGTTAGAGAATATTCTAATTACATTCATGTAGCTCTCCAGCTTTCCCAGCACCATTTATTGAAGTTACTCTCTTTTCTCCATTGTGCATTCTTGTCTCCTTTGTCATAGATTAGGTGACCATAGGTATGTGGGTTTATTTCTGGATTTTATATCCTGTTCTATTGATTTATATTTCTGTTTCAGTGATGGTATCATATTGTTTTGTTGACTGTAGCTTTGTAGTATACCCTGAAGTCAGGGAGCCTGATTCCTCCAACTCCATTTTTTCCTTCTCAAGATTGCTTTAGCTATTCGTGGTCTTTTGTGTTTCCATACAAATTGTAAAATTTTTGTTTTAATTCTCTGAAAAATGCCATTGGTAATTTGATAGGGAATGCATTGCATCTGTAAATTACCTGGGGTAGTACAGTCATTTTGACAATGTTGATTCTTTCAATCCAATGCATGGTATATCTCTCCATCTATTTGTATCAGCTTTGATTTCGTTCATCAGCATTTTATAGTTTTCTGTGTATAGGTTTTCTGCTTCCTTAGGTAGGTTTATTCCTAGGTATTTTATTCTTTTTGTTGCAGTGGTAAATGGGATTGTTTCCTCAATTACTCTTTCTGAACTTTCATTGTCAGTGTATAGAAATGCAAGAGATTTCTATGTATTAATTTTGTATCTTGCAACTTTACAGAATTTATGCATGAGCTCTAGCACTTTTCTGGTAACATCTTTAGGATATTCTATGTATAGTATCATGTTATGTGCAAATAGTGACAGTTTTACTTCTTCTATTCCAATTTGGATTACTTTTACCTCTTTTTCTTCTCTGATTGCCATGGCTAGGACTTCCCAGTCTATGTTGAATAAACTTGGCAATAGTGAATATCCTTGTCTTCTTCCTGATCTTAGAGGGAATGCTTTCCTTTGAGAATGAAGTTTGCTGTGGGTTTGTCATATTTGGCCTTTATTATGTTGAGGTATGTTCTCTTGATGCCCACTTTCTGGGGAGTTTTTGTGAAAAATGTTGTTGAATATTGTCGAATTATTTTTCTGCATTTATTGAGATGATCATGTGGTTTGTATCCTTCAGTTTGTTTATGTGATGCATCACATTGATTGATTTACATATGTTGAAGAATCCTTGCATCCCTGGGATAAATTCCACTTGATCACAGGGTATGATCCTTTTAATGTGTTGTTGGATTCGGTTTGCCAGTATTTTGTTGAGAAGTTTTGCGTCTATGTTTATCAGTGATATTGGCCTGTAATTTTCTTTTTTGTGATATCTTTGTCTTGTTTGGGTATCAGGGCAATGGTGGCCTCATAGAATTAGCTTGAGAATGTTCCTTCTTCTGCAGTTTTTTGGAGTAGTTTGAGAAGTGTAGGTGTAAACTCTTCTCTAAATGTTTGATAGAATTCGCCTGTGAATCCATCTGGTCCTGGACTTCAGTTTTTTGGAAATAGTTTAATTACAATTTCAGTTTCCATACTTATGATTGATCTGTTCATATTTTCTCTTTCTTCCTGGTTCAGTCTTGGAAGTTTGTACCTTTTTAAGAATTTGTCTATTTTTTCTAGGTTGTCCATTTTATTGGCATATAATGGCTTGTAGTAGTCTGTTGTGATCTTTTGTATTTCTGTGGTTTCCATTGTAACTTTTGCTTTTTCATTACTAATTTTATTGACTTGAGTCCTCTCCCTTTTTTTCTTGATGAGTCTGTCTAGAGGTTTGTCAATTTTGTTTATCTTCTCAAAGAACCAGCTTTTAGTTTCATTGATCTATTCTGTTGTTTTCTTAGTCTATTTAATTTATTTCTTCTCTGATATTTATGATTTCTTTCATTCTACTAACTTTGGGTTTTGTTTGTTCTTCTTTTTCCAGTTGCTTTAGGTGTAAGGTTAAGTTGTTTATTTGAGATTTCTCTTGTTTCCTGAGGTAAAATTGTATTGCTATAAACTTCCTTCTTAGAAGTGCTTTGCTGCATCCCATAGGTTTTGGATCATCATGTTCTTGTTGTCATTTTTCTCTAGGTATTTTTAAATTTCCTCTTTGATTTCTTCCATGACCCATTGGTTATTTAATAATATATAATTTAACCTCCCTGTGTTTTTGTTTTTTACAGTTTTTTTTTAAATTGATTTTGAATCTCATAGCAATGTGGTCTGAAAAGATGCTTGATATGATTTCAATTTTCTTAAATTTACTGAGGCTTGATTTGTGCCCCAAGATGTGATATATCCTGGAGAATATTCCATGTGCACTTGAGAAGAAGCATATTTTGCTGCTTTCAGATGGAATATCCTCTAGATATCAATTAAGTCTGTCCAGTGTAATGTACCATTTAGGGCTTTTTTTCCTTATTAATTCTTCCATATTGATGATCTATCTGTCCATTGGTGTAAGTGTGGTGCTAACGTCCCTCGTTCTTATTGTGTTACTGTCTATTTCCCCTTTTATGTCTGTTAGCATTTGCCTTATATATTAATGTGCTCCTATATTGGGTGCATATGTATTTATAATTGTTATATCTTCTTTTTGGAATGATACTTTGATCATTACTTTGATACTTTGATACTTTGATCATTACTTTGATACTTTGATCATTACATACTTTGATCAGTGTCCTTCCTTGTCTCTTGTCACAGTCTTTATTTTAAATCTATTTTGTCTGATATGAGTATTGCTACTCCAGTTTTCTTTTGATTTTCCATTTGCATGGAATATCTTTTTCCATCCCTTTACTTTTAGTCTGTATGTGTCCCTAGATTTGAAAAGGGTCACTTGTAGACAGCATATATATTGGTTTTGTTTTTTTATCCTTTTAGCCAGTTTGTCTGTTGGTTGGAATATTTAATTCATTTACATTTAAGGTAATTATCAATATGTATTTTCCTATTTCAATTTTCTCAATTGTTTTGGCTTTGTTTTTGTAGGTCTTTTTTCTTCCCTTTCTCTTTTTTTCTCTTCTCCTGACATTAGATTACCATCTTAAGTGTTGTGTTTGGGTTGCTTTTTCATTTTGGGTGTGTATCTACTGTAGTTTCTGGTTTTGCTTCTCCCATGAGGTATTGATTTAGCATTCTATGTATGTACAAGGCTGTTTTAATTTGCTGGTCTACTTCCTGCCTGGAGAAGTTCCTTTAGCATTTGTAGTAAAGTTGGTTTGGTGGTGCTCAGTTCTCTTAGCTTTTGTTTGTCTGTAAATCTTTTGATTTCTCTGTAGAATCTGAATGAGAGCCTTGCTGGTTAGAATGTTCTTGGTTGTAGATTCTTCCTTTTCATCACTTTAAATATATCATGTCACCGCCATCTGGACTGCAGAGTTTCTGCTGAAAAATCTGCTGATAACTTTATGGGCATTCCCTTGAATGTTATTTGTTGCTTTTCCCTTGTTGCATTTATATATTTTTTGTCTTTGATTTTTGTTAGTTTGATTAATATTTATCTCAGTGTGCTCCTCCATGGGTTCATCCTATATGGGACTCTCTGTGTTTCCTGGACTTGTGAGTGTTTCCTTTCTCATGTTAGGGGAAGTTTTCAGCTATAATATCTACAAATATTTTCTCAGGCTCTTTCTCTTCTCTTTCTGGGACCCCTAAAATGTGAATGTTGGTGCATTTAATGCTGTTCCAGTAGTCTCTGAGACTGTCCTCATTTCTTTTCATTCTCTTTTCTTTATTCTGTTTTGTGGCAGTGATTTTCACCACTCTGTCTTCCAGCTCACAAATTCCATCTTCTGCCTCAGTTATTCTGCTACTGATTCCTTCTAGTGTATTTTCCATTTCAGTTATTGTATTGTGTATCTCTGTTTGTTCTTTGAAACTTCTAGCTCCTTATTATACATTTATTTTACCTTCTCTGTCTGTGCCTTCATTCTTTTCCTGAGATTTTGGATCATCTTTACTATCATTACTCTGAATTCTTTTTTTAGAGATATTGCCTATCTCCTCTTCATTTAGTTGTTCTTGTGGATTTTTATCTTGTTCCTTCATTTACAACATATTTCTCTGTTGTCTCATTTTTTTCTAACTTTCTGTGTTTGTGGTCTACTTTCCACAGGCTGCAGGATAGTAGTTTCTCTTGCTTCTAGTGTCTGCCGTCTGGTGGGTGAGCTAAGTCCAAGGTCTTATGCAGGCTTTCTGGTGGGAGGGACTGGTGCCTGACCACTAGTGGGTGGAGTTGGGTCTTGTCCCTCTTATGGGCAGAGTCATGTCAAGGTGTGTGTTTTGAGGTGGCTGTGAGCTCAGTACAACTTTAGACAGCCTACGTTCTGATGGATGGGGCTGTGTTCCTATCTTGTTGGTTGTTTGGTCTGTGGCTTTCCAGCACTAGAGTCTGCAGGTGTTGTGTGGGGCTGAGCCTTGGTTCCAAAATGTGTACCTCCAGGAGAACTCACTTCAATCAATATTCCATGGGACTTTTGCTACCAGTGTCCTTGCCCCCACAGTTAACTATAGTCCACCATCACCTTCCCTTCATAGATGTAGACCCCTTGCTAGGTGTAGCACAGGTTCTTAGGATATACTGCTTTGTGCTGGGTCCCACTGCGCATGTGACCTTATGTGCACCCTCCACGAGTGGAGTCTCTGTTTCCCCCAGTCCTGTGGAGCTCCTGCACTCAAGCCCCACTTATCTTCAAGGCTAAATGCTCTGCAGGTTCTTCCTCCTGAGGGCACATCCTCAGACTGTCTTTGAGGGTTACTTTTATGTGGGAACATTCCTGTGTAGCCTGCATGGGCTTAATATTTTTTAGCATAGGGCTGTGTTTAGTATAGATGTCTGCCACCTCTTTCCTCAGTGTATACTGGCCATTATCCTCTTGATAGGAGGTGTGACTGATGTTGTGGCAACAACAGCCTGCACTGGATATTGAGCAGGGCCTCCCCTTTGTTCTGTGGTTGTCACTGCACTATCAGAGGTGGGGTCCCCTAGTTGTTGGATTACAGACCTTCAGATCTGTTTCTTAGCTATGTTTCTGATCCGCAGTGTGAGCTAAGCAGGATTCTAGCACTCCCACTGGGAGGGAAGCCATTGAGTATTCTTCCTCTGGAGCTGTTCACCTGTGAATGTGCTCTGTTGTGTCATCTTTCACCCACTGTGTGAACTTTCAGATTCCACTGTTGTTGGCACTGCTCTTGGCCCCACCTTAACTGTGGGTATGTTGACAATTGGCCCTGGTGTCTCTCTGATGTTGTTTTCACCAGGCCACCAGCATAGATCCACTGAAGCCAGGTCCCAGAATTGCAGTAATCATGGATCTGGACCCACTGTGTGTGCTATGGGGGTAGCTCAGACTCTGGTCTGCCCTAACCCCACGTGTATGTGTCCACAGAGTCGTCAGCCACTGAAGATGTCTTGTCTTGGCTACAGGAGCACTTACTGTCCATTCAGATGTTCTGTAGGAGCTGAGTTTACAAAGCCAATCATGGGGGTGTCAATTTGCAGTTTGCACAGCTGCAAGGAGAGATTTCAGCTTTTCTTCCTTAGTTGCATGGCCCCTGGGGCTCAGCAGTAGTCTCAGCCCCACATCTGAGTGTGGGCCACCCACAAGGGTCGGCTCCCAAGGCTGCCCTGGAGCACTGGAGTCTGCCCTGGTGAGGAGGTCGTGTGAAGGTGGAAACAGACTGGGTCACAAAAGTGCTCACCAAGGCCAGGACAGGGTGCAGAGGAGAAGTCAGCAGCTGCCAGAGTTGTGGGAGCCCTGGTGGGGATGGTTCAAGTGGGGAAACTGGCGGCCAGCTGTGCAAGAGAGCTGGCCACAGCAGGAGCCTTCCTAGTGCCCAGGGAAGCAGGGGACAGCATGTGGGGTGAGAGGCTGCAATGATGGCTCTGCCCCTCGCATATCACTCAACAATGGTGCTTCCCTTCTATGGCTGTCCAGGTTTTCTCCACAAGCTATGGATTTCCTCACTCCCATCACCTCATGCTGTCTCTTTGCAATAGCAGTCCCACCAATAACAGTCCCCTCCTTGGGTTTGCTTTCCAAACCCCACTTTCCAGCACCTAACCCCGTCCACACCAGTGGACACATATCTCAGGCTGTGGCACACAGGGTTATAGCATGGGCCATCTGTGTAGGTCTCACTCTGTCCTGCCTGCCACAGCCTGGTTACTGAAATCTCCACCAATAGCCCCCAAGCTCCCCTTCTGTCCCAAATGATCTCTTCACTGGTGAGGGGATTTCCCCAGATGCAGGAACCTCGCTTCTCTTTCAGCTCCACCCTGTCCCCCAGGAGTGCATGTCCTGTCCTGCTCCTTTCCTATTCTTTTTCCCTTTTTCTTTCTTTTGTCCTACCTTGTTATGCAGGAATCTTTCTTGTCCTTTCAGATTTCTGAGGTCTTCAGCTAGTGTTCACCCAGGGTTCTGTGATAAATATTCCATTTTTAGATGTATTATTTTTCAATTTTTATTTATTTATTTATTTGGTTGCACCAGGTCTTAGTTGTGGCACATGGGCTCCTTAGTTGTGGCATGCAAACTCTTAGTGGTGGCATGCATGTGGGATCTAGTTCCCTGACCAGGGATCAAAGCTGGGACCCGTGCATTGGGAGTGTGGAGTCTTAACCACTGTGTCACCAGGGAAGTCCCCATTTTTAGATGTATTCTTGATGCCTTTGTGGGGAGAGATGAACTCCACCTCCTCCTACTCCTCTGCCATCTTGACTTCCTCTCCGAAAAACAAATTTAATTTTGTACCAATGAGAGCCTCATAAAAATATGAGATCCAGGGATAAGTTGGGCAATTGAGGCTTATATGCTATGGTGAGCTAAGGAATGGGATAGGAACCTGGAGATTCAATGTAGAGGAGGGTAATTCACTGTATAGTAAGAGCAGATGTTTGATAATTAGATGTTTTCCATGCCATACAGATAGGTCATTCAAATAAAAGTTATCTCTGGTAATAGTTCTCTGAGTCAGGTTCCCTATCTAAATTCCTTTAGACAGTTAAGGGAGAAGTAAAAGTTTTTCTTGAGTCTCCTGGGCCTTGATCGTCTTTAGCTCAGAATAATCCATTAGCCAGTGCAGCATATTTTGGGGTCATGTATTCTAATCTCCTTCACCTGTCTTCCAATGCACTAAGAAAGGTAACTTATTGGCACACCCAGGAACCTCAGGATATTTGGGGGGACCTTAATAATGAGAAATCACCCAAATCCATAGGCATTGAAATAAAAATTCAGTGACAAGGGTTTGGTGTGGCTATTTAGCTTCAAGAGGCTTTGAAAAGACTAATCTGAGATTACTTATCCAAAGTTTCAGCAAAAAAAAATTCAAGGAATTATGAGGCCTGTCACTAAACTTGTTGCATTATGTAAATAATGAAGTCAAGTTTAATGACATGACTATTTTGCAAACAAATTTGTCTCATTTGATTATTTTTGATAGAAATAGTGGAATCTAGAGAGAAAAATTGTTTCAATATGAGACCGTGGTATCCACTTGTGTGTTCCTCCTTTCATGCTTTGCCAGTTTTTCACAAATTCTGAATTTTTTCCAGATCCTCCAATATCTGGCTAAAGTTTTCCAAATTGATATTTCCAAATTTTCCCGTCTGACATGGAATTATTGCAACTGAATCTTTACTTTTCCTAAAGCCCTGCAGGTAGTATCTAGATGACTTGATATGAACATCAAGAACATAATCACAACAGATTATGTACAGGCAACTACTTTTTCCACTCTTGCGTAGGTCACTCAGAAATTTCACCATAACAACTGTTGCCATCACCACTGACATTTAAACTGCAAACAAGGAAATCCATTGGATTCCCACTGCTTTCCCCACTCCACTATCCAAAGTTGTTTTGAGCCAAACATTTAGAAATAGTCTTGACTTTCTGCACTCTGGAATCAAAAACTTGGTTTGTAACATTAATATTTTGTTTTCTTTACTTTCATAGAAACTTTCCTTCATTAAATGGCTGATAGGTAACACCACCAATCACATATCTTCTACTACCTGGTCTCAACAGATGATTCAGCTGTTCCTTAACAAACAAAAGAAGACTGAAATAAATGAACTTGTATTATTCAAAGGAAAAAAGAATGTCTCTTATTTTCTTGAAAATGCGGGGGGCTGACAATCCTTTATTTGTTAAAACTAGTCATTATCCTAAACTCTCTCCTAGGTTCAGCTGTACATTTTCTTTTTTAAAATTAATTAATTAATTTATTTATTTTTGGCTGTGTTGGGTCTTGTTTCTGTGTGAGGGCTTTCTCCAGTTGCGGTGAGCAGGGGCCACTCTTCATCGCGGTACGCGGGCCAGTCACTATCACAGCCCCTCCCATTGCGGAGCACAGGTTCCAGATGCGAGGGCTCAGTAGTTGTGGCTCATGGACCCAGTTGCTCCACGGCATGTGGGATCCTCCCAGACCAGGGCTCGAACCCGTGTCCCCCACATTGGCCAGCAGACTCTCAACCACTGCGCCACCAGGGAAGCCCTGTGCATTTTCTTATAAATTCTTAGCAAGAACTATGCTAATTCAGTTTGACAATAGTCACTCACCGTCTGGAATAATCAGTCTTGATACCAAATTTGCTCTCTAATTTTCTGTTATCTACCAAGGGATGACCGATAAGTGTGGCCTGTCTTCAGAAAGAATCCTGTTCATTTGATTTACCCAGATACCCCTTTATGTTTTACGTTTACTATTAGTAATTTTCCAGACAGCAACCCCTACCAGGCTCCTTGGATATAAATTCCCACTTGCTCATGCTGTTTTTGAGATTGAACAAGGGTTTATAGTGAGGTCTCTTTTCCCTTATAAGAATATTATTGAATAAATCTGTTTTTACTGCTTTAACTAATGTTCAGCTATGAGTTCTCTGACCTTAAAATCAATCACTCCATTCAGCACAGTAAATCCCTTCCTTGCCTAATTAAGAGTCATGAAGAGACCAATGTGTCCAGGTGGCAGTCTTAACTTCTAGTTCAGGGGAATATCACTGTTTTCTTTCCTTGTGGAAGCATTCCATCCTCATAAATTAGGTTCTTTATGTCAGAAAGTATAATGTCATGGAAACAGTAAGCAAAAATGTTGCTGGGGGAACAAAAAACAAACAAAAAACCAACTAATACTAACTTTCTTTGGGTTATATGTATGTAAATATATTAATATAAATGTTTCAGACATTACATGAAATTTCTAAAAATCTTATATGTTCTGGTATAATGCTATAAGTCATAATTCTAGTTATTACTTTAAAATGTATATCTCAGAAATAACTAAATTTCATTGTCAATTGCATTATTATGAACTTTCATCAAATCTTTAACCATGGTCATTTTTAAGTCTTTTGTCATTTCCAGACAGTTCTGGGTGTACTCTGATGCTTTCTCAAAAATGTTCCTATAAAAAGGTTTCATCTTCAAGGAATTCATGGAAAAGACTCTAACAAGTACAGGTTTCTGGTAACTGACTATACTACTGAACTGAATGAATAAGCATTTTCAGAACTCTATTGGAAAACTGATGGATTCATAAAAGTGCTAATAAAAGATCAAGATAAAAAAATTAGTTACATGGGACTGAGTGAACTGATGAGGATGATTATAATTTTTGTGACTTTCTGTTTGAATAAAAAAAAATCCCACAAGGACTCAGAGGCCAAAAATATACAAATCAATTTTCACCACAAATAAGAGAGCTGTTATAGTGGAGGATTACTGGACTGAATGTCAATATTATGACATAGTATGAGTGTGTTTCATGTTTGGTAATTGAAATCATTGTTGCTTTTGTTGTGGTCATCCATTTACAATGCTTGGTGTCAGTTTATTTATCTTTTATAAAAATAAAATACAGTGTGTGTGGAAAAAAAAAAGAAAGTTAAAGATACTCCCAAACAATGAGATTTTAATAAACATAGTGCTTTCGGGCTTCCCTGGTGGCACAGTGGTTGAGAGTCTGCCTGCCGATGCAGGGTACACGGATTCATGCCCCGGTCGGGGAAGATCCCACATGCCATGGAGCGGCTGGGCCCGTGAGCCATGGCTGCTGAGCCTGCGCGTCCGGAGCCTGTGCTCCACAACGGGAGAGGCCACAACAGTGAGAGGCCTGCATACTGCAAAGAAACAAAGACAAAAACGTAGTGCTTTCATAATATCCACTTTAGACTTTTATAGTTGAATTTCAAAAGTGACTTGCTTTTGTTGAATCTGGGCCTTGTAGTTAGTACTAACTGGAAACAATTCTTCTGCAGTGAGTGCATCTCTGATTCTTGTAACAACTTTCACTAGAGAATTTCCTTCCCTTCATCTCCCAATGGAGAAGGAAGACAATATTCATTATTAAATTATTTGTTAATGATTTAAAAAAATATGTTGTTAGTGGGAATTAGGAGAAATAATGAGTGGTGTCCCTCCCACTTTCACCCCTGATTCCTGAACCCATGAATACTGGATATCAAAGAAACAGTACCCTATATATGATGCTGATTCAAAGCCTATACAGCTCCTTGGAGAACCTTGTCAGAGCACTTATGTTGTTACCTCTTGGCACTGTAAATGAGCCACCAAAATGTCCTTCCACCATGATATCAAGTCTCTGCTTCAGGATTGTGGGTCACATGGTAAGACAGTAAATTGAGTGAACATGGTCCCATTACCACAAATCTTTTGCATAAAGTAAGTTTCTTAATCTGAAGCAATGCTGAATAAAATACCAGAAGAGTGGTATTAAGTGGTATTAAGTCCACAGGTGGTAGTTTTGGCAGTATCATTTCATACAGGCAAAGCAAAGTGTGCCAAGGTTGTTTCTATTCCAGTAATGACAAAATCCATCTCCTTACATTATATAAAGGATCTATTGTAATCAACCTGTAACTAGGTAGCTGGCTGATCATCCTATGAAGTGGTTCCATATGAGAGAATCAGTGTTGCTCTCAGCTCCTGGTTTATTAAGCACTCAGCCTTGGTGAGTGAAAGTTAATGTTGCTAACTGTTGCATAACTTCCATTCATGCAACCATAGCCACTTTGTTCATGAATTTATTCATGAGCCCTTTGGGCTATGGCAGTGACAGCTGGGCAAAGAGGCTAACTAGTATCCATAGAATGCATCATCCTATCCACTTAATCATTGAAATCCTTTTCTGCTGAAGTCTACTTTTTGCAAACATTCCATGAAAGGAGAAATATTTTCATGTGTTTTTTTTTTTTTGCCCATTGAGACCTTTACCAAAATCTCATTGTCATTAATTTTCCAACCATGTTCCTTTCAAGGTTCTGACTATCAAGCCAAATCATTGTCCCCAGCTCAAAAAATGTTACATAATGATACATAGCAGCACTTCTGGACATTTCTTCTTACAAACAAAGTGAACAACTGGGTAACCTGCCTGATATTGTGCCACTGGGATAATTCCCTTTCCAGAAAGGGACTTTATGGCTGCAACTCTCCTCTTTTGTGTAATGACTACACATTGTGCAGAAACATTATTAAACCAGGCCTGCATCTATTTTTCCTTTGTCAACTACTAAGAATGTTCCTCTTTAGGTCATAAGTGGAGGTTAGGAGAGAGAAGGCAGTGCTTCAGGGGTAGATTCCATGGGCTTAGGGCTTTTTATCTAACTTGTTTGTGCCTTCAGAGTTTGCCCTGACCCTATCATACATATATCACTTTTTTTTCAAGGTGTGGTACTTCAGTGCATTCCAAATGCTATACTTTACCTGGTCAGATAACACTCAGTTCAGGAGGAGCAGTGCTGGTCACATGGTAACTTGGCAGCCCATGGTCAAGCATTCAGTCTCTTATAGGTCCAGTAGCAGGCCAAGAGCTGTTTCTCAAAAGTAGAGTAAGTATCTGTGGATGATATCATGACCTTGCTCCAAAATCCTAAAAATCAGCCTTGTGCTTCACTTATAAGGGTTGCCAAAGGAACCAAGCAAAATCTTTTTCTGCCCCTGAAACTTCTAGAGCATTGGGCCTGCTGGAATACATGGCCCAAGTTGCAGAGCATCTTGAATAGCAGGCTAGACTTGTTGCAAAGCCTTCTCTTTTTGTGAGCCCCACTCAAAACGAGAAGCTCTCCATGTCACTGGATAAATGGGCCAAGAGTAACACACCCAAATTAGAAATATATAGACTCAGAAATCCAAAGATGCTCGTTGTCCTTTTTTCTTGGTTGTAAGAGGGAGCAGATGCAAAAACTTATCTACTTATTTGTGTGTGTGTGATTAAATACATATATATATATATAATATATATACTTATATATAATACATGTATGTATATATATTATACATGATTTATATATATATATATATATATATATATATATATATATATATATATATACACATTAGCACTTTATTTCTTGATTTTTTGATGATAACCATACTGACAGTTGTGAGGTGATATATCATTGTAGTTTTTATTTGTGTTTCCACAATAACTAATGATTTTTATTGCCTGACTGTCTGGCTAATGCTGCCAGTACTTTGTTATATAAAAGTGGCTGTGCCTCTCTCTTGGCTGTAGGAGGGGTCAGATGCAACAACTCATTGTTTACCTTAAAAGGGATATCTGGATATACCCTAAGCCACTGGACTCATAGAAATTTCACAGAGGTAGAAGGTCCTTGAATTATTTGGATGTATTCCACACCATTTTACATATAAATGATAAAAGTAAGTCTAAAGAATTTGATATTCCCACTCAATAGGTCCATAAAGCATAATGTTATCAATATAAAGGGCCAGTAAGATATCTTGTGGAAGGGAATGACAATCAAGTTCTCTTCAAATTAAATTGTGACATAGAGCTGGAGAATTGATATACTCCTGAGGTAGAAAGTAAAGGTGTATTTTTGTTCTTGCCAACTGGATAGAAACTGCTTCTAGTGGGCCTTATGAACATGTATGGAGGAAAATGTTGTGCCAGGCTAATAGCTGGTAAATGAATTCCAGGAGATATGTAAACTTGCTCAAACAATAAACCACATCTGGTACAACAGCTGAAGTCAGTATCACCAATGATTAAGATTTCCTTAATCTGCTGTTATTCTCTAATAGTCATATCTTCTACAAGTCCTAATAAAAGAATTTTCGGAGATGTGGTGGGAATCTACATTGTTGCATCTTGATTGTGGCATGCATCTCTGCACTTCTACCAAGAGTGTGGTATTGCTTTTGATTTACTATTTTACTAGGTGGAGGCAGTTCAAATGACTCATATGGCTTTTTGCATGGTAATATCCATCATTTTGCAGACAGAAACCTGTGAGGAGATTCTGCCAGCTCTTAGTATCTCTATTCCAATTATGCAATATAGATCTGGAGAAATAACTACAGATGAGTTAAGGGAATACCACTTTGAGATGACCTTAGGTAAAACTCAACTGACCCTCATAATCTCCTCCTCAGACTGTAGGATTATGGTGATATTGTTGTTCTCCTGGAAACAACATCAGTTCAGAGCCAGTGTCCAAGTAGTCCCTGAAATCTCTGATTATATTCTTTCCCCCAACACACAATTATCTTGATAAAGGTCATTTGACCTTATTAAGAAACCTGGGAGAAAAATTAGGATTAGAAATTTGTGTTGGTATAACAGGGTGCTTACTCAAAACAACAGAGTCTCCCCTTCAATAATAGGTTCTGGGTTTCTAAACTGGCTCAAATTAGGGAACTGATTGAGACGCTATCACTCTTTATTTTTGTGATTCAAGTTATAGTTTTGTTTACTTGACATAGAAATTTTCTGCTTATGCAGATCAATAAGAATTTAGTAGGCTTTATATCTCTTTTACATCTAGGAATATCACGATAATCTAGCCAAAGCTGTAGGTCTGAGCCGTCAGAATATTCTGATTGCTTTTTTGTCTCTGGTGTTTATTACAGTAACTACGCCTACCTTGCCTTTGGTGGTAGAGCAATACCACTTGGCCACTGCCACCCCATATGTAATTACTCCTACTGCTTTTATATTTTTCAAATTAATGACTATCATTTTCACTTTAAGGTCTGGTCTAAAGAGAAGAGAAATAGCAAAGGTTATCAATGATGCTGGGGGTTTAATACAAATTTATTCCTCGTAGTATTAGTGAAAGTTATGACTTCTGGACACACCCAGTATGGATAAGTAGGTCGTTAATGACAAATCCACTGTAACATTCCAATCTTCATAAGTTTTTAATAATTTACATTAAACCAAGGTAGGTCATTTTATCTCACTCATAATGACCAACTTTTTATCCATATTTAAGCCAACAATCCCAACAGACTATTAGAGCCCTTTCTAACTTCCCACACTGCAACATGAAATGCAGAATTTCAGCTTAGAACCATACCAATAAATTCAACAGAACCACTTTATGTTCCTTTCATCATTATCCCACACTTTTAAAATCCACTTCCACACATATTCCCTAGATTCCTGCTTGTATAAATTAGAAAACTCAAGTAGTTCTATTAGAGTGTTGTGCCCCTCATCAAGGGTCACACAATATACCTCACTTTTAAGGTCTTGTTTTAGTTGAATCGAGTCATAAATGGCAACCATTCAGAGGGAATATAGCTGTTCTTGGGCAATGCATGTTTAGTCCCTTCAGGTAGAGTTATAAAAGCTGATATCACTATGGATAGGGAGACTGCTACCACTTAGGATATGGATGCTTTCAGTGTTGGGGAGGTCACTTAACACTAACAAAGAAACTCATCACATTTTAACTGCTGGATGTCTCCAGCTTCATTTGGATCTTACCACATGTACCATTCCAATATATAGAATATTATCTTTCAGAATCAATCCTCTGTGTTTAACTGTAAACAACCTAGAAATCTGGGAGTTTAACTTGTTAAAATTTATCTAATCTCAGTTTTATTTGTAGTAGTTTCAGGCCTAACATGTATATGTATAACTGAATCAATTTCTTGTACACCTGAAACTAACAGAACATTGTAAGTCAACTATACTGCAGTATAAAACGCAAGAGAGAAGAGATATGGGAACACATGTATATGTATAACTGATTCACTTTGTTATAAAGCAGAAACTAACACACCATTGTAAAGCAATTATACTCCAATAAAGATGTAAAAAAATATATTTTTAAAAGAAAAAAATTAAATAAAAAATAAATATTTCCATTCAGGTAAAAAACTGTATCATTTCTAACAGAGAGAGTACACAAAGCTCCTCAGAGTAAAGTTGTATTTAAGTTCTATATCAACATGCACAAAATGGAAGGAACCAGTCCTTTGCCATTTACAATTTCTATAGTAGAAAACGTGCCGCATTCTTTACAGACATCATACAGCCTCTTATAAACATAGTGAGATTGGCAAACTTGAAGTTGTCTCTATTTTACAGATGAAGAAACAAATGCCTAAATTGAAATAACTTTCTCACGGTCACCAGCTGGGGAGTGACAGAGAGGAAATTTTTTCTAAAGTCTTTGTTTCTCTAAAAACCATTTTCTAAGAACATTTAAGGCAACATTTCTATACAAGAGATACTCATTATCTAAAGCTAACTTCTCCATCTAGCTTTTTTTTCTGCAGGGGAGGTGGAGGGAAGTGGATTTTCACAAAATGGCTTCAGTTTTATTTCTCATATTTATAAAGTTGTGTCTATATGTACAAAAGGAAAAGAACTAGCTTGATCCACTCATTGACTTAATTGTAACAATGAAGAGATTTTGAAATATTGAAAAAATTAAAGTGAATTTTGACTCAAAAATTTTTTTTTAAAAAATGACCTCATTTCCTGAGAAATCCAGGACAATAGGCCTGAAAAGCAGTCTGGACCTGGCACTTTGGGGGAGACTTGTAGCCAGGTAGCCAGTTGTCTACTTTTACCTAAGTAAGTTTTAACTTCTGATGTGGTATTAACATATACATAACAGAAGCTATTGGCCACTATATGTCTCCCATTTTTTTCTGCTAACATATGATCTAGAGCACTTTAATTGTCTAAAAATTTAATAGTTATAAGAGGAGACCTTGAGGTCATAAAGTTGTAGCTACCATCTGCCAGCAGACACTACTTTGACAAGGGCTAGTTGCATCCCATATCTGATACAGCGCAGAAAACTCAACTTCTCAGCAATACAGAAACATCTAAAATCACGTCCATGATAGACATCTAGTTTTACCCTGGATGTCTGGACCACAGCTATTCCATTTTGACTTTCAAATGCATTCCCTTCCTC
This sequence comes from Mesoplodon bidens, assembly GCF_964165515.1. Classification (NCBI taxonomy): domain Eukaryota; kingdom Metazoa; phylum Chordata; class Mammalia; order Artiodactyla; family Ziphiidae; genus Mesoplodon; species Mesoplodon bidens. The sequence continues at coordinate 68,767,596 of NC_138178.1, forward strand.
AATGGCCAAAGTGAATGTACAATTACAATGCATGTCCAAAAGACCACAGTACAGGCTGCTCTGGTCAGTAAAGTTTGTTAAACCATGTATAAGACAGAATGACTTCCTCATACTTCAAAATATGTGCAGATTTTTCTATCATTTCCCCTTTTGATTGCAAATCCTTCAACAGACCAAAACATGTCCCTCAATAAAATAAAATAAAATAATAAAATAAAATAAAATAAATAAAATAAAATAATGTTCTCTAAAATCATTCTCCATCCATTCCAAGTGTATATTAGTAAGCGTTATCCAGAAAAAAACAGAATTTATGGGTTAGATAGGTAGATAATATATAGCTAGAGAAAAGATAGAGGATGATGATGAGATAAAAAAGATAGATGATAGATAGATGATAGATAGATAATAGATAATAAGTAGACAAAAGAGGATATTTATTATAGCAATTGTTTCAGGTAGTTATAGAGGACAGAAGTCCCACTCTTTGTCATCTGCTAGCTTAATGATCAGAAAATCATGTGGTAAATTGTGTCTAGGTTCAAAGACCTAAAAGCAAAGGAGCCCATGGCATAACTTCTAGCCCTATGCTAAAGATGTAAGAATGAAGGGACACTGGTATAAATATAAGAGCCCAAAGATTGAGAACCAAGAGTTCTGATGTCAGAGAGTTGGAAAAATAAATGCTCCAGCTCTAGGAGAGGAGAAGGAACTTTTCTTCCTTTGCCATTTTTTTTTCTATTGTGGGTCTCTATTGTGATTAGATAATGCTGTCAAAAAACTGGTGAGTCTGGATCTCTTTATTCAGTATACTGACTGAATCAAATGCTAATCCCTTGCAGAAAAGCCCTCAAAGGGGGCTTTCTGGTGGAGCACTGGTTGAGAATCCACCTGCCGATGCAGGGGACACGAGTTCATGCCCCAGTCCGGGAAGATCCCACATGCTGTGGAATGACTGGGGCTGTGAGCCATGGCCACTGAGCCTGCGCGTCTGGAGCCTGTGCTCCACAACGGGAGAGGCCTCAACAGTGAGAGGCCTGCATACTGCAAAAAAACAAAAAAATAAATAAATAAAAGAAAGAAAGAAAGAAGAGGGGATTGGCCTTTCTTCATCTTTTTCTTCTCTTCAGGCCCTCAATTGATTAGATGTTGCCTGCCCACATTGGTGACGGCACATTGCTTTACAGAGTGTACTGATCAAAGCTTCCAGAAATACCCTTCCAGACAGACATACCCCAAAATAATGTTTCATTAGTTATCTGGATGTTGCTTAGCCGAGTCATGTTGACACATAGAGTTAACCAGCATGAGCCCATCCTTTGTCAACTTGATATCCACACACATCACCTTAAATCACAGTTAATCTCCACATAGAGACAATAATAAAGTCATAATTCTGCCTAGCATGATACAGCTATGTTGATAATAACCAAAATCACACCAACTCCTTCCCCAGAAGATGCAATGATTTCCTTGAATAATGTATATCCCTCTCTTAGAAATCCCCAAACATATAGTCTGATGTAAAATTGACAAAACTTAAATAACATAATATAGGGACTTCCCTGGTGGCACAGTGGTTAAGAATCTGCCTACCAATGCAGGGGACACAGGTTGGGTCCCTGGTCCAGAAGGATCCCACATCCCACAGAGCAACAAAGCCCATTCTCCACAAATACTGAGCCTGTGCTCTAGAGTCCATGAACCACAACTACTGATCCCTCATTCCACAACTACTGAAGCTTGTGTGCCTAGAGACCATGATCCACAAGAGAAGCCACCATAACAAGAAACACACATACCACAACGAAGAGTAGCCCCGGCTCGCTACAAGTAGAGAAAGCCTCTGTGCAACAAAGAAGACCCAACACAGCCAAAAATAAATTAAAAAAAATATTTTTTAAAATAATATAATATTACATATCCCATGTGCATGATAAGGGTAGAAAGGGTAGAAAATATATTTGCGGAGTTTGAGACCTTCAAGATGGCCGAAGAGTAAGACGTGGCAATCAACTTCCTCCCCACAAACACATCAGACATACATCTACATGTGGAACAACTCCTACAGGACACCTACTGAATGCTGGCAGAAGACCTCAGACTTCCCCAAAATGCAAGAAACTCCCCACGTATCTGGGTAAGGCAAAGGAAAACAGAAAAAAAACAGAGACAAAAGAATAGGGATGGGACCTGCACCACCGGGAGGGAGCTGTGAAGGAGGAAAAGTTTCCACACACTAAGAAGTGCCTTCATTGGTAGAGAGAGGGGGTGGCGTATGGGAAGCTTCAGAGCCACAGAGGAGAGTGCAGCAACACGGAGGGGTGCAGAGGGCAAAGCAGAGAGATTCTCACACAGAGGATCGGTGCTGAGCAGCACTCACCAGCCTGAGAGGCTTGTGTGCTCAGTCTCCAGAATGGGTCGGGGCTGGGAGCTGAGGCTGGGGATTCGGAGGTCAGATCCCAGGGAGAGGACAGGGGTTGGCTGTGTGAACACAGACTGAAGGGGGCTAGTGCGCCACAGCTAGCCAGGAGGGAGTCTGGGAAAAAGTCTGTACCTGCCTAAGAGGCAAGAGACAATTGTTTCAGGGTGCACGAGGAGAGAGGATTCAGAGCACTGCCTAAATTAGCTCCAGAGAGGGGCACAAGCCATGGCTATCAGAGCAGATACAAGAGACGGGCATGAAATGCTAAGGCTGCTACTTCAGCCACCAAGAAGCCTGGTGTGCAAGCAAAGGTCACTATCCACAGCTTCCCTCCCAGGAGCCTGTGCACCCCACTACTGCCAGGGTCCCATGATCTAGGGACAGTTTCCTAGGGAGAACACAGGGTGCACCTCAGGCTGTTGAAACGTCGTGCCAGACTCTGCTGCTTCAGGCTCACCCCGCATTCCGTACTCCTCCTTCCCCCCGGCCTGAGTGAGCCAGAGCCCCCTAATTAGTTGCTACTTTAACCCCATCCTGTCGGAGTGAAGAACAGATGCCCTCAGGTGACCTACAGGCAGAGGTGGGACCAAATCCAAAGCTGAATCCCAGGAGCTGTGCAAACAAAGAAGAGAAAGGGAAATCTCTGCCAGCAGCCTCAGGAGCAGTGGATTAAATCTCCACAATCTACTTGATGTACCTTGCATCTGTGGAATACCTGGATAGACAACGAATCATCCCAAAATTGAGGCAGTGGTCTTTGGGAGCAACAATATATATATTGTTTTCTTTTTTCTCTTTTTGTGAGTGTGTATGTGTATGCTTCTTTGTGTGCTTTTGTCTGTATAGCTTTGTTTTTACCATTTGTCTTAGGGTTGTACCTATCCATTTTTGTTGTTATTGTTAAGTATAGTTTTTAGCGCTTGTTACCATTGGTGGATTCATTTTCTGGTTTGGTTGCTCTCTTCTTTCTTCTCTTATTTTTTTTTCTCCTTTTTTATTACTTTTTAATTTTTTAGTTTTAATAGTTAATTTTAATAACTTTCTTTTATTTTATTATTTTTTCTTTTTGTCTTTCTTATTTTCTCCTTCTTCTTCTGAGTCATGTGGCTGATAGGGTCTTGGTGCTCCAGCCGAGTGTCAGGCTGTGCCACTGAGGTGGGAGAGCTGAGTTCAAAACATTGGTCTACCAGAGAGCATCCGGCTTCATGTAATATCAAACAGTAAAAGCTCTCCCAAAGATCTCCATCTTAATGCTAAGACCCAGCTCTACTCAACAACCAGCAAGCTACAGTGCTGGACACCCTATGTCAAACAACTAGAAAGACAGGAACAGAACCCCACCCATTAGGAGAGAGGCTGCCTAAAATCATAATAAGTTCACAGACACACCACCAGACGTGGTCCTGCCCACCAGAAAGACAATATCCAGACTCATCCACCAGAACACAGGCACTAGACGCCTCCACCAGGAAGGATACACGACCCACTGAACCAACCTTAGCCACTGGAGGCAGAAAACAAAAACAGTGGGAGAAACGAACCTGCAGCCTGCAAAAAGGAGACTGCAAACACAATAAGTTAAGCAAAATGAGAAGACAGAGAAACACACAGAAGGTGAAGGAGCAGGGTAAAAACCACCAAACCAAAAAAAAATGAAGAGGAAATAGGCAATCTACCTGAAAAAGAATTCAGAGTAATGATATTAAAGATGATCCAAACTCTTGGAAAGAGAATAGAGAAAATACAAGAAACATTTAACAAGGACCTAGAAGAACTAAAGAGCAAACAAACAATGATGAACAACACAATAAATGAAATTAAAAATTCTCTAGAAGGAATCAGTAACAGAATAACTGAGGCAGAATAATGGATAAGTGACCTGAAAGAGAAAACAGTGGAAAAAACTACCACAGAGAAAAATAAAGAAAAAAGAATGAAAAGAATTGAGGACAGTTTCAGAGACATCTGGGGCAACAGTAAACGCAACAACATTCGAATTATAGGGGTCCCAGAAGAAGAAGAGAAAAAAGAAAGGGACTGAGAAAATATTTGAAGAGATTATAATTGAAAACTTCCCTAATATGGGAAAGGAAATAGTTAATCAAGTCCAGGAAGCACAGAGAATCCCATACAGGATAAATCCAAGGAGAAACACGGGAAGACACATATTAATCAAACTATCAAAAATTAAATAAAAAGAAAACATATTAAATGTAGCTAGGGAAAAACAACAACTACCACATAAGTGAATCCCCATAAGGTTAACAGCTGATCTTTCAGCAGAAACTCTGAAAGCCAGGACATATTTAAAGTGATGAAAGAGAATAACCTACAACCAAGATTACTCTACCCAGCAAGGGTCTCATGCAGATTTGATGGAGAAATTAAAAGCTTTACAGAAAAACAAAAGCTAAGAGAATTCAGCACCACCAAACCAGCTTTACAACAAATGTTAAAGGAACTTCTCTAGGCATGAAACACAAGGGAAGGAAAAGACCTACAATAACAAACCCAAAACAATTAAGAAAATGGTAATAGGAACACACATATCGATAACTACCTTGAATGTAAATGTATTAAATGCTCCCACAAAAAGACATAGACTGCCTGAATGGATACAAAAACACAACCTGTACATATGCTGTCTACAAGAGACACACTTTGGACCTAGGGACACATACACACTGAAAGTGAGGGGATGGACAAACATATTCCATGCAAATGGAAACCAAAAGAAAGCTGGGGTAGCAATTCTCATATCAGACAAAATAGACTTTAAAAGAAAGACTATTACAAGAGACAAAGAAGGACACTACATAATGATCAAGGGATCAATCCAAGAAGAAGATATAACAATTGTAAATATTTATGCACCCAACAGAGGAGCACCTCAATACATAAGGCAAATACTAACAGTCATAAAAGAGGAAGTCAACAGTAACAAAATCATAGTAGGGGAGTTTAACGCCCTTCTTTCACCAATGGACAGATCAGAGAAGTAAAAGAAAGAGATAGAATCCAAATCAGAAAAGAAAAAAGCAAAACTGTCACTGTTTGCAGGTGACATGATACTATACACAGAGAATCCTAAAGATGCTACCAGAAAACACTAGAGCTAATCAATAAATTTGGTAAAATAGCAGGATACAAAATCAATGCAGATAAATTTATTGCATTCCTCTACACAAATGATGAAAAATCCTAAAAAGAAATTAAGGAAACACTCCCATTAACCACTGCAAGAAAGAGAATAAAACACCTTGGAATATACCTATCTAATGAGACAGAAGACCTGTATGCAGAAAACTATAAGACACAAATGAATAATTTAAAGATGCTACAAACAGATGGAGGGACATTCTTGGATTGGAAGAATCAATACTGTGATAATGACTATACTACCCAAAGCAATCTACAGATTCAAAGCAATCCTTATCAAACTAACGATGGCATTTCTCACAGAACTAGAACAAAAAATTCCACAGTTTGTATGGAAACACAAAAGACCCTGAATAGCCAAAGCACTCTTAAGAAAGAAAAAAGGAGCTGGAGGAATGAGGCTCCCTTATTTCAGACTATACTACAAAGCTACAGTCATGAAAAAATTATGGTACTGGCACAAAAACAGAAATATAGATCAGTGGAACAGGATAGAAAGCCCAGATATAAACCAACACACATATAGTCACCTTATCATTGATAAAGGAGACAAGAATATACAATGGAGAAAAAGCCTCTTCAATAAGTGATGCTGGGAAAACTCTACAGCTGCATGTAAAATAATGAAATTAGAACACTTCCTAACACCATACACAAAAATAAACTCAAAATGGATTAAAGACCTAAATGTAAGACCAGGTACTATAAAACTTTTAGAGGAAAACATAGGCAGAACACTCTATGACAGAAATCCCAGCAAGATCCTTTTTGATGCACCTCCTAAAGAAATGGAAGTAGAAACAAAAATAAACAAATGGGACCTAATGAAGCTTAAAACCTTTTGCATAACAAAGGAAACCACAAACAAAATGAAAAGACAACATTCAGAATGGGAGAAAATATTTGCAAATGAAGCAACTGACAAAGGATTAATCTCCAAAATGTACAAGCAGCTCATGTAGCTCAATTAAAAAAAAAATCCAAAAATGGCAGAAGACCTAAATAGATATTTCACCAAAGAAGATATACAAATTGTCAACAAACACATGAAAGGATGCTCAACATCATTAATTATTAGAGAAATGAAAATAAAAACCACAATGAGTTATCACCTCACACCAGTCAGAATGGCCATCATCAAAAAATCTACAAACAGTAAATGCTAGATAGGGTGTGGAGGAAAGGGAACCCTCTTGCCCTGTTGGTGGGAATGTAAATTTATACAGCCACTATGGAGAACAGTATGGAGGTTCCTTAAAAACTAAAGTAGAACTATCATATGACCTAGCAATCCCACTACTGGGCATTTACTCTGAGAAAGCCATAATTCAAAAAGAGACATGCACCACAATGTTCATTGCAATATTGTTTCCAATAGCCAGGACATGGAATTAACCTAAGTGTCCATCGACAGATGAATGGATAAAGAAAATGTGGCACATATATACAATGGAATATTACTCATCCATAAAAGGAAAGGAAATTGAGTTATTTGTAGTGCAGTGGATGGACTTAGAGTCTGTCATACAAAGTAAAGTAAGTCAGAAAGAGAAAAACAAATACAATATGCTAACAAATATATATGGAATCTAAAGAAAATAAATGGTTCTGATGAACATAGGGGCAGGACAGGAATAAATACTCAGATGTAGAGAATGGACTTTAGGACATGGGGAGGGGGAAGGGTAAGCTGGGATGAAGTGAGAGAGTAGCATTGACATATATACACTACCAAATATAAAATAGATAGCTAGTGGGAAGTAGCTACATAGCACTGGGAGTTCAGCTCGGTGCTTTGTGACCACCTAAGTGGTAGGATACGGAGGGTGGGAGGGAGGCACGAGAGGGAGGGGATATGGGGATATTTGCATACATATAGCTAATTCACTTTGTTATACAGCAGAAACTAACACAACATTGCAAAGCAATTATATTCCAATAAGGATGTTTAAAAAAAAGAATGAAAAAGAAAAGTGGTAACATAGAAAAAATATAAATTTTAAATGTGTGAATATAAGAAAAAAATAGTGATTATCTTCAGATGACAGAGGTCCTTTCACCATAATCCTTAACACCTACACTGGCTTTCACCTTTAGGGGTTTCCAGAGCTCCAAACAACATCCCTATCTGCCAGCGAAACCTCAAGAACCATTTTGACTGCTAGAATACATTTTCCAAATAGCAGAGCCATTTGCAAAGAGGCCTGGACCTGTTGAAGAAACTTCTCTTGTTTTAGGACCCACTCAAAGCTAACAGCTTTTTAGATCACCTGATATATGTGATAGAGTAATAATGCAAAGAGGAATATATTGTCCTCAAAATTCAAAAGGCCAACCAAGTGATAGGCTTCTTTCTTGAATTGTAGGATGACCAGATGGATCAACTTAATCTTCACTTTGAAAAGGGGGATCTGTTCATGACCTATCATACTGGGTCTCTAGAAATTCCTCTTAGGTAAAATTTCTCTGAAATTTAGTTGTATTTTTTCCCTATCATCTCCCATGAAAATTTATGAATAGGTCTAGAGTATTTGCTGTTTTTGCTCAGTAGATGCAATCAACATAATGGCATTAATGTAATAAACCAGATCTAGCGTTATACACCAAGAAGCTGGTGAGAAGGGGTCTCTCTATAGACTAACTCAGAAGTTGGGGAAGCTGGGAGGTCATAGCATCAGCATCAGTTTCCAGTACTAGAACATCCTCAGGGGGCTCAGGCGGTGGTGCCCAGTGTGGAGCCATGCTGCCATTTCCAGTTGAGGCCAGGTGGTAAGGGGAAAAGGATAAGAACCTGATGCCCTACACTATCTTCTCCCTTCATGATGGCCAGTGGAGGAGCGTCAGGGTGTGGGAGCTCCTGGGACTGGGATTCCTGATAGTCAGGGACAGTAGTACAGGGGAAGCAAGGTGTTTCTCCTCATTATCACCTGAGTCAGTGAGTTATGCACCTGTGGGGAGTCAGATGGTCCCCTCCCCTTTGAGTCTCTTGGCTCCTTCATTGACTTGGGGTCCAATCTTCTCTGTGAGCAAAAAATAAGAGGGTGATAAGAGGCAGAAATGTACACAAAAAACACCCATATGTTGGAGGGGGAAGAAAAAGAGTGAGTGAGCAGTAGAGCAGTGTTTCCTAAACATTCTCACTTCATGGCACACGTGGAGAAGATTTTGCGAAGAACACGTGTAGGTACAAGAGTGTTTGGCCAAGGCCCACCCAGCTGCCCTGCGGACAGTGTGCACCATTATCTCCATGCATCTGTTACCTATGCTGATTGGGAAGCTGGGGAGAGATGGTTTCCACTGAAAGAGACAAGGGAATAGGAATTGTGTTCAGAGGTAGAAATAGAAACAGAAGCTGGGGATACTACCTAGGACAAGGAGGGCAAGGGCCTCCCTGGAGAGAAGGAGAAGGTCCAACATCTACAGCTGACTGTGCCTTGTGGTTTCATCCAAAAAATTCTCCTCTGATTTACAGTTCCTAAGAGGAGCAGACATGTCATCTCAGGAAAAGTGACACCTGAGAATGCAGGTGCAGCCCTTGAGAATGAGGAGAAGGGACATCCAGGTGGGGGAGAGGTCCCACTCTGGATTTCCTGACAAGTGACCTTCTCTGTCCCTCCCACCATCCTGGGCAGCAGCCGTCCAGATGCAGGAAATGCAGAGGGAGGGAGAAACTCCAGGGCTGGCACTGCCACTTACCTTCCTTCCTGCCCTGGCAACACTGGCAAAGGAGGCCTCCAGGGCTGCCCTTGAAGGCCTCCAGCTGCAGGGACATGTCATGGCTTCTGGGAGCTGTTGCTGGGAGGGTCAATGGGGGAGAAAACAGGGGCATCAGGATGTCTCTCTTTCCGTGATTAGGAGCCCACCAGGAGCCAGAGCCCTGCAGCACCACCTCCTGCCCTGAGACTCCTACTGTTCTCTGGGAAAGGCTCTTTAACTCCTGGGGAGGCAACATCTCAAGGCTGGGATCCCTCCAAGCTCATTTGGGAAATCTTCAGCAGGATGTTTTCAGATGCTCCAGCCCTTCTAGCCCGCTTAGGTGCACTGGGTGTGTTCCTTGACCCTTAGCACCCCTTCTCCAACGTGACCCCAGCCTCTGGCCTGAAGGGGGTCCTGACAACTCATAGCAGAAAACAAAAGATGCTGGCAACTTGAAGCGTGTCTTTCCCACACAAAAATGGTAGCTTAATATGAGCCAGTCCTTCACCTGGAGAAGGAATTTTTAACGGTGGGGACATCAGACATCTGGGATAAGGCAGCATCTGGAAAGAGGCGGGAGTTTATTTGCAAAGGCAGGGGCTTTTCCAGGCCCCTGACATCCCAGCCAAAGCAGCTACTCACACCCTTTCTTCCCTGATGCCCTGGCTGCCGTGAGAAGCCGGCATCCTAGGAAGGAGCAAAAATGGTTCCCGGTAGGGACGGAGCAGCCTTCTCTGAACAGGAGGCCTGGGCAGGGCCATTCAGAAGCGCCTGTTTCTGGAGAGTTCTGCACGCAGAAACTACATAGATTAAGTGGACACTCTTCAGTCCAACTTCGAAAGCCCATTCAGAGCCCTTCTGGGTTGCCCTGGAAACCCCAACAGAAGCAACTGTCACTGGATGGGGGAGGGGCTCCCAGCCCGAGAGGGCGTTGGTCCCCTCCACTGCCCCACTCACCATCCTGCTGTCCTGTAGGGGGTCACAGCTCTGAGACCTGAAGGGAGGAACCTCATGGCTCCCACCTGTCCTGGGGGAAACAAGGGCTCAGAGACACCACTGGATAGCTTGGGGGCTGCACAAATATGCCTCCTCAACTAATAGGTCCTTAAGAATAAATTGTATGGATGTACAAATATATACAATTGTATCGAGAGACTATATAGCATGGCCGTGGCCTACCAGAAACAGGTTTGCTAGCAAGGGGCTGGGCTGTACAGTAGAGAGCACCTGGGCTGCAGAGGAACCCCACAGCTGGCCTCTGAGCTCAGGTTTCGGGCAGAGAGGAACCCAAAGTGCAGAGGCAGCAAGGACACCAGGCAGTGTCTGCCAAGTCGTGTCCTCCCACTGACCCCACGTCCCCTAAGCCTCATGAACCCCAGTTCTTATGAAAGGAAAGAGATGAATACACAGGAGTAAAGGGCACAGGGTCCACGTGGGTGGAGAGGATGGAGAAACTTATAGAAATAAAGTAGACAAGAGAGAACCTCGGGCAAGATTGAGTGGTGCAGCTGAAAGGGAGGGGAAATGATGGGAAGCCATAAAAGAGCAAGAGTTGGTGGTGGGGGGGAGAGGGAGGAAAGAAAGGTAGAGACCCAGAGGTGCTACTGAAGGTGAATGCTGAAGCCCGGACTGGACTGGCCAGGGCTGGAGGGCTGCCCCCCAGTCCCTGAAAGATGGCTTCTTGTTCCAGGTCATCACTGAGAGGGAGGGAGAGGCAGGCAGAGGGTGGAGCAAAGGGGAAGAGCCACAGCATGACAGAAGACAGACAGTCCCAAAGTGCCCTTCTCTCTTCTTTGTCCCTGGTCCCCAACCCTCCCAGAGCCCACAAACCATAGAAGGGAAGGGGACCGGATAAGGTGGGGTGGAAAGATGGGAGCTGAACATCCTTCCAGAAAGAAATTATAGCTTAACAGTAATCAGTTCAGTAACCAGGAAATAGCCCTATAATGTGGAGAGTTAAGCATCCAGTATAAAGCCCTGTGGGAGGGGCATGGTCAGGCTTGGGAGACTTTCTGAACCCCTCAATGTCCAACCTGGGTCACCCCTTAGGGGAGCCCAAGAGGAAGCCAGGTCTGAGACCCAGAAATGGCTCCCAGGCTCAGAAGGAGGTTGAGTTTCCTCCTCCAGGAAGGCTGCCTAAAGAATTGTGGGTCCAGACATGGCAGGGAACAGGCAGGAGAGAGGGGTGCCATGGCCTATGCCCTTTCCCCGGACAGCCCCTGCCAGGCTGCTCAGGAAACCCCAGCCGGAGCAACTGCCACTTTTCCTTCCTGCCATCATGGCCGTGGGGGCAACTTCTTCTGGGCCCCTCCAGTGGTCCTCCTGCCCACCAGCTCTGCTGCCCTAAGATTATCCAGTGCCCTGGATGGAGACAGGCCATGAACAGTGATGGAAATTGCAATCATGTGCCCTGGTGGGAGTGTGGTCTCAAGGAGGTTGCTAAATGACTCCCACCGTGGCTCAGTGACCGTCAGCCAAGTGGGAAGAGTTGGATTTGGATTTCTTTTCAGGCAGGGGTGAGGGAACACCTAACTCTGGTGTTGCTCTTGGAGCATGCTCATGGGGAGAGACCCAGCAGACCTGGGACCAAAGATTTTGTGGGAGGGTCCCATCACAGGACTGTCCCAGTAAGCCAACTCCCAGCTGCTGGGCATCTCGGCAGCTGGGGAGTTCTGCCCTCACTTCCCTTTTGATTTCCCTGTTGCCACCATCCTCTGCTATCTGTTCAGGAGTTCACCCACCCACCTGTAAGCTCATTGGAGTATCAAATATTTGTTGAGATTTGCTGGGCAGTGGTGATACAAAGATGAATGGGACAAAGTCCATGCATTCAAGTACCTTCCTCCATAGTGAGAAAAGGCAGATTGACATGCTGAGAATGAATACAAATGCAAGGCCAGGCTGATGGCTCAGATATAAATGCTCAGTAGTCCTGCACGCCCCCCACCCCCACCCCAGGTAGATACATCTACTCAGAGAAAACCAACACTCAAAAAGTACTCTCAGGGCACCCTATCAATCAGGAAATAGTGAGTCTTCCCTGGGCCCAGGCAGGAAGTTGGAAAGGAGAAGGTCCTTTGCCCACCCAGGAGTTGGGTCTAAAAGAAAAACCCAGTTGCCTGTATTATCAGGGTACTGATCTGGAGCAGCACTGATGTTGGGGGAAAGGATTCTGCTTGGGGCTTTTACAGTCCAATGGGAGTGGCCTCCAGGCAACCCACTGAACATACCTGGAAATGCTGGAGACCCAAGAATTTATAAGGTCTCTTGAGGGTGTCATATGGGTTTATCAGGGACAAGGCTCAGAGGCTTCCTGAGTTCAGCACAAGACCATCAAAGGAGGAACAGGGAAGCTCCAAAGTTCTAGGTTTGCTCACAGGGACTGAGGTTGTGTTTGGAAGCTGCCTCCTTGGTATCCCCAGTTAAAAGGCAGAGGCCAAGGGCTGGTCCCAGGAAGATGGTGACAGCCCAGATGATGGCCAGTGGGGAGTCCTGGAGACTCACAGAGAGATCCAGGAAAAGGTGGGGTGACACTGGAGTATCACAAAGATGGTGTTTCCTGGCCATCAGAAACTGGGCCTGGGGAAGAGGAAGCTGTTCCTTCCTTAGCTGGGAGGGCGGGAGGATAGACTGGAGCCACCTGGAGTCCCTTCCTCTCTGCTGCTCCTGCTACAGGCCATCACTTCTGGGGAAGGGATCCCTACAGAGAGCTGTTGAATCAGTCTCAGAAACCCAAAGAACTCGGGACTCTGGAGAGAGGGAGAAATGGTCAGGAAAAAAAGAGCTGGGGATGCTGAAGTCCCATGTGCAGAGAGAAAGAGAGAGAGAGGCCACAGTCAGAAGAGAGCTGGAGAAAAGAATCAAGATGAGAAGCATGTATACAAAAGAGGAAACAGGAGAAGAGAGGGAAGGACAGTGCCCCTCCAGGGGACCAGAGTCCGAGGGAAATTAGGGCAAGGAGAGAAGTGCAGAACAAGCTGGCTGGCCGGACCTTGCCCAGAGAGCAAAGCCGCGGGGAGCAGAGCCTTTGGGGTCCAGGCAGCAGCTGGGAGGAGGCCAGGATGGCCAAGTGAACCAGATGCTGAGTTTGGCGAGGGAAGCTGTCCTGCTGGAGCCGGACTCAGGGTGCTCCAGGCCAGTGTGCAGATGGGGTCTTCCTTTGCCCTCCTCGGCTCCGAATTCAGGACTAGTCTCTCTTAGATCTAGTCCAATATAGATGAAGAGAAAAAGAGGAGGTCCCAGCAGGAGGTCATGAGACCAGTGTTGCACTGTGCAGGCATCCCTTGGGGCAAAGCTCATCTCCAGCCCGTGAGGGTCCCCTCTGAGACCTGCTGGGATAATGTCCTGGGCCAGCTCAGAGCCCTACTGGGACAGCAGGAGACTTTCCGGAGCCTCCCTCCCACCGTGCCTCTCTTCCCAGCCCTGTCTAGGTGCCCTTGCCAGGGATGTTTGAGATTCCCGCTTCACAGTCTCACAGTCAAAGCAGGGCCCCAGGCCCCCAGCCTGAGGAGGAGTGCCCACAGCACTCTGCCTCTTATTTAATGCAGAGAGATGGCATCTTAGCAATGACCTGTTTCCCACTGAGAAGAACAAAACTGGACAGTCCGAGCAGAGAGGTCTTCTTTGGGACTGGGAAAGGGAGGTGTGAGAAATAAGGTTGTTTCCAGAGAAGGAGGATCCTGAGTGCACCCCTTCCCCTTAAGCCAAGATGGCCCTGAGAATCCAAAGCCTGGAGCAAGCAGTCCAGCACAGAGACAACCTTCGGGGGAGGCGCTGGGCAGCTGTGTGCCCAGAAACCACACGGAATAAGCAGTTTTGCTGTATGTGCCAGAGGCCGGTCCCTGCTGGAGTCCCAGACAACCAGCCCTGGAGCCCCTGCTGAGGGTCATTGCCACCACAGGGCCCTGTCTGTCTCCCAGCCCACTCCCCAGACCACCCCTCTTCCTGGGTCCAAGGGACCAAAACTAAGCTCCCCAGCTCTTCCTGCCACAGGGCTCTGATGACCCCAGGGCCTGAGATAGAGACCAGAGCTACCAGATAGTCCAAGCGCCCCTGTGGCCGCATAGCCTGGAAATAAAAGGGTCTCGGGACAAAATTGGGGTGCTTGGGAAGTGGTCAAATCACAGTTCAGTTCAACAAGTGACCAGCAGGCTGGATCAGGGATCAGGTTTAGGCTTTCTCTTCAGCCACGTGAACAAGGTGGTTTTCTCTGACCAGCTGATTTGACTATTCAAGCTGTAAGAGACACACGACCTTGGAGTCTGCATTCTTATCTCCTTGGATAGGAGGCATATGTCCCCGTTAGCTTGAACTCCAAGCGTGGGTCCCCCAGAACTTGTCCCAGGAAAGAAACTCAGGACTGAAGGCCTGGCTGTACAGGAAACCACCAATTTCCTCTTTGAATGAAGCCATGAGCCACAAAAGACTCCAATCTAGCTGACCCTCTTGCACCCACCTGGGAACGTTCTTCATGAAAGAGGCCTGAACATGGAGTGCAGGAGAGATGCCCTTGGCCTTAGGAGGCCGAGCCCCTGCTGCTGTTATCAGGAGCCGCCCCTCTGGACCCAGAATGATAGTGTTGCCTGAAGGGCTGGCTCTATAGGAAACCACCAAATACCTCTTTCAATGGAGTTATGAAATACATCAGACTCCAGAAGAGCTGACCCTCCTGAACCCACCTGTGGGAGCGATTCATCAATGAGATGTGAACATGGAGTGCAAGAGAGATGCCCTTGGTCTTAGGAGGCCCAGCCCCTGCTGCTGTTATCAGGAGCTGCCCCTCTGGACCTGGACCGATAGCCTTGCCCGAAAGGCTGGCTGTATAGGACACCACCAATTTCCTCTTTTAAAGAAGCCATGAGCCAGAAAAAACTCCAGTTTAACTGACACATGGCCGCACCTATTAAGGTGTGTCATGAAGGAGGCGGGAACATGGAGTGCAGGAGAGATGCCCTTGGTCTTATGAGGCCCAGACACTGCTGCAGTTCTCAAGAGCTACCCCTCTGGACCCAGACCCATAGCTTTGCCAGAAGGGTTAGGATTATAGGAAACCACCAATTTCCTCTTTGAAAGAAGCCATGAGCCACAAAAAACTCCAGTTTAACTGACCCATTGCCCCCAACTATGAAGGTGCTTCATGAAGGAGCCGTGTCATAGAGTGAAGGGGAGATGCCCTTGGTCTTAGGAGGCCCAGCCCCTGTTGCTGTTCTCAGGAGCTGCCCCTCTGGACCCAGACCCACAGTCTTGCCTGAAGGGCTGGATCTATAGGAAACCACCAAATTCCTCTTTCAATGGAGTTATGAAATAGAGCAGACTCCAGAGTAGCTGTCCCTCTTGCACCCACCTGTGAATGTGACTCCACAATGAGGCGTGAACATGGAGTGCAGGACAGATGCCCTTGTTCTTAGGAGGCCCAGACCATGCTGATGTTCTCAGGAGCTGCCCCTCTGGTACCAGAACCATGTCCTTTCCCTAAGGCCTGGGTGTATAGGAAACCAGTAATTTCCTCCTTCAATGAAGACATGAGCCACACAAGACTCCAGTTTATCTGACCCTCTTGAACGTACCTATGGAGGCATTTCATGAAAGAGGCATGAACATGGAGTGCAGGAGAGAAGCCCTTGGTCTTATGAGGCACATCACCTGCTGCTGTTTGCGGGAGCTGCCCCTCTGAACACAGACACATAGTCTTGGCAGAAGGGCAGGCTGTATAGGAAACCAACAATTTCCTCTTTCAATGAAGTTATGAAACATAGCAGACTCCAGAATAGATGACGCACTTGCACCCACATGTGGAAGAGACTCATCAATGCGGTGAGAACATGGAGTGCAGGAGATAACCTTGGTCTTAGGAGGCCCAGGCCCTCCTGCTGTTCTCAGGGGCTGCCCATCTGGACACAGACCCATAGTCTTGCCCGAACGGATGGGTGTATAGGATACGACCAATTTCCTCTTTGAATGAAGCCATGGGCCACACAAGACTCCAGTTTATCTGACCCTCTTGAACCCACCCATGGGGGCATTTCATGAAAGAAGCATGAACATGGAGTGCACGAGATATGCCCTTGGCCTTAAGAGACTCATACCCTGCTGCTGTTCTCAGGAGCTGCCCCTCTGGACCCAGACTCATAGCCTTGCCCGAAGGACTGGCTGTATAGGAAACCACCAATTTCCACTTTCACTGAAGCTATGAATGACAGAAGACTCCAAAATAGCTGTCCCACTTGCACCCACCTGTGAAAGCGACTCATCAATGAGGCGTGAAAATGGAGTGCAGGACAGATGGCCTTGGTCTTAGGATACCAATACCATGCTGCTGTTCTCAGTACCTGCCCCTCTGGGCCCAAACCCGTAGCCTTGCCGGAAGGGCTGGGTGTATAGGAAACCACCAATTTCCTCTTTCAATGAAGCCATGAGCCAGTGAACACTCCAGTTTAGCTGACCCTCTTGTAACCACCTATGAAGGTGCTTCATGAAGGAGGCGAGAAAACGGAGTGAAGGAGAGATGCCCTCAGTCTTAGAAGGCCCAGACCATGCTGATATTCTCAGGAGCTGCCCCTCTGGGACGAGACCCTTAGCATTACCCGAAAGGCGGGGTGTACAGGAATCCACCAGTTTCCTCTTCGAATGAAGCCATGAGCCACACAAGGATCCAATTTATCTGACCCTCTTGAACTCACCTATGAAGGCTTTTGTTGAAGGAGGCGCGAACATGGAGTGCCACAGAGATGTCCTTGGTCTTAAGAGGCACATCCCCTGCTGCTGTTCTCAGTAGCTGCCCCTCTGGACCCAGAACCATAGCCTTGCCCAAAGGGCAGGCTCTATAGGAAACCACCAATTTCCTCTTTCAAAGGAGATATGAAATAGAACAGACACCAGAATAGCTGACCTCTCGTACCCACTTGTGGAAGCGACTCAACAATGAGGCATGAAAATGGTGGCAGGAGATGCCCTTGGTCTTAGGAGGCCGAGACCATGCTGATGTTCTCAGGAGCTGCCCCTCTGGACCCAGAGCCATAGCCTTGCCAGAAGGGCTAGGTTCATAGGAAACCACCAATTTCCTCTTTGAAAGAAGCCATGAGCCACAAAACACTCCAGATTAACTGACCCATTGCCCCCACATATGAAGGTGCTTCATGAAGGAGGCGTGTACATGGAGTCCAGGAGAGATGCCCTTGGTCTTAGGAGGCCCAGCCCCTGCTGCTCTTCTCAGGAGCAGCCCCTCTGGACCCAGAACCATAGCCTTGTCCGAAGGGCTGGCTCTATAGGAAACCACCAATTTCCTCTTTCAAAGGAGATATGAAAAAGAGCAGACTTCAGAATACCTCTCCCTCTTGCACCCACCTGTGGATGTGACTCATCAATGAAGTGTGAAAATGGAGTGCAGGACAGAGGCCCTTGTTTTTCGAGGCACAGACCATGCTGATGTTTTCAGGAGCTGCCCCTCTGGTCCCAAAACCGTATCCTTTCCCTAAGGGCTGGCTGTATAGGAAACCAGTAAGTTCCTCCTACAATGAAGCCATCAGCCACAAAAGACTCCAGTTTTTCTGACTCTCTTCAACGTACCTTTGGAGGCATTTCATGAAAGAAGCATGAACATATAGTGCAGAAGAGAAGCCCTTGGTCTTATGAGGCATATCCCCTGCTGCTGTTTGCAGGAGGTGCCCCTCTGTACCCAGAACCATAGTCTTGCCCGAAGGACTGGCTGTATAGGAAACCACCAATTTCCTCTTTCAATGAACTTATGAAACATAGCAGACTCCAGAATAGATGACGCACATGAACCCACCTGTGGAAGCGACTCATCAATGAGGTGAGAACATGGAGTGCAGGAGATGCCCTTGGTCTTAGGAGGCCCAGGCCCTCCTGCTGTTCTCAGGGGCTGCCCATGTGGACACAGACCCATAGCCTTGCCCAATCGGCTGGGTGTATAGGATACCACCAATGTCTTCTTTGAATGAAGCCATGGGCCTCAAAAGACTCCAGTATATCTGACCCTCTTCAACCCACCCATGGAGGCATTTCATGAAAGAAGCATGAACATGGAGAGCAGGAGATAGGCCCTTGGTCAGAAGAGACCCATACCCTGCTGCTGTTCTCAGGAGCTGCCCCTCTGGACCGAGACCCATAGCCTTGCCCGAAGGAGTGGCTGTATAGGAAACCACCAATTTCCACTTTCAATGAAGTTATGAATGACAGAAGACTCCAGAATAGCTGACCTATTTGAACACACCTGTGGAAGAGACTCATCAATGAGGCATGAACGTAGAGTGCAGGACAGATGGCCGTGGTCTTAGGAGGCCAATACCATGCTGCTGTTCTCAGTAACTGCCCCTCTGGGCCCAGATCCATAGCCTTGCCCGACGGGTTGTGTGGATAGGAAACCACCAATTTCCTCTTTCAATGAAGCCATGAGCCAGTGAAGACTCCAGCTTAGCTGACATTCTTGCACCCTCCTACGAAGGCACTTCATGAAGGTGGCAAGATAATGGAGTGCAGGAGAGATGACCCTGGACTTAGGAGGCCAAGCGCCTGCTACTGTTCTCAGGAGCTGCCCATCTGGACCCAGACGCATAGCCTTGCTCGAAGGGCTGGCTCTATAGGAAACCACCAAATTCCTCTTTCAATGGAGTTATCAAATACAGCAGACTCCAGAATAGTGGTCCCTCTTGCACCCACCTATGGATGTGACTCATAAATGGGGCCTGAACATGGAGTGCAGGACAGATGCCGTTGTTCTTCGGAGGCCCAGACCATGCTGAAGTTCTCAAGACCTGCCCCTTTCGTCCCAGAACCATATCCTTTCCCTAAGGCCTGGGTGTATAGGAAACCAGTAATTTCCTCCTTCAATGAAGCCATGAGCCACACAAGACTCCAGTTTATCTGAAACTCTTGAACGTACCTATGGAGGCATTTCATGAAAGAGGCATGAACATGGAGTGAAGGAGAGAAGCCCTTGGTATTATGAGGCCCATCCCCTGCTGCCGTTTGCAGGAGCTGCCCCTCTGAACCCAGACCCCTAGTCTTGCCCGAAGGGCTGGCTGTATAGGAAACCACCAATTTCCTCTTTCAATGAAGTTCTGAAACATAGCAGACTCCAGAGTAGATGGCGCACTTGAACCCACCTGTGGAAGCGACCCACCAATGACGTGTGAACATGGAGTGCAATAGGGATGCCCTTGGTCTTAGGAGGCCCAGCCCCTGCTGCTGTTCTCAGGCGCTGCCCCTCTGGACCTGGACCCATTGCCTTGCCCGAAGGGCTGGCTGTATAAGACACACCAATTTCTTGAAAAAACCCATGAGCCGCAAAAACTCTATTTTAAGTGACTCATTGCCCCCACCTATGAAGGTGCTTCATGAAGGAGGTGTGAACATGGAGTTCAGGAGAGATGCCTTTGCTCTTAAGACGCCCAGCCCCTGCTGCTGTTCTCAGGAGCTGACCCTCTGGACCCAGACCCATAGCCTTGCCCAAAGGGCTGGCTCTATAGGAAACAACCCAATTCATCTTTCAATGGAGTTGTGAAATACAGCAGTCTCCAGAATAGCTGTCCCTCTTGCACCCACCTGTGGAAACGACTCATCAATGAGGCGTGAAAATGGAGTGCAAGAGATGCCTTTGGGCTTAGGAGGCCCAGACACTGCTCCTGTTCTCTGGAGCTGCCCCTGTGGACACAGATCCATAACCTTGCCCAAAGGGCTGTGTGTATAGGAAACCACCAATTTCCTCTTTGGATGAAGCCATGAGCCACACAAGACTCCAGTTTACCTGATCTTCTTGAACCCACCTATGGTGGCATTTCATGAAAGAAGCATGAACATGGAGTGTAGGAGATATGCCCTTGGTCTTATGTGACACAAACCCTGCTGCTGTTCTCAGGATCTTTCCCTCTGGATCCAGATCCATAGCCTGTCACGAAGGATTAGCTGTATAGGAAACCACCAATTTCCACTTTCAATGAAGCTATGAATGAGAGAAGACTCCTGAATAGCTGACCCACTTGCACCCACCTGTGGAAGCGACTCATCAATGAGGCGTGAACATGGAGTGCAGGACAGATGGCCTTGGTCTTAGGAGGCCAATACCATGCTGCTGTTCTGAGTAACTGCCCTCTGGGCCCAGAACTGTAGGCTTGCCTGAAGGGTTAGGTGTATAGGAAATTACCAATTTCCTCTTTCAATGAAGCCATGAGCCAGTGAAGACTCCAGTTTAGCTGAAACTCTTGCACCTTCCTAGGAAGGCACTTCATGAAGGAGGCGAGAAAATGGAGTGCAGGAGAGATGCCCTTGGTCTAAGGAGGCCCAGACTATGCTGATGTTCCCAGGAGCTGACCCTCTGGGTCCAGACCCCTAGCATTGCCCGAAAGTTTGGGTTTATAGCAATCCACCAATTTCCTCTTCAAATGAAGCCATGAGCCACACAAGGCTCCAGAGTATCTGAACCTCTTGAACTCACCTATGAAGGCTTTTGTTGAAGAAGGCATGAACATGGAGTCCTGGAGGGATGCCCTTGGTCTTAGGAGGCCCATCCCGTGCTGCTGTTCTCAGGAGCTGCCCATCTGGACCCAGAGCCATAGCCTTGCCCAAAAGGCAGCCTCTCTAGGAAATCACCAATTTCCTCTTTCAATGGAGTTATGAAATAGAGCAGACACAAGAATAGCTGAACCTCTTGCACCCTCTTGTTGGAGCGACTCATCAATGAGGCATTAAAATGGAGTACCGGAGATGCCCTTGGTCTTATGAGGCCCAGACACTGCTACAGTTCTCAGGAGCTACACCTCTGGACCCAGACCCATAGCCTTGCCATAAGGGCTAGGTTTATATGAAACCACCAATTTCCTCTTTGAAAGAAGGCAAGAGCCACAAAAACTCCAGTTTAACTGACCCATTGCCCCCAATTATGAAGGTGCTTCATGAAGGAGGCATGTACATGGAGTGAAGGGGAGATGCACTTGGTCTTAGGAGGCCCAGCCCCTGCTGCTGTTCTCAGGAGCTGCCCCTCAGGACCTGAACCCATAGCCATGCACGAAGGGCTGGCTCTATAGGAAACCACCAAATTCCTATTTCAATGGGGTTATGAAATAGAGCAGACTCCAGAATAGCTGTCCCTCTTGTACCCACCTGTGTATGTGACTTATCAATGAGGCGTGAACATGGAGTTCAGGACAGATGCCCATGTTCATAGGAGGCCCAGACCATGCTGATGTTCCCAGTAGCTGCCCCTCTGGTCACAGAACCGTATCCTTTCCCTAAGGCCTGGGTGTAAAGGAAACCAGTAATTTACTCCTTCAATGAAGCCATGAGCTACACAAGACTCCAGTTTATCTGACCTTCTTGAACGTACCTATGGAGGCATTTCATGAAAGAGGCATGAACATGGAGTGCAGGAGAGAAGCCCTTGGTCTTATGAGGCACATCACCTGCTGCTGTTTGCAGGAGACGACCCACTGAACCCAGACCCATAGTCTTGACCAAAGGGCTGGCTGTATAGGAAACCACCAATTTCCTCTTTCAATGAAGTTATGAAACTTAGCAGACTCCAGAATTGATGACCCACTTGCACCCACCTGTGGAAGCGACTCATCAATGAGGTGAGATCATGGAGTGCAAGAGAGATGCACTTACACTTAGGAGGCCCAGCTCCTTTTACTGTTCTCAGGAGCTGCCCCTCTGGCCCTAAACCCATAGCATTTCCCGAAGGGCGGGCTGTATAGGACACCACCAACTTCCTCTTTGAAAGAAGCCATGAGCCACAAAAATTCCAGTTTAACTGACACATTGCCCCCACCTATGAAAGTGCTTCATGAAGGAGGCGTGAACATGGAGTTCAGGAGAGATGCCTTGGTCTTAGGATGCCCAGCCGCTGCTGCTGTTCTAAGGAGCTGACCCTGTGGACCCAGACCCATAGCCTTGCCTGAAGGGCTGGCTCTATAGGAAACCACCCAATTCATCTTTCAATGGAGTTGTGAAATACAGCAGTCTCCAGAATAGCTGTCCCTCTTGCACCCACTTGTGGAAATGACTCATCAATGAGGTGTGAAAATGGAGTGCAGGAGATGCCTTCGGTCGTAGAAGGCCCAGACACTGATCCTGTTCTCTGGAGCTGCCCCTCTGGACACAGATCCATAACCTTGCCCAAAGGGCTGTGTGTATATGAAACCACCAATTTCCTCTTTGGATGAAGCCATGAGCCACACAAGACTCCAGTTTACCTGACGCTCTTGATCCCACCTATGGTGGCAATTCATGAAAGAAGCATGAACATGGAGTGTAGGAGATATGCCCTTGGTCTTAAGAGACCCATACCCTGCTGCTGTTCTCAGGATCTGTCCCTCTGCACCCAGATCCATAGCCTCTCACGAAGGATTCGCTGTATAGGAAACCACCAATTTCCACTTTCAATGAAGCTATGAATGACAGGAGACTCCGGAATAGCTGACCCACTTGCAACCACCTGTGAAAGCGACTCATCAATGAGGAGTGAACATGGAGTGCAGGACAGATGGCTTTGGTCTAAGGAGGCCAATACCATGCTGCGGTTCTGAGTAACTGCCCCTCTGGGCCCAGACCCGTAGGCTTGCCTGAAGGGCTTGGTGTATAGGAAACCACCAATTTCCTCTTTCAATGAAGCCATGAGCCAGTGAAGACTCCAGTTTAGCTGACCATCTTGCACCCACCTGTGAAGGCTCTTCATGAATGAGGCGAGAAAGTGGAGTGCAGGAGAGATGCCCTGGCTCTTAGGAGGCCCAGACCATGGTGATGTTCTCAAGAGCTGCCCCTCTGGGTCCAGAACCTTAGCATTGCCTGAAGGGCTGGGTGTATAGGAATCCACCAATTTCCTCTTTGAATGAAGCCATGAGCCACACAAGGCTCCAGTTTGTTTGACCCTCTAGAACTCAACTATGAAGGCATTTGTTGCAGGAGGCGTGACCATGGAGTGCTGGAGAGATGCCCTTGTTCTTAGGAGGCCCATCCCCTGCTGCTGTTCTCAGGAGCTGCCCCTCTGGACCCAGAACCATAGCCTTGCCCAAACGGCGGGCTCTATAGGAAAACACCAATTTCCTCTTTCAATGGAGTTATGAAATAGCGCAGACTCCAGAATAGCTGTCCCTCTTGCTCCCACCTGTGGATGTGACTCAACTATGAGGCGTGAACATGGTGTGCAGGACAGATGCTCTTGTACTTAGGAGGCCCAGACCATGCTGATGTTCTCAGGAGCTGCCCCTCTGGTCCCAGAACTGTATCCTTTCCCTAAGGCCTGAGTGTATAGGAAACTAGTAATTTCCTCCTTCAATGAAGCCATGAGCCACACAAGAATCCAGTTTATCTGACCCTCTTGAAGGTACCTATGGAGGCATTTCATGAAAGAGGCATGAACAGGGAGTGCAGGAGACAAGCCCTTGGTCTTATGAGGCCGATCACCTGCTGCTGTTCGCAGGAGTTGCCCCTCTGTACCGAGACCCACAGTCTTTCCCGAAGGGCTGGCTGTATAGGAAACCACCAATTTCCTCTTTCAAAGAAGTTATGAAACATAGCAGACTCCAGAATAGATAAGGCACTTGCACCCACCTGTGGAAGCGACTCATCAGTGATGTGTGAACATGGAGTGCAAGAGTGATGCCCTTGGTCTTAGGAGGCCCAGCCCCTGCTGCTGTTCTCAGGACCTGCCCCTCTGGACCTAGACCCATAGCCTTGCCCGAAGGTCTGGCTGTATAGCACACCACCAATTTCCTTTTGAAAGAAGCCCTGAGCCACAAAAAACTCCAGTTTAACTGACCCATTGCCCCCACGTATGAAAGTGTTTCATGAAGGATGCGTGAACATAGTGTTCAGGAGAGATGCCCTTTGTCTTAGGACGCCCAGCCCCTGCTGCTGTTCTCAGGAGCTGACCCTCTGGACCCAGAACCATAGCCTTGCCCGAAGGGCTGCCTCTAAACGAAACCACCAAATTCCTCTTTCAATGGTGTTGTGAAATACAGCAGACTCCAGAATAGCTGTCCCTCTTGCACCCACCTGTGGAAACGACTCACACATGAGGCGTGAAAATGGAGTGCAAGAGATGCCTTTTGTCTTAGGAGGCCCAGACACTGATCGTGTTCTCTAGAGCTGCCCCTCTGGACCCAGACCCATAGCTTTGCATGAAGGGATGGGTGTATAGGAAACCACCAATTTCATCTTTGAATGAAGCCATGAGCCACGCTAGACTCCAGTATATCTGACCCTCTTGAACCCACCCATGGTGGTATTTCATGAAAGAAGCATGAACATGGAGTGCAGGAGATATGCCCTTGGCCTTAAGAGACTCATACCCTGCTGCTCTTCTCAGGAGCTGCCCCTCTGGACCCAGACCCATAGCCTTGCCCGAAGGACTGGCTGTATAGGAAACCACCAATTTCCACTTTCAATGAAGCTCTGAATGACAAAAGACTCAAAAATAGCTGTCCCACTTGCACCCACCTGAGAAAGTGACTCATCAATGAGGCGTGAACATGGAGTGCAGGACAGAAGGCTTTGGTCTTAGGAGGCCAATACCATGCTGTTGTTCTCAGTATCTGCCCATCTGGGCCCAGACCCATAGCCTTGCCCAAATGGCTGTGTGTATAGGAAACCACCAATTTCCTCTTTCATTGAAGCCATGAGCCAGTGAAGACTCCAGTTTAGCTGAACTTCTTGCACCCACCTACGAAGGCTCTTCATGAAGGAGGCGAGAAAATGGAGTGAAGGAGAGATGCTCTTGGTCTTAGAAGGCCCGGACCATGCTGATGTTCTCAGGAGCTGCCCCTCTGGGTCCAGACCCCTAGCATTGACCAAACGGCTGGGTGTATAGCAATCCAACAATTTCCTCTTTGAATTAAGCCATGAGCCACACAAGGCGCCAATTTATCTGACCCTCTTGAACTCACCTATGAAGGCTTTTGTTGAAGATGGCGGGAACATGGAGTGCCAGACAGATGTCCTTGGTCTTAAGAGGCTCATCCCCTGCTGCTGTTTTCAGGAGCTGCCCCTCTGGACCCAGAACCATAGCCTTGCCCAAAGGGCAGGCTCTATAGGAAACCACCAATTTCCTCTATCAATCTAGATATGAAATAGAACAGACACCAGAATAGCTGACCTATCGCACCCACTTGTGGAAGCGACTCAACAATGAGGCATGAAAATGGAGTGCAGGAGATGCCCTCCGTCTTAGGAGGCCGAGACCATGCTGATGTTCTCAGGAGCTGCCCCTCTGGACCCAGAGCCATAGCCTGGCCAGAAGGGGTAGGTTCACAGGAAACCACCAATTTCCTCTTTGAAAGAAGCCATGAGCCACAAAACACTCCAGATTAACTGACCCATTGCCCCCACATATGAAGGTGCTTCATGAAGGAGGTGTGTACATGGAGTCCAGGAGAGATGCCCTTGCTCTTAGGAGACCCAGGCCCTGCTGCTGCTCTCAGGAGCTGGCCCTCTGGACCCAGAACCATAGCCTTGCCCAAAGGTCTGGCTCAATAGGAAACCACCAAATTCATCTTTCAGTGGAGTTATGAAATAGAGCAGACTCCAGAATACCTGTCCCTCTTGCACCCACCTGTGGATGTGACTCATCAATGAAGTGTGAAAATGGAGTGCAGGACAGATGCCCTTGTTCTTCGAGGCACAGACCATGCTGAAGTTTTCAGGAGATGCCCCTCTGGTCCCATAACCGTATCCTTTCCCTAAGGGCTGGGTGTATAGGAAACCAGTAAGTTCCTCGTACAATGAAGACATGAGCCACAAATTCTCCAGTTTTTCTGACTATCTTCAATGTACCTTTGGAAACATTTCATGAAAGAAGAGTGAAAATATACTGCAGAAGAGATGCCCTTTGTGTTATGAGGCACATCCCCAGCTGCTGTTCGCAGGAGGTGCCCCTCTGTACCCAGAACCATACTCTTGCCCGAAGGACTGGCTGTATAGGAAACCACCAATTTTCTTTTTCAATGAAATTATGAAACATAGCAGACTCCAGAATAGATGACGCACTTAAACCCACCTGTGGAAGCGACCCACCAATGACGTGTGAACATGGAGTGCAAGAGAGATGCCCTAGGACTTAGGAGGCCCAGCGCTTGCTGCTGTTCTCAGGAGCTGCCCCTCTGAACCCAGACCCATAGTCTTGCCTGAAGGGCTGGATGTATAGGAAACCACCAATTTCCTCTTTCAATGAAGTTCTGAAACATAGCAGACTCCAGAATAGATGACGCACTTGAACCCACCTGTGGAAGCGACCCACCAATGACGTGTGAACATGGAGTGCAAGAGAGATGCCCTTGGTCTTAGGAGGCCAAGCCCCTGCTGCTGTTCTCGGGAGCTGCACCTCTGGACCCGGACACATAGCCTTGCCCGAAGGGCTGGCTCTATAGGAAACCATCCAATTCCTCTTTCAATGGAGTTGTGAAATAGAGCACACTCCAGAATAGCTGTCCCTCTTGCACCCACTTGTGGAAGCGACTCATCAATGAGACGTGAACATGGAGTGCATGACACATGCCCTTGGTCTTATGAGGCCAGTACCATGCTGCTGTTCTCAGTCACTGCCCCTCTGGGCCCAGACCCATAGCCTTACCTGAAGGGTTGGGTGTGTAGGAAACCACCAATTTCCTCTTTCAATGAAGTTATGAAACATAGCAGACACCAGAATAGATGACGCACTTGAACCCACCTGTGGAAGCGACTCATCAATAAGGTGAGAACATGGAGTGCAGGAGATGCCCTTGGTCTTAGGAGGCCCAGTCCCTCCTGCTATTCTCAGGGGCTGCCGATCTGGAAACAGACCCATAGCCTTGACCAAACGGCTGGGTGTATAAGATACCACCATTTTCCTCTTTGAATGAAGCCATGGGCCACACATGACTGCAGTATATCTGACCCCCTTCAACCCACCCATGGTGGCATTTCATGAAAGAAGCATGAACATGGAGTGCAGGAGAGATGCCCTTGGTCATAAGAGACTAATACCCTGCGGCTGTTCTCAGGACCTGGCCCTCTGGACAGAGACCCATAGTCTTGCCCAAAGGAGTGGCTGTAGAGGAAACCACCAATTTCCACTTTCAATGAAGTTATGAATGACAGAAGACTCCAGAATAGCTGACCTATTTGCACCCAACTGTGGAAGCGACTCATCAATGCGGCATGAACATAGAGCGCAGGACAGATGGCCTTGGTCTTAGGAGGCCAATACCATGCTGCTGTTCTCAGTAACTGCACCTCTGGGCCCAGACCCATAGCCTTGCCCAAAGGGTTGTGTGGATAGGAAACCACCAATTTCCTCTTTCAATGAAGCCATGAGCCAGTGAAGACTCCAGCTTAGCTGACCCTCTTGCACCCTCTTACGAAGGCACTTCATGAAGGAGGCGAGAAAATGGAGTGCAGGAGAGATGTCCTAGGACTTAGGAGGCCCAGCGCTTGCTGCTGTTCTCAGGAGCTGCCCCTCTGAACCCAGACCCATAGTCTTGCCTGAAGGGCTGGCTGTATAGGAAACCACCAATTTCCTCTTTCAATGAAGTTCTGAAACATAGCAGACTCCAGAATAGATGACGCACTTGAACCCACCTGTGGAAGCGACCCACCAATGACGTGTGAACATGGAGTGCAAGAGAGATGCCCTTGGTCTTAGGAGGCCAAGCCCCTGCTGCTGTTCTCGGGAGCTGCACCTCTGGACCCGGACACATAGCCTTGCCCGAAGGGCTGGCTCTATAGGAAACCATCCAATTCCTCTTTCAATGGAGTTGTGAAATAGAGCGCACTCCAGAATAGCTGTCCCTCTTGCACCCACTTGTGGAAGCGACTCATCAATGAGACGTGAACATGGAGTGCATGACACATGCCCTTGGTCTTATGAGGCCAGTACCATGCTGCTGTTCTCAGTCACTGCCCCTCTGGGCCCAGACCCATAGCCTTACCTGAAGGGTTGGGTGTGTAGGAAACCACCAATTTCCTCTTTCAATGAAGTTATGAAACATAGCAGACACCAGAATAGATGACGCACTTGAACCCACCTGTGGAAGCGACTCATCAATGAGGTGAGAACATGGAGTGCAGGAGATGCCCTTGGTCTTAGGAGGCCCAGGCCCTCCTGCTGTTCTCAGGTGCTGCCTATCTGGACACAGACCCAGAGCCATGACCAAACGGCTTGGTGTACAAGATACCACCAATTTCCTCATTGTATGAAGCCATGGGCCACACAAGACTCCAGTATATCTGACCCTCTTCAACCCACCCATGGTGGCATTTCATGAAAGAAGCATGATCATGGAGTGCAGGAGATATGCCCTTGGTCATAAGAGACCAATACCCTGCTGCTGTTCTCAGGAGCTGCCCCTCTGGAACGAGATCCATAGCGTTGCCCGAAGGAGTGGCTGTATAGGAAACTACCAATTTCCACTTTCAATGAAGTTATGAATGACAGCAGACTCCAGAATAGCTGACCTATTTGCACCCAACTGTGGAAGCGACTCATCAATGAGGCGTGATCATGGAGTGCAGGAGAGATGACCTTGGTCTAAGGAGGCCAATAGCATGCTGCTGTTCTCAGTAACTGCCCCTCTGGGCCCAGATTCGTTGGCTTGCCCGAAGGGCTGGGTGTATAGGAAACTACAAATTTCCTCTTTCAATGAAGCCATGAGCCAGTGAACACTCCAGTTTACCTGAAACTCTTGCACCTACCTACGAAGGCGCTTCATGAAGGAGGTGAGAAAATGGAGTGCAGGAGATATGCCCTTGGTCTTAGGAGGCCCAGACTATGCTGATATTCTCAGGAGATGCTCCTCTGGGTCCAGACCCCTAGCATTGCCCGAAAGCCTCGTTGTATAGGAATCCGCCAATTTCCTCTTCGAATGAAGCCATGAGCCACACAAGGCTCCAGTATATCTGAGACTGTTGAACTCACCTAAGAAGGCTTTTGTTGAAGGAGGCGTGAACATGGAGTGCCGGAGCGATGCCCTTGGTCTTACAGGCCCATCCCCTGCTGCTGTTTTCAGGAGCTGCCCCTCTGGACCCAGAACCATAGCCTTGCCCAAAGGGCAGGCTCTATAGGAAACCACCAATTTCCTCTTTCAATGGAAATATGAAATAGAACAGATACCAGAATAACTGACCTCTCGCACCCACATGTGGAAGCGACTCAACAATGAGGCATGAAAATGGAGTGCAGGAGATGCCCTTGGTCTTAGGAGGCCGAGACCATGCTGACGTTCTCAGGAGGTGCCCCTCTGGACCCAGAGCCATAGCCTTGCCAGAAGGGCTAGGTTCATAGGAAACCACCAATTTCCTCTATGAAAGAAGCCATGAGCCACAAAACACTCCAGGTTAACTGACCCATTGCCCCCACATATGAAGGTGCTTCATGAAGGAGGCGTGTACATGGAGTCCAGGAGAGATGCCCTTGGTCTTAGGAGGCCCAGCCCCTGCTGCTGTTCTCAGGAGCTTCCCCTCTGGACCCAGACCCTTAGCCTTGCCAGAAGGGCTGACTCTATAGGAAACCACCATATTCATCTTTCAAAGGAGTTATGAAATAGAGCAGTCTCCAGAATACCTCTCCCTCTTGCACCCACCTGTGGATGTGACTCATCAATGAGGTGTGAAAATGGAGTGCAGGACAGATGCCCTTGTTCTTCGAGGCACAGACCATGCTGATGTTTACAGGAGATGACCCTGTGGTCCCAGAACCATATCCTTTCCCAAAGGGCTGGGTGTATAGGAAACCAGTAAGTTCTTCCTACAATGAAGCTATGAGCCACAAAAGACTCCTGTTTTTCTGACTCTCTTCAATGTACCTTTGGAGGCATTTCATGAAAGAAGCGTGAACATGTAGTGCAGAAGAGAAACCCTTGGTCTTATGAGGCACATCCACTGCTGCTGTTCGCAGGAGGTGCCCCTCTGTACCCAGAACCATATTCTTACCCGAAGGAATGGCTGTATAGGAAACCACCAATTTTCTCTTTCAATGAAGTTATGAAACATAGAGACTCCAGAATAGATGACGCACTTGAACCCACCTGTGGAAGCGACTCATCAATGAGGTGAGAACATGGAGTGCAGGAGATGCCCTTGGTCTTACGAGGCCCAGGCCCTCCGGCTGTTCTCAGGGGCTGCCCATCTGGACACAGACCCATAGCCTTGCCCAAACGGCGGGGTTTATAAGATACCCCAAATTTCTTCTTTGAATGAAGCCATGGGCCACACAAGACTCCAGTATATCTGACCCACTTCAACCCACACATGGTGGCATTTCATGAAAGAAGCATGAACATGGAGTGCAGGAGATAGGCCCTTGGACATAAGAGACCCATACCCTGCTGCAGTTCTCAGGAGCTGCCCCTCTGGATCTGGACCCATAGCCTTGCCAGAAGGGCTCGCTGTATGGGACACACCAATTTCCTCTTTGAAAGAAGCCATGAGCCGCAAAAACTCCTGGTTAACTGACCCATTGCCCCCACCTATGAAGGTGCTTCATGAAGGAGGCGTGAACATGGAGTTCACGAGAGATGCCCTTGGTCATAGGACGCCCAGCCCCTGCTGCTGTTCTAAGGAGCTGACCCTCTGGACCCAGACCCATAGCCTTGCCCGAAGTGCTGGCTGTATAGGAAACCACCCAATTCATCTTTCAATGGAGTTGTGAAATAGACCACTCTCCAGAATAGCTGTCCCTCTTGCACCCACCTGTGGAAACGACTCATCAATGAGGCGTGAAAATGGAGTGCAAGAGATGCCTTTGGTCTTAGGAGGCCCAGACACTGCTCCTGTTCTCTGGAGCTGCCCCTATGGACAAAGATCCATAACCTTGCCCAAAGGGCTGTGTGTATAGGAAACCGCCAATTTCCTCTTTGAGTGAAGCCATGAGCCACAAAAGACTCCAGTTTACCTGACGCAGTTGATCCCACCTATGGTGGCAGTTCATGAAAAAAGCATGAACATGGTGTGTAGGGGATATGCCCATGGTCTTAAGAGACCCATACCCTGCTGCTGTTCTCAGCAGCTGCCCCTCTGGAACCAGAACCATAGACTTGCCGAAAGGGCAGGCTCTATAGGAAACCACCAAATTCCTCTTGCAATGGAGTTATGAAATATAGCAGACTCCAAAATAGCTGACCCTCTTGCAACCACTTGTGGAAGCGAATCTTCAATGAGGCGTATAAATGGAGTGCAGGAGATGCCCTAGGTCTTAGGAGGCCCAGACACTGCTGAAGTTCTCAGGAGCTACCCATCTGGACTCAGACCCATAGCCTTGCTGGTAGGGCTAAGTTTATAGGAAACCACCAATTTCCTCTTTGAAAGAAGCCATGAGCCACAAAAATCTCCAGTTTAACTGACCCATTGCCCCCAAGTATGAAGGGGCTTTATGAAGGAGGTATGTACATGGAGTGCAGGGGAGATGCCCTTGGTCTTAGGAGGCCCAGCCCCTGCTGCAGTTTGCAGGAGCTGCCCCTCTGGACACTGACCCATAGCCTTGCCCAAAGGGCTGTCTGTATAGGGAAACAACTATTTCCTCTTTCAATGAAGTTATGAAACATAGCAGACTCCAGAATAGATGACACACTTGCACGCACATGTGGAAGCGACTCATCAATGAGGTGTGAACATGGAGTGCAAGAGAGATGCCCTTGGACTTAGGAGGCCAAGCCCCTGCTGCTGTTCTCAGGAGCTGCCCCTTTGGACCCGGACACATAGCCTTGCCTGAAGGGCTGGCTCTATAGGAAACCACCCAATTCCTCTTTCAATGGAGTTGTGAAATAGAGCGCACTCCAGAATAGCTGTCCTTCTTGCAACCACTTGTGGAATCGACTCATCAATGAGGCGTGAACATGGAGTGCAGGACACATGCCCTTGGTCTCATGAGGCTAATACCATGCTGCTGTTTTCAGTAACTGCCCCTCTGGGCCCAGACCTATAACCTTGCCCGAAGGGTTGGGTGTATAGGAAACCACCAATTTCCTCTTCAATGAAGACATGAGAAAGTGAAGACTCCAGGTTAGCTGACCCTCTTGCACGATCTTGCGAAGGCGCATCATGAAGGAGGCGAGACAATGGAGTGCAGGAGAGATGCCCTTGGTCTTAGGAGGCCCAGTCCCTGCTGTTGTTCTCAGGAGCTGCCCCTCTGGACCCAGAACCATAGCCTTGCCCAAAGGGCTGGCTCTATAGGAAACCACCAAATTCCTCTTTCAATGGAATTATGAAATAGAGCAGACCCCAGAATAGCTGTCCCTCTTGCAGCCACCTGTGGATGTGACTCATCAATGAGGCGTGAACATGGAGTGCAGGACAGATGCCCTTGTTCTTAGGAGGCCCAGACCATGCTGATGTTCTCAGGAGCTGCCCCTCTGGTCCCAGTACCGTATCTTTTCCCTAAGGCCTGGGTGTATAGTAAACCAGTAATTTCCTCCTTCAATGAAGCCATGAGCCACACAAGACTCCAGTTTATCTGACCCTCTTGAATGTACCTATGGAGGCATTTCATAAAAGCGGCATGAACATGCAGTGAAGGAGAGAAGCCCTTGGTGTTATGAGGCACATCCCCTGCTGCAGTTGCAGGAGCTGCCCCTCTGGAACCAGACCCCTAGTCTTGCCCGAAGGGCTGGCTGTATAGGAAACCACCAATTTCCTCTTTCAATGAAGTAATGAAACATAGCATACTCCAGAATACATGACGCACTTGAACCCACCTGTGGAAGCGACTCATCAATGACGTGTGAATATGGAGTGCAAGAGAGATGCCCTTGGTCTTAGGAGGCCCAGCGCCTGCTGCTCTTCTCAGGAGCTGCCCCTCTGGACCTGGACCCATAGACTTGCCCGAAGGGCTGGCTGTATAGGACACCACCAATTTCCTCTTTGAAAGAAGCCATGAGCTGCAAAAACTCCAGTTTATCTGACCCATTGCCACCACCTATGAAGGTGCTTCATGAAGGAGGAGTGAACATGGAGTTCAGGAGAGATACCCTTGGTCTTAGGACGCCCAGCCACTGCCGCTGTTCTCAGGAGATGACCCTCTGGACCCAGACCCATAGCCTTGTCCAAAGGGCTGGCTCTATTGGAAACCACTCAATTCATCTTTCAATGGAGTTGTGAAATACAGCAGTCTCCAGAATTGATGTCCCACTTGCACCCACCTGTGCAAACGACTCATCAGTGAGGTGTGAAAATGGAGTGCAGGAGATGCCTTCGGTCTTAGGAGGCCCAGACACTGCTCCTGTTCTCTGTAGCTGCCCCTCTGGACACAGATCCTTAACCTTGCCCAAAAGGCTGTGTGTATAGGAAAACACCAATTTCCTCTTTCAATGAAGCCATGAGCCAGTGAAGAGTCCTGTTTAGCTGACCCTCTTGCACCCACTTACGAAGGCGCTTCTTGAAGGAGCTGAGAAAATGGAGTGCAGGAGAGATGCTCTTGGTCTTAGGAGGCCAAGCCCCTGCTGTTCTTCTCAGGAGCTTCCTCTTTGGACCTGGACCCATAGCCTTGCCCGAAGGGCTGGCTCTATAGAAAACCAACAAATTCCTCTTTCAATGGAGTTGTGAAATAGAGCAGACTCCAGAATAGCTGACCCTCTTGCAGCCACTTTTGGAAGCGACTCATCAATCAGGCATGAACATGGAGTGCACGACACATGCCCTTGGTCTTAGGAGCCCAATACCATGCTGCTGTTCTCAGTACCTGCCCCCATGGGCCCAGACCCATAGCCTTGCCCGAAGGGCAGGCTGTATAGGAAACCACCAAATTCCTCTTTCAATGGAGTTATGAAATAGAGCAGACTCCAGAATAGCTGTCCCTCTTGCAGCCACCTGTGGATGTGACTCATCAATGAGGCATGAACATGGAGTGCAGGACAGATGCCCTTGTTCTTAGGAGGCCCAGACCATGCTGATGTTCTCAGGAGCTGCCCCTCTGGTCCCAGAACCGTATCCTTTCCCTAAGGCCTGGGTGTATAGGAAACCAGTAATTTCCTCCTACAATGAAGCCATGAGCCACACAAGACTCCAGTTTATCTGACCCTCTTGAACGTACCTATGGAGGCATTTCATGCAAGAGGCATGAACATGGAGTTCAGGAGAGAAGCCCTTGCTCTTCTGAGCCCCATCCCTTGCCTCAGTTTGCAGGAGCTGCCCCTCTGAACCCAGACACATAGTCGTGCCCGAAGGGTTGGCTGTATAAGAAACCCCCAATTTCCTCTTTCAATGATGTTATGAAACATAGCAGACTCCAGAAGAGATGACGCACTTGCTCCAACCTGTGGAAGCGACTCATCAGTGAGGTGTGAACATGGAGTGTAAGAGAGATTCCCCTGGTCTTAGGAGGCCCAGCACCTGCTGTTGTTCTGAGGAGCTGCCCCTCTGGACCTGGACCCATAGCCTTGCCCGAAGGTCTGGCTGTATAGCACACCACCACTTTCCTCTTTGTAAAAAGGCATGAGCCACAAAAACTCTAGTTTACCTGACCCACTGCCCCCATCTATGTATGTGCTTCATGAAGGAGGCGTGAACATGGAGTTCAGAAGAGATGCCCTTGGTGTTAGGACGCACAGCCCCTACTGCTGTTCTAAGGAGCTGACCCTCTGGACCAAGACCCATAGCCTTACCCGAAGGGCTGGCTCTATAGGAAACCACCCAATTCATCTTTCAATGGAGTTGTGAAATACAGCAGTCTCCAGAATAGATGTCCCTCTTGCACACACCTGTGGAAACGACTCATCAATGAGGTGTGAAAATGGAGTGCAGGAGATGCCTTTGGTCTTAGGAGGCCCAGACACTGCTCCTGTTCTCTGGAGCTGCCCCTCTGGACACAGATCCATAACCTTGCCCAAAAGGCTGTGTGTATAGGAAAACACCAATTTCCTCTTTCAATGAAGCCATGAGCCAGTGAAGATCCCAGTTTAGCTGACCCTCTTGCACCCACCTACGAAGGCGCTTCTTGAAGGAGCTGAGAAAATGGAGTGCAGGAGAGATGCTCTTGGTCTTAGGAGGTCAAGCCCCTGCTGTTGTTCTCAGGAGCTTCCCCTCTGGGCCCAGAACCATAGCCTTGCCCAAAGGGCAGGCTGTATAGGAAACCACCAATTTCCTCTTTCAATGGAGTTATGAAATAGAGCAGACAAAAGAATAGCTGACCCTCTTGCACCCACTTGTGGAAGCGACTCATCAGTGAGGCATTAAAATGGAATGCACGTGATGCCCTTATTCTTATGAGGCCCAGACACAGCTGCAGTTCTCAGGAACTACCCCTCTGGACCCAGACCCATAGCCTTGACAGAAGGGCTAGGTTTATATGAAACCACCAATTTCCTCTTTGAAAGAAGCCAAGAGCCACAAAAACCCCCAGTTTAACTGACCCTTTGCCCCCAACTATGAAGGTGCTTCATGAAGGAGGCGTGTACATGGAGTGAAGGGGAGATGCACTTGGTCTTAGGAAGCCCAGACCATGCTGATGCTCTCAGTAGCTGCCCCTCTGGTCCCAGAACCGTATCCTTTCCCTAACGCCTGGGTGTATAGGAAACCAGTAATTTCCTCCTTCAATGAAGCCATGAGCCACACAAGACTCCAGTTTATCTGACCTTCTTGAACGTACCTTTGGAGGCATTTCATGAAAGAGGCATGAACATGGAGTGCAGGAGAGTAGCCCTTGGTCTTATGAGGCACATCACCTCCTGCTGTTTGCAGGAGCTGACACACTGAACGCAAACCCATAGTCTTGCCTGAAGGGCTGGCTGTATAGGAAACCACCAATTTCCTCTTTCAAGGAAGTTATGAAACATAGCAGACTCCAGAAATGATGACCCATTTGCACCCACCTGTGGAAGCGACTCATCAATGAGGTGTGAACATGGAGTGCAAGAGAGATGCCCCTAGTCTTAGGAAGCCCAGCTCCTGCTACTGTTCTCAGGAGCTGCCCCTGTGGAGCTAGACCCGTAGCCTTGCCCGAAGGGCTGGCTGTACAGGACACCACCAACTTCCTCTTTGAAAGAAGCCATGAGCCGCAAAAACTCCAGTTTAACTGACCCATTGCCCCACCTATGAAAGTGCTTCATGAAGGATGCGTGAACATAGTGTTCAGGAGAGATGCCCTTGGTCTTAGGACGCCCAGCCACTGCTGCTGTTCTCAGGAGCTGACATTCTGGACCCAGACCCATAGCCTTGCCCGAAGGGCTGGCTCTAAACGAAACCACCAAATTCCTCTTTCAATGGAGTTGTGAAATACAGCATACTCCTGAATAGCTGTCCCTCTTGCACCCACTTGTGGAAACGACTCATCAATGAGGTGTGAAAATGGAGTGCAGGAGATGCCTTTGGTCTTAGGAGGCCCAGACACTGCTCCTGTTCTCTGGAGCTGCCCCTCTGGACACAGATCCATAACATTGCCCAAAGGGCTGTGTGTATAGGAAACCACCTATTTCCTCTTTGGATGAAGCCATGAGCCACACAAGACTCCAGTTTACCTGATCTTCTTGAAGCCACCTATGGTAGCATTTCATGAAAGAAGCATGAACATGGAGTGTAGGAGATATGCCCATGGTCTTAAGAGACCCATACCCTGCTGCTGTTCTCAGGATCTGTCCTTCTGAACCCAGATCCATAGCCTGTCACGAAGGATTAGCTGTATAGGAAACCACCAATTTTCACTTTCAATGAAGCTATGAATGACAGAAGACACCTGAATAGCTGACCCACTTGCACCCACCTGTGGAAGCGACTCATCAATGAGGAGTGAACATGGAGTGCAGGACAGATGGCTTTGGTCTAAGGAGGCCAATACCATGCTGCCGTTCTGAGTAACTGCCCCTCTGGGCCTAGACCCGTAGGGTTGCCCTAAGGGCTGCGTGTATAAGAAACCACCAATTTCCTCTTTCAAAGAAATTACGAAACATAGCAGACTCCAGAATAGATGAGGCACTTGCACCCACCTGTGAAAGCAACTCATCAATGATGTGTGAACATGGAGTGCAAGAGTGATGCCCTTGGTCTTAGGAGACCCAGCCCCTGCTGTTGTTCTCAGGAGCTGCCCCTCTGGACCTAGACTCATAGCCTTGCCCGAAGGGCTGGCTGTATAGCACACCACCAATTTCCTCTTTGAAAGAAGCCATTAGCCACAAAAAACTCCTGTTTAACTGACCCATTGCCCCCACCTATGAAAGTGCTCCATGAAGGATGCGTGAACATAGTGTTCGGGAGAGATGCCCTTGTTCTTAGGACGCCCAGCCCCTGCTGCTGTTCTCAGGAGCTGACCATCTTGACCCAGACCCATAGCCTTGCCCGAAGGGCTGCCTCTAAACGAAACCACCAAATTCCTCTTTCAATGGAGTTGTGAAATACAGCAGACTCCAGAATAGCTGTCCCTCTTGCACCCACCTGTGGAAACGATTCATCAATGAGGCGTGAAAATGGAGTGCAAGAGATGCCTTTTGTCTTAGGAGGCCCAGACACTGATCGTGTTCTCTGGAGCTGCCCCTCTGGACCCAGACCAATAGCTTTGCATGAATGGCTGGGTGTATAGGAAACCACCAATTTCCTCTTTCAATGAAGCCATGAGCCACGCAAGACTCCAGTTTATCTGACCCTCTTGAACACACCCATGGTGGTATTTCATGAAAGAAGCATGAACATGGAGTGCAGGAGATATGCCCTTGGCCTTAAGAGACTCATACCCTGCTGCTCTTCTCAGGAGCTGCCCCTCTGGACCCAGACCCATAGCCTTGCCCGAAGGACTGGCTGTATAGGAAACCACCAATTTCCACTTTCAATGAAGCTCTGAATGACAAAAGACTCAAAAATAGCTGTCCCACTTGCACCCACCTGAGAAAGCGACTCATCATTGAGGTGTGAACATGTAGTGCAGGACAGATGGCCTTGGTCATAGGAGGCCAATACCATGCTGTTGTTCTCAATAACTGCCCCTCGGGCCCAGACCCATAGCCTTGCCCAAATGGCTGGTGTATATGAAACCACCAATTTCCTCTTTCAATGAAGCCATGAGTCAGTGAAGAGTCCAGTTTAGCTGAACTTCTTGCACCCACCTACGAAGGCTCTTCATGAAGGAGGCGAGAAAATGGAGTGAAGGAGAGATGCTCTTGGTCTTAGAAAGCCCGGACCATGCTGATGTCCTCAGGAGCTGCCCCTCTGGGTCCAGAACCCTAGCATTGCCCGAAAGGCTGGATGTATAGCAATCCACCAATATCCTCTATGAATGAAGCCATGAGCAACACAAGCCTCCAATTTATCTGACCCTCTTGAACTCACCTATGAAGGCTTTTGTTGAAGGAGGCATGAACATGGAGTGGCTGAGCGATGCCCTTGGTCTTAGGAGGCCCATCCACTGCTGCTGTTCTCAGGAGCTGCCCCTCTGGACCCAGAACCATAGCCTTGCCCAAAGGGCAGGCTCTATAGAAAACAACAAATATCCTCTTTCAATGGAGATATGAAATAGAACAGACTCCAGAATAGCTGACCTCTCACACACACTTGTGGAAGCGACTCAACAATGAGGCATGAAAATGGAGTGCAGGAGATGCCTTTGGTCTTAGGAGGCCGAGACCATGCTGATGTTCTCAGGAGCTGCCCCTCTGGTCCCAGAACCGTATCCTTTCCCTAAGGGCTGGGTGTATAGGAAACCAGTAAGTTCCTCCTACAATGAAGCCATGAGCCACAAAAGACTCCAGTTTATCTGACTCTCTTCAACGTACCCTTGGAGGCATTTCGTGAAAGAAGTGTGAACATGTAGTGCAGAAGAGAAACCCTTGGTCTTATGAGGCACATCCCCTGCTGCTGTTCGCAGGAGGTGCCCCTCTATACCCAGAACCATAGTCTTGCCCGAAGAACTGGCTGTATAGGAAACCACCAATTTTCCCTTTCAATGAAGTTATGAAACATAGCAGACTCCAGAATAGATGACGCACTTGAACCCACCTGTGGAAGCGACTCAACAATGAGGTGAGAACATGCAGTGCAGGAGATGCCCTTGGTTTTACGAGGCCCAGGCCCTCCTGCTGTTCTCAGGGGCTGCCCATCTGGACACAGAACCATAGCCTTGCCCAAATGGCTGGGTGTATAGGATACCCCAAATTTCTTCTTTGAATGAAGCCATGGGCCACAAAGACTCCAGTATATCTGACCCACTTCAACCCACCCATGGTGGCATTTCATGAAAGAAGCATGAACTTGGAGTGCAGGAGATAGGCCCTTGGACATAAGAGACCCATACACTGCTGCTGTTCTCAGGAGCTGCCCCTGTGGCCCGAAACGCATAGCCTTGCCCGAAGGAATGGCTGTATAGGAAACCACCAATTTCCACTTTCAATGAAGTTATGAATGACAGAAGACTCCAGAGTAGCTGACCTATTTGCACTCACCTGTGGAAGCGACTCATCAATGAGGCATGAACATAGAGTGCAGGACAGATGGCCTTGGTCATAGGAGGCCAATACCATGCTGCTGTTCTCAGGAACTGCCCCTCTGGGCCCACACCCATAACCTTGCCCGAAGGGTTGTGTGGATAGGAAACCACCAATTTCCTCTTTCAATGAAGCCATGAGCCAGTGAAGACTCCAGCTTAGCTGACCCTCTTGCACCCTCCTACGAAGGCACTTCATGAAGGAAGCGAGAAAATGGAGTGCAGGAGAGATGCCCTTGGACTTAGGAGGCCCAGCGCCTGCTGCTGTTATCAAGAGCTGTCCATCTGGACCCCGACCCATAGCCTTGCTCGAAGGGCTGGCTCTATAGGAAACCACCAAATTCCTCTTTCAATGGAGTTATGAAATATAGCAGACTCTAGAATAGCGGTCCCTCTGGCACCCACCTATGGATGTGACTCATCAATGAGGCCTGAACATGGAGTGCAGGACAGACGCCGTTGTTCTTCGGAGGCCCAGACCATGCTGATGTTCTCAAGACCCACGCCTCTGGCCCCAGAACCGTATCCTTTCCCTAAGGCCTGGATGTATAGGAAACCAGTAATTTCCTCCTTCAATGAAGCCATGAGCCACACAAGACTCCAGTTTATCTGAAACTCTTGAACGTACCTATGGAGGCATTTCATGAAAGAGGCATGAACATGGAGTGAAGGAGAGAAGCCCTTGGTGTTATGAGGCCCATCCCCTGCTGCCGTTTGCAGGAGCTGCCCCTCTGAACCCAGAACCGTAGACTTCCCTGATGGGATGGATGAATAGGAAACCTGTGGTGGCAGTTCATGAAAAAAGCATGAACATGGTGTGTAGGGGATATGCCCTTGGTCTTAAGACACCCATACCCTGCTGCTGTTCTCAGGAGCTGCCCCTCTGGACCCAAATCCATAGCCTGTCACGAAGGACTCGCTGTATAGGAAACCACCAATTTCTACTTTCACTGAAGCTATGAATGACAGAAGACTCCTGAATAGCTGACCCACTTGCACCCAGCTGTGGAAGCGACTCATCAATGAGGTGTGAACATGGAGTGCAGGACAGATGACCTTCGTCTTAGGAGGCCAATACCATACTGCTGTTCTCAGTAACTGCCCTTCTGGGCCCAGACCCATAGGATTGCCCGAAGGGCTGGGTGTATAGGAAACTACCAATTTCCTCTTTCAATGAAGCCATGAGCCAGTGAAGACTCCAGTTTACCTGAAACTCTTGCACCTACCTAGGAAGGCGCTTCATGAAGGAGGCGAGAAAATGGAGTGCAGGAGAGATGCCCTTGGTCTTAGGAGGCCCAGACTACGCTGATGTTCTCAGGAGCTGCCCCTCTGGGTCCAGAACCCTAGCATTGCCCGAAAGCCTGGGTGCCTAGGAATCCACCAATTTCCTCTTCGAATGAAGCCATGAGCCACACAAGGCTCTAGTTTATCTGACCCTATTGAACTCACCTATGAAGGCATTTGTTGAAGGAGGCGTGAACATGGAGTGCCGGAGCGATGCCCTTGGTCTTAGGAGGCCAATCTCCTTCTGCTGTTCTCAGGAGCTGCCCTTCTGGAATCAGAACCATAGCCTTGCCGAAAGGGCCGGCTCTATAGGAAACCACCAATTTCCTCTTTCAATGGAGTTATGAAATATAGCAGACTCCAGAATAGCTGATCCTCTTGCACCCACTTGTGGAAGCGACTCTTCAATGAGCCATATAAATGGAGTGCAGGAGATGCCCTTGGTCTTATGAGGCCCAGACACTGCTGCAGTTCTCAGGAGCTACGCCTCTGGACTCAGACCCATAGCCTTGCCAGTAGCGCTAAGTTTATAGGAAACCACCAATTTCCTCTTTGAAAGAGCCATGAGCCACAAAAATCTCCAGTTTAACTGACCCATTGCCCCCAAGTATGAAGGTGCTTCATGAAGGAGGCGTGTACATGGAGTGCTGGGTAGAGGCCCTTGGATTAGGAGGCCAACACCTGCTGCAGTTTGCAGGAGCTGCCCCTCTGGACCCAGATCCATAGCCTTGCCTGAAGGGCTGGCTGTTAGGAAGACAACTATTTCCTCTTTCAATGAAGTTATGAAACATAGCAGACTCCAGAATAGATGACGCACTTGCTCGCACCTGTGGAAGCGACTCATCAATGAGGTGTGAATATGGAGTGCAAGAGAGATGCCCTTGGACTTAGGAGGCCAAGCCCCTGCTGCTGTTCTCAGGAGCTGCCCCATTGGACCCGGACACATAGTCTTGCCCGAAGGACTGGCTCTATAGGAAACCACCAATTCCTCTTTCAATGGAGTTGTGAAATAGAGCGCACTCCAGAATAGCTGTCCCTCTTGCACCCACTTGTGGAAGCGACTCATCAATGAGGCGTGAACATGGAGTGCAGGACACATGTCCTTGGTCTTATGAGGCCCAGACACTGCTGCAGTTCTCAGGAGATACCCTTGTGGACTCAGACCCATAGCATTGCCAGTAGGGCTAAGTTTATAGGAAACCACCAATTTCCTCTTTGAAAGAAGCCATGAGCCAAAAAATCTCCAGTTTAACTGACCCATTGCCCCCAAGTATGAAGGGGCTTCATGAGGTTGGCAAGTACATGGAGTGCAGAGGAGATGCCCTTGGTCTTAGGAGGCTCAGCCCCTGCTGAAGTTTGCAGGAGCTGCCCCTCTGGACCCAGATCCATAGCCTTGCCTGAAGGGCTGGCTGTATAGGAAGACAACTATTTCCTCTTTCAATGAAGTTATGAAACATAGCAGACTCCAGAATAGATGACGCACTTGCACGCACCTGTGGAAGCGACTCATCAATGAGGTGTGAACATGGAGTGCAAGAGAGATGCCCTTGGACTTAGGAGGCCAAGCCCCTGCTGCTGTTCTCAGGAGCTGCCCCATTGGACCCAGACACATAGTCTTGCCCGAAGGGCTGGCTCTATAGGAAACCACCCAATTCCTCTTTCAATGGAGTTGTGAAATAGAGCGCACTACAGAATAGCTGTCCCTCTTGCACCCACTTGTGGAAGCGACTCATCAGTGAGGCGTGAACATGGAGTGCAGGACTCATGTCCTTGGTCTTATGAGGCCCAGACACTGCTGCAGTTCTCAGGAGCAACCCCTCTGGACTGAGACCCATAACATTGCCAGTAGGGCTAAGTTTATAGGAAACCACCAATTTCCTCTTTGAAAGAAGCCATGAGCCACAAAAATCTCCAGTTTAACTGACCCATTGCCCCCAAGTATGAAGGGGTTCATGAAGGTTGGCATGTACATGGAGTGCAGGGGAGATGCCCTTGGTCTTGGAGGCTCAGCCCCTGCTGCAGTTTGCAGGAGCTGCCCCTCTGGACCCAGATCCATAGCCTTGCCCGATGGGCTGGCTGTATAGGAAAACAACTATTTCCTGTTTCAATGATGTTATGAAACATAACAGAGTCCAGAATAGATGACGCACTTGCACGCACCTGTGGAAGCGACTCATCAATGAGGTGTGAACATGGAGTGAAAGAGAGATGCCCTTGGTCTTAGGATGCCAAGCCCCTGCTTCTGTTCCCAGGAGCTGCCCCTCTGGACCCGGACACATAGCCTTGCCCGAAGGGCTGGCTCTATAGGAAACCACCCAATTCCTCTTTCAATGGAGATGGGAAATAGAGCACACTCCAGAGTAGCTGTCCATCTTGCACCCACTTGTGGAAGCGAGTCATCATTGAGGCATGAACATGGAGTGCAGGACACATGCCCTTGGTCTTATGAGGCCAATACCATGCTGCTGTTCTCAGTAACTGCCCCTCTGGGCTGAGACGTAT
Organism: Mesoplodon bidens; assembly: GCF_964165515.1. Classification (NCBI taxonomy): domain Eukaryota; kingdom Metazoa; phylum Chordata; class Mammalia; order Artiodactyla; family Ziphiidae; genus Mesoplodon; species Mesoplodon bidens. Next base: position 68,811,041 of record NC_138178.1, read on the forward strand.
AGCCTTGCCCGAAGGGTTGGGTTTATAGGAAACCACAAATTTCCTCTTTCCATGAAGCCATGAGCCAGTGAAGACTCCAGCTTAGCTGACCCTCTTGCACCCTCTTACGAAGGCGCTTCATGAAGGAGGCGAGACAATGGAGTGCAGGAGAGATGCCCTTGGTCTTAGGAGGCCCAGTCCCTGCTGCTGTTCTCAGGAGCTGCCCCTCTGGACCCAGACCCATAGCCATGCTCGAAGGGCTGGCTCTATAGGAAACCACCAAATTCCTCTTTCAATGGAGTTATGAAATAGAGCAGACCCCAGAATAGCTGTCCCTCTTGCAGCCACCTGTGGATGTGACTCATCAATGAGGCGTGAACATGGAGTGCAGGACAGATGCCCTTGTTCTTAGGAGGCCCAGACCATGCTGATATTCTCAGGAGCTGCCCCTCTGGTCCCAGAACCGTATCCATTCGCTAAGGCCTGGGTGTATAGGAAACCAGTAATTTCCTCCTTCAATGAAGCCATGAGCCACACAAGACTCCAGTTTATCTGACCCTCTTGAACGTACCTATGGAGGCATTTCATGAAAGAGGCATGAACATGGAGTGAAGGAGAGAAGCCCTTGGTGTTATGAGACCCATCCCCTGCTGCCGTTTGCAGGAGCTGTCCCTCTGAACCCAGAACCCTAGTCTTGCCCGAAGGGCTGGCTGTATAGGAAACCACCAATTTCCTCTTTCAATGAAGTAATGAAACATAGCAGACTCCAGAATACATGACGCACTTGAACCCACCTGTGGAAGTGACTCATCAATGACGTGTGAACATGGAGTGCAAGAGAGATGCCCTTTGTCATAGGAGGCCCAACCCCTGCTGCTCTTCTCAGGAGCTGCCCCTCTGGACTTGGACCCATAGCCTTGCCAGAAGGGCTGGCTGTATAGGACACCACCAATTTCCTCTTTGAAAGAAGCCATGAGCCGCAAAAAGTCCAGTTTAACTGACCCATTACCCCCACCTATGAAGGTGCTTCATGAAGGAGGCGTGAACATGGAGTTCAGGAGTGATGCCCTTGGTCTTAGGACGCCCAGCCACTGCCGCTCTTCTCAGGAGGTGACCCTCTGGACACAGACCCATAGCCTTGCCCGAAGGGCTGGCTCTAATGGAAACCACCCAATTCATCTTTCAATGGAGTTGTGAAATACAGCAGTCTCCAGAATAGCTGTCCCTCTTGCAACCCCCTGTGGAAACGACTCATCAATGAGGTGAGAAAGTGGAGTGCAAGAGATGCCTTTGGTCTTAGGAGGCCCAGACACTGCTCCTGTTCTCTGGAGCTGCCCCTCTGGACACAGATCCATAACCTTGCCCAAAAGGCTGTGTGTATAGGAAAACACCAATTTCCTCTTTCAATGAAGCCATGAGCCAGTGAAGAGTCCAGTTTAGCTGACCCTCTTGCAGCCACTTACGAAGGCGCTTCTTGAAGGAGCTGAGAAAATGGAGTGCAGGAGAGATGCTCTTGGTCTTAGGAGGCCAAGTCCCTGCTGTTGTCCTCAGGAGCTGCCTCTCTGGACCTGGACCCATAGCCTTGCCCGAAGGGCTGGCTCTATAGGAAACCGACAAATTCCTCTTTCAATGGAGTTGTGAAATAGAGCGGACTCCAGAATAGCTGACACTCTTGCAGCCACTTTTGGAAGCGACTCATCAATGAGGCATGAACATGGAGTGCACGACACATGCCCTTGGTCTTAGGAGCCCAATCCCATGCTGCTGTTCTCAGTAACTGTCCCCCCTGGGTCCAGACCCATAGCCTTGCCCAAAGCGCTGGCTCTATAGGAAACCACCAAATTCCTCTTTCAATGGAGTTATGAAATAGAGCAGACTCCAGAATAGCTGTCCCTCTTGCAGCCACCTGTGGATGTGACTCATCAATGAGGCATGAACATGGAGTGCAGGACAGATGCCCTTGTTCTTAGGAGGCCCAGACCATGCTGTTGTTCTCAGGAGCTGCCCCTCTGGTCCCAGAACCGTATCCTTTCCCTAAGGCCTGTGTGTATAGGAAACCAGTAATTTCCTCCTACAGTGAAGCCATGAGCCACACAAGACTGCAGTTTATCTGACCCTCTTGAACGTACCTATGGAGGCATTTCATGAAAGAGGCATGAACATGGAGTGAAGGAGAGAAGCCCTTGGTATTATGAGGCCCATCCCCTGCTGCCGTTTGCAGGAGCTGCCCCTCTGAACCCAGAACCGTAGACTTCCCTGATGGGATGGATGTATAGGAAACCACCAATTTCCTCTTTCAATGAAGTTCTGAAATATAGCAGACTCCAGAATAGATGACGCACTTGAACCCACCTGTGGAAACGACGCATCAATGACGTGTGAACATGGAGTGCAAGAGAGATGCCCTTGGTCTTAGGAGGCCCAGCCCCTGCTTCTGTTCTCAGGAGCTGCCCCTCTGGACCTGGACCCATAGCCTTGCCCGAAGGGCTGGCTGTATGGGACACACCAATTTCCTCTTTGAAAGAAGCCATGAACCCCAAAAACTCCAGTTTAACTGACCCATTGCCCCCACCTATGAAGGTGCTTCATGAAGGAGGCGTGAACATGGAGTTCACGAGAGATGCCCTTGGTCATAGGACGCCCAGCCCCTGCTGCTGTTCTAAGGAGCTGACCCTCTGGACCCAGACCCATAGCCTTGCCTGAAGGGCTGGCTCTATAGGAAACCAACCAAATCATCTTTCAATGGAGTTGTGAAGTACAGCAGTCTCCAGAATAGCTGTTCCTCTTGCACACACCTGTGGAACCGACTCATCAATGAGGCGTGAAAATGGAGTGCAAGAGATGCCTTTGGTCTTAGGAGGCCCAGACACTGCTCCTGTTCTCTGGAGCTGCCCCTATGGACAAAGATCCATAACCTTGCCCAAAGGGCTGTGTGTATAGGAAACCACCAATTTCCTCTTTGAAGGAAGCCATAAGCCACAGAAGACTCCAGTTTACCTGACGCTCTTGATCCTACCTATGGTGGCAGTTCATGAAAAAAGCATGAACATGGTGCGTTGGGGATATGCCCTTGGTCTTAAGAGACCCATACCCTGCTGCTGTTCTCAGGAGCTGCCCCTCTGGACCCAAATCCATAGCCTGTCACGAAGGACTCGCTGTATAGGAAACCACCAATTTCTACTTTCACTGAAGCTATGAATGACAGAAGACTCCTGAATAGCTGACCCACTTGCACCCAGCCGTGGAAGCGACTCATCAATTAGGAGTGAACATGGAGTGCAGGACAGATGACCTTCGTCTTAGGAGGCCAATACCATACTGCTGTTCTCAGTAACTGCCCTTCTGGGCCCAGAACCATAGGCTTGCGCGAAGGGCTGGGTGTATAGGAAACTACCAATTTCCTCTTTCAATGAAGCCATGAGCCAGTGAAGACTCCAGTTTACCTGAAACCCTTGCACCTACCTAGGAAGACGCTTCATGAAGGAGGCGAGAAAATGGAGTGCAGGAGAGTTGCCCTTGGTCTTAGGAGGTCCAGACTACGCTGATGTTCCCAGGAGCTGACCCTCTGGGTCCAGAACCATAGCATTGCCCGAAAGCCTGGGTGCATAGGAATTCACCAATTTCCTCTTCGAAAGAAGCCATGAGCCACACAAGTCTCCAGTTTATCTGACCCTGTGGAACTCACCTATGAAGGCATTTCTTGAAGGAGGCCTGAACATGGAGTGCCGGAGTGATGCCCTTGGTCTTAGGAGGCCCATCCCCTGCTGCTGTTCTCAGGAGCTGCCCCTCTGGAACCAGAACCATAGCCTTGCCTAAAGGGCAGGCTCTATAGGAAACCACCAATTTCCTCTTTCAATGGAGTTATGAAATATAGCAGACTCCAGAATAGCTGACCCTCTTGCACCCACTTGTGGAAGCGACTCTTCAATGAGGCGTATAAATGGAGTGCAGGAGATGCCCTTGGTCTTATGAGGCCCAGACACTGCTGCAGTTCTCAGGAGCTACCCCTCTGGACTCAGACCCATAGCCTTACCAGTAGCGCTAAGTTTATAGGAAACCACCAATTTCCTCTTTGAAAGAAGCCATGAGCCACAAAAATCTCCAGTTTAACTGACCCATTGCCCCCAAGTATGAAGGTGCTTCATGAAGGAGGCATGTACATGGAGTGCAGGGGAGATGCCCTTGGACTTAGGAGGCCAGCCCCTGCTGCAGTTTGCAGGAGCTGCCACTCTGGACCCAGATCCATAGCCTTGCCTGAAGGGCTGGCTGTATAGGAAAACAACTATTTCCTCTTTCAATGAAGTTATGAAACATAGCAGACTCCAGAATAGATGACGCACTTGCACGCACCTGTGGAAGCGACTCATCAATGAGGTGTGAACATGGAGTGCAAGAGAGATGCCCTTGGACTTAGGAGGCCAAGCCCCTGCTGCTGTTCTCAGGAGCTTCCCCTCTGGGCCCAGAACCATAGCCTTGCCCGAAGGGCTGGCTCTATAGGAAACCACCCAATTCCTCTTTCAATGGAGTTGTGAAATAGAGCGCACTCCAGAATAGCTGTCCCTCTTGCACCCACTTGTGGAAGCGACTCATCAATGAGGCGTGAACATGGAGCGCAGGACACAAGCCCTTGGTCTTATGAGGCCCAGACACTGCTGCAGTTCTCAGGAGCTACCCCTCTGGACTCAGACCCATAGCCTTGCCAGTAGCGCTAAGTTTATAGGAAACCACCAATTTCCTCTTTGAAAGAAGCCATCAGCCACAAAAATCTCCAGTTTCACTGACACATTGCCCCCAAGTATGAAGGGGCTTTATGAAGGAGGCATGTACATGGAGTGCAGGAGAGATGCCCTTGGTGTTAGGACGCACAGCCCCTGCTGCCGTTCTAAGGAGCTGACCCTCTGGACCAAGACCCATAGCCTTACCCGAAGGGCTGGCTCTATAGGAAACCACCCAATTCTTCTTTCAATGGAGTTGTGAAATACAGCAGTCTCCAGAATAGCTGTCCCTCTTGCACACACCTGTGGAAACGACTCATCAATGAGGTGTGAAAATGGAGTGCAGGAGATGCCTTTGGTCTTAGGAGGCCCAGACACTGCTCCTCTTCTCTGGAGCTGCCCCTCTGGGCACAGATCCATAAACTTGCCCAAAGGGCTGTGTGTATAGGAAACCACCAATTTCCTCTTTGAATGAAGCCATGAGCCACACAAGACTCCAGTTTACCTGATCTTCTTGAACCCACCTATGGTGGCATTTCATGAAAGAAGCATGAACATGGAGTGTAGGAGATATGCCCTTGGTCTTATGTCACACAAACCCTGCTGCTGTTCTCAGGATCTTTCCATCTGGATCCGGATCCATAGCCTGTCATGAAGGATTAGCTGTATAGGAAACCACCAATTTCCACTTTCAATGAAGCTATGAATGACAGAAGACTCCTGAATAGCTGACCCACTTGCACCCACCTGTGGAAGCGACTCATCAATGAGGCGTGAACATGGAGTGCAGGACAGATGGCCTTGGTCTTAGGAGGCCAATACCATGATGCTGTTCTCAGTAACTGCCCCACTGGGCCCAGACCCATAGCCTTGCCCGAATGGTTGGGTGTATAGGAAACCACCAATTTCCTCTTTCAATGAAGCCATGAGCCAGTGAAGACTCCAGCTTAGCTGACCCTCTTGCACCCTCTTACGAAGGCGCTTCATGAAGGAGGCGAGACAATGGAGTGCAGGAGAGATGCCCTTGGTCTTAGGAGGCCCAGTCCCTGCTGCTGTTCTCAGGAGCTGCCCCTCTGGATCCAGACCCATAGCCTTGCTCGAAGGGCTGGCTCTATAGGAAACCACCAAATTCCTCTTTCAATGGAGTTATGAAATAGAGCAGACCCCAGAAGAGCTGTCCCTCTTGCAGCCACCTGTGGATGTGACTCATCAATGAGGCGTGAACATGGAGTGCAGGACAGAGGCCTTGTTCTTAGGAGACCCAGACCATGCTGATATTCTCAGGAGCTGCCCCTCTGGTCCCAGAACCGTATCGTTTCCCTAAGGCCTGGGTGTATAGGAAACCAGTAATTTCCTCCTTCAATGAAGCCATGAGCCACACAAGACTCCAGTTTATCTGACCCTCTTGAACGTACCTATGGAGGCATTTCATGAAAGAGGCATGAACATGGAGTGAAGGAGAGAAGCCCTTGGTGTTATGAGGCCCATCCCCTGCTGCCGTTTGCAGGAGCTGCCCCTCTGAACCCAGATCCCTAGTCTTGCCCGAAGGGCTGGCTGTATAGGAAACCACCAATTTCCTCTTTCAATGAAGTAATGAAACATAGCAGACTCCAGAATACATAACGCACTTGAACCCACCTGTGGAAGCGACTCATCAATGAGGTGTGAACATGGAGTGCAAGAGAGATGCCCTTGGTCTTAGGAGGCCCAGCCCCTGCTGCTCCTCTCAGGAGCTGCCCCTCTGGACCTGGACCCATAGACTTGCCCGAAGGGCTGGCTGTATAGGACACCACCAATTTCCTCTTTGAAAGAAGCCATGAGCTGCAAAATCTCCAGGTTAACTGACCCATTGCCACCACCTATGAAGGTGCTTCATGAAGGAGGCGTGAACATGGAGTTCAGGAGAGATGCCCTTGGTCTTAGGACGCCCAGCCACTGCCGCTGTTCTCAGGAGGTGACCCTCTGGACACAGACCCATAGCCTTGCCCGAAGGGCTGGCTCTATTGGAAACCACCCAATTCAACTTTCAATGGAGTTGTGACATACAGCAGTCTCCAGAATAGATGTCCCTCTTGCACCCACCTGTGGAAACGACTCATCAATGAGGTGGTAAAATGGAGTGCAGGAGATGCCTTTGGTCTTAGGAGGCCCAGACACTGCTCCTGTTCTCTGGAGCTGCCCCTCTGGACACAGATCTATAACCTTGCCCAAAAGGCTGTGTGTATAGGAAAACACAAATTTCCTCTTTCAATAACGCCATGAGCCAGTGAAGAGTCCAGTTTAGCTGACCCTCTTGCAGCCACTTACGAAGGCGCTTCTTGAAGGAGCTGAGAAAATGGAGTGCAGGAGAGATGCTCTTGGTCTTAGGAGTCCAAGCACCTGCTGTTGTTCTCAGGAGCTGCCTCTCTGGACCTGGACCCTTAGCCTTGCCCGAAGGGCTGGCTTTTTAGGAAACCAACAAATTCCTCTTTCAATGGTGTTGTGAAATAGAGCAGACTCCAGAATAGCTGACCCTCTTGCAGCCACTTTTAGAAGCGACTCATCAATGAGGCATGAACAAGGAGTGCACGACACATGCCCTTGGTCTTAGGAGCCCAATACCATGCTGCTGTTCTCAGTAACTGCCCCCATGGGCCCAGAACCATAGCCTTGCCCGAAGCGCTGGCTCTATAGGAAACCACCAAATACCTCTTTCAATGGAGTTATGAAATAGAGCAGACTCCAGAATAGCTGTCCCTCTTGCAGCCACCTGTGGATGTGACTCATCAATGAGGCATGAACATGGAGTGCAAGACAGATTCCCTTGTTCTTAGGAGGCCCAGACCATGCTGATGTTCTCAGGAGCTGCCCCTCTGGTCCCAGAACCGTATCCTTTCCCTAAGGCCTGGGTGTATAGGAAACCAGTAATTTCCTCCTTCAATGAAGCCATGAGCCACACAAGACTCCAGTTTATCTGACCCTCTTGAACGTACCTATGGAGGCATTTCATGAAAGAGGCATGAACATGGAGTTCAGGAGAGAAGCCCTTGCTCTTCTGAGCCCCATCCCTTGCTGCAGTTTGCAGGAGCGGCCCCTCTGAACCCAGACACATAGTCGTGCCCGAAGGGTTGGCTGTATAAGAAACCCCCAATTTCCTCTTTCAATGATGTTATGAAACATAGCAGACTCCAGAAGAGATGACGCACTTGCTCCAACCTGTGGAAGCGACTCATCAATGAGGTGTGAACATGGAGTGTAAGAGAGATGCCCCTGGTCTTAGGAGGCCCAGCACCTGCTGTTGTTCTGAGGAGCTGCCCCTCTGGACTCAGACCCATAGCCTTGCCCGAAGGTCTGGCTGTATAGGACACCACGAATTTCCTCTTTGTAAATAGGCATGAGCCACAAAAACTCTAGTTTACCTGACCCACTGCCCCCATCTATGTATGTGCTTCATGAAGGAGGCGTGAACATGGAGTTCAGGAGAGATGCCCTTGGTGTTAGGACGCACAGCCCCTGCTGCTGTTCTAAGGATCTGACCCTCTGGACCAAGACCCATAGCCTTACCCGAAGGGCTGGCTCTATAGGAAACCACCCAATTCATCTTTCAATGGAGTTGTGAAATACAGCAGTCTCCAGAATAGCTGTCCCTCTTGCACACACCTGTGGAAACGACTCATCAATGAGGTGTGAAAATGGAGTGCAGGGGATGCCTTTGGTCTAAGGAGGCCCAGACACTGCTCCTGTTCTCTGGAGCTGCCCCTCTGGACACAGATCCATAACCTTGCCCAAAGGGCTGTGTGTATAGGGAACCACCAATTTCCTCTTTGAATGAAGCCATGAGCCACACAAGACTCCAGATTACCAGACCCTCTTGAACCCACCTATGGTGGCATTTCATGAAAGAAGCATGAACATGGAGTGTAGGAGATATGCCCTTGGTCTTATGTGACACAAACCCTGTTGCTGTTCTCAGGATCTTTCCCTCTGGATCCAGATCCATAGCCTGTCACGAAGGATTAGCTGTATAGGAAACCACCAATTTCCACTTTCAATGAAGCTATGAATGACAGAAGTCTCCTGAATAGCTGACCCACTTGCACCCACCTGTGGAAGCGACTCATCAATGAGGCGTGAACATGGAGTGCAGGACAGATGGCCTTGGTCTTAGGAGGCCAATACCATGCTGCTGTTCTCAGTAACTGCCCCTCTAGGCCCAGACCCATAGCCTTGCCCGAAGGGTTGGGTGCATAGGAAACCACCAATTTCCTCTTTCAATGAAGCCATGAGCCAGTGAAGACTCCAGCTTAGCTGACCCTCTTGCACCCTCTTACGAAGGCGCTTCATGAAGGAGGCGAGACAATGGAGTGCAGGAGAGATGCCCTTGGTCTTAGGAGGCCCAGTCCCTGCTGCTGTTCTCAGGAGCTGCCCCTCTGGACCCAGACCCATAGCCTTGCCCGAAGGACTGGCTCTATAGGAAACCACCAAATTCCTCTTTCAATGGAGTTATGAAATAGAGCAGACCCCAGAATAGCTGTCCCTCTTGCAGCCACCTGTGGATGTGACTCATCAATGAGGCGTGAACATGGAGTGCAGGACAGATGCCCTTGTTCTTAGGAGGCCCAGACCATGCTGATGTTCTCAGGAGCTGCCCCACTGGTCCCAGAACCGTATCCTTTCCCTAAGGCCTGGGTGTATAGGAAACCAGTAATTTCCTCCTTCAATGAAGCCATGAGCCACACAAGACTCCAGTTTATCTGACCCTCTTCAACGTACCTATGGAGGCATTTCATGAAAGAGGCATGAACATGGAGTGAAGGAGAGAAGCCCTTGGTGTTATGAGACCCATCCCCTGCTGCCGTTTGCAGGAGCTGCCCCTCTGAACCCAGACCCCTAGTCTTGCCCGAAGGGCTGGCTGTATAGGAAACCACCAATTTCCTCTTTCAATGAAGTAATGAAACATAGCAGACTCCAGAATACATGACGCACTTGAACCCACCTGTGGAAGCGACTCATCAATGACGTGTGAACATGGAGTGCAAGAGAGAGGCCCTTGGTCTTAGGAGGCCCAGCCCCTGCTGCTCTTCTCAGGAGCTGCCCCTCTGGACTTGGACCCATAGCCTTGCTCGAAGGGCTGGCTGTATAGGACACCACCAATTTCCTCTTTGAAAGAAGCCATGAGCCGCAAAAACTCCAGTTTAACTGACCCATTACCCCCACCTATGAAGGTGCTTCATGAAGGAGGCGTGAACATGGAGTTCAGGAGTGATGCCCTTGGTCTTAGGACGCCCAGCCACTGCCGCTCTTCTCAGGAGGTGACCCTCTGGACACAGACCCATAGCCTTGCCCGAAGGGCTGGCTCTAATGGAAACCACCCAATTCATCTTTCAATGGAGTTGTGAAATACAGCAGTCTCCAGAATAGCTGTCCCTCTTGCAACCCCCTGTGGAAACGACTCATCAATGAGGTGAGAAAGTGGAGTGCAAGAGATGCCTTTGGTCTTAGGAGGCCCAGACACTGCTCCTGTTCTCTGGAGCTGCCCCTCTGGACACAGATCCATAACCTTGCCCAAAAGGCTGTGTGTATAGGAAAACACCAATTTCCTCTTTCAATGAAGCCATGAGCCAGTGAAGAGTCCAGTTTAGCTGACCCTCTTGCAGCCACTTACGAAGGCGCTTCTTGAAGGAGCTGAGAAAATGGAGTGCAGGAGAGATGCTCTTGGTCTTAGGAGGCCAAGTCCCTGCTGTTGTCCTCAGGAGCTGCCTCTCTGGACCTGGACCCATAGCCTTGCCCGAAGGGCTGGCTCTATAGGAAACCGACAAATTCCTCTTTCAATGGAGTTGTGAAATAGAGCGGACTCCAGAATAGCTGACACTCTTGCAGCCACTTTTGGAAGCGACTCATCAATGAGGCATGAACATGGAGTGCACGACACATGCCCTTGGTCTTAGGAGCCCAATCCCATGCTGCTGTTCTCAGTAACTGCCCCCCCTGGGTCCAGACCCATAGCCTTGCCCAAAGCGCTGGCTCTATAGGAAACCACCAAATTCCTCTTTCAATGGAGTTATGAAATAGAGCAGACTCCAGAATAGCTGTCCCTCTTGCAGCCACCTGTGGATGTGACTCATCAATGAGGCATGAACATGGAGTGCAGGACAGATGCCCTTGTTCTTAGGAGGCCCAGACCATGCTGTTGTTCTCAGGAGCTGCCCCTCTGGTCCCAGAACCGTATCCTTTCCCTAAGGCCTGTGTGTATAGGAAACCAGTAATTTCCTCCTACAGTGAAGCCATGAGCCACACAAGACTGCAGTTTATCTGACCCTCTTGAACGTACCTATGGAGGCATTTCATGAAAGAGACATGAACATGGAGTGAAGGAGAGAAGCCCTTGGTATTATGAGGCCCATCCCCTGCTGCCGTTTGCAGGAGCTGCCCCTCTGAACCCAGAACCGTAGACTTCCCTGATGGGATGGATGTATAGGAAACCACCAATTTCCTCTTTCAATGAAGTTCTGAAATATAGCAGACTCCAGAATAGATGACGCACTTGAACCCACCTGTGGAAACGACGCATCAATGACGTGTGAACATGGAGTGCAAGAGAGATGCCCTTGGTCTTAGGAGGCCCAGCCCCTGCTGCTGTTCTCAGGAGCTGCCCCTCTGGACCTGGACCCATAGCCTTGCCCGAAGGGCTGGCTGTATGGGACACACCAATTTCCTCTTTGAAAGAAGCCATGAACCCCAAAAACTCCAGTTTAACTGACCCATTGCCCCCACCTATGAAGGTGCTTCATGAAGGAGGCGTGAACATGGAGTTCACGAGAGATGCCCTTGGTCATAGGACGCCCAGCCCCTGCTGCTGTTCTAAGGAGCTGACCCTCTGGACCCAGACCCATAGCCTTGCCTGAAGGGCTGGCTCTATAGGAAACCAACCAAATCATCTTTCAATGGAGTTGTGAAGTACAGCAGTCTCCAGAATAGCTGTTCCTCTTGCACACACCTGTGGAACCGACTCATCAATGAGGCGTGAAAATGGAGTGCAAGAGATGCCTTTGGTCTTAGGAGGCCCAGACACTGCTCCTGTTCTCTGGAGCTGCCCCTATGGACAAAGATCCATAACCTTGCCCAAAGGGCTGTGTGTATAGGAAACCACCAATTTCCTCTTTGAAGGAAGCCATAAGCCACAGAAGACTCCAGTTTACCTGACGCTCTTGATCCCACCTATGGTGGCAGTTCATGAAAAAAGCATGAACATGGTGCGTTGGGGATATGCCCTTGGTCTTAAGAGACCCATACCCTGCTGCTGTTCTCAGGAGCTGCCCCTCTGGACCCAAATCCATAGCCTGTCACGAAGGACTCGCTGTATAGGAAACCACCAATTTCTACTTTCACTGAAGCTATGAATGACAGAAGACTCCTGAATAGCTGACCCACTTGCACCCAGCCGTGGAAGCGACTCATCAATTAGGAGTGAACATGGAGTGCAGGACAGATGACCTTCGTCTTAGGAGGCCAATACCATACTGCTGTTCTCAGTAACTGCCCTTCTGGGCCCAGAACCATAGGCTTGCGCGAAGGGCTGGGTGTATAGGAAACTACCAATTTCCTCTTTCAATGAAGCCATGAGCCAGTGAAGACTCCAGTTTACCTGAAACCCTTGCACCTACCTAGGAAGACGCTTCATGAAGGAGGCGAGAAAATGGAGTGCAGGAGAGATGCCCTTGGTCTTAGGAGGTCCAGACTACGCTGATGTTCCCAGGAGCTGCCCCTCTGGGTCCAGAACCATAGCATTGCCCGAAAGCCTGGGTGCATAGGAATTCACCAATTTCCTCTTCGAAAGAAGCCATGAGCCACACAAGTCTCCAGTTTATCTGACCCTGTGGAACTCACCTATGAAGGCATTTCTTGAAGGAGGCCTGAACATGGAGTGCCGGAGTGATGCCCTTGGTCTTAGGAGGCCCATCCCCTGCTGCTGTTCTCAGGAGCTGCCCCTCTGGAACCAGAACCATAGCCTTGCCTAAAGGGCAGGCTCTATAGGAAACCACCAATTTCCTCTTTCAATGGAGTTATGAAATATAGCAGACTCCAGAATAGCTGACCCTCTTGCACCCACTTGTGGAAGCGACTCTTCAATGAGGCGTATAAATGGAGTGCAGGAGATGCCCTTGGTCTTATGAGGCCCAGACACTGCTGCAGTTCTCAGGAGCTACCCCTCTGGACTCAGACCCATAGCCTTGCCAGTAGCGCTAAGTTTATAGGAAACCACCAATTTCCTCTTTGAAAGAAGCCATGAGCCACAAAAATCTCCAGTTTAACTGACCCATTGCCCCCAAGTATGAAGGTGCTTCATGAAGGAGGCGTGTACATGGAGTGCAGGGGAGATGCCCTTGGACTTAGGAGGCCAGCCCCTGCTGCAGTTTGCAGGAGCTGCCACTCTGGACCCAGATCCATAGCCTTGCCTGAAGGGCTGGCTGTATAGGAAAACAACTATTTCCTCTTTCAATGAAGTTATGAAACATAGCAGACTCCAGAATAGATGACGCACTTGCACGCACCTGTGGAAGCGACTCATCAATGAGGTGTGAACATGGAGTGCAAGAGAGATGCCCTTGGACTTAGGAGGCCAAGCCCCTGCTGCTGTTCTCAGGAGCTTCCCCTCTGGGCCCAGAACCATAGCCTTGCCCGAAGGGCTGGCTCTATAGGAAACCACCCAATTCCTCTTTCAATGGAGTTGTGAAATAGAGCGCACTCCAGAATAGCTGTCCCTCTTGCACCCACTTGTGGAAGCGACTCATCAATGAGGCGTGAACATGGAGCGCAGGACACAAGCCCTTGGTCTTATGAGGCCCAGACACTGCTGCAGTTCTCAGGAGCTACCCCTCTGGACTCAGACCCATAGCCTTGCCAGTAGCGCTAAGTTTATAGGAAACCACCAATTTCCTCTTTGAAAGAAGCCATCAGCCACAAAAATCTCCAGTTTAACTGACACATTGCCCCCAAGTATGAAGGGGCTTTATGAAGGAGGCATGTACATGGAGTGCAGGAGAGATGCCCTTGGTGTTAGGACGCACAGCCCCTGCTGCCGTTCTAAGGAGCTGACCCTCTGGACCAAGACCCATAGCCTTACCCGAAGGGCTGGCTCTATAGGAAACCACCCAATTCTTCTTTCAATGGAGTTGTGAAATACAGCAGTCTCCAGAATAGCTGTCCCTCTTGCACACACCTGTGGAAACGACTCATCAATGAGGTGTGAAAATGGAGTGCAGGAGATGCCTTTGGTCTTAGGAGGCCCAGACACTGCTCCTCTTCTCTGGAGCTGCCCCTCTGGGCACAGATCCATAAACTTGCCCAAAGGGCTGTGTGTATAGGAAACCACCAATTTCCTCTTTGAATGAAGCCATGAGCCACACAAGACTCCAGTTTACCTGATCTTCTTGAACCCACCTATGGTGGCATTTCATGAAAGAAGCATGAACATGGAGTGTAGGAGATATGCCCTTGGTCTTATGTCACACAAACCCTGCTGCTGTTCTCAGGATCTTTCCCTCTGGATCCGGATCCATAGCCTGTCATGAAGGATTAGCTGTATAGGAAACCACCAATTTCCACTTTCAATGAAGCTATGAATGACAGAAGACTCCTGAATAGCTGACCCACTTGCACCCACCTGTGGAAGCGACTCATCAATGAGGCGTGAACATGGAGTGCAGGACAGATGGCCTTGGTCTTAGGAGGCCAATACCATGATGCTGTTCTCAGTAACTGCCCCACTGGGCCCAGACCCATAGCCTTGCCCGAATGGTTGGGTGTATAGGAAACCACCAATTTCCTCTTTCAATGAAGCCATGAGCCAGTGAAGACTCCAGCTTAGCTGACCCTCTTGCACCCTCTTACGAAGGCGCTTCATGAAGGAGGCGAGACAATGGAGTGCAGGAGAGATGCCCTTGGTCTTAGGAGGCCCAGTCCCTGCTGCTGTTCTCAGGAGCTGCCCCTCTGGATCCAGACCCATAGCCTTGCTCGAAGGGCTGGCTCTATAGGAAACCACCAAATTCCTCTTTCAATGGAGTTATGAAATAGAGCAGACCCCAGAAGAGCTGTCCCTCTTGCAGCCACCTGTGGATGTGACTCATCAATGAGGCGTGAACATGGAGTGCAGGACAGAGGCCTTGTTCTTAGGAGACCCAGACCATGCTGATATTCTCAGGAGCTGCCCCTCTGGTCCCAGAACCGTATCCTTTCCCTAAGGCCTGGGTGTATAGGAAACCAGTAATTTCCTCCTTCAATGAAGCCATGAGCCACACAAGACTCCAGTTTATCTGACCCTCTTGAACGTACCTATGGAGGCATTTCATGAAAGAGGCATGAACATGGAGTGAAGGAGAGAAGCCCTTGGTGTTATGAGGCCCATCCCCTGCTGCCGTTTGCAGGAGCTGCCCCTCTGAACCCAGACCCCTAGTCTTGCCCGAAGGGCTGGCTGTATAGGAAACCACCAATTTCCTCTTGCAATGAAGTAATGAAACATAGCAGACTCCAGAATACATAACGCACTTGAACCCACCTGTGGAAGCGACTCATCAATGAGGTGTGAACATGGAGTGCAAGAGAGATGCCCTTGGTCTTAGGAGGCCCAGCCCCTGCTGCTCCTCTCAGGAGCTGCCCCTCTGGACCTGGACCCATAGACTTGCCCGAAGGGCTGGCTGTATAGGACACCACCAATTTCCTCTTTGAAAGAAGCCATGAGCTGCAAAATCTCCAGGTTAACTGACCCATTGCCACCACCTATGAAGGTGCTTCATGAAGGAGGCGTGAACATGGAGTTCAGGAGAGATGCCCTTGGTCTTAGGACGCCCAGCCACTGCCGCTGTTCTCAGGAGGTGACCCTCTGGACACAGACCCATAGCCTTGCCCGAAGGGCTGGCTCTATTGGAAACCACCCAATTCAACTTTCAATGGAGTTGTGACATACAGCAGTCTCCAGAATAGATGTCCCTCTTGCACCCACCTGTGGAAACGACTCATCAATGAGGTGGTAAAATGGAGTGCAGGAGATGCCTTTGGTCTTAGGAGGCCCAGACACTGCTCCTGTTCTCTGGAGCTGCCCCTCTGGACACAGATCTATAACCTTGCCCAAAAGGCTGTGTGTATAGGAAAACACAAATTTCCTCTTTCAATAACGCCATGAGCCAGTGAAGAGTCCAGTTTAGCTGACCCTCTTGCAGCCACTTACGAAGGCGCTTCTTGAAGGAGCTGAGAAAATGGAGTGCAGGAGAGATGCTCTTGGTCTTAGGAGTCCAAGCACCTGCTGTTGTTCTCAGGAGCTGCCTCTCTGGACCTGGACCCTTAGCCTTGCCCGAAGGGCTGGCTTTTTAGGAAACCAACAAATTCCTCTTTCAATGGTGTTGTGAAATAGAGCAGACTCCAGAATAGCTGACCCTCTTGCAGCCACTTTTAGAAGCGACTCATCAATGAGGCATGAACAAGGAGTGCACGACACATGCCCTTGGTCTTAGGAGCCCAATACCATGCTGCTGTTCTCAGTAACTGCCCCCATGGGCCCAGAACCATAGCCTTGCCCGAAGCGCTGGCTCTATAGGAAACCACCAAATACCTCTTTCAATGGAGTTATGAAATAGAGCAGACTCCAGAATAGCTGTCCCTCTTGCAGCCACCTGTGGATGTGACTCATCAATGAGGCATGAACATGGAGTGCAAGACAGATTCCCTTGTTCTTAGGAGGCCCAGACCATGCTGATGTTCTCAGGAGCTGCCCCTCTGGTCCCAGAACCGTATCCTTTCCCTAAGGCCTGGGTGTATAGGAAACCAGTAATTTCCTCCTTCAATGAAGCCATGAGCCACACAAGACTCCAGTTTATCTGACCCTCTTGAACGTACCTATGGAGGCATTTCATGAAAGAGGCATGAACATGGAGTTCAGGAGAGAAGCCCTTGCTCTTCTGAGCCCCATCCCTTGCTGCAGTTTGCAGGAGCGGCCCCTCTGAACCCAGACACATAGTCGTGCCCGAAGGGTTGGCTGTATAAGAAACCCCCAATTTCCTCTTTCAATGATGTTATGAAACATAGCAGACTCCAGAAGAGATGACGCACTTGCTCCAACCTGTGGAAGCGACTCATCAATGAGGTGTGAACATGGAGTGTAAGAGAGATGCCCCTGGTCTTAGGAGGCCCAGCACCTGCTGTTGTTCTGAGGAGCTGCCCCTCTGGACTCAGACCCATAGCCTTGCCCGAAGGTCTGGCTGTATAGGACACCACGAATTTCCTCTTTGTAAATAGGCATGAGCCACAAAAACTCTAGTTTACCTGACCCACTGCCCCCATCTATGTATGTGCTTCATGAAGGAGGCGTGAACATGGAGTTCAGGAGAGATGCCCTTGGTGTTAGGACGCACAGCCCCTGCTGCTGTTCTAAGGATCTGACCCTCTGGACCAAGACCCATAGCCTTACCCGAAGGGCTGGCTCTATAGGAAACCACCCAATTCATCTTTCAATGGAGTTGTGAAATACAGCAGTCTCCAGAATAGCTGTCCCTCTTGCACACACCTGTGGAAACGACTCATCAATGAGGTGTGAAAATGGAGTGCAGGGGATGCCTTTGGTCTAAGGAGGCCCAGACACTGCTCCTGTTCTCTGGAGCTGCCCCTCTGGACACAGATCCATAACCTTGCCCAAAGGGCTGTGTGTATAGGGAACCACCAATTTCCTCTTTGAATGAAGCCATGAGCCACACAAGACTCCAGATTACCAGACCCTCTTGAACCCACCTATGGTGGCATTTCATGAAAGAAGCATGAACATGGAGTGTAGGAGATATGCCCTTGGTCTTATGTGACACAAACCCTGTTGCTGTTCTCAGGATCTTTCCCTCTGGATCCAGATCCATAGCCTGTCACGAAGGATTAGCTGTATAGGAAACCACCAATTTCCACTTTCAATGAAGCTATGAATGACAGAAGTCTCCTGAATAGCTGACCCACTTGCACCCACCTGTGGAAGCGACTCATCAATGAGGCGTGAACATGGAGTGCAGGACAGATGGCCTTGGTCTTAGGAGGCCAATACCATGCTGCTGTTCTCAGTAACTGCCCCTCTGGGCCCAGACCCATAGCCTTGCCCGAAGGGTTGGGTGCATAGGAAACCACAAATTTCCTCTTTCAATGAAGCCATGAGCCAGTGAAGACTCCAGCTTAGCTGACCCTCTTGCACCCTCTTACGAAGGCGCTTCATGAAGGAGGCGAGACAATGGAGTGCAGGAGAGATGCCCTTGGTCTTAGGAGGCCCAGTCCCTGCTGCTGTTCTCAGGAGCTGCCCCTCTGGACCCAGACCCATAGCCTTGCCCGAAGGACTGGCTCTATAGGAAACCACCAAATTCCTCTTTCAATGGAGTTATGAAATAGAGCAGACCCCAGAATAGCTGTCCCTCTTGCAGCCACCTGTGGATGTGACTCATCAATGAGGCGTGAACATGGAGTGCAGGACAGATGCCCTTGTTCTTAGGAGGCCCAGACCATGCTGATGTTCTCAGGAGCTGCCCCACTGGTCCCAGAACCGTATCCTTTCCCTAAGGCCTGGGTGTATAGGAAACCAGTAATTTCCTCCTTCAATGAAGCCATGAGCCACACAAGACTCCAGTTTATCTGACCCTCTTCAACGTACCTATGGAGGCATTTCATGAAAGAGGCATGAACATGGAGTGAAGGAGAGAAGCCCTTGGTGTTATGAGACCCATCCCCTGCTGCCGTTTGCAGGAGCTGCCCCTCTGAACCCAGACCCCTAGTCTTGCCCGAAGGGCTGGCTGTATAGGAAACCACCAATTTCCTCTTTCAATGAAGTAATGAAACATAGCAGACTCCAGAATACATGACGCACTTGAACCCACCTGTGGAAGCGACTCATCAATGACGTGTGAACATGGAGTGCAAGAGAGAGGCCCTTGGTCTTAGGAGGCCCAGCCCCTGCTGCTCTTCTCAGGAGCTGCCCCTCTGGACTTGGACCCATAGCCTTGCCCGAAGGGCTGGCTGTATAGGACACCACCAATTTCCTCTTTGAAAGAAGCCATGAGCCGCAAAAACTCCAGTTTAACTGACCCATTACCCCCACCTATGAAGGTGCTTCATGAAGGAGGCGTGAACATGGAGTTCAGGAGTGATGCCCTTGGTCTTAGGACGCCCAGCCACTGCCGCTCTTCTCAGGAGGTGACCCTCTGGACACAGACCCATAGCCTTGCCCGAAGGGCTGGCTCTAATGGAAACCACCCAATTCATCTTTCAATGGAGTTGTGAAATACAGCAGTCTCCAGAATAGCTGTCCCTCTTGCAACCCCCTGTGGAAACGACTCATCAATGAGGTGAGAAAGTGGAGTGCAAGAGATGCCTTTGGTCTTAGGAGGCCCAGACACTGCTCCTGTTCTCTGGAGCTGCCCCTCTGGACACAGATCCATAACCTTGCCCAAAAGGCTGTGTGTATAGGAAAACACCAATTTCCTCTTTCAATGAAGCCATGAGCCAGTGAAGAGTCCAGTTTAGCTGACCCTCTTGCAGCCACTTACGAAGGCGCTTCTTGAAGGAGCTGAGAAAATGGAGTGCAGGAGAGATGCTCTTGGTCTTAGGAGGCCAAGTCCCTGCTGTTGTCCTCAGGAGCTGCCTCTCTGGACCTGGACCCATAGCCTTGCCCGAAGGGCTGGCTCTATAGGAAACCGACAAATTCCTCTTTCAATGGAGTTGTGAAATAGAGCGGACTCCAGAATAGCTGACACTCTTGCAGCCACTTTTGGAAGCGACTCATCAATGAGGCATGAACATGGAGTGCACGACACATGCCCTTGGTCTTAGGAGCCCAATCCCATGCTGCTGTTCTCAGTAACTGCCCCCCCTGGGCCCAGACCCATAGCCTTGCCCGAAGCGCTGGCTCTATAGGAAACCACCAAATTCCTCTTTCAATGCAGTTATGAAATAGAGCAGACTCCAGAATAGCTGTCCCTCTTGCAGCCACCTGTGGATGTGACTCATCAATGAGGCATGAACATGGAGTGCAGGACAGATGCCCTTGTTCTTAGGAGGCCCAGACCATGCTGTTGTTCTCAGGAGCTGCCCCTCTGGTCCCAGAACCGTATCCTTTCCCTAAGGCCTG
Source organism: Mesoplodon bidens (assembly GCF_964165515.1). Lineage (NCBI taxonomy): Eukaryota > Metazoa > Chordata > Mammalia > Artiodactyla > Ziphiidae > Mesoplodon > Mesoplodon bidens. The sequence continues at coordinate 68,830,856 of NC_138178.1, forward strand.
TGTGTATAGGAAACCAGTAATTTCCTCCTACAGTGAAGCCATGAGCCACACAAGACTGCAGTTTATCTGACCCTCTTGAACGTACCTATGGAGGCATTTCATGAAAGAGGCATGAACATGGAGTGAAGGAGAGAAGCCCTTGGTATTATGAGGCCCATCCCCTGCTGCCGTTTGCAGGAGCTGCCCCTCTGAACCCAGAACCGTAGACTTCCCTGATGGGATGGATGTATAGGAAACCACCAATTTCCTCTTTCAATGAAGTTCTGAAATATAGCAGACTCCAGAATAGATGACGCACTTGAACCCACCTGTGGAAACGACGCATCAATGACGTGTGAACATGGAGTGCAAGAGAGATGCCCTTGGTCTTAGGAGGCCCAGCCCCTGCTGCTGTTCTCAGGAGCTGCCCCTCTGGACCTGGACCCATAGCCTTGCCCGAAGGGCTGGCTGTATGGGACACACCAATTTCCTCTTTGAAAGAAGCCATGAACCCCAAAAACTCCAGTTTAACTGACCCATTGCCCCCACCTATGAAGGTGCTTCATGAAGGAGGCGTGAACATGGAGTTCACGAGAGATGCCCTTGGTCATAGGACGCCCAGCCCCTGCTGCTGTTCTAAGGAGCTGACCCTCTGGACCCAGACCCATAGCCTTGCCCGAAGGGCTGGCTCTATAGGAAACCAACCAAATCATCTTTCAATGGAGTTGTGAAGTACAGCAGTCTCCAGAATAGCTGTTCCTCTTGCACACACCTGTGGAACCGACTCATCAATGAGGCGTGAAAATGGAGTGCAAGAGATGCCTTTGGTCTTAGGAGGCCCAGACACTGCTCCTGTTCTCTGGAGCTGCCCCTATGGACAAAGATCCATAACCTTGCCCAAAGGGCTGTGCGTATAGGATACCACCAATTTCCTCTTTGAAGGAAGCCATAAGCCACAGAAGACTCCAGTTTACCTGACGCTCTTGATCCCACCTATGGTAGCAGTTCATGAAAAAAGCATGAACATGGTGCGTAGGGGATATGCCCTTGGTCTTAAGAGACCCATACCCTGCTGCTGTTCTCAGGAGCTGCCCCTCTGGACCCAAATCCATAGCCTGTCACGAAGGACTCGCTGTATAGGAAACCACCAATTTCTACTTTCACTGAAGCTATGAATGACAGAAGACTCCTGAATAGCTGACCCACTTGCACCCAGCCGTGGAAGCGACTCATCAATGAGGAGTGAACATGGAGTGCAGGACAGATGACCTTCGTCTTAGGAGGCCAATACCATACTGCTGTTCTCAGTAACTGCCCTTCTGGGCCCAGACCCATAGGCTTGCGCGAAGGGCTGGGTGTATAGGAAACTACCAATTTCCTCTTTCAATGAAGCCATGAGCCAGTGAAGACTCCAGTTTACCTGAAACTCTTGCACCTACCTAGGAAGGCGCTTCATGAAGGAGGCGAGAAAATGGAGTGCAGGAGAGATGCCCTTGGTCTTAGGAGGTCCAGACTACGCTGATGTTCTCAGGAGCTGCCCCTCTGGGTCCAGAACCATAGCATTGCCCGAAAGCCTGGGTGCATAGGAATTCACCAATTTCCTCTTCGAATGAAGCCATGAGCCACACAAGTCTCCAGTTTATCTGACCCTGTGGAACTCACCTATGAAGGCATTTCTTGAAGGAGGCCTGAACATGGAGTGCCGGAGCGATGCCCTTGGTCTTAGGAGGCCCATCCCCTGCTGCTGTTCTCAGGAGCTGCCCCTCTGGAACCAGAACCATAGCCTTGCCTAAAGGGCAGGCTCTATAGGAAACCACCAATTTCCTCTTTCAATGGAGTTATGAAATATAGCAGACTCCAGAATAGCTGACCCTCTTGCACCCACTTGTGGAAGCGACTCTTCAATGAGGCGTATAAATGGAGTGCAGGAGATGCCCTTGGTCTTATGAGGCCCAGACACTGCTGCAGTTCTCAGGAGCTACCCCTCTGGACTCAGACCCATAGCCTTGCCAGTAGCGCTAAGTTTATAGGAAACCACCAATTTCCTCTTTGAAAGAAGCCATGAGCCTCAAAAATCTCCAGTTTAACTGACACATTGCCCCCAAGTATGAAGGTGCTTCATGAAGGAGGCGTGTACATGGAGTGCAGGGGAGATGCCCTTGGACTTAGGAGGCCAGCCCCTGCTGCAGTTTGCAGGAGCTGCCCCTCTGGACCCAGATCCATAGCCTTGCCTGAAGGGCTGGCTGTATAGGAAAACAACTATTTCCTCTTTCAATGAAGTTATGAAACATAGCAGACTCCAGAATAGATGACGCACTTGCACGCACCTGTGGAAGCGACTCATCAATGAGGTGTGAACATGGAGTGCAAGAGAGATGCCCTTGGACTTAGGAGGCCAAGCCCCTGCTGCTGTTCTCAGGAGCTTCCACTCTGGGCCAAGAACCATAGCCTTGCCCGAAGGGATGGCTCTATAGGAAACCACCAAATTCCTCTTTCAATGGAGTTGTGAAATAGAGCGCACTCCAGAATAGCTGTCCCTCTTGCACCCACTTGTGGAAGCGACTCATCAATGAGGCATGAACATGGAGCGCAGGACACAAGCCCTTGGTCTTATGAGGCCCAGACACTGCTGCAGTTCTCAGGAGCTACCCCTCTGGTCTCAGACCCATAGCCTTGCCAGTAGCGTTAAGTTTATAGGAAACCACCAATTTCCTCTTTGAAAGAAGCCATGAGCCACAAAAATCTCCAGTTTAACTGACCCATTGCCCCCAAGTATGAAGGGGCTTTATGAAGGAGGCATGTACATGGAGTGCAGGAGAGATGCCCTTGGTGTTAGGACGCACAGCCCCTGCTGCCGTTCTAAGGAGCTGACCCTCTGGACCAAGACCAATAGCCTTACCCGAAGGGCTGGCTCTATAGGAAACCACCCAATTCTTCTTTCAATGGAGTTGTGAAATACAGCAGTCTCCAGAATAGCTGTCCCTCTTGCACACACCTGTGGAAACGACTCATCAATGAGGTGTGAAAATGGAGTGCAGGAGATGCCTTTGGTCTTAGGAGGCCCAGACACTGCTCCTCTTCTCTGGAGCTGCCCCTATGGGCACAGATCCATAAACTTGCCCAAAGGGCTGTGTGTATAGGAAACCACCAATTTCCTCTTTGGATGAAGCCATGAGCCACACAAGACTCCAGTTTACCTGATCTTCTTGAACCCACCTATGGTGGCATTTCATGAAAGAAGCATGAACATGGAGTGTAGGAGATATGCCCTTGGTCTTATGTCACACAAACCCTGCTGCTGTTCTCAGGATCTTTCCCTCTGGATCCGAATCCATAGCCTGTCATGAAGGATTAGCTGTATAGGAAACCACCAATTTCCACTTTCAATGAAGCTATGAATGACAGAAGACTCCTGAATAGCTGACCCACTTGCACCCACCTGTGGAAGCGACTCATCAATGAGGCGTGAACATGGAGTGCAGGACAGATGGCCTTGGTCTTAGGAGGCCAATACCATGCTGCTGTTCTCAGTAACTGCCCCTCTGGGCCCAGACCCATAGCCTTGCCCGAAGGGTTGGGTGTATAGGAAACCGCCAATTTCCTCTTTCAATGAAGCCATGAGCCAGTGAAGACTCCAGCTTAGCTGACCCTCTTGCACCCTCTTACGAAGGCGCTTCATGAAGGAGGCGAGACAATGGAGTGCAGGAGAGATGCCCTTGGTCTTAGGAGGCCCAGTCCCTGCTGCTGTTCTCAGGAGCTGCCCCTCTGGATCCAGACCCATAGCCTTGCTCGAAGGGCTGGCTCTATAGGAAACCACCAAATTCCTCTTTCAATGGAGTTATGAAATAGAGCAGACCCCAGAAGAGCTGTCCCTCTTGCAGCCACCTGTGGATGTGACTCATTAATGAGGCGTAAACATGGAGTGCAGGACAGATGCCCTTGTTCTTAGGAGACCCAGACCATGCTGATATTCTCAGGAGCTGCCCCTCTGGTCCCAGAACCGTATCGTTTCCCTAAGGCCTGGGTGTATAGGAAACCAGTAATTTCCTCCTTCAATGAAGCCATGAGCCACACAAGACTCCAGTTTATCTGACCCTCTTGAACGTACCTATGGAGGCATTTCATGAAAGAGGCATGAACATGGAGTGAAGGAGAGAAGCCCTTGGTGTTATGAGGCCCATCCCCTGCTGCCGTTTGCAGGAGCTGCCCCTCTGAACCCAGATCCCTAGTCTTGCCCGAAGGGCTGGCTGTATAGGAAACCACCAATTTCCTCTTTCAATGAAGTAATGAAACATAGCAGACTCCAGAATACATAACGCACTTGAACCCACCTGTGGAAGCGACTCATCAATGACGTGTGAACATGGAGTGCAAGAGAGATGCCCTTGGTCTTAGGAGGCCTAGCCCCTGCTGCTCTTCTCAGGAGCTGCCCCTCTGGACCTGGACCCATAGACTTGCCCGAAGGGCTGGCTCTATAGGACACCACCAATTTCCTCTTTGAAAGAAGCCATGAGCTGCAAAATCTCCAGGTTAACTGACCCATTGCCACCACCTATGAAGGTGCTTCATGAAGGAGGCGTGAACATGGAGTTCAGGAGAGATGCCCTTGGTCTTAGGATGCCCAGCCACTGCCGCTGTTCTCACGAGGTGACCCTCTGGACACAGACCCATAGCCTTGCCCGAAGGGCTGGCTCTATTGGAAACCACCCAATTCAACTTTCAATGGAGTTGTGAAATACAGCAGTCTCCAGAATAGATGTCCCTCTTGCACCCACCTGTGGAAACGACTCATCAATGAGGTGGTAAAATGGAGTGCAGGAGATGCCTTTGGTCTTAGGAGGCCCAGACACTGCTCCTGTTCTCTGGAGCTGCCCCTCTGGACACAGATCCATAACCTTGCCCAAAAGGCTGTGTGTATAGGAAAACACCAATTTCCTCTTTCAATGAAGCCATGAGCCAGTGAAGATTCCTGTTTAGCTGACCCTCTTGCAGCCACTTACGAAGGCGCTTCTTGAAGGAGCTGAGAAAATGTAGTGCAGGAGAGATGCTCTTGGTGTTAGGAGGCCAAGCCCCTGCTGTTGTTCTCAGGAGCTGCCTCTCTGGACCTGGACCCTTAGCCTTGCCCGAAGGGTTGGCTTTATAGGAAACCAACAAATTCCTCTTTCAATGGAGTTCTGAAATAGAGCAGACTCCAGAATAGCTGACCCTCTTGCAGCCACTTTTAGAAGCGACTCATCAATGAGGCATGAACATGGAGTGCACGACACATGCCCTTGGTCTTAGGAGCCCAATACCATGCTGCTGTTCTCAGTAACTGCCCCCCTGGGCCCAGAACCATAGCCTTGCCCGAAGCGCTGGCTCTATAGGAAACCACCAAATTCCTCTTTCAATGGAGTTATGAAATAGAGCAGACTCCAGAATAGCTGTCCCTCTTGCAGCCACCTGTGCATGTGACTCATCAATGAGGCATGAACATGGAGTGCAAGACAGATTCCCTTGTTCTTAGGAGGCCCAGACCATGCTGATGTTCTCAGGAGCTGCCCCTCTGGTCCCAGAACCGTATCCTTTCCCTAAGGTCTGGGGGTATAGGAAACCAGTAATTTCCTCCTTCAATGAAGCCATGAGCCACACAAGACTCCAGTTTATCTGACCCTCTTGAACGTACCTATGGAGGCATTTCATGAAAGAGGCATGAACATGGAGTTCAGGAGAGAAGACCTTGCTCTTCTGAGCCCCATCCCTTGCTGCAGTTTGCAGGAGCGGCCCCTCTGAACCCAGACACATAGTCGTGCCCGAAGGGTTGGCTGTATAAGAAACCCCCAATTTCCTCTTTCAATGATGTTATGAAACTTAGCAGACTCCAGAAGAGATGACGCACTTGCTCCAACCTGTGGAAGCGACTCATCAATGAGGTGTGATCATGGAGTGTAAGAGAGATGCCCCTGGTCTTAGGAGGCCCAGCACCTGCTGTTGTTCTGAGGAGCTGCCCCTCTGGACTCAGACCCATAGCCTTGCCCGAAGGTCTGGCTGTATAGGACACCACGAATTTCCTCTTTGTAAAAAGGCATGAGCCACAAAAACTCTAGTTTACGTGACCCACTGCCCCCATCTATGTATGTGCTTCATGAAGGAGGCGTGAACATGGAGTTCAGGAGAGATGCCCTTGGTGTTAGGACGCACAGCCCCTGCTGCTGATCTAAGGGTTGACCCTCTGGACCAAGACCCATAGCCTTACCCGAAGGGCTGGCTCTATAGGAAACCACCCAATTCATCTTTCAATGGAGTTGTGAAATACAGCAGTCTCCAGAATAGCTGTCCCTCTTGCACACACCTGTGGAAACGACTCATCAATGAGGTGTGAAAATGGAGTGCAGGGGATGCCTTTGGTCTTAGGAGGCCCAGACACTGCTCCTGTTCTCTGGAGCTGCCCCTCTGGACACAGATCCATAACCTTGCCCAAAGGGCTGTGTGTATAGGGAAACACCAATTTTCTCTTTGAATGAAGCCATGAGCCACACAAGACTCCAGATTACCAGACCCTCTTGAACCCACCTATGGTGGCATTTCATGAAAGAAGCATGAACATGGAGTGTAGGAGATATGCCCTGGTCTTATGTGACACAAACCCTGCTGCTGTTCTCAGGATCTTTCCCTCTGGATCCAGATCCATAGCCTGTCACGAAAGATTAGCTGTATAGGAAACCACCAATTTCCACTTTCAATGAAGCTATGAATGACAGAAGACTCCTGAATTGCTGACCCACTTGCACCCACCTGTGGAAGCGACTCATCAATGAGGCGTGAACATGGAGTGCAGGACAGAAGGCCTTTGTCTTAGGAGGCCAATACCATGCTGCTCTTCTCAGTACCTGCCCCTCTGAGCCCAGACCCTTAGGCTTGCCCGAAGGGCTGGGTGTATAGGAAACCACCACTTTCCTCTTTCAATGAGCCATGAGCCAGTGAAGACTCCAGTTTAGCTGAACCTCTTGCACCCACATACAAAGGCGCTCTATGAAGGACACGAGATAATGGAGGCAGGAGAGATGTCCTTGGTCTTAGGAGGCCGATCCCCAGCTGCTATTCTCAGGACCTTCCCCTCTGGGCCCAGAACCATAGCCTTGCCCAAAGGGCAGGCTGTATAGGAAACCACCAATTTCCTCTTTCAATGGAGTTATGAAATAGAGCAGACAAAAGAATAGCTGACCCTCTTGCACCCACTTGTGGAAGCGACTCATCTGTGAGGCATTAAAATGGAATGCAAGTGATGCCCTTATTCTTATGAGGCCCAGACACAGCTGCAGTTCTCAGGAACTACCCCTCTGGACCCAGACCCATAGCCTTGACAGAAGGGCTAGGTTTATATGAAACCACCAATTTCCTCTTTGAAAGAAGCCAAGAGCCACAAAAATCCCCAGTTTAACTGACCCTTTGCCCCCAACTATGAAGGTGCTTCATGAAGGAGGCGTGTACATGGAGTGAAGGGGAGATGCACTTGGTCTTAGGAGGCCCAGACCATGCTGATGCTCTCAGTAGCTGCCCCTCTGGTCCCAGAACCGTATCCTTTCCCTAACGCCTGGGTGTATAGGAAACCAGTAATTTCCTCCTTCAATATAGCCGTGAGCCACACAAGACTCCAGTTTATCTGACCTTCTTGAACGTACCTTTGGAGGCATTTCATGAAAGAGGCATGAACATGGAGTGCAGGAGAGTAGCCCTTGGTCTTATGAGGCACATCACCTTCTGCTGTTTGCAGGAGCTGACCCACTGAACCCAGACCCATAGTCTTGCCCGAACGGCTGGCTGTATAGGAAACCATCAATTTCCTCTTTCAAGGAAGTTATGAAACATAGCAGACTCCAGAAATGATGACCCATTTGCACCCACCTGTGGAAACGACTCATTAATGAGGTGTGAACATGGAGTGCAAGAGAGATGCACCTAGTCTTAGGAAGCCCAGCTCCTGCTACTGTTCTCAGGAGCTGCCCCTGTGGAGCTAGACCCGTAGCCTTGCCCGAAGGGCTGGCTGTACAGGACACCACCAACTTCCTCTTTGAAAGAAGCCATGAGCTGCAAAAACTCCAGTTTAACTGACCCATTGCCCCACCTATGAAAGTGCTTCATGAAGAATGCGTGAACATAGTGTTCAGGAGAGATGCCCTTGGTCTTAGGATACCCAGCCACTGCTGCTGTTCTCAGGAGCTGACCTTCTGGACCCAGACCCATAGACTTGCCCGAAGGGCTGGCTCTAAACGAAACCACCAAATTCCTCTTTCAATGGAGTTGTGAAATACAGCATACTCCAGAATAGCTGTCCCTCTTGCACACACCTGTGGAAACGACTCATCAGTGAGGTGTGAAAATGGAGTGCAGGAGATGCCTTTGGTCTTAGGAGGCCCAGACACTGCTCCTGTTCTCTGGAGCTGCCCCTCTGGACACAGATCCGTAACCTTGCCCAAAGGGCTGTGTGTATAGGAAACCACCAATTTCCTCTTTGGATGAAGCCATGAGCCACACAAGACTCCAGTTTACCTGATCTTCTTGAAGCCACCTATGGTAGCATTTCATGAAAGAAGCATGAACATGGAGTGTAGGAGATATGCCCTTGGTCTTAAGAGACCCATACCCTGCTGCTGTTCTCAGGATCTGTCCTTCTGAACCCAGATCCATAGCCTGTCACGAAGGATTAGCTGTATAGGAAACCACCAATTTTCACTTTCAATGAAGCTATGAATGACAGAAGACACCTGAATAGCTGACCCACTTGCACCCACCTGTGGAAGCGACTCATCAATGAGGAGTGAACATGGAGTGCAGGACAGATGGCTTTGGTCTAAGGAGGCCAATACCATGCTGCCGTTCTGAGTAACTGCCCCTCTGGGCCTAGACCCGTAGGTTTGCCCGAAGGGCTGGGTGTATAAGAAACCACCAATTTCCTCTTTCAAAGAAATTACGAAACATAGCAGACTCCAGAATAGATGAGGCACTTGCACCCACCTGTGAAAGCGACTCATCAATGATGTGTGAACATGGAGTGCAAGAGTGATGCCCTTGGTCTTAGGAGACCCAGCCCCTGCTGTTGTTCTCAGGAGCTGCCCCTCTGGACCTAGACTCATAGCCTTGCCCGAAGGGCTGGCTGTATAGCACACCACCAATTTCCTCTTTGAAAGAAGCCATTAGCCACAAAAAACTCCTGTTTAACTGACCCATTGCCCCCACCTATGAAAGTGCTCCATGAAGGATGCGTGAACATAGTGTTCGGGAGAGATGCCCTTGTTCTTAGGACGCCCAGCCCCTGCTGCTGTTCTCAGGAGCTGACCATCTTGACCCAGACCCATAGCCTTGCCCGAAGGGCTGCCTCTAAACGAAACCACCAAATTCCTCTTTCAATGGAGTTGTGAAATACAGCAGACTCCAGAATAGCTGTCCCTCTTGCACCCACCTGTGGAAACGATTCATCAATGAGGCGTGAAAATGGAGTGCAAGAGATGCCTTTTGTCTTAGGAGGCCCAGACACTGATCGTGTTCTCTGGAGCTGCCCCTCTGGACCCAGACCAATAGCTTTGCATGAATGGCTGGGTGTATAGGAAACCACCAATTTCCTCTTTCAATGAAGCCATGAGCCACGCAAGACTCCAGTTTATCTGACCCACTTGAACACACCCATGGTGGTATTTCATGAAAGAAGCATGAACATGGAGTGCAGGAGATATGCCCTTGGCCTTAAGAGACTCATACCCTGCTGCTCTTCTCAGGAGCTGCCCCTCTGGACCCAGACCCATAGCCTTGCCCGAAGGACTGGCTGTATAGGAAACCACCAATTTCCACTTTCAATGAAGCTCTGAATGACAAAAGACTCAAAAATAGCTGTCCCACTTGCACCCACCTGAGAAAGCAACTCATCATTGAGGCGTGAACATGTAGTGCAGGACAGATGGCCTTGGTCTTAGGAGGCCAATACCATGCTGTTGTTCTCAATAACTGCCCCTCGGGCCCAGACCCATAGCCTTGCCCAAATGGCTGGTGTATAGGAAACCACCAATTTCCTCTTTCAATGAAGCCATGAGTCAGTGAAGAGTCCAGTTTAGCTGAACTTCTTGCACCCACCTACGAAGGCTCTTCATGAAGGAGGCGAGAAAATGGAGTGAAGGAGAGATGCTCTTGGTCTTAGAAGGCCCGGACCATGCTGATGTCCTCAGGAGCTGCCCCTCTGGGTCCAGAACCCTAGCATTGCCCGAAAGGCTGGATGTATAGCAATCCACCAATATCCTCTATGAATGAAGCCATGAGCAACACAAGCCTCCAATTTATCTGACCCTCTTGAACTCACCTATGAAGGCTTTTGTTGAAGGAGGCATGAACATGGAGTGGCTGAGCGATGCCCTTGGTCTTAGGAGGCCCATCCACTGCTGCTGTTCTCAGGAGCTGCCCCTCTGGACCCAGAACCATAGCCTTGCCCAAAGGGCAGGCTCTATAGAAAACAACAAATATCCTCTTTCAATGGAGATATGAAATAGAACAGACTCCAGAATAGCTGACCTCTCACAAACACTTGTGGAAGCGACTCAACAATGAGGCATGAAAATGGAGTGCAGGAGATGCCTTTGGTCTTAGGAGGCCGAGACCATGCTGATGTTCTCAGGAGCTGCCCCTCTGGTCCCAGAACCGTATCCTTTCCCTAAGGGCTGGGTGTATAGGAAACCAGTAAGTTCCTCCTACAATGAAGCCATGAGCCACAAAAGACTCCAGTTTATCTGACTCTCTTCAACGTACCCTTGGAGGCATTTCGTGAAAGAAGCGTGAACATGTAGTGCAGAAGAGAAACCCTTGGTCTTATGAGGAACATCCCCTGCTGCTGTTCGCAGGAGGTGCCCCTCTGTACCCAGAACCATAGTCTTGCCCGAAGGACTGGCTGTATAGGAAAGCACCAATTTTCCCTTTCAATGAAGTTATGAAACATAGCAGACTCCAGAATAGATGACGCACTTGAACCCACCTGTGGAAGCGACTCAACAATGAGGTGAGAACATGCAGTGCAGGAGATGCCCTTGGTCTTACGAGGCCCAGGCCCTCCTGCAGTTCTCAGGGGCTGCCCATCTGGACACAGAACCATAGCCTTGCCCAAATGGCTGGGTGTATAGGATACCCCAAATTTCTTCTTTGAATGAAGCCATGGGCCACAAAGACTCCAGTATATCTGACCCACTTCAACCCACCCATGGTGGCATTTCATGAAAGAAGCATGAACTTGGAGTGCAGGAGATAGGCCCTTGGACATAAGAGACCCATACCCTGCTGCTGTTCTCAGGAGCTGCCCCTGTGGCCCGAGACGCATAGCCTTGCCCGAAGGAGTGGCTGTATAGGAAACCACCAATTTCCACTTTCAATGATGTTATGAATGACAGAAGACTCCAGAGTAGCTGACCTATTTGCACTCACCTGTGGAAGCGACTCATCAATGAGGCATGAACATAGAGTGCAGGACAGATGGCCTTGGTCATAGGAGGCCAATACCATGCTGCTGTTCTCAGGAACTGCCCCTCTGGGCCCACACCCATAGCCTTGCCCGAAGGGTTGTGTGGATAGGAAACCACCAATTTCCTCTTTCAATGAAGCCATGAGCCAGTGAAGACTCCAGCTTAGCTGACCCTCTTGCACCCTCCTACGAAGGCACTTCATGAAGGAAGCGAGAAAATGGAGTGCAGGAGAGATGCCCTTGTACTTAGGAGGCCCAGCGCCTGCTGCTGTTATCAGGAGCTGTCCATCTGGACCCCGACCCATAGCCTTGCTCGAAGGGCTGGCTCTATAGGAAACCACCAAATTCCTCTTTCAATGGAGTTATGAAATATAGCAGACTCTAGAATAGCGGTCCCTCTGGCACCCACCTATGGATGTGACTCATCAATGAGGCCTGAACATGGAGTGCAGGACAGACGCCGTTGTTCTTCGGAGGCCCAGACCATGCTGATGTTCTCAAGACCCGCGCCACTGGCCCCAGAACCGTATCCTTTCCCTAAGGCCTGGGTGTATAGGAAACCAGTAATTTCCTCCTTCAATGAAGCCATGAGCCACACAAGACTCCAGTTTATCTGAAACTCTTGAACGTACCTATGGAGGCATTTCATGAAAGAGGCATGAACATGGAGTGAAGGAGAGAAGCCCTTGGTGTTATGAGGCCCATCCCCTGCTGCCGTTTGCAGGAGCTGCCCCTCTGAACCCAGAACCGTAGACTTCCCTGATGGGATGGATGTATGGGAAACCTGTGGTGGCAGTTCATGAAAAAAGTATGAACATGGTGTGTAGGGGATATGCCCTTGGTCTTAAGAGACCCATACCCTGCTGCTGTTCTCAGGAGCTGCTCCTCTGGACCCAAATCCATAGCCTGTCACGAAGGACTCGCTGTATAGGAAACCACCAATTTCTACTTTCACTGAAGCTATGAATGACAGAAGACTCTTGAATAGCTGACCCACTTGCACCCAGCTGTGGAAGCAACTCATCAATGAGGAGTGAACATGGAGTGCAGGACAGATGACCTTCGTCTTAGGAGGCCAATAACATACTGCTGTTCTCAGTAACTGCCCTTCTGGGCCCAGACCCATAGGCTTGCCCGAAGGGCTGGGTGTATAGGAAACTACCAATTTCCTCTTTCAATGAAGCCATGAGCCAGTGAAGACTCCAGTTTACCTGAAACTCTTGCACCTACCTAGGAAGGCGCTTCATGAAGGAGGTGAGAAAATGGAGTGCAGGAGAGATGCCCTTGGTCTTAGGAGGCCCAGACTACGCTGATGTTCTCAGGAGCTGCCCCTCTGGGTCCAGAACCCTAGCATTGCCCGAAAGCCTGGGTGCCTAGGAATCCACCAATTTCCTCTTCGAATGAAGCCATGAGCCACACAAGGCTCTAGTTTGTCTGACCCTGTTGAACTCACCTATGAAGGCATTTGTTGAAGGAGGCCTGAACATGGAGTGCCCTTGGTCTTAGGAGGCCAATCTCCTGCTGCTGTTCTCAGGAGCTGCCCCTCTGGAATCAGAACCATAGCCTTGCCGAAAGGGCAGGCTCTATAGGAAACCACCAATTTCCTCTTTCAATGGAGTTATGAAATACAGCAGACTCCAGAATAGCTGACCCTCTTACACCCACTTGTGTAGGCGACTCATCAATGAGGCATATAAATGGAGTGCAGGAGATGCCCTTGGTCTTTTGAGGACCAGACACTGCTGCAGTTCTCAGGAGCTACCCCTCTGGACTCAGACCCATAGCCTTGCCAGTAGCGCTAAGTTTATAGGAAACCACCAATTTCCTCTTTGAAAGAGCCATGAGCCACAAAAATCTCCAGTTTAACTGACCCATTGCACCCAAGTATGAAGGTGCTTCATGAAGGAGGCGTGTACATGGAGGGCTGGGTAGATGCCCTTGGACTTAGGAGGCCAACACCTGCTGCAGTTTGCAGGAGCTGCCCCTCTGGACCCAGATCCATAGCCTTGCCTGAAGGGCTGGCTGTTAGGAAGACAACTATTTCCTCTTTCAATGAAGTTATGAAACATAGCAGACGCCAGAATAGATGACGCACTTGCACGCACCTGTGGAAGCGACTCATCAATGAGGTGTGAATATGGAGTGCAAGAGAGATGCCCTTGGACTTAGGAGGCCAAGCCCCTGCTGCTGTTCTCAGGAGCTGCCCCATTGGACACGGACACATAGTCTTGCCCGAAGGACTGGCTCTATAGGAAACCACCAATTCCTCTTTCAATGGAGTTGTGAAATAGAGCGCACTCCAGAATAGCTGTCCCTCTTGCACCCACTTGTGGAAGCGACTCATCAATGAGGCGTGAACATGGAGTGCAGGACACATGTCCTTGGTCTTATGAGGCCCAGACACTGCTGCAGTTCTCAGGAGATACCCCTGTGGACTCAGACACATAGCATTGCCAGTAGGGCTAAGTTTATAGGAAACCACCAATTTCCTCTTTGAAAGAAGCCATGAGCCACAAAAATCTCCAGTTTAACTGACCCATTGCCCCCAAGTATGAAGGGGCTTCATGAAGGTTGGCAAGTACATGGAGTGCAGGGGAGATGCCCTTGGTCTTAGGAGGCTCAGCCCCTTCTGCAGTTTGCAGGAGCTGCCCCTCTGGACCCAGATCCATAGCCTTGCCTGAAGGGCTGGCTGTATAGGAAGACAACTATTTCCTCTTTCAATGAAGTTATGAAACATAGCAGACTCCAGAATAGATGACGCACTTGCACGCACCTGTGGAAGCGACTCATCAATGAGGTGTGAACATGGAGTGCAAGAGAGATGCCCTTGGACTTAGGAGGCCAAGCCCCTGCTGCTGTTCTCAGGAGCTGCCCCATTGGACCCGGACACATAATCTTGCCCGAAGGGCTGGCTCTATAGGAAACCACCCAATTCCTCTTTCAATGGAGTTGTGAAATAGAGCGCACTCCAGAATAGCTGTCCCTCTTGCACCCACTTGTGGAAGCGACTCATCAATGAGGCGTGAACATGGAGTGCAGGACACATGTCCTTGGTCATATGAGGCCCAGACACTGCTGCAGTTCTCAGGAGCTACCCCTCTGGACTCAGACCCATAACATTGCCAGTAGGGCTAAGTTTATAGGAAACCACCAATTTCCTCTTTGAAAGAAGCCATGAGCCACAAAAATCTCCAGTTTAACTGACCCATTGCCCCCAAGTATGAAGGGGTTCATGAAGGTTGGCATGTACATGGAGTGCAGGGGAGAGGCACTTGGTCTTAGGAGGCTCAGCCCCTGCTGCAGTTTGCAGGAGCTGCCCCTCTGGACCCAGATCCATAGCCTTGCCCGATGGGCTGGCTGTTTAGGAAAACAACTATTTCCTGTTTCAATGAAGTTATGAAACATAACAGAGTCCAGAACAGATGACGCACTTGCACCCACCTGTGGAAGCGACTCATCAATGAGGTGTGAACATGGAGTGCAAGAGAGATGCCCTTGGTCTTAGGAGGCCAAGCCCCTGCTTCTGTTCTCAGGAGCTGCCCCTCTGGACCCGGACACATAGCCTTGACCGAAGGGCTAGCACTATAGGAAACCACCCAATTCCTCTTTCAATGGAGTTGTGAAATAGAGCCCACTCCAGAGTAGCTGTCCATCTTGCACCCACTTGTGGAAGCGACTCATCAATGAGGCATGAACATGGAGTGCAGGACACATGCCCTTGGTCTTATGAGGCCAATACCATGCTGCTGTTCTCAGTAACTGCCCCTCTGGGCTGAGACGCATAGCCTTGCCCGAAGGGTTGGGTGTATAGGAAACCACTAATTTCCTCTTTCAATGAAGCCATGAGCCAGTGAAGACTCCAGCTTAGCTGACCCTCTTGCACCCTCTTACGAAGGAGCTTCATGAAGGAGGCGAGACAATGGAGTGCAGGAGAGATGCCCTTGGTCTTAGGAGGCCCAGTCCCTGCTGCTGTTCTCAGGAGCTGCCCCTCTGGACCCAGAACAATAGCCTTGCCTGAAGGGCTGGCTCTATAGGAAACCACCCAATTCCTCTTTCAATGGAGTTGTGAAATAGAGCGCACTCCAGAGTAGCTGTCCATCTTGCACCCACTTGTGGAAGCGAGTCATCATTGAGGCATGAACATGGAGTGCAGGACACATGCCCTTGGTCTTATGAGGCCAATACCATGCTGCTGTTCTCAGTAACTGCCCCTCTGGGCTGAGACGCATAGCCTTGCCCGAAGGGTTGGGTGTATAGGAAACCACTAATTTCCTCTTTCAATGAAGCCATGAGCCAGTGAAGACTCCAGCTTAGCTGACCCTCTTGCACCCTCTTACGAAGGCGCTTCATGAAGGAGGCGAGACAATGGAGTGCAGGAGAGATGCCCTTGGTCTTAGGAGGCCCAGTCCCTGCTGCTGTTCTCAGGAGCTGCCCCTCTGGACCCAGACCCATAGCCTTGCCTGAAGGGCTGGCTCTATAGGAAACCACCAAATTCCTCTTTCAATGGAGTTATGAAATAGAGCAGACCCCAGAATAGCTGTCCCTCTTGCAGCCACCTGTGGATGTGACTCATCAATGAGGCGTGAACATGGAGTGCAGGACAGATGCCCTTGTTCTTAGGAGGCCCAGACCAGGCTGATGTTCTCAGGAGCTGCCCCTCTGGTCCCAGAACCGTATCCATTCGCTACGGCCTGGGTGTATAGGAAACCAGTAATTTCCTCCTTCAATGAAGCCATGAGCCACACAAGACTCTAGTTTATCTGACCCTCTTGAACGTACCTATGGAGGCATTTCATGAAAGAGTCATGAACACGGAGTGAAGGAGAGAAGCCCTTGGTGTTATGAGGCCCATCCCCTGCTGCCGTTTGCAGGAGCTGCCCCTCTGAACCCAGACCCCTAGTCTTGCCCGAAGGGCTGGCTGTATAGGAAACCACCAATTTCCTCTTTCAATGAAGTAATGAAACATAGCAGACTCCAGAATACATGACGCACTTGAACCCACCTGTGGAAGTGACTCATCAATGAGGTATGAACATAGAGTGCAAGAGAAATGCCCTTGGTCTTAGGAGGCCCAGCCCCTGCTGCGCTTCTCAGGACCTGTGCCTCTGGACCTGGACCCATAGACTTGCCCGAAGGGCTGGCTGTATAGGACACCACCAATTTCCTCTTTGAAATAAGCCATGAGCCGCAAAATCTACAGTTTAACTGACACATTGCCCCCACCTATGAAGGTGCTTCATGAAGGAGGCGTGAACAAGGAGTTCAGGAGAGATTCCCTTGGTCTTAGGACGCCCAGCCACTGCTGCTGTTCTCAGGAGGTGACCCTCTGGACCCAGAGGCATAGCCTTGCCCGAAGGGCTGGCTCTATTGGAAATCACCCAATTCAACTTTCAATGGAGTTGTGAAATACAGCAGTCTCCAGAATAGATGTCCCTCTTGAACCCACCTGTGGAAACGACTCATCAATGAGGTGTGAAAATGGAGTGCAGGAGATGCCTTTGGTCTTAGGAGGCCCAGACACTGCTCCTGTTCTCTGGAGCTGCCCCTCTGGACACAGATCCATAACCTTACCAAAAAGGCTGTGTGTATAGGAAAAAACCAATTTCCTCTTTCAATGAAGCCATGAGCCAGTGAAGAGTCCAGTTTAGCTGACCCTCTTGCACCCACTTACGAAGGCGCTTCTTGAAGGAGCTGAGAAAATGTAGTGCAGGAGAGATGCTCTTGGTCTTAGGAGGCCAAGCCCCTGCTGTTGTTCTCAGGAGCTGCCTCTCTGGACCTGGACCCATAGCCTTACCCAAAGGGCTGGCTCTATAGGAAACCACCAAATTCCTCTTTCAATGGAGTTATGAAATAGAGCAGACTCCAGAATAGCTGTCCCTCTTGCAGCCACCTGTGGATATGACTCATCAATGAGGCATGAACATGGAGTGCAAGACAGATTCCCTTGTTCTTAGGAGGCCCAGACCATGCTGATGTTCTCAGGAGCTGCCCCTCTGGTCCCAGAACCGTATCCTTTCCCTAAGGCCTGGGGGTATAGGAAACCAGTAATTTCCTCCTTCAATGAAGCCATGAGCCACACAAGACTCTAGTTTATCTGACCCTCTTGAACGTACCTATGGAGGCATTTCATGAAAGAGGCATGAACATGGAGTTCAGGAGAGAAGCCCTTGCTCTTCTGAGCCACATCCCTTGCTGCAGTTTGCAGGAGCTGCCCCTCTGAACCCAGACACATAGTCGTGCCCGAAGGGTTGGCTGTATAAGAAACCCCCAATTTCCTCTTTCAATGATGTTATGAAACATAGCAGACTCCAGAAGAGATGACGCACTTGCTCCAACCTGTGGAAGCGACTCATCAATGAGGTGTGAACATGGAGTGTAAGAGAGATGCCCCTGGTCTTAGGAGGCACAGCTCCTGCTGTTGTTCTGAGGAGCTGCCCCTCTGGACCTGGACCCATAGCCTTGCCCGAAGGTCTGGCTGTATAGGACACCACCAATTTCCTCTTTGTAAAAAGGCATGAGCCACAAAAACTCTAGTTTACCTGACCCACTGCCCCCATCTATGTATGTGCTTCATGAAGGAGGCGTGAACATGGAGTTCAGGAGAGATGCCCTTGGTGTTAGGACGCACAGCCCCTGCTGCTGTTCTAAGGAGCTGACCCTCTGGACCCAGACCCATAGACTTACCCGAAGGGCTGGCTCTATAGGAAACCACCCAATTCATCTTTCAATGGAGTTGTGAAATACGGCAGTCTCCAGAATAGCTGTCCCTCTTGCACACACATGTGGAAACGAGTCATCAATGAGGTGTGAAAATGGAGTGCAGGAGATGCCTTTGGTCTTAGGAGGCCCAGACACTGCTCCTGTTCTCTGGAGCTGCCCCTCTGGACACAGATCCATAACCTTGCCCAAAGGGCTGTGTGTATAGGAAACCACCAATTTTCTCTTTGAATGAAGCCATGAGTCACACAAGACTCCACATTACCAGACCCTCTTGAACCCACCTATGGTGGCATTTCATGAAAGAAGCATGAACATGGAGTGTAGGAGAAATGCACTTGGTCTTATGTGACACAAACCCTGCTGCTGTTCTCAGGATCTTTCCCTCTGGATCCAGATCCATAGCCTGTCACGAAGGATTAGCTGTATAGGAAACCACCAATTTCCACTTTCATTGAAGCTATGAATGACAGAAGACTCCTGAATAGCTGACCCACTTGCACCCACCTGTGGAAGCGACTCATCAATGAGGCGTGAACATGGAGTGCAGGAGAGATGGCCTTGGTCTTAGGAGGCCAATACCATGCTGCTGTTCTCAGTAACTGCCCCTCTGGGCCCAGACCCATAGCCTTGCCCGAATGGTTGGGTGCATAGGAAACCACCAATTTCCTCTTTCAATGAAGCCATGAGACAGTGAAGACTCCAGCTTAGCTGACCCTCTTGCACCCTCTTACGAAGGCGCTTCATGAAGGAGGCGAGACAATGGAGTGCAGGAGAGATGCCCTTGGTCTTAGGAAGCCCAGTCCCTGCTGCTGTTCTCAGGAGCTGCCTCTTTGGACCCAGACCCATAGTCTTGCCCGAAGGGCTGGCTCTTTAGGAAACCACCAAATTCCTCTTTCAATGGAGTTATGAAATAGAGCAGACCCCAGAATAGCTGTCCCTCTTGCAGCCACCTGTGGATGTGACTCATCAATGAGGCGTGAACATGGAGTGCAGGACAGATGCCCTTGTTCTTAGGAGGCCCTGACCATGCTGATGTTCTCAGGAGCTGCCCCTCTGGTCCCAGAACCGTATCCTTTCCCTAAGGCCTGGGTGTATAGGAAACCAGTAATTTCCTCCTTCAATGAAGCCATGAGCCACACAAGACTCCAGTTTATCTGACCCTCTTGAACGTACCTATGGAGGCATTTCATGAAAGAGTCATGAACATGGAGTGAAGGAGAGAAGCCCTTGGTGTTATGAGACCCATCCCCTGCTGCCGTTTGCAGGAGCTGCCCCTCTGAACCCAGACCCCTAGTCTTGCCCGAAGGGCTGGCTGTTAGGAAACCACCAATTTCCTCTTTCAATGAAGTAATGAAACATAGCAGACTCCAGAATACATGACGCACTTGAACCCACCTGTGGAAGCGACTCGTCAATGACGTGTGAACATGGAGTGCATGAGAAATGCCCTTGGTCTTAGGAGGCCCATCCCCTGCTGCTCTTCTCAGGAGCTGCCCCTCTGGACCTGGACCCATAGCCTTGCCCGAAGGGCTGGCTGTATAGGACACCACCAATTTCCTCTTTGAAAGAAGCCATGAGCTGCAAAAACTCCAGTTTAAGGCATCCAGAGATGCCTTTGGTCTTAGGAGGCCCAGACACTGCTCCTGTTCTCTGGAGCTGCCCCTCTGGACACAGATCCATAACTTTGCCAAAAAGGCTGTGTGTATAGGAAAACACCAATTTCCTTTTTCAATGAAGCCATGAGCAAGTGAAGAGTCCAGTTTAGCTGACCCTCTTGCAGCCACTTACGAAGGCGCTTCTTGAAGGAGCTGAGAAAATGGAGTGCAGGAGAGATGCTCTTGGTCTTAGGAGGCCAAGTCCCTGCTGTTGTCCTCAGGAGCTGCCTCTCTGGACCTGGACCCATAGCCTTGCCCGAAGGGCTGGCTCTATAGGAAACCGACAAATTCCTCTTTCAATGGACTTGTGAAATAGAGTGGACTCCAGAATAGCTGACAATCTTGCAGCCACTTTTGGAAGCAACTCATCAATGAGCCATAAACATGGAGTGCACGACACATGCCCTTGGTCTTAGGAGCCCAATACCATGCTGCTGTTCTCAGTAACTGCCTCCCCTGGGCCCAGACCCATAGCCTTGCCCAAAGCGCTGGCTCTATAGGAAACCACCAAATTCCTCTTTCAATGGAGTTATGAAATAGAGCAGACTCCAGAATAGCTGTCCCTCTTGCAGCCACCTGTGGATGTGACTCATCAGTGAGGCATGAACATGGAGTGCAGGACAGATGCCCTTGTTCTTAGGAGGCCCAGACCATGCTGTTGTTCTCAGGAGCTGCCCCTCTGGTCCCAGAACCGTATCCTTTCCCTAAGGCCTGTGTGTATAGGAAACCAGTAATTTCCTCCTACAATGAAGCCATGAGCCACACAAGACTGCAGTTTATCTGACCCTCTTGAACGTACCTATGGAGGCATTTCATGAAAGAGGCATGAACATGGAGTGAAGGAGAGAAGCCCTTGGTATTATGAGGCCCATCCCCTGCTGCCGTTTGCAGGAGCTGCCCCTCTGAACCCAGAACCGTAGACTTCCCTGATGGGATGGATGTATAGGAAACCACCAATTTCCTCTTTCAATGAAGTTCTGAAATATAGCAGACTCCAGAATAGATGACGCACTTGAACCCACCTGTGGAAACGACTCATCAATGACGTGTGAACATGGAGTGCAAGAGAGATGCCCTTGGTCTTAGGAGGCCCAGCCCCTGCTGCTGTTCTCAGGAGCTGCCCCTCTGGACCTGGACCCATAGCCTTGCCCGAAGGGCTGGCTGTATGGGACACACCAATTTCCTCTTTGAAAGAAGCCATGAACCCCAAAAACTCCAGTTTAACTGACCCATTGCTCCCACCTATGAAGGTGCTTCATGAAGGAGGCGTGAACATGGAGTTCACGAGAGATGCCCTTGGTCATAGGACGCCCAGCCCCTGCTGCTGTTCTAAGGAGCTGTCCCTCTGGACCCACACCCATAGCCTTGCCCAAAGGGCTGGCTCTATAGGACACCACCCAATTCATCTTTCAATGGAGTTGTGAAGTACAGCAGTCTCCAGAATAGCTGTTCCTCTTGCACCCACCTGTGGAACCGACTCATCAATGAGGCGTGAAAATGGAGTGCAAGAGATGCCTTTGGTCTTAGGAGGCCCAGACACTGCTCCTGTTCTCTGGAGCTGCCCCTATGGACAAAGATCCATAACCTTGCCCAAAGGGCTGTGTGTATAGGAAACCACCAATTTCCTCTTTGAAGGAAGCCATAAGCCACAGAAGACTCCAGTTTACCTGACGCTCTTGATCCCACCTATGGTGGCAGTTCATGAAAAAAGCATGAACATGGTGTGTAGGGGATATGCCCTTGGTCTTAAGAGACCCATACCCTGCTGCTGTTCTCAGGAGCTGCCCCTCTGGACCCAAATCCATAGCCTGTCACGAAGGACTCGCTGTATAGGAAACCACCAATTTCTACTTTCACTGAAGCTATGAATGACAGAAGACTCCTGAAAAGCTGACCCACTTGCACCAAGCCGTGGAAGCGACTCATCAATGAGGTGTGAACATGGAGTGCAGGACAGATGACCTTCGTCTTAGGAGGCCAATACCATACTGCTGTTCTCAGTAACTGCCCTTCTGCGCCCAGACCCATAGGCTTGCCCGAAGGGCTGGGTGTATAGGAAACTACCAATTTCCTCTTTCAATGAAGCCATGAGCCAGTGAAGACTCCAGTTTACCTGAAACTCTTGCACCTACCTAGGAAGGCGCTTCATGAAGGAGGCGAGAGAATGGAGTGCAGGAGAGATGCCCTTGGTCTTAGGAGGCCCAGACTACGCTGATGTTCTCAGGAGCTGACCCTCTGGGTCCAGAACCCTAGCATTGCCCGAAAGCCTGGGTGCATAGGAAGTCACCAATTTCCTCTTCGAATGAAGCCATGAGCCACACAAGTCTCCAGTTTATCTGAACCTGTGGAACTAACCTATGAAGGCATTTCTTGAAGGAGGCCTGAACATGGAGTGCCGGAGCGATGCCCTTGGTCTTAGGAGGCCCATCCCCTGCTGCTGTTCTCAGGAGCTGCCCCTCTGGAACCAGAACCATAGCCTTGCCGAAAGGGCAGGCTCTATAGGAAGCCACAAATTTCCTCTTTCAATGGAGTTATGAAATATAGTAGACTCCAGAATAGCTGACCCTCTTGCACCCACTTGTGGAAGCGACTCTTCAATGAGGCGTATAAATGGAGTGCAGGAGATGCCCTTGGTCTTATGAGGCCCAGACACTGCTGCAGTTCTCAGGAGCTGCCCCTCTGGACTCAGACCCATAGCCTTGCCAGTAGCGCTAAGTTTATAGGAAACCACCAATTTCCTCTTTGAAAGAAGCCATGAGCCACAAAAATCTCCAGTTTAACTGACCCATTGCCCCCAAGTATGAAGGTGCTTCATGAAGGAGGCATGTACATGGAGTGCAGGGGAGATGCCATTGGACTTAGGAGGCCAGCACCTGCTGCAGTTTGCAGGAGCTGCCCCTCTGCACCCAGATCCATAGCCTTGCCTGAAGGGCTGGCTGTATAGGAAAACAACTATTTCCTCTTTCAATGAAGTTATGAAACATAGCAGACTCCAGAATAGATGACGCACTTGCACGCACCTGTGGAAGCGACTCATCAATGAGGTGTGAACATGGAGTGCAAGAGAGATGCCCTTGGACTTAGGAGGCCAAGCCCCTGCTGCTGTTCTCAGGAGCTTCCCCTCTGGGCCCAGAACCATAGCCTTGCCCGAAGGGCTGGCTCTATAGGAAACCACCAAATTCCTCTTTCAATGGAGTTGTGAAATAGAGCGCACTCCAGAATAGCTGTCCCTCTTGCACCCACTTGTGGAAGCGACTCATCAATGAGGCGTGAACATGGAGTGCAGGACACATGCCCTTGGTCTTCTGAGGCCCAGACACTGCTGCAGTTCTCAGGAGCTACCCCTCTGGACTCAAAACCATAGCCTTGCCAGTAGCGCTAAGTTTATAGGAAACCACCAATTTCCTCTTTGAAAGAAGCCATGAGCCACAAAAATCTCCAGTTTAACTGACCCATTGCCCCCAAGTATGAAGGGGCTTTATGAAGGAGGCATGTACATGGAGTGCAGGAGAGATGCCCTTGGTGTTAGGACGCACAGCCCCTGCTGCCGTTCTAAGGAGCTGACCCTCAGGACCAAGATCCATAGCCTTACCCGAAGGGCTGGCTCTATAGGAAACCACCAAATTCCTCTTTCAATGGAGTTGTGAAATAGAGCGCACTCCAGAATAGCTGTCCCTCTTGCACCCACTTGTGGAAGCGACTCATCAATGAGGCGTGAACATGGAGTGCAGGACACATGTCCTTGGTCTTCTGAGGCCCAGACACTGCTGCAGTTCTCAGGAGCTACCCCTCTGGACTCAGAACCATAGCCTTGCCAGTAGCGCTAAGTTTATAGGAAACCACAAATTTCCTCTTTGAAAGAAGCCATGAGCCACAAAAATCTCCAGTTTTACTGATCCATTGCCCCCAAGTATGAAGGTGCTTCATGAAGGAAGCATGTACATGGAGTGCAGGGGAGATGCCCTTGGACTTAGGAGGCCAGCACCTGCTGCAGTTTGCAGGAGCTGCGCCTCTGGACCCAGATCCATAGCCTTGCCTGAAGGGCTGGCTGTATAGGAAAACAACTATTTCCTCTTTCAATGAAGTTATGAAACATAGCAGACTCCAGAATAGATGACGCACTTGCACGCACCTGTGGAAGCGACTCATCAATGAGGTGTGAACATGGAGTGCAAGAGAGATGCCCTTGGACTTAGGAGGCCAAGCCCCTGCTGCTGTTCTCAGGAGCTTCCCCTCTGGGCCCAGAACCATAGCCTTGCCCGAAGGGCTGGCTCTATAGGAAACCACCAAATTCTTCTTTCAATGGAGTTGTGAAATAGAGCGCACTCCAGAATAGCTGTCCCTCTTGCACCCACTTGTGGAAGCGACTCATCAATGAGGCGTGAACATGGAGTGCAGGACACATGCCCTTGGTCTTCTGAGGCCCAGACACTGCTGCAGTTCTCAGGAGCTACCCCTCTGGACTCAGAACAATAGCCTTGCCAGTAGCGCTAAGTTTATAGGAAACCACCAATTTCCTCTTTGAAAGAAGCCATGAGCCACAAAAATCTCCAGTTTAACTGACCCATTGCCCACAAGTATGAAGGGGCTTTATGAAGGAGGCATGTACATGGAGTGCAGGAGAGATGCCCTTGGTGTTAGGACGCACAGCCCCTGCTGCCGTTCTAAGGAGCTGACCCTCAGGACCAAGATCCATAGCCTTACCCGAAGGGCTGGCTCTATAGGAAACCACCAAATTCCTCTTTCAATGGAGTTGTGAAATAGAGCGCACTCCAGAATAGCTGTCCCTCTTGCACCCACTTGTGGAAGCGACTCATCAATGAGGCGTGAACATGGAGTGCAGGACACATGTCCTTGGTCTTCTGAGGCCCAGACACTGCTGCAGTTCTCAGGAGCTACCCCTCTGGACTCAGAACCATAGCCTTGCCAGTAGCGCTAAGTTTATAGGAAACCACAAATTTCCTCTTTGAAAGAAGCCATGAGCCACAAAAATCTCCAGTTTTACTGATCCATTGCCCCCAAGTATGAAGGTGCTTCATGAAGGAAGCATGTACATGGAGTGCAGGGGAGATGCCCTTGGACTTAGGAGGCCAGCACCTGCTGCAGTTTGCAGGAGCTGCGCCTCTGGACCCAGATCCATAGCCTTGCCTGAAGGGCTGGCTGTATAGGAAAACAACTATTTCCTCTTTCAATGAAGTTATGAAACATAGCAGACTCCAGAATAGATGACGCACTTGCACGCACCTGTGGAAGCGACTCATCAATGAGGTGTGAACATGGAGTGCAAGAGAGATGCCCTTGGACTTAGGAGGCCAAGCCCCTGCTGCTGTTCTCAGGAGCTTCCCCTCTGGGCCCAGAACCATAGCCTTGCCCGAAGGGCTGGCTCTATAGGAAACCACCAAATTCCTCTTTCAATGGAGTTGTGAAATAGAGCGCACTCCAGAATAGCTGTCCCTCTTGCACCCACTTGTGGAAGCGACTCATCAATGAGGCGTGAACATGGAGTGCAGGACACATGCCCTTGGTCTTCTGAGGCCCAGACACTGCTGCAGTTCTCAGGAGCTACCCCTCTGGACTCAGAACAATAGCCTTGCCAGTAGCGCTAAGTTTATAGGAAACCACCAATTTCCTCTTTGAAAGAAGCCATGAGCCACAAAAATCTCCAGTTTAACTGACCCATTGCCCCCAAGTATGAAGGGGCTTTATGAAGGAGGCATGTACATGGAGTGCAGGAGTGATGCCCTTGGTGTTAGGACGCACAGCCCCTGCTGCCGTTCTAAGGAGCTGACCCTCTGGACCAAGATCCATAGCCTTACCCGAAGGGCTGGCTCTATAGGAAACCACCCAATTCATATTTCAATGGAGTTGTGAAATACAGCAGTCTCCAGAATAGATGTCCCTCTTGCACACACCTGTGGAAACGACTCATCAATGAGGTGTGAAAATGGAGTGCAGTAGATGCCTTTGGTCTTAGGAGGCCCAGACACTGCTCCTCTTCTCTGGAGCTGCCCCTCTGGGCACAGATCCATAAACTTGCCCAAAGGGCTGTGTGTATAGGAAACCACCAATTTCCTCTTTGGATGAAGCCATGAGCCACACAAGACTCCAGTTTACCTGATCTTCTTGAACCCACCTATGGTGGCATTTCATGAAAGAAGCATGAACATGGAGTGTAGGAGATATGCACTTGGTATTATGTCACACAAACCCTGCTGCTGTTCTCAGGATCTTTCCCTCTGGATCCGGATCCATAGCAAGTCATGAAGGATTAGCTGTATAGGAAACCACCAATTTCCACTTTCAATGAAGCTATGAATGACAGAAGACTCCTGAATAGCTGACCCACTTGCACTCACCTGTGGAAGCGACTCATCAATGAGGCGTGAACATGGAGTGCAGGACAGATGGCCTTGGTCTTAGGAGGCCAATACCATGCTGCTGTTCTCAGTAACTGCCCCTCTGGGCCCAGACCCATAGCCTTGCCCGAAGGGTTGGGTGTATAGGAAACCACCAATTTCCTCTTTCAATGAAGCCATGAGACAGTGAAGACTCCAGCTTAGCTGACCCTCTTGCACCCTTTTACGAAGGCGCTTCATGAAGGAGGCGAGACAATGGAGTGCAGGAGAGATGCCCTTGGTCTTAGGAGGCCCAGTCCATGCTGCTGTTCTCAGGAGCTGCCCCTCTGGATCCAGACCCATAGCCTTGCTCGAAGGGCTGGCTCTATAGGAAACCACCAAATTCCTCTTTCAATGGAGTTATGAAATAGAGCAGACCCCAGAAGAGCTGTCCCTCTTGCAGCCACCTGTGGATATGACTCATCAATGAGGCGTGAACATGGAGTGCAGGACAGATGCCCTTGTTCTTACGAGGCCCAGACCATGCTGATATTCTCAGGAGCTGCCCCTCTTGTCCCAGAACCGTATCCTTTCCCTAAGGCCTGGGTGTATAGGAAACCAGTAATTTCCTCCTTCAATGAAGCCATGAGCCACACAAGACTCCAGTTTATCTGACCCTCTTGAACGTACCTATGGAGGCATTTCATGAAAGAGTCATGAACATGGAGTGAAGGAGAGAAGCCCTTGGTGTTATGAGGCACATCCCCTGCTGCCGTTTGCAGGAGCTGCCCCTCTGAACCCAGACCCCTAGTCTTGCCCGAAGGGCTGGCTGTATAGGAAACCACCAATTTCCTCTTTCAATGAAGTAATGAAACATAGCAGACTCCAGAATACATAACGCACTTAAACCCACATGTGGAAGCGACTCATCAATGATGTGTGAACATGGAGTGCAAGAGAGATGCCCTTGGTCTTAGGAGGCCCAGCCCCTGCTGCTCTTCTCAGGAGCTGCCCCTCTGGACCTGGATCCATAGACTTGCCCGAAGGGCTGGCTGTATAGGACACCACCAATTTCCTCTTTGAAAGAAGCCATGAGCTGCAAAATCTCCAGGTTAACTGACCCATTGCCACCACCTATGAAGGTGCTTCATGAAGGAGGCGTGAACATGGAGTTCAGGAGAGAAGCCCTTGGTCTTAGGATGCCCAGACACTGCCGCTGTTCTCAGGAGGTGACCCTCTGGACCCAGACCCATACCCTTGCCCGAAGGGCTGGCTCTATAGGAAACCACCCAGTTCAACTTTCAATGGAGTTGTGAAATACAGCAGTCTCCAGAATAGATGTCCCTCTTGCACCCACCTGTGGAAACGACTCATCAATGAGGTGGTAAAATGGAGTGCAGGAGATGCCTTTGGTCTTAGGAGGCCCAGACACTGCTCCTGTTCTCTGGAGCTGCCCCTCTGGACACAGATCCATAACCTTGCCCAAAAGGCTGTGTGTATAGGAAAACACAAATTTCCCCTTTCAATGACGCCATGAGCCAGTGAAGAGTCCAGTTTAGCTGACCCTCTTGCAGCCACTTACGAAGGCGCTTCTTGAAGGAGCTGAGAAAATGGAGTGCAGGAGAGATGCTCTTGGTCTTAGGAGGCCAAGCCCCTGCTGTTGTTCTTAGGAGCTGCCTCTCTGGACCTGGACCCTTAGCCATGCCCGAAGGGCTGGCTTTATAGGAAACCAACAAATTCCTCTTTCAATGGAGTTTTGAAATAGAGCAGACTCCAGAATACCTGACCCTCTTGCAGCCACTTTTAGAAGCGACTCATCAATGAGGCATGAACATGGAGTGCACGACACATGCCCTTGGTCTAAGGAGCCCAATACCATGCTGCTGTTCTCAGTAACTGCCCCCCTGGGCCCAGAACCATAGCCTTGCCCGAAGCGCTGGCTCTATAGGAAACCACCAAATTCCTCTTTCAATGGAGTTATGAAATAGAGCAGACTCCAGAATAGCTGTCCCTCTTGCAGCCACCTGTGGATGTGACTCATCAATGAGGCATGAACATGGAGTGCAAGACACATGCCCTTGTTCTTAGGAGGCCCAGACCATGCTGATGTTCTCAGGAGCTGCCCCTCTGGTCCCAGAACCGTATCCTTTCCCTAAGGCCTGGGTGTATAGGAAACCAGTAATTTCCTCCTTCAATGAAGCCATGAGCCACACAAGACTCCAGTTTATCTGACCCTCTTGAACGTACCTATGGAGGCATTTCATGAAAGAGGCATGAACATGGAGTTCAGGAGAGAAGCCCTTGCTCTTCTGAGCCCCATCCCTTGCTGCAGTTTGCAGCAGCGGCCCCTCTGAACCCAGACACATAGTCTTGCCCGAAGGGTTGGCTGTATAAGAAACCCCCAATTTCCTCTTTCAATGATGTTATGAAACATAGCAGTCTCCAGAAGAGATGACGCACTTGCTCCAACCTGTGGAAGCGACTCATCAATGAGGTGTGAACATGGAGTGTAAGAGAGATGCCCCTGGTCTTAGGAGGCCCAGCACCTGCTGTAGTTCTGAGGAGCTGCCCCTCTGGACCTGGACCCATAGCCTTGCCCGAAGGTCTGGCTGTATAGGACACCACGAATTTCCTCTTTGTAAAAAGGCATGAGCCACAAAAACTCTAGTTTACCTGACCCACTGCCCCCATCTATGTATGTGCTTCATGAAGGAGGCGTGAACATGGAGTTCAGGAGAGATGCCCTTGGTGTTAGGACGCACAGCCCCTGCTGCTGTTCTAAGGAGCTGACCCTCTGGACCAAGACCCATAGCCTTACCCGAAGGGCTGGCTCTATAGGAAACCACCCAATTCATCTTTCAATGGAGTTGTGAAATACGGCAGTCTCCAGAATAGCTGTCCCTCTTGCACCCACCTGTGGAAACGACTCATCAATGAGGTGTGAAAATGAAGTGCAGGAGATGCCTTTGGTCTTAGGAGGCCCAGACACTGCTCCTGTTCTCTGGAGCTGCCCCTCTGGACACAGATCCATAACCTTGCCCAAAGGGCTGTGTGTATAGGGAACCACCAATTTCCTCTTTGAATGAAGCCATGAGCCACACAAGATTCCAGATTACCAGACCCTCTTGAACCCACCTATGGTGGCATTTCATGAAAGAAGCATGAACATGGAGTGTAGGAGATATGCCCTTTGTCTTATGTGACACAAACCCTGCTGCTGTTCTCAGGATCTTTCCCTCTGGATCCAGATCCATAGCCTGTCACAAAAGATTAGCTGTATAGGAAACCACCAATTTCCACTTTCAATGAAGCTATGAATGACAGAAGACTCCTGAATAGCTGACCCACTTGCACTCACCTGTGGAAGCGACTCATCAATGAGGCGTGAACATGGAGTGCAGGACAGAAGGCATTTGTCTTAGGAGGCCAATACCATGCTGCTCTTCTCAGTAACTGCCCCTCTGAGCCCAGACCCTTAGACTTGCCCGAAGGGCGGGGTGTATAGGAAACCACCAATTTCCTCTTTCAATGAAGCCATGAGCCAGTGAAGACTCCAGTTTAGCTGAACCTCTTGCACCGACTTACAAAGGCGCTCTAAGAAGGACGCGAGATAATGGAGTGCAGGAGAGATGTCCTTGGTCTTAGGAGGCCCATCCCCAGCTGCTGTTCTCAGGACCTTCCCCTCTGGGCCCAGAACCATAGCCTTGCCCAAAGGGCAGGCTGTATAGGAAACCACCAATTTCCTCTTTCAATGGAGTTATGAAATAGAGCAGACAAAAGAATAGCTGACCCTCTTGCACCCACTTGTGGAAGAGACTCATCAGTGAGGCATTAAAATGGAATGCAAGTGATGCCCTTATTCTTATGAGGCCCAGACACAGCTGCAGTTCTCAGGAACTACCCCTCTGGACCCAGACCCATAGCCTTGACAGAAGGGCTAGGTTTATATGAAACCACCAATTTCCTCTTTGAAAGAAGTCAAGAGCCACAAAAACCCCCAGTTTAACTGACCCTTTGCCCCCAACTATGAAGGTGCTTCATGAAGGCGGCGTGTACATGGAGTGAAGGGGAGATGCACTTGGTCTTAGGAGGCCCAGACCATGCTGATGCTCTCAGTAGCTGCCCCTCTGGTCCCAGAACCGTATCCTTTCCCTAACGCCTGGGTGTATAGGAAACCATTAATTTCCTCCTTCAATGAAGCCGTGAGCCACACAAGACTCCAGTTTATCTGACCTTCTTGAACGTACCTTTGGAGGCATTTCATGAAAGAGGCATGAACATGGAGTGCAGGAGAGTAGCCCTTGGTCTTATGAGGCACATCACCTTCTGCTGTTTGCAGGAGCTGACCCACTGAACCCAGACCCATAGTCTTGCCCGAAGGGCTGGCTGTATAGGAAACCACCAATTTCCTCTTTCAAGGAAGTTATGAAACATAGCAGACTCCAGAAATGATGACCCATTTGCACCCACCTGTGGAAACGACTCATCAATGAGGTGAGAACATGGAGTGCAAGAGAGATGCACCTAGTCTTAGGAAGCCCAGCTCCTGCTACTGTTCTCAGGAGCTGCCCCTGAGGAGCTAGACCCGTAGCCTTGCCTGAAGGGCTGGCTGTACAGGACACCACCAACTTCCTCTTTGAAAGAAGCCATGAGCCGCAAAAACTCCAGTTTAACTGACCCATTGCCCCACCTATGAAAGTGCTTCATGAAGGATGCGTGAACATAGTGTTCAGGAGAGATGCCCTTGGTCTTAGGATGCCCAGCCACTGCTGCTGTTCTCAGGAGCTGACCTTCTGGACCCAGACCCATAGCCTTGCCCGAAGGGCTGGCTCTAAACGAAACCACCAAATTCCTCTTTCAATGGAGTTGTGAAATACAGCATACTCCAGAATAGCTGTCCCTCTTGCACACACCTGTGGAAACGACTCATCAGTGAGGTGTGAAAATGGAGTGCAGGAGATGCCTTTGGTCTTAGGAGGCCCAGACACTGCTCCTGTTCTCTGGAGCTGCCCCTCTGGACACAGATCCATAACATTGCCCAAAGGGCTGTGTGTATAGGAAACCACCAATTTCCTCTTTGGATGAAGCCATGAGCCACACAAGACTCCAGTTTACCTGATCTTCTTGAAGCCACCTATGGTAGCATTTCATGAAAGAAGCATGAACATGGAGTGTAGGAGATATGCCCATGGTCTTAAGAGACCCATACCCTGCTGCTGTTCTCAGGATCTGTCCTTCTGAACCCAGATCCATAGCCTGTCACGAAGGATTAGCTGTATAGGAAACCACCAATTTTCACTTTCAATGAAGCTATGAATGACAGAAGACACCTGAATAGCTGACCCACTTGCACCCACCTGTGGAAGCGACTCATCAATGAGGAGTGAACATGGAGTGCAGGACAGATGGCTTTGGTCTAAGGAGGCCAATACCATGCTGCCGTTCTGAGTAACTGCCCCTCTGGGCCTAGACCCGTAGGGTTGCCCTAAGGGCTGGGTGTATAAGAAACCACCAATTTCCTCTTTCAAAGAAATTACGAAACATAGCAGACTCCAGAATAGATGAGGCACTTGCACCCACCTGTGAAAGCGACTCATCAATGATGTGTGAACATGGAGTGCAAGAGTGATGCCCTTGGTCTTAGGAGACCCAGCCCCTGCTGTTGTTCTCAGGAGCTGCCCCTCTGGACCTAGACTCATAGCCTTGCCCGAAGGGCTGGCTGTATAGCACACCACCAATTTCCTCTTTGAAAGAAGCCATTAGCCACAAAAAACTCCTGTTTAACTGACCCATTGCCCCCACCTATGAAAGTGCTCCATGAAGGATGCGTGAACATAGTGTTCGGGAGAGATGCCCTTGTTCTTAGGACGCCCAGCCCCTGCTGCTGTTCTCAGGAGCTGACCATCTTGACCCAGACCCATAGCCTTGCCCGAAGGGCTGCCTCTAAACGAAACCACCAAATTCCTCTTTCAATGGAGTTGTGAAATACAGCAGACTCCAGAATAGCTGTCCCTCTTGCACCCACCTGTGGAAACGATTCATCAATGAGGCGTGAAAATGGAGTGCAAGAGATGCCTTTTGTCTTAGGAGGCCCAGACACTGATCGTGTTCTCTGGAGCTGCCCCTCTGGACCCAGACCAATAGCTTTGCATGAATGGCTGGGTGTATAGGAAACCACCAATTTCCTCTTTCAATGAAGCCATGAGCCAC
This sequence comes from Mesoplodon bidens, assembly GCF_964165515.1. Taxonomy (NCBI): domain Eukaryota; kingdom Metazoa; phylum Chordata; class Mammalia; order Artiodactyla; family Ziphiidae; genus Mesoplodon; species Mesoplodon bidens. Next base: position 68,863,228 of record NC_138178.1, read on the forward strand.
GCAAGACTCCACTTTATCTGACCCTCTTGAACACACCCATGGTGGTATTTCATGAAAGAAGCATGAACATGGAGTGCAGGAGATATGCCCTTGGCCTTAAGAGACTCATACCCTGCTGCTCTTCTCAGGAGCTGCCCCTCTGGACCCAGACCCATAGCCTTGCCCGAAGGACTGGCTGTATAGGAAACCACCAATTTCCACTTTCAATGAAGCTCTGAATGACAAAAGACTCAAAAATAGCTGTCCCACTTGCACCCACCTGAGAAAGCGACTCATCATTGAGGCGTGAACATGTAGTGCAGGACAGATGGCCTTGGTCTTAGGAGGCCAATACCATGCTGTTGTTCTCAATAACTGCCCCTCGGGCCCAGACCCATAGCCTTGCCCAAATGGCTGGTGTATAGGAAACCACCAATTTCCTCTTTCAATGAAGCCATGAGTCAGTGAAGAGTCCAGTTTAGCTGAACTTCTTGCACCCACCTACGAAGGCTCTTCATGAAGGAGGCGAGAAAATGGAGTGAAGGAGAGATGCTCTTGGTCTTAGAAGGCCCGGACCATGCTGATGTCCTCAGGAGCTGCCCCTCTGGGTCCAGACCCCTAGCATTGCCCGAAAGGCTGGATGTATAGCAATCCACCAATATCCTCTATGAATGAAGCCATGAGCAACACAAGCCTCCAATTTATCTGACCCTCTTGAACTCACCTATGAAGGCTTTTGTTGAAGGAGGCATGAACATGGAGTGGCTGAGCGATGCCTTTGGTCTTAGGAGGCCCATCCACTGCTGCTGTTCTCAGGAGCTGCCCCTCTGGACCCAGAACCATAGCCTTGCCCAAAGGGCAGGCTCTATAGAAAACAACAAATATCCTCTTTCAATGGAGATATGAAATAGAACAGACTCCAGAATAGCTGACCTCTCACAAACACTTGTGGAAGCGACTCAACAATGAGGCATGAAAATGGAGTGCAGGAGATGCGTTTGGTCTTAGGAGGCCGAGACCATGCTGATGTTCTCAGGAGCTGCCCCTCTGGTCCCAGAACCGTATCTTTTCCCTAAGGGCTGGGTGTATAGGAAACCAGTAAGTTCCTCCTACAATGAAGCCATGAGCCACAAAAGACTCCAGTTTATCTGACTCTCTTCAACGTACCCTTGGAGGCATTTCGTGAAAGAAGCGTGAACATGTAGTGCAGAAGAGAAACCCTTGGTCTTATGAGGCACATCCCCTGCTGCTGTTCGCAGGAGGTGCCCCTCTGTACCCAGAACCATAGTCTTGCCCGAAGAACTGGCTGTATAGGAAACCACCAATTTTCCCTTTCAATGAAGTTATGAAACATAGCAGACTCCAGAATAGATGACGCACTTGAACCCACCTGTGGAAGCGACTCAACAATGAGGTGAGAACATGCAGTGCAGGAGATGCCCTTGGTCTTACGAGGCCCAGGCCCTCCTGCTGTTCTCAGGGGCTGCCCATCTGGACACAGAACCATAGCTTTGCCCAAATGGCTGGGTGTATAGGATACCCCAAATTTCTTCTTTGAATGAAGCCATGGGCCACAAAGACTCCAGTATATCTGACCCACTTCAACCCACCCATGGTGGCATTTCATGAAAGAAGCATGAACTTGGAGTGCAGGAGATAGGCCCTTGGACATAAGAGACCCATACCCTGCTGCTGTTCTCAGGAGCTGCCCCTGTGGCCCGAGACGCATAGCCTTGCCCGAAGGAGTGGCTGTATAGGAAACCACCAATTTCCACTTTCAATGAAGTTATGAATGACAGAAGACTCCAGAGTAGCTGACCTATTTGCACTCACCTGTGGAAGCGACTCATCAATGAGGCATGAACATAGAGTGCAGGACAGATGGCCTTGGTCATAGGAGGCCAATACCATGCTGCTGTTCTCAGGAACTGCCCCTCTGGGCCCACACCCATAGCCTTGCCCGAAGGGTTGTGTGGATAGGAAACCACCAATTTCCTCTTTCAATGAAGCCATGAGCCAGTGAAGACTCCAGCTTAGCTGACCCTCTTGCACCCTCCTACGAAGGTACTTTATGAAGGAAGCGAGAAAATGGAGTGCAGGAGAGATGCCCTTGGACTTAGGAGGCCCAGCGCCTGCTGCTGTTATCAGGAGCTGTCCATCTGGACCCCGACCCATAGCCTTGCTCGAAGGGCTGGCTCTATAGGAAACCACCAAATTCCTCTTTCAATGGAGTTATGAAATATAGCAGACTCTAGAATAGCGGTCCCTATGGCACCGACCTATGGATGTGACTCATCAATGAGGCCTGAACATGGAGTGCAGGACAGACGCCGTTGTTCTTCGGAGGCCCAGACCATGCTGATGTTCTCAAGACCCGCGCCTCTGGCCCCAGAACCGTATCCTTTCCCTAAGGCCTGGGTGTATAGGAAACCAGTAATTTCCTCCTTCAATGAAGCCATGAGCCACACAAGACTCCTGTTTATCTGAAACTCTTGATAGTACCTATGGAGGCATTTCATGAAAGAGGCATGAACATGGAGTGAAGGAGAGAAGCCCTTGGTGTTATGAGGCCCATCCCCGGCTGCCGTTTGCAGGTGCTGCCCCTCTGAACCCACAACCGTAGACTTCCCTGATGGGATGGATGTATAGGAATCCACCAATTTCCTCTTTCAATGAAGTTCTGAAACATAGCATACTCCAGAATAGATGACGCACTTGAACCCACCTGTGGAAACGACTCATCAATGACGTGTGAACATGGAGTGCAAGAGAGATGCCCTTGGTCTTAGGAGGCCAAGCCCCTGATGCTGTTCTCAGGAGCTGCCCATCTGGACCTGTACCCATAGCCTTGCCCGAAGGGCTGGCTGTATGGAACACACCAATCTCCTTTTTGAAAGAAGACATGAGCCCCAAAAACTCCAGTTTAGATGACCCAATGCCCCCACCTATGAAGGTGATTCATGAAGGAGGCGTGAACATGGAGTTCACGAGAGATGCCCTTGGTCATAGGACGCCCAGCCCCTGCTGCTCTTCTAAGGAGCTGACCCTATGGACCAAGACCCATAGCCTTGCGTGAAGGGCTGGCTCTAAAGGAAACCACCCAATTCATCTTTCAATGGAGTTGTGAAATACAGCAGTCTCCAGAATAGCTGTTCCTCTTGCACCCACCTGTGGAAACGACTCATCAATGAGGCATGAAAATGGAGTGCAAGACATGCCTTTGGTCTTAGGAGTCCCAAACACTGCTCCTGTTCTCTGGAGCTGCCCCTATGGACAAAGGTCCATAACCTTGCTCAAAGGGCTGTGTGTATAGGAAACCAACAATTTCCTCTTTGAATGAAGCCATAAGCCACAAAGACTCCAGAAACCTGACGCTCTTGATCCCACCTATGGTGGCAGTTCATGAAAAAAGCATGAATATGGTGTCTAGGGGATATGCCCTTGGTCTTAAGAGACCCATACCCTGCTGCTGTTCTCAGGAGCTGCCCCTCTGGACCCAAATCCATAGCCTGTCACGAAGGACTCGCTGTATAGGAAACCACCAATTTCTACTTTCACTGAAGCTATGAATGACAGAAGACTCCTGAATAGCTGACCCACTTGCACCCCGCCGTGGAAGCGACTCATCAATGAGGAGTGAACATGGAGTGCAGGACAGATGACCTTCGTCTTAGGAGGCCAATACCATACTGCTGTTCTCAGTAACTGCCCTTCTGGGCCCAGACCCATAGGCTTGCCCGAAGGGCTGGGTGTATAGGAAACTACCAATTTCCTCTTTCAATGAAGCCATGAGCCAGTGAAGACTCCAGTTTACCTGAAACTCTTGCACCTACCTAGGAAGGCGCTTCATGAAGGAGGCGAGAAAATGGAGTGCAGGAGAGATGCCCTTGGTCTTAGGAGGCCCAACCTACGCTGATGTTCTCAGGAGCTGCCCCTCTGGGTCCAGAACCCTAGCATTGCCCGAAAACCTGGGTGCCTAGGAATCCACCAATTTCCTCTTCGAATGAAGCCATGAGCCACACAAGGCTCTCGTTTATCTGACCCTGTTGAACTCACCTATGAAGGCATTTGTTGAAGGAGGCCTGAACATGGAGTGCCGGAGCGATGCCCTTGGTCTTAGGAGGCCAATCTCCTGCTGCTGTTCTCAGGAGCTGCCCCTCTGGAATCAGAACCATAGCCTTGCCGAAAGGGCAGGCTCTATAGGCAACCACCAATTTCCTCTTTCAATGGAGTTATGAAATATAGCAGACTCCAGAATAGCTGACCCTCTTGCACCCACTTGTGGAAGCGACTCTTCAATGAGGCATATAAATGGAGTGCAGGAGATGCCCTTGGTCTTATGAGGCCCAGACACTGCTGCAGTTCTCAGGAGCTACCCCTCTGGACTCAGACCCATAGCCTTGCAGTAGCGCTAAGTTTATAGGAAACCACCAATTTCCTCTTTGAAAGAGCCATGAGCCACAAAAATCTCCAGTTTAACTGACCCATTGCACCCAAGTATGAAGGTGCTTCATGAAGGAGGCGTGTACATGGAGTGCTGGGTAGATGCCCTTGGACTTAGGAGGCCAACACCTGCTGCAGTTTGCAGGAGCTGCCCCTCTGGACCCAGATCCATAGCCTTGCCTGAAGGGCTGGCTGTTAGGAAGACAAATATTTCCTCTTTCAATGAAGTTATGAAACATAGCAGACTCCAGAATAGATGACGCACTTGCACGCACCTGTGGAAGCGACTCATCAATGAGGTGTGAATATGGAGTGCAAGAGAGATGCCCTTGGACTTAGGAGGCCAAGCCCCTGTTGCTGTTCTCAGGAGCTGCCCCATTGGACCCGGACACATAGACTTGCCCGAAGGACTGGCTCTATAGGAAACCACCAATTCCTCTTTCAATGGAGTTGTGAAATAGAGCGCACTCCAGAATAGCTGTCCCTCTTGCACCCACTTGTGGAAGCGACTCATCAATGAGGCGTGAACATGGAGTGCAGGACACATGTCCTTGGTCTTATGAGGCCCAGACACTGCTGCAGTTCTCAGGAGATACCCCTGTGGACTCAGACCCATAGCATTGCCAGTAGGGCTAAGTTTATAGGAAACCACCAATGTCCTCTTTGAAAGAAGCCATGAGCCACAAAAATCTCCAGTTTAACTGACCCATTGCCCACAAGTATGAAGGGGCTTCATGAAGGTTGGCAAGTACATGGAGTGCAGGGGAGATGCCCTTGGTCTTAGGAGGCTCAGCCCCTGCTGCAGTTTGCAGGAGCTGCCCCTCTGGACCCTGATCCATAGCCTTGCCTGAAGGGCTGGCTGTAGAGGAAGACAACTATTTCCCCTTTCAATGAAGTTATGAAACATAGCAGACTCCAGAATAGATGACGCACTTGCACGCACCTGTGGAAGCGACTCATCAATGAGGTGTGAACATGGAGTGCAAGAGAGGTGCCCTTGGTCTAAGGAGGCCAAGCCCCTGCTGCTGTTCTCCGGAGCTGCCCCATTGGACCCGGACACATAGTCTTGCCCGAAGGGCTGGCTCTATAGGAAACCACCCAATTCCTCTTTCAATGGAGTTGTGAAATAGAGCGCACTCCAGAGTAGCTGTCCATCTTCACCCACTTGTGGAAGCGACTCATCATTGAGGCATGAACATGGAGTGCAGGACACATGCCCTTGGTCTTATGAGGCCAATACCATGCTGCTGTTCTCAGTAATTGCCCCTCTGGGCCGAGAAGCATTGCATTGCCCGAAGGGTTGAGTGTATAGGAAACCACCAATTTCCTCTTTCAATGAAGCCATGAGCCAGTGAAGACTCCAGCTTAGCTGACCCTCTTGCACCCTCTTACGAAGGAGCTTCATGAAGGAGGCAAGACAATGGAGTGCAGGAGAGATGCCCTTGGTCTTAGGAGGCCCACTCCCTGCTGCTGTTCTCAGGAGCTGACCCTCTGGACCCAGACCCATAGCCTTGCCCGAAGGGCTGGCTCTATAGGAAACCACCAAATTCCTCTTTCAATGGAGTTATGGAATAGAGCAGACCCCAGAATAGCTGTCCCTCTTGCAGCCACCTGTGGATGTGACTCATCAATGAGGCGTGAACATGGAGTGCAGGACAGATGCCCTTGTTCTTAGGAGGCCCAGACCATGCTGATGTTCTCAGGAGCTGCCCCTCTGGTCCCAGAACCGTATCCATTCCCTAAGGCCTGGGTGTATAGGAAACCAGTAATTTCCTCCTTCAATGAAGCCATGAGCCACACAAGACTCCAGTTTATCTGACCCTCTTGAACGTACCTATGGAGGCATTTCATGAAAGAGGCATGAACATGGAGTGAAGGAGAGAAGCCCTTGGTGTTATGAGGCCCATCCCCTGCTGCCATTTGCAGGAGCTGCCCCTCTGAACCCAGACCCCTAGTCTTGCCCGAAGGGCTGGCTGTATAGGAAACCACCAATTTCCTCTTTCAATGAAGTAATGAAACATAGCAGACTCCAGAATACATGACACACTTGAATCCACCTGTGGAAGTGACTCATCAATGACGTGTGAACATGGAGTGCAAGAGAGATGCCCTTGGTCTTAGGAGGCACAGCCCCTGCTGCTCTTCTCAGGAGCTGCCCCTCTGGACCTGGACCCATAGACTTGCCCGAAGGGCTGGCTGTATAGGACACCACCAATTTCCTCTTTGAAAGAAGCCATGAGCCGCAAACACTACAGTTTAACTGACCCATTGCCCCCACCTATGAAGGTGCTTCATGAAGGAGGCGTGAACAAGGAGTTCAGGAGAGATGCCCTTGTTCTTAGGACGCCCAGCCACTGCCGCTGTTCTCAGGAGGTGACCCTCTGGACCCAGACCCATAGCCTTGCCCGAAGGGCTGGCTCTATTGGAAATCACCCAATTCAACTTTCAATGGAGTTGTGAAATACAGCAGTCTCCAGAATAGATGTCCCTCTTGCACCCACCTGTGGAAACGACTCATCAATGAGGTGTGAAAATGGAGTGCAGGAGATGCCTTTGGTCTTAGGAGGCCCAGACACTGCTCCTGTTCTCTGGAGCTGCCCCTCTGGACACACATCCATAACCTTGCCCAAAAGGCTGTGTGTATAGGAAAACACCAATTTCCTCTTTCAATGAAGCCATGAGCCAGTGAAGAGTCCAGTTTAGCTGACCCTCTAGCAGCCACTTACGAAGGCGCTTCTTGAAGGATCTGAGAAAATGGAGTGCAGGAGAGATGCTCTTGGTCTTAGGAGGCCAAGCACCTGGTGTTGTTTTCAGGAGCTGCCTCTCTGGACCTGGACCCATAGCCTTGCCCGAAGGGCTGGCTCTATAGGAAACCAACAAATTCCTCTTTCAATGGAGTTGTGAAATAGAGCGAACTCCAGAATAGCTGACCCTCTTGCAGCCACTTTTGGAAGCCACTCATCAATGAGGCATGAACATGGAGTGCACGACACATGCCCTTGGTCTTAGGAGCCCAATACCATGCTGCTGTTCTCAGTAACTGCCCCCCTGGGCCCAGACCCATAGCCTTGCCCGAAGCGCTGGCTCTATAGGAAACCACCAAATTCCTCTTTCAATGGAGTTATGAAATAGAGCAGACTCCAGAATAGCTGTCCCTCTTGCAGCCACCTGTGGATGTGACTCATCAATGAGGCATGAACATGGAGTGCAAGACAGATTCCCTAGTTCTTAGGAGGCCCAGACCATGCTGATGTTCTCTGGAGCTGCCCCTCTGGTCCCAGAACCGTATCCTTTCCCTAAGGCCTGGAGGTATAGGAAACCAGTAATTTCCTCGTTCAATGAAGCCATGAGCCACACAAGACTCCAGTTTATCTGACCCTCTTGAACGTACCTATGGAGGCATTTCATGAAAGAGGCATGAACATGGAGTTCAGGAGAGAAGCCCTTGCTCTTCTGAGCCACATCCCTTGCTGCAGTTTGCAGGAGCTGCCCCTCTGAACCCAGACACATAGTCGTGCCCGAAGGGTTGGCTGTATAAGAAACACCCAATTTCCTCTTTCAATGATGTTATGAAACATAGCAGACTCCAGAAGAGATGACGCACTTGCTCCAACCTGTGGAAGCGACTCAGCAATGAAGTGTGAACATGGAGTGTAAGAGAGATGCCCCTGGTCTTAGGAGGCCCAGCGCCTGCTGTTGTTCTGAGGAGCTGCCCCTCTGGACTGGGACCCATAGACTTGCCCGAAGGTCTGGCTGTATAGGACACCACGAATTTCCTCTTTGTAAAAAGGCATGAGCCACAAAAACTCTAGTTTACCTGACCCACTGCCCCCATCTATGTATGTGCTTCATGAAGGAGGCGTGAACATGGAGTTCAGGAGAGATGCCCTTGGTGTTAGGACGCACAGCCCCTGCTGCTGTTCTAAGGAGCTGACCCTCTGGACCAAGACCCATAGCCTTACCCGAAGGGTTGGCTCTATAGGAAACCACCCAATTCATCTTTCAATGGAGTAGTGAAATACAGCAGTCTCCAGAATAGCTGTCCCTCTTGCACACACCTGTGGAAACGACTCACACATGAGGCGTGAAAATGGAGTGCAAGTGATGCCTTTGGTCTTAGGAGGCCCAGACACTGCTCCTGTTCTCTGGAGCTGCCCCTCTGGACACAGATCCATAACCTTGCCCAAAGGGCTGTGTGTATAGGAAACCACCAATTTCCTCTTTGAATGAAGCCATGAGTCACACAATACTCCAGATTACCAGACCCTCTTGAACCCACCTATGGTGGCATTTCATGAAAGAAGCATGAACATGGAGTGTAGGAGAAATGCCCTTGGTCTTATGTGACACAAACCCTGCTGCTGTTCTCAGGATCTTTCCCTCTGGATCCAGATCCATAGCCTGTCACGAAGGATTAGCTGTATAGGAAACCACCAATTTCCACTTTCAATGAAGGTATGAATGACAGAAGACTCCTGAATAGCTGACCCACTTGCACCCACCTGTGGAAGCGACTCATCAATGAGGCGTGAACATGGAGTGCAGGACAGATGGCCTTGGTCTTAGGAGGCCAATACCATGCTGCTGTTCTCAGTAACTGCCCCTCTGGGCCGAGACGCATAGCCTTGCCCGAAGGGTTGGGTGTATAGGAAACCACCAATTCCCTTTTTCAATGAAGCCATGAGCCAGTGAAGACTCCAGCTTAGCTGACCCTCTTGCACCCTCTTACGAAGGCGTTTCATGAAGGAGGCGAGACAATGGAGTGCAGGAGAGATGCCCTTGGACTTAGGAGGCCCAGTCCCTGCTGCTGTTCTCAGGAGCTGCCCCTCTGGACCCAGACCCATAGCCTTGCCCGTAGGGCTGGCTCTATAGGAAACCACCAAATTCCTCTTTCAATGGAGTTATGAAATAGAGCAGACCCCAGAATAGCTGTCCCTCTTGCAGCCACCTGTGGATGTGACTCATCAATGAGGCGTGAACATGGAGTACAGGACAGATGCCCTTGTTCTTAGGAGGCCCAGACCATGCTGATGTTCTCAGGAGCTGCCCCTCTGGTCCCAGAACCGTATCCTTTCTCTAAGGCCTGGGTGTATAGGAAACCAGTAATTTCCTCCTTCAATGAAGCCATGAGCCACACAAGACTCCAGTTTATCTGACCCTCTTGAACGTACCTATGGAGGCATTTCATGAAAGAGGCATGAACATGGAGTGAAGGAGAGAAGCCCTCGGTGTTATGAGACCCATCCCCTGCTGCCTTTTGCAGGAGCTGCCCCTCTGAACCCAGACCCCTAGTCTTGCCCGAAGGGCTGGCTGTATAGGAAACCACCAATTTCCTCTTTCAATGAAGTAATGAAACATAGCAGACTCCAGAATACATGACGCACTTGAATCCACCTGTGGAAGCGACTCATCAATGACGTGTGAACATGGAGTGCAAGAGAGATGCCCTTGGTCTTAGGAGGCCCAGCCCCTGCTGCCCTTCTCAGGAGCTGCCCCTCTGGACCTGGACCCATAGCCTTGCCCGAAGGGCTGGCTGTATAGGACACCACCAATTTCCTCTTTGAAAGAAGCCATGAGCCGCAAAAACTCCAGTTTAACTGACCCATTGCCCCCACCTATGAAGGTGCTTCATGAAGGAGGCGTGAACCTGGAGTTCAGGATAGATGCCCTTGGTCTTAGGACGCCCAGCCACTGCCGCTCTTCTCAGGATGTGACCCTCTGGACACAGACCCATAGCCTTGCCCAAAGGGCTGGCTCTATTGGAAACCACCCAATTCCTCTTTCAATGGAGTTGTGAAATACAGCAGTCTCCAGAATAGCTGTCCCTCTTGCAACCACCTGTGGAAACGACTCATCAATGAGGTGTGAAAGTGGAGTGCAGGAGATGCCTTTGGTCTTAGGAGGCCCAGACACTGCTGCAGTTCTCAGGAGCTACCCCTCTGGACTCAGACCCATAGCCTTGCCAGTAGCGCTAAGTTTATAGGAAACCACCAATTTCCTCTTTGAAAGAAGCCATGAGCCACAAAAATCTCCAGTTTAACTGACCCATTGCCCCCAAGTATGAAGGTGCTTCATGAAGGAGGCGTGTACATGGAGTGCAGGGGAGATGCCCTTGGACTTAGGAGGCCAGCACCTGCTGCAGTTTGCAGGAGCTGCCCCTCTGGACCCAGATCCATAGCCTTGCCTGAAGGGCTGGCTGTATAGGAAAACAACTATTTCCTCTTTCAATTAAGTTATGAAACATAGCAGACTCCAAAATACATGACGCACTTGCACGCACCTGTGGAAGTGACTCATCAATGTGGTGTGAACATGGAGTGCAAGAGAGGTGCCCTTGGACTTAGGAGGCCAAGCAGCTGCTGCTGTTCTCAGGAGCTTCCCATCTGGGCCCAGAACCATAGCCTTGCCCGAAGGACTGGCTATATAGTAAACCACCCAATTCATCTTTCAATGGAGTTATGAAATACAGCAGTCTCCAGAATAGCTGTCCCTCTTGCACACACCTGTGGAAACGACTCATCAATGAGGTGGTAAAATGGAGTGCAGGAGATGCCTTTGGTCTTAGGAGGCCCAGACACTGCTCCTGTTCTCTGGAGCTGCCCCTCTGGGCACAGATCCATAAACTTGCCCAAAGGGCTGTGTGTATAGGAAACCACCAATTTCCTCTTTGGATGAAGCCATGAGCCACACAAGACTCCAGTTTACCTGATCTTCTTGAACCCAACTATGGTGGCATTTCATGAAAGAAGCATGAACATGGAGTGTAGGAGAAATGCCCTTGGTCTTATGTGACACAAACCCTGCTGCTGTTCTCAGGATCTTTCCCTCTGGATCCAGATCCATAGCCTGTCACGAAGGATTAGCTGTATAGGAAACCACCAATTTCCACTTTCAATGAAGCTATGAATGACAGAAGTCTCCTGAATAGCTGACCCACTTGCACCCACCTGTGGAAGCGACTCATCAATGAGGCGTGAACATGGAGTGCAGGACAGATGGCCTTGGTCTTAGGAGGCCAATTCCATGCTGCTGTTCTCAGTAACTGCCCCTCTGGGCCCAGAACCATAGCCTTGCCCGAAGGGTTGGGTGTATAGGAAAACACCAATTTCCTCTTTCAATGAAGCCATGAGCCAGTGAAGACTCCAGCTTAGCTGACCCACTTGCACCCTCTTACGTAGGCGCTTCATGAAGGAGGCGAGACAATGGAGTGCAGGAGAGATGCCCTTGGTCTTAGGAGGCCCAGTCCCTGCTGCTGTTCTCAGGAGCTGCCCATATGGACCCAGGCCCATAGCCTTGCCCGAAGGGCTGGCTCTATAGGAAACCACCAAATTCCTCTTTCAATGGAGTTATGAAATAGAGCACACCCCAGAATAGCTGTCCCTCTTGCAGCCACCTGTGGATGTGACTCATCAATGAGGAGTGAACATGGAGTGCAGGACAGATGCCCTTGTTCTTAGGAGGCCCAGACCATGCTGATGTTCTCAGGAGCTGCCCCTCTGGTCCCAGAACCGTATCGTTTCCCTAAGGCCTGGGTGTATAAGAAACCAGTAATTTCCTCCTTCAATGAAGCCATGAGCCACACAAGACTCCAGTTTATCTGACCCTCTTGAACGCACCTATGGAGGCATTTCATGAAAGAGGCATGAATATGGAGTGAAGGAGAGAAGCCCTTGGTGTTATGAAGCCCATCCCCTGCTGCCGTTTGCAGGAGCTGCCCCTCTGAACCCAGACCCCTAGTCTTGCCCGAAGGGCTGGCTGTATAGGAAACCACCAATTTCCTCTTTCAATGAAGTAATGAAACATAGCAGACTTCAGAATACATGACGCACTTGAACCCATCTGTGGAAGCGACTCATCAATGACGTGTGAACATGGAGTGCAAGAGAGATGCCCTTGGTCTTAGGAGGCCCAGCCCCCGCTGCTCTTCTCAGGAGCTGCCCCTCTGGACCTGGACCCATAGACTTGCCCGAAGGGCTGGCTGTATAGGACACCACCAATTTCCTCTTTGAAAGAAGCCATGAGCTGCAAAATCTCCAGTTTAACTGACCCATTGCCACCACCTATGAAGGTGCTTCATGAAGGAGGCGTGAACATGGAGTTCACGAGAGATGCCCTTGGTCATAGGACGCCCAGCCCCTGCTGCTGTTCTAAGGAGCTGACCCTCTGGACCCAGACCCATAGCCTTGCCGAAAGGGCTGGCTCTATAGGAAACCACCAATTTCCTCTTTCAATGGAGTTATGAAATATAGCAGACTCCAGAATAGCTGACCCTCTTGCACCCACTTGTGGAAGCGACTCTTCAATGAGGCGTATAAATGGAGTGCAGGAGAAGCCCTTGGTCTTATGAGGCCCAGACACTGCTGCAGTTCTCAGGAGCTACCCCTCTGGACTCAGACCCATAGCCTTGCCAATAGCGCTAAGTTTATAGGAAACCACAAATTTCCTCTTTAAAAGAAGCCATAAGCCACAAAAATCTCCAGTTTAACTGACCCATTGCCCCCAAGTATGAAGGTGCTTCATGAAGGAGGCATGGACATGGAGTGCAGGGGAGATGCCCTTGGACTTAGGAGGGCAGCACCTGCTGCAGTTTGCAGGAGCTGCCCCTCTGGACCCAGATCCATAGCCTTGCCTGAAGGGCTGGCTGTATAGGAAACCACCAATTTCCTCTTTCAATTAAGTTATGAACCATAGCAGACTCCAGAATAGATGACGCACTTGCACGCACCTGTGGAAGCGACTCATCAATGAGGTGTGAACATGGAGTGCAAGGGAGATGCCCTTGGATTTAGGAGGCCAAGCCCCTGCTGCTGTTCTCAGGAGCTTCCCTTCTGGGCCAAGAACCATAGAATTGCCCGAAGGGCTGGCTCTTTAGGAAACCACCAAATTTCTCTTTCAATGGAGTTGTGAAATAGAGCGCACTCCAGATTAGCTGTCCCTCTTGCACCCACTTGTGGAAGCGACTCATCAATGAGGCGTGACCATGGAGTGCAGGACACATGCCCTTGGTCTTATGAGGCCCAGACACTGCTGCAGTTCTCAGGAGCTACCTCTCTGGACTCAGACCCATAGTTTGCCAGTAGGGCTAAGATTATAGGAAACCACCAATTTCCTCTTTGAAAGAAGCCATAAGCCACAAAAATCTCCAGTTTAACTGACCCATTGCCCCCAAGTATGAAGGGGCTTTATGAAGGAGGCATGTACATGGAGTGCAGGGGAGATGCGCTTGGTGTTAGGACGCACAGCCCCTGCTGCCGTTCTAAGGAGCTGACCCTCTGGACCAAGACCCATAGCCTTACCCGAAGGGCTGGCTCTATAGGCAACCACCCAATTCTTCTTTCAATGGAGTTGTGAAATACAGCAGTCTCCAGAATAGCTGTCCCTCTTGCACACACCTGTGGAAACGACTCATCAATGAGGTTTGAAAATGGAGTGCAGGAGATGCCTTTGGTCTTAGGAGGCCCAGACACTGCTCCTGTTCTCTGGAGCTGCCCCTCTGGACACAGATCCATAACCTTGCCCAAAGGGCTGTGTGTATAGGAAACCACCAATTTCCTCTTTGGATGAAGCCATGAGCCACACAAGACTCCAGTTTACCTGATCTTCTTGAAGCCACCTATGGTAGCATTTCATGAAAGAAGCATGAACATGGAGTGTAGGAGATATGCCCTTGGTCTTAAGAGACCCATACTCTGCTGCTGTTCTCAGGATCTGTCCTTCTGAACCCAGATCCATAGCCTGTCACGAAGGATTAGCTGTATAGGAAACCACCAATTTTCACTTTCAATGAAGCTATGAATGACAGAAGACACCTGAATAGCTGACCCACTTGCACCCACCTGTGGAAGCGACTCATCAATGAGGAGTGAACATGGAGTGCAGGACAGATGGCTTTGGTCTAAGGAGGCCAATACCATGCTGCTGTTCTGAGTAACTGCCCCTCTGGGCCTAGACCCGTAGGGTTGCCCTAAGGGCTGGGTGTATAAGAAACCACCAATTTCCTCTTTCAAAGAAATTACGAAACATAGCAGACTCCAGAATAGATGAGGCACTTGCACCCACCTGTGAAAGCGACTCATCAATGATGTGTGAACATGGAGTGCAAGAGTGATGCCCTTGGTCTTAGGAGACCCAGCCCCTGCTGTTGTTCTCAGGAGCTGCCCCTCTGGACCTAGACTCATAGCCTTGCCCGAAGGGCTGGCTGTATAGCACACCACCAATTTCCTCTTTGAAAGAAGCCATTAGCCACAAAAAACTCCTGTTTAACTGACCCATTGCCCCCACCTATGAAAGTGCTCCATGAAGGATGCGTGAACATAGTGTTCGGGAGAGATGCCCTTGTTCTTAGGACGCCCAGCCCCTGCTGCTGTTCTCAGGAGCTGACCATCTTGACCCAGACCCATAGCCTTGCCCGAAGGGCTGCCTCTAAACGAAACCACCAAATTCCTCTTTCAATGGAGTTGTGAAATACAGCAGACTCCAGAATAGCTGTCCCTCTTGCACCCACCTGTGGAAACGATTCATCAATGAGGCGTGAAAATGGAGTGCAAGAGATGCCTTTTGTCTTAGGAGGCCCAGACACTGATCGTGTTCTCTGGAGCTGCCCCTCTGGACCCAGACCAATAGCTTTGCATGAATGGCTGGGTGTATAGGAAACCACCAATTTCCTCTTTCAATGAAGCCATGAGCCACGCAAGACTCCACTTTATCTGACCCTCTTGAACACACCCATGGTGGTATTTCATGAAAGAAGCATGAACATGGAGTGCAGGAGATATGCCCTTGGCCTTAAGAGACTCATACCCTGCTGCTCTTCTCAGGAGCTGCCCCTCTGGACCCAGACCCATAGCCTTGCCCGAAGGACTGGCTGTATAGGAAACCACCAATTTCCACTTTCAATGAAGCTCTGAATGACAAAAGACTCAAAAATAGCTGTCCCACTTGCACCCACCTGAGAAAGCGACTCATCATTGAGGCGTGAACATGTAGTGCAGGACAGATGGCCTTGGTCTTAGGAGGCCAATACCATGCTGTTGTTCTCAATAACTGCCCCTCGGGCCCAGACCCATAGCCTTGCCCAAATGGCTGGTGTATAGGAAACCACCAATTTCCTCTTTCAATGAAGCCATGAGTCAGTGAAGAGTCCAGTTTAGCTGAACTTCTTGCACCCACCTACGAAGGCTCTTCATGAAGGAGGCGAGAAAATGGAGTGAAGGAGAGATGCTCTTGGTCTTAGAAGGCCCGGACCATGCTGATGTCCTCAGGAGCTGCCCCTCTGGGTCCAGACCCCTAGCATTGCCCGAAAGGCTGGATGTATAGCAATCCACCAATATCCTCTATGAATGAAGCCATGAGCAACACAAGCCTCCAATTTATCTGACCCTCTTGAACTCACCTATGAAGGCTTTTGTTGAAGGAGGCATGAACATGGAGTGGCTGAGCGATGCCTTTGGTCTTAGGAGGCCCATCCACTGCTGCTGTTCTCAGGAGCTGCCCCTCTGGACCCAGAACCATAGCCTTGCCCAAAGGGCAGGCTCTATAGAAAACAACAAATATCCTCTTTCAATGGAGATATGAAATAGAACAGACACCAGAATAGCTGACCTCTCACACACACTTGTGGAAGCGACTCAACAATGAGGCATGAAAATGGAGTGCAGGAGATACCTTTGGTCTTAGGAGGCCGAGACCATGCTGATGTTCTCAGGAGCTGCCCCTCTGGTCCCAGAACCGTATCTTTTCCCTAAGGGCTGGGTGTATAGGAAACCAGTAAGTTCCTCCTACAATGAAGCCATGAGCCACAAAAGACTCCAGTTTATCTGACTCTCTTCAACGTACCCTTGGAGGCATTTCGTGAAAGAAGCGTGAACATGTAGAGCAGAAGAGAAACCCTTGGTCTTATGAGGCACATCCCCTGCTGCTGTTCGCAGGAGGTGCCCCTCTGTACCCAGAACCATAGTCTTGCCCGAAGGACTGGCTGTATAGGAAACCACCAATTTTCCCTTTCAATGAAGTTATGAAACATAGCAGACTCCAGAATAGATGACGCACTTGAACCCACCTGTGGAAGCGACTCAACATTGAGGTGAGAACATGCAGTGCAGGAGATGCCCTTGGTCTTACGAGGCCCAGGCCCTCCTACTGTTCTCAGGGGCTTCCAATCTGGACCCAGAACCATAGCCTTGCCCAAAGGGCAGGCTCTATAGAAAACAACAAATATCCTCTTTCAATGGAGATATGAAATAGAACAGACACCAGAATAGCTGACCTCTCACACACACTTGTGGATGTGACTCATCAATGAGGCATGAACATGGAGTGTAGGACAGATGCCCTTGTTCTTAGAAGGCCCAGACCATGATGATGTTCTCAGGAGCTGCCCTTCTGGTCCCAGAACCGTATCCTTTCCCTAAGGCCTGGGTGTATAGGAAACCAGTAATTTCCTCCTACAATGAAGCCATGAGCCACACAAGACTCCAGTTTATCTGAAACTCTTGAACGTACCTATGGAGGCATTTCATGAAAGAGGTATGAACATGGAGTGAAGGAGAGAAGCCCTTGGTATTATGAGGGCCATCCCCTGCTGCCGTTTGCAGGAGCTGCCCCTCTGAACCCAGAACCGTAGACTTCCCTGATGGGATAGATGTATAGGAAACCACCAATTTCCTCTTTCAATGAAGTTCTGAAACATAGCAGATTCCAGAATATATGACGCACTTGAACCCACCTGTGGAAACGACTCATCAATGACGTGTGAACATGGAGTTCAAGAGAGATGCCCTTGCTCTTAGGAGGCCCAGCCCCTGCTGCTGTTCTCAGGAGCTGCCCCTCTTGACCTGGACCCATAGCCTTGCCCGAAGGGCTGGCTGTATGGGACACACCAATTTCCTCTTTGAAAGAAGCCATGAACCCCAAAAACTCCAGTTTAACTGACCCATTGCCCCCACCTATGAAGGTGCTTCATGAAGGAGGCGTGAACATGGAGTTCACGAGAGATGCCCTTGGTCATAGGATGCCCAGCCCCTGCTGCTGTTCTAAGGAGCTGACCCTCTGGACCCAGACCCATAGCCTTGCCCGAAGGGCTGGCTCTATATGAAACCACCCAAATCATCTTTCAATGGAGTTGTGAAATACAGCAGTCTCCAGAATAGCTGTTCTTCTTGCACCCACCTGTGGAACCGACTCATCAATGAGGCGTGAAAATGGAGTGCAAGAGATGCCTTTGGTCTTAGGAGGCCCAAACACTGCTCCTGTTCTCTGGAGCTGCCCCTATGGACAAAGATCCATAACCTTGCCCAAAGGGCTGTGTGTATAGGAAACCACAAATTTCCTCTTTGAATTAAGCCATAAGCCACAGAAGACTCCAGTTTACCTGACGCACTTGTTCCCACCTATGGTGGCAGTTCATGAAAAAAGCATGAACATGGTGTGTAGGGGATATGCCCTTGGTCTTAAGAGACACATACCCTGCTGCTGTTCTCAGGAGCTGCCCCTCTGGACCCAAATCCATAGCTTGTCACGAAGGACTCGCTGTATAGGAAACCACCAATTTCTACTTTCACTGAAGCTATGAATGACAGAAGACTCCTGAATAGCTGACCCACTTGCACCCAGCTGTGGAAGCGACTCATCAATGAGGAGTGAACATGGAGTGCAGGACAGATGACCTTCGTCTTAGGAGGCCAATACCATACTGCTGTTCTCAGTAACAGCCCTTCTGGGCCCAGACCTATAGGCTTGCCCGAAGGGCTGGGTGTATAGGAAACTACCAATTTCCTCTTTCAATGAAGCCATGAGCCAGTGAAGACTCCAGTTTACCTGAAACTCTTGCACCTACCTAGGAAGGCGCTTCATGAAGGAGGCGAGAAAATGGAGTGCAGGAGAGACGCCCTTGGTCTTAGGATGCCCAGACTACGCTGATGTTCTCAGGAGCTGCCCCTCTGGGTCCAGAACCCTAGCATTGCCCGAAAGCCTGGGTGCATAGGAATCCACTAATTTCCTCTTCGAATGAAGCCCTGAGCCACACAAGGCTCCAGTTTATCTGACCCTCCTGAACTCACCTATGAAGGCATTTCTTGAAGGAGGCGTGACCATGGAGTGCCGGAGCGATGTCTTCGGTCTTAGGAGGCCCATCCCCTGCTGCTGTTCTCAGGAGCTGCCCCTCTGGAACCAGAACCATAGCCTTGCCGAAAGGGCAGGCTCTATAGGAAACCACCAATTTCCTCTTTCAATGGAGTTATGAAATATAGCAGACTCCAGAATAGCTGACCCTCTTGCACCCACTTGTGGAAGCGACTCTTCAATGAGGCGTATAAATGGAGTGCAGGAGATGCCCTTGGTCTTATGAGGCCCAGACACTGCTGCAGTTCTCAGGAGCTACCCCTCTGGACTCAGACCCATAGCCTTGCCAGTAGGGCTAAGTTTATAGGAAACCACCAATTTCCTCTTTGAAAGAAGCCATGAGCCACAAAAATCTCCAGTTTAACTGACCCATTGCCCCCAAGTATGAAGGTGCTTCATGAAGGAGGCGTGTACATGGAGTGCAGGGGAGATGCCCTTGGACTTAGGAGGCCAGCACCTGCTGCAGTTTGCAGGAGCTGCCCCTCTGAACCAAGATCCATAGCCTTGCCTGAAGGGCTGGCTGTATAGGAAAACAACTATTTCCTCTTTCAATGAAGTTATGAAACATAGCAGACTCCAGAATAGATGACGCACTTGCACTCACCTGTGGAAGTGACTCATCAATGAGGTGTGAACATGGAGTGCAAGAGAGATGCCCTTGGACTTAGGAGGCCAAGCCCCTGCTGCTGTTCTCAGGAGATTCCCCTCTGGGCCCAGAACCATAGCCTTGCCTAAAGGGCTGGCTCTATAGGAAACCACCAAATTCCTCTTTCAATGGAGTTGTGAAATAGAGCGCACTCCAGAATAGCTGTCCCTCTTGCACCCTCTTGTGGAAGTGACACATCAATGAGGCGTGAACATGGAGTGCAGGACACATGCCCTTGGTCTTCTGAAGGCCCAGACACTGCTGCAGTTCTCAGGAGCTACGCCTCTGGACTCAGACCCATAGCCTTGCCAGTAGCGCTAAGTTTATAGGAAACCACCAATTTCCTCTTTGAAAGAAGCCATCAGCCACAAAAATCTCCAGTATAACTGACCCATTGCCCCCAAGTATGAAGGGGCTTTATGAAGGAGGCATGTACATGGAGTGCAGGGGAGATGCCCTTGGTGTTAGGACGCACACCCCCTGCTGCCGTTCTAAGGAGCTGACCCTCTGGACCAAGACCCATAGCCTTACCCCAAGGGCTGGCACTATAGGAAACCACCCAATTCATCTTTCAATGGAGTTGTGAAATACAGCAGTCTCCAGAATAGGTTTCCCTCTTGCACACACCTGTGGAAACGACTCATCAATGAGGTTTGAAAATGGAGTGTAGGAGATGCCTTTTGTCTTAGGAGGCCCAGACACTGCTCCTGTTCTCTGGAGCTGCCCCTCTGGACACACATCCATAAACTTGCCCAAAGGGCTGTGTGTATAGGAAACCACCAATTTCCTCTTTGGATGAAGCCATGAGCCACACAAGACTCCAGTTTACCTGATCTTCTTGAACCCACCTATGGTGGCATTTCATGAAAGAAGCATGAACATGGAGTGTAGGAGAAATGCCCTTGGTCTTATGTGACACAAACCCTGCTGCTGTTCTCAGGATCTTTCCCTCTGGATCCAGATCCATAGCCTGTCACGAAGGATTAGCTGTATAGGAAACCACCAATTTCCACTTTCAGTGAAGCTATGAATGACAGAAGACTCCTGAATAGCTGACCCACTTGCACCCACCTGTGGAAGCGACTCATCAATGAGGCGTGAACATGGAGTGCAGGACAGATGGCCTTGGTCTTAGGAGGCCAATACCATGCTGCTGTTCTCAGTAACTGCCCCTCAGGGCCCAGACCCATAGCCTTGCCCGAAAGGTTGGGTGTATAGGAAACCACCAATTTCCTCTTTCAATGAAGCCATGAGCCACACAAGACTCCAGTTTATCTGACCCTCTTGAACGTACCTATGGAGGCATTTCATGAAAGAGGCATGAACATGGAGTGAAGGAGAGAAGCCCTTGGTGTTATGAGGCACATCCCCTGCTGCCGTTTGCAGGAGCTACCCCTCTGAACCCAGACCCCTAGTCTTGCCCGAAGGGCTGGCTGTATAGGAAACCACCAATTTCCTCTTTCAATGAAGTAATGAAACATAGCAAACTCCAGAATACATGACGCACTTGAACCCACCTGTGGAAGTGACTCATCAATGACGTGTGAACATGGAGTGCAAGAGAGATGCCCTTGGTCTTAGGATGCCCAGCCCCTGCTGCTCTTCTCAGGAGCTGCCCCTCTGGACCTGGACCCATAGTCTTGGCCGAAGGGCTGGCTGTATAGGACACCACCAATTTCCTCTTTGAAAGAAGCCATGAGCTGCAAAATCTCCAGTTTAACTGACCCATTGCCACCACCTATGAAGGTGCTTCATGAAGGAGGCGTGAACATGGAGTTCAGGAGAGATGCCCTCGGTCTTAGGACGCCCAGCCACTGCCGCTGTTCTCAGGAGGTGACCCTCTGGACCCAGACCCATAGCCTTGCCCGAAGGGCTGGCTCTATTGGAAACCACCCAATTCAACTTTCAATGGAGTTGTGAAATACAGCAGTCTCCAGAATAGATGTCCCTCTTGCACCCACCTGTGGAAACGACTCATCAATGAGGTGTGAAAATGGAGTGCAGGAGATGCCTTTGGTCTTAGGAGGCCCAGACACTGCTCCTGTTCTCTGGAGCTGCCCCTCTGGAAACAGATCCATAACCTTGCCCAAAAGGCTGTGTGTATAGGAAAACACCAATTTCCTCTTTCAATGAAGCCATGAGCCAGTGCAGAGTCCAGTTTAGCTGACCCTCTTGCACCCACTTACGAAGGCGCTTCTTGAAGGAGCTGAGAAAATGGAGTGCAGGAGAGATGCTCTTGGTCTTAGGAGGCCAAGTCCCTGCTGTTGTCCTCAGGAGCTGCCTCTCTGGACCTGGACCCATAGCCTTGCCCGAAGGGCTGACTCTATAGGAAACCGACAAATTCCTCTTTCAATGGAGTTGTGAAATAGAGCGGACTCCAGAATAGCTGACCCTCTTGCAGCCACTTTTGGAAGCGACTCATCAATGAGGCATGAACATGGAGTGCACGACACATGCCCTTGGTCTTAGGAGCCCAATACCATGCTGCTGTTCTCAGTAACTGCCCCCTGGGCCCAGACCCATAACCTTGCCCGAAGGGCTGGCTCTATAGGAAACCACCAAATTCCTCTTTCAATGGAGTTATGAAATAGAGCAGACTCCAGAATAGCTGTCCCTCTTGCAGCCACCTGTGGATGTGACTCATCAATGAGGCATGAACATGGAGTGCAGGACAGATGCCCTTGTTCTTAGGAGGCCCGGACCATGTTGATGTTCTCAGGAGCTGCCCCTCTGGTCCCAGAACCGTATCCTTTCCCTAAGGCCTGGGTGTATAGGAAACCAGTAATTTCCTCCTTCAATGAAGCCATGAGCCACACAAGACTCCAGTTTATCTGACCCTCTTGAACGTACCTATTGAGGCATTTCATGAAAGAGGCATGAACATGGAGTGAAGGAGAGAAGCCCTTGGTATTATGAGGCCCATCCCCTGCTGCCGTTTGCAGGAGCTGCCCCTGTGAACCCAGAACCGTAGACTTCCCTGATGGGATGGATGTATAGGAAACCACCAATTTCCTCTTTCAATGAAGTTCTGAAACATAGCAGACTCCAGAATAGATGACACACTTGAACCCACCTGTGGAAACGACTCATCAATGACGTGTGAACATGGAGTGCAAGAGAGATTCCCTTGGTCTTAGGAGGCCCAGCCCCTGCTGCTGTTCTCAGGAGCTGCCCCTCTGGACCAGGACCCATAGCCTTGCCCGAAGGGCTGGCTGTATGGAACACACCAATTTCCTCTTTGAAAGAAGCCATGAACCCCCAAAACTCCAGTTTAACTGACCCATTGCCCCCACTTATGAAGGTGCTTCATGAAGGAGGCGTGAACATGGAGTTCACGAGAGATGCCCTTGGTCATAGGACGCCCAGCCCCTGCTGCTGTTCTAAGGAGCTGACCCTCTGGACCCAGACCCATAGCCTTGCCCGAAGGGCTGGCTCTATAGGAAACCACCCAATTCATCTTTCAATGGAGTTGTGAAATACAGCAGTCTCCAGAATAGCTGTTCCTCTTGCACCCACCTGTGGAAACGACTCATCAATGAGGAGTGAAAATGGAGTGCAAGAGATGCCTTTGGTCTTAGGAGGCCCAGACACTGCTCCTGTTCTCTGGAGTTGCCCCTATGGACAAAGGTTCATAACCTTGCCCAAAGGGCTGTGTGTATAGGAAACCACCAATTTCCTCTTTGAAAGAAGCCATAAGCCACAGAAGACTCCAGTTTACCTGACACTCTTTTTCCCACCTATGGTGGCAGTTCATGAAAAAAGCATGAACATGGTGTGTAGGGGATATGCCCTTGATCTTAAGAGACCCATACCCTGCTCTGTTCTCAGGAGCTGCCCATCTGGACCCAAATCCATAGCCTGTCACGAAGGACTCGCTGTATAGGAAACCACAAATATCTACTTTCACTGAAGCTATGAATGAGAGAAGACTCCTGAATAGCTGACCCACTTGCACCCAGCTGTGGAATCGACTCATCAATGAGGAGTGAACATGGAGTGCAGGACAGATGACCTTCGTCTTAGGAGGCCAATACCATAGTGTTGTTCTCAGTATCTGTCATTCTGGGCCCAGATCCATAGGCTTGCCCGAAGGGCTGGGTGTATAGGAAACTACCAATTTCCTCTTTCAATGAAGCCATGAGCCAGTGAAGACTCCAGTTTACCTGAAACTCTTGCACCTACCTAGGAAGGCGCTTCATGAAGGAGGCGAGAAAATGGAGTGCAGGAGTGATGCCCTTGGTCTTAGGAGGCCCAGACTACGCTGATGTTCTCAGGAGCTGCCCCTCTGGGTCCAGAACCCTAGCATTGCCCGAAAGCCTGGGTGCATAAGAATCCACCAAATTCCTCTTCGAATGAAGCCATGAGCCACACAAGGCTCCAGTTTATTTGACCCTGTGGAACTCACCTATGAAGCCATTTCTTGAAGGAGGCCTGAACATGGAGTGCCGGAGCGATGCCCTTGGTCTTAGGAGGCCCATCCCCTGCTGCTATTCTCAGGAGCTGCCCCTCTGGAACCAGAACCATAGCCTTGCCGAAAGGGTAGGCTCTATAGGAAACCACCAATTTCCTCTTTCAATGGAGTTATGAAATATAGCAGAGTCCAGAATAGCTGACCCTCTTGCACCCACTTGTGGAAGCGACTCTTCAATGAGGCGTATAAATGGAGTGCAGGAGATGCCCTTGGTCTTATGAGGCCCAGACACTGCTGCAGTTCTCAGGAGCTACCCCTCTGGACTCAGACCCATAGCCTTGCCAGTGGCGCTAAGTTTATAGGAAACCACCAATTTCCTCTTTGAAAGAAGCCATGAGCCACAAAAATCTCGAGTTTAACTGACCCATTGCCCCCAAGTATGAAGGTGCTTCATGAAGGAGACGTGTACATGGAGTGCAGGGGAGATGCCCTTGGAATGAGGAGGGCAGCACCTGCTGCAGTTTGCAGGAGCTGCCCCTCTGGACCCAGATCCATAGCCTTGCCTGAAGGGCTGGCTGTATAGGAAAACAACTATTTCCTCTTTCAATGAAGTTATGAATCATAGCAGACTCCAGAATAGATGACGCACTTGCACGCACCTGTGGAAGCGACTCATCAATGAGGTGTGAACATGGAGTGCAAGAGAGATGCCCTTGGACTTAGGAGGCCAAGCCCCTGCTGCTGTTCTCAGGAGCTTCCCCTCTGGGCCCAGAACCATAGCCTTGCCCGAAGGGCTGGCTCTATAGGAAACCACCAAATTCCTCTTTCAAAGGAGTTGTGAAATAGAGCGCACTCCAGAATAGCTGTCCCTCTTGCACCCACTTGTGGAAGCGACTCATCAATGAGGCGTGAACATGGAGTGCAGGACACATGCCCTTGGTCTTATGTGGCCCAGACACTGCTGCAGTTCTCGGAGCTACGCCTCTGGACTCAGACCCATAGCCTTGCCAGTAGCGCTAAGTTTATAGGAAACCACCAATTTCCTCTTTGAAAGAAGCCATGAGCCACAAAAATCTCCAGTTTAACTGACCCATTGCCCCCAAGTATGAAGGGGCTTTATGAAGGAGGCATGTACATGGAGTGCAGGGGAGATGCCCTTGGTCTTAGGAGGCCCAGCCCCTGCTGCAGTTTGCAGGATCTGTCTATCTGGACCCAGACCCATATCCTTGCCCGAAGGGCTGGCTGTATAGGAAAACAAGTATTTCCTCTTTCAATGAAGTTATGAAACATAGCAGACTCCAGAATAGATGAAGCACTTGCACGCACCTGTGGAAGCGACTCATCAATGAGGTGTGAACATGGAGTGCAAGAGAGATGCCCTTGGTCTTAGGATGCCAAGCCACTGCTGCTGTTCTCAGGAGCTGCCCCTTTGGACCCGGACACATAGCCTTGCCCGAAGGGCTGGCTCTATAGGAAACCACCCAATTCCTCTTTCAATGGAGTTGTGAAATAGAGCGCACTCCAGAATAGCTGTCCCTCTTGCACCCACTTGTGGAAGCGACTCATCAATGAGGCGTGAACATGGAGTGCAAGAAACATGCCCTTGTTCATATGAGGCTAATACCATGCTGCTGTTCTCAGTAACTGCCCCTCTGGGCCCAGACCCATAGCCTTGCCCGAAAGGCTGGTTGTATAGGAAACCACCAATTTCCTCTTTCAATGAAGCCATTAGCCAGTGAAGACTCCAGCTTAGCTGACCCTCTTGCACCCTCTTACGAAGGCGCTTCATGAAGGAGGCGAGACAATGGAGTGCAGGAGAGATGCCCTTGGTCTTAGGAGGCCCAGTCCCTGCTGCTGTTCTCAGGAGCTGCCCCTCTGGACCCAGAACCATAGCCTTGCCCAAAGGGCTGGCTCTATAGGAAACCACCAAATTCCTCTTTCAATGGAGTTATGAAATAGAGCAAACCCCAGAATACCTGTCCCTCTTGCAGCCACCTGTGGATGTGACTCATCAATGAGGCGTGAACATGGAGTGCAGGACAAATGACCTTGTTCTTAGGAGACCCAGAACATGCTGATGTTCTCAGGAGCTGACCCTCTGGTCCCAGAACCGTATCCTTTCCCTAAGGCCTGGGTGTATAGGAAACGAGTAATTTCCTCCTTCAATGAAGCCATGAGCCACACAAGACTCCAGTTTATCTGACCCTCTTGAACGTACCTATGGAGGCATTTCATGAAAGAGGCATGAACATGGAGTGAAGGAGAGAAGCCCTTGGTGTTATGAGGCCCATCCCCTGCTACCGTTTGCAGGAGCTGCCCCTCTGAACCCAGACCCCTAGTCTTGCCCGAAGGGTTGGCTGTATAGGAAACCACCAATTTCCTCTTTCAATGAAGTGGTGAAACATAGCAGACACCAGAATACATGACGCACTTGAACCCACCTGTGGAAGCGACTCATCAATGACGTGTGAACATGGAGTGCAAGAGAGATGCCCTTGGTCTTAGGAGTCCCAGCCTCTGCTGCTCTTCTCAGGAGCTGCCCCTCTGGACCTGGACCCATAGACTTGCCCGAAGGGCTGGCTGTATAGGACACCACCAATTTCCTCTTTGAAAGAAGCCATGAGCTGCAAAATCTCCAGTTTAACTGACCCATTGCCACCACATATGAAGGTGCTTCATGAAGGAGGCGTGAACATGGAGTTCAGGAGAGATGCCCTTGGTCTTAGGACGCCTAGCCACTGCCGCTGTTCTCAGGAGGTTACCCTCTGGACCCAGACCCATAGCCTTGCCCGAACGGCTGGCTCTATTGGAAACCACCCAATTCATCTTTCAATGGAGTTGTGAAATACAGCAGTCTCCAGAATAGCTGTCCCTCTTGCACCCACCTGTGGAAACGACTCATCAATGAGGTGGTAAAATGGAGTGCAGGAGATGCCTTTGGTCTTAGGAGGCCCAGACACTGCTCCTGTTCCCTGGAGCTGCCCCTCTGGATACAGATCCATACCCTTGCCCAAAAGGCTGTGTGTATAGGAAAACACCAATTTCCACTTTCAATGAAGCCATGAGCCAGTGAAGAGTCCAGTTTAGCTGACCCTCTTGCACCCACCTACGAAGGCGCTTCTTGAAGGAGCTGAGAAAATGGGGTGCAGGAGAGATGCTCTTTGTCTTAGGAGGCCAAGCCCCTGCTGTTGTTCTCAGGAGCTGCCTCTCTGGACCTGGACCCATAGCCTTGCCCGAAGGGCTGGCTCTATAGGAAACCGACAAATTCCTCTTTCAATAGAGTTGTGAAATAGAGCGGACTCCAGTATAGCTGACCCTCTTGCAGCCACTTTTGGAAGCGACTCATCAATGAGGCATGAACATGGAGTGCACGACACATGCCGTTGGTCTTAGGAGCCCAATACCATGCTGCTGTTCTCAGTAACTGCCTCCCTGGGCCCATACCCATAGCCTTGCCCGCAGCGCTGGCTCTATAGGAAACCACCAATTTCCTCTTTCAATGGAGTTATGAAATAGAGCAGACTCCAGAATAGCAGTCCCTCTTGCAGCCACCTGTGGATGTGACTCATCAATGAGGCATGAACATGGAGTGCAAGACAGATTCCCTTGTTCTTAGGAGGCCCAGACCATGCTGATGTTCTCAGGAGCTGCCCCTCTGGTCCCAGAACCGTATCCTTTCCCTAAGGCCTGGGTGTATAGGAAACCAGTAATTTCCTCCTTCAATGAAGCCATGAGCCACACAAGACTCCAGTTTATCTGACCCTCTTGAACGTACCTATGGAGGCATTTCATGAAAGAGGCATGAACATGGAGTTCAGGAGAGAAGCCCTTGCTCTTCTGAGCCTGATCCCTTGCTGCAGTTTGCAGGAGCAGCCCCTCTGAACCCAGACACATAGTCGTGCCCGAATGGTTGGCTGTATAAGAAACCCCGAATTTCCTCTTTCAATTATGTTATGAAACATAGCAGACTCCAGAAGAGATGACGCACTTGCTCCAACCTGTGGAAGCGACTCATCAATGAGGTGTGAACATGGAGTGCAAGAGAGATGCACCTAGTCTTAGGAGGTCCAGCTCCTGCTACTGTTCTCAGGAGCTGACCCTCTGGACCCAGACCCATAGCCTTGCCCGAAGGGCTGGCTCTAAACGAAACCACCAAATTCCTCTTTCAATGGAGTTGTGAAATACAGCATACTCCACAATAGCTGTCCCTCTTGCACCCACTTGTGGAAACGACTCATCAATGAGGTGTGAAAATGGAGTGCAGGAGATTCCTTTGGTCTTAGGAGGCCCAGACACTGCTCCTGTTCTCTGGAGCTGCCCCTCTGGACACAGATCCATAACCTTGCCCAAAGGGCTGTGTGTATAGGAAACCACCAATTTCCTCTTTGGATGAAGCCATGAGCCACACAAGACTCCAGTTTACCTGACGTTCTTGATCCCACCTATGGTGGCAATTCATTAAAGAAGCATAAATATGGAGTGTAGGAGATATGCCCTTGGTCTTAAGAGACCCGTACCCTGCTGCTGTTCTCAGGATCTTTCCCTCTGCACCCAGATCCATAGTCTCTCACGAAGGATTCGCTGTATAGGAAACCACCAATTTCCACTTTCAATGAAGCTATGAATGACAGGAGACTCCTGAATAGCTGACCCACTTGCAACCACCTGTGAAAGCGACTCATCAATGAGGAGTGAACATTGAGTGCAGGACAGATGGCTTTGGTCTAAGGAGGCCAATACCATGCCTCGGTTCTGAGTAACTGCCCCACTGGGCCCAGACCCATAGGCTTGCCCGAAAGGCTGGGTTTATTGGAAACCACCAATTTCCTCTTTCAATGAAGCCATGAGCCAGTGAAGAGTCCAGTTTAGCTGACCCTCTTGCACCCACCTATGAAGGCGCTTCATGAATGAGGCGAGAAAGTGGAGTGCAGGAGAGATGCCCTTTGTCTTAGGAGGCCCAGACCATGCTGATATTCTCAGGAGCTGCCCCTCTGGGTCCAGACACCTAGCACTGCCTGAAGCACTGGGTGTATACGAATCCACCAATTTCCTCTTTGAATGAAGCCATGAGCCACAGAAGGCTCCAGTTTGTCTGACCCTCTTGAACTCAACTATGAAGGCATTTGTTGAAGGAGGCTTGACCATGGAATGCTGGAGACATGCCCTTGGTCTTAGGAGGCCCATCCCCTGCTGCTGTTCTCACGAGCTGTCCATCTGGACTAAGAAGCATAGCCTTACCCAAACGGCAGGCTCTATAGGAAACCACCAATTTCCTCTTTCAATGGAGTTATGAAATAGAGCAGACTCCAGAATAGCTGTCCCCCTTGCTCCCACCTGTGGATGTGACTCATCAATGAGGCGTGAACATGGAGTACAGGACAGATGCTCTTGTACCTAGGAGGCCCAGATGATGCTGATGTTCTCAGGAGCTGCCCCTCTGGTACCAGAAATGTATCCTTTCCATAAGGCCTGGGTGTATAGGAAACCAGTAATTTCCTCCTTCAATGAAGCCATGAGCCACACAAGACTCCAGTTTATCTGACCCTCTTGAACCTACCTATGGAGGCATTTCATGAAAGAGGCATGAACATGGAGTGCAGGAGACAAGCCCTTGGTATTATGAGGCCGATCACCTGCTGTTGTTCGCAGGAGTTGCCCCTCTCTACCCAGACTCATAGTCTTTCCCTAAGGGCTGGCTGTATAGGAAACCACCAATTTCCTCTTTCAAAGAAGTTATGAAACATAGCAAACTCCTGAATAGATGAGGCCCTTGCACCCACCTGTGGAAGCGACTCATCAATGATGTGTGAACATGGAGTGCAAGAGTGATGACCTTGGTCTTAGGAGGCCCAGACCCTGCTGTTGTTTTCAGGAGCTGCCCCTCTGGACCTGGACTCATAGCCTTGCCTGAAGGGCTGGCTGTATAGCACACCACCAATTTCCTCTTTGAAAGAAGCCATTAGCCACAAAATCTCCTGTTTAACTGACCCATTGCCCCCACGTATGAAACTGCTTCATGAAGGATGCGTGAACATAGTATTCAGGAGAGATGCCCTTGGTCTTAGGACGCCCAGCCCCTGCTGCTGTTCTCAGGAGCTGACCATCTTGACCCAGACCCATAGCCTTGCCCGAAGGGCTGGCTCTAAACGAAACCACCAAATTCCTCTTTCAATGGAGTTGTGAAATACAGCAGACTCCAGAATAGCTGTCCCTCTTGCACCCACCTGTGGAAACGACTCATCAATGAGGCGTGAAAATGGAGTGCAAGAGATGCCTTTTGTCTTAGGAGGCCCAGACACTGATCGTGTTCTCTGAAGCTGCCCCTCTGGACCCAGACCCATAGCTTTGCATGAAGGGCTGGGTGTATAAGAAACCACCAATTTCCTCTTTGAATGAAGCCATGAGCCACGCAAGACTCCAGTTTATCTGACCCTCTTGAACACACCCATGGTGGTATTTCTTGAAAGAAGCATGAACATGGAGTGCAGGAGATATGCCCTTGGCCTTAAGAGACTCATACCCTGCTGCTGTTCTCAGGAGCTGCCCCTCTGGACCCAGACCCATAGCCTTGCCCGAAGGACTGGCTGTATAGGAAACCACCAATTTCTACTTTCAATGAAGCTCTGAATGACAAAAGACTCAAAAATAGCTGTCCCACTTGCACCCACCTGAGAAAGCGACTCATCAATGAGGCGTGAACATGGAGTGCAGGACAGATGGCCTTGCTCTTAGGAGGCCAATACCATGCTGTTGTTCTCAATAACTGCTCCTCTGGGCCCAGACCCATAGCCTTGCCCAAATGGCTGGTGTATAGGAAACCACCAATTTCCTCTTTCAATGAAGCCATGAGCCAGTGAAGAGTCCAGTTTAGCTGAACTTCTTGCACCCACCTACGAAGGCTCTTCATGAAGGAGGCGAGAAAATGGAGTGAAGGAGAGATGCTCTTGGTCTTAGAAGGCCCGGACCATGCTGATGTCCTCAGGAGCTGCCCCTCTGGGTCCAGACCCCTAGCATTGCCCGAAAGGCTGGATGTATAGCAATCCACCAATTTCCTCTTCGAATAAAGCCATGAGCAACACAAGCCTCCAATTTATCTGACCCTCTTGAACTCACCTATGAAGGCTTTTGTTGAAGGAGGCGGGAACATGGAGTGGCGGAGCGATGCCCTTGGTCTTAGGAGGCCCATCCCCTGCTGCTGTTCTCAGGAGCTGCCCCTCTGGACCCAGAACTATAGCCTTGCTGAAAGGGCGGGCTCTATAGGAAACCACCAATTTTCTCTTTCAATGGAGATATGAAATAGAACAGACACCAGAATAGCTGACCTCTCACACCCACTTGTGGAAGCGACTCAACAATGAGGCATGAAAATGGAGTGCAGGAGATGCCTTTGGTCTTAGGAGGCTGAGACCATGCTGATGTTCTCAGGAGCTGCCCCTCTGGACCGAGAGCCATAGCCTTGCCAGAAGGGGTACGTTCATAGGAAACCACCAATTTCCTCTTTGAAAGAAGCCATGAGACACAAAACATTCCAGGTTAACTGACACATTGCCCACACATATGAAGGTGCTTCATGAAGGAGGCGTGTATATTGAGTCCAGGAGAGATGCCCTTGATCTTGGGAGGCCAAGCCCCTGCTGCTGTTCTCAGGAGCTGCCCCTCTGGACCCAGACCCGTAGCCTTGCCCAAAGGGCTGGATCTATAGGAAACCACCAAATTCATCTTTCAATGGAGTTATGAAATAGAGCAGACTCCAGAGTACCTGTCCCTCTTGCACCCACCTGTGGATGTGACTCATCAATGAGGTGTGAAAATGGAGTGCAGGACAGATGCCCTTGTTCTTCGAGGCACAGACTTTGCTGATGTTTTCAGGAGATGCCCCTCTGGTCCCAGAATCGTATCCTTTCCCTAAGGGCAGGGTGTATAGGAAACCAGTAAGTTCCTCCTACAATGAAGCCATGAGCCACAAAAGACTCCAGTTTATCTGACTCTCTTCAACGTACCTATGGAGGCATTTCATGAAAGAAGCGTGAAAATATAGTGCAGAAGAGAAGCCCTTGGTCTTATGAGGCACATCCCCTGCTGCTGTTCGCAGAAGGTGCCCCTCTCTACCCAGAAACATAGTCTTGCCCGAAGAACTGGCTGTATAGGAAACCACCAGTTTCCTATTTCAATGAACTTATGAAACATAGCATACTCCAGAATAGATGACGCACTTGAACCCACCTGTGGAAGCGACTCATCAATGAGGTGAGAACATGGAGTGCAGGAGATGCCCTTGGTCTTAGGAGGCCCAGGCCCTCCTGCTGTTCTCAGGGGCTGCCCATCTGGACACAGACCCATAGCCTTGCTCAAACGGCTGGGTTTATAGGATACCACCAATTTCCTCTTTGAATGAAGCCATGGGCCACACAAGACTCCAGTATATCTGACCCACTTCAACCCACCCATGGTGGCATTTCATGAAAGAAGCATGAACATGGTGTGCAGGAGATAGGCCCTTGGACATAAGAGACCCATACCCTGCTGCTGTTCTCAGGAGCAGCCCCTCTGGACCCAGACCCAAAGCCTTGCCCGAAGGACTGGCTGTATAGGAAACCACCAATTTCCACTTTCAATGAAGCTCTGAATGACAAAAGACTCAAAAATAGCTGTCCCACTTGCACCCAGCTGAGAAAGCGACTCATCAATGAGGCGTGAACCTAGAGTGCAGGACAGATGGCCTTGGTCTTAGGAGGCCAATACCATGCTGCTGTTCTCAGTAACTGCCCCTCTGGGCCCAGATCCGTAGGCTTGCCCAAAGGGTTGTGTGGATAAGAAACCACCAATTTCCTCTTTCAATGAAGCCATGAGCCAGTGAAGAATCCAGCTTAGCTGACCATCTTGCATCCTCCTACGAAGGCACTTCATGAAGGAGGCGAGAAAATGGAGTGAAGGAGAGATGCCCTTGGTCTTAGGAGGCCCAGTCCCTGCTGCTGTTCTCAGGAGCTGCCCCTCTGGACCCAGACCCATAGCCTTGCTCGAAGGGCTGGCTCTATAGGAAACCACCAAATTCCTCTTTCAATGGAGTTATGAAATAGAGCAGACTCCAGAATAACTGTCCCTGTTGCAGCCACCTGTGGATGTGAATCATCAATGAGGCGTGAACATGGAGTGCAGGACAGATGACCTTGTTCTTAGGAGGCCCAGACCATGCTGATGTTCTCAGGAGCTGCCCCTCTGGTCCCAGAACCGTATCGTTTCCCTAAGGCCTGGGTGTATAGGAAACCAGTAAGTTCCTCCTTCAATGAAGCCATGAGCCACACAAGACTCCAGTTTATCTGACCCTCTTGAACCTACCTTTGGAGGCATTTCATGAAAGAGGCATGAACATGGAGTGAAGGAGAGAAGCCCTTGGTGTTATGAGGCCCATTCCCTGCTGCCTTTTGCAGGAGCTGCCCCTCTGAACCCAGGCCCCTAGTCTTGCCCGAAGGGCTGGCTGTATACTAAACCACCAATTTCCTCTTTCAATGAAGTAGTGAAACATAGCAGACTCCAGAATACATGATGCACTTGAACTCACCTGTGGAAGCGACTCATCAAAGACGTGTGAACATGGAGTGCAAGAGAGATGCCCTTGGTCTTAGGAGGCCCAGCGCCTGCTGCTGTTCTCAGGAGCTGCCCCTCTGGACCTGGACCCATAGCCTTGCCCGAAGGTCTGGCTGTATAGGACACCACCAATTTCCTCTTTGAAAGAAGCCATGAGCCGCAAAAACTCCAGTTTAACTGACTCATTGCCCCCACCTATGTAGGTGCTTCATGAAGGAGGCGTGAACATGGAGTTCAGGAGAGATGCCCTTGGTGTTAGGACTCACAGCCCCTGCTGCTGTTCTCAGGAGCTGACCCTCTGGACCCAGAACCATAGCCTTGCCGGAAGGGCTGGCTCTATAGGAAACCACCCAATTCATCTTTCAATGGAGTTGTGCAATACAGCCGTCTCCAGAATTACTGTACCTCTTGCAACCACATGTGGAAACGACTCATCAAAGAGGTGTGAAAATGGAGTGCAGGAGATGCCTTTGTTCTTAGGAGGCCCAGACACTGCTGCTATTCTCTGGAGCTGCCCCTCTGGACAGAGATCCATAACCTTGCCCAAAGGGCTGTGTGTATAGGAAACCACCAATTTCCTCTTTGAATGAAGCCATGAGCCACACAAGACTCCAGATTACCAGATCCTCTTGAACCCAACTATGGTGGCATTTCATGAAAGAAGCATGAACATGGAGTGTAGGAGATATGCCCTTGGTCTTAAGTGACCCAAATCCTGCTGCTGTTCTCAGGATCTTTCCCTCTGGACCCAGATACATAGCCTTTCACGAAGGACTAGCTGTATAGGAAACTACAAATTTCCACTTTCAATGAAGCTATGAATGACAGAAGACTCCTGAATAGCTGACCCACTTGCACCCACCTGTGGAAGCGACTCATCAGTGAGGCGTGAACATGGAGTGCAGGACAGATGGCCTTGGTCTTAGGAGGCCAATACCATGCTGCTGTTCTCAGTAACTGCCCCTCTGGGCCCAGACCCGTAAGCTTCCCCGAAGGTCTGGGTGTATAGGATACCACCAATTTCCTCTTTCAATGAAGCCATGAGCCAGTGAAGACTCCAGTTTAGCTGAACCTCTTGCACCCACTTACACAGGCGCTTCATGAAGGAGGCGAGATAATGGAGTGCAGGAGAGATGCCCTTGGTCTTACGAGGCCCAGAATATGCTGATGTCCTCAGAAGCTGACCCTCTGGGTCCAGACACCTAGCATTGCCCGAAAGGCTGTGTGTATAACACACCACCAATTTCCTCTTCGAATGAAGCCATGAGCCACACAAGGCTCCAATTTAACTGACACTCTTGAACTCACCTATGAAGGCATTTTTTGCAGAAGGCATGAACATGGAGTGCTGGAGAGATGCTCTTGGTCAAAGGAGGCCCATCCCCTACTGCTGTTCTCAGGAGCTGCCCCTCTGGACTCAGATCCATAGCCTTCCCCAAAGGGCAGGCTCTATAGGAAACCACAAATTTCCTTTTTCAATGGAGTTATGAAACAGAGCACACTCCAGAATTGATGACCGACTTGCACCCACCTGTGGAAGCGACTCATCAATGAGGTCTGAACATGGAGTGCAAGAGAGATGCACTGGGTCTTAGGAGGCCCAGATCCTGCTAGTGTTCTCAGGAGCTGCCCCTCTGGACCTGGACCTATAGCCTTGCCCGAAGGGCTGGCTGTACGGGACACCACCAACTTCCTCTTTCAAAGAACACATGAGCCGCAAAAACTCCAGTTTAACTGACCAATTGCCCCCACCTATGAAGGTGCTTCATGAAGGAGGCATGAACATGGAGTGCAAGAGAGATGCCCTTGGACTTAGGAGGGCAAGCCCCTGCTGCTGTTCTCAGGAGCTTCCCCTCTGGGCCCAGAACCATAGCCTTGCCCGAAGGGCTGGCTCTATAGGAAACCACCCAATTCATCTTTCAATGGAGTTGTGAAATACAGCAGTCTCCAGAATAGCTGTCCCTCTTGCACACACCTGTGGAAACGACTCATCAATGAGGTGTGAAAAGGGAGTGCAGGAGATGCCTTTGGTATTAGGAGGCCCAGACACTGCTCCTGTTCTCTGGAGCTGCCCCTCTGGACACAGATCCATAAACTTGCCCAAAGGGCTGTGTGTATAGGAAACCACCAATTTCCTCTTTGGATGAAGCCATGAGCCACACAAGACTCCAGTTTACCTGATCTTCTTGAACCCACCTATGGTGGCATTTCATGAAAGAAGCATGAACATGGAGTGTAGGAGATATGCCCTTGGTCTTAAGAGACCCATATCCTTCTGTTGTTCTCAGGATCTGTCCCTCTGGACCCAGATCCATAGCATCTCACGAAGGATTCGCTGTATAAGAAACCACCAATTTCCACTTTCAATGAAGCTCTGAATGACAGAAGACTCCTGAATACCTGACCCACTTGCACCAACTTGTGGAAGCGACTCATCAATGAGGAGTGCGCATGGAGTGCAGGACAGATGGCTTTGGTCTTAGGAGGCCAATACCATGCTGCTGTTGTGAGTAACTGCCCCTCTGGGCCCAGACCCATAGCCTTGCCCAAATGGTTCGGTGTATAGGAAACCACAAATTTCCTCTTTCAATGAAGCCATGAGCCAGTGAAGAGGCCGGTTCAGCTCACCTTCTTGCACCCACCTACGAAGGCGCTTCATGAATGAGGCAAGAAAATGGACTGCAGGAGAGATGCTCTAGGTCATAGGAGGCCCAGACCATGCTGATGTTCTCAGGAGCTGCTCCTCTTGGTCAAGACCCCTAGCATTGCCTGAAGGGATGGGTGTATAGGAATCCACCAATTGCCTCTTCGACTGAAGCCATGAGCCACACAATTCTCCAGTGTATCTGACCCTCCTGAACTCATCTATGAAGGCATTTGTTGAAGGAGGCGTGACCATGGAGTGCCGGAGCGATGCCCTTGGTCTTAGGAGGCCCATCTCCCGCTGCTGTTCTCAGGAGCTGCCCTCTGGACCCAGAACCATAGCCTTGCCCAAATGGCAGGCTCTATAGGAAACCACCAATTTCCTCTTTCAATGGAGTTATTAAATATAGCACACTCCAGAATAGCTGACACTCTTGCACCCACTTGTGGAAGCGACTCTTCAATGAGGCATATAAATGGAGTGCAGGATATGCCCTTGGTCTTATGAGGCCCAGACACTGCTGCAGTTCTCAGGAGCTACCCCTCTGGACCCAGACCCATAGCATTGCCAGTAGCGCTAAGTTTATAGGAAACCACCAATTTCCTCTTTGAAAGAAGCCCTGAGCCACAAGAACCTCCAGTTTAACTGACCCATTGCCCCCAAGTATGAAGGGGCTTCATGAAGGAGGCATGTACATGGAGTGCAGGGGAGATGCCCTTGGTCTTAGGAGGCCCAGCCCCTGCTGCAGTTTGCAGGAGCAGCCCCTCTGGACCCAGACCCATAGCCTTGCCCGAAGGGCTGGCTGTATAGGAAAACAACTATTTCCTCTTTCAATGAAGTTATGAAACATAGCAGATCCAGAATAGATGACGCACTTGCACTCACCTGTGGAAGCGACTCATCAATGAGGTGTGAACATGGAGTGCAAGAGATATGCCCTTGGTCTTAGGAGGCCAAGCCCCTGCTGCTGTTCTCAGGAGCTGACCTCCTGGACCCGGACACATAGCCTTGCCCGAAGGGCTGGCTCTATAGGAAACCACCCAATTCCTCTTTCAATGGAGTTGTGAAATAGAGCACACTCCAGAATAGCTGTCCCTCTTGCACCCACTTGTGGAAGCGACTCATCAATGAGGCGTGAACATGGAGTGCAGGACACATGCCCTTGGTCTTATGAGGCCAATACCATGCTGCTGTTCCCAGTAACTGCCCCTCTGGGCCCAGACCCATAGCCTTGCCCGAAGGGTTGGGTGTATTGGAAACCACCAATTTCCTCTTTCAATGAAGCCATGAGCCAGTGAAGACTCCAGCTTAGCTGACCCTCTTTCACCCTCTTATGAAGGCGCTTCATGAAGGAGGCGAGAAAATGGAGTGCAGGAGAGATGACCTTGGTCTTAGGAGGCCCAGTCCCTGCTGCTGTTCTCAGGAGCTGCCCCTCTGGGACCAGACCCATAGCCTTGCCCGATGGGCTGGCTCTATAGGAAACCACCAAATTCCTCTTTCAATGGAGTTATGAAATAGAGCAGACTCCAGGATAGCTGTCCCTCTTGCAGCCACCTGTGGATGTGACTCATCAATGAGGCGTGAACATGGAGTGCAGGACAGATGCCCTTGTTCTTAGGAGCCCAGACCATGCTGATGTTCTCAGGAGCTGCCCCTCTGGTCCCAGAAGCGTATCCTTTCCCTAAGGCCTGGGTGTATAGGAAACCAGTAATTTCCTCCTTCAATGAAGCCATGAGCCATAAAAGACTCCAGTTTATCTGACCCTCTTGAACGTAACTATGGAGGCATTTCATGAAAGAGGCATGAACATGGAGTGTAGGGGAGAAGCCCTTGGTCTTCTGAGGCCCATCCCTTGATGCAGTTTGCAGGAACTGCCCCTCTGAACCCAGACCCATAGACGTGCCCGAAGGGCTGGCTGTATAGGAAACCCCCAATTTCCTCTTTCAATAATGTTATGAAACATAGAAGACTGCAGAAGAGATGACGCACTTGCTCCAACCTGTGGAAGCGACTCATCAGTGAGGTGTGAACATGGAGTGCAACAGAGATGCCCCCTTCTTAGGAGGCCCAGCGCCTGCTGCTGTTCTCAGGAGCTGCCCCTCTGGACCTGGACCCATAGCCTTGCCCGAAGGTCTGGCTGTATAGGACACCACCAATTTCCTCTTTGAAAGAAGCCATGAGCCGCAAATACTCCAGTTTAACAGACACATTTCCCCCTCCTATGTTTATGCTTCATGAAGGAAGCGTGAACATGCAGTTCAGGAGAGATGCCCTTGGTGTTAGGACGCACAGCCACTGCTGCTGTTCTCAGGAGGTGATCCTCTGGAACCAGACCCATAGACATGCCGGAAGGGCTGGCTCTATAGGAACCCACCCAATTCATCTTTCAATGGAGTTGTGAAATACAGCAGTCTCCAGATTAACTGTACCTCTTGCACCCGCCTGTGGAAACGACTCATCAAAGAGGTATGAAAATGCAGTGCAGGAGATGCCTTTGGTCTTAGGAGGCCCAGACACTGCTCCTGTTCTCTGGAGCTGCCCCTCTGGACACAGATCCATAACCTTGCCCAAAGGGCTGTGTGTATAGGAAACCACAAATTTCTTCTTTGAATGAAGCCATGAGCCACACAAGACTCCAGATTACCAGACCCTCTTGAACCCAACTATGTTGGCATTTCATGAAAGAAGCATGAACATGGAGTGTAGGAGATATGCCCTTGGTCTTAAAGACCCATACCCTTCTGTTGTTCTCAGGATCTGTCCCTCTGGACCCAGATCCATAGCCTCTCACGAAGGATTCGCTGTATAAGAAACCACCAATTTCCACTTTCAATGAAGCTATGAATGACAGAAGACACCTGAATACCTGACCCACTTGCACCCACCTGTGGAAGCGACTCATCAATGAGGAGTGAACATGGAGTGCAGGGCAGATGGCTTTCACCATAGGATGCCTATACCATGCTGCTGTTCTGAGTAACTGCCCCTCTGGTCCCAGACCCTTAGCCTTGCCCAAATGGATGGGTGTATAGGAAACCACCAATTTCCTCTTTCAATGAAGCCATGAGCCAGTGAAGAGTCCAGTTCAGCTCACCTTCTTGCACCCACCTACGAAGGCGCTTCATGAATGAGGCGAGAAAATGGAGTGCAGGAGAGATGCTCTAGGTCTTAGGAGGCCCAGACAATGCTGATGTTCTCAGGAGTTGCTCCTCTGGGTGAAGACCCCTAGCATTGCCTGAAGGGATGGGTGTATAGGAATCCACCGATTGCCTCTTTGAATGAAGACATGAGCCACACAAGGCTCCAGTTTCTCTGACCCTCCTGAACTCAACTATGAAGGCATTTGTTGAAGGACGCGTGACCATAGAGTGCCAGAGCGATGCCATTGGTCTTAGGAGGCCCATCCCCTGCTGCTGTTCTCAGGAGCTGCCTCTCTGGAACCAGAACCGTAGCCTTGCCCAAAGGGCAGGCTCTATAGGAAACCACCAATTTCCTCTTTCAATGGAGTTATGAAATAGAGCAGACACAAGAATAGCTGACCCTCTTGCACCCACTTGTGGAAGCGACTCATCAGTGAGACATTAAAATGGAGTGCAAGAGATGCCCTTAGTCTTATGAGGCCCAGACACAGCTGCAGTTCTCAGGAACTACCCATCTGGACCCAGACCCATAGCCTTGACAGAAGGGCTAGGTTTATATGAAACCACAAATTTCCTCTTTGAAAGAAGCCAAGAGCCACAAAAAACTCCAGTTTAACTGACCCATTGCCCCTAACTATAAAGGTACTTCATGAAGGAGGCGTGTACATGGAGTGAAGGGGAGATGCACTTGGTCTTAGGAGGCCCAGCCCCTGCTGCTGTTCTCAGGAGCTGCCCCTCAGGACCTGAAACCATAGCCTTGTCCGAAGGGATGGCTCTATAGCAAACCACCAAATTCCTCTTTCAATGGAGTTATGAAATAGAGCAGACTCCAGAATAGCTGTCCCTCTTGTACCCACCTGTGTATGTCACTTATCAATGAGGCGTGAACATGGAGTGCAGGACAGATGCCCTTGCTCTTAGGAGGCCCAGACCATGCTGATGTTCTCAGGAGCTGCCCCACTGGTCCCAGAACCGTATCCTTTCCCTAAGGCCTGGGTGTATAGGAAACCAGTAATTTCCTCCTTCAATGAAGCCATGAGCCACACAAGACTCCAGTTTATCTGACCCTCTTGAACGTACCTATGGAGGCATTTCATGAAAGAGGCATGTACATGGAGTTCAGGAGAGAAGCCCTTGCTCTTCTGAGCCCCATCCCTGGCTGCAGTTTGCAGGAGCTGCCCCACTGAACCCAGACACACAGTCGTGCCCGAAGGGTTGGCTGTATAAGAAACCCCCAATTTCCTCTTTCAATGATGTTATGAAACATAGCAGACTCCAGAAGAGATGACGCACTTGCTCCAACCTGTGGAAGCGACTCATCAATGAGGTGTGAACATGGAGTGTAAGAGAGATGCCCCTGGTCTTAGGAGGCCCAGCGCCTGCTGTTGTTCTGAGGAGCTGCCCCTCTGGACCTGGACCCATAGCCTTGCCCGAAGGTCTGGCTGTATAGGACACCACCAATTTCCTCTTTGTAAAAAGGCATGAGCCACAAAAACTCTAGTTTACCTGACCCACTGCCCCCATCTATGTATGTGCTTCATGAAGGAGGCGTGAACATGGAGTTCAGGAGAGATGCCCTTGGTGTTAGGACGCACAGCCCCTGCTGCTGTTCTAAGGAGCTGACCCTCTGGACCAAGACCCATAGCCTTACCCAAAGGGCTGGCTCTATAGGAAACCACCCAATTCATCTTTCAATGGAGTAGTGAAATACAGCAGTCTCCAGAATAGCTGTCCCTCTTGCACACACCTGTGGAAACGACTCATCAATGAGGTGTGAAAATGGAGTGCAGGAGATGTATTTGATCTTAGGAGGCCCAGACACTGCTCCTGTTCTCTGGAGCTGCCCCTCTGGACACAGATCCATAATCTTGCCCAAAGGGCTGTGTGTATAGGAAACCACCAATTTCCTCTTTGAATGCAGCCATGAGCCACACAAGACTCCAGTTTACCAGACCCTCTTGAACCCACCTATGGTGGCATTTCATGAAAGAAGCATGAACATGGAGTGTAGGAGATATGCCCTTGGTCTTATGTGACACAAACCCTGCTGCTGTTCTCAGGATCTTTCCCTCTGGATCCAGATCCATAGCCTGTCACGAAGGATTAGCTGTATAGGAAACCACCAGTTTCCACTTTCAATGAAGCTATGAATGACAGAAGACTCCTGAATAGCTGACCCACTTGCACCCACCTGTGGAAGCGACTCATCAATGAGGCGTGAACATGGAGAGCAGGACAGATGGCCTTGGTCTTAGGAGGACAATACCATGCCGCTGTTCTCAGTAACTGCCCCTCTGGGCCCAGACCCATAGCCTTGCCCGAAGGGTTGGGTGTATAGGAAACCACCAATTTCCTCTTTCAATGAAGCCATGAGCCAGTGAAGACTCCAGTTTACCTGAAACTCTTGCACCTACCTAGGAAGGCGCTTCATGAAGGACGCGAGAAAATGGAGTGCAGGAGAGATGCCCTTGGTCTTAGGAGGCCCAGACTACGCTGATGTTCTCAGGAGCTGCCCCTCTGGGTCCAGAACCCTAGCATTGCCCGAAAGCCTGGGTGCATAGGAATCCACCAATT
The DNA here is from genome assembly GCF_964165515.1 of Mesoplodon bidens. Taxonomy (NCBI): domain Eukaryota; kingdom Metazoa; phylum Chordata; class Mammalia; order Artiodactyla; family Ziphiidae; genus Mesoplodon; species Mesoplodon bidens. Next base: position 68,904,768 of record NC_138178.1, read on the forward strand.
TCCTCTTCGAATGAAGCCATGAGCCACACAAGGCTCCAGTTTATCTGACCCTGTAGAACTCACCTATGAAGGCATTTCTTAAAGGAGGCCTGAACATGGAGTGCTGGAGCGTTGCCCTTGGTCTTAGGAGGCCCATCCCCTGCTGCTGTTCTCAGGAGCTGCCCCTCTGGAACCAGAACCATAGCATTGCCGAAAGGGCAGGCTCTATAGGAAACCACCAATTTCCTCTTTCAATGGAGTTATGAAATATAGCAGACTCCAGGATAGCTGACCCTCTTGCACCCACTTGTGGAAGCGACTCTTCAATGAGGCGTATAAATGGAGTGCAGGAGATGCCCTTGGTCTTATGAGGCCCAGACACTGCTGCAGTTCTCAGGAGCTACCCCTCTGGACTCAGACCCATAGCCTTGCCAGTAGGGCTAAGTTTATAGGAAACCACCAATTTCCTCTTTGAAAGAAGCCATGAGCCACAAAAATCTCCAGTTTAACTGACCCATTGCCCCCAAGTATGAAGGAGCTTCATGAAAGAGGCATGTACATGGAGTGCAGGGGAGATGCCCTTGGTCTTAGGAGGCCCAGCCCCTGGTGCAGTTTGCAGGAGTTGCCCCTCTGGACACAGACCCATAGCCTTGCCCGAAGGAGTGGCTGTATAGGAAAACAACTATTTCCTCTTTCAATGAAGTTATGAAACATAGCAGACTCCAGAATACATGACGCACTTGAACCCACCTGTGGAAGCGACTCATCAATGAGGTGTGAACATGGAGTGCAAGAGAGATGCCCTTGGTCTTAGGAGGCCAAGCCCCTGCTGCTGTTCTCAGGAGCTGCCCCTCTGGACCCGGACACATAGCCTTGCCCGAAGGGCTGGCTCTACAGGAAAGCACCCAATTCCTCTTTCAATGGAGTTGTGAAATAGAGCGCACTCCAGAATCGCTTTCCCTCTTGCACCCACTTGTGGAAGCGACTCATCAATGAGGCGTGAACATGGAGTGCAGGACACATGCCCTTGGTCTTTTGAGGCCAATACCATGCTGCTGTTCTCAGTAACTGCCCCTCTGGGCCCAGACCCATAGCCTTGCCCGAAGGGTTGGGTGTATAGGAAACCACCAATTTCCTCTTTCAAAGAAGCCATGAGCCAGTGAAGACTCCAGCTTAGCTGACCCTCTTGCACCCTCTTACGAAGGCGCTTCATGAAGAAGGCGAGACAATGGGGTGCAGGAGAGATGCCCTTGGTCTTAGGAGGCCCAGTCCCTGCTGCTGTTCTCAGGAGCTGCCCCTCTGGACCCAGACCCATAGCCTTGCCCGAAGGGCTGGCTCTATAGGAAACCACCAAATTCCTCTTTCAATGGAGTTATGAAATAGAGCAGACTCCAGAATAGCTGTCCCTCTTTCAGTCACCTGTGGATGTGAATCATCAATGAGGCGTGAACATGGAGTGCAGGACAGATGACCTTGTTCTTAGGAGCCCCAGACCATGCTGATGTTCTCAGGAGCTGCCCCTCTGGTCCCAGAATCGTATCCTTTCCCTAAGGCCTGGGTGTATAGGAAACCAGTATTTTCCTCCTTCAATGAAGCCCTGAGCCACACAAGACTCCAGTTTATCTGACCCTCTTGAACGTACATATGGAGGCATTTCATGAAAGAGGCATGAACATGGAGTGAAGGAGAGAAGCCCTTGGTGTTATGAGGCCCGCACCATTGTGATGTTCTCAGGAGCTGCCCCTCTGGGTCCAGACCCCTAGCATTGCCTGAAGGGATGGGTGTATAGGAATCCACTAATTGCCTCTTCGACTGAAGCCATGAGCCACACAAGGCTCCTGTTTATCTGACCCTCCTGAACTCAACTATGAAGGCATTTGTTGAAGGAGGCGTGACCATGGAGTGCCGGAGCGATGCCCTTGGTCTTAGGAGGCCCATCCCCTGCTGCTGTTCTCAGGAGCTGCCCCTCTGGAACCAGAACCATAGCCTTGCACAAAAGGCAGGCTCTATAGGAAGCCACCAATTTCCTCTTTCAATGGAGTTATGAAATATAGCAGACTCCAGAATAGCTGAGCCTCTTGCACCCACTTGTGGAAGCGACTATTCAATGAGGCATATAAATGGAGTGCAGGAGATGCCCTTGGTCTTATGAGGCCCAGACACTGCTGCAGTTCTCAGGAGCTACCCCTCTGGACTCAGACCCATAGGCTTGCCAGGAGGGCTAAGTTTATAGGAAACCACCAATTTCCTCTTTGAAAGAAGCCATGAGCCACAAAAATTACCAGTTTAACTGACCCATTGCCCCCAAGTATGAAGGGGCTTCATGAAGGAGGCATGCACATGGAGTGCAGGGGAGATGCCCTTGGTCTTAGGTGGCCCAGCCCCTGCTGCAGTTTGCAGGAGCTGCCCCTCTTGACCCAGACCCATAGCCTAGCCCGAAAGGCTGGCTCTATAGGAAAACAACTATTTCCCCTTTCAATGAAGTTATTAAACATAGCAGACGCCAGAATAGATGACGCACTTGAACCCACCTGTGGAAGCGACTCATCAATGACGTGTGAACATGGAGTGCAAGAGAGATGCCCTTGGTCTTAGGAGGCCCAGCCCCTGCTGCTCTTCTCAGGAGCTGCCCCTCTGGACCTGGACCCATAGCCTTGCCCGAAGGGCTGGCTGTATAGGACACCAACAGTTTCCTCTTTGAAAGAAGCCATGACCCCAAAAACTCCAGTTTAACTGACCCATTGCCCCCACCTATGAAGGTGCTTCATGAAGTAGGCGTGAACATGGAGTTCAGGAGAGATGCCCTTGGTCTTAGGACGCCCAGCCACTGCCGCTGTTCTCACGAGCTGACCCTCTGGACCCAGACCCATAGCCTTGCCCGAAGGGCTGGCTCTATTGGAAACCACCCAATTCAACTTTCAATGGAGTTGTGAAATACGGCAGTCTCCAGAATAGCTGTCCCTCTGGCACACACCTGTGGAAACGACTCATCAAACAGGTGTGAAAATGGAGTGCAAGACATGCCTTTGGTCTGAGGAGGCCCAGACACTTTTCCTGTTCTCTGGAGCTGCCCCTCTGGACACAGATCCATAACCTTGCCCAAAAGGCTGTGTGTATAGGAAAACACCAATTTCCTCTTTCAATGAAGCCGTGAGCCAGTGAAGAGTCCAGTTTAGCTGACCCTCTTGCAGCCACTTACGAAGGCGCTTCTTGAAGGAGCTGAGAAAATGGAGTGCAGGAGAGATGCTCTTGGTCTTAGGAGGCCAAGCCCCTGCTGTTGTTCTCAGGAGCTGCCTCTCTGGACCTGGACCCATAGCTTTGCCCGAAGGGCTGGCTCTATAGGAAACCGACAAATACCTCTTTCAATGGAGTTGTGAAATAGAGCGGACTCCAGAATAGCTGACCCTCTTGCAGCCACTTTTGGAAGCGACTCATCAATGAGGCATGAACATGGAGTGCAGGACAGATGCCATTGTCCTTCGGCGGCCCAGACCATGCTGATGTTCTCAGGAGCTGCCCCTCTGGTCCCAGAACCGTATCCTTTCCCTAAGGCCTGGGTGTATAGGAAACCAGTAATTTCCTCCTTCAATGAAGCCATGAGCCACACAAGACTCCAGTTTATCTGAAACACTTGAACGTACCTATGGAGGCATTTCATGAAAGAGGCATGAACATGGAGTGAAGGAGAGAAGCCCTTGGTATTATGAGGCCCATCCTCTGCTGCCGTTTGCAGGAGCTGCCCCTCTGAACCCAGAACCGTAGACTTCCCTGATGGGATGGATGTATAGGAAACCACCAATTTCCTCTTTCAATGAAGTTCTGAAACATAGCAGACTCCAGAATACATGACGCACTTAAACCCACCTGTGGAAACGACTCATCAATGAAGTGTGAGCATGGAGTGCAAGAGAGATGCCCTTGGTCTTAGGAGGCCCAGCCCCTGCTGCTCTTCTCAGGAGCTGCCCCTCTGGACCTGGACCCATAGCCTTGCCCGAAGGGCTGGCTGTATGGGATACACCAATTTCCTCTTTGAAAGAAGCCATGAACCCCAAAAACTCCAGTTTAACTGACCCATTGCCCCCACCTATGAAGGTGCTTCATGAAGGAGGCGTGAACATGGAGTTCACGAGAGATGCCCTTGGTCATCGGACGCTCAGCCCCTGCTGCTGTTCTAAGGAGCTGACCCTCTGGACCCAGACCCGTAGCCTTGCCCGAAGAGCTGGCTCTATAGGAAACCACCCAATTCATCTTTCAATGGAGTTGTGAAATACAGCAGTCTCCACAATAGCTGTTCCTCTTGCACCCACCTGTGGAAACGACTCATCAATGAGGCGTGAAAATGGAGTGCAAGAGATGCCTTTGGTCTTAGGAGGCCCAGACACTGCTCCTGTTCTCTGGAGCTGCCCCTATGGACAAAGATCCATAACCTTGCCCAAAGGGCTGTGTGTATAGGAAACCACCAATTTCCTCTTTGAAGGAAGCCATAAGCCACAGAAGACTCCAGTTTACCTGACGCTCTTGATCCCACCTATGGTGGCAGTTCATGAAAAAAGCATGAACATGGTGTGTAGGGGACATGCCCTTGGTCTTAAGAGACCCATACCCTGCTGCTGTTCTCAGGAGCTGCCCCTCTAGACCCAAATCCATAGCCTGTCACGAAGGACTCGCTGTATAGGAAACCACCAATTTCTACTTTCACTGAAACTATGAATGACAGAAGACTCCTGAATAGCTGACCCACTTGCACCCAGCTGTGGAAGCGACTCATCAATGAGGAGTGAACATGGAGTGCAGGACAGATGACCTTCGTCTTAGGAGGCCAATACCATACTGCTGTTCTCAGTAACTGCCCTTCTGGGCCCAGACCCATAGGCTTGCGCGAAGGGCTGGGTGTACAGGAAACTACCAATTTCTTCTTTCAATGAAGCCATGAGCCAGTGAAGACTCCAGTTTACCTGAAACTCTTGCACCTACCTAGGAAGGCGCTTCATGAAGGACGCGAGAAAATGGAGTGCAGGAGAGATGCCCTTGGTCTTAGGAGGCCCAGACTACGCTGATGTTCTCAGGTGCTGCCCCTCTGGGTCCAGAACCCTAGCATTGCCCGAAAGCCTGGGTGCTTAGGAATCCACCAATTTCCTCTTCGAATGAAGCCATGAGCCACACAAGGCTCCAGTTTATCTGACCCTGTAGAACTCACCTATGAAGGCATTTCTTAAAGGAGGCCTGAACATGGAGTGCCGGAGCGATGCCCATGGTCTTAGGAGGAACATACCCAGCTGCTGTTCTCAGGAGCTGCCCCTCTGGAACCAGAACCATAGCCTTGCCGAAAGGGCAGGCTCTATAGGAAACCACCAATTTCCTCTTTCAATGGAGTTATGAAATATAGCAGACTCCAGAATAGCTGACCCTCTTGCACCCACTTGTGGAAGCGACTCTTCAATGAGGCGTATAAATGGAGTGCAGGAGATGCCCTTGATCTTATGAGGCCCAGACACTGCTGCAGTTCTCAGGAGCTACCCCTCTGGACTCAGACCCATAGCCTTGCCAGTAGCGCTAAGTTTATAGGAAACCACCAATTTCCTCTTTGAAAGAAGCCATGAGCCACAAAAATCTCCAGTTTAACTGACCCATTGCCCCCAAGTATGAAGGTGCTTCATGAAGGAGGCGTGTACATGGAGTGCAGGGGAAATGCCCTTGGACGTAGGAGGCCAGCACCTGCTGCAATTTGCAGGAGGTGCCCCTCTGGACCCAGATCCATAGCATTACCTGAAGGGCTGGCTGTATAGGAAAACAACTATTTCCTCTTTCAATGAAGTTATGAAACATAGCAGACTCCAGAATAGATGACGCACTTGCACGCACCTGTGGAAGCGACTCATCAATGAGATGTGAACATGGAGTGCAAGAGAGATGCCCTTGGGCTTAGGAGGCCAAGCCCCTGCTGCTGTTCTCAGGAGCTTCCCCTCTGGGCCCAGAACCATAGCCTTGCCCAAAGGGCTGGCTCTATAGGAAACCACCAAATTCCTCTTTCAATGGAGTTGTGAAATAGAGCGCACTCCAGAATAGCTGTCCCTCTTGCAACCACTTGTGGAAGCGACTCATCAATGAGGCGTGAACATGGAGTGCAGGACACATGCCCTTGGTCTTATGAGGCTAATACCACGATGCTGTTCTCAGTAACAGCCCCTCTGGGCCCAGACCCATAGCCTTGCCCAAACGGTTGGGTGTATAGGAAACCACCAATTTCCTCTTTCAATGAACCCATGAGCCAGTGAAGACTCCAGCTTAGCTGACCCTCTTGCACCCTCTTACGAAGGCGCTTCATGAAGGAGGCGAGAAATTGGAGTGCAGGAGAGATGCCCTTGGTCTTAGGAGGCCCAGTCCCTGCTGCTGTTCTCAGGAGCTGCCCCTCTGGACCCAGACCCATAGCCTTGCCCAAAGGGCTGGCTCTATAGGAAACCACCAAATTCCTCTTTCAATGGAGTTATGGAATAGAGCAGACTCCAGAATAGCTGTCCCTCTTCCAGCCACCTGTGTATGTGACTCATCAATGAGGCGTGAACTTGGATTGCAGGACAGATGCCCTTGTTCTTAGGAGGCCCAGACCATGCTGATGTTCTCAGGAGCTGCCCCTCTGGTCCCAGAACCGTATCCTTTCCCTAAGGCCTGGGTGTATAGGAAACCACTAATTTCCTCCTTCAACAAAGCCATGAGCCACACAAAACTCCATTTTATCTGACCCTCTTAAACGTACCTATGGAGGCATTTCATGAAAGAGGCATGAACATGGAGTGTAGGAGAGAAGCCCTTGGTCTTATGAGGCCCATCCCTTGCTGCAGTGTACAGGAGCTGCCCCTCTGAACCCAGAACCATAGTTGTGCCCGAAGGGCTGGCTGTATAGGGAACCCCCAATTTCCTCTTTCAATGATGTTATGAAACATTGCAGACTGCAGAAGCGATGATGCACTTGCTCCAACTTGTGGAAGCGACTCATCAATGAGGTGTGAATATGGAGTGCAAGAGAGATGGCCTTGGTCTGAGGAGGCCCAGCGCCTGCTGCTGTTCTCAGGAGCTGCCCCTCTGGACCTGGACCCATAACCTTGCCCGAAGGGCTGGCTGTATAGGACACCACCAATTTCCTCTTTGAAAGAAGCCATGAGCCGCAAAAACTCCAGTTTAACTGACACATTGCCCCCACCTATGTAGGTGCTTCATGAAGGAGGCGTGAATATGGAGTTCAGGAGAGATGCCCTTGGTGTTAGGACGCACAGCCCCTGCTGCTGTTCTCAGGAGCTGACCCTCTGGACCCAGACCCATAGCCTTGCCCGAAGGGATGGATCTATAGGAAACCACCCAATTCATCTTTCAATGGAGTTGTGAAATACAGCAGTCTCCAGAATAACTGTACCTCTTGCACCCACCTGTGGAAACGACTCATCAAAGAGGTGTGAAAAGGGAGTGCAGGAGATGCCTTTGGTATTAGGAGGCCCAGACACTGCTCCTGTTCTCTGGAGCTGCCCCTCTGGACACAGATCCATAACCTTGCCCAAAGGGCTGTCTGTATAGGAAACCACCAATTTCCTCTTTGAATGCAGCCATGAGCCACACAAGACTCCAGATTACCAGATCCTCTTGAACCCAACTCTGGAGGCATTTCATGAAAGAAGCATGAACATGGAGTGTAGCAGATATGCCCTTGGTCTTAAGTGACCTAAACCCTGCTGCTGTTCTCAGGATCTTTCCTTCTGGACCCAGATCCATAGCTTTTCACGAAGGACTAGCTGTATAAGAAACCACCAATTTCCACTTTCAATGAAGCTATGAATGACAGAAAACCCCTGAATAGCCCACCCACTTGCACCCACCTGTGGAAGCGACTCATCAATGAGGCGTGAACATGGAGTGCAGGACAGATGGCCTTGGTCTTAGGATGCTAATACCATGCTGCTGTTCTCAGTAACTGCCCCTCAGGGCCCAGACCTGTAGGCATGCCCGAAGGGCTGGGTGTATAGGAAACAACCAATTTCCTCTTTCAATGAAGCCATGAGCCAGTGAAGTCTCCAGCTTAGCTGACCTTCTTGCACCCTCTTATGAAGGCGCTTCATGAAGGAGGAGAGAAAATGGAGTGCAGGAGAGATGCCATTGGTCTTAGGAGGCCCAGGCCCTGCTGCTGTTCTCAGGAGCTGCCACTCTGGACCCAGACCCATGGCCTTGCCAGTAGGGCTAAGTTTATAGGAAACCACCAATTTCCTCTTTGAAAGAAGCCATGAGCCTCAACAATCTACAGTTTAACGGACACATTGCCCCCAAGTATGAAGGGGCTTCATTAAGGAGGTATGTACTTGGAGTGCAGGGGAGATGCCCTTGGTCTTAGGAGGCCCAGCCCCTGCTGCAGTTTGCAGGAGCTGCCCCTATGGACCCAGACCCATAGCCTTGCCCGAAGGGCTGGCTGTATAGGAAAACAAATATTTCCTCTTTCAATGAAGTTATGAAACATAGCAGACTCCAGAATAGATGACGCACTTGCACCCACCTGTGGAAGCGACTCATCAATGAGGTGTGAACATGGAGTGCAAGAGAGATCCCCTTGGTCTTAGGAGGCCAAGCCCCTGCTGCTGTACTCAGGAGCTGCCCCTCTGGACCCGGACACCTAGCCTTGCCCGAAGGGCTGGCTCTATAGGAAAGCACCCAATTCCTCTTTCAATGGAGTTGAGAAATAGAGCGCACTCCAGAATTGCTGTCCCTCTTGCACCCACTTGTGGAAGCGACTCATCAATGAGGCGTGAACATGGAGTGCAGGACACATGCCCTTGGTCTTATGAGGCCAATACCTTCCTGCTGTTCTCAGTAACTGCCCCTCTGGGCCCAGAACCATAGCCTTGCCCGAAGGGTTGGGTGTATAGGAAACCAACAATTTCCTCTTTCAATGAAGCCATGAGCCAGTGAAGACTCCAGCTTAGCTGACCCTCTTGCACCTTCTTACTAAGGCGCTTCATGAGGGAGGCGAGACAATGGAGTGCAGGAGAGATGTCCTTGGTCTTAGGAGGCCCAGTCCCTGCTGCTGTTCTCAGGAGCTGCCCCTCGGGACCCAGACCCCTAGCCTTGCCCGAAGGGCTGGCTGTATAGGAAACCACCAAATTCCACCTTCAATGGAGTTATGAAATAGAGCAGACCCCAGAATAGCTGTCCCTCTTGCAGCCACCTGTGGTTGTGACTCATCAATGAGGCGTGAACATGGAGTGCAGGACAGATGCCCTTGTTCTTAGGAGGCCCAGACCATGCTGATGTTCTCAGGAGCTGCCCCTGTGGTCCCAGAACCGTATCCTTACCCTAAGGCCTGGGTGTATAGGAAACCAGTAATTTCCTCCTTCAATGAAGCCATGAGCCACACAACACTCCAGTTTATCTGACCCTCTTGAACGTACCTATGGAGGCATTTCATGAATGAGGCATGAACATGGAGTGAAGGAGAGAAGCCCTTGGTGTTATGAGGCCCATCCCCTGCTGCCGTTTGCAGGAGCTGCCCCTCTGAACCCAGACGCCTAGTCTTGCCCGAAGGGCTGGCTGTATAGGAAACCACCAATTTCCTCTTTCAATGAAGTAATGAAACATAGCAGACTCCAGAATTCATGACGCACTTGAACCCACCTGTGGAAGCGACTCATCAATGACGAGTGAACATGGAGTGCAAGAGAGATGCCCTTGGTCTTAGGAGGTCCAGTCCCTGCTGCTCTTCTCAGGAGCTGCCCCTCTGGACCTGGACCCATAGCCTTGCCCGAAGGGCTGGCTGTATAGGACACCACCAATTTCCTCTTTGAAAGAAGCCATGAGCTGCAAAAACTCCAGTTTAAGTGAACCATTGCCACCACCTATGAAGGTTCTTCATGAAGGAGGCGTGAACATGGAGTTCAGGAGAGATGCCCTTGGTCTTAGGACTCCCATCCACTGCCTCTGTTCTCAGGAGGAGACCCTCTGGACCCAGAATCATAGCCTTGCCCGAAGGGCTGGCTCTATAGGACACCACCGAATTCATCTTTCAATGGAGTTGTGAAATACAGCAGTCTCCAGAATAGCTGTCCCTCTTGCACACACCTGTGGAAACGACTCATCAATGAGGTGTGAAAATGGAGTGCAGGAGATGTCTTTGGTCTTAGGAGGCCCAGACACTGCTCCTGTTCTCTGGAGCTGCCCCTGTGGACACAGATCCATAATCTTGCCCAAAGGGCTGTGTGTATAGGAAACCACCAATTTCCTCTTTGAATGCAGCCATGAGCCACACAAGACTCCAGATTACCAGACCCTCTTGAACCCACCTATGGTGGCATTTCATGAAAGAAGCATGAACATGGAGTGTAGGAGAAATGCCCTTGGTCTTATGTGACACAAACCCTGCTGCTGTTCTCAGGATCTTTCCCTCTGGATCCAGATCCATAGCCTGTCACGAAGGATTAGCTGTATAGGAAACCACCAATTTCCACTTTCTATGAAGCTATGAATGACAGAAGACTCCTGAATAGCTGACCCACTTGCACCCACTTGTGGAAGCGACTCATCAATGAGGCGTGAACATGGAGTGCAGGACAGATGGCCTTGGTCTTAGGAGGCCAATACCATGCTGCTGTTCTCAGTAACTGTCCCTCTGGGCCCAGACCCATAGCCTTGCCCGAAGGGTTGGGTGTATAGGAAACCACCAATTTCCTCTTTCAATGAAGCCATGAGCCAGTGAAGACTCCAGTTTACCTGAAACTCTTGCACCTACCTAGGAAGGCGCTTCATGAAGGAGGCGAGAAAATGGAGTGCAGGAGAGATGCCCTTGGTCTTAGGAGGCCCAGACTACGCTGATGTTCTCAGGAGCTGCCCCTCTGGGTCCAGAACCCTAGCATTGCCCGAAAGCCTGGGTGCATAGGAATCCAGCAATTTCCTCTTCGAATGAAGCCATGAGCCACACAATGCTCCAGTTTATCTGACCCTGTAGAACTCACCTATGAAGGCATTTCTTAAAGGAGGCCTGAACATGGAGTGCTGGAGAGATGCCCTTGGTCTTAGAAGGCCCATCCCCTGCTGCAGTTCTCAGGAGCTGCCCCTCTGGAACCAGAACCATAGCCTTGCCGAAAGGGCAGGCTCTATAGGAAACCACCAATTTCCTCTTTCAATGGAGTTATGAAATATAGCAGACTCCAGAATAGCTGACCCTCTTGCACCCACTTGTGGAAGCGACTCTTCAATGAGGCGTATAAATGGAGTGCAGGAGATGCCCTTGGTCTTATGAGGCCCAGACACTGCTGCAGTTCTCAGGAGCTACCCCTCTGGACTGAGACCCATAGCCTTGCCAGTAGGGCTAAGTTTATAGGAAACCACCAATTTCCTCTTTGAAAGAAGCCATGAGCCACAAAAATCTCCAATTTAACTGACCCATTGCCCCCAAGTATGAAGGTGCTTCATGAAGGAGGCGTGTACATGGAGTGCAGGGGAGATGCCCTTGGACTTAGTAGGCCAGCCCCTGCTGCAGTTTGCAGGAGCTGCCCCTCTTGACCCAGATCCATAGCCTTGCCTGAAGGGCTGGCTGTATAGGAAAACAACTATTTCCTCTTTCAAAGAAGTTATGAAACATAGCAGACTCCAGAATAGATGACGCACTTGCACGCACCTGTGGAAGCGACTCATCAATGAGGTGTGAACATGGAGTGCAAGAGAGATGCCCTTGGACTTAGGAGGCCAAGCCCCTGCTGCTGTTCTCAGGAGCTTCCCCTCTGGGCCCAGAACCATAGCCTTGCCCGAAGGGCTGGCTGTATAGGAAACCACCAAATTCCTCTTTCAATGGAGTTGTGAAATAGAGCGCACTCCAGAATAGCTGTCCCTCTTGCACCCACTTGTGGAAGCGACTCATCAATGAGGCGTGAACATGGAGTGCAGGACACATGCCCTTGGTCTTATGAGGCCCAGACACTGCTGCAGTTCTCAGGAGCTACCCCTCTGGACTCAGACCCATAGCCTTGCCAGGAGGGCTAAGTTTATAGGAAACCACCAATTTCCTCTTTGAAAGAAGCCATGAGCCACAAAAATCTCCAGTTTAACTGACCCATTGCTCCCAAGTATGAAGGGGCTTTATGAAGGAGGCATGTACATGGAGTGCAGGGGAGATGCCCTTGGTTTAAGGAGGCCCAGCACCTGCTGCAGTTTGCAGGAGCTGCCCCTCTGGACCCAGACCCATAGCCTTGCCCGAAGGGTTGGGTGTATAGGAAACACCAATTTCCTCTTTCAATGAAGCCATGAGCCAGTGAAGACTCCAGCTTAGCTGACCCTCTTGCACCCTCTTAGGAAAGCGCTTCATGAAGGAGGAGAGACAATGGAGTGCAGGGGAGATGCCCTTGGTCTTAGGAGGCCCAGTCCCTGCTGCTGTTCTCAGGAGCTGCCCCTCTGGACCCAGACCAATAGCCTTGCCCGAAGGGTTGGCTCTATTGCAAACCACCCAATTCAACTTTCAATGGAGTTGTGAAATACAGCAGTCTCCAGAACAGATGTCCCTCTTGCACCCACCTGTGGAAACGACTCATCAATGAGGTGTGAAAATGGAGTGCAGGAGATGCCTTTGGTCTTAGGAGGCCCAGACACTGCTCCTGTTCTCTGGAGTTGCCCCTCTGGACACAGATCCATAACCTTGCCCAAAAGGCTGTGTGTATAGGAAAACACCAATTTCCTCTTTCAATGAAGTTATGAAACATAGCAGACTCCAGAATAGATGACGCACTTGCACCCACCTGTGGAAGCGACTCATCAATGAGGTGTGAACATGGAGTGCAAGAGAGATGCCCTTGGTCTTAGGAGGCCAAGCCCCTGCTGCTGTTCTCAGGAGCTGCCCCTCTGGACCCGGACACATAGCCTTGCCCGAAGGGCTGGCTCTATAGGAAACCACCGAATTCCTCTTTCAATGGAGTTGTGAAATAGAGCGCACTCCAGAATAGCTGTCCCTCTTGCACCCACCTGTTGAAGCGACTCATCAATGAGGCGTGAACATGGAGTGCAAGAGATGCCTTTGGTCTTAGGAGGCCCAGACACTGCTCCAGTTCTCTAGAGCTGCCCCTCTGGGCCCAGACCCATAGCCTTGCCCGAAGGGTTGGGTGTATAGGAAACCACCAATTTCCTCTTTCAATGAAGCCATGAGCCAGTGAAGAATCCAGGTTAGCTGACCGAGTTGCACCCACCTATGAAGGCGCTTCATGAAGGAGGCGAGTAAATGGAGTGCAGGAGAGATGCTCTTGGTCTTAGGAGGCCAAGCCCCTGCTGCTGTTCTCAGGAGCTGCCTCTCTGGACCTGGACCCATAGCCTTGCTCGAAGGGCTGGCTCTATAGGAAACCACCAAATTCCTCTTTCAATGGAGTTGTGAAATAGAGCGGAATCCAGAATAGTTGACCCTCTTGCAGCCATTTGTGGAAGTGACTCATCAATGAGGCATGAATATGGAGTGCAGAAAACATGCCCTTGGTCTTAGGAGGCCCAATCCCTGCTGCTGTTATCAGGAGCTCCCCCTCTGCACCCAGACCCATAGCCTTGCCGAAGGGCTGGCTCTATAGGAAACCACCAAATTCCTCTTTCAATGGAGTTATGAAATAGAGCAGACTCCAGAATAGTGTGCCTCTTGCAGCCACCTGTGGATGTGACTCATCAATGAGGCGTGAACATGGAGTGCAGGAGAGATGCCCTTGTTCTTAGGAGGCCCAGACCATGCTGATGTTCTCAGGAGCTGCCCCTCTGGTCCCAGAACCGTATCCTTTCCCTAAGGCCTGGGTGTATAGGAAACCAGTAATTTCCTCCTTCAATAAAGCCATGAGCCACACAACACTCCATTTTATCTGACCCTCTTAAACGTACCTATGGAGGCATTTCATGAAAGAGGCATGAACATGGAATGCAGGAGAGAAGCCCTTGGTCTTCTGAGGCCCATCCCTTGCTGCAGTTTGCTGGAGCTGCCCCTCTGAACCCAGAACCATAGTCGTGCCCGAAAGGCTGGCTGTATAGGGATCCCCCAATTTCCTCTTTCAATGATGTTATGAAACATAGCAGACTGCAGAAGAGATGACGCACTTGCTCCAACTTGTGGAAGCGACTCATCAATGAGGTGTGAATATGGAGTGCAAGAGAGATGCCCTTGGTCTGAGGAGGCCCAGCGCCTGCTGCTGTTCTCAGGAGCTGCCCCTCTGGACCTGGACCCATAGCCTTGTCCGAAGGGCTGGCTGTATAGGACACCACCAATTTCCTCTTTGAAAGAAGCCATGAGCCGCAAAAACTCCAGTTTAACTGACACATTGCCCCCACCTATGTAGGTGCTTCATGAAGGAGGCGTGAACATGGAGTTCAGGAGAGATGCCCTTGGTGTTAGGACGCACAGCCCCTGCTGCTGTTCTCAGGAGCTGACCCTCTGGACCCAGACCCATAGCCTTGCCCGAAGGGATGGCTCTATAGGAAACCACCCAATTCATCTTTCAATGGAGTTGTGAAATACAGCAGTCTCCAGAGTAACTGTACCTCTTGCACCCACCTGTGGAAACGACTCATCAAAGAGGTGTGAAAAGGGAGTGCAGGAGATGCCTTTGGTATTAGGAGGCCCAGACACTGCTCCTGTTCTCTGGAGCTGCCCCTCTGGACACAGATCCATAACCTTGCCCAAAGGGCTGTGTGTATAGGAAACCACCAATTTCCTCTTTGAATGCAGCCATAAGCCACACAAGACTCCAGATTACCAGATCCTCTTGAACCCAACTCTGGAGGCATTTCATGAAAGAAGCATGAACATGGAGTGTAGGAGATATGCTCTTGGTCTTAAGTGACCCAAACACTGCTGCTGTTCTCAGGATCTTTCCCTCTGGACCCAGATCCACAGCTTTTCACGAAGGAATAGTTGTATAAGAAACCACCAATTTCCACTTTCAATGAAGCTATGAATGACAGAAGACCCCTGAATAGCTGACCCACTTGCACCCACCTGTGGAAGCGACTCATCAATGAGGTGTGAACATGGAGTGCAGGACAGATGGCCTTGGTCTTAGTAGGCCTATAACATGCTGCTGTTCTCAGTAACAGCCCCTCTGGGCCCAGACCTGTAGGCATGCCCGAAGGGCTGGGTGTATAGGAAACCACCAATTTCCTCTTTCAATGAAGCCATGAGCCAGTGAAGTCTCCAGCTTAGCTGACCTTCTTGCACCCTCTTATGGAGGCGCTTCATGAAGGAGGAGAGAAAA
Source organism: Mesoplodon bidens (assembly GCF_964165515.1). Taxonomy (NCBI): domain Eukaryota; kingdom Metazoa; phylum Chordata; class Mammalia; order Artiodactyla; family Ziphiidae; genus Mesoplodon; species Mesoplodon bidens. The sequence continues at coordinate 68,919,983 of NC_138178.1, forward strand.
TGGAGTGCAGGAGATTTGCCATTGGTCCTAGGAGGCCCAGGCCCTGCAGCTGTTCTCAGGAGCTGCCACTCTGGACCCAGACCCATAGCCTTGCCAGTAGGGCTAAGTTTATAGGAAACCACCAATTTCCTCTTTGAAAGAAGCCATGAGCCACAGAAATCTCCAGTTTAACTGACCCATTGCCCCCAAGTATGAAGGGGCTTCATGAAGGAGGTATGTACATGGAGTGCAGGGGAGATGTCCTTGGTCTTAGGAGGCCCATCGCCTGCTGCTGTTCTCAGGAGCTGCCCCATTGGAACCAGAACCATAGCCTTGCCCAAAAGGCAGGCTCTATAGGAAGCCACCAATTTCCTCTTTCAATGGAGTTATGAAATATAGCAGACTCCAGAATAGCTGACCCTCTTGCACACACTTGTGGAAGCGACTATTCAATGAGGCATATAAATGGAGTGCAGGAGATGCCCTTGTTCTAATGAGGCCCAGACACTGCTGCAGTTCTCAGGAGCTACCCCTCTGGACTCAGACCCATAGCCTTGCCAGTAGGGCTAAGTTTCTAGGAAACCACCAATTTCCTCTTTGAAAGAAGCCAAGAGCCACAAAAATCTCCAGTTTAACTGACCCATTGCCCCCAAGTATGAAGGGGCTTCATGAAAGAGGCATGTACATGGAGTGCAGGGGAGATGCCCTTGGTCTTAGGAGGCCCAGCCCCTGGTGCAGTTTGCAGGAGCTGCCCCTCTGGACCCAGACCCATAGCCTTGCCCGAAGGGGTGGCTGTATAGGAAAACAACTATTTCCTCTTTCAATGAAGTTATGAAACATAGCAGACTCCAGAATACATGACGCACTTGAACCCACCTGTGGAAGCGACTCATCAATGGGGTGTGAACATGGAGTGCAAGAGAGATGCCCTTGGTCTTAGGAGGCCAAGCCCCTGCTGCTGTTCTCAGGAGCTGCCCCTCTGGACCCGGACACATAGCCTTGCCCGAAGGGCTGGCTCTATAGGAAACCACCAAATTCCTCTTTCAATGAAGTTGTGAAATAGAGCGCACTCCAGAATCGCTTTCCCTCTTGCACCCACTTGTGGAAGCGACTCATCAATGAGGCGTGAACATGGAGTGCAGGACACATGCCCTTGGTCTTTTGAGGCCAATACCATGCTGCTGTTCTCAGTAACTGCCCCTCTGGGCCCAGACCCATAGCCTTGACCGAAGGGTTGGGTGTATAGGAAACCACCAATTTCCTCTTTCAATGAAGCCATGAGCCAGTGAAGACTCCAGCTTAGCTGACCCTCTTGCACCCTCTTACGAAGGCGCTTCATGAAGGAGGGGAGACAATGGAGTGCAGGAGAGATGCCCTTGGTCTTAGGAGGCCCAGTCCCTGCTGCTGTTCTCAGGAGCTGCCCCTCTGGACCCAGACCCATAGGCTTGCCCGAAGGGCTGGCTTTATAGGAAACCACCAAATTCCTCTTTCAATGGAGTTATGAAATAGAGCAGACTCCAGAATAGCTGTCCCTCTTTCAGTCACCTGTGGATGTGAATCATCAATGAGGCGTGAACATGGAGTGCAGGACAGATGACCTTGTTCTTAGGAGGCCCAGACCATGCTGATGTTCTCAGTAGCTGCCCCTCTGGTCCCAGAACCGTATCCTTTCCCTAAGGCCTGGGTGTATAGGAAACCAGTATTTTCCTCCTTCAATGAAGCCATGAGCCACACAAGACTCCAGTTTATCTGACCCTCTTGAACGTACCTATGGAGGCATTTCATGAAAGAGGCATGAACATGGAGTGAAGGAGAGAAGCCCTTGGTGTTATGAGTCCCACACCATTCTGATGTTCTCAGGAGCTGCCCCTCTGGGTCCAGACCCCTAGCATTGCCTGAAGGGATGGGTGTATAGGAATCCACCAATTGCCTCTTCGACTGAAGCCATGAGCCACACAAGGCTCCTGTTTATCTGACCCTCCTGAACTCAAATATGAAGGCATTTGTTGAAGGAGGCGTGACCATGGAGTGCCGGAGCGATGCCCTTGGTCTTAGGAGGCCCATCCCCTGCTGCTGTTCTCAGGAGCTGCCCCTCTGGAACCAGAACCATAGCCTTGCACAAAAGGCAGGCTCTATAGGAAGCCACCAATTTCCTCTTTCAATGGAGTTATGAAATATAGCAGACTCCAGAATAGCTGAGCCTCTTGCACCCACTTGTGGAAGCGACTATTCAATGAGGCATATAAAGGGAGTGCAGGAGATGCCCTTCGTCTTATGAGGCCCAGACACTGCTGCAGTTCTCAGGAGCTACCCCTCTGGACTCAGACCCATAGCCTTGCCAGTAGGGCTAAGTTTGTAGGAAACCACCAATTTTCTCTTTGAATGAAGCCATGAGCCACAAAAATCTCCAGTTTAACTGACGCATTGCCCCCAAGTATGAAGGGGCTTCATGAAGGTTGGCATGTACATGTAGTGCAGGGGTGATGCCCTTGGTCTTAGGAGGCCCAGCCCCTGCTGCAGTTTGCCGGAGCTGCCCCTCTGGACCCAGACCCATAGCCTTGCCCGAAGGAGTGGCTCTATAGGAAAACAACTATTTCCTCTTTCAATGAAGTTATGAAACATAGCAGACTCCAGAATAGATGACGCACTTGAACCCACCTGTGGAAGCGACTCATCAATGAGGTGTGAACATGGATTGCAAGAGAGATGCCCTTTGTCTAAGAGGCCAAGCCCCTGCTGCTGTTCTCAGGAGCTGCCCCTCTGGACCCGGACACATAGCCTTGCCCGAGGGGCCGGCTCTATAGGAAACCACCCAATTCCTCTTTCAATGGGGTTGTGAAATAGAGCACACTCCAGAATCGCTGTCCCTCTTGCACACACTAGTGGAAGCGACTCATCAATGGGGCGTGAACATGGAGTGCAGGACACATGCCCTTGGTCTTTTGAGGTCAATATCATGATGCTGTTCTCAGTAACTGCCCCTCTTGGCCCAGAACCATAGCCTTGCCCGAAGGGTTCGGTGTATAGGAAACCACCAATTTCCTCTTTCAATGAAGCCATGAGCCAGTGAAGACTCCAGCTTAGCTGACCCTCTTGCACCCACTTACGAAGGCGCTTCATGAAGGAGGCGAGAAAATGGAGTGCAGGAGAGATGCCCTTGGTCTTAGGAGGCCCAGTCCCTGCTGCTGTTCTCAGGAGCTGCCCCTCTGGACCCAGACCCATAGCCTTGCCCGAAGGGCTGGCTTTATAGGAAACCACCAAATTCCTCTTTCAATGGAGTTATGAAATAGAGCAGACTCCAGAATAGCTCTCCCTCTTTCAGTCACCTGTGGATGTGAATCATCAATGAGGCGTGAACATGGAGTGCAGGACAGATGACCTTGTTCTTAGGAGGCCCAGACCATGCTGATGTTCTCAGGAGCTGCCCCTCTGGTCCCAAAACAGTATCCTTTCCCTAAGGCCTGGGTGTATAGGAAACCAGTATTTTCCTCCTTCAATGAAGCCATGAGCCACACAAGACTCCAGTTTATCTGACCCTCTTGAACGTACCTCTGGAGGCATTTCATGAAAGAGGCATGAACATGGAGTGAAGGAGAGAAGCCCTTGGTGTTATGTGGCCCAGACCATTCTGATGTTCTCAGGAGCTGCCCCTCTCAGTCCAGACCCCTAGCATTGCCTGAAGGGATGGGTGTATAGGAATCCACCATTTGCCTCTTCGACTGAAGCCCTGAGCCACACAAGGCTCCAGTTTATCTGACCCTCCTGAACTCAACTATGAAGGCATTTGTTGATGGAGGCGTGACCATGGAGTGCCGGAGCGATGCCCTTGGTCTTAGGAGGCCCATCCCCTGCTGCTGTTCTCAGGAGCTGCCCCTCTGGAACCAGAACCATAGCCATGCCCAAAAGGCAGGCTCTATAGGAAGCCACCAATTTCCTCTTTCAATGGAGTTATGAAATATAGCAGACTCCAGAATAGCTGACCCTCTTGCACCCACTTGTGGAAGCGACTATTCAATGAGGCATATAAATGGAGTGCAGGAGATGCCCTTGGTCTTATGAGGCCCAGACACTGCTGCAGTTCTCAGGAGCTACCCCTCTGGACTCAGACACATAGCCTTGCCAGTAGGGCTAAGTTTATAAGAAACCACCAATTTCCTCTTTGAAAGAAGCCATGAGCCACAAAAATCTCCAGTTTAACTGACCCATTGCCCCCAAGTATGAAGGAGCTTCATGAAGGAGGCATGCACATGGAGTGCAGGGGAGATGCCCTTGGTCTTACGAGGCCCAGCCCCTGGTGCAGTTTGCCGGAGCTGCCCCTCTTGACCCAGACCCATAGCCTTGCCCGAAAGGCTGGCTGTATAGGAAAACAAATATTTCCCCTTTCAATGAAGTTATTAAACATAGCAGACGCCAGAATAGATGACGCACTTGCACCCACCTGTGGAAGCGACTCATCAATGAGGTGTGAACATGGAGTGCAAGAGAGATGCCCTTGGTCTTACGAGGCCAAGCCCCTGATGCTGTTCTCAGGAGCTGCCCCTCTGGACCCGGACACATAGCCTTGCCCGATTGGCTGGCTCTATAGGAAACCACCCAATTCCTATTTCAATGGAGTTGTGAAATAGAGCGGACTCCAGAATAGCTGACCCTCTTGCACCCACTTGTGGAAGCGACTCATCAATGAGGCGTGAACATGGAGTGCAGGACACATGCCCTTGGTCTTTTGAGGCCAATACCATGCTGCTGTTCTCAGTAACTGCCCCTCTGGGCCCAGACCCATATCCTTGCCCGAAGGGTTGGGTGTATAGGAAACCACCAATTTCCTCTTTCAATGAAGCCATGAGCCAGTGAAGACTCCAGCTTAGCTGACCCTCTTGCACCCTCTTACGAAGGCGCTTCATGAAGGAGGCGAGAAAATGGAGTGCAGGAGAGATGCCCTTGGTCTTAGGAGGCCCTGTCCCTGCTGCTGTCCTCAGGAGCTGCCCTTCTGGACCCAGACCCATAGGCTTGCCCGAAGGGCTGGCTCTATAGGAAACCACCAAATTCCTCTTTCAATGGAGTTATGAAATAGAGCAGACCCCAGAAGTGCTGTCCCTCTTCCAGCCACCTGTGGATGTGACTCATCAATGATGCGTGAACATGGAGTGCAGGACAGATGCCCTTGTTCTTAGGAGGCCCAGACCATGCTGATGTTCTCAGGAGGTGCCCCTCTGGTCCCAGAACCGTATCGTTTCCCTAAGGCGTGGGTGTATAGGAAACCAGTAATTTCCTCCTTCAATGAAGCCATGAGCCACACAAGACTCCAGTTTATCTGACCCTCTTGAACCCACCTATGGTGGCATTTCATGAAGGAAGCATGAACATGGAGTGTTGGAGATATGCCCTTGGTCTTAAGAGACTCATACCCTTCTGTTGTTCTCAGGAACTGTCCCTCTAGACCCAAATCCATAGCCTCTCACGAAGGATTCGCTGTATAAGAAACCACCAATTTCCACCTTCAATGAAGCTATGAATGACAGAAGACTCCTGAATAGCTGACCCACTTGCACCCACCTGTGGAAGCGACTCATCAATGAGGAGTCAACATGGAGTGCAGGACAGATGGCTTTGTTCTTAGGAGGCCAATACCATGCTGCTGTTCTCAGTAACTGCCCCTCTGGGCCCAGACCCATAGCCTTGCCCAAATGGCTGGGTGAATAGGAAACCACCAATTTCCTCTTTCAATGAAGCCATGAGCCAGTGAAGACTGCAGTTCAGCTCACCTTCTTGCACCCACCTACGAAGGTGCTTCATGAATGAGGCAAGAGAATGGAGTGCAGGAGAGATGCTCTAGGTCTTACGAGGCCCAGACCATGCTGATGTTCTCAGGAGCTGCCCCTCTGGGTCCAGACGCCTAGCATTGCCTGAAGGGATGGGTTTATAGGAATCCACCAATTGCCTCTTCGAATGAAGCCATGAGCCCCACAAGGCTCCAATTTATCTGACCCTCCTGAACTCAACTATGAAGGCATTTGTTGAAGGAGGCGTGACCATGGAGTGCCGGAGCGATGCCCTTGGTCTGAGGAGGCCCATCCCCTGCTGCTGTTCTCAGGAGATGCCCCTCTGGAACCAGAACCATAGCCATGCCCAAAAGGCAGGCTCTATAGTAAACCACCAATTTCCTCTTTCAATGGAGTTATGAAATATAGCAGACTCCAGAATAGCTGACCCTCTTGCACCCACTTGTGGAAGCGACTCTTCAATGAGGCGTATAAATGGAGTGCAGGAGATGCCCTTGGTCTTATGAGGCCCAGACACTGCTGCAGTTCTCAGGAGCTACCCCTCTGGACTCAGACCCATAGCCTTGCCAGTAGGGCTAAGTTTATAGGAAACCACCAATTTCCTCTTTGAAAGAAGCCATGAGCCACAAAAATCTCCAGTTTAACTGACCCATTGCCCCCAAGTATGAAGGGGCTTCATGAAGGAGGCATGCACATGGAGAGCAGGGGAGATGCCCTTGGTCTTAGGAGGCCCAGCCCCTGCTGCAGTTTGCAGGAGCTGCCCCTCTTGACCCAGACCCATAGCCATGCCCGAAAGGCTGGCTGTATAGGAAAACAACTATTTCCCCTTTCAATGAAGTTATTAAACATACCAGACGCCAGAATAGATGACGCACTTGAACCCACCTGTGGAAGCGACTCATCAATGAGGTGTGAACATGGAGTGCAAGAGAGATGCCCTTGGTCTTAGGAGGCCAAGCCCCTGCTGCTGTTCTCAGGAGCTGCCCCTCTGGACCCGGACACATAGACTTGCCCGAAGGGCTGGCTCTATAGGAAACCACCCAATTCCTCTTTCAATGGAGTTGTGAAATAGAGCGGACTCCAGAATAGCTGACCTTCTTGCACCCCCTTGTGGAAGCGACTCATCAATGAGGCGTGAACATGGAGTGCAGGACACATGCCCTTGGTCTTTTGAGGCCAATACCATGCTGCTGTTCTCAGTAACTGCCCCTCTGGGCACAGACCCATAGCCTTGCCCGAAGGGTTGGGTGTATAGGAAACCACCAATTTCCTATTTCAATGAAGCCTTGAGCCAGTGAAGACTCCAGCTTAGCTGACCCTCTTGCACCCTCTTACGAAGGCGCTTCATGAAGGAGGCGAGACAATGGGGTGCAGGAGAGATGCCCTTGGTCTTAGGAGGCCCAGTCCCTGCTGCTGTTCCCAGGAGCTGCCCCTCTGGACCCAGAGCCCTAGCCTTGCCCGAAGGGTTGGCTGTATAGGAAACCACCAAATTCCACTTTCAATGGAGTTATGAAATAGAGCAGACTCCAGAATACATGACGCACTTGAACCCACCTGTGGAAGCGACTCGTCAATGACGTGTGAACATGGAGTGCAAGAGAGATGCCCTTGGTCTTAGGAGGCCCAGCCCCTGCTGCTCTTCTCAGGAGCTGCCCCTCTGGACCTGGACCCACAGCCTTGCCCGAAGGGCTGGCTGTATAGGACACCACCAGTTTCCTCTTTGAAAGAAGCCATGACCCCCAAAACTCCAGTTTAACTGACCCATTGCCCCCACCTATGAAGGTGCTTCATGAAGTAGGCGTGAACATGGAGTTCAGGAGAGATGCCCTTGGTCTTAGGACGCCCAGCCACTGCCGCTGTTCTCACGAGCTGACCCTCTGGACCCAGACCCATAGCCTTGCCCGAAGGGCTGGCTCTATTGGAAAACAACCAATTCAACTTTCAATGGAGGTGTGAAATACAGCAGTCTCCAGAATGGCTGTCCCTCTGGCACCCACCTGTGGAAACGACTCATCAAACAGGTGTGAAAATGGAGTGCAAGAGATGCCTTTGGTCTGAGGAGGCCCAGACACTGTTCCTGTTCTCTGGAGCTGCCCCTCTGGACACAGATCCATAACCTTGCCCAAAAGGCTGTGTGTATAGGAAAACACCAATTTCCTCTTTCAATGAAGCCATGAGCCAGTGAAGAGTCCAGTTTAGCTGACCCTCTTGCAGCCACTTACGAAGACGCTTCTTGAAGGAGCTGAGAAAATGGAGTGCAGGAGATATGCTCTTGGTCTTAGGAGGCCAAGCCCCTGCTGTTGTTCTCAGGAGCTGCCTCTCTGGACCTGGACCCATAGCCTTGCCCGAAGGGCTGGCTCTATAGGAAACCGACAAATACCTCTTTCAATGGAGTTGTGAAATAGAGCGGACTCCAGAATAGCTGACCCTCTTGCAGCCACTTTTGGAAGCGACTCATCAAAGAGGCATGAACATGGAGTGCAGGACAGATGCCATGGTCCTTAGGAGGCCCAGACCATGCTGATGTTCTCAGGAGCTGCCCCTCTGGTCCCAGAACCGTATCCTTTCCCTAAGGCCTGGGTGTATAGGAAACCAGTAATTTCCTCCTTCAATGAAGCCATGAGCCACACAAGACTCCAGTTTATCTGAAACACTTGAACGTACCTATGGAGGCATTTCATGAAAGAGGCATGAACATGGAGTGAAGGAGAGAAGCCCTTGGTATTATGAGGCCCATCCTCTGCTGCCGTTTGCAGGAGCTGCCCCTCTGAACCCAGAACCGTAGACTTCCCTGATGGGATGGATGTATAGGAAACCACCAATTTCCTCTTTCAATGAAGTTCTGAAACATAGCAGACTCCAGAATACATGACGCACTTGAACCCACCTGTGGAAACGACTCATCAATGACGTGTGAGCATGGAGTGCAAGAGAGATCCCCTTGGTCTTAGGAGGCCCAGCCCCTGCTGCTCTTCTCAGGAGCTGCCTCTCTGGACCTGGACCCATAGCCTTGCCCGAAGGGCTGGCTGTATGGGACACACCAATTTCCTCTTCTAAAGAAGCCATGAACCCCAAAAACTCCAGTTTAACTGACCCATTGCCCCCACCTATGAAGGTGCTTCATGAAGGAGGCGTGAACATGGAGTTCACGAGAGATGCCCTTGGTCATCGGACGCTCAGCCCCTGCTGCTGTTCTAAGGAGCTGACCCTCTGGACCCAGACCCATAGCCTTGCCCAAAGGACTGGCTCTATAGGAAACCACCCAATTCATCTTTCAATGGAGTTGTGAAATACAGCAGTCTCCAGAATAGCTGTTCCTCTTGCACCCACCTGTGGAAACGACTCATCAATGAGGCGTGAAAATGGAGTGCAAGAGATGCCTTTGGTCTTAGGAGGCCCAGACACTGCTCCTGTTCTCTGGAGCTGCCCCTATGGACAAAGATCCATAACCTTGCCCAAAGGGCTGTGTGTATAGGTAACCACGAATTTCCTCTTTGAAGGAAGCCATAAGCCACAGAAGACTCCAGTTTACCTGACGCTCTTGATCCCACCTATGGTGGCAGTTCATGAAAAAAGCATGAACATGGTGTGTAGGGGATATGCCCTTGGTCTTAAGAGACCCATACCCTGCTGCTGTTCTCAGGAGCTGCCCCTCTGGACCCAAATCCATAGCCTGTCACGAAGGACTCGCTGTATAGGAAACCACCAATTTCTACTTTCACTGAAACTATGAATGACAGAAGACTCCTGAATAGCTGACCCACTTGCACCCAGCTGTGGAAGCGACTCATCAATGAGGAGTGAACATGGAGTGCAGGACAGATGGCCTTCGTCTTAGGAGGCCAATACCATACTGCTGTTCTCAGTAACTGCCCTTCTGAGCCCAGACCCATAGGCTTGCCCGAAGGGCTGGGTGTATAGGAAACTACCAATTTCCTCTTTCAATGAAGCCATGAGCCAGTGAAGACTCCAGTTTACCTGAAACTCTTGCACCTACCTAGGAAGGCGCTTCATGAAGGAGGCGAGAAAATGGAGTGCAGGAGAGATGCCCTTGGTCTTAGGAGGCCCAGACTACGCTGATGTTCTCAGGTGCTGCCCCTCTGGGTCCAGAACCATAGCATTGCCCGAAAGCCTGGGTGCTTAGGAATCCACCAATTTCCTCTTCGAATGAAGCCATGAGCCACACAAGGCTCCAGTTTATCTGACTCTGTGGAACTCACCTATGAAGGCATTTCTTGAAGGAGGCCTGAACATGGAGTGCCGGAGCGATGCCCATGGACTTAGGAGGAACATACCCTGCTGCTGTACTCAGGAGCTGCCCCTCTGGAACCAGAACCATAGCCTTGCCGAAAGGGCAGGCTCTATAGGAAACCACCAATTTCCTCTTTCAATGGAGTTATGAAATATAGCAGACTCCAGAATAGCTGACCCTCTTGCACCCACTTGTGGAAGCGACTCTTCAATGAGGCGTATAAATGGAGTGCAGGAGATGCCCTTGATCTTATGAGGCCCAGACACTGCTGCAGTTCTCAGGAGCTACCCCTCTGGACTCAGACCCATAGCCTTGCCAGTAGCGCTAACATTATAGGAAACCACCAATTTCCTCTTTGAAAGAAGCCATGAGCCACAAAAATCTCCAGTTTAACTGACCCATTACCCCCAAGTATGAAGGTGCTTCATGAAGGAGGCGTGTACATGGAGTGCAGGGGAGATGCCCTTGGACTTAGGAGGCCAGCACCTGCTGCAGTTTGCAGGAGCTGTCCCTCTGGACCCAGATCCATAGCCTTGCCTGAAGGGCTGGCTGTATAGGAAAACAACTATTTCCTCTTTCAATGAAGTTATGAAACATAGCAGACTCCAGAATAGATGACGCACTTGCACGCACCTGTGGAAGCGACTCATCAATGAGGTGTGAACATGGAGTGCAAGAGAGATGCCCTTGGGCTTAGGAGGCCAAGCCCCTGCTGCTGTTCTCAGGAGCTTCCCCTCTGGGCCCAGAACCATAGCCTTGCCCAAAGGGCTGGCTCTATAGGAAACCACCAAATTCCTCTTTCAATGGAGTTGTGAAATAGAGCGCACTCCAGAATAGCGGTCCCTCTTGCACCCACTTGTGGAAGCGACTCATCAATGAGGCGTGAACATGGAGTGCAGGACACATGCCCTTGGTCTTATGAGGCTAATACCACGCTGCTGTTCTCAGTAACAGCCCCTCTGGGCCCAGACCCATAGCCTTGCCCAAAAGGTTGGGTGTATAGGAAACCACCAATTTCCTCTTTCAATGAACCCATGAGCCAGTGAAGACTCCAGCTTAGCTGACCCTCTTGCACCCTCTTACGAAGGCGCTTCATGAAGGAGGGGAGACAATGGAGTGCAGGAGAGATGCCCTTGGTCTTAGGAGGCCCAGTCCCAGCTGCTGTTTTCAGGAGCTGCCCCTCTGGACCCAGACCCATAGCCTTGCCCAAAGGGCTGGCTCTATAGGAAACCACCAAATTCCTCTTTCAATGGAGTTATGGAATAGAGCAGACTCCAGAATAGCTGTCCCTCTTCCAGCCACCTGTGTATGTGACTCATCAATGAGGCGTGAACTTGGATTGCAGGACAGATGCCCTTGTTCTTAGGAGGCCCAGACCATGCTGATGTTCTCAGGAGCTGCCCCTCTGGTCCCAGAACCGTATCCTTTCCCTAAGGCCTGGGTGTATAGGAAACCACTAATTTCCTCCTTCAACAAAGCCATGAGCCACACAAGACTCCATTTTATCTGACCCTCTTAAACGTACCTATGGAGGCATTTCATGAAAGAGGCATGAACATGGAGTGCAGGAGAGAAGCCCTTGGTCTTCTGAGGCCCATCCCTTGCTGCAGTGTACAGGAGCTGCCCCTCTGAACCCAGAACCATAGTCGTGCCCGAAGGGCTGGCTGTATAGGGAACCCCCAATTTCCTCTTTCAATGATGTTATGAAACATAGCAGACTGCAGAAGAGATGACGCACTTGCTCCAACTTGTGGAAGCGACTCATCAATGAGGTGTGAATATGGAGTGCAAGAGAGATGCCCTTGGTCTGAGGAGGCCCAGCGCCTGCTGCTGTTCTCAGGAGCTGCCCCTCTGGACCTGGACCCATAGCCTTGCCCGAAGGGCTGGCTGTATAGGACACCACCAATTTCCTCTTTGAAAGAAGCCATGAGCCGCAAAAACTCCAGTTTAACTGACACATTGCCCCCACCTATGTAGGTGCTTCATGAAGGAGGCGTGAACATGGAGTTCAGGAGAGATGCCCTTGGTGTTAGGACGCACAGCCCCTGCTGCTGTTCTCAGGAGCTGACCCTCTGGACCCAGACCCATAGCCTTGCCCGAAGGGATGGATCTATAGGAAACCACCCAATTCATCTTTCAATGTAGTTGTGAAATACAGCAGTCTCCAGAATAACTGTACCTCTTGCACCCACCTGTGGAAACGACTCATCAAAGAGGTGTAAAAAGGGAGTGCAGGAGATGCCTTTGGTATTAGGAGGCCCAGACACTGCTCCTGTTCTCTGGAGCTGCCCCTCTGGACACAGATCCATAACCTTGTCCAAAGGGCTGTGTGTATAGGAAACCACCAATTTCCTCTTTGAATGCAGCCATGAGCCACACAAGACTCCAGATTACCAGATCCTCTTGAACCCAACTCTGGAGGCATTTCATGAAAGAAGCATGAACATGGAGTGTAGCAGATATGCCCTTGGTCTTAAGTGACCCAAACCCTGCTGCTGTTCTCAGGATCGTTCCTTCTGGACCCAGATCCATAGCTTTTCACGAAGGACTAGCTGTATAAGAAACCACCAATTTCCACTTTCAATGAAGCTATGAATGACAGAAAACCCCTGAATAGCCCACCCACTTTCACCCACCTGTGGAAGCGACTCATCAATGAGGCGTGAACATGGAGTGCAGGACAGATGGCCTTGGTCTTAGGATGCTAATACCATGCTGCTGTTCTCAGTAACTGCCCCTCAGGGCCCAGACCTGTAGGCATGCCCGAAGGGCTGGGTGTATAGGAAACAACCAATTTCCTCTTTCAATGAAGCCATGAGCCAGTGAAGTCTCCAGCTTAGCTGACCTTCTTGCACCCTCTTATGAAGGCGCTTCATGAAGGAGGAGAGAAAATGGAGTGCAGGAGAGATGCCATTGGTCTTAGGAGGCCCAGGCCCTGCTGCTGTTCTCAGGAGCTGCCACTCTGGACCCAGACCCATGGCCTTGCCAGTAGGGCTAAGTTTATAGGAAACCACCAATTTCCTCTTTGAAAGAAGCCATGAGCCTCAAAAATCTCCAGTTTAACTGACCCATTGCCCCCAAGTAGGAAGGGGCTTCATTAAGGAGGTATGTACATGGAGTGCAGGGGAGATGCCCTTGGTCTTAGGAGGCCCAGCCCCTGCTGCAGTTTGCAGGAGCTGCCCCTCGGGACCCAGACCCATAGCCTTGCCCGAAGGGCTGGCTGTATAGGAAAACAACTATTTCCTCTTTCAATGAAGTTATGAAACATAGCAGACTCCAGAATAGATGACGCACTTGCACCCACCTGTGGAAGCGACTCATCAATGAGGTGTGAACATGGAGTGCAAGAGAGATGCCCTTGGTCTTAGGAGGCCAAGACCCTGCTGCTGTACTCAGGAGCTGCCCCTCTGGACCCGGACACCTAGCCTTGCCCGAAGGGCTGGCACTATAGGAAAGCACCCAATTCCTCTTTCAATGGAGTTGTGAAATAGAGCGCACTCCAGAATTGCTGTCCCTCTTGCACCCACTTGTGGAAGCGACTCATCAATGAGGCGTGAACATGGAGTGCAGAACACATGCCCTTGGTCTTATGAGGCCAATACCATGCTGCTGTTCTCAGTAACTGCCCCTCTGGGCCCAGAACCATAGCCTTGCCCGAAGGGTTCGGTGTATAGGAAACCACCAATTTCCTCTTTCAATGAAGCCATGAGCCAGTGAAGACTCCAGCTTAGCTGACCCTCTTGCACCTTCTTACTAAGGCGCTTCATGAGGGAGGCGAGACAATGGAGTGCAGGAGAGATGTCCTTGGTCTAAGGAGGCCCAGTCCCTGCTGCTGTTCTCAGGAGCTGCCCCTCTGGACCCAGACCCCTAGCCTTGCCCGAAGGGCTGGCTGTATAGGAAACCACCAAATTCCACCTTCAATGGAGTTATGAAATAGAGCAGACCCCAGAATAGCTGTCCCTCTTGCAGCCACCTGTGGTTGTGACTCATCAATGAGGCGTGAACATGGAGTGCAGGACAGATGCCCTTGTTCTTAGGAGGCCCAGACCATGCTGATGTTCTCAGGAGCTGCCCCTGTGGTCCCAGAACCGTATCCTTTCCCTAAGGCCTGGGTGTATAGGAAACCAGTAATTTCCTCCTTCAATGAAGCCATGAGCCACACAAGACTCCAGTTTATCTGACCCTCTTGAACGTACCTATGGAGGCATTTCATGAAAGAGGCATGAACATGGAGTGAAGGAGAGAAGCCCTTGGTGTTATGAGGCCCATCCCCTGCTGCCGTTTGCAAGAGCTGCCCCTCTGAACCCAGACGCCTAGTCTTGCCGAAGGGCTGGCTGTATAGGAAACCACCAATTTCCTCTTTCAATGAAGTAATGAAACATAGCAGACTCCAGAATACATGACGCACTTGAACCCACCTGTGGAAGCGACTCATCAATGACGTGTGAACATGGAGTGCAAGAGAGATGCCCTTGGTCTTAGGAGGCCCAGCCCCTGCTGCTCTTCTCAGGAGCTGCCCCTCTGGACCTGGACCCATAGCCTTGCCCGAAGGGCTGGCTGTATAGGACACCACCAATTTCCTCTTTGAAAGAAGCCATGAGCTGCAAAAACTCCAGTTTAAGTGAACCATTGCCACCAACTATGAAGGTTCTTCATAAAGGAGGCGTGAACATGGAGTTCAGGAGAGATGCCCTTGGTCTTAGGACTCCCAGCCACTGCCGCTGTTCTCAGGAGGAGACCCTCTGGACCCAGATTCATAGCCTTGCCCGAAGGGCTGGCTCTATAGGAAACCACCCAATTCATCTTTCAATGGATTTGTGAAATACAGCAGTCTCCAGAATAGCTGTCCCTCTTGCACACACCTGTGGAAACGACTCATCAATGAGGTGTGAAAATGGAGTGCAGGTAATGTCTTTGGTCTTAGGAGGCCCAGACACTGCTCCTGTTCTCTGGAGCTGCCCCTCTGGACACAGATCCATAATCTTGCCCAAAGGGCTGTGTGTATAGGAAACCACCAATTTCCTCTTTGAATGCAGCCATCAGCCACACAAGACACCAGATTACCAGACCCTCTTGAACCCACCTATGGTGGCATTTCATGAAAGAAGCATGAACATGGAGTGTAGCAGATATGCCCTTGGTCTTATGTGACACAAACCCTGCTGCTGTTCTCAGGATCTTTCCCTCTGGATCCAGATCCATAGCCTGTCACGAAGGATTAGCTGTATAGGAAACCACCAATTTCCACTTTCAATGAAGCTATGAATGACAGAAGACTCCTGAATAGCTGACCCACTTGCACCCACCTGTGGAAGCGACTCATCAATGAGGCGTGAACATGGAGTGCAGGACAGATGGCCTTGGTCTTAGGAGGCCAATACCATGCCGCTGTTCTCAGTAATTGCCCCTCTGGGCCCAGACCCATAGCCTTGCCCGAAGGGTTGGGTGTATTGGAAACCACCAATTTCCTCTTTCAATGAAGCCATGAGCCAGTGAAGACTCCAGGTTACCTGAAACTCTTGCACCTAACTAGGAAGGCGCTTCATGAAGGAGGCGAGAAAATGGAGTGCAGGAGAGATGCCCTTGGTCTTAGGAGGCCCAGCCCCTGCTGCTCTTCTCAGGAGCTGCCCCCCTGGACCTGGACCCATAGCCTTGCCCGAAGGGCTGGCTGTATAGGACACCACCAGTTTTCTCTTTGAAAGAAGCCATGACCCCAAAAACTCCAGTTTAACTGACCCATTGCCCCCACCTATGAAGGTGCTTCATGAAGGAGGCGTGAACATGGAGTTCAGGAGAGATGCCCTTGGTCTTAGGACGCCCAGCCACTGCCGCTGTTCTCACGAGCTGCCCCTCTGGACCCAGACCCATAGCCTTGCCCGAAGGGCTGGCTGTATAGGAAAACAACTATTTCCTCTTTCAATGAAGTTATGAAACATAGCAGACTCCAGAATAGATGACGCACTTGCACCCACCTGTGGAAGCGACTCATCAATGAGGTGTGAACATGGAGTGCAAGAGAGATGCCCTTGGTCTTAGGAGGCCAAGACCCTGCTGCTGTACTCAGGAGCTGCCCCTCTGGACCCGGACACCTAGCCTTGCCCGAAGGGCTGGCACTATAGGAAAGCACCCAATTCCTCTTTCAATGGAGTTGTGAAATAGAGCGCACTCCAGAATTGCTGTCCCTCTTGCACCCACTTGTGGAAGCGACTCATCAATGAGGCGTGAACATGGAGTGCAGAACACATGCCCTTGGTCTTATGAGGCCAATACCATGCTGCTGTTCTCAGTAACTGCCCCTCTGGGCCCAGAACCATAGCCTTGCCCGAAGGGTTCGGTGTATAGGAAACCACCAATTTCCTCTTTCAATGAAGCCATGAGCCAGTGAAGACTCCAGCTTAGCTGACCCTCTTGCACCTTCTTACTAAGGCGCTTCATGAGGGAGGCGAGACAATGGAGTGCAGGAGAGATGTCCTTGGTCTAAGGAGGCCCAGTCCCTGCTGCTGTTCTCAGGAGCTGCCCCTCTGGACCCAGACCCCTAGCCTTGCCCGAAGGGCTGGCTGTATAGGAAACCACCAAATTCCACCTTCAATGGAGTTATGAAATAGAGCAGACCCCAGAATAGCTGTCCCTCTTGCAGCCACCTGTGGTTGTGACTCATCAATGAGGCGTGAACATGGAGTGCAGGACAGATGCCCTTGTTCTTAGGAGGCCCAGACCATGCTGATGTTCTCAGGAGCTGCCCCTGTGGTCCCAGAACCGTATCCTTTCCCTAAGGCCTGGGTGTATAGGAAACCAGTAATTTCCTCCTTCAATGAAGCCATGAGCCACACAAGACTCCAGTTTATCTGACCCTCTTGAACGTACCTATGGAGGCATTTCATGAAAGAGGCATGAACATGGAGTGAAGGAGAGAAGCCCTTGGTGTTATGAGGCCCATCCCCTGCTGCCGTTTGCAAGAGCTGCCCCTCTGAACCCAGACGCCTAGTCTTGCCGAAGGCCTGGCTGTATAGGAAACCACCAATTTCCTCTTTCAATGAAGTAATGAAACATAGCAGACTCCAGAATACATGACGCACTTGAACCCACCTGTGGAAGCGACTCATCAATGACGTGTGAACATGGAGTGCAAGAGAGATGCCCTTGGTCTTAGGAGGCCCAGCCCCTGCTGCTCTTCTCAGGAGCTGCCCCTCTGGACCTGGACCCATAGCCTTGCCCGAAGGGCTGGCTGTATAGGACACCACCAATTTCCTCTTTGAAAGAAGCCATGAGCCGCAAAAACTCCAGTTTAACTGACACATTGCCCCCACCTATGTAGGTGCTTCATGAAGGAGGCGTGAACATGGAGTTCAGGAGAGATGCCCTTGGTGTTAGGACGCACAGCCCCTGCTGCTGTTCTCAGGAGCTGACCCTCTGGACCCAGACCCATAGCCTTGCCCGAAGGGATGGATCTATAGGAAACCACCCAATTCATCTTTCAATGGAGTTGTGAAATACAGCAGTCTCCAAAATAACTGTACCTCTTGCACCCACCTGTGGAAACGACTCATCAAAGAGGTGTGAAAATGGAGTGCAGGAGATGCCTTTAGTATTAGGAGGCCCAGACACTGCTCCTGTTCTCTGGAGCTGCCCCTCTGGACACAGATCCATAACCTTGTCCAAAGGGCTGTGTGTATAGGAAACCACAAATTTCCTCTTTGTATGCAGCCATGAGCCACACAAGACTCCAGATTACCAGATCCTCTTGAACCCAACTCTGGAGGCATTTCATGAAAGAAGCATGAACATGGAGTGTAGCAGATATGCCCTTGGTCTTAAGTGACCCAAACCCTGCTGCTGTTCTCAGGATCTTTCCTTCTGGACCCAGATCCATAGCTTTTCACGAAGGACTAGCTGTATAAGAAACCACCAATTTCCACTTTCAATGAAACTATGAATGACAGAAAACCCCTGAATAGCTGACCCACTTGCACCCACCTGTGGAAGCGACTCATCAATGAGGCGTGAACATGGAGTGCAGGACAGATGGCCTTGGTCTTAGGATGCTAATACCATGCTGCTGTTCTCAGTAACTGCCCCTCAGGGCCCAGACCTGTAGGCATGCCCGAAGGGCTGGGTGTATAGGAAACAACCAATTTCCTCTTTCAATGAAGCCATGAGCCAGTGAAGTCTCCAGCTTAGCTGACCTTCTTGCACCCTCTTATGAAGGCGCTTCATGAAGGAGGAGAGAAAATGGAGTGCAGGAGAGATGCCATTGGTCTTAGGAGGCCCAGGCCCTGCTGCTGTTCTCAGGAGCTGCCACTCTGGACCCAGACCCATAGCCTTGCCAGTAGGGCTAAGTTTATAGGAAACCACCAATTTCCTCTTTGAAAGAAGCCATGAGCCTCAAAAATCTCCAGTTTAACTGACCAATTGCCCCCAAGTATGAAGGGGCTTCATTAAGGAGGTATGTACATGGAGTGCAGGGGAGATGCCCTTGGTCTTAGGAGGCCCAGTCCCTGCTGCAGTTTGCAGGAGCTGCCCCTCGGGACCCAGACCCATAGCCTTGCCCGAAGGGCTGGCTGTATAGGAAAACAACTATTTCCTCTTTCAATGAAGTTATGAAACATAGCAGACTCCAGAATAGATGACGCACTTGCACCCACCTGTGGAAGCGACTCATCAATGAGGTGTGAACATGGAGTGCAAGAGAGATGCCCTTGGTCTTAGGAGGCCAAGACCCTGCTGCTGTACTCAGGAGCTGCCCCTCTGGACCCGGACACCTAGCCTTGCCCGAATGGCTGGCACTATAGGAAAGCACCCAATTCCTCTTTCAATGGAGTTGTGAAATAGAGCGCACTCCAGAATTGCTGTCCCTCTTGCACCCACTTGTGGAAGCGACTCATCAATGAGGCGTGAACATGGAGTGCAGGACACATGCCCTTGGTCTTATGAGGCCAATACCATGCTGCTGTTCTCAGTAACTGCCCCTCTGGGCCCAGAATCATAGCCTTGCCCGAATGGTTCGGTGTATAGGAAACCACCAATTTCCTCTTTCAATGAAGCCATGAGCCAGTGAAGACTCCAGCTTAGCTGACCCTCTTGCACCTTCTTACTAAGGCGCTTCATGAGGGAGGCGAGACAATGGAGTGCAGGAGAGATGTCCTTGGTCTTAGGAGGCCCAGTCCCTGCTGCTGTTCTCAGGAGCTGCCCCTCTGGACGAGACCCCAAGCCTTGCCCGAAGGGCTGGCTGTATAGGAAACCACCAAATTCCACCTTCAATGGAGTTATGAAATAGAGCAGACCCCAGAATAGCTGTCCCTCTTGCAGCCACCTGTGGTTGTGACTCCTCAATGAGGCGTGAACATGGAGTGCAGGACAGATGCCCTTGTTCTTAGGAGGCCCAGACCATGCTGATGTTCTCAGGAGCTGCCCCTGTGGTCCCAGAACCGTATCCTTTCCCTAAGGCCTGGGTGTATAGGAAACCAGTAATTTCCTCCTTCAATGAAGCCATGAGCCACACAAGACTCCAGTTTATCTGACCCTCTTGAACGTACCTATGGAGGCATTTCATGAAAGAGGCATGAACATGGAGTGAAGGAGAGAAGCCCTTGGTGTTATGAGGCCCATCCCCTGCTGCCGTTTGCAAGAGCTGCCCCTCTGAACCCAGACGCCTAGTCTTGCCGAAGGGCTGGCTGTATAGGAAACCACCAATTTCCTCTTTCAATGAAGTAATGAAACATAGCAGACTCCAGAATACATGACGCACTTGAACCCACCTGTGGAAGCGACTCATCAATGACGTATGAACATGGAGTGCAAGAGAGATGCCCTTGGTCTTAGGAGGCCCAGCCCCTGCTGCTCTTCTCAGGAGCTGCCCCTCTGGACCTGGACCCATAGACTTGCCCGAAGGGCTGGCTGTATAGGACACCACCAATTTCCTCTTTGAAAGAAGCCATGAGCTGCAAAAACTCCAGTTTAAGTGAACCATTGCCACCAACTATGAAGGTTCTTCATAAAGGAGGCGTGAACATGGAGTTCAGGAGAGATGCCCTTGGTCTTAGGACTCCCAGCCACAGCCGCTGTTCTCAGGAGGAGACCCTCTGGACCCAGATTCATAGCCTTGCCCGAAGGGCTGGCTCTATAGGAAACCACCCAATTCATCTTTCAATGGAGTTGTGAAATACAGCAGTCTCCAGAATAGCTGTCCCTCTTGCACACACCTGTGGAAACGACTCATCAATGAGGTGTGAAAATGGAGTGCAGGTAATGTCTTTGGTCTTAGGAGGCCCAGACACTGCTCCTGTTCTCTGGAGCTGCCCCTCTGGACACAGATCCATAATCTTGCCCAAAGGGCTGTGTGTATAGGAAACCACCAATTTCCTCTTTGAATGCAGCCATCAGCCACACAAGACACCAGATTACCAGACCCTCTTGAACCCACCTATGGTGGCATTTCATGAAAGAAGCATGAACATGGAGTGTAGCAGATATGCCCTTGGTCTTATGTGACACAAACCCTGCTGCTGTTCTCAGGATCTTTCCCTCTGGATCCAGATCCATAGCCTGTCACGAAGGATTAGCTGTATAGGAAACCACCAATTTCCACTTTCAATGAAGCTATGAATGACAGAAGACTCCTGAATAGCTGACCCACTTGCACCCACCTGTGGAAGCGACTCATCAATGAGGCGTGAACATGGAGTGCAGGACAGATGGCCTTGGTCTTAGGAGGCCAATACCATGCCGCTGTTCTCAGTAATTGCCCCTCTGGGCCCAGACCCATAGCCTTGCCCGAAGGGTTGGGTGTATAGGAAACCACCAATTTCCTCTTTCAATGAAGCCATGAGCCAGTGAAGACTCCAGGTTACCTGAAACTCTTGCACCTAACTAGGAAGGCGCTTCATGAAGGAGGCGAGAAAATGGAGTGCAGGAGAGATGCCCTTGGTCTTAGGAGGCCCAGCCCCTGCTGCTCTTCTCAGGAGCTGCCCCCCTGGACCTGGACCCATAGCCTTGCCCGAAGGGCTGGCTGTATAGGACACCACCAGTTTCCTCTTTGAAAGAAGCCATGACCCCAAAAACTCCAGTTTAACTGACCCATTGCCCCCACCTATGAAGGTGCTTCATGAAGGAGGCGTGAACATGGAGTTCAGGAGAGATGCCCTTGGTCTTAGGACGCCCAGCCACTGCCGCTGTTCTCACGAGCTGCCCCTCTGGACCCAGACCCATAGCCTTGCCCGAAGGGCTGGCTCTATTGGAAAACACCCAATTCAACTTTCAATGGAGTTGTGAAATACAGCAGTCTCCAGAATAGCTGTCCCTCTGGCACCCACCTGTGGAAATGACTCATCAAACAGGTATGAAAATGGAGTGCAAGAGATGCCTTTGGTCTGAGGAGGCACAGACACTGTTCCTGTTCTCTGGAGCTGCCCCTCTGGACACAGATCCATAACCTTGCCCAAAAGGCTGTGTGTATAGGAAAACACCAATTTCCTCTTTCAATGAAGCCATGAGCCAGTGAAGAGTCCAGTTTAGCTGACCCTCTTGCAGCCACTTACGAAGGCGCTTCTTGAAGGAGCTGAGAAAATGGAGTGCAGGAGAGATGCTCTTGGTCTTAGGAGGCCAAGTCCCTGCTGTTGTTATCAGGAGCTGCCTCTCTGGACCTGGACCCATTGCCTTGCCCGAAGGGCTGGCTCTATAGGAAACCGACAAATACCTCTTTCAATGGAGTTGTGAAATAGAGCGGACTCCAGAATAGCTGACCCTCTTGCAGCCACTTTTGGAAGCGACTCATCAATGAGGCATGAACATGGAGTGCAGGACAGATGCCATGGTCCTTAGGAGGCCCAGACCATGCTGATGTTCTCAGGAGCTGCCCCTCTGGTCCCAGAACCGTATCCTTTCCCTAAGGCCTGGGTGTATAGGAAACCAGTAATTTCCTCCTTCAATGAAGCCATGAGCCACACAAGACTCCAGTTTATCTGAAACACTTGAACGTACCTATGGAGGCATTTCATGAAAGAGGCATGAACATGGAGTGAAGGAGAGAAGCCCTTGGTATTATGAGGCCCATCCTCTGCTGCCGTTTGCAGGAGCTGCCCCTCTGAACCCAGAACCGTAGACTTCCCTGATGGGATGGATGTATAGGAAACCACCAATTTCCTCTTTCAATGAAGTTCTGAAACATAGCAGACTCCAGAATACATGACGCACTTGAACCCACCTGTGGAATCGACTCATCAATGACGTGTGAGCATGGAGTGCAAGAGAGATGCCCTTGGTCTTAGGAGGCCCAGCCCCTGCTGCTCTTCTCAGGAGCTGCCTCTCTGGACCTGGACCCATAGCCTTGCCCGAAGGGCTGGCTGTATGGGACACACCAATTTCCTCTTCTAAAGAAGCCATGAACCCCAAAAACTCCAGTTTAACTGACCCATTGCCCCCACCTATGAAGGTGCTTCATGAAGGAGGCGTGAACATGGAGTTCACGAGAGATGCCCTTGGTCATCGGACGCTCAGCCCCTGCTGCTGTTCTAAGGAGCTGACCCTCTGGACCCAGACCCATAGCCTTGCCCAAAGGACTGGCTCTATAGGAAACCACCCAATTCATCTTTCAATGGAGTTGTGAAATACAGCAGTCTCCAGAATAGCTGTTCCTCTTGCACCCACCTGTGGAAACGACTCATCAATGAGGCGTGAAAATGGAGTGCAAGAGATGCCTTTGGTCTTAGGAGGCCCAGACACTGCTCCTGTTCTCTGGAGCTGCCCCTATGGACAAGGATCCATAACCTTGCCCAAAGGGCTGTGTGTATAGGTAACCACGAATTTCCTCTTTGAAGGAAGCCATAAGCCACAGAAGACTCCAGTTTACCTGACGCTCTTGATCCCACCTATGGTGGCAGTTCATGAAAAAAGCATGAACATGGTGTGTAGGGGATATGCCCTTGGTCTTAAGAGACCCATACCCTGCTGCTGTTCTCAGGAGCTGCCCCTCTGGACCCAAATCCATAGCCTGTCACGAAGGACTCGCTGTATAGGAAACCACCAATTTCTACTTTCACTGAAACTATGAATGACAGAAGACTCCTGAATAGCTGACACACTTGCACCCAGCTGTGGAAGCGACTCATCAATGAGGAGTGAACATGGAGTGCAGGACAGATGGCCTTCGTCTTAGGAGGCCAATACCATACTGCTGTTCTCAGTAACTGCCCTTCTGGGCCCAGACCCATAGGCTTGCCCGAAGGGCTGGGTGTATAGGAAACTACCAATTTCCTCTTTCAATGAAGCCATGAGCCAGTGAAGACTCCAGTTTACCTGAAACTCTTGCACCTACCTAGGAAGGCGCTTCATGAAGGACGCGAGAAAATGGAGTGCAGGAGAGATGCCCTTGGTCTTAGGAGGCCCAGACTACGCTGATGTTCTCAGGTGCTGCCCCTCTGGGTCCAGAACCCTAGCATTGCCCGAAAGCCTGGGTGCTTAGGAATCCACCAATTTCCTCTTCGAATGAAGCCATGAGCCACACAAGGCTCCAGTTTATCTGACCCTGTGGAACTCACCTATGAAGGCATTTCTTGAAGGAGGCCTGAACATGGAGTGCCGGAGCGATGCCCATGGACTTAGGAGGAACATACCCTGCTGCTGTTCTCAGGAGCTGCCCCTCTGGAACCAGAACCATAGCCTTGCCGAAAGGGCAGGCTCTATAGGAAACCACCAATTTCCTCTTTCAATGGAGTTATGAAATATAGCAGACTCCAGAATAGCTGACCCTCTTGCACCCACTTGTGGAAGCGACTCTTCAATGAGGCGTATAAATGGAGTGCAGGAGATGCCCTTGATCTTATGAGGCCCAGACACTGCTGCAGTTCTCAGGAGCTACCCCTCTGGACTCAGACCCATAGCCTTGCCAGTAGCGCTAACATTATAGGAAACTACCAATTTCCTCTTTGAAAGAAGCCATGAGCCACAAAAATCTCCAGTTTAACTGACACATTACCCCCAAGTATGAAGGTGCTTCTTGAAGGAGGCGTGTACATGGAGTGCAGGGGAGATGCCCTTGGACTTAGGAGGCCAGCACCTGCTGCAGTTTGCAGGAGCTGCCCCTCTGGACCCAGATCCATAGCCTTGCCTGAAGGGCTGGCTGTATAGGAAAACAACTATTTCCTCTTTCAATGAAGTTATGAAACATAGCAGACTCCAGAATAGATGACGCACTTGCACGCACCTGTGGAAGCGACTCATCAATGAGGTGTGAACATGGAGTGCAAGAGAGATGCCCTTGGGCTTAGGAGGCCAAGCCCCTGCTGCTGTTCTCAGGAGCTTCCCCTCTGGGCCCAGAACCATAGCCTTGCCCAAAGGGCTGGCTCTATAGGAAACCACCAAATTCCTCTTTCAATGGAGTTGTGAAATAGAGCGCACTCCAGAATAGCTGTCCCTCTTGCACCCACTTGTGGAAGCGACTCATCAATGAGGCGTGAACATGGAGTGCAGGACACATGCCCTTGGTCTTATGAGGCTAATACCACGCTGCTGTTCTCAGTAACAGCCCCTCTGGGCCCAGACCCATAGCCTTGCCCAAAAGGTTGGGTGTATAGGAAACCACCAATTTCCTCTTTCAATGAACCCATGAGCCAGTGAAGACTCCAGCTTAGCTGACCCTCTTGCACCCTCTTACGAATGCGCTTCATGAAGGAGGCGAGACAATGGAGTGCAGGAGAGATGCCCTTGGTCTTAGGAGGCCCAGTCCCAGCTGCTGTTCTCAGGAGCTGCCCCTCTGGACCCAGACCCATAGCCTTGCCCAAAGGGCTGGCTCTATAGGAAACCACCAAATTCCTCTTTCAATGGAGTTATGGAATAGAGCAGACTCCAGAATAGCTGTCCCTCTTCCAGCCACCTGTGTATGTGACTCATCAATGAGGCGTGAACTTGGATTGCAGGACAGATGCCCTTGTTCTTAGGAGGCCCAGACCATGCTGATGTTCTCAGGAGCTGCCCCTCTGGTCCCAGAACCGTATCCTTTCCCTAAGGCCTGGGTGTATAGGAAACCACTAATTTCCTCCTTCAACAAAGCCATGAGCCACACAAGACTCCATTTTATCTGACCCTCTTAAACGTACCTATGGAGGCATTTCATGAAAGAGGCATGAACATGGAGTGCAGGAGAGAAGCCCTTGGTCTTCTGAGGCCCATCCCTTGCTGCAGTGTACAGGAGCTGCCCCTCTGAATCCAGAACCATAGTCGTGCCCGAAGGGCTGGCTGTATAGGGAACCCCCAATTTCCTCTTTCAATGATGTTATGAAACATAGCAGACTGCAGAAGAGATGACGCACTTGCTCCAACTTGTGGAAGCGAATCATCAATGAGGTGTGAATATGGAGTGCAAGAGAGATGCCCTTGGTCTGAGGAGGCCCAGCGCCTGCTGCTGTTCTCAGGAGCTGCCCCTCTGGACCTGGACCCATAGCCTTGCCCGAAGGGCTGGCTGTATAGGACACCACCAATTTCCTCTTTGAAAGAAGCCATGAGCCGCAAAAACTCCAGTTTAACTGACACATTGCCCCCACCTATGTAGGTGCTTCATGAAGGAGGCGTGAACATGGAGTTCAGGAGAGATGCCCTTGGTGTTAGGACGCACAGCCCCTGCTGCTGTTCTCAGGAGCTGACCCTCTGGACCCAGACCCATAGCCTTGCCCGAAGGGATGGATCTATAGGAAACCACCCAATTCATCTTTCAATGGAGTTGTGAAATACAGCAGTCTCCAGAATAACTGTACCTCTTGCACACACCTGTGGAAACGACTCATCAAAGAGGTGTGAAAAGGGAGTGCAGGAGATGCCTTTGGTATTAGGAGGCCCAGACACTGCTCCTGTTCTCTGGAGCTGCCCCTCTGGACACAGATCCATAACCTTGCCCAAAGGGCTGTGTGTATAGGAAACCACCAATTTCCTCTTTGAATGCAGCCATGAGCCACACAAGACTCCAGATTACCAGATCCTCTTGAACCCAACTCTGGAGGCATTTCATGAAAGAAGGATGAACATGGAGTGTAGCAGATATGCCCTTGGTCTTAAGTGACCCAAACCCTGCTGCTGTTCTCAGGATCTTTCCTTCTGGACCCAGATCCATAGCTTTTCACGAAGGACTAGCTGTATAAGAAACCACCAATTTCCACTTTCAATGAAGCTATGAATGACAGAAAACCCCTGAATAGCCCACCCACTTGCACCCACCTGTGGAAGCGACTCATCAATGAGGCGTGAACATGGAGTGCAGGACAGATGGCCTTGGTCTTAGGATGCTAATACCATGCTGCTGTTCTCAGTAACTGCCCCTCAGGGCCCAGACCTGTAGGCATGCCCGAAGGGCTGGGTGTATAGGAAACAACCAATTTCCTCTTTCAATGAAGCCATGAGCCAGTGAAGTCTCCAGCTTAGCTGACCTTCTTGCACCCTCTTATGAAGGCGCTTCATGAAGGAGGAGAGAAAATGGAGTGCAGGAGAGATGCCATTGGTCTTAGGAGGCCCAGGCCCTGCTGCTGTTCTCAGGAGCTGCCACTCTGGACCCAGACCCATGGCCTTGCCAGTAGGGCTAAGTTTATAGGAAACCACCAATTTCCTCTTTGAAAGAAGCCATGAGCCTCAAAAATCTCCAGTTTAACTGACCCATTGCCCCCAAGTAGGAAGGGGCTTCATTAAGGAGGTATGTACATGGAGTGCAGGGGAGATGCCCTTGGTCTTAGGAGGCCCAGCCCCTGCTGCAGTTTGCAGGAGCTGCCCCTCGGGACCCAGACCCATAGCCTTGCCCGAAGGGCTGGTTGTATAGGAAAACAACTATTTCCTCTTTCAATGAAGTTATGAAACATAGCAGACTCCAGAATAGATGACGCACTTGCACCCACCTGTGGAAGCGACTCATCAATGAGGTGTGAACATGGAGTGCAAGAGAGATGCCCTTGGTCTTAGGAGGCCAAGACCCTGCTGCTGTACTCAGGAGCTGCCCCTCTGGACCCGGACACCTAGCCTTGCCCGAAGGGCAGGCACTATAGGAAAGCACCCAATTCCTCTTTCAATGGAGTTGTGAAATAGAGTGCACTCCAGAATTGCTGTCCCTCTTGCACCCATTTGTGGAAGCGACTCATCAATGAGGCGTGAACATGGAGTGCAGGACACATGCCCTTGGTCTTATGAGGCCAATACCATGCTGCTGTTCTCAGTAACTGCCCCTCTGGGCCCAGAACCATAGCCTTGCCCGAAGGGTTGGGTGTATAGGAAACCACCAATTTCCTCTTTCAATGAAGCCATGAGCCAGTGAAGACTCCAGCTTAGCTGACCCTCTTGCACCTTCTTACTAAGGCGCTTCATGAGGGAGGCGAGACAATGGAGTGCAGGAGAGATGTCCTTGGTCTTAGGAGGCCCAGTCCCTGCTGCTGTTCTCAGGAGCTGCCCCTCTGGACCCAGACCCCTAGCCTTGCCCGAAGGGCTGGCTGTATAGGAAACCACCAAATTCCACCTTCAATGGAGTTATGAAATAGAGCAGACTCCAGAATAGCTGTCCCTCTTGCAGCCACCTGTGGTTGTGACTCCTCAATGAGGCGTGAACATGGAGTGCAGGACAGATGCCCTTGTTCTTAGGAGGCCCAGACCATGCTGATGTTCTCAGGAGCTGCCCCTGTGGTCCCAGAACCGTATCCTTTCCCTAAGGCCTGGGTGTATAGGAAACCAGTAATTTCCTCCTTCAATGAAGCCATGAGCCACACAAGACTCCAGTTTATCTGACCCTCTTGAACGTACCTATGGAGGCATTTCATGAAAGAGGCATGAACATGGAGTGAAGGAGAGAAGCCCTTGGTGTTATGAGGCCCATCGCCTGCTGCCGTTTGCAAGAGCTGCCCCTCTGAACCCAGACGCCTAGTCTTGCCGAAGGGCTGGCTGTATAGGAAACCACCAATTTCCTCTTTCAATGAAGTAATGAAACATAGCAGACTCCAGAATACATGACGCACTTGAACCCACCTGTGGAAGCGACTCATCAATGACGTGTGAACATGGAGTGCAAGAGAGATGCCCTTGGTCTTAGGAGGCCCAGCCCCTGCTGCTCTACTCAGGAGCTGCCCCTCTGGACCTGGACCCATAGACTTGCCCTAAAGGCTGGCTGTATAGGACACCACCAATTTCCTCTTTGAAAGAAGCCATGAGCTGCAAAAACTCCAGTTTAAGTGAACCATTGCCACCAACTATGAAGGTTCTTCATAAAGGAGGCGTGAACATGGAGTTCAGGAGAGATGCCCTTGGTCTTACGACTCCCAGCCACTGCCGCTGTTCTCAGGAGGAGACCCTCTGGACCCAGATTCATAGCCTTGCCCGAAGGGCTGGCTCTATAGGACACCACCCAATTCATCTTTCAATGGAGTTGTGAAATACAGCAGTCTCCAGAATAGCTGTCCCTGTTGCACACACCTGTGGAAACGACTCATCAAAGAGGTGTGAAAATGGAGTGCAGGAGATGTCTTTGGTCTTAGGAGGCCCAGACACTGCTCCTGTTCTCTGGAGCTGCCCCTCTGGACACAGATCCATAATCTTGCCCAAAGGGCTGTGTGTATAGGAAACCACCAATTTCCTCTTTGAATGCAGCCATGAGCCACACAAGACTCCAGATTACCAGACCCTCTTGAACCCACCTATGGTGGCATTTCATGAAAGAAGCATGAACATGGAGTGTAGGAGATATGCCCTTGGTCTTATGTGACACAAACCCTGCTGCTGTTCTCAGGATCTTTCCCTCTGGATCCAGATCCATAGCCTGTCACGAAGGATTAGCTGTATAGGAAACCACCAATTTCCACGTTCAATGAAGCTATGAATGACAGAAGACTCCTGAATAGCTGACCCACTTGCACCCACCTGTGGAAGCGACTCATCAATGAGGCGTGAACATGGAGTGCAAGACAGATGGCCTTGGTCTTAGGAGGCCAATACCATGCCGCTGTTCTCAGTAACTGCCCCTCTGGGCCCAGACCCATAGCCTTGCCCGAAGGGTTGGGTGTATAGGAAACCACCAATTTCCTCTTTCAATGAAGCCATGAGCCAGTGAAGACTCCAGTTTACCTGAAACTCTTGCACCTACCTAGGAAGGCGCTTCATGAAGGACGCGAGAAAATGGAGTGCAGGAGAGATGCCCTTGGTCTTAGGAGGCCCAGACTACGCTGATGTACTCAGGAGCTGCCCCTCTGGGTCCAGAACCCTAGCATTGCCCGAAAGCCTGGGTGCATAGGAATCCACCAATTTCCTCTTCGAATGAAGCCATGAGCCACACAAGGCTCCAGTTTATCTGACCCTGTAGAACTCACCTATGAAGGCATTTCTTAAAGGAGGCCTGAACATGGAGTGCTGGAGCGATGCCCTTGGTCTTAGGAGGCCCATCCCCTGCTGCTGTTCTCAGGAGCTGCCCCTCTGGAACCAGAACCATAGCCTTGCCGAAAGGGCAGGCTCTATAGGAAACCACCAATTTCCTCTTTCAATGGAGTTATGAAATATAGCAGACTCCTGAATAGCTGACCCTCTTGCACCCACTTGTGGAAGCGACTCTTCAATGAGGCGTATAAATGGAGTGCAGGAGATGCCCTTGGTCTTATGAGGCCCGGACACTGCTGCAGTTCTCAGGAGCTACCCCTCTGGCCTCAGACCCATAGCCTTGCCAGTAGCGCTAAGTTTATAGGAAACCACCAATTTCCTCTTTGAAAGAAGCCATGAGCCACAAAAATCTCTAGTTTAACTGACCCATTGCCCCCAAGTATGAAGGTGCTTCATGAAGGAGGCGTGTACATGGAGTGCAGGGGAGATGCCCTTGGACTTAGGAGGCCAGCCCATGCTGCAGTTTGCAGGAGCTGCCCCTCTGGACCCAGACCCATAGCCTTGCCTGAAGGGCTGGCTGTATAGGAAAACAACTATTTCCTCTTTCAAAGAAGTTATGAAACATAGCAGACTCCAGAATAGATGACGCACTTGCACGCACCTGTGGAAGCGACTCATCAATGAGGTGTGAACATGGAGTGCAAGAGAGATGCCCTTGGACTTAGGAGGCCAAGCCCCTGCTGCTGTTCTCAGGAGCTTCCCCTCTGGGCCCAGAACCATAGCCTTGCCCGAAGGGCTGGCTCTATAGGAAACCACCAAATTCCTCTTTCAATGGAGTTGTGAAATAGAGCGCACTCCAGAATAGCTGTCCCTCTTGCACCCACTTGTGGAAGCGACTCATCAATGAGGCGTGAACATGGAGTGCAGGACACATGCCCTTGGTCTTATGAGGCCCAGACACTGCTGCAGTTCTCAGGAACTACCCCTCTGGACTCAGACCCATAGCCTTGCCAGGAGGGCTAAGTTTATAGGAAACCACCAATTTCCTCTTTGAAAGAAGCCATGAGCCACAAAAATCCCAAGTTTAACTGACCCATTGCCCCCAAGTATGAAGGGGCTTTATGAAGGAGGCGTGTACATGGAGTGCAGGGGAGATGCCCTTGGTTTAAGGAGGCCCAGCCCCTGCTGCAGTTTGCAGGAGCTGCCCCTCTGGACCCAGACCCATAGCCTTGCCCGAAGGGCTGGCTGTATAGGAAAACAACTATTTCCTCTTTCAATGAAGTTATGAAACATAGCAGACTCCAGAATAGATGACGCACTTGCACCCACCTGTGGAAGCGACTCATCAATGAGGTGTGAACATGGAGTGCAAGAGAGATGCACTTGGTCTTAGGAGGCCAAGCCCCTGCTGCTGTTCTCAGGAGCTGCCCCTCTGGACCCGGACACATAGCCTTGCCCAAAGGGCTGGCTCTATAGGAAACCACCCAATTCCTCTTTCAATGGAGTTGTGAAATAGAGCGCACTCCAGAATAGCTGTCCCTCTTGCACCCACTTGTGGAAGCGACTCATCAATGAGGCGTGAACATGGAGTGCAGGACACATGCCCTTGGTCTTAGGAGGCCAATACCATGCTGCTGTTCTCAGTAACTGCCCCTCTGGGCCCAGACCCATAGCCTTGCCCGAAGGGTTGGGTGTATAGGAAACCACCAATTTCCTCTTTCAATGAAGCCATGAGCCAGTGAAGACTCCAGCTTAGCTGACCCTCTTGCACCCTCTTACGAAGGTGCTTCATGATGGAGGCGAGACAATGGAGTGCAGGAGAGATGCCCTTGGTCTTAGGAGGCCCAGTCCCTGCTGCTGTTCTCAGGAGCTGCCCCTCTGGACCCAGACCCATAGCCTTGCCCGAAGGGCTGGCTCTATTGGAAACCACCCAATTCAACTTTCAATGGAGTTGTGAAATACAGCAGTCTCCAGAATAGCTGTCCCTCTTGCACCCACCTGTGGAAACGACTCATCAATGAGTTGTGAAAATGGAGTGCAGGAGATGCCTTTGGTCTTAGGAGGCCCAGACACTGCTCCTGTTCTCTGGAGCTGCCCGTCTGGACACAGATCCATAACCTTGCCCAAAAGGCTGTGTGTATAGGAAAACACCAATTTCCTCTTTCAATGAAGCCATGAGCCAGTGAAGAGTCCAGTTTAGCTGACCCTCTTGCAGCCACTTACGAAGGCGCTTCTTGAAGGAGCTGAGAAAATGGAGTGCAGGAGAGATGCTCTTGGTCTTAGGAGGCCAAGCCCCTGCTGTTGTTCTCAGGAGCTGCATCTCTGGACCTGGACCCATAGCCTTGCCCGAAGGGCTGGCTCTATAGGAAACCAACAAATTCCTCTTTCAATGGAGTTGTGAAATAGAGCGGACTCCAGAATAGCTGACCCTCTTGCAGCCACTTTTGGAAGCGACTCATCAATGAGGCATGAACATGGAGTGCACGACACATGCCCTTGGTTTTAGGAGCCCAATACCATGCTGCTGTTCTCAGTAATTGCCCCCCTGGGCCCAGACCCATAGCCTTGCCCGAAGGGCTGGCTCTATAGGAAACCACCAAATTCCTCTTTCAATGGAGTTATGAAATAGAGCAGACTCCAGAATAGCTGTCCCTCTTGCAGCCACCTGTGGATGTGACTCATCAATGAGGCATGAACATGGAGTGCAGGACAGATGCCTTGTTCTTAGGAGGCCCAGACCATGCTGATGTTCTCAGGAGCTGCCCCTCTGGTCCCAGAACCGTATCCTTTCCCTAAGGCCTGGGTGTATAGGAAACCAGTAATTTCCTCCTTCAATGAAGCTATGAGCCACACAAGACTGCAGTTTATCTGACCCTCTTGAACGTACCTATGGAGGCATTTCATGAAAGAGGCATGAACATGGAGTTCAGGAGAGAAACCCTTGCTCTTCTGAGCCCCATCCCTTGCTGCAGTTTGTAGGAGCTGCCCCTCTGAACCCAGACACATAGTCGTGCCCGAAGGGTTGGCTGTATAAGAAACCCCCAATTTCCTCTTTCAATGATGTTATGAAACATAGCAGACTCCAGAAGAGATGACGCACTTGCTCCAACCTTTGGAAGCGACTCATCAATGAGGTGTGAACATAGAGTGTAAGAGAGATGCCCCTGGTCTTAGGAGGCCCAGCGCCTGCTGTTGTTCTGAGGAGCTGCCCCTCTGGACCTGGACCCATAGCCTTGCCCGAAGGGCTGGGTGTATAGGACACCACCAATTTCCTCTTTGTAAAAAGGCATGAGCCACAAAAACTCTAGTTTACCTGACCCACTGCCCCCATCTATGTATGTGCTTCATGAAGGGGGCGTGAACATGGAGTTCAGGAGAGATGCCCTTGGTGTTAGGACGCACAGCCCCTGCTGCTGTTCTAAGGAGCTGACCCTCTGTACCAAGACCCATAGCCTTACCCGAAGGGCTGGCTCTATAGGAAACCACCCAATTCATCTTTCAATGGAGTTGTGAAATACAGCAGTCTCCAGAATAGCTGTCCCTCTTGCACACACCTGTGGAAACGACTCATCAATGAGGTGTGAAAATGGAGTGCAGGAGATGTCTTTGGTCTTAGGAGGCCCAGACACTGCTCCTGTTCTCTGGAGCTGCCCCTCTGGACACAGATCCATAATCTTGCCCAAAGGGCTGTTTGTATAGGAAACCACCAATTTCCTCTTTGAATGCAGCCATGAGCCACACAAGACTCCAGATTACCAGACCCTCTTGAACCCACCTATGGTGGCATTTCATGAAAGAAGCATGAACATGGAGTGTAGGAGATATGCCCTTGGTCTTATGTGACACAAACCCTGCTGCTGTTCTCAGGATCTTTCCCTCTGGATCCAGATCCATAGCCTGTCACGAAGGATTAGCTGTATAGGAAACCACCAATTTCCACTTTCAATGAAGCTATGAATGACAGAAGACTCCTGAATAGCTGACCCACTTGCACCCACCTGTGGAAGCGACTCATCAATGAGGCATGAACATGGAGTGCAGGACAGATGGCCTTGGTCTTAGGAGGCCAGTACCATGCCGCTGTTCTCAGTAACTGCCCCTCTGGGCCCAGACCCATAGCCTTGCCCGAAGGGTTGGGTGTATAGGAAACCACCAATTTCCTCTTTCAATGAAGCCATGAGCCAGTGAAGACTCCAGTTTACCTGAAACTCTTGCACCTACCTAGGAAGGCGCTTCATGAAGGAGGCGAGAAAATGGAGTGCAGGAGAGATGCCCTTGGTCTTAGGAGGCCCAGACTACGCTGATGTTCTCAGGAGCTGCCCCTCTGGGTCCAGAACCCTAGCATTGCCCGAAAGCCTGGGTGCATAGGAATCCACCAATTTCCTCTTCGAATGAAGCCATGAGCCACACAAGGCTCCAGTTTATCTGACCCTGTAGAACTCACCTATGAAGGCATTTCTTAAAGGAGGCCTGAACATGGAGTGCTGGAGTGATGCCCTTGGTCTTAGGAGGCCCATCCCCTGCTGCTGTTCTCAGGAGCTGCCCCTCTGGAACCAGAACCATAGCCTTGCCGAAAGGGCAGGCTCTATAGGAAACCACCAATTTCCTCTTTCAATGGAGTTATAAAATATAGCAGAGTCCAGAATAGCTGACCCTCTTGCACCCACTTGTGGAAGCGACTCTTCAATGAGGCGTATAAATGGAGTGCAGGAGATGCCCTTGGTCTTATGAGGCCCAGACACTGCTGCTGTTCTCAGGAGCTACCCCTCTGGACTCAGACCCATAGCCTTGCCAGTAGCGCTAAGTTTATAGGAAACCACCAATTTCCTCTTTGGAAGAAGCCATGAGCCACAAAAATCTCCAGTTTAACTGACCCATTGCCCCCAAGTATGAAGGTTCTTCATGAAAGAGGCGTGTACATGGAGTGCAGGGGAGATGCCCTTGGACTTAGGAGGTCAGCACCTGCTGCAGTTTGCAGGAGCTGCCCCTCTGGACCCAGACCCATAGCCTTGCCTGAAGGGCTGGCTGTATAGGAAAACAACTATTTCCTCTTTCAAAGAAGTTATGAAACATAGCAGACTCCAGAATAGATGACGCACTTGCACGCACCTGTGGAAGCGACTCATCAATGAGGTGTGAACATGGAGTGCAAGAGAGATGCCCTTGGACTTAGGAGGCCAAGCCCCTGCTGCTGTTCTCAGGAGCTTCCCCTCTGGGCCCAGAACCATAGCCTTGCCCGAACGGCTGGCTCTATAGGAAACCACCAAATTCCTCTTTCAATGGAGTTGTGAAATAGAGCGCACTCCAGAATAGCTGTCCCTCTTGCACCCACTTGTGGAAGCGACTCATCAATGAGGCGTGAACATGGAGTGCAGGACACATGCCCTTGGTCTTATGAGGCCCAGACACTGCTGCAGTTCTCAGGAACTACCCCTCTGGACTCAGACCCATAGCCTTGCCAGGAGGGCTTAGTTTATAGGAAACCACCAATTTCCTCTTTGAAAGAAGCCATGAGCCACAAAAATCTCCAGTTTAACTGACCCATTGCCCCCAAGTATGAAGGGGCTTTATGAAGGAGGCGTGTACATGGAGTGCAGGGGAGATGCCCTTGGTCTAAGGAGGCCCAGCCCCTGCTGCAGTTTGCAGGAGCTGCCCCTCTGGACCCAGACCCATAGCCTTGCCCGAAGGGCTGGCTGTATAGGAAAACAACTATTTCCTCTTTCAATGAAGTTATGAAACATAGCAGACTCCAGAATAGATGACGCACTTGCACCCACCTGTGGAAGCGACTCATCAATGAGGTGTGAACATGGAGTGCAAGAGAGATGCACTTGGTCTTAGGAGGCCAAGCCCCTGCTGCTGTTCTCAGGAGCTGCCCCTCTGGACCCGGACACATAGCCTTGCCCAAAGGGCTGGCTCTATAGGAAACCACCCAATTCCTCTTTCAATGGAGTTGTGAAATAGAGCGCACTCCAGAATAGCTGTCCCTCTTGCACCCACTTGTGGAAGCGACTCATCAATGAGGCGTGAACTTGGAGTGCAGGACACATGCCCTTGGTCTTAGGAGGCCAATACCATGCTGCTGTTCTCAGTAACTGCCCCTCTGCTCCCAGACCCATAGCCTTGCCCGAAGGGTTGGGTGTATAGGAAACCACCAATTTCCTCTTTCAATGAAGCAATGAGCCAGTGAAGACTCCAGCTTAGCTGACCCTCTTGCACCCTCTTACGAAGGCGCTTCTTCCAGGAGGCGGGACAATGGAGTGCAGGAGAGATGCCCTTGGTCTTAGAAGGCCCAGTCCCTGCTGCTGTTCTCAGGAGCTGCTCCTCTGGACCCAGACCCATAGCCTTGCCCGAAGGACTGGCTCTATAGGAAACCACCAAATTCCTCTTTCAATGGAGTTATGAAATAGAGCAGACCCCAGAATAGCTGTCCCTCTTGCAGCCACCTGTGGATGTGACTCATCAATGAGGCGTGAACTTGGAGTGCAGGACAGATGCCCTTGTTCTTAGGAGGCCCAGACCATGCTGATGTTCTCAGGAGCTGCCCCTCTGGTCCCAGAACCGTATCCTTTCCCTAAGGCCTGGGTGTATAGGAAACCAGTAATTTCCTCCTTCAATGAAGCCATGAGCCACACAAGACTCCAGTTTATCTGACCCTCTTGAACGTACCTATGGAGGCATTTCATGAAAGAGGCATGAACATGGAGTGAAGGAGAGAAGCCCTTGGTGTTATGAGGCCCATCCCCTGCTGCCGTTTGCAGGAGCTGCCCCTCTGAACCCAGACCCCTAGTCTTGCCCGAAGGGCTGGCTGTAGAGGAAACCACCAATTTCCTCTTTCAATGAAGTAATGAAACATAGCAGACTCCAGAATACATGACGCCCTTGAACCCACCTGTGGAAGCGACTCATCAATGACGTGTGAACATGCAGTGAAAGAGAGATGTCCTTGGTCTTAGGAGGCCAAGCCCCTGCTGTTGTTCTCAGGAGCTGCCCCTCTGGACCTCGACCCATAGCCTTGCCCGAAGGGCTGGCTGTATAGGACACCACCAGTTTCCTCTTTGAATGAAGCCATGAGCCGCAAAAACTCCAGTTTAACTGACCCATTGCCCCCACCTATGAAGGTGCTTCATGAAGGAGGCGTGAACATGGAGTTCAGGAGAGATACCCTTGGTCTTAGGACGCCCAGCCACTGCCGCTGTTCTCAGGAGCTGACCCTCTGGACCCAGACCCATAGCCTTACCCGAAGGGCTGGCTCTATTGGAAACCACCCAATTCAACTTTCAATGGAGTTGTGAAATACAGCAGTCTCCAGAATAGATGTCCCTCTTGCACCCACCTGTGGAAACGACTCATCAATGAGGTGTGAAAATGGAGTGCAAGAGATGCCTTTGGTCTTAGGAGGCCCAGACACTGCTCCTGTTCTCTGGAGCTGCCCCTCTGGACACAGATCCATAACCTTGCCCAAATGGCTGTGTGTATAGGAAAACACCAGTTTCCTCTTTCAATGAAGCCATGAGCCAGTGAAGAGTCCAGTTTAGCTGACCCTCTTGCAGCCACTTACGAAGGCGCTTCTTGAAGGAGCTGAGAAAATGGAGTGCAGGAGAGATGCTCTTGGTCTTAGGAGACCAAGACCCTGCTGTTGTTCTCAGGAGCTGCCTCTCTGGACCTGGACCCATAGCCTTGCACGAAGGGCTGGCTCTATAGGAAACCGACAAATTCCTCTTTCAATGGAGTTGTGAAATAGAGCGGACTCCAGAATAGCTGACACTCTTGCAGCCACTTTTGGAAGCGACTCATCAATGAGGCATGAACATGGAGTGCACGACACATGCCCTTGGTCTTAGGAGCCCAATACCATGCTG
Organism: Mesoplodon bidens; assembly: GCF_964165515.1. Classification (NCBI taxonomy): domain Eukaryota; kingdom Metazoa; phylum Chordata; class Mammalia; order Artiodactyla; family Ziphiidae; genus Mesoplodon; species Mesoplodon bidens. The sequence continues at coordinate 68,957,176 of NC_138178.1, forward strand.
CTGTTCTCAGTAACTGCCCCCCTGGGCCCAGACCCATAGCCTTGCCCGAAGGGCTGGCTCTATAGGTAACCACCAAATTCCTCTTTCAATGGAGTTATGAAATAGAGCAGACTCCAGAATAGCTGTCCCTCTTGCAGCCACCTGTGGATGTGACTCATCAATGAGGCATGAACATGGAGTGCAAGACAGATTCCCTTGTTCTTAGGAGGCCCAGACCATGCTGATGTTCTCAGGAGCTGCCCCTCTGGTCCCAGAACCGTATCCTTTCCCTAAGGCCTGGGTGTATAGGAAACCAGTAATTTCCTCCTACAATGAAGCCATGAGCCACACAAGACTCCAGTTTATCTGAAACTCTTGAACGTACCTATGGAGGCATTTCATGAAAGAGGCATGAACATGGAGTGAAGGAGAGAAGCCCTTGGTATTATGAGGCCCATCCCCTGCTGCCGTTTGCAGGAGCTGCCCCTCTGAACCCAGAACCGTAGACTTCCCTGATGGGATGGATGTATAGGAAACCACCAATTTCCTCCTTCAATGAAGTTCTGAAACATAGCAGATTCCAGAATAGATGACGCAATTGAACCCACCTGTGGAAACGACTCATCAATGACGTTTGAACATGGAGTGCAAGAGAGATGCCCTTGGTCTTAGGAGGCCCAGCCCCTGCTGCTCTTCTCAGGAGCTGCCCCTCTGGACCTGGACCCATAGCCTTGCCCGAAGGGCTGGCTGTATAGGACACCACCAATTTCCTCTTTGAAAGAAGCCATGAACCCCAAAAACTCCAGTTTAACTGACCCATTGTCCCCACCTATGAAGGTGCTTCATGAAGGAGGCGTGGACATGGAGTTCACGAGAGATGCCCTTGGTCATAGGACGCCCAGCCCCTGCTGCTGTTCTAAGGAGCTGACCCTCTGGACCCAGACCCATAGCCTTGCCCGAAGGGCTGGCTCTATAGGAAACCACCGAATTCATCTTTCAATGGAGTTGTGAAATACAGCAGTCTCCAGAATAGCTGTCCCTCTTGCACCCACCTGTGGAAATGACTCATCAATGAGGTGTGAAAATGGAGTGCAAGAGATGCCTTTGGTCTTAGGAGGCCCAGACACTGCTCCTGTTCTCTGGAGCTGCCCCTCTGGACACAGATCCATAGCCTTACCAAAAGGGCCGTGTGTATTGGATACCACCAATTTCCTCTTTGAATGAAGCCATGAGCCACACAAGACTCCAGTTTACTTGACCCTCTTGAACGCACCTATGGTGGCATTTCATGAAAGAAGCATGAACCTGGAGTGTAGGAGATATGCCCTTGGTCTTAAGAGACCCATACCCTGCTGCTGTTCTCAGGATCTGTCCCTGTGGACCCAGATCCACAGCCTTTCACAAAGGACTAGCTGTATAGGAAACAACCAATTTCCACTTTCAATGAAGCTATGAGTGACAGAAGACTCCTGAATAGCTGACCCACTTGCACCCACCTGTGGAAGCGACTCATTAATGAGGCATGAACATGGAGTGCAGGACAGATGGCCTTGGTCTTAGGAGGCCAATACCATGCTGCTGTTCTCAGTAACTGCCCCACTTTTCCCAGGCCCGTAGCCTTGCCGGAACGGCTGGCTGTATAGGAAATCACCAATTTCCTCTTTCAATGAAGCCATGAGCCAGTGAAGACTCCAGTTTAGCTGACCCTCTTGCACCCACCTATGTAGGCGCTTCATGAAGGAGGCAAGCAAATGGAGTGCAGGAGAGATGCTCTTGGTCTTAGGAGGCCCAGACCATGCTGATGTTCTCATGCGCTGCCCCTCTGGGTCCAGACCCCTAGCATTGTCCGAAGGGCTGGGTGTATAGCAATCCACCAATTTCCTTTTTGAATGAAGCCATGAGCCACAGAAGGCTCCAGTATATCAGACCCTCTTGAACTCACCTATGAAGTCTTTTGTTGAAGGAGGCGTGAACATGGCGTGCCTGAGAGATGTCCTTGGTCTTAGTAGGTCCATCCCCTGCCGCTGTTCTCAGGAGCTGCCCCTCTGTACCCAGAACCATAGCCTTGCCCAAAGGGCAGGCTCTATAGGAAACCACCAATTTCCTCTTTCAATGGAGTTATGAAATAGAGAAGACTCCAGAATAGCTCATCCTCTTGCACCCACTTGTGGAAGCGACTCATCAATGAGGCGTGAAAATGTAGTGCAGGAGATGCCTTTGGTCTATGAGGCCCAGACACTGCTGCTGTTCTCAGGAGCTGCCCCTCTGGACCCAGACCCATAGCCTTGCCCGAAGAGCTGACTGTATAGGAAACCACCAATTTCCTCTTGCAATAAACCATGAGCCTCACAAGACTCCAGAATAGCTGACCCTTTTGCTCCCACCTGTGGAAGTGACTCATCAGTGTGACATGAACATGGAGTGCAGGAGAGATGACCTTGTTCTGAGGAGGCCCAGATCCTGCTGGTGTTCTCAGGAGCTGCCCCTCTGGACCCAGACCCATAACTTTACCCGAAGGGCTGGGTGTGCAGGAAACCACGAATTTCCTCTTCGAATGAAGCCATGAGCCACACAAGACTCCCATTTATCTGACCCTCTTGAACCTACCTATGGAGGGATTTCATGAAAAAGACATGAACCTTGAGTGCAGGAGAGATTCCCTTGGTCTTAAGAAGCCCATCCCATGCTGCTGTGCTCAGGAGCTGCCCTTCTGCATGCAGACACATAGCCTTGCCCATTGGCCTGGCTGTATAAGAAACCACCAAATTCCTTTTGATTGAAGCCATGAGCCACCCAAGACTCCAGTTTAGCTGACCCTCTTGCACCCACTTATGAAGGCTCTGAATGAAGGAGACGTGAACATTGAGTGCAGGAGAGATGGCCTTGGTCTTAGGAGGCCAAGCCCCTGCTACTGTTCTCAGGAGCTGCCCCTCTGTACCCAGACCCATCGTCTTGCCCAAAGGGCTGGCTGTATAAGAAACCACCACCTTGTAGAAAAAGGAGATCAAGAACCTCGCAAATTAAATTGTGATATTAGCCTGGAGAGTTGATATACGCTTCTGGTAGTTTGGTGATGTTGTATTTTTGGTCTTATCAGCTGATAGAAAACATGCTTCAGTGGGTTTTATCAATAGGTATAGGGAAAATGGCATTATATAGATAAATAGATGCATAGCAGGTACCAGGCAATGTGTGCATTTTCTCAAACAATGAGCTAATACAGCAGCTGCAATTGGAGTCACAACTTGGCTAAGCTTGTGATAAAGACCCATATGTTTTGTATGCTGGAAAGATAGAAGACTTGAATGTGGGTTAATGGAAATCAGCACACTTGCATCTTTCAAATCCTTGAGGATGTGATGAATCTCTGCATCCCCACTAGGAATGTGACATTGTATTTGATTTACTATATTCCTTTTTCTTTTTTTTTCTTTTTTTTTTTTGGCTGCGCCGAGTCTCAGTTGTGGCAAGTGGGATATTCATTGCATAATGGGCGATTTTTTTTTTCAGTTGTAGCATGCGGACTTTTTAGTTTTGGAGTGTGAACTCTTAGTTGCAGCATGCATGTAGGATCCAGTTCCCTGACCAGGGATTGAACCCAGGCACCCTGCATTGGGCATATGTAGTCCTACTCACTGGGCCACCAGGGAAGTCCCCTATATTCCTAATTATAGACAGTTCTAATGGATTCCATTTTATTTCCCATCATAATAGTCCTCACTCAGGTCAGGAAACCAGTGTGATGATTCTATCACTTGCTAAATATATCTTTTCCAATTATGCATTCCAGATTTGGAGAAATAACCATAGTATGGTTCTTGATACCTTCTGGACCTACTCTGATATAAAAATGAGCTAAAACTCCATTAAGCAGCTGAATCTCAAAAGTCTTTACTCAAACTGGAGGGCCATAGTGAGGTTTTTATCTCCTGGAAGCCATGTCAGTTCAGAGTAAGAATCTAGCAGTCCCAGAATTGTCTTATTATTTCCTTTTCCCCAATACTTAGTTATCCTAGTAAAGACTGTAGCACCCTTTTGGGGAAGGCTAAGAGAAAGAGTATAAATTTATTGTAGTATACCAGGGCCCTTTATCCAGGGAATCTGGTCATCCCTTCACTAAAATGGTTCTTGGTCTGTAAACTGGATCATGTCTGGGACTTAACTGAAGAGCTGAGCTTATCTGTTCTCATGATTCAAGATAGACTTTTGTTTATTTGACCTAGAAGGATTTAGCTTATAAAGGTCAAATAAAAATTTAGTTGTCTTTCTATTTCTTTTACTTCTAGGAACATCATGATTAATTATTCAACCCCATAGGTCCATGTGAGTCAGACTATTCTGATTGCTGCCTTGACTCTGAAGTCTAACACAGTAACCACTTTAGTGGTTTAGTGGATCCACATGGGCCCTGCTACTCTGGGATCAATCATGGAGTTCTTCAAGGATGATGGAGGTCCACTCACAAATTTATCTGTCAAAGTATGGTGAAAGTTTTCTCTTTTGGGCACTCTCAGTGTGGGTGAGTAGGGTTTTAATAACAAATTCATTCTAACATTCCAATCTCCCTTAGCTTTTGAATGCTTCCTTATACATTAAACCAAGGTATATTGGGCATTTCTCTTCACTCACAGTGAGTTATCTTCTGATCCACGGTTTAGTCAAACAAACAGATAAACTGTTATAGCCCTTTTTAACTATCCATCCTGCAGCACTAAATGTATAAACTGCTTACTGGGTCTATATCAATAATTCAGTCTGATCCATCATTATGTTCATTCCACCATTATTCCACACTCTAAATATCCATACCCACACATATTCTTCATAATTCTGCTTGCCTAATTTAGAAAATTCAAGTAGTTTTTTTGGAGTATAGTGCACCTCCTCTTGGGTCACAGTTTATACATCACTTTTAGTGGCCTAATGGGACTTGAGTCTAGTGATAGGTGACAACTGCCTCGGGGAAGACCATTACCTTCTCAGGCAACCAGGGTTAATATTTTCAGATAGATGTGTAAAGACTGATACCACTGTGAATTGGGGTGCTGCTACCACTTGAGGTAGAGATGTCACTGCCACTGGGATTAAGGAGACCACTTCCACTGACAAAGAAGACTCATTAGAATTTACAGGCTTGATGTCTTCAACTTCACCAGATCGTCCCACACATCCCTATTGCACAGTACAGAATTCCTTTCTCAATGTCCTAACTTTAACAGTAGACACCCCATGAGACTTTAAATTTAACTTGCATTGAAATTCAGCTAATCACAGTTGATTTCGTGCAACTTCATCTTCACAGGAGATGAGTCTGTCTCTCAGGGCACACATAGAAGCTCTTAGATAATACATGCAACTCTTGAGCTGATATTTCCAATCTCTGATCTCATCCTTTTCTTTCACTGCTTCATTCAGCAATGCAGGGTGGGATCAAACAATGTTATTATATTTCTTAGTTTTCTAAAACTGTTTGAGAGTATCATAAACAGAGTTACTTAGCTCCTTGCTTCTTATAAGAGGTTGATTAGGAATATACAACAAAATATAGTGTATCTCTAAATACAGATTTCACCATGGACGATCAGTGCCCTGTTTAATATGAAAAATAGAGTCATCAAGCATCCTTTAATAAGATTAGAAAGCAAATTCCTGGAAACCCAGAAGAAATTCAAGAAATATACCCCCAAAATTCTTAACCATTAAGATATATTTATGTATGTGTGTATATATGTATATATAAATATAGATAGTAAGATAGATAGGGAATTAGATATATAGATTTAAGAGGAGATTTATTATTGGAATTGGCTCAAGCATTTAGGGAAGCTGAGAAATCCCACAATCTGCCATTTGCAATCTGGAAAACTAGGAAAGCTGGAGGAATCATTCCATCTAAGTCCAAAAGCTCGAGAACCAGGGGGCTACTGATGTAAGACCCAGAGTACAAAGGACCAAGAGCCAGGAGAACTAACATTCAATGGCAGGAAAGATGCACATCCTAGTTCTAAGAGAGGAGAGAAAATTGACCTTTTTCTCGTTGCTGTTGTTGTTCTATTGGTGACATCTATTTGGGTTGGACGATGCCTGCCCACATTGGTGAGGATAAATCTCTTTAATTGAATGCCGCTCTCTTCCTGAAACACCCTCACATACAAACTCAGATATGTTTATCACCTATCTAGAATTTCTTTAGCTTAAGTTAACACAAAATTAACCATTACATTGCTCATAGAAATTTTTCAATATCCTCATCATCTAGTTATTATGCTAAAATGTTATATGTCATGGAAAGGATTAATTTTCTTTATTCAATGAACTCTCATCAGAACTCTAATCATGATCATTTTAAGTCACTTGTCATTTGCAGACAGTTACTGTTTTGCTTTGATTATATTCTGAAAGTGTTGACAATCAGCAACAAGCAGGAGAACTCCATGATTGCTTCACTTCAGTACTTTGAGATCTTCCTTCTGGCATGACTAAGAATTTCCATAATGAACTAGAATGTAATAAATTATAAAACTGTTAAGCCAAAATTAATCAGAACAATAATTAATTGTAATTGGTGTAATGAACTGATGATAATAATTTTCAAATGATTTTTGGTTTGAAACATTTTCTTAAATGTTTTGTTTTCTAGATTTAAAGAAATATTTTTCTCTTATACCTAGGTGTAACTTGTAGCAATTTGGTAAAGGATATATTTGTAAACAGAGGTGCAATAATTCATTTTTCTCCCAAACTCATCCCTCCAGAATTTTTAAAAAGTTAGTGAGCATTCTCATATTTATGAAAACATAGTTATTAATATAAGTTCAAAAATAATCTGTTCTATTTATAACATGACACAATTGAAAGCATTGGATATATAACCAAGGCTTTGATTGGAGTATAATACTTGAGACTGATGTACATGAAATCAAATTTGACCAGACAGTTAAGGAAATAGGGTTGACGTTAAGGAACCAATGGTTATAAAATTCCCCAGGAAAAATTGGCCTGTAGCTGGCTTATTGGGTTCCCCTGCTAATGTAAGAAATTTTACTTTGTGGCAGGCCCTAGAATGTCAGGATATTTTGGGAACCTCAAAAAAAGTGGAATTCACCCAAACCTATAGTTATTGCTGGAAAAAATGCTGGTGGCAAATTCTTGAGTTGAACTCCAACCTCAAGATATTTTGGAAAGTCCAATCTGAGATTTCTGATTAAAAGTTCAGCAAAGCAAACTCAAAAGAACTATGTGGTTGGTGAAAAATTTTGTGGCACTAGTGAAACTAATAAAGCCATGTTTTATGAGACTAGATGTATTTTGTAAACAAATTAGCATTATTTAAATTATCTCTGTTGGAAATGTTAGTACAGTACAGAGGCACAACTATGAGTCAGAGAAAAACAAAAATACACTTCTGTGGGTTCCATCTTGCAGATTTTGCCAGTCACTGGAAAATCCTCAATTCTTCTAGCTTTTTCCAGTGTCTGGCTATATCTCTCTAAACTAAAATTTTTAATTTTTCTCCTTTCTGATGTGGAATCATTGAGAAATAAATGTCACTAATCCCAAAGTTCTGCAAGATATACCTGTATGATATGATAAAAATAAAATTAAGGAAATCACCACAACAGACCATGTATCAGTAACTTTCAGCTCTTCTGCCCAACTGGCTACTCAGAAGTTCATTACACCCCCAATGCTGTCACCATAGACATTCAAATTTCAACCCAGAAAATCAATTGAATGCCACTGATACCCTCATTCCACTATCTAAGAATGCTTTGAGCATCTAGACTGTTTTCCTGACTGTGCTCCAAAAATTGTGTTTTCAACATTAATTTATTTGTTTTTTACTTGTATAGAAAATGCCCCCTCATTAAATGCCTGATGTTGAGTACCATCTAGCCACTATTCTCTCTATTATCAAATATTAAGAGATAATTCAGCAGGTCCTTAATGATTAAAAGGTAACTGAAAAAGAAATTTGGAATCTGTGAATACTGATGGAGTTAAGAGAGTGGATCCAGGGAGAGGACCACTGTTGGCTGCATGGATACAACAAAGGATATGGGAGTGAGGGGTGAGGGGCTCCACACCCAGGAATGCCCCTAAAGGAAGCATGGTCTATCTAGGAAATGAGGTGCCATTGTTGAGAAGCACACAAGGGGTAGGGTCACCACTGCCCCCAAACACCATCCCCTGTCTCCATGGGCAATGGGAGGGACTCTGACTAAAGTGAGCACACCCCACTCTGTTGCTACTGCCTGCCAGTCTCCACCACCACAGCCATTTCTTGCAAACAACAGTTGGGGCTGCTGTAACACTTCCCTGGCCTGAGTGTCCACTTGGAGTCAAGTATCCATCTCGACACCAAGACCTGGCTCCACCCCACTGCCAGCAGGCTCCAGTGCTAAACACCATATGCCAAACAACCAGCAAGACAGGAACACAGCCCCATCCATCAACAGACAGGCTGCCTAAAGTTGTACTAAGCTCACAGACGCTACAAAACATACCATTTGACATGGCCCTGCCCATCAGAGTGAAAAGATTCAGCTCCACCAACCAGAGCACAGGGGCCAGTCCCTCCTACCAGGAAACCTACACAAGCCCCTGGACCAACCTCACCCACCAGGGGGCAGGCAACAGAAGCAAGGGAATTATGAACCTACAGCAAGCAGAAAAGAGACCACAAACACAGTAAGTTAGACAAAATGAGATGACAGAGATATATGTTGCAGACAAAGGAACAAGATAAAAACCCATAAAAGCAAATAAATGAAGAGGAAATAGGCAATCTACCTGAAAAAGAATTCAGAGTAATCATAGTAAAGATGATCTAAGTTCTCAGAAACAGAATGAAGGCATGGATCAAGAAGATACAAGAAATGTTAAGCAAGGAACTAGAAGAACTAAAGAACAAACAATCAGTGATGAACAACACAATAATTGAAATGAAAAATACACTAGAAGGAATCAATAGCAGGATAACTGAGGAAGAAGGACAGACAAGTAAGATGGAAGATAGAATGGTAGAAATAAATGCCACAGTGAAGAATAAAGATAAAAGAATGAAAAGAAATGAGAAAAGTCTCAGAGACCTCTGGGACAACATTAAAAGCACCAACATTTGACTGAAATGGGTCCCAGAAGAAGAAGAAAAAGAGAAAGGGCCTGAAAAAGTACTTGAAGAGATTATAGTCAAAGATGTCCTTAACCTGGGAAAGGAAATAGTCACCCAAGTCCAGGAAGAGCAGAGAGTCCCGTACAGGATAAACCCAAGGAGAAACATGCCATGACACATATTAATCAAACTAAAAAAAATTAAGGTAAAAGAAAAAAAAATTAAAAGCAGGAAGGGAAAAGCAACAAATAACATAAAAGGGAATCCCCATAAGGTTATCAGTGGATTTTCAGCAGAAACTCTGCAAGTCAGAAGGGAGTAGCAGGATATATTAAAAGTGATGGGGGCCCCGGAGGAAGATGGGGGGCCCCGGAGGAAGATTGGGGGCCCCGGAGGAAGATGGCGGAAGAGTAAGACGCGGAGATCACCTTCCTCCCCACAGATACATCAGAAATTCATCTACACGTGGAACAACTCCTACAGAACACCTACTGAACGCTGACAGAAGACCTCAGACCCCCCAAAAGGCAAGAAGCTCCCCACATACCTGGGTAGGGCAAAAGAAAAAAAGAATAAACAGAGACAATAGGATAGGGACGGGACCTGCACCAGTGGGAGGGAGCCGTGAAGGGGGGAAGGTTTCTACACACTACAAGCCCCTTCGCGGGCGGAGACTGCAGGTGGCGGAGGGGGAAAGCTTCGGAGTAGCGGAGGAGAGCACAGCAACAGGGGTGCGGAGGGCAAAGCGGAGAGATTCTGGCACAGAGGACCGGTGCCCTCAGGCACACACCAGCCCGAGAGGCTTGTCTGCTCGGCCGCCGTGGCGGGCGGGGCTGGGAGCTGAGGCTCGGGTATCGGCTTTCAGTCGGAGCGCAGGGAGAGGACTGGGGCTGGCGGCAGGAAGAGAGCCTGAAGGGGTTAGTGCACCACGGCTAGCCCGGAGGGAGTCCGGGGAAAGGGTCTGGAGCTGCTGAAGAGGCAAGAGACTTTTTTCCCTTTTGTTTCCTGGTGCGCGAGGAGAGGGCATTAAGAGGGCTGCTTGGGGAAGCGCCGGAGACAGGCACGAGCCGCGGGTAAGGCACGGACCTCGGAGACGGGCGTGGGCCGCCGCCGCCGCCGCCCGCCGCCGCCCGCCGCCGCCGCCCGCCGCCGCCCGCCGCGGCCCGCCGCCGCCGCCGCCGCCGCCGCGGCCCGACACCACCGCCGCCGCCGCCGCTGCCGCCGCCGCCGCAGGGCCTGTGTGCGAGTGCGGGTCACTGTCCGCCCCGCCTTCCGGGGGGCCTGTGCACCCCGCCACTGCCGGGGTCCCCGAGACCCGGGGACGGCTTTCCCGGGAAAGCGCACGGAGCGCCACGGGCTGCTGCAACATCACGCCGGCCTCTGTCGCCGCAGGCCCGCCCCACACTGCGCGCCCCTCCCTCCCCTCTGCCTGAGTGAGCCAGAGCCCCCGAATCAGCGGCTCCTTTAAACCCGTCCTGTCTGAGCGAAGAACGGACACCCTCCGGCGACCTACGCGCAGAGGCGGGGCCAGGTCCAAGGCTGAGACCCGGGAGCTGTGAGAGCAGAGGCAGGGAAATCTCTCTGTGCAGCCTCGGAGGCAGCGGATTAAAGCTCCACGGTCCATTTGATGTGCCCTGCATCTGTGGAGTGCATGAATGGTCAGCGAATCATCCCAAATTGAGGAAGTGGACTTTGAGGACAAGATTTAAGACTTTCCCCCCTTTTCCTCTTTTTACAACGAATTATTCCAAATTAAGGAGGTGGACTTAGAGAGCAAGATTTCAGACTTCTCGCCCTTTTCCTCTTTTTACAACGAATTATCCCAAATTGAGGAGGTGGACTTGGAGAGCAAGATTTTTGATTTTTCCCCCTGCTCTCTTTTTGTGAATGTGTATGTGTAATCTTCTGTGTAAGATTCTCTCTGTATAACTTTGCTTCCACCATATGTCCCAGGGTTCTATCGGTCCGGTTTTTTTTTTTTTTTCAATAATTACTTTCTAATTTTAATAACGCTACTATATTTCATACTTTATTCTATTTTACTTTACCTGCTCTTTCTTTTTTTCCTACTCTCCCTTCCTCCCTCCCTCCCTCCGCTCCTCCTTTCCTTCTTTCTTTTTCTTTCCTCCCTCCCACCCTTCTTCTTTCCACTTTCTTTTTCTTTCCTTCCTCCCTCCCTCCTGTCTTTCTTCCTTTCCTTCCTCCCTCCCTCCCTCCTTTCTTTCCATCCTTCCTCCCTCCCTCCCTCCTTTCTTTCTTCGTTCCTTCCTTCCTTTCTTCCCTTCTTCCTTTCTTTCCCTCTCTCTTTCTTTCTTCTACTAATTCTTTCCTTCTACTTTTTCTCCCTGTTATTCTGAGCCGGGTGGATGAAAGGCTCTTGGTGCTGCAGCCAGGAGCCAGTGCTGTGCCTCTGAAGTGGGAGAGCCAACTTCAGGACACGGGTCCACAAGAGACCTCCCAGCTCCACATAATATCAAGCAGCGAAAATCTCCCAGAGATCTCCATCCCAACACCAGCACCCAGCTTCAGTCAACGACCAGCAAGCTACAGTGCGGGTCACCCTATGCCAAGCAACTAGCAAGGCAGGAACACAACCCCACCCATTAGCAGAGAGGCTACCTAAAAACATAATAAGGCCATAGGCACCCCAAAACACACCACCAGACGTGGACCTGTCCACCAGAAAGACAAGATCGAGCCTCAACCACCAGAGCACAGGAATTAGTCCCCCCCACCAGGAAGCCTACACAACCTACTGAAACAACCTTAGCCACTGGGGTCACACACCAAAAACAACGGGAACTACGAATCTGCAGCCGGCAAAAAGGAGACCCCAAACACAGTAACATAAGCAAAATGAGAAGGCAGAAAAACACACAGCAGGTGAAGGAGCAAGATAAACACCTACCAGACCTAACAAATGAAGAGGTAATAGGCAGTCTACCTGAAAAAGAATTCAGAATAATGATAGTAAAGCTGATCCAAGATTCTATTTCCAAGATCCATAATCTTGGAAATAGAATAGACAACATGCAAGAAACAGTTAACAAGGACCTAGAAGAACTAAAGATGAATCAAGCATCGATTAAAAACACAATAAATGAAATGAAAAATACTCTAGATGGGATCAATAGCAGAATAACTGAGGCAGAAGAACGGATAAGTGAGGTGGAAGATAAAATAGTGGAAATAACTGCTGCAGAGCAAAATAAAGAAAAAAGAATGAAAAGAACAGAGGACAGTCTCAGAGACCTCTGGGACAACATTAAACGCACCAACATTCGAATTATAGGGGTTCCAGAAGAAGAAGAGAAAAAGAAAGGGACTGAGAAAATATTTGAAGAGATTATAGTTGAAAACTTCCCCAATATGGGAAAGGAAATAGTTAATCAAGTCCAGGAGGCACAGAGAGTCCCATACAGAATAAATCCAAGGAGAAATACACCAAGACACATATTAATCAAACTGTCAAAAATTAAACACAAAGAAATCATATTAAAAGCAGCAAGGCAAAAACAACAAATAACACACAAGGGAATCCCCATCAGGTTAACAGCTGATCTCTCAGCAGAAACCCTACAAGCCAGAAGGGAGTGGCAGGACATAATTAAAGTGATGAAGGAGAGAAACCTGCAACCTAGATTACTCTACCCAGCAAGGATCTCATTCAGATTTGATGGAGAAATTAAAACCTTTACAGACAAGCAAAAGCTGAGAGAGTTCAGCACCACCAAACCAGCTTTACAACAAATGCTAAAGGAACTTCTCTAGGCAAGAAACACAACAGAAGGAATATACCTACAATAACGAACCCAAAGCAATTAAGGAAATGGGAATAGGAACATACATATCAATAATTACCTTAAATGTAAATGGACTAAATGCTCCCACCAAAAGACACAGAGTGGCTGAATGGATACAAAAACAAGACCCATATATATACTGTCTACAAGAGACACACTTCAGACCTAGAGACACATACAGATTGAAAGTAAAGGGATGGAAAAAGATATTCCATGCAAATGGAAATCAAAAGAAAGCTGGAGTAGCAATTCTCATATCAGACAAAATAGACTTTAAAATAAAGACTATTAGAAGAGACAAGGAAGGACACTACATAACGATAAAGGGATCGATCCAAGAAGAAGATATAACAATTGTAAATATTTATGCACCCAACATAGGAGCACCTCAATACATAAGGCAAATACTAACAGCCATAAAAGGGGAAATCGACAGTAACACACTCATAGTAGGGGACTTTAACACCCCACTTTCACCAATGGACAGATCATCCAAAATGAAAATAAATAAGGAAACACAAGCTTTAAATGATACATTAAACGAGATGGACTTAGTTGATATTTATAGGACATTCCATCCAAAAACAACAGAATACACATTTTTCTCAAGTGCTCATGGAACATTCTCCAGGATAGATCATATCTTGGGTCACAAATCAAGCCTCGGTAATTTTAAGAAAATTGAAATTGTATCAAGTATCTTCTCCGACCACAATGCTATGAGACTAGACATCAATTACAGGAAAAGATGTGTAAAAAATACAAACACATGGAGGCTAAACAATACACTACTCAATAACGAAGTGATCACTGAAGAAATCAAAGAGGAAATTAAAAAATACCTAGAAACAAATGACAATGGAGACACGACGACCCAAAACCTATGGGACGCAGCAAAAGCAGTTCTAAGGGGGAAGTTTATAGCAATACAATCCCACCTTAAGAAACAGGAAGCATTTCGAGTAAACAACCTGACCCTGCACCTAAAGCAATTAGAGAAAGAAGAACAAAAATACCCCAAAGCTAGCAGAAGGAAAGAAATCATAAAGATCAGATCAGAAATAAATGAAAAAGAAATGAAGGAAACGATAGCAAAGATCAACCAAACTAAAAGCTGGTTCTTTGAGAAGATAAACAAAATTGACAAACCATTAGCCAGACTCATCAAGAAAAAAAGGGAGAAGACTCAAATCATTAGAATTAGAAATGAAAAAGGAGAAGTAACAACTGACACTGCAGAAATACAAAAGATTATGAGAGATTACTCTAAGCAACACTATTCCAATAAAATGGACAACCTGGAAGAAATGGACACATTCTTAGAAATGCACAACCTGCCAAGACTGACTCAGGAAGAAATAGAAAATATGAATAGACCAATCACAAGCACTGAAATTGAAACTGTGATTAAAAATCTTCCATCAAACAAAAGCCCAGGACCAGATGGCTTCACAGGTGAATTCTATCAAACATTTAGAGAAGAGCTAACACCTATCCTTCTCAAATTCTTCCAAAATATAGCAGAGGGAGGAACACTCCCAAACTCATTCTACGAGGCTGACATCACCTTGATACCAAAACCAGGCAAGGATGTCACAAAGAAAGAAAACTACAGGCCAATATCACTGATGAACATAGATGCAAAAATCCTCAACAAAATACTAGCAAACAGAATCCAACAGCACATTAAAAGGATCATACACCATGATCAAGTGGGGTTTATCCCAGGAATGCAAGGATTCTTCAATATACGCAAATCAATCAATGTAATACACCATATTAACAAGTTGAAGGAGAAAAACCATATGATCATCTCAATAGATGCAGAGAAAGCTTTCGACAAAATTCAACACCCATTTATGATAAAAACCCTGCAGAAAGTAGGTATAGAGGGATCTTTCCTCAACATAATAAAGGCCATATATGACAAACCCACAGCCAACATTGTCCTCAATGGTGTAAAACTGAAACCATTTCCACTAAGATCAGGAACAAGACAAGGCTGCCCACTCTCACCACTCTTATTCAACATAGTTTTGGAAGTTTTAGCCACAGCAATCAGAGAAGAAAAGGAAATAAAAGGAATCCAAATTGGAAAAGAAGAAGTAAAGCTATCACTGTTTGCAGATGACATGATACTATACATAGAGGATCCTAAAGATGCTACCGAAAAACTACTAGAGGTAATCAATGAATTTGGTAAAGTAGCAGGATATAAAATTAATGTACAGAAATCTCTGGCATTCCTGTACACTAATGATGAAAAATCTGAAAATGAAATCAAGAAAACACGCCCATTTACCATCGCAACAAAAAGAATAAAATATCTAGGAATAAATCTACCTAAGGAGACAAAAGACCTGTATGCAGAAAACTATAAGACACTGATGAAAGAAATTAAAGATGATACAAATAGATGGAGAGATATACCATGCTCCTGGATTGGAAGAATCAATATTGTGAAAATGACTCTACTACCCAAAGCAATCTACAGATTCAATGCAATCCCTATCAAACTACCAATGGCATTTTTCACAGAACTAGAACAAAAAATTTCAAAATTTGTTTGGAAAAACAAAAGGCCCTGAATAGCTAAAGCAATCTTGAGAACGAAAAATGGAGCTGGAGGAATCAGGCTCCCTGACTTCAGACTATACTACAAAGCTACAGTAATTAAGACAGTCTGGTACTGGCATAAAAACAGAAAGATAGATCAGTGGATCAGGATAGAAAGCCCAGAGATAAAGCCACGCACATATGGCCAACTTATCTTTGATAAAGGAGCCAGGCATGTACAGTGGAGAAAGGACAGCCTCTTCAATAAGTGGTGCTGGGAAAACTGGACAGGGACATGTAAAAGTTTGAGATTAGATCATTCCCTAGCACCATACACAAAAATAAGCTCAAAATGGATTAAAGACTTAAATGTAAGGCCAGAAACTATCAAACTCTTAGAGGAAAACATAGGTAGAACACTCTATGACATAAATCACAGCAAGATCCTTTTGGACCCACCTCCTAGAGAAATGGAAATAAAAACAAAGATAAACAAATGGGACCTAATGAAACTTCAAAGCTTTTGCACAGCAAAGGAAACCATAAAGAAGACCAAAAGACAACCCTCAGAATGGGAGAAAATATTTGCAAATGAAGCAACTGACAAAGGATTAATCTCCAAAATTTATAAACAGCTCATGCAGCTCAATAGCAAAAAAACAGACAACCCAATCCAAAAATGGGCAGAAGACTTAAATAGGCATTTCTCCACAGAAGATATACAGACTGCCAACAAACACATGAAATAATGCTCAACATCATTAATCATTAGAGAAATGCAAATCAAAACTACAATGAGATATCATCTCACACCAGTCAGAATGGCCATCATCAAGAAATCTAGAAACAATAAATGCTGGAGAGGGTGTGGAGAAAAGGGAACACTCTTGCACTGCTGGTGGGAATGTGAATTGGTACAGCCACTATGGAGAACGGTATGGAGGTTCCTTAAAAAACTACAAATAGAACTACCATATGACCCAGCAATCCCACTACTGGGCATATACCCTGAGAAAACCATAATTCAAAAAGAGACATGTACCAAAATGTTCATTGCAGCTCTATTCACAATAGCCCGGAGCTGGAAACAACCTAAGTGTCCATCATCGGATGAATGGATAAAGAAGATGTGGCACATATATACAATGGAATATTACTCAGCCATAAAAAGAAACGAAACTGAGCTATTTGTAATGAGGTGGATAGACCTAGAGTCTGTCATACACAGTGAAGTTAGTCAGAAAGAGAAAGACAAATACCGTATGCTAACACATATATACGGAATTAAAAAATAAAATGTCATGAAGAACCTAGGGGCAAAACGGGAATAAAGACACAGACCTACTTGAGAATGGACTTGAGGATATGGGGAGGGGGAAGGGTAAGCTGTGACAAAGCGAAAGAGAGGCATGGACATATATACACTACCAAACGTAAGGTAGATAGATAGTGGGAAGCAGCCGCAGAACACAGGGAGATCAGCTTGGTGCTATGTGACCGCCTGGAGGGGTGGGATGGGGAGGGTGGGAGGGAGGGAGATGCATGAGGGAAGGGATGTGGGAACAGATGTATATGTATGACTGATTCACTTTGTTATAAAGCAGAAACTAATTAAAAAAAAAAAGTGATGAAAGGGAAAAACCTATAACCAAGAAAACTCTACTCAACAAGGATCTCATTCAGATTCAACAGAGAAATCAAAAGCTTTACAGACAAGAAAAAGCTAAGAGAATTCAACACCACCAAACCAACTTTGCAATAAATGCTAAAGGAACTTCTCTAGGTGGAAAACACAAGGGAAGAAAAACAACTGCAAACACAAACCTAAAATGATTAATAAAATTGTAATAGGAACATATAAATCAATAATTACCATAAATTAAATGGATTAAATGCTCCAACCAAATGAAACAGACTTGCTGAATGGATTAAAACAAAACAAAACAAAAAAAGACCCATATATATGCTGTCTACAAGAGACCCACTTCAAAACTAGGGACATATACTGACTAAAAGTGAGGGGATGGAAAAAGATATTCCATGCAAGTTGAAATCAAAAGAAAGCTGGGGGTATTTCCCTGGTGGCACAGTGGTTAAGAATCCACCTGCCAATGCAGGGCACATGGGTTGGATCCCTGGGCCAGGAATATCCCACATGCCACAGGGTAACTATGCATGTGCACCACAACTACTGAGACTGCACTCTAGAGTCTTCGAGCCACAACTACTGAAGCCTGTACATTTAGAGCCTGTGCTCTGCAAGAAGAGAAGCCACCACAATGAGAAGCCTGTGCACTGCAACAAAGAGTAGCCCCCACTCGTCACAACTGGAGAAAGCTCGCATGCATCAACAAAGACCCAACGCAGCCAAAAATGTTTTAGTTAATTAATTTAAAAAAAGAAAGCTGCAGTAGCAATAATCATATCAGGCTATATAGACTTTAAAATAAAGACAACTTCAAGAGACAAGGAAGGACACTACATAATGATCAAGGGATCAATCCAAGAAGATATAAAATTGTAAATATATATATGTACCCAACATAGGAGCACCTCAATATATAAGGCAAATGCTAACATCCATAAAAGGGGAAATAGAGACTAACACAATAATACCAGGGGACTTTAACACCCACTTACACCAATGGACAGATCATCCAGACCGAAAATTAATAAGGAAACACAAGCCTTAAATGACACATTAGACCAGATACACTTAATTGATATTAATAGGACATTCCATCCAAAAACATAAAAATACACTTTGTTCTCAAATGCACATGGAAATTCTCCAGGATAGATCACATCTTGGGTCAAAAATCTATCCTCAGTAAATTTAAGAAAATTGAAATCATATGAAGCATCTTTTCCAACCACAACAGTATGAAATTAGAGATCAATTACAGGGAAAAAAACTGTAAAAAACACAAACATATGGAGGCTGAAAATATGCTATTAAATAACCAGGAGGTCACTGAAGAAGTCAAAAAAGAAAATTAACAAATACCTAGAGAAAAATGGCAATGAAAACATGATGATCCAAACCCTATGGGATGCAGCAAAAGCAGTTTTAAGAGGGAAGTTTATAGCAATACAATCCTACTTCCGGAAATAAGAAACATCTCAAATAAACAACCTAGTCTTACACCTAAAGCTGCTAGAGAAAGAAGAAGAAGAACAACAACAACAACAACAACAACAAAAAAAAAAACCTAAGTTAGTAAAAGGAAAAAGTCATAAAGAGCAGAGCCGAAATAAATGAAATAGAAATGAAGGAAACAATAGCAAAGATCAATGAAACTAAAAGCTGGTTCTTTGAGAAGATAAACAAAATTGATCAACCTTTAGGCACAGTCATCAAGAAAAAAAGTGAGAGTACTCAAATTAAAATTAGAAATAAAGGAGAAGTCACAACAGACACCACAGAAATACAAAGGATCATAAGACACTACTGAAAGCAACTCTATGCCAATAAAATGGACAACCTGGAAGAAATGGACAAATTCTTAGAAAAGTACAACCTTTCAAAAATGAACCAGGAAGAAACAGAAACTATGAACAGACCAATCACAAGTACTGAAATTGAAACTGATTAAAAATCTTTGAACAACAAAAAAAAGTCCAGGACCAAATGCCTTCACAGGTGAATTCTATCAAATATTTAGAGACGAGCTAACAGCTATCCACCTGATACTCTTGCAAAAACCTGCAGAGGATGGAAAACTCCCAAACTCATACAATGAGGCCACCATCACCCTGATACCAAAACCAGACTAAGAAACCACACAGAAAAGAAAATTACAAGACAGTATCACTGATGAATATGGATGCAAAATTCCTCAACAAAATACGAGCAAACCAAATCCAACAATACACTAAAAGGATCATGCAACATGATCAAGTGGGATTTATCCCAGGGATGCAAGGAATCTTCAATATACACAAATCAATCAGTGTGATACACCACATTAACAAATGGAAGAATAAAAAACATATGATCATCTCAATAGATGCAGAAAATTCTTCTGATAAAATTCAACACCAATTTATGATAAAAAAATAAAACTCTCCAGAAAGTGGGCATAGAGGGAAACTACATCAACATAATAAAGGCCATATATGAAAAACCACAGCAAACATAATTCTCAGTGTTGACAAACTGAAAGCATTTCCTTTAAGATCAGGAAGAAGACATGGGTGTCCACTCTTGCCACTATTATTCAACATAGTTTTGGAAGTCCTAGCCATGGCAATCAGAGAAGAAAAAGAAGTAAAAGGAATCCAAATTAGAATAGAAGAAGTAAAACTGTCACTATCTGCACATAACATGATACTATAGATAGAAAACTCTAACCACCAGAAAACTACTAGAGCTCATCTATGAACTCAGCAAAGTTGCAGGATACAAAATTAATACAAGGAAACCTCTCACATTTGTATACACTGACAACAAAATATCAGAAAGAGAAATAGGAAAAAATTCCATTTACCATTGCAACAAAAAGAATAAAATACCCAGGAATAAAGCTACCTAAGGAAGCAAAAGAACTGTACACAGAAAACTATAAGATATTGATGAAAGAAATCAAAGATGACACAAACAGATGGAGAAATATACCATATTCTTGGATTGGAAGAATCAATATTGTGGAAATGACTATACTTCCCAAAGTAATCTACAGATTCAACACAATGTCTATCAAATTATCAATGACATTATTCACAGAATTAGAAAAAATATTTTTACAATTTATATGGAAACACAAAAGCCCTCAAATAGCCAAAGCAATCATGGGGGGGTGAAAGAGGTGGAGGAATCAGGCTCCCTAACTTCAAACTATACTACAGAGCTACAGTAATCAATAGAGTATGGTACCAGCACAAAAACAAAAATATAGATCAATGGAACAGGATAGAAAGCCCAGAGATAAACCCACGCACCTATGGTCACCTAATCTATGACAAAGGAGGCAAGAATACACAATGGAGAAAAGACAGTCTCTTCAATAATTGGTGCTGGGAAAACTAGACAGCTACATGTAAAAGAATGAAATTATAAAACTCCATAACATCATACACAATATTTAAGTCAAAATGGATTAAAGACCTAAATGTAAGGCCAGACACTATAAAATTCTTAGAGGAAAACAGGCAAAACACCCTTTGACATAAATGACAGCAAGATATTTTGTGATCCACCTCCTAGAATAATGAAAATAAAAACAAAAGTAAACAAATGAGACCTAATTAAACTTAAAAGCTTTTGCACAGTAAAGGAAACAATAAACAAGATGAAAAGACAACCCTCAGAATGGGAGAAAATATTTGCCAATGAAGAAACTGACAAGAGATTAATCTCCAAAATATACAAACAGCTCATGCAGCTCAATATTAAAAAAAACAAAAACCTGGGCTTCCCTAGTGGCGCAGTGGTTGAGAGTCCGCCTGCCGATGCAGGGGACGCGGGTTTGTGCCCCAGTCCAGGAAGATCCCACATGCCGTGGAGCGGCTGGGCCTGTGAACCATGGCCACTGAGCCTGTGTATCCGGAGCCTGTGCTCCGCAACGGGAGAGGCCACAACAGTGAGAGGCCCATGTACTGAAAAAAGAAAAAAAAACTAATCCAAAAATGGGCAGAAAGTCTAAATAGACATTTCTCCAAGAAAGACATACAGATGGCCAACAAACACATGAAAAGATGCTCAACATCACTAATCATTAGAGAAATGCAAAAGAAAACTACAATGAGGTATCACTTCACACCAGTTAGAATGGCCATCATCACAAAATCTACAAACAATAAACGCTGGAGAGGGGGTGGAGAAAATGGAACCCTCTTACACTGTTAGTAGGAATGTAAATTAATACAACCACTATGGAGAAAAATATGGAGTTTCCTTAAAAAACTAAAAATTGAATTACCACATGACCCAGCAGTCCCACTCCCGGGCATATACCCAGAGAAAACCATAATTCAGAAAGACACATGCACCCCAATATTCATTGCAGCACTATTTACAGTAGCCAGTACCTGGAAGCAAACTACGTGTCCATCAACAGAGGAATGGAAAAAGAAAATATGGTACATATATTCAGTGTAATATTGCTCAGCCATAAGAAGGAAAAAAAAAATCATGTCATTTTCAGAGACATGGATGTACCTAGAGACTGTCATACAGAGTGAAATGAAGTAAGTCAGAAAGAGGAAAATATAGTATATTAACGCATGTGTGTTGAATCTAGATAAAAGATATAGATGACCTTACTTGCAAAGCAAAAATAGAGACATAGACATAGAGAACAAACGTATGGATATCAAGGGGGAAAGGGGGCATGTGTGGGTTGAATTGGGAGATTGGGATTGACATATATACACTACTACGTATAAAATAGATTACTATTGAGAACCTACTGTATAGCACAGGGAACTACTTGGTACTCTGTGGTGATCTAAATGTGAAGGAAATCCAAAAATGAAGGGATATATGTATATATATGGCTGATTCACTTTGCTGTACAGCAGAAACTGACACAGCAGTGTAAAGCAGCTATACTCCAATTAAAAAAAATACAGATTGAACTCTGTATTCAATGCAGTAAAACTTCCTTAGAATGTCCTTGGATTCTTTAAATGTATACTCTGAGTAAGGCATGCCACGTTTTGGTAATCATATAATAACAGGAAATATTTATTCTTATTTATTCTTTCATAACCATTCTTTGTTGTATAGAATGTGATGGTTAGACTATATGGGGAGTCCATTTATTTCTTATGGATCATTTCAGTGGTCACTAGGATGTCTTAAATTAGTACACCTATATCTATTTACTGGTATTTCAGTATAAAACTCACATGATGTAAATCCTTATTATAAACATTGTCTGGCCTCATATATGAAAGAGAAAATGTGCCAGGTAACATGTATCCCAACTTCCTAACTTTCTAATCCACTTAATGTGTGGTTGTAACAATCTCTTTGGAGACTGCATGCTCCCTCAGGTATGGATCTTTGTATTGTTTACCTCTGAATGCACAAAGCTACATATGATAGATGTGTAATAAGTCATTAATAAATATTTGTGTAAAGGATCTTCCTAAATAAATATATTTTGTTGCTATAAGAAACAAACTTATGTTAATTTTTTAAAGTAACTGAAACAAATTTGAATTAAATTTTCAAAGGAAAGAAGAATGTCTCTCTTTTTTTTTTTGAATTAAATGGGACCTGACCAAGAGTCTCTGCTTGACCAAGTCTTAGTCAGGCTCCTGATAATTCTTTCAGGCCCATTTGTGAATTTTCTTGTAAAATCCTTATCAAGAACTCTGTTAAGTCATGTTAGCAAGAGTCCCTCATCCTCTATTCTGATCACCCCCTCTATATAATAGAGTTTCTCATGCTCCACAATTCATGAGGTAATATCTGATCAACCTGGCCTGTCTTTAGCACTAGTGTGAAATTTATATAGCTGGAATTCCTGTTACCCTTCCTGTTTCTACTTAGTATTTTAACATTACTGACCCCCACCAGGCTTCTTGATTATAAATTCCCACTTATCACTGATGTGTTTGTACTTGAGCAAGGTTCTATACTGAGGTCTCTTTTCCCTATAACAGTAGTCTTAAGTAAATTTGGTTTTCAACTTTATTTTAGCTATGGTTTCTCTTTGACAGTACATATAACATATCACCCCAGACAATAAAATAACTCTTTACTTTGCCTTTTGATTCAAAGGTATGAGGATACCACTGTGGCAAAGTGGCAGTCTTAACCACCAGTTCATGCAAATAATTGTTTTGTCTCCTGGTGGAAGCATTTCTTCCTCTGAATCAAAGACCTCTAGGTCATCAGAGCATAAAGTCACAGAAACAGGAAGCAAAACTATTGCTAGCAGGTACTAGGGAAAATTTTGAGTGGTGCCCCTTGTAGCTCCACTCCTTGATGTCAGAAGCTGTGAATCCTGGCAATTAAAAAACAAAACAGCCGGATATATTGGATGTTGATTCAGAAAATATACAGCTTCCTGGAGAAAATTCCCAAAGCTCTGCAACATATTGTCACCTAGCTGGCACTGTAACTCAGTTTTCAATATGTCCTTCCACCATCCTATCAAGCCAGATGTATCAAGATGGTAGGAAACATGATGAGACCAGTAAATTACTTGAGCATGGGACAATTGTACTTCTTTTGCTGTGAAGTGACGTCCTTAGCCCCAAGGAATGTTGTGTGGAATACCATGAGAGTGGATAAAGCATTCTAAAACACCATGGGTGTTAGTTTTGGTAGAAGCATTGCTTGCACGTAAGACAAATCAGTATGCAGAGTAAATGTGTATCCCAGAAAGGACAAAATGCTATTCCTTTTATTATGGAAGTAGCCCAGTGTAATCAACCTGTCACCAGGTAGCTGGCTAAACACCCTGGGAAAAGGTGCCATATCAGAAACTGTTACTCTTCACTGCTGGCAGATTGAACACTTCACCTTGTTGAGTGAAAGTCCATGTTTCTGAGCCCATGCAAAATCTCCATTACTGCCACCATGGCCATCTTTTTCATAAGGTCTTTGGGCAGTGACAGTCAGAAAGAGGCTGACATATCCACAGAACATATGATTCTATGCACTTGATTATTGAAATCCCCCTCTCTGTCATCACCCTTTTTTGAGCATTCACATAGGCACAAATATATTCATGATTTTTTTAACCCAATGGGAGGGGTAGGTATATCGACTTGCCTCTTCCCCAAAGTGAATTGTCACCAATTCTCCAATCATGTTCCCCTCAAGTCCCTTGTCATCAATCTAAAGCATTGACCACATTCCATGAATAAATATATAATTCCATGCTGGCCATTTATTCTTCCAAGCAATTTTAAAAAATCAGGTGCACTTTATAAATTTCAGCTCACTGAGATGATTTCCCTTCATCACAGTCCCTTAAGGGGTATAGTGCTTCAGCTCTCTACCCTCAGTGTTGACTGCATATCATCCAGAACCACCTGTACACCAGGCTAACATTTTTCTTCCTCTTTCAACTGATCTTAAAGAGCTCCCCTTAAAACTATAGATATGGGCTTGGAGTGAGAAGGCAATGTAGCAGGAATAAATTGTAGGTATTTTGGACATTTTTTATGTAACCTATTTGTGCCTTTAGGGCCTGACCATATGCAATCATGTATATATCACTTCTGATTTATAATGGGGTATTAATGTGCATTCCCATCTTTAAGGCTTGGTAGGTCAGAAAATATGCAACTCATGATTAGCAGCTCATGTAACATGATAACTTGGTGACCCATGGTCAAGCATTCAATATCTGCTAAGGCCCAGTGGTTGACTAAGATTCATTTTCAAAGAGAGAGTAGTTATCTGAAAATAATAGCAGGCCTTGCTCCAAAATCCTAAATTTGTGATTCAACTATAGGGTCTGCCAAGGTTCCAAACAGCACTTCTATCTGTCAATAAAATTTCAGAAATCATTGGGGCTTTGGAATACTCAGCCCAAGTGACAGAGCAGCTTGAACCACAGCCTGGACTTGTTGCAGAGCCTTCTCTCTTTCTGGGACTCACTCAAACCTAGCAGATTTTCAGGTTACTCCATAAAAGAGCCAGGATAATGCACACAGATGAGGAATATGCTGCTTCCAAAATCCAAAGAAGTACAACAGGTGTTGTGTCTCTCTCTGTCTGCACAAGGGGACAGATACAACAATTAACTGTTCACTTTGAAAGGGATATATGGAAATACCCCACACTTAGGACCCTAGAAATTTCTCTTAGGTAGAAGAGCATTGAACTTCAGTTTAATTTGTTTCTCACCCTCACATGCAAATGTCTTACTTAAAAGTCCAGGATAGTTGCTATTCTCACTCACTAGGTTCATTCAGTGTGATGTCAACCATATAATGGACCAGTATAATATCTCATGGAAGGAAAAGGTGATCAAGCTCCCTGAAAACTAAATTTTGACATAGGGCTAGAGAGTTGATACACCCTGAATGTAGGGCAGTAAAGGTGTATTGCTAGTCTTGCCACCTGAAAGAAAACTGCTTCTGGTGGGTCTACCTGCAGGTATGGAGAAAAAGGCATGTCTCAGATCAATAGCTTCTTACTGAATAGTAGAGGATGTGTGAATTTTCTCAAACACTGAAATCACATCTAGAATAACAACTAAAGTATGTCTACTGGTTAAGATTTTCTTAATCCACTGCTATTCTGCAATATACATATACATCTGCACAGGCCAAATAGAAGAGTTTAGGGGGATAAAGGGGGAATCATCTTTCAAGTCATTGATGGTGGTCCAAATTTTTGTGATTTCTCCAGGAATGCAGTATTGGTTTTGATTAATGTTAGTAGATAAAGTCAGTTAAAATAGTTTCTATATGACACTTTGCATCATAACAGCCATCATTCCACAGACTAGGGACCAAATTAAGGGATTCTGCCAGCTTCTACATATCATTTTTGCACTAATGAATTCCATATCTGGGAAATAACCACAGGATGGGTTAGGAGAACCTCTGGGTTCACTGTATATGGACGTTGCTTAAACTTCATTGATTGTCTGAGCCCCCAAAATCCCCTCCTCTGACAGGAAGGTCATGGTGTTTGTTTTGAGTCTCCTGGAAACAATGTCATATCAGAGCCAGTGCCTAAGTAATCCCTGAGATATGTGATTATATCCTTTACCCTAATGCACTATTACCCTGGTAAAAGCCCATAGGTCTCATTGGATAAAGCTAACAAAAAGATTAACATTATAATTTTTGTCAGTGACATGGGGGCCTTCTTTCAAGGGGACATGGTCAACCCTTCATTCAAGGGGTTCTGGGTCTGTAAGCTTGCTCAAATCAAGGAATTGATTAAGGGCCTGTGACTCTGTAGTTTTATAATTCAAGCTAGACTTTTTTTCACTTGACCTAGAACTTTTCTTCCTATACATATATAGTAAGATGTTAGATTTTCTATCTCTTTCTAGGAAAAAAATGACATGGGTCTCTGCCTGTCAGAATATTCTGAGTGTTGCTTCATCTCTGTTATCCATTACACTAACTACACCTACATTGCCTTTAGTGTTTGAGCTATACCACTTGGCCACTGCCACCTGGGATCCAATTACTTCAACTGTATTTGATTTCCAATTAAGTGTCCGTGATTCCCACTGTAAGTTCTGGTCTACAGAGAAGAGAAATCATAAAGCTTATCAAAGAAAAAGGCTGCTCCTTCAAATGTATTTATGGATGTATTGGTGAAAGGTTGTTTTCTGGATCTTCCCAGTGTGAATAAGTAAGTCTTAAATGATAAATACACTCCAACATTCCAGTGTCCTTAAGCTTTTGAGTATCTTCCTCCACATTAAACCAAGAGATTGGATGTGTTCATTTCATAATTGTTAGCCAAATTTTGATGTATATTTTAATTAACCACCTCAACAAACTGTTAGAGCCCTTTTCAAGGACCTGAGTTGCAACATTAAATGCTGAATCTTTGCCTCATGGGTCCAAATCAATAAACTTAGCTGATCCAATTTTATGTTTCTTCCACAATTATCCCATACACTTAATATACATTACCACATGTATTCCACAAGTTTCTGCTTGTATAAATTAAAGAACTCAAGAAGTTATTTTGGAGTGAAGCACACCTCCTCTAGGACACATTATGTACCTCATTTTTAATGGACTGATGAGACTTGTGTCTAATCATAGGTGGCAACCGCCTCAGAAAAGGCATTATTTTCTCAGGTAATGCATGGCTAATCCCCTCAGATGGAATTAGGAAGGCTGATACCACTGTGGATTGGAAGGTTGCTATCACTTGGTGTGAGGATGTCATTGCCAATGGTATTAGAGAGATCATTGCCCCTGTTGATTGTGAGAACACTTTCACTGACAAGAAGACTCATTACAGTTTATTGAATTGATGTCCCAGGTTCATCAGGATTTTCCCACATGTCAAATCCCATAAACAGGATATGACTCCTCCTGGATTTTATAGTAAACACTCCAGAAGTTGAGAATTCAACTTGTTAAAATAGAGCCACAGATTATTTGCAGCAATTTCAGACCTGGCTTGAGATAAGGCTCTTCCTCAGGGCACACTGAAGTTCTTAGCTTAACAATGCTTGAATTTGTTATTTTGTTTCACAACTTTGTCCAGAGACATTAAGAGGAACCAAAAAATATAATTATATTCCTTAGTTTTCTAAAAACGTTCAAAAGTATTATGTACAAAATTACTTAGCTCCTTCCTTCTCATAAGTGTTTGATTACGAATATCCAATGTTGGGAATTTCCTGGTGACCCAGTGGTTAGGACTTTGTGCTTTCACTGCTGGTGCCTGGGTTCAATCCCTGGTTGGGGAGCTAAGACATGACATTGAGCATAGGAGAAGCCCCAACTCACACCCTGTTTCAGCTCTAGCCAATTTGACTCCATCTGTACCTCTTCCCAAGGTGGCAGCTGCCAGTGCACATAGGGAGAAGATATGACTGATGCTTACTTCAGATCCATCAAAGCCAACACGCACATGCAGACATCACAGGGACTCTCCCACACAAAGTCATAGCTTCAAGACCGGGATAGGCAACTATTTTGTCTAACTTCTTAGAGAAAAACAGAGAAAGTTAAACAAAATAAGAAGAGAGATGAATGTCCCAAATGAAAAAAAAAAAAAAAGATAAAATGCTAATGAAACAAACGTAAATAATTTACCTGATAAAATGTTCAAAGCAATAAAAAGAAAATGCTCAATAAACTAAGAAAAAAATAAAGAAACATAGAGTGAACACCAACAATAACTAGAAAATATAAAATAGAACCAATTGGAGCTGTAGAATAAAATAACTGAAATGAAAATTAAATGAGAAGGAATTAACAGTGGAATAGGTAATACAGAATAACACGTAAGTGGTCTGCAAGAAAGAACAGTGAGAATGATCTAATCAGAACAGCAAAAATAAAGAACATTTTAAAAAATGGAAATAGTTTAAGGGACCTCTGAGACAACATTAAGTTAATTCACATTAATTTAAAGTACTAAAGGAAAAAACTCCACTGCTAAGGATACTCTACCCAGCAAGATTGTCATTCAAAATTGAAGCAGAGATAGAGTTTCTCAGACAAGCAAAAACTACAATAGTTTATTATTAATTCAGCCTTACATGGAATGTTAAAGCATCTTCTTTAAGATTAAAAAAGTCTATAACAAGAAACAAGAAAATATATGAAGGAAAAATATCTCATTGATAAAGGCAAATATCAGTAGACAATAAAGGCAGGGGATGAACCACATAAGGTAGTAGAAAGGTTAAAAGACAAAAATTGTAAAATTAACCATAACTACAATAAACAGCTAAGGAATAGACATAAAGATGTAGAATATGACATCTAAAACATAAAACTTGTGAGACAATAAAAATGTAGGACTTTAAAAAATATGTTTGAACTTAAATGAATATCAGTTTAAAACAAGTAGATATATATAGTTATAGGTCAAGATGTATGTATGTATGTGTGTGTGTGTGTGTAGTGGTAACCACAAATCAAAAACCTACAATAGATACACAAAAATCAAAGATAAAGGAACCCAAACATAACATTAAAGAAAATCATCAAACCACAAGGAAAGAGACTAAAGGAAGAACAGAGGAGAACTACAAAAACAACCAGAAAACAAGTAACAAAATGGTAATAAGTACATACCTTAAATAATCCCCACAGGGAGATCATCTCGGTGCTTTGTGACCACCTAGAGGGGTGGAATAGGGAGGGTGGGAGGGAGAGAGACACAAGAGAGAAGAGATATGGGAATATATGTATATATATAACTGATTCACTTTGTTATAAAGCAGAAACTAACACACCACTGTAAAGCAATTATACTCCAATAAACATGTTATATATATATATATATATATATATATATATATATATATATATATGGACTAAATTCTCCAATTAAAAGATGTAAGGTACCTGATCAGATAAAAGCAAACAAAACAAACAAGGCCCATCTATATGCTGCCTACAATAGACTCATTTGAAAGCTAAAACACACAGAGAATGAAAGTGAGAGCATGGAAAAGAGGTATTCCATGCAAATGCAAATGAAAAGAAAGTGCTGGATCATAGCCACTGGACTACCAGGGAGCTGTAATGCAAATGAAAAGAAAGCTGGGGTAGCAATACTCATGTCAGAAAAAATATACTTTAAAACAAACTCTATAATGAAAGACAAACAAGGGCATTATTTACTGTTAAAGGGGTCAATCCAAGAAGAGAATATAACATTCATAAACATATATGCATCTAATACAGCAGGACTTAAATATATAAAGCAAATATTAATAGACATAAAAGGAGAAATTAAAAGAAATACAATAATAGTAGTAGATTTTAATAAACCCACTTACATCAATGAATAGATCATCCTGATAGAAAATCAATAAGGAAACAATGACTTTAAATGACACAGTAGACCAGGTGGACTTAATAGATATCACAGAATATGTCATCCAAAAGCAGCAAAATACACATTATTTTCAAGTGCCCATGGAACATTCTCCAGGATAGATCACATGCTACACCAAAAAACAAGTCTCAATAAATTCAATAAGATTGAAACTGTATCGAGCATCTCTTCTGAGCAATATGGTATAAAACTAGAAATCAATTACAGGAAGCAAAATGGAGGAAACAAAAACACATGGAGACTAAGCAACATGCTATCAAAAGCAAAAATCAATTAAGAAATCAGAAAATACATTGAGATAAATGATAATGGAAATACAAGTTTCCAAAATCTGTGGGATGAATAAAAGCAGTTTTAAGAGGGAAGTTTGTAGCAATATAGTCTTACCTCAAGAAAGAAGAGAAATATTTCAAATATAAAATGTAATTTTCTATCTAAAGGAATTAGAGAAAGAAATAAACAAAGCCCACAGTAAGCATAAGGAAGGAAATAATAAAGCTCAGAGCAGAAATAAAACAAACAAAAACAATAGAAAAGATCAATGAGAATAAAAGCTATTTTTGTTTGTTTGTTTGTTTGTTTTGTGGTATGCGGGCCTCTCACTGTTGTGGCCTCTCCAGTTGCGGAGCACAGGTTCCAGACATGCAGGCTCAGCGGCCATGGCTCATTGGCCCAGCCGTTCTGCGGCATGTGGGATCCTCCCGGACCGGGGCACGAACCCGCGTCCCCCACATCAGCAGGCGGACTCCCAACCACTGTGCCACCAGGGAAGCCCTAAAAGCTATTTTTAAAAGGTAAAAATCATTGATAAACTTTTAGTGAGACTCATTCAGAAAAAAAAAGAGGGCCCAAATGAACAAAATTAGAAATGAAAGAGAAGTTAAAAATGATATCACAGAAATATGAACTCATAAGAGAATACTAATAGTTATATGCCAACAAATTGGACAACCTAGAAGAAATAGATAAATTCTTAGAAACATACAATTTTCCAAGACTGAATTGGGAAGAAATATAAAATGTAAATAGACATATTACTGGTATCAAAACTGAATTAGTAATCCAAAAACTCCCAAAAAACAAAATTCCAGGGCTGTACAGCTTCACAGGGGAATCCTACCAAACATTTAAAGAAGAGTTAAAACTTGTTACTTTCAAACTATTCAAAAAAAATGAAGAGAAGGGAAAACTCCCTAAGTTATTCTACAAGGCCAGCATTACCCTGATAACAAAACCAGTCAAAGACACTAGAAAGACAAAGAAAATTATAGGCCCATATCAATGATGAACATAGAGGCAAAAATCCTCAACAAAATGTTAGCAAACTGAATTCAGCAGTGCATAAAAAGAATAATACACCATGATCAAGTGGGACTTATTCTAGGGTTGCAAGGATGGTTGAGCATCTGGAAATCAACATGACATACCACATTAACAAAAGAAGGATAAAATTCACATGATAATCTCAATAGATGCATAAAAAGCATTTGACAAAATTTATCATTCATTCATGATTAAAAAAAAAACCTCTCAACCAAGTTGGTATACAGGGAACACACCTCAACATTATAAAGGCCATTTATGACAAACCCACAGCTAACATGATACTCAATGATTGAAAGCTAAAAGCTTTGCAGATGGCATGATACAGTATATCAAAAACACTAAAGACTCCACCAGAAAAACTGTTAGAACTAATAAGTGAATCCAGTAAAGTTGTAACACACAAGGTTAATATAAAAAAATCACTTGCATTCCTATACACTAGGAATGGTAATGATCCTTCAGAAGGACAAATCAAGAAACAATCCTATTTACAATCATTGAAAATAATAAAGTATCTAGGAATAAATTTATCTGAGGTGAAAGACTTGTACTCTGAAAAATAGAAGACATTGAAGAAGAAAATTAAAGATGATACAAATGGAAAGACATCCTGTGTTCATGGATTGGAAGAATTAATATTGTTAAAATATCCAGGCTACCCAAAGCAATCTACTGATTTAATACAATCTCTATCAAAATACTCATGACATTTTTCACAAAACTAGAACAAATAATTCTAAAATTCATATAGAAACATAAAAAATTGCCAAACAATCTTGAGAAAAAAGAAAAAAGCTGGAAGAATAACCCTCCCAGACTTCATACTATGCTACAAATCTACAGTAATAAAAACAACATGGTACTGGCACAAAAAATAGACATATAGATTATTGGAACAGAATAGAGAACTGAGAAATAAACCCATGCACCTATGGTCAATTAATCTACAACAAAGAAGGCAAGAATATACAAAACTCAGGCTCTTCAACAATTGGTACTGGAAAAACTGGACAGCCACATGTCAAACGAGATTAGAACATTGTTTCACACCATATACAAGAAAAAAAAAACATAAAAATCACAACAACTCAAAATGGTTTAAACACCTAAATGCAAGATCTGAAACCACAAAACAGTTAGAAGAAAATAAAAGGCATGTTCTTTGACATTGGTCTTAGCAATCTCATTTTGTATCAGTCTTCTCATGGAAGGGAAACAAAAGGAAAAATAACCAAATGGGATGTAATCATACTTAAAAGCTTTTGAACAGTGAAAGAAACCATCAACAACATGAAAAGGCAACTCCTGAATGGGAAAAAGATATTTGCAAATAATGTGAATTATAAGGGGGTTAATATCCAAAATATACAAAGAATTCTTACAATTCAATATAAAATAAACAAACAAACAACCTGATTACAAAATGGGCAGAGTACCTGAATAGGCATTTTTCAAAGGTGACATACAGATATCAAATAGTCACATGAAAAGATGCTCAACATCACTAATTATCATGGAAATGTAAATCAAAACCACATCACACATGTCAGAATGGCTAGCATCAAAAAAGGCAAGAAATAACAAGTGTTGATGGGGATTTGAGAAAAGGTGACACTAGTACACTGTTGATGGGAATGTAAATTGGTGCAGCCACTATGGAAAATGTATGAAAGTTCCTGAAAAATTAAAAAAATAAAACTATCATACAATCCAGAAATTACACTCTTGAGTATTTATGAAAAAAAAAAGAAAACACTAATTCAAAAGGATTATATACCCTTATATTCATAGCAGTGTTATTTATAATATACAAGGTATGGAAGCAGCCTGCGTGGATATAGAAGATCATATATATATATATATGAATGACATCTATACACACACACATACATTAAAATATTACTCGGTCATTAAACAGAATGAAATTTTGCAATTGTGACAACGTGGATGGACCTGGAAGGTATTATGCTTAGTGAAATAAGTCAGACAGAAAAAGACAAATAAGACTACCTCTTGCAAGAACACCAGAATCACAAATAACTGCTGAAAAATCATCAACAGGAAGACACTGGAACTCACCAAAAAAGATACCCCACACCCAAAGACAAAGGAGAAGCCAAAATGAGATGGTAGGAGGGATGCAAACACAATAAAATAAAGTACAATAACTGCCGGGTGGGTGACTCACAAACTAGAGAACACTTATACCACAGAAGTCCACCCACTGCAGTGAAGGTTCTGAGCCCCATGTCAGGCTTTCCAATCTGGGGGTGCAACAAGGGGAGGAGGAATTCCTAGAGAATCAGACTTTGAAGGCTAGTGGGATTTCATTACAGGACTTCAACAGGACTGGGGAAAACAGAGACTCCACTCTTGGAGAGCACACACAAAGTAGTGTGCACATTGGGACCCAGGGGAAGGAGCCGTGACCCAATAGAAGACTGAACCAGACCTACCTGCTAGTGTTGGAGGGTCTCCTGCAGAGGCAAGGGGTGGCTGTGTTTCACCATGCAGACAAGGACACTGGCAGCAGAAGTTCTGGGAAGTAATTCTTGGCATGAGCCCTCCAAGAGTTTGCCATTAGCCCCAACAAGGAGCCCGGGTAGGCTCCAGTGTTGAGTCACCTCAGGCCAAACACCAAACAGGGAAGGAACCCACCCCCACTCATCAGCAGAAAAGTGGATTAAAGTTTCACTGAGCTCTACCCACCAAAGCAACAGCCAGATCTACCCACCACCAGTCTCTGCTATCAGAAAACTTGCACAACCCACTTAGATAGCCTCATCCAACAGCCTCATTCTGTTTTGCAGACAGCAAAAACAAGAAGAACTACAATCCTGCAGCCTGTGGAACAAAAAACACATGCACAGAAAGATAGACAAGATGAAAAGGCAGAGGGCTATGTACCAGATGAAGGAACAAGATAAAAGCCCAAAAAAACAACTAAATGAAGTGAAGATAGGAAACCTTCCAGAAAAAGAATTCAGAATAATGATAGTGAAAATGATCCAGGACCCGGGAAAAAGAATGGAGGCAAAGATCGAGAAGATGCAAGAAATGTTTAACAAAGATCTAGAAGAATTAAAGAACAACCAAACAGAGATGAACAACAAAATAACTGAAATGAAAAATACACTAGAAGGAATCAATAGCAGAATAACTGAGGCAGAAGAATGGATAAGTGATGTGGAAGACAGAATAGTGGAATTCACTGCTGCAGAACAGAATAAAGAAAAAAGAATGAAAAGAAATGAAGACAGCCTAAGAGACCTCTGAGACAACATTAAAGGCAACAACATTTGCATTATAGGGGTACCAGAAGGAGAAGACAGAGAGAAGGGACCCGAGAAAATATTTGAAGAGATTATAGTCAAAAATTCCCTAACATGGGAAAGGAAATTGCCACCCAAATCCAGGAAGTGCAGAGTCCCATACAGTATAAACCCAAGGAGAAACACGCCGAGACACATAGTAATCAAATTGGCAAAAATTAAAGACAAAGAAAAATTATTGAAAGCAGCAAGGGAAAAATGACAAATAATATACAAGGGAACTCCCATAAGGTTAACAGCTGATTTCTCAGCAGAAACTCTACAAGCCAGAAGGGAGTGGCCTGATATACTTAAAGTGATGAAAGGGAAGAAAGAAGACCCATATATATGCTGTCTACAAGAGACCCACTTCAGACCTAGGGACACATTCAGACTGAAAGTGAGGAGATGGAAAAAATATATTCTGTGCAAATGGAAATCAAAAGAAAGCTGGGGTAGCAATACTCATATCAGATAAAATAGACCTTAAAGTAAAGGATGATAGAAGAGACAAAGAAGTGTACATAATGATCAAGGGATCAATCCTAGAAGAAGATATAACAATTATAAATATATATGCACCCAACATAGGAGCACCTCAATACATAAGGCAACAGCTAACAGCTCTAAAAGAGGAAATCGACAGTAACACAATAATAGTGGGGGGCTTTAAAACCTCACTTACACCAATTGACAGATCATCCAAAAGGAAATAAATAAGGAAACAGAAGCTTTAAATGACACAATAGAACAGTTAGTTTAATTGATATTTATAGGACATTCCATCCAAAAACAACAGATTACACTTCCTTCTCAAGTGCACATGGAACATTCTCCAACATAGATTACATCTTAGGTCACAAATCAAGCCTCAGTAAATTTAAGAGAATTGCAATCATATCAAGCCTCATTTCTGACCACAATGCTATGAGATTAGAACTCAATTACAGGTGGAAAAAAGAAAAAAACAGAAACACATGAAGGGTAAACAATAAGTTACTAAATAACCAAGAGATCACTGAAGAAATCAAAGAGGAAATTAAAAAAAAACCTAGAGACAAATGATCATGAAAACACAATGATCCAAAACCTATGGGATGCAGCAAAAGCAGTTCTAAGAGGGAAGTTTAAAGCTATACAAGCCTACGTCAAGAAACAAGAAAAATCTCAAATAAACAATCTAACCTTACACCTAAAGGAGCTAGAGAAAGAAGAAAAAGCAAAAGTCAAAGTGAGCAGAAGGAAAGAAATCATAAGGATCAGAGCAGAAATAAATGAAATAGAAACAAAGAAAACAACAGCAAAGATCAATAAAACTAAAAGCTGGTTCTTTGAGAAGATAAACAAAATTGATAAAACATTAGCCAGATTCATCAGGAAAAAAGGGAGAGGACTCAAATCACTAAATTTAGAAATGAAAAAGGAGAAGTTACAACAGACACTACAGAAATACAAAGCATCCTAAGCGATTACTACAAGTAACACTGTGCCAATAAAATGGACAACCTGGAAGAAATGGACAAATTCTCACAAAGTTATAACTTTCCAAGACTGAACCAGGAAGAAATAAAAAATATGAACAGACAAATCACAACTAATGAAATTGAAGCTGTGATTAAAAATCTTCCAACAAACAAAAGTCCAGGACCAGATGGTTTCACAGGTGAATTCTGTCAAACATTTACAGAAGAGCTAACACCAATCCTTCTCAAACTCTTACAAAAAATTGCAGAGGAAGGAACACTCCCAAATTCATTCTATGAGGCCACCATCACTCTGATACCATAACCAGACAAATACTACAAAAAAAGAAAATTACAGACCAATATCACTGATGAATATAGATGCAAAAATCCTCAACAAAATATTAGCAGACAGAATCCAACAGCACATTAAAAGGATCATACACCATGATCAAGTGGGATTTATGCCAGGTATGCAAGGATTCTTCAATATATGCAAATCAACCAAGGTGATACACCATATTAACAAATTGAAGAATAAAACCATATGATCATCTCAATAGATGCAGAAAAAGCTTTTGATGAAATTCAACATGCATTTATGATAAAAATTCTCCAGAGTGTGGACATAGAAGGAACCTATCTCAACATAATAAAGGCCATATATGACAAACCCACATCAAACATCATTCTCAATGGTGAAAAGCTGAAAGCATTTCCTCTAATATCAGGAACAAGACAAGGATGTCCACTCTCACCACTATTACTCAACATAATTTTGGAAGTCCTAGCCATGGCAATCAGAGAAGAAAAAGAAATAAAATGAGTACAAATTTGAAAAGAAGCAGTAAAAGTGTCACT
The DNA here is from genome assembly GCF_964165515.1 of Mesoplodon bidens. Lineage (NCBI taxonomy): Eukaryota > Metazoa > Chordata > Mammalia > Artiodactyla > Ziphiidae > Mesoplodon > Mesoplodon bidens. Next base: position 68,994,060 of record NC_138178.1, read on the forward strand.
GTTTGCAGATGATATGATACTATACATAGAGAATCCTAAAGATGTCACCAGAAATCTACTAGAGGTAATCAATGAATTTGGTAAATTTGCAGGATACAAAATTGATGCACAGAAATCTCTTGCATTCTTATACAATAATGATGAATAATCTGAAAGTGAAATTAAGGAAATACTCCCATTTACCACTGCAACAAAAAGAATAAAATACCTAGGAATAAACCTACCTAGGGAGACAAAAGACCTTTATGCAGAAAATTATAAGATACTATAAAAGAAACTAAAGATGATACCAACAGATGGAGAGATATACCATGTCCTTGGAATGGAAGGATCAATATTGTGAACATTACTATGCTACCTAAAACAATCTACAGATTCAGTGAAATCCCTATCAAATTACCAATGACATTTTTTACAGAACTAGGACAAAAAATCTTAAAATATTTATGGATGCACAAAAGACCCCAAATTGCCAAAGCAGTCCTGAGGGGAAAAAGACGGAGTTGGAGAAATCAGACTCCCTGACTTCAGAGTATACTTCAAAGCTACAGTAATCAAGACCATATGGTACTGGAATATAGATCAATGAAACAGGATAGAAAGTCCAGAGATAAACCCATACACCTATGGTCAACTAATCTAAGACAAAGGAGGCAAGGGTATACAATGGAGAAAAGACTGTCTCTTCAATAAGTGGTGCTGGGAAACCTGGACAGCTACATGTAAAAGAATGAAATTAGAACACTCCCTAACACCATACAGAAAAATAAACTCAAAATGGATTAGAGACCCAAATTTAAGACTGGACATCATAAAACTCCTAGAGGAAAACATAGGAAGAACACTCTTTGACATAAATCACATCAAGATCTTTTTTGATCCACCTCCTAGAGTAATGGAAATAAAAACAAAAATAAACAAATGGGACCTAATGAAACTTAAAAGCTTTTGCAAAGCAATGGAAACTACAAACAGGATGAAAAGACAACCCTCAGAATGGGAAAAAAAATTATTTGCAAGTGAATCTATGGACAAAGGATTAATCTCCCAAATATATAAACAGCTCATGCAGCTCAATATTATAAAAGCAAACAACCCAATCCAAAAATGGGCAGAAGACCTAAATAGACATTTCTCCAAAGAAGACATACAGATGGCCAAGAAGCACATGAAAAGCTGGTCAACCTCACTAATTATTAGAGAAATGCAAATCAAAACTACAAAGAGGTATCACCTCACACCAATTAGAATGGGCATCATCAGAAAATCTAAAAACAACAAATGCTGGAGAGGGTGTGGAGAAAAGGGAACAGTCTTGCACTGTGGGTAAGAATGTAAATTAATACAGGCACTATGGAGAACAGTATGGAGGTTCCTTAAAAACCTAAAAATAGAATTACCATATGATCCAGCAATCCCACTACTGGGTATATACACAGAGAAAACCAGAATTCAAAAAAGCACATGCACCCAAATGTTCATTGCAGCACTATTTACAATAGCCATGTCATGGAAGCAACCTAAATGCCCATCAACAGACGAATGGATAAAGAAGTTATGGTACATATATACAATGGAATATTACTCAGCCATAAAAAGGAACAAAATTGGGTCATTTGTAGAGACGTGGATGGATCTAGAGACTGTCATACAGAGTGAAGTAAGTCAGAAAGAGAAAAACAAATATCACATTTTAACGCATATATGTGGAACCTAGAAAAATGGTACAGATGAACCGGTTTGCAGGGCAGAAATTGAGACACAGATGTAAAGAACAAACGTATGGACACCAAGGGGGGAAAGCAACAGGGTGTGGTGGTGGTGGTGTGATGAATTGGGAGATTGGCATTGACATGTATACACTGATGTGTATAAAATGGATGAGTAATAAGAACCTGCTGTATAAAAAAATAAATAAAAGAAAATTCAAAAAAGAAAAAGAAAAAGACAAATATTATATTTGTGACTTATATGAGGAATCTAAAAAAAACAAAAAACAAAAAACAAATGAACAAACATAGCAAGACAACAGACTCAGAGAATGGACTGGTGGTTTTCAGGGGTGAGAGGGGTGTGTGGAGGGCCAAAATGGATAAAGGGTTAAAGGGGATTAAGACTAACAAACTACTAGGTTTTATAGAAAAATTAAAGGGATATAATATACAACAAAGGCAATATAGCCAATATTTTATAATAAATTTATATGATGTATAATCTATAAAAATATCAAATTATTCAGGTGTACACCTGAATAATATAATATTTAAGTCAATTATACTTTAATAAAAAAAGAAAAAAGCTATAATATTTGACCAGCTATCTGAACTTCACATAACCCACTCAAGTTGACACATAAAACTAACCATCAAAATCCACCCCTTGTCACATTGACCCTATATGTATCACGTCCAACTATACTTAATCTTCAAATAATGAGGTCTTAATTGTGACTAACCTTGACTGAAGAATCCTGCATACCACCAAAAACACACTAACCTCTTTCCCAGAAGAGAATGTAAAATCCTTAAATGATGTTTACTAGTCTCATTGATACCTCATAAGAAAGAGTATGATGAACAATTAACAATACTTAAATACCATGATATAAAGTCAGTATGTCTTACATTATATTATAAGGGAAAAAAGAGAGGATAAAAAACAGAGGTATTCAAATGCAAAATAGATAGCTAGTGAGAAGCAGCTGCATAGCACAGGGAGATCAACTCTGTGCTTTGTGACCACCTAGAGGGGTGGGATATGGAGGATGGGAGGGAGATGCAAGAGGGAGGGGATATGAGGATATACATATACATATAGATGATTCACTTTGTTATACAGCAGCAACTAACACAACAGTGTAAACAATTATTCTCCAATAAAGATGTTAAAAAATGTATTTGTTAATATATGTGTATATGCATTCAAATGTATTCAAAATAAGGAGGAAGCACTTACTACAATTCCAGCCCTCTTTTATAACTGGTTACATGGTATTAGGTGATATTTATAACTACATTCTGTTACTACCCTAAGGTATTATCTTTGCTTGAGCAAGCATCTCAGCATGTCTTCATTCTTTACCTTGCAATGTAACCCCAAAATTCATTCCTGAAGAGTCTGCACCATTACTAGTGTTGTATGGATTGGTTTGTGTGATTTTCTGTTGACCTTAACCACAGGGATTAAAAACCCTAAGGGATATCCTGTAATTCAGATATACTCTTCCTTAGTTTTATTGTTGATTATTTATGCAATTTCACTTTTGCAGTGACACAGATTCTTTGTTTTTCCAAACATTTGTCAGGTTCCTGAACAGTCTCCAATGCCTATCTGTGCATTTCCTTGTAAAATCCTTAACAAGAACCATGATTAGTCAGTTTATCAATAGCTTCTCATCCTCCTCGTCTGATCACCCTTGATATCTAATTAGGTTTTTCACCCTCCACCTTTAACCAAGGGAGGTCTGATCCACTGGTAACTCTGTCACGTCAGTTTAGCCAGAATCCCCCTCAGCTCTCATGTTTGTTTTAGTACCCTTCAAACTAGTGAGTACCATCAGGATCCTTGGGTATAAATTACCATATGCCCATGCTGTATTTGGATTTAAACCTGTTTCTATATTGAAATCTCTTTTCTGTCATTGCAATATTTGTGAAGCAAATCCATTTCCCCCCCGCCTTTAAATTTTTGTTTTCTTTTTTGACAATTATAATGCCACAAATGGGATAGATCAGATTCTTCTTTTAGCCTAAGTGTCCTCACTGTGAACTCAGAACTTCAAAGTGTGTACCTTTGAAGCTGTTGTTTTCACTCCTGATGGATCAGGAATCCTTTGATGTGTCCAACTCCTAATATTTTTCCAGTCAAATGGTCCCTGAAGCTGGTATGGTCAGATTTTAATTTATAAGATTTTTGAGTATACTCTAGAAGATAGGTTGGAGTCTCAGACAAGAAGAGACAGGTTGTAGTCCAGTGTTCCTCTCTAAGAAGCTGGATTACAGTGTTAGACAAGAATAAGATGTGTTAGAATTCCATGTTTCTCTGTTCACAAGTGTATAATACCACAAATTAAGAGCACAGAATCTGTTTTTTTTTCCAAGATGTTGGAGGAGTAGGAGGATGTGGAGTTCATTTCTCCCCACAAACACATCAAGAATACATCTACAAATGGAAAAATTCTCACAGATCACCTGCTGAACACTAGCAGAGGACCTTGGACACCTAAACGGACAAGAAAGATCCCCACATAACTGGGTAGGATGAAAGAAAAAAAGGGGAAAGGAAGAGGAGAGGAAGTAGAATGGGACCTGCACCCCTGGTAGGGAGCTGAAGGTGAGGAGAGGTTCCTACATCTGGGGAAGCCTCCTCACTGGTGGGGAAATCAGCTGGGACAGAAAGGGAACCTCAGGGGTTTGGAGGAGAGCCCAGAAACTGATCTGTGGCAGGAAAGACAGAATGAGACATACACAGATGGTCTGTGCCACAGCCACGTGTTCCCCAGCCTAAGGCAGGTGTCCACCAGTGTGGACTGGGGCTGAGTGCTCAAAAGGGGTTTTGAGAGCAGACCCAGGAAGGGGACTGTTACTGGCTGTGAGGAGACAGCTTGAGAGGATGGTAGTGAGGACCTCTGCAACTGGGAATGCCTGTGAAGGAAGCTCAGACCACTACAGAGGCAAAGTGCCATTGTTGAGTGATGCTCAAAGGGTGGGTCTGCCATTGCAGCCTCTCTCCTTATGCACTGGTCCCTGTCTCCATGGGCACTAGGGAAGTCTCCCACCACAGTCAGATCATGCATCCCTGCCAGCATCTCTTCCACACTCCCCCTTCCCCGCCTGGGCAACCTGCTCACCCCAATCCTCCAGTCACCACCTGACAGGCTCATGCACTCCAATTGTTACCACAGCACACTCCCAGCTGGGTGGTTGCTTGTCCTGCTTGCCAACCCGGCTCCTTCCTTCCTGGTGGGTTCCTGTGTTCTGGCAAACTCTGGAGAAGATTCCAGTGGGAGCAACACATGCAGAGTTGTGGCTGAAACCACAGCTGAGCACCAGGGGCCATGTGACTAAGGAAGAAGAGCTTAAGTCTCTCCCAGTGGCTGCATAAGATGCAGACTTACATCTCCATTGACAGCTTCCTAAATTCAGCAACTGCAAAATATCTGAAAGGACAATAAGTGCTCCTGCAACTTGGATGGGTCTGGCTTTAGCAGCTGTGGGTTTTGTGGGCTATACACATGGTGGTGGGGTCAGGCCAGAGTCTGAGCTGCCCCTATAGCTCCCACAGTGGGTCCAGGTGCACAACACTGCAGTGGGACCTGACCTCAGTGGATCTGCACTAGTGACCTAGTGAAAAAAACACCTGAGAACCACCAGGGCCAATTGCCAGCATACCTACAGTTAAGGTGGGACTGAGCAGTGCCAACAGCAGTGTATTTTGTAAGCCCACACAACAGGCAAAAGAGGACAAAATGGAGTGCATTCACAGGTGAACAGATCCAGAGAAGGAATAGTCAGTGGTTTCTTTCCCAGTGGGAGTGCTCCAATCCCACCTACCTCACACAGCAGGTCAGAAACACTGCTAAGAAACAGATCTGGGCCAGTACCATACTGTCTTGATTACTGTAGCTTTGCAATATAGTCTGAAGTCTGGGAGCCTGATTCTTCCAGCTCCGTTTTTCATTCTCAAGATTGCTTTGGCTATTTGGGGTCAGGAATAAAGAGGCAGACCTACTAGAGAATGGGCTTAAGAACATGGGGAGGGGGAAGTGTAAGCTGGGAAAAAGTGAGAGAGTGGTAGTGTATATATGGACATATATACATTAGCAAATGTAAACTAGATAGCTAGTGGGAAGCAGTTGCATAGCACAGGGAGATCAGCTTGGTGCTTTGTAAATAGCTAGAAGGCTGGGATAGGGAGGGTGGGGGGAGGGAGGGAGATGCAAGAAGGAAGAGATATGGAAATATATGTATATGTATAACTGATTCACTTTGTTATAAAGCAGAAACTAACACACCATTGTAAAGCAATTATACTCCAATTAAAATGTTAAAAAAAGAAGAAGCAGATCTGGGGACATCTACTCCAACAACTATGGAGCACACCATGCTCCTGATAGTGCAGTGAAAACCACAGAGCAAAGGGGAGGCCCAGCACAATATCCAGGGCAGGCTCTGGTTACTACAACACCAACTAAACCCCCAATCAAGGGGAAAATGATACAAGCCTCTGGACCAACCTCAACTACCAGGGACCAGACACCAGAAGCAAGAGGAAATATGATCCTGCAGCCTGTGGAAAGGAAACCACAAGCACAGTACGTTTGACCAAATGAAAAGACAAAGAAATATCTTGCAGATGAAGAAGGAAAATAAAAGCTTACAAGAAAAACTAAATGAAGAGGAGATAAGCTGTCTACCTGAAAAAGAATTCAGAGTAATGATAGTAAAGATGATCCAAGATCTCGAAAAAGAATAGAGGCATGGATTGAGAGATACAAGAAAAGTTTAGCAAAAACATAGAAGAAAAAAACAAACAGAGATGAACAATACAACAACTGAAATAAAAAAATATACTAGAAGGGATCAAAAGCAGAATACTGAGGCAGAAGAATAGATAAGTGACCTGGAGACAGAATGGTGGAAATCTCTGCCATGGAACAGAATAAATAAAAAAGAATGAAAAGAAATGAGGACAGTCTCAGAGAACTCTGGGACAACATTAAATGCACCCAAATTCAAACTATAGGGGTCCCAGAAGAAGAAAAGAAATAGAAAGGGATTGAGAAAATATTTGAAGAGATTATAGCTGAAAACTTCCCTAACATGGGAAAAGAAATAGTCACCCGAGTCAAGGAAGTGCAAAGAGCCTCATACAGCATAAACCAAAGGAGGGACATGCCAAAACACATATTAATCAAACCAGCAAAAATTAAGTACAAAGAAAAAATATTAAAAGCAACAAATAACGAGGGAAGCTCCATACGGTTATCAGCTGATTTTTCAGCAGAAACGCTGCAGACCAGAAGGGAGTGGAACTATATATTAAAAGGGATGAAAGGGGAAAACCTACAACCAAGAATACTCTACCCAGCAAGGCTCTCATTCAGATTTGATGGAGGAATTAAAAGCCTAACAGATAAGCAAAAGCTAAAAGAATTCAGCGCCACCAAACCAGCCTTACAGCAAATGCTAAAGGAACTTCCTTAGGCAGGAAACACAACAGAAGAAAACAAATGAGGAAGGGAAGAAAAAATATCTACAAAACAAAAACAAAACAATTAAGAAAATGTCAATAGGAATATACATATTGATAATTACCTTAAATGTAAATGAATTAACTGCTCCAACCAAAAGACATAGATGGGCTGAATGGATACAAAACAACTACAATGTATACACTGTCTACAAGAGACCCAGACCTAGGAACACATACAGACAGAAAGTGAGGCGATGGAAAAAGATACTCTATGCAAATGGAAATCAGAGTAAAGCTGGAGTAGCAATTCTGATATCAGACAAAATAGAAGTCAAAATAAAGACAGGTACAAGAGACAAGGAAGGACACTACATAATAATCAAGGGATCATTCCAAGAAGAAGATATAAATTTGTAAATATATATGCATCCAATATAGGATCACCTCAATATATAAGGTAAATTAAAAGGGAAATCAACAGTAACACAATAATAGTGGGGGACTTTAACACCCCACTTACACCAATGGACAGGTCATCCAGACAGAAAATTTATAAAGAAACACAAGCATTAAATGACACATTAGACCAGATGCACTTAATTGATATTAATAGGATATTCCATAAGAAAGCAGAAAAATATAATTTCTTTTCAAGTGCAAACAGAACATTCTCCAGGATAGATCACATCTTGTGTCACAAATCAACCCTCAGTAAAGTTAAGAAAAGTGCAATTGTACCAAGCATCTTTTTTGACTACCACACTATGAGATTAAAAATCAATTACAGGAGAGAAAAACTGTAAAAACCCAAACACATGGAGGATAAACAATATACTACTAAATAACCAGAGGTCACTGAAGAACTCAAAGAGGAAATTTAAAAATACCTAGAGAAAAATAACAATGAAAACACGATAATCCAAACCCTATGGAATGCAACAAAAATAGTTCTAAGAGGTAAGTTTATAGCAATACAGTCCTGCCTCAAGAAACAAGAAAAGTCTCAAATAAACAAGCTAGCCTTACACCTAAAGCTACTAGAGAAAGAAGAACAAAAAACCCAAAGTTAGTAGAGGAAAGAAGTCATAAAGATCAGGGGAGAAATAAATGAAATAGAGACAAAGAAAACAAGAGCAAAGCTCAATGAAACTAAACACTGGTTCTTTGGGAAGATAAACAAAACTGATAAACCTTTAGCCAGACTCATTAAGAAAAAAAGGGAGAGGACTAATATCAATAAAATTAGAATGAAAAAGGAGAAGTTACAATGGGCACCACAAAATACAAAGGATCATAAGAGACTACTACAAGCAACTATACATCAATAAAATGGAAAACCTAGAAGAAATGAACAAATTTTAGAAAGGTACAGCCTTCCAAGAGTGAAGTAGGAAGACATAGAAACTATTAACAGACCAATCACAAGTACTGAAATTGAAACTGTGATTAAAAAACTTCCAACAAAACAAAGTCTAGGACCAGATGGCTTTGCAGGTGAATTCTCTCCAAAAATTTAAGAAGAGTTTACACCTACCCCTCTTAAATTCTTCTAAAAAAAATTGAAGAGGAAGGAACAATCCCAAGGTCATTCTACAAGGCCACCATCACCCTGATAACAAAACCAGACAACCAGACAAAGATATTACAACAAAGAAAATTAGAGGCCAATATCACTGTTGTACATAGACACAAAAATCCTCAACAAAATACTTGCAATCCAAATCCAACAACACATTAAAAGGAACATACACTGTGATCAAGTGGGATTTATCCAAGGGATGCAAGGATTTTTCAAAATACATAAATCAATGTGATACACCACATCAACAAACTGAAGAATGAAAACCATATGATCATGTCAATAGTTGAAGAAAAATAATTTGACAAAATTCAACATCCATTTATGATAAAACTCTCCAGAAGTAGTCATAGAGGAAACCTATCTCAACATAATAAAATGCCAAACCCAGAGCAAACATCATTCTCAATGGTGAAAAACTGAAAGCATTTACTCTAAGATCAGGAAGAAGACAAGGATGTCCACTCTCACCACTATTAGTCAACATAGTTTTGGAAGCTCTAGCCATGGCCATCAGAGGAGAAAAAAAAAAAAAAGAAATCCAAATTGGAAAAGAAGCAGTAAAACTATCACTGTTTGTAGACGACGTGACACTATCCATAGAAAATCCTAAACATGCCACCAGAAAACTACTGGAGCTCATTCATGAATTTGGTATTGCTGCAGGATACAAGATCAATACACAGAAATCTCTTCCCTTCCTGTACATTAGCAACGAAAGATCAGAAAGAGAAATCAAGGAAACAATTCCATTTACCATCTCATCAAAAAGAGTAAAATACCTAGGAAGAAACCTACATAAGGAGGCAAAAGGCCTGTACTCAGAAAACTACAAGATACTGATGAAAGAAATAAAAGATGACACAAACAGATTGGGAGCTATATCATGTTTTGGGATTGGAAGAATCAATATAATGAAAATGCCTATATTACCCAAGGCAATCGATGGATTCAATGCAATCCCTATCAAATTACCAATGGTATTTTTCACAGAATTAGAACAAAAAATTTTACAATTTGTATAGAAACAAAAAAATGCAAATAGCGAAAGAAATCTCGAGAAAGAAAAACGGAGCTGCAGGCATCTGGCTTCCTGACTATGGACTACACTACAAAGCTAGAGTAATCAGAATAGTATGGTACTGGCACAGAAACAGAAATATAGATCAATAGAATAGGATTCAAAGTCCAGAGATAAACCCATGCACATATGGTCACCTAATCTATGACAAAGGAGACAAGAATACACAATGGAGGAAAGACAATCTCTTCAATAAGTGGTGCTGGGAAATCTGGAGAGCTATATGAATGAAATTAGAATATTCTCTAACACCATACACAAAAATAAACTCAAAATGGTTTAAAGACCTAAATGTAAGACCGGTTTCCATCAAACTCTTAAAGGACAGCATAGGCAGAACACTCTTTGACATAAATAAATTGCAGCGAGATCTTTTTTGATCCACCTCCCAGAGTAAGGAAAAATAAATAAACAAATGGGGACTCATTAAACTTAAAAGCTTTTGCACAACAAAGGAAACCATAAACAGAACAAAAAGACAACCCTCAGAATAGGAGAAAATATCTGCAAATGAAGCAACTGACAAGGGGTTAATCTCCAAAATATACAAAGAGCTCATGCAGCTCGATATCAAAAAAACAAACAACCCAATCAAAAAAATGGGCAGAAGATCTAAATAGACATTTCTCCAAAGAAGACATACAGATGGTTAAAAAGCACATAGAAAGATGCTCTATTAGAGAAAAGCAAATCAAAACTACAATAAGGTATCACCTCACTCTGGTCAGAATGGCCATTATCAAAGAAATCTATAAACAATAAATGCTAAAGAAGGTGTGGAGAAAAGGGAATCCTCCTACACTGTTGGTGAGAATGTAAACTGGTACAGCCACTTGGAGAGCAGTATGGAGGTTCCTTGAAAAAACTGAAAAGAGAGTTACCATATGATCTAGCAATCCCACTCCTGTACATATATACAGAGAAAACTATAATTTGGAAAAATACATGCACCCCAATGTTCCTTGCAACATTACTTACAGTAGCTAAGATGTGGAAGCAACCTGAAATGTCCATCTATGGATGAATGGATAAGAAGATGTGGTATATGCATACAATGGAGTATTACTTAGCCATAAAAAAGTAATGCAATAATGCCATTTGCAGCAATATGGATAGACCTAGAGACTGTCATAGTGAGTGACGTAAGTCAGAGAGAGAAAATCAAATATAATATGATATCATTTATATCTGGAATCCTAAAAAAGGTTACAAAGGAACTTAGCTACAAAACAGAAATAGAGTTACAGAAGTAGCAAACAAACATGGTTACCAGGGTCTAAGTGGGGGAAGGATAAATTGGAAGATTGGGATTGATATATACACACTACTATATAAAATAGATAACTAATAAGGATCTACTATATAGCAAGGGAACTCTACTCAATACTCCGTAATGGCCTATCTGAGGAAAGAATCTAAAAAATAGTGGATTTATGTATATATACAACTGATTCATTTTGCTGCACACCTGAGACTAAGACAACACTGTAAATCAACTATACTCCAATAAAACTTAAAGAAAAAAATCCTTCAGAATTCAAAAAAGAAAAGAGAGAGAGAGAGAATTTAGGAGCTTATCAGTGGACTTAAAACACTTTTCTTGAACCCTTGCTGACTCTATGCTCTATAAACTCTGTGTGCTATTTTTCATATTGGCATGATTTTTTAAAAGACAATTTAGAACATCAATGGTCTCTTTGGAAAACATGACATTCCCAAATTTATTACTATAATTTTTTTCTTATCACAATTGTTCTTCTCTTTCCTCTTTTTACTGCTTTGGATCCTCCCTCCAGTTTCCATGAATCCTTTTACATGACTCCCTTCAGACCCCTACCCCCTCCATCCCTCTGTCCCCCCTGCCAGACATTTCCCATCTCATTTCAGCCCCTCAGGTCTCTATGTCACTAAAATTTTAGGCTCCATACTTTCCATTGAGGTCTCTCAAGGGACAAATGTACCCCTAAAATTAACCACCTCAGTCTGACAATAGAAAAGGTGCTAGTTGGAAACAAAACTGGAATATTTTCAACTCACATGAGTTTAGAGACATCTAAACAGCTGCTAGATATCTCCTAAATCACTGACCTATTATTTAGTCCACAGCATTAATCAGATTACATAAAAAAGCAAAAGAAATCTTAACTGTCTCTTCCACAAATATTTGTACTTAGGTAAACTTAACTTGTTCTGTTTGCCAGGATCATAATTCAAATACACACTACTATATATAAAATAGATAACTAATAAGAACCTGCCATATATCACAGGGAACTCTACTCAATACTCTGTAATGGTCTATAAGGGAAAAGAATCAAGAAAAATAAAAGAGTGGATATATGTACAACTGATTCACTTTGTTATACACCTGAAACTAACACAACATTGTAAATCAACTATACGCTAATAAAAACTTTAAAAAATATATATAAACTGATGATAAACAAGTGAGTTTGCACTCCTACTTCTTATTGAGTCAGCGCTAACATTTTAGAATGAAAGCTATAAGATCTCTGTGTCTATCTGTAAGTTTATGCATGTTTCTATATGTGTGCATGCGTTTTATGTATATATGATATATTCTACTTCTGGATGATAATACTAAGTTAATTTATAAAACCACTTAAAGGAGTTCTATTCAAATTGGCTTAGAGAAAATGATAATATCTGTAAACTATTTTTAAAACTCTCAGAAATATAGAAACAAATCAAATTGTTATGACATCACATATGTGGAATCTAAGATATAACACAAATGACCTTATCTATGAAACAGAAACAGACTCACAGATATAGAGAACAGACTTGTGGTTCCCAATGGGGAGAAGGGGTTAAGGGAAGGATGGATTGGGAATTTGGGATTATCAGATGCAAACTGTGATATATAGGATGGATGAAAAACAATGTCCTACATTGTTATAGTTACAGTTATAGTTCCCTATATAGCACAGGGAACTATATTCAGTATCCTGTGATAAACCATAAAAGGAAAGAATATGGAAAATAATATGTATATATATATGTGTGTGTTTAACTGAGTCACTTTGCTGTACAGCAGAAATTAATACAACGTTGTAAATCAACTATACTTCAATAAAAATTTTAAAAATGAAAAGAAATTACATTTACCTGGGATAATCATTGAAAAATAAAGCTGTTCCCTGCCTTACAAAGCATTAAGGAAGGTACTTTTTGGAAGGCCCATGAACCTCAGGGGGGGAAACTTGGGTAGAGAGCTTTTTACCAAAATCTATAGGTATTGCAGGCAAAATATGGTGACAAGATCTTGGTTTAGATTTCTAGCCTCAAGAGATGATGTTGATATTGAGAAGTCCAATATGAAATTCCTGAAAATTTCCAGCAAACCAAACTCAAGAGACCTAGTAGGCTATCAATAAAATTGCTGCACTTACGTAAGTAAACCGACCAAATTTCATGAGACTGCTTATTTTGCAAACAAATTAGTCTGACATTGATTCTCTCTCATAGAAAAGGTGATGACAATAGAAAGAAAAAGTATTATCTTTCAATGGAAAACTACAAGGTACTCTTGTGACATCAGTCATGTACATTGTAAGTCTAGAAAAAATACTGAATTCTTCTAGTTTCCTGCAGTATCTGGCTACACCTCTCCAAATTAATGTTTCCAATATTTTTCCCCTCTGACTTGGAACCTTTGAGAACTTAACTGTCCTTTTCCTGAATTCCTGCAAGCTGAAGCTAGACAACATGATATAACTTTAAGGAAATCACCACAGCAGATCATGTATGGGTAAACTTTATGGCTGCTCTTGTGTGGGCCACTCAGAAAGTTCACTGGAACACCTGATGCCATCTCACACTCATTCAAACTGCAAACCAGTAATACCATGTATTGCCACTGCTGTCCTAACTCTATCATCTAATAATGCTTTGAGCCCAACATGAAGAAATCTTTTGGACTGGCTGCACTTTGGAATCATAAACTGTTTTGTACTGTTTTTGGGGGGGCCTTTTTTAGAGAGAAGGAGAGATGCAGATGGGAAGGCAGAGAGACAAGGCAAAGACTAAGTGAGAAATGAGACTCCAAGAGAAGGAGATTGAGAGACAACAAAAAATATGTCATCAGAGACAGAGAGTACGAAAAAGAGAGAGAGAGAGAGAGACAGAGACAGAGACAGAGACAAAGGAATACACCACTCTCATGCCCCTGCAACTCCAGTCCTATCTTTGAGGTCTTCACTTTGTTTCTGGGTATTGGATGTCATTTCCTCTCTGAATTTATTTATTTTTTTAACACCTTTATTGGAGTATAATTGATTTACAATACCATGTTAGTTACTGCTTTGTAACAAAGTGAATCAGCTATACATATACATATATCCCCATATCTCCTCCTTCTTACGTCTCCCTCCCACCCTCCCAAGCCCACCTGTCTAGGTGATCAGAAATCACGGAGCTGATCTCCCTGTGCTATGTGGCTGATTCCCACTAGCTATCCATTTCACATTGGGAAGTATATATAAGTCAATGCCACTCTCACCTCAACGCAGCCTACACTTCCCCGTCCCCATGTCCTAAAGTCCATTCTCTATGTCTGCGTCTTTATTACTGTCCTGCCCCTAGGTTCTTCAGAAACTTTTCTTTTATTATTATTAGATTCCATATATATGTGTTAGCATATGGTATTTGTTTTTCTCTTTCTGATTTACTTCACTCTGTATGACAGACTCTAGGCCTATCCACCTCACTACAAATAACTCCATTTCGTTTCTTTTTATGGCTGAGTAATATTACATTGTATATATGTGCCACAACTTCATCTGTCAATGGACATTTAGGTTGCTTCCATGTCATGGCTATTGGAAATAGTGCTACAATGAACATTGTGGTACATGACTCTTTTTGAATTATAGTTTTCTTAGGGTATATGCCCAGTAGTGGGATTGCTGTGTCGTATGGTAGTACTTTTCTTAGATTTTTAAAGGAATCTCCATACTGTTCTCCATAGTGGCTGTATCAATTTACATTCCCACCAACAGTGCAAGAGTGTTCCCTTTTCTCCACACCCTCTCCAGCATTTATTGTTTGTAGATTTTTTGATTATGGCCATTCTGATAGGTGTGTGGTGATACCTCCTTGTAGTTTTGATTTGCATTTCTCTAATGATTAGTGATGCTGAGAATTATTTCATGTGTTTGTTGGTAATCTGTATATCTTCTTTGGAGAAGTGTCTATTTAGGTCTTCTGCCCATTTTTGGATTGAGTGGTTTGGTTTTTCTGATACTGAGCTGCATGAGCTGTGTGTAAATTTTGGAGATTAATCCTTTATCAGTTGCTTCGTTTGCAAATATTTTTTCACATTCTGAGGGTTGTCTTTTCGTCTTGTTTATGTTTTCCTTTGCTGTGCAAAAGATTTTCAGTATCATTAGGTCCCACTTATTTAGTTTTGTTTTTATTTCCACTTCTCTGGGGGGGGCGGTCGAAAAGGATCTTGCTGTTATTTATGTCATAGTATGTTCTGCCTATGTTTTCCTCTAACAGTTTTATAGTGTCTGGCCTTACATTTAGGACTTTACTCCATTTTTTTTATTTTTGTGTATGGTGTTAGGGAGTGTTCTAATTTCATTCTTTTACTTATAGCTGTCCAGTTTTCCCAGCACCACTTACTGAAGAGACTGTCTTTTCTCCATTGTATATTCATGCCTCCTTTATCAAGAATAAGCTGACTGGGCTTCCGTGGTGGCATAGTGGTTAAGAGTCCACCTGCCAATGCAGGGGAAATGGGTTTGAGCCCTAGTCTGGGAGGATCCCACATACCATGGATCAACTAAACCCATGCACCACAACTATTGAGCCTGCGCTCTAAAACCCACGAGCCACAACTACTGAGCTCCCATGCCACAACTACTGAAGCCTGTGTGCCTAGAGCCTGTGCTCCACAGCAAGAGAAGCCACTGCAATGAGAAGCCCATGCACTGCAATGGAGAGTGGCCCCTGTTCACTGCAACTACAGAAAGTCCCCACGTGCAGCAACAAAGACCAAACGCAGCCAAAAATAAATAAATTTATATATATATATAAAGAATAAGCTGACCATATGTGTGTGAGTTTATCTCTGACCTTTCTATCCTGTTCCATTGATCTATATTTCTGTTTTTTGTGTCAGTACCATACTATCTCGATTACTGTAGCTTTTTAGTATAGTCTGAAGTCAGGGAACCTGATTCCTCCAGCTCCATTTTTCATTCTCATGATTGATTTGGCTATTCGGGGTCTTTTGTGTTTCTATACAAATTGTGAAATGTTTTGTTCTAGTTCTGTGAAAAATGTCATTAGTAGTTTGATAGGGATTGCATTGAATCTGTAGACTGCTTTGTGTAGTATACTCATCTTAACAATGTTGATTCTTCTAATCCAGGAACATGGTATATATCTCCATCTCTTGGTATCAACTTTAATTTCTTTCATCAGTGTCTTATAGTTTTCTGCATACAGGTCTTTTGTCTCCATAGGTAGGTTTATTTCTAGGTATGTTATTCTTTTTGTTGCAATGGTAAATGGGAGTGTATCCTTAATTTCTCTTTCATATTTTTCATCATTAGTGTATAGGAATTAAAGAGACTTCTGAGCATTACTTTTGTATCCTGCAATTTACCAAAATTACTGATTAGCTGTGAGAGTCTTCTGGTACCCTCTTTAGGATTCTCTATCTATAGTATCCTGTCATCTGCAAACGTTGATGGCTTTACTTCTTTTCTGATTTGGAATCCCTTTATTTCTTTTTCGTCCTGATTGCTGAGGCTAAAACTTCCAAAACTATGTTGAATAATAGTGGTGAGAGTGGGGAACCTTGGCTTGTTCCTGATCTCAGTGGAAATGGTTTCAGTTTTTCAGCATTGAGACCGATGTTGCCTGTGGGTTTGCCAGATATGTCCTTTATTATGTTGAGGTAAGTTCCCTCTATGCCTACTTTCTGTAGATTTTTTATCATAAGTGATGTGTTGAATTTTGTCAACAGCTTTTTCTGCATCTATTGAGATGATCATATGGTTTTTCTCCTTCAATTTGTTAATATGGTTTATCACATTAATTGATTTCCGTATATTGAAGAATCCTTGCATTCCTGGGTTAAACCCCTCTTGATCACAATGTATGATCCTTTTAATGTGTTGTTGGATCCTGTTTGCTAGTATTGTATTGATGATTTTTGCCTCTGTGTTCATCAGTGATATTGGCCTGTAGTTTTGTTTCCGTGTGACATCTTTGTCTTGTTTTGGTATCAGGCTGATGGTGGACTCCTAGAATGTGTGTGGGATTGTTCCTCCTTCTGCTATATTTTGGAAGCTTTTGGGAAGAATAGGTGTTAGCTCTTCCCTAAATGTTTTATAGAATTCACTTGTGAAGCCATCTGGTCCTGGGCTTCTGTTTGTTGAAAGATTTTCCATCAAAGTCTCACTTTCAGTGCTTGTGATTGGTCTGTTTCAATTTTCTATTTCTTCCTGGCTCAGCCTCAGAAGCTTGTGCTTTTCTAAGAACTTGTCCATTTCTTTGTGGTTGTCCATTTTATTGGCATATAGTTGCTGGAGTAATCTCTTATTGTCCTTTTTATTTCTGCAGTGTCAGTTGTTACTTCTTTTTCATTTCTAATTCTATTGATTTGAGACTTCCCCCTTTTTTTCTTGATGAGTCTGGCTAATATTTTACTAATTGTGTTTATCTTCTCAAAGAAACAGGTTTAGCTTTTTTGATCTTTGCTATTGTTTCTTTCATTTCTTTTTCATTTATTTCTGATCTGACTTTTATGATTTCTTTCCTTATGCTAACTTTGGGGATTTTTTGTTCTTTTTTCTCTAATTGCTTTAGCAGGAAGTTTAAGTTGTTTATTTGATATGTTTCCTGTTTCTTGAGGTAGGATTGTATTGCTATAAACTTCCCTCTAACAACTGCTTTTGCTGAATCCCAAAGGTTTTGGGTCATCATGTTTTCATTGTCATTTTTTTCTAGGTATTTTTTGACTTCCTCTTTGATTTCTTCAGTGATTGCTTGGTTTTTAAGTAGTGTATTGTTTAGCTTCCATGTGTTTGTAGTTTTTACAGTTTTTTCCCTGTAATTGATATCTAGTCTCATAGCATTGTGCTCCAAAAAGATCCTTGATATGGTTTCAAAATTCTTAACTATACCAAGTCTTGATTTGTCACCCAAGATATGAGCTATCCTGGAGAATGTTCCATGAGAACATGTGAAGAAAGTGTATTCTGTTGTTTTTAGATGGAATGTTCAATAAATAACAATTAAGTCCATCAGGTTTAATGTATCATTTAAAGCTTGTGTTTCCTTATTAATTTTCATTTTGGTTGATCTGTCCATTAGTGAAAGTGGGGTGTTAAATTCCCCTCCTATGATTGTGTTACTGTTGATTTCCCCTTTTATGGCTGTTAGCATTTGCCTTATTTATTGAGATGCTCCTTTGTTGGGTGCATAAATATTTACAATTTTTATATCTTCTTCATTGATCATTTGATCCTTATGTAGTGTCCTTATTTGTCTCTTGGAATATTCTATATTTTAAGGTCTATATTATCTAATATGGCAATTGTCACTCAAGCTTTCTTTTCATTTCCATTTGCATGGAATATCTTTTTCCATCCCCTCACTCTCAGTCTGCATGTGTTTCTAGGTCTGAAGTGAGTGTCTTATAGAGAGCATATATATGGGTCTTGTTTTTGTATCCATTCAGTCACTTTATGTCTTTTGGTTGCAGCATTTCATCCATTTACATTTAAGGTAATTATCAATATGTATGTTCCTATTACCATTTTCTTAACTGTTTTGGATTTGTTATTGTAGGTCTTTTCCTTCTCTTGTGTTTCCTGCCTGGAGAAATTCATTTAGCATCTGTTGTAAGGCTGGTTTGGTTGTACTAAATTCTCTTAACTTTTGCTTGTCTGTAAAGGTTTTAATTTCTCCATCGAATCTGAATGAGATCCTTGCTACATAGAGTAATCTTGGTTGTAGGTTTTTCCATTTCATCACTCTGCATATGCAATGCCAATCCCTTCTGGTTTGCAGAGTTTCTGCTGAAAGATCAGATGTTAACTTTATGGGGATTCCCTTGTATTTTATTTGTGTTTTTTCCCTTGCTGCTTTTAATATTTTTTCTTTCTATTTAATTTTTGATAGTTTGATTAATATGTGTCTTTGCATGCTTTTCTTGAATTTTTCCTGTATGGGACTCCCTGTGCTTCCTGGTCTTGATTAACTATTTCCTTTCCCATATTATGGAAGTTTTCAACTATAATCTCTTCAGATATTTTCTGAGTCCCTCTTTTTTTCTCTTCTTCTTCTGTGATGCCTATAATTCGAATGTTGGTGCTTTTAATGTTGTCCCAGAGGTCTCTAAGTCTGTCTTTAATTCTTTTCATTCTTTTTTTCTTTATTCTGCTCTGTGGTAGTTATTTCCACTATTTTATACCCAGATCACTTATCTGTTCTTCTGCCTCAGTTATTCTGTTATTGATTCCTTCTAGAGAATTTTTAATTTCATTTATTGTGTTGTTCATCACTGTTTATTTGCTCTATATTTCTTCTAGCTCCTTGTTAAACGTTTCTTGTATTTTATCCATTCTATTTCCAAGATTTTGGATCACCTTTACTATCATTACTCTGAATTCATTTTCAGGTAGACTACCTATTTCCTCTTCATTTGTTTGGTCTTGTGCATTTTTACCTTGCTCCTTCCTCTGTTATGTGTTTCTCTGTATTCTTATTTTGCTTAATTTACTGTGTTTGTGGTCTCCCTTTCAAAGACTGCAAGTTCGTATTTCCTGTTGTTTTTGGTGTCTGCCCCCTTTTGCTAAGGTTGGTGCAGTGGGTTGTGTAGGCTTCCTGGTGGAAAGGACTCATTACTGTGTCTAGTGGATGAGGCTGGATCTTGTCTTTCTCGTGAGCAGGACCACGTCTGGTGGTGTGTTTTGTTGTGTCTGTGACCTTATTATGATTTTAGGCAGCATCTCTGCTAAGGGTTGAGGTTGTGTTACTGTCTTCTTAGTTGTTTGGCATAGGGTGTCCAGCACTGTAGCTTGCTGGTCATTGAGTGGAGCTGGGTCATAGCATTGAGATGGAGATCTTTCACTGTTTGATATTACATGGAGCCAGCTGGTCTCTTGTGGACCAATGTCCTAAACAGCTCTCCCACCTCAGACGCACAGGCCTGACACCCAGCCAGAGCACAAAGATTTTGTCAGCCACACAGCTGAGAAGAAAAGAGAGATAAAAAGAAATAAAGAAAGAAAAAAGAAAAGAAAGTTTTAAAATAAAAATAATTATTAAAATTTAATTTTTAAATTAATTTAAAAAAGAGAGAAAGAAAGAAGAGATTAACCAAACCAAATAACAAATCCAAAAATGATAAGAAGCACTAAGAACTATACTAAAAAAAAAAAAAAAAAAAACCCAGGCCGGAGGGGAAGATGGGGAAACCTTACTCTTGTAAGGTGCAGAGATCAACTTCCTCCCCTAAGATACACCAGAAATACATCTACACATGGAACAACTCTTACAGAACACCTACTGAACGCTGGCAGAAGACCTCAGACCTCCCAAAATGCAAGAAAGTCTCCATGTAGCTGGGTAGGGCAAAAGAAAAAACAGAGACAAAGAATAGGGATGGGACCTGCACCAGTGGGAGTGAACTGTGAAGGAGGAAAGGTTTCCACAAACTAAGAGGCCTCTTTGTGGGCAGAGACTCCGGGTGGCCGAGGGGGAAAGCTCTGGAGCCACGGAGGAGAGTGCAGCAACAGGGCTGTGGAGGGCAAAGCAGAGAGTTTCCCGCACAGATGATCAGTGCAGACCAGTACTCACCAGTTTGAAAAGCTTGTCTGCTCACACGCTGGGGCAGTTGGGGCTGAGAACTGAGGATCTGGCTTCGGTCATAGTGTAGGGAGAGGACAGGGGTTGGTGGTGTGAACACAGCCTGCAGGGGTTTAGTGCATCACGGCTAGCCGGGAGGGAGCCTGGGGAAAAGCCTGGACCTGCCGAAGAGGCAAGAGACTTTTTCTTCCCTCTTTGTTTCCTGGTGCACAAGGAGAGGGGACTAAGGGAGCTGCTTAAAGGAGCTCCAGAAATGGACGTGAGCCGCAGTTAAAATCATGTACCCCAGGGAAGGACATGAGACGTTAAGGCTGTTGATGACACCACCAAGAAGCCTATGTGCGAGCACAGGTCACTATCCAAACCTCCCTTCTGGGGAGACTGTGCAGCCCGCCACTGCCAGGGACAACTTCCCTGGGAGAATGCACGGCACACCTCAGGCTGGTGTGATATCATGCCAGCCTCTGCCGCCACAGGCTCCCCCCTCACTCCGTATCCCTCCCTCCCCCCGGCCTGAGTGAGTCAGAGTCCCCAAAGCAGCTGCTCCTTTAACCCCGTGCTCTCTGAAGGAAGAACGGACGCCCTCCAGCGACCTACATGCAGAGGCGGGGCCAAATCCACAGCTGAGCCCCGGGAGCTGTGAGAACAAAGAAGAGGAAGGGAAATCTCTCCCAGCAGCCTCAGAAGCAGCAGATTACAGCTCCACAATCAACTTGATGTACCCTGCATCTGTGGAATACATGAATAGACAACAAATCATCCCAAATTGAGGAGGTGGACTTAGAGAGCAAGATTTATTATTTTTTCGCCTATTCCTTTTTATGAGTGTGTATGTATATGCTTCTGTGTGAGATTTTGTCTGTATAGCTTTGCTGTCACCATTTGTAGTAGGGTTCTATCCGTCCATTTTATTGTTTTGTTTTGTTTTTCTTTAAACAAATATTTTTCCTGACTAATTATTTTTTATTATAATAACTTTATTTTATTTTATCTTATGTTATTTTATTTTACCTTTTTTCTTTCTTTCTTTCCTTCCTTCCCTCCATCCTTCCTTCCTTCCCTCTTCCTTCCTCCCTCCCTCCTTTCTTTCTCTCTTCCTTTCTTCCTTTCTTTCTTTCTTTCTTTCTTTCTTTCTTTCTTTCTTTCTTTCTTTCATTCCTTCTTTCTTTCTACATTTTCTCCCTTTTATTCTGAGGCATGTGGATGAAAGGCCCTTGGTGCTGCAGCCAGGAGTCAGTGCTGTGCATCTGAGGTGGGAGAGCCAGCTTCAGGACACTGGTCCACAAGAGACCTCCCAGCTCCACATAATATCAAATGGCGAAAATCTCCCAGAGATGTCCATCTCAACACAAACACCCAGTTTCACTCAACGACCAGCAAGCTATAGTGCTGGACACACCATGCCAAACAACTTGCAAGACAGGAACACAAACCCACCCATTAGCAGAGAGGCTGCCTAAAATCATAATAAGGCCAAAGACACACCAAAACACACCACCATACGTGGACATGTCCACCAGAAAGACAAGATCCAGCCTCATCCACCAGAACACAGGCACCAGTCCCATCCACCAGGAAGCCTACACAACCCACTGGACCAAATTTAGCCACCGGGGACAGACACCAAAAACAATGGGAACTACAAACCTGCAGCCTGCAAAGAGGAGACCCCAAACACAGTAAGATAAGCAAAATGAGAAGACAGAAAAATATACAGCAGATGAAGGAGCAAGAAAAAACCCACCAGACCTAACAAATGAAGAGAAAATGGACAGTCTACCTGGAAAAGAATTCAGAATAATGAAAGTAAAGTTGATCCAAAATTTTGGAAACAGAATAGACAAAATGCAAGAAACATTTAACAAGGACATACAAGAACTAAAGATGAAACAAGCAATGATGAACAGCACAATCAATGAAATTAAAAATACTCTAGAAGGGACCAATAGCAGAATAACTGATGCAGAAGAACGGATAAGTGACCTGGAAGATAAAATACGGGTAATAACTGCTGCACGGCAGAATAACAAAAAAAGAATGAAAAGAAGAGAGGACAGTCTCAGAACCTCTGGGACAACATTAAATGCACCAACATTTGAATCATAAAGGTTCCAGAAGAAGAAGAGAAAAAGAAAGGGACTGAGAAAATATTTGAAGAGATTATAGTTGAAAACTTCCCTAATATGGGAAAGGAAATAGTTAATCAAGTCCAGGAAGCACAGAGAGACCCATACAGGATAAATCCAAGGAGAATTATGCCAACACACATATTAATCAAACTGTCAAAAATTAAATACAAAGAAAACATATTAAAAGCAGCAAGGGAAAAACAACAAATAACACACAAGGGAATCCCCATAAGGCTAACAGCTGATCTTTCAGCAGAAACTCTGAAAGCCAGAAGGGAGTGGCAGGACATATTTAAAGTGATGAAGGAGAAAAACCTGCAACCAAGATTACTCTACATAGCAAGGAACTCATTCAGATTTGATGGAGAAATTAAAACCTTTACAGAAAGCAAAAGCTGAGAGAGTTCAGCAGCACCAAACCAGCTTTACAAAATTTGCTAAAGGAACTTCTCTAGGCAAGAATACAACAAAAGGAAAAGACATACAATAACAAACCCAAAACAGTTAAGAAAATGGGAATAGGAACATACATATCGATAATTATCTTAAATGTAAATGGACTAAATGCTGCCACCAAAAGACTCAGATTGGCTGAATGGATACAAAAACAAGACCCATATATACGCTGTCTACAAGACACCCACTTCAGACCTAGAGACACATACACACTGAAAGTAAGGGGGTGGAAAAAGATATTCCATGCAAACAGAAACCAAAGAAAAGCTGAAGTAGCAATACTCATATCAGAAAAAATAGACTTTAAAATAAAGACTATTACAAGAGACAAAGAAGAACAATATATAAGGATCAAGGGATCGATCCAAGAAGAAGATAAAACAATTGTAAATACTCATGCATCCAACAGAGGAGCACCTCAATATATAATGCAACTACTAACAGCCATAAAAGGGGACATCAACAGTAACACATTCATAGTAGGGGACTTTAACACCCCACTTTCACCAATGGACAGATCATCCAAAATGAAAACAAATAAGGAAAGCCAAGCTTTAAATGATACATTAAGCAAGATGGACTTAATTGAAGTTTATAGGACATTCCATCCAAAAACAAAATAATACACGTTTTTCTCAAGTGCTCATTGAACATTCTCCAGGATAGATCATATCTTGGGTCACAAATCAAACCTTGGTAAATTTAAGAAATTTGAAATTGTATCAAGTATCTTTTCCGACCACAGTGCTATGAGAATAGATATCAATTACAGGAAAAGACCTGTAAAAATGCAAACACATGGAAACTAAACAATACACTACTTAATAACGAAGTGATCACTGAAGAAATCAAGCAGGAAATGAAAATAAATACCTGGAAACAAATGACAATAGGGACATGACGACCCAAAACCTATGGGATGCAGCAAAAGCAGTTCTAAGAGGGAACTTTATAGCAATACAATCCTACCTTAAGAAACAGGAAACATCTCGAATAAACAAGCTAACATTGCACTGAAAGCAATTAGAGAAAGAAGAAAAAAACCCACCAAAGTTAGCAGAAGGAAAGAAATCATAAAGATCAGATCAGAAACAAATGAAAAAGAAATGAAGGAAACGATAGCAAAGATCAATAAAACTAAAAGCTGGTTCTTTGAGAAGATAAACAAAATTGAAAAACCATTAGCCAGACTCATCAAGAAAAAAAAGGGAGGAGACTCAAATCAATAGAATTAGAAACGAAAAAGGAGAAGTAAAAACTCACACTGCAGAAATACAAAAGATCATGAGAGATTACTACAAGCAACTCTATGCCAATAAAATGGACTACCTGGAAGAAATGGACAAAATCGTAGAAATGCACAACCTGCCAAGACTGAATCAGGAAGAAATAGAAAATATGAATAGACCAATCACAAGCACTGCAATTGAAACTGTGATAAAAATCTTCCAACAAACAAAAGCCCAGGACCAGATGGCTTCACAGGCAAATTCTATCAAACATTTAGAGAAGAGCTAACACCTATCCTTCTCAAACTCTTCCAAAATATAGCAGAGGGAGGAACGCTCCCAAGGTCATTCTACGAAGCCATCATCACCCTGATACCAAAACCAGACAAGGATGTCACAAAGAAAGAAAGCTACAGGCAAATATCTCTGATGAACATAGATGCAAAAATCCTCAACAAAATACTAGCAAACAGAATCCAACAGCACATTAAAAGGATCGTACCTCATGATCAAGTGGGGTTTATTCCAGGAATGCAAGGATTATTCAATATATGTAAAACAATCAATGTGATACACCATATTAACAAGTTGAAGGAGAAAAACTATATGACCATCTCAATAGATGCAGAGACAGCTTTCTACAAAATTCAACACCCATTTATGATAAAACCCCTGCAGAAAGTAGGCATAGAGGGAAATTTCCTCAACATAATAAAGGCCATATATGACAAACACACAGCCAACATCATCCTCAGTGGTGAAAAACTGAAAGCATTTCCACTAAGATCAGGAAGAAGACAAGGTTGCCCAGTCTCACCACTCTTATTCAACATAGTTGTGGAATTAGCCACAGCCATCAGAGAAGAAAAGGAAATAAATGGAATCCAAATTGTAAAAGAAGAAGTAAAGCTGTTATTGTTTGCAGATGACATGATACTATACATAAAGAATCCTAAAGATGCTACCAGAAAACTACTAGAACTAATCAATGAATTGGGTAAAGTAGCAGGATACAAAATTAATGCACAGAAATCTCTGGCATTCTGATAACCTAATGATGAAAAATCTGAAAGTGAAATCCAGAAAACACCCCATTGACCATTGCAACAAAAAGAATAAAATATCTAGGAATAAACCTACCTAAGGAGACAAAAGACCTGTATGCAGAAAATTATGACACTAATGAAAGTAATTAAAGACTATACAAAGAGATGGAGAGATATACCATGTTCTTGGATTGGAGGAATCAACATTGTGAAAATGCCTCTACTACCCAAAGAAGTCTACAGATTCAATACAATCCCTTTCAAACTACCACCAGCATTTTTCACAGAACTAGAACAAAAAAATTTCACAATTTTTATGGAAACACAAAAGACACCAAATAGCCAAAGCAATCTTGAGAACGAAAAATGGAGCTGGAGGAATCAGGCCCCCTGACTTCATACTATACTACAAAGCTACAGTAATCAAGACACTATGGTACTGGCACGGAAACAGATATATAGATCAATGGAACAGGATAGAAAGCCCAGAGATAAACCCACGTACATATGGTCACCTTATCTTTGATAAAGGGGGCAGCAATGTACAGTGGAGAAAGGACAGCCTCTTCAATAAGGTGCTGGGAAAACTGGACACGTACCTGTAAAAGTATGAGATTAGAACACTCCCTAACACTATACACAAAAATAAGCTAAAAATGGATTAAAGACCTAAATGTAAGGCCAGAAACTATCATAATCTTAGAAGATAATCATAGGCAGAACTCTCTATGACATAAATCACAGCAAGATCCTTTTTCCCCCACCTCCTAGAGAAATGGAAATAAAAACAAAAATAAACAAATGGGACCTAATAAAACTGTAAAGCTTTTGCACAGCAAAGGAAACCATAAATAAGACCAAAAGACAACCCTCAGATTTGGAGAAAGTATTTGCAAATGAAGCAACTGACAAACGATTTATCTCCAAAATTTATAAGCAGCTCATGCAGCTCAATAACAAAAAAAACAAACAACCAAATCCAAAAATGGGCAGAAGCCCTAAATAGACATTTCTCCAAAGAAGATATACAGACTGCCAACAAACACATGAAAGAATGCTCAACATCATTAATCATTAGAGAAATGCAAATAAAAACTACAATGAGATATCATCTCACACCAGTCAGAATGACCATCATCAAAAATTCTTGAAACAATAAATGCTGGAGAGGGTGTAGAGAAAAGGGAACACTCTTGCACTGCTGGTGGGAATGTGAATTGGTACAGCCACTATGGGGAACAGTATGGAGGTTCCTTAAAAAACTACAAATAGAACTACCATATGACCCAGCAATCGCACTACTGGGCATATACCCTGAGAAAACCATAATTCAAAAATTGTCATGTACCAAAATGTTCATTGCATCTCTATTTACAATAGCCCAGAGATGGAAACAACCTAAGTGTCCATCATCGGATGAATGGATAAAGAACATGTGGCACATATATACAATGGAATATTACTCAGCAATAAAAAGAAATGAAATTGAGCTGTTTGTAATGAGGTGGATGGAGCTATAGTCTGTCATACAGAGTGAAGTAAGTCAGAAAGAGAAAGACAAATACCGTATGCTAACACATATATATATATATGGAATTTAAGGGGCAAAAATGAAATGAAGAACCTCGGGGTAAGACAGGAATAAAGACACAGACCTACTAGAGAATGGACTTGAGGATATGGGGAGGGGGAAGGGTAAACTGTGACAAAGCGAGAGAGTGGCATGGATATATATACACTACCAAACGTAAAATAGATAGCTAGTGGGAAGCAGCCACATAGCACAGGGAGATTAGCTCGGTGCTTTGTGACCACATAGAGGGGTGGGATAGGGAGGGTGGGAGGGAGGGAGACGCAAGAGGGAAGAGATGTGGGAACATATGTATGTATAACTGATTCACTTTGTTATAAAGCAGAGACTAACACACCATTGTAAAGACAGTATACTCCAGTAAAGATGTAAAATAAGTAAATAAATAAATAAACCCAAATAAACCCCCCCAAAACAAACAATATAAACGGACAGACAGAACCCTTGGACAAATGGTAAAAGCAAAGCTATACTTACAAAATCACACAATGAAGCATACACATACACACTCACAAAAAGAGAAAAAAGAAAAAAATACATATATCTATATATTAAAAACAAAGGAGGAAGACAGCTACCAAATCAGTAAACAAATCTACCAATGATAATACACTTTAAATAATAAACTAAGATAAACATAAAACCAAAAACAAATTAGATGCAGAAAGCAAACCCCAAGTCTAGAGTTGCTCTCAAAGTCCACCGCCTCAATTTTTTGGTGATTCATTGTCTTTTCAGGTATTCTACAGATGCAGGGTACATCAAGTGGATTGTGAAGATATAATCCGCTGATTCTGAGGCTGCTGGGAATAATTTCCCTTTCTCTTCTTTGTTCGCACAGCTCCCGGGGTTCAGCCTTGGATTTGGCCCCGCCTCTGCGTGTAGGTTGCCTGAGGGCGTCTGTTCCCCCGCCCTGACAGGATGGAATTAAAGTAACCACTGATTAGGGAGCTCTGGCTCACTCAGGCCTGGGGTAGGGAGGGTTACGGAGTGTGGGGTGAGCCTACAGTCGCAGAGGCCAGCATGACGTTACAAGAGGCTGAGGCGTGCCGTGTGTGCCCCTAGGGAAGTTGTCCCTGGATCCTGGGACTCTGGCAGTGGTGGGCTGCACAGGCTCCCGGGACGGGAAGTGTGGATAGTGACATGTGCTTGCATACAGGTTTCTTGGTGACTGCAGCAGCAGCCTTAGCCTTTCATGCCCAGGTCTCGTGTCCTCGCTGATAGCCGCAGCTCACGCCCGTCTCTGAAACTCGTTTAAACAATGCTCTGAATCCCCTTCCCTCGTGCACCTCGAAACAACTGTCTCTTGCCTCTTAGGCAGGTCCAGACTGTTTCCTGGACTCCCTCCAGGCTAGCTGTGGTGCACAGACCTCCTTCAGGCTGTCTTCATGTAGCCAACCCCAGTTCTTTCCCTGAGATCTGACCTCCGAAGCCCGAACCTCAGCTCCCAGGCCCACCCAACCCTGGCGGGTGAGCAGAGAAACCTCTCGGGCTGGTGAGTGCTGGTTGGCACTGAAACTCTCTACAGCACTCTCTCTGCTTTGCCCTCTGCACCCCTGTTGCTGCACTCTCCTCCTTGGCTCCGAAGCTTCCCCTCTCCGCCACCCACAGTCTCCTCCCGCGAAGGGGCTTCCTAGTGTGTGGAAACCTTTCCTCCTTCACAGCTCCCTCCCACTGGTGCAGGTACCGTCCCTATTCTTTCATCTCTGTTTATTCTTTTTTCTTTTGCCCTACCCAGGTACGTGGGGAGTTTCTTGCCTTTTGGGAAGTCTGAGGTCTTCTGCCAGTGTTCAGTAGGTGTTCTGTAGGAGTTTTTCCACATGTAGATATATTTCTGATGTATCTGTGGGGAGAAAGGTGACCTCCGCATCTTAGTCCTCTGCCATCTTGAAGGTCGCCCCACCCTCTCTGAATTTAGAATCACAAACCTTCATCTTTTGAATTGTTCTTGGGTACCACCTAACTCATCCTCTCCTTTTTTGTGGATTTTTTCTGCATTTAATTTACATATAAATGGATGTATATGTGTAATAAAGTTCATCCTTTTGCTTCAGTGTGGAGCTGCCCTGCTGGAATGTGGGCTTAGCACTGCCAGATTTTCTGAGTTTTTAAGAAAAACTGGCAATTCAGATTTATAGTGAGATGTTTCCTAATTTTAAAATATTGGAAAAAAAACCCAAAAACATAAAAAACATAGGCCCAACACAGATCTCTCTCTCTCTTCCTCTCTCCCTCTCTCCTTTCTCTCTCTCTCTCTGTCTCTGCCTTTATCTTTTGTTGAAGTAAAATTAACATGAAAAAATTAGTATTTGAACCAGTTTAAAGTCTACAAGTCAGTGAATTCCACTACACTTACAATGTTCAGTCATCACCACAATCTAATTCCAGAACATTTCATCACCCCAAGAAGAAACGCTGTATCCATTGTTTATGGATCTGTTCAACTGATGAACAGATTTTTAAAATGTCATCTATCCATACTATGAAATATTATTTATCCATAAAAATAAATGGAGTACTGATAATGCTATACAAGATGAATCCTGAAAACCTCATGCTCAATGAAATAAGTCATTCACAAAAGGCCACATATTGTATGATTCCATTTATATGAATTGTCCATAATAGTCACATACATAGAGACAAGAAGCAGATTAGTTGTTACCTGGGGCTAATGGGGTAATAGGTAATGGGAATAGGGAATGACTACTACTATGGCTCTTTTGACATACAGGCTTTCAGTTTGTGGCTTCTGGATAAAGGCAATTCATTCTCTACATAGCTGGAGGCTCAAAGAGGAAAGAGACTGGCTTGCAGTCACATACCTCCTGTTTTTCAGAGAAAGCTCTGAACACTTTTTGCCACCTCTCACAGGGGTTCCCCAGACCTCTCAAGTCCCCATGCCTCATGCTTTACTCTTGGACATCAACATAAGTTCAATATTAAGCCCATTCCCTAGAGATAACTCAGCCTTCCCAACATATGGGGTGAAGGCCTAAAGCATGGAGACCATTATAGAGGTGGGAACCAAGGCACAACTAGATAAAGTCACTTGCCCAAAGTCACGAAGCTGATAAGTGGCCAGAACCAGAGTGTGAACCCAAGCAGGCTGGCTCCTTAATCATTATTCTTAATTATTATTCAAATATATGAAAGAACAAATGAACGACTAATTGAATTATTATATGTGAAGAGATGAATGTATGGATGTTCCTACAGGTTTAAAAGAAGGATAGCTTTTGGAATCATATAGACTTGTGTTGAAACCTCAGCTCATCCTATGACTTACTGGGAGCTGTTGGGCCACTCTCTTGTCCTGACCTCAGTTTGCTCATCTGAAAAATGTGGCTGAGAAGAAGCTAAGTGTTTACTTACAGCTTCCTCTTGTGATCATCAAGCAAGGCAACAAAAGATGGATGCGAATATCCGGTATGTTAAGTGTACACACTATCAAAATTGCCTTTATCAGTTTATTTCTTTATACAGAAGGAATTTTCAAAGCTGACTTAGATGACAAAACTTTTATTTTTAGATGTGAAGTAATAACAGATACAACTTGTTGCTATTATTTGTTTTCTGTCTCTATCTCTAAACTTTCTCTCTCTCTCTCAATTTCTCTGTATCACTTATTCATTTATTTGTTCATTCACTTAACAAACACTTTGAGATGGCCTGACCCTTTACTGGGTGGTTCTGGGATCACAACGTTTAATCAGAACCATTCCCACAATACCTCTAAATTACGGCCCTATTTCTCTAATATCCTTCTCAGCAAAACTTCTTCATGGAGATCTACTCACTGCTTCGACCACAGAGTCATAATCTTTTTGGGTCTCCAGAGACTTCCATGTTGAGTCATCCAGTAGTTATCCCTCTGTCTTAATTATATCAATACTTAATCTTTCATTAGCATTCAACACAGTTGGCCACTCCCTCCTTCTTGAAACTCACCCCTCTCCTGGTTTACGGGACACCATGCATTTCTGGTTTCCTTTTAAATTTTCTGGCTGACCTTCCCATCCTCCATCATGAATTGTTCTTTTGTTCCCTCCACTGTTGCCTTTCAAAATAAGGGCATTCTTAGGGCCCCTTCTAAACCATGTCCTCTGCACTGACTGCATATATCGACTGTTTTACCTGTCACTTGGGACAGGATGGTTGTTAGGGTCTCTCTCCTGCCCAAATGTCTTTCCCAAGCTTCAGGCCTGGGCATCCAACAGCCTCCTGGATAACCCAAACCAAGCTCACCATCTTTCCCCACAAACCAATTTTCAGACCCCACATTCTCTATCTGTGTGGTGATCCCACAATCTACCCAGTCACCTGGTGCACACCTTAGGGAGACCAATTTCACTCAAGGACCCAGTTTCCACTCTTTCTTCAGAGACATTCTGTCCGCTCCCAAGACTGCTTCAACCACTAAACATTCCCTCTCTCTGAATCTATCTCTTGAGTTCTGGTCTTCTGCAGTCACTGGCCTCCTGTATGCTCCCTCAGCCCATCCTGCCCTCTGTGTCCCCAATGGACTCAGCATCTTTCTCCTGATCCTCCATTTCAGGAGTGGCCCTAACATCTGACAATTCACTAGGCTGAACCCAGCACTACCCTCCTCCTTACCCATCCTCAGCCCTGTTCTTCCTGTTCCCAACTCTCTCTGCCCCAGACTTTCCTCTCTACCCCCAGCTTGGTCTCATCTCAGGCCTCCTCCGCTCCTCTCTGGTGCCTCACCCTAGTCTCCTGTCTATATTCTTGGCCTCCACTTCACTTTCCAGACATCCCAGATGGGTATTTCTACATCCAGAGCTGACCCTGCTCCTCTCCAGCTCATATCCCTCCTGTGACTCCCTAGTAACCCAGGGTAAAACCCAGCCTTTCATCTTGGCCTTCAAGGTATTACACAATCTGGCTTCAGCTCTCACTTGGGGTCTCTGCTCCTGACCTGGACTTTCAGGCTTCAGAAATCCCAAATTACTTATAGATCTCAGATCCCACTATGCCCTTTCCCCCCTGCTATGTCTCTTCTCATACTTACCTTGTCTGGATTGCTTCTTTGTGTAAAGAATCTTTATCTTATCTTTTTAAAAGAAGTTCTGAAGTGTTATGTCCTGTGGGGAGGCTTTCCTACCTTATCAAGTTTGGTCAAATACCTGTGC
This sequence comes from Mesoplodon bidens, assembly GCF_964165515.1. NCBI lineage: Eukaryota > Metazoa > Chordata > Mammalia > Artiodactyla > Ziphiidae > Mesoplodon > Mesoplodon bidens. Next base: position 69,026,369 of record NC_138178.1, read on the forward strand.
TTTCCCCCTGGGAACCCACATATGGAACCCACTGGGAGTACAGTAGGTCAGGAATTCTATCTGTCACATTCCTCTGTCCTCAGCATATGCCTCAGGTAAGTATTATTCAATGAGGAAATGAGTCCAGGTGTAAAATGTGCTTCTACACCCAAAGTGGCTATTGGGTCAACAGGACATAATAGTGAGTTGTACTTGAATTTGTACTCCTTTATTCATAGATCCATGTATACAGGTTATTAGAAAACTCATTAGGAATTCATACTCATTTGTTGTGGTTACCACAACAAATGCAGTGGATCTCCCACCACAAATTTCTTTCCAGTATATAGACCAATAATGTCTCATACCCACCAAAAGGGTATGGAAAATTTATGTACTACTGTTATATAATAAGAAATATATATTTGCTTTTCTTCCCAGGTTCTTGGCACAGAGCTTCTAAAACCCTTGGAATTTTCTGAGTGGTAGGGATGACAGGAGGATCTTTAATTGTTCATAATAAGTCCCTTTCAACCCTACCTCAGAAACTGGGTTTTTAATTATATTACTTTTCTTTTATTTTCATGGAATATTCCCCCAATAAATGCTTGACAGCTAATACCAAATAGAATACTCTTTACTAACAAGTCTCAGCACATAATTTGGCTGGCCCTTAATAAACACAAGATAACCAAAGAAAAATTCTAAGGAAAGAAGAATGTCTCATTTTTCCTTTGAACAAGAGGGAGTACTGACAAAGATTCTATGCTTGACAAAACTTTAATAAGACTCCTAAAGCTTCTCCTTGGCTCACTTGTGCACTTCTTTGTAAAATCCTTTGCAAGAACTCAGCTAAGTAAATTTAGCAAGTGTCCTTCATCATCCATATCTGATTATTCTCAATATCTAACCAAGTTTATCATACTCCATCATCCTGGTCTTTCTTAAGCAAGAATACTTCTAAATTTGTTTAGCCAAAATCCCTTTACACATGATATACTCTCTAAGTACTCTTCCATCCAGTGACCTCCACCAGGCTCCTTGGCTATAAATTTCACTAGTCCATTCTGTATTCAGCATTGCCACTTGTTCTGCACTGAGATATCTCTCCCCATTGCAATAGTACTGGAAAAAATTGGTTTTTTTTTGTTTGTTTGTTTTTGTTTTTGTTTTTGTTTTGCTTAAACTTATGTCTTGCTATGATTTTTCTTTGGCAGTTGTCAAAAAAAACCATCCAGTTCAGTACACTCTTCCTTATCTTTTGATTCAGAGTCATGAGAAGCCAAAAGTGTCCATTTTGCAATCTCAACTTCTCATTCATGGGATCATTGCTTTGTCTCCTGGTGAAAGCATTCTTTCCTTTGAAACTAAGACCTGTAGGTCATCCCAGCATAAACTTGGAGGAATAGGAGACAAAAAAGTGGCTGTTGTTTCAACAGAGGCTAATACTGAGTGGTATCACTCCAAATTCTACTCTTTGATTTTTGGACCCATGTATACAGGCTATTAGCAAAAATGCACCATATATTAGTTATTGATTCAAGGCATTAAGAGTATCTTGGTGAACCTTGCCCCAGTCCTGCAACATATTACCACCTAGCTGGTAGTGTAATTGAGTCTTCAAAAGGCCCTCCCACTATTCTATCAAGGCAGCAAGTTTGGGATGGACAGGAACATGGTGAAACTGGTGGATTTCATGAGCATGGGTCCATTGCCACATTTATTTTGCTGTAAAGTGAGTTCCTTAAGGCCAAGCAATTCTGTGTGGGATACTATGACAGTGAATAAAAGGCATTAAGTCCAGAAATGTCAGTTTTGCAGAAGCACTGCTTTCAAAGAAGGTAAATCCTTATCCAGAGTAAATGTCTATTCCACTATGGACAAAATGCTCTCTCATGATGGAAGTGGTCCAAAGTAATCAAGCTGCTACTAACTAGCTGCCTGAAAACTTCAGGAATCGTGTCATAACAGCAGAGTCATTGTTGCTGTCTGCTGCTGGCCAATTTGCCACTGGGAATTGGTGACCAGAAACCCATGATGCTGAACCCATGCATAACTACCTTCCTGCCATCATGGCCACTTCATTATGAGCTCATTAGGTAATGAAAAATTTGGCTGGGGAAAAAGGATGACTGGTATCAACAGATATGTCATCTTAGCCACTTGAGTATTAAAATCCTCCTCTGCTTAGATAAAATTTTGGTAAGCATTCACATGAAAAATATCTTTATTTTATTTATTTATTTTTACCCATTAGGAAAGAACTCTTTATATAATCTTCCCCAATTGTCATTGTTATCAATTTTCCAATCCTGTTTCTCTCAAGTCTCATCAATCCATACTATTGGCCATGGTACATGAATCAGTATACAATCAAAATCTGGTCATTTAAGTGAACATGGAGGTCCACTGTCAATAATCCTGCCCACTGAATAGATTTCCATTTTCCTCTGTCTAGGGATGTTGCAGAGCAGAGCTGTAGTGCTGCAGCTGTCCACTATTGTGTGGTGCTTGCATATCATGAGGAACCATCTATAAACCAAGTCTGCATCTTTTCTTCCTCTGTCAACTGATAGTAGGGAACTCCCCATTATAGATCAGTTTAGGCTAGGAGAGACAAGGCAGTGTGGCAGTAGGGACCATAGGAATATGGGTCACTAATTCATGTAACTTACTTTTCCTGTATGGCCTGCTTTGGCCTAATCACATATATATCACATACATTTGATGGAGATTTGTTATTCAGGCCCAACTTGATGACTTAGTGTATCAGATAACACTCATCTCATGATGGAAGTTCAGATCACATGGTAACAGTGTGGTCCACTGTCAAGCATTCACTCTCTAAACACACCAGAAGGCCTAGAGATGTTTCTCAAAAGGAGAGTAGTTATCTTTGGAAGACAGAAGGATGTTTTTCAAAATCCTAAAAACCTGAACTACCATTCAAATATAGGACCTGCGAAAGGCTCCAAATAACATCACTTTTTGCCATAAAACTTTAAGAACCATCGGGTATACTGGGATATGTGCCTCAAGTAGTAGAGCAGTTTGCACAGCATCATGGAAATGTTTCAGAGTCTTCTCTTCTTTTAGGCCCAATTAAAAACTAGCAACTTTTTGGGTTACTCAATAAAAAGATCAGAGTTATATATTCAAATGAGGATTATTTTGCCTCCAAAATCCAAAGGCCCACCAGACCACCAGACATTCTGCCTCTTTCTTGGTTGTAAGAGGGCCCAAATACAACAATTTATTCTTCACCTTAAATGGAATATCTGAACAAGTTCTATAACTCTGGCTCCTAGAAATTTTACTGGGGCACAGACACCTAAATTTTAGCTGGATTGATCCTCCACTCTCTGCTGTGCAATGTGTTGTAAATGAGTCTAGAGTAGTTGCTACTCCTGCTCACCAGGTCCAATCAGCATAGTGTCATAAATGTAATGAGCCAGTGTGATATCTTGTAGAAGAGAAGGAAATCAAGATCACTGAAAACCAAATTGTGACATAGGACTTAGTAGTTGATATACCCCTGAGATAGGAAAATAAAAGTGTATTTTTGGCCTTGTCACCTGAGAAAAAACACTTATGTTGGGCACTATGGACAGGTATTGAGAAAAGTCATTTGCTAAATCAATAGTTACCTACTGGGTACCAGGGGATATGTAAATTTTCACAAGCAATGCAGTCAGAGTCACCACTAGGTTAAACTTGTGATAATCCCCTGTAATTCCCCAAGATATGACTCTCTTATGCACAGACAAAATAGAAGAGCTGATTGCGATGGGGTGGGAATCACCGTATATTGTATGGTGTCCCTGTATCATGGCACCCTGGCAGTGGCAGGCTGCACAGGCTCTTGGAAGGGGAGACTTGTACCTTTCAAGTTCTCGATGGTGGTGCAAATGTATGTAGTCCACCAGGAATGAGGCATTGCTATTGAATTACTACTTTCATAGGTAGAGGTAGTTTTAATGGCTTTCATTTGGCCTTTCCTACCACAATAACCCCAGTCTGCAGGTCAAGGGACCAATAGCAGCTGAGGGAATTCTGTCAGCTGTTAAGTATCTCTCTTCCAATTATTCATTCTAGAACTAGAGAAATACCACAGGATGGGTCCAGGAACTACTGGGAACAACTGTGAGACTGACCTGGGCTAAAAACTACAGATCACATGACCCCTATTCTGATTGGAGGTATGAAATTAGGGCTATCCTTGAAAAAGTGTGAGTTCAGTATTCCCTGAAAGTTATGATTGTTTCCTTTCTTTCAATTCACAGTGTTAAAATGTGTTAAAAGTTCCTTTTGTGAAAGGCAGGGAGAAAGATTAACAATATAAACTTTTATTCATGTGGGGGATTATTCCACAAGAGAACATGGTCTCCCTTCATTTAAAGAGTTATAGGTCTGTAAATCTCCAGGAGTTGATTAAAGGACTGTGGCTTTCTATTTGTATAACTGAAGTTAGACTTTTGCTCAATAGTCCTTGTAATTTACTTCTTACACGTATCAAGTATGAATTTAGTAGATTTCCTATCTCTTTCACTTCTAGGGACACAGTGATTAACTAGCCTAAGCCATAGGTCTGTGTTGGTCAGACTAATAAGAATGCTTCTTTAGAGGACACCTTCAAGATGGGGGAGTAGTAAGATGTGGAGATCACCTTCCTCCCCACAAACACATCAGAAATACATCTACATGTGGAACAACTCCTACAGAACACCTACTGAATGCTGGCAGAAGACCTCAGACTTCCCAAAAAGAAAGAATATCCCCACGTCCCTGGGTAGGGCAAAAAAAAAAAAAAAAAGATAAAACAGAGGCAAAAGAATAGGGACAGGACCCGCACCTCCAGGAGGGAGCTGTGAAGGAGGAAAAGTTTCCACACACTAGGAAGCACCTTCACTGGCAGAGATGCGAGTTGGCATGGGGGAAGTTTCTGAGCCACAGAGGAGAGTGCAGCAATAGGGGTGCAGAGGGAAAAGCAGAGATTCCCTCACAGAGGATCAGTGCCAAACAGCACCCACCAGCCTGAGAGTCTTGTGTGCTCACCCGCCCCCAGGGCAGGTGAGGGCTGGGAGCTGAAGCTGGTGCTTCGGAGGTCAGATCCCAGGGAGAGGACTGGGGCTGGCTGCATCAACACAGCCTGAAGGGGGCTAGTGCACCACAGCTAGCCCAGAGGGAGTCTGAGAAAAGGTCTGGAACTGCCTAACAGGCAAGAGACCATTGTTTTTGGGTGAATGAGGAAATGGGATTCAGAGCACTGATTAAAATAGCTCCTGAGATGGGTGTGAGCTGTGGTTACCAGCGTGGACACCAGAGACAAGCATGAAATGCTAAAGCTGCTGCTGAAGCCACCAAGAAGCCTGGTGTACAAGCAAAGGTCACTATCCACACCTCCCCTCCCTCCCAAGAGTCTGTGCAGCCCGCCACTGCCAGGGTGCCGTGATCCAGGGACAACATCCCCAGGAGAACACACAGAGTACCACAGGCTGTTGCAACATCATGCTGGACTCTGCCGCCACAGGCTCACCATGCATTCTGTACCCCTCCCTCCACACGGCCTGAGTGAGCAAGAGCCCCCTAATCAATGGCTACTTTAACCCCATCCTGTCAGCAAACAACAGTTATCCTCAGATGACCTACCGGCAGAGGTGGGCCAAATCCAAAGCTGAACCCCAGGAGCTGTGCAAACAAAGAAGAAAAAGGGAAATTTCTCTCCCAGCAGCCTCAGGAGAAGAGAATTAAATCTCCACAATTAACTTGATGTACTCTGCATCAGTGGAATACCTGAATAGACAATGAATCATCCCCAAAATGAGGTGGTGGACTTTGGGAGAAACTGTAGACTTCGGGTTTGCTTTCTGCATCTAATATGTTTCTAGTTTATGTTTATCATAGTTTAGTATTTAGAGTTTATTATCATTGGTAGATTTGTTTATTGATTTGTTTGCTCTTTTCATTTTTTAATACATATATATTTTTTTCCTTTTCTTGTGAGTCTGTATGTGTATGCTTCGTGTGATTTTTTTCTGTATAGTTTTCCTTTTACCATTAGTCCTAGGGTTCTGTCTGTCCATTTTTTTTGTTTTTGTTTATATTTATTTTTGTTGTCTTTTTTTTTTAGTATACTTTTCAGCACCTGTTCTCATTAGCAGATAAGTTTTTTGGTTTGGTTGCCCTCTGCTTTCTTTCTTCTTTTTTTGCTTTCTTTTTTTTATTACTTTAAATTTTTTCTTTATTTTTAATAATTTACTTTTTTTAGTTTAATAACTTTCTTTTCTTCCTTTCTTTCTTCTTTCTTTCTTTTGTTCATTTGTTCTTTCTTTCCTTTCATTCTTTGTCTCCCTTTTCTTCTGAGCCATGTGACTGACAGTGTCTTGGTGATCCAGCCAGGTGTCAGGCCTGTGCCTCTGAAGTGGGAGAGCTTAGTTCAGGACATTGTTCCACCAGAGACCTCCCAGATCCCTATAATATCAAAGGGAAAATGCTCACCCACAGATCTCCATCTCAACGCTGAGACCCATCTCCATTCAACAACCAACAAGCTATAGTGCTGGACACCCTAAGCCAAACAACTAGCAACACAGGAACACAAATACACCCATTAGAAGAGAGGCTGCCTAAAATCATAATAAAGTCACAGACACCCAAAAACACACCACTGCATGCGGTCCTGTCCACCATAAAAAAAAAAAAAGATCCAGCTTCATCCACCAAAATACAGGCACCAGTTCTCTCCACCAGAAAGACTACACACCCCACTGAACCAACTGTAGCCACTGGGGGCAGACACCAAAAACTATGGGAACTATGAAGCTGCAGCCTGCAAAAAGGAGACCACAAAAACAGTAAGTTAAGCAAAATAAGAATCCAGAGAAGCAAACAGCAGTTGAAGGAGCAAGGTAAAACCCCACCAGACCTAACAAACGAAGAGGAAATAGGCAGTCTACCTGAAAAAGAATTCAGAGTAATGATAGTAAAGATGATCCAAAATCTTGGAAATAAAATGGAGAAAATAAAAGAAAGGTTCAACAAGGACCTAGAAGAACTAAAAAGCAAACAAACAATGATGAACTACAAAATAAATGAAATTAAAAATTCTCTAGAACAAATCAATAGCAGAATAACTGAGGCAGAAGAACAGATAAGTGACCTGCAAGATAAAAATATTGGAAATAACTATTGCAGAGCAGCAAATAGAAAAAAGAATGAAAAGAATTGAGGACAGTCTCAGAGACCTCTGGGACAACTTAAAAACACCAGCGTTTGAATTGTAAGGATCCAGGAAGAAGAAGAGAAAGAGAAAGGGACTGAGAAAATATTTGAAGAGATTATAGTTGAAAATGTCCCTAACATGGGAAAGGAAATAATCAAGAGGTCAAGGAGGCACAAAGAGTCCCAAACAGGATAAATCCAAGGAGAAACAGGCGAAGACACATATTGATCAAACAATCAAAAATTAAATACAAAGAAAAAAATTAAAAACACCAATGGAAAAACAATAAAAAAATATACAAGGGAATCCCAATAAGGTTAACAGCTGATCTTTCAGCAGAAACACTGCAAACCAGAAGGGAGTGGTAGGACATATTTAAAGAGATGAAAGAGAATACCCTACAACCAAGATTACTCTACCCAGCAAGGATCTCATTCAGATTCAACAGAGAATTTAAAACTTAACAGACAAGCAAAAGCTAAGAGAATTCAGACTAACAAACCAGCTTTACAACAAATGCTAAAGGAACTTCTATAGGCAGAAAACACAAGCAAAGGAAAAGACCTACAATAACAAACTCAAAACAATTAAGAAAATGGTAATAGGAACACACATATTGATAACTACCTTAAATGTAAATGGATTAAATGCTCCAACCAAAAGACACAGACTGGCTGAATGGATACAAAAACAAGACCCATATATATGCTGTCTACAAGAGACCCACTTCAGACCTAGGGACACATACAGACTGAAAGTGAGGAGATGGAAAGAGATATTCCATGAAAATGGAAATCAAAAGAAAGCTGGAGTAGCAATTCTCATATCAGACAAAATAGACTTTAAAATAAAGACTATCACAAGATACAAAAAAGGAAACTAGATAATGATCAAGAGATGAAACTAAGAAGAAGATATAACAATTGTAAATATTTATACGCCAAACACAGGAGTACCTCAATACACAAGGCAAATGCTAACAGCCATAAAAGGGAAAATTGACAATAACACAATCATAGTAGTGGACTTTTACACCCTGCTTTCACCAAAGGACAGATAATCCAAAATGAAAATAAAGATAGAAACACAAGCTTTAAATGATATATTAAACAGGATGGAATTAATTGATATTTATAGGACATTCCATCCAAAAACAGCACAATACATTTTCTTCTCAAGTGCTCATGGAATATTCTTCAGGATACATCATATCTTGGGTCACAAATTAAGGCTTGGTAAAGTTAAGAAAATTGAAACTGTATCAAGTATTTTTTCTGACCACAGTGCTACGAGACTAGATATCCATTACAGGGAAAAATATGTAAAAAATACAAATACATGGAGGCTAAACAATTTGCTAAATAATAAGCAAGAGATCACTGAAGAAATGAAAGAGGAAATAAAAAAAAAAAACGTAGAAGCAAATGCCAAAGAAAACACAGTGACCCAAAACCTATGGGATGCATCAAAAGCAGTACTAAGAAGGAAATTTATAGCAATACAATCCTACCTTAACAAATAAAAACATCTCAGATAAACAACTTAACCTTCCAGCTAAAGCAATTAGAGAAAGAAGAAGAAGAAGAAGAACAACAACAAAAAAACCCCTTAAGTTAGCCAAAGGAAAGAAATCGTAAAGATCAGATAAGAAATAAATGAAAAAGAAATGAAGGAAACAATAGCAAAGATCAATAAAACTAAAAGCTGGTTCTTTGAGAAGATAAACAAAATTGACAAACCATTAGCCAGATTCATCAAGAAAAAAAGGGAGAAGACTCAAATCAATAGAATTAGAAATGAGAAAGGAGAAGTAACAACAGACACTGCAGAAATACAAAGGATCATGAGAGATTACTACAAACAACTATATGTCAATAAAATTGACAACCACGAAGAAATGGACAAATTCTTAGAAAAGCACAACCTTCTGCGACTGAACCAGGAAGAAATAGAAAATTCAAACAGACCAATCACAAGCACTGAAATTGAAACTGTGATTGAAAATCTTTCAACAAACAAAAGCCCAGGACCACATGGCTTCACAGGTGAATTCTGTCAAACATTTAGAGAAGAGCTAACACTTATCCTTCTCAAACTCTTCCAAAATATAGCAGAGGAAGTAACACTCTCAAACTCATTCTAAAAGGCCACCATCACCCTGATATCAAAACCAGACAAAGATGTCACAAAGAAAGAAAACTACAGGACAATATCACTGATAAACATAGATACAAAAATCCTCAACAAAATACTAGCAAACAAATCCAACAGCACATTAAAAGGATCATACACCATGATCAAGTGGAGTTTATCCCAGGAATGCAAGGATTCTTCAGTATATGCAAATCTTTCCATGTGATACACCATATTAACAAACTGAAGGAGAAAAAAACATATGATCATCTCAATAGATGCAGAAAAAGCTGTCAACAAAATTCAAAACTCATTTATGATAAAAACCCTACAGAAAGTAGGCATAGAGGGAACTTACCTCAACATAATAAAGGCCATATCTGACCAACGCACAGCCTAGATTATTCTCAATGTTGAAAAAGTGAAAACCTGTCCTCTAAGATCAGGAACAAGACTAGGTTGCCTACTCTCACCACTATTATTCAATGTAGTTTTGGAAGTTTTAGCCACAGCAATCAGAGAAGAAAAAATAAATAAAATGAATCCAAATTGGAAAAGAACAAGTAAAACTGTGACTGCTTGCTGATGGCATGATTCTATACATAGAGAATCCTAAAGATGCTACCAGAAAACTACTAGAGCTAAACAATGAATTTGGTAAAGTAGCAAGATACAAAACTAGCTCACAGAAACCTCTTTCATTCCTATACACTAATGATGAAAAGTCTGAAAGAGAAATTAAAGAAACACTACCATTTACCATTGTAACAAAAAGAATAAAATACCTAGGAATAAATCTACCTAAGGGGACAAAAGATCCATATGCAGAAAACTATAAGATAGTGATGACAGAAATTAAAGATGACACAAACAGATTGAGAGATATACCACGTTCTTGGGTTAGAAGAATCAATATTGTGAAAATGAATATACTACCCAAAGCAATTTACAGATTCAATGCAATCCATATCAAATTACTAATGTCATTTTTCACAGAAATGAGTAAAATAACGCACAATTTGGATGGAAAAACAAAAGACTCCAAAGAGCCAAAGCAAACTTGAGAAACAAAAACGGAGCTGGAGGAGTCATGCTCCCTGACTTCAGATTATACTACAAAAGTATAGTAATCAAGACAGTATGGAACTGCACAAAAACATAAATATAGATCCATGTAACAGGATAGAGAGCCCAGAGATATAGCCACGTACATATGGTCACCTTATCTTTGATAAAGGAGGCAAGAATATAAATTGGAGAAAAGACAGCCTCTTCAATAAGTGGTGCTGGGAAAACTGGACAGCTACATGTAAAAGAATGAAATTAGAACACTCCCTAACACCATACACAAAAATAAACTAAAAATGGATTAAAGACTTAAATTTAAGGCCAGACACTATAAAACTCTTAGAGGAAAACCCAGGCATAACACTCTATGACATAAGTTACAGCAAATCCTTTTTGACCCACCTCCTAGAGAAATGGACATAAAAACAAAAATAAACAAATGGGACCTAATGAAAGTTCAAAGCTTTAGCACAGCAAAGGAAACCATAAGCAAGATGAAAATACAAGCCTTAAAAAGGGAGAAAATAATTGCAAATGAAGCAACTGACACAGGATTAATCTCCAAAATATATAAGCAGTTAATACAGCTCAATATCAAAAAAAGCAAACAACCTATTTCAAAAATGGGCAGAAGACCTAAATAGACATTTCTCCAAAGAAGATATACAGATTGCCAAAAAACACATGAAAAGATGCTCATCATCCCTAATCATTAGAGAAATGCAAATCAAAACTACAGTGAGGTATCACCTCACACCAGGCAGAATGACCATCATCAAAAAATCTACAAACAATAAATGCTGGAGAGGGTGTGGAGAAAAGGGAACCCTCTTGCACTGTTGGAGGGAATGTAAATTGATACAGCCACTATGGAGAACAGTATGGAGGTTCCTTTAAAAACTAAAAATAGAACTACCATATGACCCAGCAATCCCACTACTGTGCATATACCCTGAGAAAACTGTAATTCAAAAAGAGACATGGTTCTAGTTCTGTGAAAAATGCCATTGGTAGTTTGATAGGGATTGCATTGAATCTGTAGATTGCTTTGGGTAGTAGAGTCATTTTCACAATATTGATTCTTCCAATCCAGGAGCATGGTATATCTCTCCATCTATTTGTATCATCTTTAATTTCTTTCATCAGTGTCTTATAGTTTTCTGCATACAGGTCTTTTGTCTCCTTAGGTAGATTTATTCCTAGATATTTTATTCTTTTTGTTGCGATGGTAAATGGGAGTGTTTTCTTGATTTCATTTTCAGATTTTTCATCATTAGTGTACAGGAATGCCAGAGATTTCTGTACATTAATTTTATATCCTGCTACTTTACCAAATTCATTGATTAGCTCTAGTAGTTTTTCGGTAGCATCTTTAGGATTCTCTATGTATAGTATCATGTCATCTGCAAACAGTGACAGCTTTACTTCTTCTTTTCCAATTTGGATTCCTTTTATTTCCTTTTCTTCTCTGATTGCTGTGGCTAAAACTTCCAAAACTAGGTTGAATAAGAGTGGTGAGAGTGGGCAGCCTTGTCTTGTTCCTGATCTTAGTGGAAATGGTTTCAGTTTTTCACCATTGAGGACAATGTTGTCTGTGGGTTTGTCATATATGGCCTTTATTATGTTGAGGAAAGATCCCTCTATACCTACTTTCTGCAGGGTTTTTATCATAAATGGGTGTTGAATTTTGTCGAAAGCTTTCTCTGCATCTATTGAGATGATCATATGGTTTTACAAAAAATTTCAAAATTTGTTTGGAAAAACAAAAGGCCCCGAATAGCTAAAGCAATCTTGAGAACGAAAAGCGGAGCTGGAGGAATCAGGCTCCCTGACTTCAGACTATACTACAAAGCTACAGTAATTAAGACAGTCTGGTACTGGCATAAAAACAGAAAGATAGATCAGTGGATCAGGATAGAAAGCCCAGAGATAAACCCACGCACATATGGCCAACTTATCTTTGATAAAGGAGCCAGGAATGTACAGTGGAGAAAGGAGAGACTCTTCAATAAGTGGTGCTGGGAAAACTGGACAGGGACATGTAAAAGTTTGAGATTAGATCATTCCCTAGCACCATACACAAAAATGAGCTCAAAATGGATTAAAGACTTAAATGTAAGGCCAGAAACTATCAAACTCTTAGAGGAAAACATAGGTAGAACACTCTATGACATAAATCACAGCAAGATCCTTTTGGACCCACCTCCTAGAGAAATGGAAATAAAAACAAAGATAAACAAATGGGACCTAATGAAACTCCAAAGCTTTTGCACAGCAAAGGAAACCATTAAGAAGACCAAAAGACAACCCTCAGAATGGGAGAAAATATTTGCAAATGAAGCAACTGACAAAGGACTAATCTCCAAAATTTATAAACAGCTCATGCAGCTCAATAGCAAAAAAACAGACAACCCAATCCAAAAATGGGCAGAAGACTTAAATAGGCATTTCTCCAAAGATGATATACAGACTGGCAACAAACACATGAAAGAATGCTCAACATCATTAATCATTAGAGAAATGCAAATCAAAACTACAATGAGATATCATCTCACACCAGTCAGAATGGCCATCATCAAGAAATCTAGAAACAATAAATGCTGGAGAGGGTGTGGAGAAAAGGGAACACTCTTGCACTGCTGGTGGGAATGTGAATTGGTACAGCCACTATGGAGAACGGTATGGAGGTTCCTTAAAAAACTACAAATAGAACTACCATATGACCCAGCAATCCCACTACTGGGCATATACCCTGAGAAAACCATAATTCAAAAAGAGACATGTACCAAAATGTTCATTGCAGCTCTATTCACAATAGCCCGGAGCTGGAAACAACCTAAGTGTCCATCATCGGATGAATGGATAAAGAAGATGTGGCACATATATACAATGGAATATTACTCAGCCATAAAAAGAAACGAAACTGAGCTATTTGTAATGAGGTGGATAGACCTAGAGTCTGTCATACACAGTGAAGTTAGTCAGAAAGAGAAAGACAAATACCGTATGCTAACACATATATACGGAATTAAAAAAAAAATGTCATGAAGAACCTAGGGGCAAAACGGGAATAAAGACACAGACCTACTTGAGAATGGACTTGAGGATATGGGGAGGGGGAAGGGTAAGCTGTGACAAAGCGAAAGAGAGGCATGGACATATATACACTACCAAACGTAAGGTAGATAGATAGTGGGAAGCAGCCGCAGAGCACAGGGAGATCAGCTCGGTGCTTTGTGACCGCCTGGAGGGGTGGGATGGGGAGGGTGGGAGGGAGGGAGATGCATGAGGGAAGGGATGTGGGAACAGATGTATATGTATGACTGATTCACTTTGTTATAAAGCAGAAACTAATTTAAAAAATAAATAAATAAACTTAAAAAAAAAAAAAAAAAAAGAGACATGGACCACAATGTTCATTGCACCTCTATGTACAATAGCTAGGAAATAGAAGCCACCTAAATGTCCATTGACAGATGAATGGATAAAGAAGATGTGGCACATGTATACAATGGAATATTACTCAGCTATAAAAACAAATGAAATTGAGATAGTTGTAGTGAGGTGGATGGACCTAGAGTCTGTCATATAGAGTGAAGTAAGTCAGAAAGAGAAAAACAAATACTGTATGCTAACACATATATATGGAATCTAAAAATTAAAAAATAAAAATTCTGATAAACCTAGGGGCAGGACAGGAATAAAGATCCAGACATAGAGAATGGCCTTAAGGACAAGGGGAGTGTGGATGGTAAGCTGGGATGAAATAAAAGAGTGGTATGGACATATATACTTTACTGAATGTAAAATAGATAGCTAGTTGGAAGCAGCTGCATAGCACAGAGAGATCACCTCGGTGCTTTTTGGCCACCTAGAATGATGGGATAGGGAGTGTGGGAGGGAGATTCAAGAGGGAGGTGATATGGGGATATTTGTATATGTATAGCTGATTAACTTTTTTATACAGCAGATAATAACACACCAGTGTAAAGCAATTATACTCCAATAAAGATGTTTAAAAAAGAAAAGAATGCTTCTTTGACTCTCCTGTGTATTACAGTAACTACACCTACTTTGACATTCTCAGATGAGATAAACCACTTGGCACCTGCAGTCCTGAGTCCACTTACTCACTCTGTATTGTTTTTCTGATTGAGTAGATGTAGTTCTCAGTATATAGTCTGCCATGCAAAGGAGAGCATTCCCAGAGCTCTTCAAGTATTCTAGGGCTGCACGCACAAATTTCTTTGTCAAAACATTGGTGAAAGTTGTGTCTTTTGGACCCTACTAGTTTGAGGGGGTAGGTCTTAAATGACAAATTCACTCTTAGATTCCAGTCTCCCCAAGCTTTGAATCCCCTTTTCTACATTAAATGAAGAGGGATCAGGTGTGTCTAGTTCACTTATTGTGGGCCATCTTTTGATCTATATCTCAGCCAACCAACCCAACAAACTGTTAGAGCTTTACTATCTCCTTGTGCTTCTATAATAACTGGATAATTTCTGTTTTGCTGTCCCCGAATAAATAAATTTGCCCTGAGAGTGTTTAAGCCACCTCCTGCCTGTATTACCAGAAAGCCCAAAGATTGAGTTGCTGGTGTGGGTGCACAGCACTTGTGAGTCCCCAAGGCCGAGGGGATGAAGAATTATACTTCACAATGCTTCATTTTCTCTGTTCTGCCTCTTAGATTTCTCTTCCCCACTAGCTTGTAAATGAGGCTGGCCTGTTTATTTTTACCTGCAGTACATGGCACATGAATAAATATCTTACTCAAATAATAGATATCCTTAAGAAGTGGTTGATATAGAGGAAAGAGACAAGATGGCAGAGTAAAAGGACCTTGAGCTCACCTCCTCTAATGAGCACACCCAAATCACAACTAACTGCTGAAATCCCATCAGTAAAAAGACTGGAACCTACAAAAAAGATATGGTACATCCAAAGACATAAAGAAAAAAAACACAAGGAGATGGTAGAGGGACACACTCGTGATATAATCAAATTCCATTCCCCCTAGGTGGGTGGCCAACAAACTGGAGACTATATTGTAGATGTTCTTGCACAGAAATGAGAGTTCTGAGCCACACGTCAGGCTTCCCAGCCTGGGGATCTGGCATCAGGAGGAAAAGCCAAAGAGCATTGGACTCTGAAGGCCAGTGGGGCTTGATTGCAGGAGCTCCACAGGAATGGGGGAAAGGTAGACACCATTCTTTGAGGGCACACACAAGGTCTTGTGCACACCAGGACCCAGAGCAAAAGCAGTGACTTCACAGGAGCTGGGGTCAGACCTACCTGAAACTCTTGGAGGCCCTCCTAAGGGAGGCAGGGGGTGGATGTTGTTCACCCTGGGGACAGGGACACTCATGGCAGAGGTATCTGGGAGTATTCATTAGGATGAGCTCTCCTGGATGTTGTCATTTTGATACCAACCTGACCCCACACAACAACATGTAGGCTCCAGTGCTGGTGTGCTTCAGGCCAAACAACCAACATGGTGGGAACAGAGCCCCACCTATCCAAAACCAGGGTGCTTAAACACTTCCTGGACCCACAGCAGCCTCTGGATATACCCCTTGAAAGGGTTCTGCCCAGCAGAGAGCCAAGACCCAGCTCCACCCAGCAGTGTGAGTGCACTGACCCTCCCACCAGGAAGCCTGCACAAGCCTCTAGACAGCCTCACACACCAGGGCACAGACACCAGAAGCAGTAAAACTATAATACTGCAGCCTGCAAAACTGAATCCACAAACATAGAAACAACCCTAGGAACACTTGGTCCCTGGCCCTTGGGTGATGAGATGTGAGTGTACTGCTGGGACACCTACAACATCCCCTACAGAAGACCACTTCTCCAAGGTCTAGACACATTACTAACCTTACACATACATAAAAATACAAATAGAAATGTAGACAAAATGAGACCAGAAAGGACTATGTACCAGACAGTGGAACAAGATAAAACCCGAGCAGGACAACTTAGAGAAGTGGTGATAGGCAATCTACCAAGAAAGAGATCAGAGTAATAATCATAAAGATGACCCAAGAATTTGGGAAAAGAATGAATGCACAGAGTGAGAAGTTACAAGAAGTCTTTAACAAAGAGTTAGAAAATATAAAGAACAAACATGGTAGAAGAATACAATAACTTAAATGAAAACCACACTCAAAGGAATCAATACCAGAATAAATGAGGCAGTAGAATGGATAAGTGAGCAGGAAGACAGAATGGTGGAAATCACTGCCAAAGAACAGAAAAAAGAAAACAGAATGAAAAGAAATGAGGACAGTTTATGAGACTTCTGGGACAACATCAAATGAACAAATATTCTAATTATAGGAGTTGCAAAAGGAGAAGAGAGAGAGAAAGGGCCTGAGAAAATATTTGAAGAGATAATAGCTAAACATTTTCCTACCATGGGAAAGGAAACAATCACCCAAGTCAAGGAAGCACAGAGAGTCCTATACAGGATTAAGCCAAGGAGGAACATGCTGAGAAACATAGTAATTAAATTGGCAAAAATTAAACATAAATAGAAAATATTAAAAGCAACAATGGAAAAGCAATAAATAACATACAAAGGAATCCCCATAAGGTTATCAGCTGATTTTTCAGCAGAAACTCTGCAGGTCAGAAGGAAGTGACATGATGTATTTTAAAAGATGGAAGGGAAAAACCTACAACCAGGAATACTCTACCTAGCAAGACTCTCATTCAGATTTAATGGAGAAATGAAAACATTTACAGAAAAGCAAAAGCTAAAAGAATTCAGCACCACCAAACCAGCTTTACAACAAATGCCAAAGGAACTTCTCTAGGCAGAAAAGAAAAGGTCACAACTAGAAAGAAGAAAATTACAAACTGGGAAAGCTTGCTGATAAAGGCAAACATACAGCAAAGGTAGAAAATCATCTACACACAAATATGATATCTAAAACAGTAATTGTGAGAGGAGAGTACAAATGCAGAATATTTAAAGTTCATTTGTAGTTAAGAGATCAGCTATTTATGGGATGAAGTGAGAGAGTGGCATGGACATATATACACTACCAAATGTAAAATAGATAGCTAGTGGGAAGCAGCTGTGTTTCACAGGGAGATCAACTTGGTGATTTGTGACCACCTAGAGGGGTGGGAACATGGGAGGGAAATGCAAGAGGGAGGGGATATGGGGATATATGTATACGTATAGCTGATTCACTTTGTTATACAGCAGAAACTAACACAACATTGTAAAGCAGTTATGCTCAAATAAAGATCTTAAAAAAAAATGGAAAAGAAAAAAAATCAATGATCTAGAGGAAAAAGAAAGAATCAGTGGGTCCAAACTGTAAATTGTACAAACAATTTTTTTTTAATTAGACACCTTATTAAGTCTTAAAATTATGTGTTTCTGTTATAGCTTTTTTTTAACATCTTTATTTCCACATAATCTCTAATGTTATCCTCTGCACTCAGGAGGCAATTAAATTTCTTGTCATTCTGCACATTTATTTAATAATCTAGAACACAAAATAGCAAAATGTATTGGTGAAATACATTTCCTCTTAAGAAAGTGTCAATTCTTAGGCACTTTAAATACAAACTACATACAGAGGCTTCACTGGCTAGGGATACATTTCTAATTTAACAGAAAAATTGAGAGGAAAAGAACTCTTCACACAAGTAACTATGCATATCTCATCCACCTATGAAACTAAAAACAAATTTCATTTTTATAATAATGTTTTATATCCAAACAGAAAATAAAAAGCATCATAAAAATACAATCCATTAGATGTGCTTAAAATAAAACCATATTCCAACAAGGCTGCCCATCAGCTTCTACCTTATATTGGGTTCTCAAGCTACTGTGAAGCTAGCATACTAGAAAGAGTATCTTTATCTCTGTGAACCAAGTTTGAGAAATACTGTTTCAAAAGCTGTACATTTAGATGTGGTAAACACTTTATCCTTTATGTAAATGGGTATTTTATGTAGACTACAAAAAGAAATATAAATTGTTTTGTTCTTTATATATGTAGGTCTAGGATATCTATCACCATGGTAGCTTAATGTCAAAGACCTGGCTGGCCGTTATATTCTACTTAGAAAAGTATACAATGAACATTTTCAGCAATTGTTCTCTTTGATATTTCAAGAAAATTATACTCAGAAAATACAGTCGAAATTTAAAAATAAAAATAGAAAAACAATAAACAAAATGGCAATAAGGAGATATATATCAATAATTACCTTAAATGTAAACTGATTAAATGCTCCAACCAAAAGAAACAGAATGGCAGAATGGATACAGAAACAAGACCCATATATATGCTGTCTACAAGAGGCACACTTCAGATCTAGAGACACACAAAGACTGAAAGTGAGGGGATGGAAAAATGTATTCCATGCAACTGGAAGTCAGAATAAAGCTGGAGTTGCAATATTCATGGAAGAAAATATAGACTTTAAAATAAAGACTATGACGGCTTCCCTGGTAGCATAGTGGTTGAGAGTCCACCTGCGGATGCAGGGGACATGGGTTCATGCCCCAGTCTGGGAAGATCCCATGTCGCAGAGTGGCAAGGCCCATGAGCCATGGCCGCTGAGCCTCCACGTCTGGAGCTTGTGCTCCAAAATGGGAGAGGTCAAAACAGTGAGAGGCCCGTGTACCATAAATAATAATAATAATAATAATAATAATAATAAATAAAGACTATGAGACAGAGAAGGACATTACATAATGATCGTGAGGTCAATCTAAGAAGAAAATATAACCATTGTAAATATTTACGCACCCAACATAAGAACAACTCTTTATATAAGGCAAACGCTAAAAGACATAAAATGATAAATTGACAGTAACACAACAGTAGTGGGGGACTTTAACATCACACTTACGTAAATGGACAGATCATCCAGATAGAAAATCAATAAAGAAAAAAATGACTTCAATGACACATTAGACCAGATGTACTTAACTAATACTTACAGAGCATTCCATCCAAAAGCAGCAGAATACACATTTTTTCATGTGCACATGGAACATTCTCCATGATAGATCACATGCTGGGTCACAAAGCAAGCCTTGGTAAGATTAAGAAAATTGAAATCATATCAAGCGTCTTTTCCAAAGACAACACAATGAGATTAGAACTACAAGAAAAAAAAAAACTGTAGAAAACACAAACATGAGAAGGCTACATAATATGCTACTAAATACTCAATGGATCACTGAAGGAGTCAAACAGGGAATCAAAAACTACCTTGAGGCTGTCTTTTCTCCATTGTATATTCTTGCCTCCTTTATCGAATATAAGGTGACCTTACGTGCATGGGTTTATCTCTGGGCTTTCTATCCTGCCCCATTGATCTATATTTCTGTTTTTATGCCAGTACAATACTGTCTTGAGTACTGTAATAAATGGTGCTGAGAAAACTGGAAAGCTACAGGTAAAAGAATGAAATTAGAACACTTCCTAACACCATACACAAAAAGAAACTCAAAATGGATTAAAGACCTAAATGTAAGGCCAGAAAGTATAAAACTCTTAGAGGAAAACACAGGAAGAACACTCTTTGACATAAATCACAGCAAGATCCTTTTTGATGCACCTCCTGAAGAATTGGAAATAAAAACAAAAATAAACAAATGGGACCTAATGAAACTTAAAAGCTTTTACACAGCAAAAGAAATGATAAACAAGATGAAAAGATAAGCCTCAGAATGGGAGAAAATATTTGCAAATGAAGCAACTGACACAAGATTAATCTCCAAAATATACAAGCAGCTCATTCAGATCAATATAAAAGAAAAAAACAGCCCAATCCAAAAAGGGGCAGAAGACCTAAATAGACAGTTCTCCAAAGAAGATATACAGATTTCCAATAAACACATAAAAGGATGCTTAACATCACTAATCATTAGAGAAATGCAAATCAAAACTACAATGAGGTATCACCTCACACCAGGCAGAATGGCCATCATCAAAAATCTACAAACAATAAATGCTGGAGTGGGTGTGGAGAAAAGAGAACCCTCTTGCACTGTTGGAGGGAATGTAAATTGATACAGCCACTATGGAGAACAGTATGGAGGTTCCTTAAAAAACTAAAAACAGAGCTACCATACAACTCAGCAATCCCACTACTGGGCATATACCCTGAGAAAACCATTATTCAAAAACAGTCATGTAGGCCCGGAGGAAGATGGCGGAAGAGTAAGACGCGGAGATCACCTTCCTCCCCACAGATACATCAGAAATTCATCTACACGTGGAACAACTCCTACAGAACACCTACTGAACGCTGACAGAAGACCTCAGACCCCCCAAAAGGCAAGAAGCTCCCCCACATACCTGGGTAGGGCAAAAGAAAAAAAGAATAAACAGAGACAATAGGATAGGGACGGGACCTGCACCAGTGGGAGGGAGCCGTGAAGGGGGGAAGGTTTCTACACACTACAAGCCCCTTCACGGGCGGAGACTGCAGGTGGCGGAGGGGGAAAGCTTCGGAGTAGCGGAGGAGAGCACAGCAACAGGGGTGCGGAGGGCAACGCGGAGAGATTCTGGCACAGAGGACCGGTGCCCTCAGGCACACACCAGCCCGAGAGGCTTGTCTGCTCGACCGCCGTGGCGGGCGGGGCTGGGAGCTGAGGCTCGGGTATCGGCTTTCAGTCGGAGCGCAGGGAGAGGACTGGGGCTGGCGGCAGGAAGAGAGCCTGAAGGGGTTAGTGCACCACGGCTAGCCCGGAGGGAGTCCGGGGAAAGGGTCTGGAGCTGCTGAAGAGGCAAGAGACTTTTTTCCCTTTTGTTTCCTGGTGCGCGAGGAGAGGGCATTAAGAGGGCTGCTTGGGGAAGCGCCGGAGACAGGCACGAGCCGAGGGTAAGGCACGGACCTCGGAGACGGGCGTGGGCCGCCGCCGCCGCCGCCCGCCGCCGCCCGCCGCCGCCCGCCGCCGCCCGCCGCCGCCCGCCGCCGCGGCCCGCCGCCGCCGCCGCCGCCGCCGCCGCCGCTGCCGCCGCCGCCGCGGGGCCTGTGTGCGAGCGCGGGTCACTGTCCGCCCCGCCTTCCGGGGGGCCTGTGCACCCCGCCACTGCCGGGGTCCCCGAGACCCGGGGACGGCTTTCCCGGGAAAGCGCACGGAGCGCCACGGGCTGCTGCAACGTCACGCCGGCCTCTGCCGCCGCAGGCCCGCCCCACACTGCGCGCCCCTCCCTCCCCTCTGCCTGAGTGAGCCAGAGCCCCCGAATCAGCGGCTCCTTTAAACCCGTCCTGTCTGAGCGAAGAACGGACGCCCTCCGGCGACCTACGCGCAGAGGCGGGGCCAGGTCCAAGGCTGAGACCCGGGAGCTGTGAGAGCAGAGACAGGGAAATCTCTCTGCAGCCTCGGAGGCAGCGTATTAAAGCTCCACGGTCCACTTGATGTGCCCTGCGTCTGTGGAGTGCATGAATGGACAGCGAGTCATCCCAAATTGAGGAAGTGGACTTTGAGGACAAGATTTAAGACTTTCCCCCCTTTTCCTCTTTTTACAACGAATTATTCCAAATTAAGGAGGTGGACTTAGAGAGCAAGATTTCAGACTTCTCGCCCTTTTCCTCTTTTTACAACGAATTATCCCAAATTGAAGAGGTGGACTTGGAGAGCAAGATTTTTGATTTTTCCCCCTGCTCTCTTTTTGTGAATGTGTATGTGTAATCTTCTGTGTAAGATTCTCTCTGTATAGTTTTGCTTCCACCATATGTCCCAGGGTTCTATCGGTCCGGTTTTTTTTTTTTTCAATAATTACTTTCTAATTTTAATAACGCTACTATATTTCATACTTTATTCTATTTTACTTTACCTGCTCTTTCTTTTTTTCCTACTCTCCCTTCCTCCCTCCCTCCCTCCGCTCCTCCTTTCCTTCTTTCTTTTTCTTTCCTCCCTCCCACCCTTCTTCTTTCCACTTTCTTTTTCTTTCCTTCCTCCCTCCCTCCTGTCTTTCTTCCTTTCCTTCCTCCCTCCCTCCCTCCTTTCTTTCCATCCTTCCTCCCTCCCTCCCTCCTTTCTTTCTTCCTTCCTTCCTTCCTTTCTTCCCTTCTTCCTTTCTTTCCCTCTCTCTTTCTTTCTTCTACTAATTCTTTCTTTCTACTTTTTCACCCTGTTATTCTGAGCCGGGTGGATGAAAGGCTCTTGGTGCTGCAGCCAGGAGCCAGTGCTGTGCCTCTGAAGTGGGAGAGCCAACTTCAGGACACGGGTCCACAAGAGACCTCCCAGCTCCACATAATATCAAGCAGCGAAAATCTCCCAGAGATCTCCATCCCAACACCAGCACCCAGCTTCAGTCAACGACCAGCAAGCTACAGTGCGGGTCACCCTATGCCAAGCAACTAGCAAGGCAGGAACACAACCCCACCCATTAGCAGAGAGGCTACCTAAAAACATAATAAGGCCATAGGCACCCCAAAACACACCACCAGACGTGGACCTGTCCACCAGAAAGACAAGATCGAGCCTCAACCACCAGAGCATAGGAATTAGTCCCCCCCACCAGGAAGCCTACACAACCTACTGAAACAACCTTAGCCACTGGGGTCAGACACCAAAAACAACGGGAACTACGAATCTGCAGCCGGCAAAAAGGAGACCCCAAACACAGTAACATAAGCAAAATGAGAAGGCAGAAAAACACACAGCAGGTGAAGGAGCAAGATAAACACCTACCAGACCTAACAAATGAAGAGGTAATAGGCAGTCTACCTGAAAAAGAATTCAGAATAATGATAGTAAAGCTGATCCAAGATTCTATTTCCAAGATCCATAATCTTGGAAATAGAATAGACAACATGCAAGAAACAGTTAACAAGGACCTAGAAGAACTAAAGATGAATCAAGCATCGATTAAAAACACAATAAATGAAATGAAAAATACTCTAGATGGGATCAATAGCAGAATAACTGAGGCAGAAGAACGGATAAGTGAGGTGGAAGATAAAATAGTGGAAATAACTGATGCAGAGCAAAATAAAGAAAAAAGAATGAAAAGAATAGAGGACAGTCTCAGGGACCTCTGGGACAACATTAAACGCACCAACATTCGAATTATAGGGGTTCCAGAAGAAGAAGAGAAAAAGAAAGGGACTGAGAAAATATTTGAAGAGATTATAGTTGAAAACTTCCCCAATATGGGAAAGGAAATAGTTAATCAAGTCCAGGAGGCACAGAGAGTCCCATACAGAATAAATCCAAGGAGAAATACACCAAGACACATATTAATCAAACTGTCAAAAATTAAACACAAAGAAATCATATTAAAAGCAGCAAGGCAAAAACAACAAATAACACACAAGGGAATCCCCATCAGGTTAACAGCTGATCTCTCAGCAGAAACCCTACAAGCCAGAAGGGAGTGGCAGGACATAATTAAAGTGATGAAGGAGAGAAACCTGCAACCTAGATTACTCTACCCAGCAAGGATCTCATTCAGATTTGATGGAGAAATTAAAACCTTTACAGACAAGCAAAAGCTGAGAGAGTTCAGCACCACCAAACCAGCTTTACAACAAATGCTAAAGGAACTTCTCTAGGCAAGAAACACAACAGAAGGAATATACCTACAATAACGAACCCAAAGCAATTAAGGAAATGGGAATAGGAACATACATATCAATAATTACCTTAAATGTAAATGGACTAAATGCTCCCACCAAAAGACACAGAGTGGCTGAATGGATACAAAAACAAGACCCATATATATGCTGTCTACAAGAGACACACTTCAGACCTAGAGACACATACAGATTGAAAGTAAAGGGATGGAAAAAGATATTCCATGCAAATGGAAATCAAAAGAAAGCTGGAGTAGCAATTCTTATATCAGACAAAATAGACTTTAAAATAAAGACTATTAGAAGAGACAAGGAAGGACACTACATAACGATAAAGGGATCGATCCAAGAAGAAGATATAACAATTGTAAATATTTATGCACACAACATAGGAGCACCTCAATACATAAGGCAAATACTAACAGCCATAAAAGGGGAAATCGACAGTAACACAATCATAGTAGGGGACTTTAACACCCCACTTTCACCAATGGACAGATCATCCAAAATGAAAATAAATAAGGAAACACAAGCTTTAAATGATACATTAAACGAGATGGACTTAGTTGATATTTATAGGACATTCCATCCAAAAACAACAGAATACACATTTTTCTCATGTGCTCATGGAACATTCTCCAGGATAGATCATATCTTGGGTCACAAATCAAGCCTCGGTAATTTTAAGAAAATTGAAATTGTATCAAGTATCTTCTCCGACCACAATGCTATGAGACTAGACATCAATTACAGGAAAAGATGTGTAAAAAATACAAACACATGGAGGCTAAACAATACACTACTCAATAACGAAGTGATCACTGAAGAAATCAAAGAGGAAATTGAAAAATACCTAGAAACAAATGACAATGGAGACACGACGACCCAAAACCTATGGGACGCAGCAAAAGCAGTTCTAAGGGGGAAGTTTATAGCAATACAATCCCACCTTAAGAAACAGGAAGCATTTCGAGTAAACAACCTGACCCTGCACCTAAAGCAATTAGAGAAAGAAGAACAAAAATACCCCAAAGCTAGCAGAAGGAAAGAAATCATAAAGATCAGATCAGAAATAAATGAAAAAGAAATGAAGGAAACGATAGCAAAGATCAACCAAACTAAAAGCTGGTTCTTTGAGAAGATAAACAAAATTGACAAACCATTAGCCAGACTCATCAAGAAAAAAAGGGAGAAGACTCAAATCAATAGAATTAGAAATGAAAAAGGAGAAGTAACAACTGACACTGCAGAAATACAAAAGATTATGAGAGATTACTATAAGCAACTCTATTCCAATAAAATGGACAACCTGGAAGAAATGGACACATTCTTAGAAATGCACAACCTGCCAAGACTGACTCAGGAAGAAATAGAAAATATGAATAGACCAATCACAAGCACTGAAATTGAAACTGTGATTAAAAATCTTCCATCAAACAAAAGCCCAGGACCAGATGGCTTCACAGGTGAATTCTATCAAACATTTAGAGAAGAGCTAACACCTATCCTTCTCAAACTCTTCCAAAATATAGCAGAGGGAGGAACACTCCCAAACTCATTCTACGAGGCCGACATCACCTTGATACCATAACCAGGCAAGGATGTCACAAAGAAAGAAAACTACAGGCCAATATCACTGATGAACATAGATGCAAAAATCCTCAACAAAATACTAGCAAACAGAATCCAACAGCACATTAAAAGGATCATACACCATGATCAAGTGGGGTTTATCCCAGGAATGCAAGGATTCTTCAAAATACGCAAATCAATCAATGTAATACACCATATTAACAAGTTGAAGGAGAAAAACCATATGATCATCTCAATAGATGCAGAGAAAGCTTTCGACAAAATTCAACACCCATTTATGATAAAAACCCTGCAGAAAGTAGGTATAGAGGGATCTTTCCTCAACATAATAAAGGCCATATATGACAAACCCACAGCCAACATTGTCCTCAATGGTGAAAAACTGAAACCATTTCCACTAAGATCAGGAACAAGACAAGGCTGCCCACTCTCACCACTCTTATTCAACCTAGTTTTGGAAGTTTTAGCCACAGCAATCAGAGAAGAAAAGGAAATAAAAGGAATCCAAATTGGAAAAGAAGAAGTAAAGCTGTCACTGTTTGCAGATGACATGATACTATACATAGAGAATCCTAAAGATGCTACCGAAAAACTACTAGAGCTAATCAATGAATTTGGTAAAGTAGCAGGATATAAAATTAATGTACAGAAATCTCTGGCATTCCTGTACACTAATGATGAAAAATCTGAAAATGA
Organism: Mesoplodon bidens; assembly: GCF_964165515.1. Taxonomy (NCBI): domain Eukaryota; kingdom Metazoa; phylum Chordata; class Mammalia; order Artiodactyla; family Ziphiidae; genus Mesoplodon; species Mesoplodon bidens. The sequence continues at coordinate 69,052,626 of NC_138178.1, forward strand.
AATCAAGAAAACACTCCCATTTACCATCGCAACAAAAAGAATAAAATATCTAGGAATAAATCTACCTAAGGAGACAAAAGACCTGTATGCAGAAAACTATAAGACACTGATGAAAGAAATTAAAGATGATACAAATAGATGGAGAGATATACCATGCTCCTGGATTGGAAGAATCAATATTGTGAAAATGACTCTACTACCCAAAGCAATCTACAGATTCAATGCAATCCCTATCAAACTACCACTGGCATTTTTCACAGAACTAGAACAAAAAATTTCAAAATTTGTTTGGAAAAACAAAAGGCCCCGAATAGCTAAAGCAATCTTGAGAACGAAAAACGGAGCTGGAGGAATCAGGCTCCCTGACTTCAGACTATACTACAAAGCTACAGTAATTAAGACAGTCTGGTACTGGCATAAAAACAGAAAGATAGATCAGTGGATCAGGATAGAAAGCCCAGAGATAAACCCACGCACATATGGCCAACTTATCTTTGATAAAGGAGCCAGGAATGTACAGTGGAGAAAGGACAGCCTCTTCAATAAGTGGTGCTGGGAAAACTGGACAGGGACATGTAAAAGTTTGAGATTAGATCATTCCCTAGCACCATACACAAAAATAAGCTCAAAATGGATTAAAGACTTAAATGTAAGGCCAGAAACTATCAAACTCTTAGAGGAAAACATAGGTAGAACACTCTATGACATAAATCACAGCAAGATCCTTTTGGACCCACCTCCTAGAGAAATGGAAATAAAAACAAAGATAAACAAATGGGACCTAATGAAACTTCAAAGCTTTTGCACAGCAAAGGAAACCATAAAGAAGACCAAAAGACAACCCTCAGAATGGGAGAAAATATTTGCAAATGAAGCGACTGACAAAGGATTAATCTCCAAAATTTATAAACAGCTCATGCAGCTCAATAGCAAAAAAACAGACAACCCAATCCAAAAATGGGCAGAAGACTTAAATAGGCATTTCTCCAAAGAAGATATACAGACTGGCAACAAACACATGAAAGAATGCTCAACATCATTAATCATTAGAGAAATGCAAATCAAAACTACAATGAGATATCATCTCACACCAGTCAGAATGGCCATCATCAAGAAATCTAGAAACAATAAATGCTGGAGAGGGTGTGGAGAAAAGGGAACACTCTTGCACTGCTGGTGGGAATGTGAATTGGTACAGCCACTATGGAGAACGGTATGGAGGTTCCTTAAAAAACTACAAATAGAACTACCATATGACCCAGCAATCCCACTACTGGGCATATACCCTGAGAAAACCATAATTCAAAAAGAGACATGTACCAAAATGTTCATTGCAGCTCTATTCACAATAGCCCGGAGCTGGAAACAACCTAAGTGTCCATCATCGGATGAATGGATAAAGAAGATGTGGCACATATATACAATGGAATATTACTCAGCCATAAAAAGAAACGAAACTGAGCTATTTGTAATGAGGTGGATAGACCTAGAGTCTGTCATACACAGTGAAGTTAGTCAGAAAGAGAAAGACAAATACCGTATGCTAACACATATATACGGAATTAAAAAAAAAAATGTCATGAAGAACCTAGGGGCAAAACGGGAATAAAGACACAGACCTACTTGAGAATGGACTTGAGGATATGGGGAGGGGGAAGGGTAAGCTGTGACAAAGCGAAAGAGAGGCATGGACATATATACACTACCAAACGTAAGGTAGATAGATAGTGGGAAGCAGCCGCAGAGCACAGGGAGATCAGCTCGGTGCTTTGTGACCGCCTGGAGGGGTGGGATGGGGAGGGTGGGAGGGAGGGAGATGCATGAGGGAAGGGATGTGGGAACAGATGTATATGTATGACTGATTCACTTTGTTATAAAGCAGAAACTAATTAAAAAAAATAAATTAAAAAAAAATTAAAAAAACAAAAAAGAAAAAAAAAACAGTCATGTACTACAATGTTCATTGCAGCACTATTTACAATAGCCAGGACATGGAAGCAACCTAAGTGTCCATCAACAGATGAATGGATAAAGAAGATGTGGCACATATATACAATGGAATATTACTCAGCCATAAATAGAAACGAAATTGAGTTATTTGTAGTGAGGTGGATGGACCTAGAGTCTGTCATATGGGGTAAAGTAAGTGAGAAAGAGAAAAATAAATACCATATGCTAACACATATATATGGAATTAAAAAATAATAATAATTATTATTATAGTTCTGATGAAGCTAGGGGCAGGACAGGAATAAAGACACAGATGTAGAGAATGGACTTGAAGACATGGGCAAGGGGAAGTGTAAGCTGGGATGAAGTGTGAGAGAAGCATGACATATATACACTACTAAATGTAAAATAGATAACTAGTGGGAGCAGCTGCATCACATGGGGAGATCAGCTCAGTGCTTTGTGACCACCTAAAGTAGTGGGATAGGGAAGGTGGGAGGGAGATGCAAGAGGGAAGGGATACAGGGATATATATATACATTTAGCTGATTCACTTTGTTATACAGCAGAAACTAATAAAAAAATAAAAATAAAATATTTAGGAGCTTTATATCCCCAGATTTTTCAAGGTCATCCTACATGTTTCTATCCCACAACACAGAATCCTATTTTTACCAATAATTTTCTCACTTTAACAGTAGACATCCTAGGAATCTGGAAGTTCAAGTTTCCTCAAAATTTAAGCAATTACTGCTTGATTTTCAGCCATTTCAGCCCAGACAGGAGAATAGGCTCTCCCACATGCATACCTCCAAACTCTTAGGTCATTGATGCAAGCCTGAGCTGATAATTTGAATCCCTAAGCTCATTCTTTACTTTTTACCAGTTTTTCAGGGACATTAGAAGAAGCCTAACAACGTCATTATATGCCTTAGTTTTCCAAAAGTATTTCAAACTATTATATACAGAGTCACTTAATTTCTTTCCTATTATAAGTGGTTATTTAGTAGTATCTAATACACATATTTTGCTTATCTCTATAAACATTTCATACACTGGACTACAGTGCTTTGTTTACTACTAGAATTAGAGTCATTAGTGTCTTTATTTTTTAATAAAATCAGATTAGAAAGAAAATTCCAAAAACATAGAACCCATTCAGAAAACTCATCCTTAAAATTCTGTTCCTTTTGAACCACTCTGGGTACCCAAAATTATGTTAGTCATTGTTCTTCTGAAGAGACTAACTAATATCATAGATAGATAAATAGATATATAGATACATAGATAGAAAGATACATACATACATGCATATATACATACATACACATACATTCATACATACATATGAAAAAGATTTGTTTTAAGTACTGGCTTAAGCAGTCATTGAGGCCCCCAAATCCCACTATCTGCTCTCAGAAAACTGGAGAACCAGGTAAGCTGGGGGTATAAAAACAGTTAAAATCTGAAGGCCAGAGAATAAGGAAATTGGTGGTGTACTTCTAGTCCCAGGATAAGGCCTGAGAACAAGGGGTGAATGGTTTAAATCCCAGGGTCCAAATCTTTAAGAACCAGAATAACTGATGTATTAATGAACATATAGTTATCCAGCTCAGTAAAAGAGACAGAAATTTGCACTTTCTTTGCTTCTGCATTTTATTCAGGCTCTCTGTTCAGACTGGATGATGCCTGCCCACATTAGTGACAGATGATCACTTTACTCAAGTCTACTGAATCAGATGCGAATCCCTTCCAGATATCTTCACAAATACAGCCAGAAAAAAATATTTTACCAGCTAACTGGACTTCTCTTAGCCCAGTTAAATTGACACATATAATTAACCATCACAAGCCCACCCCCTTGTGACATATATATATATATATATATATATATATATATATATATATGTTGTATCAAATAATGTTAATCTCCAAATAAAGACAATACTGAGGTTTTAATTCTGCCTAACATGATACATCTATGTTAAATACAACTGAAAAAAAATTCCTACCCCAGAAGAGGAAATACAGTCCTTATTTAAGTTTACTTTTCTTCTTTATATCTCTAACAACTGTATGATGTAAATTAAATGATACTTAAACATATGATATTAAGTTAATACATCTCATATTATAAGTTAAGGGAATGATAGAGAATAGAAAACAAAGATATATGTTTAGGGCTTCCCTGATGGCGCAGTGGTTGTGAGTCCGCCTGCCGATGCAGGGGACACGGGTTCGTGCCCTGGTCTGGGAAGATCCCACATGCCGCGGAGCAGCTAGGCCCATGAGCCATGGCCTCTGAGCCTGCGTGTCCAGAGCCTGTGCTCCACAACACAAGAGGCCACAACAGTGAGAGGCTCGTGTACCACAAAAAAAATAATATATATATATATATATATATATATGTGTGTGTGTGTGTGTGTGTGTGTGTGTGTGTTTAATATATGTGTGCATACATACAAACATTCATAACAAAATAAGGAGAAAATATTCATGCCAATTACATTCCTTATTTCTGTAACTAGTCACGAAGTTGAACCTGGTATTATACTACCCTATTCTAATCCCATTTTGTATTTCTTTTGCCTCAGCAACAACATCATCTGGTTGGAGAATTTATCAGATTGGTAAACCTTTATTCTTAAAGGGTCTGGTGTTATTACCAGTTTTGCTTGCATTGGGTTATTGTAGTTTCCAACTGACCTCAGTGAAAGTGTGTGCTAATACTAAAAAAATCCTTATTTTGTATTCCAGACAAACTCTTTGTTATCTTCATTGTGTTAGTTGTCCAATTTCCCTTTGGTAGTGACAAAAATCCTTGTTTTTTTCCAACATTAGCCAGGCTCCTGAGTCTTTTCTAAGGAATCTGTGCACTTCCTTACAAAATCCTTGGAAAAAAACCCTACTAAAACAGTATAGGAAGTCTCTCATCCACCATGTCTGATAATCATCAATACTCAATCAGATTTCTCATCCTCCACCATCCACCAGCTGAGTCTGATTAGCCAGACTTGTCTTCAGGAATGTTCAACTAAGTCAGTTTAGCCAGAATCCACATTACCCTTGATGTTTCTTTTTAGTGACTTTCCATCCACTGAACCCCACTGGAATCCTTGGCTGTAAATACCTAATTGTCCATGCTGTATTCAAATTTGAGCCCAGATTTATACTGAGGTCTATTTTCCTGTATTACAACATTTCTGAATAAAACCTATTTTTTTCTGCTTTAATTACACCCACTTCTGGTTTATCTTTTTTTTTTTTTTTTTTTTTTTTTTTTTTTTGCGGTACGCGGGCCTCTCACTGTTGTGGCCTCTCCCATTGCGGAGCACAGGCTCCGGACGCGCAGGCTCAGCAGCCATGGCTCACGGGCCCAGCCGCTCCACGGCATGTGGGATCTTCCCGGACTGGGACACGAACCCGTGTCCCCTGCATCGGCAGGCGGACTCTCAACCACTGCACCACCAGGGAAGCCCTGGTTTATCTTTGATAGTTATGATGTGAATCGGATAGAATCAGACTGATTATTGAGACTCTGGACCCCACATCCAGAACCCTAAGTGTACAATTTTTTGTGTGTGTGATATGCGGGCCTCTCACTGTTGTGGCCTCTCCTGTTCCGGAGCACAGGCTCCGGATGCACAGGCTCAGTGGCCATGGCTCACGGGCCCAGCCGCTCCACAGCACATGGGATCTTCCCGGACCTGGGCACGAACCCGCATCCCCTGCATCAGCAGGCGGACTCTCAACCCCTGCGCCACCAGGGAAGCCCCTAAGTGTACAATTTTGAAAACTTTGTCTTCACTTCTGACTGATTGATCATGTATCCATTGGTTAGTCCATCTGCTACACCATTGACCCAGACAAATATCTATTTTAGCTTGCAGGGAAATAGTTTGAATGTTAAGATTTGGGATATAATGTAGAAGGTATATTAGAGTCCCAGAAAATGAGAGACTGGTTTAGAGTGCTTGTTATATGAAGTGATCGGATCCTTTCTTCAGTCTTTCCTTGTCTTCCATGTACAGATCAATTTTAAATTTCACTTGGGAATCTCCTAAGTTTGCAAACCAACAATAAGTGTAAGGATTATTTATAAACATGAGACCTCTCAGCTGGCTAAAATAAAAAACCTTCTTGAACTCCTGCTGAAATGTGCTCTAACTGTGTCTGCTTACTTTCCTGTTGGCATAATATTACTAATAATGATTCGGAACTTCAGTGGCCTTTTGGGGAAACATAATTCCCAAACTGGCTCCTCTAAAATCTCTTCTTTCTCACCACAGCTGTTTATTCTTCGTTCAGTTACTGCTTTGGATTATCCCTCCAGTTCCTTTGATTTCTTTTACATGTCTCCCTTCAAACATCAGCACTCTGCATTTTTCTGTCCAGAAACTTTTTCTTTCCCACTTCAGCTATTCAACTCCCAGTGAGTTGAACTGTAGGCCTCCTAATCTGAATTGAGGACTCCCAAGGGATTAATGGATCCCCAAAGTAAACACTTATGGCTAGAAGAGAAAAAATGACTATTTGGAAACAGAACTTGTTTTTAATCCCTCATATGTGTTCGAAGATATGCAGACAGCTGCTAGGTGTTTCATCAGTGACTGTCCTAAAATTTACTTAACAGCTTCCATCAAATTACATATTGGGACAAAAAGAATCTTAACAGTCATATTTATAAACATTTGTAAACAGGTAATTTTAACTTGTCCACTGCCAGAAACACAAGACAGATAAAAATATAAAGTGGTTATAATAAGTGAAATTGTATTACTATGTCTTACTGAGTCAGGGCCAAAGTTTTAGAATGAAAGCTCGAAGATATTTATTTACACCTATATATAAGTTTATGTATGTTTCTCTAAGTGTGTATGTATGCATGCATGTTATATATATGTGACATTTTCTACCTCCAGATATTACTAAATTAATTCATAAAATCTCAATACAGTTATCTTCAAATGAAAGATAAATAACTGATCCTATAAATTAGGTATTCCAAAAACCCTCAGAAATATAAAAATTAACAATTTTAAGTCTGCTTAACTGGGGTAGCCTTTATAAAATAAAGCCAGTTTTAAAAATTGTTGTTATTTAACATACACAAATATAAACTCAAAATGGTTTAAAGATCTAAAGGTAAGGTTGGTTACTATAAAACACTTAGAGGAAAATATAGGTAGAACACACTTTGACATAAATCATAGCAAGATCTTTTTTTGACCTATCTCCTAGAGTAAAGAAAATAAAAACAAAAATAAACAAATGGGACCTAAATAAACTTAAAAGCTTTTGCACAGCAAAGGAAACCATAAACAAAACGAATAGACAACCCTCAGAATGGGAGAAAATATTTGCAAATGAAGCAACTGATAAGGGATTAATCTCCAAAATATACAAACAGCTCATGCAGCTCAATATCAAAAGAACAAACTACCCAATCAAAAAATCGGGGGAAGACCTAAATAGACATTTCTCCAAAGAAGACATACAGGTGGCCAACAAACATATGAAAAGATGCTCAGTATCACTAATTAGTAGAGAAATGCAAATCAAACCTACAATGAGGTATCACCTCACGCTAGTCAGAATGGCCATCATCAAAAAACATACAAACATTAAATGCTAGAGAGGGTGTGGAGAAAAGGGAACCCTCCTACACAGTTAGTGAGAATGTAAATTGGTACAGCCACTGTGGAGAACAGTATGGCGGTTCCTTTAAAAATTAAAAAGAGAGCTACCATATGATGCAGTAATTCCACTCATAAGCATATATCTGGAGAAAACCAGAGTTCAACAGGATGCATGCACCCCCATGTTCATTGCATCACTATTTACAATAGTCAGGGTATGGAAACAACCTAAATGTCCATTGACAGAGGAATGGATAAAGAAGATGTGGTACATTACTGGGCATATACCCTAAGAAAACCATAATTCAAAGAGTCATGTACCAAAATATTCATTGCAGCTCTATTTACAATAGTCAGGACATGGAAGCAACCTAAGTGTCCATCATCAGATAAATGGATAAAGAAGATGTGGCACATATATACAATGGAATATTACTCAGCCATAAAAACAAATGAAATTGAGATAGTTGTAGTGAGGTGGGTGGACCTAGAGTCTGTCATACAGAGTGAAGTAAGTCAGAAAGAGAAAAACAAATACCGTATGCTAACACATATATATGGAATATAAGAAAAAAAAAAGGTCATGAAGAACCTAGGGGTAAGATGGGAATAAAGACACAGACCTACTAGAGAATGGACTTGAGGATATGGGGAGGGGGAAGCATAAGCTGGGACAAAGTGAGAGAGTGGCATGGACATATATACACTACCAAACGTAAAATAGATAGCTAGTGGGAAGCAGCCACATAGAACAGGGAGATCAGCTCGGTAGTTTGTGACCACCTAGAGGGGTGGGATAGGGAGGGTGGGAGGGAGGGAGACACAAGAGGGAAGAGATATGGGAACATATGTATATGTATAACTGATTCACTTTGTTATAAAGCAGAAACTAACAAACCATTGTAAAGCAATTATACTGCAATAAAGATGTTAAAAAAAAGATGTGGTACATATATATCAATACAATGGAATATTACTCAGCCATAAAAAGGAACAAAACAGTGCCATTTGCAGAGAAATGGATGGGCCTAGAGATTGTCATACAGAGTGAAGTAAGTCAGAAAAATAAAAACAAATCTCATATAATATTGCTTATATGTACAATCTAGAAAAAATGTCACAGGTGAACTTATTTGCAAAGCAGAAATAGTGTCACAAATGTAGAAAACAAACTTATGGTTACCAAAGAGGTAGGGGTTTCGGATGAATTGGGAGATTGGGATTGAAAAATATACACTATTATGTATAAAATAGATAACTAATGAAAACCTACTTTATAGCACAGGGAACTCTACTCAGTGCTCTGTGGTGACCTAAATTGGAAGGAAATCTTTAAAAGAGAGGATATATGTATATGTATAACAGATTTACTTTGCTGCACAGCAGAAACTAACACTACATTGTAAAGCAACTATACTCCAATAAAATTAACTTTTAAAAATGCAAAAAAAAAAGAATAAAATAAAAATGGTTTATATAGAAACAGACGTGCCTTCAGAATTAAATATAATACAAGCATAATTTTTTAGACCTAAGTTTAGTAGTCAAGCAAGCTTATGTTATCTCTACTAGATGTTTAAAATAATAAACTATCTATGAAACGTCAAGTAAATCTATAAAACTATGAAATTATGTAAATTTGCAGCAGAATGAGAGTGTGTGGTAGTCAATGAAAACATGCTGAATTCCAATTTTTTTTCTGTAAAAAGAAAGATGGATAATGGTTAAAATTCTAATCAATATTTGTAAATGACTATGGTAAGAATAGTAAAGGAAAATGGATGGTACCACTGGTAAAGAAAAAATAAAACCTCTGTATGCAAAGAAAGATACATTTTTGATAAGGAAAGATAGAAAGGATGTGTTTTTGTTAAAGGTAGAATAGAGTAAGTTTGCCCTTAACCCGAATGATTGGTTGTTCCAGAATGAGAAAAAGGAAAAACAGTAATAAAAAAAAAAAACTAAATGGATATTTAAAAATAAAAATATGTTTTAGAATGTTTTTGGGGAAGAACTCTTTAAACAGAAATGTTATCTTGTTTGGTCAGATTTGGCAAAGACTGGATAAATTTATTTATAAGGTTTTAAAAAAAACAAATAAAAAAAAACAGCCTTAGGGTAAATAGTGTAGGAATGCAAATCTAGAACTTGGTTCTCTCTATACTAAAAAACAAACGTTTCTTAGATTAATAGTCTACTATTAATAAGAAAGAGTAAAAAAAAGCTTTCCTTTATATTTAAATATTCTGCCTCGGAAACTGAGACTTTGTTTCTGTAAATATTGTCCTATGCTTCATGTTTTATTTATCAAGGCTTTGATTGCTTAAGTAAACAGTCTTGTCAACATTAAAAGAGCTAGACTTTTATAACTATGTAACTTTCTGTATTTGCCTTTGAAATTTTTTTAAATGTAACTTTGCTTAAATAGATAACTAATAATTTTTTACAGTGATCCTATTTATTTAAGTGTTTGATTTTTGACAACTCCCTCCCCCCAAAAAAAAAATGAAAATGCAAATTTTTTGAGCTCAAAGTAACATTGAGATTTCCCAGAGAGTCCCTGAAAAATCTCAAAGCATTTGTCTCTCCATTATAAAAGGAAGATGCTAAACTAATTAAGTTTATTTGCATATAAAATATGCAGAACTGTCAAATAAGAAGTGATGATAAAACTTTGTCGACTCTGTGTGTGTGTGGATATATTTTACTAATATATGTATTGCAGAAATTACATTAAGTTCATAGAAATTTGTCAGTATGCTCATTGCTTCCACTGCTTAGGGCCCCCTTTGATGAGCATTCATTCACTCAGGAAACATATATCTTCTTTTTAAAAATTTTTTTTGTCCATTGAGAAAAGTTCATTCAAATACCTCTCCACAATTTTATTGTCATCAATTTTCCAATCATGTTTCTCTCAAGTTCCTGGCCATCAACCCAAAGTATAGGCCACAGCCCATGAATTAGTATATAAGCCATTTCTGTCCATTTTTCCTTCAAAACAAAGTATACAGCCATGTGCACTGCTCAAATTTCTGCCCAGTGAGATGACTGCCCTTTACCCCTGTCTTACAAAATGTCCATAGAATCACTGTGGTACTCCAGCTCTCTACTTCTGAGTGGTGAAACTATGTCATAAAGACCCATAGTTAAACCAGGCCTGCGTTTCTTCTTCTTTTGTCAACAGATCAAAGGGTTTTCTCCATAAGTTCTCTCCCCCAATTACAGGTTATACCTTTAAAGTGTGCCCAAGTCCTGTCATGTATATACCACTTTTATTTCCAGATGCAGTACTTCAGTGCCCTCTCAACTATATTATTTATTGGGTCAGTTACCACCCAGTTCATACTGGTAAGTTCTCATCACATAGTAACTTTGTGGCCCATGGTCAAGTAATCAGTCTCTGGTAGGCTCACATACAACTGAGAATTTTTTCTCAAAAGCATAGTAGATATATGAAGATAATAGCAGGACCTTGCTCCAAATTTCTAACCACCTGACCTGTGATTCACCTATCAGTGCTGACAAAAGCTGCAAAAAATTCTACCTGCCAATGAAATTTCTAGAACCATTATGTTTGTTGGAATATATGGCACAAGTCAAAAGCAGCTTGCACAAAAGTCTGGACCTCTTACAGACCCTTCTCTTTCTCTGGCTCCCACTTAAATCCAGCAGCTTTTCAAGTCACTACATAAGTAGATGTAAATCACACATCCAAATGCAGACTATGTCTCCTTGAAAATCCAAAGAGGCCCACAGAACATTGCTCCTTTTACTTGGTTGCCAGGTGCAAAAACTTATCCTTCACCTTAAAAGGGATACCTGGACAATCCCCACACCAGTGGACCTGTCGAAATTTTACCAAGGTAAAAGTCCTTAATTTTAATTACATATGGAATAAAACCTCTCTAATCACTACTAACTGATCAATGATTTATTGGTGAGTCCAACTACTAAACCGTTGCTCTAGAAATGCTCTTTGAAGCTAGTAGGAGCATACTGTGATTCTTAAGGCTTTGGAAATGCTCTTGAACCTGAATTAAGGTCCTAGACAAGCAGAGGTTGGGTTAGAGTCCTAGGTTTCACAGATACAAAAATGTTACATGCCACAGAAATAATTTTATTTATCAAATCAACTGTCATTAGAATTATAGCAATGGACATTTTAAGTTATTTGTCATTCACACAGTGATTATTTGACTTTGATATTTTTCTGAAAGTAATTACAATCAGCTATAGTCAAGAATGTTTCATGCTGTCATCATGGTAATAATTTTGAGACCTCGCTTCTAGACTGAGAAAATTTTACAAAATAAATGAATAAGCTGATGAATTCATAAAACTGCTAACCCAAGATCTAACAAAACAAGAAATAATTACCTGGGTCTGAAAGAACTGATGAGAACCGCTGTAATTTTTTGATGAATTTGTTGGAAACATTGCTGGGTTTTAATACTTGTTTTCAAGATTAAGGAAATCATTTATTAAGCTATGTGTAACTTACAACAATTTGGTTAAGTGTACCTTTGTGAACAAAAATGCCACAGTTACTTTTTCTTCCTACTTGATCTTCCAGAATTTGAAAACACTTAGTGTGTATTCCTTACTTTTATGTAAAGAAAATCATTTACATAAGTTAAATAAGAATGTGCTCTCTTTGTAACAGAATATGATTGGAAACATTGATTATATTGCCAAGGCTTTAATGTCACTATAATATTAATGTGCATTGAATCAGATATGACCAGACAGCCTTACAAAAACTTAAGTCAACTTTAAGAAGCTAATATGCATAAATACCCCTATAGAAAAAAAAACTATCTTTTAGGGTTTGCCACCTTACAGGCAGAAAGGAAGTTCACTTTTTTCTGTCATGCCCAGGAATCTCAGAATATTTTGGGGATCCCTAGAAGAGAGGAAACCAAATCTATAGGTTTTACAAACAAAATCTAGCATCGTTTTTTTGTTTGGTTTTCTATCAGGGAGATGCTTTGAAAAGTCCAATCCCAGATTCCTTATGAATAGTTCCAGCAAAGCAAATTCAAGAGATCTATGTGGTCAGTCTTTCTTGCTGTGCTTATGTAAATAATCACACCAAGTTTAATGGGTCTAGATTTATTTTGTATATAAATTAGTTTTACTTTAATTACCTCTGATTAAATGGTGGTGAGTGTAGAGAGAGAAATTATGTTTCAATGGGAAATTGTAATGTACCCTTTTGGATTTCACATTGCAAAATTTTCCCATCTCTACCAAAGCCTACTTTTTTCTACTTTCTTCCAAAACCTGGCTATAACTCTTCAAAGTAGTATTTCTATTTTTTTCTGTCTTTTGCATAGAGAACTAAAATTGCTCTTTTAATAAAAGCTGCAAGCAGAAGCTGATATCATATAAACACAAAGGAATTTAGCACAACAAATTATATATGAGCAAACTTTGTATCTGCTGTTGTATGTGTACCTCAGATAGTCCACTGGAAAACCCAATTTCAACACCACAGACATTTGAACTAGGAAAACCAATGGATTATCACTGCTGTCCACAACCAATATATAAAAATGCTTTAAACCCTAATTAAGGTATCCTAATTTCTCAAATCATAAACTAAGTTTTTAACATTAATCTTTGTTTTCTTTTATTTTCATAGAAACCCCCCTCATTAAATGTCAAATGGTTAGCACCATAAAGCATACCTTCTACTACCAAGTCTTAGCATATCATTAAAAAAAAAGCTGCTGATAACAGGAAATCAAGAGGGCAGAGTAGAGGGACATGGAGCTCACTTCCTCCCACAAATACTTCAAAAATACATCTATATGTGGAACAATTCTCACAGAATATCTACTGAAAGCTTGCAGAAGATCTCACACAACCAATACTGCAAGAAAGATCCCCACATAACCTGGTAGGACAAAGGGGAAAAGGAGAAGAGGAATCAGGATGGAACCTGTTTCCTTGGGAGGGAGCTGTGAAAGAGGAAAGTTTCCTTCACCATGGGAACCTCCTTCACTGGCTAGGAGGTCTGCTGGGACAGATAGGGAGCTTCAGAGGCTGGGGAGGAGAGCATGGTATCTAGCCTGTAGCCCCACAGTGTAGAAAGAAACCAGCTAGCCCTGACCACATTACCACACTTCCCATCTGACCACATCACCACACTTCCCAGCCCGAGATATGTGCCTGCTGCAGTGTGCAGTGACTAGGTGCTGAAACTCAGGCTTCAGTGAGCAGACTTGGGGTTAGGAATTTGTTTCACCATGAGGAGACAAACCAAAGGGCCTGGAGTATGGCCCCTGCTGCAACTGGGGGCCTGCACAAGAGGGAGAAGATGCCCACCATAGGAGTGGGCAAGATAGGGAAGGAGAGGTGTGGGTCCACCATAGCAGACTTGTCAGTGTGCTCACAGTGGGCCATGGCTCCAGCCACCAAGTGTTCTGTGAACTTCATGGGTTCACACACTCACAGGTGGGGCTGAAATCTGAGCCAATCACTAGCAACCCCACTGTGGTGCTGGGCTTCAGCTCAGGTAGATCCTCCCTCTGGTGAATTTTGGGACCAGGGAAAAGCATGAGTGCCTCAGGGCCAACTGAGCAGTTTATCTGCAGGTTCAGGAGACACAGCTCCCATGAATTTACACATTGGAAGTTTTGCAAGCATGCATGTCCATCTAAGGGACCTCTGAGCCAATAATCAGAGCCCACAGGCAGAGGCAGCCACCAAGGGCAGTGTTAGCAACAGTGACATTTGTGGGTATGCACAACAGGTGGCAGATGGCATCATAAAATTGCACATCCCCGTGGACAACTCCTGGGGAAGAACATGCACAGCTCCATACCCAATGGGAGTGGTACAGTCCTGCTTACCTCACACTGCAGCTCAGAAACAGCTCAACAACTGGGGAGTAGACCCTGTCCCACACAAGGCTGTGACAATCACAGAACAAAGAAGCAGCCCCACCCAACATCCAGTGTAGACATTGGTCACCACAACACCAAATACACCCACTATCAAGGGGACAAGGGAAGTACACCACAAGGAAAGACATGGCAAACATCCATACGAAAAAGAGCCATCCCACCAAAAGTATCAGACTCAAGCAGACTACTCAGGGACACTCTCACATAAAAACAGCCCTTCAAGACCACAGTAGGTAATTGTTTTTCCTAAACTCATAGAGTCAGAGAAATAAAAGAAAAATGAAAAAGCAGAGGACCTACTCCCAATTAAAAGAACAAGAGAAATCATCTGAAAGAAAAAACAGATGGACCTCTTCAATCTACCCAAACCCAAGTTCAAAAAGGAGGTAATAAAAATGTTGAAGGAATTAAGAAAAGCTATAAATAGAAATGTGGGTCACTGTAGCAAGGAACTAGGAACTATAAAGAAGAGCCAATCAACATTAGACAACTCAGTTTCCAAGAAGAAAACTGAGCTAAAGGCAATAAGTAGCAAACTAAATAACACAGAGGAACGAATAGTGATCTGGAAGATAGAATAAGAGAAATCACCCAATCAGAACATCACACAAAAAGACAAATTTTTAAAAATGAAAGCAATATATGAGACCTATAGGATAATATAAAGTGTGCCAATCTACACACAATAGGAATCCCAGAAGGAGAAGAAAGAGAAAAGAGTATCAAAAAAGCATTTGAAGAAATTATGACTGAAAACTTCCCAAACATAAAGAAGGAAACAGATATCCAGGCACAGAAAATACAGAGGGTTCCAAACAAGATAAATCCAAACAGACCTACTCCAAGATATACACAATTAAAATGGCAAAATTAAAGAGAGGATTCTAAAGGCATCAAGAAAAAAACGAAAACGTCAGTTACAAAGGAACCCTGATAAGGCTATAGCTGATTTCTCTCTATAAACTCTACTGGCCAGAAGAGAGTGCCAAGATATATTCAAAGCCCTCAAAGGGAAAAACCTGCAACTTAGGATACTCTACCTAGCAAGATTACCATTTAGAATAGAAGGAGAGATGAAGAATTTCTCAGAGAAGCAAAAACTGAAAGAATACATTAATACTAAACCTATCTTAGAAGAAATATTGAATGGTCTTCTCTAAATAGAAAAGAAGCAAAAATCTACAGGAAAAGGGAATGTGATTATATATAATCAATTAAACAAGCCAGTACATTGATTTAAAAAAAATAATCAAAAATTATGTGAAAGCAATTATAACTACAATCAACAGCAAAAAGGCAAACATGAAGATGTAAACAGGATATCAAAATTACAAAATGTGGAGGAGAGGAATAAGAAAATGTGGATCTTTTAGAATGTGTTTGAGCTTATATGACTACCAGACTAAAGCAAGTAGATATAGTTACAGGTTAACATATTTGAAAACCAGGGAAACTACAAATCAAAAACATACAATAGATTCACAAAAACCAAAAAGAAAAGAAACCTAGCATGATGAAAAAGAAAATCATCACACCAAAAAAGGAAACACAAAGAGAAGAAAGGAACAAAGAAAAAATAATCAACTGGAAGACAAGGTTTAAAATGGCAATAAATGCCTACTTATCAATAATTAATTTAAATGTCAGTGTACTAAATACTCAGATCAAAAGACATAGTGTGGCAGATTGGATAATAAAAAGAGAATCTACAATATACTGCCTACAGGAGACCCACATTAGGGTAAAATACACTTACAGATTGAAAGTAAGTGTTTGAAAAAGATATTTCACGCAAATGGAAATTATAAAAAAGTGGGGATAGCAATACTCATTCAGACAAAATATACTTTAAAACAAAGGCCAAAGAAGGACGTTATATCACAATAAAAGGGTCAGTAAAAGAAGAGGATGTCACCCTTGTTAACATATATACACCCAATATATAAACACATAAATATATATAACAAATACTAACAGTCATAAAGGGAGAACTTGATGTGAATACAATAATAGTAACAAATTCTACCAACTCACTGACATCAGTGGATAGATCATCAAGACAGAAAGTTAATTATACAACAGAGATACTAAATGACACAATAAAACAGTTGAACTTAATTGATATCTACAGAGCACTACATCCAAAAAATAAAAACAAACAAACAGAATACATATTCTTTTCAAGCACACATGGAACATTCTCTGTGATAGACCACATACTAGTGCAAAAAACAAGCCTCAACAAATATAAGCGGATAGAAATTATTTCAAGCATTTTTTCTGACCACAATGGCATTAAACTAGAAATCAACCACAGAAAGAGAAAAGAGGAAAAAAACAATTACATGGAAACCAAAAATCATGCTACTAAAAGACAATGTGTCAATGATGAAATCAAAGAGACAAGTTTAAAAATACCTAAAGGCAAATGAAAAGGAAAACACAATCATAGAAAATCTATGGGATGCAGCAAAAGCAATTCTAAGAGTGAAATTCATAGCAATATAGGCCTTCCTCAAGAAACAAGAAAAATCTCAAATAAACAAAATAACCTACCATCTAAAAGAATTAGAAAAAGAACAACAATCAAAACCCAAAATCAGAAGAAGGAAGAAAATAATAAAGATTGGAAATAAATGAAATACACATTAAAAACAATAGAAAAAATCAATAAATTTAAGAGCTGGTATTTGTTTTTCTCTTTCTGACATACTTCACCCTGCATGACAGTCTAAAAGCAATTATACTCCAATAAAGATGTTAAAAAACCAACTAGGAGCTGTTTTTTTTGAAAGAATAATCAAAATTGACAAACTTCTGGCCAGGCTCACCAAGAAGAAAAGAGAGAGGACCAAAATAAACAAAATAAGAAAAAAAAAAGAGGAGAAATAAAAAATCGATACTGCAGAACTACAAAACACCATAGGAAAATCTTATGAACTGTTAAATGCAAACAAAACGGACAACCTACAAGAAATGGACAAGATTCTAGAAACAGCCTGCTGAATCTATATCAAGAAGAAACATGATTTGAACAAACTGATCACTAGATGTGAAATGGAATCTGTAGAAAAATGAACAAACAAACAAAACTACTGCAAACAAAATCCACAGATTTTGGCTGGATGACTTCACTAGGGAATTCTACAAAAAGAAGAAATTCATACAAAGAAGTTCTTCCAATACTTTTCAAAATCTTCCAAAAACAGAAGAGGAGGGAACACTCCCAAAGACTTTCTATGAAGCCACAATCACCCTGATACCAAAACCAGACAAAGACACTACCAAAAAAGAAAATTACAGTCCTATAACGTGCATGAATATAGACTCAAAAATCCTCAACAAAATATTACTCAACTGAATCCAATAACACATAAAGAGAATCATACACTGTGATCAACTGGGATTCATTCCAGTGTCACAAGGATGGCTCAACATATGCAAATTAAACAATGCAAGACACCACTTCAAAAAGAGAAAAGAAAAAAATGTGATCACCTCAATAGATGAGAAGTAGCATTTGATAAAATTAACTATCTGCTCATGATAAAAAAATAACTTGCCAAAGTGAGTATAGAGGAAACATAACTCAACATAATAAAAGCTATGTATGGCAATCCCACAGCCAGCATAATGTTAAATGGTGAAAAGATGAAAGACTTCTCACAAAATTTTTGAATAAGACAAGAATGTCCACTCTCACCACTTCTCTTCAACACAGTATTGGAAGAGCTAGCCACAACAATCACACAGAAAAGAAATAAAAGTATCCAAATTGGAAGGGAAGAGGTAAAATTGTCACTAATACAGATGACATGATACTCTATATAGAAAACCCTAAGGACTCTACACAAAATCTATTAGAACTTATAAATTTGGCAAGGTAACAGGATACAAGATAAATATATAGAAATCCGTTGTATTTCTTTACACAGCAATGAAATATCGGAAAGAGAAAGTTAAAAAAACAACCTCATTTAAAAATCATATAAAAAATACCTAGGAATAAGCCTAATCAACTAGATGAAAGACTCATATGCTAAGAAATATAAAACATTGATAAAGAGAATCAAAGATGATTCAAGGAAATGGAAAAATATCCCACACTTTTGTATTAAAAGAATGAATATTGTTAAAATGGCCATACTACCCAAAGCAATTCACAGTCTTGATGCAACCCCTATCAAATTACCCATGACATTTTTTACAGAACTAGAACATATAATACTAAAATTTGTATGCAACCACAAAAGACCCAGAATTGTCAAATCAATCCTGAGGAAAAAGAACAAAATTGGTGGTATAACCTTTCTCGACTTCAGACTACTCTACAAAGCTAAAGTAATCTAAACAGCATTGTACTGGCACAAAAACAGACATATGGATCAATGGAATAAAATAGAAAAAACAGAGATAAACCCACACACTTCTGGTCAATTAGTCTTTGAGAAAGGAAGCAAGAATGTACAATGGAGAAAAAATAATCTCTTTAGCAAGTGGTGCTGGGAAAGCTGGACAGCTGCATGCAAATCAATGAAGTTAGAAAACTCTCTCACATCATGCATAAAAGTAAACCCAAAATGGCTTAAAGACTTAAATATAAATATGAGGCCATAAATATGTAGAAGTGAACACAGGCAAAACATTCTCTGACATAAATCATAGCAATGTTTTCTTAGGTAAGTCTCCAAAGGCTAAATTATAAAAAGCAAAAATAAACAAAAAGGACCTAATCAAACTTATATGCTTTTGCATAGCAAAGGAAACCATAAACAAATGAAAAGACAATCTACAGAATAGAAAGAAATGTTTGCAAATAATGCGACTGCTAAGGGCTTAATTTCCAAAATATAAAAACAGCTCACAAAACATATCAAGAAACAAAAAAATCCAATCAAAAAATTGAGCAGAAGACCTAAATAGACATTTCTCCAAAGAAGACATACAGATGGCAAAAAGTCCCATGAAAAGATTCTTAACATCACCAATTATTAGAGGAATGCAAATCAAAATTACAATGAGGTGCCACCTCACACTTGTCAGAGCGGTCATCAACAAAAAGTCTATAAATAATAAATGTTGGAGAGGGTGTGGAGAAAAGAGTACCCTCCTACACTGTTGTTGGGAATGTAAATTGATTCAGCAACTATGGAAAACACAATAGAGGTTCCCCTAAAAACTAAAACTAGAGCTACCATGTGTTCCAGTAATCCTACCCCTGGGTATATATCCAGAAGAGACAAAAGCTAAAGTTCATAAAGAAACATGAACCTCAATGTTCATAGCAATACTATTTGCAATAGCCAAAACATGGAAGAAACCTAAGTATCCATCAACACTTGGTTGATGAATGGATAAAGAAGATGTGAATATATATATATATATATATATATATATATATATATATATATATATATATATATATATACACACACACACACACATATATACCCATGCACACATTAGAATGTTACACAGCCATAAAATAAATAAAATAATGCAATTTGCAGCAACATGGATGGACTTAGAGATTATCATACTAGGTGAAGTAAGTCAGACAGAGAAAATAACATATTATATGATATCACTTATATGTGGAATTGGAAGACAGAATACAAATGGAGAGTGATAAAGATGGTGGAGGAGTAGAACATGAGGCCGACCTCCTCCCACACATAAATCAAAAATACGTCTATATGTGGAACGACTCTCACAGAACATTTACTGAATGCTGGCAGAAGACCTCAGATTCACTTAAAAAATCCAGTATATGGGTCAAAAAAATCTATTTGTGAATGTAATGATAAACACAATGAACAGCAAAAGGATGAACATGAAGATGTAAAAGAGGACATTAAAATCATAAAATGTTGGAAAGTAAGAAAATGTATATTCTTTTTTTTAAATGTTTGAGCTTATATGACCATCAGTCTAAAGCAAGCAGGTATAGGAAGGGTATAGCATACTTGAAAAACAGGGTAACCACAAATCAAAAACATACAGTAGTCACAAAAACCACAAAGAGAACACAAGCATAAAATAAAAGGAAATCATCAAACCCTGGAAAGAAAAACAAAAAGAAAGGAACAAAGAAGAAACATAGAATCAACTGGAAAACAAGGTTTAGAATTGCAATAAACACATTGCCTATAAAAAATTACCTTAAATGTCAATGGACTAAATTCTCTGATCAAAAGATGTAGAGTGGTGGACTGGATAAAGAACAAGAGTCTACAATATGCTGCCTACAAGAGACACACTTTAGGGCAAATGACCCACATAGACAGAAAATGAGGGGATGGAAAAATGTATTTATTGCAGATGGAAATGACAAGAAAGTGGGGGTCTAAATACTTATATCAGACAAAATAGACTTTAAAACAAAGGACAAAGTAAGACAAAGAAGGACACTGTATAGTGACAAAAAGATCAATACAAGAAGAAGATTTTACTCGTCAAAATATATGCACATGATATAGGAGCACACAAATACATAAAACAAATACTAACAGACATAAAGGGAGAAACTGATGGGAATACAATAATAGTAAGAGACTTTAACACCCCACTCACATCAATGGACAGATCTTCTAGACAGAAAATAAATAAGGCAACAGAGATCCTAAATGATACAATACAACAGTTAGACTTAATTGATACTTTCAGGACAAAAAAATAGAATACATATTCTTTTCAAGTGCACCTGGAACATTCTAGAGAGCTGATCACATACTAGGGCACAAAGCAAACCTCAACAAATTTAAGAGTACTGAAATTATTTCAAGCATCTTCTCTGACTACAACAGCATGAAACTAGAAATAAACGACAGAAAAAGAAATGAGAGAGAAAAAAAGGATTACATAGAAATTAAACAACATGCTACTAAAAAAACAATTGGTCAAAAATGAAATCAAAGTAGAAATTTTAAAATATCATGAAACAAATTACAAGGAAAACACAACCATAGAAAAATCTATGGGATGCACAGGAGGAAGAACCACCCACCACCCTCAGAACATTTAGTCTTGAAGGCCAGCAGGGCTTGAGTGCAGGAGCTTCACAAGGCTGCAGGACTCCACTGTTGGAGGGCTCACACAAGGTCTTACATGCACTGGGACCCAGCAGAGAGCAGTACCTCCATAGGAACCTGGGCTAGACCTACCTAGAGGTCTTGGAGTGTATCTTGAGGACAGAGTTAGCTATTGCTCACTGTGGGGGTAAGAGCACTGGTAGCAGAGGGCCCAGGGAATATTAATTATGTGAGCTCCCTTGGAAGTCCCCATTTCGGGACCAAGACCCAGCCCCACCCAACAACCTGAACACTCCAGTGTTGGAATGCCTCAGGCCAAACAACCAGCAAGAAAGGAACACAGCCCCACCCATCGGTAGACAGGTGGCCTAAAGTCATACTAAGCTCACAGGCAACTAAAAACACACACTATGACACTACTCTGTCTACCAGAGGGACAAGATCCAGCTCCACACACCATAGGGAAGGCACCAGTCTACCACAAGCACGCCTGGGCAAGCCCCTGGAACAACCTCATCCACCAAGAGGCAGACACCATTAGCAAGAGGAGCTATAATCTTGCAGCCTACAGAAAGGAGACCACAAAAAAGTAAGTTAGAAAAAATGAACAGCAAAGAAATGTGTGACAGATGAAGGAGGAAGATAAAAAACCCACAGGAACATGGAAGTAAAGAGCAGATAGACAATTTACCTGAAAAACTTGATCCAAAATCTCGGAAAAAGAATGAAGGCACAGACCAAGAAGATAAAGAAACATTTAACAAAGAGTTAGAAGATTTAAAGGACAAACAGATGACAAACACAATAACTGCAATGAAAAAATACCCTAGAAGGACTTAATAGCAAAATAAATGAGGCAAAAAACGTAAAAGTGAGCTGGAAGACAGAGTGACGGAAATCATTGCCACAGAACACAATGAAGAAAATAGAATGAAAAGAAATGAGGACAGTGTCAGAGATTCTGGGACAACATTAAAGAGTCCAACATTCACATTTTAGGGGTCCCAGAAGAAGAAGAGAAAGAGAAAGAGCCTGAGAAAATATTTGAAGAGATTATAGTTGAAAACTTCCTTAACATGGGAAAAGAAATAGTCACCCAAGTCCAGGAAGCACAGAGAGTCCATACAGGATAAACCCAAGGAGAAACATGCTGAGACACATATTAATCAAACTAACAAAAATTAAATACAAAGGAAAAATATTAAAAGCAGCAAGGGAAAATCAACAAATAAAATACAATGGAATACCCATAAGGTTATCAGCTGATTGTTCAGCAGAAATTCTGAAAGGCAGAAAGGAGTGGCATGATATATTTAAAGTGATGAAAGGATACTCTACCTAACAAGGCTCTCATTCATATGTGAAGGAGAAATCAAAAGATTTAGAGACAAGAAAAAGCAAAGAGAATTCAGCACCACTAAACTAGCTTTACAACAAATGCTAAAGGAACTTCTCTAGGAGGGATTTAAAAAAAAAGGTCACAACTAGAAATAAGGAAATCACAAATTGGAAATCTCACTGGCAAAGGCAAACATACAGTAAAACTAGGAAATCATCCACACAAGTATGAAAAATAAGCAATCATGAGGATAGTACAAATGCAGGAAATGGGAATTGCATTTGAAAGTAAGAGACAAGCAACTTAAAAGAACATTGTATATATATAGACTCCTATATCAAAACCTCATGGGAAATTCAAACCAAAACATTACAAAAGATATGACACAAAACAGAAAAAGCAACCCAAACACAACACTAAAAATAGTTATCAAACCACAATAGAAGAAAAGAAAAAAGGAAGGGAAGAAAAACGACCTATAAAAACAAACAGAAACCAATTAAGAAAATGACAATAGGAACATACATATCCATAATTACCTTAAGTGTAAATGGATTAAATGCTCCAAGCAAAAAAAATAGACAGGCTGAATGGGTACACAAACAAGACTCATGTGTATGTTGAGAACAAGAGACCCACTTCAGACCTAGGGACATGTACAGACTGAAAATGAGGAAATGGAAAATTAAATTCCATGCAAATGGAAATGAAAAGAAAACTGGAGTAGCAAAACTCATATCAGACACTATAGAATTAGAAATAAAGACAATTACAAGAGCCAAGGAAGGCCACTACATAATGATCAAGGGATGAATTCAAGAAGAAGATATAACAATTGTCAATATATGTGACCCAACATAGGAGCACCTCAATATATAAGGTAAATATTAACAGGGATGAAAGAATAAATAGTAACACAATATTAGTGGGGGACATTAAAACCCCACTTATACCAATGGACAGATCATCCAGACAGAAAATCAATAAGGAAACACAAGCCTTAAATGACATATTAGAACAGAGAGACTTAACTCATATTAATAGGACATTCCATCCAAAAGCAGCAGAATACATTTTATTCTCAAGTGCACACAGAACATTCTCCAGGATAGATCATGTCTTTGGTCACAAATCAAGCCTCGGTAAGTTTAAGAAAATTGAAATCATATCAAACATCCTTTGCAAAGACAACACTATAATATTAGAAATAAATTACAGGAAAAAAAGTAAGAAGCACAAACACATGGAGGTTAAACAATATGTTACTAAACAAACAATGGGGGGCTTCCCTGGTGGCACAGTGGTTGAGAGTCTGCCTGCCAATGCAGGGGATGTGGGTTCGTGCCCCGGTCTGGGAAGATTCCACATGCCGTGGAGCAGCTGGGCCCGTGAGCCATGGCTGCTGAGCCTGCGCATCTGGAGCCTGTGCTCTGCAACGGGAGAGACCACAACAGTGAGAGGCCCGTGTACCACACACACACACAAAAAAAAAAAAACAATGGGTCACTGAAGAAATCAAAGCAGAAATCAAAAAATACCTAGAGAAAAGTGATTACATAAACATGATGATCCAAAACCTATGGGACACAGCCAAAGCAGTTCTAAGAGGGAAGTTTATAACAATACAATCTTACCTCAGAAACCAAAACAAAACTTAAATAAACAACCTTACCTTACACCTAGAGCAACTAGAGAAAGAACAAAAACCCCCAAAGTTAGTAGAAGGAAAAAATCATAAAGATCAGGGCAGAAATAAATAAAATAGAGACAGAGAAAATAATAACAAAGATCAATAAAACTAACATCTGTTTCTTTAGAAGGTAAAGAAAATTGATAAAACTTAAGCCAGACTCACCAAGGAAAAATGGGGGAGGACTGAAATCAACAAATTTAGAAAGGAAAAAGAAGTTATAATGGACACCATAGAAATACAAAAGATCATAAGAGATTACTACAAGGAAATATACACCAATAAAATGGACAACCTAGAAGAAATGGACAAATTCTTAGAAAGGTAATACATTCCAAGTTTTAATCAAGAAGAAATAGAAAATATAAACAGACAAATCACAAGTTCTGAAATTGAAACAGTGACTTTAAAACTTCCAACAAACAAAAGTCCAGAAGCAGATAGCTTCACAGGCAAATTAAATCAAACATTTAGAGAAGAGTTTTCACCTACACTTCTAAAACTTTTCCAAAAAATATCAGAGGAAGGAACACTCCTAAGCTCATTCTAGAAGACCACCATCACCCTGATACCAATACCAGACAAAGATATCACAGAAAAAGAAAATTACAGTCCAATACCACTCATGAACGTAGATGCAAAAATTCTCAACAAAATACTAGCAAACCGAATCCAACAGCACATTAAAAGGATCATACACCATGATCAAGTGGGATTTATCCCAGGGATGCAAGAATTCTTCAATGTGTGCAAATCAATCCATGTGATACACCACATTAACAAAGTGAAGACTAAAAACCACATGATCATTTCAATAGATGCAGAAAACTCTTTTGACAAAATTCAACACCATTTATGATAAAAACTCTCCAGAAAGTGGGCGTAGAGGGAACATACCTCAACAAAATAAAGGTCATGCATGATAAACCCACAGCAAACATCATTCTCAATAGTGAAAAACTGAAAGCACTTCCTCTAAGATCAGGAACCCACTCTTGCCACTTTTATTAAACATAGTTTTGGCAGTCCTACCCATGACAATCAGAGAAGAAACAGAAATAAAAGGAATCCAAATTGGAAAAGAAGAAGTAAAAATGTCACTCTTTGCCATTGTCCTGAAAATCCTAAAGGTGTTACCAGAAAACTACTAAAGCTCATCAATGAATTGGGTAAGGTTGCAGGATACTAAATTAATACACAGAAATCTCTTGTATTCCATAAGTAAAAATGAATGGTCAGAAAGAAATTAAGGAAACAATCCCATTTAACTTTGCATCAAAAAGAATAAAATACCTAGGAATAAACCTACCTATGGAGGCAAAAGGTCTGTACTGAGAAAATGGTAAGATACTGATGAAAGAAATAAAAGATGACACAAACAGATGGAGAGATACACTATGTTCTTGGATTGGAAGAATCAATACTGTGAAAATGACTATACTACCCAAAGTGATCTACAGATACAATGCAATCCCCATCAAATAACCAATGGCATTTTTCAAAGAATCAGGACAAAATAGATTATAATTTGTATGGAAACACAAAAGACCCCGAATAGCTGAAGCAATCTTGAGAAAGAAAAACAGAGCTGGAGGCATTAGGCTCCCTGACTTCAGACTATACTAAAAAGCTACAGTCATTTAAACAGTATTGTACTGGCACAAATACAAAATATAGATTGATGGAACAGGATAGAAAGCCCAAAGATAAACCTACACACCTATGGTCACCTAAACTATGGCGAAGAAGACAATAATACACAATGGAGAAGAGGGTCTCTGCAATAAGGGGAGCTGGGAAAACTGGGCAGCTACATGAAAAAGAATGAAATTAGAACACTCTTTATCATCATACACAAAAAGAAACTCAAAATGGATTAAATACATAAATGTAAGACCAGATACTCTAAAACTCTTAGAGGAAAACATAGGCAGAACACAGTTTGACATAAATCACAGCAAGATCTTTTGTGATCCACCTCCAAGAGTAATAAAAATTAAAACAAATATAAACAAATGAGATCTAATTAAACTTAAAAGCTTTTTCACTGTAAAGGAAACCATAAACAGATGAAAAGAGAACCCTCAAAATGGGAGAAAATATTTGAAAATTAAAGAACTGACAAGGGATTACTCTCTAAAATATACAAATAGCAAATGCAGCTCAATATCAAAAAAGAAATAACCCATTCAAAAGAATGGGTAAAAGATCTAAATAGACATTTCTCCAAAGAACACATACAGATAGCCAAAAGCACATGAAAAATGCTAAACATCACTAATTAGTAGAGAAATGCAAATCAAACCTACAAATGAGGTAACACCTCACACTGGTCATAATGGCCACCATCAAAAAATCTACAAACAGTAAATTCTGGAGAGGGTGTGGAGAAAAGGGAAACCTCATACACTATTGGTGTGAATGTAAAGTGTTACAGCCACTATGGAGAACAGTATGGGGGTTCTTTAAAAAACTGAAAATAGAGCTACCATATGATCTAGCAATCCCACTCTTGGGTATATATCCAAATTAGGCCATAATTTAAAATATACATGTACTCCAAAGTTCAATGAAGCACTTTTTACAATAGCCAGGACATGGAATCAACCTAAATGCCCATCAACAGAGGAACTGATAAAGAAGATATGGTACATATATACAATGGAATATTACTCAGCCATATAAAAGAACAAAATAGGGCCATTTATAGAGATGTGAATGGACCTAGAGATGGTCATACAGATATGAAGTAAGTCAGACAGAGAAAGACAAATATCGTATGATATGCTTATATGTGGAATCTAAAAAATAAACATTTTTACAAAACAGATGTAGAAAACAAACTTATGGTTACGAGAGATTAAGGAGGGAGAGGGCTTAATTGGGAGATTGGGGTTGACATATACACACTACTATATATAAACTAGATAACTAATAAAAACCTGCTTTATAACACAAGGAACGCTACTTAATACTCTGTAATGGCCTATAGGGGAAAAGAATATAAAAAAAAGAAAGAGTGGATGTATGTATATGCATAACTGATTCACTTTTGTCTACACCTGACACTAGCACAGTATTGCAAATCAACTATTCTCCAATAAAAATTTTTAAAAAGAATAGAAAAATCTCAAATAAACAACCTAACCTACCCCCAGAAAGAATTAGAAAAAGAACAAACAAAACCCAAAATCAGCAGAATGAAGGAAATTATAAAGATCTGAGAGGAAATAAATAAGATAGAGATTTTATAAAATCAGAAAGGATCAATAAAATCAAAAGATGTTCTGTTGAAAAGAAAAACAAATTCAAAAAACCTCTAACCAGGTTCACCAAGAAGAAAAAAGAGAGGACCCAAACTTTAAAACAAACAAAAAAAAAATGAAAGAGGAGAAACAAAAACTGAGACCAGAGAAATACAAAAAAATCATAAGAGAATACTATGAACAGTTATATGCCAACAAATTGGACAGCATAGAAGAAATGGACCAATTTCTAGAAAGAAAGTGTTGGTCACGACTGAGACAAGAGGGAAAACATATGAACAGACCAATCACTAGAAATGAAATAGAACCTATGAGAAAAATAGCTCCCTGCAAACAAATTCCAGGACCAGCTGGCTTCACTGGGGAATTCTACCAAACATATAAAGAAGACCTTATAACAATCCTTTTCAAATTATTCCAAAAATTGAAGAGGAGTGGACACTCCCAAATTCATTGTACGAAGCCTCTATTACTCTGATATGAATACTAGACAAAGGCATCACCAAAAATAATTACAGTCCAATATCTCTCATGAATATAGGTGTATAAAACCTCAACAATATATTAGAAACCAAATCAAACAATACAGAAAAAGGATTATACACCATGATCAAACTGGATTTATTTCAGTGTCTCAAGATGGTTAAATATACACAAATCAATTAATGTGATATACCACATTAAAAAAAGGAAAGACAAAATCCACCTGATCATCTCACTAGTTGCAAAAAATCCATCTGACAAAATTCAAGTTCCATTCATGATAAAAACTCTCATCAAAGTGGGTATAGAGGGAACATATTGCAACATAATAAAGGTCATTTACAACAGAACCACAGCCAACATAACTTTTCAAGGTTGAAAAGCTGAAAGACTTCCCTCTAAATTCAGAAAAAAAGACAAGGATACCCACTCTCACCATGTCTATTTAATATAGTTTTAGAAGTCCTAGCCACAGTAATCAGACAAGAAAAATAAATAAAATAAATCTAAACTGAAAGGGAAGAAGTAAAACAGTCACTACTTACAGATGCAATGATACTCTCTATAGAGAACCCTAAAGTCCCATGCAAAAACTATTAGAGCTAAGAAATGAATTCAGCAAGGTAGAAGGATACAAGATTAATATATATAAATAATTTTAATTTCTTTACATTAATAAAGAAATATCATAAAAAGAAAGTTTTTAAAATCCCATTTAAAACAGTTTAAAAAAATAAAATACCTAGGAATAAATTTAACCAAGGAGGTAAAAACCTATATGCTAAAAACTATAGAACATTGATGGAGAAAACTGAAGGTTATTCCAAGAAATGCAATGATATCCTATGCTCTAAGATTGGAAGAATCACATTATTAAAATGGCAATACTACCCAAAGCAATCTACAGATTTAATCCAATCCCTATCAAAATACCCAGGACATTTTTTACAGAACTGGAATAAATAATCCTAAAACTTATATGAAACCACAAAAGACACAGAATTACCAAAGCAACACTTAGAAAAAAGAGCAAAGCTGGAGGTATAACTCTTCCAGACTTCAAACTACTCTACAAAGCTACAGTAATCAAAAGAGCATGGTAGTGGCACAAAAACACACAGATCAATGAAACAGAATAGAGAGGCCATAAATAAACCCACACACCTACCATCAATTAATGTATGGCAACGGAAGCAAGAATATACAGTAAAGTACAGAAAGTCTCCTAAACAAGTGGTACTTGGAAAGCTGGACAACTACATGTAAAACAATGAAATTAGAACATTTCTTCACACCATATATAAAAATATACTTAAAATAGTTCAAAGACCTAAATGTTAGGCATGAAACCTTAAAAATCCATGAAGAGCGCATAGGTGAAACACTCCGACATAAATCATGCCAATATTGACTTGGATCAGTCTCCCAAGGAAAAAGAAATAAAAGCAAAAATAAATTAATGGGATGTAGTCCACTTAACTTTTCCACAGCAAAGGAAACCATCAACAAAATGAAAAGACAACCTACAGAATGGGAGACAATATAAGCAATTGATGCAACTGACAAGGGATTAATATACAAAATATATGAACTGCTCATGCAATTAAATATCAAAAAAATCCAGTCAAAAATGGGCAGAAGACCTTAAAAGACATTTCTCCAAAGAGGATATACAGATGGCTAGCAGGCACATGAAAAGATGATCAACATCACAAATTATTAGATTAATACAAATCAAAATGATAATGAGGTATCACCTCACACCTCTCAGGATGGTTGTATCAAAACGTCAACAATTAACAAGTGTTAGAGAAGATATGGAGAAAAGGAAAACTCATACTCTGTTGGTGGCAATGCAAATTGTTGTAGCCACTATGGAAAACAGTATCAAGGTTCCTTAAAGAACTAAAAATAGGTCTACCATGTAATTCAGCAATTCCACTCCTGGGTGTATACCCAAAAGAAACAAAAACACTAATTGAAAAGATATATGTACCCCAATGTTCATAGCAGCAATATTTACAATAACCAAGATATGAAAGCAACGCAAATGCCCATCAACAGACAATTGGATTAAGAATTATGGTATATATATGTACAATGGAATATTACTCAACCATAAAAAATGAAATACTGCCATTTGCAGCAACATGGATGGGTATAGAGAATATTATGCTTCATGAAATAAGTCAGACAGAGAAAGACAAATACTATATGATATCACTTATATGTGAAATCTAAAAAATAATACAAAGGAAAATGCAACACAGACTCACAGGCATAGAAAATAAACTTGTGAATACCAAAGGGGAAAGAAAAGGGGGGAGGGACAAATTAGGAGTATGGGATTAAAAGATACAAACTACTGTATATAAGATAAATGAGAAACAAGGATTTACTCTATATCACAGGGAATTATACCCATTATCTTGTAATAGTCTCTAATACTGAATTACTATGCAGTGCACCTAAACCTAACAAAATATTGTAAGTCAAATAGACTTAAATTAAAAAAAAAGAAAAGAATTCGTAAGTTGGATGTAAAAAAAAAGAAAGAAAGAAAAAGGAAAAAGAAAAGAAAACAGAAGAAAAAGAAAAGAAAAGGAAAAAAATGGTGTCCAGAAAAAAATAGCATCCAGAACCTTGAGAAATTTTCATGGCTTGGGAGATACTACTGATTCTCATTTTCACTCAATAAACTATAGAGAAAGAACACCTTTGAACATCAAACTACTACCAAAATTTGTCCTCATGTCAAGAACCAAATCAATGGGTTGCTTCCTGTCATTTGTTGAAACTTTTCAACATGTTAAGATGGCATCCAGTAAATCCTAATAATCAGACAAAAAACTCAAGGACAAAATTTTGGACCTGGCTCTCCTAAGGAAATCTGATAGATTCAAGGTATTAGCAATAAGGTTGTCCTTAGGGTCATATTTCAAAATAGGAGATGAATTCTTTGACAAGAATCAAATAGATGAGAAGTCACAGCATGACAGCATTGTACCACCAAGAGAACCACTAGCCTAGATTGAAAGAAATTGTTCAAGACAATACAACATGTACCTTTCCTGCATCCTTTCTGCTTGAGCTGAAAGCAGGGAGAGAAAGCTTTTCAGTCTCCAGGAGATCATGTCCTTCAATTCTTTCTTGTGATGTAGTCAAAAACAATAACACAAAAGAACAGCTTCCTCACAAATAAGGCCAAGGACTAAGGAGAAAAATGGCTAGGGCTATTCCCAGGGAGTGGATACAAGGCCTCATAAAGGAATACTTCCTTTTCCCAGATAACATCTGTCCAAGGGGATTTTAGAATTTTTAAAACCTGAGGATATCCTGGTGTCTCCCATTCTTCACTTTTCCCAGTGGAGTATTTATTTTGGATACCCAGTCCCTGTTACACGATTGCATATTGTGTGTGTGAAGGACACTTAGGTTCTCTGTTTGTTCCTGCAGCTTCGGATCAAGAAGACCTGCATCCATATCTGATAAAGAGACTACCTCACATCACCTGGGGAAACATGTCTTTAATTAAAAAATAAAGGTAAAACCAAGTTGGATCTGGAGGAATCAGGCTCCCTGACTTCAGACTATACTACAAAGCTACAGTAATCAAGAATGTATGGTACTGGCACAAAAACAGAAATATAGCTCAATGGAAAAGGATAGAAAGCCCAGAGATAAAGCCACACACATATGGTCACTTTATCTTTGATAAAGAAGGCAAGAATATACAGTGGAGAAAAGGCAGCCTCTTCAATAAGTGGTGTTGAGAACCCTGGACAAGTACATGTAAAAGTATGAAATTAGAAAACTCCCTAACACCATACACAAAAATAAACTCAAAATGGATTAAAGACCTAAATGTAAGGCCAGAAACTATCAAACTCTTAGAGGAAAACATAGGCAGAACACTCTATGACATAAATCACAGCAAGATCCTTTTGGACCCACCTCCTACAAAAATGGAAATAAAAACAAAAATAAACAAATGAGACCTAATGAAACTTAAAAGCTTTTGCACAACAAAGGAAACAATAAACAAGACGAAAAGGCAACCCTCAGAATGGGAGAAAATATTTCCAAATGAAGCAACTGACAAAAGATTAATCTCCAAAATTTACAGGCAGCTCATGTAGCTCAATAACAAAAAAACAAGCAACCCAATCCAAAAATGGGCAGAAGACCCAAATAGACATTTCTAAAAAGAAGATATACAGATTGCCAACAAACACATGAAAGAAAGCTCAACATCACTAACCATTAGAGAAATGCAAATCAAAACTACAATGAGATATCATCTCACACTGCTCAGAATGGCCATCATAAAAAATCTAGAAACAATAAATGCTGGAGAGGGTGTGGGGAAAAGGGAATGCTCTTGCACTGTTGGTGGGAATGTAACTTGATACAGCCACTATGGAGAACAGTATGGAGGTTCCTTAAAAAACTAAAAATAGAACTACCATACGACCCAGCAATCCCACTACTGGGCATATACCCTGAGAAAACCATAATTCAAAAAGAGTCATGTACCAAAATGTTCATTGCAGCTCTATTTACAATAGTCAGGACATGGAAGCAATCTAAGTGTCCATTGTCAGATGAATGGATAAAGAAGATGTGGCACATATATACAATGGAATATTACTCAGCCATAAAAACAAATGAAATTGAGATAGTTGTAGTGAGGTGGATGGACCTAGAGTCTGTCATACAGAGTGACATAAGTCAGAAAGAGAAAAACAAATACCGTATGCTAACACATATATATGGACCCTAAGGGGAAAAAAAAAGGTCATGAAAAACCTAGGGTTAAGATGGGAATAAAGACACAGACCTACTAGAGAATGGACTTGTGTATATGGGGAGGGGGAATGGTAAGCTGGGAGAAAATGAGAGAGTGGCATGGACATATATACACTATCAAAGGTAAAATAGATAGCTAGTGGGAAACAGTCACATAGCACAGGGAGATCAGCTCAGTGGTTTGTGACCACCTAGAGGAGTGGGATAGGTAGGGTAGGTGGGAGGGAGACACAAGAGGGAAGAGATATGGGAACATATGTATATGTATAACTGATTCACTTTGTTATAAAGCAGAAACTAACACACCATTGTAAAGCAATTATATTCTAATAAAGATGTTACAAAAAAGAACTACACATACATTCTATCAATGTCAGTTTCCTGGTTTTGATATTGTAGTACAATTATGTAACATGTAACTACTGGGCGAAACTGGGAGAAGGGTACATGGACCTCTCTGTACTATTTTTTGTTTAACATCTTTATTGTTGTATAGTTGCTTTACAATGGTGTGTTAGTTTCTGCTTCATAACAAAGTGAATCAGTTATACATATATGTATGTTCCCATATCTATTCCCTCTTGCGTCTTCCTCCATCTCACCCTCCTTATCCCACCTCTCTAGGTGGTAACAAAGCACCGAGCTTTTCTCCCTGTGCTATGCGGCTCCTTCCCACTAGCTATCTATTTTACTTTTGGTAGTGTATATATGTCCATTCCACTCTCTCACTTTGTCACAGCTTACCCTTACTTGCTGTAAATCTATAATTGTTTCCAAATTTAAAAGTAAAAAATAAATAAATAAATAAAATATATATTAAAAAAAAAAACTAAGTTACTGTTTCAGACTTCCAATAGTCTCTCTTAGAGAAAGTGTGCTTGTGTTCGGCATATGGGAAAAGGAGGATGTTGAATAGTGGAATAACAGAAAAGGTGACCTGTGGGAGTTTGTATTATATTCACTAAATATTTTGGCTTCTCTCCCTGTGGGAAGATTATACACAACCCTTGTGTTGAACTCAGGATTGGCTTTGGCCAATAAAATGTGGGTGAAAGTGATTAATGTCATTCCTAGGTATAGTGTTAAGATATGTGGATCACACCTCTTTTCTCTCTGCCATGAGATTGATAACATTCCAGACATTCTGGGTCCAAAAATGAAAATAACATACATCTGAGCCTCAGCTGACCTATAATGGACATTTAATATGAGCAAAAAATAAACTTTGATTACTGGAAGCAAGAAAAAGAAATAAAAGAAAAGTACCTACATAAAAAAAGAAAACATTTTTTCTCTTAACCTAAGTATAACTTACATAAAATTGTAAAGTATAACATTATGACCTAAGATAAAACCATTACCTTTTCTCCCTATCTGATCTCTCCTAAATTAGAAAACATTGAATATATTTATTTTTATGTCAGTAGAGTTATATGCATAATTTCAATAAGAATCTGTTCTCCTTGCAACAGGAAACAATTTGAAACATTGGATATATTTACAAGGCTTTGACTGGGTGTTTATATTTGACAAGGATGTGTATTAAATCAGATATGACCAGCGAGCTTTAAAGAAGAACGACTGTGAGAAGCTAGTGCCTATGAAGCTGCTCTTAAGAAAAACCAGTCTGGGCTTCTCTGGTGGCGCTGTGGTTAAGAATTCGCTTGCCAATGCAGGGGACACAGGTACAAGCCCTGGTCCACATGCCACAGAGCAGCTAAGCCCATGCGCTACAACTGCTGAGCCTGTGTTCTAGAGCCCGTGAGCCACAACTGCTAAGCCCATGTGCAGCAACTACTGAAGCCCGTGCACCTAGAGCCTGAGCTCTGCAACAAGAGAAGCCACTGAAATGAGAAGCCCGTGCACTTCAAACAAGAGTAGCCCCTGCTCGCTGCAACTAGAGAAAGCCTGCACACAGCAACTGAAGACCCAATGCAACCATAAATAAATAAATAAATAAGTAAATAAACAAACAAACAAAATTTTTTAAAAGGGAAAAGAAAAACCAGTCTGTACCTGTCTTTAAAATTCCCTGCCTGACAGGTCAGTAAGGAAGTTCACTTCTTGGCAGGCCCGGGAAATTTAGGATATTTAGGAGGTGTTGAAAAAAGAGGATTTCACCCAAATTCATATATATTTCAGGTAACATCTGGGGACAACTTTGCCTTGGCTCCCTAGCCTCCAGAGGCTTTGAAAAGTCCAATCTGAGATTCTTTATGAAAAGTTCTTACAAAACAAACTCAAGACACCTGTGTGGTCTAAGTTGATATGCTTATGTAAATAATTAAGCCAATTTTAATGACTAGACTTATTTTGCAAACAAATTAGTCTAACTTTGATTCTCTTTAATAGGAAAGTTGTAGGCCTTAGAAAGACAAATAGTTTTAATGGAAAACTATAGCATGCCCTTGTGGCTTCCTTCTTGTAAGTTTGCCAGTCCTTGGCAATCTTGAATTCTTCTAGATCTTCCAATATCTAGCTAAAACTTCCCAAGTTAACATTTCCAATTATTCTCTCTTCTGACTTGGAATCACTGAGGAATTAAAAGTTATTTTTTCCCCTAAGCCCTGTACACTGAACTTGGATAACATAATATAAACTTCAAGGAAATAACCACAACAGATTATGAAATAGCCTTCCTCCTGATTGCTGTGTGAACAACTCAGTACCTTGAACAACTGATGCTATTATCACAGACATTCAAACTGCAAACCAGGAAATCCACTGGGTTGCTACTTCTGTCCTCACTCCAACATCTAAAGATGGTTTGAACACAGTATCTAGAATATTTCTTCATTGACTGACCTCTAGAATAAAAAACTGGGGTTTAACTTAATCTTTGGTTTTATTTTACTTTCTTAGAATATCCTCCTCATTAAATACCTGATAGTTAGCATCAGCCAGCAAATACCTTCTACCTCCAAGTCTCAACAGATATCTCAGCCAACACTTAATAAACAAAGTGTAACTGAAGAAGAAATGGAATTATATTGTTCAAAGGAAAGGAGAATGTATTTTCTTAAGCATCAGAGGTAGCTGACAAAGATACTTTGCTTAACCAAATTTAGTCAAGCTCCTGAACATTTCCTAGGACCATGTGCACTTCCTTGTAAAATCTTTACCAAGAACCAAGCTAAGTCAGTTTAGCAAGAGCTTCTCATCTTCTATTTCTGAGCATGCTTCATATCTAATATCGCTTCTCATCTTTCTTCATTCAACAGTTGATGACTGAACTGACTGTCTTGTCTATAGCAAGAATCCTGTTAGATTGATTTAGGAAAAGACATCCCTTACCTTAATATTTCTTATTAGCAGTTTTCCAAACAGTGGGCCCTATCAGGCTCTTGACTATTAATTTCCATTTCCAC
Organism: Mesoplodon bidens; assembly: GCF_964165515.1. Lineage (NCBI taxonomy): Eukaryota > Metazoa > Chordata > Mammalia > Artiodactyla > Ziphiidae > Mesoplodon > Mesoplodon bidens. The sequence goes on from NC_138178.1 coordinate 69,089,115, forward strand.
ATGCTGTATTCAGAATTAAACAAGGTCTACTTTCCCTATTACAATATTTCAGAATTAATATGTTTTTAGTGTTTTAACTACTATCCAGTTATGTGTCCTTTAACTTTAGAATTGATTACCCCAGCAAGCACAAATTACACCTTCCTTTTCTGTTGATTCAGAGACATGAGAAGCCCAATGTGGCCAGGTGGCATTCTTAAGTTTTAGTACAGGAAAATCACTGTTTGTCTCTTGTGGTAAGCATTCTTTCTCTGGAACTAAGTTCAACAGATCATAATATCACAGAAACAAGAAGCACAATTCTAATAGGCATTAAGGGGTATAGTGAGTGGTGTCCTTCTCCTTTCCACCCATTCATTCCTGAACACATGAATACTGGCTATAAGAGAAATAATACCATATATGGGATGCTGATTCAGAGCATAAACAGTTTCCTAAAAAATCTTACCTCAGAACTGCAACATACTGCCATCTATCTGACACTGTAGCTGAGTCTTCAAAAGGCCCTTAAACTACTATAACAAGTCAGTTGCTTCATGATGGTGGAAACATGGTAGGATAGTTAATTCCAAGAGCATTGGCCCCTTGCCATACTTCTCTTGCTGTGATATGAGTTCATTAATCCAAAGCAATGTTGTATGGAAAACATAAAAATTGATAAGGCATACTACATGCAGGAAAAGCAAATCTGCACCAAGGTTAAGTGTGTATTCCAGTATGGTCAGAATGTTGCTCCTTTTATGATAGAAAAGTCCAGTGTAATCAACCTGCCATGAAGCAGCTGCATCATCACCCTTTGGGATGGTTTTGCTGTCAGCTGCTGGCAGATTGGGCACTCAGCCTTGGCGAGTAAAAGTAATATTCCTGAGAAGGGATCAAGATGGTGAAGTAAGGGGCTTCCCTGGTGGTGCAGTGGTTGAGAGTCCGCCTGCCGATGCAGGGGACACGGGTTCGTGTCCTGGTCCGGGAAGATCCCACATGCTGCGGAGTGGCTGGGCCAGTGAGCTATGGCCACTAATCCTGCGTGTCCGGAGCCTGTGCTCCACAACGGGAGGGGCCGCAACAGTGAGAGGCCCACGTACCACAAAAAAAAAAAAGATGGTGGAGTAAGAGTACATGGAGCTCACCTTCCCCCACAGACATATCAAAAACACACCTACATCTATTCTCACAGAAAACTAACTGGAAATTGTCAGATCTCCTATACAAACAAAGCTGCAAGAAAGATCTCCACATAACTCGGTAGGATGGGAAAAAAGGCATTGGGTCAGGACCAGCACCCTGGGAGGTATCTGTGAGAAAGAGAAGGTTTTCACAGGCAGAGCCTTGCCCTGGTGAGCCCCCTTGCCTGCTGAAAAATACTCTGGAACAGATAGAGGAGCTAGAAAAGCCTAGACTCTACTTGAAAGGAGTGTTTGTGTGTTGGCTTGCTAACAATCAGGGTGGAGAGACACTTGCACTGGTGGCTGCTGCCTCACTGCACATCTTAATCTGAAGGAGTGAACACTCCAACCCCACTTGCTCTACATCTCAGCCTGGCACAAGAGTGGAGCAGAGATACAGTCTAGCAGTGCAGAGAGAGACTGTGGTGTCTGAGGGGTTATCCAGATGGAACCATGGAGACCATTGTCAGTGCACCCATGGGGAACTGGGACAGACTTGGCAGACATTGTCAGTGCACTCACCAGGCCACGCCACAAGAAGGCACAGTGGCTAAGCACTGAATCTTGGACAGGCAGACCCTGAGAGAAGACTCAATCTAGCTGTTAGAGACAGCCCAGAGGGCCTGGGGTTGGAGTTTGGGCTCAGAGGCCATTAAAATAATGAAGCAGACTTCACCAGTCAGCTAGACCTCTTGTCAGCACATGCACACTGGTGTTGACTCTGGCTGTGGAGCCCATTGTCAGCTTATACATGGTGGGGGTGGTTCATCCGCAGCACATATTTTCTACATGCACACCATTCTGCTCCATAGGAATACACAGTGGCAGGGCACTGAGTCTCAGGTGGACAAGCCCTGGGCAGAAGTTCATTTCACAGGGGAGCACACCAACGCTGCCCACTCCACATCACAACTTGGCCCTGGAACTAGGATGGACAATTCCTGGGAGAATTCCTCCCCAAAATAGGCCTATGTCTCAGGTGGCAGAAGAGCCACCTCAATTCCTGCAGCCACAACACCACAAACCCCAGCCACAGCTTACACCACAACACAACCTTGCGTTAGATCTGAGACAAACACAAGGGAGAAAGAGACTTGACCTTGGACTGTTTCTGGGTGAAGCCATGGATCATGGCACTGGCAGGTCATAGGCTCACTGTGACCACACAGACATTATATGCTTCAGCAATCACCTCCTTTGAGGCAGGACAATGGAGGCAATAGAGCCTGATCAAATCCAAACCTCAGGGCTTGTACTGCAACAAATGAGGAGCAGGCTCTGCCTCTGACAAGACAGTGACAGCCATGAAGCAAAAAGTTGGCTTCATCTCACATCCAGCACAGGCTCTGAAAACCACAACACCAATCACACACCTTATCTAGGAAATAATGGCCAGTACAGTCTGAGGAAAGACGTGACTGACATCTATACTAAAACTAGCCCTTGCATGAAAAATATTGGACATATACAGTCTACACAAGGATGTACCCATATAAAAATACCCGTTCAGGACCAGAGTAGATAACAGTTTATACTAAATTCATAGACAGAGGATTCTAACTAAAATGAAAAAGCAGAGGAGCTACTCCCAATTAATAGAACAAGAGATCCTCTGGAAGAACAAATAATGAAGCAGACCTCACCAGTCAACTGGACCCCAAGTTCAAAAAAGAAGTAATAAAAATCCTAAAGGAATTAAGAAAGATTATCAATCGAAGTGCAAATCATTGTAACAAGGAAATAGAAACTGTAAACAAGAAATAATAAAAATTAGAGGGCTTCCCTGGTGGCGCAGTGGTTGAGAGTCCGCCTGCCGATGCAGGGGACACGGGTTCGTGCCCCGGTCTGGGAAGATCCCACATGCCGCAGAGCGGCTAGGCCCGTGAGCCATGGCTGCTGAGCCTACGCATCCGGAGCCTGTGCTCTGCAAGGGGAGAGGCCACAACAGTGAGAGGCCCGCCTACCGCAAAAAAAAAAAAAAAAAAAAAAATTAGACAATTCGTTGGTGGAATGGAAGGAATGACTAGCAGATTAAATGACACAGAAGAATAAACAAGTGATCTGGAAGACACAATCATGGAAATCACCCAATCAGAACAGCGGACAGAAAAAAAAAAAAAAGAAAGCAACATACGAGATCTATGAAATAATAAAAAGAAAGCCAACCTATGCATAATACAGTTTCTAGAAGGAGATTAGAGAGAACAGGGAAACAAAAATGTATTTGAAGAATACTGAAAACTTCCCAAACATAAATAAGGAAAAAGATATCCAGGAACAGGAATAATAGAGTGTCCCAAACAAGATGAACCCAAACAGACCCATACCAAAACATATCATAATTAAAATAGCAAAATTAAAGATAAAGAGAGGATACTAAATGTAGCAAGAGAAAAACAAAGAGTTAATTACAAGGGAATCCCCATTAGTCTAGCAGGTGATTTCTCTGAAGAATATTTTCAGGCCAGAATGGAGTGGCATGATATATTCAAAGTCCTGAAAAGGAAAAACCTGCAACTTAGAATATGCTACCCAGTAAGATTATCGTGTAGAATGAAAGGAGAGAAAAACATTTCTCAGACAAATAAAAAGTAAGAGAACTCAGCATTACTAAACCTACCCTAAAAGAAATATTGAAGAGTCTTCTCTACATAGAAAAGAAGCAAGAATCTATAGGAAAGGGAAAATCACAATAGGAAAGTCAAACATATAAAGGAATTGAAGATCACTTAAATAAAACAGTACATAGATTTAAAAACAATTTAAAAATTTGTGAAAAAGTTTATACCTACAATAAACAGCAAAAGGATAAACATGAAGATGTAAAATAGAACATCAAAATCACAAAATTTGTGGAAGAGAAGTGTTAAATTTTAGATCTCTTAGAATTTGTATGAACTTGTATGACAATAAGTTTAAAGCCAGTAGATATAGTTAAGGGTCAAAATATTTGAACTCCATGGTAACCACAAAGCAAAAACATAGAATAGATTTACAAAACCCAAAAAGAAAGAAACGTAAACATACTACAAAAGAAAATCATCAATTCACAAAAGGAAAAACAAGAAGAAAAAGAAATGAACAAAGGACACTACAAAAACAACTGGAAACTAAGGTTTAAAATGGCAATAAGTACATACCTATCAATAACTACTTTAATTGTTAATGGGCTAAATGCTCCAATCAAAAGACATGGGGGATAGATTGAGTTAAAAAAAAAAACTTCAATATGCTGACTACAAGAGACTGACACCAGAGTGAAAGAAACACACAGATTGAAAGTGAGAGAATGGAAAAAGATATTTCATATAAAGAGAAATGACAAGAAAGCAGGGGTAGCAATACTCAGGCAAAATAGGCTTTAAAACAAAGACTATAGTAGAACACAGGATATTACATAATGATAAGGGGATCAATACAAAAAGGGGATATTACAATTGCTAGCATATATGCACCCAATATAGGAGCCCCTAATATATATGACAAATACTCACAGACATAAAGGGAGAAATTGACAGGGATATAATAATAATAGGAGATATTAACACCACACTGACATCAATGGACAGACATCAAGGGACATATCATTCAGACAGAAAATCAATAAGGCAATAGATGTCCTAAATGAAACACTAGACCACCAGATAAGTTTAACTGATACATACAGAACACTATGTCAAAAAAAAAAAAACAGAGTACACATTCTTTTCAAGTGCACATGGAACATTCTCTAGGATAAACCACATACTAGGTCACAAAAAATTCTCAAAATTTTTAAGAGTATAGAAATTAATTCAAGCATCTTTTCTGATGACAATGGTATGAAACTAAATATTAACCACAGAAAGAAAAATGGGAACATAATATGCACATGGAGACTAAACAAGGTGCTACTAAAAAAAAAACCAGTGGGTCAATGATGAAATCAAAGAAGAAATTAGAAAATACCTCAAGAGAAATAACAATGAAAACACAACCACACAAGATCTATAGGAGGCAGCCAAAGCTGTTCTAAGAGAGAAGTTCATAGCAATGCAGGCCTTCTACAAGAAAAAAAAATCTCAAATAAACAATTTAACCTAACACTTAAAAGAATTAGAAAAAGAATAACAAAAAAAAAACATATTCAGCTAAAGGAAAGAAATAATAAAGATCAGAGAATAAATAAATAAAATAGATATTAAAAAAGAAAATGATAGAAAAGAACAGCAAAATAAATAGCTGTTTTTTTGAAAAGTTGAACAAAGTTGCCAAACCTTCATCCAGGGTCACCAAGAGGAAAGCAGAGAGGACCCAAATAAACATTTTTTTTAAAAAAATGAAAGAGGAAAAATAACAACTGATACCACAGAAATAAAAAAAAATAAGAGAATACTATGAATAGTTATATGCCAAAAAGTTGGATAATCTAGAAAAAATGGACAAATTTCTAGAAACATGCAGCCTGCCCAGACTGAGTCAAAAAGAACGACAATATGAAGAGACTAATCACTAGATGTGAAATAAAATCTATGGAGAAAATAAAAAGAAACTCCCTCCAAACAAAATTCCAGGACCCCATGGCTTCACTGGAGAATTCTACCAAACATAAAAAGAATAACATATACCTATACTTTTCAAACAGTTCCAGAAACTGAAGGAGAGGGACCGCTCCAAAATTTATTCTATGAAGCCACCATTTCCCTGATACCAAACTCAGACAAAGACAATACCGACTAAAAAATTACAGACCAAGACCTCTGATGAATATAGATACAAAATCATCAAAAACTTATTAGTAAATCAAATCCAATAATGCACAAAAAAGATTATGCACTATGATCAAGTTGGATTCATTCCAGTGACACAAGCTTCACTCAATATATATAAATCAATCTATGTGATAAAACACATTTACTAAAGGAAAGACAAAAAACACATGATTGATTTCAGAATGGTTCCTGTTTCTCTCCTCCTAACAGAAGCAAAAGAGGATTTACCTCTGCTATTCACTGTGAGAACCTAGTCCACCTCCAAGAGTAACTTAAAAGCTGTGTGATAAACAAGGCCACTTGAAGAAAGGCAAACTGTAAAGGGAGTTTCTACCTAGACTGGAAACCAGAAGTTCTCACTTTAGCTTCTGAAATGACAATAAATGCTATAAAGACAATAAAGAGGTGGGACAAGATGGTGGAGTAGAAGGACCTCAAGATCACCTAATCTCAAGAGCACACCCAAATCACAACTTTATGCTGAACAACCATCTATAAAAAACACTGGAAGCTACCAGAAAAGATATTCTACATCCAAAGGCATAAAGAAGAAACCACAAAAGAGTAGAAGGGACACACTCCCACTATAATTAAATCCTATACCCCCCAGGTAGGTGACCAACAAACTGGAGAATAAATATATTGCAGAAGTTCTCCCACAGGAGTGAGGGTTCTTAGGCCCATGTCAGGGTCCCCAGGCTGGGGGTCTGACATCAGGAGGAGATGCTCACAGAACATTTGGCTTTGAAGGCCACTGGGGCTTAATTGCAAGAGCTCTACAGACTGGGGGAAACAGAGACTCCACACTTGGAGGTTGAACACCATGTCTCATGCACACGGGGACATAGGACAAAAGCAGTGACTTCATAGGAGCCTGGGCCAGACCTACCTTCTTGTCTTGGAGAGTCTCCTGGGAGGGTGGGAGGCAGCTGTTCATCACTCTGCAGATGGAAATAATGATGGTGGAAGTATCAGGGAGTGTCCATCAGCATGAGCTCTCCTACAGCCCACATGTTTGCACCAAGACCTGACCCCACCAAAAGGCCTGTAGGCTACAGTGCTGGGACACCTCAGACCACATAATCAACTGGGTGAGAACAAAGCCCCACCCATCAGCAGACAGGCTGCTTAAAACTTCCTGAGCCCACAACTACCTCTAGACACACCCCTTGACAAGATCCTTCCCACTAGATGGCCAAGATGCAGCTCTACCAACCAGCAGGCAGGCACTGGTCCTTCTCATCAGAAAGAATGTACAAGCCTCTAGACCAGCATTACCCATCAGGGAACAGATGCCAGAAGTTAGGAAACTACAATTCAGCACACTGTGAATCTGAGTCTGCAAACACAGGACAGAATCTCCATTGGTACCATCTGGACCCTGGCCCTTTGGTGATGAGAGGGGAGTGTACTGCTGAGATACAAAGGATATCCCTTACAGAGGGCCACTTCTACAAGGTCAAGAATCATAACTAAGCTACTATGTACATAAAAATACAAATAGAAATTTAAAGAAAATTAGATAGCAAAGGAATATTTTCCAGACTAAAGAACAAGATAAAACCCCAAAAGAACAACTAAGTGAAGTGGAGATAAGTAATCTACCTGAGAAAAAGTTCAGAGTAATGACCATAAAGATGATCCAAGAACTTGGGAAAAAAAATGGATACACAGAGTGAGAAGTTAAAAAGTTCTTAACAAAGAGTTAGAAAATATAAAGAACAAACACAGTAGAAAAATATAATAACTGAAATGAAAAATACACTAGAAGGAATCAGTGGCAGAATAACTGAGGCAGAAGAAAGGATAAGTGGGTTGGAAGACAGAATGGTGGAAATCTCTGTCAAAGAACAGAAAAAAGAAAAAAGAATTAAAAGAAATGAGGACAGTTTACAAGAATTCTAGGACAATATCAAATGCACCAACATTCTCATTATAAGGGTTGCAGAAGGAGAAGAGAGAAAGGGCCTGAGAAAATATTTGAAGAGATAATAGCTAAAAATTTCCCTAATATGGAAAAGGAAACAGTCACCCAAGTCCAGGAAGTACAGAATGTCCTATACAGGCTTAACCCAAGGAAGAACATGCTGAGACACATAGTAATCAAAGTGTCAAAAAATTAAGATAAACAGAAAATATTAAAAGCAACAAGAGAAAAGCAATAAATAACATACAAGGAAATCCCCATAAGATTATCAGCTGATTTTTCAGCAGAAAATCTGCAGGCCTGAAGGGAGGGGCATGATATATTTAAAGTGATGAAAGGGGAAAACCTACAACCAAGATTACTCTACCCAGCAATGCTCTCATTAAGATTTGATGAAGAAATCAAAAGGTTTATAGACAAGCAAAAGCCAAAACAATTCAGCTCCACCAAACCAGCTCTACAACAAATACTAAAAGAACTTCTCTAAGCAGAAAAAAAAGGCCACAACTAGAAACAAGAAAATGACAAAAGAGGAAAACTCACCAGTAAAGGAAAACATACGTTAAATGTAGGAAAGCATGCACACATGAATATGATATATAAAGCAGAAACTGTGAGAGGAAGAGAGTACAAATGTAGGATATTTGAAATGCATTGGAAATTAAGAGATCATCAACTTAAAACAATCATTTGTATATGTATAGACAGCTATATTAAATCCTCATGGTAATAGCAAAAAAATGTAAAATAGGTATACACATGAAAAAGAAAAAGGTATTCAAACACAACACTAAAGGTAGTCATCAAATCACAAGGGAAGAGAACAAAAGAGGAAGAGAAGAAAATAAGACCTATAAAAATGAACCAAAGCAGTAAACAAAATAACGACATGGACATACATATCGAAAATTCCCTTAAATGTAAACAGATTAAATGTTCCAACCAAAAGACACAGACTGGCTGAATGGATACAAAAACAATACCCTTATATATGCTGTCTGCAAGAGACCCACATCAGATGTAAAGACATATACAGACTGAAGTTAGGGGATGGAAAAAGTTATTCCATGCAAATGGAAATCAAAAGAAAGCTGGAGTAGCAGTACTCATATCAAACAAAATAGACTTTAAAATAAAGGTTGTTATAAGAGATAAATAAGGACACTACATAATGATCAAGGGATCAATCTATGAAGAAGGTATAACACTTGTAAATATATATGCACCCAACACAGAAACACCTCAATATATAAGGCACATGTTAAGAGACATAAAAGGAGAAATTGATAGCAACACAATAATAGTGGGCCTGAGACTAGAGTCACATTCTGACAGATCTTGTCCTGGTGTGCTAGTGTGCTCGGAGATAATCTGTGGGTCTTAATTCATTGATGAGGGCAATCAGTACCCCCAGGAGTGACCCAATGGGAAACATGCCCTCCCTGAAAAAAAATAAATAATAATGGGGGATTTTAACACCTCAATTACCATCCAGACAGAAAATCCTTAAGAAACCACAGGCCTTAAATTACACATTAGGCCACATGGAATTAATTGACATTTACAGAGCATTCAATCTGAAAGCAAAATAATACATGTTCTTTTCAACTGCACATGGAACATTCTCCAGTATAGATTACATGCCTGGCCGCAAAGCAAACCTACCTAACTTTATGCCTAAAGCAACTAGAGAAAGAAGAATAAACAAAACCCAAAGTTACCAGAAGGAAAGACACCATAAAACTCAGAAGAGAAATAAATAAAATAGAGACTAAGAAAACAGTAGAAAAGATGAAAGAAACTAAAAGCTGGTCCTTTGAAAAGATTTTAAAAAATGATAAACCTTCAGCCAGACTCATCAAGGAAAAAAAAAAGGGAGAAGGTCTAAGTCAATAAAATTAGAATAAAAAAGGAGTGACAATGGACACCACAGAAATAAAAAAGACCATAAAGACTGCTACAAGCAACTATATATAAAATGGACAACCAAGAAGAAATGGACAAATTCATAGAAAGGTACAACCTCCCAACACTGAGGCAGGAAAAAATAGAAACTATGAACAGACCAATTACAAGTACTGACTTTTAATCTGTGATTTTTCAAATTCCAACAAAAAAAAGTCCAGGACAAAATGACTTCAAAGGTGAATTCTATCAAACAGTTAGAGAAGAGATAACACCTATCCTCCTCAAACTCTTCCAAAAAAATTGCAGAAGAAGAAACACTTCCAAAGACATTCAATGAGGCTACCAACACCCTGATACCAAAACCAGACAAAGATATCACACACACAAAAAGAAAATTTCAGGCCAATGTCACTAGTGAACGTAAACGCAAAAATCCTCCAGAAAATACTAGAGAACAGAATCCAACGACACATTAAAGGATAATACACCATGATCAAGTAGGATTCATCCCAGGGAGGCAAGGATTCTTCAATAAAATCGAGTCAGTTGATGTGATACACCACATCAACAAATAGAAGAATAAAAACCATATGATCATCTCAATAGATGCAAAAATGCTTTTGATAAAATTCAACACCCATTTATGATTAAAAAAACAAAAAAGCTATTTAGAAAGAGGGCATAGAGGGAACCTATCTCAACATAATAAAAGCCATATATGACAAACCCACAACAAACATCATTCTCAATGGTGAAAAACTGAAAACATTTCCTCTAAGGTCAGGAACAGGAAAGGATGTCCACTCTTGTCACTTTTATTCAACATAGTTTTGGAAGTCATACCCATGGCAATCAGAGAAGAAACAGACATTAAAGGAATCCAAATTGGAAAAGAAGAAGTAAAACTCACTCTTTGCATGTGACATGCTACTATACATAGAAAATCCTAAAGATGTTACCAAAAAGAGCTAGATTTCATCATGAATTCAGTAAAGTTTCAGGATACAAAATTAATACACAGAACTCTCTTGCATTCCTATACACTAACAATGAAAAATCACAAAAATATATTAAGGAAACAATCCTATTTAACTTCACTTCAAAGAATAAAACACCTAGGAAAAAACCTACCTAAGTAGGCAAAAGATCTGCACTGAGAAAAGTATAAGATGCTGCTGAAAGAAATAAAAGATGACACAAAGAGATGGAGAGATATACCATGTTCTTGGGTTGGAAGAATCAATATTGCCAAAATGACTATACTACCCAAAGTGATCCACAGATTCAATGCAATCCCTATCATATCACCAATGGCATTTTTCACAGAATCAGAAAAATTTTTTTTACAAATTGTAGGGAAACACAAAAGTCCCCAAATAGCCAAAGCAATCTTCAGAAAGAAAAACAGAGCTGGAGCCATCAGGCTCCCTGACTTCGGACTATACTACAAAGCTACAGTCAACAAAACACTATGGTATTGGCACAAAAACGGAAATATAGATCAATGAAACAAGATATAAAGTCCAGAGATAAACCCAACCACCTATGCTTACCTAATCTATGACAAAGGAGTCAAGAATATACAATAGAGAAAAGGCAGTCTCTTCAATAAGTGGTGCTGAATAGCCCAAACAATCTTGAGAAAGAAAAATGGAGCTGGAGGAATCAGGCCCCCTGACTTCATACTATACTACAAAGCTACAGTAATCAAGACTGTATGGTACTGACACAAAACCAGAAATATAGATCAGTAGAAATGGATAGAAAGCCCAGAGATAAACCCATGCACATATTGTTACCTTACCCTTGACAAAGGAGGCAAGAATATGCAATGGAGAAAAGACAGCCTCTTCAACAAGCAGTGCTGGGAAAACTAGAAAGCTACATGTAAAATAATGAAATTAGAACACTTCCTAACACCATACACAAAAAATAAACTCAAAATGGATTAAAGACCTAAATGTAAGGCCAGACACTATAAAACTCTTAGGAGAAAACATAGGCAGAACATTCTTTGACATAAATCACAGCAAGACCCTTTTTGACCCACCTCCTAGCGTAATGGAAATAAAACCAACAAACAAACAAACGAGACCTAATGAAACTTAACAGCTTTTGCACAACAAAGGAAACCATAAACAAGCTGAAAAGACGACCCTCAGAATGGGAGAAAATATTTGAAAATGAAGCAACTGACAAAGGATTAATCTCCAAAATATACAAGCAGCTCATGTAGCTCAATATCAAAGAAACAAATGACCCAATCCAAAAATGGGCAGAAGACCTACATAGACATTTCTCCAAACAAGACATACAATTGCCAACAATTCATGTGAACGGATGTTCAACACCACTAATCAGTAGAGAAATGCAAATCAAAACCACAATGAGGTATCACCTCATACCAGTCAGAATGGCCATCATCAAAAAGTCTACAAATAATACACACTGGAGAGGGTGTGGAGAAAAGGGAACCCTCCTACACTCTTGGTGGGAATAAAAATTGGTACAGCCACTATGGAGAACAGTATGGAGGTTCCTTAAAAAAACTAAAAATAGAACTACCATATGATCCAGCAATCCCACTATGTGGAATATACCCTGAGAAAACCGTAACTCAAAAAGAGTCATGTACCACAGTGCTCACTGCAGCACTATTTACAATAACCAGGACATGGAATCAACCTAAGTGTCTATCGACAGATGAATGGATAAAGAAGATGTGGCACATATATACAATGGAACACTACTCAGCCATAAAAAAGAACAAAATAATATTACTCAGCCATTTACACCAACATGGATGGACTTAGTGATTGTGAAACTGCATGAAGTAAGTCAGACAGAGAAAGACAAATATCATATGATACTGCTTATATGTGGAATCTAAAAAAAGGGCACAGATGAACCTATTTACAAAACAGAATTAGAGTCACAGTTGTAGAAAAAAAAATTTACAGTTATCAGTGGGGTAAGGGGGGGGAGGATAAATTGGGAGCCTGGGAATTAACATATACACACCACTATATATAAAATAGTTAACTAATAAAGACCTACTGTATAGCAGAGGGAACTCTTTTCAATATTTTGTAATGGCCTACATGGGAAAATAATCTAAAAAAGTGTGGAGATATACACATGTATAACTGATACACTTTACCATACATCAGAAACTAACACAAAATTGTAAATCAAGTATATGTTAATATTTTTTTTAAATTTATATGGAAACACAAAAGTTCCCAAATAGCCAAAATAATCTTGAGAAAGAAAAACAGAGCTCGTCTAATCAGGCTCCCTGACTTCAGATTACACTACAAAGCCACAATAATCAAAGCAGTATGGTACTGGCACAAACACAGAAATATAGATCAATGGAACAGTATAGAAAGCCAAGAAATAAACCCATGAACCTGTGGTCAATTAATCTATGATAAAGGAGGCAAGAATATACAATGTAGAAAAGACAGTCTCTTCAATAAGTGGTGCTGGGAAAACTGGACAGCTACATTAAAAGAATAAAAGTAAAACATTCTCTAACTCCCATACACAAAAGTAAACTCAAAGTGGATTAAAAACTTAATGTGAGATCAAATATATAAAAACTTCTAGAGGGAAACATAAGAAGAAACCTCTCTGATAGATATCGCAGCAACATCTTTTTGGATGTGTCTCCTAAAGTAATGCAAATAAAAACAAAAATAGGGCTTCCCTGGTGGCGCAGTGGTTGAGAGTCCACCTGCAGATGCAGGGCACATGAGTTCGTGCCCTGGTCCGGGAAGATCCCACATGCCACGGAGCAGCTGGTCCCGTGAGCCATGGTCACTGAGCCTGCACGTCTGGAGCCTCTGCTCCACAATGGGAGAGGCCACAACAGTGAGAGGCCTGTGTACCACAAAAAACAAACAAACAAACAACAAAAAAACCAAATAGGACCTAATTAAACTTGAGAGCTTTTGCACAGGAAAGGAAACCATAAACAAAATAAAAAGAAAGCCTACAGAATGGGAGAAATTTGCAAACAATGCAATGGACAAGGGCTTAAATCCCAAATATAGAAACAGCTCATACAGCCTGGTAGGGGAAAAAAAAAAAAACATTCAAAAATGGGCAGAAGATCTAAATAAAGATTTCTCCAAAGAAGACATACAGATGGCCAAAAGGCACATGAAAAGATGCAAAACAGTGCTAATTATTAGATAAATGAACTTCATAATTACAATAAGGTACCACTTCACAACAGTCAGAATGACAGTCATCAAAATGTCTACAAATAATAAATGCTGGAGAGGGTGTGGAGAAAAGGCAACCCTCCTACATTGTTTGTGGGAATGTAAACTGGTACAGCCACTATGGAGAACAGTATGAAATTTTACTTAAAAATGAAAAATAAAGCTAACATATGATCCTGCAATCCCATTCCTGAGCATATATTCGAAGAAGGACATAATTTGAAAAGATACATGAACCCCAATGTTCACTGCAGAACTATTTACAATAGCCAAGACTAGGAAGCAACCTAAATACCCATCAACATATGAATTGATAAAGAAATGTGGAATATTAATCAATCATAAAAAGTAATGAAATAATGCCATTTGTAGCAACATGGGTGGCCTTAGAAATGATCATACTAAGTGAAGTAAGCCAAACAGAGAAAGACGAATATCATATGATATTGCTTATATATGGAATCTTAAAGAAAATGATACAAATAAACTCATATACAAAACAGAAATAGACCCACAGACATAGAAAACAAACGTATGGTTACCAAAGGGGAAGGAGGAGGAGGGATAAATTAAGAGTTTGGGATTAACATATACATACTACCATATATAAAATAGATAACTATCAAGGACGTATTGTATAGCACAGGGAAATATACTCAGTGTTTTATAATAACCTATAAGAGAAATGAATCTGAAAAAGAATATATATATATGCATATATATATTCTTTTATATATATATATAAAACTGAATCATCTTTGTGCTATATACCTGCAACTAACACAACATTGTAAATCAATAAATCAACTTCAATTTTTTAAAAATGTAAAAAAAGACAATAAAGCAGGATATTGTGATAAAGAATAAAAGTTTTGCAAAATCACATCATCATTTCAATAGATACAAAAAATGCATTTGACAAAATTCAACATCCATTCATGATAAAACTAACACCAAAGTGCACATAGAGAGAACATATCTAACATGATGAAAGCCATTTATGACAAATGCACACCCAACACAATACTAAACTGACAAGCTGAAAGAATTCCCAGTAAATTCAGGAGCAAGATAAGGATACCCACTCTCACCACCTGTATTCAACAAAAGATTGCAAATCCTAGCCACAGCAATTAGACAAGAAAAAGAAATAAAAGGTATCCACATTGAAAGCAAAGAGTCAGTCACTATTTGAAGACAACATGATACTCTCTATAGAGAACCCTAAAGTCTCCACCAACTATTAGAACTAATAAATAAATCAAGTAAGGTACTATAATACAAGATTTATACACTGTAATTTTTGTATTTCCTTACACAAACAATGAAAGAACAAAAAGAAAAAGTAAAAAGACATTCCTATTTGGAATCCTATAAAATATGTAGAAATGATCTTAAACAAGGAGGTGAAATATCTACATGCTGAAAACTATAAAACATTGATAAAGGAATTAAAGATGACTCAAAGAAGTGGAAAGATATCCCATGCTTTCAGAATGGACAAATTAATATTGTTAAAATGACCATACTACCCAAAACAATCTACAGATTTCATACAATCCTTATCAAAATGCCCATGACATTTTTCACAGAACTAGAACAAATAATCCTAAAATTTATATGGAATCACAAAAGACCCAGAATTGCCAAAGAAATCCTGAGGAAGAATAACAAAGCTGGAGGCATAACCCTTTCAGACTTCAGACTTCTCTACAGAGCTACAGAAATCAAATCAGCATGGTATTGGCACAGAAATAGACATAGAGATCAATGAAGCAGAATAGAGAGCCCAGAAATAAGCCCACACACCTATAGTCAATCTACAACAAAGGAGGGAACAATATGCAATGGAGTAAAGACATTCACTTCAACAAGTGGTGTTGGAAAAGTTGGACAGCTACGTGTAAATCAATGAAAGTAGAACACTCCCTCACACCATATAAAAGATAAACTCAAAATATTTTAGAGACCTATGTATGAGACATGACACCATAAAACTTCTGCAAGAGAAGGCAAAACATTCTCAGACATAAATCGTAGCAGCATTTACTTAGATGAGTCTCCCAGGGCAAAATAAATAAAAGCAAAAATCAACAAATGGGACTTAATCAAACTTAAAAGTTTGCATAGAAAAATGACAACTTACAGAAATTATGGAGAATATTTGCAAATGATGTGACTGACAAGGGGCATTCAAAATATACAAACAGCCCATACACCTCAATATCAAAACAATAAAATACCCCAATCAAAAAAATGGAAGAAGACTTAAACAGACATTTCTCCAAAGAAGAGATGCCCGTGGCTAATCTGCCCATGAAAAGAGGGTCAACACCGCAAATTATTACAGAAATGTAAATCAAAACCTTAATGATGTATCACATCACAATGGTCAGAACAGCTATCTTCAAAATGTCTACAAATAATAAATGCTGGAGACTTGTGTAGAAAAGAGAATCCTCCTACACTGTTGATGGAAATGTAAATTGGTGCAGCCACTGTTAAAAACAGTATGGAGGTTCCTTAAAAATCTAAAAATAGAGCTACCATATGTTCCAGCAATCCCACTCCTGAGTATATATCCAGAAAAGATGAAAACACTAATTTGAAAAGACACAGGCACTCCAATGTTCATAGAAGCATTATTTACAATAGCCAAGACATGTAAACAACCCAAATGCCCATCAACAGGTGATTGCCTTAAGAAGACATGGAGATATACACACACACACACACACACACACACACACACATACAATTACTCCACCATAAAAAAAGAATAAGATGTTGCCATTTGCAGCAACATGGATAGGACTAGAGAATATTATATTTAGTGAAGTAAGTCAGAGAAAGACAAATATTATATGATGTTACTTACATGTAGAATCTAAAAAAATAATGCAAATAAATCTATACACAAAACTGAAACGGACTCACAGACATAGAAACAAACTTATGGTTACCAAAAGGGAAAGAGATGGGGGAGGGATAAATTAGGAGCATGATATTAACAGATACAAACTACTATACATAAAATAGATAATC
Organism: Mesoplodon bidens; assembly: GCF_964165515.1. Taxonomy (NCBI): domain Eukaryota; kingdom Metazoa; phylum Chordata; class Mammalia; order Artiodactyla; family Ziphiidae; genus Mesoplodon; species Mesoplodon bidens. The sequence goes on from NC_138178.1 coordinate 69,106,141, forward strand.
AGCAAGGATTTACTGTATAGCACAGGGAACTATATTCAATATCTTGAAATAATCTGTAATGGAAAATAATCTGAATCATATATATATATCTCACTTTGCTGTACACCTGAAACAGACACACTATTTACTGTAAATCAATTATACTTCAAAAAAAGAAGATATTTCACATAATCCTTATCACAAATTTTTACTTCATCTTATAGTACAGTAATTTTACATCATTACTGTTTTATATAACATTTACCATAAGAGTTTTTCATGACATTAAACACATTTAAATGAGTTTATTGTTTAAAATAATGTAATATTTCTAAGCCCTTGCATAACTTCTATCTATGCATTCATGAACACTTTGTGCTAAGTCTGTTGAAAACTACCTGGATGGCAGGGAAAAGAGGATGACTGATATCTACTGACTTGTCATTATTCTATTCACTTGATTATGGAAATCCTCCTCTGCTTAGGTGGATTTGGTGAGCATTCACATGGGAAATGAAATTTTCAGGTATGTTCCCCCATTGAGAGAACTATCCATCCACTTCTTTCCCAACATTTATTGTCACCAATTTTTTAAACATGTCCCTTTCAGAAAGTCCCTGACCATCAAGCCAAAGCATTAGCCACAGGCTGTGTATTGGTATATAATCACAATTCTGGACATTTCTTCTTCAGACCTAAGTGAACAACCTGCTACAATGCTTGATGATTTGCTCACTGGGAGGAATTTGCTTCACCACAACCCTTTACACATGCCCCAGAGATAGGCTGTACTACTGTAGCTCTCCACTTATGGTGGCTGCATATCATGCATAAAGCATCATTAAACTAGGCCTAAGACTTCCTTTTTTAAACTGATCTAAAGTAGTTCTTCATGAGGCCATAGGTGCAGGTTGGGAAGAAAAGATAGTGTAACAGAAGTAATGGCCATGGATATTTCAGCCACTACTTCATGTAACTTACTTGTGCCTTCAGGGGGGTTCCTGACCTGATCACATGTATACCATTTTTATTTTAAGATATAATTTTCAGTGCACTACCAACTATAAGACTTGGTAATTCAGATATTACTAAGTTTATGATAGACAGCTTCAGTTGCCTGGTGACTTTGTGGTACATGTTCACATTCAGTCTCTGGTAGGCCCAGTAGCAGGCCAGAATTTTTTTTCAAAAGGAGAGCATATATCTGTGGATAATAGGACTCGGTTCCAACACCCTAGAAGCTTACATTCACTTTACCCTTAAAGACTGCCAAAATGCTCCAAACAGCATTCCTTCTGCCAATGAAACTTCTAGAACAATTGGATCTACTGAAATATATAGCCCAAGTGGCAGAACAGCTTGACCCACAGCCTTAACCTGTTGTAGAATGTTCTCTAGTTTTGTGGCCCCACTCAAAAGTAGCAGATTATTGGTTAATTTGATATATGGGCCAAAGTAATACACCCAAGTTATGAGTACATTGCCTCAGAAAGCCAAAGAGGCCTTGTAGACATTGTACCTCTTACTCGGTTGTAGGAGGGACCAGATGGAAAAACTTGTCCTTCACTTTAAAAGAAATGTATGGACAATCCCCACACCACTGGGATCCCAGAAATTTCACTGAGATAAGTAGGACCTTGAATTTTAGTCAGATTTATTTCCTACCCTCTGATACACAAATGTCTTGCTAATGAATCTAGAGAACTTGCTATTCCTGCCCACTAAGTCCAATCAACATAATGTCATCAATGTAATGGACTAGTATGATATCTTTTGGAAGGGAAAGGCAATTAAGTTTCCTGAAATGCTAAAAAACTAAGTGGTGACACAGAGCTGGAGAATTAATATGCCTCTAAAGTTGGACCATGAAAGTATTCACTGACCTTGCCAGCTGAAAGAAAAATTTTCTGGTAGGCCTTATGAGCAGGTTGGAGAAAAAGGATGTTCATAAATAAATAGCTGCATAATGGGTACCATGGGATGCATGAGTTTGCTCAAGCAGTAAAACCACATGTGGTACAATGGCTGCATTAAGAGTCACAACTTGGTTAAGCTAGCCATAATCCACTGTGTTTCTCATAGATCCATCTCTTACTATGCATGCCACATAAAAGATTTGAATGTGGATGTGGTGGGAATCACCATCCCTGCATCTTCATGTCCTGATAATAGCAATAATCTCTGCAAACTCCAGAGGAATGTTAGGTATTACTTTTGATTGGCTATTTTTCTAGGTATAAGTAGTTCTAATGGCTCTCATTTGGCCTTTCCCATTATAATAGCTATCACACCAAATGTCAAGAAACCTATGTGGGGATTATGCCAGTTGCTAAATATTTCTACTCCAAATAGGCATGCTAGAACTGGGGAAGTAATTACAAGATGCATGTGATATGCCTGACACAATGTGGGATGGGCCAGTACTAAAACACCATTGAACATCTGACTCCCATAAACACTTACACTAACTGAAGAGATACACTTATGTTTTGGGTCTCTTAGAATCAATGCCAAATCAGAGTCAGTGTCCAGTAGTCTTATTATTTCCTTTCCCCCCAAAGCAGTATGTCCCTTTGGGGAAGGCTGAGAGAAAAACATTGTAAATTTCTTGTAGTGTGCAAAGGTTCTTTCTCAAAGGGACCTGGTCTCCACTTTATTCAAAGAGTTCTGGGTTTGCTCAAGATGGGGAATTGATTGAGTAACTGTGACTCACCATTTTAATTACTCAAGTTTTACTTTTGTTCTGTGACCTAGAACTTTTCTGTTTATATAGAATAAGTAAGAATTTTGTAGACTTCATATATTTTTCATTTCTTGGAATACCGTGGTTAATTAATTAGGCTATTCTATAGGTCTATGTGAATCAGACTATTCTGATCAGTGCTTTTACTCCTTCCATTACAATAACTAAACTACATTGACTTTTGGATGAGTAAAGTCACTTGGTTCCTGACACCCTGGGACCCAATTACTCCCACAACATTCAGAGTTTCAAATTGAGTGACTGTGGTTCCCACTGTAAGTTCTGGTCCACAGAGAAGAAAATTACAGAGCACTTCAAGGAAGCTGGGGCTATAATTCCAAATTCATATCTTGAAGTATTGGTAAAAGATCCTCCCATATCCAGATCCTTCCATTGTGGGTGAGTAGGCCTTAAATGACTAGTTCACTCTAACATTCCAATCACCCTAATCTTTTGAATGTTTCCTTATATATAAGCTAAAGTATATCTGGCATCTCTATTTTGCTCATGGTGGGCCATCTTTTGAGCCATTTTTTCACCAATTATCCAAAGAAACTGTTAGAGCCTTTTCTAATTCTCCATGCACAAAACTAAAAGTAGAATCTCTGGTAGTTAACCCACATCAATAAATTCAGCTGATCCAAATTTATATTTGTTAACCATTATTCCATGCCTTAATTCCAATTCCCACACATATTCCCCAGATTTCCAATTGCATAAATCAGAAAACTCAAGTAGTTCCTTAAGAGTGCAGTGCAGCTCCACATGGGCCACATTTTGTACCCTGCCTTTAGGGGCCTTCTAAGCTTAGTTTAGACATGGGTGGCAACTGCCTCAGGAGAATCCATTATTGTCACCTCCAGTAATGCAGAGTTAAGTCCCTCAGATGGAGGTACAAGGGTTGATACCACTGTGGATTAGGAGGCTGCTACAACTTGGGATGGGAATGTCACTGTTAATGCTGTTAGGGAAGTCACTTCCACTGTAGGTGGTGAGACTTCTACTGGAAAGGAGACTCATCACAATGTAGTGACTTGATGTAGTGACCCCAGTTTCATCAGCATCTTTTCACATTTTCCATCCTAATTAACAAGACATTACTTTTCCACAATCAATGTCCTGGCTTTAATGTAGACATCTTAGGAGTCTAGAGATCAACTTGCTTTGAAATTCATCCAATCATAGTTTAATTTGTAGCAATTTAAGCCCTTCAAGGATATAAGCCTCTTCCTCAAGACACAGCTTAAAGTTTTCATGTAATTGATATAATGCTTCAGGTGAGATTTCAAATTTTTGAGCTCGTCATTTTCTTTCACTACTTTGGTAGCAATAATAGGAGGAACCAACCAGTGTCACTATAATCCTTTTCAAAAAGTGTTTGAAATTATTATATACAGGTTATTTAGCTCCTTTCTTCTTATAAGTGGCTAATTAAGAATATCAAAGGTAGGTATTTTGTGTATCTCTATAAATAGGTCATACCATGGACAAATAGGGCTCTATTTCCTAGTGGAAATAGAATCATTATCTTCTTTATATCTAATCAAATTAGAGAGAAATTTCAGAAACGCCAGGATAAATTCAGAATACTCATATTTAAAATTCTGTTTTCAAGAACTACTATCCATACAAATAGCTAATTCACCATAACATTCCAATCCCTTAGGATTCTCCGGTATTTAGGAATCTTCAGAAAAACATATAGTATAATAGATAGATAGATAGATAGATAATAAATAACTAGAGATGATAGATAAATAGCTAGATATGAGAGTCATTGTAGAAATTACATGAAGTACAAAAGTTCCACAATATGCAAACTGTTAGCCAGATACCAAAAGAGCAGGTGTTGTAATTCATTCTGTGTCCAAGAGCTGAGAACCAGGGGAGCCCATGCTGTAACTCTTAGTCCCAAGCAAAAGGTCCAAGAACGAGGGGGCCCTTGGTATAAATCCCAGAGTTCAAAGGCCTAATAACCAGGGCCTCTTATGTCCCAGGGCAGGAAAAATGGATGTCCCAGTTCTAGAAGTGAGAAGGAATATGCCCTTTCTTTGAATTTTTATTTTACTCTGGCCCCCTATTCCAACTCTTCATGTTCTCCCACATTAGTGAGAGTGGATCTCTTTACTCAGATGACTGAATCAAATGTTAATCCCTTCCAGAAACGTGCTCAAAGACACACCCAGAAATAATGCATCACCAGCTATCTGGACTTTTCTTAGCCCTACCAAGTAGACATAAAATTAAACATTGCAAGTCTCCCCTTCATTAATGTGACATATATATGCATTGCCTTCAACCATACTTAATCTTCAAATAAGAACAATAGCAGGACTTCCCTGGTGGTCCAGTGGTAAATAATCTGCCTTCCAATGCAGGGAACATGGGTTCAATCCCTGGTTGGGGAACTAAAATCTCACATGCTGAGGGGCAATTAAACCCACGCCACAACTACTGAGCTCGCACTCCTCAACAAGAGAGCCCACAGGTCACAAACTACAGAGACCATGTGCTCTGGAGCCAGCGTGCCACAACTAGAGAGAGAAACAAACAAAAAAACCACACGTCACAACTAGAGAGAAGCCCATGAGCCACAAAAAAGGGCCTGCATGCTGGGACTTCCCTGGTAGTCCAGTGGTGAAGAATCTATCCTACAAAGCAGGGGACATGGGTTCAATCCCTGGTTGGGGAACTAAGATCCCACATGCCGCAGGGCAACTAAGCCCATGCACCAGAACTATTGAGCCCATGCACCTCAACTAGAAAGCCCGTGTGTTGCAAACTAAAGAGCCCATGTGCTCTGGAGCTCATGCACCACAACAAGAGAAGAGAAAACCCACACACCACAACTAAAGAGAAGCCCATGTTCCACAACTACAGAGAAGCCCACTCCCCACATGGAAGAGCCTATGTGCCACAACAAAGATCCTGTGTGCTGCAACCCAACAACAGCCAAAATTAAAAAAATAATAATAATAAAATAAAATAAGAGCCTGCATGCTGCAACTAAACCCCAAGGCAGCCAAAAAAATAAGAAGAAGAAAGAAAGAAAATAAATAAATATTTTTTTAATAAAGAACAATAGCAAGGTCATAATCCTACCTAACATGGTAGAAATATTCTTCATACTACAGAAACACACTAGTCCCTCCCCAGAAGAGGAAGTAAAGTTCTCTACTATGTTTAGTCTTATTTAAATATCTCATAAAATATAGCATGATTTAAAGTTAACAATACTTAAATACTATGATATAAAGTTGGTACATATTATATGATAAGTGAATAAGAGATGATAAAAAACAAAAATATCTGAGATTATATATATATATATATATATATATTATATATAATATATATACACACACACAAACATATTAATAATAAGAGAGAAATACTCATGACAATCATAACTCTTTTTTCTGTAACTGATTTTGTGATAGTAGATGATATTTATAACTACCTTCTGCTACTGCCTCAATGTATTCCCATTGCTTCAGCAAGCACCATAGATGGTCTTGGTTGTTTTTACTTTATGGGATGACCAAAACCTTCATCCATGAAGGATCTGGTACATGTCTACATGTATATGTAGTCTTACATGTATTTGGCAGTTGTATTTTTTTATTAACCTTAATCACAGGGCATAGTAATAATAAAAAAAACTCTTAGGGATATTCTGTATGCCAGACATACTTTCTTATCTCTATTTTTTGAGCAGTTGCTCAATATCTCTTTTGTAGTGATACAGATTCTTTGATTCAACAAACTTTAGTCAATTTCCTAAACCTTCTCCATATCATTCTGTGTATTTCCATGTAAAATCCTTAGCAGGAACCCTGCTTAGTTAGTGTAGCAAGGGTCTCTTATAATGCATGTCTGATCACCACACATATCTAATCATGATTTAAATCCTCCACCATCCAACAGGTGATGACTAATCAGTCAGACCTGTCTTCAGCAAGAATCCTGTTAAGTTGGCCTAAATAAAATCCCCATTACCATTCATGTTTCCTCTTAGTAATTTTTCATTCACTGAACCCCACCAAACTTGCAGGCTATAAATTCCCACTTGCCCATGATATTTTTGGAATTAAGACTGTTTCTGTACTGAGATAATTTATCCTTTGCAATAGTCCTGAATAAAACCCGTTTTTACCCCCATTTAATCTCTGTTTTTTCTTTGACAGTTAAAATATCTCTACTTGGATAGATCAGAGTCATCATTGGAGTCCCAGATACCTCACCCGGTACCTGAAGTGTGCACCTCTGCAAACTTTTTGTCTCTACTCCTGACTGATAGAACAGAGATACTTTGGTGAGTTCATTTCCTAAACCACTGGTTCAGACAAATATCCCTTAAAGCTGTAGGGACAGATTTTGATTCACAAGCATTTGAGTACACTCTAGAAGAAATATTAGAGACCCAAACTGAGGATGGATTAGAGGGCTAGGTTTCTTTGTTTGTAAGAAGCTGTGTTAGAGTCCCAGGCAAATAACTGAGTGTAAGAAGCTGGGTTAGAATCCCAAGGTTATTTATGCATAATTATAAATATATCATTAGCTATAAAACATGGGAACTTCTCAGTGAACAGATAACCCCCTTCTTGAAACCTTGCTGAGTATATGCTGCACCAACTCCATTGGCTTCCTTTCTTGTTGGTATGATTTTACTAAGAATAATTGGACCATCAATGGCCTATTTGAGAAATATTAGATCCTTTCAATGTGGCTTCAGTAAACCCACTCTCTTCTCATGCATCTTATTTTCCTTCCTGATTTTACTGGTTTGTATTTTCCCTTCAGTTTCCTTGAATCCTTTGATGTTCCCCCTACCTTCTCCATCCCTCTGTCCAGACTGCCAGAATTTCCTCTTCAAATCCTGCCTCTCAAATCCCATAGTCATTTTAACTTTAGGTTTCCTATCATCCATTCAGTGTTCTCAAGGAAATATGGAATCCCAAGCAACCACTACAGCCTCCATCAGATTACATGTTAGGGCAAAAGAGAATATTACTAATCTCCTCCACAAATATTGGTAAACAGGTAACCTTCATGTCCCATTTACCAGAAACACAATTCAGGTTAACATACAAAGTGAATATATACCACTGAGATAGTATTACTCTGTTCATCAAGTCAAGGCTAAAATTTTATAGCCAGTTATAAAATTACTCTGTCCATCTTTCTGTAAGTTTATGCATGTTCCTAATGTGTGTATGTATGCATGTGTTAGGTATATGTGACATTTTCTACCTCCAGATAATAAAGTTTTCTTTTTCCTGGGAAATTTTTGTTAAATGAAGCTAATTTCCAAATGGTTGGTAAAGTAAAAACAGGCATAACTTCAGAGTTTTCAGCATTAAATATAATGAACATACAAATTTTTTCTACCTAGGTTTAGTACTCAAAAACATTATGTTATCTCTACTAGTTGTTTAAGATTATAAAACTATAAATCCAACCTATGGAAAATATACATAAAATAATTGATTTACATTAATGAAACAAAGAATAAAATTATATAAACATCTCAATAGAATCAGAAAAAGCATTTGACAAAATTCAACATTCATTTATAATAAAAACTCTCAATAAACTGGATATAAAGGAAACATATTTAAACATAATAAAGGCAATATATGAAAAGCCCACAGTTAACACCTGTTAAAAAAAGACCACAGGCCCAAAATGAAATCACTTATGCTAAGCCCTACATTCTCAAACTGAGACTTAGATCTAAGTCCAGTTCTCCCAGAGATTGAGTCTTAAATCAGTCAATTAGGAATTGCCCGATAAGCACTAGTTAGGAAATCTACCTGATATACCTCTACCTTTCTGTAAAGGAAAATAACCTTGCAATAATGAACTTCCTTTTATTTGTCTAGTAAATGTCTTCTTTCCTGCTCCATTCTACCTATAAACATCTTTTATTTTGTACAGCTCCCTTTTATCTGCTATACTGGATACTGTCTAAAATATGAATGATTTAATAAAGCCAATAAGATCAGTAAAATTTACTCAGCAGAACTGTGTTTTTTAAAAATATACTCAATAGTGAAAAGCTGAAAGTTTTCCTCTAAGACCAGGAAGAAGATAAGGATATCCACTCTCACTGCTTTTATTCAACATAGTATTAGAAGTCTTATCCAGAGCAATTAGGTAAGAAGAAGGAATAAAAGGCACCAAAATTGGAAAGGAAGAAGTAAAACTCATTGTTTTTACATGGTATGATATAATATATAAAAAAACTTAAAGACTCCATCAAAAAACCCTGTTAAAACTAATAAAAGAATTAAATAAAGTTGCAGGATACAAAAGTAATATACAAAATTTTGTTTCATTTCTATATACTAATAACAAAATATCAGAAGAGAGACTGAGAAAACAACCCCATTTACAATTGCATCAAAAAGAATATAATAATTAGGAATTTATTTAACCAAGATGAAAAACTGTTATACTGAAAACTATAAGACCTTGGTGAAAGTATTGAAGAAGACACAAATAAATAGAAAGGTATTCCACACTCATGGATTGGAATAGTTAATACTATTAAAATATCTATGTTACACAAAGCAATCTACAGAGTCAGTGAAATCCCAATTAAAAATCCTAATGGCATTTTTCACAGAAATAGAATAATCTTAAAATTTATATGGAACAACAGGAGACCCTCAATAGCCAAAGCCATCCTGAGAGAGAAAAACAAACTTGTGTCCATCACACTTTCTGATTTCAAACTATATTAAAAGGACATAACAATCAAACAGTTAGGTATTGTTATATAAATGGATGCATAGGTCAATGGAACAGAATACAGAGTCCAGAAATAGAGCCCAGAAAATTAATTTATGAAACATAAGCCAAAAATAAACAATAAGGAAAACATAGATTCATCAGTAAAAGCTGTTGGGAAAACTAGTCAGCCACATGCAAAAGAATAAAACTGGACAACAATCTTATACCATCCACAAAAATTAACTCAAAATAGATTAGAGATGTGAACATAAGACCTAAACACTGAAAACTCCCAGAAGAAAAATAGGCAGTAAGCTCCTTGACCTCAGTCTTGGTGATGATTTTATTTCACACTAAATGCAAAGCCAACAAAAGCAAAAATAATTAAATAAGATTATATTAAACTAAAAGGTACCTACACAGCAAAAAAAAACACACATAATAAAAGGCAACCTATTGGATGGGAGCAAATTATATTTCTGATAAAGAGATAATTCCTAAAATTAAAGAAAAAAACAACTCAAGTAACTCAATAGCAAAAAAAAAAAAAAAGAAAGAAAGAAAGAAAGGAAATTGGATTTTAAAATGGACAGAGGATCTGAACAGACATTTTTCCAAAGACGTACAGATAGCCAACAGGTATATGAAGAGGTGCTCAACATCACTAATCACCAGGGAAGTGCAAATATAAACCACAAGGAGATATCACCTCATTTTCATTAGAACTGCTACTATCAACAAGACAAAAAATAAGTGTTGCTGAGGATGTAAAGAAACTCTTACCAAACAGAACTTGAGCCTACTCACCTGCACAGAGTAAAGCCAATATACTGACACCTGGTTGTGGTGAAGAAAAGTGAAGTGTTTTTTGCAGGACACCAACCAAGGAGCCCAGTCATCTAGTGCTTAAAAGACCTGAATTCCCTGATGGCTTTCAGGGAAAGATTTGTAAAGACAGGATAAGGGAGAGGGGTTGTGGGGTGCATAATTAGCTCATGGACATTCTTCTGATTGATTGATAGTGACATAATCAGGAGTCAACATCAACCTTCTGTTTCAAGCCAGTCTGAGGTCTATGGCTTGTGGGCAGCATACAGTTAACTTCTTCTACCTAGTGGGGGTTTCAGTATGTGCAAAACAGCTCATAGGATATGACTCAGAATATTATCTATAGCCCTTGAGGAGGAATGAAATGTCCTTGACTTTTTTTAATGGCTAAATTATTATCATTTTGTCTTGTTTGACTGCTTTCCTTTCTTTCTGCATTTTCTAACTTATCTGATTAAATTTATTCTTTGGAACTCAGTGAAGGCCTTGGAGGCTAAAGTTTTTCTACAGACAAGAGGCAGACAGAGGACAAGGGAGGGTGCTCTATTCTGGAAAGGCCCTAAATTGTCCTGCTCATTTACAAAATGGGAATCTTGTGCACTGTTGGTGGAAATGTAGATTGGTAGTGCTACTGTGGAAAACAATATGGAGGTTCCTCAAAAAACTAAAAATAGAACTACCATATGATCCATCAATTATACTTCTTGGTATTTATCCATATGGGATCCCTCAAGTTTATTTCAGCATTGTTTACAATAGCCAAGACATAGAAGCAAATGAAGTATACATTAATGGATGACTGGATAAAAAAAAGTGAGATAAATAGATGATAGATCAATAGATAGATAGATAGATGATAGATAGATAGATAAAAATAATGGAATGGAATATGACAGAATATTATTTAGCCATAAAAAAGAACAAAATCTTGCAATTTATGACAACATGGATGGGTCTAGCACATTACGCAAAGGGACAAAGTCAGACAGAGAAAGGCAAGTGGTTTATGATCTCATTGATATGTGTAAACTAAAAAAAAACAAACAAACAAAAAAGAAACTTGTACAGAGAGCAGATTGGTTCTTGCTAGAGGTGGTGGGTTGGGTGTGGGCAAAATGGGTGAAGGGGGTCAAAAGGTAAAAACTTCCAGGTATGAAATAAATAAATCTTGGGGATGTAATTTATGGTACGGTGACTGTAGTTAAAAATACTGTATTGTATATTTGAAATTTGCTACGATAGTACCTCTTAAAAGATGACAAGAAAAAAATGGGTAACTATGTGTGACGATGGATGCTAACTAAACTTATAATGGTGCTAGTATTGCAATACTGTATATACAAAATTGAATTATAATGTTTTATATCAACATTATGTTTTAAAACAATGTTATATGTAAATTATATATCAATTTTTAAAAATTAATAGCTTAATGTATGTCTTTCTCAGAAGTAAATTAAAAAGAAAAAATAATTATATATTAACTTTTTATGTTCTCTATCTCTGTGATTTTTTGATACTTGCCTAATTTGTCAACAAGATAAATAACTGAAGATGACAGGTGTGAAATTATTATGATCAATTCAAACATATTTGTTAATAACAAGTGAATTAAATAGATGTAAATAGGATAAAAGTTAATGAACTTTAAAAAATTGATCATGTTTTATAATATCTACTTAAAAGTCATTTCACAAAAATTTTAGTAACTTGAAACCTTAAAGTTATATTAAGTTAAGGGAAATAATGGATATTTTTTGAATATCCAAATTGTTTCCAAATAAGAAAAATATTGAAACGTCAGTTGTTGAACATATTGTATCTACTTTTACAATCTTGTTTTTATATGGTACAAAAAAGCTAAATATATTGGGGTACATCTTTAAACATGAAATATTGTACAATGAAAAGGCATATTCCTCTAGAAAATTTGAAATAATTTGTTTATAAATTTGCTACAGAATAATAGTATGTGGCCAACAGTTAACAATTGCTTAATTCCTACATTTCTCTGTAAAAGAAAGGTGACTAATGGTTAATGATTCTAATAAATATATGTAAATGAAATGACTATAACTAAGAAAGATAAAAACACTGTGTCTGCAAGGAAAGTAAGGTATGTTTTTTTTTTTTTTTTTTTTTTTTTTTTTGCGGTAGGCGGGCCTCTCACTGTTGTGGCCTCTCCCCTTGCAGAGCACAGGCTCCGGATGCGCAGGCTCAGCAGCCATGGCTCACGGGCCTAGCCGCTCTGCGGCATGTGGGATCCTCCCGGACCGGGGCACGAACCCGTGTCCCCTGCATCGGCAGGCGGACTCTCAACCACTGCGCCACCAGGGAAGCCCCCAAGGTATGTTTTTAATGAGGAAGTATATGAAGAATGTGATTTTGTTATGAAAAAAAGAGAGTAATATTGTCCTAATGTGGAATGACATCTTATTCCAGAATAAAAAAGAGGAAAGGTGTAAACAAATACTGAATGGATTTTTTTTTTAAGTTAGAAAGACTGTGGAAAAGGAATCTTGAAAAGAATATTATCTTGTGTGGTCAAATCTGGCAAAGATTGGATGAATTTATTTATAAGGTTTTTAGAACTTAGCCTTAGAATTAATAGTACATGAATGCAAAAGCAGGATTTGGTTATTTCTCTATTAAAACAATAAGGTGTGTTTAGATTATGTCCGCTATTAATAAGAAACTATTTTTTTCTTTACCTTCTATTTATTTAGCATGGAAAGCCAAATTTTGCATTTTAATATAATTTCTTGTGCTTCATGTTGTCTTTATCAGGTCTTTGATTACTTAGGAAACAGAGACTTATTAATAAAAAAGCTGGATTTTTAACAGCTATGTAACATTTTGTATTTGCCTCTAAACTCTCTTGTCAGTTTGGTTAAATGATTAACTTGGTATAGTTTCACAGTGATCCTATTTATTTGTGTTAAAACCTTTTGATATTTTTTTACAACTTCCCAAAACCAAGTTATAAATGGAGTCTTTTTTATCTCAAACTAACATTGAGATTTCCCAGAGGGTTCCTGGAAAACGTCAAAGGATTTCTTTCTCCCTCTGTAAAAAGGTAGATACTAAGCTAATTAAGTTTACTTGGTATATTAAATTACATGGAAAACATTGGCAAATAAAAAATGATGATAAAAAAGGGTGTGTGTATGTGTGTATATATATATATATATATATATATATATATATATATATATATGAAGCATTTTGCTGTACAGCAGAAATGAACACATCATTGTAAATCAACTATACTCCAATAAAAAAAATGATGATAAACCTTCTTAGATTTATACATTATTAATAAGATATTCTAGAAATTATATGAAGTTCATAGATATTTGTCAATACACTCCAACCAATATGCTGAAATCTAGTATGTAACAGAAATAACTAATTTTCCTTATCAAATAAACTCTCATCAGAAGTTTAACTATAGCCTTTTAACAAGAATATACAATGGAGAAAAGACAGTTTTTCAATAAGTGGTGCTGGGAAAACTGGACAGCTACATGTAAAAGAATGAAATTAGAACATTCTCTAATACCTTACACAAAAATAAACTCAAAATGGATTAAAAATCTGAATGTAAGACTGGATATTATAAAACTCTTGGAGGAAAACATAGGCAGAACATTTTCTGACATAAATCTCAGCAATATCGTTTTGGATCCACCTCCTAAAGTAATGAAAATAAAAACAAAAATAAACAAAAAGACCTAATTAAACCTAAAAGTTTTTGCACAGCTAAGGAAACCATAAATGAAACAAAAAGACAATCCACAGAATTGGAGAAAATATTTGCAAATGAAGCAGCTGACAAGGGATTAATCTCCAAAATACACAAATAGCTCATGCAGCTCAAGTAAAAAAATATAAAATTAAAAAATGGGCAGAAAATCTAAATAGACATTTCCCCAAAGAAGACATACAGATGGCCAATAGGCACATGAAAAGATGCTCAACATCGCTAATCATTAGAGAAAAGCAAATCAAAACTACAGTGAAGTATCACTTCACAATGGTCAGAATGTCTACAAACAGGGAATGCTGGAGAGGGTGTGGAGAAAAGGGAACCCTCATACACTGTTTGCGGGGATGTAAATTGGTGCAGGCACTATGGAAAACAGTATGGAGTTTCTTTTAAAAACTAAAAATAGAACTACCATTTGATCCAGCAATCCCACTCCTGGACATATATCTGCAGAAAATCATAATTCAAAACAATACATGCACCCTCAATATTCATTGAAGCACTATTGACAATAGCCAGGACATGGAAGCAACCTAAATGTCTATTGACAGAGAAATGGATAAAGAAGATGTGGTACATATATACAATGGAATATTACTCAGCCATAAAAAAATAATGAAATAATGCTATTTGCAGCAACATGGATGGACCTAGACATTATCATACTAAGTGAAGTAAATCAGACAAAGACAATTATCATATGATATCACGTATATTTGGAATCTTAAAAAAATGATACAAATGAACTTATTTACAAAACAGAAACAGACTCACAAACTTTGAAAGAAAACTTATGGTTACCAAAGGGAAAGAAGGAGGAGGGGCAAATTAGGAGTTTGGGATTAACATATACACACTACTATATATAAAATAGATAATCAACAAGGACCTAATGTGTAACACAGGGAACTATGCTCAGTATTTTGTAATAACCTATATGGGGAAAGAATCTGAAAAAGAAATTATATATATATATATATATATATATATATATATATATATGTATAACTGAATCGCTTTGCTTTGTACCTGAAACTAACACAACATTGTAAATCAACTATACTCCAACATAAAATAAAAATTAAATTAAAAAAGAAGTTTAATTATGACCTTTAAACCATTTAATTCATTCACAGACAGTTATTGTTTTTCTTTCCTTCTTCTCCAAAAGTATTTACAATCAGTTAAAGAAAGTATGCTCTATGATGGGAACATTTGGATAATTTTGAAGCCATGCTCTGGACTGAGTAATAATTCACAGGAAGAATAAAGAAGCTGATTAATTCATAAAACTACTAATCCAATATTTAGCAGAACAAGAATTAATTACATTGAGCTAAATAAACTGATGAGGATGATCATAAATTTTATGACTTTTGCTTTAAACATTGCTCTTTTTTAATGTTTTGGTTATCATGTAGAAATTAAAATTTTCTTATGGCAATTTGGTAAAGTACACATTTGTGAACAAGTATGAAACTATTCCCTTTTTTTCCCTGATTCCTGCACAATTCAAAAACCCTAGGTATTTTTATTTTTATGGCAATATAATTAGTTGCATAATTTCAATAAAAATCTATTCTCCTTGTAAGAGAACCAAACTCAAAACATTTGTTATATTACCAATGCTCTGATTGGAATGTCATATTTGAAAATGTGTGTGAAAACAGATATGAACAGAAAGCTTTAAGGAACTAAACTTGAGCTGAAGGAGTAAATCCTTATGAAACTCCCTTTGAAAACCAGCCTGTAGCAGTGTTTCCCACCATACTGGTCAATAAGGAATGTCATCTACTGACAGGCTCAGGAATCTCAGGGTATTCTCAGTACCCTAAAAGAGAGGAATTTACCTAAATCTTTAGGTACTGCAGGCTAAATCTGGTATCAAGTTATTGGCTTGTCTTCCTAGCCTTGAGAGGCTTTGAAAATTTCAACGTGAGATTCCTTATGAAAAGGTCCAATAAAGCAAACTCACAAGACCTATGTGATCAGTTGCTATTTTTGCTTCACTTGTGTAAATAACCAGATCTAATTTAATGACACCAAACTTATTTTGCAAACAAATTTGTCTTGCCTTGATTATCTTTAATTGAAAGGTGGTGATTGTAGAGGAAAAAGTTATGATTCAATGGAAAACTTGTGGATTACATCTTGTACACTTTGCCATTTCATGCCAAAGCCTGAATTATTTTGGTTATCTCCAAGATCTGCCTACAACCCTGAAAATTAACATTTCCAATTTTATCATTTCTCACCTGGAATTATGCATTACATTTATCTGTGCCATCATGGCTACTTTGTTCTCGGGCCCATTGGAAAATAACAAGGGTGACTGGGAAAAGAGTGATTAATATCCATGAGAACTGACATTATAGCCACTTGATTATTGAAATCCTGGGGGTGGGGGTGGGGAAAGGTCATGGATATACCAGTTCTAGGAGAGGAGAAAAAATTTTCCTTCCTTTGTCTTTTTCTATCATGACCCTCTTTGATTTGGTTGGTGCTCTCCCACATTGGTGAGGGCAGACATCTTTACCCAGTCTAATAAATCAAATGTCAATCCCTTACCTTCCAGAAAAAATCCTGACACATTCAGAAATAATGTTTTACCAGATATCTGGACTTCCCTTAGCCCATCAAGTTGCCAATAGACATACGATGAACAGTCTTCCCCTTGTGAAATCGACACCAATATGCATTGCCTTTGAACATACTTACTCTTCAAATAAAGAAAGCAACAAGTCATAATTCTGCCTAACATGATAGAAGTATTATGCATACTGCTGAAAACACACTAATGCTTTCCAAGAAGAGTGGTAAAGTCCTTCAGTAATGTTTACTGTTCTTCTAGGTATCTCATAAGAAATACTGATGTAAAATTAAAAAGCTGATATAAAATTAATATATCACATATTGTAATTGAGCAGGACCCTATGGGGCCTTCCCAAAACAGACCACTCCCACAATGTCCTTGGCCTGACTCTTGTCTGTAGGAAAACTTGAGCCTTCAGGCCTTCCCCCAAGTTCCAAATGGTATACTTAATCAGAGAAGTGAGAAAATGCAGAAAAAAAGGAAAACAGTCAAGCAAGACAAAATAATAAATGTTTAGCCATTAAACCTTTAGTTCCTCCTCAAGGGCTATAGGAAATATTCTGAGTCATATCTTCTGAGCTGTTTTGCAGATACTGAAACCCTCACCAGGTGGAAGAAGTTAACTGTATGCTGCCCACAAGCACATAGACCCCAGACTGGTTAGAACCATGATTGATGATGTTGACTCCTGATTGCCTCACCACCAACCAATCAGAAGAATTTCCATGAGCTGATCACACACCCCACAAACCCCCTCCCACATTCTGTCTTTAAAAACCTTTCCCTGAAAGCCTTTGGGGAGTTCAGGCCTTTTAGGCACTAGTTATCTGGACTCCTTGCTTGGTTCCCTGCAATAAATGCTGCCCTTTCCTTCACTATAACCAAGCATCAGTAGACTGACTTTACTGTGTGTGCTCAAGCATGCCCAAGTTTGGTTCAGTAACAATATTAAAACATAATGAAATAATAAATTAGAAAACAAAGACATTTGATATACACATATCCGAGTATTCATAAAAAATGAGGAAATACTCATGACAATTACATTCCTCATTTTTGTCACTGGTCATGTGTTAGTAGATGGTAATTATAACTACATCTACTATCCACTCTATATTGCCTTTGTATAAGAAAGCGCCTCAGCTTGTAATAGTTCTTTACCTGGTGGATTGAACCAAATGTTCATTCCTGAAAAGTCTAGGCCTTTATTAGTCCTGCTTGGATTGAGTTGTGGTAGTTTTCCATTGACTTTACTCACAGGGAATGATAATAAGAGACACCCTAAGAGATATTCAGTACTCCAGGCATACTCTTTCCTACCTTCACTGTACAGTCGTTATCCAGTTTCTCTTTAGTAGTGACACAGATTCTTTGCCTCACCATTCTTCAGTCAAGCTCCTAAACCTTCTTCAATGCCTATCTGAGTATTTCCTTATGAAATCTTTACCAAGAACATTGTTAAGTGACTTTAACAAGGGTCTCTCATCCTTCGTTTGATCATCCTCAATAGCTAATTAGGTTTCTCAGCTTCTACCATCTTCCAGGTGATGACCTCTCAATCTGGCCTGTCTTCAGCAAACACTGTCAATTTAGTCAGAATTCTCTTCACCTTTTATGATTGCTGTTAGTAATTTTCCAACTACTGAAACCCATCAGGCACCTTAGATATAAATTCCCACTTACCCATGTTATATTCAGTTTTGAACCTGTTTCTTTACTGAGATCTCTTTCTCCTATTGCAATAGTCCTGAATAATTACCCATTTGAAACTGGTGTTTCTTTGACTGTTATAAAAGAGAATTGGATAAAACAGAATTCTTACTGGAGATCAGAACCATTCACCCAGGACTGAAATTATATACCTTTGAAGACTTTGTCTCCAATCTTTACTAACTGATGGAAGATTCTTTGGTGAATCTAAATCCTAAAGCATTAATTCAGAGCCTTAATGCTGGTAGGGATGGATTTTGATTTGTAAGATTTTGAGTATATTCTAGAAGCAGAGTTAGAGTCCCGGACAAAAAAAGCAGGGTTAAAGTCCTAGGTTTTTCCCTAAGAAACCAGTTTAGGGTCCCAGGCAAGCAAAAGCTGTCTGGTTTATCCAAGTTTATCTGCTCATTAGAATTAAGGCACCACTAGTTAAGAATATGGGAGTTTCTCAGTGAACTGTTGAGCCCCCACTGACTATGCCCTGCCAACTCTACTTCCTTTCTTGCTTGCATGCTTTTACCAAGGATAATTTGGAATTTCAACAACCTCTTTGGGAAACTTAGGATATTCACGAATGGATCCTGTAAGACTTCTACCTTCCTTTCACCTTTGTTCCTCTTTCTTTATTTCAGTGTTTTGTATATTTCTTCCAGTTACCTTAAATTGTTCGTTATCATCTCCTTCAAACGCCTACCTCCTTCATCCCTGTCTCTACCCTGCAAGACATTTTCCTTCCCACTCCAACCCCCAAGTTTTCTGTAACAACTTGAATTTTAGGTCTCCTACTCTCTATTGAGGTCTCTCAAGGAACTAAGGGACCCATAAAAGCAATCAACTCAGGCAGAAAAAAATGGTTATTTGTAAACAGAACTGGATGTTTAGTCCACTCAGATTGATTTAGAGACATCAAGACAGCTGCTAGATATCACCTCATTTAATGGCCTAACATTTGCTCCATAGCCTCCACTAAATTACATGTCAGGGAAAAATAAAATCTTGACAGTTTCTCCACAAATATTGGTTAACAGGTAACTTAACTTGTCCCATTTTCCAGAAACAGAATTCACACAAAAATATAAAGGGGTGATTGACCAGGGAGAGTATATTACTATGTTTTACTGAGTCAGAGTATCTCTACTGACATCTGTCCATATGTTTTCTTTATATATCTATATATTTATTTTATGTATATGTGACATTTTCTATCTCTGCATGATAGTATAAAATTAATTTATAAAATTCCTTAAAGAAGTTTTATTCCAATTGTCAGAGATAAATGAGTTTCTATAAATTAAGCATTTCTCAAACTCTCAGAAATCTAAAAAAAAAAAAATCCAAATTTTAAAAGTTCCTTTATGTGGGATAATCTTTGGCAATAAAGCTAGTTTTGAAAATTGTTGGTTAGGAATCAGCCCAGATGGCAGATTAGAAAGATGCTGAGCTCAATTCCTCTCATAAGCACACCAAATTTACAAAAATTTACAGAGTAATCACCAATTAAGAAGACCATAACCTACCAGAAAAGACCTTCTACAGCTAAAGATATAAAGAAGGAATTACAACAAGATGTGTAGGAGTGGTGGAGTCGCAATATAGTCAAATCTCATACCCTGAGGTGGGTGAGCCCCAAACAGGAGAATAATTACAATTGAAGATGTTCTCCCAAAGGAGTGAGAGGTCTGAGCCCTCAGGCTCTCCAACCCAGAGGTCCTGCACTGGGAAGACAAGCCTCCTAAAATGTTTGACTTTGAAAGCCAGTGGGGTTTACATTCAGGAGTGTCAGAGAGCTGAGGGAAAGAGAGAATCTACTCTTAAAGGGCACAAACAAAATCTCACATGCTCTGGGACTCAGGGCAGAAACTGTCATTTGGAAGGAGTCTGGGTCAGATCTACCTGTTGATCTGGAGAGTCTCCAGGAGAGGCAGGATGAAAATACAGCTCAACTTCTGGACATAGACATGAGCAGCAGGAATTTTGGGGACCTTCTTCTACCACAAGGACACTGGTGCTGGTAATCACCATTTTGAAATCCTGCCTCTAGATTATTAGCCTCAAGACCCAGACCAACCCCTGCTCAACAGACAGTAGGCACCAGTACTGAAACACCTCAACCAGGCAATTAACTGGACAGGGACACAACCCCGCCCACCAATAGGCAGGGTACCTTAAGATGTCCTGAGCCCACAGCAACCCTTGAACATGTCCCTGCCCACAAGAGGGCCAGGACCTGGCCCCACACACCACTGAACAGGCATTAAACTCAGCACCCCCAGGGCCCTGTAGCCATAAAGCATGGAACAGAGCTTCACCCACCAGTGGGCAGGCACAAGCCCCAGAATTCCTGGCCCCAACAAACAGTGACCTTGCTCAAGCCTCAGGATCAATTTCACCAACCAGTGGGCAGATACCAGCCATAAGAGAACAACAGACCCCCAGACTTAGCCCATACACCAGGAGGCCAGCTCCTGCCTTGGGATCTGCTGGGTCCTGGCTCTGCCCAGCAGCATGCCTGATCTAAACTCAGGACCAGACTCATCCACTAGCAGGAGGACACGAGCTGCAAGACAATAGCAGCCCCACAGCCTGTAGACACAGCCTGCCTACCAGAAGACCAGAACACACCCCAGGGCTGTCTGGGCCCAGTCATAGCCCACTAGAAGGCAAACACAAAGTTTGGGACACCCTGAACCCTATATTCAGATGTTTCAGGGACTGGTACTACCCACAGGCAGTTTAACACCAGCTGTGGGACCCCTGGGATGACGACTCTGCCTGCCCGTGAGCCAGAACAAGACCTATGGCCCCCCAGAGTTCAATCAGCAGCTGGTAAACACCACACAAGGCAGGGCCCAGCAACCAACAAGATCAGGGAGCAACCAAGCCTACCAGATCATCCACAGTAGTCAGCCTGCCAGAACAGAAGAATCCAAACAGCCCACATAGGGGGAAAACCTAGAGCATATAGCTCTGGTGATGAGAGAAGAGTGCACTGCTGGGATGCATAGGATACCTCCTAAAAAGGCCACCACTACAAGGTCAGGAAAAATAACAAATGTACCAGATACATAGAAATATAAATAGCAAGTTAGACAAAATGAAGCTACAGAGAAATAGGTTCAAAACAAAAGAACAGGATAAAACCCCAGAAGAAGAAATAAGTGAAATGAAGATAGTCCATCTACCCAAGAAAGAGTTCAGGGTAATGACCATAAGGATGATCAACAGACTCCAGAGAATGGTTGCACAAAGTAAGAAGTTAGAAATATCTAACTAAGAGTCAAAAATATAAAGAAAAACAAAACAGAGATGAAGGATACAATAAATGGAATGAAAAATACACTAGAAGGAATCAACAGTAGGCCAAATGATACAGAAGAATGAATCAGCAAGCTGGAAGACCAAGTAATGGAAATCACTGATGCTAAACTGAAAAAAGAAAATGAATGAAAGAAGTGAGGACAGTTGAGGAGAACTCTGGGACATCAAGCACATTAATATTCACATTACAAGGGATGAAGAAGGAGAAGAGAGAGATAGAAAGGTGCCAAGAACACGTTTGAAGACATAATACATGAAAACTTCCTGAATCTGAGAAAGGAATGATACATCTCAGTCCAGGAAGCACAGAGAGTGCCAAACAAGATTAACCTAGAGAGGAAAACACCAGGACACATTGTAACTTAAAAGGCAAAAATTAAAGATAAGGAGAGAATACTAAAAGCAAAAAGGGAAAAGCAACAAGTTACGAAAAAAGGAACTCCCATAAGGTTGTAAACTGACCTTTTAGCAGAAACTCTACAGGACAGAGGGTGTGGCATAATATATAAAAAGTGATGAAAGGGAAAAAAATACAAGCAAAATATTCCACCTGATAAGGCTCTCATTCAGATTTGATGGAGAGATGAAAAGTTTACAGGCAAGCAAAAGCCAAACCGCCTTTACAAGAAATGTTAGAGGGACTTCTCTGAGTGAAAAAGAAAAGGGCACAACTAGAATGGTAAAAATTGACCTTCCTCCTCACGGATACACCAGAAATACAGCTACACGTGGAACAACTCCTACAGAACACCTACTGAACGCTGGAAGAAGAACCCAGACCTCCCAAAAGGCAAGAAACTCCCCACATACCTGGGTAGGGCAAAGCGGAGAGATCACCGCACAGAGGATCGGTGCCGAGTGACGCTCGCCGGCCCGAGAGGCTTGTCTGCTCGCCCGCCGGGGCGCGCAGCGCTGGAAGCTGAGGCTCGGGCTTCGGTCAGAGCGCGGGGAGAGGACTGGGGCTGGCGGCGAGAACTCAGCCTGAAGGGGGCTAATGTGCCACAGCTAGCCGGGAGGGAGTCCGGGAGAACTCTGGAGCTGCCGAAGAGGCAAGAGACTTTTTCTTCCCTCTTGGTTTCCTGGTGCGCAAGGAGAGGGGATTAAGAGCGCTGCTTGAAGGGGCTCCACAGACGGGCGCGAGTCGCGACTGAAAGCGCGGAGCCCAGTGACGGGCGTGGGACGCTGGGGCTGCTGCTGCCGCCGCCAAGAAGCCTGTGTGCAAGCGCAGGTCACTGCCCACACCGCCCTTCCGGGAGCCTGTGCAGCCCGCCACTGCCGGGGTCCCGGGATCCAGGGGCGGCTTCTCTGGGAGAACGCAGGGCGCGCCTCGGGCTGGTGCAACGTCACGCCGACATCTGCCGCTGCAGGCTCGCCCCGCACTCCGTGCCCCTCCCTCACGCCCGCCCTGAGTGAGCCAGAGTCCCCGAAGAGGCTGCTCCTTTAACCCTGTCCTGTCTGAGCGAAGAACAGACGCCCTCCGGCGACCTACACGCAGAGGCGGGGCCAAATCCAAAGCTGAGACCCAGGAGCTGTGAGAACAAAGAAGAGAAAGGGAAACCTCTCCCAGCAGCCTCAGAAGCAGCGGATTAAAGCTCCACAATCAACTTGATGTACCCTGCATCTGTGGAATACATGAATAGACAACACATCATCCCAAATTGAGGATCCCGGAGTCAGTGCTGTGCCTCTGAGGTGGGAGAGCCAACTTCAGGACACTGGTCCACAAGAGACCTCCCAACTCCACATAATATCAAACGGCAAAAATCTTCCAGAGATCTCCATCTCAACACCAGCACCCAGCTTCACTCAACGACCAGCAAGCTACAGTGCTGGACACCCTATGCCAAACAACTAGCAAGACAGGAACACAACGCCACCCATTAGCAGAGAGGTGGCCTAAAATCATAAAAAGTCCGCAGACACCCCAAAACACACCACCAGACGTGGACCTGCCCACCAGAAAGACAAGATCCAGGTTCATCCACCAGAACACAGGCACTAGTCCCCTCCACCAGGAAGCCTACACAACCCACTAAACCAACCTTAGCCACTGGGGACAGACACCAAAAACAACGGGAACTACGAACCTGCAGCCTGCAAAAAGGAGACCTCAAACACAGTAACATAAGCAAAATGAGAAGACAGAAAAACACACAGCAGGAGAA
The DNA here is from genome assembly GCF_964165515.1 of Mesoplodon bidens. Classification (NCBI taxonomy): domain Eukaryota; kingdom Metazoa; phylum Chordata; class Mammalia; order Artiodactyla; family Ziphiidae; genus Mesoplodon; species Mesoplodon bidens. The sequence continues at coordinate 69,129,984 of NC_138178.1, forward strand.
GGAGCAAGATAAAAACCCACCAGATCTAACAAATGAAGAGGTAATAGGCAGTCTACCTGAAAAAGAATTCAGAATAATGATGGTAAAGATGATCCAAGATTCTATTTCCCAGATCCAAAATCTTGGAAATAGAATAGACAAAATGCAAGAAACAGTTAACAAAGACCTAGAAGAACTAAAGATGAATCAAGCATCGATTAAAAACACAATACATAAAATAAAAAATACTCTAGATGGGATCGTAGCAGAATAACTGAGGCAGAAGAACGGATAAGTGAGGTGGAAGATAAAATAGTGGAAATAACTGCTGCAGAGCAAAATAAAGAAAAAAGACTGAAAAGAACAGAGGACAGTCTCAGAGACCTCTGGGACAACATTAAATGCACCAACATTCGAATTATAGGGGTTCCAGAAGAAGAAGAGAAAAAGAAAGGGACTGAGAAAATATTTGAAGAGATTATAGTTGAAAACTTCCCTAATATGGGAAAGGAAATAGTTAATCAAGTCCAGGAGGCACAGAGAGTCCCATACAAAATAAATCCAAGGAGAAATACACCAAGACACATATTAATCAAACTGTCAAAAATTAAACACAAAGAAATCATATTAAAAGCAGCAAGGCAAAAACAACAAGTAACACACAAGGGAATCCCCATCAGGATAACAGCTGATCTCTCAGCAGAAACTCTACAAGCCAGAAGGGAGTGGCAGGACATAATTAAAGTGATGAAGGAGAAAAACCTGCAACCAAGATTACTCTACCCAGCAAGGATCTCATTCAGATTTGATGGAGAAATTAAAACGTTTACAGAGAAGCAAAAGCTGAGAGAGTTCAGCACCACCAAACCAGCTTTACAACAAATGCTAAAGGAACTTCTCTAGGCAAGAAACACAACAGAAGTAAAAGACCTACAATAACGAACCCAAAACAATTAAGAAAATGGGAACAGGAACATACATATCGATAATTACCTTAAATGTAAATGGACTAAATGCTCCCACCAAAAGATACAGATTGGCTGAATGGATACAAAAACAAGACCCATATATATGCTGTCTACAAGAGACCCACTTCAGACCTAGAGACACATACAGACTGAAAGTAAGGGGATGGAAAAAGATATTCCATGCAAATGGAAACCAAAAGAAAGCTGGAGTAGCAATTCTCATATCAGACAAAATAGACTTTAAAATACAGACTACTAGAAGAGACAAAGAAGGACACTACATAATGATCAAGGGATCCATCCAAGAAGAAGATATAACAATTGTAAATATTTATGCACCAAACATAGGAGCACCTCAATACATAAGGCAAATACTAACAGCCATAAAAGGAGAAATCGACAGTAACACACTCATAGTAGGGGACTTTAACACCCCACTTTCACCAATGGACAGATCATCCAAAATGAAAATAAATAAGGAAACACAAGCTTTAAATGATACATTAAACAAGATGGACTTAATTGATATTTATAGAACCTTCCATCCAAAAACAACAGAATACACATTTTTCTCAAGTGCTCATGGAACATTCTCCAGGATAGATCATATCTTGGGTCACAAATCAAGCCTTGGTAAATTTAAGAAAATTGAAATTGTATCAAGTATCTTTTCCGACCACAATGCTATGAGACTAGATATCAATTACAGGAAAAGAGCTGTAAAAAATACAAACACATGGAGGCTAAACAATACACTATTTAATAACGAAGTGATCACTGAAGAAATCAAAGAGGAAATTAAAAAATACCTAGAAACAAATGACAATGGAGACACGACGACCCAAAACCTATGGGATGCAGCAAAAGCAGTTCTAAGAGGGAAGTTTATAGCAATACAATCCCACCTTAAGAAACAGGAAACATCTCGAATAAACAACCTAACCTTGCAACTAAAGCAATTAGAGAAAGAAGAACAAAAACATCCCAAAGTTAGCAGAAGGAAAGAAATCATAAAAATCAGATCAGAAATAAATGAAAAAGAAATGAAGGAAACGATAGCAAAGATCAATAAAACTAAAAGCTGGTTCTTTGAGAAGATAAACAAAATTGATAAACCATTAGCCAGACTCATCAAGAAAAAAAGGGAGAAGACTCAAATCAATAGAATTAGAAATGAAAAAGGAGAAGTAACAACTGACACTGCAGAAATACAAAAGATTATGAGAGATTACTATAAGCAACTCTATGCCAATAAAATGGACAACCTGGAAGAAATGGACAAATTCTTAGAAATGCACAACCTGCCAAGACTGAATCAGGAAGAAATAGAAAATATGAACAGACCAATCACAAGCACTGAAATTGAAACTGTGATTAAAAATCTTCCATCAAACAAAAGCCCAGGACCAGATGGCTTCACAGGCGAATTCTATCAAGCATTTAGAGAAGAGCTAACACCTATCCTTCTCAAACTCTTCCCAAATATAGCAGAGGGAGGAACACTCCCAAACTCATTCTACGAGGCCACCATCACCTTGATACCAAAACCAGACAAGGATGTCACAAAGAAAGAAAACTACAGGCCAATATCACTGATGAACATAGATGCAAAAATCCTCAACAAAATACTAGCAAACAGAATCCAACAGCACATTAAAAGGATCATACACCATGATCAAGTGGGGTTTATCCCAGGAATGCAAGGATTCTTCAATATATGCAAATCAATCAACGTGATACACCATATTAACAAATTGAAGGAGAAAAACCATATGATCATCTCAATAGATGCAGAGAAAGCTTTCGACAAAATTCAACACCCATTTATGATAAAAACCCTGCAGAAAGTAGGCATAGAGGGAACTTTCCTCAACATAATAAAGGCCATATATGACAAACCCACAACCAGCATCGTCCTCAATGGTGAAAAACTGAAACGATTTCCACTAAGATCAGGAACAAGACAAGGTTGCCCACTCTCACCACTCTTATTCAACCTAGTTTTGGAAGTTTTAGCCACAGCAATCAGAGAAGAAAAGGAAATAAAAGGAATCCAAATTGGAAAAGAAGAAGTAAAGCTGTCACTGTTTGCAGATGACATGATACTATACATAGAGAATCCTAAAGATGCTACCAGAAAACTACTAGAGTTAATCAATGAATTTGGTAAAGTTGCAGGACACAAAATTAATGCACAGAAATCTCTCGCATTCCTATATACTAATGATGAAAAATCTGAAAGTGAAATCAAGGAAACACTCCCATTTACCATTGCAACAAAAAGAATAAAATATCTAGGAATAAGCGTACCTAAGGAGACAAAAGACCTGTATGCAGAAAATTATAAGACACTGATGAAGGAAATTAAAGATGATAAAAATAGATAGAGAGATGTACCATGTTCTTGGATTGGAAGAATCAACATTGTGAAAATGACTCTACTACCCAAAGCAATCTACAGATTCAATGCAATCCCTATCAAACTACCACTGGCATTTTTCACAGAACTAGAACAAAAAATTTCACAATTTGTATGGAAACACAAAAGACCCCGAATAGCCAAACAATCTTGAGAACGAAAAATGGAGCTGGAGGAATCAGGCTCCCTGACTTCAGACTATACTACAAAGCAACAGTAATCAAGACAGTGTGGTACTGGCACAGAAACAGAAAGATAGATCAATGGAACAGGATAGGAAGCCCAGAGTTAAACCCATGGACATATGGTCACCTTATCTTTGATAAAGGAGGCAGGAATGTACAGTGGAGAAAGGACAGTCTCTTCAATAAGTGGTTCTGGGAAAAGTGGATAGGGACATAGAAAAGTATGAGATTAGATCACTCCCTAACACCATACACAAAAATAAGCTTAAAATGGATTAAAGACCTAAATGTAAGGCCAGACACTATCAAACTCTTAGAGGAAAACATAGGCAGAACACTCTATGACATAAATCACAGCAAGATCCTTTTTGACCCACCTCCTAGAGAAATGGAAATAAAGACAAAAATAAACACATGGGACCTAATGAAACTTAAAAGCTTTTGCACAGCAAAGGAAACCATAAAGAAGACCAAAAGACAACCCTAAGAATGGGAGAAAATATTTGCAAATGAAGCAACTGACAAAGGATTAATCTCCAAAATTTATAAGCAGCTCATGCAGCTCAATAACAAAAAAACAAACAACCCAATCCAAAAATGGGCAGAAGACCTAAAGAGACATTTCTCCACAGAAGATATACAGACTGCCAACAAACACATGAAAGGATGCTCAACATCTTTGCTCATTAGAGAAATGCAAATCAAAACTACAATGAGATATCATCTCACACCAGTCAGAATGGCCATCATCAAAAAATCTAGAAACAATAAATGCTGGAGAGGGTGTGGAGAAAAGGGAACACTCTTGCACTGCTGGTGGGAATGTGAATTGGTACAGCCGCTATGGAGAACAGTATGGAGGTTCCTTAAAAAACTACAAATAGAACTACCATATGACCCAGCAATCCCACTACTGGGCATATACCCTGAGAAAACCATAATTCAAAAAGAGACATGTACCAAAATGTTCATAGCAGCCCTATTTACAATAGCCCGGAGATGGAAACAACCTAAGTGTCCATCATCGGATGAATGGATAAAGAAGATGTGGCACATATATACAATGGAATATTACTCAGCCATTAAAAGAAATGAAATTGAGCTATTTGTAATGAGGTGGATAGACCTAGAGTCTGTCATACAGAGTGAAGTAAGTCAGAAAGAGAAAGACAAATACTGTATGCTAACACATATATATGGAATTTAAGAAAAAAATGTCATGAAGAACATAGGGGTAAGACAGGAATAAAGACACAGACCTACTAGAGAATGGACTTGAGGATATGGGGAGGGGGAAGGGTAAGCTGTGACAAAGTGAAAGAGCGGCATGGACATATATACAATACCAAACGTAAGGTAGATAGCTAGTGGGAAGCAGCCGCATAGCACAGGGAGATCAGCTCGGTGCTTTGTGACCGCCTGGAGGGGTGGGATAGGGAGGGTTGGAGGGAGACGCAAAAGGGAGGGGATATGGAAACATATGTATATGTATAACTGATTAAATTTGTTATTAAAAAAAAAAGACTTGAAAATCTAAAAATTGTACTCACTTGATTAAAAGCTTATCATATTCCCTCAAAAAAAAAAAGAATGGTAAAAATTATGAAAGGGAAAGCTTATTGGTAAAAACAAATACACTAAAGGAAGGAAATAATCCAACACAAACCTAGTAAGAAGGTAAAAAGATAAAAATTTGTAACATCATCTATGTCCAAAGTAAAGAGTTAAGAGCTACACAAAATAATTACATTTAAAATATATTGTCAAAAACAGAATAATCATAAGGGAAGGTGTATACAAATAGAGAATTATTACAATACACTTGGAAGTAAGAGATCAGCAGCTTAAAACAATCAGCAACTTAAGAAATTATATATATATATATATATATATATATATATATATATATATATATATATATATATATATATATATCATGATAACCACAAACCAAAACTCTATAATATATACATAAAAAAAGTTGAAAGAAATCCCAACATAACACTAAAGATAGGGATCAAATTACAAGAAATTGAACAAAAGAAGAAGAAAGGAACAAAAAAGACCTACAAAAACAACCCCAAAACAATTAATAAAATGGCATTAAGAACATACATATCGGAGGAGCTTCGAGATGGCGGAAGAGTGAGACATGGAGATCACCTTCCTCTCCATATCAGAAATACATCTACATATGGAACAACTCCTATAGAACATGTACTGAATGCTGGCAGAAGACCTCAGACCTCCCAAAAGGCAAGAAACTCCCCCACGTACCTGGGTAGGGCAAAAGATAAAAGAAAAAACAGAGACGAAGGAATAGGGATGGGACCTGCACCAGTGGGAGGGAAATGTGAAGGAGGAAAGGTTTCCACACACTAGGAAGCCCTTTCAATGGTGGAGGTTGTAGGTGGTGGAGGGAGGAAGATTCAGAGCCATGGAGGAGAGCACAGCAACAGGGGTGCAGAGGGCAAAGCGGAGAGACTCCCACACAGAGGATCGGTGAATACCAGCACTCACAAGCCCAAGAAGCTTGTCTGCTCACACGCCGGGGTGGGCGGGGGCTTGGAACTTAGGCTCCGGCTTCGGACGGATCCCAGGGAGAGGACTGGGGTTGGCTGCGTGAACACAGCCTGAAGGGTGCTAGTGCACAACAGCTAGCTGGGAGGGCGTCTGGGAAAATGTCTGGAGCTGCCAAAGAGGCAAGAGACTTTTTCTTGCTGCCTTGTTTCCTGGTGCGCAAGGAGAGGGGATTAAGAGTGCCACTTAAAGGAGCTCCAGAGATGGGTGCATGCTATGGCTATCAGCACGGACCCCAGTGATGGGCATGAGATGCTAAGGCTGCTGCTGCAGCCACCAAGAAGCCTGTGTGCAAGCACAGGTCACTATCCACACCTCCCCTCCCAGGAGCCTGATCAGCCCACCACTGCCACAGTCCCGTGATCCAGGGAAAACTTCCTGGGAGGACACACGGTGCACCTCAGGCTGGTGCAATGTCACGCCAGCCTCTGCTGCCGCATGCTCGCCCTGAATGCCTTACACCTCTCTCCCCATGGCCTGAGTGAGCCAGAGTCCCCGAATCAGCTGCTTCTTTAATACCATCCTGTCTGAGCAAAGAACAGACGCCCTCAGGCAACCTACACACAGAGCGGGGGTCCAAATCCAAAGCTGAACCCCAGAACCTGTGCTAACAGAGAAGAAGAAAAGAAATCCACCCAGGAGTGGAATTGCCAGATCAAATGGTACCTATCTTTTTAGTTTTTTTGAGTAACTTCCATACCACTTTCCATAGTGGCTGCACCAATCTACATTCCTACCTACAGTGTCCAAGGGTGCCCTTTTCTCCACATCCTCTGCAACATATTGTATGTGTAGACTTACTGATGATAGCCTTTCTGACAGGTGTGAGGTGATATCTCATTGATGTTTTTATTTGATTTCTCTCATAATTAGAGATGGTGAGGATCTTTTCATGTGTCTGTTAATCATCTGTATGTCTTCTTTGGAGAAATGTATATTCATCTCTTCTGCCCATTTTGTGATTGGATTGTTTGTTTGTTTGATGTTGAGTGTATGAGCTATTTGTATATTTTGAATATTAACCTCTTTTTGGTCAGTATATTTGCAAATATTTTCTCTTATTCAGTAGGTTGTCTTTTTGTTTTGTCTGTGGTTTCCTTTGCAGTGAAAAAGCTTTTAAGTTCCATAAGGTCATATTTCTTTACTTTTGCTTTTATTTCTTATGCCATAGGTGACTATTCCAAGAAAGAATTGCTACGATTTATGTCAAAGAGTGTTCTGCCTATTTTCTCTTCCAGATTTGTGGTTTCCAGTCATATTTAGAAATTTAAACCATTTTAAGTTTATTTCTGTACATTTGTGATGGAATGTTCTAATCTCATTATTTTACATATGTCTGTCAATTTTTCCCAGCACCAGTCATTGAATAGACTGACTTTCTCCATTTTATATACACTCTTCCCTCCTTTGAGTTGATTAATTCACCATAGGTGCATGAGTTTATTTCTGGGCTCTCTATTTTGTTCCACTAATCAATGTTTCTGTTTTTGTGCCAGTACCATGCTGTTTTGATTCTTGTAGCTTTGTAATATAGTCTGGGAGGAGTATATCTCTACTTTTGTTCTTTTTTTTGCAAGATTGCTTTGGAAATTCGGGGTCTTTTGTTGTTCCATGTGAATTTTAGGATTATTTGTTCTAGTTCTGAGAAAAAATATCATCAGTATTTTGATAGGGATTGCATTAAATCTGTAGATTGTTTTGGAGAGTATGGCCATTTAAATAGTATTAATTTCTCCAATCCAAGAGCACAATATAGCTATCCATTTCTTGAAATCACCTTCAATTTTCTTCATCAATGTTTTATAATGTCCAGTGCACGTGTCTTTCATCTCCTTGGATAAGTTTATTCCTAGGTGTTTTATTCTTTTTTAATGGAATATTAGATGGAATTATTTCCTTAATTTTTTTTCTGATATTTTATTATTAGTGTATAGAAATGCAACAGATTTATGTATATTAATATTATATCCTGCAGCTTTGCTGAATTCATTTATTAATTCTAATAGTTTTGGATGGACATTTTAGGGTTCTCTATAATTATCATGTCATATGCTAATAGTGACAGTTTTATCTCTCCCCTTTGAATTTAAATATATTTTATTTTTTCTTGTCTGATTACTGTGGTGAGGAATTCTGGTACTATATTAAATAGAAGTGGTGAGAGTGAGCATCCTTGCCTTGTTTCTGAATTTAGTGGGAAGGTTTTTCAGTTTTCACCACTGAGTTCTATGATGACTTTGGATGGGTAGTAAATGACCCTTATTATGTTAAAATATGTTACCTCCATACTCTTTTTTTAAACATCTTTATTGGAGTAAAATTGCTTTACAAAGTTTTCTAGTTTCTGCTGTATAACAAAGTGAATCAGCTATATGTATACAAATATCACTATATCCCTGCCTCTTGCAGCTTCCTCCCAAGCTCCATATCTCACCCCTCTACGTGGTCACAAAGCACGGAGCTGATCTCCCTGTGTTATACAGCTGTTTCCCAATAGCTATCTATTTTATATTTGGTAGTGTGTATATGTCAAGCCTAGTCTCTCACTTTGTCCCAGCTTACCTTTCTCCATTCCCGTGTCCTCAAGTCCAATCCTTACATCTGCGTCTTTATTCCTGTCCTGCCCATAAGTTGTTCAGAACAATTTTCTTTTATAGATTCCATATATATGTGTTAGCATATGGTATTTGTTTTTCTCTTTCTGACTTACTTCACTCTGTATAACAAACTCTATGTCAATCCACCTCTCTACAAATAACTCAATTTTGTTTCGTTTTATGGTTGAGTAATATTTCATTATATATATATATATATATATATATATATATATATATATATATATATATATATATATATATATGCCAAATCTTCTTTATCCATTCATCTGTCAATGGACACTTAGGTTGCTTCCATGTCCTGGCTATTATAAATAGGGCTGCAATAAACATTGTGGTACCTGAAATTTTTGAATTATGTTACTCTCAGGGTATATGTCCAGGAGTGAGATTGCTGGGTCATATGGTAGTTCTACTTTTAGATTTTTAAGGAACTTCCATAGTGCTCTCCATAGTGGCTGTATCAATTTACATTCCCACCAACAGTGCAAGAGGGTTGCGTTTTCTCCACACCCTCTTCAGCATTTATTGTTTGTAAATTTTTTGATGATGGCCATTCTGAGCAGTGTGAGGATATACCTCATTGTAGTTTAGATTTGCATTTCTAGTGATGTTCAGCATCCTTTCATGTTTTAGTTGGCAATCTGTATATCTTCTTTGGAGAAATGTCTATTTAGATCTTCTGCCATTTTTTGATTGGATTGTTTGTTTTTTTTGATATTGAGCTGCATGAGCTGCTTGTATATTTTGGAGATTAATCCTCTGTCAGTTGCTTCATTTGCAAACATTTTCTCCCATTCTGAAGGTTGTCTTTTCATCTTGCTTATGGTTTCCTTTCCTCTGCAAAAGCTTTAAGTTTCATTAGGTCCCATTTGTTTATTTTTGTTTTCATTTCCATTTCTCTAGGAGGTGGGTCAAAAAGGATCTTTCTGTGATTTATGTCATAGAGTGTTCTGCCTATGTTTTCCTCTTAGAGTTTTTAGAGTCTGGACTTAAATTTAGGTCTTTAATCCATTTTGAGTTTATTTTTGCGTATGGTGTTAGGAAGTGTTCTAATTTCATTCTTGTACACATGGCTGTCCAATTTTCCCAGCACCACTTATTGAAGAGGGTATATTTTCTCCATTGTATATTCTTGCCTCCTTTATCAAACATATGGTGACCATGTGCATGGGTTTATCTCTGAGATTTCTATCCTGTTCCACTGATCTATATTTCTGTTTTTGTGCCAGTAACATACTGTCTTGATTAATGTAGCTTTGAAGAATAGTCTGAAGTGTGGGACCCTGATTCCTCCAGCTCTGTTTTCCTTTCTCAAGATTGCTTTGGCTATTCGAGTTTTTTTTGTGTGGGTGTTTCCATACAAACTGTGAAATTTTTTGTTCTAGTTCTGTGAAAAATGCCATTGGTGTTTTTATAGGGATTGCATTGAATCTGTAGATTGCTTTGGATAGTAGAGTCATTTTCACATTGTTAATTCTTCAAATCCAAGAACATGGTATATCTCTCCATCTGTTTGTAACATCTTAATTTCTTTCATCAGTGTCTTACAGTTTTCTGCATACAGGTCTTTTGTTTCCTTAGGTAGGTTTATTCCTAGGTATTTTTTTTCTTTTTGTTGTAATGGTAAATGGTAGTGTTTCCTTAATTTCTCTTTCAGATTTTTCATCATTAGTGTATAGGAATGCAAGAGATTTCTGTGCATTAATTTTGTATCCTGCTAATTTACCAGATTTAATGTTTAGCTCTAGTAGTTTTCAAGTAGCATCTTTAGGATTATCTATGTATAGTTTCATATCTGCAAACAGTGACAGTTTTACTTGTTCTTTTCCATTTTGGATTCTTTTATTTCTTTTTCTTCTCAGATTGCTGTGGCTACAACATCCAAAACTACGTTGAATAATAGCAGTGAGAGTGGGTAACATTGTCTTCTTCCAGATCATAGAGGAAATGTTTTCAGTTTTTCAATATTGAGAATGCTTTGTGCTATGGGTTTGTCATATATGGTCTTTATTATGTTGAGGTAAGTTCCATCTATGCCTACTTTCTGGAGAATTTTATCATAAATGGGTTTGGAATTTTGTCAAATGCTTTTTCTGCATCTATTAACTTTGTTAATATGGTATATAACATTGATTGATTTGCATATATTGAAGAATCCTTGCATTCCTAGGATAGACCCCACTTGATCATGCTGCATGATCCTTTTAATGCGCTGTTGGATTCCATTTGCTAGTGTTTTGTTGAGGATTTTTGCATTTATGCTCATCAGTGATATTGGCATGTAATTTTATTTCTTCGTGACATCTTTGTCTGGTTTTTGTATCAGGGTGATGGTGGCCTCGTAGAATGAGCTTGGGAGTGTTCCTCCCTCTGCTATATTTTGGAACAGTTTGAGAAGGTTAGGTGTTAGTTCTTCTCTAATGTTTGATAGAATTCACTTGTGAAACCATGTGGTTCTGGGCGTTTGTTTGTTGGAAGATTTTTAACCACAGTTTCAATTTCAGTGCTTGTGATTCATGTGTTTATATTTTCTATTTCTTCCTGGTTCAGTCTTGGAAGGTTGTGCTTTTCTAAGAATTTGTCCATTTCTTCCAAGTTGTCTGTTTTATTGGCATATAGTTGCTTGTAGTAGCTCTCATGATTCTTTGCATTTCTGAAGTGTCAATTCTTACTTCTTTTTCATTTCTAAGTCTGTTGATTTGAGTCCTCTCCAATTGTTGTAGATGAGTCTGTCTAGTGGTTTATCAATTTTGTTTACCTTCTAAAAGAACTGGCTTTTGGTTTTATTGATCTTTGTTGTTGTTCAGTTTACTTCTTTTTCAGTTTTTCCCTGATCTGATCTTTATGATGTATTTCCTTCTGCTAAATTTTGGGGGGTTCTGTTCTTCTTTCTCTAATTGCTTTCGGTGTAAGGTTAAGTTGTTTATTTGAGATTTTTCTTGTTCCTTGAGGTAGGATTCTATTGCTATAAACTTCCTTCTTAGAACTGCTTTAGCTGCATCCCATAGGTTTTGGGTTGTTTTGTTTTGATTGTCACTAGTTTCTAAGTATTTTTTGATTTCCTGTTTGATTTCTCCAGTGATCTCTTTGTTATTAAGTAGTATGCTGTTTAGCCTCCATGTGTCTGTATTTCTTACAGATATTTTCTGGTAATTGATATCAAGTCTCATAGCATTGTGGTTGGAAAAGATACTTGATATGATTTTAATTTTCTTAAATTTACCAAGGCTTGATTTGTGATCCAAGATATGATCTCTCCTGCAGAATGTTACATGAGCACTTGAGAAGAATGTGTATTCTGTTGTTTTGCATGGAATGTCCTATAAATATCAAATAAGTCCATCTTGTATAATGTATCATTTAAAGCTTGTGTTTCCTTATTTATTTTCATTTTGGATGATCTGTCCATTGGTGAAAGTGGGGTGTTAAAATCCCCTACTATGATTGTGTTACTGTTGATTTCCCCTTTTATGGCTGTTAGCATTTGCCTTATGTATTGAGGTGCTTATATGTTGGGTGCATAAATATTTACAATTGTTATATCTTCTCCTTGGATTGAGCCATTGACCATTACATAGTTTCCTTCTTTGTCTCTTGTAATAGTCTTTGCTTTAAAGTCTATTTTGTCTGATATAAGAATTGCTACTCCAGCTTTCTTTTGACTTCCATTTGCATTGAATATCTTTTTCCATCCCCTCACTTTCAGTTTGTATGTGTCCCTAGGTCTGAAGTGGGTCTCTTGTAGACAGCATATATACCAGTCTTGTTTATGTGTCCATTCAGCCAATCTATGTCTTTTCATGGGAGCATTTAATCCATTTACATTTAAGGTAATTATCGACATGTATGTTTCTATTACCATTTTCTTAACTGTTTTGGGTTTATTATTGGAGGTCTTTTCCTTCTCTTGTATTTCCTGCCCAGAGAAGTTCCTTTAGTGCTTGTTGTAAACCTGGTTTGGTGGTGCTGAATTCTCTTAGCTTTTGCTTGTCTGTAAAGCTTTTAATTTCTCCGTCAAATCTGAATGAAGTTCTTGCTGGGTATAGTAATCTTGGTTGTAGGTTTTTGTCTTTCATCACTTTAAATATGTCCTGCCACTCCCTTCTGGTTTGCAGAGTTTCTGCTGAAAGATCAGCTGTTAACCTTATGGGAATTCCCTTATGTGTTCCTTGTTGTTTTTCCCTTGCTGCTTTTACTATTTCTTCTTGGTATTTAATTTTTAGTAGTTTGATTAATATGTGTCTTGCCATGTTTCTCCTTGGATTTATCCTGTATGGGACTCTCTGTCCTTCCTGGACTAGATTAACTATTTCCTTTCCCATATTAGGAAAGTTTTCAACTATAATCTCTTCAAATATTTTCTCGGTCGCTTTCTCTTTTTCTGCTTCTTCTGAGACCCCTATGATTCGAATGTTGGTGCCTTAAATATTGTCCTACAGGTCTCTTAGACTGTCCTCAATTCTTTTCATACTTTTTTCTTATTCTGCTGTGCAGTAGTTATTTCCACTATTTTATCTTCCAGGTCACTTTTCCGTTCTCTGTCTCAGTTATTCTGCTATTGATCCCTTCTAGAATATTCTTAATTTCATTTGTTGTGTTGTTCATCATTGCTTGTTTCATCTTTCATTCTTCTAAGTCTTTGTTAAACTTTTCTTGTATTTTCTCCATTCTATTTCCAGGATTTTGTATCATCTTTACTATCATTATTCTGAATTACTTTTCAGGTAGACTGCCTATATCCTCATCATTTGTTACGTCTTGTGGGTTTTTACCTTGCTCCCCTTCATCTGCTGTGTGTTTCTCGGGTTCTCATTTTGCTTAACTTACTGTGTTTGGGGTCTCCTCTTTGCAGGCTGCAGGTTCATAGTTCCCGTTGTTTTTCGTGTCTGCCCCCAGTGGCTAAGGTTGGTTCAGTGGGTTGTGTAGGCTTCCTGGTGGAGGGGACTAGTGCCTGCATTCTGGTGGATGAGGCTGGATGTTGTACTTCTGGTAGGGAGTTCCATGTCTGATTGTGTGTTTTGGGGTGTCTGTGGCGTTATTATGACTTTAGGTAGCCTCTCTGCTAATGGGAGACATTATATTCCTGTCTTGATAGTTGTTTGGCATAGGGTGTCCAGCACTGGAGTTTGCTGGGTGTTGAGTGGACCTTCATCTTTGTGTTGAAGTGGAGATCTCTGGGAGATTTTCGCCATTTAGATATTACGTGGAGCTGGGAGGTCCCATGTGGACCAATGTCCTGAACTTGGCTCTATCACCTCAGAGTCACAGCCCTGACACCTGGCTGGAGCAGCAAGAGCCTGTCATCCTCATGGCTCAGAGTAAAAGGGAGAAAAAGTAGGAAAGAAGGAAAGAAAGAAAGAAAGAAGATAAAATAAAGATATTAAAATAAAAGATAAAAATTATTTTAAAATTTTAAAAAGTAATAAAACAAAAAGAAAGAAAGAAAGAAGAGGACAACCAAACCAAAAAACAAATCCACCACTGATAATAAGCACTAAAAACTATACTAAAAAAAGAAATAAGCCAGAGAGAACCCTAGGACAAATGGTAAAACAATGCTATACAGACAAAATCACTCAGAGAAGCTTACACATACACATTCACAATAAAAGAAGGGGGTGGTGTAAAAAAATAAATCATTGCTCCCAAAGTTCACCTCCTCAATTTCGGATGATTTGTTATCTATTCATGGATTCCTCAGATGCAGGGTACATCAAGTTGTTTGTGGAGATTTAATCCACTGCTCCACTGTGAAGCCATCTGGTTCTGGCTTATTGTTTGTTGGAAGACTTTTATATTTTAACATCTTTATTGGAGTATAATTGCTTTACAATGGGGGGTTAGCTTCTGTTTTATAATGAAGTGAATCAGTTATATGTATACATATGTTGCCATATCTCTTCTCTATTGCATCTCCCTCCCTCCCACCCTCCTTATCCCACCCCTCTAGGTGGTCACAAACCACCTAGCTCATCTCCCTGTGCAATGCAGCTGCTTCCCACTAACTATCTATTTTACATTTAATAGTGTATATATGTCCATGCCACTCTCTCACTTTGTCACAGCTTACCCTTCCCCTTCCCCATATCCTAAAGTCCATGCTCTAGTAGGTCTGTGTCTTTATTCCTTTCTTACCCCTAGGTTCTTCGTGACTTTTTTTTCTTAGATTCCATATATATGTGTTAGCATATGGTACTTGTCTTTCTCTTTCTGACTTACTTCACTCTGTATGACAGACTCTAGGTCCATCCAGCACACTACAAATAACTCAATTTCGTTTCCTTTTATGGCTGAGTAATATTCCATTGTATATATGTGCCAAATCTTCTTTATCCATTCATCTGTTGATGGACACTTAGGTTGCTTCAGTGCCGTGGCTATTGTAAATAGAGCTGCAATGAATATTTTGTTACATGACTCTTTTTGATTTATGGTTTTCTCAGGGTATATGCCCAGTAGTGGGACTGCTGGGTCGTATGGTAGTTCTATTTGTAGTTTTTTAAGGAACCTCCATACGGTTCTCCATAGTGGCTGTACCAATTTACATTCCCACCAACAGTGCAAAAGTGTTCCCTTTTCTCCACATCCTCTCCAGCTTTATTGTTTCTAGATTTTTTTGATGATGGCCATTCTGACCAGTGTGAGATGATATCTCATTGTAGTTTTGATTTGCATTTCTCTAATGATTAATGATGTTGAGCATTATTTCATGTGTTTGTTGGCAATCTGTATATCTTCTTTGGAGAAATATCTATTTAGGTCTTTTGCTCATTTTTGGATTGGGATGTTTGTTTTTTTCTTATTGAGCTGCATGAGCTACTTGTAAATTTTGGAGATTAATCCTTCGTCAGTTGCTTCATTTGGAAATATTTTCTCCCATTTTGAGGGATGTCTTTTGGTCTTCTTTATGGTTTCCTTTGCTGTGCAAAAGCTTTTAAGTTATATTAGTTCCCATTAGTTTATATTTGTTTCTATTTGCATTTCTCTAGGAGGTGGGTCAAAAAGGATCTTGCTGTAATTTATGTCATAGATTGTTCTGCCTATGTTTTCCTCTAAGAATTTGATATTGTCTGGTCTTACATTTAGGTTTTTATTCCATTTTGAGTTTATTTTTGCATATGGTGTTTGGGAGTGTTCTAATTTCATACTTTTACATGTACATGTCCAATTTACCCAGCACAACTTATGGAAGAGGCTCTCTTTTCTCCACTGTATATTCTTGCCTCTTTATCAAATATAAGGTGACCATATATGTATGGGTTTATTTCTGGGCTTTCTATCCTGTTCCATTGATCTATCTTTTTGTTTTTGTGCCCATACCATACTGTCTTGATTACTGTAGCTTTGTAGTATAGTCTGAAGTCAGGGAGCCTGATTCCTCCAGCTCCACTTTTCATTGTCAAGATTGCTTTGGCTATTCGGAGTCTTTTGTGTTTCCATACAAATTGTGAAATTTTTTGTTCTAGTTCTGTGAAAATTGCCAGTGGTAGTTTGATAGGGATTGCATTGTCTGTAGATTGCTTTGGGTAGTAGAGTCATTTTCACAATGTTGAGTATTCAAATCCAAAAACATGGTATATCTCTCTATCTATTTGTATCATCTTTAATTTTTTCCCCAGTGTCTTATAATTTAATGAATACAGGTCTTTAGTCTTCTTAGGTAGGTTTATTCCTAGATATTTTATTCTTTTTGTTGCAATGGTAAATGGGAGTATTTTCTTAATTTCACTTTCAGATTTTTCATCATTAGTGTATAAGAATGCCAGAGATTATTTTGTGCATCAATTTTGTATCCTGCTACTTTACCAAATTCATTGATTAACTCTAGTAATTTTCTGGTAGCTTCTTTAGGATTCTCTATGTATTGTATCATGTCATCTGCAAACAGTGACAGTTTTACTTCTTCTTTTCTGATTTGGATTCCTTTTATTTCTTTTTCTTTTCTGATTGCTCTGGTTAGAATTTCCAAAACTATGTTGAATAAGAGTGGTGAGAGTGAGCAGCCTTGTCTTTTTCCTGATCTTAGTGGAAATGGTTTAAATTTTTCACCACTGAGGATGATGTTGGCTGTGGGTTTGTCATATTTGGCTTTTATTGTATTGAAGAAAGTTCCCTGTATGCCTACTTTGTGCAGGGTTTTTAATCATAAATGGGTGTTGAATTTTGTCGAAAGTTTTCTCTGCATCTATTGAGATGATCTTATGGGTTTTCTCCTTCAATTTGTTAATATGGTGTATCTCGTGGATTGATCTGAATATATTGAAGAATCCTTGCATTCCTGTAATACACCCCACTTGATTGTGGTGTATGAACTGTTTAATGTGCTGTTGGATTCTGTTTGCTAGTATTTTGTTGAGGATTTTTGCATCTATGGTCATCAGTGATATTGGCCTCTTGTTTTATTTCCTTGTGACATCTTTGTCTCGTTTTGGTATCAGGGTGATAATGGACTCATAGAATGAGTTTGGGAATGTTCCTCCCTCTGATATATTTTGGAAGAATTTAAGAAGGATAGGTGTTAGCGCTTCTCTAAATGTTTTATAGAATTTGCCTGCGAAGCCATCTGGTCCTGGGCTTTTGTTTGTTGGAAGATTTTTAACCACAGTTTCAATTTCAGTGCTTGTGATTTGTCTGTTCATATTTCTATTTCTTCCTGGTTCAGTCCCGTCAGGTTGTGCATTTCTAAGAATTTGTCCATTTCTTCCAGGATGCCCATTTTACTGGCATAGTGTTGCTTGTAGTAATCTCTCAATGTCTTTTGTATTTCTGCAGTGTCAGTTGTTACTTCTCCTTTTTCATTTCTAATTCTATTGATTTGAGTCTTCTCCCTTCTTTTCTTGATGAGTCTTGATAATGGTTTATCAATTTTGTTTATCTTCTCAAAGAACGAGCTTTTAGTTTTATTGATCTTTGCTATCATTTCCTTCATTTCTTTTTGATTTATTTCTGCCCTGATCTTTATGATTTCTTTCCTTCTGCTAACTTTGGGGTTTTTTTTGTTTGTTTGTTCTTCTTCCTCTAATTACTTTAGATACAAGGTTAGGTTTTTTATTTGAGATGTATCCTGTTTTTTAAGATAGGTTTTATTGCTATAAACTTCCCTCTTAGAACTGCTTTTGCTTCATCCCATAAGTTTTGGGTCATCCTGTCTCCACTGTCATATGTTTCTAGGTTTTTTTTTTTTTTGATTTCCTCTTTGAGTTCTTCAGTGATCACTTCTTTATTAAGTAATGTATTGTTTAGCATCCATGTCTTTGTATGTTTTACAGATCTATTCCTGTAATTGATATCTAGTCTCATATCATTGTGGTTGGAGAAGATACTTGATATAATTTCAATTTTCTTAAATTAACCAGGGCCAGTTTTGAGATCCAAGATATGATCTATCCTGGCGAGTGTACCATGAGCACTTGAGAAAAATGTGTATTCTGTTGTTTTTGGATGGAATGTCCTATAAATATCAATTAAGTCCATCTTGTTTAATGTGTTATTTAAACCTTGTGTTTCCTTACTTACTTTCATTTTGGATGATCTGTCCATTGGTGAAAGTGGGGTGTTAAAATCCCCTACTATGAATGTGTTACTGTCAATTTCCCCCATTATGGCTGTTAGTATTTGCCTTATGTATTGAGGTGCTCCTATGTTGGGTGCATAAATATTTACAATTGTTATATCTTCTTCTTGGATTGATCCCTTGATCATTATGTAGTGTCCTTCTTTATCTCTTCTAATAGTCTTTATTTTAAAGTCTATTTTGCCTGTTATGAGAATTGCTACTCCAGCTTTCTTTTGAGGTCCATTTACATGGAATATCTTTTTCCATTCCCTCACTTTCAGTCTGTATGTGTCCCTAGGTCTGAAGTGGTTCTCTTGTAGACAGCATATATACAGGTCTTGATTTTGTATCCATTCAGCCAGTCTGTGTCTTTTAGTGGGAGCATCTAATCCATTTACATTTAAGGTAATTATCAATATGTTTGTTCCTATTCCCATTTTCTTAATTGTTTTTGGTTTGTTACTGTAGGTTTTTTCTTTCTCTTGTATTCTTGCCTAGAGAAGTTCCTGTAACATTTGTTGTAATGCTTGTTTGGTGGTGCTGAACTCTCTCAGCTTTTGCTTGTCTGTAAAGGTTTTAATTTCTCCATCAAATCTCAGTGAGACCATTGCTGGGTCGAATAATCTTGGTTGTAGATTTTTCTCCTTCATCACTTTAAATGTGTCCTGCCAGCCCCTTCTGGCTTGCAGAGTTTCTGCTGAAAGATCAGCTGTTAATATTATGGTGATTCCCTTATGTGTTATTTGTTGTTTTTCCCTTGCTGCTTTTAATATTTTTTCTTTGTATTTAAATGTTGCTAGTTTGATTAATATGTGTCTTGGTGTGTTTTTCCTTGGACTTATCCTGTATGGGACTCTCTGTGCTTCCTGGACTTGATTAACTATTTCCTTTCCTATATTAGGGAAGTTTTCAACTATAATCTCTACAAGTATTTTCTCAGTCCCTCTCTTTTACTCTTGTTCTTCTGGGAACCCTATAATTTGAATGGTATTGCATTTAATGTTGTCCCAGAAGTCTCTGCAACTGTCCTCAATTCTTTTCATTATTTTTTCTTTATTCTGTTCTATAGTAGTTATTTCCACTATTTTATCTTCCAGGTCACTTATCCATTCTTCTGCCTCAGTTATTCTGCTATTGGTCACTTCTAGAGTATTTTTAATTTCATTTATTATTTTGTTCATCATTGCTTGTTTCCTCTTTAGTTCTTCTAGGTCCTTATTAAATGTTTTTTGCATTTTCTCTATTCTATTTCCAAGATTTTGAATGATCTTTACTATCTTTATTCTGATTCTTTTTCAGGTAGACTGCCTATTTCCTCTTCATTTGTTAGGTCTGGTGGGTTTTTACCTTACTGCTTCATCTGCTGTGTGTTTTTCTGTCTTCTCATTTTGCTTATCTTACTGTGTTTGGAGTCTCCTTTTCGCAGGCTGCAGTTTTGTAGTTCCCATTGTTTTTGGTTTCTGGCCCCAGTTTCTGAGGTTGGTCCAGTAAGTTGTGTAATTTTCCTGGTGGAGGGGACTAGTGCCTGTGTTCTGGTGGATAAGGCTGGATCTTGTTTTTCTGGTGGGCAGGTCCACCTCTGGTGGTGTGTTTTGGGGTTTCAGTGGCCTTATTATGATTTTAGGCAGCCTCTCTGCTAATGGGTGGGGTTGTGTTCCTGTCTTGCTAGTTGATTTGCATAGGGTGTGCAGCACTGTAGATTGCTGGGTTTTTTAGTGAAGCTGGGTGTTGGTGTTGAGATGGAGATCTCTGGGAGATATTCTCCTTTTGACATTGCATGGAGCTGGGAGGTTTCTTGTGGACCAGTGTCCTGAAGTTGGCTGTCCCATCTTAATGGTATAGCCCTGATGCCTGGCTGGATCACCAAGTGCCTGTCCTCCATGGCTCAGAATAAAAGGGAGAAAAAATGAAAGAAAGAAAGAAAGGAGGAAAGAAAAAGAAAGAAAGAAAGAAAGGAAGAAAGAAAGAAAATAAAGTAAAATAAACTTATTAAAATAAAAAAGTAATTATTAAGAAAAAAAATTTAAGTAAAAAAAGAAAACAAACCAAACAAAAACCGTACGTTCCGAACCCTAAGACAAGTGGTGAAAACAAAGCTATACTGACAAAATCTCACACAGAAGCATACATATACACACTCACCAAAAGAAGAAAAGAGGAATAAATAGTATATCTTGCTCCCAAAGTCCACCTCCTCAATTTGGGATGATCATTGTCTATTCAGGTATTCCACAGATGCAGGGTACATCAAGTTGATTGTTGAGCTTTAATCCACTGCTTATAAGGCTGCTGAGAGAAATTTCCCTTTCTCTTCTTTGTTTGCACAACTCCCGGGTTTCTGCATTGGAGTTGGCCCTGCCTCTGCATGTAAGTCACCTGAGGGTGTCTGTTCTTCACTCAGACAGGACAAGGTTAACGGAGCAGCTGATTTGTGGGCTCTGTCTCTCTCAGGCTGGGGGGAGGGAGGGGTACAGATGTGGGGTGAGCCTGCAGCCACAGAGGCCAACATGACTTTGCACCAGCTTGTTTTCTGCCTATTGTTGGATGGGGTTGTTTGTTTTCTTGATATTGATCTGCTTGAGCTGCTTGTATATTTTAGAGATTACTCCTTTGTCATTTGCTTCTTTTGCAAATATTTTCTCCAATTCTGAGGGTTGTCCTTTCATACTGTTTATGGCCTCCTTTGCTGTGAAAATGCTTTTCACTTTCATTAGGTCCCATTTTTTAATTTTTGTTTTTATTTCCATTTCTCTATGAGGTGAGTCAAAAAGGATTTGCCGTGATTTATGTCATAGAGTGTTCTGCCTATGTTTTCCTCTAAGAGTTTTATAGAGTCTAGCCTTACATTTAGCTCTTTAATCTATTTTAAGTTTACTTTTGTGTGCGGTGTTAGGGGGTGCTCTAATTTCATTCTTTACATGTAGCTGTACAGTTTTCCCAGTACCACTTGCTGTTCAGGCTGTCTTTTCTCCATTGTATATTATTGCCTCCTTTATCAAAGATAAGGTGACCATATGTGCATGGGTTTATCTCTGGGCTTTCTATCCTGTTCCATTGATCTATATTTGTGTTTTTGTGCCAGTACCATACTGTCTTGATTACTGTAGCTTTGTAGTATAGTCTGAAAACTGGGAGCCTGATTTCTACAGCTCCATTTTTCTTTCTGATGATTGCTTTGGCTGGAGTTCCCTGGTGGCACAGTGGTGAAGAATCCCCCTGCCAATGCAGGGGACACAGTTTCGAGCCCTGGTCTGGGAATATCCCTCATGATGCAGAGCAACTAAGCCTGTGTGCCACAACTACTGAGCCCACATGCCACAACTACTGAAGCCTGTGAGTCTCGAACATGTGCTGTACAACAAGAGAAGCCAGTGCAATGGGAAGCTTGTGGGCTACAACAAAGGGTAGTACTGGCACAGGGGTTGAGAGTCCACCTGCTGATGCAGGCGATGTGAGTTCATGCCCCAGTCCTGGAGGATCCCACATGCCGTGGAGTGGCTGGGCCTGTGTGAGCCATTACCGCTGAGCCTGTGCGTCCAGAGCCTGTGCTCTGCAACAGGAGATGGCACAGCAGTGAGAGGCCCACGTACCGCAAAGAAATATATATATATATACATACATATATATATATATATATATATATATATATATATATATATATATATATATATATGTATATATATATATATATATATATAAAAGAGTAGTCCCCTCTCGCCACAACCAGAGAAAAGTCTGCTTGAAGCAACAAAAATCCTACACAGAAAAAAATAAAATAAATAATTTTTTTAAATTGCTTTGTCTATTTGGGACATTTGTGTTTCCATACAAATTGTGATTTTTTTGCTCTAGTTCTATGAAAAATGTCACTGGTAGTTTGACAGGGATTGCTTTGAATCTGTAGATTGCTATGTGTAGTACAGTCATTTTCACAATGTTGATTCTTCCAATTCAACAACATGGTATAGCTCTCCATCTGTTTGTATCATCTTTAAATTCTTTCATCTGTGTATTATAGTTTTCTACATACAGGTCTTTTGTCTCCTTATGTAGATTTATTCCTAGGTATTTTATTATTTTTCTTGCTATGGTAAAAGAGAGTGTTTCCTTAATTTCTCTTTCACATTTTTCATCATTAGTGTATAGGAATGCAAGAGATTTCTGTGCATTATTTTGTATCCTGCTACTTTACCAAATTCAGTGATTAGCTCTAGTAGTTT
This sequence comes from Mesoplodon bidens, assembly GCF_964165515.1. Classification (NCBI taxonomy): domain Eukaryota; kingdom Metazoa; phylum Chordata; class Mammalia; order Artiodactyla; family Ziphiidae; genus Mesoplodon; species Mesoplodon bidens. The sequence goes on from NC_138178.1 coordinate 69,152,509, forward strand.
TCTGGTAGCATCTTTAGGATTCTCTAAGTGTAGTATCATGTCATCTGCAACCAGTGACAGTTTTACTTCTTCTTTTCTGATTTGGATTCATTTTCTTTCGTTTTTTTTCACTGATTGCTGTGGCTAAAACTTCCAAAATGATGTTGAATAACAGTGGTGAGAATGGGAACCTTGTCTTGTTGCTGATGTTAGTGGAAATGGTTTCAGATTTTCACTTTTGAGAAAGATATTGTCTGTTGGTTTGTCATATATAGCCTTTATTATGTTGAGGTAGGTTCCCTCTATGCCTACTTTCTGGAGGGTTTTTATCATAAATGTGTGTTGTATCTTGTCAACAATTTTTTCTGCATCTATTGAGATGATCATATGGATTTTATCCTTCAGTTTGTTAATATGGTGTATCACATTCATTGATTTGTGTATATTGAAGAATCCTTGCATTCATGGGATAACCTCCACTTTATCATGGTGTATGATCTTTTTGGTGTGCTCTTGGGTTCTGTTTGCTGGTATTTTCTTGAGGATTTTTACATCTATGTTCATCAGTGATATTGGCCTGTAGGTTTCTTTTTTGTGACATGTTTGGTTTTGGTATCAGCATGATGATGGTCTTATAGAATGAGTTTGGGAGTGTTCCTCCCTCTGCTATATTTTGGAAGAGTTTGAGAATAGGTGGTATCTCTTCTCTAAATGTTTGATAGAATTCATCTGAGAAGCCATGTGTTCCTGGGCTTTTATTGTTAGAAGATTTTTAATCACAGTTTCAATTTTGGTTCTTGTGATTCATCTCTTTATATTTTCTATTTCTTCCTGTTTCAGTCTAGAACGTTGTGCTTTTCTAAGAAGTTGTTGATTTCTTCGAGGTTGTCTATTTTATTGGCATATACTTGCTTGTAGTAATCTCTCATGATCCTTTGTATTTCTGCAGTGTCAGTTATTCTCCTTTTTCATTTCTAATTCTGTTGATTTGAGTCTTCTCCCTTTTTGTTCTTGATGAGTCTAGCTAATGTTTTATCAATTTTGTTTATCTCCTCAAACAACCAGCTTTATTTTTATTGATCTTTGCTTTTGTTTCCTTCATTTCTTTTTGATTTATTTCTGCCCTGATCTTTATGATTTCTTTCATTCTGCTAACTTTGCTGTGTTTTTGTTCTTCTTTGTCTAATAGCTTTAGGTGTGAAGTTAGGTTGCTTATTTGAAATGTTTCTTGTTTCTTGAGCTAGGATTGTGTTGCTATAACCCTCCATCTTAGAATCCCTTTTCTGTATCCCATAGGCTTTTCGTCATCATGTTTTCATTGTCATTTGTTTCTAGGTATTTTTTTATTTCCTCTTTGATTTCTTCAGTGATCTCTTGGTTATTTAGTAGTGTATTGTTTAGCCTACATGTGTTTGTATATTTTACAGATATTTTTTCCTTTAATTGACATCTAGTCTCATAGCATTTTCATTGGAAAAGATACTTGATTTGATTTCAGTTTACTTAAATTTACCATCACTTGATCTGTAACCCACAATATGGTCTATCCTGAAGAATGCTCCATGAGCACATGAGAAGAAAGTGTATCTGTTGTTTGTGGATGGAATGTCCTATAAATATCAATTAATTCTCTCTTGTTTAATGTGTCATTTAAAGCTTGTGTTTCCTAATTTATTTTCATTTTGTTCAATCTGTCCATTGGTGAAAGTGGGGTGTTAATGTTACCTACAATTATTGTGTTTCTGCTGATTTCCCCTTTTATAGCTGTTAGCATTTTCCTTATATATTGAGGTGCTCCTATGTTGGGTGCATAAATATTTACAATTGTTATATCTTCTTCTTGGACTGATCCATTGATCATTATGCAGTGTTCTTCTTTGTCTCTTGTAATAGTCTTTATTTGAATGTCTGATTTTTCTGATATGAAAACGTACTCCAGCTTTCTTTTGATTTCCATTTGCATAGAATATCTTTCTCCATTCTCTCACTTTCACTCTGTATGTGTCCGTACGTCTGAAGTGGGTTTCTTGTAGACAGCATATATATGTGTCTTGTTTTTGTATCCATTCAGCCCATTTATATCATTTAGTTGGATCATTTAATCCATTTACATTTAAGGTAATTATCGATATGTATGTTCCTATTACCATTTTCTTAATTGTTTGTGGTTTGTTATTGTAGGTCTTTTCCTTCTCTGTGTTTCCTGCCTAGAGAAGTTCCTTCAGTATTTGTTGTAATGATAGTTTGCTGGTGTTGAACTCTCTCAGCTTTTGCTTGTCTGTAAAGGTTTTAATTTCTCCATCAAATCTGAATGAGATCCTTGCTGGGTAGAGTATTCTTGGTTGTAGGTTTTTCCGTTTCATCACTTTAAATGTGTCCTGCCATTCCCTTCTGGCTTGCAGAGTTTCTGCTGAAAGATCAGCTCTTACCCTTATGGAGATTCCCTTGTATGTTATTTGTTGCTTTTCCCTTTGTGCTTTCAATATTTTTTCTTTGTATTTAATTTTTGGTAGTTTTATTGTCTCGGCATGTTTCTCCTTGGATTTATCCTGTATGGGACTCTGCATTTCCTGGACTTGATTGACCATTTCCTTTCCCATGTTAGGGAAATTTTCAACTATAATCTCTTCAACTATTTTCTCAGTCCCTTTCTTTTTCTCTTCTTCTTTTGAGACCCCTATAATTGGAATGTTGGTGTGTTTAATGTTTTTCAGAAGTCACTGAGACTGTCTTCAATTATTTTCATTCTTTTTTCTTTATTCTGCTCTTTGTTAGTTATTTCCACTGTTTTATTTTTCAGGTCACTCATCCGTTCTTCTCCCTCAGTTATTCTGCTAATGATTCCTTCTAGAGAATTTTAAATTTCATTTATTGTGTTGTTCATCATTGTTTGTTTGCTGTTTATTTCTCCTAGGCCTTTGTTAAGCGTTTCTTGTATATTCTCCATTGTATTTCCAAGATTTGGGGTTATCTTTACTATCATTACTCTGAATTCTTTTTCAGGTAGACCCTATTTCCTCTTCATTGGTTTTGTCTGTTTGGGTTTTACCTTGCTCCTTCATCTGTTGCATATTTCTCTGTCTTATCATTTTGCTTAACTTACTGCCTTTGGGGTCTCCTTTTCACAGGCTGCAAGTTTGTAGTTCTCATTGTTTTTGGTGTCAGCCCCAGTAGGTAAGGTTTGTTCAGTGGGTTGTGTAGGCTTCCTGGTGGAGGAGACTGGTATCTGTGTTCTGGTGGGTCAGGCTGGATCTTGTTTATCTCATAGGCAGGACTGCATTCTGGTGGTGTATTTTGGCATGTTTGTGAATTTATTATGATTTTAGGCAGACTTTCTGCTAATGGGTGGCGTTGTGTTCCTGACTTGCTCTTTGTTTGGCACGGGGTGTCCAGCACTGGAGCTTGCTGGTCGTTTAGTGGTGCTGGGTCTTAGCATTGAGATGTATATCTCTGGGAGAACTCTCACCAATTGATGTTACATGGGGCTAAGAAGTATCTGTTGGTTCAATATCCTGAACTCATCTCTCCCACCTCAGAGGTTCAGTCCTGACATCCAGCTGGAGCACCATGACCCTCTCAGCCACACAGCTTCATCATGAAACTTAAATACCAGTTCTTTTCCATTTTCAAGCCAGCTGATTTCCCAACTGGAAGTTACCCCCCAATTTTTTTATCTTTTCAAAAAACCAACTCTTTGTTTCATTCATCTTTTTTCATAATGGTATTTAAATTCTTTCCTCTCTGATCTTTATTATTTCCTTCCTTCTGCTGACTTTGGGTCTTTTTTGTTGTTGTTATGTTGTTCTTTTCCTTATTCCTTTAGGTGGTAGATTTGGGTGTTTATTTGAGACTTTTCTTATTTCTTGAAGAAGGCCTGTGTCATGATAAACTTCCCTCTGCTTTGCTGCATCCCATAGATTTTCGAGTGTTGTGTTTCCATTTTCAATTGTTTTGAGGTATATTCTTATTTTTTTTTGATTTCTTCATTGACCCATTTTTTAGTAGTATTTTGTTATGTATCTTAGTATTTGTCCTTTTCCCATTTTTCTTTTTGTAATTGATTTCTAGTTTCATACCATGCAGTCAGGAAAAAATGTTTAATACAATTCCTATCCTCTTAAATTTATTATCTAATTTTTTATTATTCATTTGATAATGTTGTGTATTGCATTCCTTCATTAGTGGATATTGAACCATATTTGCACCCTAGGATATATCCAACTTGATCCTCGTGTATTATTATTTTATTGTAGTGTTGATTTCAGTTTGCTAATATTTTGTTGAGGAATTTTTCATGTTTGTTCATCAGTGATATTGCCCCACAATTTATTTTCTGTTATATCCTTGTCTGGTTTTGTTATTGCGGTGATACTGGTCTCATAGAATCATTTTGGAAAAACTCTTTCCTTTGCAATTTTTGAAATAATTTGGGATTGATAGGTTTTAATCTTCTCTTAATATTTGGTAGAATCCACCAGTGAAGCTGTCTGGTCATTGACTTTTGTTTCTTGAGAATATTTTAGTTACTGATTCTGTTTTATTACTTGTAATTTGTCTGTTCATATTTTCTATTTCTTTTTGGTTCTGTCTTGGGAGATTTTACACTTCTAAGAAATTTGTTCAGTCCTTCTAGTTTGTTCATTTTATTGTGTATAATTGTTTGTAGTAGCCCTTATGATCCTTTGTACTTCTGTGATGTTACTTGTAACTTCTCTTTCTTTTCTTATGTTATTGATTTGGGCACTCCCTCTTCATTTCTTGAGGAGTCTGCCTAAAGTTTTCTCAATTCTATTTATCTTTTGAAAGAACCAGGTCTTAGTTCATTGATATTTTCTATTTTTTTGTCTCTGTTTCATTTATTTCTGCTCCGATCTTTATTATTTCTTTCCTTCCACTAACTTAGGGGTTTGTTTTCTAGTTTCTTTAGGTGTGGGTTTTGGTTGTTTATTTGAGATTTACCTTGTTTCCTGTGGCAGGATTATATCATTATAAGTTTTCCTTTTAGAACTACTTTTGCTGCCTCCCATAAATTTTGGATTGTGGTGTTTTGTTTTCATTTTTCTCCAGGTATTTTTAAATTTCCTCTTCGACTCTTTTATGACACACTCATTATTAGCAGTAAGTATATTGTTTAGAGTCTATGTGTCTTTTTTTTTTCTTTTATTCCTTGTAGTTAATTTCCAGTCTCATAGCATTGTGGTCAGAAAAAAATCCTTGATATAATTTCAATTGTAAATTTACTGGGACTTGTTTTGGGGATTACTTTATGATCTATCCTTGAAAATGTTCCATGTGCACTTGAAAAGAATGTGAATTCTATGCTTTTGGAAGGAATATTTTATATGCACTAAAGTATATCTGATGTAATATGTCACTTAAGGCTTTGCTTATTGATTTTCTGTCTGGATGATCTGGCATTTGATACAAGTGACATATTAAATTTCCTTACTCTTATTGTGTTACTGTCTATACATCATTTTTGTTTTGTGTATTTCTTAACTAGTTATTATGGACATAGGTGATTTTACTACTGTTGTCTTTTAGACTTCTGGCTATATTTATAAGTGACTGAAATACTACTTTTATTGTATATTTCATTTTACCAATGAGATTTTTCCCTTTGTGCTTTCCATATTTGTAGTTTTGGTGTGTTTTTTTCTGCTTAAATACATGCTTTTAATATTTATTGTAAATATGGTCTCATGGTACTGAACTCTTTTAGTTTTTGCTTTTCAGTAAAACCCTTTATCTGTCCTTCAAATTTGAATTATAGCTTTGTGAGGGAGTGTATTCTTGGTTGTAGGGTTTTTTTATTTAATCACTTTAAATATATCACACCACTGTTTTCTGTCCTGCAAATTTTTTGGCTGAGAAGTCAGCTTATAGTCTTATGCACCCTTGTATGTAACTAGTTGCTTTTTCCTTGCTGCTTTTAATATTTCCCCTTTATCTTTAATTTTTGCCACTTTAACTACATTGTGTCTTGCTGTTAACTTCATTTGGTTGATATTGATTGGGACTTTCTGTGCCTTCTGTATCTGTTTCCATGTCTGTTTGCATTCCCAGGTTTGTGAAATTTTCAGTAATTGTGTCTTCAATTATGTTCTCTGCCCATTTCTCTCTCTCTTCTCTTCCTGACATCACTATAATGCAAATGATGTCATCCCAGAATCTCCTTAGGATACTATCGCTTGTCAATTTTTTTTTTCTTCTCTGTCTGGGTGTTTTTCATTTCCTTGTCTTCCAGCTCACTAATTTACACTTCTATTTTTTCCACTCTACTGTTGAACTCCTTCATTATATTTTTCAGTTTAGTTATAATTTATTTTTGGTACTTTCTTATGTTTTCTATATCTTTAAGTACTTTCTGTGTTCATTCATTCTTCATTTGAGCATTTGAATGATCATTACTTCTTATCTCTTTATCAGATAGGTTTCCTATCCTTGTTTCATTAAGGTATTTTTCTGGGAATTTGTCTTGTTCTTTGCTTTGGAACATATTCCTCCATCTCCTCATTTTGCCTGTCTCTTTGTGTTTGCCTATATGTATTAGGCAAAACTGTTCCTTCCCTGGGTCTTGAAAGAGTGGTCATGTGTAGGACCTGTTCTGTGTGGCCCAGAGTGTAATCTCCTCTGGCTGAAACAGGAAAGGTGCAGGGCACAACCTTTAAAAGAATGACATAGCTTGCAGACATGACATAAACTGATTAGAACAAACTAGGTCCAAGATGGTGGACAAGTCAACTTCCACTAGACCTTGAGCCTTAGTGTATGCTCATTGTAGCACATCAGCATGCTAAATGACACACCCACAGGCACCATGACAGTTCCAAGGCTGACCATAAAAGGTCAAAAATTCGGCGGTGGCCCAATTCCTGGAAATCCCCACCTCTTCCCCAAAATAGCTGGAATACTCCTCCCACTCTTTAGCCTATGAAATTACCCACCCTTATAAAAACTGACAACCCCGTATGCTGGTGCTTCTCACCTTCTGAGATGGCCCACACTCTATTTGGTGTGTATCTCCTTGAATAAACCTTCTTTCACTTTACTATGGCATACTCTTAAGTTCTTTCCTGCACGAAGCCAAGAACCCACACTCAGTGGCCATCCCAGGGACTAGTCTGAGACCTTGGATGTGACCATACTCTCTGGCCCCACTTTCTTTCCTGCAACATCTTTTCTGGCACCCCACATGGGGCCTCAAAGGACATAATCTCAATCCACCTATTGGGCTATGACTCCCTTCTGAAGAGTGGCTGGGACTTGTCCCGAGCTGGTAGATATTCAAGTAGCCCCTTAGGTGGCAGTTTACACCACCTGCAGGATCTGGCAGAGACCAGTTCTCTGGCCATGAAGGAGCCCACTGAAGCCAAGGCTTTCCTCCCCTTGATCTTTTTCATTCTCCTATTGCTCTATATCTTTGGACTCAAGAAGATCCACCTAGATGACCAGACATCCAAATTAAGACCTTGTAGCAAGTAATTGACAACTTGATTGGGTGTGTTTCCCCTGTGGCTCCTCGAGCCCAAATTCCCCTCGCTACTCATTCTTAGTCCCAGTCTGGTTCTGGGACACCAGAACTGCCTTCAGGGCCCAACGTGAGGGACTCCATGAGTCTTCCTCTAGATTTGTAGTCCAGCCCTCCCCATGTGCTCTCGGGGCTTATGACCTCATTGCACTCCCGAGTGGATATTGTGGGTGAGCACTTCCCTTGAGAAGGTCACAGTCCCTTCCTCCACCAGGAAGCATCTCCACTATGCACATTCCTAGTCTCACTCAGTATTCCTCCTTATTTCAACCCTCTCATCAACTGTGATATCAAGCTGGACATTGTGTTCCCTTTTAAGGGTCACATCTCATGGGGAGCCCAGACACCTCTAAGCAGAAGTGTGGATGAGCACTTCCCTTGTGGGGGTTGTGGGCAGAATTTATCAGTCCCTGAGTGGAAATAGTGGGTGAGCATCTCTCTCAGCAGGATTTCAAATCTCTCTTAGGAAACATCATGGTTGTACACCTGCCAAAACACCTCTCTATTCTGGGAAGAGTGATGGCTGTAAACCTTCCCTCCTGTCCTGGATTTCACTTATATCCTCCTCTCCTGACTTCTTGGACTGTCTATTGATCCTTGAGCCTCCTTGCCAGCTTTGCCAGCATGTTGGATGTTGCCTCTTTTATTTCTGTGGAGAGGTAGTCCTCCTCAACATCACAAGGACCATATCGTTAAGGGAACTTTTCCTTGTATTGTTATCACTGTCTTGTAGCACTCCAGCCATACCCTGCAGCTCTATTTGTTTCTCTTTCTTTTGTTTCAATAATAAAGTTAATCTGTTTAGTTGGCTCAGCGACTAGGTCTCCTCCCTCCTTCTCTGAAATGTTTAGGTTCTGGGACTCTGGTCACTTTTTCTCCCACTGGCTGCTGTTCCTTTCCTTGACTAATCCAAGGGGCCTCCTCAGGCTCACTGGCCAGGCAGATTTCAGGTGCTCACAGGGATCCCACTGTTGACAATAGAAGAATGCCAAGACAAATAACTACCATCTGGCCAGGATCCATCAGACCCCCATCTTGTCAAGACATCCCAATAAAAATATGGGGGCAACTACAAATATCTCACTAGGATACATTAGCTAATTGGGGAAAATTTAGACAGGATGGTTTAAAAAAAGATTATTAATTTTCTTTTGCAATACTGCATGGCCGCAGTACAAACTAGTGGACCAAGAGATCTAGCCAGAAAATGGGTCATTGAATTACAATACCATCTTGCAGTTGGGCATATTTTATAAAAGGAAAGGTAAATTAGGGGAAGTCATACATTCAAATTTTCATGGCCCTTTTCCAAAATCCAGGTCTAAAGAATTCCCACAAGGTGTGTTTGGTTCATTTCCCTTCAAAGTGTTTTCTTCCCCCACAGGAGCCAGATGTTTTAGATGATCTCCTTATGAGTCCACCTCCCTGAGGTCCACAGCCAGGAACCCCTACCTCCCTCAGTTCTGAGGGGGAACAGTCCTCCAGACCTTCTACCCTAATGCCCCATCTGGGCATCCAGAGACCCCATTACCATACCCCTCCAAGTCTGCCCCCTCTCCTCCATCACCAGAAGAGAGTCCCACCAGTACTACTTGCAGTGGGGCTACCTACTGACCTCCTACCACCAAACTCTGTCCCTTAAGGGAAGTGTTGGCTGGTGAAGGAGGAAAAATCAGAGTCCACGTCCCTTTTTCTATGATAGATTTGGCTATTTGCAAAGAGAAATTTGGATGTTTATCTGAGGACACCAGTCAGTTTGTGGAGGAATTTACTAAAATGACAATGTCTTATGAACTTACTTAGGGTGACCTACATAGTCTCCTTTCTATCTGCTGAACCTTTGAAGAAGAAAGCTGGATCCTTTGTGCAGCCCAGGCACATACAGACAAATTGAAACCTGAAATCAAGGACGTATAATCTAACTTACTGGGGGGGATGCAATCCCTAACAAAGACCCCCACTGTGACTACCAACAGTGATGTAGAGGGATTGCATGCAAGAACCACATGATAACTTGTCTCAGAGAAGGGATGAAAAGGTGTGTTTTTAGGTCTGTCAATTATGGCAAAGTCAGAGAGGTAACACAGGAAAAAGATGAGAATCTGGCCTTTTTTAGGGACGCTTGGTGGAGGCCTTCAAAAGATATACCAATATAATTCCCGACACCCACAAAGGGCAAGAGTAAACATCAACTGTATCACTCATTTGACCACAGACATTAGGAGAAAATTACAAAGAGCAGCTATATGACTCCAGACCCCCAAGAATCAGCTCATGGATTTGGACTTCAGAATATTTAACAATAGAGATGGGATGAAGAGGCAAACAGGATTTGGGGACAATAGTGAAAAGTACAACCACTGGTGGCAGCCCTAACCCCTGCACCACCTCAGAGTTACCTTCCCTTGCGAAGACTCGTGGTGAGGACAGGATCCAGGAAGCATGGATAAGAGCCACTGTTTCACCAAGAAAACATCTGTTTTAAGTGTGGCCAAGAAGGCCACTTGAAGAACTAATGCCCCTGGTATGGGAAAAGTCCAACAGGACCCTGCCCGACACACAGAGAAGGCCACTGGAAGTGGGGCTGCCTCCATTCCTGAAGCGTTCCCAAACCAATGATGGCTGAGAGGACAGAAGACTGATGGAGCCCTGTATGCTTCCTAGCTCCCAAAGGACACCTGGTCATTTCTCTGGAGGAGTCTCAGGTAACCCTTGACATGGCACATAGGAAAGTTATTTTCTTATTAGATACGGGGTCCACTTACTCTGTGCTGAATGATTTCCCTAGACCCTTGTCCTACCAATCCTGTATGATAACGGAGATTGATGGAAAACCCAAAACCAAGTGATTCAACCCTCCGTCGACTGTTTGCTAGGAAATTTTACCCTTGCACATCAGTTTCTGCTCATGTCTGTGTGCCTCCCCCATTGTTGGGAAGGGATTGCTCACTAAATTCCACACAATTTTCCAAGCTAGAGATCCCCATGGAGATGGTACCCACCAAGGAAAACAATTGCTCTTGGCTGGAGGAATCTACCTCAGTCCCAAGCAAGAGGTGATATCCACGCCACCACATCTAAGTTTTTAAACTATAGGCTGTTAAACTTTTCACAGTGCTATAACTAAAGGTCACTTTCTGCATTCCCCTGCACCCAGACTCCCGCTATCTCTTTTCCTTTTTTTTTTTTTTTTTTTTTTTTTTTGCGGTACACGGGCCTCTCACTGTTGTGGCCTCTCCCGTTGCAGAGCACAGGCTTCGGATGCGCAGGCTCAGCGGCCATGGCTCACGGGCCCAGCCGCTCTGCAGCATGTGGAATCCTCCCAGACCGGGGCACGAATCCGCATCCCCTGCATTGGCAGGCGGACTCTCAACCACTGTGCCACCAGGGAAGCCCTCTTTTTTCCTTTGAGTGGACAAATCCAGACACTGTAATGCCATGAATGTCTCCATTCTGTGTGCTTATAAAATTCAAGCTGAGGGTGCCTAAGGATAAGAATGGAATGGAACAAAAAAAAAAAGGCTAGAAATTTTCCTGTTACCTTTAAAAATGGAATCACATGAGGCTATAGGCAAGCCTCCTCAGATCAAAGGCCTGACTGAGGGCCATATTTTTTAAATTCCTTAAACCCAGGGAGAATCCCCAGAAGTGTTTGTGAATAGAGTTCCAAAATGGGAGCCCACTCGTCAGACTAAGCTAAGATTCCTGATAGAAATTTGGGGGCAGGCCTTCTCCCCTAAGCTAAATGATGAAAAATAAAACATTCCAACATATGTGAATGGGTATATCAGTCCTTCTGTATCACAGAGGTAGCCTCACAATTCTTTAGAAAAAAGAAAAAAAAACTGTCCTTGTTTTACAAATCTAGTCTTTAAAGGACCAGAGGTGTGGCTCCAAAAATAATCTAAAGCTCACCAATCATTTTAGCACTCCCACAGCTTTTCCTATTTATATTAAGAGGCTTGTAAGTATTAAACAAGGGGAAATAAAGTCATCCTAGGAGGAACTTGCATCTGCCTTTGAGATGCAAATGTCCTACCTGGTTTTCTCCAGGAACCGTTATCTCTGCCATCTTTTTAAAATGAAAATTTTCTCAAGAAGGAAGAGATATGCAGATATATGTATACATATAGCTGATTCACTTTGTTGTACAGCAGGAAGCAGCTATACTCTAATAAAGATGTAAAAAATGCAAATTTTGAAAAAGGGGGTAAATAATTCAGAACTTGGTAAGACCAAATAAAAATCTTAAGCATCTTTTCCATAAATATTAGTAAAAAAGGTTTAGCCATCTAGACAAGTGAGCTTCATTTGTACCATCTGCCAGAAACCCAACTTTAATCCAACCTCTTTTGTAGACTGACGGGTTTTACATTGCTGTACATGACTCATGGCTGAAATTTTGGAATGGAAACTATGAGGTCTCTGTGTTTGTTTGTGTGTTCATATGTATCTATATGTGTGCTGTAGATGTATGGTAGTGCCAAAACAATTCATAAAAGAGCTCTATTTAATTGATTTAAAGGAAATTAAGCACTTATATAAATACTCAGAAATAGAAAATAATCTGTCTAGAATGAAATTCAGGTTCATGTCATCTGGAAAATATTCAGTACTAAACAGATATCTGGTATTGAATGTGGCTTAAGCTTGTTGGTTTGATTAACATAGACATGTCTTTAAAGTCATCAATGTTAAGTATAATACTTCTGTTGTATCTAGGTTTACTAGACATTATTATATCTATATACCCAATAGAATACTATTCAGCCATAAAAAAGAATGAGATAATGCTATTTGCAGCAACATGGATGGACCTTGAGGGTATTATTCTAAGTGAAATGAGTCAGACAAAGACAACTGTCATATGATACCACTTATATGTGGAATCTAAAAAATGATACAAATGAACTTATTTACAAAATGGAACTAGACTTACAAATGTAGAAATCAAACATGTTACCAAAGGGGATTGAGAGGTGGGATGGGAGGAGAGAAATTATGAGTTTGGAATTAACATATACATATACACACTACTATGTATAACATATGTAACCAAAAAGGAGCTACTGTATGGTACAGGGAACTGTACTCAATGTCTTGTAATACCTATAATGGAAAATAATCTGAAAAGAATATGTATATTCATATATATATATAAACATGAATCACTTTGCCGTACACTTGAATATACCACAACATTGTAAATTAGCTATAATTCAATTTTAAAAATCTGATAGCCAGTGGAATGAACTAGACATATTGGTATGTTTTTCTTATTTTATTAGTGTATAAAATACTGAGCATTAAAAAGAAACCATATGCCACAAATATACCACTTAAGTTCACCACATAGGACAAGGAAACCTAGGGCATTTTTTAATTTTATTTTTAATTGTAGGCTAATTTTTAATTTTTATTATTGTAAAAGCATACAAGTATTGCATGAAATCTAATTTTAATAAAATGTTATAAAGAAGCAAAATAAAATCACCCATAGTACCTCCATCTAGAGATAATAGTCACTATAAATAACAACTATATAATTTTTAGGTAAATATCTTTCTAGTCTATGCATTTCTTATATAACTGAGACATTATAAATGGAGACAAAGAGATAATTCTACTTTAATTGCATAAATTTATAAGCAGTTTCTCATGTTTAAAAAAGTCTCATAAAATATTTTGAAGGACTAACAAAGATACTCTAATATATTTAGCCACTTGCCTATTATTAAATATTTGGTTTGTGCTATTTTCACAATTCTAAATAATGTTCACATATATAACTCATTATACATATTGCAGATTATTGCCCTAAAATAAATATTGGAATGTTTATATTAGAGAAACAATGAGTAGAACTGAGATACATTATTTTAACAACCAACTTCTTTATAAAACTTGCAAAATATTTGTGAAAAAAAAAGAAACAAGACAAATCTCAAATAAATAACCTAGCCTACCACCTAAAAGAATTAGAAAAATAGGGCTTCCCTGGTGGTGAAGTTGTTGGGAGTCTGCCTGCCAATGCAGGGGACGCGTGTTCGAGCCCTGGTCCAGGAGGATACCATGTGCCATGGAGCAACTGAGCCTGTGTGCCACAACTACTGAGCCTGTGCTCTGGAGCCCATGAGCCACAACTACTGAAGCCCACATGCCAGAGCCCATGCTCTGCAATGGGAGAGGCCACCACAATGAGAGGCCTGTTCACCACAATGAAGAGTGGCCCCCGCTCACTGCAACTAGAGAGGGCCTGTGCACAGTGGCAAGGACCCAACACAGCCAAAAATATAAATAAATAAATAAATAAATAAATAAAGGAATTAGAAAAATAAAAACAAGCAAAACCTAAAGTCACCAGAAGGAAGGAAATAATAAATATCAGAGAGAAAATAAATAAAATAGAGATTTAAAGCAATAGAAAAAAATAAATAAAATCAAGAGCTGGTTCTTTGAAAAGGTAAACAAAATCAACAAACCTCTGGCCAGGCTCACCAAGAAGAAAAGAGAGTAGACCCAAATAAACAAAATAAGAAACAAAAAAGAAGCAACAAGCAATATCACAAAGATGCAAAAACTTATAGGAGAATTTTATGAACAGTTATGCGCCAGCAAATTAGACAGCCTAGAAGAAATGGACAAGTTTCTAGAAAAGTACAACCCACCAAAACTGAATCAATAAGAGACTGATAATTTGAACAGACTGATAACTAGAAGTGAAATAGAATCTGTAAAAAACAAAACAAAGCAAAACAAAAACCACTCTGAAAACAAAAGTCCAGGGCCAGATGTCTACACTGGTGAAATCTACCAAACATACAATGAAGAACTTATACTGATCCTTCTGAAACTCTTCCAAAAGACTGAACAGGAGGAACCACTCTCAAAGGCATTCTATGAAGCCACCATCACCCTGATACCAAAACCAGACAAAAACAACATTAAAAAAAGAAAATTAAAGGTCAATATCTTTGATGAATATAGATGCAAAAATTCTCAACAAAATATTAGCAAACTGAATCCAACAACACATAAAAAATATTATACACCACAACCAAGTTGGATTCATCCCAGGGTCACAAGGATGGTTCAACATACTCAAATCAATCAATACATTATATCAACAAAAGAAAAAAACACATGATTATCTCAATAGTTGCAGAAAAATCATTTGATAAAATTCAACATCCACTCATGATAAAAACTCTTACAAAAGTGGGTATAGAGGGAACATATCTCAACAAAGCAAAAGCTATTTATGACAAATCCACACCCAATATAATACTCAATGGTGAAAAGCTGAAAGCCTTTCTGCTAACATCTGGACAAAGACAAGGATGCCCACTCTCACTGTTTCTATACAACATAGTATTGGAAGTCCTAGCCACAGCAATCAGACAAGAAAAGTAAATAAAATTTTCCAAATTGGAAGGGAAGTGGTAAAATTGTCATTATATGCATATGACATAATACTATAAAGAGAAAAACCTAAAGACTTTGCACAAAATTAACAAGATATCAGAATACAAGATTAACGTACAGAAATTTGTTGTATTTCTTTAACTAACAATGAAGTATCAGAAAGGATAAGTAAAAGAAAAATTCCTCTTTAAAACTGCATCAAAAATAAGAACATGTGGGCTTCCCTGGTGGTGCAGTGGTTGAAAGTCTGCCTGCCGATGCAGGGGATGCGGATTTGTGCCCCAGTCTGGGAGGATCCCTCATGCCATAGAGTGGCTGGACCCATGAGCCATGGCCACTGGGCCTGTGCATCCAGAGCCTGTGCTCCATGGCAGGAGGGGCCTGCATACCACAAAAAAAAAAAGAAGAACATGCTTAGGAATAAACCTGACTAACAAGATAAAAGACTTACCAGTAAGATTCATTCTTTCAAATTCTTTATTACTACTAATTAACACCCTTTGTTTTCAGCTTAAAAAAATTCCTTTAACATTTCTTGTGGAAGAAGCTAGGGGTAATAAAGTTTTTTAACTTTGCTTGTCCAGAAAACTCCTTATCTCTCCTTCCAATCTAAATGCTAACCTTGCTAGGTAGAGAATTTTTGGTTTACATTTTTTTTTCCTTTTGGCACTTTGAATATGTTACACCACTCCCTTCTCTCCTTTGAAATTTCTGCTGAAATATCTGGTCCCTTGTACATAAAAAGTTGTTTTTCTCTTCCTGCTTCTAAGATTATATGCTTGTCTTTAAAATTGACTAATTATAATGTGTCTTGATGGAGGTCTCTCTGTGTTTCTCTTATTTTGAATTTTCTAGGTTTCCAGGGTCTGAATGTCTATTTCCTTCCTCACGTTAGGGAAGTTTTCAGTCATTATTTCTTCAAATAAGTTTATTTTTTTATCTCTTCTCTTTCTGGGACCCCTATAATGTGAGCATTAGTCTATTTGATGTTGTTTTATAAGACGCTTAAGTTATCTTCAGTTTTTTTCATTTCTTTTTTCTTTTGCTTTTCTAATTAGGTGAGCTATACAGCTTTGTGTTCAAATTCACTGATCTTTTCCTTGCCTCTAGTCTGCTGTTGAGCCCCTCTAGTTTATTTTTCAGTTTAGTAATTGTATTATTTAACTCTGACTTCTACCTTATACTTTTTAAACTTCTTTGTTAAAGTTCTCACTGTATCCATCCACTCTTCTCCTGAATTTGGTGAGCATCTTTATGACCATTACTTTATATTCTTTATCAATTAATTTACTTACCTCTGTTTTATTAAGGTTTTCTTCCTGGTGTTTTATCTTGTTCTTTCATTTAGACATACTTCCTTTCTTCTTCATTTTTTTGGACTCTCTTAGTTGTTTTTTTAATATTTTTTTTCTGTTCATTAGATGAAAAACAACCCCACCCAGTCTTTAGGTAGTGGCCTTGTGTAAAAAATAAAACATGTCATTCAACACTGCTCTAGCTCTTCATTGTCTTTCAAACCTTTGTGCTTGTCCAAGCAGCTTATTATATTTTTAGTACTTCTCAGTAGTACAGGATGTGCCAAGACCTGTCAGTGTCCGAGAGATGAGGATCTCAAGCAGCACCTAGATTCAAGATGATTAGAAGACAGACCCTCAGGCAGAAACTTTTAAAGTTTGCAAATATATAAAATTATATGGAACTGCAAATGTATGCCCCACTGGCCACCAGCGCCAGGTGACCTGGAGGTGTCCCCTGGGTGCCAGTCAGAAAAATCAGGACTCCAGACAACTGTATATGCTCTTTTTGGGGAGATACTGGTGAGTTGTAGAGATTCAGAGGGAAAGCACAAGCATAGAGTCCATTGGCCTACATTCCCTGAGAGGAACTCTGTAGGCCCCTAGGTATAAGCCAAACTTGAAGCCTTCCCCCTCAGGATAAATCTAGGACAAGCAAACAATCCTCATTCCCAGAAGGACTGGGGATATGTTTTCATTCTTTGTCTGTACAATGCCTTGGATGTAGCAGCCTGGCAAGAAATATCTGACTGTTATTGTCCTATGGGACCCAGGAACACAAGCTCCTCTGGTTACCAAAGCCAGGAAGTCAAAAAGCAACCCTCATGGCAGTCACAAAACTGGGGAACCAGACATAAAAATCAGGGCACTGGATGTGTGTCAGATCTCCCCTGCAGGAGAAACTGGTGCCCTAGAGTGCAGCAGAGAGAGAGAATATAAGGTAGTGACATCCCTTTGAGGTATGTGGAAAGGAATACAGTCAGCCCTTAGATGTGAGTTTAATTAGAAGCCTGTACCTTAGGCTGAATCTATGATGATTAACTTAGTCTTCTTTCACAGAGATACTGAGCTGCTAGTTTTGTGGCCTTTTATTGTGCCCTGGTTGTGGTAAAAACAAATTTTCCATTAGCTAGAACCCTGTGGGACTCACAAACATAAGTTCCACCAGCTAACAGAGTCAGACCACATAAAGGTATCTCCTAGAACTAGCTGCAAAAATCCTGGCACCAGACAAGGGTATAAGCTTTTTTCCCAATAAAAACCAGCAAGCTGGATCAAGGCATAGAGAAAGCACAAAGATTGTGTCCACTGACCTTGTTCCCTGAAATCACATGTTAGGCCACTAGATGTGTGTTAATCCAGAAGTCTGCCCCTCAGGCCAAAGTTTCTGGACAAGCAAAAGGGCCTCTTTCACAGAAAGACTGGGAGTTTATTACAATCTGCTGTTTGTGCAAAGCTCTGTTTGGTAGATTGCTAAGAACCAGTCTCTCAGATTTTTATCGTCCTGTGAGATGCAGAAATGCAAGCTCCCTTGGCCTCCAGAGCCAGGTGATTGAAGGGCAGTAGCTGCAAAAATCAGGGCACCAGATGCTTATAACTTCTCCCTTCCATGATATATTGACACTGTAGAGTGCAGCATAGGGATTGCACAAACATGGTGCCTAAGGGCTGTAACCAGGAAAGGGGGAGGCATAAAGTGGTGCCTACCAGAAAAATGAAAACGAAATTGATAGTTCCTGCTGACTAGAGCAAGGCAGAAGGAGAGCAAAAAGATGGTTCCCACTGGCTAGAGTGAGGTAAAGGGAGAGTATAATGATGGTGTCCATAGGAAATAAATGGTACCCGACAGATAGAGCAAGACAGAGGGAGAATGCAAAGATGGTACCCACCAGACTCTCATCCTGGAGAGTGTTCTAGAACACACTTAGATGTATATTTTAGATACCTGCCTCTCAAGCCAATGTTTTAAAACACATGAATGAACCTCTTTAACATGAAGTTTAAATGCAACTGGCTACGTCTGAACTGAACCTTGGGACGGGTGAGCCTGAGCACTCGAGCCTTTAATAGTGTTTCTCAGGTCACTAGAATCCTGGACACAAGACCTCTTGGCCTTGAAAGCTAGAGGTTTGCAGGCTTATCTCTCAGATGCAAAACTTAAGGTTTGTGTATCTACGTGCTGCAGGCCATGATGAGACATCCAGCCAGCTGTCCTGGGACCAAGTCACTTCCACCAGTGGACTGACAAATGCTCTGGGAAACTTCAGGCCCTGGCCCCACCCATCAGTGGACAAGTACCAGTTGTGAGCTGCCTTGAGCCCCCAGGCAGCCAGCCCGCCCCTCTGGGACCTGACCCCATTCACCAAAGGCCCAGGGCATGAACCCACCAAACAGTGGGCCAGCACCATCCCTGGGACACCGCCACCTCCAAAGCCCCAGAATCAGTGGCCTGAGGACATCCTGGGACCTGAAGCCAGCTATGCCAATACTTGGTCTCACCCATCAGTGAGCCAGAACCAGCCCTGGGAACCCACAGGCCCTGTAGAAAGCAACACTGGGATGAAGGCTCTCCCACAGGTGTGCTGGCACCAGCCCCAGGAATCTCCAGGCTGCCCAACCAGTCATGCCAGGACCCAGCCCTGTCCACCAGCAATCAGCATGATCCTAATGAGGAAAGACCTGGCATCCAACCAGGCCAGGTGATAGCCCCACCTAACAGTATGACCACAGTAGTCAGCCCTGCCCCAAGAGAAGGAACTTCAGAGCCCAATGTGGAGAGAGGGAACCCTTAGATAATATAGATCTGGTGAAAAGAGGAGTGTGCTGCTGAGCTCAATAGGACATGTCCTATATTAGGTCACTATTCCAAGATCAGGAAATATAACCAACCTATCTAATACACAGAAATAAACACAGAGAATTAGTCAAAATGAAGAGACAGAAGAATATGTTCCAAATAAAGGAAGGATACAAACCTCAGAAAAAGAACTAAACAAAGTGGAGATTAGAAATCTACCCAATAAAAGGTTCAAGACAATGGTCTTTAAGATATTCAACAAACTCAGGAAAATAATGGATAAATACAATATAAGTTTAACAAAGAGTTAGAAATATAAAGAACAAAACAGAGCTGAAGAATACAATAACAAAAAATTAAAATACACTAGAAGGAATAAAGGATAGATTAGATAATACAGAGTAAAGATCAGTGAATTAGAAGGCAGAGTAGTGGATATCACATTTCATGAACAGAAAAGAGAAAAAATAATAGTAGGGATAGTTTAAGACAATTCTGGGACAACATGAAGCACACTACAATTTATATCATAGGGGTCCCAGAAGGAGAAGAGAGAGAAAGGGGTCTCAAAGTTATTTGAAGACAAAATAGCTGAAAACTTCCCTAAACTGGGAAAGGAAAGAGATATACAATCCAGGAAGCACAGAGAGTTGCAATCAAGACCAAAGAGGTCCACACCTAAACACATTGTCATTAAAGTGGCCAAAATTAAATATAAACAGAGAATATTAAAAGCCAGAAGAGAAAAGCAACTAGGTACATACGCAGAAACTGTCATAAAATTGTCAGCGTTGCTGACAAAAAGAATAAAATATCTAGGAATAAACCTACCTAAGGAGACAAAAGACCTGTATGCAGAAAATTATAAGACACTGATGAAAGAAATTAAAGATGATACAAATAGATGGAGAGATATACCATGTTCCTGAATTGGAAGAAGCAATATTGTGAAAATGACTCTACTACACAAAGCAATCTACAGATTCAATGCAATCCCTATCAAACTACCACTGGCATTTTTCACAGAACTAGAACAAAAAATTTCAAAATTTGTTTGGAAAAACAAAAGACCCCGAATAGCCAAAGCAATCTTGAGTATGAAAAGTGGAGCTGGAGGAATCAGGCTCCCTGACTTCAGACTAGACTACAAAGCTACAGTAATCAAGACAGTGTGGTACTGGCACAGAAACAGAAAGATAGATCAATGGAACAGGATAGAAAGCCCAGAGATAAACTCACGCCCATATGGTCAACTTATCTTTGATAAAGGAGGCAGGAATGTACAGTGGAGAAAGGACAGCCTCTTCAATAAGTGGTGCTGGGAAAACTGGACAGGGACATGTAAAAGTATGAGATTAGATCACTCCCTAACACCATACACAAAAATAAGCTCAAAATGGATTAAAGACCTAAATGTAAGGCCAGAAACTATCAAACTCTTAGAGGAAAACATAGGCAGAACACTCTATGACATAAATCACAACAAGATCCTTTTGGACCCACCTCCTAGAGAAATGGAAATAAAAACAAAAATAAACAAATGAGACCTAATGAAACTTCAAAGCTTTTGCACAGGAAAGGAAACCATAAACAAGACCAAAAGACAACCCTCAGAATGGGAGAAAATATTTGCAAATGAAGCAACTGACAGAGGATTAATCCCCCAAATTTATAAGGAGCTCATGCAGTTCAATAGCAAAAAACCAAACAACCCAATCCAAAAATGGGCAGAAGACCTAAATAGACATTTCTCCAAAGAAGATATACAGACTGTCAGCAAACACATGAAATAATGCTCAACATCATTAATCATTAGAGAAATGTAAATCAAAACTACAATGAGATATCATCTCACACCAGTCAGAATGGCCATCATCAGAAAATCTAGAAACAATAAATGCTGGAGAGGGTGTGGAGAAAAGGGAACACTCTTGCACTGCTGGTGGGAATGTGAATTGGTACAGCCTCTATGGAGAACAGTATGGGGGTTCCTTAAAAAACTACAAATAGAACTACCATATGACCCAGCAATCCCACTACTAGGCATATACCCTGAGAAAACCATAATTCAAAAAGAGACATGTACCAAAATGTTCATTGCAGCTCTATTCACAATAGCCCAGAAATGGAAACAACCTAAGTGTCCATTGTCAGATGAATGGACAAAGAAGATGTGGCACATATATACAATGGAATATTACTCAGCCATAAAAAGAAATGAAATTGAGCTCTTTGTAATGAGGTGGATAGACCTAGAGTCTGTCATACAGAGTGAAGTAAGTCAGAAAGAGAAAGACAAATACCGTATGCTAACACATATATATGGAATTTAAGGGAAAAAATGTCATGAAGAACCTAGGGGTAAAACAGGAATAAAGACACAGACCTACTTGAGAATGGACTTGAGGATATAGGGAGGGAGAAGGGTAAGCTGTGACAAAGTGAGAGAGAGGCATGGACATATATACACTACCAAACGTAAGGTAGATAGATAGTGGGAAGCAGCCGCAGAGGACAGGGAGATCAGCTCGGTGCTTTGTGACCGCCTGGAGGGGTGGGATAGGGAGGGTTGGAGGGAGGGAGACGCAAGAGGGAAGGGATATGGGAACAAATGTATATGTATAACTGATTCACTTTGTTATAAAGCAGAAACTAATAAAAAAATAAAATATAAAATATAAAAAAAAATTGTCAGCTGAATTATCAGCAGAAATTCTACAGGGCAGAAGGGAGTATCCTGATATATTTATAGTCATAAAAGAGAAAAAAAAGACCTATAACTGAGAACACTGTAGCTTGCAAGGCCATCATTCATATCTGAAGGAGAAATAAACAGTTTTTAAGACAAAGAAAAGCTAAAAGAGTTCAGCATCACTAAAACGTCTTTAGAAGAAATGTTTAAGGGACTACTTTAAATAGAAAGGAAAAGACTACAACTAGAAATATAAACTTACAAATGGAAAAATCTCATTGGTAAAGGCAAATATACAATAAAGATAGTACATCAACTGCATATAAAACTAGCAGGAAGCTTAAAAGACAAGTGTAGGGGCTTCCCTGGTGGCACAGTGGTTAAGAATCCTCCTGCCAATGCAGGAGACACAGGTTCGAGCCCTGGTCCAGGAAGATCCCACATGCCGCGGAGCAACTAAGCCCAGGCACAACAACTACTGAGCCCACGAGCTTAGAACCCATGCTCTGCAATAAGAGAAGCCACCTCAATGAGAAGCCTGTGCACCACAACGAAGAGTAACCCCTTCTGGCCACAGCAAGAGAAAGTCTATTTGCAATAATGAAGATCCAACACAGCCAAAAAAAAATTTAAAAAGACAAATATAGTAAGACTCTCTAATACAATACAAGCAATTAAAAATACACCAAAATATGTAAAATATAATGTTAAAAACATTAAATGTGGGAGGGAGAGTAAAAATGCAAAGTTGTTATAATGACTTCATACTCAAGAATGCAACAACAAATTAATTATAGATAGATGATAGACAGACAGATAGATAGATAGATAGATAAACAAACAGATATTTTAGGGGGAAAACTGACTGAAACCACCCTCCCTGGCCAGGAAAAGACAGCAACAATTTGCATGAGTTATTTTATGACAGGAGATCCTGGTAAGGAACACGGAACTAACAAGCCACCACCAACTAGAAGAATACAGGCAAGGTCAAAAGGAGAGGGGAGACGCCAGTCCACATGTCCTACCACTCTCCCAGAATCCTCCTTGCTGGAATCCATCTTGGCTGAGTGATTGCACGCACCACCAGAAAGGACCCTGAATCAGAATGATTGGCCAGAAACAATCTGGAAACTAATTGCATCACCATAAAACAGGAGACTGCAAGCGAAGTGGCAGAGCAGTCCTCCTGGGGTTCCCTTACCCTCAAGTTATCTGCCCAGGTGCCCCTTCCCAATAAAGTCCCTTACTTTGTCAGCACGTATGTCTCCTTGGACAATTCACTGCTGAGTGTTAGACAAGAGCCCACTTGGGTCCTGGATGGGGTCCCTCTTCATGAAACAAATGGCGACTCTGGTGGGGCCTCTTCTTCACTGTGACTGACATTCTGACCACTTGCGATACTCAGGGACCAGCTGGCCCACCAACAGACCAGACCCAGTGACCACAACTGGGACCCTTTTGTCCCTGGTCTCCTGATGTGGATGACTGGCCAGAGTGCCCCGACCGGGTAAGGAACAAGAGGCTTTATTGACCTCTTTCCCCTACATTCTCTCTTTCCTCTTTTCAACCCCTCCTATCCTACACTTTTTTTCTTCAGTCCTAGTCCTGGACACAGGCGTCTGGTTGAAGGGCCCCAGCCTGATCTGAGGGTTGGAGCTTAATCACCCCTGGTGGGCAGAGAAGTCGAATTCTGGTTCTGGTCTGGTATCTGGTTTCTGGCTTCTGATAGGGCTGAGTTCCAGTCCTCCTTTCCTGGAAGCCCAGGAAACGTCCTATAATGCCTGGGCATCAGCAAGTGGCAAGAGATATCTCTAAGGCCACCCATTTCCCCCCCACACTTTCACCTCTTCTTTCAACCTGGCCTCCTTTCCTCCATTTGAAATCTTTGAAGACCTAAGTTATTTCCATTTACTCTGTTATACTTGGATCTGAAGTTCTGTGTCTCTGTAGGAGGTTTTCTGAGAGACTGCAATCTTATATGTAAGGGAGTGTCTGATTAGGACAGCTGGGCCTGTGTGTGTTTTATACTTTGTGTTCTGTGTTGTGATTTGTGATAGCCATTCTGCCTTGTGAAATGGGATAACCTTGTGTGGCCACCATATTGTTTAGACTCCAGAGAAAGTTGGTTTACATAAAACTCTTGAAAACTGATTCCAAAACTTGTTCTTTTTGCATATATAGTTATTAAAAGCAAGGTTGTTCAAATGTCTTTTCAGAATTCTGACTCTGAGGGGACAAGTCCTACTAGGAGAACTTGATTTTCTCTCCCTGTGCCTTGAGACCAGGGCTCTCTAGAACACTTATCTAGACCATCTCTAATTCCTGAGATTGAGGGAAAAATAGGAAGAAACCTATAAAAACTTTAGTTATTCCAACTGTTATTTATAATCTAGTGAATTTTATATTGTGATGTCTGATTCATGACTAAGTTTAGAAAATGAAGCTAGATCTCTCATTGTGTCTGTCTGGATATATGTATGTCTCAGTATGTGTCTTTGTCTTCGGATAGTATTGCTGAGGTTAATTTGTAAATGAGCTCTATTTAATTGGCTTAAAGAAAAGTAAGTGCTTACAAATCAAACAATTCTAAATACAAGAGAAATTAAGCTTAAATGAACTGGGAAATACCCAGTGTTAAATTAATACCTGGTATTAATGTTTGTTGATCAAATTAATATAGATGTCTTTAGAGTCATCAACATTAAGTATAATAATTCCATTGTACCTAGGTTTAAAAGAAGTTAAATAAGGTCTTATTACATCTGTTGCAAATTTTTCACAAAAGAAAGTAACTTAATGTGAAGAAACTTTTAAGGAAAGAAAATACAAATGAGATAAGAGCTTTGGGTGAACATTTTTGGAATAAAATAAGATACTGAAACATTAATTACTGAACATTAGCTTACTTTTACAGAGAAACAAATGGTTTAGAGCTATTAATAGGTGTGTTTTGGGCCACACTGAGATATTTTCTATAAGAAAGCACATTTTTCAAGAAATTATTCAGATTTATTTTTATGAATCTACAGAGTGTTGGCATAAAGGACAGTTTATGGTTGCTTAATGAAAATAGGATGTGTGTTTTTAGTAAAGAAGCTATGAGGAATGGAATTGCATTTTATTAAGGGAAAAGGAAATCGGTCTGACTTAACAGGTGACTGCTTTTCTGGATGCAAAAATAAAGTGATGAATACAGAAAGTGATTAAAAGCTTTGTGGAAATTGGACCCTGAGAAAAGAATTTTGTGCATGGTCAGGATTGACTAAGTTAAAAGTAAATTTAATTGAGTAACTGAATTTTAAATGTAAGTGGGTAAAAAACCTGAATTTGGCTTTTCTCTCTCTTAAGAGGACAAGATTTCTTAAAATATTGAACTGCACTTGATAACAGATTTCAAGTTTCTTTATCTTTTAAGTGATCCATTCTTTATTTGCCTTTGAAATCTTTATTGTTACTTTGGCTAAGTGAATAACTATTGTTTCACAGTGACTTATCCTATCTGCCTGAGTGTTATAAACTCTTTTTGGTATTTTTTGACAAAGCGTCCTAAATCAAATTCTAATGAAGTCCTTTTGACATCTAGCTAACTTTGGGATGCTTCAAATGGCCCCTGAAACATCCCGAAGAGAAATATTAAACTAATTATGTTAATTTGGTATGTTAAATTACATGTGAAGTATTGTCAAATGAGTAATAGATCTTCTTAGGTTATATTGTATGGTAAATGTTACTAATATAGATATCCTAGAAATTATATGGAGTTTCTAAAATTCTTATATGCCCTGGTAAAATGTTATCAGTCATAATTCTAGTTATTATCTTAAAGTGTTGCATGTCACAGCAGTAAGCAAATTTCTTTGTCAGTTGCATTGTAATCAGATTTAAACATGCCTTCTTAAGTCTTTTGTCATTATAGACAGTTATGGTTTCACTCCAATGCCTTTGCAAAACTGTTTCCTCTTGAAGAAGATTTATAGAGAGGACTTTTGATAAATATAAATTTCTGACTTTCAGACAACAATGCTGAACTGGGTAAGAAACTGAAGAATTCTAATGAAAAACCTGATGGCTTCATAAATCTGTTAACCAAAAGGATTAGTTACACAGGACTGAGTGAACTGGTGAATATGGTTATAATTTCTATGGTTTCTATCTGAAAAATTACTGGTTTAAATCTGTGTTTTCCAGGTATATGGAAACCTTCCCCTCAAACTCATTATGACTTACAGAAATTTGGTAAATTATACTTTTGTAAGCTGAATTGAAACATTTATCTTTTTCTTTCTATCTCCTTCCTCCAGAGATTGGAAACTCTTAGGTTCCCAGCATCTTTGTCAGATAAATTAGGAAGGCTACCTCACTAGCAGGTACAGAAATCCCAAGGTATATTAGAGACCTTGAAATGGGAGGAATTCACCTAACATCTGTCAGGAAAATATCTGTGATAAGCCCTTAGTGTGTCTTTCCTAGCCCTGAGAGGTCTTTTAAAAGTCCAATGAGTTTCAGCATGTAAAAAATCTATATGATCAATTATAGTTATATAAATCATCAGGCCAAGTATTTAGACCAGAATTGTTTTGCAAACAAATTAGTCTTAATTTGGTTACATTTGGTAGAAAAGAGGGTAATTTTAGAGAGAAAAAGATTATGTTTCAATGAATGTTAAATCCCAGTTTTGTTAATGGAGCTCTGTATTTACTAAGACTCACCTCCCAGATAATTTTTTGTTGTTATGTTATATTAATGTAAAGTTTAATTGAAGGACACTATAAGTTTATTTCTGAAACTTAACTCAGTAATCTATATTTGGATGAAGATCAGGTGCCCCACAACCTGCAACCAGGGGATTATGCATACCGTAGAAAACATAATTTAAAGGACTAACTCCAACCTGGACAGAAGGACCCTTATTAGGTACTCTTGACTAGCTCATGCACAGTGAAACTGAAGAGAATTGACTCTTGGATTAATTTCCACTCACAAAGGGCCCCTGCACTGGACTGGCCTATAGAAAGGATGGCTGACCTCAAACTCACCTTAAAACAATGCTCAAACAGAGAAGAAACTACATTCACACTAGGACAAGAAGAAGACAACATCAGAAGTAGACAGCTTGCCCAAGATCCTCGACCTGACTTTTATGATCATTTATAATGTTTTCTTGACTTCTTGGACCCTTGCCTATGAATCAAATGCTTTCTTATCATGAGCACAATCTTATGCTTGATTTAAAAATCAATCCAGTTGTTGGGTTTGGGGCTAATCACCTATGTCTAGTATTTCTGGGTTACCTTCATGAATTTCTCCACTCCAAGGCTCTAATTCATTGGCTCTGAGGAAATTTACTTTAAAAGAAAAAATATAGTCATGTTCAGGTAACTATTGATATTACTAGGTGGAATTCCCTCACCAATTAATAATGTCTGTTCTGACCCTGTCCATAAATATGAGTTTTCTTCTATTACTCAAGCTCAATCAGAGCGCCAAGCAATGTTTCAGCCAAGGAATACGACCACCCACAATCTTGGGATGGATTTATGTCGTTAACACCAGGCTATGGTAATTTAAGTTTAAAGGCTCCTGTACGTTGGGAACAATTAAATCATACTAAGGATAATCAGTCTAGTAACACTAGAAAACTGGGCTGGGTGCCTTATGGACAATTCCAATATATAATTTCCCTTAAAGATAAAGACTGTTACAGAACAGACTAAGTCAAATGACCTGGGATATACTGGGCTGCATCTAATGGAAGTTTTTGACTTATATTCTTGCTTATGACCTTACTAATCTGCTAGCTATTTGTTTTTTTATAGTCTGTCTTACAAAATTGTTGTTTCTTGCATTACCAAATGTGTGACTGTGCCTCGATAAAATGATGATATATAGTTCCATATAAGATCAATGATGGTAATAGTGTAACTCTAGATATGGGAAGAAGCAACAAGAAGGAATATTTTCCTGGACCATAAGAGACTAGACTAGACAGCTGGTCCAGAGACTTTTTGGCTACTTGTAAGGCCTAGTCAAATAATAACAGCACATTGAGTGGCTTATCAGTGAAATCTTTGCCAGACCTGAGAATAAGCATTTCTAGCACCATGGGACAAAATGGTCATGAAATGCCCCCCAAACTATGGTCAAATTTATGACCCTGAAGGGGCTCTGTCAACTGAAAATTTCCATCTGCCTCTGCAAGGATTAAGTCAAGGTCACTGCAGCCACTGACCTTCAATATCTACTGAAAGGAATTCAGCATGGAGATCAGGAATGAGGCACTCTGTGCTCTGGGAAAACTTGGTAGAACAGGCCTTCAGATAGTGAGATATTTTCAGAAGAAGATTTTATGAGCCCCAACTCTCACATCTTCTCATACCTAGAGAAACACTAACATCATTAATGGTGATACCTGCTTTAGCTATTAAGGACAAAATTACAATTAAAAGTCAAAATGGAGTAGCTATGGTTCAGACATCCAAGGAAATAACTAGGTGACACTATGGGTGTGATTTCAGACAAGTCCTTGTATTGCTAAAAGTCACACATCCTGCAGCCCTCACCCCAAATTTTGATCAGGTGGAGAGAGACTTCTACTCTATGGGGCAGGACTACACCCACTCTCAGCAGGAAGTAGTTACAGAAGAAAGAGACCTCTGCCCCAATTCCCAAGAAGTATCTTGAGTATGAAGTCTCCTGTGGAGGAGTTGTCAGGGGAAACACCGATTGAAACCGCCTGCCCTGGCAAGGCAAAGACAGTAACAAATTGCATGAGTTATTTTATGACAGGAGATCCTGGTAAGGAACACAGAACTAACAAGCAACCACCAACCAGAAGAATACATGAAAGGTCAAAAGGAGAGAGGAGACGCCAGTCCACATGTCTTACCACTCTCCCAGAATCCTCCTCACTGGAATCCATCTTGGCTGAGTGGTTGCATGTACCACCAGAAAGGACCCTGAATCAGAATGATTGGTCAGAGACAACCCGGAAACTAATCCCATCACCATAAAACCCGAGACTGCAAGCCACGTGGCAGGGCAGTCCTCCTGGGTTCACTTATCCTCCTGCTCTCCACCTGGGCACCCCTTCCCAATAAAGTCTCTTGCTTCATCAGCACGTGTGTTTCCTCAGACAATTCATTTCGAAGTGTTAGACAAGAGCCCACTCTTGGGCCCTGGAAGGGGTCTCCCATTCTGCAATAGATAGATGATTGATAGATGACAGATAGATAGATGATAGGCAGATAGATAGATGTTGCCATATATAACCCACATGATAACTAAAAAACAAGAATCTCCAATAGATACGTACCAAAAATCCCCACAAATATCCAAATATAACACTAAAAGTAGTCATTAAAATCACAAAGGAAGATAGCAAAAGAAGAAAGAAACAAAAAAGAACTACAGAGGTTCCAATCAAGATGGCAGAATAGAAGGATGTGGAGCTCACCTCTTCCCACAAATACATCAAAAAATACATCTACATGTGAAACAATTCTCACAGAATGCCTATTGAATGCTGGCAGAAAATTTCAGACACCCAGAAGTGCAAGAAATATCTTTACATAACTGGATAGGACAAAGGAAAAATAAAAGCAAGTGGAATAGAATTTATGCCCCTGGGGGAGCTGCAAAAAGCAAAAGGTTCCTGAACTCTGGGAAGCCCCCTCACAGGCAGGGAGATCAGCCAGGACAGAAAGGAAGCTTTAGAGGTTTGAAGGAGAGTGAAGAAGTCAGTTTGCAGCAGGCATAACAGGGAGTGACAGGCACAGAGAATCCATGCTACCTCACTGTAGTTCCCAGCCTGAGATGCATGCCTGCTGGTACATGTGGGGTCTGGGTGCTGAAACTCGAGCTTCAGAGGACAGACCCAGGGAGAGGACTGGGGTTAGCCATGCAGAGACAGCCTGAAGGGGCTGGAGTGTGGTATGGGCTGCAACCAGGAGTGTATATGGAAGAAGCCCAGTCTCCCATAGAAGCAAAACACCAGGCACGCAAAGGGAAGGGCAGGGTCCACCATAAAAACCTCACTTTTGGTGTGCTCATGGCCAGCAGGCACAGCCATAGAAACTCCATTGTTAACAGACGGGTGAAGGGAGGGGCAGAGCACGCCATAGCAGCCTCTTTTTCGGCACTGTCTCTACAAGCTCTGGGAGCATGCAAGCACCAATGACAGTGGGTTGCCCACATGCAGAGGCAGGGCTGAAGCAGAGCCCTCCCTTTACTCCTTGAGGCTGTGCAATCTGCGCCACCATTGATGGCTTTGTAAACTCAGCAAATATGGGACATCCAAGTGCACAACAGATATTCCTATGGCTGGGACGGGTCCAGCCTTAGCAGCTGTGGGCTTTGTGGAAGCACACACACAGAATCAGTGCCAGGGTCTGGGTTGCTTCCATAGCTCCTACAGCAGACCCTGGTGTGGGACTACTGGTGACCTGGTACCTGATTTCAGTGGATCAGCACCTAAGGATCTCTGATGGTGGTTGTGTGAAAGAAGTGCTGAAGGGACACCACAGCCAATTTCCTGCATTCCCACAATGGAGGAAGGGGGAGAGTAGGGCAAACAACAGGGTACTTTGTGAGCCCACAGAATGGGTGACAGGTGACACCACAGAGTGCACTCCTCAATGGTAAACTCTGACAGAGCAATACTCAGTAGATCCTCTTCTAGTGGTAGTGTTTCAATTCTTCCTAACACACACTGCATCCAGAAACAGATCTGGGGGCTTCTACTCTAAGAACCAGGGAGCAGGTCCTGACCCCAACAGGGCTATGGCAACCACAGAAAAAAAAGGAGACACCATTCAACATCCAGTGCAGGCACTCGTAACCTCAAAACCAGTAACACAGCCTATCAGGTGGATAATGGCCAGCACACACTGAGGAAAAAATGGCAGTCATCCATACTAAAAAACAGCCTTTGCACCAAAAATATTAGATGCATGCAGGATACACAGGGAGGTTCCTACACAAAAATAGCCCTCCGAGACCATAGTACATAATTGTTTCTCATAGAGTAAGAAACTCTAAACTCATAGAGTAAGAAAATACAAGTAAAATGAAGAAGCAGAGAAACCATTCCCAATTAAAAGATCAAGAGAACTCCCCTGAAAGAACAATGAAACATACCTCTTCAGTCTTATAGACACTGAGTTCGAAAAGTAGATAATGAGTGGAACTTCAAGATGGTGGAGGAGTAAGACATGGAGATCACGTTCCTCCCCACAAATACATGAAAAATACATCTACATGTGGAACAACTCCTACAGAACACCTACTTAATGTTGACAGAAGATCTTAGACCACCCCAAAGGCAAGAAACTCCCCACCTACCTGGGTAGAGCAAAAGAAAAAAGAAAAACCAGAGACAAAAGAATAGGGATGGGAACTGCACTTCTGGGAGGGAGCTGTGAAGGAGGAAAAGTTTCCACACACTAGGAAGCCCCTTCACTGAGGATATGCAGGGTGGACAGGGGGGAAGCTTTGGAGCCATGGCATAGAGTGCAGCAACAAGGGTGCAGAGGGCAAAGTGGAGACATTCCTGCACAGAGGATCGGTGTTGAACAGCACTCACCAGCCTGAGATGCTTGTCTGCTCACCTGCTGGGGTGAGTGGAGGCTGGGAGCTGAGGCTTTGGAGGTCAGATCCCAGGGGGAAGACTGGGGTTGGCTGTGTGAAAACAGCCTTAGGGGAACTAGTACACCACAGCTAGCCAGAAGGGAGTCAGGGAAAATGTCTGGACCTGCCAAAAAAGCAAGAGACAATTGTTTCAGGGTGCATGAGGAGAGGGGATTCCTTCCCCATGTGCCCACAGAAGGCAGAGCACACTTAAGCAAGCTCCAGAGACAGGTGTGAGCCACGACTATCAGCTTGGACCACAGAGATAGGCATGAAAAGCTAACACTGCTGCTGCTGCCACCAAGAATCCTGTGTGCAAGTGCAGGTCACTATCCACAGCCCTCCCCCCACCCCGGGAGCCAATGCAGCCCACCACTGCCAGGGTCCCGAGATCCAGGGACAGCTTCACTGGAAGAATACACGGTGCACATCAGGCTGTTGCAATGTCATGTTGGCCACTGCTGCCACAGACTCACCCCACATTCCAATTATGATGACAGCATCCCTCCCTTCCCCCAGCCTGAGTGAGGAAGAGAGCCCTAATGAGCTGCTGATTTCACACCCACTTGTCTGGGAAGGAAACAGACCTACATGCAGAGGTGGGGCCAAAATCAAAGCTGAACCCCAGGAGCTGTGTGAACAAATAGAAAGAGAAATTTCTCCGTGCAGCCTCAGGAGAAGCAGATTAAATCCCCACAATCAACTTGATGTACCCTGCATCTGTGGAATACCTGAATAGACAAAGAATCATCCCAAAATTGAGGCAGTGGACTTTGGGAGCAACTATAGACTTTGGGTTTGCTGTCTGCCACTGATTAGTTTCTGATTTCTATGTATATCTTAGTTAAGATTTTAGCAATTTCTATCATTGGTGGATTTGTTTATTGGTTTCGTTGCTTTCTCCTTTATTATTATTATTATTATCTTAACATTTTTAATTAAAAATTAACTTTATTTCTTTTATTTATTTTTTCTTTCTTTCTTTCTCCCTTTTCTTCTGAACCATGTGGCTGACAGGGTCTTTGTGTTCCAGCCTGGTGTCAGGCCTGAGCCCCTGAGGTGGGAGAGCCGAGTTCAGGACATTGGACCACCAGAGACCTCTTGGCCCCACATAATATCAATCAGCAAGAGCTCTCCCAGAGATCTCTGCCTCAACACTAAGAACCAGCTTTACCCAATGGCCAGCAAGCCCCAGGGCTGGATGCCCCATGAAAAACAACTAGCAAGACAGGAACACAACCCCACCCATTAGCAGAGAGGCTGCCTGAAATCATACTAAGTTCAAACACATCCTAAATCACACAACAGGATGCGACCCTGCCCACCAGAAAGTCAAGATCCAGTCTCACCCACCAGAACACAGGTACAAGTCCCCTCCAACAGAAGCCTACACAACCCACTAAACCAACCTCACCAACTGGGGGCAGACATCAAAAACAATGGGAACTATGAACCTGCAGCCTGTGAAAATGAGACCCCAAATAAAGTAAGTTAAACAAAATGAGAAGACAGAGAAATATGTAGCAGATGAAACAGCAAGGTAAAAACCCACCAGACCAAACACATGAAGAGGAAATAGGCAGTCTACCTAAAAAAGAATTCAGAGTACTAATAGTAAAGATGATCCAAAATCTTGGAAATACAGTGGAGAAAACACAAGAAACGTTTAACAAAGACCTAGAAGAACTAAAAAGCAAATAAGAAATGATGAATAACACAACAAGTGAAATTTAGAATTCTCTAGAAGGAATCAATAGCAGAATAACTGAGACAGAAGAATGGATAAGTGACCTGGAAGACAAAATAGTGCAAATAACTACCTCAGAACAAAATAACAAACAAATAACAACCAAAAAACTGAAACGAATTCAGGACAGTCACAGAGACTTCTGGGACAACATTAAACACACCAACATTTGAATTATAAGGGTCCCAGAAGAAGAAGAGAAAAAGAAACGGACTGAGAAAATATTTGAAGAGATTATAGTTGAAAACCTCCCTAACATGGGAAAGGAAATAGTCAAACAAGTCCAAGATGTGCAGAGAGTCCCATACAGGATAAATCTAAGGAGAAACACGCCAAGACACATATTAATCAAACTATCAAAAATTAATTACAAAGAACAAATATTAAAAGCAGCAAGGGAAAAACAGCAAGTAACACATAAGGGAATCGCCATAAGGTTAACAGCTGATCTTTCAGTGAAAGTCTGCAAGCCAGAGGGAGTGGCAGGACATATTTAAAGTGATAACAGGTAAAAACGTACAACCAAGATTACTCCACCCAGCAAAGATCTCATTCAGATTCAATGGAGAAATTAAAATCTTTAGAGTCAAGCAAGAGTTAAGAGAATTCAGCACCACCAAACCAGCTTTACAACAAATACTAAAGGAACTTCTCTAGGCAGGAAACACAAGGAAAGGGAAAGACCTACAATAACAAACCACAAACAATTAAGAAAATGGTAATAGGAACATATATATAGATAATTACCTTAAATGTAAATGGATTAAATGCTCCAACCAAAAGACACAGACTGGCTGAATGCATACAAAAACAAGAACTGTATATATGCTGTCTACAAGAGACACACTTCAGACCTAGGAATACATACAAACTCAAAGTGAGGGGATGGAAAAAGATATTCCATGCAAATGGAAATCAAAAGAAAGCTGGAGTAGCAATTCTCATATAACACAAAATAGACTTTAAAATAAAGACTATTTCAAGAGACAAACAAGGACACTACATAATGATCAAGGAATCAATGCAAGAAGATACAACAATTGTAAATATTTACACACTCACCACAAGAGCACCTCAATACATAAGGCAAATGCTAACAACCATAAAAGGGGAAATCGACAGTAACACTATAATAATATGGGACTTTAACACCCCACTTTCACCAATGGACAGATAATCCAAAATGAAAATAAATAAGGAAACACAAGCTTTAAATAACACATTAAACAAGATGAACTTAATTGATATTTATAGGACATTCCATCTAAAAACAACACAATACACTTTCTTCTCAAGTGCTTATGGAACATTCTCCAGGATAGATCATATCTTGGGTCACAAATCAAGCCTTGGTAAATTTAGGAAAATTGAAATCATATCAAGTATCTTTTCTGACCACAATGCTTTGAGATTAGTTATCAACTACACAAAAAAAATTGTAAAAGACACAAACACATGGAGGTTAAATAATTCATTATTAAATAAGAAAGAGATCACTGAAGAAATCAAAGGGAAAATCAAAACATGCCTAGAAAGAAATGGCAATGGAAACACGATGACCCAAAACCTATGGGATACAGCAAAAGCAGTTCTAAGAGGGAAGTTTATATCAATACAATGCTACCTCAAGAAACAAGAAAAATCTCAAATAAACAACCTAACTTAACACGTAAAGCAATTAGAGAAAGAATAATAAAAAAAATAAAACCCTGAAGTTAGCAGAAGGAAAGAAATAATAAAGATCAGATCAGAAATAAATAAAAAAGAAATGAAGAAAACAATAACAAAGATGTATAAAACTAAAAGCTGGTTTATTGAGAAGATAAACAAAATTGATTAACCACTATCCAAACTCATCAAGAAAAAAGGGAGAAGACTCAGATCAACAGAATTAGAAAATAAAGAGGAGAAGTAACAACTGACACTGCAGAAATACAAGACATTGAGAGGTTACTACAAGCAACAATATGCCAATAAAATGGACAACCTGGAAGAAATGAACAAATTCGTAGAAAAGCACAACACTCCAAGACTGAATGAGGAAGAAATAAAAATATAAGCAGACCAATCACAAGCACTGAAATTGAAACTGTGATTTAAAATCTTCCAGCAGGGTTTCCCTGGTGGTGCAGCGGTTAAGAATCTGTCTGCCTATTCCAGGGACACAGGTTTGAGCCCTGGTCTGGGAAGATCCCACATGCCATAGAGCAACTAAGCCCCTGCATCACAACTACTGAGCCTAAGCCTGCACTTTAGAGCCCGTGAGCCACAACCACCAAGCCTGCATGCCACAACTACTGAAGCCCACAAACCTAGAGCCTGTGCTCTGCAACAAGAGAAGCCACTGTAATGAGAAGACTGAGTACTGCAACAAAGAGTAACCCTCACTTGCTGCAACTAGAGAAAACCCGTGTTCAGCAAGGAAGACTGAACAGAGATAAGAATAAACTAAAAAAAAAAAAAAATCTTCCAACAAAAAAAAGCCTAGGACCAGAGAGCTTCACAGATGAAGTTTAGAGAAGAGCTAATATTTAGAGAAGAGCTAACACCTATCCTTCCCAATCTCTTCTAAAATATAGCAGAGGGAACAACACTCTCAAACTCATTCTATGAGGCCACAATCACTCTGATACCAAAACCAGGTAAAGATGTCACAAAAAAACTGCACTGATGAACATAGATGCAAAAATCCACAACAAAATATTAGCAAACAGAATCCAACAGCACATTAAAAGGATCATACACCATGATCAAGTGGGGCTTATCCCAGGAAGGCAAGGACTGTCAATATATGCAAATCAATCAATGTGAAACACCATATTAAAAAATTGAAGGAAAAAACCATATGCTAATCTCAATAGATGCAGAGAAAGCTTTTGACAAAATTCAACACCCATTTAGCATAAAAACTCTTGGGAAAGTAGGCATAGAGGGAACCTACCTCAACATAATAAACATCATATATGAAAAACCCACAACCAACATTTTTCTCAATGGTGAAGAAATGAAACCATTTCCACTAAGATCAGGAACACAACAAGGTCGCCCACTCTCACCATTATTCAACATAGTTTTAGAAGGTTTAGCCACAGCAATCAGAGAAGGAAAAGAAAGAAAAGGAATCCAAATTGGAAATGAAGAAGAAAAATTGTCAGTGTTTGAAGATGACATAATACTATACATAGAGAATCCTAAAGATGCTACCTGAAAACCACTAGAGCTAATCAATGAATCTGGTAAACTAGCAGGATACAAAATTAATGCACAGAAATCTCTTGCATTCATATACACTAATGATGAAAAATCAGAAAGAGAAATTAAGTAAATACTCCCATTTACCACTGCAACAAAAAGAATAAAATACCTAGGAAAAAACCTACCTAAGGAGACAAAAGACATGTATGCAGAAAACTATAAGACAATAATGAAAGAAATTAAAGATGATACAAACAGATGGAGAGATATACGATGCTCATGGATTGGAAGAATCAACATTGTGAAAAGGACTATATTATCCAAAGCAATCTACAGATTCAATGCAATCCTTATCAAACTTCCAAAGACATTTTTCACAGAACTAGAACAAAAAATTTCACAGTTTGTATGGAAACACACAAAAAACCAAATAGCCAAAGCAAACTTGAGAAAGGAAAACAGAGCTGGAGGAATCAGGGTCCCACACTTCAGACTATTCTACAAACCTACATTAATCAAGACAGTGTGGTACTGGCACAGAAACAGAAATATAGATCAATGGAACAGGATAGAAAGCCCAGAGATAAACCCATGCACATATGGTCACCTTATTTTTGATAAAGGAGGCAAGAATATACAGTGGAGAAAAGACAGCCTCTTCAATAAGTGGTGCCAGGAAAAGTGGACAGCTACATATTAAAGAATGAAATTAGAACACTCCCTAACACCATACACAAAAATAAACTCAAAATGGATTAAAGACCTAAATTAAGGCCAGACAATATAAAACTCTTAGAGGAAAGCCTAGGCAGAAAACTCTGTGACATAAATCACAGCAAATCCCTTTTGACCCACCTCATAGAGAAATGGAAATAAAAACAAAATGAAACAAATGGGACCTAATGAAAGTGAAAAGCTTTTGTACAGCAAAGGAAACCATAAACAAGATGAAAAGACAATCCTCAGAATGAGAGAAAATATTTGCACATGAAGCAACTAACAAAGGATTAATCTCCAAAATATACAAGCAGCTCATGCAGCTCAGTAACAAATAACAAACAACTCCATCCAAAAATGAGCAGGAAACCCAGACAGACATTTATCCAAAAATATATACAAATTGCCAACAAACACATGAGAGGATACTCACCATCACTAATCATTAGAGAAATG
This sequence comes from Mesoplodon bidens, assembly GCF_964165515.1. Lineage (NCBI taxonomy): Eukaryota > Metazoa > Chordata > Mammalia > Artiodactyla > Ziphiidae > Mesoplodon > Mesoplodon bidens. The sequence continues at coordinate 69,189,970 of NC_138178.1, forward strand.
AAAATCAAAACTACAATGAGGTATCACCTCACATTGGCCAGAATGACCATCACCAAAAATTAATGCTGGAGAGGGTGTAGAGAAAAGGGAACCCTCTTGCACTCTTTTTGGGAATGTAATTTGATACAGCCACTATGGAGAACAGTATGGAGGTTCCTTAAAAAACTAAAAATAGAACTACCATATGACCCAGAAATCCCACTACTTGGCATATACCTTGAGAAAACCATAATTCAAAAAGAGACATGTACCACAATATGCATTGCAGCACTATTCACAATAACCAGGACATGGAAGCAACCTAAGTGTCCATCATTGGATGAATGGATAAAGAAGATGAGGCACATATATACAATGGAATATTACTCAGCCATAAAAAGAAACGAAACTGAGTTATTTGTAGTGAGGTGGATGGACCTAGATTCTGTCATACAGAATGAAGTAAGTCAAAAAGAGAAAAAAAGATACCATATGCTAACATATATATATAGAATCTAAAAAAAGGAAAAAAAAAGGTTCTGATGAACCTAGTGGCAGTACGGAATAAAGATGCAGATGTAGAGAATGGACTTGTGAACATGGGGAGGGGGAAGAGTAACCTGGGATGAAGTGAGGGAGTAGCATGGACGTATATACACTATCAAATGTAAAGTAGATAGCTAGTGGGAAGCAGCTGAATAACACAGGGAGATCAGCTTGGTGGTTTGTGACCACCTTGAGGCGTGGGATAGGGAGGGTGGGAAGGGGATGCAAGAGGGAGGGCATGTGGGGACATATTTATATATATAGCTGATTCACATTGTTATATGGCAGAAATTAACACAACATTGTAAATAATTATACTCTAATAAAGATGTTAAAAAAAGTAGATAATGAAAATACTAAAAAGGGTTATTGATAGAAATTCAGATTGCTAGAATAATCTAGAAAATGTTCTAGGAAAAAGGGACTAGAAACTATAAAAAAGAACAAAGTAAATTTAAAAAACTCATTTGCTGAGATGAAAGCTGAGCTTAAGGCAATAAATGGCAGATTGAATAATGCAGAAGAAGTGATCTGGAAGACAGAATAATGGAAATCACCCAACCAGAACAGCAGACAGAAAGACAAATGAAAATAAATAAATAAATAATAAATAAATAAATAAAATAAAGCAATATAAGAGACCTATGGGATAATATAAAGTGTGCCAATCTATGCTGAATAGGTATCCAAGAAGGAGAAGAAAGAGAAAAGAAGATCTCAAACGTATTTGAAGATATTATGGTTGAAAAGTTCCCAAACTTAAAGAAGGAAACAGATATCCAGTTACAGAAAGCAGGGAGTGTCACAAACAATATGAGCCCAAAGAGACCCACACCCAGACATATTATAATTGAAATGACAAAATTTAAACGTAAAGAGAGGATACTAAAGTAAGCAAGAGAAAAACAAAGAGTTACTTACAAGAGAACCTGCATAAACCTAGTAGCTGATTTCTCTACAGAAACATTGCAGGCCAGAAAGTAGTAGTAAGATATATTCAAAATCCTGAAAGGCAAAAACCTACAACTTAGGATACTCAGCCCAGCAAGATTATAATTTAGAATATGAGAGATCAAGAATTTCTCAGAGGTGCTTCCCTGGTGTCACAGTGGTTGAGAGTCCGCCTGCCAATTCAGGGGACACGGGTTCATGCCCCAGTCTGGAAGGATCCCACATGCTGCAGAGTGGCTGGGCCTGTGAGCCATGGCTGCTGAGCCTGCATGTCCGGAGCCTGTGCTCTGCAATGGGAGAGGCCACAACAGTGAAAGGCCAGCGTACCATAAAAAAAAAGAATTTCTCAGAGAAGCAATAACTAAAAATTACAGCAATACTAAACCTGTCCTAAAGGAATACTGAAAGTCTTCTCTAAATAGATAAAAAGCAAAAATATAAAGGAAAGAGAAATTCACCATTGGAAAATAAATCACTTAAGCCAGTACACAGATTTTTTAAAATAATGATATAAAAATTTTCTGTGAAAGTGAGGATAATCACAATGAACAGCAAAATATAAACATAAGATGTAAAAGAGGGCATCAAAATCATAAAATGTGGAGGAGAGTAATAAAATATTGATTTTTTTTCAGAATGTGTTGAGCTTATATGACTACCAGTCTAAAGCAAGTAGATATAGGAAGGGGTTAACATACTTGAAACACAGGGTAAGCACTAATCAAAAACATACAGCAGCTTCACAAAAGCCAAAAAGAAGAGAACACAAACATAATACAAAACAAAATCATCAAACTACAAAAGGAAAAACAAAAAGGGAAAGAAAGGAGCAAAAAAGAATACAAAATCAACAGGAAAAATAGGATTAAAATGGCAACAAAAACATTTATTTCTATCAATAATTACCTTAAGTGTCAATGTATTAAATGCTCCAGTCAAAGGACATAGAGTTGCAGATTGGATAAAAAATCAGGAGTGTACAATATGCCGTCTACAAGAGACCCACTTAGGGCAAAGAATGCACATAGATTGAAAGTGATATGATGGAAAAAAATATATTTCATGAAAAATAAATGACAAAAAAGCTGGGATAACAATACTCATATCCAACGAAATAGACTTTAAAACAAAGGCCATAAAGAAAGATAAAGGACACTATAAAAGATAAATGGATCGGTACAAGAAGAGGATATTACACTCATCAACAATCCAATGGGCCAAAGATGAAATCAAAGAGGAAATTTAAAAATACCTTGAGACAAATGACAGTGAAAACACAACCATACAAAATCTATGTGATGCAGCAAAAGCAGTCCTTAGAGGAAAGTCCATAGCAATCCAGGCCTTCCTCAAGAAACAAGAAAAATCTCAAATTAACAACCTGATCTACCACCTAAAATAATTGGAAACCGAAGAAAAACAAAACCTAATGAGAGCAGAAGGAAGGAAATAACAAAGATCAGAGAGGAAATAAGTAAAATAAAGATTTAAAAAAACCCCAATAACACAAAGAGCTGGTTCTTTGAAAGGGTAAAAATATGTCACAATAGTTTTAATATTGAAATCATATCAAGTTTCTTTTCTGATCACAAATAGTATGAGACTAGAAATGAACTACAAAAAGCAAAACCCAAAGTACCTGAAAGACACAAATACATGGTGGCTGAACATTATGTTATTAAACAACCAATGAGTCACAAAAGAAATAAAATGAAAATGGAACCTTAACTTTCCAAAAACTATGGGACACAGCAAAACAGTTCTATGAGGGAAGTTTTTTTTCCTTATCCATTATGGTTTATTACAGATATTGAATATATTTCTTTATTCTATACAGTAGGAGCTTGTTGTTTATCATCCTTATTTTTAATTTTTTATTGAAGTACAGTTGATTTACAGTGTTGTGTTAATTTCTGCTGTATAACAGAGTGACTCAGTTATACATATATGTACAATCTATTTTATATTCTTTAGCATTATGGTATAGCACAGGATTTAGAATATAGTTCCTTGTGCTATATAGTAGGACTTTGTTTTTTATCTGCTCTATATATGATAGTGTGCATCTGCTAAGCCCAAACTCCCAATCCATCCCTCCCCCATTCCTCTCCTCCTTGGCAACCACAAGTCTGTTATCTATGTCTGTAAGTCTGTTTCTATTTCATAAATAAGTTCATTTGTGTCATATATTAGATTCTCCATATAAGTGATATCATATGGTATTTGTCTTTCTCTTTCTGACTTACTTCACTTAGTATGATAATCTCTAGGTCCATCCATGTTGCTGCAAATGGCATTATTTCATTCTTTTCATGGCTGAGTAATATTACATTGGATATGGATACCAATTCTTCTTTATCCATTCATCTGTCAATGGACATTTAGGTTGTTTCCATGTCTTGGCTGTTGTGAATAGTGCTGTAATGAACATAAGGGTGCATGCATCTTTTTTGAATTATATATATATATTTTTCCCAATGACCAGGAGGGGGATTTCTGGATAATATGGCAACTCTATTTTTATTTTTTTTGAGGAACCTCCATACTGTTTTCCATAGTGGCTGCACCAACTTACCTTCCCACCAACAGTGTAGGAGTGTTCCCTTTACTACACTCTCTCTCCAGCATTTGCTATTTGTAGACTTTTTAACCCTGGTCATTCTGACTGGCATGGGGTGATATCTCATTGTAGTTTTGATTTGCATTTCTCTAATAATTAGTGATGTGGAACATCTTTTCATAGGCCTGGGGCCATTTGTATGTCTTCTTTGGAGAAATGACTATTTAAGTCTTACATCCATTTTTCAATTGGGTTGTTGTTTTTTTGTCATTGTTGAATTGTATGAGTTGCTTGTATATTTTAGAAACTAAGCCCTTATCATTTGCATCATTTGCAAATATTTTCTCCCAGTCCATATGTTTTCTTTTCATTTTGTTTACTGTTTCCTTTGCTTTGCAAAAGCTTGTAAGTTTGATTAGGTCCCATTTGTTTATTTTTGCTTTTATTTCTATTACCTTGGGAGACTGACCTAAGAAAACATTGGTACGATTTATGTCAGACCTTTTTGCCTATGTTCTCTTCTAGGAGTTTTATGGTGTCACATCTTATTTTATTGATAAGTATTTAAGCCATTTTGAGTTTATTTTTGTGTATGGTGTGAGGCTGTGTTCTAACTTCATTGAATTACATGCAGCTGTACAACTTTCCCAACACCACTTGCTGAAGAGACTGTCTTTTCCCCATTGTATTCTTGGCTCCTTTGATGAAGATTAATTGACCATAGGTGTGTGAGTTTATTTCTGGACTCTCTAGTCTGTTCCACTGATCCATATGTCTGTTTTTGTGCCAATACCATGCTCTTTTGATTACAGTATCTTTGTAGTATTGTCTGAAGTCTTGGAGTGTTATGTCTCCTGCTTTGTTCTTCTTCCTCAGGATTGCTTTGGCAATTCTGGGTCTTTTTATGGTTCCATATAAATTTTAGAACAATTTGTCCTATTTCTGTGATAAATGTCATTGGTAATTTAACAGGGATCTCATTAAGTCTGTAGATAGCTTTGGGTAGTATGGCCATTCTAACAATATTCTTCCAACCCAAGAGCATGGGATATCTTTCCATTCCTTTGAATCATCTTCAATTTTCTTTATTAATGATTTATAGTTTTCAGCATATAAGTCTTTCACCTCCTTGGTTAGGTTTGTTCTTAAGTAATTTTTTGATGTGATTTTAAAAGTAATTGTTTTTTATGTTCTTTTTCTAATAGTTCACTGTTATTTTGAAGAAATGCAACTGATTTCTGTTTGGTAATCTTGTATTCTGCTACATTGCTGAATTCATTTATCAGTTCTTGTAGTTTTTGTTTGGAATCTTTAGGGTTTTTTATATACAATATCATGTAATCTGCATATCATGACAATTTTATATCTTCCTATGAGGGAAGTCTAGAGCAATACAAACCTACTTCAGGAAACAAGAAAAATCTCAAATAAACAATCTATCCTTCATCTAAAAGAACTAGAAAAACAACAAACAAAATACAATGTTAGTAGATATATAGAAACAATAAAGACAAGCAGAAGTAAAAGAAAGTGATGAAAAAAATAGAAAAGATTAATGAAGTTAAGAGCTGGTTCTTTGAATGGAAAAAATGAAATTGATAACTCTTTGCCAGTCTCATTAGAGAAAACAGAGTTGGCCCAAATAAATAAAATCAGAAATGAAAGTGAAGAAGTTACAACTGACAATATAGAAAAAATAATAGCAGAAGGGATTACTATGATCAATTGCTGTATAATCATTATACACCAATAAAATGGACACCTAAAAATGAATAAATTCCTAGAAATGTACAATCTCCAAAAACTGAGTCACGAAGAGATAGAAAACATGAACAGACTGATTACTAGTAATGTAATTGAGACAGTAATAAAAGAATTCCCAAAAAACAAAAGTCCAAGACAAAATGGTTTCACAGGTGAATTTGACCAAGCATTTAAGAAGAGTTAATTCCTATCCTTGTCATGGTATTTCAAAAAATTAAAAAGAAATGAATACTTCCAAACTCATTCTATGAGACCAGCATCATCCTGATACCAAAACCACACACACACACACACACACACACAATTACAGGCTGATGTTACTGATGAACAAAAATACAAAAGTCCTCAACAAAATTTTAGCAAACTGAATTCAACAATGCCTTAAAAGGATAGTACACTATGATCAAATGGAATTTACCCCAGGGATACATGGATAATTCAAAATCTGCAAATCAAAATGATATATCATATTAACAAATTGAATAAAAATAATAATATAATCTCAATAGATGCAGAGGAAACTTTTGACAAAATTCAACATGCACTTATGATAAAAACAATAAAGTGGGGAGAGATGAAACATACTTCAACATAATAAAGGCCATATATGACAAACTCGCACACAACACCGAGTACAATTGTGAAAAGCATTTCCTCTAAGATCAGGAACAAAACAAAGATCCCCTCTCATGCCACTTTTATTCAACATTGGATGTAGTGGAAGTCCTAGCCACAGCAATCACACAAGAAAAACATAAATTAAAGAAATCCAAATAAGAATGAAGAAGTAAAACTATCACTATTTGCAGATGACTTTACTATACGTAGAAAATCCTAAATAAGCCAGCAAAAAAACTACTAGAACTCATAAATGAATTCAGTAAAGTTGCAGGATACAGAATTGTTATACATAAATCTGTTGCATTTCTATAAACTAGAAATAAACTATCAGAAAAAGAAATTAGAAACAGTCTCAATAATGATTTCATAAAAAAAGAATAAAATACTTAGCAATAACTGTAACCAAAGAGGGGAAAGTGCCATACTCAGAAAACTATAAGACACAGATGAAATAATTTGAAGACTACACAAATGAAAAGATATACCATGTGCATGAATGTAGGATAAAAACCATAAAACTCATAGAAGAAAACATATACAGTATATTCTTCATCATTTGTCTTAGCAATATTTTTTTGGATGTGTCTCCTTGGGCAAGGAATACAAAAGCAAAAATAAACAAATAAGACTACATTAAACTAAAAAAGTTTTTCATGGTGAAGGAATTAATCAACAAAATGAAAAGGTCACTTACTGAATGGGAAAAGATATTTGTAAATGATACATCTGATAAGGGGTGAATATCCAAAATATACAAAGAACATGTACAGCTCAATATCAAAAACACAAACAACTTGATTAAAAATTTGACAGCAGACCTGATTAGACATTGTTTTCAAAAACATACAGATGATCAACAGACATTTGAAGAGAAGCTCAACATTACTAATCATCAGGGAAATACAAATCAAAACCACAATGTGATTTCACCTCACACCTATCCAAATGACTATTATCAAAAAGACAACAAATAATGTGTTAGCAAGGATGTGGGGAAAAGGGAACTTTTATGCAGTGTTGATGGGAATTTAAATTATACAGGACATTTTTCTACCTCTGGATATTAAAAAAATTAATTTATAATGTCCTTTAAATAGTGTATTCAAATTGGCTTAGAGATAAACGAATGCATGTATAAATTATTTCTAAAACTCTCAGATATATAGAAGTATATGTAATTTTAAATGTCACTTAACCTAGTATAATCTTTGATAATGAGGCTAGTTTTATAAATTGCTGGTAAAATAAAATAGCCATGTGTTCAGAGTTTTCAGCATTAATTATAGTGCACACAAAATTTTTCTACTTAGGTTTAGTAGACGAGTTTATGTTACCTCCACTGATAATTAAAATTATAAAACTATAAATCCAAACTAAAAACAAGTGTACAATAAAAATGAATTGCTTGCTGCATGTCAAGTATGATAGACTTTTTTTTTTTTTTTTTTTTTTCCTTTCTGCGGTACGTGGGCCTCTCACCGCTGTGGCCTCTCCCGCCGCGGAGCACAGGCTCTGGGCGCGCAGGCCCAGCGGCCACGGCTCACGGGCCCAGCCGCTCCGCGGCATATGGGATCCTCCCGGACCGGGGCACGAACCCACGTCCCCTGCATCAGCAGGCGGACTCCCAACCACTGCGCCACCAGGGAAGCCCTGATAGACTTTTTTAAAGAAATAAAAATGAATAACCACATGTTTAACTTTTAGGTTCTTTGCTTCTGAGATATTTTTATTCTTGCCTAATTTGTCAACAAGAAAAATAACTCAGGATGATGGTTAGATTTGTGTATTTAGCACTTGAAATTCTCATGATCAATTTAAAAATAACTGATAAGCAAAAGTGAATTAAAAAGATTTTCATAGGAAAAATATAAACTTTTCAACAATTGTATTTTAGAATTTTTCTTTTTTTTACACATTTTCATTGGCATATTCTTTATTAATCACAGTTTTATTGAGATAAGATTGACATATAACATTGTATTAGTTTAAGGTGTATAATCAGATGTTTTGATATATATGCATACATATTTCAAAATAATTACCACAAAAAGTTTAGTTAACATCCACCACCTCACATAGTTACAAAGTTTTTTAATCTTGTGGTGAGAACTTTTAAGATTTGCTTTCCTAGCATTTTTAATATACAATACAGTATTGTTAACCATAGTAATCATGATGTATATTACATCCCCAGAACTTATTTATCTTATAACTGTAAGTCTGTACTTGTTGATCACATTTACCCATTTCTCTCATCCCCTCCTACACACCTCTGGCAACCACCCATCTATTTTCCATTTTTTAGGTTCAGTTTATATATATATATATATATATATATATTACATATAAGTGAGATCATACTGTATTTGTGTTTCTTTGTGAGACTTATTTCACTTAAAATAAAACCCTCAAGTTTCATTTATGTTGTTACAAATGGCAGAATTTTCTTCCTTTTTATGGCTTCATTATATATGTGTATATATATATATATATATGTATATATATATATACATACATATATATATATATATATATATATATATATATATATATATATATATATATATATATATATATATATATATATATATATATATAGCTTTTGTTTTCAATAGAAAAAAGTCATTTCCAAGGCCAATGTAACAAACGTTACCAATGAAATTTTCATCTGTTAGTTTGATGGTTTTAGGTCTTACATTCAAATCAACACAATTTATAAAATTCATAAATGAACTTCTCAATAATTATGTTTTATGTTTTGTATAATTTATAACAATTATGTTTTATAATATGTATACTTAAAAATAGTTTCACAGACCCTTTGGAACTTGAAACCTTAAGGCCATACTAAGGATAAAGGATGGATAATCATTAAATATTTAGTTCATTTCCAATAAGAAAAATATTGGAAGAAATCTCAGAAAAATAATCAAAACTGTTAAAATCTCAGAAATATGATCAAACCTGTTAAAATTGGGATGGATTTATAATACTTTTAAACTAGCCTTATAACTAATGGTACAATTATGCAAAACTAGAAGTTAGTTCTACCTCTTTGCTACAAGAAAAAACATATTTTTTAGATTATTGATCTATTCAATAAGAAATCATAAAAAAATTTCTCTCAATTATAAATTATTCTGCCAGAGAAACCAAAAGTTTGTGACTTAATTTCCTGTTCTTCATGTTGTTTTTATCAGCTTAAGCAGCATATAACTTAAGGCAATTTGGTAAAATATACCTTTGTGAACAAAAGTGGAACAATTCCTTTTCTCCCTAGCCAATCCCTCCAGAATTAAAAATGTTTTACTGAGTGTTCTTATTTATATGTGAACATAATTATGTGCATAAATTCAATAAAAGTTTGTTCTTCTTGTAACAAGATACAATGGGAACATGGATTACATTACCAAAGCTTTGATTGGGATGTCATATTTGAGAATAACAAGAATTGACTCAGATATGACCAGACAGCTTTAAGAAACTAAGGTTGAATTAAAGAGGCAATGCTTATAAAACCCCCTTAGAAAAAGCAAACACTATCTGTCTTATAGAGCTAACCACCTTACAGGTCAGTAAGAAAAGTCACTTCCTGGCAGGCATAGGAATCTCAGGATATTCTCCATGCCCTAGGAGAGAGAAATTCATCCAAATATTTAGGTAATACAGGCAAAATCTTATGTCAATTTATTGGCTTGTCTTCCTAACCTTGAGTGACTGAAAACTCCAATCTGAGATTCCTTATGAAAAACTCCAGCAAAGCAAATTCAAGACATTTATGTGGTCAATAACTCTTCTTGTTTCACTTATTTAAATAATCAGACCAAGTTTAATGAGACTAGAATCATTTTGCAAACAAATTAGTCTTACTTTGATTATCTCTGATTAAATGATGATAAGTGTAGTGAGAAAAATTATGTTTCAGTAAAAAATTATAATATACCCTTGAGGGTTCCATCTTGCACATTTTGCAAGTCACACTAAATTCTGAATTCTTCTAGTTTCCTCAAATGTCTTCTTACAACTCTCAAAATTAGAGTTTGCAATTTTTCTCCCATCTGACTTGGAATAATTGAGAACAAAAACTTTCCTTTTCCCAAAGCTCTGTAATCTGAAGCCAGATGGCTTGATATAAACCTCTGGGAAATTACCACAGCACATTATGTATTGGCAAAATTAGTAACTGAGCTGTGTGGGTCAACTCAGGAAGCTCACTGGAATACACAATGCCATCACCACAGACGCTCAAACTACAAAACAGGAATCCATTGAACTGCCACCACTTTCCTCATTCACCATCAAATGATACTTTGAGTTCAACCTCTAGGAATCTTCTCAGCAGGCTGCCCTCTGGAATCAGAAACTGGGTTTTTCATATTAACCTTTGTCTTTTCTATTATTTTTATAGAAACTCTCCCTCACTAAATACTAAAAACATAAAGCATACCCTCTACTATCAAGTCTCACAAGATAAATCAGTAGTTTTTTGAATGAACAAAGCTAACTGAATAAGAAATGGACATACATTTTTCTATGGAAGGAAGAATGTCACTTCATTCCTTTGAAAAACAGTAGGAGCAAAGATTATTTTCTTGACCAAACTTTAGTTAGGTTCCTGAAACTTATCATAGGCCCATCTGTACAATGTCCTGTAAAAACCTCAGCAAGAACCCTGATGAATTAGTATAGGAAGAGTATCATATTCTCCATATCTTCTCATCCTTGATATCTAATCAGATTTCTTGTCCTCCACCATCCACCAGGTAATGTCTGGTAAACCTAACCTGTTTTCAGCCCAAAATCCCATTAGGGCAATTTAGCCAAAATTCCCTTACACTTAATGTTTCTTCTTAGTAATTTTCCATCTCCTGACCACTGCCCCCTCAGGATTCTTAGCTATAAATCCCCATTTGTTCACGCTGTATTCAGAATTGACCTCAGCTCTAACCTGAGGACTCTTTCACCCTATTAAAATAGTCTTGAATAAATCTGTTTTTACCACTGTAACTTTTGTACAGCTATGAGTTTTCTGTGATAATAGTCAGATTCAATCACCTTAGTCAGCACCCAACTCCCTTCATTGTATGTTGATCCAGAGACCCAAGGAGTTCAATGTGGCCAAATGCCAGTCTTTACTTCCATTTCAGGGGAATCGTTTTATCTTCTGGTGAACACATTCTTTTTAATGCAGAGCTTACACCCAAGGGAAGAGGAAGAAAAAATGGTACCAACATATTTCAATCTCTTCATTCCTGGACACATGAATATTGAATATAAGAGAAACAGCACCATATACTGAGTGCTGATTTAGAGCATATACAGCCTCCTTGAGAAACTTGCAACAGCTAGTAACATATTGCCACCTTAATGGCTCTGTAATGGAAGCTTCAAAAGGCCTTTCTATTAGTCTATCAAGTTAGTAGTTTCAGAATGTTGGCGGACATGGTAAGATAGTAAATTCCATGAACATGGGTCTATTACAACACATTTCTTCTGAGGAGAGTTTCTTAATCTGAAATAATGGTGTGTTGTATACTATGACAGTGGATAATGTATTCTGTAAGTACACAGATAATAGTTTTTGTTGAAGCATTGTATTCAGGGAAGGCAAATCCCCATCCAGAGGAAGGATGTATTCCAATAAGAACAAAATGCTGTCCCTTCCATGATGGAAGCAGCCTAATGTAGTCAACCTGAAAAAAGGTAGCTCATTCAACTCCTTAGGGAAAGTTGCTATATCAGGAAATGAGTGTTGCAATCCATTACTGAAAAATTTGACACTTGTCCTTGGTGAATGGACATCAGTGTTGTTGGTCCAGGTAATATCCTCTAACCCTGTCACCATGGCCACTATCTTCATGAGCCCATTGTTAATGACAGGGATGGCTGGGAAAAGAGACTGGTATTCAGAGAACATGTCTTCCTATCTATTTGATTATTAAAATTTACCTCTAATGAGGTCACAATTTGGTGAGCACTCACAGAGGACAGAAATAGCTTTATGGTATTCAGGCCATTGAGAAAGGCTTGCCCACATGCTTCTTTCCCAAATTTTATTGTCATCAATTTTCCACTCATGTTTCTTTCAAGATCCTGATTAGCAAGCCATACTACTAGCCACCGCTTATTCATTAGTATATACCACTTTCATTTTATGATGTAGCATTTCAGTCCACTCCCAATTTTATGACTTGTTGGGTCACATAACACCCAGTTCATGATGGACAGCTCTAGGTATGGTAACTATGTAGCCCATGGTTATACATTCAGTCTCTGGTAGGCTCAGTAACAAGACAAGAATTGTTTCTCATAAGTAGAGTACATATATGTGAAAGATAGTAAGACCTTTCTCCAAAATTCTAAATTGCCCCTATAGGAGTTAACAAAGCTACCAACAAAATCACTATTAGCCAATAAAACTTCTAGAAACATTGGGTCTGCTAGAATTTGGAAAAAAGTGGCAGAAGAGCTTGCACAGCAGGCTGGACATGTGGTAGAATCTTCTTTTGTTCTGGTACCAACTATAAAAATGTTTTGTGTCACTGAATAAATGAGCTCAAGTAACACCCAAAATGGGGGCTAGGTTCCTTCCAAAATCCAAAGAGAGCCTCTGCACACTATCTCTCTTTCTTGATTGTAGGAGGAACCAGATGCTAAATTCAACTTCCACATTGAAAGGGCTATCTGGAAAATGCCCACAAGACTGGATTCCTAGAAATTTCACTGAGGTAGAAGGCCTCTGAATTTTAGTGGAATTTATTGTGTACCCTTGACACACAAATATCTTACCCTTACATGTGGAGAAGTTGCAATTCCTGCCCAGTAGGTTCTATCAATATAATGTCATTAATGTAATGGACCAGTGTGATCTCTTTTGAAAGAGAAATAAAGATCCCTGAAAAACAAAATTTATACACAGGGCTGTAGAGTTCATATACCACTGCTGTAGGATTCTGAAGGTATATTGCAGGCCTTGCCAGCAGAAATAAAAATGTTTCTGGTTGGCCTTATGGACAGGTTTGGTGAAAAGAGCATTTGCCAAATCAATAGCTGCATACTGGGTACCCGAGGTTGTATGAGTTTGCTCAAGAAATGAAAGTACATCTGTTACAACAGCTGCAGTTGGAGTCACCACTTGGTTAAGCTTGCAGTAATCCTCTATTTTTCCCTAAGATCCATCTATCTCCTACATGGGCCAAATAGAAGTGTTGAATGTGGATTTCTGGAAATCAATGTCCCTGAAAGTTTCAAATCCTTGATGGTGACACAACTCTCTTCAGTTCTTCAAGATATGTGGTATTATTTGGTTTGGTTTACTATTTTCCTGGGTATAGTCAATTTTAATGGATTTTGTTTGGCTTTTCCTACCACAACATTCCTCAACCCACAAGTCAGGAAACCAATATGGGGATTCAGCCAGCTGCCAAGTATTTCTATTCCAATTATTCATTCTAATAGTGGGGAAATAACCACAGCATACATTCAGAGACACACTGGCCCCACTGTGAGAATGACCTGAGCTAAAAGGCCATTGTAATATCCTGACCACCTTAAGTCTCCAATCTGACAGGAGGGCTACAGTGACATTTTGGTTCTCTTGAAAGAGTTTTGGTTCACAGCCAGTGTCCAGTAGCCCCTGAATAGTCTAATTATTTCCTTTCCTACAATGTACAGTTACCCTGACAAAAGGCAGTAGGTACTTTAGAAAAGGCTGGAAGAAAGATTAACAGTGTAAATTTTTGATGGTGTACCAGGGTCATTTCTCAAGGAGAACTGGTCTCCTCTTCATTCAAAAGAATCTTGGTCTGTAAACTGGCTCAAGTTGGAAATTTAATTGAGGAACAGTGGTACACTATTTTTATGTTTCAAGTTACACTTTTGTCACTTGACCTAGAACGTTTCTGCTTATACAGATCAAGTAAGAATTAAGTAGACATTCTTTCTCACATCTGAGAAGAGCATGATTAAATAGCCAATGTCATAAATCTATGTGAGTAACACTGCTCATAATCCTGCTTTAACTCTGCTGTCCATTAGAGTACTACATCAATAATGTCTTGATGTATAAGTGAAGTGTTTTGGCTCCTTCCACTCCAGGTTCTAATTACTTCCACTGCTTTATATTTACCAATTGAGTAACTGCCGTTTCCACTGTCAGGTCTGGCCCACAGAGAAGAACAATCACAGAGTTCTTTAAGGATGCTGGGGCTCCACTCAGAATATATTTCTCAAAGTATTGGTGAAGGTGTGCCTTTTGGACATTTCCATTGTGGTTGAGTAGGTCTCAATGACAAATTAACTCTTACAATCCAATCTCCCTTAGCTTTTGAAGCCCCTATTCTATATTAAACTAAGGAAAATAATGCATTTCCATTTCTGTCATGGTGGGTCATCATTGATCCATGTTTTAGCCAACCATTCCAAGAAACTGTTAGGGCCTTTTATAAAGAACCAATCTGTAATATTAAATGCAGAATCTCTGCTTGGTGGACCCATATCAATACATTCAGCCTAATTCTGCTTTATGTTCCTTCCCCTATTATCCCACACCCTTAATAATTATTCAACACATATTCTCCAGATTTCTGCTTGTATATATTAGAAAACTTAAGTAGTTATTTTGGAGAGTAGTGTACATCCTCATGGGTCACACTGTGTACCTCATCTTTAGGAACATGCTGAGGCTTGAGTCTGGTTACAGGTAGTGACTGTCTTAAGAGAGGCCATTATTGTTTTCTAAGGCAATGCAAGATTAAACACTCAAATGCAGGTTGAAAGGCTGATACTGCTGTGGATAGAAAGGCTGCTACAACTTGGTATGGGGATGATCATTCCACTGGGATTCAAGAAACCACTTTTCCTGGGAACTGGGAGACCACTTACTTCTACTGGTAAGAAAACTCATCAGAATATAGAGTCTTGTCCCCAGTTTCATCAGGATATTCCACCATGTCCCCATCCCCATTTGTAGGACATCACTCATTCACAATCAATGCCCTCACTTTAACAGTGAACACCTTTGTAGCTTGAGTGCTCAACTTGTTTTAAAATTCAGCCAATTTTAGTCAGATTATCAGCAATTTCAGCCCTGACATGATATAAGTTGCTCCTTCAGGGCACACATAGTTGCTCATAAGTCATTGATACAATCCATGTACTGAAAATTCAAATCTCTGACCTAGTCTTGTTCTTTCACCACTTTGTCCAACATTGGGAAGAACTAGTGAACATTATTATATTATTTAGTTTTTTTAAATGTTCTAAAACACCATATAGAGAATTACATATCTCCTTGCCTCTTACAAGTGGTTGATTAGGAGAATCTAATGCCTATGTCTATGAACAGCTCAGATCACTGTCTAACAGTGCATTGTTTACTTCTGGAACTATAATCTTTATTGTCTTTAAATCTAATCACATTAAGAGAGCAAACACCAGAAATCCAAAATTAAACTAAGAAAAGTAATTCTTAAAATTATTTTCCTCAAGAACCATTCTCAGTACCAAAATCTATATTAGTAAAGATTCTCCATTTATCTGATGATGGACACTTAGGTTGCTTCCATCTCCTGGCTATTGTAAATAGAGCTGCAATGAATATTTTGGTACATGACTCTTTTTGAATTATGGTTTTCGCAGGGTATATGCCCAGTAGTGGGATTACTGGGTCGTATGGTAGTTCTATTTTTAGTTTTTTAAGAAACCTCCATACTGTTTTCTATAGTGGCTGTACCAATTTACATTCCCACTAGCAGTGCAAGAGTGTTCCCTTTTCTCCACACCCTCTCCAGCATTTATTGTTTCTAGATTTTTTGATGATGGCCATTCTGACGGGTGTGAGATGATATCTCATTGTAGTTTTGATTTGCATTTCTCTAATGATTAATGATGTTGAGCATTCTTTCATGTGTTTGTTGGCAATTTGTATATCTTCTTTGGAGAAATGTCTATTTAGGGCTTCTGCCCATTTTTGGATTGGGTTTTTTGTTTTTTTGTTATTGAGCTGCATGAGCTGCTTGCTCTATTTACAATAGCCAGGGATTGGAAGCAACCTAAGTGTCCATCATCGGATAAATGGATAAAGAAGAGGTGGCACATATATACAATGGAATATTACTCAGTCATAAAAAGAAACGAAATTGAGTTATTTGTAGTGAGGTGGATGGACCTAGAGTCTGTCATACAGAGTGAAGTAAGTCAGAAAGAGAAAAACAAATACCATATGCTAACACATATATATGGAATCTAAGGGGAAATAATAAAAGAGGCCATGAAGAACCTATGGGTAAGACGAGAATAAAGACACAGACCTACTAGAGAATGGACTTGAGGATACGGGGAGGGGGAAGGGTAAGCTGTCACAAAGTGCGAGAGTGGCATGGACATACATACACTACCATACGTAAAATAGATAGCTAGTGGGAAGCAGCCGCATAGCACAGGGAGATGGTGGGAGGGAGGGAGACGCAAGAGAGAAGAGATATGGGAACATATGTATATGTATAACTGATTCACTTTGTTATAAAGCAGAAACTAACACACCATTGTAAAGCAATTATACTCCAATAAAGATGTTAAAAAAAAAGATTCTCCAGAAAAAAAAAAAAAAACATTACAAATAGGAGATATATGTCTGCACACCTGATGAGAGTGAATCTCTTTGCAGGGTCTATTGAATCAAATACTAATCCCTTCCAAATACACCTTCACTAAGGCACCCAAAATTAAAATTTCACCAGCTATGTGGGCTTCCATGAAGTTAATGCATAAAATTAACCAGCACAAGCCTACTCATTGTCAAATTCACACTTGTACATATCACTTTAATTCATACTTAATATTTAAATAAAGACAATAACAAGGTCATAATTCTGCCTAATATGATAGAGCTATCTTGCATACAATGAAAAAAATATCGTCTTCCCCAGAAGAGGAAGTATCAATAAAATTCTTGGATGATGTTTACTCTTCTCCTTGATATTACATAACAAAGAGTATGATGTAATATTAGCAATACTTAAACACTATGATATAAATTCAGTACATCTTATGTTACATGATAAGGAAATAATAGGATAGAAAAAAGATATTTGCTTAATATATGTACATATAAAAACAAATTTATTTATAACAAAATGAGGAAAAACTCTTGACAAATATAGCTCTAATTCTGTAACTGGTCACATATCTTACCTGGATTTATAACAACCTTCTACTCCCTTTTCTGTATAAATTTACCTCAGCAGCACCTCAACTTCCTGGTAATTTATCTGGTGGTGTGACCCAAACTTTCATTCCTGAAGGGCTTGAGTCATTACTAGTCCTGCTTAGATCAGGTTGTTGTAGTTTTCCATTGTCCTTAATCTTAGGTCATGGTAATACTAAGAGAAACCCTATGGGATATTCTGTACTCCAGACATATTCTTTCTTACCTCCATTGTTGAGTAGTTGCACAATTTCTCTTTGATAGTGACATAGATTCTTTGCTTGACCAAACATTATTCAGGCTCCTCTACCTTCCCCTAGGCTCATCTGTTCACTTGCATGTAAAGTTCTTAGCAAGAACTCTAAGTCAGTTTATCAAGGGTCTCTCATCCTCCATATCTGATCATCATCAATATCTATTCAGGCTTCTTATCCTCCACCATCCACAGGTAATGTATGATCTGCCTGGCATGTGTTCAGCAAGAATCCTATTAGAACTATTTACCAGAATTTCCCTTATCCTTCCTGGTTCCTCATAATAGCATTTTATTTTGACACTCACAAGCTTTCTTGACTAAAAATTCCCGCTTGCCCCTTCTGTACTTGGAATTGAGCACAATTGTATAATGAGATCTCTTATTCCCTACTTCAATAGACCTGAATAAAATATGTTTTTACCAATTTAACTAGGGCCCACCTCTGCTTTTTCTTTGATTATTATGGTTCCATGACTCAGATAAAATCACCTTCATCATTGAACGCCAAAGTATTCACTCAGAATCCTAGGTGTGCATCTTTGAAAACTTTGTCTTCACTCTTGACGGATTGATCAGAGATTTACTGGTGACTCTGACTCCTAAACCATACTCCAGACAAAAGCATCTTGAGCTGAAAGGGAAAAATATTGCTTCTTTAGATTTTGATTATACTCTAGAAGGTAGGTTAGAATCCTAGACAAAGAGAGGCTGGGTTAAGGTGCTAGGTCTCTCTATGTCTAAGAAGCTGTGTTACCATCCCAAGCAAGCATAAGCTGAGTTAGAGTCAAAAGCAAGCACCAGTGTATAAGAAACTGGGTTAGAGTGCCTGGAAATCAGAAGATGGGGTAAGAGCCCTAATTTTCTCTATTCATATGTATAAAGGTACCATTGGTTAAGAACATGGAAGCTTCTCAATGGACTGGAAATCCCCTTCTTGAGTCCCTGCTAAAATTGTGCTCTGCCAACTCTGCTTCCTTTCTTGTTGGCACAATTTTACTAAGGAAAATTGGGAACTCCAAAGGTCTCTTAAGGAAAATTAAAATCTTCCCGAACTGGCTCCTTAAACCTCTCTCTTCCAATCACAGCTGTTAATCCTTCCTCTTTTAACCACTTTGGATCGTCTCTTGAATTCTTTGTTTTGTCCCCATTCAAGCATCTACCTTCTTTGTCCCTCTGTCCATCCTCCCAGACTTTTTCCTTTTCACTTCAGCCCTTCAACTCTCTACAGTCACTTGAATTTTAGGCCCCTACTCTCCTTCAAGTGTTCTCAAGGGACTAAGTGACCCCCGCAAATCCACAACTTAAGACTGAATAGAGAAAACAAGGCTACTTGGAAGCAGAACTGAAAGTTTTTTTTCCATTGGGCTGGGTTTGGGAGATATACAGACTGCTGCTAGATATTTCCTCAGACACTAGCCTAAAATTTACTCCACAGCTTCCATCAGATTACATGTCAGGGCAAAAGAGAATGTTAATATTCTCCTTCAGAAATATTAGTCTACAGGTAACTTTAATTTGCCTTTTGCCAGAAACAAAATCAGGGAAAAAATAAAGTGGTAATAAAGCAGTGAGATTGCATTACCAGGTTTTATAGACCCATGGCTGAAATTTTAGCATCTTTGCCTCTGTGTATGTTTATGTATGTTTATATATGTATGTAAGTATCCATGTGTTTATGTATGCATGTAATGAGGTTTTTTTCACATTAATTTGTTTATTCTTTTACTTTCACAGAAACTTCCCTTAATTAAATTCCTGATGACTAGCAACATCAAGCTACCCTCTACTACCTGATCTAAACAGAAGTTTCAGCCAGTTCTTAGTGAATAAAATGTAACTGATTTAAAAAAAAGGAGTTATATTGATCAAAGGGAAAATGTCTCTTCTTGAATAAGAGGAAGAACTAAAAGAAAATTTCACTTGACCAAACTTGAGTCAAGCTCTGAATGTTTACTAGGCTAATCTGTGCAGCTTCTTATAAAATCCTTCCCAAGAACGACGCTAAGCCAGTTCAGCAAGTTTCCCTCATTGTCCTTATCTGATAACACTTTATATCTAATTGGGTTTCTCATTTTCTGCTATTAACTAGGTGGTGTTCGATCATACTGGCCTGCTTTAGCAAGAATTCTATTAGAATGGATTAGCAAGAAAATCCATTAATACTTGACGTTTCAATTTAGTTTTACATCCACTGACCTCCACCAGGATTCTGGCTTATAAATTCCCACTTGTCCATGCTGTATTCAAAATGAGTAAGGGTCTATACTAAGGTATTTTCCCCATCACAATAGTTCTGAATGAATATGTTTTTCTTTTTGGCTTTAATTACTTCATAGTTATGGTTTTAATTTAACAGTATTTAGAAAGATTCACCCCAGCCAGCACAGTAACACCCCTCTTTGCTTGTTGATACAGAAGCATGAGGAGTTCAAAGTGGGCAGGTGATAGTCTTAACTTCCAGTTGAATTTCTTGTCTCCTGGTGGAAGAATTCCTGCATCTGGAACCAAGACATCTAGGTCAGCAGAGCATAATAATGAGGAAACAGGCAGCAAAAATATTGGTAGTGGATCATTGGGGATTATATTGAGTGGTGCCCCCCTCATTTCCACCCCTTCATTCCCGGCCCTATGGATCAAGGCAATCAGAGAAACAGCATCATATATTGGATGTTAATTAAAAGCATTTAGAGCTTCCTGGGGAATCTTGCATCTACCCTACAAAATACTGCCACCTAGTTGGCACTATTACTGCATCTTCAAAAGGTCCTTGCACCATTTTATCAAGCCAGCTGCTTCAAGATGGTGAGAAAATATGGTGAAATCAATGAAATCCATGAGAATGGGCCCATAGTCACACCTCTTTTGCTGTGAAGTGAGGTTCTTAACCCCAAGCAACACTGTGTGGAATACTATGTCAGTAGATAAGCCATTCTGTAACTCCACCGATGGTAGTTTCAGCAGAATTTTTGCAATAAGGCAAATACATATATGGAGAATGTGTGCACTCCAGTTAGGGCAAAATATTGCCCTTTCCATTATGGAAGTGGAGTGGTCCAATGTAATCAACCTACCACCAGGTAGCTGGATGAACATCCTGGGAAATGGTGTCATATAAAGAACATAGTTTTGCTGTCTGCTGACGATGTATTGGGCACTCACCCTGGGTGAGTAGAAGTCCATGTTTCTGAACACTTGCATAATCTTTCATCGTGCCATAATAGCAACTTGTTTATGAGCCTTGGAAAATGACAGGGGTTGCTGGGCAAAGGAGGCTGACTGGTATCCATAAAACATATATCCACTTGATTGTTTTTTATATAAATTTATTTATTTATTTATTTATTTATTTATTTATTTATTGGCTATGTTTGGTCTTCATTGCTGCATGTGGGCTTTCTCTAGTTGTGGCGAGTTGGGACTACTCTTCATTGCAGTGCATGGGCTTCTCATTGTGGTGGCTTCTCTTGTTGCAGAGCATGGGCTCTATGTATGTGGGCTTCAATAGTTGTGGCATGTGGGCTCAGTAGTTGTGGCTTGTGGGCTGTAGAATGCAAGCTCAGTAGTTGTGGCACATGGGCTTAGCTGCTCTGTGGAATGTGGGATCTTCCTGGACCAGAGATTGAACCCATGTCCCCTGCATTGGCAGGTGGATTCTTAACCACTGCACCACCAGGGAAGTCATATCCACTTGGTTTTGAAATATTTATCTGCTGAGGTCACCCACTGGTAAACATTCAAATGGAACACAAATATATTTATGATCTTTTTCACCCAATGAGGGAGGTATATCCACATGATTCCTCCTCAGATAGTATTGTCTCCAATTTTTCAATCATGTTCCTTTCAATTCTCTGTCAAACCTGACCTTTGGCCACAGGCTGTGAATCAGTATATAATTCCACATCTGGCCATCTCTCCTTACAAGCAATGTGAACAACTATATCCAACGTACAAATTTCTGCCCTCTGGGAGTATTTCCCTTTACCACTATCCCTCATGGAATTTCTAAAGAAGAGATGTAGTACCACAGCTGTCCATTGATGGGTAGTACCTGCATATCATGCAAAATTATCTGTACATCAGATCCACAATTTTTCCCTCTGTCAAGCAATCTTAAGGAACATCATATGATGCCATAGTTGTGGGCTGAGAATGAGAAGGCAGAGTGGCAGGAGTAGGGACAATGAATATTTAGGCCACTTCTTCACATAACTTACTGGTGACCTCAGGTCCTATATAGGCCCAATTATATGTTTACTACTTTAACTTCATGATCTAATATTACTGTGAACTCCCATATTTATGGTTCAGTTGGTCAGATAACATCCAGTCAATGATGGGCAGTTCAGGACACATGATATTTTAGTAGCCCATTGTCAAGCATTAAGTATCTGCTAAGGCCTACCAGGAGCCAAGACTTGTTCTCAAAAGGAGAGTAGTTATATGTGAAAGATAGTAGAGCCTATTTCAGTAGCCCAAATAACTTCCCTGTGATTCATCTACAGGGCCTACCACAGCTCGAAACAGCATCCCTTTCTGTCAGTGAAATTCAGAAACAATTGGGTATGCTGGACTATATGGCCCAAATGGCAGAGCAGCTTGACAATATCCTTGACCTGTTTCAGAGTCTTCTCTTGTTTTTTGCCTCAAGCAAAACTAGAAGCTTTTCAGGTTACTCAGTAAATGAACCAGCATAATACACCCAAATGAGGAAAATATTGCCTCAAACACACAAAGAGGCCCACAGGTGGTATGCTTCTTTCGGGTGTAGGAGAGGCCAGATGAAACACCTTATTCTTTACCTTGCAATTGATAAGTGGACATGCCCCCAAACCTTGGACTCCTAGAAATTTCTCTACGGTAGAAGACCCTTGAATTTTAGTTGGACTCATTTCCCACCTGCACATGCAAAAGTCTTACAAATAAGTCTAGAGTAGTTGCAGTTCCTAATCGTTAAGTCCATTCACCATAATGTCATCAATGTAATTGATGAATATGATATCTTGTGACAGGGAAAGGTGATTAAGATACCTGCAAATTAAATGTAAAATAAGGTTAGGGACTTGATATACCTCTGAGGTAGGACAGTGGAGATACATTGCGGGCTTGTCACCTGAAAAAAATGACTGCTTCTAGTGGGCTTTATGGATAGTTGTGGAGAGAAAGCCATGTACCAGATAAATAGCTGCTTATGTACCAACAGGGGATATGTGAATTTGCTGACAATGAAACCACATCTGGAACAGCTGTTGCAGTTTATTCTAAAGAGCAATTCCAGAAATCCCAGAACCAATTCAGAAAAGTTATATTTAAAATTATCTTCCCTAGAACCACTATCCATTCCAAAATCTATATTAGTACTGGTTTTTCAGAAAAAAACAGAACTTAGAGGATATAAATAGATAGAAAGATAGATATGCAGTTAGATATGAGGACATTTATCATAGGAATTGGCTCTAGTTATGGAGGATGGAAGTCCCAAAATATGCTATCTGTAGATAGCATATTGCTATCTGTAGAACCAGGAAAGCCAGTGGTTTAATTCAGTCTGAGACCAAAGCCCTGAGAACCAGGCCAACCTAAGGGTAACTATTAGTCCCATGCCAAAGGCCTGAGAACAAATGGGCCCTTGATATAAGTCCTAGAGTCCAAAAGTCCAAAAGCCAGGAAGTCTGATATCTAAACCCAGGAAAATATGAATGCCCCAGTTCTAGGAGAGGAGAAAAATTTTGCCCTTCTTTGCCATTTTTTAATACTGTGACCATTTATTTCAGATGTATGAGGCTCTCTCACATTGGTGAGAGTGTATCTCTTTACTCAGTCTACTGAATTAAAAGTTAATCCATTCTGATACACGCTCAGAGACACAATCAGAAATAATATTTTATCAACAATCTCTAATTCCCTTAGTTCAGCCAAACTGACACATTAATCATCACAAGTCCACCCTTTGTCACCTTGACAACTACACACTTTACCTGCAACCATACACATCTTCAATTAAAGACAATAATGAGTCATGATTCTGCTTAACATGATAGAAGTATGCTGTATGTTATGAAAAAAAACAGTAACCTCTTCTCCAGAAGAAGGGTTAAGTCCTTAAGTGATGTTTACACTTCTCATAGATATCCTGTAAAAATTAGTATGATGTAAAAGTAATACTTAAATAATATATAAAATGAATAATTCTCATGTTACATAAGGAAATGAAAGAGGATAAGAAACAAAGACACTTGCTTAGTATCAATATATACACACAAACATACTCATAACAAAATAAGGAGCAAATACTGATAACAATTACAGTACTCCTTTCTGTAACTGATCAGAAGAGTTAGTACCTCTTCTACAACCCTAATGTATTCTCGTTGCATCAGCAAGCACCTCAGCTGCTTGTGATTCTTTACCTGGTGGGGTGACCAAAACATATGTTCTGATAAGTGTCTGCGCTATTGCTTGTCCTGCTTTGATTTGGTTGTTCTAATTTTTCATTGACTATAATCACATGTCATGGTAATACTAAGAGACACCATAAGGGATATTCTGTGTTTTAGACACATGCTCTTTCTTATCTCCATTGTAGAGTAATTGCCCAGTCTCCCTTTGGTAGTGACAAAGATCCATTGCTTCATCAAACTTTAGTCAAGTTCCTGAAAGTTCTCCTAAGATTATGGGTATACTTCTTCATAACATTTTTAGTGTGAACCCTGTTAAGTCAGCATAGAAAGGCCCTCTTTTCCTCCAAATCTGCTAACGCTTGATATCTAATAAAGATTCTCATTCTACACTATCCACAGGTGATATCTGATCAACCTGCTCCATCTTCAGCAAGAACCCTGTCAGATGAGCCAAAATTCCCTTTAAACTTGGTGTTTCCTCTTAGTAATTTTCTATCTGCCGTACCCCAACAGACTCCCTGGCTGTAAATTCCCATTCGCCCAAGTCATGTTGGGGATTGAGACTCTTTCTGTACTGAGATCTTTTTCCTTATTTTAATAGTCCTGAATAAAATCTGATTTTCCTCTCTAAAATTCTGTGTTCTCTTTAACAGTTACAATGCCACAACTGGACAGATTAGATTCATCATTGGACCTCTGGACCATTCACCAAGATCTGAAGTATGCCTTTGAACTCTGTCTTCACTCCTGACTGATCAGGAATACTTTGGTGAATACAGTTCCTAAACCATTGGCCCAAATTTCCCTTGAAGCTGATAGAAATAAATTTTTATTCATAAGATATTTTTATTGTCTTAATATTGATATGTTGTTGCATTTTCTAGTTTTTTAAAGTGAGAAATTTTTTTCTAAACATCTTCATTGGAGTATAATTGCTTTACAATGGTGTGTTAGATTCTGCTTTTTAACAAAGTGAATCAGTATACATGTGTCCCCATATCTCTTCCCTCTTGCATCTTCCTCCCTCCCACCCTCCATTTCCCACCCCTCTAGGTGGTCACTAATCACCGAGCTGATCTCCTGTACTATGCAGCTCCTTCCCACTAACTATCTATTTTATGTTTGGTAGTGTATATATGTCCATGCCATTCTCTCACTTTGTCCAAGCTTACACTTACCCCTGCCCATATCCTCAGGCCCATTCTCTACTAGGTCTGTGTCTTTGTTCCCGTCTTGCCCCTAAGTTTTCATAACCATTTTCTTTTTTTTAGATTCCATATACATGTGTTAGAATAAGGTATTTGTTTTTCTCTTTCTGACTTACTTCACTCTGTATGACAGACTATAGATCCATCCACTTCACTACAAATAACTCAATTTCATTTTTTATGGCTGAGTAATATTCCATTGTGTATATGTGCCACATCTTCTTTATCTATTCATTAGTTGATGGACACTTAGGTTGCTTCCATGTCTTGACTATTATAGTGATGCAATGAACATTTTGGTACATGACTCTTTTTGAATTATGGTTTACTCAGGGTATAGGCCCAGTAGTGGGACTGCAGGGTTGTATGGTAGTTCTATTTTTAGTTTTTTAAGGAACCTCCATACTGTTCTCCATAGTGGCTGTATCAATTTACATTCCCACCAATGGTGCAAGAGGGTTCCATTTTCTCCACACCCTCTCCTGCATTTATTGTTTGTAGATTTTTTGATGATGGCCATTCTGACCAGTGTGACATCATATTTCATTGTAGTTTTGATTTGCATTTCTCTAATGCTTAATGATGTTGAGCATTCTTTCATGTGTTTGTTGACAATCTTTATATTTTCTTTGGAGAAATGTCTATTTAGGTTTTCTGGCCATTTTTGGATTCAGTTTGTTTTTTTTTTTTGATATTGAGCTGCTTGTAAATTTTGGAGATTAATCCTTTGTCAGTTGCTTCATTTGCAAATATTTTCTCCCATTCTGAGGGTTGTCTATTCGTCTTGATATGGTTTCCTTTGCTATGCAAAAGATTTTACATTTCATTAGGTCCCATTTGTTTACTTTAGCTTTTATTTCCATTTCTCTAGGAGGTGGGTCAAAAAGGATCTTGCTGTGACTTAAGTCATAGAGTGTTCTGCCTATGATTTCCTCTAAGAGCTTGATAGTGTCTGGCCTTACATTTAAGTCTTTAATCCATTGTGAGTTTATTTTTGTGTATGGTGTTAGGGAGTGTTCTAATTTCATTCTTTTACATGTAGCTTTCCAGTTTTCCCAGCACCACTTGTTGAAGAGGCTGTCTTTTATCCACTGTATATTTTGGACTCCTTTATCAAGGATAAGGTGACCATATTGCATGGGTTTCTCTCTGGGCTTTCTATCCTGTTCCAGTGATCAATATTTCTGTTTTTGTGCCAGTACCATACTGTCTTGATTACTGTAGCTTTGTAGTATAGTCTGAAGTCAGGGAGCCTGATTCCTCCAGCTCCATTTTTTGTTCTCAAGATTGCTTTGGCTATTCGGATTTTTTTGTGTTTCCATACAAATTGGGAAATTTTTGTTCTGGTTCTGTGAAAAATGCCAGTGGTAGTTTAATAGGGATTGCATTGAATCTGTAAATAGCTTTGGGTAGTATAGTTATTTTCACAATGTTGATACTTCCAACTCAGGAACATGGTATATCTCTCCATCTATTTGTATTATCTTTAATGTCTTTCATCAGTGTCTTATAATTTTCTACATGCAAGTCTTTTATCTCCTTAGGTAGGTTTATTCCTACATATTTTATTCTTGTTTTTGCAATGGGAAATGGGAGTGTCTTCTTAATTTTATTTTCAGATTTTTCATCATTAGTGTATAGGTATGCAAGAGATTTCAGTGCATTAATTTTGTATCCTGCTACTTTACCAAATTCATTGATTAGTGCTAGTAGTTTTCTGGTAGCATCTTTAGGATCTTTAGGTACAGAATCATGTCATCTGCAAACAGTAACAGTTTTACTCCTTTTTTCTGCTTTGGATTCTTTTTATTTCTTTTTCTTCCCTGATTGCTGTGGCTAAAACTTCCAAAACTATGTTGAATAACAATGGTGAGAGTGGGCAAACTTGTCTTGTTCCTTATCTTAGTGGAAATGGTTTCAGTTTTTCAGCATTGCAGACGATGTTGGCTGTGGGTTTGTAATATATGGCCTTTATTATGTTGAGGTAAGTTCCCCCTATGCCTACTTTCTGGAGGGTTTTTATCATAAATGGGTCTTGAATTTTTTCTGCATCTGTTGAGATGAACATATGTTATTTTTTTCTTTCTTCAATTTATTAATATGGTGTATCACCTTGGTTGATTTGCATATGTTAAAGAATCCTTGCATTCCTGGATAAACCCCACTTGATCATGGTGTATGATCCTTTTAATGTGCAGTTGGATTCTGTTTGCTAGTATTTTTTTGAGGATTTTTGCATCTGTGTTCATCAGTGATACTGGACTGTAGTTTTCTTTCTTTGTGAATTCTTTGTCTGGTTTTGGTATCAGGGTGATGGTGGCCCGTAGAATGAGTTTGGGAGTGTTCCTCCCTCTGTTATATTTGGGAAGAGTTTGAGAAGGATAGGTGTTGGCTCTTCTCTAAATGTTTGCTAGAATTCACCTGTGAAGCCATGTGGTCCTGGGCTTTTGTTTGTTGGAAGATTTTTAATCACAGTTTCAATTTCAGTGCTTGTGATTGGTCTGTTCACATTTTCTATTTCTTCCTGGTCAGTCTCGGAAGCTTGTGCTTTTCTAAGAATCTGTCCATTTCTTCCAGGTTATCCATTTTATTGACATATAGTTGCTTGTAGTAATCACTCATGATCCTTTCTGCAGCATCAGTTGTTACTTCTCCTTTTTCATTTCTAATTCCATTGATTTGAGTGTTCTCCCTTTTTTCTTGATGAGTCTGGCTAATGGTCTATCAATTTGGTTTATCTTCTCAAACAGCAAGCTTTTACTTTCAATGATCTTTGTTATTGTTTCCTTCATTTCTTTTTCATTTATTTCTGATCGGAGCTTTATGATTTCTTTCATTCTGCCTATGTTCGGGTTTTTTGTTGTTGTTCTTTCTCTAATAGCTTTAGGTGTAAGGTTAGGTTGTTTATTTGAGATATTTCTTGTTTCTTAAGGTAGGATTGCATTGTTATAAACTTCCCTCTTAGAACTGCTTTTGGCCCGTCCCATATGTTGTGGGTCATCGTGTTTTCATTGTCATTTGTTTCTAAGTATTTTTTTTAATTTGTCTTTGATTTCTTCAGTGATCTCTTGGATATTTAATACTGTATTGTTTAGACTCAATGTGTTTGTATTTTTTACAGATTTTTTCCTGTAATTGATATCTAGTTTCCTAGCTTTGTGGTCAGAAAACATACTTGATATGATTTCAATTTTCTTAAATTTACCAAGGCTTGATTTGTGACCCAAATATGATCTATCCTGGAGAGTGGTCCATGAGCTATTGAGAAAAATGTGTACTTTGTTATTTTTGGATGGAATGTCCTATAAATATCAATTAAGTGCATTGCTTAACGTATCATTTAAAGCTTGTGTTCCCTTATTTATTTTCATTTTGGTTGATCTGTCCATTGGTGAAAGTGGGGTGTTAAAGTCCCCTACTATGAGTGTGTTACTGTCGATTTCCCCTTTTATGGCTGTTAGTATTTGCCTTATGCATTGAGGTGCTCCTATGTTGGGTGCATAAATATTTATAATTGTTATATCTTCTTCTTGGATTGATCCCTTGATCATTATTTAGTGCCCTCCTTTTTCTTTTGTAATAGTCTGTTTAAAATCTATTTTGTCTGATATGAGAATTGCATCTCCAGCTTTCTTGTAATTTCCATTTGCATGGAATATCTTTTTCGGTCCCCTCTTTTTCAGTCTGTATGTGTCCCTAAGTCTGAAGTGGGTCTCTTGTAGACATTATATAAATGAGTCTTGTTTTTGTATCCACTCAGCCAGTCTATGTCTTTTGGTTGGAGCATTTAATCCATTTACATTTAAGGTAATTTTTGATATGTATATTCCCATTACCATTCTCTTATTTGTTTTGGGTTTGTTATTGTAGGTTTTTTCCTTCTCTTGTGTTTCCTGCCTATAAAACTTCCTTTAGCATTTGTTGTAAAGCTGGTCTGGTGACGCTGAATTCTCTTAGCTTTTGCTTGCCTGTAAAGGTTTTAATTTCTCTGTCTAATCTGAATGAGATACTTGCTGGGTAGTGTAATCTTGGTTGTAGGTTTTTCTCCTTCATCACATTAAATATTTCCTACCACTCCATTCTCGCTTGCAGAGTTTCTGCTGAAATATGAACTGTTAACCTTATGGGGATTCACTTCTGTGTTATTTGTTGTTTTTCCCTTGCTGCTTTTAATATGTTTTCTTTGTGTTATTTTTTGATATGTTGATTAATATGTGTCTTGGCATGTTTCCCCTTGGATTGATCTTGTATGGTACTCTCTGTGCTTCCTGGACTTGATTAACTAGTTCCTTTCCCATTTAGGGAAGTTTTCAACTATAATCTCTTCAAGTATTTTCTCAGTCCCTTTCTTTTCCTCTTCTTTTTCTGGGACCCCTATAATTCGAATGTTGGTGCATTTAATGTTGTCCCATAAGTCTCTGAGACAGTCTTCTATTCTTTTCATTCTTTTTTTCTCTATTCTGCTCTGAAGTAGTTATTTCCAATATTTTACCTTCCAAGTCATTTATCCGTTCTTCTGCCTCACTTATCCTGTTATTGATCCCTTGTAGAGAGTTTTTAATGTCATGTATTGTGTTGTTCATCACTGTTTGTTTGCTCTTTAGTTCTTCTAGGTCTTTGTTAAATATTTCTTGTATTTTCTCCCTTCTATTTCCAAGATTTTGGATCATCTTTACTACCATTATTCTGAATTCTTTTTCAGGTAGACTGCTTATTTCCTCTTCATTTGTTAGGTCTGGTGGGGTTTTGCCTTTCTCCTTCGTCTGCTGTGTGTTTCTCTGTCTTCTCATTTTGCTTATCTTACTGTGTTTGGGGTCTCTTTTTCACAGGCTGCAGGTTCATTGTTCCTGTTGTTTTTGGTGTCTGTCCCGAGTGGCTAAGTTTGGTTCAGGGCATTGTGTTGGCTTCCTGGTCGAGGGGACTAGTGCCTGTGTTCTGATGGATGAGGCTGGATCTTGCCTTTGTGGTGGGCATGTACACGTCTTGTGGTGTGTTTTTGGGTGTCTGTGGCCTTATTATGATTTTAGGAAGCCTCTCTGCTAATGGATGGGGTTGTGTTCCTTTCTTGCTAGTTGTTTGGGATAGGGTGACCAGCATTGTAGCTTGCTGGATGTTGAGTGGAGCCGGCTCTTTGTGTTGAGATGGAGATCTCTGGGAGATTTTCACCATTTGATATTACATGGAGCTGGGAGGTCTCTTGTGGACCAGTGTCCTAAACTTGGCTTTCCCACCTCAGGGGCACAGCCCTGCTGCCTGGTTGTAGCACCAAGAGCATGTCATTCACATGGCTCAGAATAAAAGGGAGAAAAGAAAGAAAGAAAGAACATAAGTAAAATAAAATTATTAAAATAAAAAATATTTATTAAAAAAATTTTAAGTAATAAAAAATTTAAAGAAAATTTTAAAATAAGAAAGAAAGAAGACAGCAACCAAACCAAGAAACACATCCACTAATGATAAGAAGTGCTAAAAATATACTTAAATAAATATATATATATATACATATATATATGTATATATATATATGGACAGACAGAACCTTAGGACAAATGGTAAAAGCAAAGCTATACAGACAAAATCACACACAGAAACATACACATACAAAAAGAGGCAAAAGGAAAAAAATAATATATATATATATATATATATATATATATATATATATATATATATGTCATTTTTCCCAAAGTCCACCTCCTCAATTTGGGATGATTAGTTGTCTATTCAGGTAATCCATAGATGCAGGGTACCTCAAGTTGATTGTGGAGTTTTAATCCACTACTCCTGAGGCTGCTGGAAGATATTTCTCTTCTTTGTTCGCACAGCTCCTGTGGTGCAGCTTTGGATTTGGCCACACCTCTGCACATACGTCGTCTGAGGGCATCTGTTCTTCGCTCAGACCAGACAGGGTTAAAGAAGAAGCTGCTTCAGGGGCTTTGGCTCCCTCAGGCCTGGGAGAGGGAGGGGTATGGAGTGTGGGGCGAGCCTGCTGCGGCAGAGGCCAGCGTGACGTTGCACCAGCCTGGAGCATGCTGTGTGTTCTCCCGGGGAAGTTGTCCCTGGATCACGGGACCCTGGCAGTGGCGGGCTGCACAGGCTCCCAGAAGGGGAGGTGTGCATGGTGACCTGTGCTTTCACACAGGCTTCTTGGTAGCTGCAGGAGCAGCCTTAGCATCTCTTTCCCATCTCTGGGGTCCCCGCTGATAGCGGTGGCTCACGCCCATCTCTGGAGCTCCTTTAAGCGGTGCTCTTAATCCCCTCTCCCAGCGCACCAGGAAACAAAAAGGCAAGAAAATGTCTCTTGCCTCTTCTGCAGCTCGAAACTTTTTCCAGAACTCCCTCCCAGCTAGCTCTGGCACACTAGTCCCTTCTGGCTGTATTCACGCCGCCAACCACAGTCCTCTCCATGGGATCAGACCAAAGCCAGAGTCTCATCTCCTAGCCCACACCTGTCCTGGCGATTGAGCAGACAAGCTCCTCGGGCTGGTGAGTGCTGGTTGGCACTGATCTTCTGTGCTGGAATCTCTCCACTTTGCCCTCCACACCCCTGTTGCTGTGCTCTCCTTTGTGGCTCTGAAGCTTCCATCCTCTGCCACCTGCAGTCTCCACCCATGAAGGGGTTTCCTAGTGTGTAGAAACCTTTCTTCCTTCACAGCTCCCTCCCACTGGTGCAGGTCCCATCTCTATTCTTTCCTCTCTGTTTTTTTCTTTTTTCTTTTGCCCTACCCAGGTACGTGGGCAGTTTCTTGCCTTTTGGGATGTCTGAGGTCTACTGTCAGCATTCAGTGGGTGTTCTGTAGGAGTTGTTCCACATGTACATGTATTTCTGATGTATTTGTGGGGAAGAAGGTGATCTTCACGTCTTACTCTTCTGCCATCTTGAAGCTCTTCCGACTATTCATAAGATTTTGTGTAAACTCTACAGCTTAGTTATAGTCCCTAATAAACAAAGGAGGGTTAGAGTCTTAGATATTTCTCTAAGAGCTCTGTTAGATCCTAGGCAAGCACAAGCTATGTTAACATCTCAAGTTTCCCTTTTGATAAGTATATAGTATTGCTAGTTAACAACATGGGAACTTCTCAGTGGACTGAAAATCCCCTTCATGAACCTCTGCTGACTACATGCTTCACCAACTCTGTTTACTTCCTTTCTTATTGACATGATTTCACTAAAGATAATTTGGGACTTCAGTGGCCTCTTTGGTAATCTTATGATCTTTCCAATGACTCCTCCAAAATCTTTCCCTTTCAATCATCACCTCTACTTCTTCTCCTTCACTTTAATGCTTTGGATCTTCTCTCCAGTTCCCTTAATCCTTTTATGTGATCCCCTTCAAAGTTCTACCTCCACCAACTCTCTGTCCACCATCCAGGCTATCCCTTCCCACATCATCCCTTCAGGTCTCACAACCAATTGAACTTTAGGCCCCCTAGGCTCTACTGGGACGTCTCAAGGGGCTAAGGGAACTGCAAAATAACCACCTGAGAGTGAAAATAAGAAAAGGATATTTGGAAAGAGAACTGGATTTTTTCTCTACTAAGATGGGTTTTGGAAAAATCCAGACAGATGCTAGATGTCTCCTTAATCACTGGTCTAACATTTACTGCACAGTCTTCATCAGATTACATGTCAGGGCAAAGGAACATATGTATTAACAGTCTACGCCATAGATATTGGCAAAGAAGTAATTTGACCTGCTCATTTTTGTGAAACATAATTCAGATAAAAATATAAACTGGAGATAAACCAGTGAAATTGTTTTCTATCTTTTACTAATATATGGCTAACATTTTAGAATGGAAGCTATGAGGTCACCCTTTCCATCTGTCTGTAAGTTTATGTATATATATATAGTGTGTGTGCGTATGTCTATATTTTTTGTATAGATGACATTTTCTGCCTCTGTATTATATTAATAAATTAATTTGTAAAATCTCTTACAGAAGCTCTGTTTTATTTATATTATTTTATTGGCCTTCTCTTTTCTTTTTTTTTTAATTTTTATTTTATATTGGAGTATAGTTGATTAACAATGTTGTGTTAGTTTCAAGTATACAGCAAAGTGATTCAGTTATACATATACATGTATCTATTCTTTTTCAAATTATTTTCCCATTTAGGTTATTACAGAATATTGAGCAGTGTTTGCTGTGCTATACAGTAGTAGTTCATTGTTGGTTATCAATTTTAAATATAGCAGTGTGTTTGTGTCAATCCCAAACTCCCAGTCTATCCCACCCCTTACCCATCCCCCCTAGTAACCATAAATTCATTCCCTAAGTCTGTGAGTTTGTTTATGTTTGGTGAATAAGTTCATATGTATCATTTTTTAGATTCTGCATATAAGCAATATTATATACTTGTCTTTCTCTGTCTGACTTACTTCACTTAGTATGATAATCAACATGTCCATCCATATTTGCTGCAAATGGCATTATTTCATTCTTTTTAATAGCTGAGTCATAGCCTGTTGCATATATGTCCCACATCTTTATCCTTTCATCTGTTGGTGGACATTTAGGTTACTTCCATGTCTTGGCTATTGTAAAGAGCACTGCAATGAATATTGGGGTGCAAGTATCCTTTTGAACCATGATTTTCTCCAGACCTATACCCAGGAATGGGATTGTTGGATTATATGATAGCTCTATTTTTAGTGTCTTAAGGAACCTCCATACTGTTCTCCATAGTAACTATACCAGTTTACATTACCATCAACAGTGCAGGAGGGTTCCCTTTTCTCCACACTCTCTCCAGCATTTATTGTTTGTAGATTCTTTGATGATGGACATTCTGCCCGGTGTGAGGTGATATCTCATTGTAGTTTTGATTTGCATTCTCTAATAATTATCCATGATGAGCAACTTTTCATGTGCCTCTTGGCCATCTGTATGTCTTCATTGGAGAAATGTCTATTTAGGTCTTCTGCCCAATTTCTGATTGGGTTGTTTCTTTGTTTTTATATTGAGCTGCATGAGTTGTTTGTAAATTTGGGATACCAATCCCTTGTCTGTCGCATTGTTTGCAAATGTTATCTCCCATTCTGAGGGTTGTCTGTTTGTCTTGTTTATGGTTTCCTTTGCTGCTCACAAGCTTTTAAGTTTAATTAGGTTCCATTTGTTTATTTTTGTTTTTATTTCCATTACTCTAGGACAGTGGTCCCCAGCCTTTTTGGTACCAGGGACTGGTTTCTTGGAAGACAATTTTTCCATGGACTTGGGTGGGGGATGGTTCAGGCAGTAATGCAAGCAATGGTTCAGGTGGTAATGCGTGCTATGGGGGATGGTTCAGGCAGTAATGTGAGCAATGGGGAGTGGCATATGAAGCTTCACTTACTTGCCATTTGCTCAAGTCCTGCTGTGTGGCACAGTTCCTAACAGGCCACAGAACAGTACTGGTCTGCATCCCAGGGGTTGGGGACCCCTGCTCTAGGAGATCACTCTAAAAGATATTGCTGTGATTTATGTCAAAGAGTGTTCTGCCTATGTTTTTCCTCGAAGAGTGTTATAGTATCTGGTCTTACATTTAGGTCTTTAATCCATTTGAGTTTATTTTTGTGTATGGTGTTAAAGAATGTTCTAATTTAATTTTTTTCACATGTAGCTGTCCAGTTTTTCCAGCAGCATTTATTGAAGAGACTGTATTTCCTCCATTGTATATTCTTGCCTCCTTTGTCAAAGATTAATTGACCATAGGTACATGGGTTTATTTATGGGCTTTCTATCCTGTTCCACTGATCTATATTTCTCATTTTGTACCGATACCATACTGTTTTGATGACTATAGATTTGTAATATAGTCTGAAGTCAGGGAGCCTGATACCTCTAACTCTCTTTTTCTTTCTCAGGATTGCTTTGGCTATTCAGGGTCTTTTGTGTCTCCATAGAAATTTTATGATTTTTTTGCTCTAGTTCTGTTAAAAATGCCATTAGTAATTTTACAGGGATTGCATTGAATCTGTAGATTGCCTTGTGTAGTATAATCATTTTGAAAATATTGATTCTTCCAATCCAAGAACATGGTATATCTTTCCATCTGTTTGTGTCATTTTTTAATCCTCTAATCATCATCTTATAGTTTTCTGAGTACAAGTATTTTGTCTCCTTATGTAGCTTTATTCCTAGGTATTTTATTCTTTTTGATGTGATGGTAAATTGGATTGTTTCTTTAATTTCTCTTTCTGATCTTTCTTTGTTAGTGTATAGAAATGCAACAGATTCCTGCGTATTAATTTTGTGTCCTGAAACTTTACCAAGTTGATTGAAGAGCTCTAGTAGTTTTCTGGTAGCATCTTTAGAATTTTCTATATATAGTATCATGTCATTTACAAACAGTGATAGTTTTAATTCTTCTTTTTCAAGTTAGATTCCTTGCCATGACTAGGACTTCCAAAACTATGTTGAATAAAAATGGTGAGAGTGGACATCCTTGTCTTGTTCCTGATCTTACAGGAAATGCTTTCAGCTTTTCACCATTGAGTATGATGTTAGCTGTATGTTTGTCATATAGGGCTTTCATTATGTTGAGATATGTTCCCTCTATGGCCACTTTCTGGAGAGGTTTTATCATAAATGGGTGTTGCGTTTTGACGAAAGCTTTTTCTACATATATTGAAATTATCATATGTTTTTTATTCTTCCATTTGTTAATGTGGTGTATCACACTGATTGATTCACAGATATTGAAAAATCCTTGCATCCCTGAGATTAATCTCACTTTGTCATGGTGTATGATCCTTTTAATGTGTTGATGGATTCAGTTTGCTAGTATTTTGTTAAGGACTTTTCATCTATGTTCATCAGTGATATTGGCCTGTATTTTTTTCTTTTTTGTGGTATCTTTGTCTGGTTTTGGTATCAGGATGATGGTTGTCTCTTAGAATGTGCTTGAGAGATTTTCTTCTTCTGCAATTTTTTGAAAGAGTTTCAGAAGCACTGGTGTTATCTCTCCTCTAAATGTGTGATAAAATTTGTCTATAAATCCATCTGGTCCTAGACTTTTGTTTGTTGGGAGATTTTTTTCAAAATAAATTTATTTGTTTATTTATTTATTTATTTATTTATTTATTTATTGGCTGTGTTGGGTCTTTGTTGCTGCACACAGGCTTTCTCTAGTTTTGGTGAGCAGGGGCTACTGTTTGTTGCAGTGCACAGGCTTCTCACTGAAGTGGCTCCTCTTGTTGTGGAGCACAGGCCCTAAGCATGCAGGCTTCAGTAGTTGTGGCATGCAGGCTCCGTAGCTGTGACTCACAGGCTCTAGAGTGCAAGCTCAGTAGTTGTGGTGCACAGGCTTAGTTGCAACACAGCATGTGGGATCTTCCCAGACCAAGGCTTGAACCCATGTCTCCTGCATTGGCAGGTTGACTCTCAACCACTGTGCCACCAGGGAAGCCTTGTTGGTAGTTTTTTAAACACAGTTTCAATTTCAGTACTTGTGATTGGTCTGTTCATTTTTCTATTTCTTCTTAGTTCATTCTTCTAAGATTGTACCTTTCTAAGAATTTGTTGATTTCTTCCAGGTTGTCCATTGTATTGGCATATAGTTACTTGTAGTAGTTTCCTTTGATCCTCTTCGTTTCTGTGATGTCCATTTTAACTTCTTTTCCGTTTCTAATTTTATTGGTATGAGCCCTCTCCCCTTTTTTCTTGATGAGTATGGCTAAAGGTTTATCAATTTTGTTTATCTTTTCAAAAACAAAGTTTTAGTTTCATTCATCTTTTCTATTGTCTTCTTCATTTCTATTTCATTTATTTCTGCTCTGATCCTTATGATATTTTTCCCCTTCTACTAACTTTGGGTTTTGTTTATTTTTCTTTCTCTAGGTTTTTTAGGTGTAAGTTTAGGTTGTTTATTTGTTAATTCTTGTTTCCTGAGGTAAGATTGTATTTCTATAAACTTTCCTCTTAGAACTGCTTTTGCCAAGTCCCATAGGTTTTGCATCATCGTGATTTCATTTACATTTGACTCTAGGTATTTTTTGTTTTCTTCTTTGAATCCTTCAGTGCCATTGGTTGTTTAGTTGCATATTGTTTAGTCTTCATGTGTTTGGAGTTTTTACAGTTTTTTCTGGTAGTTGATTTCTAATCTCATAGTGTTGTGGTCAAAAAAGATGCTTGATATGATTTCAATTTTCTTAAATTTACTGAGGCTCAC
Source organism: Mesoplodon bidens (assembly GCF_964165515.1). Classification (NCBI taxonomy): domain Eukaryota; kingdom Metazoa; phylum Chordata; class Mammalia; order Artiodactyla; family Ziphiidae; genus Mesoplodon; species Mesoplodon bidens. The sequence goes on from NC_138178.1 coordinate 69,227,616, forward strand.
TTTGTGGCCCATCATATGATCTATCCTGGAGAATGTTCCATGTGCACTTAAGAAGAATGTGGATTCTGCTGCTTTTGGATGGAATGCTCTATAAATATCAATTAATTCCATGTGGTCTAACATGTCATTTAAGTTCTGTGTTTCCTTATTGATTTTCTGTCTGGATGACCTGTCTATTTCTGTATGGGAGGTGATAAAGTCACCCACTGTTATTGTGTTACTGTCATTTTCTCCTTTAATGGCTGTTAGCTAGTTGCCTTATATATTGAGGTGCTCCTATGTTGAGAGCATATATATATATATATATATATATATATATATATATATATATACATAATTTTTATGCCTTCTTCTTGGGTGATCCTTTGATCATTATTCAGTGTCCTTCTTTGTGTCTCATAACAGCCTTTATTTTAAAGTCTGTTTTGTTTGATATAAGTATTGCTACTCCATCTTTCTTTTGATTTCCATTTATATGGAATATCGTTTTGCATCCCCTTATTTTCAGTCTATGTGTGTCCCTAGATCTGTAATGTGTTTCTTATAGACAGCATATATATAGGTCTTGTTTTTGTATCCACTGAGCCAGCCTATGTCTTTTCATTGGAACATTTAATCCATTTATATTTAAGGTAATTATTGATATGTATGTTCCTATTGCCATTTTCTTAATGGTTTCAGATTTGGTTTTGTAGGTCTTTTTTCTTCCCTTCCTCTTTTGTTCTCTTCACATTTAGTGTTGAATTTGATGACCACCTTTAGTGTTGTGTTTAGATTCCTTTTTATTTTTTGAGTGTGTATATATTGTAGATTTTCAATTTGTGGTTACCATGAGGTTTTGGTATAGCAGTCTATACATAAACAAGATTGTTTTAAGTTGCTGGTCTTTTAATTTCAAATGCATTTCAAGTATCCTGCATTTATGTTCTCCTCTTCTCACATTTGTTGGTTTTGATATCATATTTGTGTGCAGATGATTTCTTACATTTACTTTATGTTTGCCTTTACTGGTGAGCTTTTCCATTCATAATTTTCTTATTTCTAGTAGTGGTCTTTTGTTTTCTGCTTAGAGAAGTTCCTTTAGCATTTCTTGTAAAGCTGGTTTAGTTGTGCTCAATTCTCTTAGCTTTTGCTTGTCTGTAAAGCTTTAAATTTCTCCATCGAATCTGAATAAGAGCCTTGCTTGGTAGAGTATTCTTGGTTGTAGATTCTTCCCTTTCATAACTTTAAACATATCATGCCACTCTCTTCTGGCTTGCAGAGTTTCTGAGAAATCAGCTGATAACCTTATGTGGAATCCCTTGTATATTATTTGTTGCTTTTCTCTTGTTGCTTTTAATATTTTTTCTTTGTCTTTAACTTTTGTCAATTTGATTACTATTTGTCTTGTGTTCCTCCCTGGATTTGTCCTGCCTAGGACTTTCTGCACTTTGTGGAGTTGGGTGACTGTTTCCTTTCAAATGTTAGGCAAGTTTTCAGCTATTATCTCTTCAAATATTTTCTTAGATCCTTTCTCTATCTCTTGTCCTTCTGGGACCCCTCTGATATGAATGTTGGTGTATTTAATGTTGCCACAGAGGTCTCTTAGACTGTCTTCATTCCTTTTCATTCTTTTTTTCTTTATTCTGTTCCACAGCAGTGATTTCCACCATTCTGTCTTCCAGCTCATTTATCCATTCTTCTGCCTCAGTTACTCTGCTATTGATTCCTTCCAGTGTATTTTTAATTTCAGTTATTGTATTGTTTAGCTCTGTTTGTTCTTTAGTTCTTCTAGGTCTTTGCTAAACATTTCTTGCATCTTCTCAATCCATGCCTCCATTCTTTTTCCAAGATCTTGGATCATCTTCACTATCATATACTCTCTCTTTTCCTGGTAGATTGCCTAATTCCACTTCCCTTAGTTGTTCTTCTGGGGTCTTACCTTTTTCCTTCATCTGGGACATTTTCCTCTGCCATCCCATTTTTTCTAACTTTCTGTGTTTGCACTTTCTGTTCTACAGGTTGCAGGATTGTAATTTTTCTTGCTTCTGCTGTCTTCTCTCTGGTGGATGAAGCTGTCTAAGAGGATTGTGCAGGCTTCCTGGTGGGAAGGTCTGGCTTCTGCCCACAGGTGGGTGGAACTGGGTCTTGTCCCTCTGGTGGGCACAGCCATGCTCAGGAAGACCTTAAGCAGCCTGTCTGCTGATGGGTGGTGCTGTGTTTTTGCCCTGTTTGTTATTTGGCCTGAGGCATCCCAGCACTGGAACCTACAGGCTTTTGGGTGGGGCTAGGTCTTGGGGAGGAAATGGTGGCCTCCAGGAGGGCTCACGTCAATGAGTACTCACTAGAACTGCCACTGCCAGTGTCTTTGTCCCTGCAGTGAGCCACAGCCACCCCCACCTCCACAGGAGACCCTCCAATACTAACAGGTAAGTCTGGCCCAATCTCTTACAAGGTAACTGTTTTTTACCCTGGGTCTTGCTGTGCACCTTCCAAGTGTGGAATTTCTGTTTCCCCACTCCTGTGCAATTCCTGTGATCAAAACCCATTGGCTTTCAAAGCCAGATTCTCTAGGTCTCCTCTTCCCATTGCCAGACCCCCAGGCTGGGAAGCCTGATATGTGTTTCAGAACTTTCACTCCTGTGGGAGAATTTCTGTGGTATTATTTTCCAGTTTGTGGGTCGCCCACCCATTGGGTATGGAATTTGATTTTATTGTGATTGCACACCTCCTACCATCTCATTGTGGCTTCTTCTTTGTTCTTGGATATAGGGTATCTGTTTGGGGAGATTCCAGTGAGGTTTTTTGTCAATGGTTGCTCAGCAGTTTGTTGTGATTTTAGTGTTTTTGTAAGAAGGGGTGAGCTCATGTCTTTCTACTCTGCCATTTTGTCAGCCAAAGAAAAAGGAGGGAGCTCTAATAAAACTAAGTCTTCTCAATATTAAAAGAATTACATTTTTACAACAATGTAACTTTATCTATTTGCCTATGAAAGTTCTGATCATCACTTTCGTCAAATGGATGACTAATTATTGATTCACAATGATCCTATTTAGTCAAGTGTTCGAATATTTTGACTTTTTTTATAACTTCCTAAAATCACATTATAGAGTCTTTTTGACCTTAAACTAACATTGAGATTTCCAGAGCCCCTCCCACCAGAAAATTTCAAAAGATTAGTGGTTTACCTTTAAAAAGGGAGATGTTAAACTAATTAGATTTATTTGGTATGTTAGATTACATGGGAAACATTGTCAAATAAGAAGTGATTATAAATGTTCTTAGGTTATATGTTTGTGGATATGTTACACGTATAGATATTGTAGAAACTGAATGAAATTCACAAAAATTGGTCAATACCATCATTATTCAGTTATTATGCTTAAATGTTTTATGCCACAGGAATAACAAATTTTCCTAATCAGATAAACTCTCATTAAACTTTAACCATTGCCATTTAAGGTCATATATTATTTATAACCAGTCTTTATTTGAATTTGATTTTTTTTTTTTTTTTTTTTGCAGTACGCGGGCCTCTCACTGTTGTTACCTCTCCCGTTGTGGCGCACAGGCTCCGGATGCGCAGGCTCAGCGGCCATGGCTCATGGGTCCAGCCGCTCCATGGCATGTGGGATCTTCCCAGACAGGGGCACGAACCCGTGTCCCCTGCATCGACAGGAGGACTCTCAACCACTGTGCCACCAGGGAAGCCCTGAATTTGATTTTTTAATGAAGGTGTATAAAGCTACAGGCATGAATGTTCCATGATGGCATTACTTGAATAACACTGAGAACATGCCTCTGGACTGAGTAAATGTTTGCAGAAGTAACGAAGAAGCTAATTCATAGTACTACTAATTCAAATTCAAGCAGAACACACAATAACTCCATGGGTCTGAATGAACTGATAAGAATTATTGTAATTTTTATAACTTTTTTGTTTAAATCATTGTTTTTTTAATATTTTGTTTTTCATAATTAAAGAAATATATTTCTCCTAAGTTACATGTAACAGTAATTTGTAAATATACCTTTCTGACTGAAGAGGAAACAATTACTTTTTTCTTCCTTCAGAACACTCTAGTAAGCATACTTATTTTTAGAAACTTCTAGTAAGCATATTTTTTTAGAAAACTATAATTATTTGCATAAGTTCAATAAGAATCTGTTCTCCTTGTAACAGAACACAATTAGAAATGTTGATTATACTACCAAGACTTTGACTTGAATGCCATATTTATTTATTTATTTTACATCTTTATTGGAGTATAATTGCTTTACAATGTTGTGTTAGTTTCTTCTGTATAACAAAGTGAATCAGCTGTATGTATACATATATCCCTGTATACCCTCCCTCTTGAACCTCCCTCCACTCTCCTTATCTCACCCCTCTAGGTGGTCACAAAACACTGAGCTGATCTCCCTGTGATATGCAGCTGCTTCCCACTAGCTATTTTACATTTGGTAGTGTATATATTTCAATGCTTCTCTCTCACCTTGTCCCAGCTTCCTCCCCACCCTGTTGTGTCCTCAAGTCCATTCTCTACATCTGTATCTTTATTGAATGCTATATTTAGGAATCAAGTACATCAAATCATATATGACAATACAGCTTTAAGGAACTAAGGTTGACTTTCAGATTCAATGTTTATAAAGCTCCCCTTAGTGGAAAAAAAAAAGGCTTATTACTATCTTATTGGATCCTCTGCCATATAAGGCACTAAGAAAGTTAACTTCTTGGCAGAATCAGGATCCTCAGGATATTTAGGATTTTGAAAAGAGAGAAATTCACCCAAATTTACAGACATAATCTGGTGGCAAGTTCTTGGCTGTAGCTTCCTAGCCACAGCAGACTAAAAATTCCAATCTAAGAATCCTTTTTAAAAGTTCCTGCAAAACACAGTCAGGGGCCTATGTGACCCATCATTATTCTTTCTATACTTATATAAATAATGAGGACAAGGTTAAGAGACAACTTATTTTGCAGACAAGTTATTCTGACTTTGACTTTCTTTGATAGAAATGATGGAGACTTTATTGACACATAAACTGAATGAGTGTTTTCTAATTTAGTCACAGTCACTTAAAAACAAAATCTTTGCAATGAAATGTATTACAGTATCGTATCCATCATGTCTGAAATCTGAATAAGGAAGTCCAATTTATTTAAATGACATCAACCAGGATTGGTAGTGTCATAGGAGAAACAAACAAGCAACACAAGGTGAAAACTGACTGTGTGGTGACTTTGTAAACCAAGAAAGATTTCTTAACTATTATGTCTAACAAATACAGCATCTGTCTTTGGCACTTTTGTTCATGTTTCTTTCGAGTGTTGTGTGAATCATTTCAACCAACAGTATGGCTGTATTTTGTTATGTTAAAAGCACTTTTTATAATTTTTGAATGTATTTGTTTCAACATTTTATTGGATTTTCCTAACCTGTGTTAACACAATTAAGTGTATATTTCTTCAGAAAATATCATCCTCTTGTGCCCTTAAAGCACTACTTTAAATGATAGGGAGCATACGTTTTTCAGTACATTAAATAGTTAATTGAAGATGTGTGTAAATGTCACAAAGAATAAAAATATATTGGTGTCTGTTTATTATGGTTTCCAATGCAATTAAACCAAGAAATGTCTTTTTCTTTTAAATAGTATTTAATAAGTTTCTGACAATTTGGATCATTTTGCACATAGCTTTATCAACTTTTAAACATTAATAAACTGATTTTTTTAAGAAAAAATAAATAATGGAGACTTTAGAGAGAAAAAAAAATTGTTTCAAAGGAAATTATATTGTACCCTTGTGGGGTCTGTCTTGCACGTTTTGACAGTCCTTAATAAATCCTGAATTCTGATAGTTTTCTCCAATATCTGCTTACAGCTCTGAAAATTAACATTTCCGTATTTTCTCCATTCTGATTTAAAATCATTAAAAATTAAAACTGTTCTTTTCCCAAACCTCTACACACTGAAAATGGATGACTAGATATAAACTTCAAGGAGATTACAAGAGATCAAGAATGGGCAACCTTCCTGCCACTGCTGTGTAAACCACTCAGAAAGTTTACTAGAAACCTGATGCCATCACCACAGCCTCAGACTGCAAAACAAGAAATCTATTGGATTAACATTACTTCTTGATTCCACCATCTAAAAATGTTTTGAGCTCACCATCTAGAAATCTGGAGTGGTTGCTCTCTGGAATAAGACACTAAATTTTTTAGCTATTAATCTTTTTACAATTAACTTTCATTGAAACTCTACCCCATTAAATGCCTGACTATCAGCAAAATTCAGAAAATACTTGAGGGCTCGAATCAAGATGGCAGAATAGAAGGACATGGATCTCACTTTCTCCCACAAATATATCAAAAATACATCTACATGTGAAACAATTCTCACTGAATACCTACTGAACACTGGCAGACAATTTCATACCACCAAATTTGCAAGAAAAAATCACCATGTACGATAAAAGAATAAAAAGGAAGTAGGATGGGACCTTTTCCCCTGGGAGGGGACTGTGAAAGAGCAAAGGTTTCCTCACCCTAGAAACCTCCTTCATCAGCTGGGAGATCAGCCAGGACAGAAAAGGAGCTTCAGAGGCTCAGAGAAGAGTTCAAGAACAAGCTTGCAGCAGGCAGAAAAGAGAGAGACCAGCGCAGATGGTCCTGGTCACATCACTGCATTCTTCAGTCTGAGACACATGTCTGCTGGTGTGCACTAGGACTAGGTGCAGAAACTAGGGCTTCATCAGTCAGACCAAGGAGAGGATTATGGTTAGCTACATGGAAACAGCTTGAAGGGGGCTGGAGTATGGTCTGGGCCCCAATAAGAGGTGTACACAGAACAGATCCAGGGTCTGCCATAGAATCCCCATTGTTAATGAGCATGTGAAGGGAGGGGCAGGACCCCACCATAGCAGCCTCATTCTCAGTGTGCTCACAACAGGTGTGGCTCTGCCTCTAGGAGCTCAGAGAACACAAGCACCATCAGGTTGCACACACGCAGAGAGAGGGATGAAACCTGAGCCAAGCCACAGGGGCTGCACAACTACAAAACAGGGCTCAAATCTGAGCCATGTCCCAGTGCTCTACAATCCATAGATTTATGCACCACTGACACCTTTGTAAGCTCAGTACCTGTGGGACATCCGAGTAGATTACTGCTGCTCCTGGGGCTGAGACAGGTCTGGCATTAGAGGCTCTGAGCTTTGCTGGCTCAAGTAAGTTCAGTCAGAGTGGTGTCTGGGCTGATTCCCTAGCTCCCACTGGGAGTGCAGTTATGAGACTATGGCAGTCCTGGTGTCTGATTTCAGCAGATCAGCACCAAGGGATCTGTGCTAGTGTCTTTGTGAACAAAGCAACTGAGGGACATTCAGGCTGATTGCCTGCATTCCCACAGTTGAGGCAGACCCGAAGTCAGTGCCAATAACACTGTACTTTGTGAGCCTGCAGAGTGGGTGACAAGTGACACCACAGAGTGCACTTCCCAGTGGAAAGCTCCTGCAGAGGAATAATCAGTGGCTCCTCTCCCAGCAGGAGCACTGCTATCTGACCCATCTCACACTGCAGCTCAGAAATGGATCTGGGGACTTCTACTCCAAAAACTGGAGAAGACTCTTCTCCCAAGAGGGCTGTGACAACCACAGAGAGAAGAGGAGACTTCGCACAACATCCAGTGTAGGTTCTTCTCAAAACAAAACCAGTCACACAGCCTATCAAGGGTATAATGACCAACACAGAGGAAAGATATGGCAGGCATCCACACTAAAAACAGCCCTTGCAGCAACAATATTAGATGCACGCAGGATACATAGGGATGCTCCCACAAAACAACAGCCTTCAAGACCACAGTAGATAACTGTTTCTCCTAAACTCATAGAGTCAGAGAAGTATAAGTAAACTGAAGAAGCAGAGGAGCCACTCCCATTTAAAATATCAAGAGAATTCCCCTGAAAGAACAATGAAACAGAACACTTCAGTTAACCAGATGTCAAGCTCAAAAGGAGGTAATGAAAATACTGAAGGAACTAAGAAAGGCTATTAATAGAAATGCAGATTACTGTAAAAAGGAAGTAGAAACTATAAAGAGGAGCCAATTAAAATTAGAAAACTCATTTGCTAAGACAAAAGCCAAGAATGGTCAATATACAAAAGCCATCATAAGGATGGTCAATATACAAAAATCAATTAATGATCATCTCAAGAGATGCAGAAAAAAAAATTGATAACACTCAATGGCCAGTCATGATAAAAAATTCTTACCAAAGTATGTATAAAGGAAACATATCATAAAATTATAAAAGCTATTTATGACAAGCCCCAGCCAACATAATAGTCATTGGTGAAAAGCTGAAAGCCTTCCCACTAAAATATGGAAAAAGGCAAAAATGCCCACTCTCACCACTTCTCTTCAACTTAGGATTGGAAGTGCTAGACAAAGCAATCAAATAAGAGAAAGAAATTAAAAGTTACAAAATTGTAAGGGAAGAGGTAAAATTGTCATAATATACAGATGACATGATAATATATGTAGAAAAACCTAAAGACTTCACACAAAAACTACTAGAATTGATAAATGAATTCATCAAGGTAGCAGGATACAAGATTAATATACATAAATTGCATTTCATTATATTAACAGTGAAACATAAGGGTGTGGTCAGACAGGCAGGGCACCCTCACCCATCAGGCAATTCATGTTCATGGGGAACATGGTGCTAAACCATTTGTAGCTGACCTGCTTCTGGGTGAGGGTGTCATAAATAGCAGAGCAACTCCCTTGTGGTGATTAAAACAACAACAACAAAGAAAAATCATAAAGGGAAAGTAAAAAAAAATCCCTTTTAAAATTGCATCAAAACCCATAAAAATTGCATCAAAAATGATAAAATATTTTTAGGAATAAACCTGACCAAGGAGGTAAAATTTTATATGCTAAGAACTACAAAACATTGATAAAGGAAATTAAAGTTGATTCATAGAAATGGAAAGATATCCCATGTTCTTGGATTGGAAGAGTTAATATTGTTAAATTGGCCAAACTACCCAAAGCAATCTATAATTTTAATGCAATCCCTCTCAAATTACCCATGACAATTTTCACAGAACTAGAACAAATAATCCTAAATTTTATATAAAACCATAGAAGACCCAGAACTGCCAAAACAATCCTGAGGAAAAGAACAAAGCTGGAGGCATAACCCTCCCAGACTTCAGATAATACTGTAAAGTTATAATAATCAAAACAGTGTGGTACTGCACAAAAACAGACATGGATCAATGAAACAGAATAGAGAGCCCAGAACTAAGCCCACATACTATGGTCAATTAATCTTTGACAAAAGAGGCAAGAATACACAATGGATAAAAGAGAGTTTCTTCAGCAAGTGGTGAACAGCCCCATGTGATATTAGAACATCCCCATGTAAATCAATGAAGTTAGAACACATCCTTACACTATACACAAAAATAAACTCAAAATGGCTTAAAGACAAATATAAGAAATGCCACCAAAAACTCCTAAAAGAGAACATAGGCAAAACATTCTTGGATGTAAATTGTAACAATGTTTTCTTAGGTCAGTCTCCCAAGGCAATAGAAATAAAAGCAAAAATAAAAAAATGGGACCTAATCAAGCTTAAAAGCTTTTTCACAGCAAAGGAAACCACAACCAAAGCAAAAAGACTATCTACTGACTGGGAGAAAATATTTGCAAATGATGAGACTGTCAAGGGATTAAATTCCAAAATAAAGAAACAGCTCATACAGCTCAATAACAAAAAAACAAACAACCCAATAGAAAAATGGGCAGAAGACCTAAATAGACATTTCTTCCAAGAAGACATACAGATGTCCAATAGGCACATGAAAAGATGTTCAGCATTGCTAATTGTTAGAGAAAAACAAATCAAAATTACAATGAGGTATCACCTCATACCAGTCAGAATGACAATTATCAAAATGTCTACAAATAATAAATGCTGGAGAGGATGTGGAGAAAAGGCAACCCTCCTACAATGTTAGTGGGAGAATAAATTGGTTCAGCCACTATGGAAACAGTATGGTGGTTCCTTAAGAAACTAAAAATAGAGTTGCCATATGATCCAGCAATCCCACTTCTGGCCATATTTTGAGATAAAATTCAATTTGAAAAAATATGTGCACCCCAATGTTCATAGCAACACTATTTATTTTTATTTTTATTTTTTTATTTTTTTTTTCTGGGGAGAGAGGGGACGGCAACACTATTTATAATAGTCAATATGTGGAAGCAACCTAAAGCTACATCAACAGATAGATGGATAAAGAAGATATGGTATATATATACAATGGAATAGTACTCAGCCATAAAAAAGAATAAAATAATGCCATTTGTAGCAACATGGATGGACATAGACATTATCATATTAAGTGAAATAAGTCAGACAAAGACAAATATCATATGATATCACTTATATGTAGAATCTTAAAAATGATACAAATGAACTTATTTATAAACAGAATCAGATTCACAGCCAAAGATAACAAACTTACAGTTACCATAGAGGACAGTGTGTGTGGAAGGGATAAGTTAGGAATTTGGGATTAGCAGATATAAGCTACATGTATAAATATGTAAACAAGGTCCTACTGAAGACACAGAGAACTATATTCAATAACCTGTAATAAACCATAATGGAAAAAGGGAAAAAAATACTTGCAACTGCCATGTTTTAACAGATGATTAAGTAGATCCTTATTGAACAAAGGGCAACCAAAAAAAGTGGATATATAAAGTTCAAAGGAAAGATGAAATCTCTACTTTTCTTGAACATGAGGGGGGTACTGACAATGATTTTTTACTTGACCAATCTTTAGTCAGGTTCCTGAAACTTTACCTAGGCCCATTTGTGAAATTTCTTGTAAAATCCTCTGTTAGAACACTGGTAAGTGAATTTATCAAGAGTCCCTCATCCCCCATATCTGATAACCCTAAATATCTAATCAGTATTCTTATCCTCCTCCATCCACCAGGTGATGAATGACTTGCCTGGCCTGTCTTCAGCAGGGATCCTGTTAGTTATCTGGTCAGAATCCTCTTAAATTTGATGTTTCATATTGATAATTTTCCAAACAGTAACTCCCTACTAGATGCCTTGACAATTAATTCTTACTTGTGAATTTTTATTCAGACTTGAGCCCAGCTCTACACTGAGGTCTCATTTCCCCTACTAAAATAGTTTTTAATAGATTTGTTTTTATCATTTTAATGACTATGTCTTTTTTCTAATAATCCAAGAATTAATCACTCCAGCATTAGGTTATTTATATAACCTTTGAGCTGATAATTTAAATCCCATAGCTCATCCTTTTTTTCTACAACTTTATCCAGCAACAAAAGGAGAAACCAACCAACATCATTATATTCCATAGTATTTTTTTAAATGTTTGAAAGTATCATATAAAGAGTACTCAGTTCCTTGCTTCTGCTAAGTGCATGATTAGGAACATTCAATGCAGGCTTTTTTTGTAGTTCTAAAAATAGTTCTCACCATGGACTATCAGTGCTTTGTTTACTACTGGATATAGTGTCATCATTGTCCTTTAACCTAATAAGATTACAAAGGCAATTCCAGGAACCCCATAAGGAATAGAGAAAATATCCTTAAAACTCTGTTCAACTAGAACCATTCTCAGTACCAAAATCTATATGTCAGCGTAATCCAGAAAAACAGAACCAATAAGGTAAATACATATATTAGATGAAAGATAGATGATAGATAGATCGATAGATGATAGATAGATAGATAGATAGATAGATAGATAGATAGATAGATAGATGATAGATAGATAGAAGATTCATTATAACTATTGGCTCAAGCATTACTGGAGACCAAGAAGTCCCATGAACTGACATGTGCAAGCTGTTAGAACCAGGTAAGATGCTAGAATAATTCAGTTGAAGTCTGGTAGAACCATACAGCCCGTAGTGTAACTGTTAATCCCCAAAAGTCCTGAGAACCATAGGCTCATGATGAGTGTCCAAAAATATAAAGACCCAAGAATCAGGAGCTCTGATGTTCAAGGGCAAGAAAAGATAAACTTTCCAGCTCAAAAAGAGGAAAGGGTATTTGATTTTTTTTCTCTTTAGGCCCTCAAGGGATTGGATTATACCTATACACATCAGTAAGATCTCTTTACTCAGTCTACTGGATCAAATGATAATCCCTTCAGCAACATCATCACAGAAACACTTGGAAATGGTTTAGTAGCTCTCTGGGCTTCCCTTAGCCAAGCCAAGTTGACACATAAAACTAATCATCATGAGTCCACCCATGCCAACATGACATCTACAGTGCATTGCCTTACACCATATTGAATTTCCAAATAAAGACAATATTTTTTACCTAGCATGAAACAACCATTCTGATTACAGCCATGAACACACTAACCTTTTCCCAAGATGAGGAGATAAAGTCCTTCTTTCTTCTAGATATCTTGTAACAAATAGTATGATATACAATTAATAATACTTAAATATATGATATAAAGTTAATACATCTCATGTTGCATGATAAGGGAACAAGAGAGGATAAAAAATCGAAGATATTTGTTTAATATATGTATGTATACATAAAAATACATTTATAGGGCTTCCCTGGTGGCACAGTGGTTGAGAGTCCGCCTGCCGATGCAGGGGACATGGGTTCGTGCCCCGGTCCAGGAAGATCCCACATGCCACGGAGCAGCTAGGTCCGTGAGCCATGGCCGCTGAGCCTGTGCGTCTGAAGCCTGTGCTTTGCAACAAGAGAGGCCACAACAGTGAGAGGCCCGCGTACCAAAAAAAAAACAAAAAACAAAAAACATTTATAACAAAATAATAAGGAAACATCCACAATTATAGTCCTTGATTTATATAACTGGTCACAAATTCAAAGCTGTATTTATAACTACCTTCTCTTACTACCCATTCTATATTACCTTTGCATCAGCAAGCACCAGAGAAAGTCATGGTTCTTTACTGGTGGGGTGATTCAAACTTCATTCAGGATGGGTCTGGGCCATTATTAGTTCTGCTTGGATTGGGCTATTTTAGTTTCCCATTAACATTAATAACAGTGTATTGTAATACTAACAGGGTATTGTAATACTGAGAGACACCTAAGGAATCTTCTGTATGTGACATACTCTTCATTACCTCCATTATGGAAAAATTCCCCAATTTCTCTTTGGAATTCACAAAAATTCTTGCTTGACCAAACTTTAGGCAAACTCTTGAACCTTCCCCTAGGCCCATGTGTGCATATGTAAATAAATCCTTAGCAAGAATCCTGCTAAGTCAGTTTAGCAAGGGTTTCTCACTCTCCCCATTTAATTACCATCAATATCTAATCAAGTATCTCATCCTCAGTCATCCAAAGGTGTTGTCTGATCAGCCTGGCATATATTCAGCAAAAATCCTATTAGAACAACTTACCAGAATCTCCCTTATTCTTGCTGGTTCTTCCAGTAATATTCTATCTTGAGACCCACCAGGCCCACTGGCTAAAAATTCTTGCCCATGCTGTATTTGGAATTGGACACAGGTCCAAAATTAGGTTTCTTACCCGCTACTGCAATAGTCCTGAATGAAATCTGTTTATACCAATTAAACTACTTCCCATCTATGGTTTCTCCATGACAGTTATGGTACCATTACTTGCATGAGATCAGTTTCTTCACTGGTCTCCTGGAATCCTAACTCAGAACCTTCATATGCAACTTTGAAGGTTTTGTCTTCACTCTTGACTGATTGGTCGGTGATCCAATGGATTCCTAGACCATTGCTCTTTAAATCTGGTAAGGAAAGACTTTGACCCTTAAGATTTTGAGTGTAATCTATAAGATATGTTAGAGTCCCAGAAAAACAGAAGCAGGTTAGTATACCAAGTTTCTCTGTTTATAATTATAATATTACCATTAAATAAAAAAATGGAGCTTCTCTCAGTAGACTGAAAACCCCCTCCTCCTGAACTCCTGCTGACTATATATGTTCTGTCAATTCTCTCTTATTCCTTTCTTGTTGCCATGATTTTACTAAGGATAACTGGAATTTCAATGGCCTCTTCTGGAAATTTTGATCTTCTCAGCTAGTTACTCTAAAACTTCTTCCTGTCACAGTTGCTCCTTCTCATTTTATTGCTTTAGACATTCCCTCCAATCTCCTTGAATCCTTTGATATGTCTTCCTTCAAACTCATACCTCCTCTGTCCACACTGCCATACTTTTCCTTTCCCATTTGAGTGGGAAACCCTCCACCAAGGGCTCTGTAGGGATTAAGGGATCCCCAAGGGCAATGAACCAAGGCTAATAAGTGAACAAAAAGCTATTTGGAAACAAAACTGGATGTTTTGTCCACTAAGATGAGTTTGCAAGACATCAAGACAGTTGCTAGCAGTCTCCTAGATACTTACATAAAATAGAATCTACAGCCTCCATCATATTACATATCAGGACAAAATAAAATCTTAACAGTTTCCTCCAGAAATATTGGTAAACAGTAACACTTTAAGTTATCCTATTGCCAAAATCACAACTCAGATAAAAATATAAAGATAAACCAGTGAGACTTTATGATGGTGTTTTATTGACTCATGGATAAAATTTTAGAATGTAAGTTATAAGACCTTGTTTTCATGTGCCTGTATGTTTATGTATGTACGTATTACCAAATTATTTTGTAAAATTCTTTTGAGGAGCTCTATACAGATTGGCTTTGAGATATGTGAGCACTTTGATCAATTAGGTATCCATAAAATTCTCAGATATATACAAATTAATCCAATTATTTCTTAGTTTACTTGATCTGGGGCAATCTTTGGTAAATGAAGCTAGCTTTTAAAACTGTCAGTAAAATAAAAGCATACATGTTATCAGTGTTGCCAGCATCAAATATAATACAAACATACATTCATTGCAGCTCTATTTACAATAGCCAGACATGGAAGCAAACTAAATGTCCATTGACAGAGGAATGAATAAATATGTGGTACCTATATACAATGGAATATTACTCATAAAAAAGAATGAAACAATGCCATTTGCAGCAACATGGATGTACCTTGAGACTGTCATAGTGAGTGAAGTAAGTCAGACAGAGAAAGACAAATATCATATGATATCACTTATATGTGGCATCTAAAAAAAATGATGCAGGGCTTCCCTGGTGGTGCAGTGGTTAAGAATCCACCTGACAATGCAAGGAACAAGGGTTCAAGCCCTGGTCCAGGAAGTTCCCACATGTTGCGGAGCAAAAAAGCCCATGCACCACAACTACTGAGCCTGAACTCTAGAGCCCACAAGCCACAACTACTGAAGCCCGCGTGCCTAGAGCCCATGCTCTGCAACAAGAAAAGCCACTGCAATGAGAAGCTCACACACTGCAAAGAAGAGTAGCCCCCACTCACCACAACTAGAGAAAGCATGCACGCAGCAAGGAAGACCCAACACAGCCAAAACTAAATCAATAAAATAAATACATAAATTTGAAAAAATGATGCAAATGAACGTATTTACAGAACAGAAATAGAGTCACAGATGTAAAAAACAAACTTATGGTTACCAGGGGGGAAAGAAGGGGAGGGATAAACTGGGAGACTGGGATTGACATATACACTGTACTATATATAAAATAGATAACTAATAATGACCTACTGTATAGCACATGGAATTCACTCAATACTCTGTAACAACATATATGAGAAAAGAATCTAAAAAAGAGTAGATATACGTATATGTATAACTGATGTACTTTACTGTACAGCAGAAAACTAACACAACATTGTAAATCAAGTATACTCCAATAAAAAAAATTAATGCAGACATACATTAATTTCCTACCTAGAATTACCTGTCAACAAAGCTTAAGCTATCTCTCCTAGGTGGTAACAATTATAAGACTATAAATTCAACCTAAAAATGTGTACAATAAAAATGAATTGCTTAGGGCCTCCCTGGTGGCGCAGTGGTTGAGAGTCCGCCTGCCGATGCAGGGGATACGGGTTCGTGCCCCGGTCTGGGAGGATCCCATGTGCCGCGGAGCGGCTGGGCCCGTGAGCCGTGGCCGCTGGGCCTGCGCATCCGGAGCCTGTGCTCCGCGACGGGAGAGGCCACAACAGTGAGAGGCCCGCGTACCGCAAAAAAAAGAAAAAAAAAAAAAAAAAATGAATTGCTTGAGGCATGTCAAACATGGCATTTCTTTAAAAAAAAAAGAAAAACAAAAAAGATGAAACCGCATGTTTGACTTCTTAAGTTCTTGTTATCCGTGAACTTTTCAGCATTCCAAATTTCTCAACAGGAAAATAACTTAGGATGATGTCTATAGATGTCTGTTTAACACATGAAATTTTCAGGATCAATTCAACTATAGTTGAATTCATCTATTGTTGAATTGTTAATAAATGAATTGAGTACATGTAAAGAGGATAAAAATTTATAGGGACTTCCCTGGCAGTCCAGTGGTTAAGACTCAAGGCTCCCAATGCAGGGGGCATGGGTTTGATCCTTGGTCAAGGAATTAAGATCCCTCATGCCGCATGGCACAGCCTGAAAAATTATAAATAAACTTTTCAACAATAAATATGTTTTATAATATGTCTACTAAAAACAGTTCCACAAACATTTTGGTAACTTGAAAGCTCAAATCTATACTAATTTAAGGTAAATAATGACTATTCATTGGATATCTAGATCATTTCCAAATAAGATCAAATATTGAAATATTGGGCTTCCCTGGTGGCACAGTGGTTGAGAGTCTGCCTGCCAATGCAGGGGACACGGGTTCGTGCCCCGGTCCAGGAAGATCCCACATGCCACAGAGTGGCTGGGCCCGTGAGCCATGGCTGCTGAGCCTGCACGTCCGGAGCCTGTGCTCCACAACGGGGAGAGGCCACAACAGTGAGAAGCCCGCGTAATGCAAAAAAAAAAAAAAATATATATATATATATATATATATATATATATGTTTAACATTAAATGAACAAATGTTTTAGTGACTTTGACATCTTTTTATCACACAGTGTAGAGAAGATAAATATATATGACCTATTAATAAAAATGAGAAATTGTACTACAGAGATGCATGTACATGTAGAAAAATATATTACATATTCATAAATTTACTACAGAATGATAGTATCAGTCAATTAAAAGTTGCTCACATCCTAGTTTACTGTGTATAAAAAGACAACTAATGGTTATAAATTCTAACCAATACATGTTAATGACACTTCTGTGATTACAAGTTTAAAGGAAAAAAGGCGTATGTATGCAGGGAGTGAAAAATGTGTTTAGATAAAGAAAGTGATGAAGTATGTGTTTTTATTAATGGCAATAAGAGAATAATTCAGACCTAAATTAAAGTAACTGTTTGTTCTAGAATGAGAAATAGAAAAGAGTAAGACAAAAACTTAATGGACATAAAATACTTATAGATTTATGAGAAAGAAATCTTGTAAAAGAAATCCTGTCTTGTGTGGTCAAAGCTGGCTAAGATTGGATAGATTTTTAAAAATAGCATTATTAAAATTGACATAGAATTAATAATGAAATAAAGCAAAAGTGGAAATGGGTTCTGTCATTCTTCTAAAACATAGACAAAGTTTATTTGGATGACTCCAAGTAGAAATTGTTAATTTTTTTCCTGTACTTATAAGAAATCAGCTTGGAAACCAAGATTTTCCCTCTTAAAATAATTTCCAGTGTTCTGTGTGTTTTTTTTGTTCTTGTTGTTTTTGTTTTTGTTTTTGTTTTTGTTTGCAGTACACGGGCCTCTCACTGTTGCAGCCTCTCCTGCTGTGGAACACAGGCCCCAGATGCGCAGGTTCAGTGGCCATGGCTCGCGGGCCCAGCCGCTCCACAGCATGTGGGATCCTCCTAGACCGGGGCACAAACCCGTGTTCCCTGCATCGGCAGGCGGACTCCCAACCACTGCGCCACCAGGGAAGCCCGTGTTTTGTACTGTTTTTATCAGGTCTTTAATTACTTAAGAAAACCAGAGATCAGCCAAGATGGTGGAGTAGAAAGACCCTGAACCTACCTCCCTTCTTAAACACAACAAAATCACAAATATCTGCAGAACAACCATCTATGACAAAGATCAAAACAGACAAGAAAAGATTCTTCTACACCTAAAGACATAAAGAAGGAGCCATGAGACTTCCCTGGCAGTCCAGTGGTTGGGACTTCACCTTCCAGTGCAGGGAGTGGAGGTTCAATCCCTGGTCAGGGAGCTAGGATCCCACAAGACTTGTGGCCAAAACACTAAGACATAAAACAGAGGCAAGGGGCTTCCCTGGTGGCGCAGTGGTTGAGAATCTGCCTGCCAATGCAGGGGACATGGGTTCGAGCCCTCGTCTGGGAAGATCCCATATGCTGTGGAGGGGCTGGACCTGTGAGCCACAATTACTGAGCCTGCGCATCTGGAGCCTGTGCTCTGCAATAAGAAAGGCCGCGATAGTGAGAGGCCCACACACTGTGATGAGGAGTGGCCCCCACTTGCCACAACTAGAGAAAGCCCTCGCACAGAAATGAAGAGCCAACACAGCCATGAATAAATAAATAAATAAATAAATAAATAAATAAATAAATAAACTAAAAATAAAAACAGAGGCAATAGTAACAAATTCAATAAGGGTTTTAAAAATTGTCCACATCAAAAGAAAAAAAAAAGAAGGAACCATAACGAGACAAGTAGGAGGGACAGATTCATGATATATTCAAATCTCATACCACAGGTTGGGCAACCAAGAAACTGGAGAATAAGTATATTGCAGAGGTTTTCCCATGGGACTGAGAGTTCTGAACCCCACATAGGGCTCTTCAGCCTGGGGTTTCTGTACCAGAAAGACAAGCCCCCAGAGCACATGGCTTTGAAATCCAGCAAGGCTTAATTCAGGAAGTCCAAAAGGACTGGGGGAAATAGAGACTTCATTCTTAAAAGGCACACACAAAATCTCACCTACACTGAGACCCAGGGCAAAAGCAGTGATTTGATAGGAGCCTGGACCAGGCCAAACTGCTGGTCTTAGAGAGTCTCCCAGAAAGGCAGATGGTGGCTGTGGCTAACCCTGTGGACATAAACACTGGCAACAGCCATATTTGGGAGCTTTCTACCACATGGACACTACTTTATGTGGCCACCAACCTAGGATCCTCCCTCTAGCTCATTAGCAGAAATACCTGGCCCCACCCAACACCTTTAGGTGCCAGTGCTTGGGATACCTCAGGCTGAACAACTAATTGGGTGGGGACACAGTCCCACCCATCAACAGATAGGCCATCAAAATATTTCCTGAGTCCACAGCCACCTCTAGACATGCCCCTAGACACAGTCCTTCCTACCAGAGGGCCAAGACCCAGCTCCACTCACCAGTAGGGAGGCACCAACCATGCCCTCTAGGAAGCCTGTGCTAGCCTCTACACCAGCCTCACCCACCAGAGAGCAGACACCAGAAGTAAGAAAACATCAATCTTGCAGCCTGTGGGCCCAGCCTTCCCACAGCTGGCTAGACCCTACCTTGAGACCATCTGGGGCCCATCCTGCCCACTAGAAAGCAAGCACAATCTTCAGGATAACATGGCCCCCATACCTAACTGTCAGGAACTTCCCCTTCCTACCAACAATCTGACACCAGCTCTGGGATCCCTGGACCCTTCAGCCAGGCTCCAGAATTTGACTCTGCCTGTCTGTAGTCCAGCAGTAACCCCAAGACCTGGATTCACTCATCACTGGTGGGGGGAGGGAGAGCCCTGGAGTCTTCTGGAACCTGAATCCACCCACCAGTGAGTCAGCACTAACCCTAAGGCTTCCTGATGCTCTGCAGCCAGCCACCTTATGACCAGGCCCTGATAAACAGCAGCCAGCAGCATCTGAACCAGACAGAGCCTGGCAACCAACCGAGCTAGTAGCTAACAGAGCTTACCAGATTGCCCACATAGTCAGCCCACCATAGCAGGACTCATACAGCATTCTTAGGAGAAAACCCCTAAAACATATACATTGGGTGATGAAAGGAAAGTGCACTGCTGGGACACATAGGATGTCTCCTACAAAAGGCCACTTCTCCAAGGTTGGGAAATGTGAATAACCTAACAGATATATAAAAATACAAACAGCAACTTAGACAAAATGAGGTGGCATGAAGGAACAAGATAAAACCCCAGAAGAAGAACAAAGTGAGGTGGAACCAGGCAAGCTACCTGAGAAAGAATTCAATGTAATGATCATAAAGATGAAGAGAAGAATGGATGGACAGAGTGAGAAGTTAGAAATTTTTAACAAAGAGTTAAAAAAATATATAAAGAAAAACCAAACACAGATGAAGAATACCATAACTGAAATGAAAAAATACACTAGAAGAATCAACAGTAGACTAAATGATACAGAGGAATGGATCAGTGAGCTGCAAGACAGAATAGTGGAAATCACTGATGCTGAACAGAAAAAAGAAAAAAAAGAAATGAAGATAGTTTAAGAGACTTCTGGGACAACATAAAGCACACTAATATTCACATTCCAGGGGTCCCACAAGGAAAAGAGAGAAAAAGGTGCTAAGAACATATTTGAAAACATAATAGCTAAAAAATTCCCTAACCTGGGAAAAGAAACAGTCACCCAAGTGCAAGAAGTGCAGACAGTCCCATAAAGGATAAGCCCAAAGATGAACACACAAAGACACATTGTAATCAAACTGATGAAAATTCAATATAAAGAGAAAAAAATAAAGACAACAAGGGAAAAATAACTAATAACATACAAGGGAATTCCCATAAGGCTATCAGGTGATTTTTCAGCAGAAAATATCCAGGCCAAAAGGGAGTGGCACAATATATTTAGTCTTTTTTTTTTTTTTTCTGTATGCTGGCCTCTCACTGTTCTGGCCTCTCCCTTTGCGGAGCACAAGCTCTGGATGCACAGGCTCAGTGGCCATGACTCACGGGCACAGCCGCCCCACAGTATGTGGGATCTTCCCGGACCGGGGCACGAACCCATGTCCCCTGCATTGGCAGGTGGACTCTCAACCACTGCACCACCAGGGAAGCCCCACAATATATTTAAAATGATGAAAGAGAAAAACGTACCACAAAGAACATTGTAACCTTATCTAGGAAGGCTCTCATTCAGATTTGATGGAGGGATCAAATGCTTTACACACAAGCAAGAGCTGAAAGTGTTCAGCACCACCTAACCAGCCTTACAACAAATGTTAAAGGAAGTTCTCTAGGTGAGAAAGAATAGGCCACAACTAGAAACAAGAAAATTACAAAATGTAAAACCTCACTGGAAAAAGCAAACATACAGTAAATGTAAGAAATCATCCACACAAAAACAGTCAGTAGGGAGGTTAAGAGATCAATTAGTAAAATCATCCATATCCACAATAAACAGTTAAAGGATATACAAAACAATTAGATTTAAAATATAATATCAAAAACAGTAATCATGAGAGGAAGGAAATACAAATGCAGGGTTTTTAAAATGCATTTGAAATTAAGAGATCAAAAACTTAAAATAATCATATATATATATATATATATATATATAGACTGCTATATAAAAGCCTCATGGTAACCACAAACAAAACATCTATAATAAATAAACACACTAAAAAAGGAAAAGGAATCCAAATATAACACTAAAGATAGTCATTAAATCACAAGAGAACAAAAAAAAGGGAAAAAAGACCTACAAAAACAAACCTAAAACAATTTAAAAAATGGCAATACGACCATGCATATTGATAATTACCTTAAATTTAAATAGACTAAATGCTCCAATCAAAAGAAACAGAATGGCTGAATGGATACAAAACCAAGACTTGTATATATGCTGTCTACAAGAGACTCATTTAAGATCAAGAGACACACAGATTGAAAGTGAGGAGATGGAAAAAGTTATTCCACACAAAAGGAAATCAAACGAAAGCTGAAATAGCAATACTTATATCAGAAAAAGTAGACTTTAAAATGAAGATTGTTAGAAGAGGTAAAAAAGGACACTACATAATGATCAAGGGATCAATCCAAGAAGAAGATATAACAGTTGTAATTACATATACACCCAACATAAGAGCACCTAAAAATATAAGGCAAATATTAATGGACATAAAAGGAGAAATCAGCAGTAACACAAAAATAGATGGGAAATTTAACACCTTGCTTACATCAATGGACAGATAATCCAAACAGAAAAATCAATAAGGAAACACAGGTCTTAAATGACACATTGGACCAAGTGCACTTATTTGATATATATAGAGAGAGCACTCCTTCCAAAAGAAGGAGAATACACATTATTTTCAAGTGCACATGGAACATTCTTCAGGATAAATCACACGCTGGGTCACAAAGAAAGCCTCAGTAAATTTAAGAAAACTGAAATTATGTCAAGCATTGTTTTTGGCCACAATGCAATGAGACTAGAAATCAACTATAAGAAAAAAAAAAAAACCTGCAAACTAAACAAACAGGAGGCTAAACAATATGCTACTAAACAACCAATGAATCACTGAAGGAATTAAAAAGGAAATTAAAAAAAATCTAGAGGCACATGAAAATGAAAACACAATGATCCAAAATCTATGGGAAGCAGCAAAAGCAGTTCTAAGAGGGAAGTTTATAGTGATAGAAGCTTACCTCAAGAAATTAGAAATATTTCAAATAAACAACCTAAACTTACACCTAAAGGAATTAGAGAAAGAAGCCTAAACAAAACCCAAAGTTAATAGAAGGAAATAAATCACAAACACAAGAGCAGAAATAAATGAAATGTAGACTGGAAAAAGAAAAACAATAAGAAAGAGAAATAAAACTAAAAAACTTATACTTTGAAAATACAAACAAAATTTATAAACTTTTAGGCAGACTCATCAAGGAAAAAATGGAGAGGGTCCATATCAATAAAATCAGAAATGAAAAAGAAGTTACAGCTGACACCACAGAAACACAAAGGATCATAAAAGACTACTATGGACAACTATATGTCAATAAAATGGACAACCTAGATGAAATGGACAAATTCTTAGAAAGGTACAGTCTCCCAAGATGAAACAGGGAGAAATAGAAAATATGAACAGGCCAAATACAAGTACTGAAATTGCATCTGTGATTTAAAAGCTCCCAGCAAACAAAAGTCCAGGGCTAGATGGCTTCACAGGCAAATTCTATCAAATGTTTAGAGAAGAGCTAACACCCATCCTTCTAAAATTATTCCAAAAAATTGCAGAGGAAGGAACACTTCCAAACTCATTCTACAAGGCCACCATCACCAAAACCAATCAAAGATACCAC
The DNA here is from genome assembly GCF_964165515.1 of Mesoplodon bidens. NCBI lineage: Eukaryota > Metazoa > Chordata > Mammalia > Artiodactyla > Ziphiidae > Mesoplodon > Mesoplodon bidens. The sequence continues at coordinate 69,250,916 of NC_138178.1, forward strand.
AAAAAAGAAAATTACAGGCCAATATATCTTTGATGAATATAGATGCAAAAATCCTCAAAAATACCAGCAAACCAAAAACAACAATACATTAAAAGGATCAGACACCATGATCAAGTGGGATTTATCCCAGGGATGCAAGGATTTTTCAATATCCACAAATCAATCAATATGATATAACACATTAACAAATCGAAGAATGCAAACCATATGATCATCTTAGTAGATGCAGAAAAAAGCCTTTGACAAAATTCAACATCTATTTATGATTAAAAAATAACTTTTCATAAAATGGGCATAGAGGAAATATACCTCAATATAATAAAGGCCGTACATGACAAACCTACAGCTAACATCATATTCAGTGAAGAAAAGCTGAAAACATGTCCACTAAGACCAGGAACAAGAAAAGGACGCTCATTATTGACACTTTTATTCAACATAGTTTCAGAACACAGAGCCACAGCAATCAGACAAAAAAACAAGACAAAACAAAAACAGTAAGAAAAAGAATCCAAATTGGAAAGGAAGAAACAAAACTCAGTGTTTGCAGATAACATGATACTATACACAGGAAATTCTAAAAATGCCACCAAAGAACTCCTAGGTCTCATCAATGAATTTGGTAAAGTGGCTGGATACAAAATTAATATACAGAAATCAGTTGCATTTCTATACACTAACAACAAAATGTCAGAAAGAGAAATTTAGGAAACAATCCCATTTACCATCACATCAAAAAGAATAAAATACCTAGGAAGAAACCTGCCTAAGGAGGGAAAAGACCTGTATTCCAAAAACTATAAGATGCTGATTAAAGAAATTAAAGATGACACAAACAGATGGAAAGATATACCATGTTCTTGGATTGGAAGAATCAACAGTGAAAATGACTATACTACCCAAAGTAATCTACAGATCCAGTTCAATCTCTATCAAAATACCAATGGCATTTTACACAGAATAAGAGCAAAAAAGTTTACAATTTGTATGGAAACACAAAAGTCCCTGAATATCCAAAGCAATGTTGAGGGGAAAAAAAATGGACTGGAGGAATCATACTCCCTGACTTCAGACTATACTAAAAAGCTACAGTTGGGCTTCCCTGGTGGTGCAGTGGTTGAGAGTCCGCCTGCCGATGCAGGGGACACGGGTTCGTGCCCCGGTCTGGGAAGATCCCACATGCCTCAGAGCGGCTGTGCCCATGAGCCATGGCCGCTGAGCCTGCGCGTCCGGAACCTGTGCTCCACAACGGGAGAGGCCACAACAGTGAGAGGCCCACGTACGGAAAAAAAAAAAAAAACCTACAGTCAACAAAACCATATGGTGTTGGCAAAAACACAGACATATAAATTAATGAAAGAGGATAAAAAGTTCAGGAAAAAATCCACATATTTATGGTCAATTAATCTATAACACAGGAGGCAAGAATATATGAAGGAGAAAACACAGTCCCTTTAATAAGTGGTGCTGGGAAAACTGGAAAGCTACATGTAAAAGAATGAAATTCGAACATTCTCTAACACCATATACAAAAAAATATACAGAGGACTTCCAGGGAAGATGGTGGAACAGTAAGACATGGAGATCACCTTCCTCCCCACAGATACACCAGAAAAACATCTACACGTGGAACAACTCCTACAGAACACCTACTGAACGCTGGCAGAAGACCTCAGACCTCCCAAAAGGCAAGAAACTCCCAACGTACCTGGGTAGGGCAAAAGAAAAAAAAATAATAAACAGAGACAAAAAGATAGGGACGGGACTTGCACCAGAGGGAGGGAGCTGTGAAGGAGGAAAGCTTTACATATACTAGGGAGCCACTTTGCGGGCGGAGACTGTGGGTGGCGGAGGGGGAGAGCTTCAGAGCCACGGAGGAGAACACAGCAAGAGGGGTGTGGAGGGCAAAGCAGAGAGATTCCCGCAGAGAGGATCGGTGCCGAAAGTCACTCACCTGCCCGAGAGGCTTGTGTGCTCAAATGCCAGGGCGGGCGGGGTTGGGAGCTGAGGCTTGTGCTTCAGTCGGAGCGCAGGGAGAGGACTGGGATTGACGGCGTGAACACAGCCTGCAGGGGTTAGTGCACCACGGCTAGCCGGGAGGGAGTTCGGGAAAGAGTCTGGACCTAACGAAGAGGCAAGGGACTTTTTCCTCCCTCTTTGTTTCCTGGTGCACGAGGAGAGGGGATTAAGAGCGCTGCTTAAAGGAGCTCCAGAGACAGGCACGAGCCGCGGCTAAAAGCACGAACCACAGAGACGGGCATAAGACGCCAAGGCTGCTGCTGCGGCCACCAAGGAGCCTGTGTGCGAGCACAGGTCACTCATAACACCCCCCTTCCAGGGAGCCTGGGCAGCCAACCACTGCCAGGGTCCCGGGATCCAGGGACAACTTCCCCGGGAGAAGTCAGGGCAAGCCTTAGGATGGTGCAATGTCCCGCCGGCCTCTGCCGCCGCAGGCTCACCCTGCACTCTGTAACCCTCCCTCCCACTGGCCTGAGTGAGCCGGAGTCCCTGAAGCAGCTGCTCCTTTAACCCCGTCGTGTCTGAGCGAAGAACAGACACCCTCCGGTGACCTACACACAGAGGCGGGGCCAAATCCAAACCTGAGACCCGGGATCTGTGAGAACAAAGAAGAGAAAGGGAAATCTCTCCCAGAAGCCTCAGAAGCAGAAGATTAAAGCTCCACAATCAACTTGATGTACCCTGCATTTGTAGAATACATGAATAGACAATGAATCATCCCAAATTGAGGAGGTGCACTTCGAAAGCAAGATTTATGATTTTTCCCCTTTCCTCCTTTTGTGAGTGTGTATGTGTATGCTTCTGTGTGAGATTTTGTCTGTATAGCTTTGCTTCTACCATTTGTACTAGGGTTTTATCAGTCCTTTTTTTTTCCTTAATAATTATTTTTATTTTAATAACTATTTTATTTTATCTACTTTATATTTTTTACTTTATCTTCTTTCTTTCTTTTGTCCTTCCTTCCCTCCTCCCACCCTCCTTTCTTTCTTTCTTTGTTTCTCTCTTTCTTTCTACTTCTACTAATTCTTTCTTTCTATTTTTTCTCCCTTTTATTCTGAGCCGTGTGGAAGAAAGGCTCTTGGTGCAGCAGCCAGGAGTCAGTGTTGTGCCTCTGAGGTGGGAAAGCCAACTTCAGGACACTGGTCCACAAGACACCTCCCAGCTCCACATAATATCAAATGGCGAAAATCTCCAAGGGATCCCCATTTCAACACCAGGACCCAGCTCCACTCAACGACCAGCAAGCTACATTGCTGGACACCCTATGCCAAACAACTAGCAAAACAGGAAAACAACCACACACATTAGCAGAGAGGCTGCCTAAAATCATAATAAGTCCACAGACACCCCAAAACACACCACCAGACGTGGACCTGCCCACCAGAAAGAAAAGCTCCAGCCTCAACCACCAGAACACAGGCACTAGTCCCCTCCACCAGAAAGCTTACACAACTGACAGAAACAAAAGCAAAATGAGAAGACAGAAAAACACACAACAGATGAAGGCGCAAGATAAAAACCCACCAGATGTAACAAATGAAGAGGAAATAGGCAGTCTACCTGAAAAATAATTCAGAATAATGATAGTAAAGATGATCCAAAATCTTGGAAAGAGAATAGACAAAATGCAAGAAACATTTAACAAGGACCTAGAAGATCTAAATATGAAAAAAGCAATGATGAACAACACAATAAATGAAATTAAAAATACTCTAGATGGGATCAATAGCAGAATAACTGAGGCAGAAGAGCGGATAAGTGACATGGAAGATAAAATAGTGGAAATAACTACTGTAGAGCAGAATAAAGAAAAAAGAATGCAAAGAACTGAGACAGTCTCAGAGACTTCTGGGACAACATTAAACGCACCAACATTCGAATTATAATGGTTCCAGAAGTAGGAGAGAAAAAGAAAGGGACTGAGAAAATATTTGAAGACATTATAGTTGAAAACTTCCCTAATATGGGAAAGGAAAGAGTTAATCAAGTCCAGGAAGCACAGAGAGTCCCATACAGATAAATACAGGAGAAATATGCCAAGACACATATTAATCAAACTGTCAAAAATTAAATACAAAAAATATATATTAAAAGCAGCAAGGGAAAAGCAACAAATAACACACAAGGGAATCCCCATAAGGTTAACAGCTGATCTTTCAGCAGAAACTCTGAAAGACAGAAGGGAGTGGCAGGATATATTTAAAGTGATGAAGGAGAAAAACCTAGAACCAAGATAACTCTACCCAGCAAGGATCACATTCAGATTTGACGGAAAAATTAAAACCTTTAGAGACCAGCAAAAGCTGAGAGAGTTCTGCACCACCAAACCAGCTTTACAACAAATGCTAAAGGAACTTCTCTAGGCAAGAAACACAAGAGAAGGAAAACACCTACAATAATGAACACAAAACAATTAAGAAAATGGAAATAGGAACATGCATATCGATAATTACCTTATAAGTAAATGGATTAAATGCTCCCACCAAAAGACACAGACTGGCTGAATGGATACCAAAAAAAGACTCATATATATGCTGTCTAAAAGAAACCCACTTCAGAACCTAGAGACACATACAGACTGAAAGTAAGGGGATGGAAAAAGATATTCAATACAAATGGAAACCAAAAGAAAGCTGAAGTAACAATTCTCATATCAGATAAAATAGACTTTAAAATAAAGACTATTAGAAGAGACAAAGAAGGACACTACATAATGATCAAGGGATCGATCCAAGAAGAAGATAAAACAAATGTAAATATTTATGCACCCAACATAGGACCACCTCAATACATAAGGCAAATACTAACAGCCATAAAAGGGGAAATCAACAGTAACACATTCATATTAGGCGACTTTAACACCCCACTTTCACCAATGGACAGATCATCCAAAATGAAAATAAAGAAGGAAACACAAGTTTTAAATGATACATTAAACATGATGGACTTAATTGATATTTATAGGACATTCCATCCAAAAACAACAGAATACACATTTTTCTCAAGTGCTCATGGAACATTCTCCAGGATAGATCATACATTGGGTCACAAATCAAGCACTGGTAAATGTAAGAAAATTGAAATTGTATCAAGTATCTTTTCGGACCACAACGCTATGAGACTAGATGTCAATTACAGGAAAAGACCTTAAAAAATACAAGCACATGGAGGTTAAACAAGATACTACGTAATAACGCAGTGAGCACTGAAGAAATCAAAGAGGGAATAAAAAAATACCTAGAAACAAATGACAATGGGACATGATGACCCAAAACCTATGGAATGCAGCAAAAGCAGTTCTAAGAGGGAAGTTTATAGCAATACAATCCTACCTTAAGAAACAGGAAACATCTCGAATAAACCACCTAACCTTATACCAAAAGCAATTAGAGAAAGAAGAACAAAAGAACCCGAAAGTTAGCAGAAGGAAAGAAATCATAAAAATCAGATCAGAAATAAATGAAAAAGAAATGAAGGAAATAATAGAAAAGATCAATAAAACTAAAAGATGATTCTTTGAGAAGATAAACAAAATTGATAAACCATTAGCCAGACTCATCAAGAAAAAAAGGGAGAAGATGGGCTTCCCTGGTGGCGCAGTGGTTGAGAGTCCGCCTGCCGATGCAGGGGACACGGGTTCGTGCCCCGGTTCGGGAAGATCCCACATGCTGTGGAGCGGCTGGGCCCGTGAGCCATGGCCGCTGAGCCTGGCGTCCGGAGCCTGTGCTCCACAAGGGGAGAGGCCACAACAGTGAGAGGCCCACATACAGCCAAAAAAAAAAAAAAAAATAGAAAAAAAGGGAGAAGAATCAGATCAATAGAATTAGAAATGAAAAAGAAGAGGTAACAACTGACACTGCAGAAATACAAACGATCCTGAGAGATTACTACAAGCAACTCTATGCCAATAAAATGGACAACCTGGAAGAAATGGACAAATACTTAGAAATGCACAACCTGCCATGACTGAATCAGGAAAAATTAGAAAATACGAACAGACCAATCACAAGCACTGAAATTGAAACTGTGGTTAAAAATCTTCCAACAAACAAAAGCCCAGGACCAGATGGCTTCACAGGCGAATTCTATCAAACATTTAGAGAAGAGCTAACACCCATCCTTATCAAACTCTTCCAAACAATTTCAGAGGAAGGAACACTCCCAAACTCATTCTATGAGGCCACCATCACCTTGATACCAAAACCAGACAAGGATGTCACAAAGAAAGGAAACTAGAGGCCAATACCACTGACGAACATAGACGCAAAAATCCTCTACAAAATACTAGCAAACAGAATCCAACAGCACATTAAAAGGATCATGCACCATGAAAAGTGGGCTTTATTCCAGGAATGCAAGGATTCTTCAATATATGCAAATCAATCAATGTGATACACCATAGTAACAAATTGAAAGAGAAAAACCATATGCTCATCTCAATAGATGCAGAGAAATCTTTTGAAAAAATTCAACACCTATTTATGATAAAAACGATCCAGAAAGTAGGCTTGCAGGGGTCTTTCCTTAACATAATAAAGGCCATATATGACAAACCCACAGCCAACAATGTCCTCAATGGTGAAAAACTGAAAGCATTTCCACTCAGATCAGGAACAAGACAAGGTTGCCCACTCTCACCTCTCTTATTCAGCACAGTTTTGGGAGTTTTAGCCACAGCAATCAGAGAAGAAAAGGAAATAAAAGGAATCCAAATCGGAAAAGAAGAAGTAAAGCTGTCACTGTTTGCAGATGACATGATACTATACATAGTGAATCCTAAAGATGTTACCAGAAAACTACTAGAGCTAATCAATGAATTTGGTAAAGTAGCAGGATACAAAATTAATGCACAGAAATCTCTGGCATTCCTCTACACTAATGATGAAAAATCTGAAAGTGAAATCAAGAAAACACTCCAATTGATCACTACAACAAAAAGAATAAAATATCTAGGAATAAACCTACCTAAGGGGACAAAAGACCTGTATGCAGGAAATTATAAGACACTGATGAAAGAAATTAAAGATGATACAAATAGATGGAGAGATATACCATGTTCTTTGATTGGGAGAATCAACATTGTGAAAATGACTCTACTACCCAAAGCAGTCTATAGATTCAATGCAATCCCTATCAAACTACCACTGGCAATTTTCAGAGAACTAGAACAAAAAATTTCACAATTTGTACAGAAACACAAAAGACCCCGCATAGCCAAAGCAATATTGAGAATGAAAAACGGAGCTGGAGGAATCAGGCTCCCTGACTTCAGACTGTACTAAAAAGCTACAGTAATCAAGACAGTATGGTACTGGCACAAAACCAGAAGTACAGATCAATGGAACAGGATAGAAAGCCCAGAGATAAACCCATGCACATATGGTCACCTTATCTTTGATAAAGGAGGCAGGAATGTACCGTGGAGAAAGGATAGCATCTTCAATAAGTGGTGCTAGGAAAACTGGACAGGTACTTTTAAAAGTATGAGATTAGAACATTCCCTAACACCATACACAAAAATAAGCTCAAAATGGATTAAAGACGTAAATGTAAGGCCAGACACTATCAAACTCTTAGAGGAAAACATAGCAAAACACTCTATGACATAAAGCACAGCAAGATCTTTTTTGACCTGCCTCCTAGAGAAATGGAAGTAAAAACAAAAATAAACAAATGGGACCTAATGAATCTTAAAAGCTTTTGCACAGAAAAGGAAACTATAAACAAGACCAAAAGACAACCCTCAGAATGGGAGAAAATATTTGCAAATGAAGCAACTGAGAAAGGATTAATCTCCAAAATATACAAGCAGCTCATGCAGCTCAATAACAAAAAAACAAACAACCCAATCCAAAAATGGGCAGAAGCCCTAAATAGGCATTTCTCCAAAGAAGATATACAGACTGCCAACAAACACATGAAAGAATGCTCAACATTATTAATCATAAGGAAATGCACATCAAAACTACAATGAGATATCATCTCACACCAGTCAGAATGGCCATCATCAAGAAATCTAGAAACAATACATGCTGGAGAGGGTGTGGAGAAAAGGGAACACTCTTGCACTGATGGTGGGAATGTGAATTGGTACAGCCACTATGCAGAACAGAATGGAGGTTCCTTAAAAACTACAAATAGAACTACCATATGACCCAGCAATCCCACTACTGGGCATATACCCTGAGAAAACCATAATTCAAAAAGAGACATGTACCAAAATGTTCATTGCAGCTCTATTCACAATAGCCCGGAGCTGGAAACAACCTAAGTGTCCATCATCGGATGAATGGATAAAGAAGATGTGGCACATATATACAATGGAATATTACTCAGCCATAAAAAGAAACGAAACTGAGCTATTTGTAATGAGGTGGATAGACCTAGAGTCTGTCATACAGAGTGAAGTTAGTCAGAAAGAGAAAGACAAATACCGTATGCTAACACATATATACGGAATTTAAAAAAAAAATGTCATGAAGAACCTAGGGGCAAAACGGGAATGAAGACGCAGACCTACTTGAGAATGGACTTGAGGATATGGGGAGGGGGAAGGGTGGGCTGTGACAAGGCGAAAGAGAGGCATGGACGTGTATACACTACCAAACGTAAGGTAGATAGATAGTGGGAAGCAGCCGCAGAGCACAGGGAGATCAGCTCGGTGCTTTGTGACCGCCTGGAGGGGTGGGATGGGGAGGGTGGGAGGGAGGGAGATGCATGAGGGAAGGGATGTGGGAACAGATGTATATGTATGACTGATTCACTTTGTTATAAAGCAGAAACTAATTTAAAAAATGAATAAATAAACTTAAAAAAAAAAAATAAATAAAATCTTCCAACAAACAAAAGCCCAGGACCAGATGGCTTCACAGGCGAATTCTATCAAACATTTAGAGAAGAGCTAACACCCATCCTTATCAAACTCTTCCAAACAATTTCAGAGGAAGGAACACTCCCAAACTCATTCTATGAGGCCACCATCACCTTGATACCAAAACCAGACAAGGATGTCACAAAGAAAGGAAACTAGAGGCCAATACCACTGACGAACATAGACGCAAAAATCCTCTACAAAATACTAGCAAACAGAATCCAACAGCACATTAAAAGGATCATGCACCATGAAAAGTGGGCTTTATTCCAGGAATGCAAGGATTCTTCAATATATGCAAATCAATCAATGTGATACACCATAGTAACAAATTGAAAGAGAAAAACCATATGCTCATCTCAATAGATGCAGAGAAATCTTTTGAAAAAATTCAACACCTATTTATGATAAAAACGATCCAGAAAGTAGGCTTGCAGGGGTCTTTCCTTAACATAATAAAGGCCATATATGACAAACCCACAGCCAACAATGTCCTCAATGGTGAAAAACTGAAAGCATTTCCACTCAGATCAGGAACAAGACAAGGTTGCCCACTCTCACCTCTCTTATTCAGCACAGTTTTGGGAGTTTTAGCCACAGCAATCAGAGAAGAAAAGGAAATAAAAGGAATCCAAATCGGAAAAGAAGAAGTAAAGCTGTCACTGTTTGCAGATGACATGATACTATACATAGTGAATCCTAAAGATGTTACCAGAAAACTACTAGAGCTAATCAATGAATTTGGTAAAGTAGCAGGATACAAAATTAATGCACAGAAATCTCTGGCATTCCTCTACACTAATGATGAAAAATCTGAAAGTGAAATCAAGAAAACACTCCAATTGATCACTACAACAAAAAGAATAAAATATCTAGGAATAAACCTACCTAAGGGGACAAAAGACCTGTATGCAGGAAATTATAAGACACTGATGAAAGAAATTAAAGATGATACAAATAGATGGAGAGATATACCATGTTCTTTGATTGGGAGAATCAACATTGTGAAAATGACTCTACTACCCAAAGCAGTCTATAGATTCAATGCAATCCCTATCAAACTACCACTGGCAATTTTCAGAGAACTAGAACAAAAAATTTCACAATTTGTACAGAAACACAAAAGACCCCGCATAGCCAAAGCAATATTGAGAATGAAAAACGGAGCTGGAGGAATCAGGCTCCCTGACTTCAGACTGTACTAAAAAGCTACAGTAATCAAGACAGTATGGTACTGGCACAAAACCAGAAGTACAGATCAATGGAACAGGATAGAAAGCCCAGAGATAAACCCATGCACATATGGTCACCTTATCTTTGATAAAGGAGGCAGGAATGTACCGTGGAGAAAGGATAGCATCTTCAATAAGTGGTGCTAGGAAAACTGGACAGGTACTTTTAAAAGTATGAGATTAGAACATTCCCTAACACCATACACAAAAATAAGCTCAAAATGGATTAAAGACGTAAATGTAAGGCCAGACACTATCAAACTCTTAGAGGAAAACATAGCAAAACACTCTATGACATAAAGCACAGCAAGATCTTTTTTGACCTGCCTCCTAGAGAAATGGAAGTAAAAACAAAAATAAACAAATGGGACCTAATGAATCTTAAAAGCTTTTGCACAGAAAAGGAAACTATAAACAAGACCAAAAGACAACCCTCAGAATGGGAGAAAATATTTGCAAATGAAGCAACTGAGAAAGGATTAATCTCCAAAATATACAAGCAGCTCATGCAGCTCAATAACAAAAAAACAAACAACCCAATCCAAAAATGGGCAGAAGCCCTAAATAGGCATTTCTCCAAAGAAGATATACAGACTGCCAACAAACACATGAAAGAATGCTCAACATTATTAATCATAAGGAAATGCACATCAAAACTACAATGAGATATCATCTCACACCAGTCAGAATGGCCATCATCAAGAAATCTAGAAACAATACATGCTGGAGAGGGTGTGGAGAAAAGGGAACACTCTTGCACTGATGGTGGGAATGTGAATTGGTACAGCCACTATGCAGAACAGAATGGAGGTTCCTTAAAAACTACAAATAGAACTACCATATGACCCAGTAATCCCACTACTGGGCATATACCCTGAGAAAACCATAATTCAAAAAGAGTCATGTACCAAAATGTTCATTGCAGCTCTATTTACAATAGCCAGGAGATGGAAACAACCTAAGTGTCCATCAACAGATGAATGGATAAAGAAAATGTGGCACATATATACAATGGAATATTACTCAGCCATAAAAAGAAACAAAATTGAGATATTTGTTGTGAGGTGGATGGACCTAGAATCTCTCATACAGAATGAAATAAGTCAGAAGGAGTAAAACAGATACTGTATGCTAACACATATATATGGAATCTAAGAAAAAAAGATAGGTCATGAAGAACCTAGGGGTAAGATGGGAATAAAGACAGAGACCTACTAGAGAATGGACTTGAGGATATGGGGAGGGGGAAGTGTAAGCTGTTACAAAGTGAGAGAATGGCATGGGCACATATACACTACTAAACATAAAATAGATAGCTAGTGTGCAGCAGCTGCATGGCACAGGGAGAACAGCTCAGTGCTTTGTGACCACATAGCGGGGTGGGATAGGGAGGGTGGGAGGGAGGGAGACGCAAGGGGGAAGAGATATGGGAACATATGTATATGTATAACTGATTCACTTTGTTATAAAGCAGAAACTAACACTCCATTGTACAGCAATTATACTCCAATATAGATGTAAAAAATAACAAGAAGTAATGATAAACTTTCTGTGGTTATATGTATGTGGATATATATTACTAATACATATAATCAAAAATTATATGAAGTTTATAAAAATTTGTCAGTACTCTCATTGCCCAGTTATGGTTAAAGGTTTTATGCCATACAAATAAGTAATTTTCCTTATCTAATGAACTCTCATCAGAACTTTAATCATGGCTTTTTAACTCATATATCATTCACTGACATGTATTATTTGCTTTGATTCCTCTCTGAAATTATTTACAAACACCTATAGGATAGAATGCCCCATGATGTTAACACTTGAATAACTTTTAGACAATGCCTCTGGGCTAAGTTGCAGCATGGTGACTAAAGTTACTAATAGTATATTTCATGGTTGAAAGTTGCTAAAGAGAGGTGTGGCCAAGATAGAAGAGTAGGAAGAACCAAGCTTACATCCTCCCATGTGTACATCAAAATTACAACTATTTACAAAGAAACTATCTATAACAATAACATGAAGGCTAGTAGAAAATATTTTCCACAACTAAAGATATAGAGAAGAAACTACAATCAGATGGTTCGGATGGGTAGAGACACAGTATAGCCAAAACTCACACCCTGTGTAAACAACCCACAAATGGGAAGATAATCACAATTGCAGAAGTTCTCCCCAAGGAGTGAGGGTTCCAAGACACACAATTTGCTCCCCAGCCAGAGGGTCCTACAATGGGAAAACAAGTTCCCAGACTGTCTTTGAAGGCCAGTGGATCTTGCTTATATGAAAGCTAGAGTGTTGTAGGAATCAAAATCAGCACATGCACACGCCACACACTCCAAGTCCTAGTGAAAAAAGAGTATTTTGAAAAAAACCTGGGTCCGACCCACTTGCTGACATTGGAGAGTCTCTCAGCGATGCAGGAGTCAACTAAGATTCCCCCAGGGACATGGACATTGGTGGCAGCCATTTTGGTGAGCTCATTCTTCCATGAGGACACTGATGCTGTCAAGCAACATTTTGGAATCCTCCCTCTAGCATATTAGTGCCATGGGTTTACCCACCTACCAGAGGGGCAGCACCAGCTCTGGATAACCTTGTCCTCTACAGCCAGCCATGCCAGGGTCTGTCCTCACCCACCATCAGGTTGGTCCCAGTCCGAGGACCCCACCCCGAGGTCATGGAGCCATGTTGGGAGACAGCTCTGCTCACCAGCAGTCCAGCAGCCACCATAGGAGGTAGAAATTGGCAGCCAACTAAGCTAGGGGCAAGCTCTGCCTACTAACTCACAATAAACAACCCCAATACAAGAGAAGAGCCCATGTAGCCCACATACACTCTCCTCTAGAGCTTATGCTCTTGTGACCAGAGGGGAGTGAGCTGCTGGGACCCATAGGACATCTCTTACATAAGGTCACTTCTCCAAGATTGGGAGACATAATCAACTAGCTTAATGCATAGAAATAAGCACAGAGAATTAGGCAAAATGAGGAGATAGAAAAATATTTTCCAAATGTAGGAACAAGACAAAACCTCAGGAAAAGAACTAAAAAACTTGAAAATAAGCAATCTACCCAAAGAAGAGTTCAAGATAATGTTCTAAAGATGCTCAATGAACTCAGGAGAAGAATGGATGAACACAGTAAGAATTTTTGAAAAGAATTAGAAATTATTAAAAAAAAGGACAAAACAAAGTTGAAGAATACAATAACTGATATAAAAATACACTAGAAGGAATCCATAGTAGATACAGAGGCGTGGATGAGCGAAGTGGAAAACAGAGTAGTGGAAATCACACAGCCTGAATGGGGTGGGGGGGGAAAGGGAGAGATTTTTAAACAATGAGAATAGTTTAGGAGATCTCTGGGACAACATCAAGAGTATTCACATTTACATTATTGTGGCCCCAGAAGAAGAAAGAGAGAAAATGGCAGATAACTAATTTGAAGAAATAATGAGTGAAAACTTTCCTAACCTAAGACATGGATCAGACATCCAGGACTGGGAAACACAGAAAGTTCCAAATAGGATGAACCCAAAGAGATCCACTCCAACACACATAATTAAAGTGGCAAAAATTAAAGACAAAAAGAGAATCTTAAAAGCAGCAAGAGAAAAGCAACTAGTTATAAGCAAGGGAATCCCCTAGGACTAGCAGCTAACTTTTCAGCAGAAACTTTGGAAGCCAGAAGGGACTGGTACAATATATTCAAAGATATGTAAGGAAAAAAACCTACAACCAAGAATACTCTGCCTGGCAAGACTATCATTCGGATTGGTAAGGGAGATAAAGTTTTCCTTAGACAAGCAAAAGCTAAAAGACTTTTTAGCACCACTAAACCAGATTTTCAAAACTTCTCTAAATGGAAAAGAAAAGACTACGACTAGAAACTTAAATATTATGAGAGATAAAAACTCAATGGTAAAGGCAAATATACAGAAAATACTAGATTTTCCACTTATCAAGCTTGTAGGAAGGTTAAAAGAGGTGGAGAGAGACCAGTGCTGATGGCTGCAACCTTGCTACACCTCCAAGTCCAAAATGTATGCAAGGTGGAGCTGATAGTACACACAATGGCTAGGCACTGAATCTTGGGTTGTCAGACCCTGGTAGAAGACATTGTCTAGCTGCCCAGAGACAGCCCAAGTGGCTTGGGGTATAGTCCAGTCTGAATCTTGGAGCCCACTGTCAATGTACACATGGAGGGTGCAGGTCCAGCATCAGAGCCCCCTGTCAGCACTTGCATGATGGATCTGGGTCCAGCATCAGAGCCCAATGTCAGTGCTTGCACTGCAGGGACAGGTCCAGCCACAGTGGACTTCGTGGGCACACACATGGCAGGGGCAGATCTGGCCTCTGAGCCTATTTTCAACACCTGCACAGTGAGGGCATGTCCAGCAGCTGTGGAATTTGTCGGGCTGCACGCTGAATACTGTCAGATAAATGCACATTTTGGGTGGATTGACCCTGGGTAGGAGTACACAACAGGTGCTGGTACTGCTGTGGGCAGCACTCCAGTTCTGCCCATCCCACACTGTACCATGGAGCCAGATCTGGGGCAGCCAGTTCCTGGGAGAGACTTGTAATAGAGTCAGTCCATGTCCCAGGCTGCAGCACAACCACCTCGATTCCTGTAGCCACAGCACCTCAGCCTGCAGCACCAGTGCACTCCATGACACAGCCTAGCAATAGGTCTGAGACAAACACATGGAGAAAGGGACATGACCCTGGGCTGCTTCTGGGCAGAACCACAGATGCCTGCAAGAATGGTGCATAGGTTCACCATGATCACATGAGCTTCACTTGCTTCAGCGCTCACCTTCTTTTGGACAGAGTATGAACTCAAGGGCAGTAGAGTCTTATCAAACCCAATTGTCATTTCTTCTACTCAAACAACTGGGAAGCAGGCCCTGCCCCCCACAGGGCTGTGATAGCCACAGAGCAAAGAGGAGGCCCCACATCACATCCAGTGCAGGCTCTGGTGACACAACACCAATCACACCCCATTAATGAAAGAATGGCTAGCACACTCTGAGGGAAAATGTGGCTGGCATCCATACCAAAAGCAATCCTCACACCAAAAATATTGGACTCACACAGTCTAAACAGGGACAATTTCATGAAAAACACCACTTCAAGACCAAAATAGATAATTGTTTCTCCTAAATTCTTAGAAACAGAGAAAGTTAAGTAAACTAAAAAAGTAGAGGAACTACTCCCAAATAAAATAACAAGATAAATCCCCTGAAAGAACAAATAATGAAACAGACCTCACCAGTCTACTAGACATCTAGTTCAAAAAGGAGGTGATAAAAATGTTAAAGGAATAAAGAAAGATTAGCAATATAAATGTATATCACTATAACAAGGAACTAGAAACTACAAAGAGAAACCAGTCAACATTAGACAACTAAATTGAGGAGATAAAAACCAACCTAGGGCTTCCCTGGTGGTGCAGTGGTTGAGAGTCTGCCTGCTGATGCAGGGGATATGGGTTTGTGCCCCGGTCCGGGAGGATCCCACATGCCACGGAGCAGCTGGGCCTGTGAGCCATGGCCGCTGAGCTTGCATGTCCGGAGCCTGTGCTCTGTGATGGGAGAGGCCACAACAGTGAGAGGCCCACGTACCGCAAAAAACAAAAACAAACAAACAAAAAAAACCAACCTAGAATAAATGAAAAGCCAATTAAATAACACAGAAGGATGAATAAGTAATCTGGAAGATAGAATAATGGAAATCACCCAATCAGAACAGCAGACGAAAGACAATTGAAAAAAATAAAAGCAACATACAAGATATATGAAATAATATAAAGCATGCTAACCTATGTATAATAGGGGTTCCAGAAGGAGAAGAGAGAGAGAAGGGGATCCAAGAAGTATTTGAAGAAATTATGGCTGAAAACTTGCCAAACCAAAAGAAGGAAACTTACATCCAGGTACAAAAAGAACAGTGGGTGCCAAATAAGATAAGTCCAAACAAACGCACACCAAGACATATTATGATTAAGACAGTAAAAGTTAAAGACAAAGAGAGGATTCTAAAGGCAGCACGAGTAAAACAAAATGTTAATTACAAGGGAACCCACATAAGGCTATCAGATGATTTCTCTGAACAAACTTTGCAGGCCAGAAGGCAGTGACATAATGTATTCTAAGTCCAGAAAGGGAAAAGCTTGAAACCTAAGGTAATCTACCCAGCAAGACTGTCATTTAGAATAGAAGGAGAGGTATTTTCTCAGACAAGCAAAAATTAAAAGAAAACGGCAATACTAAACCTACTGTAAAAGAAATATTGAAAGTTTTCTCTGCATGGAAAACAAGCAAGAATCTATAGAAAAGAAACAGTTACAATAAGAAATGCAAATATATAAAAGAATTGAAGTTCACTTAAATAAGCTAGTACATAGGGTAAAAATAATCCAAAAGATTTTTTTGTAAAAAAAATTATAACTACAATTAATGACAAAAGGATAAACATGAAGAAGTGAACAAACAACTACAAAATCAATGGAAAACAAGGTTTAAAATGGCAACAAATACATATCTATCAATAATTACTTTACATGTCAATGGAATAAATGCTCCAGTCAAAGACTGGATTAAAAAACAAGAGCCTAGGGCTTCCCTGGTGGCGCAGTGGTTGGGAGTCTGCCTGCCGATGCAGGAGACGCGGGTTCGTGCCCCGGTCCGGGAGGATCCCACGTGCCGTGGAGCGGCTGGGCCCGTGAGCCATGGCCGCTGAGCCTGCGCGTCCGGGGCCTGTGTTCTGCGGCGGGAGGGACCACAGCAGTGAGAGGCCCGCGTGCTGCAAGGAGAAAAACAAAAAAAACAAAAAAAACAAGAGCCTAAAATATGCTGCCTACAAAAGACCCACTTTAAGGTAAATGACACACATAGATTGAAAGAGAGGGGATGGAAAAAGATATTTCATGCAAATAGAAATGACAAGAAAGCAGGGGTAGCAATACTCATATCAGACAAAATAGATTTTAAAACAAAGGCCATAAAGAAAGATAAAGAAGGACACTATATATAATAGAAGGATCAATACAAGGAGAGGATACTACACTTGTTAACATTTATGCACCCAATATAGGAGCAACTTAATATATAAAACAAATACTAACAGAAAGGGAGAAATTGACAATAATACAATAATAGTAGGAGAATTTAACACTGCACTGACATTTATGAACAGATCATCTAGGCAGAAAACCAATACTGTAATGCAATAGAGGTCCAAAATAATGCAATAGACCAGTTGGACTTAATTTCTGTTTACATGACACTACATCTAAAAAAACAGATACACATTCTTTTCAAGCATGCAGGAAACATCCTCTAGGATAGATCGCATACTAGGTCAGGAAACAAGGCTCAACAAATTTAAGAAATATAAATCATTTCAAGTATTTTTTCTGACTCCAAATGGTATATAGAAATCAACCAAGAAAGAAAAGAAGGGAAAAGAATGAACACGTGGACACTAAACAAAATGTTACTAAAAAACCCCAATGGATCAACAATGAAATCAAAGAGGAAATTTTAAAATACCTTGACACAAACAGCAATGAAAACACAACAATGTGAAATCTATGAGATGCAGCCAAAGCAGTCCTTAGAGGGAAGTTCATATTGATACAGGCCTTCTTCAGAAAATATGAAAAATCTAAAATAAATACCCTAACCTACCACTTAAAAGAATTAGAAAAAGAAGAACAAACAAAACCCATAGTCAGCAGAAGGAAAGAAATAATAAAAATCAGAAAGGAAATAAATCAAATAGAGATAAAAAACAGAAAATATCAACAAAACCAAGAGCTGTTTTGTTGAAAATATAAAAAAAAATTGACAAACCAATAGCAAGCTTAATCAAGAAGAAAAGAGAGAGGACCCAAATAAGGAAAATAGGAAAGGAAAGAGGTGAAATAACAACCAGTTCTGCAGAAATACAAAATACAATAAGAGAATACTATGAACAGTTGTATGCCCACAAATCAGACAACACAGAAGCAATGGACGTTTCTAAAAACATTCATCCAACCAAAATTGAATCAAGAAAAAATGGATAATTTAAACAGACAAATCAGTAGAAGTGATACACTCTGCAAGAAAAAAATCCTGCAAACAAAAGTCCAGGAGTAGATGATTTCACCAGGGAATTAATTCTACCAAACATACAAAGAAGAACTTATACCTATCCTTCTCAAAATCTTCCAGAAAAGTGAAGAGGAAGGAACACTCCAAAAGTCACTCTTTGATGCCAACATCACCCTGATACCAAAACCAGACAAAGACTACAAAAAAAAAGAGAAAAAGAAAATTACATGCCAATATCTTTGATGAATATAGATACAAAAATTTTCAACAAAATATTAGCAAACTGAATTCAACAACACATAAAAAAGGTGATACACCACAATCAAGCTGGATTCACCCCAGGTTCATAAGGATGGTTCAACATATGCATATCAATCAATATGATACACCACATAAAAAAGAAAAGACAAATTTACATGATCATCTCAATAAATGCAGAAAAAGTATTTGATAAAATTCAACATCCATTCATGATAAAAACTCTTACCAATGTGTGTATAGAGGGAGCATATCTCAACATCATAAAAGTTATTTATGACATATCCCAGCCAACATAATAAATGGTGAAAAATTGAAAGCCTTCCCACTAAATTCAGGGACAAGACAAGAATGATCACTCTCACCATTTCTATTCAGCATAGTACTGGAAGTCCTAGCCATGTCAATCAGACAAGAAAAAGAAATAAAATCTATCCAAATTGGAAAGAAGAGGTAAAACTGTCATTATATGCAGATGACATGATACTCTATACAGAAAACCCTAAAGACTCCACACAAAAACTATTAGAACTGATAAATGAATTCAGCAAGGTAATAGGATACAAGATTAATATATAGTAATCAGTGGCATTTCTTTACAATAACAATGAAATATTAGAAAGAGAAAGTAAAAAAAAAACATCCTGTTTAAAATTGCATCAAACAAATAGAATACCTAGAAATAATCCTAACCAAGGAGGCAAAAGACTTATACACTGAGAACTATAAAACATTCATAAAGGAAATCAAAGATGATTCAAGGAAATGGAAAGATATCCCATGCTCCTGGATTGGAAGAATTAATATAATTAAAATGGCAATTAAAAGCAATCAACAGATTTAATGTGATCCTTATCAAATTACCTATGACATTTTTCACAGAACTAGAACAAATAATAATAAAATTTATATAAAACCATAAAAGACCCAGATTTGCCAAAGCAATCCTGAGGAAAAAGATCAAAGCAGGAGGCAAAACCTTCCTGGACTTCAGATAATACTACAAAGCTACAGTAATCAAAACAACATGGTATTGGAAGAAAAACAGACATATTGATCAATGGAAGAGAATAGAGTCCAAAAACAAACCCAGATACCTGTGGACAATTAATCTTCAATAAAGGAGGCAAGAATAAACAATAGAGAGAAGAATCTCTTCACCAAGTGGTGTTGGGAAAGCTAGACAGCCCCATGTAAATCAATGAAGTTATTAGAACACTCCCTCATACCATATACACAAATAAACTCAAAATGGCTTAAAAACTTAAATATAAGACCTGAGGCCCATAAAAGTCCTGGAAGAGGACAAAGGCAAACCATTCTCTAACATAAATTGTACCAATGTTTTCTTAGGTCAGTCTTTCAAGGCAATAGAAATAAAAGCAAAATTAACAAATGGGACCTAATCAAACTTATAAGCTTTTGCACAGAAAAGGAAACCATAAACAAACTGAAAAGGCAACCTAAGGAATGGAAGAAAATATTGCAAATGATGTGACTAACAAGTGTTTAATTCCCAAAATATGCAAACAACCCATACAACTCAATAACTAAATATCAAATAAACTAATTGAAAAAATGGGCAGAAGACCTAAATAGATATTTCTCCAAAAAAGACATACAGAGAGCCAATAATCACATGAAAAGACACTCAATATCACTAATTATTAGAGAAATGCATATCAATACTACAGTGAGGTATCACCTCACACCTGTCAGAATGGCCGTCATTAAAAAGTCTACAAATAACAAATGCTGGAGGGCGTGTGGAAAAAAGGGAACCCTCCTACACTTTGGTGAAATTGTAAATCGATGCAGCCACTATGAAAAACAGTATGGGGGTTTCTTTAAAAAAATAAAAATAGGGTTACCAAATGATCCACCAATCTCACTCCTAGGCATCTACCCAGAGAAAACTCTAATTTGAAGACACATGCAGCCCAATGTTCATAGCAGCACTTTTTACAATATGCAAGACATGAAAGCAACCTAAATGTCCATTGACAGATGAATGGATAAAGAAGATTTATATTTATATATATACATATAAAATGGAATACTACTCAGCCATAAAAGAGAATAAAATAATGCCATTTGCAGCAACATAAATGGACCTAGAGATTACCATACTAAGTTAAGTAGGTCAGAAAGAGAAAAACAAATATCATGTAATATCACTTATATGTAGAATCTAAAATATGATACAAATGAACATATTTACAAAACAGAAACAGTCTCACAGACATAGAAAACAAACTTATGGTTACCAAATGGGAAAGTGGGTTGGGGAGGAATAAGTTAGAAGATTGGATTTAGCAGATATAAATTACTATATATAAAATAGATAGGGGCTTCCCCAGTGACACAGTGGCTAAGAATCCACCTACCAATGCAGGGGACACGGGTTCAAGCCCTGGTCCCGGAAGATCCCACATGCTGTGCCACAACTACTGAATCCCACACTCCTAGAGCCCATGCTCCACAACAAGAGAAATCACCAAAATGAGAAGCTCATGCACCACAATGAAGAGTAGTCCCTGCTTGCTACAACTAGAGAAAGCCCGTGCACAGCAACGAAGACCCAATGCAGCCAAAAATAAAAAATAAAATAAAATAAAATAGATAAACAACAAGGTCTCACTATATTGCACAGGGAACTATATTCAATATCGTGTAATAAATCATAATAAAAAAGAATATGAAAAAGAATATATATATTCAGTCACATATATACATATATGTAACTGAATCACTTTGCTGTTCACCAGAAACTAACATCACATTGTAAATCAACTATACTCCAAAAAAAAACAAGGATGCACAATGCAATGTGTTGGGGGGCAGACTTAGTATATAGTCAAGTCCCATACTCCACAGTGAGTGACCCATAAACAGGAAAATAAGTACAATTGCAGAGGTTCTCCCAAAGGAGTGAGAGGCCAAATCTCCACTTCAGGCTCCCCAGACAAAAGGTCTTGCACTGAGAAGATGAGCCCTCAGAGCTCTGAAAGCCAGCAGGGTTTATTTTTGTGGAGGTCAGAGGGCTGGGGTAAATAGAGACTTCACTATTAAAGGGTGCACACAAAATCTCACATGCTCCAGAAACCAGGGCAGAAGCAGTAATTTGATAGAAGCCTGTGTCAGACCTATCAGCTAATCTTGGAGAGTGTTCCAGAGTAGCAGGAGGAAACTGCAGCTCATCTTGGGGACATAGACAAAAGTGGTAGCACTTTGGGGGAGCTCCTTCTACCATGTGGACACTGGTTCTGGCAAGTGCCATTTTGGATTCCTACCCCTAGTTAATTAGCCTCAGGACCCAGCCCCACCACAGCCCAATGGTCTGCAGCCTCCAGTGGGGGCCTGGGATGCCTCAGGCCAAGCAACTAACTGGGTGTGGACACAGCCCCTCCCACTAGCAGACAGCTTTCCTTAAGAGCCCCTGGGCCCACAGTTGCCTCTGGAAATGACCTTAACTGCCAGAAGGCCGATGACATGACCCCACACACAGTGCTGACTTCTAGACCCAAGACCCTGTGAGACACAGTTCCACCCCCAGTAGGCCCTGGGACAAGCTGGGCCTCATCCCACTCACCAGTGTCCTTTCTCTAGCCTCAGGCCAGGTCCATCACCCAGCAGGGAGAAATCAGCTGCCAGAAAACCCCAGCTTCAAGTATGAAGACATGGTCCACTCACCAGTAGGCCAGGCCCTGCCCTGGGACCAGCAGGGCCCTGACCTCACCCACTATCAGGCCAAAACAAACTTCAAGACACCCTGGGTACCATACCCAACTGTGTCAAGAACTGACCAACCACCAGTGAACTGATACTAGCTCTGGGACCCCTGGGAAGAGCAACCAGATCCCAGGATATAACTCTACCTATCAGTAGGCTGCTACTAGCCCTAGGACCTGACTTCATCCACCAGTGGGTAGGCAATAGTTCCAGCGTCTCCTGGATGCTGACTTTGCCCACCAGCAACCCAGCACTAGCCCAGGGTCTCCCTGGGATTCTGCAGTTCTCTGCCTACTGACCCAGTGCTGACAGCCAGTAGCCAGCATCTTCTGCACAAGGCAGAGACTAGCAACCAACTGGACTGGGGACCAATAAACTTACCAGACTGCCCACATAGTCAGCCCACCACAACAGAAAGACCCATGAAGCACTCATAGGGAAAATCCCTAGAGTATATAGCTCAGGTGATGATAGGGAACATGCTGCTGGGACAAACTGAACTTCTCCTAATAAGACCACTTCTCCAAGGTTAGCAAATGTAACGAACCCACCAGAAAAATAAAAGTAAAAACATCAACTTAGGCAAAATGAGGTGACATGTTCCAAATGAAGGAACAAGATAAAACCCCAGAAAAAGAACAAAGTGAAGTGGAGATAGGCTATCTAACTGAGAAAAAGTTCAGGTTAATAATCACAAAGACGATCAAAGAACTTGGGAGAAGAATGGATAGACAGAGTGAGAAGTTAGAAGTTTTTAACAAAGAGTTAGAAAACAAAGAAAAACTAAAGATGAAGAATACAATAACTGAAATGAAAAATACTCTAGAAGGAATCAATAACAGACTAAATGATACAGAGGAACAGATCAGAAAGCTGGAAGACAGAGTAGTGGAAATCACTGCCACTGAACAGAAAAAAGAAAAAAGAATAAAAGGAAATGAAGACTGTTTAAGGGACATCTGGACAAAATCAAGTACAGTCATATTCACATTTTTTTTGGACTGAGCTTTTTATTGTTTTCTTCCTCTCTTTTAATTATTCAAGCAATTCAAGAATAGATCCTTTATGTAAAAAATTAAAACAAATTCCAACAATAGGAAAAAAAGTAAAGGTCCTGAATTCTTTTATCTTCTCAATTCCTTCCCTGGAACTGTCACTGCAGTTGTTTTGTTGTACATTTCTCTAGACCTTTTCCTTTATTTTACACAAACAAAGCAAACACATAAATGCACATACAATCTTAAATATACTGATAGCTTATTTCCTTCTGGCCTGCATAGTCTCTGTTGAAAAGTCAGCTGATAGGCTTATGGGAGTTTCCTTGTGCGTTATTTGTTGCTTTTCCCTTTCTGCTTTTGATATCCTCTCATTATCCTTGATTTTTGTCATTTTAATTACAACATGTCTTGGTGTGTTTCTCTTTAGCTTAATCCTGTAAGGGACTCTCTGCATTTCCTGGACTTGGGTGACTATTTCCTTTCCTAAGTTAGAGAAGTTTTCAGTAAGCATATTCACATTTTAAAAGTCTCAGAAAGAGAAGCAAGAAAGGATGAGAACATATTTGAAGATAAAATAACTGAAAACTCCCCTAACTTAAGAACGGAAATAGTCACCCAAGTCCAGGAAATGCAGAGACTCCCTTACGGGATTAAACTAAAGAAAAACACACAAAGACACATTGTAATTAAAATGGCAAAAATTAAGGATAATGAGAGGATATCAAAAGCAGAAAGGGAAAAGCAACAAATAACACACAAGGGAACTCCCATAAGCCTATCAGCTGACTTTTCGACAGAGACTCTACGAGCCAGAAGGGAGTTACACAATATATTGAAAGTGATGAAAGGGAAAAGCCTACAACTAAGAACACTCTACACAGCAAGACACTCATTCAGATCTGATGGAGAGATCAAAGCTTTACAGATAAGCCAAACTAAAATAGTTCAGCACCAACACACCAGATTTACAAGAAATGATGAAGGAACTTCTCTAAGCAAAAAACAAAAGGCTACAACTAGAAACATAAACGTCATGAAATTAAAGGCAAACATAGTGTAAAGGTAGGAAATCCTCCAAGCAAAAAGCTAGTAGGAAGGTTAAAAGACTAAAGTAGTAAAATCATCTATATCCACAATAAGCAGTTAAGGAATACACAAATTAATTAGATGTAAAGTATGATATTAAAAAAAGTAATCATGAGGGGAGGGGAATACAAATACAGGGTTGTTAAAATGCACTTGAAATTAAGAGATCAGCAAGTTAAAATATCATATAGGTAGATAAATAGATATAGATAGATGATAGATATATAGATAGATACATAGATAGATACATAGATAGATAGATACATAGATAGATGGATGATAGATAGATTGCTATACATTAGCATCATAGTAACTATATATCAAAAATCTTTAATAGGGACACACACAAAAATGAGAAAGAAATCCAAACATAAGACTAAAGATATGCCTTAAATCACAAGAGAGGAGAACAAAAGAAGAAAAAAGGGAAAAAAGACCTAAAACACAACCCCCAACTAAATAACAAAATGGCAATAAGAACATATGCATCAATAATTAACTGTAAATGGACTAAAGGTTCCAATAAAAAGACATAAAGTTGTTGAATGGATACAGAAACAAGACGTGTATATATGTTGCCTGCAAGAGACTCACTTAAGAGTTGAAAAAAAGAGACTAAAGTTGAGATGATAGAAAAGCTTTTCCATGAAAATGAAAATCAAAAACACCCAGTGGAGCAATACTTATATGAGACAAAATAGACTGTAAAATAAAGAGTGTTACAAGAGACAAGGAATGACATTACATAATAATCAAGGGATCAAAGGAAACCATAAACAAGACAAAAAGACAACCCTCAGAGTGGGAGAAAATATTTGCAAATGAAGCAACTGACAAAGGATTAATCTCCAAAATTTATAAGCAGCTTGTGCAGCTCAATATCAAAAAAACAAACAACGCAATCCAAAAATGGACAGAAGACCTAAATAGACATTTCTCCAAAGAAGATATACAGATTTCCAACAAACCTATGAAAGAATGCTCGACATCATTAATCATTAGAGAAATGCAAATCAAAACTGCAATGAGATATCATCTCACACTGGTCAGAATCGTCATCATCAAAAACTCTACAAAGAATAAATGCTGGAGAGGGTGTGGAGAAAACGGTACCCTCTTGCACTGTTGGTGGGAATGTAAATTGATACAGCCACTATGGAGAATAGTATGGAGATTCCTTAAAAAACTAAAAAAAATAGAACTATGACCCAGCAATCCCACTACTGGGCACATACCCTGAGAAAACCATAACTCCATAACTCAAAAAGAGTCATGTACCACAATGTTCATTGCAGCTCTATTTACAATAGCCAGAACATGGAAGCAACCTAAGTAACCATCGGCAGATGAATGGTTAAAGAAGATATGGCACATATATACAATGGAATATTACTCAGCCATAAAAAGAAATGGAACTGAGTTATTTGTAGTGAGGTGGATGGACTTGGAGTCTGTCATACAGAGTGAAGTAAGTCAGAAAGAGAAAAACAAATACTGTATGCTTACACATATATATGGAATCTAAAAACAAAACAAAACAAAAAGGTCATGAAGAACCTAGGGGCAAGATGGGAATAAAGATGCAGACCTACTAGAGAATGTACTTGAGGACACAGGGAGGGGGAAGGGTAAGCTGGGACAAAGTGAGAGAGTGGCATGGACATATATACACTATGAAATGTAAAATAGATAGCTTTGGGGAAGCAGCTGCATAGCACAGGGAGATCAGCTTGGTGCTTTGTGACCACCTAGAAGGGTGGGCTAAGGAGGGTGGGATGGAGGGAAATACAAGAGGGAAGAGATATAGGGATATATGTATATGTATAACTGATTCACTTTGTTATAAAGCAGAAGGTAACACACCATTGTAAAGTAACTATACTCCAATAAAGATATTAAAAAAATAAATAATCAATGGATCAATCCAAGAAGATATAACAATTGTAAATCCATATGCATCCAACATAGGAGTACTAACTACATAAAGCAAATATTAACAAACATAAAGGGAGAAATTGAAAGTACCACAATAATAGTAGGGGACTTTAACACCCTATTTATATAACTGGACAGATCATTCAGACTGAAAATCAGTAAGCGAGTACTAGCCTTAAATGGCACATTAGACCAGAGGATTTAATAGATACATATATAGAACATTCCATCTGAAAGTAGATTACACATTCTATTTAAGTGTGCATGGAACATTCTGCAGGGTAGACCACATGCTAGGCCACAAAACCAGCCTCAATAAATTTGAGATAATTGAAATCATGCCAAACATCTTTTCCAACCACAAGACTATGAGACTATAAATCAACTATTAGGAAAAAAACTGCAAAATAAAAAACAAACAAACAGGTGGAGACTAAACTATATGCTACTAACAACCAATGGATCACTGAATAAATCAAAAAAATACCTGGACAATAACACAAACACAATGATCCAAAATCTTTGGGAGGTAGCAAGAACAGTTCTAAGAGGGAAGTTTATGGTGATACAGAATTACCTCAGGAAACAAGAAAAATCTCAAGTAAACAACCTAATCTTAAACCTAAAAGAGCTAGAAAAAGATCAAACAAAGCCAAAAGTTAATGGACAAAAAGAAGTAATAATCAGAACAGAAATAAATGAAATAGAGACAAAAAAAACAGTGGAAAATATCAATTAACCTAAAAGATGGTTCTTTGAAAAGGTAAACAAAACTGATACACTTTTAGCCAGACGCATCAAGAAAAAAGGGGAGAGGGCCCAAATTAATAAAATCAGAAAAGAAAAAGGAGAAATTACAACCAACACGACAAAAATCCAAAGGACAATAAAGACTACTACAAACAATTATATTCCCATAAAATGGACAAATTCCTGAAAACTTACAGTGTCCTAAGACTGAACCAGGAAGAAATAGAAATTAAGAACAAACCAACTACAGTAATGGAATTGAATCAGTAATTAAAAAAAAAACTCCCAACAAACAAAATTCCAGAACCAGGAAGCTTCACAGGTGAATTCTACCAAACATTTAGAGAAGAGTTAATACCTGTCCTTCTCAAACTATTCCAAAAATTTGCAGAGGAAGAAACACTTATGAACTCATTCTATGAGGCTGTCATCACCCTGATACCAAACCAGAAAAAAAAGATATCAAACAAAAAAAGAAAATTACAGGTCAGTATTACTAATGAATATAGATGCAAAAATCCTCAGCAAAATACTAGCAAACTGAATCCAACAACACATCAAAAGGATCATACACTATGATCTAATGGGGTTTATTCCAGGGATGTAAGGACTTTTCAATATCCACACATCAATCAGTGTGATTCACTACATTAACAAATTGAATAAAAACCATATGATTGTCTCAATAGATGCAGGAAAACTTTTGGCAAAATTCAACACTCATTTATGACAAAAACTCTTCAGAAAGTGGGCATAGAGGGAAGATACTTCAACATAATAAAGGCCACATGTGACAAATCCACAGCTAACACACTTAATGGTGAAAAAGTGAAAGCATTTCCTCTAAGATCAGGAACAAGACAAGGTTGCCCACTCTTGCCAATTTTATTTAAGATAGTACTGGAAGTCCTAGGCACAGCAATCAGACAGGAAAAGTAAATAAAAGGAATCCGAGTTGGAAAGGAAGAAGTTGAAATGTCACGATTTGCCAATATCATGACACTCTACATAGAAAATCCTAAAGATGACACCAAAAATTAATAAAGCTCATGAAGGAATTCAGTAAAGTTGCAGGATACAAAATTAATATACAAAAATCAGTTGCATTTCTATACACTATCAATGAACTATCAGAAAGATCAATTGAGGAAACTACCCCACTTAAAATTGCATCAAAATGAATAAAATACCTAGGAATAAAATACCAAGGAGGTAAAAGACCTGTATTCAGAAAACTGTAAGACACTGATGAAAGAAGTTGAAGACAACACAAATGGAAAGGTATGCCATGTTCATGGATTGGAAGAATTAATATTGTTAAAATGACCATATTACTCAAGGCAGTCTATAAATTCAGTACAATCTCTATCAATATATAAAGGGCATTTTTTTCACAGAACTTGAACTGGTAATCCTAAAATTATATGAAGACACAAATATGCCAAATAGCCAAAACAGTCTTGAGGGAGAACAGAGCTAGAAGAGTCACACTCCCTTACTTCAGACTATATTACAAAGTTACAGTAATAAAAACAGTATGGTATTTAACAAAACATTGTAAACAAACTACACTCAAAAAAAAAAAAAAAAAACAGGCTACCCTGGTGGCACAGTGGTTGAGAGTCTGCCTGCCAATGCAGGGGACATGGGTCCGTGTCCCAGTCCGGGAAGATCCCACATGCCATGGAGCAGCTAGGCCCGTGAGCCATGGCCACTGAGCCTGTGCATCCAGAGCCTGTGTTCTGCAACGGGAGAGGCCACAACAGTGAGAGGCCCATGTACCACAAAAAAAACAACAACAAAAAAACAGTATGGTACTGGCACAAAAATAACAAGTAGATCACTGGAACAGAATAGAGAGTCCAGAAATAAACACACACACCTATGATCAATTAATCTATGACAAGGATGCAAGAATATACAATGGGGAAAAGACAGCCTCTTCAATAAGGCGTGCTGGGAATTGGACAGCTACATGTAAAAGAATGAAATCAGAACATTCTCTAACTTCATATATAAAAATTAACTCAAGATGGATTAAAGACATAAATGTAAGATCAGAAACCCTAAAATTCCAAGAAGAAAACATATACACAATACCTTTTTACATAAGTCATAGCATTATTAGGACTGTTTTTAGACCTGTCTCCTAAAACAAAGGAAATAAAAGCAAAACTAAATAAATGGAACCTAATTAAACTTTAAAGCTTTTGCATAGCAAAGGAAACCATCAACAAAATGAAACGCTAACTTACTTAATTGGAGAAAACGTTTACAAATGATTTGACCAATAAAGAGTTAATATCCAAAATATATAAACAGTACATACAACTCAACATTTAAAAAAAACTCAATTAAAACTTAGGCAGGGGCTTCCCTGGTGGCGCAGTGAATGAGAGTCTGCCTGCTGATGCAGGAGACACGGGTTCATGCCCCAGTCTGGGAAGATCCCACATGACACAGAGCGGCTGGTCCCATGAGCCATGGCTGCTGAGCCTGTGCATCTGGAGCCTGTGCTCCACAACAGGAGAGGCCACAACAGTGAGAGGTCTATGTACCGAAAAAAAAAAAAAAAAAAAAAAAAAAAAACTTAGGCAGAAGACCCAAATAGACATTTTTCCAAAGACATTCAGATTGCCATCAGGAAGGTGAAAACATGCTCAACATTACTAATTATCAGAGAAATGCAAATCAAAAACACAATGAGTTATCACCTCACTCCAGTCAGAATGGCTATCTCAAAAAAGTCGACAGATTATAAATACTAGAGAGATTGTGGATAAAAGAGAATGCTCTTACTCTGTTGGTAGGAATGCAGATCGGTGCCGCCACTGTCTCAAACAATATAGAGGCTTCTCACAAAACTAAAAATAGAACAACTATATGACAGAGCAATTCCACTCCTTGGTATATATCTGAAAAAATACTAATCCATAAAGAGACATGAGCCCCAATGATCATAGTAGTATTATTTACAATAGCCAAGATAAGGAAGTAACCTAAGTGTCTAGCAAGAGATGACTGGATAAAGAAGATGAGATATGTGTACACACACACACACACACACACACAGTGGAATACTACTCAGCCATAACATAGAATGAAATTTTGTGATTGCAACAACATTGATGGATTGCAGGGTATTATGCTAAGTGAAATAAGTCAGACAGAGAAAGTCAAATACTGTATAATATCACTTATATGTGGAATCAATAGAATACAACAAACAAGTGAACATAACAAAAAAAACAGACTCATAGATATAGAGAATAGATAGTGGTTACCATTGGGGAGAAGGAAGAGGGGAGGGTCAAGATAGAGGTAGAGGATTAAGTGTTACAAACTACTATGTATAAAATAAATAAGCTACAAGGATATACTTTACAGCACAGTGAAATACAGCCAATATTTTATAATAGTATAAATGGAATAAAATCTTAAAAAATTGTGAATCACTATGTTGTACACCCGAAATTTGAATAATATTGTACATCAACTATACCTCAATTTAATAAATATTTTCTAAAAAAGAATACTAAACAAATTTCTCACAAAATATTCCAAAAGAAAATAGAGGATGAAATACTGCCAAATTCAGCCTATGAGGCCACCTACCATGATACCAAAATCAGACAAAGATATTACAAAGAAAGAAATTACAGGCCAATACATCTGATGAATATTGATGTAAAAATACTCAACAAAATATTAGGAAACCAAATTTAACAGTTTATAAAAGGAATATACATCATGATTAAGTGTGATTTATTCTTGTGATATAAGGATGGTCCAATATTTGCAAATCAATCAATATGATACTTTAACAAATGAAAGGATAAAAATTAAATGATCATCTCAATAGATATAGAAAAAGCTTTTGACAAAATTAAACATCCATTCATGATTTTTTTAAAAAAAACTCTTCAAGTTGGTATAAAGGGAACACATCCCAACATTATAAAGGCAACACATCCCAACATTATAAAGGCCATTTACAACAAACCAACAGCCAATATCATATTCAGTGGTAAAAAGCTGAAATTCTTCCCACTAAAATTGAGAACAGATGAGAGTGACCACATTCACCACTTTAATTTAACATAGTGTTTGAAATCTAGTCACAGCCATCAGACTAGAAAAAGAAATAAAAGGCATGCAAATAGGTAGGGAAGAAATAAAATAGTCACTATTTGCTGATGAAATGTTATGATACATAGAAAACTCTAAATTCTCCACCAAAAAAAAATCTATTAGACCTAGAAAATGAATTCAGTATTGGTGCAGGATATAAGATTACAAGCATATAAAAATATGTTGTTTTTCTATATGATAACAAAATATCAGAAAGAGAAAGAAAACTATCCTGCTTAATACAGCATCAAAAAATAAAATACCTAGGAATAAATTTAAAGAGGTGAAAGACCTATACTCTGAAAACTACAAAACATTAATGAAGAAAATTGATGATGATACAAAGAAATGGAAAGATATCCTGCACTCTTGGATTGGAAAAATATTGTTAAAAGGACAATACTACCCAAAATAATCTCTAGATTTAATGCAAACCCTATAAAATATCTATGACATTTTTCAAAGAACTTGAACAAATAATCCTAAAATTTATATGAAAGCACAAAAGATCCTAAATTGTCAGAGCATCTTAGAAAAAAAGAAAAAAAGAATAAAGCTGGAGGTATCAAGCTCTCTAACTTCAGACTATACTGTACTACAAAGCTACAGTAATCAAAAGAGCATGGTACCAGCAGAAAAACAGACTTATAGAACAATGAAACAGAATAGACTCCAGAAATAAACCTACACACTTATGGTCAATTAATCTACAACAAAGTGGTTAAGAATATACAAAGGAAAAGTTATTCTCTTCAATAAGTGGTGTTGGGGAAACTGGACAGCTACATGTAAAAAAATGAGATTAGAACATTTCTTCACACTGTATATAAAAATAAGCTGAAAATGGAGTAAAGACATAAATATAAGACCTGAAACTATAAAACTCCAAGAAAACAAGATAGTCAGAATAATCTTTGAAATAAATCATAGCAACAGTTTTTGGATAAGTCTACTAAGGCAAAAGAAATTAAAGCAAAAATATTTCAATGGAACCTAAGTAAACTTAAAAGTTTTTGCACAACAAAGGAAGCCACCCACAAAATGAAAACACAACCTATTGAAAGGGAGAAAATATATGCAAATTATGTAACCAATAAAGGGTTAATATCCAAAATATATAAACAGTACATACAACTCAATATCAAAACAACAGACAACAGGATTTTTAAATGGCAGAAGACCTGAATAGACATTTTCCCAAAGAAGACAAACAGACTACCAACAGGTACATGAAGAAATGGTACATTACTAATCATCAGAGAAATGCAAACCAAATCTCACACCTGTAAAATGGCTATCATCAAAATGTCTGCAAATAACAAATGTTGATGAGGATGTGGAGAAAAAGGAACCCTAGTACACTCTTGGTGGAAATATAAATTTGTGTAGCCACTGTAGAAAACAGTATGGAATTTTCAAAGTACTAAAAATAGATCTACTATATTATTCAGCAATTCCACTCCTGGTTATATGTCCAAAGAAAACTAAAACATTAATTTGAAAAGATACATACACCCCAAAGTTTATAGCAGCATTATTGACAATAGATAAGATATGGAAGCAAACTAAGTGGCCATCAACAGATGAATGTATAAAGAAGACGTTATATATATATATATATATATATATATACATATCTACATATACACACACACACACACAAACACACAGTGGAACATTATTCAGCCATTAAAAAAGAATAACGATCTTGGGAGATGCAGGCACCTAGCACAGGAGTCCTGGGATGAGAAATGGGATGAAATAGCACGTGGACAAGGATGGTGCTGAGTGGCATTGAGGTGACTGCAGTGGTGCAACAGTGAGAAGTGGTTGAGGTGAGCAGGTCTTCTGAAGTTCCAACTAGCAGGGCTTCTGACATCTTTGCCTGGTCTTGGTGTTCTCGCCTGATGTCAGTCCTGAGCCTCTGAGGTGGGAGAGCCAATTTCAGGACATTGGACCACCAGAGACCTCTGGGCCCCATGTAATGTCAGTCAGTGAGAGATCTCCCAGAGATCTCCATCTCAATGCTAAGACCCAGCTCTACCCAACTGCCAGCAAGCTCCAGTGCTGGACACCCCATACCAAACAACTAGCAAGACAGGAACACAACCTCACCCAGTAGCAGAGAGGCTGCCTAAAATCATAATAAGTTCACACCCCAAAACACACCACCAGATGCAACGCTGTCCACTGAAAAGAAAAAATCCAGCATCACTCACCAGAATACAGGCACCAGTCCACAACACCAGGAAGCCTACAAAACCCACTGAACCAACCTTAGCCACTGAGGGCAGACAACAGTAATAAGAGGAACTACAAACCTACAGCCTGTGAAAAGGAGACCTCAACACAGTAAGTTAAACAAAATGAGAAGACAAAGAAATATGCAGCAGATGAAGGAGTAAGGTAAAAACCCACCAGACCAAACAAATGAAGAGGAAATAGCCAGACTACCTGAAAAAGAATTCAGAGTAATGATAGTAAAGAAGATGGAAAATCTCGGAAAGAGAATGGAGAAAATACAAGAAACGTTTCACAAGAACCTAGAAGAACTAAAGAGCAAACACACAATGATGAACAACACAATAAATGAAATTAAAATTTCTCTAGAAGGAATCAATAGAAGAATAACTGAGGCAGAAGAACGCATAAGTAACCTGGAAGATAAAAGAGTGGAAATAACTACCACAGATCATAATAAAGAAAAAAGAATGAAACGAGTTGAGGACAGTCTCAGAGACATCTGGGGCAACATTAAACACACCAACATGCAAATTATAGGGGCCCCAGAACAAAAGGAGAATAAAAAGGGTCTAAGAAAATATTTGAAGGGCTTATAGTTGAAAACTTCCCTAACATGGGAAAGGAAATAGTCAATCAAGTCCAGGAAGTGTGGAGAGTCCCATACAGGATAAATCCAAGGAGAAACACACCAAGACACATATTAATCAAACTATCAAAAATTATATACAAAGAAGAAATATTAAAAGCAGCAAGGGAAAAGCAAAAACTAAAAAAAAAAAAAAAAAGGAATTCCCCATAAGCTTAACAGCTGATCTTTCAGAAGAAACTCTGCAAGCCAGAAGGGAGTGGCAAGACATAGTTAAAGTCATGAAAGGGAAAAACCTACAATCAAGATTCCTCTACACAACAAGGATCTCATTAAGATTTGATGGAGAAATTAAAACCTTTACAGACAATCAAAAGTTAAGAGAATCAGCACCACCAAACCAGCTTTAAAACAAGGAACTTCTCTAGCCAGGAAATACAAGAGGAGAAATAAACCTACAAAAACAAACCCCAAACAATTAAGAAAATTGTAATAGGAACCTGCACACCAATAATTACCTGAAATGTAAATGGATTAAATGCTCCAACCAAAAGATATAGACTGGCCAAATGGATACATAAACAAGAACTGTATATATACTGTCTACAAGAGACCCATTTCAGACCTGGGGACACATACAGACTGAAAGTGAGAGGATAGAAAAAGTATTTCAGGCAAATGGAAGTCAAAAGAAAGCTGGAGTAGCAATTCTCATATCAGACAAAATAGACTTTAAAATAAAGACTATGATAAGAGAAAAAGAAGGACACTACATAATGATCAAGGGATGAATAAAGAAGAAGTTATAACAATTGTAAATATGTATGCACCCAACATAGAAGCACCTCAATACAAAAGGCAAACACTAACAGCCATAAAAGGGGAAATCGACAGTAACATAATAATAGTAGGGGACTTTAACACCTCACTTTCACAAATGGACAGATCAACCAAAATGAAAATAAATAAGGAAACACTAGCTTTAAATGATGCATTAAACAAGATGGATTTAATTGATATTTAAAGGACATTCCATCCAAAAACAACAGAATACACTTTCTTCTCAACTGCTCATGGAATATTCCCCAGGACAGATCATATCTTGGGTCACATATCAAGTCTTGGTAAATTTAAGAAAATTGAAATTGTATCAAGTATCTTTTCTGACCACAAATCTATGAGACTAGATATCAATTACATGAAAAAAACTGTAAAAAATACAAACACATGGAGGCTAAACAATATGCTACTAAATAACCAAGAGATCACTGAGGAAATTAAAGAGGAAATCAAAAAATACCTAGAAACAAATGACAATGAAAACATGATGACCCAAACCTATGGGATACAGTAAAAGCAGCTCTAAGATGGAAGTTTAAAGCAATACAATCCTATTTCAAAAACAAGAACAATCTCGAATAAACAACCTAACCTTACACCTAAAGCAATAAAAGAAAGAAGAACAAAATTCACCAAAGTTAGCAGAATGAAAGAAATTATAAAGATCAGATCAGAAGTAAATGAAAAAGAAATGAAGGAAATAATAGCAAAGATCAAGAAAACTAAAAGCTGGCTGTTTGAGAAGGTAAACAAAATTGATAAACCATTAGCCAGACTCATCAAGAAAAAAAAGGGAGAAGATGCAAATCAACAGAATTAGAAATGAAAAAGAAGTAAAAACTGACCCTCCAGAAATACAAAGGATCATGAGAGAATACTACAAGCAACTATATGCCAATAAAATGGACAACATGGAAGAAATGGACAAATTCTTAAAAAAGCACAACCTTCTGAGACTGAAACAGGAAGAAATACAAAATATAAACAGACCAACCACAAACACCGAAATTGAAACTGTGATTAAAAATCTTCCAATAAACAAAAGCCCAGGACCCAATGGCTTTAGAGGCGAATTGTATCAAATATTTAGAGAAGAGCTAACAAGTATCCTCAAAGTCTTCCAAAATATAGCAGAGGGAGGAATACTCCCAAACTCATTCTACAAGACCATCAAAATGCTGATACCAAAACCAGACAAAGATGTCACAAAGAAAGAAAACTACAGGCCAATATCACTGATGAACATAGATGTAAAATTCTCAATAAAATACCAGCAAACAGAATCCAACAGCACATTAAAAGGATCATACAACATGATCAAGTGGGGTTTACCCCAGGAATGCAAGGATTCTTCAATATATGCAAATCAATCAATGTGATACATCATATTAACAAATTGAAGGATAAAAAACATATAATCATCTCAATAGATGCAGAAAAGCCTGTCGACAAAATACAACACGGATTTATGATAAAATACTCCAGAAAGTAGGCATAGAGGGAACCTACCTCAACATAATAAAGGCTATATATGACAAACCCACAGCAAATATCATTCTCAAGGGTGAAAAACTGAAATCATTTCCTCTAAGATTCGGAACAAGACAAGGTTGCCCACTCTCACCACTATTATTCAACATTGTTTTGGAAGTTTTAGCTGCAGCAATCAGAGAAGAAAAAGAAATAAAAGGAATCCAAATTGGAACGAGAAGTAAAAGTGTCACTGTTTGCAGATGACATAATACTATACATAGAGAATCCTAAAGATGCTACCTGAAAACTACTAGAGCTAATCAATGAATTTGGTAAAGTAGCAGGATACAAAATTAATTCACAGATATCTCTTACATTCCTATACACTAATTATGAAAACCTGAAAGAGAAATTAAGGAATCACTCCCATTTAACATTGCAAGAAAAAGAATAAAATATCTAGGAATAAGCCTACCTAAGGAGACAAAAGACCTGTATGCAGAAAACTATAAGACACTGATGAAAGAAATTAAAGATGATACAAAAAGATGGAGAGATATACCATGTTCTTGGATTGGAAGAATCAACATTGTGAAAATGACTCTACCACCCAAAGCACTACGAATGGCATTTGTCACAGACCTGGAACAAAACATTCACAATTTGTATGGAAAACTCAAAAGACCCCGAATAGCCACAGCAATCTTGAGAAAGTAAAATGGAGCTGGAGGAATCAGGCTCCCTGACTTCAGACTATACTACAAAGCTACAGTAATCAAGACAGTATGGTACTGGCACAAAAACAGAAATATACATCAATGGAACAGGATAGAAAGTAAAGAGATAAACCAATGCACATATGGTCACCTTATCTTTGATAAAGGAGGCAAGAATATAAGATGGTGAAAAGACAGCCTCCTTAATAAATTGTGCTGGGAAAACTGGATAGTTACATGAAAAAAATGAAATTAGAACACTTCTTAACATCATACACACACACAAAAAAAAAAACTCAAAATGGATTAAAGACCTAAATGTAAGGCCAGACACTATAAAACTTTTAGAGGAAAACATAGGCAGAACACTCTATGACATAAATCACAGCAAGATCGTTTTTGACCCACCTCCTAGAGAAATGGAAATAAAAACAAAAATAAACAAATGGGACCTAATGAAACTTAAATGCTTTTGCACAGCAAAGGAAACCATAAACAAGCCCAAAAGACAACCCTCAGAATGGGAGAAAATATTTGAAAATGAAGCAACTGACAAAGGATTAATCTCCAAAATATACAAGCAGTTCATGCAGCTCAATATCTAAAAACCAAAAAAACCAATTCAAAAATGGTCAGAAGACCTAAATAGACATTTCTCCAAAGAAGATATACAGATTGCCAACAAACCCATGAAACGATGCTCAACATCACTAATCATTAGAGAAATGCAAATCAAAACTACAATGAGATATCATCTCACACCAGTCAGAATGGTCATCATCAAAAAATCTACAAACAGTAAATGCTAGAGAGGGTGTGGAGAAAAGGGGACCCTCTTGCACTGTTGGTGGGAATGTAAATTGATACAGCCACTAGGGAGAACTCTATGGAGGTTCCTTAGAAAACTAAAAATAGAACTACCATACGACTCAGCAATCCCACTAACGGTCATATACTCTGAGAAAACCATAATTCAAAAGAATTATGTACCACAATGTTCATTGAAGCACTATTTACAATAACCAGGACGTGGAAGCAATCTAAGTGTCCAGAGACAGATGAATGGATAAAGAAGATGTGGCACATATATACAATGGAATTTTACTCAGCCATAAACAGAAACGAAATTGAGCTATTTGTAGTAAGGGAGGTGGACCTAGAGTCTGTCATAATGAGTGAAGTAAGTCAGAAAGAGAAAAACAAACACCATATGCTAACACATATGTATGGAATCTAAAAGAAAGAAAAATGTTCTGATGACTCTAGCAGCAATACAGGAATAAAGATGCAGATGTAGAGAATGGACTTGAGGACACAGGGAGAGGGAAGGGTAAGCTGGGACAAATGGAGAGAGTAGCATTGACATATATACACTACCAAATGTAAAATAGATAGCTAGTGGGAAGCAGCAACATAGCACAGGGAGTTCAGCTCGGTGGTTTGTGACCACCCAGAGGGGTAGGATAGGGAAGGTGGGAGGGAGACGCAAGAGCGAGTGTATATGGGGATATATGTATACATATAGCTGATTCACTTTGTTATAGATCAGAAGCTAACACAACATTGTAAAGCAATTTTTCTCCAATAAAGGTGTTAAAAAATGAATGAAATTCTGTCATTTGCAATAACGTGGATGGATCTAGAGTTTACTATGCTAAGTGAGATAAGTCAGAGAGAGAAAGACAAGTACTCTATGCTATTACTTATATGCGAGTCTAAAAAATAAATGAATGAACATAACAAAACATGAACAGACTCAGAGATATAGAGAACAATCTAGTGGTTACCAGTGGAGAGAGGGAAGATGTTAGTGGCAAGATATTTGTATGAGATTAAGAGATGAAAACTACTGTGTTTAAAGTAAATAAGCAACAAGGATATATTGTGAAGCAGAGGGAAATATCTGAATCATAGAGTCCTAAAACTTCTTTTTCCTGAATTCCAACACACTGAAGCTAGATGAATTGATATAAACACCAGGGAAGACACAGCAACAGATCATTCATGTGCAACCTTCATGCTCACTGCTATGTGGGTCACTCAGAAAGTTCACTGGAACACCTGATGCCATCACCACAGACATTCAAATTACAAAATAGAATATCAATTGAATTCCTTGACTCCATCATCTAAAGATGCTTTGAGCCCAACATGTAGAAGTCTGAAATGATTGCCCTCTGGAATCAGAAACTGAGTTAACTATAAATCTTTATTTTTGTTTTATTTTCATAGTATCTCCACATCATTAAATACTTGAAAATACCCACTACAGCCAAATCTTAACAGATGATTAACCAGATTCTTAATGAACAAAGGGCAACCCAAAAAGAGTTGAAATTAAAATGTTCAAAGGGAAGAAAGAAAAAAAATGTCTTGTTGTTTTTTCTTGGACTTGAGGTGGGAAAATGACAAAGATTCTTTGATTGGCCTAACTTTAGTCAGGGTCCTGAACCTACTCCGAGGCACATGTGTGCACTTCCTAGTAATATCTTCAGCAAGAAAGCTTCTAAGTGAGCTCATCAATAGTTCCTCGTCCTCCATATCTGATTGCCCTAAATATCTAATCAGAATTCTTATCCTCCTCCTTCCACCAGGTGATGAATGATCTGCCTGGCCTCTCTTCACAACAATCCAGTTAGATTGGTTTAGCCAGAATGCTCTTTACCCTTACTGTTTCCTATTAGCAATTTTCTAAATAGTGGCCTCTACCAGGCTCCTTGACTATATATTCACACTTACAAATTGTTCATTCATATTTGAAACTGGTTCTATACTGGTCTCCTTCCGCCATTACAATAGTTTTTAATAAACCTATTTTTTCTGCTTTAATGACTGTTGAGCTACATTTTTTCTCTAACAGTAGTCAGAGTGAATCACTCCAGATAGCACAGTAAATTTCCTGTTTACCAGTTGATTCAGAGGCATGAGGAGAAGAAAGTGGCCATTTGGCAGTCTTAACTTCCATTTCAGGGGAATCATTGTTTTGTCTACTGGTGGAAGCATTTGTTCCTCTGGAGCTAAGACTTCTAGATCAACAGAGCATGAGATTAGAGGAAAAGGAGGGAAAAATTTGCTAGTAGGTTAGTAGAGGTAGGAGGTAATGGTGTCATTCCCATTGCCAACCTTCATTTCTGGACCCATGAATCCAGGGTACCAGAGTAACACCACCATATGTTGAATGTAATTCAGAGCATATACAACCTCTTGGAGAGCCCTGCTACAGCATTCCAACACATTGCCACCCACTTGGCACTGAAACTGAGTCTTCAAAAGGCCCTGTCTCTGTTCTATCAAGTCAGCTGCTTTAGATGGTGGGGGTCATGGTAGGATACTGAATTTAATGAACATGGGCCAATTGCCACACTCCCTTTGCTGTGAAGTGAGTTTTTTAATCTAAAGTAATGTTTTTTGGAATGCTATAGTAGTGAATAAGACATTCTTTAATCTACAAAATGTAGTTTTGGCAGTAACGTTGCATGCAGGGAAAGCAATTTCATACCAAGTATAAGAGTCATTTCCAGTAAGGACAAAACAATCACCTTCCTATATGGAAGTAGCCCAATGTAATCAATCTACCCCCAGGTAGCTGGTTAAACACCCCACGGAATAGTGCCATATCAGGGACATAATGTTGATGTCCCCTACTGGCAGACTGGACACTTGGCCTTGGTAAATAGAAGTCCAAGTGGCTGAGCCTATGCATGACTTCCATCCCTGCCACTATGGCCTCTTTCTTTATTAACCTGCTAGGAAGTAACAGGGTGGTGAGGGAAAGAGGCTACTGGTATCCACTGTTGTGTCATCCTATCCACTTGATTATTAAAATCTTCCTCTGATGATGTCACACTTTAGTGAGCATTCACATAGGAAACAAAATCTTCATGTTCTTTCCCCATTGAGAGAGAATTATCCATGTACATCTTCATCAAATTTCATTGTCACCAATTTTCCAATTAATTTCCTTTTAAGTCTTTGGCAATAGCACCAAGGCATTGGCCATAGCCAATGTAGTGGTACATAATTATACATTACTAATTTCTCCCTTTCAGTAAAGTGAACACCCAGGTGCACTGTCCAAAGTTCTCACTGGGAGGACTTCCTTCTACCATTATCCTTCAGGGATATCTAAAGAAGGGCTGTAGTCCTGCAAACTGTCTACTTTCAGGTGGTGCTTGCAATGGAAGAGAACAATCTGTTATCTAGGCTCACCTCATTTCTTCTTCTGTCAACTGAATTCAGGGAGCTGCTAGTGTAGGCTAGCTTTTTTTTAGGACTTAGTAGGCCTGATAACACCCAATACATGATAAGCAGTCCAGTCCTATGGAAATTTGATGGCCCATGGTCAAGCATTCACTCCCTGTTAAGAATCATAGCAAGCCAAGAGCTGTTCTCTAAAGGAGAGTAGGTATCTGAGGATGACAGCAGTACCTTGCACCAAAATCCTAAACACCTATGCTGCTATTCACCTAAAGGCATTGCCAAAGCCTCCATATAACATCCCTATCTGCCAGTGAAGCTTCAAGAACCATTGGGACTGCTGGAATATATGGCCAAAAGTTGTAGAGGAGTTTTCACAGCTGCCTAGACCTTTTTTTTTTTTTTTTTTTTTAGTTTATTAATTAATTAATTTCTTTTTGCTGTGTTGGGTCTTCGTTTCTGTGCGAGAGCTTTCTCTAGTTGTGGCAAGCAGGGGCCACTCTTCATCGCGGTGTGCGGGCCTCTCACTATCGCGGCCTCTCCTGTTGCGGAGCACAGGCTCCAGACGCGCAGGCTCAGTAATTGTGGCTCACGGGCCCAGCCGCTCCACGGCACGTGGGATCCTCCCAGACCAGGGCTCGAACCCCCGTCCCCTGCATCGGCAGGCAGACTCTCAACCACTGCGCCACCAGGGAAGCCCCGCTGCCTAGACCTTTTGAAGAGTCTTCTCTTCCTCCAGGTCACACTCAAACCAGCAGCTTTTTGGGTCACTCAAAAAATGGGCCAGTGTAACACACCCAAATGAGAAATATATTACCTCAAAAATCGAAAGAGAACCACCAGGCAATGTTCCATTTTCTTGGTTGTAAAAGAGGCTAGATGCAATAAATTATTCTTCACCTTGAATTAGATATTTGGGCATGTCCTACTCACTGGACCCCTGGATATTTCACTGAGGTAGAATACCCCTGAATTGTCTCATATTTATTACCCACCATCTGCCATATGAACTCATCTCACAGTACATAATACTTTTCTTTCTCAATCAATGCCGCACCTCAACAGTAAACACCCTGGTAGAATTAGAATTCAACTTGCATTAACTTTT
Organism: Mesoplodon bidens; assembly: GCF_964165515.1. Lineage (NCBI taxonomy): Eukaryota > Metazoa > Chordata > Mammalia > Artiodactyla > Ziphiidae > Mesoplodon > Mesoplodon bidens. Next base: position 69,293,198 of record NC_138178.1, read on the forward strand.
GGCAGTTCCAGTTTTATTTTCAGCAATTTCAGCCCTAAAAGGTGGTAAGTCTGTCTCTTAGGGCACACCTCAAAGCTCTTAGGTCATTTATACAACCCTGAAGCTGAGAATTTTAATCCCTAATCTCATTCTTTTCTTCTACTACTTTGTCCAGCAACATAAGGAGAAAACAACCAACATCATTATATTCCATAGTATTTCAAAAAATGTTTGAGAGTATTATATATAGAGTTACTTAACTCCATCCTTCTTATAAGTGGCTGATTAAGAATATCCAATGTAGCTATTTTGTGTATCTCTAAAAATGTTTCTCAACATGAACCACCAATGCTCTATTTACTGTTGGAAATAGAGTCATCAGAGTCCTTTAATCTAGTGAGATTACAGAGTCAATTCCAACATCCTTAAATTTATTTTCAACTAGAACCACTTTTGGTACCAAAATTTATATAAGTCAAGGTACACCAGAAAAACAAAACAGACAGGATAGGTAGGTAGGTAAGTAGGTAGACAAAAGGACATTTATTATTTGTAAATGTTCAGGCACTTATGGAGACTTAGAAGCTCCACAAACTGTCACCTGCAACCTGGAGAACCAGGAAACCAGTAAAGTAACTCAACTGAAGCCCAAAATCTGATAACCAGGTAGCCCATGGAATAACTTCTAGTCCCAACCAAAGGCCTGAGAACCAGGCACCCATGGTGTAAGTCCCAGAAACAAAAGACCCAAGAGCCACGAAAAGATGAACTTCCCAGCTCAAGAAGAAGTGGGGGATTGACCTTTCTTCTCCTTTTTCTTCTATTGTGGCCTTCAACAGATTGGATAATGTCTGCCACATTAGTAAGAGCAGATCTCTTTACTCCACTGAAACAAATATCAATCCCTTCCAGAAACGTCATCACATACACACCAAGAAATAATGTTTTAACACCTGTTTGAGCTTTTTATTAGCCAGGACAAGTTGACACAGAAAATTAACTATAACAAGGTCATCCATGACAACTTGATAACTATAAGCATTGCGTTAATCCATAGGTAATTCCAAATAAAGAAAATTACTAGGACAGAATCTACTTGACATGATACAACTTCCTGCACACACACACACACACACATATCCCTTCCCCAGAATAGGAGGTAAAATCTTCAAATAGTGTTTAATCTTCTTCTACATATCCCATAACAATTAGTATAATATAAAATTAACAATAGTTAAATATATGATATAAAGTCAATACATCTCATATTGCATGAAAAGGGAATAAGAGAGCATTAAAAAGATATTTAATATATGTATATATACACAGAAACATATTTATAACAAACTAGGGAGAAAATACAATTATAGTCTTCAGTTTTATAAGTGGTCACAAGTTCAAAGCTGGATTTATAATTACCTTCTGCTACTACACATTCTGTATTTCCTTTGCATCAGAAAGCACATGAGATACTGTAGGGGTGATTTAAACCTTCATTCACGATGGGTCTGGGTTACTACTAGTTCTGCTCTGATTGAGATGTTGTAGTTTCCCATTAACCTTAATGGGAATTGTAATACTAAGAGACACCTAATGGAGATTTTGTATTCCAGACATACTCCTCATCACCTCCTTTATGGAATAGTTTCCCAATCCCCCTTTGGAATTCACAAAACTTCTTTGCTTGACCAAACTTTATCAAGCTCTTGAACCTTCCCCTAGACCCATCTGTGCACTTTCCTGTAAAATCCTTAGCATGAACCCTGATAACTCAGTTTTGCAAGATGTTTCATTCTCCATGTCTGATCGCCCTCCATATCACCCTCTCATCTTCACCATTCACAAAGTGACCTCTGATCCACCTTGCCTATCTTCAGCAAGAATCCTGTTAGGTTGGTTTAGCCATTTCCCCCTTTACTCTTGATGTTTCCTCTTATATTATTTCATACGACTCCTACCAGTCCTCAGCTGTAAGTTCTGACTCTCCAATGTTGTATTTGGAATAGAGCCTGGTTCTATACTGAGGTCTTGTCCCCTATTGCAACAGTCCTGAATAAATTCTGTTTTTACCAATTTAACTACTCCCTACCTATGGATTGTGTGTGACATTTATGGTGTTACTACTCACATGAGATAAAATTCATCACTGGTCCCTTGGACCCCACACTGAGGACCTTAATAAGCACCTTTGAAGGCTTTGTCTTTACAACTGACTGATTGGTTGGTGATTCATTGGATTCCTTCCTAAACCATTGTTCCAAATAAATATCCTTTGAAGATGGTAAGAACAGATTTTCAATTCTTAAGAGTTTGAATATACTCTAGAACCTGGGTTAGAGTCTCAGACAAACAGGCAGGTTTAGAGTATCAAATTCCTCTGTTCATAAGCATAATGTTACCATTAACTAAGAACATGGGAGTTCCTCAGTGTACTTAAAACCTTCTTCTTGAACACTTTACTTTCCTTCTTGTTGTCATGATTTTACTAACGATAACTGGAACTTCAATGGCCACTTTGGGAAACTTTGATCTTCCCAAACTGGTTACTTTAAAACTTCTCCCTTCCCATCACAATTGTTCACTCTTCCGGCTTTCACAGTTTTAGATCTTTCCTCCAGTTTCATTTAATCCTTTGATATGTCACCCTTCTTCAATCCCCTACCTTCTCCTTCTGTCCACCATGTGAGACACTTCCACATTAGCTCCTTACCTCCCTAAAGTCACTTAAATTTTAGGCTACCTACTCTTCATCAAGGGCTCTGAAGGGAATAAAGGAACTCCAAGAGCAATGAACCAAAGATAATAAGTGAACAAAGGGCTATTTGCAAACAGAACTGGTTGTTTCATCCACTCAGTGGGTTTTGGACATATCCAGACAGTTGCTAGATATATCCTCAGTCACTGGGCCAAAATGGAGTCTACAGCTTTCACTAGATTACATAGCAGGACAAAAGAAAATCTTAAGAGTCTCCCCAAGAAATATTGATAAATAATTAACCTTAAATTATCCCATTTGCCAGAATCACAATTCAGATAAAACTATAAAGTGGAGATAAACCAGGGAATTTTATAACAATTTTTACTGACCTAAGGCTAAAATTTTAGGGTAAAAGCTATAAGACATTGTTTTCATGTGTCTGTATGTTCACATAGGTTTATGTATGCATGTATTACCAATTTATTTCATAAAAATAACTTTGGCAAGATCTGTACAGATTGGCTTAGAGATATGTGTTTCTATAATTAAGTATTCCTAAAACTATCAGAAATATAGAAATAAATCCAATAATTTAAAGTTTTATAATCTGAGACCATCTTTGGTAAATAAAGCTAGTTTTTAACTTGTTGGTAAAATTAAAACAGGCACATCTTCAGAGTTGCCAGCATTAAATATAAGGCAGACATATATTTCTTTCTACCTAGGTTTATCTGTCAAACAAGCTTAAGTTATCTCTCCTAGGTGGTAATAATTATAAAACTATAAATCCAACCTAAAAATGTACAATGAATTGAATTCCTTGATGCATGTCAAGAACAGGATTTTTAAAAGAAAAAATCAAAGTGAGAGGTACCATATGTTTAATTTTTAAAGTTCTGGGTTTCTGTGATTTAGGGGGTGGAGGGGTACATGCTATATTTGCCGACTTGAAAAATAACTTAAGATGATGACTAGATTTGTTTATTTAACTCAAATATTTCTATGATCAATTTAACTATAATTTTAAGAACAAGTGATTTGAGTATATGTAAGTAGGATAAAAGTTTATAAATGTATCTTTAAACAATAAATGTTTAGTATAGGTCTACAAAAAATAGCTCTGCAGGCGTTTTAGTAACTTGAAACTTTATGTACTAAACTAAGATAAATAATAGATATCCAATGAATATCTAGATCATTCCCAAATAAAAAAAATTGAAACACAAAATTGCTGAACAACAATTTTTTTCCTTAAAAATTAGTCATTTTAATAATGAAAACATGGATTCATAATATTATACATAAGATCTCAGGTTTGGTTTGATATCTTCATAGCACTTGTTACAATTGTAACTAAGTAACTGAATATAATTAATTTAATGTTTTTATCCTCAGATAGACTATAAACCTCAAAGGCAGGGCTCATGACAGCTAATCTCACCTGCAGTGCCTGGCACAGTGGTTGGCTCATAGTGTGGGCTCAAAAAATCACTGTTGAATGAATGAATGGCTTACTCCTCTAGTCTCATGGTTCCAAAACCTTCTTTTTAATTGTTGGATCCTTTATTCAAATAAAAGCAGATAAAAGAAGTGCTGTTCTGCTTTGAGGGGGCTTAGGGGTTTAGACTCCAGCTTGCTGCACCTTTTCCTTGCCACATACTGTGGTTTTTCAGGCACCAAGTGGAGTCACTTGGCCTCCTCAGAAAATCCTTTGTGAACCACTGAACCACTCTAACTGCTTGGATTCTTTTCTGTAATATTCATACCAATTAGTCATCTAACGGAAGCTTAAATCGTCTAACTCTGCTGAATTCACTCGGTTCTAAGAATGCCTGTTTCCTTGTTGGACTGCCTCTAGATTAAGATTCTTTATTAAATTAACCTGAAATCTTTTCTTTAGTCTTTAGGACTATTATCTGGGATTGACAAGGACAAGTCACTTTTCTTCCACATTTCAAAATTCTAAGGTCACTATTATAGTTGTTTGTTTGTTTCTTTGTTTACATCTTTATTGGAGGATAATTGCTTTACAATGGTGTAATGGCTTCTGCTTTATAAAAAAGTGAATCAGTTATACATATACATATGTTCCCATATCTCTTCCATCTTGCGTCTCCCTCCCTCCCACCCTCCCTATCCCACCCGTCTAGGTGGTCACAAACCACCGAACTGATCTCCCTGTGCCATGTGGCAGATTCCCACTAGCTATGTGTTTTATGTTTAATCGTGTATATATGTCCATGCCACTCTCTCACTTTATCACAACTTACCCTTCCCCCTCCCCATATCCTCAAGTCCATTCTCTAGTAGGTCTGTGTCTAAATTCCCTTCTTACCCCTAGGTTCTTCGTGACATATTTTTTTCTTAGATTCCATATATATATGTGTGTGTGTGTGTGTGTGTGTGTGTGTGTGTGTGTGTGTGTTAGCACACGGTATTTGTCTTTCTCTTTCTGACTAACTTCACTCTGTATGACAGACTCTAGGTCCACCCACCTCACTACAAATAATTCAATTTTGTTTCTTTTTATGCCTGAGTAATATTCTAGTGTATATATGTGCCACATCTTCTTTATCCATTCATCCAATGATGGACACTTAGGTTGCTTCCATCTCTGGGCTATTGTAAATAGAGCTGCAATGAACATTTCGGTACATAACTATTTTCGAATTATGGTTTTCTAAGGGTATATGCCCAGTAGTGGGATTGCTGGGTCATATGGTAGTTCTATTTGTAGTTTTTTAAGGAACCTCCATACTGTTCTCCATAGTGCCTGTACCAATTCACATTCCCACCAGCAGTGCAAGAGTGTTCACTTTTCTCCACGCCCTCTCCAGCATTCATTGTTTCTAGATTTCTTGGTGATGGCCATTCTGACTGGTGTGAGGTGATATATCATTGTAGTTTTGATTTGCATTTATCTAATGATTAACGATGTTCAGCATTCTTTCATCTGTTGGCAATCTGTATATCTTCCTTGGAGAAATGTCTATTTAGGTCTTCTGCCCATTTTGGGATTGGATTGTTTGTTTTCTGGTTACTGAGCTGCATGAGCTGCTTAAAAATTTTGGAGATTAATCCTTTGTCAGTTGCTTCATTTGCAAATATTTTCTCCCATTCTGAGGGTTGTCTTTTCATCTTGTTTATGGTTTCCTTTGCTGTGCAAAAGCTTTGAAGTTTCATTAGGTCCCATTTCTTTATTTTTGTTTTTATTTCCATTTCTACAGGAGTTGGGTCAAAGAGGATCTTGCTGTGATTGATTTCATAGAGTGTTCTGCTTATGTTTTCCTCTAAGAGTTTGATAGTATCTGGCCTTACATTTAGGTCTTTAATCCATTTTGAGCTTATTTTTGTGTATGGGGTTAGGGAGTGTTCTATTTTCATACCTTTATAGGTACCTGTCCAGTTTTCCCAGCACCACTTATTGAAGAGACTGTCCTTTCTCCACTGCACTTTCCCGCCTCCTTTATCAAAGATAAGGTGACCATATATGCGTGGGTTTATCTCTGGGCTTTCTATCCTGTTCCATTGATCTATACTTCTGGTTTTGTGCCAGTACCACACTGTCTTGATTACTGTAGCTTTTTAGTACAGTCTGAAGTCAGGGAGCCTGATTCCTCCAGCTCCGTTTTTCGTTCTCAATATTGCTTTGGCTATTCAGGGTCTTTTGTGTTTCCATACAAATTTTGAAATTTTTTGTCCTAGTTCTCTGAAAAATGCCAGTGGTAGTTTGATAGGGTTTGCATTGAATCTGTAGATTGCTTTGGGTAGTAGAGTCATTTTCACAATGTTGATTCTTCCAATCCAAGAACATGGTATATCTCTCCATCTTTTTGTATCATCTTTAATTTCTTTCATCAGTGTCTTATAGTTTTCTGCATACAGGTCTTTTGTCTCCTTAGGTAGGTTTATTCCTAGATATTTTATTCTTTTTGTTGCAATGGTAAATGGGAGTGTTTTCTTGATTTCACTTTCAGATTTTTCATCATTAGTGTAGAGGAATGCCAGAGATGTCTGTGCATTAATTTTGTATCCTGCTACTTTACCAAATTCATTGATTAGCTCTAGTAGTTTTCAGGTAGCATCTTTAGGATTCTCTATGTATAGTATCATGTCATCTGCAAACAGCGACAGCTTTACTTCTTCTTTTCCGATTTGGATTACTTTTATTTCCTTTTCTTGTCAGATTGCTGTGGCTAAAACTTCCAAAACTATGGTGAATAAAAGTGGTGAGAGTGGGCAGCCTTGTCTTGTTCCTGATCTGAGTGTAAATGCTTTCAGTTTTTCACCATTGATGACGATGTTGGCTGTGGGTTTGTCATATATGGCCTTTATGATGTTGAGGAAAGTTCCCTCTATGCCTACTTTCTGCAGGGTTTTTATCATAAATCGGTGTTGAATTTTTTCAAAAGCTTTCTCTGCATCTATTGAGATGATCATATGGGTTTTCTCCTTCAATTTGTTAATATGGTGTATCACGTTGATTGATTTGCGTATATTGAAGAATCCTTGCATTCCTGGTATAAACCCCACTTGATCATGGTGTATGATCCTTTTAATGTGCTGTTGGATTCTGTTTGCTAGTATTTTGTTGAGGATTTTTGCATCTATGTTCATCAGTGATATTGGCCTGTAGTTTTCTTTCTTTGTGACATCCTTGTCTGGTTTTGGTATCAAGGTGATGGTGGACTTGTAGAGTGAGTTTGGGAGTGTTCCTGCCTCTGCTATATTTGGGAAGAGTTTGAGAAGGATAGGTGTTATCTCTTCTCTAAATGTTTGATAGAATTTGCCTGTGAAGACATCAGGTCCTGGGCTTTTGTTTTTTGGAAAATATTTAATCACAGTTTCAATTTCAGTGCTTGTGATTGGTCTGTTCATATTTCCTACTTCTTCCTGATTCAGTCTTGTCATATTGTGTTTTTCTAAGAATTTGTCCATTTATTCCAGGTTGTCCATTTTATTGGCATAGAGTTGCTTGTAATCATCTCTTATGATCTTTTCTTTTTCTGCAGTGTCTGTTGTTACTTCTCCTTTTTCATTTCTAATTCTATTGATTTGAGTCTTCTCCCTTTTTTCTTGATGAGTCTGGCTAATGGTTTATCAATTTTGTTTATCTTCTCAAAGAACCAGCTTTTAGTTTTATTGATCTTTGCTATCATTTCCTTCATTTCTTTTTCATTTATTTCTGATCTGATTTTTATTATTTCTTTCCTTCTGCTGACTTTGGGGGTTTTTTGTTCATCTTTCTCTAACTGCTTTAGCTGCAAGATCAGGTTGTTTATTCGAGATGTTTCCTCTTTCTTAAGGTGGGATTGTATTGCTATAAACTTCCCTCTTAGAACTGCTTTTCTTCATCCCATAGGTTTTGAGTCATCGTGTCTCCATTGTCATTGGTTTCTAGGTATTTTTTGTTTTCCTCTTTGAGCTCTTCAGTGATTACTTCGTTATTAAGTAGTGTATTGTTGAGCCTCCATGTGTTTGTGTTTTTTTCAGATCTTTTCCTGTAATTGATATCTAGTCTCATAGCGTTGTGGTCGGAAAAGATACTTGATACAATTTCAATTTTCCTAAATATACTGAGTCTTGATTTGTGACCCAAGATATGGTCTGTCCTGGAGAATTTTCCATGAGTACTTGAGAAAAATGTGTATTCTGTTGTTTTTGGATGGAATGGCCTATAAATATCAATTAAGTCCATCTTGTTTAATGTATCATTTAAAGCTTGTGTTTCCTTATTTATTTTCATTTTGGATGATCTCTCCATTTGTGAAAGTGGGGTGTCAAAGTCCCCTACTATGAATGTGTTATTGTCAATGTCCCCTTTTATGGCTGTTAGTATTTGCCTTATGTATTGAGGTTCTCCTATGCTGGGTGCATAAATATTTACAATTGTTATATCTTCTTCTTGGATCAATCCCTTGATCATTGTGTAGTGTCCTTCTCTGTCTCTTGTAATAGTGTTTATTTTAAAGTCTATTTTGTGTGATATTAGAATTGCTACTCCAGCTTTCTTTTGGTTTCCATTTGCATGAAATATATTTTTCCATCCCCTCACTTTCAGTCTGTATGTGTCCCTAGGTCTGAAGTGGGTCTCTTGTAGACAGCATATATATAGGTCTTGTTTTTGTATCTATTCAGCCAGTCTGTGTTTTTTGGTGGGAGCATTTAATCCATTTACAATTAAGGTAATTATCGATATGTATGTTCCTATTCCCATTTTCTTAATTGTTTTGGGGTTGTGGTTGTAGATGTTTTCCTTCTGCTGTGTTTCTTGCCTAGAGAAGTTCCTTTAGCATTTGTTGTAAAGCTGGTTTGGTGGTGCTGAACTCTCTCAGCTTTTGCTTATCTGTAAAGCTTTTAATTTCTCCATCAAATCTGAATGAGATCCTTGCTGTGTAGAGTAATCTTGGTTGTCGGTTTTTCTCCTTCATCATTTTAAATATGTCCTGCCAATCCCTTTTGGCTTGCAGAGTTTCTGCTGAAAGTTCAGCTGTTAACCTTATGGGGATTCCCTTGTGTGTTTGTTTTTGTTTTTCCCTTGCTGCTTTTAATATGTTTTCTTTGTATTTAATTTTTGACAGTTTGTTTAATATGTGTCTTGGCATGTTTCTCCTTGGATTTATCCTGTATGGGACTCTCTGTCCTTCCTGGACTTCATTAACTCTTTCCTTTCCCATATTAGGGAAGTTTTCAACTATAATCTCTTCAAATATTTTCTCAGTCCCTTTCTATTTCTCTTCCTCTTCTGGGACCCCTATAATTTGAATGGTGGTGTATTTAATGTTGTCCCAGAGGTCTATGAGACTGTCCTCAGTTCTTTTTATTCTTTTTTCTTTATTCTTCTCTGCAGTAGTTATTTCCACTCTTTTATCCTCCAGGTCATTTATCTGTTCTTCTGCCTCATTTATTCTTCTATTGATCCCTTTTAGAGTATTTTTAATTTCATTTATTGTGTTGTTCATTGCTGCTTGTTTCCTCTTTAGTTCTTCTAGGTCCTTATTAAATATTTCTTGCATTTTCCCAAGATTTTGGATCATCTTTGCAATCATTATTCTGAATTCTTTTTCAGGTATACTGCCTATTTCCTCTTCATTTGTTAGGTCTGGTGGGATTTTATCTTGCTTCTTCATCTGCTCTATTTTTTTCTGTCTTTTCGTTTTGCTTATCTTACTGTGTTTGGGGACTCCTTTTTGCAGGCTGCAGGTTCGTAGTTCCCATTGTTTTTGGTGTCTGTCCCCAGTGGCTAAAGTTGTTTCAGTGGGTTGTGTAGGCTTCCTGGTGGAGGGGATTAGTGCCTGTGTTCTAGTGGATGAGGATGGATCTTGTCCTTCTGGTGGACAGGTCCACGTCTGGTGGTATGTTTTGGGGTGTCTGTGGCCTTATGATGATTTTAGGCAGCCTCTCTGCTAATGGGTGGGGTTGTATTCCTTTCTTGCTAGTTGTTTGGAATAGGGTGTCCAGCACTGTAGCTTGCTGGTCGTTGAGTGAAGCTGGGTGTTGGTGTTGAGATGGAGATCTCTGGGAGATTTTTGCCATTTGTTATTACATGGAGCTGGGAGGTCTCTTGTGGATCAGTGTCCTGAAGTTGTCTGACCCACCTCAGAGACACAGCACTGACTCCTGGCTGCAGCACCTATAGCGTTTCATCCACTTGGCAACAAACTGTTCCCGACATGCAGGCCCTGGCCTGTTCTAGGTGGATTGCCGCTGTTGGCATGCCACAACCTTGCAACCTCACGCCAGACCCTTAACAATAATTTGATGTACTTTTGGAATCATTTTTATACCATATGAAGGAGGTAAATATATTTGACCTGTTAGTAAACATGAGAAATTATATTATGAAAATGCATATACAGAAAAAATTCTGAACAAAATATTAGTAAACTGAATCCAACAACACATAAAATGTTCATAGACCATAATCAAGTTGGATTTATACCAGGATCACAAGAATGGTTCAACATAGGCAAATCAATCAATGTGATATATCCCATCAACAAAAGAAAAGACAAAAAACTACATGAACATCTCAATAAATGCAGAAAAAACATTTGATAAAAAATTCAACATCCATTCATGTTAGAAACCCTTAGGAAGGTGGGTATCAAGGGAACATATCTCGACATAATAAAATCTATTTATGATAAACCCACAGCCAATATAATACTCAATGGTGAAAAGCTGAAAAACTTTCTACAACATTCTGGAACATGACAAGGATGCCCACTCTCACCACTTCTATTCAACATAGTATTGGATGTCCTAGCCATACCAAGCAGATAAGAAAAAGAAAGAAAATATATCTTAATTGGAAATCAGAGGTAAAACTGTTATTTTTTGAAGATGACATGATGCTATATGTGAAAACCCTAAAGACTCCACACAGAAACAACTAGAACTGATAAACAAATTTAGCAAGGTATCAGGATACAAGATTAACATACAGAAATCAGATTCATTTCTTTACACCAACAATGAAATATCAGAAATATAAACTAAAAATAAAAAATCCTTTCTAAAATCTAATCAAAAAAATAAAACATTTAGGAATAAATCTGACCAAGGATGTGAAAGACTTATTTGCTGAGAACTATAATACAGTGATAAAGGAAATTAAAGAGGATTCAAAGAAATAGAAAGATATCCCATGCTCTTGGATTGTAAGAATTAATATTGTTGGGACTTCCCTGGTAGCACAGTGGTTAACAATCTGCCTGCCAATGCAGGGGACACGGGTTCGAGCCCTCGTCTGGGAAGATCTCACATGCTGTGGAGCAACTAAGCCTGTGCAGCAGAACTACTGAACCTGCACTCTAGAGCTCACGAGCCACAACTACTGAGCCCATGTACCACATCTACTGAAGCCTGCATGCCTAGAGCCCATGCTCCACAAAAAAAGAGAAGCCACCATAATGAGAAGTCCATGCACCACAACAAAGAGTAATTCCCACTCACCACAATTAGGGAAAAGCCTGCACTCAGCAATGAAGACCCAACGCAGCCAAAAATAAATACATAAATTTATTTTAAAAAAAGAGTTAATATTGTTAAAATGGCCAAAACAATCTACAGATTTAATGTGAGCTCTATCAAATTACCCTTGATATTTCTAACAGAACTAGAACAAAGAATCTTAAAATTTATATGGAACCATAAAAGACCCAGAATTGCCAGAGCAATCCTGAGGGAAAAAACAAAACAAAACAAAAAACAAAGCAGGAGGTATAACCCTCCCAGACTTCAGACAATACTGCAAAACTACAGTAATCAAAGGAGTGTGGTATTGGCACAAAAACAGATATATGGATCAATGGAACAGAATAGAGAGCCCAGAAATAAACCCACACACCTATGGTCACTTAATTTTTGACAAAGGAGGCAAGAATATACAATGGAGAAAACACAGTCTCTTCAGCAAGTGGTGTTGGGAAACCTGGACAGCTGCAAGTAACTCAATGAAGATAGAACACTCCCTCACACCATACACAAAAATAAACTCAAAATGACTTAAAGACTTAAATATAAGATATGACACCATAAAATCCTAAAACAGAACAAAGGCAAAACATTCTCTGACATAAATTGTACCAATGTTTATTTAGGTCAGTCTTCCAAGGCAATAGAAATAAAAGCAAAAATAAACAAATGGGACCTAATCAAACTCATAAGCTTTTGCACAGCAAAGGAAACCATAAGCAAAATGAAAAGACAACCTATGGACTGGGAGAAAATATTTGCAAAGGATGAGACTGAGAAGGGCTTAACTTCCAAAATATGCAAACAACACACACAACTCAATAACAAAAAGTCAAACAACACAATTGAAAAATGGACAGAAGACCTAAATAGATGTTACTCCAAAGAAGACATACAGATGGCCAACAGGCACATGAAAAGATACTCAATATTGCTAATTATTAGAGAAATGTATGTCAAAGCTACAATGAGGTATCATCTCACACCAGTCAAAATGGCCATCAATAAAAACTCTATGAATAATAAATGCTGGAGAGGGAGTGGAGAAGAAAGAACTCTCCTATACTGTTAGTGAAATTGTAAGTTGGTGCAGCACTATGGAGAAATGTATGGAGGTTCCTTAAAAGAAATAAAAATAGAGTTACCATATGATCTACCAATCTCTAGGCATATATTCAGAGAAAACTCTAATTCAAAAAGATACATGCCTCTCAATGTTCATAGCAGCACTATTTACAATAGCCAAGACATGCAAGCAAAGTAAATGTCCATCAACAGATGAATGGATAAAGAAGATGTTTAGATAGATGATAGATAGATAGATAGATAGATAGATAGATGTAATGGAATGCTACTCACCATATAAAAAGAATGAAATAATGTCATTTGCAGCAACATGGACCTAGAGATTGTCACACTAACTGAAGTAAGTCATACAGAGAAAGACAAATATATGCTATCACTTATATGTGAAATCTAAAATATGACATAAATGAATTTATTTACAAAAGAGAAACAAACAGAAACAGACTCACAGACATAGAAAACAAGCTTATGGTTACCAAATGTAAAAGGGAGTAGAGGAGGAATAAATTAGGAGTTTGGGATTAACAGATACAAACTACTATATGTAAAATAGATGAGCAACAAGGTCCTACTGTATAGCACAAGGAACTATATTCAATATCTTGTAATAACCTATAATGGAAAAAATATGAAAAGTATATATATATATGCAAAATTAACATATAATATATACGTATATATTATATATATGAACCACCTTCCTGTATACCAGAAACTAACACAACATTGTAAATCAACTATACTTCAATTTAAAAATGCATACACATATAGAAAAATATAAAATGATGTATTCATAAACCTGCTACAGAATGATAGTGTATGACAGCTTAAAGTTGGTTACATCTTACTTTTCTCTATAAAAATAAAGGTGTCTAGTGGTTACAAGTTCTAATCAGTATAGGTAATGACACCCTGAGACTAATAAAGTTAAAGAAAAAAACCTGTGTGTAAGAAATGAAAGATGTGTTTTTGATAAGAAAATGGATAACGAATATCTTTGTTAGGGACAATAAGAGAGTCATTTTGATATACAGTAGAAAACTGGTTGTTCAAGATTGAGAAACATAAGGAAGTAGGAAAAAAGTGAATGGACACTTTTAAAATTTTGTACAAAATTTGTGAGAAGGGAATTTTGGAAAAGGAATCTTGTCTAGCCGGATCTAGCTAAGATTAGATGGATATATTTATAATGTTTTTTTTAATTGGCCCAAGAATACTATAATGATACAAAATAGGAGTTTAGTTCTCTCTAGTGTTGCAAAACATTTTTCAGAGATTATTAGATGTCTCTTATTAGAAATTGTGTTAAAATTTTTTTTTTCTTTACCTTTCAAGGAATCAGCCTGGGAAACCAAGATTTTGTATCTTTAAATAATTTCCTGTACTTCATGTTGCCTTTATCAGGTCTTTAAGTACTTAAGAAAGTGTCAACAAAGATGAACCAATTCTTTTTCTCCCTAATTATCTTCCAGAATTTGAATACTCTTAGTGAATATTGTTATTTCAAGGAAATATATTTATTTGCAGATATAAATATAATCTATATATTAGATTATGTTATAAATATAATTTATAATATATAAATATATTAGCAGATTCAATAGAACCTGCTATCCTTGTAACAGGACATAATTGGAAACTGACTATATTACCAAAGTATTGACTGGAATATCATATTTGAGAATGATGTGTATTGAATCAAACATGACAAGATAGATTTAAGTGACTAAAGGGGCTAATGCCTATAATGTTCCCTTTGTAAAACTGGCTTTAACATAGCTAAATATGTTACCCATTTTAGAGGTAAGGTTGTCATCTTAGTGGTAGACCCTGGAACCACAGGGCCTACCATTAAGATGCCTGGAACCACAGGATATTTGGGGGAACTCAAGATAGAGGAATTTGCTTAAATCTGTAAGTATTGCCAGCAAAATCTGGTGGTAAGTAATATGCTCTGCTTCCTAGCCTAAAGAGGGGTTTTAAAGCCTAACCTGAGATTCCTTAAGAAAAGTTCCAGCATGCAAATTCAAAATACCAATGTGGCCAATCATTGTCCTTGCTGCCTTAGGTAAATAATTAGGCAAAGTTTAGTAACAGTAGACTTATTTTGAAAACAAATTCATCTGACTTTGATTCTCTCAAATTAAAAAATGTGGTGATTATACAGAGAAAAATTATGTCTCAATGAAATACTCTAATGTACCCTTATTGGTTCAGGCCTACATATTTCGCCAGTCTTTGATAAACCTGAATTCCTCTAGTATTATCCAATCTCTGGTTACAAGTCACCAAATTAATGTTTCCATTTGCTTAAACTGACTTGGAATCAGTCAGAAATAAAGGAGTGGGATAGGGAGGATGGGAGGGAGGTTCAAGAGGAAGGGGATATGGAGATATTTGTATACTTACAGCTGATTCACTTTGTTTTACAACAGAATCTAACACAACACTGTAAAGCAATTATACTCCAATAAAGATTTAAAAAATTGAAAAAAAACCCTGCCCATTTCCCAATCCCTACAAGTTGAATCTGCATGACTTGATATAAACTTCATGGAAATATCTACAACAGATAACAAATGGGCACCCTTTGTGCAAGCTTCTGTGTGAGCCACTCAAAATTTCACCAGAACACTTATGCCATCACCACAGACACTCAAAGTACAAACCAGTAATATCATGTATTGTTTCTGCTGTCCTCACTCCACCATGTAATGATGATTTGATGCCCAAATCTAGACATCTTCTCCACTGGTTGCCCTCTAGAATCAGAAAATGAATTTTAACTTTTATTCTTGGGTTTAATTTTCATAGAAACTCCACTAATTAAATGCCTGACATCTAGCACCAAATAGCATATCCTCCTCTGTCAAATCTCAACAGATGATTCAGCTGGTCCTTAATGAACAAAAAAAAACAAACAAGAAATGGGCTTATACTGTTTAAGGAAAGAAGAATATCCCCTCTTTCCTTTGAACAATAGAAGGCTGACAAAGTTTCTTTCTTGACCAAACTTTATCACACTCTTGACCTTCTCCTAGGCCCACCTGTGTACCCCCTTGTAAAATCCTTAGGAAGAACCCTACTAAGTCATGTAGAAGAAATATACCATCCTCTTTTCTGATTACCCTTGGTATGTGATGGAGCTTCTCACCCTACACCATCCACCAGGTGTTGTCTGATAAGGTTGGCTTGTCTTCAGCAACAATCCTGTTAGGTTGTTTTTGCCAAAATCCCCTTATATTTGATGTTTCATCTTATTAGTCTTTCATTCACTGACCACCATCAGGCTACTCAGCTATAAATACATAATTGCCTGTGATGTATTCAGATTCAGATTTGAGCCCCCTTCTATATTGAGAGTTCCCCCCCCCCATTGCAATAGTTCTGGAAAACAATTGTTTTTTTTTCTACTTTAACACATCTGCAAGCAGATTGGGCACAAGGAGTGATGAGTGGAATCCCATGATGCTGAGCCCATGGATAACTTCATCCTGCCACCATGGTCATTTTGTTGATCCCATTGAGCAGTTAGAGGATTGGCTTGGAAAGAAACTGAACAGCATTCACACGTGTCTTCCTAACCATGTGCTTACTGAATTCATCTACTGAGGTGGCCTTAGTGATCATTCACATGGAACACAAATATTTTCATGTATATTTATATATTGAGAGAGGTTTATCCATATACTTTTTCCCCAATGTTTATTGTTACCAATTTTCCAATCATGTTTCTTTCAAACCCCTGACTAACCATTGGTAACAACTTGTGAATCAACATATAATCAAATATCTGGTCATTTAGGTCAACAAACAGGTACATTGCTCAAAGTGCTGCCCATAAGGCAAATTTCCATTCACCATTGTCCCTCTAGGATAACCCAGAGAGTGGCTCTAGTGCTTCAGCTGTCCAGATTCAGGTTGTGCCTATATATTGTGCAGAACCATCTATAAACAAGGTTTTAGATATTTTCTCTTTCTCTGTTAACTAATAGAGAGAACTCCCAATTATGGACTATGTGTAGGCTGAGAATGATAAGGCAATATAGCAGGGATAGGGACCATATTCACTCATGACAATGTTTCATGTAACCTATTTGTGCTTTCTTTGTGGGCCTGGACACACACCACCCATTTGATGATGGAGATTTGCTGTCCAGGGCCAACTTTATGACTTGGTGGGTCAGATAACATTCAGTCATAATAGAGAGCATAGGTCACATGGGAACTTGGTGGCCTATTGTCAAGTATTCAGTCTTATAAACCCAGTAGCAAGCCTGGAGCTGTTTCTCAAAAGTGAGTAGGTATCTTTGCATGATAGAAATACTTAGCTCAAAATCCTAAATGCTTGTGATGCCATTCACTTATAGGAGCTGCCAAAGTCCCAAACAGCATCTCTATTTGCCAGTAAAACTTTATGAACCATTGAGTGTGCTGGAATATATGGCCAGAATTCTGGAATGTTTGCAGAGCCTTCTCTGGTTCTTGGCCTCATTCAACACTAATGGCTTTGGAGGGCACTAGATAAATGGGACATTGTAACACCCTTAGATAAAAAATATTTTTTCTCCAAAATCCAAAGAAGCCCACTGGGCATTAAGCCTGTTTCTTAACTGCATGAGGACCAGAAGCAACAACTTATCCTTAACCTTAAAAGGGATGTCTGAACATACCCCAACCCAGACCACAGGACCCCAGAAATTTCACTGAGGTAGAAGACCTTTGAATTTTTTTTTTATTAGTTTCTGCTTTATAACAAAGTGAATCAGTCATACATATACATCTGTTCCCACATCCCTTCCCTCATGCATCTCCCTCCCTCCCACCCTCCCCATCCCACCCCTCCAGGCGGTCACAAAGCACCGAGCTGATCTCCCTGTGCTCTGCGGCTGCTTCCCACTATCTATCTACCTTACGTTTGGTAGTTTATATATGTCCATGCCTCTCTTTCGCTTTGTCACAGCTTACCCTTCCCCCTCCCCATATCCTCAAGTCCATTCTCAAGTAGGTCTGTGTCTTTATTCCCGTTTTGCCCCTAGGTTCTCCATGACATTTTTTTTTTTAAATTCCGTATATATGTATTAGCATACGGTATTTGTCTTTCTCTTTCTGACTAACTTCACTCTGTATGACAGACTCTAGGTCTATCCACCTCATTACAAATAGCTCAGTTTCGTTTCTTTTTATGGCTGAGTAATATTCCATTGTATATATGTGCCACATCTTCTTTATCCATTCATCCGATGATGGACACTTAGGTTGTTTCCAGCTCCGGGCTATTGTGAATAGAGCTGCAATGAACATTTTGGTACATGTCTCTTTTTGAATTATGGTTTTCTCAGGGTATATGCCCAGTAGTGGGATTGCTGGGTCATATGGTAGTTCTATTTGTAGTTTTTTAAGGAACCTCCATACCGTTCTCCATAGTGGCTGTACCAATTCACATTCCCACCAGCAGTGCAAGAGTGTTCCCTTTTCTCCACACCCTCTCCAGCATTTATTATTTCTAGATTTCTTGATGATGGCCATTCTGACTGGTGTGAGATGATATCTCATTGTAGTTTTGATTTGCATTTCTCTAATGATTAATGATGTTGAGCATTCTTTCATGTGTTTGTTGGCAGTCTGTATATCTTCTGTGGAGAAATGCCTATTTAAGTCTTCTGCCCATTTTTGGATTGGGTTGTCTGTTTTTTTGCTATTGAGCTGCATGAGCTGTTTATAAATTTTGGAGATGAATCCTTTGTCAGTTGCTTCATTTGAAAATATTTTCTCCCATTCTGAGGGTTGTCTTTTGGTCTTCTTTATGGTTTCCTTTGCTGTGCAAAAGCTTTGAAGTTTCATTAGGTCCCATTTGTTTATCTTTGTTTTTATTTCCATTTCTCTAGGAGGTGGGTCCAAAAGGATCTTGCTGTGATTTATGCCATAGAGTGTTCTACCTATGTTTTCCTCTAAGAGTTTGAAAGTTTCTGGCCTTACATTTAAGTCTTTAATCCATTTTGAGCTTATTTTTGTGTATGGTGCTAGGGAATGATCTAATCTCAAACTTTTACATGTCCCTGTCCAGTTTTCCCAGCACCACTTATTGAAGAGGCTGTCCTTTCTCCACTGTACATTCCTGGCTCCTTTATCAAAGATAAGTTGGCCATATGTGCGTGGGTTTATCTCTGGGCTTTCTATCCTGATCCACTGATCTATCTTTCTGTTTTTATGCCAGTACCAGACTGTCTTAATTACTGTAGGTTTGTAGTATAGTCTGAAGTCAGGGAGCCTGATTCCTCCAGCTCCGTTTTTCGTTCTCAAGATTGCTTTAGCTATTCGGGGCCTTTTGTTTTTCCAAACAAATTTTGAAATTTTTTGTTCTAGTTCTGTGAAAAATGCCAGTGGTACTTTGATAGGGATTGCATTGAATCTGTAGATTGCTTTGGGTAGTAGAGTCATTTTCACAATATTGATTCTTCCAATCCAGGAGCATGGTATATCTCTCCATCTATTTGTATCATCTTTAATTTCTTTCATCAGTGTCTTATAGTTTTCTGCATACAGGTCTTTTGTCTCCTTAGGTAGGTTTATTCCTAGATATTTTATTCTTTTTGTTGCGATGGTAAATGGGAGTGTTTTCTTGATTTCATTTTCAGATTTTTCATCATTAGTGTACAGGAATGCCAGAGATTTCTGTACATTAATTTTATATCCTGCTACTTTACCAAATTCATTGATTAGCTCTAGTAGTTTTTCGGTAGCATCTTTAGGATTCTCTATGTATAGTATCATGTCATCTGCAAACAGTGACAGCTTTACTTCTTCTTTTCCAATTTGGATTCCTTTTATTTCCTTTTCTTCTCTGATTGCTGTGGCTAAAACTTCCAAAACTATGTTGAATAAGAGTGGTGAGAGTGGGCAGCCTTGTCTTGTTCCTGATCTTAGTGGAAATGGTTTCAGTTTTTCACCATTGAGGACAATGTTGGCTGTGGGTTTGTCATATATGGCCTTTATTATGTTGAGGAAAGATCCCTCTATACCTACATTCTGCAGGGTTTTTATCATAAATGGGTGTTGAATTTTGTCGAAAGCTTTCTCTGCATCTATTGAGATGATCATATGGTTTTTCTCCTTCAACTTGTTAATATGGTGTATTACATTGATTGATTTGCGTATATTGAAGAATCCTGGCATTCCTGGGATAAACCCCACTTGATCATGTGTATGATCCTTTTAATGTGCTGTTGGATTCTGTTTGCTAGTATTTTGTTGAGGATTTTTGCATCTATGTTCATCAGTGATATTGGCCTGTAGTTTTCTTTCTTTGTGACATCCTTGCCTGGTTTTGGTATCAAGGTGATGTCGGCCTCGTAGAATGAGTTTGGGAGTGTTCCTCCCTCTGCTATATTTTGGAAGAGTTTGAGAAGGATAGGTGTTAGCTCTTCTCTAAATGTTTGATAGAATTCACCTGTGAAGCCATCTGGTCCTGGGCTTTTGTTTGATGGAAGATTTTTAATCACAGTTTCAATTTCAGTGCTTGTGATTGGTCTATTCATATTTTCTATTTCTTCCTGAGTCAGTCTTGGCAGGTTGTGCATTTCTAAGAATGTGTCCATTTCTTCCAGGTTGTCCATTTTATTGGAATAGAGTTGCTTATAGTAATCTCTCATAATCTTTTGTATTTCTGCAGTGTCAGTTGTTACTTCTCCTTTTTCATTTCTAATTCTATTGATTTGAGTCTTCTCCCTTTTTTTCTTGATGAATCTGGCTAATGGTTTGTCAATTTTGTTTATCTTCTCAAAGAACCAGCTTTTAGTTTGGTTGATCTTTGCTATCGTTTCCTTCATTTCTTTTTCATTTATTTCTGATCTGATCTTTATGATTTCTTTCCTTCTGCTAGCTTTGGGGTATTTTTGTTCTTCTTTCTCTAATTGCTTTAGGTGCAGGGTCAGGTTGTTTACTCGAAATGCTTCCTGTTTCTTAAGGTGGGATTGTATTGCTATAAACTTCCCCCTTAGAACTGCTTTTGCTGCGTCCCATAGGTTTTGGGTCGTCGTGTCTCCATTGTCATTTGTTTCTAGGTATTTTTTAATTTCCTCTTTGATTTCTTCAGTGATCACTTCGTTATTGAGTAGTGTATTGTTTAGCCTCCATGTGTTTGTATTTTTTACACATCTTTTCCTGTAATTGATGTCTAGTCTCATAGCATTGTGGTCGGAGAAGATACTTGATACAATTTCAATTTTCGTAAAATTACCGAGGCTTGATTTGTGACCCAAGATATGATCTATCCTGGAGAATGTTCCATGAGCACTTGAGAAAAATGTGTATTCTGTTGTTTTTGGATGGAATGTCCTATAAATATCAACTAAGTCCATCTCGTTTAATGTATCATTTAAAGCTTGTGTTTCCTTATTTATTTTCATTTTGGATGATCTGTCCATTGGTGAAAGTGGGGTGTTAAAGTCCCCTACTATGAGTGTGTTACTGTCGATTTCCCCTTTTATGGCTGTTAGTATTTGCCTTATGTATTGAGGTGCTCCTATGCTGGGTGCATAAATATTTACAATTGTTATATCTTCTTCTTGGATCGATCCCTTTATCGTTATGTAGTGTCCTTCCTTGTCTCTTCTAATAGTCTTTATTTTAAAGTCTATTTTGTCTGATATAAGAATTGCTACTCCAGCTTTCTTTTGATTTCCATTTGCATGGAATATCTTTTTCCATCCCTTTACTTTCAATCTGTATGTGTCTCTAGGTCTGAAGTGTGTCTCTTGTAGACAGCATATATATGGGTCTTGTTTTTGTATCCATTCAGCCACTCTGTGTCTTTTGGTGGGAGCATTTAGTCCATTTACATTTTAGGTAATTATTGATATGTATGTTCCTATTCCCATTTCCTTAATTGCTTTGGGTTCGTTATTGTAGGTATATTCCTTCTGTTGTGTTTCTTGCCTAGAGAAGTTCCTTTAGCATTTGTTGTAAAGCTGGTTTGGTGGTGCTGAACTCTCTCAGCTTTTGCTTGTCTGTAAAGGTTTTAATTTCTCCATCAAATCTGAATGAGATCCTTGCTGGGTAGAGTAATCTAGGTTGCAGGTTTCTCTCCTTCATCACTTTAATTATGTCCTGCCACTCCCTTCTGGCTTGTAGGGTTTTTGCTGAGAGATCAGCTGTTAACCTGATGGGGATTCCCTTGTGTGTTATTTGTTGTTTTTGCCTTGCTGCTTTTAATATGATTTCTTTGTGTTTAATTTTTGACAGTTTGATTAATATGTGTCTTGGTGTATTTCTCCTTGGATTTATTCTGTATGGGACTCTCTGTGCCTCCTGGACTTGATTAACTATTTCCTTTCCCATATTGGGGAAGTTTTCAACTATAATCTCTTCAAATATTTTCTCAGTCCCTTTCTTTTTCTCTTCTTCTTCTGGAACCCCTATAATTCGAATGTTGGTGCGTTTAATGTTGTCCCAGAGGTCTCTGAGACTGTCCTCTGTTCTTTTCATTCTTTTTTCTTTATTTTGCTCTGCATCAGTTATTTCCACTATTTTATCTTCCACCTCACTTATCCGTTCTTCTGCCTCAGTTATTCTGCTATTGATCCCATCTAGAGTATTTTTCATTTCATTTATTGTGTTTTTAATCGATGCTTGATTCATCTTTAGTTCTTCTAGGTCCTTGTTAACTGTTTCTTGCATGTTGTCTATTCTATTTCCAAGATTATGGATCTTGGAAATAGAATCTTGGATCAGCTTTACTATCATTATTCTGAATTCTTTTTCAGGTAGACTGCCTATTACCTCTTCATTTGTTAGGTCTGGTAGGTGTTTATCTTGCTCCTTCACCTGCTGTGTGTTTTTCTGCCTTCTCATTTTGCTTATGTTACTGTGTTTGGGGTCTCCTTTTTGCCGGCTGCAGATTCGTAGTTCCCGTTGTTTTTGGTGTCTGACCCCAGTGGCTAAGGTTGTTTCAGTAGGTTGTGTAGGCTTCCTGGTGGGGGGGACTAATTCCTGTGCTCTGGTGGTTGAGGCTCGATCTTGTCTTTCTGGTGGACAGGTCCACGTCTGGTGGTGTGTTTTGGGGTGCCTATGGCCTTATTATGTTTTTAGGTAGCCTCTCTGCTAATGGGTGGGGTTGTGTTCCTGCCTTGCTAGTTGCTTGGCATAGGGTGACCTGCACTGTAGCTTGCTGGTCGTTGACTGAAGCTGGGTGCTGGTGTTGGGATGGAGATCTCTGGGAGATTTTCGCTGCTTGATATTATGTGGAGCTGGGAGGTCTCTTGTGGACCCGTGTCCTGAAGTTGGCTCTCCCACTTCAGAGGCACAGCACTGGCTCCTGGCTGCAGCACCAACAGCCTTTCATCCACCCGGCTCAGAATAACAGGGAGAAAAAGTAGAAAGAAAGAATTAGTAGAAGAAAGAAAGAGAGAGGGAAAGAAAGGAAGAAGGGAAGAAAGGAAGGAAGGAAGGAAGGAAGAAAGAAAGGAGGGAGGGAGGGAGGAAGGATGGAAAGAAAGAAGGAAAGAAAGGAGGGAGGGAGGGAGGAAGGAAAGGAAGAAAGACAGGAGGGAGGGAGGAAGGAAAGAAAAAGAAAGTGGAAAGAAGAAGCGTGGGAGGGAGGAAAGAAAAAGAAAGAAGGAAAGGAGGAGCGGAGGGAGGGAGGGAGGAAGGGAGAGTAGGAAAAAAAGAAAGAGCAGGTAAAGTAAAATAGAATAAAGTATGAAATATAGTAGCGTTATTAAAATTAGAAAGTAATTATTGAAAAAAAAAAAAAAAAAACCGGACCGATAGAACCCTGGGGCATATGGTGGAAGCAAAGCTATACAGAGAGAATCTTACACAGAAGATTACACATACACATTCACAAAAAGAGAGCAGGGGGAAAAATCAAAAATCTTGCTCTCCAAGTCCACCTCCTCAATTTGGGATAATTCGTTGTAAAAAGAGGAAAAGGGCGAGAAGTCTGAAATCTTGCTCTCTAAGTCCACCTCCTTAATTTGGAATAATTCGTTGTAAAAAGAGGAAAAGGGGGGAAAGTCTTAAATCTTGTCCTCAAAGTCCACTTCCTCAATTTGGGATGATTCGCTGTCCATTCATGCACTCCACAGACGCAGGGCACATCAAATGGACCGTGGAGCTTTAATCCGCTGCCTCCGAGGCTGCACAGAGAGATTTCCCTGCCTCTGCTCTCACAGCTCCCGGGTCTCAGCCTTGGACCTGGCCCCGCCTCTGCGCGTAGGTCGCCGGAGGGCGTCCGTTCTTCGCTCAGACAGGACGGGTTTAAAGGAGCCGCTGATTCGGGGGCTCTGGCTCACTCAGGCAGAGGGGAGGGAGGGGCGCGCAGTGTGGGGCGGGCCTGCGGCGGCAGAGGCCGGCGTGACGTTGCAGCAGCCCGTGGCGCTCCGTGCGCTTTCCCGGGAAAGCCATCCCCGGGTCTCGGGGACCCCGGCAGTGGCGGGGTGCACAGGCCCCCCGGAAGGCGGGGCGGACAGTGACCCGCGCTCGCACACAGGCCCCGCGGCGGCGGCGGCAGCGGCGGGCCGCGGAGGCGGCGGCGGCGGCGGCGGCGGCGGCGGCGGCGGGCCGCGGCGGCGGGCGGCGGCGGGCCGCGGCGGCGGCGGCCCACGCCCGTCTCCGAGGTCCGTGCCTTACCCGCGGCTCGTGCCTGTCTCCGGCGCTTCCCCAAGCAGCCCTCTTAATGCCCTCTCCTCGCGCACCAGGAAACAAAAGGGAAAAAAGTCTCTTGCCTCTTCAGCAGCTCCAGACCCTTTCCCCGGACTCCCTCCGGGCTAGCCGTGGTGCACTAACCCCTTCAGGCTCTCTTCCTGCTGCCAGCCCCAGTCCTCTCCCTGCGGTCCGACTGAAAGCCGATACCCGAGCCTCAGCTCCCAGCCCCGCCCGCCACGGCGGCCGAGCAGACAAGCCTCTCGGGCTGGTGTGTGCCTGAGGGCACCGGTCCTCTGTGCCGGAATCTCTCCGCTTTGCCCTCCGCACCCCTGTTGCTGTGCTCTCCTCCGCTACTCCGAAGCTTTCCCCCTCCGCCACCTGCAGTCTCCGCCCGCGAAGGGGCTTGTAGTGTGTAGAAACCTTCCCCCCTTCACGGCTCCCTCCCACTGGTGCAGGTCCCGTCCCTATCCTATTGTCTCTGTTTATTCTTTTTTTCTTTTGCCCTACCCAGGTATGTGGGGAGCTTCTTGCCTTTTGGGGGGTCTGAGGTCTTCTGTCAGCGTTCAGTAGGTGTTCTGTAGGAGTTGTTCCACGTGTAGATGAATTTCTGATGTATCTGTGGGGAGGAAGGTGATCTCCGCGTCTTACTCTTCCGCCATCTTCCTCCGGGGTCCAAGACCTTTGAATTTTAAACAGATTAATTGACACCCTCTGCCACATAAGTCTCTTACCAATATGTCTCGAGTAGTTATTATTGCTCACTAGGTCTAATCAGCATAACAATCAGTGTAATGGACCAGTGTAATATCTTGTGTAAGGGAAGGGCAATCAAGATCCCTTCAAACAAAATCATGACATAGTGCTGGAGGCTTGAGATGCCCCTGAAGTAAGAAAAGGGAGTTGTATTGCTTGCCTTGCCATCTGAGACAAGTCAGCTATAAGTGGGCCTTCTGGACATTTATGGAGAAAAAGACATTTGCTAGGTCAATAACTGCATACCAAGTACCAGGTGACATGTAAATTTACTCAAGCACTGGTACAGCAGCTACAGTTAGAGTAATTACTAGATCAAGCTTGCAAAAACCCACTATCATTCTCCAAGATGCATTTGTCTTTTGCACACCTAAATAGAAGTGTTGAATGGGGATGTGGTAGGAACCATACCCCTGCATCTCACAAGTCCTTCCATGGTGACATGAATATCTGCAATACTTCCAGGAATTAGTATTGCTTTGGATTTACTATTATCTTAGGTAGAGGCAGTTTTAATGTCTTTCATGTTGCCTTCCTCACCATAATAACTCTCATTCTGCAGGTCAAGAAGCCAATGAAAATATTATGCCATATGCTAATTATCTCTATTCCAATTATGAATTCTAAAACTGGGAATATAACAACAAGATCAATCTGGTGACCACAGGGACCACTGTAAGATCATCTTAAGCTAAAAACCAGAGACCATCTGATGCTCAAAAGCTCCCACTTTGAATGGAGGGCAACAGTAACATTTTGGGTTTCCTAGAAACTATGTCAGTTCAGTTCAGTGTACATGAAAGTTCTGATTATTTTCTTTCTGCCATTGCATCTACCTCCACCAAATGCTGTAGGTCCCTTTGGGGAAATCTAGAGAAAGATTAACATGATAAACTTTTGGTACTGTACTAGGGTCTTTCCTCAATGGGACATGGACTCTCCTTCATTGAAGTAATATCTGGGTCTGTAAACTGAGTCAATTCTGGGAATTGATTAATTGGCCCTGACTCTCATTTTTATGATTCAAGTTAGACTATAGTTCACTTGCCCTACATATCAAGGAAGAATTTAGTAGGCTTTCTATTTCTTTCACTTCTAGGAATATTATGTATAAATAGACCATAAGTCTGTGCAATTCAGAATATTCTGATTGCTGCTTTGACCCTGAAACTAAGCCTACTTTGCCTCAGTAGATAAGCAAAGCCACCTTATCACTGCCACCAAAGGATCCAACTACTCCTGTCACATTTAGATTCTCCAATTGAGTAGCTGTGGTTCTCATTCTAAGTTCTGGCCTAAAGAGAAGAACATCATGGACTCTTCAAAGATATTGGAACTCCACTCACTAATTTATTTCACAAAGTATTAGTGAAAGATGTGTCTTCTACACCTTCCCATTGTGAATTAGTAGGTCTTAAATCCCAAATCCACTTTAACATTCTAATGTTCTTAAGCTTTGGAAAATCTCCCTTTTTATTAAACCAAGGGAAATTGGACATATCTGTTTAACTTAAGGTGGCCCATTTTTTGATCCATCTTTCAGCCAACCAATCCCCCAAAATAATATATCCCTTTTTATCTCTCTGAGAATCAATATTAAATGCTTAGTGGCTCCATAGCAATAAATTTGGCCTAATTCAACTTTATGTAACTTCTATTATTATCCAACAGCTTTAATATTCTTTCCCACACACATCCCCCCAAATTCTGATTGTATAAATTTTAAAACTCAAGCAGTTATTTTGAAGTGTAATGCAACTCCTCATAGTCTCACTTTGTACCACACCTTTGGGGACCTCGAATCTAGTCATAGGTGGCAACTGTCTCAGAGGAGACCATTACTTTTTTCTCAGGCAATGTAAGGTCAACTCCCTCAGATTGAGGTGGAAAAGCTGATACCACCGTGAGTTAGGAGTGTGCTATCATTTGGGTGGGGATACCACTATAACTGAGGTTGACAAGGCCACTTTTGCTGGGGTTAAAGAAACCACTTCCATAGGCAAAGAAGACTCATAATAATTTAGGGACTAAATGTTCCTGGCTTCATCAGGGTCTTCCCACAAGTACCCATCCGATTTGCAGGATCCCATTCTTTTTGAGTCAATGTCCTCACTCTAAGAGTAGACACATTTTGAGCCTGGGATTTCAATGTGCCAAATTCAGCAAATTGAAATTTAATTTTCAGCAATTTCAGCCCTGCCTGGAGATGAGTCTCCCTTGGGCACACCTAGAATTTCTTAGGATATTTGTGCAATGTTTGAGATGAGAATTTCAAATTCTTTAGCTCATCATTTTCTTTGACCATTTTGTCCAACTCCATTAGAAGGAACCAACCAACTGTTTATATCCCTTAGTTTTCAAAAATATGTTAGAAATTATCATATATAGAGTTACCTAACTCCTTGCTTCTTATAACTCGTCCATTAGAAGTAGACTCTGTAGATATTTTGCATATGTCTATGAAAAATTTCACACCCTGGACTATCAGTGCTCTGTTTACTACTGGAAATAGTCAATAGCATCTTTAAATCTAATCAGATTCCAGGAACCAAGTAAGTAATTTTGAAAAATAATACTTAAAACTTTGTTACTGTAGAGCCACTCTCCTTACCAAATTCTATATTATGCAGATTTATCCCCAAAACAGAATCAATAGGGTATATACACATATAGAGGAAGAGAGAAACAGAGAGAGAGAGAGATATGCATAGACATATGTAAGAGGAGATTTAATACAGGAATTGCTCAGACATTATGGAAGTGCAGAAGTCCCATAATCTGTCATCAGCAAGCTGGAGAACCAGAAAATCTAGGGGAATAAGTCAGTCCAGCACTGAAGGCATAAAAAAAGAGACCACTTGTGTAAGTCCCAGAGCCCAAAGACCCAAGAAAGTAGAGTACTGATATGCTAGGGTAAGAAAAGATGTACATGGAGCTCCAGAAAAGAGATAGGAATTTCCCCTTCCTTTGATTTTTTTATTCTATTCAGGCTCTCTATTTGGATTGGATGATATTTGCTCACATTGGCAATGGAGGATCCCTTACTCAGTCTACTGACTCAAATGCCAATCCCTTTCAGAATAAAGTCTCACAGACACACCCAGAAATAATATTTTACCAGCTACCTGAACTTCTCTTAAGACAAGTCAAGTTGACACATAAAATTATCCATCACATTTCACCCACCCCTTGTCAGCTTGACCCTATACATATAGACTTAAACCATATTAATCTCCAAAAAAAATTAAATAATGAGGTCACAATTCTATCTAACATAATCCAACTATGCTGCATACAATAAAAAATGCACTAACTCCTTCTCCAGATGAGAAGGGGAAGTTCTTAATGAATGTGTACTCTTTATCCTGCACCAAATAATATGATGTAAAATTAACAATATTTAAATGCTATGGTA
Source organism: Mesoplodon bidens (assembly GCF_964165515.1). Taxonomy (NCBI): domain Eukaryota; kingdom Metazoa; phylum Chordata; class Mammalia; order Artiodactyla; family Ziphiidae; genus Mesoplodon; species Mesoplodon bidens. The sequence goes on from NC_138178.1 coordinate 69,321,754, forward strand.
TATAGTTAATATACCTAGTGGTACCTGATAAGGCAATAGAAGAGGATAGAAAATAAAGATATTTGCTTAATATATGTTTATACACACACACACAAACATATTCTTAAGAAAATAGGAGAAATATTGATGGCAACAGTATATATACATATACATGTACACACAAAGGTATTCATAACAAAATAAGGAGGACATACTCATGACAATTACAGTCCTCACTTCTCTAACTGGTCGTTAGGTCAAATTTGGTATGTATACCTGCCTACTTTTGGTGGGAAGACCCAAATATACATTACTGAAAGGTCTGGGTAATTACTAGTGTTGCTTGAATCGGGTTGTTGTCATTTCCCATTGATCTTAAACATAGGTTATAGTAATCCTGAGAGACATCTTAATGGCTATTGTATACTCCAGATGTACTTTTTCTTTCCTTCATTGAGTTAGTTGGCTAAATTCCCTCTGGTAGGGACAAAGATTTTTTGCTTCACCAAAAGTTAGGCAAGTTCCTGAACATTCTCCTAGAACCATCTATGCACATCCTCACAAAATCCTTAGCAAGAACTCTGCTAAGATTGTGTAGCAGGAGTGTCTCTTCATATATGTCTGATCATTTTTTAATATCTAATCAGGTTTCTCACCTTCTACCCTCTACCGGTCTATCGGGGATGTCTGATCAGACTGGCCTACCTTAAGGAAGAATTCTGTTAAGTCAGTTTAGCCATAATCCTCCTTACCCTTGATGTTTTCTCTTGGTAATTTTCCATCTATTGATCCCCATCAGGCTCCTTGGCTGTAAATTCCCACCTAGCCTTCCTGTATTTGGAATTGAGCTCTGTTCTATACTTAGGTATTTTTCTCCCATTGCAATAGTCCTGACTAAAATCTGTTTTACCAATTTAATTGTTTTCCATTTCTACTTTATAGTTGATACCATGATGCAACTTTGATAGGATCAGTTTATCATTCGAGCCTCAGACACTCATCCAGGACCCTACGTGCACACCTTTGAAGTCTTTTCTTCATTCCTAACTGATTTATCAGGTATCCATTAGTGAGTCTGTCCCCTAAATCAATGACCCAGACCAATTTCCCTTGTAGCTGGTAGGAACAGATTTTGAATCTTAAGATTTTGATTAAACTCTAGAAGCTAGTTTAGAGTCCCAGACAAGCATGCTGGGTTATAGTTCAAGGTTTTTCTCTTTGTAAGAAACTGGGTTAGTGTCCCATGCAAAGAGAAGCTGGGTTAGGGTTCTAAATTACACTGTTCATAAGTATATAGGTATCATAAGTTATGAACTTGGGAACTTATCAGTGACTGGAAGCCCCCTTCTTGAACCCCTGCTGTTAATGTGCTTTGCCAATTGTGTCTGTTTCCTCTCTTGTTGGCATGATTTTACTAAGGATAATTTGGAACTTTAATGGCCTCTTTGGGAAAAACAATGTCTTTGCAAACTGGCTCCTTAAAACGCTCCCTTCCCATCACAGCTGTTCCTACTTTCTCCTTTTACTGCTTTAGCTCTTTCCTCCAGTTTTCTGAATCCTTTACTACATCCCCCTTCAAACCCTTCAAACCCTTACCTCCTCCATCCCTCCGTGAATCCTGCCAGGTTTTCTCATCCTACCTCAGCTCCTCAGCTCCCTACAAGTCACTTGAATGTTAGGCCCCCTACCCTCCATTGAGGGTTCTTAAGGGACTTAGGACCCCCACAAGCAACCACCTGAGGCTGAATAAAGAACAAGAAGTTATTTGGAAATGGAACAAGAATTTTGTCCACTCAGTTGGGTTTTGGAGACATCCAGACACCTGCTAGATATCTACTTAGTCACTGTTCTGAAATTTGCTCCACAGCCTTTAATAGGGTATATATCAGGGAAAAAGAAAATCTTAAAAGTCTCCTCCACAAATAGTGGTAAACATGAAGTCTTAACCTGTCCCATTTGCCACAAAAACAATTCAGATAAAAATATAAAGTTGAGATAAGCCAGTGGCATTATATAATTATGTTTTATTGACTCAAGGCTGAAATTTTAGAATGAAAGCTCTGAGATGTCTGTTTGCATCTGTCTGTATGTTTATGTATGTATGTGTGCCTGCATGAATGCATGTGTGTTATATATATCTTACATTCTTCTACTTCTGGATATTACCAAATTAATTTATAAAATCTCTTAAGAGAATTATATTAAAATTGGCTTAGAGATAAATGAGTGCTTCTATAAATTAAGTATTTCTAAAAAATTCTCAGCTCGGCATTCCCTGGTGGCACAGTGGTTGAGAGTCCGCCTGCCAATGCAGGGGACATAGCTTCGTGCCCCGGTTCGGGAGGATCCCACGTGTCGCGGAGCGGCTGGGCCCGTGAGCCATGGCCGCTGAATCTGCGCGTCCGGAGCCTGTGCTCCGCAACCGGAGAGGCCGCAGCAGTGAGAGGCCAGTGCACTGCAAAAAAATAAATAAATAAAAAATTCTCAGCTACATAGAAACTAATCCAACTTTTTAGGTTCACATGATTTGGGATACTCTTTGACAAATAAAGCTAGTTTTAAAAAAAATTGTTGGTAAAGTAAAAACTGGCCTATCTTCAGAGTTGTCAGCATTAAATATGACATGCAATATTTTTGTACCTGAGTTTAGATGTTATCTACCTTATGTTATTTACCTTACGTTTAGAAAACATACACAGTCAAACAAGTGTATGTTATCTACACTACATGTTTAAGATTATAAAACTATAAATCCAAACTAAGAGCAAAATTTACAATAAAAATGAATTTTTGGTACCCGTCAAGTGTGTTAGTAAGTTTTTACAAAAGAAAAGTAGAAAGGAAGAACCATATGTTAAGCTTATTAGGTTCTCTGCTCTGAGATTCTTTTTTATTGTTACCTAAATTGTAAACAAGAAAAATAACTTAGAATGATGACTACATTTGTTTGTTTAGCTTATGAAATTTTCATGATCAATTCAAACATAATTGATAAGCACAAATGATTTAAATAGATGTAAGCAAGCTAACATTTCAGTAATTGTGTTTTATAATATAATTCTCTTTTATACTCTTCCATTGGCATTTATTTTTCATAACCTCAGTTTTTTTGAGATATAATTGCTATGTAACATTGTATTAGCTTAAGGTGTACTACAAAATGATTATAAATATATATGACTACCACAAAAAGTTTAGTTAATATCCATCTCCTCACATAGTTAAAAAGTTTTCTTTCTTATGATGGGAATTTTAGTTCTATATGGTTAATTATAGATATAGATAGATGATAGAGGATAGATAGATAGATAGATAGATGATAGATAGATAAACTATAGTCACCATGCTCTATATTATATTCCCAGAACTTATTTATCTCATAATTAAAAGTTTGCACCTTTGACCTTTGGATATTAATCCTTTATCAGATATATGACTTGCAAATATCTTCTCCCATTCTTCACATTGCCCTTTCACTTTGTGAATGGTTTTATCTTCTGTGCAAAACACTTTAGTTTGATGTAGTCCCACTTCATTATTTGTGCTTTTTTTCCCTTTGCTTTTGATTCAATATTAAATATCATTTCCAAGGCAGATGTCATGAACATTACTCATGAGTTTTCTACTAGGAGTTTTATGGCTTCAGATCTTACATTCAAATCAAGTCAAATTATAAAATTTATAAACATACTTATCAATCATTGTGATTTTTAGTATCTTATTTTTATAACATGTTTTATAATAATTATGTTTTATAATATGTCTACTTAAAAATAGTTTCACTAAGCTTGTTGGTAACTTGAAACCTTAAAGCTGTACTAAGTTAAGACAAAAAGTGTGTAATCATTGAATAACTAGATGGTATTCAAATAAGATAAAATATTAAAACATTAATTGCTGAACATAAGTTTATCTGCACTTGTCATCTTGTATTATATAGTATAGAGGAGCTTAACATGTTTGGATCTATTTTTGCTTCTGGTTTTGTTTTCGGTTTATTTGTTATTTTTATTGAAGTATAGTTGAGTTACAATGTTGTGCTAATTTCTGCTGTACAGCAAAGTTATTCATTTCTACACATACATTATTTTTAAAATTCTTTTCCATTATAGTTTATCCCAGGAGATTGGATATAATTCCCTATGCTATACAGTAGGACCTTGTTGTTTATCCATTTTAAATGTAATGGTTTGCATATAGTAACCCCAAACTCCCAGCTCATCCCTCTACCTCCCACCCTCCAATTTGGCAATCACAAGTCTGTTCTCTATGCCTATGATTTCTGTTTCTGATTTGTAGATAGGTTCATTTGTGACATATTTTAGATTCCACATATAAGTGATATCATATGGTATTGTCTTTCTCTTTCTGACTTACTTCACTTAGTATGATAATCTCTAGTTTCATCCATGTTGCTACAAATGACATTATTTTGTTCTTTTTTATGGCTGAGTAGTATTCCATTGTATATATGTACCACTACTTCTTTATTTATTCATCTGTCAATGGACATTTAGGTTGTTTCCATGTCTTGGCTATTGTGAATAGTGGTGCTATGAACATAGTAGTGCATGTATCTTTGTGAATTATAGTTTTGTCCAGGTATATGCCCAAGAGTGGGATTGCTGGATCATATGGTAGTTCTACTCTTAGTTTTCTGAGGAACCCCCATACTGTTTTCCATAGTGGCTGCACCAATTTACATTCCTACTAACAGTGTGTGAGGGTTCCATTTTCTCCACACCCTCTCCAGGATTTATAGTGTGTAAACTTTTTAATGATGGCCATTCTGACTGTTGTGAGGTGGTACCTCATTGTAGGTTTGATTTGCCTTAGTGATGTTGACCATCTTTTCATGTGCTTACTGGCCATCTGTATATCTTCTTTGGAGAAATGTCTATTAAGGTTTTCAGCCCATTTGTTGATTGGATTTTTTGTCTTGTTGTTGTTGAGTTGTATCAGCTGTTTGTGTATTTTGGAAATTAAGTCCTTGTTAGTCACATCATTTGCAAATATTTTCTCCTATTCTGTAGGTTGTCTTTTTAAAAAAAATGGTTTCCTTTGCTATGCAAAAGCTTGTAAGTTTGATTAGGTCCCATTTGTTTATTTTTGTTTTTATTCCTATTGCCTTGGGAGACTAACCTAAGAAAACATTGGCATGTTTCTTGTCAGAGAATGTTTTTCCTATGCTCTACTCTAGGATTTTTATGGTGTCATGTCTTATGTTTAAGTCTTTAAACCATTTTGAGTTTATTTTGTTGCATGGTGTGAGGGTGTGTTCTAACTTCATTGATTTACATGCAGCTGTCCAACTTTCCCAGCATCACTTGCTGAAGAGACTGTCTTTTTCCCATTTTATATTCTTGCCTCCTTTGTCAAAGAGGCACACACATAGGTGTGTGAGTTTATTTCAGGGCTCTCCATTCTGTTCCATTGATCCATTTGTTTGTTTTTGTACCAATATCACACTGTTTTGATTACTGTATCTTGTAGTATTGTCTGAAGTCTGGGAGAGTTATGTCTCCAGACTTCTTCCCCACCCCCCTCATGATTGTTTTGGCAATCCTGAGTCTTTTATGGTTCCATATAATTTTTTTGGATTGTTTGTTCTACTTCTGTAGAAAGTGTCATGGGTAATTTGATAGGGATCACATTAAATCTGTGGATTGCTTTGGGTAGTATTGCCAATTTAACAATATCAATTCTTCCAGTCCAAGAGCATGAGATATCTTTCCATTTCTTTGAATCCTCTTTAATTTCCTGTATTAACGTCTTGTAGTTCTCAGCATATAAATCTTTCACCTCCTTGGTCAGGTTTATTCCTAGGTTTTTTGGTGGGTTTTTTGGTGCGATTTTAGAAGATATTGGTTTTTTTTCATTCCTTTTCTGATATTTCATTGTTAGTGTAAAGAAATGCAACTGATTTCTGAATGTTAATCTTTTATCCTTCTACTTTGCTGAATTTATTTATTAGATCTAATCATTTTTGTATGGAGTCCTTAGGGTTTTCTATATATAGTATCATGTCATCTGCATATGGTGACAATTTTCTCTCTTCTTTTCCAATTTGGATAACTTTTACTTCTTTCTCTTGTCTGACTGCTGTGGCTATGTCTTCCAATACTATGTTGAATAGAAGTGATGAGAGTGGTCATCCTTGTCTTGTTCCAGATTTTAGCAGGAAGGCTTTCAGCTTTTCACTGTTGAGTATTATATTAGCTGTGGGTTTGTCATAAGTAGTTTTTATTATGTTGAAATATGTTCCTTCTACACCCACTTTGGTAAGAGTTTTTATCATGAATGAATGTTGAATTTTGTCAAATGCTTTTTCTGTATCTATTGAGATGATCATGTGGTTTTTTTTTTACTTTTCTGTTGCTGATGTGGTGTATCACATTGATTGATTTGCCTGTGTTGGACCATCTCTGTGACCCTGGGATGAATCCAACTTGGTCATGGTGTGTGATCTTTTTTATGTGTTCTTGGATTAGGTTTGCTAATATTTTTTTGAGAATTTTTGCGTCTATAATCATCAAAGGTACTGGCCTGTAATTTTGTTATTGTTGTTAATGCCTTTGTCTGATTTTGGTATCAGAGTGATGATAGCTTAATAGAATGTTTTGGGAGTGTTCCTTCCTCTTCAGTCTCTTGGAAGAGTTTGAGAAGTATTGGTATAAGTTCTTCTTTGTATGTTTGGTAGAACTCCCCAGTGAAGCCATCTGGTCCTGGACTTTTGTTTGTAGGGAGTTTTTTTAAATTACAGATTCTATTTCACTTCTACTGATAAGTCTGTTCAAATTATTTATTTCTTCTTGATTCAATTTTGGTGGGCTGTATGTTTCCAGAAAGTTTTTCATTTCTTCTAGGTTGTCAAATTTGTTGACATATAATTGTTCAGAATATTCTCTTATGGTTTTTTGCATTTCTGCAGTATCAGTTGAGAGTTCTCCTTTTTCATTTCTTATTTTATTTATTTGGTTTCTCTCTCTTCCTGGTGAGCCTAGCCAGAGATTTTTCAGTTTTGCTTACCCTTTCAAAGAACGAGTTCTTCATTCCATTGATTTGTTTCTTTTTTTTTTTAATCTCTCTTTTATTTATTTCTTCCCTGATCTTTATTATTTCCTTCTTTCTGGTGACTTTAGGTTTTATTTTTTCCTCTTTTTCTAATTCTTTTAGCTGATATGTTAGTTTGTTTATTTTAGATTTTTCTAATTTTTTGAGGAAGGCTTGTGTTGCTATAAACTTCCCTCAAAAGCTGATTTTGCTGCATCCCATAGATTTTGTCTGGTTGTGTGTTGTCATTTGTCTGAAGGTATTTTTCTTTTTAACATCTTTATTGGAGTATAATTGCTTTACAATGGTGTGTTAGTTTCTGCTTTGTAACAAAGTGAATCAGTTATACATATACATATATCCCCATATCTCTTCCCTCTTGCATCTCCCTCCCTCCCTATCCTACCCCTCTATGTGGTCACAAAGCACCAAGCTGATCTCCTGAAGGTATCTTTTAATTTCCATTTTTATTTCCTCATTGACCTGTTGCTTTTTAGTAGCATGTTGTTTAGTCTCCATGTATCATTTTTTCTCATTTCTTTCCCTGTGGTTGATTTCTAGTTTCATGCTGTTGTCATCAGAGAAGATGCTTGAAATAATTTCTATATGCTTAAATTTGCTGAGTCTAGTTTTGTGCCCTAGTATGTGGTCAATTCTAGAGAATGTTCCATGTGTACTTGAAAAGAATGTGTATTCTGTTTTTTTTTTTTTTTGGAGGGGGATGTAATGTCTTGAAAATATCAATTAAGTCTAACTGTTCAATTGTATCATTTAGGATCTCTGTTGCCTTCTTGATTTTCTGTCTAAAAGGTCTGTCCACTGATGTGAGTGGGGTGTTAATGTCTTGTACTATTATTGTATTCTCATCAATTTCTCCCTTTATGTCTGTTATTATTTGTTTTATGTACTTGTGTGCTCCTATATTAGGTGGATATATGTTGATGAATGTAGAATCCTCTCCTTATATTGATCTTTTTACCTGGGTCTGTTTTTAAGCATGAGAAATTGTACTGTGAAAAAGTCATATGCCTCTAGAAAATTATGAAATGTTGTATTTATAAATCTGCTACAGAATGATAGTACCTGCCAGGGAGTTAATAATTGCTTACATCCTGGTTTTCTCTGTATAAAAAGGAGAATATTGGTTAAAAACCCTAATCAATGCATGTAAATGAAACTACTAAGACTAATAAGGGTAAAGGAAAAAAATGTAATGCAGAGAAAGTAAGGCATGTTCTTAATAAGAAAAGGTATGAAGGATGTGTTTTTCTAAAGAGAAAAGGAGTAACTTTTTCCTAAAGTGAAAGAATGAATGGTTGTTCCAGGATAAGAACAAAGATAAAAGTAAGAGAAAAACTGAATAGACATAAGGAAAAATAAGTTGTGTAAGGATTATGAGAAATAAATCTTGGAAAAGGAATTTTATTGTGTGTGCTCAAATCTGACTAAGATTGGGACAATTTTTTTAATTAGCCTTAGAATTAATACTACACTGATGCAAAACTATATTTGATTCTCTCTGCTAGAACATAAAGATTTTTATATTATTATTCTCTTCTTACTAAGAAATTGTGAAAAAGTTTTCCTTTACTTATTAAGTATTCTGACTGGGAAACCAATACTTCTTTGTGAGTTAAAAATAATTTCCTTTGTTTTATGTTGTCTTTATCAGGTCAATGATTACATAAGAAAACTATCTTCTCAATATTAATAGAACCGAATGTTTTACAGGTCTGTAACTTTCTATATTTGTCTTTGAAATCTTCAAAATGGCACTTTGGTTAAATGGATACAGTTTCACAGTGACCCATTATCCTATTTAATCAAGTGTTCAAACTTGACATTTTTGATAACTTCCCCAAACCAAATTCTAAATGGAGTCCTTTTTATTTCAAACTAACTTTTATATTTCCCAGAGTACTTCTGGAAATTATCAAAAGATATGTATCTCACTTTATAAAAGGGATATGCTCAATTAATCATTTTTAGTTGAAGTATAGTTGATTTACAATGTTGTGTCAATTATTACTGTACAGCAAAGTGATTCAGTTATACATATATATATATTCTTTCTAATATTATTTTGCCATTATTGTTTATTATAGGATATTGAATATAGTTCTCTGTGCTATACAGTGTGACCTTCTTGTTTATCCATTCTATATATAAAAGCTTACATCTGCTAACCCCAACATTCCACTACATCACGCCTCCAACCCCCTCTCCCTTGTCAACCACCAGTCTGTTCTCTATGTCCATGATTCTGTTTCTGTTTCATAGAAAGGTTCATTTGTGACATATTTTAGATTCCACATATAAGTGATATCATATGGTATTTGTCTTTCTCTTTCTAACTTACTTCTCACTTAGTATGGTAATCTCTAGTTGCATCCATGTTGCTGCAAATGGCATTATTTCACCCATTTTTATGGCTTAGTAGTACTCTACTGTATATATGTACCACTACTTCTTTATCCATTCATCTGTCAATGGACATTTAGGTTGTTTCCATGTCTTGTCTATTTTGAATAGTGCTGCTATGAACATGGGGGTGCATGTATCTTTTTGAATTATAGTTTTGTCCAGGTGTATGCCCAGGAGTGGGATTGCTGGATCATATGGTAATTCTATTTTTATTTTTTTGAGGTACCTCCATACTGTTTTCAATAGTGGCTGCACCAACTTACATTCCCACCAACAGTGTGTAAATGCTCCCTTTTCTCCACACCCTCTCCAGCATTTATAGTGTTTAGACTCTTTATTGATGGAAAATCTGACTGATGTGAGGTGGACCTCACTGTAGGTTTGATATGCATTTCTCTAATAATTAGCAACATTGAGCATCTTTTTCTGTGCCTCTTGGCCATCTGTATTTCTTCTTTGGGAAAATGTCTATTTAGGTCTTCTGCCCATTTTTGTATTGGGTGGTTTGTCTTTTTGTCATTGAGTTCTATGACCTGTTTATAAATTTTGGAAATTAAGCCATTGTCAGTTGCATCATTTGCAAATATCTTCTCCTAGTCCATGGGTTGTCTTTTCATTTTGTTTATGGTTTCCTTTGCTGTGCAAAAGCTTGTAAGTTTGATTAGGTTCCATTTGTTTATTTTTGTTTTTATTTCTATTGCATCAGGAGACTGACCTAAGAAAACATTGGTATGATTTATATCAGAAAATGTTTTGCCTATGTTCTCTTCTAGGAGTTTTATGGCATCATGTCTTATGTTTAAGTCTTTATATGCTCAACTAATTAGATTCATTTAGCATGTTAAGCAGGAAATATTAAGAAATAAGTAGTGATGATAAACCTTTTTATGTTATATATGTGGGAGGATATATATTACTAATACAGGTATTTCAAAATTTTATGAAGTTCATAGAAACCTGTCAATACCATTGTTGTCCAGCTATTATGCTTAAATGTTGAATGCCAAAGAAATAATTAATTTTCTTGTCCATGAACTCTCATCAGAAGTTTAATCTTGGCCTTTATAAGTCATTTGCTATTCACATTTTTTGTTTCAATTCCTCTAAGTGTTTAAAATCAGCTATGGGTATAAATGCTTATGATAGCATAACTGTAATAACTTTGAGACCATGACTCTGGACTGAGTAAGAACTTCCAGAAATAATAAAGAAGATATTGTATTCAGAAACTACTAATCTAAGATCTATTAGAACAAGAATTAATTACATGGGACTTAATGAACTGATAAGGATGATTATACTTTTTAATAATTTTGAATAAACATTGCCTTTTTTTTAAGTTTTCCATGTATAAGGAAAACTTTTTTCTCTTAAGCTATTTAACTTACTGAAATTTGGTAAAGTAGAACTTTGTGAACAAACATGAAACAATTGCTTTTTCTCCCTAACTTCTCCAGAATTTGAAAACTCTTAATGAGTATTCCTATTTTTATGACAATATTATTATTTGCCTAAGTTCAGTAAGACTCTGTTATCCCTATAAAAGAACCCAACTTGAAACTTTGGTTATATTACCAAAGCTTTGAATGGCAGATCAAATTTGAGAATAAAGTGCATGTAATGAGACATGACCATACAGCTTTAAGGAAGCTAGGTTGACTTTAAGGAGCCAATGCTTATTACCACCCCACTTGAAAAAAAAGAAAAACACAAAAAAACAAAAAACAGCCTGAACTTTTCACATAGGGTTCTCTACCTTAAAAGTCAGTATAAATGTCACTTCCTGGCAGGATCAGAAATCTCAGGATAATATTTGGATCCCTAAAAGAGAGAAATTCATGTAACTCTATAGGTGTTGCATGAAAAAATCTGATGGCAAGTTTCTGACTTGGTTTCTTAGCCTTGAGAGACTGAAAAATCCAGTCTGAGATTCCTTATGAAAAGTTCCAAAAAAACAAACACAATTGACCTGTGTGGTTAGTCACCATCTTTGCTGCCCTTATGTAAACCATCACACTAAGTTAAATGAGTCTGGACTTATTTTGAATAAAAAAAAAGCCTTACTTTAATTATCTTTGATTGAATAGTGATAACTATAGAGAGAAAAATTATGTTTCAATGGAAATCTACAATGTACCCTTGTGGGTTCCATGTTGCACATTTTACCAGTCCTCTACAAATCTTAAGTCATCTAGTTTCCTCCAGTATCTGACAACAGCTCTCCAAATTAATGTTTCCATGTTTTCTCCTTTCTGACTTGGAATCATTGAGAACTAAGACTTCCCTTTTCTCAAAGTCCTTGAAGCTGAAGCTCAATGACTTGATGTAAATGTCAAGAATATCACCACAACAGATTTTATATATATAGGAAAACTTCCCACTTGTTGTTGTGTGGGCCACTCAGAAAGTTCACCTGGAGACCTGATATCATCACCATACTCAAACTGCAAACAAGGAAATCCATTATATTGATACTATTGTACACACCACCACCTAATAAACATCCTTGAACTCAACATCGAGAAATCTCAACAAGCTGCCCTCTAGACTCAGAAATTGGGTTTTAAATGTCAATCTTTGTGCTTTTTTTTTTTTCATAGAAACCTCCTATTACTAAATGTCTGACAGCTTGCACCATACAGCATACCCACTACTACCAAGTCTCAACAAATGATTAGGCTGGTGCTTAAATGAACAAAAGGCAACTAAACAAGAAATGGACTTATATTGTTCAAAGGAAAGAACAATGTTTTTCTTTCCTTCTTACAATAGGGGGAACTGACAAAGATTCTTTGCTTAACCAAACTTTAGTCAGGCTCCTGAACGATCTCATGGTTCCATCCATATACTTCTTTCAGCAAGAACCCTGCTAATTCATATAGCAGAAGTCCCACATCCTCTATATCTTCTCGCCCTCAGTATCTAATCAGGTTTCTCATTCTCCACCATCCTCCAGGTGATTTCTGGCCAGCCTGGCCTGGCTTCAGCAATAATCCTGTTAGATCTGTTTAGGCAAAATTTTCTAACAGTTGTTTTATATTAGTAATTATTAATCCACTGACTCCCTCAGGATCTTTGGCTATAAATAACTACTTGTCCATACTGTATTCAGAATTGACACTGGTTCAACACTGGACTATTTTAACCTGTTACAGTAGTCCTGAATAAATCTGTTTTACCACTTTAACTATTTTCCAGCTATGGATTTTCTCTGACAGTAGTCACAATCACCCTAACCTGCATCAAAACTCCCTGCCTTACAAGTTGATTCAGAGACATGAGGAGCTCTGTGTGGCCAGGTTTCAGTCTTAAACTTCATTCAGGGGAATCGTTGTTTTATCTCCTGGTAGAAGCATTTCTTCTTCTAGAACTAAGGCCTCTAGACCAGCAAAGCATAAAAACACGGGAACAGGAAGCAAAAATGGTGTCGCTCCCATTTTCACCACTTGATACCTGAAACTATGAATCCTTGATATAAAAGAAACAGCATCATATATCAGAAGTTTATTCAGAAAATATACAGTTTCCTGGAGAACCTTGTTACAGAACTGCAAGTAGCAGTGCCACCTAACTATTGCCACCTAACTACCTCTGTATCTGAGTCTTTTAAAGGCCCTTACCATTCCATCAAGCCAGCTGCTTCAAAAGTGTAGGAAATATAGTGTGACCAGTGAATCCCATGAGCATAAGCTAATTTTCATACTTCTTTTGCTTTAAGTGATTTTCTTCACCTGAAGCAATGCTATGTAGAATACCTTGGCAGTGGATAAAGCATTCTGTAAGTACACAGATGGTTATTTTGGCAGAAACATTGTATGAGGGGAAGGAAAATTCATATCTAGATTAAGTGTCTATTCCAGTAAGGACAAAAAACTGCCCCTTCCATGATGGAAGTAGACTAATATAATCAACCAGCCACCAAGGTAGCTGGCTAAACACCCAGTAGAGTGGTCCTACATGAGAGACTCAGTGTTGCTATCCAATGCTGACAGATTGACACTCAGACTTGCTGAATAGAATTCCATGTTTCTAAGCCCATGCATAACCTCCATCCCTGCCATCATGCCCTCTTTGTTCACGAGCTCTTTGGGAAATGACAAGGGTGGCTGGGAAAACAGGCTAACTGGTATCCACAAAACTTGTCATCCTGTTCACTTGATTATTGAAATCTTCCTCTGTGAGGTTACACTTTGGTGGGCATCACATGGGACCCACTCTTTTTTGGCCCAGTGAGAGACATGTCCATATATTTCTTCCCCAAATTTTATTGTCAACAGTTTTCCAAACATGTTCATTTCAAGTCCCTGACCACTGATCCAAAACATTGGCCAGAGCCCATGAATCAGCATATAATCACATGTCTGACCACTTCTCTTTCCAGTAAAGTGAATAACTACATGCACTGCCCCAAATTCTGCCCATTGGGTGGGTTTCCCTTACCCACTGTCTGTCACAGATGTCCCACAGATAAGCTGTAGTGCTACAGCTGTCCACTTTCTGGTGGTACCGCCATACCATGCAAAACATCTGTAAACCAGGTCTGCATCTTTCCTTTCTCTGTCACTAGATAAATTGTATGGAGCTTCCCATAAGGCTACAGGTAAAGGATGAGAGAGGGGGGGATATTATATATTATATATTATATATTATAGCAGTAGGGACAAGGAACATTTGGGCTACAACTTCCTGTAACTTACTTGTACCTTCAGTGCCTGCCCAGGTCTGATCATGTATGTATTACTTCCATTTGATAACGCAGTAATCCTGTGCATGACCAACTTTATGACTTCATGAGTCATATAACACCCAGGTCATGATGAACAGCTGAGGCTGCATGGTAACTTGATGGCTTATGGTTAAGTTTTTTTTTTTTTTTTTTTACTTTATTTATTTATTTTTGGCTGTGTTGGGTCTTCATTGCTGCACGCAGGCTTTCTCTAGTTGCGGCAAGTGGAGGTTACTCTTCACTGCGGTGCACGGGCTTCTCATTGCAGTGGCATCTCTTGTTGCAAAGCATGATCTCTAGGCACATGGGTTTCAGTAGTTGTGGCACGTGGGCTCCATAGTTGTGGCTCACAGACTCTAGAGCACAGGCTCAGTAGTTGTGGAGTATGGGCTTAGTTGCTTCACAGCATGTGGAATCTTCCCGGACCAGGGATTGAATCTGTGTCCCTTGCATTGGCAGGCAGGTTCTTATCCACTGCACAACGAGGGAAGCCCCTGTGGTTAATCATTCATTCTCTGAAACCAAATGAAAGACGTTGGAACAAATCACAGCCCATTATGAGGGGCAATGACAACCGCTTATTCTAAAAGTCTGCCCCTCCCAGGTGGGCCACCTTTGGGCTTCAGAGGGATTGGAGTCAGCCTGTGATGCCAAGCTGGGCCTCAGTCTTAGCTCAGATCCCTTCCTGCCCCCAGGTTCCTGGGGAGCAAGGATCTAGGACTATAGCCCTTGGAGCCTTAGCCTCCAGGATCCCTCCTTCCGACCCAGCTCTCTACAATCCAGTGAACCATGGGTATAAATTTTGCCAGCCTCTGGATCCAGTTCCTGCTGCTGTTCTGTAACTCAGGAGGAGGAAACATCTCAGAGGGGCTTCAAAGCCCTATAGTCAGTCCTCCGTGCACTGTCTCCAACATGATACTAAAGCAACAAATGAGGGGGACTCGGTTCCTCATTTTTTGACTGGAGATGCTTTTGGAGCCTGGTGATGGCCCATGGTTTCTCCACTCATGTGACTGCATTATCAAGAAAGACCTTTGTTTGCCAAATAAAGATTTGACTCTGAGGGAAAAAAAAAGACCAAGAGTTGCAAGAGTTGTTACTCAAAAGGGCAGTAGTTATTTGTGGATGATAGCAAAGCCTTCCTCCAAAATCCTATTATCTGCACTGTGATTCACCTACGGATCTGCCAAAGGCCCCAAACAGCATCTCTATCTGCCAATGAAACTTCCAGAACTATTAGGTCTGCTGGAATATATGGCCCAAGCCACAGAGCAGCTTGCACAGCAGCCTAGAACTGTTATAGAACCTCTCTTGTCCTGGACCCCACACAAAATTAGCAGCTTTTCAATTCACTTGAAAACTGAGCCAAAGTAGTAACCTCAGATGAGGACTAAGCTGCCTCCAAAATCCAGAGGAGCCCACTAGGCACTATGCCTCCCTCTTGGTTGTGGGAGGGGCCAGATGTCACAACTTATCCTTCATCTTGAAAGGGATACCTGACATGCTCAACACCACTGACCCCTAAATATTTCATCAAATTAGAAGGCCCCAAAATTTTAGTCATATTTGTTCTGCACCCTTTGACACTCAAAAGTATATCAAGTCTAGTATAGTACTATTCCCACTCACTCTGTCTAACCAGCATATTATTATCATTGTAATGGAACAGTGGGATATCTTGTGGAAGGGAAAGGCAATCAAGATCTCTACAAACTAACCTGGGATATAAGGATGGAGAGTTGATAAATCCATGAGGTAGGACAGTGAAGGTGTATTTTTGGCCTTACTGGTTAAAACTATATCTGGTATAGAAGCTGCAATTGGAGTTGTCTGTAGGTTAAGCTTGTGATAATCCATTGTCATTCTCCAAGTTCCATCTGTCTTTTGCACAACCAAATAAAGAGGTGAATGGGGATCACCACTCCTGCATCTTTCAAGTCCTTCATGGTGGCACAAATCCCTGCAATTTATCTAGGCATGTTGTATTGCTTTTGATTTATTATTTTCCTAGGTATAAGCAGTTCTAATGGCTTTATTTAGCCTTTCCCATCATAATAGCCCCAACTTCTCAGGTCCGGGAACCAATGTGGTGATTTTCTCTACTGCTAAGTATGTCTATTACAATTATACATTCTAGAACTAGGGAAATAACCACATGATGGGTCTGGGAACCCACTGTGAGACAGACCTGAACTAAAATTTCATTGGTCACTTGACTCTCAAAAGCCCCAACCCTGAGTGTAGTGCCACAGTGACATTTTGGGTCTCCCAGTAACAATGTCAGTTCTGAGCCAGTGACCTGTAGTCCCTGAATTGTTTAATTATTTGCTTTTCCCCAGTACACAGTTACCCTGGTAAAAGGGTATCAGTTCCTTTGGAGAAGGCTGGCAGTAAGATTTTAAGAATACTCTTTAAGTTTTGGTAGTGTCAGGGTCTTTCCTCAGGTGGATCTGGTCTCCCTTTCATTCAAGGGATTCTGGATCTGTAAACTGGTTCAAGTTTGGGGATTGGTTAAGCGTTGACTTTATATTTTTTGTGATTCAAGTTACACCATTGTTTGACTTAGACCATTTCTGCTTAGACAGATCAAGTAAAGATTTGGTGGGTTTGCTATCTCTTATACTTAATGTAACACCATGATTAAATAGCCAATACCATAGGCCTGTGCCAGACTATTCTGATTGCTGCTTTGACTTTGCTGTTTTCTATAGAGTAACTTTGTATTTGCTTTTGACTTTGTATAGAGGAACTATACCTACCTAGAGTTTAATGGTTGGGCAAAGCCCCTTGGATCTGATTACTCCTATCACATTTAGATTTTCCAGTTGAGTGTCTGCAGTTCCAAAAGCAAGGTCTGGTCCACAGAGAAGAACAGTCATGGTGCTCATCATGGATGCTAGCATTCTACACACAAATATATTTCTCAATGTATTGTTGAAAGGTATGTCTTCTGAACCCTCCCAGAGTGGTGAGTAGAACTTAAACAAAAAACCGACTCTAACATTCCAATCTCCCTAAGCTTTGAATCCTTTTATCTACATTGAATCAAAAGAGATCTGGCATTTAAATTTCACTCATAGTGGGCCATCTTTTGATCCACGCTTCAGCCAATTATACCTGCAAACTGTTAGAGCCCTTTCCAAGGACCCAAGATGCAACAATAAATGCAGAATCTCTGCTTAGTTGGCCCAAATCAATAAATCTGGTCTGACCCAACTTTATCCTACATTGTTAACCAGTCCCACACTTATTCCATAGTTTTCTGCTTGTGTAAATTAGAAAACTCAAGGATTTGCTTTGGAGTGTATCACACCTTCTCAAGGGTTATGCTTTGATCCTCATCTTTAAGGACCTGCTGGGACTTGAGTCTAGTCATAGGCGGCAACTGCCTTAGGGAAGACCGTTATGGTTTTCTCTGACATTTCAGGGTTAATCCCCTCAGTCTGAGGTGGAGAGGCTGATTCCTCTGTGCACAGGAATGCTGCTACCCACTTGGAATGGGCATGCTGCTGCCACTGAGGGTGGGGAGACCACTTACACTGGCAACAAAAACTCATCAGAACTTAAGGGCTTAATGCCCCTAGCTTCATCAGGGTCTTTCCACACACCCTCATGACACATTACATGATTCCATTCTTTCCCAATCAGTTCCTTCACTTTAATAGAAGACACCCATTGAGCACGGGAGTTCCACTGGTCTTGAAATTCAGCCAATTACAGTTCATTTGCAGCAGTTTCATCCTTACCAGGAATAAAGCTCTCTGACAGGGCACACTGACAAGCTCTTAAGTCATATGCAATGCTTGAGTTTAGAATTTGAATCCCTGAGCTTATCCTTTAATTTGTCCAAAGACATTAGGAGAAATCAATGTCATCATATTCCTTAGATTTCCAAAGTGTTTGAAAGTGTCATATAGTTACTTAGTTCCTTGTTTCTATAAGTGGCTAATTAGGGTTATCCAATGCAAATATTTGTGTATCACTATAAACTGTTCAGACCATGAATCATCAATGTTCTCTTTACTACTGAAAACAATTATTAGTGTCTTTAAATCTAATCATAATTAGAGAGCCACTTCTAGAATCCCAGAACCAATTTAGAAAACACTTAAAATTCTCTTCCTCTAGAACCACTCTCCATACCAAAGTCTATATTAGTCAAGTTTCTCCACAGAAATCGAAGCAAGTGTATATATATAAAAAGATCTACATAACAGGAGATTTATTACCTGTTTAGCTCAGGAGTTTATGGAGGCCAAGTTGTCCCATAATCTTCCATCTGCAAGATGGAGAACCAAGAAAGCCAGTGGTTGAATTCAGTTCTAGCTCAAAGGCTGGATAATCAAGAGTTGTGATCTGAAGGCAGGAAAAGATGGAAGCTCCAGCTCAAGAAATGTTGCCCTTCCTTGGCCTTTTTATTCTAGTCAGGCCCTGAAGGGATTGGATGATGCCTGACCACACTGTTGAAGGGAGATATCTTTATCAGACTACCTAATCAAATGCTAATCTCTTAAAGCAACACCCTCCAGACATACTTAAATATAATATTTTACCAGCTATCTGGGCAGTTCTTAGCCCCGTCAAATCAACACATAAAGTTAAACATCACACTTATTCTATTTAATTCTATTCTAATTCCATTTAATTAAATATCCAAACATTTTGACATTTTTAGAGGACTTTCCGAAATAAAATTATAAATAAAATCTTCTTTACTTTGAACTGACTTTGAGATTTCCCATAGGGCCCATGGAAGAACCCAAAGGATTTGTTCTCTCACCTTATAATAAGAGAGATATTAAACTAATTAGATTTATTTGATATATCAAGTTGCATGGGAAGCATTGTCAAAAAAGAGAGACAACCTTTCCTAGGTTACATTTGTATGCATAAGTTATTATTTCTGAAATTGTATAAAATTCCTATAAATTTGTCAGTGCTCTCACTATCTATGATATTTCCTTATATAATAAATCATAATTTTAAGTATTTAAAATATTATATATCACAAAACAATATTTTATATCACAAAACAATAAAATTTCCTTGTCAATTGTGTTATTTGGAAATGGACACTTATCATATCTTTAACTATGGCTACTTCAAGTCTTTTGTCATTCACAGAGAGTGTTGTTTTACTCTGATGCTTTCCTAACATCTGGTTGAATCAACTAGCTACAGGTTAGAGTACTTCAACAAAAAGAAACTGTCTTGGAAACCAAAGGAAAAGAACTATGTCAGGCATGCTGGTATACAGGCTTCGGATATCATTATTTAAATAAAGTTGATATCATAACAATGTGCTAAGTCAGAATTTCTGAAACTCTAATATTAAAAAGTTAATATGGGGCTTCCCTGGTGGCGCAGTGGTTGGGAGTCTGCCTGCCGATGCAGGGGACGCGGGTTCGTGCCCCGGTCCGGGAGGGTCCCATATGCCGCGGAGCGGCTGGGCCTGTGAGCCATGGCCGCTGAGCCTGCGCGTCCGGAGCCTGTGCTCCGCAATGGGAGAGGCCACAGCAGTGAGAGGCCCGCGTACAGGAAAAAAAAAAAAAAAGTTAATATGTTCATAAAGCTGCTAACCTAATGTCAAGTAAAACAAAATTAATTACATGAGACCGGGTAAGCTGATAAAAGTTAATTATACTTGTTATGGTTTTTGTTTGAAATATCACTGACTCTTTAAAGTTCTATGTTCTAGGTGTAAGAAAACCCTTTTTCCTTTTCTCTTAAGCTATCTATGACACATAACAATGTAGTAAATTATATTTTTGTAAACAAAATTGAAACATTTATTTGCTCTCCCTGCCTGATTCCTCCAAAAATCAGAAACTATTAAGTATTCTTATTTTCATAGTGATACAGTTATTTTCATAGATTCAAGAAGAATCTGTCCTCCTTGTGATAAGACACAGTTGAAAACAATGGTTTTATTGCCAAGGCTTTGACTAAAATGTAATGTTTTAAAATGATGCACAAAATCAGACATGACTAGACCGTTTTAAAGAATTAAGTTTGACTTTATGAAGCCGATGACTATAAAGCCTGCTCAGGATATATGGCTTGGTACTTGGCATGCAGGCTTCCTATCTTTACAAATGAGTTGGGGAGGTTACTTCCTGGCAGGTCCAGGAAACTTAGGGTATTTTGGAGACCTCAAGCAGAGAGAATTCACTCAAATCCATAGGTACTGCTGATGAAATCTGATTGACAATTATTAGCTTGGCTCCCCAGCTTTGAGAGGCCTTTAGAAGTCCAATCTGAGTTTCCTTATAAAAAGTTCCACAAAATAAATTTAAAAGGCCTCTATAGTCAATTACCTTTCTCACTTTCTCAATGAACTTATGTAAATAAGCCAAATTTAATGAGGCAAAAATTATTTTGTAATCAAGAATAACCTTACTTTGATTATATCTGATCAAAATGAGTGATGGAGAGAAATCTTATGGGTTTTTTTCATAGTTACATTTTTTTGTGGTGAGAACATTTAAGATCTATTCTCTCAGTAAATTTCAAGAATACAATACAATATTGCTGACTATAGTCACCATGATGTACATTAGATACCCAGAAATTATTTATCTTATAAGTGAAAGTTTGTACCCTTTGACCAACATTTCCCCAATTTCCCCACTTCCCAGCGCCTGGCAACTACCAATCTACTCTCTGTTCCTGAGTCAACTTTTTTAGATTCAAGATATAAGCAAGATTATACAGTATTTTTCTTTTGGTGTCTGACTTATTTCAAACAGAATTAGTATCTTACAGAATTATCCATGCTATTGCAAATCAAGGCATTTTCTTCTTATTTACATTTAAATTTAAAAAGTATAAACCACCCTTTTGTATAATAAGATCCTAATCCTATTTATTTTATTTGAGGTTTTATTACCTTCCTGTAAATAGAACAGAATTCTGCCATCTTACACATTTTGTCAGCATTTATCAAATCCTCAGTCCTTCTAGTTTCCTTCAACATCTGGCTATACTCTCCAAATGAATGTTTCCAACTTTTCTACCTCCCTCCTGGCTTGACATCACTGAGAACTAAAATCTGATGGCCAAGATCATTATTGTGACTCAGGTGATCTTGTAGCTGTTCTTTCCTCCCAGGATATGGAAAAGTTCAGCAAGCAGAAACTGAATATCTTGATATAACTTCAAATAACTAATCACCACAACAAATCATGTGTTGGTAACCTCTGTTCTGAAACTGCTGCTACATGCATGGGCCATTCAAAAGTCCACTTGAAGTCCTGCATTTTCCATGCTCTGTTCCAGAAAACAACCAACCACGACTGTGACACTGATATTTATGCCATCACCACAAATGTTCAAACTATAAGCCAAGAAATCCATCATATTACCACTGCTGTCCTCACTCCAGTATCTAAAGATGCTTAGAGCTCAATGTCTAAAAATCTTCTCAACCAGATGCCTTCTGGACTCAAATACAGGGTTTATAATCTGCTCCAAACATTAATCTCTTTTTCCCCTTTCTGTGTTCATATAGATGCTCGCATTAAATGTCTGACTATGCACACCATCCAGCAAATATCATTTGCTACCAAGTATAAACATATGGTTCAACTTGTCCTTAATAAAAAAGAGGTGATTGAAAGAGAAATAGGCTTATACCGTTCAGAAGAAAGAAGAATGTATCTTCTTCTACCCAGGTTCCTCTGAAATCTCTTCTTTACTAAGTCTGAACATTGGCCTATAAAAACTTGAACAAATAATAATATAGTTCCTAAAAGCTTAAGGTAGCATTCTTATGAGGACTTAAACTCTTTTAAGGTGCTTGCCTGAGAAAACCCAAGGCTACCAAGAGAATTTTCTGTTTGTTCCAGCCTATACCTGAAGGTAGGCCTCCTGCCT
Organism: Mesoplodon bidens; assembly: GCF_964165515.1. NCBI lineage: Eukaryota > Metazoa > Chordata > Mammalia > Artiodactyla > Ziphiidae > Mesoplodon > Mesoplodon bidens. The sequence continues at coordinate 69,343,811 of NC_138178.1, forward strand.
CCCCATCTCCCTGTCTCTGTGGGAAGGTAAGAGTGCCAGTTAACAAACTCAGATGGGTTTCACATGGACCAATCCCTTCCTGCTTTTTGTAATTTTTCACTTTCCTGACTCTACTGAGCCCCCTCTCATGCCCCTCCCTATTCCCTCATTCCCCCCCCCTTTTTTTTTTTTTTGGCCATGCTGTGTGTCTTGTGGGATCTTAGTTCCCCCACCAGGGGTTGAAAGACAGTGAACGCACCAAGTCTTAACCACTGGACCGGCAGGGAATTCCTTCATTTTCCTTTTAAAATGTCCAGTCACTTCTGAGCAAACCCAAGTGGAGTTCAGTTCACACTGGATACTTTTCCTTATAACAATAGTGTGTTTCTGACTAAAATCTGTCCTCACCTTTTTACTAGCATCCAACCTTGTTTATCTTTGACATATCTTGCTACCTTGCCACAGGCACCTATCAGAATGTTACTGTTTTATGTATCAATTTCACATTTTTTAAACTTTTTAATTGAAGTATAGTTGATATACAATATTATATAAGTTACAGGTGAACAATATAGTGGTTAAGGTTATATTTCATTTAGAGTTATTATAAAATATTAGCTATATTCCTCATGCTATACAATATATCCTTGCAGTCTATTTTATATATGTTTGTACCTCTTAATCCCTATCCCTATATTGCCCCTCTCCCCCTTTAATTGTTTACTTTAATTGTTGCCTTTTTTGACCTTATCTGCAAACATGCTCTCAAAGGGTGACTCAAATTTGTCACCACTCTTCACTTATATGTAAATGACCACAAAAGTGTCACAGTATTGAGTTGGGGGTTAAAAATAAATTGTGGGAGTAGGTAGATTTGCAAATACTGAATTTACAAATAATGAGGATCAACTGTCTCAAAACAATATGAGGTGTGAACATTAGTTTCTGAAGTAGCATAATGGGCAGTTAATTCTCAACAGGTGAATACTACATAACCATACAAAATCTATGGGATGCAGCAAAAGCAATTCTTAGAGTGAAATTCATAGCAATACAGGCCTTCTTTAAGAAACAAGAAAAATCTCAAATAGACAAACTAACCCACCACCTAAAAGAATTAGAAAAACAAGAACAAACAAAACCTAAAGTCAGCAGAAGGAAGGAGATAATAAAGATCAGAGAGAAAATTTTAAAAATAGAGATTAAAAAACATTAGAGGGACTTCCTTTGTGGTGCAGTGGTTAAGACTCCACACTCTCAATCCAGGGGGCCTGGGTTCGATTCCTGGTCAGGGAACTGGATCTCATGTGCATGCTGCAACTAAGAGTTCTCATGCCACAACTAAGGAGCTGGTGAGCTGCTACTAAGGAGACTGCAAGATGCAAAAAAGGAGCACACATGCTGCAACTAAGGAGCCGGTGAGCCACAACTAAGAGCTGACACAACCAAATAAATAAATAAATAAATAAACAATAGAAAAAAATCAATAAAACCAAGAGCTCATTCTTTGAAAGGGTAAAAAACATTGACAAACCTCTGGCCAGTCTCACCAAGAAGAAAAGAGAGAAGACCCAAATAAACAAAATAAGAAAGGAAAGAGGAGAAATCACAACTGATACAGTAAAACTACAAAAAAAATAAATAAATAAGAGAATACTATGAACAATTATATGCCAACAAATTCAACAACCTAGACGAAAAGGACAACTTTCTGGAAACATACAGCCCACAAAAATTGAATCAAGAAGAAATAGATAACTTGAACAGACTGGTCACTAGAAAGTGAAATAGAATATGTATTAAAAAAAAAAAACTCCCTACAAACAAGAGTCCAGGAACAGGTGGCTTCACTGGGGAATTCTACCAAACATACAAAGAAGAAGTTATACCAGTCCTTCTCAAACTCTTCCAAAATATTGAAGAGAAAAAAAAAATATATATTGAAGAGGAAGGAATACTTCCAAAACATTCTATGAAGCCACCATCACCTTGTTACCAAAACCAAAGACACTAACAAAAAAGAAAATTACAGGCTAATATCTTTGATGAATATAGATGCAAAAATTCTCAAAAAAATATTAGCAAACCTAATACAAGAACACATGAAAAAGACCACACACCACAACCAAGTTGGATTCATCCCAGGGTCACAAGGATGGTCCAACATAGGCATATCAATCAATGTGATACACCACATCAATGAAAGAAAAGACATGATCATCTCAATAGATGCAGAAAAAGAATTTGACAAAATTCAACATCCATTCATGATAATAACCCTTACAAAAGTGGGTATAGAGGGAATATATTTCAACCTAATAAAACCTATTTATGAGAAACCCAAAGGTAATATAATACTCAATGGTGAAAAGCTGAAAGCCTTCCCACAAAAATCTGGAACAAGACAAGGATGCCCACTCTCACCACTTCTCTTTAACATAGTTTTCACAGTCCTACAATAAGAGAAGAAAAAGAAATAAAAGATATCCAAATTGGAAAGAAGAGGTAAAATTGTCATTATATGCAGATGACATGATACTATATATAGAAACCTCTAAAGACTCCACACAGAAACTACTAGAACTGATAAACGAATTCAGCAAGGTAGCAGGATACAAGATTAACATAAATAAATCACCTGCATTTCTTGAACTAACAATGAAATATCAGAAAGGGAATGTAAAAATCAATACCTTTTAAAATTGCATCCATAAAAATAAAATACTTAGGAATAAACCTCACCAAGGAAGTGAAAGACTTATATGCTGAGAACTACAAAATGTTAACCCTAGGAGGCATAACCCTCCCAGACTTCAGACAATACGCTACAAAGCTACAGTAATAAAACAGCATGGTATCAGCCCAAAAACAGACATATAGATCAATGGAAGAGAATAGAGAACACAGAAATAAACCAACATACCTATGGACAATTAATCTTTGACAAAGGAGGCATGAATATACAATGGGGAGAAAACAGTCTCTTCAGCAAGTGGGGTTGGGAAAGTTGGACAGCCGCATGTAAATCAGTGATATTAGAGCACATCCTCACACAATACACAAAAATAAACTCAAAATGGCTTATAGACCTAAATATAAGACATAACACCATAAAACTCCTAGAAGAGAACATAGGCAAAACATACTCTGACATAAATTGTACCAATGTTTTCTCAGGTCAGTCTCCCAAGGTTATAGAAATAAAACCAAAAGTAAACAAATGGGACCTAAACAAACTTATAAGCTTCTGTACAGCAAAGGAAACCATAAACAAAATGAAAAGACAATCTATGGACTGGGGGAAAATATTTGCAAATGATGCGACCAACAAGGGCTTAATTTCCAAAATATACAAACAGCTCATACAACTCAATAACAAAAAAAACAAACAACCCAATAGAAAAATGTGCAGAAAACCTAAATACACATTTCTCCAAAGAAGACATACAGATAGACAATATGAACATGAAAAGATGCTCAATATCACTAATTATTGGAGAAATGCATATCAAAACTACAATGAGGTACCACCTCACACCAGTCAGAATGGCCATAATTAAAAAGTCTACAAATAATACATGTTGATGAGAGTGCGGAGAAAAGGGAACCTTCTTACACTGTTGGTGGGAATGTAAATTGGTACAGCCACTATGGAAATCAGTAGGGAGTTTCCTTAAAAAAAAATAAAATAAAAATAGAGTCACCATATGATCTATCAATCTCACTCCTAGCCATATAGTCAGAGAAAACCCTAATTCAAAAAGATACCTGCCCCCAATGATCATAGCAGCACTATTTACATTATCCAAGACATGGAAGCAACCTAAATGTCCATCACATCAACAGATGAATGAATAAAGAAGATCTGGTGTGTGTGTGTATATATATATATATATATATATATATATGTATATATAATGGAATATTACTCAGCCATAAAAAAGAATGAAATTTGTAGCAACATGGGTGGACCTAGAGATTATCACACTAAGCAAAGTAGCTCAGAAAGAGAAAGACAAATACTATATGATGTCATTTATATGTGGAATCTAAAACACTACACAAATCAACATAGCTATGAAACAGAAACAGACTCATAGACCTAGAGAACAGACTTGTGATTGCCAATGGGGAAAGGGGGTTGGGGAGGGAAGGATTGGGAGTTTGGGATTAGCAGATGCAAACTAATATATATAGGATGGATAAAAAATAAGGTCCTACTGTACAGCACAGAGAACTATATTCAATACCCTGTGATAAACCATAACTGGAAAAGAATATAAAGAATAATATATATGTATATATATGTATAACTAAGTCACTTTGCTGTACAGCAGAAATTACACAACATTGTAAATCAACTATACTTCAATATTTTTTAAAGGTGAATAAAGATTTTCAGTGTACAGAGTAAGGAAAGGAAAGAACATGCAATTGGAGAGGAAAATTTGCAAGTGTAATGAGACCAGGAGGAGCATTGCGCACAGACAAATTCCAAAAGGATCAAAATGCTCTGTTCATAGAGTTGTTAATGAAGGTTTGGAGGAGGAGATGAGACCAAACAGGTAAGGTAAATTGATGTCATTTTACCTTGATGCAATTAGGAGAAACTGAGGAATCATAATGAAGGAAAAGGTCTAATAACATTTTTCAACTTTAGGGTGGTGTTACTTAAATGCTAAATTGTGCCTAATTGGGAAAAGGGAAGATGGCTATAAGGAAATTTTTGCATGTGTACAAACAAAATTTAAATGGCAACCATGTGGCATGTACTTTGTTATATTTAGTGGATGAACAGGTGAATGAAAAATACAGCTTTCCTCCTGACATCAATGGAGTGGAACACAGATAAATGAATAGGCAATTAAATTGTGGGTAGTGACAGGGTTCAGGATACACTACCCCAAAATACAGTATCCTGGTATATTGAGCATTTTAAGCTGAAGTAATTCGAGAAAGGAATTTGCTGGGAGGATTCTCTGACCTTCTTCCCTGAAGCAGGTGATAGGAAGGCTCAAGTGAAATGTCTATTTAGGTCTTCTGCCCATTTTTGGATTGGGTTGTTCGTTTTTTTGTTATTGAGCTTCATGTAAATCTTGGAAATTTATCCTTTGTCAGTTGCTTCATTTGCAAATATTTTCTCCCATTCTAAGGGTTGTCTTTTCCTCTTGTTTATGGTTTCCTTTGCTATGCAAAAGCTTTTAAGTTTTATTAGGTCCCATTTGTTTATTTTTGTTTTTATTTCCATTTCCCTAGGAGGTGGGTCAAAAACGATCTTGCTGTGATTTATGTCATAGAGTGTTCTGCCTATGTTTTCCTCTAAGAGTTTGATAGTGTCTGGACTTACATTTAGGTCTTTAATCCATTTTGAGTTTATTTTTGTGTATGATGTTAGGGAGTGTTCTAATTTCATACTTTTAAATGTACCTGTCCGGTTTTTCCAACATCACTTATTGAAGAGGCTATCTTTTCTCCACTGTATATTCTTATCTCCTTTATCAAAGATAAGGTGACCATATGTGCATGGGTTTATCTCTGGGCTTTCTATCCTGTTCCATTGATCTATATTTCTGATTTTGTGCCAGTACCATACTGTCTTCATTACTGTAGCTTTGTAGTATAGTCTGAAGCCAGGGAGCCTGATTCCTCCAGCTCCATTTCTCGTTCTCAAGATTGCTTTGGTTATTCGGGGTCCTTTGTGTTTCCATACAAATTGTGAGATTTTTTGTTCTAGTTCTCTGAAAAATGCCAGTGGTAGTTTGATAGGGATTGCATTGAATCTGTAGATTGCTTTGTATAGTAGAATCATTTTCACAATGCTGATTCTTCCAATCCAAGAACATGGTATATCTCTCCATCTATTTTATCATCTTTAATTTCTTTCATTAATGTCTTATAATTTTCTGCATACAGGTCTTTTGTCTCCTTAGGTAGGTTTATTCCTAGATATTTTATTCTTTTTGTTGCAATGGTAAATGGGAGTGTTTCCTTAACACATGAAAGAATGCTCAACATCATTAATCATTAGAGAAATGCAAATCAAAACTACAATGAGATATCATCTCACACTGGTCAGAATGGTCATCATCAAAATATATAGAAACAGTAAATGCTGGAGAGGGTGTGGAGAAAAGGAAACACTCTTGCACTGTTGGTGGGAATGTAAATTGATACAGCCACTATGGAGAACAGTATGGAAGTTCCTGAAAAAACTAAAAATAGAACTACCATACGACCCAGCAATCCCACTACTGGGCATATACCCTGAGAAAACCATAATTCAAAAAGAGTCATGTACCAAAATGTTCATTGCAGCTCTATTTACAATAGCCAGGACATGGAAGCAACGTAAGTGTCCATTATCGGATGAATGGATAAAGAAGATGTGGCACATATATACAATGGAATATTACTCAGCCATAAAAAGAAACGAAATTGAGATATTTGTACTGAGGTGGAGGGACCTAGAGTCTGTCATACAGAGTGAAATAAGTCAGAAAGAGAAAAACAAATACCGTATGCTAACACATATATATGGAATCTAAGAAAAATAATGTTAATGAGGAACCTAGGAGTAAGATGGGAATAAAGACACAGACCTACTAGAGAATGGACTTGAGGATATGGGGACGGGGAAGTGTAAGCCGTGACAAAGTGAGAGAGTGGCATGGACATATATACACTACCAAACGTAGAATAGATAGCTAGTGGGAAGCAGCCGCATAGCACAGGGAGATCAGCTCCGTGCTTTGTGACCACTTAGAGGTGTGGGATAGGGAGGGTGCGAGGGAGGGAGAGGCAAGAGGGAAGAGATATGGGAACATATGTATATGTATAACTGATTCACTTTGTTATGAAGCAGAAAGTAACACACCATTGTAAAGCAATTATACTCCAATAAAGATGTTTAAAAAAATAATAAAAAATTTTTAGAATGAAGGGTCAAGTGAGAGGTTCCCTCCCCACACTGGGAGGAAAGGAATATTCTTATCTCTGAAGAAGGAGAAACACCAAGTGGAATGAATAGGCCTTGATAAATTTCCAACTCTTTACTACACTTCGCTCATATCCTTTTGTCCTATCACATTTTCCCATGCTTTTCCATTCTTCATCAAATCTCCTGTAAAAACACTGAGGTTTAACCATTTCTATGCATCCTCATTTCCTTATGGGCCCCTGTATCATGTAAAACAAACAAATTTGTATACTTTTGTCTTGTTAATCAGTCTTTTGTTACAGAGACCCTGCTGAGAACCTAGAAGGGTAAAAGGAAAAAGATTTTTTTTCCTCCCCTGCAGTAGGAATGCTGTGATTTGGATTGTGCACAGCACTGGAGGATTTCAAAGGGTGTATGGGCATGCAGTCTAGATTTAAGTGGTATGGGAAGGCTTCCTGGAGGAAGAGACATATGACAAGAGACATAAAGGGTAATTAGTAGAAACTTAAGGAAGGTAGAACAGGGAAGACAAAAATGGGATTCCTGTTCAAGGTAGGTAACAGGCTATAAAAAATGACAAAATATTTGAGGTACTGTAGGTAGAGAATATTTCATCTACCTGACAAGTTGAATACATATGCTGGGGCTAGATTTTGAGAATGACACTTCAATTACTTGATTTCATGTTTTTTTTTCTTATGCATTCATTAGCTACATTTGACATCTTCCTAGTAGGAATGCCATTGGTGTGAATGTAAATTGAAATATTTTGGTTTCTTGGTGTCTCAAATGTTGTTAAAGTAAACCCTTGGTTTTAGAGAAAGAGTCTGTGCAGGCATAAAGGTAGAGGGTTTGACAGAGGAAAAAAAAAATCTTAAGGGCCAAGAGAGAGGTCACAAGGAATTATGGTCTGTAGCTTGCACCATTCTCTTCATTCACTTAGACTTTCCCATGCAGGATCCCAAATTAGTTCGTGAATATTCCATGTATTACAAGTTACTCCAGTGCCTTCATCATTTCAGAAATGGAAACTTCACTTGGTTTATAGGATTCAGGGTTGCAGCGCCATCTGGCAGCAATAAAATGAGAGGCCAAAGTCAGCCTCATTGAAAAGCTCACAGAGGGTTATCAGTAGCTGCTGGGGATAATGCTGAGTCATGATGGAAGGCATAAAGTCTCAGAATGCTGAAAGAAGAAAAAGTCAAAACAAGGAAAAGATGGGCACAAGAACCAAAAATAACTGTGTTCATTTGAGCAAGAATCTTTCTTTTTTAAAACTTTTATTTTAAAACTGAAGAAAAAACACAATTCAGAATTAATCACAGTAAAAAATTTGGGGAAGCCTGGCTCCATATCCATTTATTAATGCCACTTTCTATAGTTAACTGTTGTTAACGTTATTGTGAACCTTATTAAGCTGACTGATTTCATTTACAAACATGGGCATACAGGAGTGTGCTTCCATGGACACACATACATAGTTCATATTTTATTATAAAACCTGCGCAATTGTGTTTGTCCTGTGTTAAATTCATCCTTCCATAAGTGTGTGTATTTATGCATGTCATTTTCCTCAAAAGTTGCAAGATGGTTCATAAGATGAATGTAATTTCATAGCCTAAATCCTTGGTAGATTGTTTTTTAAAAAGGTTTCCAACCTGACTGAGAAAAAAAATGACTTTAGTTTCACCTTGTTGGAGGTTCTCTAAGTGAATTATATTCTCATGATTGTTTTTCTTCTTTTGCTAATTTTTCATCAGAAGAGGTCTAGTTACTAAATTTGAATTCTTCTTTCTAACAACTGAAGTTTTTTTAGCATTTTATTTTTCCAGGCTTTTCTCTATCCAGTTTTTCTCTATAGCTCTTTGAAATCTTTGTAATAGAGTCCAAATTATCAGATTTCCTATCATGCTTGAAAGGGTACTCTTAGGTCTGAAGTTAAGATACTTTCTTTGTATTGAAATTGTAACATTTGATTTAACTTTGCCATTTTATGCTCTTAGAAATGTCTTGAGTATTTTTCCCCAAGCCAACCGATTAGGTTTATTATGCTGAGATTTAGTTAAGATTTTAATTGAAATCTGTTCATTTTAAGCCAATTTGCACAGCATCTGAAAACTTAAAAGAGGACAAAACCTTCTTGAAGTCTGTGATTTTCTTTCAGTATGTTGGTACATAATAAATTTTAATTTATAACACTTTTTCGGAAGAGTCAGTTTTATGGTACCTCGCTTTTGAATTGTGTTAATTTGAAATTCTTATTTCTGAACCATCTGCAGGATATCAGATAGTGGGAAACCAGAAACTATGTGGCCACTGTCCCAAAGCCTAAAGGGCAGGGGCTGTAGTCTCGGTTCCATCAGCGATCCCCGCCTAGCACTGCTGCCAGCAAGAAAAACACTACTTGTCTGCAAGCTGGGTCACTTGGCACCTGAGAAGGTCCAGGGACTGGCCAGGAGGACTGTGTCCCGCAAGGTACCATCCCGGGAATAAACTCGAGCTGGGGGACAGAGCCAGGTGAGACTTCCCTCCGCCTCCCGGCCTCTGTCTTCCAAGCTTCTGTGGGATCCTTCAGTTTGGGGAATTTCCATCACAGACCACCAATACTGCTCGCCTAACTCCCCTACTGGTTCTCTCCTGGGAGGAGGCGGGGGGGTGGGGGGGGATTCTTGTGTTGTGATTTTAGAATTTTAGCATGTAATCAGCCTTTACTTAGAAAAATAAAGTGCTATTTTTATATCCATATACTTTTTATTTTTTAATTATGGTCTGTAAAAAGTCGCTTATAAACTTATTTATAATATTGTTTTCATTTCTCTTTTATCTAATTTAACTGGTCTGCATTTTCAGTGGGAATACCACTTTAACAAAGCTAAATTTTAGGTTTTGTCTTGCATTCTTGGGTATTTCCTTTTTAAAAAATTCCATAAACTAACTCAAGAACATTTGCCTGGATGGGAAAAAAATTTCACCCGAGTTTCAAGATTTATGTGAAAAATGTGAATTTTGATAATTAAAAATGTTCTTTGACATGTTTTCTGTGTTTTGTCAACTTTTGAAATAAATAAGTCAGAATTCTTTCCAAAATAACTACTGATCTTCGTTTATCTTCACCCCTACTCTATGCATCACCACTCCCTTTCCTTCCTCTCACCAGCTTGCAGTGGAGCACATTTTGCTGCCTCAACATCATTGCCCAATGGATCCGTTTCTCCACTGCTGTTCTCCTTCCAGCTTAATTGCATTTTACAAAAATATGGCAGAAACTTTTATATGTCGCATTCCACTACATAAATAAGTCAATACTTCAAACTACCACAAAAATTATGAATTCCTTATTTCCTTAATGTTAATTATTTGGAGGTTGACTTTAAAATTTTTTTTAAGTAATGATTGAAAACATTAGGACTACTGGAAAATTAAGGGGGAGGCAAGGAAAAATTCCAACGCAGTAAAACTACTAGTGTCATAGTTAGGAATGATCTTCAAATATTTCCAGTCCTTTTTTTTTTTAAATAATTGGAGACATGTTGGCTGTATGTATGTATTTTTTTCCACCATGTAGACTTTATTTTTAAGGAGTGCTAATGTTACAAATTGAAAGAATAACCAATTCAAAAATTAGGAAATGAAAGTCCACCTCAGCCTTCTAAGTTCTGCAGGTAAACCTTGCAGCATGTGAATTTTGGCTTCCTTCTGCTCAGATCTACACTTAAGAGATGCCCTCATTGAATGTTTCTATGTATAGTTCATTATATACATGTGTATGTATTATACAGTTCATTCAGTGGCAACAGTGTTAAATTAGCCGGTAGCAGCATGTATTTGTTCAGGATTTAATATGCCAAGTTTGTAATATAACTAAAGAGAGGAAAACTTCCTTATATGTTCCCTTTTTTTGTTGGGGGGGGTCAATGATTCAATTCCTTCTGAATCAAACACTTCTTAAAGGGGCATATGTTTTACGGTGGTGTTATGCTGTCTTAATTCTTTAAAACTTGTATTTTTGGACTCTTCTGAGGGGAAATTACTCATTACTTGATGAACTTAAGTAATTAGCAATTCCAAAAATTTTTTTTTTCTGGCCAGTGTAGCCTGCTTAGAAAGCTAAAACCATTAGAAAAGTTTCACTCGAAGATCCGCGCTTACTAAGCCCCTCCCGTTCCAGTCTTTACCAGCGAGAACAACCGGCACCGCAGCCCAGAGGAAATACTTCGTTACCGGCGCGGCTGGATTGCCCGCGGGGCACTTTGGGAAGGTGACGTACCTAATGGGGTGAGGGGTGACCGCGGAGGTGTACCTTGTCTGTGTCTGCACGGTGTGGCGCGGGATGTCGCTGCAGTAGGCGTCGCTGCACTTCTCTGTCTTCATTTCCGCTGCCCAGGGAAACCAACACGTTTCATAATTGGGTTTTTTGTTCCTTCGTTATTATGTTCAGGATTTAGTTTTTTAAAACATGAATTCGCACCTACACACTTAGAAATGTACCCTATATAATACAGATTTTTAAAGACCTCATTTCCCCTTTTTATCTCTTATTTTCTTCCTTTAGTTTTGACATTACAAAATGTGGTTTAAAGAGAGCTTCGGATTTTATACAGAAGGATATGAAAATATTTTGCATTGATTCTATGGATATAGAAATTATCTGTGGGCAAATATGTGTGCCTTCCTTTTAAAATATTATTTTGTGCTGTTTTTAATATATGACAAAATGTTTTAAATGTATTTCGGTAAACTTGATGGTTGAGTTCATTCTTTTGTTTTTTATTTTAATGAGACTCCTTTTATTTAAAAGAAAAAGAAGTATTCAGAGTTTTCTTCTGATTCTACCAGTCACTTTCTAAGGAAGTATTCCTGCATACATACAGCAGAGACAAGAGCTTCTTAAAGAAAATTGCCACAGTATCATTTGCTTTACCTTTAAAGATCATACAGGTTTTGCAGATCAGTATATAGTTTCACTTTCGTGTGCGTGTGACAGAGAGAGAATGGAGGAAATTGAACTTCTATAGTTTCCTCCTATCTGTATCTCCCTTTCCAATGAACACAAAGCACATTTTTACATACTTTCAGATTTATACACTTGTATTTTGAATGAACTGATAGATTTTCTCTTTGTAATTCTCAACTTCAGCAAAATGAAGCTGAATTTCCTCTGGATGTTTTGCTGCCCCTTTTTCCAGTCATGGGTGGTACTTTCTCTTATGTAAGTAGAAATCTTACATATCTCTAGCCTCTCACTGATTACCATCCACTTGCATGCACACCCTGTCTAGTCCATCACCTCCTCTATTTGTTATGGATGCTTAGAAAACTTTTCTTAATCTTAGAAACATATTTCATATTGCTAAAGTAATCATCATTTCACTTAAAATTTAATCACACAGTTTAGCCCTTTCCTCATTTTTAGATATTTGCTTTTTTTTTTTTTTTTTTTTCCTGTGGTTCTGCTTGAGTCTTCTGTATCTCTGGCAAGGCAGTGATTTCCCCACTTGAGTGTGCATCAGCATCAACTGAGAGCTTGTTAAAACAGAGTGCAAACCCCCACCCAGGTTTTTCTAATTCACTTGGTCTGGTTTGGGGCCTGAGGATTCACATTTCTAACAAGTGCCAGGTTTGATCTGAGGACCACACTTTGAGAGAAGTAATAGTTCAAACAGTGGGACTGGGGTTCACTAACTTGGGGAGGAGAAAATCACTAAAGTGCACCAAGTCAGAGTGCAGAGCTGAAGCCCAGTTTAATATTGGACTCAGCATGTAAGCCAGTTTCTTTTTGCTTGTCCTTGTATTTTGAAGAAACCTTTTGTGCTTAACATACCTACCAGTATTACTGTTATGGCAACACATGTGTGAAAATATACTTTATTTATTTTTTATTTTTATGTAGGTGTTCTGCCTTTACAAATATCAGTGTCTACCCCTAGAATACCCAAATATCTCAGTTTTTGTGGTTGAGTACTGTAATATCCTGTAAATATATCCTAAGCAGGTTTGTTTTCAACACTAATGGAAAACACCAGTGTCAGTTTTTGTTGTTGTCAGCAGTTGTATGTTTGCTGATTATTTATGACCTGAAACAATATATTTCTTCTTAGAAGACTTTTTTTTACATAAGGATGCCTTTTTTAACAAAAGAATAAATTATGGCATTTCTATTGAAAAAAATGAGTATGCTTTACATACTCAAACTTTCTTAAGGCAAAGGGGGGAGGGGTTTTAGTCATAAACCCAACTCTGGAGGCAAAGGAGTTGTTCAAGATCCCACAGCAGTTTAGTTAAAATTAGGAGTCTATCTACATCTGTGTCCCTGGCAAGTAAGCCCTTAAGCAATATGCTAGACCTTTGTTACTCAAAGTGAGGTTTGTGAACGAACAGCATTGACATCACCTGGGATCTTGTTAGGAATGCAGATTTCAGCTCCCACCCCAGGCTTACTGAATCACAACCCCCAGGGTAACAAGCTCTCTGGTGAATCCTATGATCACCAGACTTAAACTGCCTCCCAAATCTCAAGTCCCAGAAGCAGAGTTAAGCCCAGAGAGCATTTGGATGGCTAATGCTTTGTAGTTATGTTCTAAGTCAGCTGCTGTTTAAGATTTGGTTTGGAGAGTTACCCAGGTGTGGGACCCTTTCAAATAGACAGGGATGTAAAGCCCTAGAGGTATAGTATCTTCTCTTTCTGCCTCAGGACACCTTCTAACTGACAGGGCAGAGACATCCCATGATTTGCCTGGTGGGGAAGCTCACAAGTTCTGGGAGTGGTGTATATCCAAAGATGGTTACGATATCCCAACCGTGCAAGGCTCTTCTGACAGGATCACCTTCATGCATGACTGGATCTGACTCAAAGCCAGTGGAACCGGAACTAGCACTGCAAGTTGTATTTGTGAAGGATTCTGAAGCACCCAGGTTTAAGAAAATTGACATCAAGCAGGTGAACCGAGTTTGACCTGAGGCTTACTCAGGAATCAGTAAGGAAACAGGTGCATGCTTTAATATGCTTGTAAAACGCATGTCCTGAAGGAGTTGTAGACCCTCCCGGAGAATGTTGCTGCAGAGTAAGCTGGGAATAATTTTCTGTTTGCAGTCAAGAAGAGTCTTCCTTCTATTAGTCTAAGGAGAGCCCGACTGATTATTAAGGTAAGCAACAGTGATGCAGAATCCTAAAGCATGGGGTTTAATTGTAATACAGATGATGTGCAGGATCAGTTTTTCCAAGTCATCCTGTAGTTAAGGGGCTCCAGCCAGAGAGATGAGCTGAACTTCTAGGGAAGTGAGTAACCCAGGGCTTGGTAAAAGACATGTATGTTCAGCCCTTGGCCTGTGATCATGTTAGGACTCAGAACCTGCTTCCATTTTCTGGTCAAGTGACCAAGGCTGATAAGAAGGTAGGCACAGCCATCCAGACCAACTCACAGTGGTCCTCCTTGGCACATTAAAACCGTTGCACTTTTGAGCAGAACCTAGGATTATTGGGGTTTGAGTACAACAGAGGATGTGAATGGAACCAGTACCAGCCAACATCTATTGAGTACTTGTTCTGTATTGGTCACTTGTTCTTGCTCTCCATGGAATATTCCATTTTACAGATGATAAAAATGTCATACAGGGAATTCCCTGGCGGTCCAGTGGTTGGGACTCCACTTCCACTGCAGCGGGCCTGGGTTCAATCCCTGGTTGGGGAACTAAGATCCCACAAGCCGCACAGTGCGGCCAAAAAAAAAAAAAAAAAAAAAGTCATACAAAGAGGCTAAGTGCCTTATTCAGGCCTACACGCAAGTGAAGAAATAGAAGATGCATGACTCTCCTAAAACTACTGGGTATCCCTTCCCAATCTTGACCTCCTCTTCCAACAGAGGTAAATCCTCCATGCTGTTCTTTATAATTTTATCCCTTGTGATTACATATTTAAGCTATAGGAATACAGTTGATATAGTTTTGCCTGCTCTTAACTGTATATATTTTGTCTTTTTTCACTTAATATTATGTTTTCAGTGTTCATCCATTTATTTGTAACTACAGTTTTTCATTTTCATCTCCAGATAGTATTCTATCATTATCCATCTGTATCTATCACCACTATACCTATATCTCATACCACTATATATGTATAGATGTGTATATATACATTATGAATACTTATGAATATTTGTGTGTACATAGTAATGTTAAATATATGTATATATGTATGAATGATACCATTATATCTATATCCCACAGTAGATGTGCCCCTTCTATACCTGACTATTGTTTGGGTCATATGAAGTCTGCAGTTTTCACCAACACTGTTGCCATGAATATCTAAATATGTGTATCCTTAGACCCTAGCACTTAAATGTAAGAGTAAACCAGACACGTTCACTTAGCAATGTGAAAACTGACAAATGACGATTGTTATTAGATACCTACATGTCCAGCAGGAGGTTTTGGTGAGGATTGAGGCCTCTGGTTTAGTTATGGTGATTTTCTGGCTACTTAAATACAAATTCCATTAGTTCCACCTATCTCTTTATTAGACTGTGAGAACAATAATGGCAAAATTCATATGATTATTTTCTTGGTTGACTTAAACAGGATTCTGTGTATGAAAGCTTATACTGAAGTTATTCAGGATTGAGGCAGGAAAAGCTAAAATTTCAACCTCTTTTTTCTTTTCATCTATGCCTCTAAGCATATGGTACACATGTTAGTTATTTGTCTATAAAGAGCTCTTGGGAGAAAGACATTTTCCAGTGTTTTATGTAAATCACAGAAGAAGTATCTGTATGCCTACAGATTTTGTAATTCTTCGATTCTCAAAATTAGGATTGCTAGCTCCCCTTGTGTACCTTCCACACTCTACTGGCTCCACATCCCCTTTCCTCTGCTACCATTCCTGCAAATGTACTCTATGAAACTTCCAATATTGTACTCTTGGAGTCTTCCTTTCTGTATTAATTTTTCCAAATCATTTAGAAGGACGTTTGAGAGAGGAGTGGGGCTAGAAACTGTAATCCACGTGAAAGTAATGGTGCCTCAGCATGATAAACCAAATGTGGCAAAATATTTAAAATTAGTGAATCTGGGTAAAGAGTAAATGAGAATTCTTTTTAATATTCTTGCAATTTCCATGTGTTAAGATTGTTTCAAAATGAAAGTTAAATAATAGCATGGGTATACCCATTTGTTTAAAATTTAAAAAGATAAAATTTATGTAAACTTATATATGAGTAAAATTCCTCTAGGAGTGTACACAGACACTGGTAACACAGGTGTTGATGTAAGTCTTGGTGTGGCAGTCTGGTAAAGGAACAGGGATCTAAGTATCATCCAAACTAACATACTTCTGAAAGAAGGGGCTATTCATAATCATTCCAGGATAACGGTTGTAAACTGAGTCTTTACGAGGCAGATAGAGATATATGGTCATCAGAGGTTAAAAGCAGACTTATCACTGTATGTCGTTTTGTGCATTTGATTTTTTTAAAAAATATTTATTTATTTATTTATTTATTTTTGCTGCAACGGGTCTTGTTGCGGCATGCGGACTTCTTAGTTGCTCATGCATGAGGGATCTAGTTCCCCAACCAGGGATCGAACCTGGGCCCCCTGCATTGGAAGCATGGAGTCTTACCCACTGGACCACCAGGAAAGTCTCACATTTGATCTTTTTAAACTATGTGAACATATTAGCTATTCAAATACATAAAAATAGCATAATTATATAAGGAACCACTTAAATATTCATAAAAATAATAAGCATCAGGAACTGGCTGAATTATTGGAATATCCTTAGAGTTAAGAGAATTAGGTAGATCTGTTCTATGAGTACTCAAAAAGTATAAATCTAAATATCTATACTTGTTTCAGAACCTAACTTTTTCTCACAATAGAAAAACCTTTTATACAGTACAAATACTTTTATACTTACATAACTAATACATACATATTCTACGTATTTAAAATTTTTTAAACAAATGGGTGTAAGTACTCACTTGGGCAACACATGTATTAAATACATGGGTATACTCTAATCATACTATTTTTATTTTACTTTTATTTGGAAACAACCTTAAAATTATAGAAATTACAAGAATATTATTAAGAACTCTAATTTACCCTTTACCCAGATTCACTAATTTTAAATATTTTGCCACATTTCATTTGTCATGTCCCCCTTTCCCACTATGTGTAAACTTTTTTGTTTGTTCTGGCCAATTTGAGAGACTGTTGCAGACATCATGCCACGTATGCATATATTCTTCCTAAGAACAGGGATGTACATTTATATACCCACAGTACAGTTATTAATTCAGGAACTTTAACATTTATGCAATTCTTTAATCTACAGTCTATATTCCAGTTTCTTCAGCTACCCTAATAATTTTCTTTATAGCATTTTTTTTTTTCTGTTACAAATCTAGTTTAGGACTATAGATCTAATCAAGCTGCCATGCCTTTTTAAGATTATCTTTAATCTGGAATGGTTCCCTAGCCTTCTTTGATTTTCATGTGGTTATTATTTTTGAAGCATACAAGCCAGGTATTTTATAGAATGCCCTCTGTGTAGGTCTGTCTGAAGTGTCTTCAAGACTGTGTCACCTTGGCAGAGAAATATGCCAAGGAATCTTTGAAGGAAGAAGATGAATCAGATGATGATAACATGTAACAGTTACTTCATTTACTTCTATTTTAAATTTCTAATACAGTTCCATGTAACTGTTTAGCCCTTTGGATTATTACATACCCACTGACTAATTTTCAATAAATTTTTGTCTTGTAATTATTAAAAAAAAAAAGTTGCCAAGCTTTATTTAAGTTGCAATCATGATGCCTTTTTGGTTTGCAAGAAACAACTTTTTACTATCATAGTCCAAAATGATGTTTTATAACTACATCATTCCTTCAGTATTTTGTAGTTGACATTCTATAAGAAAGGACTTTTCTCCCCCATCCTCCCATCTTGCCCCCCACTCATTTCTTACAATGTGGAAAGGTATTTAGAAGCTAAAGTCTCAGTACTACTAATAGATTATTGCTTTTAGGTCCTTTCAGATATATAGACATAGCTATGTATATAACTATAACTATATATAGTATATATAACTATACGTAGTTGTATATAAGTATATATAAACATATAAAACTCTGTATGGGGTTGTGTATTTTTTTCAAGTATTTATAATGTGTTCAATCCCAATTCAGTCCCACAGGATTTTTCCTTGCCTTCTTCCATTCCCTATTTGTATCACCTCCTTCCACATTGACAACCCTCTCTCCCAGTGTTGTCTTCTCTCCTCCTCTTTCTCCCCTTCCTTTCCTCTTCTCCATTCCCCTTCCCTCCCACTGGTTGTCAGGCTGGAGGAGCACAATGCATGCATCAAAGATTTAATATCAGGCTTTGAAAATGTCACAGAAAATGAAAACAGGCTTCTGGAAAGTGAGAAGGGCTTGATCCAAGAGGAAGAGGAATAATTGTAGGCACCCAGAGCCTCGAGTGACCTTGGCTCAGGGGCAGCTGCAGGGACCCTGTACCACCCTCGCGATGGTGGCAGCCTATTTGCCTGAGCCTTGCGTGGCAGAAGAAGCCTCAGACCCTGGGCTGAGTCCCAGCCAACCTTCCTTGATGCTGCCACACAGTTTCCTATGAAAGTCATTTTGACATTTTCTTCCAAGCTATGTCCAACATTTCTTTTTCTGTTGGATAGTGAACACGAGGTCTGGGTTCAAGCAGTGATTTTTCTGTCAGTATCAGAATCTGCAACAGGAGAAAAATCATATTTTTCAAGTAAAGAAAACAAATTTCAAGTTTGCCTAAAGAAGAGAATGAAAAACCTACTTCTTTAAGATTGAACTTTGGGGTTCTGAGTAAGGAGGTCTCTGAGTAAATGTTGAATAGGTGACTTACTGGTTTTTAAACTTTCCTTGGTGGAATGGAAAATTATATTGCTTTATGAAAGAGAGGGAAGGATATTTTATGCATAAATATTTTTCTTTTATTGTGCCCATGTCCTTAGTTTAAATTCTTAGAAGATAGATTACTATCTTCATGAATCTATGAATCTATGTCTTGTTATAGTTATACATTATTGGAACTGAGTTTTAACATTTTTAAAAGCTGTTTTGTAATTGAAAGTACATTGCTACAAGCTAATTTTTTAAAATGTATTTTTAGTTATTTTAATTACAATTGCATAGTCTTTGATTACCAGGAACTTCACAATTAGTTTTGCTTCCACTTTGTTGCTTAGTTTTTAAATTAATTAATTAATTTATCTGTCTATCTATCTATTGGCTGTGCCACGTGGCTTGTGGGATCTTAGTTCTCTGACTGGGGATTGAACCCAGGCCCCTGCGGTGAAATCACTGAGTCCTAACCACTGGACTCCCAGGGAATTCCCTGTTTTTGTTTTTAAATTAGAGTGTTTTATTTACAGAAAAGTCACAGAAAAGGATTACAGAAAAGTCCAGAAAAGGATTAATACAATTTTATGAACACAATTTTGTTGGTAATAATTAACAGAATCAAGAGTAGTTTAATATATAATATCATTTGGTATATAATAAACATTAAAATAGTTTTCATTTTATGAAAGTTTATAAGTTTATCCATTAGTTTTCATGCTAACTCTATCCATTAGTATTTTATATTCCATTTTTAAACAAATCTAAAACTAAGGCAGTATACATGAAACAGATTTGATAAATATTTTAAAGTTTTGCTATCTTCTGTATCAGATACTACTTTAATTTTAGAACCATCTTCAAATAAAATGGTCTGTCCATTATAATTCCTAAATGAATGAGTTAAGCATCAAATGGATGTCAAAATACGTAAAAGAAATTGTCATAAAATTTAAATGGAAAATATTACATTAGCAATAACATAAATTAACAAAGAATTTTTAAAGAGTATTGCATGAAGTAAGGTACATTAAATGTTTTGTAATGATTAGGTCTAGAATATTTTTCACTTTCATTCTCGTTCATATAGTTTAAAACACTAAAACACTGACTTGAATGAAAGAGGACTATATTAAAATGAATAAGATTGTAGCATATGCCATTTTAAGAATAAAAGAAAGATGAAGTGCTTTGATTTTATGTTCTCCATTCAAGTAGTCTTCAGTGTTTCTGTTATCTTTGAATAACAAAAAGGATTCTTTAAGTACTGTGTGGAAAAAAAAAGACCATCTTTTTACTCATAGAAGAATTCTAATCTTATTTGGATTGAATCTTCTAGATGTTTCAAGGCAATTCCTTTAAGTAATAGCAGTTCATTATAAGGTGGCCAAAAGTAATCACTAATTTTGACATATGGATCATGTGGGACATCAAATAATCTATTTATATGAATCTCTAACATTTCATGTAATGCTATCAGTTATGCAGTTATTTTTTAATGTTTTTCTTTTTTTCTCCATATTTTTATCATTTTTAATTTCTTTTTAATTAATTTTCAAAAATTTTTTGAAGTATATTTGCTGTATAATACTGTATGTTACAGGTGTACAATATAGTGATTCACAGTTTTTAAATGCTATGCCTTATTTATGGTTATAAAATATTGGCTCTATTCCCTGTGTTGTGCAATATATCCTTGTAGCTTACTTTATCAATAATAGTTTGTGCCTCTTAATCCGATACTCCTATATTGCCTCTCCGCCCTTCATTTTCCTCACTGGTAACCACTAGTTTGTTCTCTGTATCTGTGAGTCTGCTGCTTTTTCTTGTTGTTGTTATATTCACTAACATTGTACTTTTTAGGTTCCACATATAAGTGATATCATACAGTATTTGTCTTTCTCTGTCTTATTTGACTTAGCATAATACTCTCCAAGTCTATCCATGTTGCTGCAAATGGTAAAATTTTGTTCTTGTCCATGTATATATGGAACAAAATATATGTTCCATATATACATACAATGGAATATTACTCAGCCTCTTTATCCATTCATTTGTTGATGGACACTTAGGTTGCTTCTATATCTTGACTGTTTTAAGTAATGCTGCTATGAACATTGCAGTGCATGTATCTTTTATAATTAGTGTTTTTGTTTTCTTATGGATATATACCCCGGAGTGGAATTGCTGGGACATATGTTAGTACTATTTTTAGGTTTTTTTGAGAAACCTCCAAACTGTTTTTCACAGTGGCTGTACCAATTTACATTCATACTGACATTGTATGAGGGTTTTCTTTTTCAAGTCCTGGCTAACATTTTTTATTTGTGGGTTTTTTTGTTTTTTGTTTTTTTTGTATTTTAGCTGCACCACATGGCATGAAGGATTGTTCCGCAACAAGGGACTGAACCCAGACCTCTGCAGTGAAAGAGCCAAATCCTAACCATTAGGCCACCAGGGAACTCCCTTATTTGTGCTATTTTTGATGATAGCCATTCTGACAGCTATGAGGTGATACCTTTTGACGTGCATTTCCCTGATGATTAGCAATGTTGAGCATCTTCTCATGTGCCTGTTCGCCATCTGTATGTCCTCTTTGGAAAATTGTCTATTCAGGTCTTCTGCCCATTTTTTAATCAGAAGGAGAAATTAAGGAAGCAGTCCCGTTTACCATCACATCAAAAAGAATAAAATACCTAAAAATAAGCCTACCTAAGGGATCAAAATATCTGTACTTGGAAAACTATAAGGCACTGATGAAAGAAATTGAAGACAGCACAAACATGGAAAGATATACTGTGTGATTGGACTGGAAGAATCAATATTGTTAAAATGACCACATTACTGAAGGAAATCTACAGATTCAATGAAATCCCTATCAAAATACCATGGGTGGGACTTCCCTGGTGGTCCAGCAGTTAAGACTCCGTGCTTTCAATGCAGGGGGCCCAGGTTCGATCCCTGGTCAGGGAACTAGATCCCACATGCCACAACTAAGGGCCTGCATGATGCAACTAAAATGATCCCGCATGCCACAACTAAGAATCCAGCACGCCACAGTGAAGATTCTTCCTGCTGCAACTAAGGCCTGGCACAGCCAAATAAATAAATTAATAAATATATATTTTTAAATGCCATGGGGGCTTCCCTGGTGGCTCAGTGCTTGAGAGTCCACCAGCCGATGCAGGGGACATGGGTTCGTGCCCTGGTCCCACATGCCACAGAGTGGCTGGGCCTGTGAGCCATGGCCACTGAGCCTGAGCATCCGGAGCCTGTGCTCCACAACGGGAGAGGCCACAATGGTGAGAGGCCCATGTACCACAAAAAAAAAAAAAAAAAAAAAATGCCATGGGTATTTTTTACAGAACTAGAACAAATAATTTTAAAATTTACATGGAAACACAAAAGACCCCAACTACCAAAGCAATTTTGAGAAAGGACAGTTTTGGAAGAATCAGGCTTCTTGACTTCAGGCTATACACAAAGCTACGGTAATCAAACGGTATGGTACTGGCATAAAAACAGACACATAGGTCAATGGAACAGAATAGAAAGCCCAGAATTAAACCCAGGCGCTTATGCTCAATTAATCTACAGCAAAGGAGGCAAGAATAGACAATGTTTTTCTTTTTCAATTTTCTATCAGTTACAGGAAAATGGTCTTCTCAAAACTCACCCAAGGTAATCAAGAGTTTCTCCCTAAATTATTTTTTTAAACATCTTTATTGGAGTATAATTGCTTTACAATGTTGTGTTAGTTTCTGCTGTATAATAAAGTGAATCAGCTATATGTATACATATATCCCCATATCCCCTCCCTCTTGTGTCTCCCTCCCACCCTCCCTATCCCACCCCTCTAGGTGGTCACAAAGCACTGAGCTGATCTCCCTGTGCTATGTGGCTGCTTCCCACTAGCTATCTATTTTACATTTGGTAGTGTATATATGTCAGTGCTACTCTCTCACTTCATCCCAGCTTACCATTCCCCCTCCCCGTGTCCTCAAGTCCATTCTCTATGTCTGCATCTTTATTCCTGTCCTGCCCCTAGGTTCATCAGAACCTTTTTTTTTTTTTTTAAGATTCTATATATATGTGTGTTAGCGTATGGTATATTTTTTCTCTTTCTGACTTACTTCACTCTGTATGACTGACTCTAGGTCCATCCACCTCACTACAAATATCTAAATTTCGTTTCTTTTTATGGCTGAGTAATATTCCATTGTATATATGTGCCACATCTTCTTTACCCATTCATCTGTCAATGAACACTTAGGTTGCTTCCATGTCCTGGCTACTGTAAATAGTGCTGCAATGAACACTGTGCTACATGACTCATTTTGAATTATGGTTTTCTCAGGGTATATGCCCAGTAATGGGATTGCTGGGTCATATGATAGTTCTATTTTTAGTTTTTTAAGGAACCTCCATACTGTTCTCCATAGTGGCTGTATCAATTTACATTCCCACCAACAGTGTGAGAGGGTTCTCTTTTCTCCACACCCTTAATTCTTTTATATTAAGCATTTTTGTTTTCAGCTTATTAAAGGTTCACAATTCAGAAAAAAAGTCACTATGTGATGTTTCATTGTTTACTATATTAAGAGATTTAAGTATCTGTTGCTGTTCATCCAGCCACTATTTTTTCTTTATCTTTTCATTCTTTGACATTACCATTCTAGACAGTACCATTTCTAGATCATGTCTTAATTTTTGGAACTCTTCTTTTCCTAATGTTACCAGAACATCTTCATTCAGTGGGATTAATTTAGGAGTTCCTTTCTGCCACTGACTAATTCCAATGGTGGTCAAACATTTCACCGACATAATTAATGATAACTGAGCATTTGAATCAGTGAATGTCTCAGTTCCAGCAAGCAATGTTTTATTCTGACATTCTTCCATATCATTTCATATTTCTTCACCTTCTTTGGTAAGTTCTTCTTCAATATCTCTAGTGTCTTCCACATCTGTAGTACAGTCTGTATCTTGCTGATTCAGTGACTCGCGCTTATGATTTTCTTAGCCTTATGATAATTTTAAAAGTGTTGGGACCTTGGGCAATCCCTTAAACCAGTGGTCCCCAGCATTTTGGCACCAGGGACTGGTTTCATGGAAGACAGTTTTCCCACAGACCGGGGTGGTAAGGAGGATGGTTCAGGATGGTTCAGGCGCTAATGTGAGAGATGGGGAGCAGCAGAAGCTTCATCTGTTGTGTGGCCTGGTTCCTAACAGCGGGAGGTTGGGGACCCCTTCCTTATACTATCTGTGCATGAGTTTCTTTATCACTCTATTCAGAGAATGTGCTAGAGAATAAAGGAGTACTTGAAGGGAAGCCCTCAAGTTAATCAGTTTCCTCAGTTCCCTACCACTTTGTCTTTCCCTCTTAACAGGTGGGTTTCTGGAGCTGTCATTGGTGCAGGAGCTAGATAAGAGTGGCACTTGAGGCCTGGCTGGACTTTGGGTATTAAGGTTTCTGCAATTCCCAATTCCAGCACATAGGAAGTTTTCCCCCATACCACCAAGCAATTCTCTAGGTGTCCTGCAATTCAACTCAATTCTGATATTATCTATCCAGTGATAGCATCAGATTCTACAGGTTAAGGACTCAGTCCCACAGAACTGCTCCCTTCTGCTTCAAATATCAATCACAAGTTTAGGTTTTCACCTGTGTCTCTGATCAACTGGTTAAAAATCAGAGGCTCCTACGATCCCCTCCTTGGGTTCAATTAATTTGCTAGAATGGCTCACAGGACTTAGGAAACCAATTTACTCACTAGATTATCAGTTTATTGCAAAGGATATTAAGAGTTAGGAATCAGCAGCGATAGGAACAGATACCTAGAATAAGGTCCTGAACAAAGGAACTTCTATCCCCATGGAGTTTGGGTCCAGCACTGTGGCGTATGGAAGCGTTCTAGTTCACAAACCAGGAAATTTTAGAAACCCCATCCTTTCGTTTTTTTATGGAGTCTTCATTATATAGGCATGATTGATTAAATCATTGGCCACTGGAGATTGATTTTAATTTCAGCTCCTCTCCCCTCCTCAGAGGTCTGGGGATGGGACTGAAAGTTCCAGCTCTCTTATCAGTTGGTTATCTTGGCAACCAAGCCAGCCCCCACCCTTCCCTACCTTCCAAGGTCACCTTATTAACATAACAAAAGATACCTTTTTCAGTCTCAGCACCAGAAATTCCAAGGGTTTTAGGAGCTCTGTGCCAGAAAGAGGGACCAAATATATACTTCTTATTCTAAGTTGCAGTATCCAGTTCCCGAGTGTTGCAGGAAAGAAAGTGGGGCCAGAGAGAATGGTAACATCCCAGGTCACATCCAAGTCCCTGGGATAGCCACCGAGTGCGGGTTCTTGGCTTCACACAGGAAAGAATTAAAGAGCAAGCCATAGTAAGGTGAAAGAAGGTTTATTTAGGGAGATACATACTCCATAGATTGTGGGCCATCTCAGAAGGGGAGAGGCACTAGGATACAGGGTTGTCAGTTTTTGCAGGGGTGGGTAATTTCATAGGCTAATGAATGGGAGGATTATTCCAACTAGGGGCGGGGATTTCTAGGAATTGGGCTACCACCTGCTTTTTGGTCTTTTACAGTCATTGGCCTCAGAACTGTCATGGTGCCTGTGGGTGTGTCCTTTAGCTGATATATTACAATGAGCATATACTGAGACTCAAATTCTAGTGGAAGTCAATCATCCACCATCTTTGACCTAGTTGGTTCTAACCAGTTTATGTCATGTTCTCAATGGCTATCATTCTTTTAAAGGTTGTGCCCTGCCCCTTTCCTATCTTACCAGCAGTAAGGGGTCTCTCCTTCAGGGCTGGGGCTCCATATCCTGTGTACTGCCAGGAAGCCCCAGTGGCAAGTTGCAACCATTATGGCACTCTCCTCAGCCCACCATTTACCACCACAGAGCCACTGCTTCTGTTTTTTAGTTTTGCCTGTTGGCCCTCCTCTCCTAAGCCCCTGTCTATACTAGCAATGATGCCAGATATACTAAATGGTTTCTAGTTTATTTCAGTCTTCTTCTTTGTTAATTATACGGTGCCTCCCAGCAGTAAGAGTCAATGATTCCATAATGTTGATTGAACGTTTACTTTTTGTCAGCCCATTTGTGGAATTGTTGGCAAAACAGCTATGACTCTTGTGGGGAGCTAGTTTGGAAAAGAGACAGGGCAAACAATCAGACAACCTGCTGTCTACGAGAGGACAATGAGCTAAGTGCCTGGTGTTTAGGAGCCTAGTGGAGGGTGATCAGGAAGAGATTCTTAGGAAAGACAATAATTGGGTTGGGGCTCAGGGGTAAGCCTGTGGTTTGGAAATAGAGGGATTTGATGGAAGTTCACAGACAACGAAACTGAACACATCAGAGGCATTGCCAAAAAGCAAAAGACCTGCCTCACAAACATGGAGAGAGAAGGGAGAGCAAACGTTTGGGATTTAACATGTGTATGAGCCCCATAGGGCAGAGGGAACATGGCATGCATTGAAGGATTTTTATCAGTGTTGTTCTCTGGTGAGATATGGTAAGTCTACAGGATAATTGGAGAAACAGAAAGAATGGATCATAGAGATACATTTGGGACTGATTCAAACTGTACTCATTTATATTGAGTGTCAGCAAAGTACAACCTGTAGCCAAATCCAGACCTCTGCCTTGTATGTATAAGGCTTGTGAAATAAAATTGGTTTTTATATTTTTAAGTAGTTGAGAAAAATCAGAGTACTATTTCTTCAAATTTCAGTGTCCATAGTAAAGTTTTATTGGAATACAGTCATGCAAATTTGTTTACACATTTGTCTATGGCTGCTTTCACACTACAGCAGCAAAGTTGAGTAGTTGCTACAGAGACCTATATCTCTTAAGGCTTAAAATATTTACAGCTCTTTACAGAAAAGGATTACTAACCTGTAATTTACAGAATTAAACTATTTTTGTTGAATGCCCATGTCAAGGCAGGCTATCAGTTATTCATGTATATGTTGTAGGGGATCACAAGTTAAGAAGACAAGAGCCCTTTAATTTTAGAGCTTCCATTTTGATGGAAGTTAAATTTTACTTAATAGGTGGGTTTATTTGAAATCTAGATAGAAATACTGGCATACGGAATGTGCTTTATGTTATGGCATCTCTGCCTCTGAAAACCTCCTGAGAGACTTCCTGAAGGTCATGCTGTCCAAACTGAGACAAAGATGGAGAGAAGTTAGAGGCAGAGGCAAGAGTCTGAGCTGAAATTCGGATGTGATAGGACCATGGAGGAATGGGGAGTGTTTCTGTTACCAGATTCGTCGACTGAACCCATGCTGGGGTCCTAGCCTGGCTGAGACCGCTTGTCTCAGCCAGGGAGGTTCTTTTTCTGATCGGATCCACACAGTCAATAATGAAACTGATGCTGAGACTGAACAGCAGTGGCCAAAGAATGGAGAAGCTGGAACCTAGTTCACAAATCAACTTCTCAACCCAATTCAGGCAGAGACAACAAATATATAGGAGAGTCAAAATAAAAGGGAGGGTTTTGGAAAGAGTGGGAGGGATATTCATGAGTTATCTGAGACAGGTGTGTGGTTTGGACCCAAAACTGACGCAACTCTCCTTTTTAGTCCTTGTGTGGAATTTTCTGGTTGTTGTCGTGGCAGTCATCAACTGTTCTGGTGCTGGTGGGTGTGTCATTTAGCTAATGTGTTAGTGTGAGTGTATAAGGAGGCTCAAGGTCTACTGGAGGTTGAATCTTCTGCCATCTTGGGCCTAGTTGGTTCCAACCAGTTCTTGTCATTTTTTCTCTATGCAGCTTCCTCCTGAAACTTAGATTAAGTGTAATTGGTTTCCATTTGAGAGAGTGGCAGGGGTATGATTCTTGGGCAACAACCTTGGTAACATTTCTTGTCTTGTTTGTGAAGTGGAAAGCATTTTTGGAACAGGGTAGGGAAGGGAGAGGAGACAATGAAGGATCCCAAGGAGAATGACCCATGCCAAGTCATCTGGATTGGAGATCTCTTTGCTCTAAACATGTCATTTCTAGCATGTGTGGCCTATTTGGAGTAAACACAATCAAGGGAGGTTCTAAACAGGAGAGCTTTCAGTGCAATGGTATCTGAAACGTTGCCCTCAAATAAGGTTAGGTATTAGAAAGCTCTTCCTGCTTTTGAGAAAAGTGAACTCTGGGTGTTCACTCTTTGGGACTAAGGCAAAGAAGTATTATAAATTGTGTGGCTTATATTCTTTCTCCTTTTTGCAGCCTTCCTGCTCCTTCCCACTGAAGATTCCCATGAGTGGCCTCTGAATTGTGTAATTAATGAACCTCTTGCTGAAATATACACTTACTTATATTCCATGATTTTGTGTAAAACTTGTCTTTAAGAATCAGGGACAGCTTAACATGCCCTTTGGCATCAAGATCTGGGAGGCCAAGTTTGGTGTCTTATAAACTTTCAGGGAACCCAGATTCCTGATATCTGGTAAGAAGGGTGGTGCTGAAATGTGAAGGTGTTGGGAACCAGAGTTTCAGTGGAGGGGAGATGGATTTTGATCATAGTGCACATTTGGACCAACGGACTAATGATGGTTGGGGCCAGGGTAGTGGGGACCAAAGAAATATTTTACTTATTTTAAATTATCAATAGAATTTATTGTTGATACAAACATTAATTAAATATATTTTACCAATAACTTATAAAGCAATTGATAGAACCAAAACAATTTCCCTGGAAAGGTATAATACTGACTTTTTTTGTGTTTTTAAAAAATTTGCATCTGGACTTGCTTTTCATGAATGTAATAATTTGCTTACTCATCATAATGCTAGGCACTATTTTCTCTTTATTGTGGTAAAATTCATGTTACATAAAATTTACCATTTAAAGGTACAGCTCAGTGGCATTGTGTGTCACATTGTTCGGCAATCATCAACCATACATCTCCAGAGCTCTTGCAAAACTGAAATGGTACCCACTAAACACAATTCCCCATTACTCCCTATTCCCAGCCCCTAGCAATGACCATTCTACTTTCTGTCTCTATGAATCTGACTCCTCTAGGTATCTCATGTAAGTAGAATCATACAATATTTGTTCTTTGTTCTCTGGCATATTTCACTCACATAATGGTCTGACATTTCATCCATGTTGTAGCTATGTGTCAGAATTTTCTTCCTTTCCAAGGTTGAATAATATTCCCTTGTATGTACATACCACATGTACGAACCACATATGGTATTTCTGTTTTGTTTTGTTTTTTTCCGCAGAAATAGCATAGAGATGAATCCATAGCAGATGCACCATTTTACCTTCCCAAGGGCAAGGCACAAGGGTTCCAGTTTCTCTACATCCTTGCCAACACTTGTCTTTTTTTGTTTGGTTTTTGTTTTGTTTTGTTTTGTTTTGTTTGCGGTACGCGGGCCTCTCACTGCTGCGGCCTCTCCCGTTGCGGAGCACAGGCTCCGGACGCACGGGTTCAGCGGCCATGGCTCACGGGCCCAGCCGCTCTGCGGCATGTAGGATCTTCCCGGGCCGGGGCACGAAGCCGTGTCCCCTGCATCGGCAGGTGGACTCCCAACCACTGTGCCACCAGGGAAGGCCATTTTTATTTTATTTTATTTTTAATATAATAGATATCCTAATGGGTGTAAAGTGGTATCTTGTTGTATACTGATTTTTACTGATTGGTATATCTTCTTTGGAGAAATGTCTGTTCAAGTTCTTTCCCCATTTCTTAATCAGGTTGCTTTGTTGAGTTGTAGGAGTTCTTTATATGTTTTGGATATCAGTTTATAAGATTGCAAATATTTTCTTCTATTCTGTGGGTTGCTTTCTTCACTCTGTTGATTTGGTACATAGAAGTTTTTAATTTTGATATACTCAAGTTAATCTATTTGTCTTTTGTTTCCTGTGCTTTTGGTGTCATATTCAAGAAATTGTTGTCAAATCTAATATTACAAAGCATTTCTCAATGCTTTCTAAGAGATTTATAGTTTTAGCTTCTAAGTTTAGGTCTTTGATCCATTATGAGTTAATTTTTGTGTATGATGTAAGGTAAGGGCCCAACTTCATTTTTTTTTTTTTGTTTTTGCATGTGGATTTCCAATTTTCCCTGCACCATGTGTTGAAAAGACTGTCCTTTTCCTATTGAATGGTCTTTGCACCCTTGTTGAAATAATTTGACCTATATGCAAAGGTTTATTTCTTGGCACTCTATTCCATTGGTCTATATGGTTTGCATTCTTCTTTAAAAATATTTTTTAGGCTTTACATTTCAAAATCAACATTCCTAGTACAGCATATAGGAATAAATACAGTGGGAAAGATTTTTTCAAGTTTTATTCAGAAATAATTGCCATACATCTCTTTATAAGTTTAAGATGTTATAGCATGATGGTTTCATTTACATATATTGTGAAACGAAGATTTTTAAAAATATTTATTTATTTATTTGGCTGCTCTGGGTCTTAGTTGCAGCATGTGGGATCTTAGTTGCGGCATGCGCGATCTAGCTCCCTGATCAGGGATGAACCTAGACCCCCTGCATTGGGAGCATGGAGTGTTAACCACTGGATCACCAGGGAAGTCCCTGCAAGGAAGATTGTTAATTACGCTATTCTGACTAGGAATCCCTGACAACTTTTGTGATGTAAGTCAGGTGACTAACATAGAGATCGGCAAACTTTTTCTCTAAAGGGCCAATTTATTGGAGAGACAGAGATTTATTTTGAGAAATTGACTCATGTGATTGTGGAGGCTGGCAAATCCAAAATCTGCAGGGTAAACTAGCAGGTTGGAGACCCAGGGAAGGGTTGATGTTATAGCTTGAGTCCAAAGGCCATCTGCTGGCAGAATTCTATCCTTCTTAGGGTACCTCAGTCTGCTTTTGCTTAAGACCTTCAGCTGATACAATGAGACTTACCTACATTATGGAGAATAATCAGCTTGACTCTAAGTCTACTGATTTAAATGTTAATCCCATCTGAAGAATATTTTCACAGCAACATACAGGTAGTGTATGTATACAGGTAGTGTTTGACTAAATATCTGGGTACTGTGTCCTAGTCAATTTGACACATAAAATTACCCACCCAGTCAGATAGTAAATATTTTTGGCTTTGTGGACCAAATAATTTCTACTGTGTAGGGGAGGAAAAAGCTTTCCTCAATCTTCCCCCTGGCTGGGTCTGAAAATTAAACTGACAAAGGCATGCAAATTTATTTATGACTTAAAAAAATTTTTTTTTGGCAGCACCGCGGGGCTTGCTGTATCCTAGTGCCCTGACCCGGGATGGAACCCCGGATCCTCGGCATTGAAAGCATGGAGTCCAAACCACTGGACTGCCAGGGAATTCCCCATGCAAATTTATTTAATGTGAGTTTTGTGTGACACGGGAGCCTTCATTTCTAAGGAAATTAACACCTGTAGAAACAGACCTTCAGTATTTTTATGCTAGGTTTGATGAGGAATAGGCAGTTGTGTAGAAATATGATAGGTCAGAGAGGATGAGTTTAGTGTAGAAAACTGGGGGAAATTTATTAAAACCTGTTTGTTCTGATTCTTCTTGGCATCCTTTTGTCTTTGGAAATAAGGATGGTCCTTTCCCCAGGGTATAAGGGAGGGCGTATCTCACATGAGCCTTTTATGACTTGTTTCAGAGGAAGAGGGTTGTGAGAAGATCAAAGTGACCTTCCTGCTTCTGCCATTTTCTCAAACACCTTGAGCTTAAAATATTCAATATGCCAAGGTGCCGTATGTTGGGGTACTATGCCCTTAACCCCATCAGTTGTAACTACTCAACTGTGCAGCTGTAACCATAGGTAATATGTAAACAAATGTACAAAGCTGCTGGGGGATAATAGAAAAAATATATATCAGTCTCTACTCCCAGTTCCTGGCATAGAACTCCTAAAACCTTTTAAATTTCCTAAGTAATAAGAACACTAGCAGCATCTCTTTTTCTAATATTTGGTCTTTGACCTCATCCTTGTCACAGGGCTTCTAAATCCCTTGTAAATTCCTACATGATAAGAACACTTGGAGCATCTTCTATTCTAATGAGGTGACTCTGGGTGGGCTCCTGGGTGGCTCCTGGTCACCAGAAAGACAAAGCCATGCTTAGAAGCTTGGAATCGGTCAGCCCCACCCCTCACCTCTCCTTAATAATTGACCATGCCTACGTGAGGAAGCTACCATAAAAATCCCCAAAGTACAGTGTTCCAAGAGCTTCTAGGTTGGTGAACATATCAATGTACTGGGAGGGTAATGCACCCCAGGTTCATGGGACAAAACCTCCTATGCTTGGGACCTCCCAGACCTCACCATAAGTATCTCTTCATCAGGCTATTCAGCTGTATCATTTATCATATCCTCTAATAAATCAGCAAATGTAAGTAAAATTTTCCCTAAGTTCTGTGAGTTGCTCTAGCAAATTAATTGAACCTGAAGTGGGAGGAGGTTATAGGAACCTCCAGTTTGTAGCCAAGCCAGAGTGTCAACTGGAAAAAAAAAAAAAAAAAAGCACAACCTAAAAGTTGAGAATTATGTTTTATTCAGCAGATTTTCTGAGGACTTAAGCCCAGAAGACAGCCCCTCAGATAGTTCTGAAGTACTGTTCCCCAGAGGTAAAGGAGGAGCCAAGATATATAGAAATTTTTGCAAAAAACAAACAAAAACTCCCCCAAAACCAGGTAGTGGGAACGTTAAAAGACTACTGTTAATTAAAGAAAAACCAGCTATCTCAAGTTAATGAAGTTAACGCTTTTCTTTGTTTGGGAAGATGCAAGAATTTGGGGTCATTGAAATCATTCCTTTGATATGCACCTTAACCATCTAGGGCCATCATCCTGTTTTTCTCCATCCTGAATCCCCTCAGGGTGCACAGTTGGGGGCGACTGCTGTGGCTGATGGCTTCATGGTGGCAACATCCTTTGTTTACTGATATGGCAGTCTACATTCTCTGTCCACAGAAGTGGGTAACCTGGGGACATGTTCCTTGCATTTGGAATCTGATGTGGGGTGGGAGCAGTCTTGTGGGACTGAACTATGGGATCTGACCTGTGGGATCACACTATATCGAGGTGGTTAGTGTTAGAATTGAGTTAACTTGTAAGACACCCAGCTGGAATAATGGATAATTTGCTTGTTGTAGAGAAAACCCCACACACATTTGGTGACAAAAGTGTCAGAAGTGAAGTATTGTATGTGAGTCTGGTAATTGTGTAAGGCTAAAGGAGAAACACACAGGAGTTAGGGACCTGGATTTATCCCTACTCAGGGAAAGCCTGGGTTTTTCTTTTTCTTTTTGTAATAAATTTATTTATTTATTTATTTATTTTGGCTGCATTGGGTCTTTGTTGCTGCGCACGGGCTTTCTCTGGTTGCGGCGAGCAGGGGCTACTTCGTAGCGGTGAGCAGACTTCTCATTGTGGTGGCTTCTCTTGTGGAGCACGGGCTTTAGGCGCACGGGCTCAGTAGTTGTGGTTCGCGGGCTCTAGAGCACAGGCTCAGTAGCTGTGGCACAGGGGCTTAGTTGCTCCGCGGCATGTGGGATCTTCCCGTACCAGGGCTCGAAACCGTGTCTCCTGCATTGCCAGGCGATTCTTAACCACTGTGCCACCAGGGAAGCCCGTGCTTGGGTTTTTCTATTCAGGTATGTTCTGCATGTACTTTATTCCTGTATACTGTAATTTGAACTTCATATAATTTTCATGTGTCACAAAATAGTCTTTCTTTTGATTCCCTCCCAAGTATTTAAAAAATGCATAGGCTGTAGGTGGGATTTGATGTAGTTATCTGAGAGTTTAGAGAATTCTTGTCCCAAAGCCTGGAGACACAGTGAAAATGTGTGCAAAATTTGTAGATGGAAGAGTTTCTTTTTATTCCTTGTGTCCTGTTTGACCATTTTCTAGAGGAGTAGGTACTTTCTTCCTCTGTTCAGCCTCTTCCTGAGTTGGTCCTGGGATTTTCCAAGAAGGATGCTAATAGGATAATCTCCCTCCTGCAGTTCCCAGGGTTGGGGAGGGATCCTGCAGCAAAGATTTCTCTCTCCTATTCAGCTTTCTTGTGAACCAATTG
Organism: Mesoplodon bidens; assembly: GCF_964165515.1. NCBI lineage: Eukaryota > Metazoa > Chordata > Mammalia > Artiodactyla > Ziphiidae > Mesoplodon > Mesoplodon bidens. The sequence continues at coordinate 69,377,676 of NC_138178.1, forward strand.
TGCATGTAGTGAAAGACTGCCACCCAGTGCCTTAAGCAAGGAGCCTAAGGGGGCAGTTTGGGGGCTTTTGTGCTGTTTTCTCTTTTTGCCCAGCTCTCTGCTTGGGCTTGAGGTTCATATATGTGGATTTGTACACATCCTTTGTGGAATAAAAATTATAAGGAAGAGAGCCATTACCCCTACGAGACAGTCATTACAGCATACGGTAGTGGTTAAGAGCAGAGGCACAGGAACCAGGGTGCTGGGCTTGAATCTGGGTTCAACCACCTGTGAACTGTGTGACTTTTGAGTATGGTTCTTCACTGCTCTGGGTCTGTTTCCTAATCTGTAAAAGGGTTGGAGATTGGAAATAACGTATATGGTTGTTATTTGGACTAGTGTTAAAGTACTTCCTAATGACTGGGCATCCTTGCACTGTTTTTCTTTGAGGTTCCCTTTTCCTTATTGATTTCTGTAAGTTCTTGATGTAGTGGGTAGATAATTGATTCATTATCTAAGTATATAGCAAATATATAGTATATATAGTTCTCTTGTCTTTTTTCTTTTAACTTTGTTTATTGTGTCTTTTGCCAGACAAGTTTCCTTGAACAACTTTTTCTGTACCCTTTACTTTTTATTTCATACAGTTCATAATTTCGAATTACAGGAAAAAATCTTTTAAATTAGAATTACAGAGAATTTTTCAGTGGGATGTCTCCCTTCTACCCTTGTCTGTGCGCCTTCTTCTCCTTTATAGGCGGCCATGTTAGGATATTTTTGTATATCATTTTCTGATCAGTTTTATTACCTTAATCAACTTTAATTTCAGAGTAGTTTTATATTTACATAATTATTTTGAAGGTAGTACAGAGAGTTCCCCCGTACCTCATACATATATTCCCCTATTATCAATGTCTTTCTTACATTAACATCATATATTTGCTACAATAATGAACCAATATTGGTACATTATTATTAACAGAAGTTCATACTTTATTCATGTGCTCAGTTTCTCCATAATGTCCAGGATCTCATTCAGGATAATACATTTAGTACTTCTGTCTCAAGGCTCTTCTTGGTTGTGACAAGACTCAGAAAGTTTCTCAGCCTTCGTTTTTGATGCCCTTGACAGTTACGGGGATTACTAGTCAGGTGTTTTGTAGAATGTCCCTCAATTGGGATTAAAAAAAAAATTGATTTATAATGCACATACCAGAAAACCTACTTTTTAAAAATTGCACAATTCAGTGCTTTTTAATATATTCTCAATGTTTTACAACCATCCCTACTATCTAATTCCAGAACATTTCATCATTCTGTAAAGAAACACTGTAACCATTAGCAGTCAATCTCCATTTGCCCTTCTCCCATTTCCTGACAATCGCTAATCAGCTTTCTGACTCTATGGATTTGCCTATTTTGAACAATTCATTTAATGGGCTCATAAAAAATATGGCCTTTCACTTAGCGTATTCAGCGTTCATCCATTTTGTAGCGTGAATCAATACTTCATTCCTTTTAATGGACAAATGCTATTCCATTGTACATTTATGCCATACCACATATTTTGTTTATCCAGTCATCAGTTGATAGACATTTTGGTTGTTTCCACTTTTGACTGTTATAGCAGGGTTGCTATGAAAATTCATGTACAAGTTTTTGCACAGATGTATGTTTTCATTTATTTTGGGTTATATACTTAGGAGTAGAACTGTGGGGAGTCATAGGGTAACTTTATGGTTAAATTTTTAGGTACTCCCAAACTCTTTTCCTGAACTACACTACTTTACATTCCTATGAGCCGTGTTAGAAGGTTCCAATTTCTCCACATCCTCCTTAACATGTGTTATTGTCTTTTTGATTATAGCCCTCCTAGTGAGTGTGAAGTGGCATCTCAACGAGCTATTCATTTGCATTTCCCTAAAGACTGATGATGCTGAGCATCTTTTCATGTGCTGATTGGCCATTTATTTGCCAGTTTTTGGTGAATTATCTAATTCAAATCCTTTGTCCATTAAAATTTTATTTTGTCTTTTTAGTGTTGAATTGTAAGTCTTCTTTTATCAGCTAGTATATGATTTGCAATTTTTTAGTATTATGCTGGTTGTCTTTTCATTTTCTTAATAGTGATCTTTGAAGCAAAAACTTTAATGTACTTGGGATGAAGTCCAATTTATCTTTTTTTTTGTGGTTGCTTGTGCATTTGATGTCATATCTAAGAAAGCATTGCTTAAGTCGAGGTCACACAAATTTACATTTATGTTTCCTCTAAGAGATTTACATTTTACTCTTACATTTAAGTCTTTGATCCATTTTGAGTTAATTTTTGTATACGGTGTAATGTAGTTCAGATCGGTTTTTGCGGACGCCAGATTCAGTTGTATACAGAATAGTTTTAGTACAGATTTTATGTTCTTTAAGCTCATATCTTTGAGTGTTTGAACTGGGATGTCTCGATTTTTTTTTTTTTTACAAAACGGAATGATTGGGAGACGTCAGGTTCTAGCTGCACAGTCCTTATATCATAGCTTGCTGGGAAGTCTCCTTTTCTGTATATTCACTACCAAACTGCAGGATATGCTCACCAGGCCTGTAAACTGATTTAAAATATCCGCTTTCAATAATAAATGAGTGAGCCAAAATGGCTGCTGTCTCTAGATCGTCTGTAAGGTCAGGGATCCTATCATGCCTTCCCCGGCATCCAAAGGCAGCTTCTGAATACTATAGAGCAGTCAAGAAATTAGGAGAGTAGTCAGACTTGTCAGAAAGAGCAGGCTAGAAAAGGGTGGAGATGAGTCCGGAAACTGACAGTCAAGTACATTAGAGCTTAGAGTGAAGTTTAATTTTGTTTTATCTTAATAATAATTTTTAATTCTGAAAGTAATTAATGATCACTGTAAAAATATAAACATGGTAAAAGTTAAAAAGCAAAACCAAAAAAATCTAAACTGCCACAGCCAAGAGGAGTTTAAAGAAACATGACTACTGAACATAATATTTGTGTTACCTTTCAACAGGAAAAGGATACTGGGGAAAAACCTAAGGAAGTCTGAAAAAGGTACGGACTTTATAAAGTTCACAAAAAATAAATACGCAATTCCCACTCCCCTGGGTGGAAGTACCACTGTAACATTTAGTGCGACTCTAAGAGCCATTAACTGAAGGCTGGTGGTGGCTCCTGGAGTCCCGCCACCCCTAAGGCCCCCGTGCGTTGATCACCTGGGGTCCGAAAGATACCATCCCCCAGTTTTTCCTGTCAGGTAGGGCGCCGGTGCACCTGCAGGGCTGCGGCACCGCTACTGCGGCAAACAGACGCGCATGCGTGCCCAAGGCACGGTGCTGAGGGGGTTGCCGCGCAGGCGCAGACAAAGCCGGCGTATTTCTTGGTGCCGCCCCGGCAAAGGCCGCGTAGAGTGGAGCTGCTGCCGGAGATGCCTAACGGTGTGTTCTGAGGAGCGGCCAGCGGCGCGATGGAGCGGGCCAGGTCAGCTGTGTGGTGTCTTCCCTCAGAGGCAGCATGGGAAACATTTTTGTTTTCATGATATACCAGGCTTCCAGAACTAGAAGTATTTCAGTATTTACTGGGGATCTGGGCCCTCAAGTTCTTTGTCCGGAGGCCGGATGGGGCACCTTCTGGAGGTTTGGGGCTGGGCTCACCCTCCTCGGGGGTATTCTGTCCGCGTCTTGTCAGGTCTTGGTGCGTCTGCACCATCCTTTCGCGTCCCCTCAGACCCTCTCTAGGGTGGCCCTTTGTCCTTGAGGTCCAAGGCCGTGACCGCGGGTGGTGAGGGTACATCGCGGTGGCCACCGCGGTGTGTGAGGTGGGGGAGGGTACAAGGGGTGGGGTAAGTGGGGCCGCAGTACTGGCCAGGGGGCAGCAGGTGCTGTGTCCGCGGAGGCACTGGTGTGTGGCAGTAGTGGGAGGGGGTGGTTGGGGTGGCTCCCGTGGCACTGATATGAAGGGGGCGGCGGGGTGACCGCGGTAGCTGTGGCGGGGGTGATTGGAGGGGGCGGCGGAAGTGTGGCGGGGTGGCCTGTGTTGCCACGGTGTGTGGGGACGGCGGGGTGACACCGATGACGGGGGCCGCAGGGTGGCGGTGGGGCCGTGACAGGGCTGGGGGTCTCGCGGAGTAGCCCTCTGGGCAGTGGTAGAGGGAGTTGAGGGGGAGGGGCAGGGGTGGGGGCGGGCAGTTGGAGGAGGCCATTAATTTGAAGAAAAGAAAACGTTCAATTTTCTGTGACTAGTGGTGCTCTTAGAATTTGAATACTGTGGCGAAACTCCTACCCTGCGCCTAAACTGAAGGGGTGGCTGCAGAAATGTCTGGTCCTTATATACTTAAGTCCTTTATATTTCTCACATTTGTGGGTTTGGTGTAAGATGAGGGATGTGATGTCCACAGCCTGTTTAGTGCATCTTGCGGGGGGACCTGCCAGGTTCTGGGATGTGACGTGTAGGGGTGTTTCTCGTTCGCATAGGTTTTCCCTGCGTTTGGAATGAGAATTTCGAAGGCCAGCCCGGGAGTGCGCGGGGGCTGGTGTCGCGTCACTGCCATTGTGCAGCTCCGCGAAGATGGCTGCTGCCGCAGCTGTATGGGTCTGCGCAGGCGCGAGGGGTGGGGGTGGGGGTGCTGCCCCTCCCCCCAGTGCCGCAGTGTGGGAGGGGCAGCTGTGCCACTTCTGCCTGGCAGGGGTGTCAGCCGCACCCTCTGCAAAGCGACGCGCTAGGTAGAGGAGGCGGGCCTGGGTGGGTGGCTGCCGCGTCCTAATGCCGCAGTAGGGAAGGTGTGGGTTCAGGGTGCGCAGGCGCAGCAGCGACGACACCACTTCCCCCGTGCAATGGGGCATGCTGCGGGGGAAGGGGTTTGCGCAGTCTTTGCTGTGTGGGGCGGCCAGCCACCTCCTTCACCTGTGTGCCCAATCCCAGTTTTCTTCCCTACTGTGCTGCAGTGGGGGGAGGGGGAGGGGAGGAAGGAGACAGGTTTGCTCAGCCTCTGCCTGGCGTTCCACCATTTCCCTGCAGTGCCGCAGTGGAGTGGGGAAGGTGGGGAGACAAGAGATTTATACAGGGGGCAGTTTGTACATTCTTTGCCTGCCTGGAATGGCAGGGCAGCCGCACTGTGCCCCTGGTTTTCTGTTACGCTTAAGGGAGAGGCAGGGGCCTGGAGGGCAAGAGAGGTGAGGGCATTCCGGGATTTACTGTGCTACTTAAGACAGCATCCATCACCGGTGCAGGAGCTTTTCCATTTTTGTAGATTCTCCCTAGGTTGTATTGTGAACAGTCTTAGTTGTTCGCCACATTCAGGTGGCTTCAGTATCCCTTTAGACAACTCCCGTTCCTATAACCTCTGATTTCAACTTTCCAGGTTATATAATTCCACAACTGCATCTCTTTTAAGTGTCTGTCGTATTTCTTAATCAATGGATATTCCATTGGTGATGTCATCTTTATAGATACTTTCCTTAAATCAGGGGGTCGCAGCTCCTCCAGGGCTCCTAGGAAGTGAGGGCCGAGTTGTGCTTGCTCAAGGAGAACTGGAGAGAGAAAGTAGAATGGGTGTATGTGGGATTAGTGAATTCTTGCCCTTAATCGGATTTTTAAATTAATGGTTTCGTTCCATCATTTTTGAAGTTGGAGCTGCTGTGAATATTTGCTGAGAAAGGATAATTAACAAAGTAACTATTCCTGTATTACGTATTCCACTACTTTGACTTTTGAGGGGTTATTTTTAAGGACTTTCTTTGCAGGATTTTGATGTGCTTGCCTTTTTTTTTTTTTTCTCGTGCATCATAAACAGTACGCCTGGTTGTGTGCTAAGTTAGAATGTAATTAAGGAAAATGTAAATTCAGAAGCCTGGGAAGCTTTGTTCTGGAATTATTTTCGAGTAGTTTGAAAAATAGCAGGAGTCTGGTATTTTGCGATACTTATGATTTGCACCTATTTTTTTTCTGCTTGTAGGAAGATAGTGCTTCAAATATGAACTTCTGATCATTTGGCCCTTTGCAAGATGAGTGTGCATCATTCCTGGTCCGCCATTTTGTAGTCTTGCCCTCGGGCTCAGGACCTCAATATGGCGGACCCTGTGGAAAGAGCTGAAGTTTGAAGGTCTCTCTCCTGCCTTGTGAATATTTGGTATAGTACCACGGCTTTTTGAGAATGGTGAGGGAGTGTGAACGCTTTCTGAAGTTTAGAGCAAGGACACTTAGTCGAAAGACTGTGTGTTGTTTTCTAAAGCAAGGTACGTTGAGCAAGAGTTGTTGATGGTTAAGGCCGCATCCTTCACTAATAAAGGTTTGGCAGAGAAGTTTATTTTCTGGTTCCTGAATGCTGGGTGGCTCAGAATTCTTGATGATTCTATAGCGTTTTTTTTTGGAGGCACTGATCGTCTTATGTTTGTTGGAAGATCACAGACTGGGATTACCTCACATTATCTTAGTGGTTTTTATTTCTCATTCTTGAGGTCCTAGTCATTGAGTTTATAATTGAGGTTTTTTTGGGGAGAGGTGTAAGGTATCCTAAATATTTGATAGAATATTAGGCCGTTAGGAAAAATAGTGTGATCTCACACATTTTCTTTTCAGTGCATTTCCAGATTAGTATTTTTTTTAATGAAAGTGATTTTGGAGCAAAAAATTAACATTATGTACATATAACAACATTTTATTTCCTTAAATGCTAATTTCCTGAAATGTTCACTTTTGATGAAATCCTATTTATGGATTTCTTTCTCATTAGGTACTTTAGGTGTTGTCACATTGCCTAATCAAAGGTCAAGGAGATTAGCAAAGTATATTCAGTACTTTTACCATTTAAAAATCTGATATGTGATTTTTTTTAAAAAATGGTCTTTTCTAATGCCTGATTAGAACATTGAAGTTTTTGAAGCAAGAAAACAATTTGGGGTTATTGGTAAGCTATTTTGGTTACTTTGCATAATCTTAAACATGAATTCTAAAAGCACAGGTTCAGGGAATTATCTTTTGGGATGTGTCCTTTGAATTCTGCCTTTGAAATACTACATTGCATGACTTGTGTAAAATGCCTTTCTCTCCTTTCTGATTTGACATTTTAAAATTTCAATTTCATGAGTGGTTCCTGTAGTTTCTAATCTGGATGACCCAAGTAGATTTCATGTTCAGATCCCTTGAGCAGACATTTTGTGCGCTGTTCTGAAGATTATAATGTCAGTGGCTATGTTTCTTTTTTTTAAAACAGTTTTAAAATTTCTTATTTTGCAAATCCTAAGAAGCATTTGCACAAGAGTTTGCTTAGACATTTTGAAATTTAAATTTTATTCTTTATTCCACTATACAAAATGATCTATCATAGTAAAATATTTTTCAAAACATTTTTAGAATCAACGTTGTTATTTTTTCAGGGATATGTAGGTATGGGTAGTATGCCTGTATATAAATGTATCTCTGTAAGTGTATAGTTTTATATCTGTATGTGTGAATATATGTAGGAATACACAATTTTGCTTAATTTTTTGATAGTTTTTCTCCCAAGTTTTCTGACGTCAGGGATGCTAAAGGGAGAAAGTGGTTTTATGATAGATTTTGGCTATTGGTGGATAAAGATATTCTAAGATTTCAATTTTACTTTTTTTTCTTTTCAGTTTTATTGAGATATAATTGACATACATCACTCTACCATGTTTTAATTAGATTTAATTAGGTTAATTAGAGGAGTTTAAAAACTCCATCATACTAAATAGAGTTCTAAATATAATCTTTATTTACTTATTTATTTGGTTGCCTTGGGTCTTAGTTGCAGCACATGGGATCTTCATTGCGGCATGCGGCATCTTTCATCACAGCGTGCAGGCTCTCTAGTTGTGGCGTGGGCTCAGTAGTTGTGGTGAACGGGCTTAGTTGCCCTGTGGCATGTGGGATCTTAGTTCCCTGACCAGGGATTGAACCCGCGTTCCCTTCATTGGAAGGCAAATTCTTAACCACTGGACCACCAGGGAAGTCCCTTTAAAGAAATGGTTATTTCAAAAATTGATGAAATGTATGAAACAAATCCTCTTTCTGCTTCAGGGACCGTTTACACCTGAGACGGACCACAGAACAGCACGTACCAGAGGTAGAAGTCCAAGTCAAACGGAGAAGAACAGCCTCACTGAGCAACCAGGAGTGAGTACAGTCAGCGTTGAGAACCAATTTAGGGCATTTTCAAATTGGAACAAAGTATCCTGTGATCAGGGGCTTGAAATGAATTTAATTAATGAAAGAAGCTTGTGCATGTTATATTGATATAGCAAAAAAGCAGTTAAATTATCCTTAACCATGCCATCCTAACTTAACTCAACTTTTGTTAAAATTTTAGTAATACGTATTTCCCTTTTTTCCATACATGTGTGGGTGAGTGGTATCTTCATAAAATTCTACATCTTTCAACATAATTATATTAAAATTATTTCTGCTGTATTTATATTGTTACTGAGTCACTTTTTCTGTGCTTGCAAAATGTTCTGTGCTTTGAAGAGTTGTTAATTTATGTATTCATGCTTGCTCTGCAATATTTAGAATTTTATTTTTAGTTAGTACATTTATCCAGTTAAAAACTTGTATACATTTTTTCCCTTCATTTATTTAGGATATGCATATGTGTTTCTAGAAGGGACATTTCAATTAAAAATATCTTAACATTTCTAATGACATGGTATATAATTGAGTCTACAGTTATGTGCATTTTGTCATTACCACAAATCTTGACAGTATCTGTGGGTAACATCATTTTTCTTTCCTAAAGCTGTTATTTTTCAAAATTATAAGTATTAGTAATATATGACTATAATCTCTTCTTAAAACACATAATTTTGAGATAAAAAGTGAGTGCCTACTTCAGTATACCACTAGTCCATTCCCCTTCTCTCTCCAGATATAATCCTCAGGTACTTTGATCTCTATTGTTTCAAACCTTTTCCTGTGCATTCATGCGTACACACATGGGGTGAGGGGAGGCATCTTTGTGATTTGTTTGTTTACATACATGAGATTTATTCTGTAACAATGTGCCTTGGCGATCTTTCCATGTCGGTACATATAAAAATACCTTATTTTACAAATTGCAGAATATGGGTGTTATAATAACAGTTACATTTATCATTAGCTTACTGTTGGATATTTAGGTTGTTTGCTTTTCTTAGTTATTACAATGAAGGTAAGAGCAGTCAATCTGAAAATTAATATTGCAGTTGTCCCTTGAATAACAAGGGAGTTGGGGTGCAACCCCCCACATAGGCAAAAATCCCCGTATATCTTTTGAGTTCTCCCGAATTTAACTGCTAATAGCCTGCTGTTGACCAGAAGCCTTACTGATAATATAAACAGTTGATTAACACATATTTTTATGTTAAATGTATATCTACATATATTTTATGCATTCATGACATACCTAACTTTTTCTTTTTTTGATATTTCTATCCTCTGTGGTTTGTCCGCAAGTTTTTTCAAATTGTCACAAATCTCCAAAAACTTTTCCAATATATTTATTGGAAAAAAACTCAACATATAAGTAGACCCACGTAATTAAAACCCATGTTCAAGGGTCAGCTGTAGTTATTAATATTTATTTGTATTTTATTTCACTTCTTCAAATATAACGCTTTTTACAGAAATTGTTGTAAAAAGTGGATAACGTTTTGCGTCTTATTTTTGTTATTTGTTCATTTTATATGTGGAAAAATTTCAGTATATTTGCACGTTTAAAATTATTGGTGAGGCGAAAGATTTCTCCATTTTCCCATGTTTATTTTACTTATTCTTCATAGTTCATTATTCTTTCCTTTGTTACATTTTCGTTTTGGAAATTACTTTGAAAAAGAATATTTAAGAATGAATATTTTATATAGTTTGTCCTTTATAATAGGCATTTGCCTATTTTCTTTTATATGGTAATGTCATTTTTCCCCTTCAGTCTCTTGTAACTTCAGAGTTTTTAAAAGTGCCGTTTTTTCCTTCCCAGAGTCTCTAGAAATATCTTGAGGTAGTTTAGAGATTGGTGGAGGTATGGGTGGAGGGGATTTCTTGGGGGAAGATATTTGTTAGTGGGTGAAGGTTCTATCATATTTGTTATATTTTATTAGAGACTTTATCCAGTGCAGCATCAATGTGGACCAGTATAACAGATTATCATATCCTAATCTTGTAAAATACTGCTTTAGGTGTCATTAGTTTGTCAGTATCTATGGAAATATTTTGTTGCTTTTGAAGAAGAAATAACTTCATTTTCCTGATGTCTGTTATGTATATTATGTAAAAATACTAGACGGTGCTGCACTAGGGGAAGAATCTGAGGGGAGTTTTGAGTTAGGAAAATAGTATAATTTCCCCAGCCACCTTTATCCACTTTGTGAGTGGATTATAGGAACAGGTAAGCAGTATTGATATTCTCTAAGCCCAGCTTTAATCCTGAGTCATCTAGTTAGCATTAACTTTGGTGTGATCCCAGAGGCCCACCATGAATAACAAAGATACTGCTATCACTTGTTAAACTCACAGGATTAGAGGTTACCTCCTAGGAACCATGGACAAAGTTCAGCCTAATTATTTATTATATAACAGAATGTTAAAAATGTTACTTAAAAACTACAGAAAATAGCGGAAAACCTTTTATCACAGTCCCATTTTCAAATCCAGCTGCTGTTGAATATTTTCATATATATATACTTATCAACAAGGGCAGAATTGGCTGGTGATTTTTTTTTTTTTTCGTGCTTGTATTATTAGCCAGCAACTGTGTAACCTCCTGCATTTCTTATCCTCAGGATCAGATTCACAGCCAGATGACTGATAGGTAGGAATATGTTGAGCATTTTTTTCCAGAATTCTCTGATGACTAATAGATGGTTGTTTACATAGTTTAAGAGCTTAAATAGCCTGGGCCCTGGAAGTTCTTTGTTTCAGGTAGTGACTTGTCAGCATGAATGACAGCCTTAATGTCTCCCTGGAAATGCCTTAACAAATGCCCACCTCCCTCCTTGGGGGTTAAAGAATTGTTTCCAGATTGGAAAGTAAGTAATGGATATTATACTGATGGTACTTTCACAGGGCATTTTAAACAAAAAGAGCTCTTTTTTTTTTTTTTAAGTTCCTTACTAGTATCCCCCAAGAGGGTAAGTATCCCTCAGTCCCAGTAACTCTGTGTGGAGTCTCCTGTTTTATACTTTCTTCATAAGGTAATGGCATGCTCTGACCCTAAATGAAGGATCTCCTTAAATGTAAGGGTCTCTGTGTTTTCTTTCACATTGTTATCTATATAGGAAAATGTCTTTTCATTTATGTGTATTGTGCTCTTGTCATAGGTGTCACCTGTATCCAAGGCGATCTCAGCAGCAGCAGCAAGTACCTGTGGTGGATTTCCAGGCGGAACTGAGACAGGCATTCTTAGCTGAGACACCAAGAGGTGGTTAAAGCAGTATTGGAACACCCAGGTAGCTGATTCCAAGAGAGCAAACAAAACAAAACAGGTTAGAGCTGATGCAGTCATGATCAAGAATAAAGAACTAATTAAAGGGTAGGGTGTTTGGAGGTCATTTAATTATTTGGGATATGTCCAAAGAAATTTTTTTTTCTTAAAGGCTTCATAAAAATAAACACATAGCAGAAAGTTTAAAAAAGTAAAAGCAGGATCTTAATGCTTTTACCCTGATACTTGTCATGTATTACTTTTCAGACATTGTATAGTCCTTGCTTTTTTAGGTAGTTTTTTTTTTTTTTTTTTTTTTTTTTTTTGCGGTACGTGGGCCTCTCACTGTTGTGGCCTCTCCCGTTGCGGAGCACAGGCTCCGGACGCGCAGGCTCAGCGGCCATGGCTCACGGGCCTAGCCACTCTGCGGCATGTGGAATCTTCCCAGACTGGGGCACGAACCCGTGTCCCCTGCATTGGCAGGTGGACTCTCAACCACTGTGCCACCAGGGAAGCCCTAGGTGGTTTTATTCATATTTAACTTTTACTGATTTTCACCTTAACATGAAAAATATTTCATTATAAATAGCTGCTGAATATCCTGCTAATATGTTTTATAATTTCTTTTTGTGAGAGACTTCATTTTTTCTGCTGGTAGTTTGAAATAAAGCTTCAGTGAATTGCTTTGCATAAAACTTTAGATAGGATCATTTCCTTGGATATGCAGATGTAAAAATAAATTGAGTCAAGGAATTTGAAATTAAGGTACATTTTCTGAATTGTATTATGAATTATTATATTAGTCTATTGTAATGAAAAAATATAGTGCCAGTTACACTTTCATCTTCATTGTTTATGTTAATTGTATATAATTTGTTTCTATTGAATTATAAATACACATCACATCCATTAGCAAATGAGAAGCTAAGTATTTCCCATGCTTATTTACTAATTATTTTTTTGTTTTATCTTTTTCTTACCTTTTTTTACCAATGTGTTTGAATCAGCTGACAATGTAATAAAGCTATAAATCTATGATTTTTCAATGTTAAGTAGATGTATTTACAGTGTGTCTTGTGTTCGTTGCTTAGATTTTTAGGAAAACACTATTAATTTTGATTTAATACTTTATTTTTCCTTTCCAGCTTTTTAAAAATTAAGATCTCAATCCAAAGGGTTTAATATATACCTTTTAGAAACTATGAGAGGAAAGGGGTTTATAGATGAGTTTTCTTCTAGATTTTCTTTATTTCTATTTTGAAATATGACCCCTCAACTCAAATTAATTAGGCCTGTTTATGGCCATCATTTCAAATTTTAAAGCAAAGGGAAAACCCTCCCCAGCTGAATCCTTTACCCAGCATTCTCCAGTAATTGATTGGATTTGATTGCAAGACAGTGGAATTGATTCCAGGGGATAGAATCTGATCATTGTCCTCAGCTGTTCCCCAGAGTAAGGGCATTTTTAAATGAGTAAGTGTGCATAATTGACTATTTTTAACCAAGAATTTTTTGGCTCCTCAGTGCAGTTTACATACTCTTGTAAGTGCCTGAGTAAAGTATTATTTAAATTATACATTATGATCTGTAAGTAGGGCCATCCAATTTTCTGAGTTTCAAGTGCTCGTTTCATCTAAACAGTACTAGGTACTAGGATTGTTACAGAGCAGGAGTTGGTAAAGTATCTGGCCCATTTATTGCCTGTTTTTGTAAATTTATTGGCACACAGCCATGTCTGTTTATTTACGTATGGCCTGTGGCTGTTATTGGCAGTACAGTGGCAGATGGGAGTATTTGTGACAGATTGAATGGCAGGCAAAGCCTACAATATTTATTATCTTTCCCTTTAAAAGAAAAAGTTGGCTAATCTCTCTCTTAGAGAATCACTTTCAAAGATGAAAACACTAAGGTGGAGCCAGTAGGGGAGTGGTGATAATATACAGTGTGGTGAAGGGAAAGGGGTTGTAGAAGGAGAGTATATGAAGTAAATATTCCAGGGTAGAGAACCAGATGAATTTCTGGGATAAGGGTCAGGTCTAAGACTAGTGCTAAAGTCTGCTATACATGTAAATGGGTAAAGGTGTTTTAACAATTGATATGTTTTCTTTTTCATTATAAAAATCTAAATCATGTGACTGATAGCCAAGAAAAATGGGAAGTAAACCACAGACTTTACCCATGTTTCAACCGCAGCAGCATGAGGTTGAATTTTCTTTCATTTTGCCCTTTTGCTTTTCTTTTGAAAATGTAGTTAATTGTAATCATGCTTTTAAACTATTCCACTTATATGTATATCATTAATGTTCCTTCATTTTATTACATAGTCCTCACAATTATCATTTGTAATGAATAAATGATGGTCCGTTCATGATTTACTTTTCCTTTGTACTTGTGTTTTTTCCCCTAGTTTGCTATGCTGTTATGAATATTAGTTCTATATTTTTAAGATATATTTGGTATTTTTAATTTATTAGGGTAAGGATCCAATTTTCGGCTTAGGGTATAAATACTAGTATGATTCTTAAATGTTTTGTTATGTTGCTTTCTAACAGCATCATAAGCAGTGTTGATTTGCCATCAAGAATACTTACTAGAGTGATAATTTCTTAGTACCACCTTTGTTGTCTTTTCCCTTTGATAAATAAACAGTTTCAAAAAGGGAAACATTGTTTTCCTCTGGTTTAAATGGCATTGCTTTGTGGATTAGTAGTTTCCACTTATTTGTGTTTTCTCATGTTAGACTTTTTGCATTTTTTTTTTTTTTGTGAAGGGTCTGTTATTTAACCAGGAGAATGAACACTATTACCATTATTCTGTGACTTATCATTTCCTACATGTTGCTTGGCCAAGTCTGACCATCATATCCTTTGATTTAAGGAAGCTTTACATATTTACGTAGTTTAATCATTTCAAACTCCACACTTTTCAAAAGTTTGATAACTTCCTCCTCTGAGGAATCCCTCCTCTGAGGATGTTTTTGGTCAGGGACTCTGGGCCATTTATTTGCTTATGTGCACTTTTTTCAGGATATTTGCCATAACTGCTAATTCCTTAATGCAGTGTGATATTGCTGCTCTTGTCTTCTTCCTCATAAAGCATTTTGTTCTCCTTTACTGTAGAGATATATTTGATCATTCTACAAAGTGATATATCTCCTTTCCCTTACAAGGGTTCATGATTATGGTGTGCTAAATTTAGGGACGAGAGATAATTGTTCCTAAATATCAAGTCCCTCTCATTAAGGGAAGCCTTTCTTAACCTCCCCAGTCAGTCAACCCCTATTCTGAGTGAAATGTATATCCTATTATGCAAATTATTTTATACATTTACATCCCCAGTTCTGAGGTCTCCAGTTCTTTAGTCCATGACTCAAATCACCAGATGCATTTTTATACTCGATAACTGGGTAACAAGATAGTGGGTATGGGAGGGGTTTGGAACCTCAAACAGGTTAGATGGACAGACACATGCCTGACAGGCCTTCCTTTTTTGTTCTTATCCACTATACCAGGAAATCTTGTTTGCATTTGTTGATCTCTTAATAGCTAAACTCTATGAACTAGGGCTGATGAGGTATGTGTTCACTGAAAGGCCAAGCGGGATAAAACATTTGAAACGGGTCGGATTGGGAAATCTCAACTCTAAAATCTGTTTGGCACTTGAAGGTAAAAGCCCTGTCTCTGAATTTTAAACTTTTACTGGAGAGGTGACTACAAATTCCCACCTTAAATGCACATTTGATAGTGGTTTCCATTATATTAATCTTTACATCTGAAATCTTTTTGTGATTACATTTCTTTCCTTTAAATGAAGTTTTGAAAAGCTACATCCAGCTACATCTTTTTTTTTTCCCCAATAATCACTGTGTTGTGGCTCATTGTCCGGTAGCATGTCTCCATTGTTGGTAAGGGAGTGAGCTGCAGTAGTAGTGTCCTGTTGAACGTTTAGCTGTTTTTATTCTTTGAGGGCACCAATGGCAGTGTAAAAAGTAATCTTACTATGAACTTTGACCATTATTTGAAAGTCCAAGACAGTTTACTTTTTAAAAACAGCTTTCTTGGTGTATAGTTCCTATACCATAGAATTTATCCAGTTATAAACAAGTGCTTTTGAGTAAATTTACAGAATTTTGCAGTCACTGCCACACATACTCTTAGTATTTTCCATTACCCAAGTAAGATCCCTTTGTGCCCATTTAATTCATTCCCCATTTCCACCCCTAGTTCAGACAACCACTTAATTTACTTACTGTCTCCATGGGTTGATGAAGACCTTAAATCTTAGGTATGCTATCATAAAAATGGAAATTGCTACTGATTCAAACATACACCAAGTATTCCTGAATTTATAGTCTGCTTTATAGAGAATCCTGTCAGAATCAGAACATCTGAATTATAGGCGTTAATCTTCTCATGTGAATTTGGATTAGAAACTACATTTATTGGGGGGGAGGATTGACTTTCAGGAAAAGCTGCACAAAGGATTCATGGCAGTTTGCATGTGGAGAACAAAGCTTGGCAGATATTCTGAGTAATGATCAGTTTATTCTATTAGAAAACCTGATACCCTCCAAGTTCTCATAAAAATGTATTGAACTGCCATCAAATTTTGTTAATTATAGGGAAACATCCCCTCTGCATTTTACCATCCTTACTGAATTATTTATTTTATATCATTATGATCTCTTCTAATCTAGTGTTATAATTCCACATGTATAATGGTATCCTCACCATTCTTTTACTTTATTGTTTTGATGTTGCCATAGTTCATAACCACTATTTAAATGATTTCATTTTCACATCCTAAAATAGATGATTTTAAATGTACTTAAGCAGTTTACTGTTTGCAAATTTTCTCTATTGAAAAAACAGTGGAGACAACAATCTTACTGGAAATGTTTGCATTGTTAAAAGTACAATTATACCAGATTCTGTTCATGATACTGAGTTACTTTTATGCATAAATCCAAATTCCTATTCAAAAGGAACATAATTTGTGTGTTTCCTTTTAAATAAGTATAACTAGCAGTTTGAGATCCTTTACCAGTTTTGGCTAGGTTTGGTTCTCATACTTATTCAAAGCATTTTCTTAAGTATATTGGGGGAAATGAGAGTATTGTTCTAATGCTTGTTTCTTTGATTACTAAGAAAGTTGACCGAATATCTGTGTAAACATTTAGTATTTGTATGTCCCCTTTTAACAAAGGACATCTTAGGCAGGTATATGATAATATATTAGGTTCTTGGTGAAGGGAGATTTCCTAGCTTATTTTGAAGGGACTTTGGCTTGGGGAAAGGGAACACTGAGGTAGAAAACATTTAGGTGTTTCAGCCAAGGAGCAAAAGTTTAGACTAACTCAGATGGAGAAACTTAAGGATACCAAAATGTTGAAGTTGAGATGACTTGGTGTTAATTTGTGACCAGAGAATGAAACACTACCTTAAATAAGGATGGAAAGAGAAAATAATACATTTTGGGAATGGAAAATGGAGCTAATTTTTGAAACATTTAAGAATTTCTGTGTAAAATTAAATTTAACCACCTGTTAGCTCTGGGTGTGTACAATGTGCGAGTTAAGATGATGGAATAGTGATATTTGGTGTTTACCTGGTGGGTATGAGAGCATGAGGGGATATTTTTGAATGTCTCTTATAGTGCTTTTCATGCAAAATTGTCTACCTGTTTTAAAACATGGTAGATTGCAGTGCAGCTAGATCATGCTTTCCTCTGCAGGCTCCATCTACTATTCGAAGCTTCCGCCCCAGCTTGCATTGTTTGTAGGAGAACGTGCGTCATACCTTTATCTGTAGCCTTCCCTTAGGTCTTAAGGATCCTGAAACTTTCCTGTGGACATTGGATTTGGTGGAACAGCAATCATGGTAAGATGTATATTAGGGCAGAGGGGTGAGAAGCTAATGTAAATGCCCAATATAATAGATTTCCAGAGTGTGAGGTGTTTGGGGGTTCTTAATATGGAATTAATCTATAGAGATAACGCTTCATTTCATGGACTAACAGCTGGTGAAGACCTATGTCTGTTGTCCTGTCACAGTGGTATAATGGTTTGGGAAACATCTTAAGAGGAATCTTGCATTGTGAGGAAATACAGAAGAGAGTTTTTGGTCATAATTACAGTGGTAAGGGACCGTCCTGCAGATGAGGGACTCTGAGGTCAGATTTCAATAGATAAAAAGACTACTTTATAAATGGAGGGTCCAGAAAAACCACAGCCAAGGGAAAGGCCTTGGCGGAATCAGCAGGGAAAGAAAAATAGAGGGGTTTGGGGCTTTGAGGCTTGATTGGTACAAAGGAAGGCTGTCTGTAGAGAGAAATACAGCATCCTAATCCATTTTGTGTTTCTGTTTAAGTTTAGCTAATCAAGAACATGTATTCTTAACTGGAAAGATATCCAAAGGGACTGAAAATTAGTTTTTGAGGAATGGGAAGAATGTTAGATTTGACAGTGGTTTGTGGTCTTCCAAAGGGCCACAGTATGTAAATAGATACAGTATTTCTGCATATTAAAGTTTCATTGGAGTGGGCAATTAGGATGAAAATCTTTTAAAAAGGTGCCTTAGCGGGACAAAAAATGAAAGAAAAAGTTTGAGGAACACTGATCAAAGTTCTGAATGATATGGGTTGTGGGGTGTGGTGGAACTAGGACAGAGACCTTTAAAAGGGAACTGAAAAATGATACATCATATTTGCATTGGGTCGATGGGAGTTGCAAACTCTTTGATGGAGATAGGAGTTTCCCACCATTTGGCTAGGTGTCTAGAGGAAAACAAATAGCCAACAGCGTAAATTATTCTGTATGAGGGTGGAGCTTGGGATTAGAATTGGGGAAAGGACAGGGATTAAAACTATGGAATACTAGAAGGGAGAACTGGGTTTGGGAGTCTCTATTGGGGAGGAAATATATTTAGGGTACTGGAAAACTGCATAGGGAGGGATTCTGAGAAGCAGAGGGTTCCATAGGGGAGTATAAATGGCCCTGGGTCCACATTTGGTCTAGTATCTTAAAGGTATGGAGAAAAGAAATGGAAGCATGATATTTTTGTTAAGGAAGCCAGGTTTGGATTGGTATAGGAGTGGGGAAGAAACAGGAAAGGGTTAGAAAGTAGCTGCAGACAAGCTGATGACTAACTCTTCTCTTACTCCTTCCAGACTGTGGGAAAGAGCAGCAAGATGCTGCAGCACATTGACTATAGGATGAGATGTATCTTGCAAGATGGCCGGATCTTCATTGGCACCTTTAAGGCCTTTGACAAGCATATGAACTTGATCCTCTGTGATTGTGATGAGTTCAGGAAGATCAAGTAAGGCCATTTGGGTTTGGGCAGTGGGATACTGAGGGGGAGTCTGAACAGTAGTGAGGATAACTGAAGGAGGTAGGGAAAAGGCAGGACTGGTCTCTTGTCTAATGTCCTGGCCTCATCTCTGAATTGGATGAATCTCCTAGTATTAAGAGTCAGCTGTATCCACACTACTGTTTTAATTTTGGAAATACAATTATGAACTAAACTGGGAATAAGACTGTATGTTATAATCAAAATAACAAGTTATATTTTATTTAGAAAATTGAGAAATGATCAGTAACATTAATCTGCAACATTCCTTCAGATTGAGGGAATCTTAAGAATAACAATTACTCTTCATGGTTGAGGAGTTGAGATGTGAATAGAATAATGCAGGCTGTGTCTAGCAATTGTTCGGCCAGCCTCTTTGCATGCCCCTTGTTTTGTCTGAATCCTCATGGTCAGTGTTGATTTGGTCTCAATCCCTAATCTTGCTTATTTATCTTTGTGATTTGCCCATGCTGTTTCTTCAGAAATAACCTCTGTGTGTTTGTGCCTTGCCATAGGAGGTCACCCTCTTTGCACCTGTGATTGGGGAGCTTCCTTTAACGATAAGAGCATGCCACTTGCTAGATCGCAGGGAGATTCTACTTCCATTCAGTTGACTTTTCATTCAGAGTATTTGGGTCAGTGCTTGTAATATCTCCAGACGTTCAAGATGGCTTTGTTTCAGGCTCCTGGCATAATTTACAAGGCATCACCCTTGACCATTGGCTTTATTTCTTCTGTTTCCACAGTTAACGATATACTGTCCAAAAATTTATTTTGACCACTTCATTTAGGGATTTCAGATATGAAGAGAAAGGTGATGATGACCTTTGCCTGCCTGCTATAAGTCTGTTCTTCTCAAATCTGAATAGAATTAGTAACATATTCCTGTCCTTCCCTTTTTATTCATTCTTACTCGTCTTCCTGCATACAAAGTTGGATCATTTCAGAAATTCTAGGATGGTGAATGCTTCAATGTTAATTTTTTGTTTAAATAATTTGCCTTTTTACTGAAAAGAATTTTTAAAAATACTTACAATGTTGATGAATACTAAAGACATTTGATGAATGCTTGAGGTATATTCTTAATTTGTTTCACTCTTCAGTAAGTTACAGGGATAATCTCACCTAAATAATGCATTACCTATAGTATGTGATATAAGCCTCATGCATGTATGATTTTTGCTGCTGACAGATGAAGAAATTAGAATCACAGAGGTTAGAAAAAAGTTTTCAAAAAAATTTCCCATGGTTATATAGTATGTGGTAAGTCCAGGAATAAACAGGAGTCTGTTATTAAAAACTTTTTGGTATGCCGTCATCGCCTCTTGCTGTTCCCATCCCTTATTTCAGTTGTCTGTCGTCAGTATTTACTTATTTAGTTAAAAAATGATTGAAATCCCATCTTAACATGAAAACTTGAGGTTTCAGTTTTGCCTGTCTTTAAAGTCTTAGCCAGTGGCGATCATTTTATAATGTGTAGAAATATTGAATTACTGTGTTGTGCATCAGAAACTAACATAGTGTTGTAGGTCAATTATACTTCAAGAACAAACTCATAGAAAAAGAGATCAGATTTGTGGCTACCAGAGGCAGGGGATGGGGGAGGGTGAGTTGGATGAAAGTGGTCAAAAGGTACAAACTTCCAGTTTTAAGATAATTAGGTACAAGGAATGTAATTAATGTACAACATGATGAATATGATTAACACTGCTGTATGTTATATATGAAAGTTGTTATGAGAGTAAATCCTAAGAATTTTCATCACAAGGAAAAACATTTTTTCTTTTATATCTATAAGACGTGTTAGATATCCACTAAACGTACTGTGGTAATCATTTCATGAAGTATGTAAGTCATTATGCTGTACACCTTAAACTTACACAGTGCTGTATGTCAATTATATCTCAGTAAAACTGAAAGAAAAAAGTAAAATTCCAAGTTTTGCAATCAGTACTATTAGAAAAACAATCCTAGCTACGTTATTTGCATCTGTGTTTCACAAAGAAGAAATTAGTTTTGCTGTAGTATAACATCGAGGGAACATTCTGGAAGATTGAAGTGTAAAAGGAAAAGAGCCATTCACCCTTATATATCAGTTGAGTCTAGTTTTGTTTGTCGTAACTCATTAACTGTTTGAGCGTGAGCATCTGAGCATTAATTATTGTCTTCATTGATACTTATCTATAAAAATGTTAGTGAGTGACCCATAACTTATCATACTAAAATTTTCTTCTGATTTACAGGCCAAAGAATGCTAAGCAGCCAGAGCGTGAAGAAAAGCGGGTTTTGGGTCTGGTGTTGCTGCGTGGGGAGAACTTGGTTTCCATGACTGTGGAGGGACCACCCCCCAAAGATGTAAGGAAGATGTAGGACAGGACAGAACATTAATGTGGAAGCACATCACATTATTTGAAATATTTGCTAAATCAGGGTACAGCAGAGGCACAGTATAGTGTGCCTTTGTCAAGTAAAACGTGCCTGGCACTTGATGTAAGTTCTTGCTTGTCTATACTGGGAGATGAAGTGTTTTCTGATGGGTTAGTCTACCTGCTGGCTGCAACCTACATAAGGGTAGGAGTTGGTGATTTATTTCCTCTTGGTAGGGTCATGAAAATATATGGACTCACAATTTGACAAATGTACAATTTAATCTGTAGGATGCCTTCCGTGATGCTATTTTGAATACAGAACTAATGAGATAGGTGATAATGGGAAAATGGTGGGAAAGGGGTAGTTTTTTAGGAATAAGATTATTGGTAACTTTCATAGATCATTTGATTTCAAGCTATTATTTTTTTGTTTCAGACTGGCATTGCTCGGGTACCACTTGCTGGAGCTGCAGGAGGCCCTGGGGTTGGTAGGGCAGCTGGCAGAGGTGTTCCAGCTGGTGTTCCAATTCCCCAGGCTCCTGCTGGATTAGCAGGCCCTGTCCGAGGGGTTGGGGGGCCATCCCAACAGGTGAGCAACCACAAGTTTTTATATTATTGGGAGAAAGTGCCTAGAACCTGAGGCTGAGGAAATTGAAAAATCTGAGCGTGCATACTATACTATGTAAGCAGCGTATGCTGTAGAGGGAAGAGAGGTACAGATGTACATTAGGAAGACAGTAGATTAAAGCCACCATGATAACAGTAACTCACCACTGTTGGTGAGTGAAGAGGAATATGGATGGATAAACCGGAGTTGAGAAAATGCAAAAGGGCTGATTAGGTTAAAAGGGGGCATGTTCAGTTTAAAGGAGAATGTGATAGTGTGCCAAGATTTTTTTAAATGAGAGTAACAGGAGAAGTGCAGAATTGCCTTAATTTTTTGTTTAATAGTACGTGATCAACTGCTTATTTTCTGTATTTGAATGATGCAAGGAAGTGCCTTACCTTTACTGTCTTTCTAACCATTCCTTCTCAGGTAATGACCCCACAGGGAAGAGGCACTGTCGCAGCTGCTGCAGTTGCTGCTACTGCGAGCATTGCTGGAGCCCCAACTCAGTATCCACCAGGGCGTGGGACTGCACCTACACCTGTTGGTCGAGCAACTCCACCTCCAGGTAAGGAATTGATGGACAAGAACTAAAAGAATTTGATTCTTAGATATAGGTGTGGATCTGTGAAAAAATTGTATCATCTTGAGGAGTGATGATGAAAAATAAGAAGATACTGAATTAAGGCCCAGCCTAACTACCTAACTAGGAAGTTGGAATATGTTTTCCACTTTTGGACACTGATTTTAAATGAAAGGCTATGGACTCTTTTGAGTTGGGATGGCCAGCATGGCAGTGGTCAAGGAGAAATTGTTTAACTCTACTTAGTACCAGGCTTATTTCTTTAAATATTATCTTGTGTTTAATGCTCCCATCTTAGCTGATTTATGAGGCCTTTATTTCTGCCATTTTTCATTCTAGGAATTATGGCTCCTCCACCTGGTATGAGACCACCCATGGGCCCACCAATTGGGCTTCCTCCTACTCGAGGGACGCCAATAGGCATGCCCCCTCCAGGAATGAGACCCCCTCCACCAGGAATAAGAGGTTAGTGGGTATACATATTCTCAGTGGTGCTATCCAGGCCCCTGAATATTTATATGTTTTTCTGTTATTTTATGATCTCATGGAATTTTGCTTTTTCTTTTCAAGGTCCACCTCCCCCAGGAATGCGTCCACCAAGACCCTAGGATACTATTGATCCTTCTTAGTCACTTTTTTTTCCTGCAATGTGTCTTGTGAAATGTGTGGAGTGTTTGTGAGCTTTTGTCTCCTCTGCTGCATTAATATTAGCTAATAAATGCATACATTAAACTGTGAGGTATTGTTGTACACTTTTTTGCCTTTTGTTTTTATTTTTGAGGTCAGGGTGAAGACTGGGATTTTTCTGGTCTTGGAAGTTATTTTGGATTAGGTAAATCCTGTTAACCAACTCATTTAAATAATTTTCTCTTTAATTCTTATGATAAAATGGTCATGATACTTTTTTCAGCTTCATAACTTTGACTTTGTGTACTGACTGGTGTCAGGTAATAACATTTACACGTAAGGAAACTTGACCCAGGGGGTTAAGTGGTTCATGTAAGATTGACACATAGCCCTCTCTACTATGCCATACATACTTGAAGGAAAGTAGGGATGTGAAGAAAGGCCTTGTAAGGCCATCTGTGGAAGGAAACTGGTGTTGAATTAGACTTTGTTCATTCAATCAAAGCATTTGGAATAGGAGGGTACTCCTTTTGCTTGAAAGTTTACCTCCATTGATGAGCTTTTTACAGTGCCCTGTGCCTGTGCGGTCAGAGAGATGACACTCTCCTGGAATAATCATCATTCCCTACTAGTGAGTATTTACTTACAAATTTTTAAATGAATGGCAGAGCATGGGTCTTGGAAGCTGGGGAGACTTCATATTTGAGACAAGTTGTGTTGCTTAAAGATAACTTACACTCTGAAATACAGTTGACACTTTTTTTCTTTTTAATTTTACTTTTTGGCCGTGCCACACAGCATGTAGGATCTTAGTTCCCTCACCAGGGATTGAACCAGCTCCCCCTGCATTGAAAGCATGGAGTCTTAACCACTGGACTGCCAGGGACAGTTGACACTCCTAAGTACAAATTATGATTATATCCAGCTGCATCAGTTAGTGATGTATGGGAAGTGTTCAGAGAAGTAAACATTATCTTCCAGTTAAATAGTTAAAGAATGGCCAGATATCTAGATCTAGTTAGAATTGGTTAGGGAACAATGAAATCACTTTTAAAAGGAAGAGGTAGGAGGTTTTAAGCTTTACGGCTAAGGTTTCAACTAGACAATAAAGGAGTCCTTATTGATTGTAGGAATTAGCTTGTAAAATACCACAGTTAGAGATTGGTAGTAGCTCCTTAATAATTTAAGACTGGTAGACTGATTGTGTCTTCTCCTTCGATGTTTATCAGCAGAGGTTATATTTGTGTTTCCTTTTCTAGCTTTTAAATCATAGCCTTTCAAGTAATAGTCTCTGGAAGAAAAGGGGCCTTCAAAATGACTACAGTTGCTGGCACCAACTTTATGTGGTCGATCCCAAAAGTAGTTTTTAAGATCAATGGCCAATAGGTAAGGAACAAAAGAAGCCAAGCCTTCCTTGGTTTAGGAGATTTTTATAATACATATGTGATACTTTTTTCAGAGTTTGTGAATGTTACAAAGGAACTGTGGTTATCAGAGCCCCAGGCATCTGGATCATTGTAGACAAAACCATTCTCTTAGGATAAAATTGACCCTAACATATATGACAGATACAACCTTCAGTTTTTAGAGCAAGAGTATGTAAAGAGCCTTATTTTCTGAGCGGCCTCCTCACTGGATCAACTTCAAATAATTTGTGGTACTCTTTTCTGTTTTTGGAGGGAAGACATTCATCCTTGTATACATCTGCTGGCATGCATGGCCTTTAGATTTTGACATGAGTGGTCACACGGAATATTTGAAGAAGACACGTTCTCTAATATTCTTAACTAAAGATGGCCTCTTTTGCAAGTTAGAGGTGAGTGATGAGAGCTCTATATTCTGCAAGATGCTTATTTCTAATGGCTGTTTTTGTTTGGTGATAATAGTATTCTTCTCTGCCTAGAGCTTCCTTGAATGTTTTTGAGGGCTCTTAATTGTGGAAAATATACTAAGAAAACTTGGGACACAGATATGCATGTAATTGCATGTCGGGTATAAGGTAAGTGTGGATATTTTGTTATGGATTGCTAATTCAGAGCTTCTGCAGAGTTCCATTGGGGTCATGTACCAGTATACTCAGTTTGCAAACATTCATGGAAGTAAATACTTGAGAATTTTTCCTGCATTCCTGCATTTAAATGAATACATATTTCATCTAAAACATGGTTGGACAACAACTTCCTGATTTCCTGTTCACATTTATTAACTGTGACTCCATAAATATATACACATTGCATAGCAATACATATTTTCAGCGTGGTTTACAGTTTCAGTTAGAATTCTGGGATATAATAGTTACACTACCTTAAATAACCTTTATGTTTCTGAGTTATTTGTGGTATTCTGTGCTTATGTGATAGGTAAACTGGACTTGGTGTAAAAGCATGTCAGATGTGACATAGTTCCCTGCCTTCATAGACTGATTGTTACTTAATCATGTAATCCTGTCAAATTTTAAAGTCCTGTAATTTTTTCCAACTTCATTGATATCTAAGTGATAAATAACGTTGTATAGTTTTTTGTTTTTTTTTTTGCGGTATGTGGGCCTCTCACTGTTGTGGCCTCTCCTGTTGCAGAGCACAGGCTCCGGATGCGCAGGCTCAGCGGCCATGGCTCACGGGCCCAGCCGCTCCGTGGCATATGGGATCCTCCCGGACCGGGGCACGAACCCGTATCCCCTGCATCGGCAGGCGGACTCTCAACCACTGCGCCACCAGGGAGGCCCTACGTTGTATAGTTTTGAGGTACGCAGCATGATGTCTTATAATGTGTATATATAGTGAGAAGATTACCACAGTAAGTTTAGTTAGCACGTCTATTACCTTACATAGTTACCATTTCTTTTTATTTTTTGTGAGAATATTTAAGATCTCCCATCTTAGCATATTTTTAGTATACAATGTAATATTGGTAACTAGTCACCATGCTGTACATTAGGTCCCTAGAACTTATTCATCTTATAATTGAAAGTTTATTGCCTTTGATCAGCATCTCCCTATTTACGGAATTATGTGAAAATGGTAGTACTTGTCTAGAATTTTCAAAATCTTATAAAGATCAGAAAGAAACACTTTATTGTACTAATTTCAAATAAAACTTTTACTGAGTCAGTTATAAGCCTCTACTGTATCATGAAATTTTCAGATACATGGTATTCAGTTTATGATACATTGCCAGATTCTGTTTTACTCATCTTTGCATTCTAATTCCCTTGGGACTGGCCATAAATATAATAATGTTCAGCATTTTTATTTTCTTAAAATAAAGCAATGCATGTTTTCATGGTTTGTTTTTCTTTTTGGTCTTGAAACCTTTTCAGTCATATGCAGTGCCAAAGGAAGAGAGAATTTGGTCACTGAATTTTCTGAAATGTCATTGTGGATCCTACCCAGTAGTGTTGCAACGAGGCTAAAAGTCATATGAGCTGCCTTTAGGACAGAAACAAACCACTCCTTTTGTGGACCAAACCACAAGGTAAAATAACCTTGTTTAAAGAAAAAAGTAAGAGTGTATTGCAGAGGCCTTGGCTAGGTTTATGATGACACAGGACCTTGTCTGAATATGATGATTTCAAAATTTGAGCTTAAAAGGACACTCTGAAATCCAGTCAATGTGCCTCAATAGACTTTTCAGAGGACATTATTCTTGGTAGAAAATGTTGGCTTGACATGTGAAAACTGAATAGCTAGAAATGGCAGGTGTAGTCATACATTTTGCCAGTTCTTCAAACAACCCTTTTTTTCTTTTCATAGATTTTTCTGAGCTAATTATTTTCTCTTTTTTCTTTTTTTATATATACATATATATACATATATGTGTGTGTGTGTGCCCACACACACTGTTCAAAGCAAAAATGGGAGCTCACCCTTGGATCTCAGAAGGCACATAGGTGGCGAGATGGAAACAAAGACATATAAAAAGGAAGCTGCCACTTCTTGGATCAAACATTGAATGACAGGGTTCTAGGTGTCTAAGCTTTGTCCAGAAAGAATATTTATGGAACACATATGAAACGCAATGAGTGTGGTAAGTGCCCTCAGAGGGATGTTGGTGTTTAAGGATAGTTTTTTTTTGTTTTTTTTTTCCCTTCAGTTGCCTGCAGTTGGTCAGTGCGTTCAGAGCCTCTCACAGAGTAAATGTTTAAGAAATATGACATTACTGATTTTTTTAAATGTTATTAGATACTTTACAGTTACTTCTTTTAGTGAAATATCTGAAATTAGAATCTAGGGCTATCTAATATCTAATTTCATACTCTTAATACTCAGTAGTCTCAGTAGTCAGTTTGACCCTTATCTGGGAATAGCTATTTAGTGTATACCAGGATGTGTTTCAGAAAAACTAAATACTTTGTCATGAAGTTTACGATGTATTTATAGGGATACATAAATACTTTGTCATGAAGTTTACAATATATTTATAGGGATACATTTTAGTCACTTTTGTTGGAAAGTGGAAATACAGTGCTGTTTGAGTTCATAGGGGTGAGAGTACCTCTCTTGCTTAGTTACATGGTGAAGGCCTACTAGAAGAGCAGTATTTGAAATCCAGTTATGTTTGTTCTAGATGTGAATGTTAATATACAGCTTCAGGTGTTCACATGGCCAGTCCATTTTTGCCAGCAGTGAATAGGAGCCTTTAGTACAGGGGAGCTGCTGGGTTTTTGCTACAGGATACTTCATTCAACTTCTCAAATGGTAGATGAAGAAACCTTGTTTCTGTGACTTCTGCCCTTCAGTCATAAAAATGACCAATAAACAAAAATTTCTAGGAAGCCGTAGATGTTTTAACAAATATTTCTAAGAGTAGATATGATCTCAGTGAATAGTGTGTTGATTTCCTAGATGTGGTAACTTCTACCTATTACTTATACTTATAGGGTAAGGTTTATCCAGTTTATATTCTGTTTCAGTCACTGAACTATGCATAACTTGAATTACTTTGCATTTAGGCATATACATTTTATTTTAAGCATCCACTTCTGGGTCATTTTAAGTGGACCATAAACTGGCAATACCAATAGACTTCCAGGTGTCCTGTTTTCTGGGGAAATTTCATCAAATATGTTATAGCTTAGCAGTAAATAAATATCTGTTGGCCATATTGGTTATTGAAATCTAGTATTGTTTTCTAATGATGGTTCTCTGTAGTGTTAGTGTTATAAAGAACTGTCCACTTTACTTATGAAATCTGAAAATTAGTCACTTTAGTTGGGATTCCTCTAGGTTTATAAGTGGTAAAGAATATAAAATATGAGTCAAAACAGAGTCATTCCCCATGCCATAGCAACTGAAGAATGAACCCAGACTTGAAACAAGGAGACTTCATTTCCATGGCTTGGACTGAATAAAATAAGAAATCACAGAGGATTTTTAAAAATTGTGATATGATTACTATGAGAATAAGTTATTGCAGTGATACCAATTTTTCTTTTGTAGGATGGCAGAAAATTCAGGCATTATATTTTTCTAATTATCTTTTGCATAATGTGTAACGCTCTCTAGAGAACTTGGCTAGACACTGGATTTGAATTTTAGACGGGGCGTTTTCTCTACTAAAAGAGTGAATTATGGCCCAAAGTGACAATACAAATATGCCACCCCCCAAAATCGCTGAAGTCACAATGAAGAAACTTTTATAAAAGCCTTGAGTTACTGAATAATATTTTTGTTTGCCTAAGATTATAACATGACAAGTTTTGGAAAAATGATTACAAGAATGTGCATAGATAGGAGAATAAAACATTAATGGTTCACTAGAGGTCTTGGTGTCATTATGACTGTTGTTTTTCCAAGGCCTGTCATAAAAGTTGGCATCTAGTAGGTTTTTGATGGATAGTAATTTTTGTTACATTGTTGTCTTAATTACTGGTAGAATCAACACATGAATGAACAAAAGGTACAAGAAATTTGCCTTATAGTATAGGCAAAATTTGGCTTCCAGTTTAACCTTTATTTTCTGTTTTTTTTTTTTTTTTTGTAAGGGTTGAGTCAAGAAACAAGGAAGTCTATTGTGCCACAGCCTGGAAGCAGGGAATTGGGTGGTACTTTCTCCCCTGCCCCACCGCCTGCACTGTGTGGCTTATGGGATCTTAGTTCCCAGACCAGGGATTGAAACCAGGCCCTCAGTAGTGAAAGTGTGGAGCCCTAATCACTGGGCCGCCAGGAAATTCCCTGGATGGTACTGCCTTCAACTCACTTATGTGAGAGTGCCAAATTTCGATTTGGGGCTTTGGTGGAAAGAGAAATTGTTGTCTCTTCTTACGGGACACCTTTCCCTGTTTAGTCTAGCTCACTGGAGAATAAATCTTCATGTATAGAAACAAAAGACATATCTTTATTTGAGTTTATTTCTAGAGCATACCTCTTAGAAATCAAGAGGGCATAGTTGTTGAGGCATATACAACAGAGTTTACTTATTAGTGGCTAACAGAGTACTTGACCACATAAAAGTATGTGAAAATTCATCTGTGATATTATTTAGGTTGGCAAGATATATTGATTATTTATTCTCTTGGTTTTTATAATGCACCTTAAACATTGTCCTACAACTCATTGTAAATGAAAAGACTTTGAATACTTGTTTTTGAAAGATAATTCAAAGAAAATAATAGCAAATAAATGGGAAATATCTCAAATTCATAAACATCCTTTTAAAATCATTGTGTAATATATATTTCACTATCAATTTTACAGAGATTTGAAACATGATGTCAACTAGAAGGTGATTGGCTATCATTCATGGACATGAATGGAGCCTAAGAAAGATGGACAAAGGATTTCATCCAGAAACTTAGAATCTTTTTGCACAATAGATACTCCAATATAGATGGCTGTTTTGGAGCTACCTTTCATACTGAAACTTCTAACTGGTCCCCTTACTTCTAGCTTCAGATTCTCTAATTGATCTGTCTGCCATAGCAGTCTTTGGGAAAGATGACGAAACCACATCATGTCCTTCATAAATCTGCGGTTGACATGTTTTAGAAGTGTTAGAATTAAGCAATAATCAGAGAAGAGGACAAAGATTATATAAACTGATAATATTTACACCATCTTTTGCCACTGTCAAAACTGGAAATTTTCCAGTTCTAGTGGCTGAACATTTGGATTCATAAAATTTAGACACTCCTTTCCTCTTACCCTTTGGTCCATAAGAATCTCAAGAAATTTGCACAGCAAGATACAATGTGATTGCAACCCAGGATGATTTTAGGGTAGTTTCGCAAACCGTTTTTCTGTTAACATAGTTGAACAGATTTTTCTGGAGTATCCTGAACAATTGTACTTACGGACTGCTACGGAAGTCTACACCTCATACCAATTTAAGGGGTTTTGGGCCAGGGCCCTCCTGTAGAGACATTTTCTAGATCTTTTAATCTGTATTGATTTGCCTGATCCAACAGCATCAGGACAGCATCTCTCATTCCAGGTTTCTCTCCCCAAGATTCAAGTGTGTGAAGGGTATCTACTGAATTGAAAATTATTTCAGCTGGGTAAAACTTGAAGTATTGGCTAGTCTGTACAAACTCAAGTAAACATAAGCTAACCCTGTAGGAATATGTGGATAGGAAGGGAAGGACAACAGATCTTGAGTTTAGCTGGAAGCTGCACCAGCTCTAAAATTACAGACAAAATAGAAATTTATACTGGCCTGTACTTCATCTTGGCTCTTTTATATTTGCATTTCATTGGCAATCTTGGGATTGGTGGGGTGGAATATTTTCCTTGCCATGGAATATCAACTTGCCTTCGAAAGTTACCAGTAAAAAGCCCTATATATGTGGCATTTGTATGCATATGTGATAAACCTTATTTTCCCCCACAGCATTTTAAAACAACTTGAAATCTAATCCCATTAACTAATTAACTGGATATGTGTACCTTACAAATTTATTTAAATACTTAGAAAAATTGTGTTTGGGTAATGGTATTGAAATTAAAATACTCAGTGAATGATGAACATGTGTGAACTGTTCATTGAATGTTAGGAGATGAAGAGAATGAAATTCAACATGTAATAGTTTATTGTATTTTATTCTTTCTTTGCTTAATCTTTTGGAATCTAATACTCAAGTACAGAGGCCTACATTTATAAACAAATATTATTTTTAGATACTTTTTAAGATGAATGTTGTAATAATATAGCCTGTTTCCTAAGGAAGTTTCTAAAAACATGTTTGGTAAAATTATCTTCTGGAAAAGACTTAAGAAAGGGATTCTGAGGACATTTTGTAAGCTATACACAATTCTGTATTGCTTATGGATAGCAGAAAAGAGAAGGACATGGGAATGTTTAATACATCAATCATAAAAGCAAAGGAAGGCACTAATTACTGTTTATATGCATTTTGAGAATACTGTGTATGAAATAACCAAATATAATTGCTTTGTGATATTCCTTAATGTATTGCAAATGCTAACAAAGAGTTTGCTAATATATGTAGAAGAATTATTTTTAATACATGATTATAGAAATAAGGATTGTTAGAATAACTCTGAATGATGTACGTTTGAAATCATTTGATTGGATTATTGTGGTGGGTTTTTTGGGGGAGGGGGATTGTTCTGTATACAGTTGTTACCTAAGAAATTTTATTAAGGGTGCTCTATCTGGTTGTAGATGTTATCCTGTAAATGATTTTTATGTTAAAATTTGTATGGTATGAGATTGCCTTATGATGGAATTTTTGCACAGGAGAAGAGCTTCTATGAACACTTGTATGATCAGGGTTGAGTGGGTGTTTTTTATTGCTTTGTATATAATAGAAAGACTACTGTGCTGTACCATCTTATCAGGCATAGAGGTGGGTGACATTTTGGGCACTTCAGTTACTAGAATATAATGTTAGTTACTGAGGAATTTCTAGACCGCTTTGTATTAGGTAAATAAAAGCTAATTTAGGAGATAGAAAATTAGGGGGTTTTGGAGGGTTGTGTGTTTATATGCATATGCACAGAGACAGTTCTTAAACAGCATCCGGGCTTTACTCCATGCTCAGATATGTTGGGCATCTACATATATTTTATGAATATTCTAATATTAAACACAGGTAGAATTTTTTTCGTTTTGCCAGTGGAATCGCCTATCAGTATTAATTCATTTCTGGTAGAAATTGTTAAACAGTTTGTTATAAACAATGTTATAATGTTTTCTTGTTTAACCTCTAATTTTCTTTTTCTTTTTTTTTAACCTCTAATTTTCTACATGTATAAACCTCATTGTAAATACATACCAATCTAATAGGATAGAAATATTTTTGTTTGCCAAAAAAAAATGTTCCATTTAGCCTCTCATTGTGTTCATTGGATCACTAGACTCAATTTTTAGGTTGTGAGAAATACATTGTGTAATATTTAATATAAATATATAATTGTTTCATGACAGGATTCATTATGGTGAAAACATCACTGGACTGCCTTTATTTATAGTTTTCAGATATATTTGTGTACAAATAGAACACAGCTCTTTGTATATCTTATAGAAAGCTCCACATGTGGTAAAATAGCATAGGTTAGAAAAGTTTTCATTTGTGAGTGGAATTTGACTTTTAATGAAAATAGTGAATTGTTGTTTTAAAGTACTTATTTCTAGTTGTATAGGCAATTTGTAAATTTTTATGGATGATGTTAGTGATGGTATATCACACCTGAGTTCATTAAATAGTGGGCTGACCAAAGGAATGTTTTTGTATTATGTGTATATAGTAGACACCATTATTATATGTTTTTTAGGTATATGAGCTATAATTTCTGCATGTTTTATAAAATATTAACTATATAGAGTGAAAATTTTTGCTAATTATCAGACTATCTTAGCAAATAATTGAGCAGCTAAAGGGGTGTTTTTATAGATGGTTGTTAATAAAATAGAATGTATAATAGTTTTGCTTTAAACTTTTAGTCCTTGATTTATAGGGATTTCTTAACATCTACTACATATGTATACATATACACACACATGAATACATGCACGTATGTGTTTTATAAAACTAGTGATATTAAAAGTCATAGAATGGAATTATTTTTTGGCCTAAACAATTATCATTTAGCTTTGAGGGCAGATGATATAGGAAGTTTTAGTTTATGAACTTTATTTAGTTGCTGGAGGATACTGTGAGGCTGCTAGATATGTGGTAAACAAATGTTGGTTTTGTTTTTTTTAAATGACATCTGCCTAGGATTTGCTGAGTAGGCTTATATTTTGTGAGTACCAAACTGATAGACAAAGGTGAAAACACTATTTTGGTAAATTGAATTGCTAAACCATGTCTATTTGGGATATATTTGGTTGCTCGGGATTGTATTATTACTTTGTTTTCTGTATAGAAGATACGTGTTATTTCATGAAGTAATTTTGGATATATAATTACTGTCAATTTTGGAAATACCTTTTCACTTAAATGTTAAAGTTGTAATCATTGATCATAGATATAGTAGAGTGAGCATCTTCATTAATTAGGCTTGATTTTTGAGGGTTTTTGTTTTTATGTTCTTGAGGTTTTGTAATTAGACATTCTTTGTTTAAAGTGTAGAAATCATTGCCATTCATATTTTTAAATATGTAAACTTGTACAGTTTTTCTTATTCCAATCAAATTTTTGAGTTTTAAATGTTGGGACAGAGCAGGGAAGCATTTGCTGTGTGTTGAACAGACAAGCTCTTCTATAACAACTTCCTAGGTATTTAGGAACTCCCTCTCCATACACACATATACACACAATTAATATATTAATGTTGAACTAATGGTGAAAAATGTCTGTTACCAATAGAAGTGTTACATGACCCCTATGTGTTTATACTTGGTATGTATGGGAGGGAGGGAATTATTAGGTAGTTGTGTGCATGTAATCAGATGTTCATTTTTTATACCATATAATTCAATAGATGTGCAGAAATTTCTGTCATAGTTTTGAACATATATTTACCTAAAATTAATAGCACATAAGCTTTTTTATTCTTGTAGAAATGAAATGGTACACTAAGTCTCACTTAGCTGAGTGACATTTAGACTTCTATGTATGTAATTACATTACAAGCACATGTTCTATCTAGATATAGACATTTCTGATATACATATAATTTTACCTCTATTTGTTGGACATGTAGGTATAACTTATTTTCCCAGATGTGCTGAGGTTCATGATGAAATTCATTTTTCTAAAGAACATTTTATAGAAATGTTTCTGTGTTCATTTGTTACATGGCAATAACCAAGACAATTTTGTAAGTAAGGGATAAGAGAAATAATTTAGTTTTAAACATCTGGTATTTCTAGATGTACTGAGAGTCTCAAAAAGTATAATTTTGTAAAAACTTTCATTGTAAATGTTTTAGTATTGATACTGTTGTCTTTTAAAATCAACATGGCAATGAAGTTGACAAACAGGCTCTTGGAGCTATGCAAAATTTATCATATTAGTTTGGTTGTTAAGAGGAAATGTTGACAAGATTATGCATTTACCCTGTTCTCATATAGAAGAATTTGACATTGTATCAAGTATGTATATTTAAAACTTACACCATGTAAATTCATTTGGTGTTTCTGAATGTACCGAGATTCCTGATATAGTTCATTTATATTATTATTATTTATTAAGACTTTTTATTAAGGGCAGTTTTAAGTTCACAGAAAAATTGAGGGGAAGGCACAGAGATTTCCCATATGCCCCCTGCCCCAACACATGCATAATCCCTCCCCCATTATCAACCCAGCACATGTATAATCCACCCCTATTATCACATTCCCCCATCAGCATGGTACATTTTTTATAATTCATGAGCCCATATTGACACATCACATCATAAATCACCCAATGTCTGTAGTTTATATTATGGTTAACTCTTGGTGTTGTACATTCTGTGGGTTTAGGCAAAACATATAATCACACGTATTCATTGTCATCATATTTTAATGGCCCTAGAAATCCTCTTTGCTCCAACTACTCATCCCTCCCCTTGTATTTTTTTTTACTTTGTTTTCTTTTTTTTCCCCCTTAATATTCAAATTAATAAATGGCTTTGTCAGAGAGATTTTATACTACCTCCTGGAACTATACACAGTTCTGTATGTGTTCCCTTGGTTGCATGACAATATTCAAGACAACTTTGTAAATAGGCAGATACGAGTTTTTAATTTTTATCATCTAGACTTTCTAGATGTATAGAGTCTCACAAAGTATAATTTTGTAAATAATTCACTGTAAAGTTTCATTGTTTTCTTATGTCTCAGCAGTGAAATTGATGGAACTGTGGATTTCTTGAGCTGTATACATATTTCGGGATCTGTTGAGTTATGGGAAAGCAAAAGTTAAAAGGGTATTTTTTCACTTTTGCATTCTCATCTAAAAGCAAATTTTACATTTTAATCATTGTTTAGTGCTTGGATTTTTTTTTTTTTTTTTTTTTTTTTTTTTTTTTTTTGCGGTAGGCGGGCCTCTCACTGTTGTGGCCTCTCCCCTTGCAGAGCACAGGCTCCGGATGCGCAGGCTCAGCAGCCATGGCTCACGGGCCTAGCCGCTCTGCGGCATGTGGGATCTTCCCAGACCGGGGCACGAACCCGCGTCCCCTGCATCGGCAGGCGGACTCTCAACCACTGCGCCACCAGGGAAGCCCAGTGCTTGGATTTTTATACATTAAAAAAGCCAAGTCATAATTTGTAGTTGTGTTGCTGATAGGGCATTACATATTTTAATCAGAGGAGATTTTATTCTCTTTGAATTATACAGTTTTGTGTTTAATTGGACTGCATGACAACATTCAAGACAACCTTGTAAATAACAGTAAATTTATCATTTAAAAATTAGTTTTTCTAGATGCATGGAATTTCACGAAGTACAAATTTGTAAATATCTCATTGTAAAGTATCATGAGGTGGCTTCTATAAATGTTTTAGCAGTGTAATAGGTAACTAGTAATTGGCCTTTTAGGGCTTTGTAACATGGTGTTTATGTAGTGGGTTTTTGGGGATAGGGGTACACAGATTGTCTCCATATCTTCAGATTTTTAGGTTCTCATGTTATAAGAAAAGATTAGATTGTATACTTTTGACAAACAAAGAAAAATGCCCATGGGGTTTATTTTCATCTTTAGGAAGAAAAAGGAAGACATGAGAAGGGAATTGTCATTTTAAACTGCAGGTATATTCATAGTTATATAACATTGCTGAAGTAATGGTTATTTTGCTATGCTATGAAAACTTACTGTTTGCAAATTTATATATGTATATGCATATGCATGCATATTATTAATGTATATGCATGTACATATGTAGAATTAGTTTTAGGGGTATAGACATGATAGTGTTCTTTCTCATTTATTAGCTTATTGCTTTACTTGTTTTTTTTTAATGGAAATAGTATTTCAGTTGTAAGCTTAAACGTGTAGAAGCCCACTTCATGTTATATCTAAATGAATGTTAATTTTTATATAAAATGTTTAACCAGCATGGATTTTTTTAATGTTTACATATATACATCTGTATGAGAACAGAATTTCCATGATTATGAATATTTTATTTTTCTGAGAGCTTTTGAAAATTTTCTGGAGAGCAGTTAATTTGTATGTAACCAATGTCAAAAGTATTCTCAGTTGCCTATAATGTAAATAATGGAAATTTCTTAGAATCCTATCCAGTATTATCAATCAGTACATCTTTTTGAACAACAGTTTGGCAATGACAATAGAAAGTTGAGTGTAAAATTTTTGAAATGATGTAATCTGCTGATGGGATTTTATGTCCTACTCTCAAATCCATATAGAAGAAAGTATGTTATAGATCAAGTATAACAAATAATTTGAATGTATGAAATACACATTATTAAAAGAACCACTGTAATGATAGCTAATTCATACGAATATTATTCAAACACTGAAAAAGTATTCTGATATTGAAGGGTGTTTTAAATTGATTTTTTAAATTGTCATTTTTGTACAAATATCAACTAATTTTGTGTGCTGAGATGTGTCCATATGCCTCCGGTTTTTCTATTTGAAATATTAATGGCTAATGTTCCTTGGGAATGGGATTATTCAGACATGATAATGGAGTTAAGTAATGCTTACTCATTAGTGTTACTACAATAGTGATTATTTTAGCATTCTTTTTGAAATTTTTGTACATGTGTAAGTTAAATACTAAAACATTGTTTATATATTTGTGTATTGCTACATGACAATCTAAAATGCAAATGTGAATTATTGAATAGAAAGTTGTCTGGAAAAACATGACAAAATTTTAACATTACTGTGTAAAAAGATCAGAAAAGAAGGTATGCTGCCACTTTCTGCCTTTAAAACTTTAAAGGTATTTCAGAAGCAACATTTAAACAGCAGAGGAAATTTTAAAGATACAACCAATTTGTGCCTGTCTTCATCGTTACCTATTGACATCTCGGGAGTTTTGGGCTGTTGTATCCAACTTTGTATTCCCAGTGACTGTTACAAATAGTTTTTGAGTGATCATGAAGAGCGTGTGACTTAGATACTAGTGCTAGTGCGGCAAAGAGTCTTACACAGTGAAACAGAATATTGGACTATCCATGGAAAGAAGGGAGAAGATGGCATTTGAGGTAGGTGCTAAACAGTTATATTTGGGTTGACAAACACAAAGGGTAATTTTATAAGGCAGTGCCATATTTGTGGCATATTGTAAGGGGGAGGAATCTCTTGGGCTAAACTCGAATTACTCTTAGTAATGGGCATAATTGGAGAATGGATTGTTTTACGGTAGTTGAGTCTGTCAGAAGGATTTCAAATAGGTCTTTATGGCTTTTTAGATTATTCAGAATTGGCATAAAAGATGTTTCAGTAGTCTCAATGTTTGTGCTAAAGGTACTCTGAAAAGGTGAAAAAGTAAAAAAAAAAAAAAGTCTGTTTGGGCAGTCATATTTGCTAGTTTAATTATTTCCATTCACTATTCCTGTCAGTTCTAAAGTCAAATATTGTATACTTCTCAGGTGAACATGATGAAAGAAAGACATAACATGAAGATAACCTGAGGATGTCTGACATCGTCAGGAACATTCTTCCTGTGAAGTTCCTTAATTTATAAATCTCAACTGTAAACCATAGGTAAGAAGGTTCTGGATCAAGACATGCTGTATTAGGATGAGATTTTGGCTAGGTTCAGGAAAATAACACTGGGGGAAGACTTTGTTCTTGAGTACCTTTGAGTTACAAACATTCCTGAGAAAATAAGTAAACCAGTTATTTTAAAATATAATTTTATTAAAGATGGAGTCCATGAATAATGTAGGTGGTTACTTATGCCTTCCTTCAATTAATTTACTTATGACTAAACATGATAACTAATATTATAAAGGAAATGATCAATATTTTAATAATTATAAATTAGAGAATAGACCAACTATTTTTGCATGTGTAGTTTTGTGGTATGATAAAGAGAGAAGTTCATGGCAACCTAAAAAATATACTGATATAGAAGAGTAGTAGTAATAAAGTCATGTTGAACTTGGAGAGTTGAATTAGCTATGGGATTGATTAATGAGGAACTGTTACTAAGCCTTAACTGAAATTGTAACAAAGTTCAACATGAGCCTCCATTTACCTGCTACTTCAGTGTTTGGTCAGAATGCTATATATTTTACCTTATAATGTTTCTTGTTTTTCCCTATAGGGAGATGATAGTTCCAAGAAAAGACACTTTTGCCATCTTTGTTTTTAATCTCAATAATTGGTACCATGAGACTTGTTGCAGTATTCCTCTTTTCAAGTGTTCATCACTCCCATCCATCCCTGGGCCCAGGAGAACCCCTTGGCGATGACGATTGTGTAAGGACACTTTGAGTGCTCATTTGATTCAGGGAGGGGCACTTTGATAGACAGGAATTGATTATTCTGCTTTTCTTAAGCTTGGTGGATTTTGGTGGCAGCTAGTGGATATTGTTCAGGATAACATATGAGTAACAAATTATCCTAAAACTTAGTTATGGATAATACATTATTGTGTTATTTCCATGGATTCTGTGAGTGAAAATTTCTGACAGTGTTAGAATGTCTGTGGGATCAATTGGGAAGACCCAATCCAGTAATTGAGAGTGATTCAGACCACTGGAGTCCTCTGGATACTTTTTCACTCACGTCTGGCACTGGTTTTAGATGACTTGGAAGGTTGGGCTTAGCTGAGGCTTTCAACTAGAGTACCTTCACACAGCCAGGTTCCCACATGAGTCATAAAAATACGTGTTAGGGAGCCTTGTGAAAGTGGCATGGCCTTTCTGAACTAGTTTCAGAAGTCATGTAGCATCTTTTATGCCATATTCTGTTGGCTAATGGTGCCATATGGCCAACCGAAATTCCATAACATGGTGAGATAGTGCCAAGGTGACTGCAGGCCCAGACAGCTTGTAAAACCAGATGAAAGAAGGCACAGTAGGTAAGAGCTACCAATGTGGTGCTTCAGTAGTTTTTGTTTTGTTTTCTTTTTGGGAGGGGTGGTCCTTGATTTTCAGAATTCCACTTCTCTCACACTCAGAATCCCTTGCAGATAATTTCCGACAAATGTCTTATTCATTGCCTGGCATAAAATAAAGTCTTACTGAATTGTTTTGTGATTTGGGGAGTAAATTAGGCAAAAGATAAGAAGTTAAAAGTGCATGGTTTTTGGATTAAGTCAGTTTGGGGAATGCAAAAGGAAAAAGGCCCAGGTGCAATATGTTGATACCAAAACGTACAATCTTAGAACTACAAAAGCTATGGAACTGTTAAAAAAAAGAATGAGTGGAGACAGTTGTTGATGAAATCAATAATGTTATAACACATACTGAATCCCTGCTCTTAACACACCAGGAGTTTTTCCCTTCATTTTTTACTGTACCCCACAGGAAGGTTAATAATTCATGGGATGTGCTATGAAGAGTGAATGCTGACAAATTCCTTAGACATTCTTTCTCAGAGACCTTCATTGCCTACCTGCTGTCCATGGGATAACATTGAAAGTGAAAGTTTTAATCAGAAAATGTTTCTTTTTTCCTCAGGATAAATCATAGCTAAATAGAAGATTAATGGTTTTTTGGGAGGTACCTACTCAGCAATTTTGATGGACCCTGGAATAATGAATGGGTCAGGAGCCAAATCTTTTCCTAAGTTCCGTTGTAGTCTCTATATCTTTAATATAGTTACTGCTTTTCTTGTCAAATGGACTAAGCTCCTTGGTTATTTT
Organism: Mesoplodon bidens; assembly: GCF_964165515.1. Classification (NCBI taxonomy): domain Eukaryota; kingdom Metazoa; phylum Chordata; class Mammalia; order Artiodactyla; family Ziphiidae; genus Mesoplodon; species Mesoplodon bidens. The sequence goes on from NC_138178.1 coordinate 69,417,785, forward strand.
CATTGCAGTGTTTAAGCATTGTTATGTTTCTTATACGGAAATGTATGTAGATTGCATGATATCATGAGTGAGTGATCTGGAGATACAAGAAACCATACATAGTAAAAAAGAAACACAGACAACATGAAGAGAAAGTTTGAAGGATCAGTCCATTTAGCAAGATGTAAGAAGAAAGACCCCCAATATCAGGTTTCTCATTGTTAGAAAATTCCAAAATGAATTTTGATCCACCTGTTATTTCTTCATAATAGAATAGCTGTTGCATCATGAAGTATGCTACTAAATTTTTCCCTTTTTTTTCCCTAATGTGTCCTCTCAGGTGATGACTGAATAGGAAAAACTGATGCCATTGCTTCTGCCACCATCTTCAGTAAAACCAAAGACAGTCTTCATAATGTACAGAAATTCCTCATTGATGTGTTGCAATGGACACTCCCTGTAGATCACAAAAACAGGCTGAGAAGGCTGAAGATTCAAAGTGACCTAAAGGGTGATATTGGAGAGAACTGTAACCAGGCATGTTGACTGTTTTCATTGTTGCCATTGGACTAAATCTCAGGAGCTTGAATGATGGAGGCATTATTACACAGAGAAGCTCAGGATGGTATAATTTCAAGGCTTCATTACAGTGCTCCCATAAGTATTAGGTGCACATTTTAAAAATTTTCATTTATCACAGGGAAATTTAAAATTGACTCATAAAAAATCATCTTTTTCAAGATTTCAAAGGACATGGAAATTTGTGAAGTATAATATTTTACTTAAATGCCTTTTTTCCTCTTCTAATTCTGCCACCTCTGTGTTATCTACTATTAATGAAATTTTGTGCACATCCTTTTGGGTGTATTGATAAATTAATATGCAAGTTATTTTTGGGGGGTCTATATACTAGCTACAAATTTTCTACACAGTAAACATGGTTTATATATAAATTGTAAATTTATCCAACTAATTTGTTGAAATAATTCCAGTGAATTGGAACTGCTAGGACTAAGGGTATCCAAAATTTATAGTTTTGAGTCCAAACTAGTTTTCCCTACTATACAGACAGGACTTCATCAATCTTGTTCCCCAGTGTTTATGTGGGTATATTTCCTAAAACTGTACAAATGTTACATTTTTAATCTTTGGTAATATGGTATTACAAAGAAATTGCTTTTCTTTTGTTACTGTTCAGCTCTGTCATCTTCATATATGATTAATCCTTACTAGTCATTTGTGTTATTTCATTTTCTTCTGTTTTTTTTTTCCCATTCCATTGATATATCAATGTCTTTGTTACTGGTTTCTAAGAACTCATTTTTTATTAAGGATGTTAACCATTTGTCATGCAGTGCAAATGAAGTACCATATTTTATTGCCATCAGTTTACTATGGTGTTTTGTATTTTGGTTGTGTATTAAAATATAATCATGTGCTTTATGCCTTTTGAGTTTTGTGTTTTTCTTAAAAAACACGTTTGTATTAGTATCATTTCTTGGTCTGTATTTTCTTTTTTGCATCAAATATTTTGTTATGTTATTTCTCTTTCCATTAATCATTACTGTAGTTTTAAAGCATTACATAGTCAAATTACTCACCTTAACCTAAGTAGTTACCACTTATTTTTAATTCTACCATAATCATATAGAAATTCTGACATATAATTGACTGCATTTCTATTTATTGGTTTGCCTTACCTTCTATTGATACTTTAAAATTACTGTTGAGTCTTATCTCTTCCATTGAGTTCTATCTCATTTCTCTTCTCTTTCAGAATATTCCCTGTCTGTACTTGCATTTTTTCTCTCAGTTGACGCTTAAAATTACTTTGCAAGTTGGAAAAAATAATGCAGTTTTTATTTCATTTGCAACAAATTTAATAGATTAATTAGGAGAGAATAGATCTCTTTAAAATTGAGTCTTCCTATCAAACAGCAAGGTATGTCTTTCTATTTTTTTTATCAAATTGTTATGTTGGGATACTGCTAGTTTAGTTTTTTTAAGTTAATTCCCAGGCATTTCATAGTTTTCTTAATGTAATGATGGGGATTGTATACCTAGTTTATTTTCATATTGATGTAGCAAAGCCATTTGTATACTTTTTAAATGCAGTTTCATCAAAATTCCAAAATTATGGTTTTTTTTTCACAATTTGTAAGTACTTCTGGGTCATTTTAGGAATTTTTCTCTCTTTAATTAAGGATTTTTCACCAGATTTGGTGACAGGTTTAATAAAATGTCTCGTTTTACAGTTGATATATTTGCCATTATAATTATTGATTAGACTAAAAATTGAATTTTTCTAAAAATGAACGTTTTACATCCAGTGTCTATGTGAACTAAATTTTGTTCATTTTTCTATTATATTCTGCCCTATTATAGTCATTATAATTTTAATTGCACTTTCTGAAAAGATAATCCTAAACAAAGAGCTTTATTTTGTTCTATTTTTGTTGGAATTTTATATTTGGTTTATTGGCTCTATCAAAACTGTTTTGAGTATTTTTTCATGAAGTGGACTGAAAACAATTAAGAAATATTAGCATTATTTCATTTTTAATTCTATTTTGATATAACCTTGTACCTACAAAAATGTAGCAAAAGTAGTACATAGGTTTCTTTTGTTGTTGTTCATTTGGGTTTTTAATATTTCCCAGCTTCTTATATTAACATCTTACTTATGCAGGATACAGTTATCTAAAACAGGAGACATCTATTGATGTACTACTATTAACTGATTGTTTTATACATCTAAAGTGAGATCCAACATTACATATAGTTGTCAAAGTCTCCTTTTCATGATTTTGACACTCGAAGGATCTACAAATATTTTAGCCATGAATGTCTCTCAGTATAGGTTTGTTTGATTTTTTTCTTTGAGTTTGAGGTTATATACTTTTGGCAAGAATACTACAGAAATGTTGTAGTTCTCAGTTCATCACTAGGGATCACATAATGTTGATAGTGCCTTATGACTATCAATGTTACTTTGCTTACTTAGTGTTGTAATTAATAAGTATCTTTTGGGAAAGATAACGCAAGTACTGTTTCTTATCATAGTTGCATATGCTAATTTTAGCATTTATTGAGGTTTCCTGTCAAATCATGATTTTAAAAAAATTCTGTCAATCCTACATTTTATTTATTGGAGTGATCCAATTATTTGGAGCTATCCATTCTTCTCCATTCAGTTTTTCAGTTATTCATTTCAATGTAGACTCATAGATATTTTCTTTATCCTATGGATAAAGATGGATATCCACTACATTACTGAGTTTTTTTTTTTTTTTTAATTATCCCACATCTGGCCTCTGTGTCTTTTTAACGTGTTCCTATCCTTTCTCAAGCACTTACTTTCTGGCCATGTAACAGTGTCCAGGTTCATTTTGTTCTTATCTTGCTCTAGCCATTTCTCCTAGGATCCCTGGTTCCTTATGGGAAATAGATAGTGTTTGGAAAGCAAGATATGTATCAAAAGTTCAGTTTTCTTTTATGGCTGAATAATATTATATTCTATGTATATACCACATTTTATATGTTGATGAACACTTGGGTGTTTCCAGTTTTTGACTTTGAATAATATGGCTAGTGGCTATCCACATTGAACAGTGACACTATGAACATTGGTGTACAAATGTCTGAGTCTCTGTTTTCATATCCTTTGGGTATATACTTAGGAGTAAAATTGCTAGGAGTGATGGTAATTCCATGTTTAGCTTTTTGAGGAACTATCTTAGTTTTTGTTATGAAAAGCTTCAAAGACAAATGAGAGCATAGTAAACTTTCATGTATATAGGAACTAGATATGTTGCCATATTTTGAAAATTAGAAATACAGTAATATTTCAGTCCTGAATTTGTATATGTACAGATCATATTTTTAAATAACTACAGTGTTATATCCCTAGTTTTATTAACTAGAATCCCTTAATATATTTTAAAATAAATCCTTATGTAAATTTGTTAGTCGTTCCAAAGATATCTATGATAGTTGAAAGAAAACTGAATCCAAGCTGGGACCATACATTTTTATGTAGGCCACTTTTATCTTAGTTTTGGCAAATTTATTAAGTTATTATCAGTATTCAACCTCGTTATTTTGATATAGGACATTTCCCTTGCTTTTTTATGTGTGTGTTAAAAACTTTTAAGATTTGATCTTTTGTAATTTATTTCATTTGGGAGGAATTTAATTTTCATGTTTGTTATATTCTTAATGATTTTATCCACTATATTTTAGTGTATTGAATGCATTTTGGTGAGCTAATTGGTTTAGGTTATTTCTGCCTTGAGATTTTCTCTCTCTATCTATCTGTCTCTATCTCATATATTCTCTTTCCCACATACATATACTTGTATATATTTATAGACTATGTAAATACCTTTATAACATATATATATATATACACTTACATTTATATAGATCATAACAGAAATACAGCCCATATTTGTAGCTGTGTTAGGGGTGCTAGGAAGGATGCATATTCTCCAGTGTAGAGTTCTATAAGTGATTTGTTACCATGGTTAACTGTAAACTTGTTAGAGATCTGTGTCTCTATCATTCTATTCTGTATCTCTATCATTCTATTAGAGATCATTTTAGTCTTACTAAATTGACTTGCTATTGATTTCCTGACCTTAATTTTCTTTTTGTTTCATCTCATGTAGAATATTTGATCATGCTTTCAATCTTCCATGAGCTCTTAGCTCATGGGATGTCTTAAAATATGTCCCAAATAGAATCTGATAATGCATCTTCCATTTTCCCATCTTCTCATTCAGGAAATACCAATTAAGATCTAGTTTTCTTTTATTTCTTCTGAATGTATTTTGTTACCTCAAGATTTGGGGACACCAATCTTTTTAAGACATACCATCATGCTGCCTCTTGAAAAATATAAAATGTAATCATTCCATATAGTATATCACAGCAGGATACCTAGTCCCACCTATGAAATATTTCTTGATAAAAATTCTTATTTAAACTTCTGTATGTGTTTTTAAAATAGTTGTAGTGTTCAACTCAGCAGTTGAAGAATTACGCATTCCGTCTCCTTTGGTTTGTTAATCTGTGGTTCTGCAGCATCCCTTGGTTTTTAGTTTTTTTCATGTCATTTCCCTTTGGAGGAAATCAGGCTATTTTCCTTTTAAAACTTGCATTTCTATATTCTGGACATGGTAGATGACATGCTACCTATGGTGGTATTTGATATTTTCCTCAATTGTCTATGGTATTTAGATTTTAAATGCCTTATCAGACTGGTTTTATTCATTCTTTAATCATTTATTTTAGGACTGTTTCCAATTACATCACATCATAATTCATTATAAGGATATTATCACATCATAATGTTTGTATATCTTTCTATGATGTCAAGAATCACTCAGTATTTAATTTTGGCATCAGCTTTTCACTTAAAAAATCATGGCCTTTATTCATTATTTCATTAATAGTTACACATTTGCTCTAAATAAGTGATAAGAAATTTCTTAATTTAAATAGGAACTTTGTACAACTGTTAAATTCTTAATTCAAATGGAAACACAGGATGAATCCTTGATTCTTTCCATTTAATTATCAGTTATAGGATAATGAATTTGATGTCCTATCAGTCTCCAAAGATGATTAGTATAAATTCATGTACTAAAGACAGAACTGCGTAAACTTGAGTATTTAACAGTTGTACTGCTAATATAATAATGTTAGTATGGCAATTAGGAAACCCATGTATACATACAGACAAAGGATAATTCTAACTATTCAAATTCGTATTCAATTTTTAGAATTCACTTGTACAGCTTGTAGTTAGGATATTTTTTCTCATCCTTTATAAAATTCATTTTTATTCTATTCATATGTGTATAGCAAATAATGCTTGGTTTTTATTTACCTTTTAAATGCTTTTTATTTACCTTTTTGTGTTCCTTTCTCTATTTTACAAAATGCTATGTTTCCATTTGGTTACCTTTACTTACTTTCACTATCTCATTTTGGAAAGATGCATAATGTTTTTTTTCATTTAGCTCATATACTTTAAAATAGTCATATATATTTAGCTTTCAAAGAATTTGTGAATGTATTATTTTTGACATTTTTTGGCTTGAAGGTCGAAGACAGTAACATGTTCTGTCTTACTGTTCATGGGGATAAGGAGGTGATTTGCACTAATCCTGTATACAGACAGATATGTGAGGTGTTCATGTATGCCAGAGATACATGAACTTAAAAAAATTATCAGTAACTCACTTCCAAGTGTATAGTTACGGAGCAAGGAGAACGCAACTGCAGTAAAAACTACGTAATGTAAGGTGTTGAATGTAAGACACATAGTAGTAACTGTTCCTTAGAAATTTAAAAATTGCACTGGGAAGATACTGTGAGCACCCTTTGTCTTGGGGTTGGAGAATATTTAAGTAAGTCTTGAGGGAAACTCTTGAGAGATACTTGTCCTTTATTCTTCCTGGCCCTATCTAGGCCTCTGACACATTGTTCCACTCCTGTTATCCTGCTTAATTATTTCTAAGATAAGCAATGTGAGAAATACCCTCCAGGGTTGCTGCACAGCTTTCTCTACTCTGAGACAGAAAGTATAACTCACTCTAAAATGTAGCATAAATTATTTTTTTAATGTAACATGCCAGTGTTGTTTATTTTCCAAGTGTTTAGATACTTTCCTTGTGTCTTCCTTGATTTCTCATTTGAATCCATTGTCAGAGAACACACTCTGTTTGATTTCAATTATTTTAAATTTGTTTAGATTTGCTTGTTTTGTGGCTTGAGCTGTGGTCTGTCTTGGTAGATGTTCCTTGGGAACATCTGCCACGATTTCATGGAGCACACTATGGATGCCTACTAGATCCTGTTTGTTGATAATGTTGTTCAGCTTTGTATATCCTTGCTGATTTTCAGGATAGTAGCCTATCAATTGCTCAGAGTGGGCTGTGGAAGTCTCCAACTATAATTGTGGATATATACTAGCATTTCTGTACTTGTTTGTTACAAGAATCGGTTCATATTACACACATGCTACATCATGCTTTTCTCACCCAACAGTGCCTTGTGAAAATCTCTTCCAGTCAACCATAATAAAACTATTCACTGTTTAAAGAAATGTAGCATGCCTGAAATGTGTCATGGGCAGAAGACTTTAATAGGTTGCATATGATTCTCCTTCATCTCTTAACCTGTGTTGATCATAGAATCAAGTGTTGGAGCAGAGGTGCCACAAAAGGAGAATATCCTGGAACAATAAGCTGTAACATGGAGTAGAGGTCTTTTCATGCATGAAAAGTAATTGTTTTGTTAAGCCAGTGAGACTTTGAAGTTGCTTTGACTTTGATTAATATAAAGGGATAAAATGCAGACAAGAATCCAAGGATTGGTGGATGAATGCATAGAATGGAGAGTTGGATTGATGGTTTAAAACTTGGTTGTAGGAGTGGATAGATGGAAGGAAGGATGTAATAAGGAGATTTTCTACATAATCAAGCTTATGTGGGTTTAAGAATTAGTGGGTGAAATAATGCAAGGTTGGATATTTGGAAAGAAAGAAGGTTGGGAGAGATGGATGCTTTACAGGATTTAGGGTACAGTAATGCATGAATGAATGCAAAATTGGCTGAATGTAAGACCAAATGGAAACTAGAATATATATGAGTGGATGGCTGGATGCAAGAGTCAATTAATGTTTTGGAAACAAACAGTTGTGTATATGGATTGAGGGACTCAATATTCAGTGAAGGTGTAGATAGATAGATACCTAGACATCAGAATTTGAGTGGATTCCAGAATGGAATGTTAGATGCATGGATCATATGCGTGTTTAGATTGTCAGAAGCAAGAATGTCTGGCTAGAATAATGGATGAATGTAGGGATCAATGCATATAGATAGATTGATTGCATGAGTGAATAGAGGTATCATTGATGGTTTCAGGGTGGCTTGCTAAGTGGATTGATGCATGGATGGATTGATTCAAGTAGGGATGGTACAATAATTTCATCATTGGGAAAACAGACGTAAGATAATAAAATCACATATTTGAAGTTGAATGAATAGATGGATGTACTGTTGAGGAATATAGGCTAATTGTTATTTTAAATTTAATTTAATTTAATATATTTTTGGCTGCGTTGGGTCTTCGTTGCTGCACGCGGGCTTTTGTTTGCTTGCGGTGAGGCAGTGAGTGGGGGCTACTTTTCGTTGCGGTGCGCGGGCTTCTCATTGTGGTGGCTTCTCTTGTTTTGGAGCATGGGCTCTAGGCACAGGCTTCATTAGTTGTGGCACACAGGCTTAGTTCCGCAGCATGTGGGATCTTCCTGGACCAGGGCTCGGACCCGTGTCCCCTGCTTAACCAGTGCGCTACCAGGGAAGCCCTTTTATTTTAAAAATTAGAAAAGTTTAGTGATTGTATTCAAACAGTGTGATAGTAAATAAGAAAAAAAAAGAAACCAAAATCCAACTGTAGTGAGTTCACAAGAGTATTTTATCTAATGATGATTTTTTATATTTTAATAAGTTGGATTCTTTTAGGTAATTGATCAAAGAGCCAACTTTACCTTCTGTATATTATGTTGGTCATGGTATGTGTCACAATTTTCCCATATTTCCCAACGTTTTAACTGAGGTGTTATCAACTTAAGAAGCGAGACCTTTTCATGGGTCACTGCCTGACATTTCTATAATCGATCCAAATATTTGTACTTGCTTATCATTTCTATGGATTTTATTCTTCAAAAGTGCTGGTAAGAATTGTTAATACCAGTGTACTCTTTGTTCCTTTTTTGATCAGTTTTACGTGAAATCCAATTTATAGTATTTTAAACTCCAAAAACATGAATTCCATAAAGCATATAAGATTGTCAAATTGTGATGTGATTGCCAATTAGATGCAATAGAAGACATAAAAAGGCTCTTACATTTTGATATAGTATTGGTACATAGATCATATAGATTTTGATTTACTTCTCTTATCTCCTCTCACCATAGAATTTGATATTATCTAGACAGGCTATAATCTCTGTACATTCAGTAAGTTTTACCTTTATTTAAGTATTAAGTGTTTTGGAATAAAGGCATTAATGGTAGCTGGATAGAGGGAGACAAGGAAGGACATCAGGCAGGTAGGAAAATGTGAAAGGGGTATGTATAAAAAGACATCAGAAAGCAAAACAATTAGAAACTAGAATTTGCTGTAGATCATGTGGGTCTTAATGATAGTTGAATTTTATTTCCAGATGTATTAATTGTGGTATTACTAACATTGTCAAAGGGGGGTAGGTAAGGTGGGTGGACAGGAGGAGTTAAGGAATATTCCAATATTAGTGTGATAGAAGGAGGTTCTTAACACCCTTTCACTTGATGAGTGAATGAAGATTCTCATATTTTTAAGCTTTTTTTCCCTCTCCGTCCTTTTCTCCTTCCCTCCTTCCCTCCCTTCCTTCCTTCTTTTCTTTCTTTCTTCCTTTCCTTTTTTCTTTCTTTCATAAGCATCTTTCATACGCAAGGGACCAAAGAGATTTGGGCTGTAGGTAAGAGCATTAAGGCCTATATTCTTATTTTTAAGATAGCCTGTTAGTTATATTGATGATGAATTGATTCTTGTTTGAGTTACTTGACACTATATTTCTTTTTCATCAAATCTGTTATGTGGCCTATGTGATCCTTTGAGTTTAACCCCAGATTTTTGAGTTGTCTCTTGTTAGTGAAAAACAGTTAATGAAGTCACGAGTTGAAATACAAAGAGTTTTCATCCAGTTATCACCATCAGAAGTTGCACAAGCAGGAAGAATGCAGATATTGTGATAATGGGTTTTCATTTTGGAAAGATTTCCATGAAATACTATGGAATTTACAGACCACATTATTACCTTCTGCTTGTGCCATTGTCTTTTTATTTTATTTTTAACCCTGAACTGGTCTATAAATTAGCACTAAGTTACTTAGGAAATGGTGTTTCAAAGAATGTATGTGTGATTGAATGGCATGGAAATAATTTTGAATAGAAGATGGGTACTGAGATCACAGTAAATGGACTGAGGAAGGAAAATTATGGTTTCATCATTTTCATACATAAACCTGGTTTTTGTAGCCTGGAGATATTTAGCGTCAGGATCATGGGAGTTGATTTCTATCGAGTACCAGTAAAATCTTGACTCAGAGGTGATATCCATCTGTCACGAGGCATAGCTATGTGATAACCTGTTGTTTATTTTCATTTGCAGTCTCTCCCTCTGTACTCTTCCAGGTGGTGAACATGTGGACAAGAGGATCATAGATATCTTCTACAGTGGTTCCATCCACAGCATCACCCAAATGCTGTCATTATTTCCCCCTTTCAGAAGCTTATTGCATCTTTGTATCCCAAAGGGCACAACTTTCATATGTGTCCTCAGGAATAGAAGTGACATGCTTTTGAAAAGTAATTGCCTGGAATGTTGTTCATATTTCTCTGTGCTCTGAGTATATCTTGTGTTTTTCTTTATTGTTGTATTTACCTCATTACATTTTTTTATCCATGTTTTATTTTACAAATGTGAGATTTGTGTCTGATAAATGTAATTAATGCAACTCCATGGACACCTTGGTTGTGCCCCAGATAATAATCAGGCTTTCTCACGAGCCCAGTGCCTCCCATATGCCAGTTCTGGTATCATTTGTAAGATACTTTGTTCCTCGTTTGAATCATGAACCCACAGTTTTTAGAGTGGTCCCAAACAAGAACCTCTTAAAACATTTGCAATACATGCAACAGGCCATCTCCAGTTTCCCTTCTTATTGAACCTACTAGTTCTCATTCTAGAACAGGATCTGAGTCTGACTGTAGTTGTCATCTTCCCCATACACGAATTTAAGATCTGGATGCCATCAGAACTCTGGTTGTGTAAAAGAGAGCCAGACCCTTGCATTGACATTTTGAGCCATGATGATGCAATCTTGTAGAAAAATGTTTCCATAATTTTCTTGGCTACACTGGCATTTTCTTCTTTGGGATTGGGGTAAAAAACTCATGAGGTTTTCCTTTAATCCACATTACTCTGATTTTCACTTGTTTTCTGTTTAACCTAAGTGGGCTTAATATAGATGGCTGTGTTTACTGGAAGTTTTGTCTACTTCTGGAATGTCAGATGCACTGTCATCAGGGAACTACTAACTGCATTGCCCAACCTGTCTCACTAGACAAGCCTGACAACTAGTGCATTGAAATGGGGCCACCAAGAATGAAGGGTTATTAAACAACCTAAAGCAAATTGTAATCATTCATCCTTCATCTTCCATTCCTACTTTCTAGGGGTGAGAAGAGTTAACTATTTGTAGTATAGTGGTCAATAATTTGTCTAAGCTTATATAAGTTTATGTTGAATTTATTTTACAAATATGCCATCATTATGGTATTTGTTGTTTAGCAACTTTATTTTTTTCTTTAATATTTTGCAGACATTTTCCAAACCAATAAATATAGCTTATCTGCAGACTATCCATTGGCTGTATAAGTACATGTTATAATGGGTTTATCCATTTCTGTTTGGAAATGCAGGTGAACTATTTGTTTATGTTGATGCATATAATACTATAATGTATGTAATTTTATATATATAAAATTGCTCTCCTAATTCTATGATAGATTTTTAGATGTGGCATTGTTGGATCATCAATTCTGCATACTTTACTTTTAGTAGATATTGTGAAATTGCTCCTGAAATGTTTTCTAGGCCAGCACACGTATATGGAGTAATGGCAGTGCTAATTTTCATAAAAACTTGTACATGATGGATGTTATCAGTCCTTTAAGATTTTAGCTAATCTAATAGGTGAAAATAGTAATGGTGTATATATGGAGTAATGGCAGTGCTAATTTTCATAAAAACTTGTACATAATGGATGTTATCAATCCTTTAAGATTTTAGCCAATCTAATAGGTGAAAATGGTATTTTTAACTTATGTATAAACAGTCAGTGGCCATGGATAAAAAGGCCAAATAGTGATGGATTATTTATTTATTAAAAAAGCAATAGTCCGTGTTTCCTCTAATCACAAGAATTTTCAGAGGTAGAAACCATAGACCGCTTCTAAATGCAGTGCTTCTTGGGGGTTCACAAACTTCCTCAGTATATCTTATACCAGTGTTTATTATTTTTGACTGTTTATTTTTGAAATTATTTTAGATTTAGAGTTGCAAGGATCATACAGAGAACCCCCGTATACTCTTCACCCAGATTTTTCTACATTCCTGTGTTCTTTCTCTTACTTTTCCTCCCTTCCTCCCTCATCTCTCCCTCTTTCTTTCATTCTCTCCCTGCCCAATTATTGTTCTTATTTTAAGAATTAATTGTAACTTCCAGATATGTGTCTATAAACCAAAATACTTCAGCATTCACTTTCTAAGAGCCTGAGCATCCTTTTAAATTAACTTGTTACAGTTTTCAAAATTATGAGATTTATCAGTAGTACAAATATATTACACTGATATACAGTCCATAGATGTCACCAGTTCTAGTAATGTTCTTTCTGTAATTTCTCCCCCTTTCAGACCCAGAAAAGGATCCTGTGTTGCATTCAAGTGTCACAATTCTTTAGTCCCATTTAATGTAGAACAGTTTCTCATTCATCCTTTGTCTTTGATGACTTTGGTATTCTTGAAAAATAATAGCTCATAGTTTAAAAGATTCCTTAAATTATTTTCTCATATTTCCTCATGAATAGGTTTAAGTTAATGTATTTTTGGCAAGAATACTTCAAATTGATGTGTCTCTACCTCAGTGATTCACATCATATGGCAAGTGATATCACTTTGTCCTATTATTGGTGACATAACTGTGATTGCTTGGTTCAATTGGTATTCACTTGGCTTCTCCACTTTAAAGTTAACATTCCTTTGTAATTAATACATGTTCTATAGGGAAATCATTTGAAAGTATGTAAATACCCTATTTGTCAACAGACTTTTACACCATAGTTTTAGCAGTCACAGGTGATTTTTAGCAGAATCAATGGTGATTTTTCAAACTTTCTGTTACTGGTTTATGTAATGTATATTAGCTGGTGTTCTGCTTTAAGGAGGAGTTTGTATATCATGGCTTGTGAGAAATGGTCAACAAAATATTTTCTAACTGAAAATACTGTGTGAAAGAATGAGATGGTGACCCACAGTACAAAAAAAGGGAAAGGGTTATCTAAAGATTTAATGAAGTTTATGCCTAAACTAAGGAGTGGAATGTGAGTGGCACGTAGAACTCTTTAAGAGGTAGTTGGTAGAGGTAGAAGGGTGTGTTTTTAGTAGTAAGTCCCAACTAGGGAATGCAACAATACCATCATTATTGGCAAGATGTTCAACAGTTTTCTTGGACTGTTATTGTTTTGTTATTGCTTTATTAGGTTTTCATAATCCTTTATAGTGTCTGAGATTGATAGTGAATGAACTCCAGCCCTCTGTGGTGCTGCGTATAGATGATACAGACTGCTACAGTGGTTATGTTGCCTAAAATCTGTATGTCCCTAAATTTTGTTCTATGTTCTCTGTAACCAGGGAAACTTAAGCAATCTATAATCATAATCCCAAATTTTATTCTAGTTAAATAATATTTCCAGAATAAAGATATGCTGAGTTTTGAAAAAGTGACCTGGTTGAATTGATGAAATGTTCTTAATCATCCTGAATATGATGAGTTTCAAAATCTGGCTCATTGTTGCTGAGGTGCAGTCCAGGAATGGAAATGTCATACGAGAGTATAAATTATAAACCAATGCAGTATATTTACAGAGGCATGAGGATGACCTCAGCCTTTGGGTCAAAACAGTGATATGAGTATTTCCTGCTCCCTGTTTCTAACTTTGTACTTAGTCTCTGATGACAGGCTTGTAGTGGAGGCTCAGTAAATATTGTCCTTACGTGCTTGAAGAGGAAAATGGAAGTGAAGCCAGAATTACTGATTATAAACAAATGAAGTATGAACTAAATGAACGTGCAAATAAACAGGCAAGTGAATTTCCAGTAAAGAAACTTGTCATATAAAGAAGGTGAAACAATTGAAGACAGGGACAAAGGGAAGTTTGTCATCATTTTAATATAAATATGGTGCTTTCACATATAATAAGTGTATCTTGGAAAATTTGAAATCAACCTGGCTAAAACACATCCTCCTCTCTTCCATGAGGCCATGTATCTATAGATAGATTATTGTTTTGGTGTTAAGACTTTCTTTTAAAACCATATTCGTATATTCAACCTCAGTCTAGCAAACCCTTAAAATTTCCATGGTATGAAATCTTTAAAAAATAAATAGAAAATCACAACAGAAAAGCATGTTACTGTTTAATTATTCTCTGGAATGATAATGAAACTGTGCTGCCAAACACGTTTTAATACAGGAGGAAAGGTAGAGTAGTTCCAAAGAGAATTCAGTCTCTCTAATTTAAAAATAAATGGAATGCCCTTACCTTGGAGAAGAGGACAAGGGGGCAGCATGACTGGGTCTTTTTCCACGAAGAAAGGTACTTTCAAGACAGCATCCATGAACATGAAATGAAGATACAAAGAGTAAACACATGGATGACCACAGAACACAGGGACTCCTCATTAAAAAAGAGGCCCAGCATTTGCTTGGAATCTCTCCAATCAGGATGGAGCCTCTTCCTCCCATATGGAGCAGAATGAGTTAGACCAATGAAAAGTTTAAGGAGAAGATTGTAGCCCTTATTTCTCCCCATATCTCTTGAGTTTTACTACTCTCTGATAAATCATTTGTGCAAAAATCCAGGACTGTGACTTTTCTGGTATTTGGTTTAACTAAGGGCACTAAGTTAATTCCAAGTCAAAACTATGCAGTTGGTTAAAAATACTGTCTCCACATTTATTTGACCAATTTAAATATTCTCTGCTATATTCTACCTAGTTCATTATATGGGATTATAAAACAAATTCTGTTATCTTTATTTTAATTTTTCCATAAAATAAATTCTAAAATTGATGTTTATTTTCAAGGATTATAGACCCTAAAAATTTCTTCCTTCCCATAATGCCTAATTCAGTAGGACTCTGGGGTTTAGAGGGGAAATTGGGGATTGAGGTATTACTTTGGAATAATCAATAGAAGACTGACTTACGGCCATGGGGAAGGATGAGATGTAGGCATGGAATATATGTAGGAATAGGAATATATTCGCCTGAAGACTGTGCCTTTTATGTTCTAGCATTTAGATACTGAGTTAGTAAGGAGGATCCAATAAAGGAGATCGTCAACAGTGGCTAGAGTCATTGATTGAAAACCAAAAGATTGTGTTGTCCATGGAGAGAAATGAAGACTGAATTTCAAAAAGGAATACCAGGGATAGCAGGTGGCTTTTGCATGGCACTGAAAGGCACAATTAAGTTTGGAAATGAAGAAAGAGAAAATCACTGATTTTTAGTAAAAGTGCTATATGGAAAGGGATGGTTAAGTAGTACTTTTAATATAAGCAAGGCCAATTCAAAGGATCCTTCTGAGTCAACAGTTTGCCCTGTAATACTGTTACCAGTGTCAGCCTGGTACACACATGCTGATAGCTTGTGAATTGATTGCTTGAATCATGAAAAAATGAAGATGCATCTCAGTTGTACAGGTTGAGATCTACTTCAGAATCCCACATTATATGCATCCAGGATAGAACTGATAGTCTTTGTTACAAGTCATCAGTATTGCCCTGATAACTTTCATGCAACTTTATCTTTTCAGTTCCCATTTATGTCTATCTGTTCTTGCATCCATTGGCAATGGTAGACTATCTCATTAAGGCAAGATTGCACAATAGTTCCAGAGATTTTGGCTTTTGTGGGATATTAAGCAAAGACTTGAAAAAAGGAATGGGTGAGGGGCCAAGTGAAAGAAAAAGTAACAACCTAATCATGAAGAAGTGAAAAAGGATGGTGCTAGGAATCAAGGGAATAAAGTCAGATGGAATGTACAGTAGGTAGTTTTTTGAAGGAAAAAGCTGCAAGGGCAAGACCAAGGTGTGCTGAACCTATATTTTAGATAGTAGTTCTAGACGATAGTAAATGCCAATAACATCACTAAGTCAAGGAGAATACAGGACTGTGGAAAACGATCTTTCCCATTTGAGTCTGGAATATTGCCAGAAATTTATTTTATAACTAGTAGTTTGGAAATGAGCCTGAATTTTTTTGGTCCAAACTGTCTAAATTGCTACCATTTAATACACAACACACATTATGTCTCTTAACATTTCAGTTGCTAAATTTTGTTTTATTTTTGTGTCTGTTTAAATAGACTAGAAATAATGAGCTTCTTTTGACAGGGATATTTTCCTATTCATATTTAACTTTCCATTCATTATCTTATAGAGCCTACCATGTAGCAGATGTGTAATTTTAACTGTGTTGATTAAACTCCTTGTTTAGTGTTTGGGTGAGTGAAAGTTTGATGATTTAACCAATCACTTAAAGGGCAAGGAAAGTAAGAGTTTATAGAGTCTCTGCCTGAGGCAATTCTTTGAGGATGTTTTTGGGAGTGTTCTGGCCATGAATGAGGAAATTATAGATTTTATAGCTTAAGCTGAGTTGGAATGTGCAAATATAAATTTAGTACTGGGGAATCGAGCATCTGCTGGATTAGACTTTTTATGATGAAAATTACAGGTTGAGTTATAAATCCCTATTAATAGTTGTGGAGTAGTATAATGCAGCCCTTGTTTTCTTTCCTGCTTGTATAGCATATGCCAGAGGTGTCCCTTTTTTTTTTTTTTCCTACCGTTTTCTTTTAAACAAAACAATCCAGAGAGGAAGGTTTATAGATAGTAGACTTTTTCCTCTGGATAGAATCAACATATTTTGCAGTATTGTCCTTTTTATGTACCGTATGTCCCTAAAAATATTCATTTTCTCTGTAATATAAACTTTTCTATTTTTAAAGCTACTTTGAAAGTGAAAAGCTGATTTTGAGGAGAGACTGTACAGGTCAATAATAAGACATTAAATTGTAGAATACAGTCCATTATCAATGGTTTTCAGTCATAAGAAGGAACAACATAGTACAGTCTGTATGGCTGATTTCAGTGAGAACTTTCAGTGTCCCCATAATACAGTATTTACATGTCTTCGAACTTCCTAACTTGAAAAAATTCTTCCCTTGTGTATCTGTATGCCATCAAGTATTATGGCTTTTTCTTCCAAGTATGATAGTTATATTCACCTTTGTGACCCAGTTCACTTGTTTAGTGTTGAAATTCGAGGAATGCTGAAGGAATGTATACTGTTGATAAGTGGGGAAGGATCTGTGTCTCAAATAGGAGACCAAGAAATACAATAAGGAAAAGGAGGAGGGGGTTGTATGTGAGGCTTTCACCACATTACTCTTAGGTTCACAAAGTCCAAAAGATTAGGAATACTCACCTTTATGGAGATTGTGAAGAGGGGGAAAATGCCCTATCAGCAGCAACCTGACCAAGTTGTCAGAGTGTTGATTTCTAGAAGGACATTGAAACACTAGGTGAATAGGAGATGTACCTCCTCCTCTTGCTTTCCTTTTAGCTTTTAATCAGTTATTCTGAGTAAGTTTAAGAATTCTGAGTTTCTTACCTTGAGAAAAAGTACTGCTGTTGATTCACATTGGAGTAGTGATAGCTTCAACCAAAACCCAGTTAAATTGTCTAGTTGATTCATGGTTATCAACATTTATAATATGAATTCATAATTCATAATTCCCACCCACATCCCCTTCTCTTAGTGGAGAAAATGCTGGTTTGGAGAGAGTATCTGAATGGATCATGATAAAATGGTAAATGTGGGATGAGAGAATTGTTGAATGGCACTCAGATCTGAAGTATCTCAGGATTGTTCAATATGCCTTAATGTAAATAGCTGTAAGTATTGAGTCCTATTTGCTTTGGCTCCCCACTTTACCCTTAAATGTTGTATTTATATCCTTATCAATACGTGTACCAATTTTGATTTATTTTATGTCTTGTCTCCTTTTCCTAAAATGTATATAATGAGCTCCTACTTGACAGGGATTTTTTTTCTATTGTCTTATGCTGCAATGCCAGAAAATGAGAATTTCATTGAAGTTTGTTAAATAAACACATTTATGAAGGAGTGAGCAAGAGAGAGTCATAAATAATGAGAGAATATAACAATAAAGGAGCGATAGTGTTATTCAGATAGACATGTGATGTTATTTGAGTAATTTGGGAATCTCTTGTGTTTGACAATGTTGAAAGAAAAGAACATAGAGTTTAGTGATTTTTTTTTCTGAAATGTAGGCATGTAGATATTAACTCTTGGGTTTATTTTAAAATAAGTAATAGCAAAAACCATTAAACTATCTGCATTTGGGAAATCAGAAAAGGATCACTCTCTGGGGCCTCTCTCCTATGTTGGTTCCATGTAAATGTTGTATAAATCTCAGTTTGTCATGTCTCCCATCTTGCTAACTCTTTTGAATTTGTCTAGGAAAGGAGAGAAGGACACCACTGATAGTACTATGAGTCTGTCTTCAGATTTACTGGTGTGCAGGGAAATGAACTCGGTGGATTAGGAAGTGCTCTCTTTTGCCTGTAGAACCACAAGGCTTAGTTGTTGTGCTAGTTGCTACTATGTTTGATACTGTTTAAAAAAATCTATATTTCTGAAGTTTTTTTCCCTTCACACTATATTATCCCACCTTCTATGTTTTCTTCTAGGAGTATTATGATTTCAGATATTACATTCAGGTCTTTAATCCATATGGAGTTGATTTTTGTATATGGTGTAAGATAGGAGTCCAAGTTTTATTCTTTCATCTGTGACTGTCCAGTGTTTCCAACACCATTTACTGACACAACTATCCTTTACACATTGTGTATTCTTGGCTTCTTTGTTGAAAATTAGTTGACCATATGTGCATGAGCTTATTTCTGGTCTCTTTATGATGTTCCACTGATCTACATGTCTGTTTTTATGCCAAAACCATACTGTTTTTATTACTATAGCTTTATAATATAGTTTGAAATCAGGACGTGTGATACCTCTGGCTTTGTTCTTCTTAACACTATTAATTCTTCCAATCCATGAGTATCTTTCCATTTATTCATGTCCTTTTCTATTTATTTTATCAATGTACTATCGTTTTCAAAGTATAGATCTTTCACCTCGGTTAAATTTATTCTGAAGTATTTTATTTTTTTCAATGCTATTATAAATGGAATTTTTTACTTAATTTGTCTTTCTGATAGTTTGTTGTTGGTATATAGAAAGAGAGTTGACTTTTTGTATTCTGCAACTTGACTGAACTTGTGTATTAGTTCTAACAGTTTCTTGGTGGAGTCTGGAGTTTTCTATATATAATATCATGTCATCTTCAAGTCGTGACAGTTTTACTTCTTTTCCATATTAGATTTCTTTTATTTCTTTTACTGGCCTACATTGGCTAGGGCTTCCAATATCATGTTGAATAAAAGTGTCAACAGTGGGCATCCTTGTCTTGTTCCTCATCTTATAGGAAAAACTTAGCATGTCTCTGTTGAATATGATGTTTGCTGTGGACTTGTCATTTATGCCCTTTATTATGTTAAGTTATATTCTTTGTGTACCTTGAGGTGTAATGTTAGTTCGTTTGAGATGTTTTTTTTTTCTTATTGTAAGTGTTTATCACAATAAATGTCCTTCTTAAAACTGCTTTTACTATATCCCATATGCTTTGGTACGTTATGTTTCCTTTTTTATTTATCTCAAGATATTTTTTTGATTTCTCTTTTGATTTCTTTATTGGTTGTTCAGGAGCACATTGTTTCATCTACATATATTTTTGAATTTTTCAGTTTTCTTCTTCAGATTTCTAGTTTAATATCTTTGGGGTCAGAAAAGATGCTTGATATAATTTCAGTTTTAATTTATTAAGACTTATTCTGTGGCCTAACATGATCTATTCTAGATAATGTTCTATGGATTCTTGAGAAGAATGTTTATTCTGGTACTGTTGAATGGAATGTTCTATAAATATCTATTAAGTCCATCTGCTCTAATCTGTAGTATAAGTCTAATGGTTTTTCTTAGTGATTGTTTCTGTCTGGATGATCTATACATTGTTGAGAGTGGGGTATTGAAGTTCCTTGCTATTAGTGTATTGCTGTGTAATTTTCCCTTCAGATTTGTTAATATTTGCTTTATATGTTTAGGTACTCCTATGTTGGGGGTCTAAGTATTTACAATTGTTATATACTCTTGATGAGTTGACATTGTATATAGTGACCTTGTTTTTCTCTTCTTACAGCCTTTGGCTTAGAGTCTATTTAGTATGATATGAGAATAGCTATTCTTGCTTTGTTTTGGTTTTCATTTGCATGGAATATCTTTTTCCATCCCTTTGCTTTGATTCTATGAGTGTTCTTAAAGCTTAGGTGAGTCTCATAGGCAGTAGGTAGTTGGGTCTTTTTTTTTTAATCCATCTATCCAGTTTTTATGGCAGCCACCTGAGGGACAGGCCCCAATATCATCTAGCTTCTTCTTTTTTTTTTTATTTTGGCCAGGCCACGTGGCATGTAGGATCTTTGTTCCCCATCCAGGGATCAAACCAGTGCCTCCTGCATTGGAAGTGTGGAGTCTTAACCACTGGACAGCCAGGGAAGTCTGCTCACCTAGATTTTGATTGGAGAATTTAGTCCATTTACATTTAAAGTAATTATTGATAAGTATGGACTTATTATTGCCATTTTGTTAATTGTTTTCTGGCTGTTTTGTAATTCCTTTTTTCCTTTCCTCCTCTCTTGCTCTATTTCTTTGTGATTTGATGATTTTTTTGAGTAGTAGTGTGCTTTGATTCCTTTCTCTTTATCTTTTGTGTATTTAGTATAGGCTTTTGCTTTGTGGTTACCATGAAGCTTACATAAAACATCTTTTATGTACAGCAGTGTATTTTAAGCTGATAATAACAAATGCATACCAGTGCTCCCCCACCCCTACATACTATGTTTTTGATGTCACAATTTGCATCTCTTTACATTGTGTATCCAATAACAAATTGTTGTTGTAGTTATTTTAATATTTTTGTCTTTTAACCTTTATTCTAGAGTTTTCAGTGATTTACCCATCACCATTACAACATTAGAGTATTCTGAATTTAACTATATATTTACCTTTATTGGTGAATTTTTTACTTTCATATGTTTTTCTTCTTCTAATTAACATCCTTTCATTACAGCTTGAAGAACACCCTTTAACATTTCTTAAAAGATCGGTCTAGTATTGATGAACTCTTTTGTTTGCCTGGAAAACTCCTTATTTCTCATTTAATTCTGAGAAACCAATTTGCTGGGTAGAGTATTCTTGGTGGTTTTTTATTTCAGCACTTTGAATACATCATCACACACCCTTCTCGCCTCCAAGGTTTCTGCTGAAATATTTGCTGATAGTGTTATGGGGTTTCCCTTGTACATAACTTGCTTTCTCACGTTGCTTTTAAGATTCTCTCCTACTCTTTAGCATTTGACACTTTAATTATAATGTATCTTGGTGTGGGTCTCTTTGGATTCTTTTTTTTTTTTTTTGATATTTTCTGAGATTCCTGAATCTAGATGTGTCTTTTTTTCCCTACATTAGGGAAATCTTCAGCCATTATTTCTTTGAATAAGTCTTCTGCTCCTTTCTCTTAATATTCTCCTTCTGGGATCTCTATAACACATACATTGGTTTGTTTACTAGTATCCCATAAGTTCCCTAAAGCTATTTGCACTTTTTAATTCTTTCTTTTGACTTACCTGAGTGGATGACTTCCACTGCACTGTGTTCAATTTTGCTGATTCTTTCTTTCACTTGATCTAGTCTACTGTTGAACCCCTCTACTGAATTTTTTAGTTTGGCTATATTCTTTAGCTCTGTGATTTCTGTTTGGTACTTGTAAAATTTTTCCTGTGTCTTGGTTAAAATTCTCATTTTGTTCCTACATTTCTCTCCTGTCTTTGATGAGCATCCTTATGACCATTATTTTGAACACTCTGTCAGGGAAATCACTTATCTTCATTTTAATAAGATCTGTTTCTGGTTTTTTATTTTGTTGTTTTATTTCAAATATTTTCCTGTGTTTCTTCATTTTTCTTGACTTTCTGTGTTGTTTCTGTGCATTAGGCAAAAGAGCAACCTCTCCCAGTCTTTTTTTTTGCGGTACGCTGGCCTCTCACTGTTGTGGCCTCTCCCATTGCAGAGCACAGGCTTCGGACGCACAGGCTCAGCGGCCATGGCTCACGGGCCCAGCCACTCTGTGGCATGTGGGATCTTCCCAGACCGGGACACAAACCCGTGTCCTCTGCATCGGCAGGCGGACTCTCAACCACTGCACCACCAGGGAAGACCTAACCTCTCCCAGTCTTGACAGAATTGTCTCATGTAGGAGATGAGCCTTGTTGATCAGCCCAACCCAAGCTCCCATTTGTCAATCCAGCCTTTGTGATTGTTCACGCCTGGCTCCCAGTAGTTTTGGGTGTGCCAAGACCTATTTGTGTCCCAAAGGGTGTTCACAGTTAGCACCTAGGTGCTGACTGAATAGAAGCTCGTCCCTCAGGCAGCAGCTTGGAAAGTGTGTAATTGAGTGTCTTTCACGAATAAACTGGGAGGTGGACATTTTTGACTGCTCTTTCAGTTGTGGGCCTGGGTGTATAGACATGAAGTGGGGGTGCTCCTGCATCCATTAAGAACTATTTCTTTGTTTGCTAAAGTCATGTGGGACTTGTGAATGCAAGTCCCCTTTGGTGGTAGAGCTAGGTGATATTGGGGCCTGTCCCTCAGATGGCTGCCATAAAAGCTGGGGCACTAGATGTGGGTAGAAGATGCTTCCTGGGAAATACTGGTAGCCTGGTTTTATTATTGGAGTGGGCTAGAGGGAGAAGGCTGAGTGTGTTTTTTTAAATTGAAGTGAAGTTGATGTACAATATTATGTATCATAAAAATTACAGATATACAATATGATGATACACAATTTTTAAAGGTTACACTCTATTTATAATTATTATAAAATACTGGCTACATCCCCTTTGTTGTACAATATATCCTTGTAACTTATACACAATAGTTTGTATCTCTTAATCCCTTACCTCTCTATTGTCCCTCCCCAGTTTCCTCTCCTCACTGGTAACCACTAGTTTGTTCTTTATATCTGTGAGTCTGCTTCTTTTATTTTATTTTTTTTAATTTTTTTTAATTTTTTATTTATTTTTTATTTTTTGCTTTATAACAAATTTAATCAGTTATACATATACATATGTTCCCATATCCCCTCCCTTTTGCGTCTCCCTCCCACCCTCCCTATCCCACCCCTCCAGGCAGTCACAAAGCACCGAGCTGATCTCCCTGTGCTATGCGGCTGCTTCCCACTAGCTATCTACCTTACGTTTGGTAGTGTATATATGTCCATGCCGCTCTTTCACTTTGTCACAGCTTACCCTTCCCCCTCCCCATATCTTCAAGTCCATTCTCTCGTAGGTCTGTGTCTGTATTCCTGTCTTACCCCAATGTTCTTCATGACATTTTTTTTTTCTTAAATTCCATATATATGTGTCAGCATACAGTATTTGTCTTTCTCTTTCTGACTTACTTCACTCTGTATGACAGACTCTAGGTCCATCCACTTCATTACAAATAGCTCAATTTCATTTCTTTTTATGGCTGAGTAATATTCCATTGTATATATGTGCCACATCTTCTTTACCCATTCATCCGATGATGGACACTTAGGTTGTTTCCATCTCCAGGCTATTGTAAATAGGGCTGCTATGAACATTTTGGTACATGTCTCTTTTTGAATTATGGTTTTCCCGGGGTATATGCCCAGTAGTGGGATTGCTGGGTTATATGGTAGTTCTATTTGTAGTTTTTTAAGGAACCTCCATACCGTTCTCCATAGTGGCTGTACCAATTCACATTCCCACCAGCAGTGCAAGAGTGTTCCTTTTTTTCCACACCCTCTCCAGCATTTATTGTTTCTAGATATTTTGATGATGGCCATTCTGACTGGTGTGAGATGATATCTCATTGTAGTTTTGATTTGCATTTCTCTAATGATTAATGATGTTGAGCATTCTTTCATGTGTTTGTTGGCAATCTGTATATCTTCTTTGGAGAAATGTCTGTTTAGGTCTTCTGCCCATTTTTGGATTGGGTTGTTTGTTTTTTTCTTATTGAGCTGCATAAGCTGCTTGTAAATTTTGGAGATTAGTCCTTTGTCAGTTGCTTCATTTGCAAATATTTTCTCCCATTCCGAGGGTTGTCTTTTGACCTTGTTTGTGGTTTCCTTTGCTGTGAAAAAGCTTTTAAGTTTCATTAGGTCTCATTGTTTATTTTTGTTTTTATTTCCATTTCTCTAGGAGGTGGGTCCAAAAGGATCTTGCTGTGATTTATGTCATAGAGTGTTCTGCCTATGTTTTCCTCTAAGAGTTTGATAGTTTCTGGCCTTACATTTAGGTCTTTAATCCATATTGAGCTTATTTTTGAGTATGGTGTTAGGGAGTGATCTAATCTCATACTTTTACATGTACCTGGCCAGTTTTCCCAGCACCACTTATTGAAGAGGCTGTCCTTTCTCCACTGTACATTCCTGCCTCCTTTATCAAAGATAAGGTGACCATATGTGCATGGGTTTATCTCTGGGCTTTCTATCCTTTTCCATTGATTTATATTTCTGTTTTTGTGCTAGTACCATACTGTCTTGATTACTGTAGCTTTGTAGTATAGTCTGAAGTCAGGTAGCCTGATTCCTCCAGCTCCGTTTTTCATTCTCAATATTGCTTTGGCTATTTGGTGTCTTTTGTGTTTCCATACGAATTGTGAAATTTTTTGTTCTAGTTCTGTGAAAAATGCCATTAGAAGTTTGATAGGGATTGCATTGAATCTGTAGATTGCTTTGGGTAGTAGAGTCATTTTCACAATGCTGATTCTTCCAATCCAAGAACATGGTATATCTCTCCATTGATTTGTATCACCTTTAATTTCTTTCATCAGTGTCTTATAATTTTCTGCATACAAGTCTTTTGTCTCCTTAGGTAAGTTTATTCCTAGATATCTTATTCTTTTTGTTGCAGTGGTAAATGGAAGTGTTTTCTTGATTTCACTTTCAGATTTTTCATCATTAGTATATAGGAATGCCAGAGATTTCTCTGCATTAATTTTGTATCCTGCTACTTTACCAAATTCATTGATTAGCTCTAGTAGTTTTCTGGTAGCATCTTTAGGATTCTCTATGTATAGTATCATGTCATCTGCAAACAGTGACAGCTTTACTTCTTCTTTTACAATTTGGATTCCTTTTATTTCCTTTTCTCTGATTGCTGTGGCTAAAACTTCCAAAACTATGTTGAATAAGAGTGGTGAGGGTGGGCAACCTTGTCTTTTTCCTGATCTGAGTGGAAATGCTTTCAGTTTTTCAGCATTGAGAACGATGTTGGCTGTGGGTTTGTCATATATGGCCTTTATTATGTTGAGGAAAGTTCCCTCTATGCCTACTTTCTAGAGGGTTTTTATCATAAATGGGTGTTGAATTTTGTTGAAAGCTTTCTCTGCATCTATTGAGATGACCATGTGTTTTTTCTCCTTCAATTTGTTAATATGGTGTATCACATTTATTGATTTGTGTATACTGAAGAATCCTTGCGTTCCTGGTATAAACCCCACTTGATCATGGTGTATGATCCTTTTAGTGTGCTGTTGGATTCTGTTTGCTAGTATTTTGTTGAGGATGTTTGCATCTATGTTCATCAGTGATATTGGCCTGTAGTTTTCTTTCTTTGTGACATCCTTGTCTGGTTTTGGTATCAGGGTGATGGTGGCCTCGTAGAATGAGTTTGGGAGTGCTCCTCCCTCTGCTATATTTTGGAAGCATTTGAGGAGGATATGTATTAGCTCTTCTCTAAATGTTTGATAGAATTCGCCTGTGAAGCCATCTTGTCCTCGGCTTTTGTTTGTTGGAAGATTTTTAATCACAGTTTCCTTGCATGTGATTGGTCTGTTCATATTTTCTATTTCTTCCTGATTCTGTCTTTGTAGGTTGTGCATTTCTAAGAATTTTTCCGTTTCTTCAGGTTGTCCATTTTATTGGCATGGTATTGCTTGTAGTAATCTCTCATGATCTTTTGTATTTCTGCAGTGTTAGTTGTTACTTCTCGTTTTTCATTTCTAATTCTATTGAATTGAGTCTTCTCCCTTTTTTTCTTGATGAGTCTGGCTAATGGTTTATCAATTTAGTTATCATATCAAAGAACCATCTTTTAGTTTTATAGATCTTTGCTGTCATTTACTTCATTTCTTTTTCATTTATTGCTGATCTGATCTTTATGATTTATTTCCTTCTGCTAACTTTGGGGTTTTTTTTTTTGTTGTTCTTCTTTTCCTAATTGCTTTAGGTGCAAGGTTAGCTTGTTTATTCGAGATGTTTCCTGTTTCTTAAGGTGGGATTGTATTGCTATAAACTTTCCTCTTAGAACTGCTTTTGCTGCATCCCATAGGTTTTGGGTCGTCGTGTCTCCATTGTCATTGATTTCTATGTATTTTTTTATTTCCTCTTTCATTTCTTCAGTGATCACTTCGTTATTAAGTAGTTTATTGTTGAGCCTCCATATGTTTGTCTTTTTTACAGATCTTTGCCTTTATTTGATATCTAGTCTCATAATGTTGTGGTCCAAAAAGATACTTGATACAATTTCAATTTTCTTAAATTTAGTGAGGCTTGATTTGTGACCCAAGATATGATCTGTCCTGGAGAATGTTCCATGGGCACTTGAGAAAAATGTGTATTCTGTTGTTTATGGATGGAATGTCCTATAAATATCAATTAAGTCCGTCTTGTTTAATGTATCATTTAAAGCTTGTGTTTCCTTATGTATTTTCATTTTGGATGATTTGTCCAATGGTGGAAGTGGGGTTTTAAAGTCCCCTACTATGAATGTGTTACTGTCGATTTCCCTTTTTATGGCTGTTAGTATTTGCCTTATATATTGAGGTGCTCCTATGTTGGGTGCATAAATATTTACAATTCTCATATCTTCTTCTTGAATCGATCCTTTGATCATTAGATAGTGTCCTTCTTTGTCTCTTCTAATAGTCTTTATTTTAAAGTCTATTTTGTTTGATATGAGAATTGCTACTCCAGCTTTCTTTTGGTTTCCTTTTGCATGGAATATCTTTTTCAGTCCCCTCACTTTCAGTCTGTATGTGTCTCTAGGTCTGAAGTGGGTCTCTTGTAGACAGCATATATATGGGTCTTGTTTTTGTATCCATTCAGCCAGTCTGTGTCTTTTGGTGGGAGCATTTAATCCATTTACATTTAAGGTAATTATCGATATGTATGTTCCTATTCCCATTTTCTTAATTGTTTTGAGTTTGTTATTATAGGTCTTTTCCTTCTTTTGTGTGTCTTGCCTAGAGAAGATCCTTTAGTATTTGTTGTAAAGGTGGTTTGGTGGTGCTGAACTCTCTCAACTTTTGCTTTATTGTAAGGTTTTAATTTCTCCATCAAATCTGAATGAGATCCTTGCTGGGTAGAGTAATCTTGGTTGTAGGTTTTTCTCCTTCATCACTTTAAATATGTCCTGCCACTCTTTATTGGCTTGCAGTGTTTCTGCTGAAAGATCAGCTCTTAATCTTACGGGGATTCCCTTGTGTGTTATTTGTTGTTTTTGCCTTGCTGCTTTTAATATGTTTTCTCTGTATTTAATTTTTGACAGTTTGATTTATATGTGTCTTGGCATGTTTCTCCTTTGATTTATCCTGTATGGGACTCTCTGTGCTTCCTGGACTTGATTAACTATTTCCTTTCCCATATTAGGGAAGTTTTCAACTATAATCTCTTCAAATATTTTCTCAGTCCCTTTCTTTTTCTCTTCTTCTTCTGGAACCCCTATAATTCGAATATTGGTGCATTTAATGTTGTCTCAGAGGTCTCTGAGACTGTCCTTAGTTCTTTTCATTCTTTTTTCTTTATTATGATGTGCAGTCGTCATTTCCACTATTTTATCCTCTAGGTCACTTATCCGTTTTTCTGCCTCAGTTATTCTGCTATTGATCCCTTCTAGAGTATTTTTAATTTCATTTATTGTGTTGTTCATCATTGCTTGTTTCATCGTTAGTTCTTCTAGGTCCTTGTTAAATGTTTCTTGTATGTTCTCTATTCTATTTCCAAGATATTGGATCATCTTTACTATCATTATTCTGAATTCTTTTTCAGATAGACTGCCTATTTCCTCTTCATTTGTTACGTCTGGTGGGTTTTTATCTTGCTCCTTCATCTGCTGTGTGTTTTTCTGTCTTCTCATTTTCCATATCTTACTGTTTTGGTGGTCTCATTTTTGCAGGCAGCAGGTTCATAGTGCCCGTTGTTTTTGATGTCTCTCCCCAGTGGCTAAAGTTGGTTCAGTGGGTTGTGTAGGCTTCCTGGTGGAGGACACTAGTGCCTGTGTTCTGGTGGATGAGTCTGGATCTTGTGTTTCTGGTGGGCAGGTCCACATCTGGTGGTGTATTTTGTGGTGTCTGTGGACTTGTTATGATTTTAGGCAGCCTCTCTGCTAATGGGTGGGGTTGTGTTCCTGTCTTGCTAGTTGTTTGACATAGGGTGTCCAGCACTGTAGCTTGCTGGTCGTGGAGTGAGGCTGGGTGCTGGTGTTGAGATGGAGATCTCTGGGAGAGTTTTGCCATTTCATATTATGTGGAGCTGGGTGGTCTCTTGTGGACCAGTGTCCTGAAGTTCGCTCTCCCACCTCAGAGGCACAGCACTGAATCCTGGCTGGAGCACATAGAGCCTTTCATCCACATGGCTCAGAATAAAAGGGAGAAAAATAAGAAAGAAAGAAAGAAAGAAAGAAAGAAAGAAAGAAAGAAAGAAAGAAAGAAAGAAAGAAAGAAAGAAAGAAAGAAAGAAAGAAAGAGCATAAAAGAAAATAAAATAAAGTAAGGTAAAATAAGATAAAGTTATTAAAAAATAATTATTAAGAAATTTTTTTAATTAAAAAAATGGACGGATAGAACCCTAGGACAAATGGTGAAAGCAATGCTATACAGACAAAATCTCACACAGAAGCATACACATACACACTCACAAAAAGAGGAAAAGGGAAAAAATAATAAATCTTGCTCTCAAAGTCCAATTTGGGGTGATTCATTGTCTATTCATGTATTCCACAGATGCAGGGTACATCAAGTTGATTGTGGAGATTTAATCTGCTGCTCCTGAGGTTGCTGGGAGAGATTTCTCTTTCTCTTCTTTGTTTGCTAAGCTCCCGGGGTTCAGCTTTGGTTTTGGCCCCGCCTCTGTGTGTAGGTCGCTGGAGGGCGTCTGTTCTTCGCTCAGACAGAACAGGGTTAAAGGAGCCGCTGATTCCAGGGCTCCGGCTCACTGAGGCTTGGGGGAGAGAGGGGTACGGATGCGGAGCGAGCCTGTAGCGGCAGAGGCCGCCATGACGTTGCACCAGCCTGAGGCGCGCCGTGCGTTCTCCCAGGGAAGTTGTCCCTGGATCACGGGATCCTAGCAGTGCCGGGCTGCACAGGCTCCCTGGAAGGGAGTTGTGTAGAGTGAACTGTGCCCACACACAGGCTTCTCTGTGGTTGCAGCAGCAGCCTTAGCATCTCATGCCTGTCTCTGGGATCCGCGCTGTTAGTCGTGGCTCGCGCCCGTCTATTGAGCTTCTTTAAGCAGCACTCCTAATCCCATCTCCTCGCGCACCAGGAAACAAAGAGGGAGGAAAAAGTCTCTTGCCTCTTGTGCAGGTTCAGACTTTTTCCCAGCCTCCCTCCCGGCTAGCTGTGGCGCACTATCCCCTTCAGGCTGTGTTCACGCTGCCAGTCCTCTCCCTGTGCTGGGATTGAAGCTGACCCTCAGCTCCCATCCCCGCCCACCCCGGCGGGTAAGCAGACAAGCGTCTCAGGCTGGTGAGTGCTGGTCAGCACCGATCCTCTGTGCGGAAATCTCTCCGCTTTGCCCTCTGCACCCCTGTTGCTGTGCTCTCCTCTGCGGCCCCGAAGCTGCCCCCCTCTGCCACCTGCAGCCTCCGCCCACGAAGGGGCTTCTAGTGTGTGGAAACCTTTCCTCCTTCACAGCTCCCTCCCACTGGTGCAGGTCCCGTCCCTATTCTTTTGTCTCTGTTTATTCTTTTTTCTTTTGCCCTACCCAGGTACGTGGGGAGTTTCTTGCCTTTTGGGACATCTGAGGTCTTCTGCCGGTGTTCAGTAGGTGTTCTGTAGGAGTTGTTCCATGTGTAGATGTATTTCTGATGTATGTTGACCTTTCTTTTCCGGCCTTCTCTTTGGTTTCATGGTGCATGTGTCTCTATTCATTTCTGGAGGCTGAAAGTCCAAGATCCAGGTGTGGGCAGGACTAGTTTCATTCTGAGGCCCCTTTCCTTGGCTTGCAGATGGCTGCCTTCCCCCTGTGTCCTCGTATGATCATCCCTCTGTCTCAGCTCTGTTCTTCTTCTCCAGATTGTTTCAGCTATTTGTGTTTGTTTGTTTTTCCATACAAATTTTAAAATTATTTGGTCTAGTTCTGTGAAAAATGCCATTGGTAGTTTGATAGGGATTGCACTGTATCTGCAGATTGTCTTGGGTATTATGGTCATTTTAACAATATTAATTCTTCCAATCCAAGAATAAAGTATAACTTTCCATCTTTTGCAGTATGCAGGTAAACCTCTTTCAGGGAACGATTGGGAGAAGGGTAATTTTGCTTTCTCCTTCTCACTGAGCCTAGGGAATAGCCTGCTAGGAATTGCTCCTTTGTTTTCTATGGTCCTGTGGAACTTGTGAATGGAACCCCCTTTAACTGTAAGACTGATGGTCTCTTTACCCATTTCTCGGGCAGAAGCTATAAAATCTTGGGTGTAGGCATGTGTACAAAGCCATTCCGGGGAGATAGTAGGAAATTAGAGCCATCTGGAGTGGGGAGGAGTGGTGTCCACTTCCCCATTCTCTGGGGAGTATCACAGCCAGCCCCTAGTGCCTGCTAAGTTAGAAGACTGGCCTTTAGGCGGCAGCGTTTAAAGTATGCAGATACTCTTTCAGGGAAAAACTGTGAGGTGTGCAATTTTGCCTGTTCCCTCTATGCTGATTGCTGGACTGATAGCCTTGGTGAGTGCTTGCATGCTTATTAAGAATTGTTTCTTTTTTTTTGCTATAGTGTTGTAAGTCTTGTGGACACAAGCTCCATTGTTTTTTAGAGCAAGGGATTTTGTGAGCTTGTCCCTCTGGTGGGTCTTAGCAGTTGGTGTGCTAGATATGGAGTCCAAGCCCTTTGGTTTTCAGGGAGAAGCTAGAAGTTGAGACTTCTCTCCTGATTGTAAGGCACTGGGCTGTGGGTGGAGTTGATGTCAAGAGTGTGGAAGGAACAGCCTTTCCTACCTGTTTTGATGTGCATATTTTCTCATTTGTCTTACTTGTAGGAGTTGCTCAGCTAGTTTCTGGGTCCCTTTCAGAGTAAATTGCTTCATGTGTAGCTGTACATTTGGTTGTCTGTATGAGGAGGGGAGCTCCTTTGTCACCATCTTGTTGACTCCCAATTCCTAAAATTTTGTATCTTGCTTTTCAGTCAAAATATTTCCCTTTGCTCTAACATTGTTTTTTGAAACTTGAAGTACTTTCTTTAATAAGAATTTAATCTTCCAAATTTTCTTAGATTTGGGTAGGATGCCCCATTTTAATGACAGTAAAAGTATTTTTTCTGTCAAACCTTCCTGAGGTGTGGGAACAATATTCTAAGGTTGCATTTCAATCTTGTGCTGACTTACTCTTGCAAGTAAGGATTGCTTGACTCTAAAACTGAACTAAGTTAAGATCATACAATTATGAAAAATCAGAGAAAATTTTATTAGTTACACAAATTTCATTAGCTATACTAATATGTAAGTCCTTCACTGTTTCCTTTTATTCTTCAAAGATATTTTATTGTATGGATTTCTAATTTTCATTATGATCAGTGAATATATTCTACGTTATTTGAGGGATTTTAAAGATTTTGGCCTGGTATATGTTTTTTCTTGGTGAATATGCCATAGACACTTTAAAAAGTGCATTCATTCTAAAATTGTTGGCTATAGTGTTTTATAAATGTCCATTAGGTTTAAATGGTTGATATATATTGTTCATATCTTCTATGACTGATATTGTGTTTTGGTCTATAAATTACTGAAAGAGTAGAGTTTAAAGTCACCAACTATGATTGTGGATTTGTCTCTTACTCCCCTTATTTCTGTTAGTTTCATTTCATGTAATCTGAAACTTTGTTATTAGTCATAAAAATTTTCATGATGATTATGTTTCCCTTATAAATTGACCCTCTTACATTATGAAATGTCTCTATCTCTGGTAATACATTAACTTGAAATTTACTGTATTAGAAAGTAATATAACTACTCTAGGTTTCATATGCTTTCTGTTAGTATGGTGTATCTTTTCATCTTTTCTTCCTTTTAACCTATATCTTTATGTACAAAATATTGTCATTATTAGATGGCATATAGTTAGGTTATGTTTTAACTGTTAACAGTTGGAGTGTTTATTCAATGTTCACTTAATATAATTATTGAAAAGGCGGATTTACTCCACCTCTTTTATTGTTTTTTTCTTTGTAAGTGTGTACTCCTTATCAGTGTCTATCTTCTGTTTTTTGTTCTTCCTTCCCTTCTTCTCTGTCTTGCTTTTGATTGTTTAATTTTTTTTTCAGAATTCCATTTTCCTTTACTTTTTTTTTTTTTTTTTTTTTTTTTGCTGTATGCGGGCCTCTCACTGGTGTGGCCTCTCCCATTGTGGAGCACAGGCTCCAGACATGCAGGCTCTGGACGTACAGGCTGAGCGACCATGGTTCACGGGCCTAGCTGCTCCGCGGCATGTGGGATCTTCCCGGACCGGGGCAAGAACCCAAGTCCCCTGCATCGGCAGGCAGACTCTCAACCATTGTGCCACCAGGGAAGCCTTCCTTTACTTTTTTAACTCTACCTTTTTGTAGTTTTTTAGTGGTTTTCTAGTGATTGCAATATACATGTTTAGTTATTTCAGTCTTTAAGACCATTAAATCACCACATAAACAGAAGAATCTTGGAAACATACATGCATATTTACTTAGTCTCTGCCCCCTGTTATGCTAGAGGTGTCATATATATTATATCTACTCTAAACCATATAGCCAATAGAATAATTGTTTTAAATAGGTATATTTATTTTTAAGAATTTAAGAGGGAAAATATTTCATAATTACCCACATACTAACCAGTTTTAAAGCTTTTCATCCTATCCAGAAGATCTATGTTTCCTTCTGATATCATTATTTATCTTCCCAAAGAGTTTTCTTTAGCACCAGTAGTACTGGTGATAATTTTTCTTCATTTTCTTTTATCTGACAGTGTCTTTTATTTAGTCCTCTTTATTGAGGAATATAGTTACTGAATATAGAATTCTGATTTAACATTTTTCCCCTAGTACTTTAAAGATAATATTCCATGGTTTTCTCTGCTTCATTGAAATAAAATCCATTTTGGGGGTAGTTGGTATAGAAAATAGTTGAAGCAAAAGTTTAGGCTAACAAAGCAGGATGTGATAGATACTTTAACAAGCAGTTGTTATGAAGAGTTCTTAACTAAACAGTTTGTTGTTATGTGTTGCTCTCTGTGTCTCTTGACAGTTTTGAAAAATGAGCTCCCTTTGACAGGGGTTTGGTATTATTCATATTCTTGTCTTACCCAGAAAGTCATACAGAAAATAATCATTCCACACTTTTAAATGGCTAGTTTTGCTTTCATGGTATTTACAATAAAATAATAAGTTAGTTAGAGAGTAAATGGATGACTGTGTTAAAGAGAAAAACGAAGGTAAAAAGATTGGAGTGAATTGATATTAGAAATATTTCATTTGATTAATTGATAATATTACCATTTGGTCAAGGCATAGAAATACGGAATATTTTGTGACTT
This sequence comes from Mesoplodon bidens, assembly GCF_964165515.1. Lineage (NCBI taxonomy): Eukaryota > Metazoa > Chordata > Mammalia > Artiodactyla > Ziphiidae > Mesoplodon > Mesoplodon bidens. The sequence goes on from NC_138178.1 coordinate 69,451,664, forward strand.
GTGCTGTGATGTAAACACTTGGTATTAGTTCTCTTAACACAGAATTGATCCATCTCTTGAAATAACATCTCTTTATTGAAGATAAGTGGGACATGGGTACCTCACAACCTCTGAATTTAGGGAGGATGAAATTAACCTTCGAATTTTTTGTGTTTGATTTGAATGGCATATTTTTTTGCTTTCACATGATTCCCACATGTGAAATTCCATGACAATCATACAGGAAAGAGGAAGCTGTTGTACTTTTTGCAATGTACATTGTCACCAAAACATACTACCATCCTTGATCTTATGATAAATGTAGAAATAATATTCCAGTGGACATGTAAGATAAATAAGTTTCTGTGGAAGCAGAAGTGCTCAGTTTTGAGAAGCACTTTGGTGTTGTAATGTCTTATGTTAATGATTCTCAAATTCTGCCCCATTCTACTTTATCATCTATCTGTCTGTCTATCTATCACTTTATCTTCTGTATTTATCTGTATATCTCTACCTATCATCTGCCTATTTACTTATTAATAGATAAGTTATCATTCAAGTTCAATCACCCATCTTATAAATATCTTTTGTGTATCATTTTTTTATCTATCTCTCCATCCATGCCTTTATTAGGTATAATAGGCAGAAGAGCATGGCAATAGAAAAACAAGGGGGTTACCTCCCATGTGAAAGGACAGTGATGACAGTGGTCTCTGAAGTGATGATGTATAAGGAGAAAACAAGAAGAGAACATGAGGACTGAGGACCAGTAACTCAGGGACCCATCTAGCAGGAACTCTGGACTTACTACTATGCTCAAATTTGAAAAATCAAAATAGAGTTGCCTATATTCTGTGTCAGCTTACATGAGAAAATTTCATCTAAATATGATAGCTCTGCCTTTTCAGTCCACCTATGTCTCCATATTTTAAGACTCAGTTTTAATTACATGGAGTTATCACCTCAGTTTACTTTAAATTAGACCATGGATTGGTAAACCTTTTCTGTAAAAGGCCAAATAACAAATAATTTCAGCTTTTTAGAATTTATGAACTCTGTTACAGCTAATCTACTCTTCTATTGTAGTGTGAAAGCAGCTAAACATAATGTGTAATTAATTGAATGAGTATGGTTGTGTTCCAGTAATACCTTATTTACAACAGCAGGCTGTGGGCTTGAGTACCACATGCTGAACTAGAGCATTGGTTAAATCAGAACCTGGAAAATAATTGGATTAACCCCACTACATGGTAAAAATATCTGAAAATTATTTCCCTATTTTATTTTCATGAAAATTATTTTAGTTCCTCTGCTAAATCTCACTCATAAGAGAGTGCTATAAATGAATACTACATGCCATCATAACCTAAACAATGTAAAACTGTATAAGTGACTGGAGTAATATGAACCCCTTTCCAGTTGTAACCAATAAATTATATTTTTAAGTTGAACATATTTCTCCCACATTCCATTTATAAAGTCCGCAAGGATTGTGTCCAAAATCTTGCCTGCCTTCTTTTCCCCTTCGGCACATTTCAAGTCAAAATGTTATCTATCAGTTTCCTTGGTGGTATCCAGTCTCCTTAGGCATTGACTTCAGTCTATTTTGACATCATTTGAACAGTTTTTGTAGTTGTTTCAACATCTCAGAATAGGATTTGTATCTTCCAAGGCTGTTATGTGACCTAGTTTGTAAAAATGTGAAAGATTCAACAGCATAAATAGCTAATGGATATAATCTTTAATCCAGTTAAACTGTGTTTTCTGAGTTTTCTTCATGTTATCTGCATTGGAGGGTTTAGAGGAAAGAAAAAGTATCTAAAACACGCTAACTTAAAATTAAATTTGGGCTATTGCTTATTCTGCAGTCAATTGAAAATGTACCTGTATATTTACATATATGACCAGTTTAGTGTTAATATTCTATGAAAGGCTCATGCAAATCAATTAGAAAAAGACAAGCATTCCAGTACAAAAGTGGGAAAACACATAAACGAGCAATTCATAAAAGGTAAGTATTGTGAATGGCCAAGAACACATAAAAATATACTCAACCATATCTATCTTTATAATGAAACATTAAATATATATTAAATAATTATTAATCATTATACATATATAATGAAATAAATATGTGTATGTGTGTTTAAACACAGACAGAAACACGCATAATAAAATAAATCAACAGTTACTTTTTCACCTATTAGATTAACAGGCACATTTGTTAACAAAGTGTGGAGAATTTGGGACTCCTTGTGTGTTACGGTCTTTCCAATAGAGAGTGGAAAAATATGTATTAGATGGAAATTAGCACATTTTGACTAAAAATTTTATTTTTAGAGATTTACCTATAAGATATAATAGGGAGTGTTCAAATGTATATATAAACTCAAGGGTACTCATGAGAGCCTTAGTTATACTTGTAAAATTATAAGTAATCTGTTTATCAAGTCATAATGCTAGGTAAATTAATGATGATTCATTTATCTAATTGAATTGTATTTAGTTATATATGGTAATGTATACTGAAATTAATTGATATGAACATCTAGGTTTTTCAAAAGTTCATTTGTCCATCAGTTACTGAATATCAACAATGTTTGAGGCATTAATGTTGTATTTCATTCACATAAAATGATATATGTATGTGATTGTTTGGATATGGTCAATAAACCAATTTTACAGGAAGAATGTTCAAAAACTGTTGTTCGTGAGTTTGGGTCATTATTTTACTATTATCTGTGTGTGTGTGTGTGTGTGTGTGTGTGTGGTGTAATTTCAAATATATATATTTCAATTATATAGCAATTATTGAATTCTTAGTATGTGTACTACCACATGCTGAGATAAATACTTTTTCATGGATTATCTCATTTAATGCTAATAATAACCAAAATAACAGATTAGGATATTCATTCCTTTTTATAAGATGAGAAGATAGAGACTGAGTTTGAAACTAAGTTTGATTGTGCAATTCATTCTGTTACTCACAACTTAAAAAAAACCCACACACTCAGTGTCACAGCCTTTGGTAGATGATAATTAAAAATACTTATATTTTGCTAAATCTCCCCATGTTTGGGGAAAAGACGCACATTTCTGAGGTCATATTTGTTTTCTCTGTGTTGTTAAGGTCAGAGCCATGAGAATTCTCAAGTTTAGTTCTTTAAGCTAAAAAGTGTATGTGTTGAGATATTGCCAGAACAGGAGAAAAAGATGAATAGGACATTGGTTTGTGGAAAATTCCGTGGTATAAATCTACACAGAATGACCTCTAAAAATATGGGGCACCAGTGCTTAGGTGATGGGACAGTGTTCTTCAGCAGAAACCATTTCATAGATAGAGAATGGGGCACAGATCAAAGTCCAAAGATAAATGGCCAGTAAGTGGAGTATCAGTAAATGGAAGAAATCAACTTTGGATCAGACTTGGTGATAGGCAATACCAAGACAAATACTGTAGATAGCAGGGAAAGGACCAATGAAGATCTTGGAGTGAAGAAATAATCCCCAACTGATATAGATTCAAATTCCATAATCTCCTATTGGAATATTTTTCAAATTGTACTTTATGACCATATGGTCTGGATTATAAACTATCTACTTCATATGAATGTGTGTTCCATAATCAATTCAATTTTATCCAGTTCTCTGTATTCATTCTAACACTTTTCTAAAGACAACACTGTGTCTTACAAGTGTGGTTCATTAGTAATTCTCAGCTAGTAGCTAAAATGTTGGCCAGAATGATAAGCAGAGTGAATTGTGACATAAGTTTTGCCTGACTGTGCCATAGCAGTGCCTAAGGTATGTTTAAAAATTTGGGTGGTTTATAGCAAGGTATGTGCTATGCTATTCTAACTTTGCCTTTTTATCTTCTGGTATCTTGAGGGGAAATGGACCTACATAAGATACGCACAGTTGGGGCTCTGTAACGTTGAGAATACTGAAGGAGGAAGATAAGTACAGAAGGAAAAACCAGTCATATATGGGTAAGGCTGCATCTGTCAAAGAGGACTGCTGGACACTGAGCTGTTCAGCCTCTGGTTTTGACTGGTACAATTTGGGGATGTTTGGACCTGGTAAATCTCTTTAAGGATGATAAAACTGATTAATGATGTTAAGATGTTTATAATATTATTAAACTAATATGTAAATCAGGCTTCCCTGGTGGCGCAGTGGTTGAGAGTCCGCCTGCCGATGCAGGGGACACGGGTTCGTGCCCCGGTCTGGGAAGATCCCACATGCTGCGGAGTGGCTGGGCTCATGAGCCATGGCTGCTGAGCCTGCGTGTCCGGAGCCTGTGCTCTGCAACGGGAGAGGCCACAGCAGTGAGAGGCCCGCTTACCACACACACACACACACAAAAAAAAAAACCGCTAAAAAAAAAAAAAAACCCTTATATGTGAATGAATGAATGAATAGGGTAGAAAGTAAAGTTCTTTACAGAAAGCTGCAAGGAACATTATAAGAATGACAGGATATAAGAGCTCAACATTTGGCAATAATCATAATATTCAATAATTGTTTTAACCAGGAACATCAAAGGATGCTAGAACTTATTGGAGAAAATTTGAAGAGAAACAGGATACTTTTTAAAATATTCTTTTTAAAACATTTATTTAAGTATAGTTGACTTACAACTATAAGACTAAGTCTGAAATTAGGTCAAAATGATAGTATAAAATAATATGTAAAAAGAAGAATATCTTGAAGCATATGGTTTCAGGTGTACATACTTGCTCAGGAAATATGAAAGTGTGGGTGGGATAAGTTCATGAATACTATGATACCAATGAGTCTTATCTGTATCTGCATTTGAACCATTTCCAATAGAACAAGTCTTTTTACCCACAGTTCACTTAGCATAATATTTTCAAGGTTCAGCCACCTTATGACATGTATCGGAACTCCATTTCTTTTTATGGATGAGTGATATTCCATTTATAGATATATCACATTTTGCTTATTCATTCATCAGTTAGTGGCTATTTGGGTTATTTCTACACTTTGGCTATTTTGAATAATCTTGCTATAAATACCTATGTAGAGATTTAGTTCTTTTAGGGATGAGAATATGGTAACTCTATGTTTAACATTTTGAGGAGTTTTCTGACCAGGACTTTAAGATCATACTTGTTTCATTTGAAGGTGTACAACTCTGTGCACCGTGAATATCCTGTTGAATATTGGTGGAAAATGTTGTTGTAGAAATAATTAAGTAAATTGAAAAACCAAGATAAACACAGTTGAAGCCCATTGCCTCATACATGGTTGATTCAATGGGTATATATATTTTTTATTATTGTGCATTTTTGCTTTTATGTTTTTTGTTTTAAATGTTATGGAATCAATGTTGGTTTTCATACAAAGCATTTCCTTGTCTTACAACATTAATTATGATGGAGAAAGGGTATCTTGAATAAGTGAATTAAATATTATTCAAGGACAGTAGGATCATTCGGATTGGTAGAATTTTGCCACAGAAATATATTGATATTACTCATAATGTTCATGAAGAACTGAAATGAAAAACTCTCTCATTGGTTTAATAGCTGGTGTAGCCTCCCTTATTCATTGTCATCTCCAATTTTCACGTGTAAATCAAGTGTTTCAGTATGTTTCCAGGGTTATGGATGACTGTTATTTCTTGGGTGTCTTCAGGGTCTATCCTTTTTCACAGGCAGCCAACAAAAGGTGCCCTTTTGAATGAATGTGTCTGGATCATATATTCATACATTGTGAAAAATCTGAAGAAAATGAGAGGCAAAATCACTGTTGTTGAACAGTACTGTATTTCTATTCTAAGCAAGTGAGGGAAGATGTTAGCTAACTCATTTTAATGTTAGCTCACAGTTTGGGTAGCTTTGAGTGCTACTAGTTTTGCATGTATTCAGCATTTGATATCTGAGTATCTGGTTCCTTATTAAATGGTATTCCTTTGAATGTGTGCCTGCTAAAAAATATATACATTCAATACATGAGAGTGTGGATTGAGTACATGAATACTACGTCCAGTGTTCAGTCCAGCCTTTCTTCGTTTTTAAAAAAAATATTTTTAAATTAATTAATTAATTTGCATCAGGTCTTAGTTGCAGCATGTGGGATCTTTGTTGAGGAAGACGGGATCTTTTGTTGCAATGTGTGGGCTCTTCATTGCAGTGCATGGGCTTCTCTCTAGTTGTGGCATGCTGGTTTTCTCTTCTCTAGGTGTAGCGTGTGGACTCCAGAGTGTGTAGGCTCTGTAGTTGTGGTGCCCGGGCTCCAGAGAACATGGGCTCTGTAGTTTGTGGCGCGTGAGCTCAGTAGTTGTGGCGCACGAGCTTATTTGCCCCACTGTATGTGGGATCTTAGTTCCCCGACCAGGGATTGAACCCGTGTCCCCTGCATTGGAAGGTGGATTTTTTACCACTGGGCCACCAGGGAAGTCCCTGTCCCAGCCTTTTTTCAATTTTATATTTGTACCCCTTATATACTTTTTATTTTATGTACAGTAAAATACACCCTTTGTTGTGTACAGTTCTGTGGGTTTTGACAAAGGTATAGAATAGTATATCTAGCACCAGGATCATGATGTGGAGGGGTTCCATTACCCCTAAAATCCCCTTGTGTTTCTCCTCCTTCTACTCCACAATCTCTTGCAATCACTGTTTCTATAGTTTTGCCTTTTACAAAATGTCATTTAAATGGAATCAAACATTACTTAGCATCTAAGGTCTAGTTCCTTTTACTTAGCACTCTGAGTTCCCCAGTTTACTTGCAGGCCTTTATACTTCAGAGATGTCTGTTAGGTTATAGATATAATCCTCCTAGGATTCTTAGTTGCATTCTGTGTGGAGAAAAGACAAGCCAATCTTACTCCATCTTAATTCCACTTTTGTCTTACCTATCTCTAATGTCTTTTTCCATATAATTTCCATTTATCTTTTGAACTGTCTCATCTATTGATATTTTTCTGTTCTTGCCATTGCTCCATTCATTTCTATATGTTGTTTGTAATAGATTTTCAGAGTTTTTATCCTACTTCCAGAATATAGGTCTAACAACGCCTTTATCATGTGCTTTTCATTTGACCAATCACAAAGCATTTTCACAAAGTCTTTATTTGGTGGAATACAACTTTAGAATTTCTCACTTAAAAAGAAAACTGTTATGCCACTAATTTGCATAACATTGCAGACAGGATTACTGACTATTTGCAGAGTGAAGAATTCAGAGAGGAAATAAGTGAAGAAATGAAATGACAAAGGTGATAAAGGACCAAGGAACCATGATTTGTGTGACGAGGACTAGACATGCGGGGATGCCTGTGTAATAAATAATTACATAGAACCAACTGCTGTACTTGAGTTTTAAATGAATTTCATGTATTTTCTGATCTGATTTATATTCTTTGTGATGTTCTGCTGCAGGTAAAAGGCTAGAAATTTATCATACTTCAAGGAGGAAAGGTGAGCAGCTACTCGGGTGCTATTGAAAGTTTTGGTCTGTGTTCTGGCCAGTGATGTGAGAAATTCAAGTCCTGTTGTCTCATTCTTTCAGGCACTCAGGGAGCATGCTTTTATGATAGATTTTTCCCCATAGGTATGCCTACTTTGTTAATGGAATCTTCATTATTGTTTCTTTCCTTTATTAAATAAAAATCTCTCTTTGAAGTAACTTGGCTAACGTTTAAGAACCATTGATAGATTTCCTTTTTATACCATTTTATTATGTATGAAAATAATCTTTTAGTGAAATTTAAATGTGCCAAAATATTTATCTTTTTATTACTAGCATTTCAGAACTTAGATTTTTTACTCATATTTCTACGATAATCAAACCTTATTTGCTAACTCATTTACAAATATTACTCCACTACTCCTTGAAATTTTAGTTGACTTAATTTTTTGTATTTTCTCAATAGATTTTATTTAATTTTATTCGAAAAAAATCCATGGTTATGTGCCTACTATGCTGTGTAGATGAGGGTTCCATGGTTCAACTACTAAACAAAATGTCTACTGTATATGTGCTGTTTTTTTATTCATAATGCAGTAGATAAGCCTGAAGAAAAAAAGCCTGGCTATGGAAACGCTTATTTGTTGGGGGGGGGGGTACTTGTCTGGATCGATGATGAGAAAAATTGTCTGAGGATGCTGAGGGACTCATTCCAGATGTCAATCTGAGGTCCAGATGAATGCCCCTCTAATAGGACAAATAAGACCCTCATAGCCTGGCTTTATTTGGTGACCCCTCATTGACGACATAATACTGCTGCAAGCATGCCTTTTCTTTCTCCCAGGGCAAGGCATTATTAGCATCCTATCTTATGAGGCAATATTCACTGTATATATGCTAAGTGACCCAAGACTTGCTTCATTTTGCTCACCTTGAACAGAGATTTAGATAGAACTTGTTTAAAGGAAACGTTCTTGAGTAATAAATGAGGAAACAAAAGAAATGTTACATTAAGAAGGGGTCAAGCAACTGTGGTGGGTACTGAAAGCCTCATTAGTGTTGGGCTAAAAGAAGGGAACCATGCATGCCTGTAATAAATATTGACCATGGAGTCAGTATTAGTGTGTTGTTATTTTTAGTGTTGAGTACTTTTTGAGACTATATCTTTCTTTTTTGTTGTTGTTTATGGTTTTCTGAGGTAGAAGGGCTGAAATGAGGGCCTCCACTTCAGAGAATAGGGGTGAGTAACTATACCTGAGTCCTTTAAAATTCATATATCATGTGCTCTGTGCCACACCCTGAAGTCTCTGTGTTCATCTGTTCAGTGGCTTACTCGATTGTATCTTCATGATGTGTCCTTTTCTTTGGTGATTGGCTCTACCCTCATTTCCAAATTTTAAATTTTATTTTATCTGAGTTTTGGGTGGACTGACAAGTGGAGAATCTTGGAAAATTGTTGGTTTTTAAATACATTTTCTTATTGCAGTGAAATATCCTTTGGTGAAATTAATCTGTGCTTGGAAATTTCCGTAACAAATTATGGTTTCAGAATGTTGACCCCATGATTGAGAGCATCATACTTAGAGCATTTTGATCAGATCCATAAGATCATTATGGGTCATTATTGCTACTCTTCTCAGTGTTGAATTTGACTTTAATTAGGTGTTTTTCATTTTTTGATGTGAAAATTATATATTAAACTTTCTGAGATCTTTCTAAGCCCATGAAGATTTTAAATGATAAAGAACCTTGAAGTACTTCATTTTTCTGAAACACAAAAAAATTCAATTTTCCATAGTACATTAATCTCACAAAAGATATCGGGTTGGGTTAATCAAGGGTAGAGATAGTGAAATTTCATATATTAAATAATTAATCATTGTTTGTTGTTAAACTTGAAACATCCATCAATAAGGAAAATGGTCTGTATATTCCTTGGCATGATTACACAGGTTTTATGTTACATAGGGACTGGTGTTTAATACTTTAGAAATGGGTAAACTCTGTTTTTCTCTTGACAAAGTTATGGTCACAAATTCTTTGAAGTAATAATTGTTTTTGCTATTTTTATACTTATTTATGTATTGTAATATATGTTTTCACTTCTCTAGAACCTAGCAAAGTAATTCAAATGAAATCAATAACAACTAATAAAATAGCCATGAACATTAATAATTGTAATATTAGGGAGGAAAAGAGCCTTACCAGTTACTGACATGAACTGTAGAAACTCTTATCATTTAAAAACATTTGAGTATAATTATGAATGACAGGAGCACTAGAACATATTTTGGTCTAATAAATATGATCCTAAAGTTACATAATTGTTTATTCATCCATGTTAGTATATAAGTAGATTTATAGTGCATGGTTGCTGTCTTAATGTGTAGAATTAAATTGACGTATAGTATTAATGCTGTAAATGGCAAGTATTAAAAATGTACAACCCAGGGTGTTTTAAAAAAGAAGTACTTTTTCCTAGGATTGGGAAAAAGACGATGTCCTGTCTCATCACTTCTTTTTTTTAATTGAAGTATAGTTGATGTACAATATTATATGTTACACGTATAAATATAGTGATTCACAATTTTTAAAGGTTGTGCTCCATTTGTAATTATTATAGAATATTGCTTATATTTCCCATGTTGTACAATATAGCTTGTAGCTTATTTTATACCTAATAGTTTGTACCTGTTAATCCACTACAAATAATTCATCCCCTCCCTTCCCTCTCCCCAATGGTAACCACTACTTTGTTCTCTATGTCTCTGAGTCTACTTATTTTTGTTACATTCACTAGTTTGTGAGGTCCTTGTGATGTCCTTGTCTGGCTTTGGTATCACTGTCAAGCTGGCCTCATAGTATGAGTTAGGAAGTGTTTCTTCCTCCTCTATTTTTTGAAAGAGTTTGAGAAGTATTGATGTCAATTCTTCCTTAAATTTTTGGTAGAATTCACCAGTGAAGCATATGGTCCTAGGCTTTTCTTTGCTGGTAGTTTGGTTTTTTTTTAAAATTTCTGACTCAGTCACTTTTTTATTAATCTGTCATGATCCATTTGGGCCGTCATAACAAGACACCACCGACCAGGTAGTGTATAAGCAATAGAAATTTACTTTTCAAGTTTTGGATGCTGGAATACCAGCATGGTTGAAATCAGGGGGCTGGTATGCTCGGGTAAGGGCACTCTTCTGAGTTGAAGACTTCTTGTATCTTCACGTGGTGAAAGGAATAAAAGAGTTTAGTTGAGGTCTCTTTTATAAGAAAGGAATTTCATTCACCAGGTCTCCACCATTATGGTCCAAACACTTCCCAAGGGCCCTACCTACTAATACGTTAACGTTTGGGGGTTGCAATTTTAAAATATGAATTTTGACCAAAATTCAGACCATAGCAAGGTCTATTACGATTTTCAATTTATTCTTGAATTATTTTTGATAGTTTTTATGTTTTTTGGAATTAGTCCATTACATCTAGATCGTTTAATTTGTTGGTATACACTTGTTCATAGTATTGTTTATAACCCCTTTCATTTCTTTGAAATCAGTAATAATGTGCCTGTGTCCATTTGTGACATTAGTAAGTTGAATCTTCTCTCTTTTCCTCTGGTCAGTTTAGCTAAAACTTTCTGAATTTTGTTGATGTTTTCAAAGAATCAGTTTTTGGTTTCATTGATTTTTAAATTTTTATTCAATTGATAATTTCAAGCTTTAATCTTTATTTTCTATGCTAATCTTTTTTTTCTTCCTTTTCTTGCTTTATGTTTGGATTTCTCTTCTTCTACCTTCTTAAGGTATAAGGTTATATTATTGACTTGAAATCTTTCTTCATTTTTTAATGTAAATTTTAACAGCTATAAAATTTTCCCCTCAAGTACTGCTTTTGTCATCTCATAAGTTTTGGAATGTTGTATGATAATTTTTATTGATCTCAAATAATTTACATTAGGAATGAGAGAATCTTATTTGATTCATTGTTTATTAGGAATGTGTTTCTTAATCTCCACTTGTGTGTGAGTCTTCTAAAATTCCTTCTGTTACTGATTTCTAATTTAATTCCATTGTGATCAGTGAACATACTTTGCATGATTTCAATGTTTTAAACTTTATTTAAACTTACTTTGGGTGTTATTTCTGGTCTATTCTGAAGAATGTTCCTTATGCACTTGAGAGAAATGTGTAATCTTCTGCTTTTAGGTGGACTGTTCTGCCTAAGTCCATTAGGTGTAGTTGATTTATGGTGTTGTTCAAGTGCTTTATTTCCAGAATGATCTTCTTTCTAATTTTTCTATTGGTTATTAAAAGTAGGACATTGAAGTATCCACATATTGTAGAGATGTCTGTTTCTCTCTTCAATTCTGTGTAATTTTGCTTCCAATATTTTGGGACTCTGTTGTTAGGTGTGTAAATGTTTATGATTGCCATATCTTCTTAATCGATTGACTCTTTTATTAATGTTTAATTGACTCATGAAACAATTTTTGTTTGAAAACAAATTTTGTCTGATATTAGTATGGTCACTCTAGCTCTCTTTTGGTTACAACTTATATGAAATATTTATTTCATGCTTTAATTTTCAACCAGTTTGTCTATTTGAATGTAAAGTGTGTCTCTGGCAGATAACATACAGTTGGATCATGTTGTTAAATCCATTTTGCCAATCTCTGCCTTTCACTTATACATTTTATACCATTTCTGTTTAATGTCATTACTGATAAAGGAGGACTACTGCCATTTTGCTGCTCATTTTTTTTCTGTGTCTTACATGTTTTTGGTCTTCACTAATGCTTTTATGTGTTAAGTAGATATTGTTGAGTGCACCATTTAAAATTATTTATTTCCTTGTTGTTTTTACTACATATACTTTAAGTTATTTTCTTAGTGGTTGCCCTAGGGGTAACAATTAACTTCTTAATTTATAACAAACTAGTTCTAATTAATACCAATTTAATTGCAGTAGTATATAAAATTTTTGCTTCCATATTGCTCCATTTCCCCTGTGTGTTGCCATTGTCACAAATTGTGTCTCTATACTTATGTACTCATCACCACAGACTGATAATTTTTGTTTTATGCAGTTATTCAAGCATATGATAGGAAAAGAGAGGAGTTACAAAAAACATATTAATATTGGCTTTTATATTTACTTGTGAAGTTACCTTTACTGATATTATTTATTTCTTGATGTGGATTCAAGTTATTGTATATGGTCCATTCTATTCAGCTTGACTCCCTTTGACATTTGTTGTAGGGCAAGTCTGCTGTCAAAGAACATTCTCAGTTTTTGTTGTCTGAGAATGTCTTAATTTCTCCTTCAGTTTTGTAAGGCATTATTGTCAGATCAAGAATTCCTAGTTGAATGTCTTTTCATTGCATAACTTTGAAACTATCTTCCTACTGCCTTCTGACCCCATGTTGTATGATGAAAAATCATTTGTTATTTTATTGAAGATCACTTCTATGTGATGAGTTCCTTCTCTATTTCTGCTTTCAAGGTTCTCTCTTTGACTTTCTATTTGAACAGTTTCATAATGATGTGTCTCAGTATGAATCTGTTTGAATTTATCCTACATGGAGTTCATTAGACTGCTTGTATTGGTAGTTTATCACTTTTCATCAGCTTTGGGCAGTTTTGTCCATTATTACTTGAAATATACTTTCTGTTCCTTTCTTTCTTCTTTCGTGGCTCTCATTATGCATATGTTGGTACACTGGATGGTAGCCTCATAGGACTTTTAGGCTATGTCCATTAAAAAATAAATTTTCTCTTCCTTTAACTGGGTAATTTAAATTGACTTATCTTCAAGTTAGATTTATTTTTTCAGCTCAATTTGTCGTGGAGCCCTTTTTGTGAGTTTTTCAACACTTGCTATTGTGCTTTTCAACTCCAGAATTTCTAATTGATTTGTTTGAAAACTTTCTGTCTCTTTATCGATACACCTATTTCATGAGACAGTGCTTGTGGGCTTCATCTAGTTCTTAAATATGTTTTCCGTTAGCTCTTTCAACACATTTAAAGTAACTGATTTAAAATATTTGTCTTTGAGTCCAATGTCTTGGCTTTTCAGGGAGAATTTCTATTTCTTGTTCTTTTTTTTTTTTTTCTGTGTGTGGGACATACTTCATTGTTTCCTTGAATGCCCAGTACTTTTACATTGAAAATTGGACATTATGAATATAATATGGCAACTCTGGAAATCAGATCTGCCTTCCCTGTTTGTCTGTTGTTACTTTTTGTTGTTGAAGTTGTTTGTGGTATGTGTTCACTGAAGACTGTTTCATTAGATTTGTGGTCAGCTAAAAATTGGACAAAGATTTCCTTAGAAATCCTGAAGACAAAAAATTTCCCTGCATTTCAGAAGTCTCTCTGTGTATGTTAGTATATGCCTTTAACACTTAGCCAGGCATTTTAAGCTTTCTCTTAGCCTCAATTTTTGCTTGTTAAGAGCCTCAAGTTCACTCACAGAGGAGACCTTGGGCCTTCTCAAGTTTTCCCTGAATAGACACATAACTCTACATCTGTGCTGCCCTTATAGATTATGAGGAACACATGGAATCATCTGATAGCCATTACTCCAAAAACACAAAAAATTCATTCCTGAACTTTCCTCATAATGTTTTGGTTTAATTTATTTTCTGTTACAACTGTAATCAATTGCATTAGGCAGCAGCGACAAACAATGCAAATTACCACCAATCTAGCTGCTATAGCACTGAGTGACTTCTGAATTAGAAGAAAGAAAAGCAAGTCTTTGAACCAGTGTTTTAGGGAGTCAATATAAATCATAAATTAAAAGAAGAAATTACAATTCTTTGGATATGAGGTCAGTCTGACTCTTTCCACTACAAGAACCAGGAATGTGGAGTGTTATTCTCAATAGTATCACTGAGTTGGGGAATAAGACATGGGACTAGAGTCAGTTAAACAGCCCAAAGTTTCTGGATTTTAGAAATTGAACTATGTTTCTTGATTAAGAGATTGTCTAGTGATAGCTATTACTTGGTGAATTTGCAGATTTGCAAAAAAGCTGATAGTGCAAGCATTTACCACTTTTTCGTTATTGTTTATGAAGGGACAGGTGTTGGAGTTCCTCATGTGTCAGATTTGGTGCTGTCACTTCTCATTTCATTTTTGATTTTACCAATCACTAATGAAGTTCATCATATCTTGAAAGGATTATAATCACTTGTGTATCTTCTCTTGAGAAGTGTCTATTAAAATAATTTCAACAATTTTAATGGAGTTATTTCTTTTCTTCTTCAGTTGAAAGAACTGATTATATGGTACAGGAGGAAAGATTTTACCAAAAATATAATTTGAAAATCACCCCCCTGTGATTCTGCTGGTTACAGTTTATCTGTAAAATTAAATCCTATATCACAAAATAGAGTATTACTGGTAGAGAAAAATGTATGTAAATTTTTCATTTAACTTTTTGTGAAAAAGATATTTTATTGCTATTGTTCTTTTTGCCTTCTGTAAATAGGATAGTTTACCTTTTGTAATAACATGAAGTGGAATATAAAATATGTTGCATAACATGATGATTCATAATAAAAAACAGGTCTATGGATAATCTTTTTAAAACATGCAAAAAAAGAGCACATAATATTGGAGATATTTTCCACAAAGGTGTTATGTTCAGGAAAAAAGATAATATATATTTTTAACATCTTTATTGGAGTATAATTCTTTTACAATGGTGTGTTAGTTTCTGCTCTATAACAAAGTGAATCAGCTATACCTATAACCCGATATCTCCTCCCTCTTGTGTCTCCTTCCCACCCTCCCTATCCCACCCCTCTAGGTGGTCACAAAGCACTGAGCTGATCTCCCTGTGCTATGTGGCTGCTTCCCACAAGCTATCTATTTTACATTTGGTAGTGTATATATGTCCATGCCACTCTCTCACTTCATCCCAGCTTACCATTTCCCCTCCCCCTGTCCTCAAGTACATTGTCTATGTCTGTGTCTTTATTCCTGTCCTGCCCCTAGCTTCTTCAGAACCATTTTTTTTTAGATTCAATATATATGTATTAGCATACAATATTTGTTTTTCTCTTTCTGACTTCACTCTGTATGACAGACTCTAGGTCCATCCACCTTGCTACAAATATCTCAATTTCGTTTCTTTTTATGGCTGAGTAATATTCCATTGCGTATATGTGCCACATCTTCTTTATCCATTCATCTGTCAGTGGACGCTTAGGTTGTTTCCATGTCCTGGCTATTGTAAATAGAGCTGCAATGAACCTTGTGGTACATGACTCTTTTTGAATTATGGTTTTCTCAGGGTATATGCCCAGTAGTGGGATTGCTGGGTCGTATGGTAGTTCTATTTTTAGTTTTTTAAGGAACCTCTATACTGTTCTCCATAGTGGTTGTATCAATTTATATTCCCACCAACAGTGCAGGAGGGTTCTCTTTTCTCCACACCCTCGCCAGCATTTAATGTTTATAAATTTTTTGATGATTGCCATTCTGACTGGTGTGAGGTGATACCTCATTGTAGTTTTGATTTGCATTTCTCTAATGATTAGTGATGTTGAGCATCCTTTCATGTGTTTGTTGGCAAAAAATATATATATATAATATTTTTAGAAAGGAACTCTGTGAGAGACATTGCTTAAGGGTTTTTAAAAGTCCATGAACATATCAGGTGAGAGGTACACATTATGTATTGGGAAGGGCAGTGATACCTTTCCACGGGAGAATATGACATAGGACAAAAAGTATGAAAAATGAAAAATAAGAAGATTTGAAAAAATGTGAAGATTTTGACTTAGGCGGCAGATCCTGGCATGAAGCACAAATCATAGTGTGCATGGGAATTCTTTGCATTTCACATGGCACAGGCCACGGTGATGTGTAGAAGGAATGCCATTTCACTAAAAACACAAAAATACAAACAAACAAACACATACAGGCAAACGTAAGTGACTAATGTCCTACACTCCTGCCATCAGACACACATTCAGTCCTCCCTAAGGGAAAGAGGTAGTTGGAAGCAGGTGCAGGGCTTACCCCCAGGTAAACATTGGCATGAATCTTCTTCTGTGAGGACCCAGGTCCAATTCTGAAGCCCGTGTGTGATTTCTGTCCTCTTCTCAGGTGGAGTTTCCAGGCAAGGCTGGCCGTCCGCTAAGATAAGAACACCTTCACGTGGTATGATGACTGGAGGTATGAGGGAGACACGACAGAAGTGGGGTGGGCCCAGGGTGCTGAACCTGGCCATGGATCTCTCAGGGCCATAGGCATTCCCCCACCCCAAGATGTGTTATTGGATATTAGGGTTTGCTCGGATGGGCCCAGCAACTACAAGCGTGGATTCACTGTTCCTCTTGCTGAGTGGCCTGGGGGCTGAGGATTCCCCAGGCTGTTGGAGTACTCCGGGGTCATTGGATCCTCTTCAGAGCCACCCGGCCTCATAGTTGGATTCTGCAGCATCCCAGCACGAGCTCGGTTGGATGATGACTCCCTCGTATGCATTCCTTGGAAAATCTGAACAAAATAAGTGAGAATGCTCTACCGTCTCCTCATCGAAACTGAGGTCCAGCACGTTGCCTCCCTTGGGGGTAGGGGACAGTTAGGAGTGAGGGCCAGCGTTCCCTTGCTAATACGCATGCAAACACCACTCAGGGCACCAGCATTGAAGGGGATCCTGTCTGAGGGTCGACTATGTCTGCGCAGTAGCTGGGTAGTCTATGATCCCAGGTCCTTGATGAAAGGCCAGTGAGGGATTGTGAGATGGCAGGCTCTCCTGCTGGTCTTAGGAGAAGGAGTGTGTGCAGATCTAGGCCCAGTAAGCTCGCGGCTTGGAGAGGTGTGTTTTCTCCAGGTTCCCACTTTGGGCGTGGCACTTCGGGGGGTGTATTCACTGTGCCCTTGCTGGCTTCCAGCTCCCTTCGCGTGGCAGCGGTCTTCCACTGGAAGTCTGTCTGTGGTCCTCGGGGACAGTGCCTTTGATCTCTGTGAGGTCCTCTGTAGTGTGGCTGTGGCAGTGGAGAAGTGCCAGGATGCACGGGGTGGAGTCGGCGTCATCAAATCAGACATGCTTGCAGTCTGTCTTCCCTGGTGTACAGCGTCCCCATGTTCGCAAGATGTCTGTGGCTTCCGGTAGGGTCGAGTCACCCTGAGGGCAGGAGGAGGGCACTGAGCACGAGGCTGTCGAGTGTTTGAACGTTTCCTTGGGATTCAGGACTCCGAACCCTGCCGGCTGGGAGCTGACTGGGACGTGGCCGGAAAGTTGGCCTAGTTTCTGCCATGGGGCTTGAATCTGGGTCATGGTTGCTGAAGCCCAACAGTTCCCATGGAGGGCATTCCCACAGGTCCATGGAAAGTTATTTGCCCTAGTTGGCAAGAAGTGGCACTTGGGCTGAAGTCCCTTAGCCCCTAGAGAGGTGCCGGGCTGCATCTTACCAGTAGCCAGCAACACGTTGGAGTCGGCACCATCCATGGGAGGTTCCTTTGCTTCCAAAAGGACTGGGAGTGGCCCCAAGTGCACATCAGATGTGCTACTAGCTGGCAGGGTCTCCAGGCCCATGTAGATGTCACACCTACGGCCGGGAGGCAGATCTCGTCGAGTCTTTGTGCTTTGGTCACAAGGCGTGGCTGCGGGAGAGTGGGAGTCCGTGGCCAATTTAAAGAGCCCCTGGGGGTCAAAGTTCACATGCGGCCTCTTGAGGTTAACAGGGGTTTTCTCCATTTAGTGGGGGGGGGGATCCAAAGCCAAGGTGCTGTGTATAAACTGTGGCTTTTACTGTTCAAGTTTCTGCAGAGGGCCACAGGGACACATAGAGACCAAGACACAGATTCAGAGGAACACACAGAAACCCATAGCGCATCCTCGTGCACAGTCACAGTCACAGAGGCGCACATGCGTGAACACACACATATACCCTCAAACACACCGGCCAACGTAAGTGCCTAAATTCTACAGTCATGCTGTCAGACCCGCAATCAGATCTCGGTAAGGGATAGAGTTCCTTGGGAAGCAGGTTCCAGAATCACACCCCGGTAAATGTTCACATCAATCATGATCTCTGAGTACCCAAATCCAATTCTGAAGCCTGAGTGATGTCTGTTCATGTTTCAGGTGCAGTTTCTGGGCAAGGCTGACCATTGGCAAAGACAAGACCTTCACATTGTCTGATGACTGGAGGTGCTAAGGAGAACTGGAAAGAGTGAGGTGGGAGCTTGTTGGTGAGCATGGCAATGGATAACTCAGGATGGTAGGCATTCACCCACCCTAAGATGTGAATTGGTTATTAGGTTTTCCTCAGACAAGCCCAGTGGCATCAAGAGTGGATTGACTGCTGCTCTTGCTGAGTGGCCTGAGGACAGTGGATTACCCAGGCTTTTGGAGTACTCCGGGGTCATGACTCCTCTGCAGAGCCTCGCAGCCTGGCCGGTTGTGTTCTGCAGAGTCACAGCATGGGCTTGCATCAACGATGACACCCTTGTATGCATTCCCTGGAAAATCTGAAGAAAATGAGTGGGAACAGTCTACAGTCTCCTTATCGAATCTGAGGTCCAGCACATTTCCTATCTCGGGGGTAGGGGACAGTGAGAAATGAGGGCCAGGGTCCCCTGCTGACATGCATGCAAACACCACCCAGGGCTCCACAATTGGAGGGGCTCTTATCGGAGGGTCTATGGTGTCTCCACATAAGAAGGGTCGTCTATGAATATCAGATCCCTGCTGAAAGACCATTGAGGGAAAGCGAGGGGGAAGGATCTCCTGATGGTTTTCAGAGTCGGAGTGTGTGCTGGTGTAGGCCCAGTGAGCTTCCAGCTAGGAAAGGTGTATTTTGGCAAAGATCACGCTTTGTGCATGCAGGTTCGGGGGCTATTTCTGGAAGCCAAAATGAGGAAGCATGCCTGGTTGGAGCCTGGAGCCTCAGGACAGGGCTGTGTCCCTCCCTGTCGTTTGTTTGTGTGCGTTGAAGTTTTTAGTGCCCAGTGGGGATGGAGCAATGGGTGGGTGTGGGCTGAGGTAGGGCATCGGAGGAAGGGGGCTGATGGATTAGGCCTAGGTGGTGCCCATGTCAGCTACTCTACTGCAACTCCTGGGCCAGTGTTGGCACTAAGTCGGTCATCGTGGAGTGGGGATAGGACAGAGTGCTGTATTTAAAACTGCATGGTGGCTGCTGGCCTGCAAAAGATGGTAAGGTATCACAAGGACATGTCCTGAGTGATGTCGTGGGATGGGATGTAATTATTGGATTGCAGGTGCTGACCACGGATTCCGAATTATGTACCATGCTCTCAATGTGCTGGCATCAGCTGCCTACGAAGCGGGTGGCTTTGGCAGTACATGAGGATGCGGTTACGTACTTAACCTGCGTAGAGTTGTGATCCCGTTGCCGGAGGAATGTCGCCCAAAGGGTGTCTTGCGGGACGCCGAGAAGTTAGACATGCTGAAACATCTGTGCCGCTCTCCTTGGGGGTATTTGGGTTATGCGAACATGCCCTTTGGCCACTTTGTTTCCTTGTTAGGGAATGTGCAAAGCGAAAGTGTTTCTCCGAGAGGGCATGATGCGGCCAGCCCTTGTGGCACGCAGGAGTTTTGGACAGCTAGTGGTTTATCTGGAGCAGTCCGTTGGCGGAGCAGAGATGCGTGCAGGGTTCTGATGCAAGGTGCGCTGCCGTGGACAGCCACTGTGCCCTTTGAAGCTTGCAGGTCCCCTCGCGAAGCAGAGTTCTTCCGTTGGAAATCGGTCTGTGGTCCTCGGGGAGAGTGCCTTTGATCTCTGTGAGGATCTCGGTAGTGTCACTCTGTCAGTGCAGAAGTGCCAGGATGCATGTGGTATGGTCAGTGTCCTCAAAGCAGTCGTGTTTGCGGTCTGCCATCGCTGGTATAGAGTGACCCCATGATTGAATGAAATCTGTGTCTTCCAGTAGGTTCGACTTACCCGGTGGGCAGGAGGAGGGCACGTAGGACAACACTGTCAAGAAGTTGAGCGTTTCCTCCGGGTTCAGGGCCGCGCAACCTGCTGGCTGGGTGCTGGCAACACGTGCCCGGGAAGCTAGCCTAGTTTCCGCAGTGGGGTTTGAACGTGGGTCTTGGTTACTGAAGCACACCACTTCCTGCGGTGGGCATTCCCATGGGTCCTCGGAAAGTGATTTGGCCTAGTTGGCAACAATTGGCAGATGGGCCGAATTTCGATAGCCCCTTCAGAGGTGCCGGGCTGCATCTTGCCTGTAGCCAGTCGCAGGTCGGCCCGCCCATAGGATGTTTCCTTGCTCCTAAAAATGATGGGAGTGGCCCCAAGTGCACATTACATATTCTATTAGGTTGCAGGATTTCTGGGTCCATCTATATGTTACACCCACGGCCGGAAAGCAGGTCTCGTCAGGTGTTTGTGCGTTGGTCAGAAGGCTTGGCTGTGGAAGAGTGGAAGTCCGTGGCCTATTTCAAAACCCCCTGGGTTTCAAAGTTCACATTCAGTCTGTTGAGGCTTGAAGAGGTCTTTCTCCATTCAGTGGGGGGGTCCAAATCCAGGGCGCTGTGTATAAACTCTGGCTTTTATGGTTCGAGGTCTCAGGAGAGGGCCACAGGGACACACAGGGGCCAAGATGCGGATTCAGAGGCACACAGAGAAGCCCACAAGCGCGTCCTCGTGTGAAGTGACAGTCACACAGGCGCACATGTGTGAAAAGAAAAATAGACCCTCTCACGTACCGGCCAACGTACATGCCTTACTTCTTGCAGTCAGGCTGTCAGACAGACATTGAGTTCTCTGTAAAGGTAGATGTCCTTGGGAGGCAGGGTCCGAGCTCAAGCCCAGGTAAAAATTCTCATGAATGATGATCTCTGAGTACACCGGTCCAATTCTGAAGCCTGCCTGATTTATGTCCAGTTCTCAGGTGCAGCTGCTGGACAAGGCTGACCGTCGGCAAAGGCAAGAAGACCTACGCGTTGGCTGATGACTTCAGGTGCTGAGGAAAAGTGGAAAAATGACGCAGGGGCATGTTGCTACGCGTGGCTCTGGCTAACCCAGGAAGGTAGGCTTTCACCCACCCTAAGATGTGCCATTGGATATGAGGTTTTCCTCAGACGGTCCCAGTGGCTGCAAGAGTGGATTGACTGTTGCTCTTTCTGAGTGGCCTGAGGGCTATGGATTCCCCAGGGTTTTGGAGTACTCCGAGGTCATCTCTCCTCTTCAGACCCCCACGGCATGCCCGGTTGTGTTCTGCAGCGTCCCAGCCTGTGCTTGGATCGATGATGACACCCTTGTATGCATTCCTTGGAAAATCTGAACAAAATGAGTGAGAACACTCTACCGTCTCCTCATCGAATCTGAGGTCCAGCACGTTTCGTCTGTCGGTGGTAGGGGAGAGTGAGGAGTGAGGGCCAGCGTACCCTTCTGACCTGCATGCAAACACCCAGCAGGGTTCCAGAATTCGAGGTCCTCCTATCTGGGGGTCCACTGTGTCTGCCCCTAAGCTGGGTCATCTACGCATATTAGGTCCCTGCTGAAAGACCGTTGAGGACATGCGAGGGGGAAGGCTCTCCTGCTGGTCTTCAGAGTCGGAGTGTGTGCTGGTGTAGGCCCAGTAAGCTTGCAGCTTGGAAAGGTGTGCTTTGGCAAGGATCAGGTTTGTGCATGCAGCTTCGGGGGCTATTTCTGGAAGCCAAAATGAGGAAGCGTCCCTGGTTGGAGCCTGGAGCCTCAGGCCAGGCCTGTGTCCCTCCCTGTCATTTGTTTTGGCGCGTTGAAGTTCTTTAGTGCCCGGTGGGGATGGAGCAGTGGGTGGGTGTGGGATCGGGTTGGTCTTCAACAGAAGGGAGCTGATGGATTAGGGCTAGGTATTGCCCATGTCGGCTACTGCACTGCAGCTCCCGACAGAGTTTTGGCACTAAGTGGGTCATCGTGTAGTGGGGTTAGGACCGAGTGCTGCATTGAAGCCTGCGTGGTGGCTGCTGGCCTGCAGAAAATGGCAAGGCATCATGAGGACATGTCGTGTGTGATGTCGTGGGATGGGCTGTCATGATTGGGTTGCAGGAGCTGGCCACGTCTTCCCAAGAATGCGTCCTGTTCGTGATGCGCAGGCATCAGCCGCCCACGAAGGGGGCGGCTTTGGCAGTACATGAGGATGCGGCAACGTACTTAACCTGCGTAGAGTTGTGATCCCGTTGCCGGAGGAATGTCGCCCAAAGGGTGTCTTGCGGGACGCCGAGAAGTTAGACATGCTGAAGCGTCTGTGCCGCTCTCCTTGGGGGTATTTGGGTTATGCAAACAGGCCCTTTGGCCACTTTGTTTCCTTGTTTGGGAATGTGCAAAGCGAAAGTGTTTCTCCGAGAGGGCATGATGCGGCCAGCCCTTGTGGCACGCAGGAGTTTTGGACAGCTAGTGGTTTATCTGGAGCAGTCCGTTGGCGGAGCAGAGATGCGTTCAGTGTTCTGATGCCAGGTGCGCTGCCGTGGACAGCCACTGTGCCCTTTGAAGCTTGCAGGTCCCCTCGCGAAGCAGAGTTCTTCCGTTGGAAATCGGTCTGTGGTCCTCGGGGAGAGTGCCTTTGATCTCTGTGAGGTTCTCGGTAGTGTCATTCTGTCAGTGAAGAAGTGCCAGGATGCATGGGGTATGGTCAGTGTCATCAAAGCAGTTGTGTTTGCGGTCTGCCATCCCTGGTATACAGTGAGCCCGTGTTTGAATGATGTCTGTGGCTTCCAGTAGGTTCGACTTACCCGGTGGGCAGGAGGAGGGCACGTAGGACAACACTGTCAAGAAGTTGAGCGTTTCCTCCGGTTTCAGGGCCGCGCAACCTGCTGGCTGGGTGCTGGCAACACGTGCCCGGGAAGCTAGCCTAGTTTCCGCAGCGGGGTTTGAACGTGGGTCTTGGTTACTGAAGCCCACCACTTCCTGTGGTGGGCATTCCCATGGGTCCTCGGAAAGTGATTTGGCCTAGTTGGCAACAATTGGCAGTTGGGCCGAATTTCGTTAGCCCCTTGAGAGGTGCCGGGCTGCATGTTGCCTGTAGCCAGTCGCAGGTCAGCCCGCCAATAGGAGGTTTCCTTGCTCCTAAAAATGATGGGAGTGGCCCCAAGTGCACATTACATATTCTACTAGGTTGCAGGATTTCTGGGTCCATCTATATGTTACACCCATGGCCGGAAAGCAGGTCTCGTCAGGTGTTTGTGCGTTGGTCAGAAGGCTTGGCTGTGAAAGAGTGGAAGGCCGTGGCCTATTTCAAACGCCCTGGGTTTCAAAGTTCACATTCATTCTGTTGAAGGTTGAAGACGTCTTTCTCCATTCAGTGGGGGGGTCCAAATCCAGGGCGCTGTGTATAAACACTGGCTTTTATGGTTCGAGGTCTCAGGAGAGGGCCACAGGGACACACAGGAACCAAGATGCGGATTCAGAGGCACACAGAGAAACCCACAAGCGCGTCCTCATGTGAAGTAACAGTCACACACGCGCACATGCGAGAAAACAAAAATAGACCCTCTCACGTACCGGCCAACGTACACGCCTTACTTCTTGCAGTCGGGCTGTCAGACAGACATTGAGTTGTCTGTAAAGGTAGATGTCCTTGGGAGGCAGGGTCCGAGCTCAAGCCCAGGTAAAAATTCTCATGAATGATGATCTCTGAGTACACCGGTCCAATTCTGAAGCCTGCCTGATTTATGTCCAGTTCTGAGGTGCAGCTGCTGGACAAGTCTGACCGTCGGCAAAGGCAAGAAGACCTACACGTTGGCTGATGACTGCAGGTGCTAAGGAAAAGTGGAAAAATGACGCAGGGGCATGTTGCTACACGTGGCTGTGGCTAACCCAGGAAGGTAGGCTTTCACCCACCCTAAGATGTGCCATTGGATATGAGGTTTTCCTCAGACGGTCCCAGTGGCTGCAAGAGTGGATTGACTGTTGCTCTTTCTGAGTGTCCTGAGGGCTGTGGATTCCCCAGGGTTTTGGAGTACTCCGAGGTCATCTCTCCTCTTCAGACCCCCACGGCATGCCCGGTTGTGTTCTGCAGCGTCCCAGCCTGTGCTTGGATCGATGATGACACCCTTGTATGCATTCCTTGGAAAATCTGAACAAAATGAGTGAGAACACTCTACCGTCTCCTCATCGAATCTGAGGTCCAGCACGTTTCGTCTGTCGGTGGTAGGGGAGAGTGAGGAGTGAGGGCCAGCGTCCCCTTCTGACCTGCATGCAAACACACACCAGGGTTCCAGAATTCGAGGTGCTCCTATCTGGGGGTCCACTGTGTCTGCCCATAAGCTGGGTCATCTCCGCATATTAGGCCACTGCTGAAAGACCTTTGAGGGCATGCGAGGGGGAAGGCTCTCCTGCTGGTCTTCAGAGTCGGAGTGTGTGCTGGTGTAGGCCCAGTAAGCTTGCAGCTTGGAAAGGTGTGCTTTGGCCAGGATCACGTTTGTGCATGCAGCTTCGGGGGCTATTTCTGGAAGCCAAAATGAGGAAGCGACCCTGGTTGGAGCCTGGAGCCTCAGGCCAGGCCTGTGTCCCTCCCTGTCATTTGTTTTGGCGCGTTGAAGTTCTTTAGTGCCCAGTGGGGATGGAGCAGTGGGTGGGTGTGGGCTGGGGTTGGTCTTCAACGGAAGGGAGCTGATGGATTAGGGCTAGGTATTGCCCATGTCGGCTACTGCACTGCAGCTCCCGACAGAGTTTTGGCACTAAGTGGGCCATCGTGGAGTGGGGTTAGGACCGAGTGCTGCATTGAAGCCTGCGTGGAGGCTGCTGGCCTGCACAAGATGGCAAGGCATCATGAGGACATGTCCTGTGTGATGTCGTGGGATGGGCTGTCATGATTGGGTTGCAGGAGCTGGCCACGTCTTCCCAAGAATGCGTCCTGTTCGTGATGCGCTGGCATCAGCTGCCCAGGAAGGGGGTGGCTTTGGCAGTACATGAGGATGCGGTTACGTACTTACCCTGCGTAGAGTTGTGATCCCGTTGCCGGAGGAATGTCGCCCAAAGGGTGTCTTGCGGGACGCCGAGAAGTTAGACATGCTGAAGGGTCTGTGCCGCTCTCCTTGGGGGTATTTCGGTTATGCAAACAGGCCCTTTGGCCACTTTGTTTCCTTGTTTGGGAATGTGCAAAGCGAAAGTGTTTCTCCGAGAGGGCATGATGCGGCCAGCCCTTGTGGCACGCAGGAGTTTTGGACAGCTAGTGGTTTATCTGGAGCTGTCCGTTGGCGGAGCAGAGATGCGTGCAGGGTTCTGATGCAAGGTGCGCTGCCGTGGACAGCCACTGTGCCCTTTGAAGCTTGCAGGTCCCCTCGCGAAGCAGAGTTCTTCCGTTGGAAATCGGTCTGTGGTCCTCGGGGAGAGTGCCTTTGATCTCTGTGAGGATCTCGGTAGTGTCACTCTGTCAGTGCAGAAGTGCCAGGATGCATGTGGTATGGTCAGTGTCCTCAAAGCAGTCGTGTTTGCGGTCTGCCATCGCTGGTATAGAGTGACCCCATGATTGAATGAAATCTGTGTCTTCCAGTAGGTTCGACTTACCCGGTGGGCAGGAGGAGGGCACGTAGGACAACACTGTCAAGAAGTTGAGCGTTTCCTCCGGGTTCAGGGCCGCGCAACCTGCTGGCTGGGTGCTGGCAACACGTGCCCGGGAAGCTAGCCTAGTTTCCGCAGTGGGGTTTGAACGTGGGTCTTGGTTACTGAAGCACACCACTTCCTGCGGTGGGCATTCCCATGGGTCCTCGGAAAGTGATTTGGCCTAGTTGGCAACAATTGGCAGATGGGCCAAATTTCGATAGCCCCTTGAGAGGTGCCGGGCTGCATCTTGCCTGTAGCCAGTCGCAGGTCGGCCCGCCCATAGGATGTTTCCTTGCTCCTAAAAATGATGGGAGTGGCCCCAAGTGCACATTACATATTCTACTAGGTTGCAGGATTTCTGGGTCCATCTATATGTTACACCCACGGCCGGAAAGCAGGTCTCATCAGGTGTTTGTGCGTTGGTCAGAAGGCTTGGCTGTGGAAGAGTGGAAGTCCGTGGCCTATTTCAAAACCCCCTGGGTTTCAAAGTTCACATTCAGTCTGTTGAAGCTTGAAGAGGTCTTTCTCCATTCAGTGGGGGGGGGGGTCCAAATCCAGGGCGCTGTGTATAAACTCTGGCTTTTATGGTTCGAGGTCTCAGGAGAGGGCCACAGGGACACACAGGGGCCAAGATGCGGATTCAGAGGCACGCAGAGAAGCCCACAAGCGCGTCCTCGTGTGAAGCGACAGTCACACACGCGCACATGCGTGAAAACAAAAATAGACCCTCTCACGTACCGGCCAACGTACATGCCTTACTTCTTGCAGTCGGGCTGTCAGACAGACATTGAGTTCTCTGTAAAGGTAGATGTCCTTGGGAGGCAGGGTCCGAGCTCAAGCCCAGGGAAAAATTCTCATGAATGATGATCTCTGAGTACACCGGTCCAATTCTGAAGCCTGCCTGATTTATGTCCAGTTCTCAGGTGCAGCTGCTGGACAAGGCTGACCGTCGGCAAAGGCAAGAAGACCTACGCGTTGGCTGATGACTTCAGGTGCTGAGGAAAAGTGGAAAAATGACGCAGGGGCATGTTGCTACGCGTGGCTCTGGCTAACCCAGGAAGGTAGGCTTTCACCCACCCTAAGATGTGCCATTGGATATGAGGTTTTCCTCAGACGGTCCCAGTGGCTGCAAGAGTGGATTGACTGTTGCTCTTTCTGAGTGTCCTGAGGGCTGTGGATTCCCCAGGGTTTTGGAGTACTCCGAGGTCATCTCTCCTCTTCAGACCCCCACGGCATGCCCGGTTGTGTTCTGCAGCGTCCCAGCCTGTGCTTGGATCGATGATGACACCCTTGTATGCATTCCTTGGAAAATCTGAACAAAATGAGTGAGAACACTCTACCGTCTCCTCATCGAATCTGAGGTCCAGCACGTTTCGTCTGTCGGTGGTAGGGGAGAGTGAGGAGTGAGGGCCAGCGTCCCCTTCTGACCTGCATGCAAACACCCAGCAGGGTTCCAGAATTCGAGGTGCTCCTATCTGGGGGTCCACTGTGTCTGCCCCTAAGCTGGGTCATCTACGCATATTAGGTCCCTGCTGAAAGACCGTTGAGGACATGCGAGGGGGAAGGCTCTCCTGCTGGTCTTCAGAGTCGGAGTGTGTGCTGGTGTAGGCCCAGTAAGCTTGCAGCTTGGAAAGGTGTGCTTTGGCAAGGATCAGGTTTGTGCATGCAGCTTCGGGGGCTATTTCTGGAAGCCAAAATGAGGAAGCGTCCCTGGTTGGAGCCTGGAGCCTCAGGCCAGGCCTGTGTCCCTCCCTGTCATTTGTTTTGGCGCGTTGAAGTTCTTTAGTGCCCGGTGGGGATGGAGCAGTGGGTGGGTGTGGGATCGGGTTGGTCTTCAACAGAAGGGAGCTGATGGATTAGGGCTAGGTATTGCCCATGTCGGCTACTGCACTGCAGCTCCCGACAGAGTTTTGGCACTAAGTGGGTCATCGTGTAGTGGGGTTAGGACCGAGTGCTGCATTGAAGCCTGCGTGGTGGCTGCTGGCCTGCAGAAAATGGCAAGGCATCATGAGGACATGTCGTGTGTGATGTCGTGGGATGGGCTGTCATGATTGGGTTGCAGGAGCTGGCCACGTCTTCCCAAGAATGCGTCCTGTTCGTGATGCGCAGGCATCAGCTGCCCACGAAGGGGGCGGCTTTGGCAGTACATGAGGATGCGGCAACGTACTTAACCTGCGTAGAGTTGTGATCCCGTTGCCGGAGGAATGTCGCCCAAAGGGTGTCTTGCGGGACGCCGAGAAGTTAGACATGCTGAAGCGTCTGTGCCGCTCTCCTTGGGGGTATTTGGGTTATGCAAACATGCCCTTTGGCCACTTTGTTTCCTTGTTTGGGAATGTGCAAAGCGAAAGTGTTTCTCCGAGAGGGCATGATGCGGCCAGCCCTTGTGGCACGCAGGAGTTTTGGACAGCTAGTGGTTTATCTGGAGCAGTCCGTTGGTGGAGCAGAGATGCGTTCAGTGTTCTGATGCCAGGTGCACTGCCGTGGACAGCCAATGTGCCCTTTGAAGCTTGCAGGTCCCCTCGCGAAGCAGAGTTCTTCCGTTGGAAATCGGTCTGTGGTCCTCGGGGAGAGTGCCTTTGATCTCTGTGAGGTTCTCGGTAGTGTCACTCTGTCAGTGAAGAAGTGCCAGGATGCATGGGGTATGGTCAGTGTCATCAAAGCAGTTGTGTTTGCGGTCTGCCATCCCTGGTATACAGTGAGCCCGTGTTTGAATGATGTCTGTGGCTTCCAGTAGGTTCGACTTACCCGGTGGGCAGGAGGAGGGCACGTAGGACAACACTGTCAAGAAGTTGAGCGTTTCCTCCGGTTTCAGGGCCGCGCAACCTGCTGGCTGGGTGCTGGCAACACGTGCCCGGGAAGCTAGCCTAGTTTCCGCAGTGGGGTTTGAACGTGGGTCTTGGTTACTGAAGCCCACCACTTCCTGTGGTGGGCATTCCCATGGGTCCTCGGAAAGTGATTTGGCCTAGTTGGCAACAATTGGCAGTTGGGCCGAATTTCGTTAGCCCCTTGAGAGGTGCCGGGTTGCATGTTGCCTGTAGCCAGTCGCAGGTCAGCCCGCCAATAGGAGGTTTCCTTGCTCCTAAAAATGATGGGAGTGGCCCCAAGTGCACATTACATATTCTACTAGGTTGCAGGATTTCTGGGTCCATCTATATGTTACACCCATGGCCGGAAAGCAGGTCTCGTCAGGTGTTTGTGCGTTGGTCAGAAGGCTTGGCTGTGGAAGAGTGGAAGTCCGTGGCCTATTTCAAACGCCCTGGGTTTCAAAGTTCACATTCATTCTGTTGAAGGTTGAAGACGTCTTTCTCCATTCAGTGGGGGGGTCCAAATCCAGGGCGCTGTGTATAAACTCTGGCTTTTATGGTTCGAGGTCTCAGGAGAGGGCCACAGGGACACACAGGAACCAAGATGCGGATTCAGAGGCACACAGAGAAACCCACAAGCGCGTCCTCATGTGAAGTAACAGTCACACACGCGCACATGCGAGAAAACAAAAATAGACCCTCTCACGTACCGGCCAACGTACACGCCTTACTTCTTGCAGTCGGGCTGTCAGACAGACATTGAGTTGTCTGTAAAGGTAGATGTCCTTGGGAGGCAGGGTCCGAGCTCAAGCCCAGGTAAAAATTCTCATGAATGATGATCTCTGAGTACACCGGTCCAATTCTGAAGCCTGCCTGATTTATGTCCAGTTCTGAGGTGCAGCTGCTGGACAAGTCTGACCGTCGGCAAAGGCAAGAAGACCTACACGTTGGCTGATGACTGCAGGTGCTAAGGAAAAGTGGAAAAATGACGCAGGGGCATGTTGCTACACGTGGCTGTGGCTAACCCAGGAAGGTAGGCTTTCACCCACCCTAAGATGTGCCATTGGATATGAGGTTTTCCTCAGACGGTCCCAGTGGCTGCAAGAGTGGATTGACTGTTGCTCTTTCTGAGTGTCCTGAGGGCTGTGGATTCCCCAGGGTTTTGGAGTACTCCGAGGTCATCTCTCCTCTTCAGACCCCCACGGCATGCCCGGTTGTGTTCTGCAGCGTCCCAGCCTGTGCTTGGATCGATGATGACACCCTTGTATGCATTCCTTGGAAAATCTGAACAAAATGAGTGAGAACACTCTACCGTCTCCTCATCGTATCTGAGGTCCAGCACGTTTCGTCTGTCGGTGGTAGGGGAGAGTGAGGAGTGAGGGCCAGCGTCCCCTTCTGACCTGCATGCAAACACACACCAGGGTTCCAGAATTCGAGGTGCTCCTATCTGGGGGTCCACTGTGTCTGCCCATAAGCTGGGTCATCTCCGCATATTAGGCCACTGCTGAAAGACCTTTGAGGGCATGCGAGGGGGAAGGCTCTCCTGCTGGTCTTCAGAGTCGGAGTGTGTGCTGGTGTAGGCCCAGTAAGCTTGCAGCTTGGAAAGGTGTGCTTTGGCCAGGATCACGTTTGTGCATGCAGCTTCGGGGGCTATTTCTGGAAGCCAAAATGAGGAAGCGACCCTGGTTGGAGCCTGGAGCCTCAGGCCAGGCCTGTGTCCCTCCCTGTCATTTGTTTTGGCGCGTTGAAGTTCTTTAGTGCCCAGTGGGGATGGAGCAGTGGGTGGGTGTGGGCTGGGGTTGGTCTTCAACGGAAGGGAGCTGATGGATTAGGGCTAGGTATTGCCCATGTCGGCTACTGCACTGCAGCTCCCGACAGAGTTTTGGCACTAAGTGGGGCATCGTGGAGTGGGGTTAGGACCGAGTGCTGCATTGAAGCCTGCGTGGAGGCTGCTGGCCTGCAGAAGATGGCAAGGCATCATGAGGACATGTCCTGTGTGATGTCGTGGGATGGGCTGTCATGATTGGGTTGCAGGAGCTGGCCACGTCTTCCCAAGAATGCGTCCTGTTCGTGATGCGCTGGCATCAGCTGCCCAGGAAGGGGCTCGCTTTGGCAGTACATGAGGATGCGGTTACGTACTTAACCTGCGTAGAGTTGTGATCCCGTTGCCGGAGGAATGTCGCCCAAAGGGTGTCTTGCGGGACGCCGAGAAGTTAGACATGCTGAAGGGTCTGTGCCGCTCTCCTTTTGGGTATTTGGGTTATGCAAACAGGCCCTTTGGCCACTTTGTTTCCTTGTTTGGGAATGTGCAAAGCGAAAGTGTTTCTCCGAGAGGGCATGATGCGGCCAGCACTTGTGGC
Organism: Mesoplodon bidens; assembly: GCF_964165515.1. NCBI lineage: Eukaryota > Metazoa > Chordata > Mammalia > Artiodactyla > Ziphiidae > Mesoplodon > Mesoplodon bidens. The sequence continues at coordinate 69,482,747 of NC_138178.1, forward strand.
ACGCAGGAGTTTTGGACAGCTAGTGGTTTATCTGGAGCAGTCCGTTGGCGGAGCAGAGATGCGTTAAGTGTTCTGATGCCAGGTGTGCTGCCGTGGACAGCCACTGTGCCCTTTGAAGCTTGCAGGTCCCCTCGCGAAGCAGAGTTCTTCCGTTGGAAATCGGTCTGTGGTCCTCGGGGAGAGTGCCTTTGATCTCTGTGAGGTTCTCGGTAGTGTCACTCTGTCAGTGAAGAAGTGCCAGAATGCATGGGGTATGGTCAGTGTCATCAAAGCAGTCGTGTTTGCGGTCTGCCATCCCTGGTATACAGTGAGCCCGTGTTTGCATGATGTCTGTGGCTTCCAGTAGGTTCGACTTACCCGGTGGGCAGGAGCAGGGCATGTAGGACAACACTGTCAAGAAGTTGAGCGTTTCCTCCGGTTTCAGGGCCGCGCAACCTGCTGGCTGGGTGCTGGCAACATGTGCCCGGGAAGCTAGCCTAGTTTCCGCAGTGGGGTTTGAACGTGGGTCTTGGTTACTAAAGCCCACCACTTCCCGTGGTGGGCATTCCCATGGGTCCTCGGAAAGTGATTTGGCCTAGTTGGCAACAATTGGCAGTTGGGCCGAATTTCGTTAGCCCCTTGAGCGGTGCCGTGCTGCATCTTGCCTGTAGCCAGTCGCAGGTCGGCCCACCCATAGGAGGTTTCCTTGCTCCTAAAAATGATGGGAGTGGCCCCAAGTGCACATTACATATTCTACTAGGTTGCAGGATTTCTGGGTCCCTCTGTATGTTAAACCCACGGCCTGAAAGCAGGTCTCGTCAGGTGTTTGTGCGTTGGTCAGAAGGCTTGGCTGTGTAAGAGTGGAAGTCCGTGGCCTATTTCAAACGCCCTGGATTTCAAAGTTCACATTCAGTCTGTTGAAGCTTGAAGAGGTCTTTCTCCATTCAGTTGGTGGGGTCCAAATCCAGGGCGCTGTGTATAAACTCTGGCTTTTATGGTTCGAGGTCTCAGGAGAGGGCCGCAGGGACACACAGGGACCAACATGCGGATTCAGAGGCACACAGAGAAGCCCACAAGCGCGTCCTCGTGTGAAGTAACAGTCACACACGCGCACATGTGTGAAAACAAAAATAGACCCTCTCACGTACCGGCCAACGTACATGCCTTACTTCTTGCAGTCGTGCTGTCAGACACACATTGAGTTCTCTGTAAAGGTAGACGTCCTTGGGAGGCAGGGTCCGAGCTCAAGCCCAGGTAAAAATTCTCATGAATGATGATCTCTGAGTACACTGGTCCAATTCTGAAGCCTGCGTGATTTATGTCCATTTCTCAGGTGCAGCTGCTGGACGACGCTTACCGTCGGCAAAGGCAAGAAGACGTACGCGTAGGCTGATGACTGCAGGTGCTAAGGAAAAGTGGAAAAATGTTGCAGGGACATGTTGCTACGCGTGGCTCTGGCTAACCCAGGAAGGTAGGCTTTCCCCCACCCTAAGATGTGCCATTGGATATGAGGTTTTCCTCAGACGGTCCCAGTGGCTGCAAGAGTGGATTGACTGTTGCTCTTTCTGAGTGGCCTGAGGGCTGTGGATTCCCCAGGGTTTTGGAGTACTCCGAGGTCATCTCTCCTCTTCAGACCCCCACGGAATACCCGGTTGTGTTCTGCAGCGTCCCAGCCTGTGCTTGGATCGATGATGACACCCTTGTATGCATTCCTTGGAAAATCTGAACAAAATGAGTGAGAACACTCTACCGTCTCCTCATCGAATCTGAGGTCCAGCACGTTTCGCCTCTCGGGGGTAGGGGAGAGTGAGGAGTGAGGGCCAGCGTCCCCTTCTGACCTGCATGCAAACACCCAGCAGGGTTCCAGAATTCGAGGTGCTCCTATCTGGGGGTCCCCTGCGACTGCCCATAAGCTAGGTCATCTACGCATATTAGGCCCCTGCTGAAAGACCGTTGAGGGCATGCGATGGGGAAGGCTCTCCTGCTGGTCTTCAGAGTCGGAGTGTGGGCTGGTGTAGGCCCAGTAAGCTTGCAGCTTGGAAAGGTGTGCTTTGGCCTGGATAACGTTTGTGCATGCAGCTTCGGGGGCTATTTCTGGAAGCCAAAATGAGGAAGCGTCCCTGGTTGGAGCCTGGAGCCTCAGGCCAGGCCTGTGTCCCTCCCTGCCATTTGTTTTGGCGCATTCAAGTTCTTTAGTGCCCGGTGGGGATGGAGAAGTGGGTGTGTGTGGGCTGGGGTTGGTCTTCAACGGAAGGGAGTTGATGTATTAGGGCTAGGTATTGCCCATGTCGGCTACTCCACTGCAGCTCCCGACAGAGTTTTGGCACTAAGTGGGCCATCGTGGAGTGGGGTTAGGACCGAGTGCTGCATTGAAGCCTGCGGGGACGCTGCTGGCCTGCAGAAGATGGCAAGGCATCATGAGGACATGTCCTGTGTGATGTCGTGGGATGGGCTGTCATGATTGGGTTGCAGGAGCTGGCCACGTCTTCCCAAGAATGCATCCTGTTCGTGATGCGCTGGCATCAGCTGCCCAGGAAGGGGGTGGCTTTGGCAGTACATGAGGATGCGGCAACGTACTTAACCTGCGTAGAGTTGTGATCCCGTTGCCGGAGGAATGTCGCCCAAAGGGTGTCTTGCGGGACGCCGAGAAGTTAGACATGCTGAAGGGTCTGTGCCGCTCTCCTTGGGGGTATTTGGGTTATGCAAACAGGCCCTTTGGACACTTTGTTTCCTTGTTTGGGAATGTGCAAAGCGAAAGTGTTTCTCAGAGAGGGCATGATGCGGCCAGCACTTGTGGCACGCAGGAGTTTTGGACAGCTAGTGGTTTATCTGGAGCAGTCCGTTGGCGGAGCAGAGATGCGTTCAGTGTTCTGATGCCAGGTGTGCCGCCGTGGACAGCCAGTGTGCCCTTTGAAGCTTGCAGGTCCCCTCGCGAAGCAGAGTTCTTCCGTTGGAAATCGGTCTGTGGTCCTCGGGGAGAGTGCCTTTGATCTCTGTGAGGTTCCCGGTAGTGTCACTCTGTCAGTGAAGAAGTGCCAGGATGCATGGGGTATGGTCAGTGTCATCAAAGCAGTCGTGTTTGCGGTCTGCCATCCCTGGTATACAGTGACCCCGTGTTTGAATGATGTCTGTGGCTTCCAGTAGGTTCGACTTACCCGGTGGGCAGGAGGAGGGCATGTAGGACAACACTGTCAAGAAGTTGAGCGTTTCCTCCGGGTTCAGGGCCGCGCAACCTGCTGGCTGGGTGCTAGCAACATGTGCCCGGGAAGCTAGCCTAGTTTCCGCAGTGGGGTTTGAACGTGGGTCTTGGTAACTAAAGCCCACCACTTCCCGTGGTGGGCATTCCCATGGGTCCTCGGAAAGTGATTTGGCCTAGTTGGCAACAATTGGCAGTTGGGCCGAATTTCGTTAGCCCCTTGAGCGGTGCCGGGCTGCATCTTGCCTGTAGCCAGGCGCAGGTCGGCCCGCCCATAGGAGGTTTCCTTGCTCCTAAAAATGATGGGAGTGGCCCCAAGTGCACATTACATATTCTACTAGGTTGCAGGATTTCTGGGTCCATCTGTATGTTAAACCCACGGCCTGAAAGCAGGTCTCGTCAGGTGTTTGTGCGTTGGTCAGAAGGCTTGGCTGTGGAAGAGTGGAAGTCCGTGGCCTATTTCAAAACCCCCTGGGTTTCAAAGTTCACATTCAGTCTGTTGAAGCTTGAAGAGGTCTTTCTCCATTCAGTTGGTGGGGTCCAAATCCAGGGCGCTGTGTATAAACTCTGGCTTTTATGGTCCGAGGTCTCAGGAGAGGGCCACAGGGACACACAGGGACCAAGATGCGGATTCAGAGGCACACAGAGAAGCCCACAAGCGCGTCCTCGTGTGAAGTAACAGTCACACACGCGCACATGTGTGAAAACAAAAATAGACCCTCTCACGTACCGGCCAACGTACATGCCTTACTTCTTGCAGTCGTGCTGTCAGACACACATTGAGTTCTCTGTAAAGGTAGACGTCCTTGGGAGGCAGGGTCCGACCTCAAGCCCAGGGAAAAATTCTCATGAATGATGATCTCTGAGTACACCGGTCCAATTCTGAAGCCTGCGTGATTTATGTCCATTTCTCAGGTGCAGCTGCTGGACGACGCTGACCGTCGGCATAGGCAAGAAGACCTACGCGTTGGCTGATGACTGCAGGTGCTAAGGAAAAGTGGAAAAATGATGCAGGGACATGTTGCTACGCGTGGCTCTGGCTAACCCAGGAAGGTAGGCTTTCCCCCACCCTAAGATGTGCCATTGGATATGAGGTTTTCCTCAGACGGTCCCAGTGGCTGCAAGAGTGGATTGACTGTTGCTCTTTCTGAGTGGCCTGAGGGCTGTGGATTCCCCAGGGTTTTGGAGTACTCCTTGGACATCTCTCCTCTTCAGACCCCCACAGCATACCCGGTTGTGTTCTGCAGCGTCCCAGCCTGTGCTTGGATCGATGATGACACCCTTGTATGCATTCCTTGGAAAATCTGAACAAAATGAGTGAGAACACTCTACCGTCTCCTCATCGAATCTGAGGTCCAGCACGTTTTGTCTGTCGGGGGTAGGGGTGAGTGAGGAGTGAGGGCCAGCGTCCCCTTCTGACCTGCATGCAAACACCCAGCAGGGTTCCAGAATTCGAGGTGCTCCTATCTGGGGGTCCCCTGCGACTGCCCATAAGCTAGGTCATCTACGTATATTAGGCCCCTGCTGAAAGACCGTTGAGGGCATGCGATGGGGAAGGCTCTCCTGCTGGTCTTCAGAGTCGGAGTGTGGGCTGGTGTAGGCCCAGTAAGCTTGCAGCTTGGAAAGGTGTACTTTGGCCAGGATCACGTTTGTGCATGCAGCTTCGGGGGCTATTTCTGGAAGCCAAAATGAAGAAGCGTCCCTGGTTGGAGCCTGGAACCTCGGGCCAGGCCTGTGTCCCTCCCTGCCATTTGTTTTGGCGCATTCAAGTTCTTTAGTGCCCGGTGGGGATGGAGAAGTAGGTGTGTGTGGGCTGGGGTTGGTCGTCAACGGAAGGGAGTTGATGGATTAGGGCTAGGTATTGCCCATGTCGGCTACTCCACTGCAGCTCCCGATAGAGATTTGGCCCTAAGTTGCTCATCGTGGGGTGGGGTTAGGACCGAGTGCTGCATTGAAGCCTTCGTGGTGGCTGCTGGCGTGCAGAAGATGGCAGGGCATCATGAGGACATGTCGTGTGTGATGTCGTGGGATGGGCTGTCATGATTGGGTTGCAGGAGCTGGCCACGTCTTCCCAAGAATGCGTCCTGTTCGTGATGCGCTGGCATCAGCTGCCCACGAAGGGGGTGGATTTGGCAGTACATGAGGATGCGGTTACGTACTTAACCTGCGTAGAGTTGTGATCCCGTTGCCGGAGGAATGTCGCCCAAAGGGTGTCTTGCGGGACACCGAGAAGTTAGACATGCTGAAGCGTCTGTGCCGCTCTCCTTGGGGGTATTTGGGTTATGCAAACAGGCCCTTTGGCCACTTTGTTTCCTTGTTTGGGAATGTGAAAAGCGAAAGTGTTTCTCCGAGAAGGCATGATGCGGCCAGCCCTTGTGGCACGCAGGAATTTTGGACAGCTAGTGGTTTATCTGGAGCAGTCCGTTTGCGGAGAAGAGATGCGTTCAGTGTTCTGATGCCAGGTGCGCTGCCGTGGACAGCCACTGTGCCCTTTGAAGCTTGCAGGTCCCCTCGCGAAGCAGAGTTCTTCCTTTGGAAATCGGTCTGTGGTCCTCGGGGAGAGTGCCTTTGATCTCTGTGAGGTTCTCGGTAGTGTCACTCTGTCAGTGAAGAAGTGCCAGGATGCATGGGGTACGGTCAGTGTCCTCAAAGCAGTCGTGTTTGCGGTCTGCCATCCCTGGTATACAGTGACCTCGTGTTTGAATGATGTCTGTGGCTTCCAGTAGGTTCGACTTACCCGGGGGGCAGGAGGAGAGCACGTAGGACAACACTGTCAAGAATTTGAGCGTTTCCTCCGGGTTCATGGCCGCGCAACCTGCTGTCTGGGTGCTGGCAACACGTACCCGGGAAGGTAGCCTAGTTTCCGCACTGGGGTTTGAACGTGGGTCTTGGTTACTGAAGCCCACCACTTCCTGTGGTGGGCATTCCCATGGGTCCTCGGAAAGTGATTTGGCCTAGTTGGCAACAATTGGCAGTTGGGCCGAATTTCGTTAGCCCCTTGAGAGGTGCCTGACTGCATCTTGCCTGTAGCCAGTCGCAGGTCGGCCCGCCCATAGGAGGTTTCCTTGCTCCTAAAAAGGATGGGAGAGGCCCCAAGTGCACAATACATGTTCTACTAGGTTGCAGGATTTCTGGGCCCATCTATATGTTACACCCACGGCCGGAAAGCAGGTCTCGTCAGGTGTTTGTGCGTTGGTCAGAAGGCTTGGCTGTGGAAGAGTGGAAGTCCGTGGCCTATTTCAAAACCCCCAGGGTTTCAAAGTTCACTTTCAGTCTGTTGAAGCTTGAAGAGGTCTTTCTCCATGCAGTGGGGGGGTCCAAATCCATGGCGCTGTGTATAAACTCTGGCTTTTATGGTTCGAGGTCTCAGGAGAGGGCCACAGGGACACACAGGGACCAAGATGCGGATTCAGAGGCACACAGACAAGCCCACAAGCTCGTCCTCATGTGAAGTAACAGTCACACACGCGCACATGCGTGAAAACAAAAATATACCCTCTCACGTACCAGCCTACGTACACGCCTTACTTCTTGCAGTCGGGCTGTCAGACAGACATTGAGTTCTCTGTAAAGGTAGACATCCTTGGGAGGCAGGGTCCGAGCTCAAGCCCAGGGAAAAATTATCATGAATGATGATCTCTGAGTACACTGGTCCAATTCTGAAGCCTGCCTGATTTATGTCCAGTTCTCAGGTGCAGCTGCTGGACAAGGCTGACCGTCGGCAAAGGCAAGAAGACCTACGCGTTGGCTGATGACTACAGGTGCTAAGGAAATGTGGAAAAATGACGCAGGGTCATGTTGCTACGCGTGGCTCTTGCTAATCCAGGAAGGTAGGCTTTCACCCACCGTTAGATGTGCCATTGGATATGAGGTTTTCCTCAGACGGTCCAAGTGGCTGCAAGAGTTGATTGACTGTTGCTCTTTCTGAGTGTCCTGAGGGCTGTGGATTCCCCAGGGTTTTGGAGTACTCCGAGGTCATCTCTCCTCTTCAGACCCCCACGGCATGCCCGGTAGTGTTCTGCAGCGTCCCAGCCTGTGCTTGGATCGATGATGACACCCTTGTATGCATTCCTTGGAAACTCTGAACAAAATGAGTGAGAACACTCTACCGTCTCCTCATCGAATCTGAGGTCCAGCACGTTTCGTCTGTCGGGGGTAGGGGAGAGTGAGGAGTGAGGTCCAGCGTCCCCTTCTGACCTGCATGCAAAGACCCAACAGGGTTCCAGAATTCGAGGTGCTCCTATCTGGGGGTCCACTGTGTCTGCCCATAAGCTGGGTCATCTACGCATATTAGGCCCCTGCTGAAAGACCTTTGAGGGCGTGCGAGGGGGAAGGCTCTCCTGCTGGTCTTCAGAGTCGGAGTGTGTGCTGGTGTAGGCCCAGGAAGCTTGCAGCTTAGAAGGTTGTGCTTTGGCCAGGATCACGTTTGTGCATGCAGCTTCGGGGGCTATTTCTGGAAGCCAAAATGAGGAAGCGTCCCTGGTTGGAGCCTGGAGCCTCAGGCCAGGCCTGTGTCCCTCCCTGTCATTTGTTTTGGCGCGTTGAAGTTCTTTAGTGCCCAGTGGGGATGGAGCAGTGGGTGGGTGTGGGCTGGGGTTGGTCTTCAACGGAAGGGAGCTGATGGATTAGGGCTAGGTATTGCCCATGTCGGCTACTCCAGTGCAGCTCCCGACAGAGTTTTGGCACTAAGTGGGTCATCGTGGAGTGGGGTTAGGACCGAGTGCTGCATTGAAGCCTGCGTGGTGGCTGCTGGCCTGCAGAAGATGGCAAGGCATCATGAGGACATGTCCTGTGTGATGTCGTGGGATGGGCTGTCATGATTGTGCTGCAGGAGCTGGCCACGTCTTCCCAAGAATGCGTCCTGTTCGTGATGCGCTGGCATCAGCTGCCCACGAAGGGGGTGCATTTGGCACTACATGAGGATGCGGTTACGTACTTAACCTGCGTAGTGTTGTGATCCCGTTGCCGGAGGAATGTCGCCCAAAGGGTGTCTTGCGGGACGCCGAGAAGTTAGACATGCTGAAGCGTCTGTGCTGCTCTCCTTGGGGGTATTTGGGTTATGCAAACAGGCCCTTTGCCAGTTTGTTTCCTTGTTTAGGAATGTGCAAAGCGAAAGTGTTTCTCCGAGAGGGCATGATGCGGCCAGCCCTTGTGGCACGCAGGAGTTTTGGACAGCTAGTGGTTCATCTGGAGCAGTCCGTTGGCGGAGCAGAGATGCGTTCAGTGTTCTGATGCCAGGTGCGCTGCCGTGGACAGCCACTGTGCCCTTTGAAGCTTGCAGGTCCCCTCGCGAAGCAGAGTTCTTCCGTTGGAAATCGGTCTGTGGTCCTAGGGGGGAGTGCCTTTGATCTCTGTGTGGTTCTCGGTAGTGTCACTCTGTCAGTGAAGAAGAGCCAGGATGCATGGGGTATGGTCAGTGTCCTCAAAGCAGTCGTGTTTGCCGTCTGCCATCCCTGGTATACAGTGAGCCCGTGTTTGAATGCTGTCAGTGGCTTCCAGTAGGTTCGACTTACCCGGTGGGCAGGAGGAGGGCACGTAGGACAACACTGTCAAGAAGTTGAGCATTTCCTCCGGGTTCAGGGCCGCGCAACCTGCTGGCTGGGTGCTGGCAACACGTGCCCGGGAAGCTAGCCTAGTTTCCACAGTGGGGCTTGAACGTGGGTCTTGGTTACTGAAGCCCACAACTTCATGTGGTGGGAAAATCCATGGGTCCTCAGAAAGTGATTTGGCCTAGTTGGCAACAATTGGCAGTTGGGCCGAATTACGTTAGCCCCTTGAGAGATGCCGGGCTGCATGTTGCCTGTAGCCACTCACCGGTCGGCCCGCACATAGGAGGTTTCCTTGCTCCTAAAAATGATGGGAGTGGCCCCAAGTACACATTACATATTCTACTAGGTTGCAGGATTTCTGGGTCCAAGTATATGTTACACCCACGGCAGGATAGCAGGTCTCGTCAGGTGTTTGTGCGTTGGTCTGAAGGCTTGGCTGTGGAAGAGTGGAAGTCCGTGGCCTATTTCAAAACCCACTGGGTTTCAAAGTTCACATTCAGTCTGTTGAAGCTTGAAGAAGTCTTTCTCCATTCAGTGGGCGGGGTCCAAATTCAGAGCGCTGTGTATAAAATCTGGCTTTTATGTTTCGAGGTCTCAGGAGAGGGCCACAGGGACACACAGGGACCAAGATGCGGATTCAGAGGCACACAGGGAAGCCCACAAGCGCGACCTCGTGTGAAGTAACAGTCACACACGCGCACATGCGTGAAAACAAAAATATACCCTCTCACGTACCGGCCAACGTACACCGCTTAATTCTTGCAGTCGGGTAGCAGACAGACATTGAGTTCTCTGTAAAGGTAGACGTCCTTGGGAGGCAGGGTCCGAGCTCAAGCCCAGGTTAAAATTCTCATGAATGATGATCTCTGAGTACACCGGTCCAATTCTGAAGCCTGCCTGATTTATGTCCAGTTCTCAGGTGCAGCTGCTGGACTAGGCTGACCGTCGGAAAAGGCAAGAAGACCTACGCGTTGGCTGAGGACTGCAGGTGCTAAGGAAAAGTGGAAAAATGACGCAGGGGCATGTTGCTACACGTGGCTCTGGCTAACCCAGGAAGGTAGGCTTTCACCCACCCTAAGATGTGCCATTGGATATGAGGTTTTCCTCAGACGGTCCCAGTGGCTGCAAGAGTGGATTGACTGTTGCTCTTTCTGAGTGGCCTGTGGGCTGCTGATTCCCCAGGGTATTGGAGTACTCCGAGGTCATCTCTCCTCTTCAGACACCCACGGCCTGCCCGGTTGTGTTCGGCAGCATCCCAGGCTGTGCTAGGATCGATGATGACACACTTGTATGCATTCCTTGGAAAATCTGAACAAAATGAGTGAGAACACTCTACCGTCTCCTCATCGAATCTGAGGTCCAGCACGTTTCGTCTGTCGGGGGTAGGGGAGAGTGAGGAGTGAGGGCCAGCGTCCCCTTCTGACCTGCATGCAAACACACACCAGGGTTCCAGAATTCGAGGTGCTCCTATCTGGTGGTCCACTGTGTCTGCCCATAAGCTGGGCCATCTACGCATATTAGGTCCCTGCTGAAAGACCGTTGAGGGCATGCGAGGGGGAAGGCTCTCCTGCTGGTCTTCAGAGTCGGAGTGTGTGCTGGTGTAGGCCCAGTAATCTTGCAGCTTAGAAGGTTGTGCTTTGGCCAGGATCACGTTTGTGCATGCAGCTTGGGGGGCTATTTCTGGAAGCCAAAATGAGGAAGCATCCCTGGTTGGAGCCTGGAGCCTCAGGCCAGGCCTGTGTCCCTCCCTGTCATTTGTTTTGGCGCGTTGAAATTCTCTAGTGCCCAGTGGGGATGGAGCAGTGGGTGGGTGTCGGCTGGGGTTGGTCTTCAACGGAAGGGAGCTGATGGATTAGGGCTAGGTATTGCCCATGTCGGCTACTCCAGTGCAGCTCCCGACAGAGTTTTGGCACTAAGTGGGACATCGTGGAGTGGGGTTAGGACCGCGTGCTGCATTGAAGCCTGCGTGGTGGCTGCTGGCCTGCAGAAGATGGCAAGGCATCATGAGGACATGTCCTGTGTGATGTCGTGGGATGGGCTGTCATGATTGGGTTGCAGGAGCTGGCCACGTCTTCCCAAGAATGCATCCTGTTCGTGATGCGCTGGCATCAGCTGCCCACGGAGGGGGCGGCTTTGGCAGTACATGAGGATGCGGTTACGTTCTTAACCTGCGTAGAGTTGTGATCCCGTTGCCGGAGGAATGTCGCCCAAAGGGTGTCTTGCGGGACGCCGAGAAGTTAGACATGCTGAAGCGTCTGTGCCGCTCTCCTTGTGGGTATTTGGGTTATGCAAACAGGCCCTTTGGCCACTTTGTTTCCTTGTTTGGGAATGTGCAAAGCGAAAGTGTTTCTCCGAGAGGGCATGATGCGGCCAGCCCTTGTGGCTCGCAGGAGTTTTAGACAGCTAGTGGTTTATCTGGAGCAGTCCGTTGGCGGAGCAGAGATGCGTTCAGTGTTCTGATGCCAGGTGCGCTGCCGTGGACAGCCACTGTGCCCTTTGAAGCTTGCAGGTCCCCTGGCGAAGCAGAGTTCTTCCGTTGGAAATCGGTCTGTGGTCCTCGGGGGGAGTGCCTTTGATCTCTGTGAGGTTCTCGGTAGTGTCACTCTGTCAGTGAAGAAGTGCCAGGATGCATGGGGTATGGTCAGTGTCCTCAAAGCAGTCGTGTTTGCGGTCTGCCTTCCCTGGTATACAGTGAGCCCGTGTTTGAATGCTGTCTGTGGCTTCCAGTAGGTTTGACTTACCCGGTGGGCAGGAGGAGGGCACGTAGGACAACACTGTCAAGAAGTTGAGCGTTTCCTCCGGGTTCAGGGCCGCGCAACATGCTGGCTGGGTGCTGGCAACACGTGCCCGGGAAGCTAGCCTAGTTTCCGCAGTGGGGTTTGAATGTGGGTCTTGGTTACTGAAGCCCACCACTTCCTGTGGTGGGCATTCCCATGGGTCCTCGGAAAGTGATTTGGCCTAGTTGGCAACAATTGGCAGTTGGGCCGAATTTCGTTAGCCCCTTGAGAGGTGCCGGGCTGCATCTTGCCTGTAGCCAGTCGCAGTCGGCCCACCCATAGGAGGTTTCCTTGCTCCTAAAAATGATGGGAGTGGCCCCAAGTGCACATTACATATTCTACTAGGTTGCAGGATTTCTGGGTCCATCTATGTGTTACACCCACGGCCGGAAAGCAGGTCTCGTCAGGTGTTTGTGCGTTGTTCAGAAGGCTTGGCTGTGGAAGAGTGGAAGTCCGTGGCCTATTTCAAAACCCCCTGGGTTTCAAAGTTCACATTCAGTCTGTTGAAGCTTGAAGAGGACTTTCTCCATTCAGTGTGGGGGGGTCCAAATCCAGGGTGCTGTGTATAAACTCTGGCTTTTATGGTTCAAGGTCTCAGGAGAGGGCCACAGGGACACACAGGGACCAAGATGCGGATTCAGAGGCACACAGAGAAGCCCACAAGCGCGTCCTCGTGTGAAGTAACAGTCACACACGCGCACATGCGGGAAAAGAAAAATAGACCCTCTCACGTACCGGCCAACGTACACGCCTTACTTCTTGCAGTCGGGCTGTCAGACAGACATTGAGTTCTCTGTAAAGGTAGACGTCCTTGGGAGGCAGGATCCGAGCTCAAGCCCAGGGAAAAATTCTCATGAATGATGATCTCTGAGTACACCGGTCCAATTCTGAAGCCTGCCTGATTTATGTCCAGTTCTCAGGTGCAGCTGCTGGACAAGGCTGACCGTCGGCAAAGGCAAGAAGAGCTACACGTTGGCTGATGACTGCAGGTGCTAAGGAAAAGTGGAAAAATGACGCAGGGGCATGTTGCTACGCGTGGCTCTGGCTAACCCAGGAAGGTAGGCTTTCACCCACCCTAAGATGTGCCATTGGATATGAGGTTTTCCTCAGACGGTCCCAGTGGCTGCAAGAGTGGATTGACTGTTGCTCTTTCTGAGTGTCCTGAGGGCTGTGGATTCCCCAGGGTTTTGGAGTACTCCGAGGTCATCTCTCCTCTTCAGACCCCCACGGCATGCCCGGTTGTGTTCTGCAGCGTCCCAGCCTGTGCTTGGATCGATGATGACACCCTTGTATGCATTCCTTGGAAAATCTGAACAAAATGAGTGAGAACACTCTACCGTCTCCTCATCGAATCTGAGGTCCAGCACGTTTCGTCTGTCGGGGGTAGGGGAGAGTGACGAGTGAGGCCCAGCGTCCCCTTCTGACCTGCATGCAAACACACACCAGGGTTCCAGAATTTGAGGTGCTCCTATCTGGTGGTCCACTGTGTCTGCCCATAAGCTGGGCCATCTATGCATATTAGGTCCCTGCTGAAAGACCGTTGAGGGCATGCGAGGGGGAAGGCTCTCCTGCTGGTCTTCAGAGTCGGAGTGTGTGCTGGTGTAGGCCCAGTAAGCTTGCAGCTTGGGAAGGTGTGCTTTGGCCAGGATCACGTTTGTGCATGCAGCTTGGGGGGCTATTTCTGGAAGCCAAAATGAGGAAGCGTCCCTGGTTGGAGCCTGGAGCCTCAGGCCACTCCTGTGTCCCTCCCTGTCATTTGTTTTGGTGCATTGAAGTTCTTTAGTGCCCGGTGGGGATGGAGCAGTGGGTGGGTGTGGGCTGGGGTTGGTCTTCAACGGAAGGGAGCTGATGGATTAGGGCTAGGTATTGCCCATGTCGGCTACTCCAGTGCAGCTCCCGACAGAGTTTTGGCACTAAGTGGGTCATCGTGGAGTGGGGTTAGGCCCGAGTGCAGCATTGAAGCCTGCGTGGTGGCTGCTGGCCTGCAGAAGATGGCAAGGCATCATGAGGACAGGTCCTGTGTGATGTCGTGGGATGGGCTGTCCTGATTGGGTTGCAGGATCTGGCCACGTCTTCCCAAGAATGCGTCCTGTTCGTGATGCGCTGGCATCAGCTGCCCACGAAGGGGGTGCATTTGGCACTACATGAGGATGCGGTTACGTACTTAACCTGCGTAGAGTTGTGATCCCGTTGCCGGAGGAATGTCGCCCAAAGGGTGTCTTGCGGGACGCTGAGAAGTTAGACATGCTGAAGCGTCTGTGCCGCTCTCCTTGTGGGTATTTGGGTTATGCAAACAGGCCCTTTGGCCACTTTGTTTCCTTGTTTGGGAAAGTGCAAAGCGAAAGTGTTTCTCCGAGAGGGCATGATGTGGCCAGCCGTTGTGGCACGCAGGAGTTTTGGACAGCTAGTGGTTCATCTGGAGCAGTCCGTTGGCGGAGCAGAGATGCGTTCAGTGTTCTGATGCCAGGTGCGCTGCCGTGCTCAGCCACTGTGCCCTTTGAAGCTTGCAGGTCCCCTCGCGAAGCAGAGTTCTTCCGTTGGAAATCGGTCTGTGGTCCTCGGGGGGAGTGGCTTTGATCTCTGTGAGGTTCTCGGTAGTGTCACTCTGTCAGTGAAGAAGTGCCAGGATGCATGGGGTATGGTCAGTGTCCTCAAAGCAGTCGTGTTTGCGGTCTGCCATCCGTGGTATACAGTGAGCCCGTGTTTGAATGATGTCTGTGGCTTCCAGTAAGTTCGACTTACCCGGTGGGCAGGAGGAGGGCACGTAGGACAACACTCTCAAGAAGTTGAGCGTTTCCTCCGGGTTCAGGGCCGCGCAACCTGCTGGCTGGGTGCTGGCAACACGTGCCCGGGAAGCTATCCTAATTTCCGCAGCGGGGTTTGAACGTGGGTCTTGGTTACTGAAGCCCACCACTTCCTGTGGTGGGCATTCCCATGGGTCCTCGGAAAGTGATTTGGCCTAGTTGGCAACAATTGGCAGTTGGGCCGAATTTCGTTAGCCCCTTGAGAGGTGCCGGGCTGCATCTTGCCTGTAGCCAGTCGCAGGTCGGCCCGCCCATAGGAGGATTCCTTGCTCCTAAAAATGATGGGAGTGGCCCCAAGTGCACATTACATATTCTACTAGGTTGCAGGATTTCTGGGTCCATCTATATGTTACACCCACGGCCGGAAAGCAGGTCTCGTCAGGTGTTTGTGCGTTGTTCAGAAGGCTTGGCTGTGCAAGAGTGGAAGTCCGTGGCCTATTTCAAAACCCCCTGGGTTTCAAAGTTCACATTCAGTGTGTTGAGGCTTGAAGAGGACTTTCTCCATTCAGTGTGGGGGGGTCCAAATCCAGGGTGCTGTGTATAAACTCTAGCTTTTATGGTTCGAGGTCTCAGGAGAGGGCCACAGGGACACACAGGGACCAAGATGCGGATTCAGAGGCACACAGAGAAGCCCACAAGCGCGTCCTCGTGTGAAGTAAGAGTCACACACGCGCACATGCGTGAAAAGAAAAATAGACCCTCTCACGTACCGGCCAACGTACACGCCTTACTTCTTGCAGTTGGACTGTCAGACAGACATTGAGTTCTCTGTAAAGGTAGTCGTCCTTGGGAGGCAGGGTCCGAGCTCAAGCCCAGGTAAAAATTCTCATGAATGATGATCTCTGAGTACACCGGTCCAATTCTGAAGCCTGCCTGATTTATGTCCAGTTCTCAGGTGCAGCTGCTGGACAAGGCTGACCGTCGGCAAAGGCAAGAAAACCTACACGTTGGCTGATGACTGCAGGTGCTAAGGAAAAGTGGAAAAATGACGCAGGGGCATGTTGCTACGCGTGGCTCTGGCTAACCCAGGAAGGTCGGCTTTCACCCACCCTAAGATGTGCCATTGGATATGAGGTTTTCCTCAGACGGTCCCAGTGGCTGCAAGAGTGGATTGACTGTTGCTCTTTCTGAGTGTCCTGAGGGCTGTGGATTCCCCAGGGTTTTGGAGTACTCCGAGGTCATCTCTCCTCTTCAGAGCCCGACGGCATGCCCGGTTGTGTTCTGCAGCGTCCCAGCCTGTGCTTGGATCGATGATGACACCCTTGTATGCATTCCTTGGAAATTCTGAACAAAATGAGTGAGAACACTCTACCGTCTCCTCATCGAATCTGAGGTCCAGCACGTTTCATCTGTCGGGGGTAGGGGAGAGTGAGGAGTGAGGCCCAGCGTCCCCTTCTGACCTGCATGCAAACACACACCAGGGTTCCAGAATTTGAGGTGCTCCTATCTGGTGGTCCACTGTGTCTGCCCATAAGCTGGGCCATCTATGCATATTAGGTCCCTGCTGAAAGACCGTTGAGGGCATGCGAGGGGGAAGGCTCTCCTGCTGGTCTTCAGAGTCGGAGTGTGTGCAGGTGTAGGCCCAGTAAGCTTGCAGCTTGGGAAGGTGTGCTTTGGCCAGGATCACGTTCGTGCATGCAGCTTCGGGGGCTATTTCTGGAAGCCAAAATGAGGAAGCGTCCCTGGTTGGAGCCTGGAGCCTCAGGCCACGCCTGTGTCCCTCCCTGTCATTTGTTTTGGTGCGTTGAAGTTCTTTAGTGCCCGGTGGGGATGGAGCAGTGGGTGGGTGTGGGCTGGGGTTGGTCTTCAACGGAAGGGAGCTGATAGATTAGGGCTAGGTATTGCCCATGTCGGCTACTCCAGTGCAGCCCCCGACAGAGTTTTGGCACTTAGTGGGTCATCGTGGAGTGGGGTTAGGCCCGAGTGCTGCATTGAAGCCTGCGTGGTGGCTGCTGGCCTGCAGAAGATGGCAAGGCATCATGAGGACAGGTCCTGTGTGATGTCGTGGGATGGGCTGTCCTGATTGGGTTGCAGGAGCTGGCCACGTCTTCCCAAGAATGCATCCTGTTCGTGATGCGCTGGCATCAGCTGCCCACGAAGGGGGCGGCTTTGGCAGTACATGAGGATGCGGTTACGTACTTAACCTGCGTAGAGTTGTGATCCCGTTGCCGGAGGAATGTCGCCCAAAGGGTGTCTTGCGGGACGCCGAGAAGTTAGACATGCTGAAGCGTCTGTGCCGCTCTCCTTGGGGGTATTTGGGTTATGCAAACAGGCCCTTTGGCCACTTTGTTTCCTTGTTTGGGAAAGTGAAAAGCGAAAGTGTTTCTCCGAGAGGGCATGATGTGGCCAGCCGTTGTGGCACGCAGGAGTTTTGGACAGCTAGTGGTTCATCTGGAGCAGTCCGTTGGCGGAGCAGAGATGCGTTCAGTGTTCTGATGCCAGGTGCGCTGCCGTGGACAGCCACTGTGCCCTTTGAAGCTTGCAGGTCCCCTCGCGAAGCAGAGTTCTTCCGTTGGAAATCGGTCTGTGGTCCTCGGGGGGAGTGGCTTTGATCTCTGTGAGGTTCTCGGTAGTGTCACTCTGTCAGTGAAGAAGTGCCAGGATGCATGGGGTATGGTCAGTGTCCTCAAAGCAGTCGTGTTTGCGGTCTGCCATCCGTGGTATACAGTGAGCCCGTGTTTGAATGATGTCTGTGGCTTCCAGTAAGTTCGACTTACCCGGTGGGCAGGAGGAGGGCACGTAGGACAACACTGTCAAGAAGTTGAGCGTTTCCTCCGGGTTCAGGGCCGCGCAACCTGCTGGCTGGGTGCTGGCAACACGTGCCCGGGAAGCTAGCCTAATTTCCGCAGCGGGGTTTGGACGTGGGTCTTGGTTACTGAAGCCCACCACTTCCTGTGGTGGGCATTCCCATGGGTCCTCGGAAAGTGATTTGGCCTAGTTGGCAACAATTGGCAGTTGGGTCGAATTTCGTTAGCCCCTTGAGAGGTGCCGGGCTGCATGTTGCCTGTAGCCAGTCGCAGGTCGGCCCGCCCATAGGAGGATTCCTTGCTCCTAAAAATGATGGGAGTGGCCCCAAGTGCACATTACATATTCTACTAGGTTGCAGGATTTCTGGGTCCATCTATATGTTACACCCACGGCCGGAAAGCAGGTCTCGTCAGGTGTTTGTGCGTTGTTCAGAAGGCTTGGCTGTGCAAGAGTGAAAGTCCGTGGCCTATTTCAAAACCCCCTTGGTTTCAAAGTTCACATTCAGTCTGTTGAAGCTTGAAGAGGTCTTTCTCCATTCAGTGGGGGGGGTCCAAATCCAGGGCGCTGTGTGTAAACTCTGGCTTTTATGGTTCGAGGTCTCAGGAGAGGGCCACAGGGACACACAGGGACCAAGATGCGGATTCAGAGGCACGCAGAGAAGCCCACAAGCGCGTCCTCGTGTGAAGTAACAGTCACACACACGCACATGCATGAAAAGAAAAATAGACCCTCTCACGTACCGGCCAACGTACACGCCTTACTTCTTGCAGTCAGGCTGTCAGACAGACATTGAGTTCTCTGTAAAGGTAGACGTCCTTGGGAGGCAGGGTCCGAGCTCAAGCCCAGGGAAAAATTCTCATGAATGATGATCTCTGAGTACACCGGTCCAATTCTGAAGCCTGCCTGATTTATGTCCAGATCTCAGGTGCAGCTGCTGGACAAGGCTGACCGTCGGCAAAGGCAAGAAGAGCTACACGTTGGCTGATGACTGCAGGTGCTAAGGAAAAGTGGAAAAATGACGCAGGGGCATGTTGCTACGCGTGGCTCTGGCTAACCCAGGAAGGTAGGCTTTCACCCACCCTAAGATGTGCCATTGGATATGAGGTTTTCCTCAGACGGTCCCAGTGGCTGCAAGAGTGGATTGACTGTTGCTCTTTCTGAGTGTCCTGAGGGTTGTGGATTCCCCAGGGTTTTGGAGTACTCCGAGGTCATCTCTCCTCTTCAGACCCCCACGGCATGCCCGGTTGTGTTCTGCAGCGTCCCAGCCTGTGCTTGGATCGATGATGACACCCTTGTATGCATTCCTTGGAAAATCTGAACAAAATGAGTGAGAACACTCTACCGTCTCCTCATCGAATCTGAGGTCCAGCACGTTTCGTCTGTCGGGGGTAGGGGAGAGTGAGGAGTGAGGCCCAGCGTCCTCTTCTGACCTGCATGCAAACACACACCAGGGTTCCAGAATTTGAGGTGCTCCTATCTGGTGGTCCACTGTGTCTGCCCATAAGCTGGGCCATCTATGCATATTAGGTCCCTGCTGAAAGACCGTTGAGGGCATGCGAGGGGGAAGGCTCTCCTGCTGGTCTTCAGAGTCGGAGTGTGTGCTGGTGTAGGCCCAGTAAGCTTGCAGCTTGGGAAGGTGTGCTTTGGCCAGGATCACGTTTGTGCATGCAGCTTCGGGGGCTATTTCTGGAAGCCAAAATGAGGAAGCGTCCCTGGTTGGAGCCTGGAGCCTCAGGCCACGCCTGTGTCCCTCCCTGTCATTTGTTTTGGTGCGTTGAAGTTCTTTAGTGCCCGGTGGGGATGGAGCAGTGGGTGGGTGTGGGCTGGGGTTGGTCTTCAACGGAAGGGAGCTGATGGATTAGGGCTAGGTATTGCCCATGTCGGCTACTCCAGTGCAGCTCCCGACAGAGTTTTGGCACTTAGTGGGTCATCGTGGAGTGGGGTTAGGCCCGAGTGCTGCATTGAAGCCTGCGTGGTGGCTGCTGGCCTGCAGAAGATGGCAAGGCATCATGAGGACAGGTCCTGTGTGATGTCGTGGGATGGGCTGTTCTGATTGGGTTGCAGGATCTGGCCACGTCTTCCCAAGAATGCGTCCTGTTCGTGATGCGCTGGCATCAGCTGCCCACGAAGGGGGTGCATTTGGCACTACATGAGGATGCGGTTACGTACTTAACCTGCGTAGAGTTGTGATCCCGTTGCCGGAGGAATGTCGCCCAAAGGGTGTCTTGCGGGACGCCGAGAAGTTAGACATGCTGAAGCGTCTGTGCCGCTCTCCTTGGGGGTATTTGGGTTATGCAAACAGGCCCTTTGGCCACTTTGTTTCCTTGTTTGGGAAAGTGAAAAGCGAAAGTGTTTCTCCGAGAGGGCATGATGTGGCCAGCCCTTGTGGCACGCAGGAGTTTTGGACAGCTAGTGGTTCATCTGGAGCAGTCCGTTGGCGGAGCAGAGATGCGTTCAGTGTTCTGATGCCAGGTGCGCTGCCGTGGACAGCCACTGTGCCCTTTGAAGCTTGCAGGTCCCCTCGCGAAGCAGAGTTCTTCCGTTGGAAATCGGTCTGTGGTCCTCGGGGGGAGTGGCTTTGATCTCTGTGAGGTTCGCGGTAGTGTCACTCTGTCAGTGAAGAAGTGCCAGGATGCATGGGGTATGGTCAGTGTCCTCAAAGCAGTCGTGTTTGCGGTCTGCCATCCGTGGTATACAGTGAGCCCGTGTTTGAATGATGTCTGTGGCTTCCAGTAAGTTCGACTTACCCGGTGGGCAGGAGGAGGGCACGTAGGACAACACTGTCAAGAAGTTGAGCGTTTCTTCCGGGTTCAGGGCCGCGCAACCTGCTGGCTGGGTGCTGGCAACACGTGCCCGGGAAGCTATCCTAATTTCCGCAGCGGGGTTTGAACGTGGGTCTTGGTTACTGAAGCCCACCACTTCCTGTGGTGGGCATTCCCATGGGTCCTCGGAAAGTGATTTGGCCTAGTTGGCAACAATTGGCAGTTGGGCCGAATTTCGTTAGCCCCTTGAGAGGTGCCGGGCTGCATCTTGCCTGTAGCCAGTCGCAGGTCGGCCCGCCCATAGGAGGATTCCTTGCTCCTAAAAATGATGGGAGTGGCCCCAAGTGCACATTACATATTCTACTAGGTTGCAGGATTTCTGGGTCCATCTATATGTTACACCCACGGCCGGAAAGCAGGTCTCGTCAGGTGTTTGTGCGTTGTTCAGAAGGCTTGGCTGTGCAAGAGTGGAAGTCCGTGGCCTATTTCAAAACCCCCTGGGTTTCAAAGTTCACATTCAGTGTGTTGAGGCTTGAAGAGGACTTTCTCCATTCAGTGTGGGGGGGTCCAAATCCAGGGTGCTGTGTATAAACTCTAGCTTTTATGGTTCAAGGTCTCAGGAGAGGGCCACAGGGACACACAGGGACCAAGATGCGGATTCAGAGGCACACAGAGAAGCCCACAAGCGCGTCCTCGTGTGAAGTAACAGTCACACACGCGCACATGCATGAAAAGAAAAATAGACCCTCTCACGTACCGGCCAACGTACACGCCTTACTTCTTGCAGTTGGGCTGTCAGACAGACATTGAGTTCTCTGTAAAGGTAGTCGTCCTTAGGAGGCAGGGTCCGAGCTCAAGCCCAGGTAAAAATTCTCATGAATGATGATCTCTGAGTACACCGGTCCAATTCTGAAGCCTGCCTGATTTATGTCCAGTTCTCAGGTGCAGCTGCTGGACAAGGCTGACCGTCGGCAAAGGCAAGAAAACCTACACGTTGGCTGATGACTGCAGGTGCTAAGGAAAAGTGGAAAAATGACGCAGGGGCATGTTGCTACGCGTGGCTCTGGCTAACCCAGGAAGGTCGGCTTTCACCCACCCTAAGATGTGCCATTGGATATGAGGTTTTCCTCAGACGGTCCCAGTGGCTGCAAGAGTGGATTGACTGTTGCTCTTTCTGAGTGTCCTGAGGGCTGTGGATTCCCCAGGGTTTTGGAGTACTCCGAGGTCATCTCTCCTCTTCAGACCCCGACGGCATGCCCGGTTGTGTTCTGCAGCGTCCCAGCCTGGGCTTGGATCGATGATGACACCCTTGTATGCATTCCTTGGAAATTCTGAACAAAATGAGTGAGAACACTCTACCGTCTCCTCATCGAATCTGAGGTCCAGCACGTTTCATCTGTCGGGGGTAGGGGAGAGTGAGGAGTGAGGCCCAGCGTCCCCTTCTGACCTGCATGCAAACACACACCAGGGTTCCAGAATTTGAGGTGCTCCTATCTGGTGGTCCACTGTGTCTGCCCATAAGCTGGGCCATCTATGCATATTAGGTCCCTGCTGAAAGACCGTTGAGGGCATGCGAGGGGGAAGGCTCTCCTGCTGGTCTTCAGAGTCGGAGTGTGTGCGGGTGTAGGCCCAGTAAGCTTGCAGCTTGGGAAGGTGTGCTTTGGCCAGGATCACGTTCGTGCATGCAGCTTCGGGGGCTATTTCTGGAAGCCAAAATGAGGAAGCGTCCCTGGTTGGAGCCTGGAGCCTCAGGCCACGCCTGTGTCCCTCCCTGTCATTTGTTTTGGTGCGTTGAAGTTCTTTAGTGCCCGGTGGGGATGGAGCAGTGGGTGGGTGTGGGCTGGGGTTGGTCTTCAACGGAAGGGAGCTGATGGATTAGGGCTAGGTATTGCCCATGTCGGCTACTCCAGTGCAGCCCCCGACAGAGTTTTGGCACTTAGTGGGTCATCGTGGAGTGGGGTTAGGCCCGAGTGCTGCATTGAAGCCTGCGTGGTGGCTGCTGGCCTGCAGAAGATGGCAAGGCATCATGAGGACAGGTCCTGTGTGATGTCGTGGGATGGGCTGTCCTGATTGGGTTGCAGGAGCTGGCCACGTCTTCCCAAGAATGCGTCCTGTTCGTGATGCGCTGGCATCAGCTGCCCACGAAGGGGGCGGCTTTGGCAGTACATGAGGATGCGGTTACGTACTTAACCTGCGTAGAGTTGTGATCCCGTTGCCGGAGGAATGTCGCCCA
Source organism: Mesoplodon bidens (assembly GCF_964165515.1). Classification (NCBI taxonomy): domain Eukaryota; kingdom Metazoa; phylum Chordata; class Mammalia; order Artiodactyla; family Ziphiidae; genus Mesoplodon; species Mesoplodon bidens. Next base: position 69,504,795 of record NC_138178.1, read on the forward strand.
AAGGGTGTCTTGCGGGACGCCGAGAAGTTAGACATGCTGAAGCGTCTGTGCCGCTCTCCTTGTGGGTATTTGGGTTATGCAAACAGGCCCTTTGGCCACTTTGTTTCCTTGTTTGGGAAAGTGCAAAGCGAAAGTGTTTCTCCGAGAGGGCATGATGTGGCCAGCCGTTGTGGCACGCAGGAGTTTTGGACAGCTAGTGGTTCATCTGGAGCAGTCCGTTGGCGGAGCAGAGATGCGTTCAGTGTTCTGATGCCAGGTGCGCTGCCGTGGACAGCCACTGTGCCCTTTGAAGCTTGCAGGTCCCCTCGCGAAGCAGAGTTCTTCCGTTGGAAATCGGTCTGTGGTCCTCGGGGGGAGTGCCTTTGATCTCTGTGAGGTTCTCGGTAGTGTCACTCTGTCAGTGAAGAAGTGCCAGGATGCATGGGGTATGGTCAGTGTCCTCAAAGCAGTCGTGTTTGCGGTCTGCCATCCGTGGTATACAGTGAGCCCGTGTTTGAATGATGTCTGTGGCTTCCAGTAAGTTCGACTTACCCGGTGGGCAGGAGGAGGGCACGTAGGACAACACTGTCAAGAAGTTGAGCGTTTCCTCCGGGTTCAGGGCCGTGCAACCTGCTGGCTGGGTGCTGGCAACACGTGCCCGGGAAGCTAGCCTAATTTCCGCAGCGGGGTTTGGACGTGGGTCTTGGTTACTGAAGCCCACCACTTTTTGTGGTGGGCATTCCCATGGGTCCTCGGAAAGTGATTTGGCCTAGTTGGCAACAATTGGCAGTTGGGCCGAATTTCGTTAGCCCCTTGAGAGGTGCCGGGCTGCATGTTGCCTGTAGCCAGTCGCAGGTCGGCCCGCCCATAGGAGGATTCCTTGCTCCTAAAAATGATGGGAGTGGCCCCAAGTGCACATTACATATTCTACTAGGTTGCAGGATTTCTGGGTCCATCTATATGTTACACCCGCGGCCGGAAAGCAGGTCTCGTCAGGTGTTTGTGCATTGTTCAGAAGGCTTGGCTGTGCAAGAGTGGAAGTCCGTGGCCTATTTCAAAACCCCCTGGGTTTCAAAGTTCACATTCAGTCTGTTGAAGCTTGAAGAGGTCTTTCTCCATTCAGTGGGGGGGGTCCAAATCCAGGGCGCTGTGTATAAACTCTGGCTTTTATGGTTCGAGGTCTCAGGAGAGGGCCACAGGGACACACAGGGACCAAGATGCGGATTCAGAGGCACACAGAGAAGCCCACAAGCGCGTCCTCGTGTGAAGTAACAGTCACACACGCGCACATGCATGAAAAGAAAAATAGACCCTCTCACGTACCGGCCAACGTACACGCCTTACTTCTTGCAGTCAGGCTGTCAGACAGACATTGAGTTCTCTGTAAAGGTAGACGTCCTTGGGAGGCAGGGTCCGAGCTCAAGCCCAGGGAAAAATTCTCATGAATGATGATCTCTGAGTACACCGGTCCAATTCTGAAGCCTGCCTGATTTATGTCCAGATCTCAGGTGCAGCTGCTGGACAAGGCTGACCGTCGGCAAAGGCAAGAAGAGCTACACGTTGGCTGATGACTGCAGGTGCTAAGGAAAAGTGGAAAAATGACGCAGGGGCATGTTGCTACGCGTGGCTCTGGCTAACCCAGGAAGGTAGGCTTTCACCCACCCTAAGATGTGCCATTGGATATGAGGTTTTCCTCAGACGGTCCCAGTGGCTGCAAGAGTGGATTGACTGTTGCTCTTTCTGAGTGTCCTGAGGGTTGTGGATTCCCCAGGGTTTTGGAGTACTCCGAGGTCATCTCTCCTCTTCAGACCCCCACGGCATGCCCGGTTGTGTTCTGCAGCGTCCCAGCCTGTGCTTGGATCGATGATGACACCCTTGTATGCATTCCTTGAAAATCTGAACAAAATGAGTGAGAACACTCTACCGTCTCCTCATCGAATCTGAGGTCCAGCACGTTTCGTCTGTCGGGGGTAGGGGAGAGTGAGGAGTGAGGCCCAGCGTCCTCTTCTGACCTGCATGCAAACACACACCAGGGTTCCAGAATTTGAGGTGCTCCTATCTGGTGGTCCACTGTGTCTGCCCATAAGCTGGGCCATCTATGCATATTAGGTCCCTGCTGAAAGACCGTTGAGGGCATGCGAGGGGGAAGGCTCTCCTGCTGGTCTTCAGAGTCGGAGTGTGTGCTGGTGTAGGCCCAGTAAGCTTGCAGCTTGGGAAGGTGTGCTTTGGCCAGGATCACGTTTGTGCATGCAGCTTCGGGGGCTATTTCTGGAAGCCAAAATGAGGAAGCGTCCCTGGTTGGAGCCTGGAGCCTCAGGCCACGCCTGTGTCCCTCCCTGTCATTTGTTTTGGTGCGTTGAAGTTCTTTAGTGCCCGGTGGGGATGGAGCAGTGGGTGGGTGTGGGCTGGGGTTGGTCTTCAACGGAAGGGAGCTGATGGATTAGGGCTAGGTATTGCCCATGTCGGCTACTCCAGTGCAGCTCCCGACAGAGTTTTGGCACTTAGTGGGTCATCGTGGAGTGGGGTTAGTCCCGAGTGCTGCATTGAAGCCTGCGTGGTGGCTGCTGGCCTGCAGAAGATGGCAAGGCATCATGAGGACAGGTCCTGTGTGATGTCGTGGGATGGGCTGTCCTGATTGGGTTGCAGGAGCTGGCCACGTCTTCCCAAGAATGCATCCTGTTCGTGATGCGCTGGCATCAGCTGCCCACGAAGGAGGCGGCTTTGGCAGTACATGAGGATGCGGTTACGTACTTAACCTGCGTAGAGTTGTGATCCCGTTGCCGGAGGAATGTCGCCCAAAGGGTGTCTTGCGGGACGCCGAGAAGTTAGACATGCTGAAGCGTCTGTGCCGCTCTCCTTGTGGGTATTTGGGTTATGCAAACAGGCCCTTTGGCCACTTTGTTTCCTTGTTTGGGAAAGTGCAAAGCGAAAGTGTTTCTCCGAGAGGGCATGATGTGGCCAGCCCTTGTGGCACGCAGGAGTTTTGGACAGCTAGTGGTTCATCTGGAGCAGTCCGTTGGCGGAGCAGAGATGCGTTCAGTGTTCTGATGCCAGGTGCGCTGCCGTGGACAGCCACTGTGCCCTTTGAAGCTTGCAGGTCCCCTCGCGAAGCAGAGTTCTTCCGTTGGAAATCGGTCTGTGGTCCTCGGGGGGAGTGGCTTTGATCTCTGTGAGGTTCTCGGTAGTGTCACTCTGTCAGTGAAGAAGTGCCAGGATGCATGGGGTATGGTCAGTGTCCTCAAAGCAGTCGTGTTTGCGGTCTGCCATCCCTGGTATACAGTGAGCCCGTGTTTGAATGATGTCTGTGGCTTCCAGTAGGTTCGACTTACCCGGTGGGCAGGAGGAGGGCACGTAGGACAACACTGTCAAGAAGTTGAGCGTTTCCTCCGGGTTCAGGGCCGCACAACCTGCTGGCTGGGTGCTGGCAACACGTGCCCGGGAAGCTAGCCTAGTTTCCGCAGTGGGGTTTGGACGTGGGTCTTGGTTACTGAAGCCCACCACTTCCTGTGGTGGGCATTCCCATGGGTCCTCGGAAAGTGATTTGGCCTAGTTGGCAACAATTGGCAGTTGGGCCGAATTTCGTTAGCCCCTTGAGAGGTGCCGGGCTGCATCTTGCCTGTAGCCAGTCGCAGGTCGGCCCGCCCATAGGAGGATTCCTTGCTCCTAAAAATGATGGGAGTGGCCCCAAGTGCACATTACATATTCTACTAGGTTGCAGGATTTCTGGGTCCATCTATATGTTACACCCACGGCCGGAAAGCAGGTCTCGTCAGGTGTTTGTGCGTTGTTCAGAAGGCTTGGCTGTGCAAGAGTGGAAGTCCGTGGCCTATTTCAAAACCCCCTGGGTTTCAAAGTTCACATTCAGTGTGTTGAGGCTTGAAGAGGTCTTTCTCCATTCATTGGGGTTGTCCAAATCCAGGGTGCTGTGTATAAACTCTGGCTTTTATGGTTCGAGGTCTCAGGAGATGGACACAGGGACACACAGGGACCAAGATGAGGATTCAGAGGCACACAGAGAAGCCCACAAGCGCGTCCTCGTGTGAAGTAAGAGTCACACACGCGCACATGCGTGAATAGAAAAATAGACCCTCTCACGTACCGGCCAACGTACACGCCTTACTTCTTGCAGTTGGGCTGTCAGACAGACATTGAGTTCTCTGTAAAGGTAGTCGTCCTTGGGAGGCAGGGTCCGAGCTCAAGCCCAGGTAAAAATTCTCATGAATGATGATCTCTGAGTACACCGGTCCAATTCTGAAGCCTGCCTGATTTATGTCCAGTTCTCAGGTGCAGCTGCTGGACAAGGCTGACCGTCGGCAAAGGCAAGAAAACCTACACGTTGGCTGATGACTGCAGGTGCTAAGGAAAAGTGGAAAAATGACGCAGGGGCATGTTGCTACGCGTGGCTCTGGCTAACCCAGGAAGGTCGGCTTTCACCCACCCTAAGATGTGCCATTGGATATGAGGTTTTCCTCAGACGGTCCCAGTGGCTGCAAGAGTGGATTGACTGTTGCTCTTTCTGAGTGTCCTGAGGGCTGTGGATTCCCCAGGGTTTTGGAGTACTCCGAGGTCATCTCTCCTCTTCAGACCCCGACGGCATGCCCGGTTGTGTTCTGCAGCGTCCCAGCCTGGGCTTGGATCGATGATGACACCCTTGTATGCATTCCTTGGAAAATCTGAACAAAATGAGTGAGAACACTCTACCGTCTCCTCATCGAATCTGAGGTCCAGCACGTTTCATCTGTCGGGGGTAGGGGAGAGTGAGGAGTGAGGCCCAGCGTCCCCTTCTGACCTGCATGCAAACACACACCAGGGTTCCAGAATTTGAGGTGCTCCTATCTGGTGGTCCACTGTGTCTGCCCATAAGCTGGGCCATCTATGCATATTAGGTCCCTGCTGAAAGACCGTTGAGGGCATGCGAGGGGAAGGCTCTCCTGCTGGTCTTCAGAGTCGGAGTGTGTGCGGGTGTAGGCCCAGTAAGCTTGCAGCTTGGGAAGGTGTGCTTTGGCCAGGATCACGTTCGTGCATGCAGCTTCGGGGGCTATTTCTGGAAGCCAAAATGAGGAAGCGTCCCTGGTTGGAGCCTGGAGCCTCAGGCCACGCCTGTGTCCCTCCCTGTTATTTGTTTTGGTGCGTTGAAGTTCTTTAGTGCCCGGTGGGGATGGAGCAGTGGGTGGGTGTGGGCTGGGGTTGGTCTTCAACGGAAGGGAGCTGATGGATTAGGGCTAGGTATTGCCCATGTCGGCTACTCCAGTGCAGCTCCCGACAGAGTTTTGGCACTTAGTGGGTCATCGTGGAGTGGGGTTAGGCCCGAGTGCTGCATTGAAGCCTGCATGGTGGCTGCTGGCCTGCAGAAGATGGCAAGGCATCATGAGGACAGGTCCTGTGTGATGTCGTGGGATGGGCTGTCCTGATTGGGTTGCAGGAGCTGGCCACGTCTTCCCAAGAATGCATCCTGTTCGTGATGCGCTGGCATCAGCTGCCCACGAAGGGGGCGGCTTTGGCAGTACATGAGGATGCGGTTACGTACTTAACCTGCGTAGAGTTGTGATCCCGTTGCCGGAGGAATGTCGCCCAAAGGGTGTCTTGCGGGACGCCGAGAAGTTAGACATGCTGAAGCGTCTGTGCCGCTCTCCTTGTGGGTATTTGGGTTATGCAAACAGGCCCTTTGGCCACTTTGTTTCCTTGTTTGGGAAAGTGCAAAGCGAAAGTGTTTCTCCGAGAGGGCATGATGTGGCCAGCCCTTGTGGCACGCAGGAGTTTTGGACAGCTAGTGGTTCATCTGGAGCAGTCCGTTGGCGGAGCAGAGATGCGTTCAGTGTTCTGATGCCAGGTGCGCTGCCGTGGACAGCCACTGTGCCCTTTGAAGCTTGCAGGTCCCCTCGCGAAGCAGAGTTCTTCCGTTGGAAATCGGTCTGTGGTCCTCGGGGGGAGTGGCTTTGATCTCTGTGAGGTTCTCGGTAGTGTCACTCTGTCAGTGAAGAAGTGCCAGGATGCATGGGGTATGGTCAGTGTCCTCAAAGCAGTCGTGTTTGCGGTCTGCCATCCGTGGTATACAGTGAGCCCGTGTTTGAATGATGTCTGTGGCTTCCAGTAGGTTTGACTTACCCGGTGGGCAGGAGGAGGGCACGTAGGACAACACTGTCAAGAAGTTGAGCGTTTCCTCCGGGTTCAGGGCCGCGCAACATGCTGGCTGGGTGCTGGCAACACGTGCCCGGGAAGCTAGCCTAGTTTGCGCAGTGGGGTTTGAACGTGGGTCTTGGTTACTGAAGCCCACCACTTCCTGTGGTGGGCATTCCCATGGGTCCTCGGAAAGTGATTTGGCCTAGTTGGCAACAATTGGCAGTTGGGCCGAATTTCGTTAGCCCCTTGAGAGGTGCCGGGCTGCATCTTGCCTGTAGCCAGTCGCAGTCGGCCCGCCCATAGGAGGTTTCCTTGCTCCTAAAAATGATGGGAGTGGCCCCAAGTGCACATTACATATTCTACTAGGTTGCAGGATTTCTGGGTCCATCTATGTGTTACACCCACGGCCGGAAAGCAGGTCTCGTCAGGTGTTTGTGCGTTGTTCAGAAGGCTTGGCTGTGGAAGAGTGGAAGTCCGTGGCCTATTTCAAAACCCCCTGGGTTTCAAAGTTCACATTCAGTCTGTTGAAGCTTGAAGAGGACTTTCTCCATTCAGTGTGGGGGGGTCCAAATCCAGGGTGCTGTGTATAAACTCTGGCTTTTATGGTTCGAGGTCTCAGGAGAGGGCCACAGGGACACACAGGGACCAAGATGCGGATTCAGAGGCACACAGAGAAGCCCACAAGCGCGTCCTCGTGTGAAGTAACAGTCACACACGCGCACATGCGGGAAAAGAAAAATAGACCCTCTCACGTACCGGCCAACGTACACGCCTTACTTCTTGCAGTCGGGCTGTCAGACAGACATTGAGTTCTCTGTAAAGGTAGACGTCCTTGGGAGGCAGGATCCGAGCTCAAGCCCTGGGAAAAATTCTCATGAATGATGATCTCTGAGTACACCGGTCCAATTCTGAAGCCTGCCTGATTTATGTCCAGTTCTCAGGTGCAGCTGCTGGACAAGGCTGACCGTCGGCAAAGGCAAGAAGAGCTACACGTTGGCTGATGACTGCAGGTGCTAAGGAAAAGTGGAAAAATGACGCAGGGGCATGTTGCTACGCGTGGCTCTGGCTAACCCAGGAAGGTAGGCTTTCACCCACCCTAAGATGTGCCATTGGATATGAGGTTTTCCTCAGACGGTCCCAGTGGCTGCAAGAGTGGATTGACTGTTTCTCTTTCTGAGTGTCCTGAGGGCTGTGGATTCCCCAGGGTTTTGGAGTACTCCGAGGTCATCTCTCCTCTTCAGACCCCCACGGCATGCCCGGTTGTGTTCTGCAGCGTCCCAGCCTGTGCTTGGATCGATGATGACACCCTTGTATGCATTCCTTGGAAAATCTGAACAAAATGAGTGAGAACACTCTACCGTCTCCTCATCGAATCTGAGGTCCAGCACGTTTCGTCTGTCTGGGGTAGGGGAGAGTGAGTAGTGAGGCCCAGCGTCCCCTTCTGACCTGCATGCAAACACACACCAGGGTTCCAGAATTTGAGGTGCTCCTATCTGGTGGTCCACTGTGTCTGCCCATAAGCTGGGCCATCTATGCATATTAGGTCCCTGCTGAAAGACCGTTGAGGGCATGCGAGGGGGAAGGCTCTCCTGCTGGTCTTCAGAGTCGGAGTGTGTGCTGGTGTAGGCCCAGTAAGCTTGCAGCTTGGGAAGGTGTGCTTTGGCCAGGATCACGTTTGTGCATGCAGCTTCGGGGGCTATTTCTGGAAGCCAAAATGAGGAAGCGTCCCTGGTTGGAGCCTGGAGCCTCAGGCCACTCCTGTGTCCCTTCCTGTCATTTGTTTTGGTGCGTTGAAGTTCTTTAGTGCCCGGTGGGGATGGAGCAGTGGGTGGGTGTGGGCTGGGGTTGGTCTTCAACGGAAGGGAGCTGATGGATTAGGGCTAGGTATTGCCCATGTCGGCTACTCCAGTGCAGCTCCCGACAGAGTTTTGGCACTAAGTGGGTCATCGTGGAATGGGGTTAGGCCCGAGTGCTGCATTGAAGCCTGCGTGGTGGCTGCTGGCCTGCAGAAGATGGCAAGGCATCATGAGGACAGGTCCTGTGTGATGTCGTGGGATGGGCTGTCCTGATTGGGTTGCAGGATCTGGCCACGTCTTCCCAAGAATGCGTCCTGTTCGTGATGCGCTGGCATCAGCTGCCCACGAAGGGGGTGCATTTGGCACTACATGAGGATGCGGTTACGTACTTAACCTGCGTAGAGTTGTGATCCCGTTGCCGGAGGAATGTCGCCCAAAGGGTGTCTTGCGGGACGCCGAGAAGTTAGACATGCTGAAGCGTCTGTGCCGCTCTCCTTGTGGGTATTTGGGTTATGCAAACAGGCCCTTTGGCCACTTTGTTTCCTTGTTTGGGAAAGTGCAAAGCGAAAATGTTTCTCCGAGAGGGCATGATGTGGCCAGCCCTTGTGGCACGCAGGAGTTTTGGACAGCTAGTGGTTCATCTGGAGCAGTCCGTTGGCGGAGCAGAGATGCGTTCAGTGTTCTGATGCCAGGTGCGCTGCCGTGGACAGCCACTGTGCCCTTTGAAGCTTGCAGGTCCCCTCGCGAAGCAGAGTTCTTCCGTTGGAAATCGGTCTGTGGTCCTCGGGGGGAGTGGCTTTGATCTCTGTGAGGTTCTCGGTAGTGTCACTCTGTCAGTGAAGAAGTGCCAGGATGCATGGGGTATGGTCAGTGTCCTCAAAGCAGTCGTGTTTGCGGTCTGCCATCCGTGGTATACAGTGAGCCCGTGTTTGAATGATGTCTGTGGCTTCCAGTAAGTTCGACATACCCGGTGGGCAGGAGGAGGGCACGTAGGACAACACTGTCAAGAAGTTGAGCGTTTCCTCCGGGTTCAGGGCCGCGCAACCTGCTGGCTGGGTGCTGGCAACACGTGCCCGGGAAGCTAGCCTAATTTCCGCAGCGGGGTTTGGACGTGGGTCTTGGTTACTGAAGCCCACCACTTCCTGTGGTGGGCATTCCCATGGGTCCTCGGAAAGTGATTTGGCCTAGTTGGCAACAATTGGCAGTTGGGCCGAATTTCGTTAGCCCCTTGAGAGGTGCCGGGCTGCATCTTGCCTGTAGCCAGTCGCAGGTCGGCCCGCCCATAGGAGGATTCCTTGCTCCTAAAAATGATGGGAGTGGCCCCAAGTGCACTTTACATATTCTACTAGGTTGCAGGATTTCTGGGTCCATCTATATGTTACACCCACGGCCGGAAAGCAGGTCTCGTCAGGTGTTTGTGCGTTGTTCAGAAGGCTTGGCTGTGCAAGAGTGGAAGTCCGTGGCCTATTTCAAAACCCCCTGGGTTTCAAAGTTCACATTCAGTCTGTTGAAGCTTGAAGAGGTCTTTCTCCATGCAGTGGGGGGGGTCCAAATCCAGGGCGCTGTGTATAAACTCTGGCTTTTATGGTTCGAGGTCTCAGGAGAGGGCCACAGGGACACACAGGGACCAAGATGCGGATTCAGAGGCACACAGAGAAGCCCACAAGCGCGTCCTCGTGTGAAGTAACAGTCACACACGCGCACATGCATGAAAAGAAAAATAGACCCTCTCACGTACCGGCCAACGTACACGCCTTACTTCTTGCAGTCAGGCTGTCAGACAGACATTGAGTTCTCTGTAAAGGTAGACGTCCTTGGGAGGCAGGGTCCGAGCTCAAGCCCAGGGAAAAATTCTCATGAATGATGATATCTGAGTACACCGGTCCAATTCTGAAGCCTGCCTGATTTATGTCCAGATCTCAGGTGCAGCTGCTGGACAAGGCTGACCGTCGGCAAAGGCAAGAAGAGCTACACGTTGGCTGATGACTGCAGGTGCTAAGGAAAAGTGGAAAAATGACGCAGGGGCATGTTGCTACGCGTGGCTCTGGCTAACCCAGGAAGGTAGGCTTTCACCCACCCTAAGATGTGCCATTGGATATGAGGTTTTCCTCAGACGGTCCCAGTGGCTGCAAGAGTGGATTGACTGTTGCTCTTTCTGAGTGTCCTGAGGGCTGTGGATTCCCCAGGGTTTTGGAGTACTCCGAGGTCATCTCTCCTCTTCAGACCCCCACGGCATGCCCGGTTGTGTTCTGCAGCGTCCCAGCCTGTGCTTGGATCGATGATGACACCCTTGTATGCATTCCTTGGAAAATCTGAACAAAATGAGTGAGAACACTCTACCGTCTCCTCATCGAATCTGAGGTCCAGCACGTTTCGTCTGTCGGGGGTAGGGGAGAGTGCGGAGTGAGGCCCAGCGTCCTCTTCTGACCTGCATGCAAACACACACCAGGGTTCCAGAATTTGAGGTGCTCCTATCTGGTGGTCCACTGTGTCTGCCCATAAGCTGGGCCATCTATGCATATTAGGTCCCTGCTGAAAGACCGTTGAGGGCATGCGAGGGGGAAGGCTCTCCTGCTGGTCTTCAGAGTCGGAGTGTGTGCTGGTGTAGGCCCAGTAAGCTTGCAGCTTGGGAAGGTGTGCTTTGGCCAGGATCACGTTTGTGCATGCAGCTTCGGGGGCTATTTCTGGAAGCCAAAATGAGGAAGCGTCCCTGGTTGGAGCCTGGAGCCTCAGGCCACGCCTGTGTCCCTCCCTGTCATTTGTTTTGGTGCGTTGAAGTTCTTTAGTGCCCGGTGGGGATGGAGCAGTGGGTGGGTGTGGGCTGGGGTTGGTCTTCAACGGAAGGGAGCTGATGGATTAGGGCTAGGTATTGCCCATGTCGGCTACTCCAGTGCAGCTCCCGACAGAGTTTTGGCACTTAGTGGGTCATCGTGGAGTGGGGTTAGGCCCGAGTGCTGCATTGAAGCCTGCGTGGTGGCTGCTGGCCTGCAGAAGATGGCAAGGCATCATGAGGACAGGTCCTGTGTGATGTCGTGGGATGGGCTGTCCTGATTGGGTTGCAGGAGCTGGCCACGTCTTCCCAAGAATGCATCCTGTTCGTGATGCGCTGGCATCAGCTGCCCACGAAGGGGGCGGCTTTGGCAGTACATGAGGATGCGGTTACGTACTTAACCTGCGTAGAGTTGTGATCCCGTTGCCGGAGGAATGTCGCCCAAAGGGTGTCTTGCGGGACGCCGAGAAGTTAGACATGCTGAAGCGTCTGTGCCGCTCTCCTTGTGGGTATTTGGGTTATGCAAACAGGCCCTTTGGCCACTTTGTTTCCTTGTTTGGGAAAGTGCAAAGCGAAAGTGTTTCTCCGAGAGGGCATGATGTGGCCAGCCCTTGTGGCACGCAGGAGTTTTGGACAGCTAGTGGTTCATCTGGAGCAGTCCGTTGGCGGAGCAGAGATGCGTTCAGTGTTCTGATGCCAGGTGCGCTGCCGTGGACAGCCACTGTGCCCTTTGAAGCTTGCAGGTCCCCTCGCGAAGCAGAGTTCTTCCGTTGGAAATCGGTCTGTGGTCCTCGGGGGGAGTGGCTTTGATCTCTGTGAGGTTCGCGGTAGTGTCACTCTGTCAGTGAAGAAGTGCCAGGATGCATGGGGTATGGTCAGTGTCCTCAAAGCAGTCGTGTTTGCGGTCTGCCATCCGTGGTATACAGTGAGCCCGTGTTTGAATGATGTCTGTGGCTTCCAGTAAGTTCGACTTACCCGGTGGGCAGGAGGAAGGCACGTAGGACAACACTGTCAAGAAGTTGAGCGTTTCCTCCGGGTTCAGGGCCGCGCAACCTGCTGGCTGGGTGCTGGCAACACGTGCCCGGGAAGCTAGCCTAGTTTCCGCAGTGGGGTTTGGACGTGGGTCTTGGTTACTGAAGCCCACCACTTCCTGTGGTGGGCATTCCCATGGGTCCTCGGAAAGTGATTTGGCCTAGTTGGCAACAATTGTCAGTTGGGCCGAATTTTGTTAGCCCCTTGAGAGGTGACGGGCTGCATCTTGCCTGTAGCCAGTCGCAGGTCGGCCATCCCATAGGAGGTTTCCTGGCACCTAAAAATGATGGGAGTGGCCCCAAGTGCACATTACATATTCTACTAGGTGGCAGGATTTCTGGGTCCATCTATATGTTACACCCACGGCCGGAAAGCAGGTCTCGTCAGGTGTTTGTGCGTTGGTCAGAAGGCTTGGCTGTGGAAGAGTGGAAGTCCGTGGCCTATTTCAAAACCCCCTGGGTTTCAAAGTTCACATTCAGTCTGTTGAGGCTTGAAGAGGTCTTTCTCCATTCAGTGGGGGGGTCCAAATCCAGGGCGCTGTGTATAAACTCTGGCTTTTATGGTTCGAGGTCTCAGGAGAGGGCCACAGGGACACACAGGGACCAAGATGCGGATTCAGAGGCACGCAGAGAAGCCCACAAGCGCGTCCTCGTGTGAAGTAACAGTCACACACGCGCACATGCGTGAAAACAAAAATAGACCCTCTCACGTACCGGCCAACGTACACGCCTTACTTCTTGCAGTCAGGCTGTCAGACAGACATTGAGTTCTCTGTAAAGGTAGACGTCCTTTGGAGGCAGGGTCCGAGCTCAAGCCCAGGTAAAAATTCTCATGAATGATGATCTCTGAGTACACCGGTCCAATTCTGAAGCCTGCCTGATTTATATCCAGTTCTCAGGTGCAGCTGCTGGACAAGGCTGACCGTCGGCAAAGGCAAGAAGACCTACGCATTGGCTGATGACTGCAGGTGCTAAGGAAAAGTGGAAAAATGACGCAGGGGCATGTTGCTACACGTGGCTCTGGCTAACCCAGGAAGGTAGGCTTTCACCCACCTTAAGATGTGCCATTGGATATGAGGTTTTCCTCAGACGGTCCCAGTGGCTGCAAGAGTGGATTGACTGTTGCTCTTTCTGAGTGGCCTGAGGGCTATGGATTCCCCAGGGTTTTGGAGTACTCCGAGGTCATCTCTCCTCTTCAGACCCCCACGGCATGCCCGGTTGTGTTCTGCAGCGTCCCAGCCTGTGCTTGGATCGATGATGACACCCTTGTATGCATTCCTTGGAAAATCTGAACAAAATGAGTGAGAACACTCTACCGTCTCCTCATCGAATCTGAGGTCCAGCACGTTTCGTCTGTCGGGGGTAGGGGAGAGTGAGGAGTGAGGGCCAGCGTCCCCTTCTGACCTGCATGCAAACACCCAGCAGGGTTCCAGAATTCGAGGTGCTCCTATCTGGTGGTCCACTGTGTCTGCCCATAAGCTGGGCCATCTACGCATATTAGGTCCCTGCTGAAAGACCGTTGAGGGCATGCGAGGGGGAAGGCTCTCCTGCTGGTCTTCAGAGTCGGAGTGTGTGCTGGTGTAGGCCCAGGAAGCTTGCAGCTTAGAAGGTTGTGCTTTGGCCAGGATCACGTTTGTGCATGCAGCTTCGGGGGCTATTTCTGGAAGCCAAAATGAGGAAGCGTCCCTGGTTGGAGCCTGGAGCCTCAGGCCAGGCCTGTGTCCCTCCCTGTCATTTGTTTTGGCGCATTGAAGTTCTTTAGTGCCCAGTGGGGATGGAGCAGTGGGTGGGTGTGGGCTGGGGTTGGTCTTCAACGGAAGGGAGCTGATGGATTAGGGCTAGGTATTGCCCATGTCGGCTACTCCAGTGCAGCTCCCGACAGAGTTTTGGCACTAAGTGGGTCATCGTGGAGTGGGGTTAGGACCGAGTGCTGCATTGAAGCCTGCGTGGTGGCTGCTGGCCTGCAGAAAATGGCAAGGCATCATGAGGACATGTCCTGTGTGATGTCGTGGGATGGGCTGTCATGATTGTGCTGCAGGAGCTGGCCACGTCTTCCCAAGAATGCGTCCTGTTCGTGATGCGCTGGCATCAGCTGCCCACGAAGGGGGTGCATTTGGCACTACATGAGGATGCGGTTACGTACTTAACCTGCGTAGAGTTGTGATCCCGTTGCCGGAGGAATGTCGCCCAAAGGGTGTCTTGCGGGACGCCGAGAAGTTAGACATGCTGAAGCGTCTGTGCCGCTCTCCTTGTGGGTATTTGGGTTATGCAAACATGCCCTTTGGCCACTTTGTTTCCTTGTTTGGGAATGTGCAAAGCGAAAGTGTTTCTCCGAGAGGGCATGATGCGGCCAGCCCTTGTGGCACGCAGGAGTTTTGGACAGCTAGTGGTTTATCTGGAGCAGTCCGTTGGCGGAGCAGAGATGCGTTCAGTGTTCTGATGCCAGGTGCGCTGCCGTGGACAGCCACTGTGCCCTTTGAAGCTTGCAGGTCCCCTCGCGAAGCAGAGTTCTTCCGTTGGAAATCGGTCTGTGGTCCTCGGGGAGAGTGCCTTTGATCTCTGTGAGGTTCTCGGTAGTGTCACTCTGTCAGTGAAGAAGTGCCAGGATGCATGGGGTATGGTCAGTGTCATCAAAGAAGTCGTGTTTGCGGTCTGCCATCCCTGGTATACATTGAGCCCGTGTTTGAATGATGTCTGTGGCTTCCAGTAGGTTCGACTTAACCGGTGGGCAGGAGGAGGGCACGTAGGACAACACTGTCAAGAAGTTGAGCGTTTCCTCCGGGTTCAGGGCCGCGCAACCTGCTGGCTGGGTGCTGGCAACACGTGCCCGGGAAGCTAGCCTAGTTTCCGCAGTGGGGTTTGGACGTGGGTCTTGGTTACTGAAGCCCACCACTTCCTGTGGTGGGCATTCCCATGGGTCCTCGGAAAGTGATTTGGCCTAGTTGGCAACAATTGGCAGTTGGGCCGAATTTCGTTAGCCCCTTGAGAGGTGACGGGCTGCATCTTGCCTGTAGCCAGTCGCAGGTCGGCCATCCCATAGGAGGTTTCCTGGCACCTAAAAATGATGGGAGTGGCCCCAAGTGCACATTACATATTCTACTAGGTTGCAGGATTTCTGGGTCCATCTATATGTTACACCCACGGCCGGAAAGCAGGTCTCGTCAGGTGTTTGTGCGTTGGTCAGAAGGCTTGGCTGTGGAAGAGTGGAAGTCCGTGGCCTATTTCAAAACCCCCTGGGTTTCAAAGTTCACATTCAGTGTGTTGAGGCTTGAAGAGGTCTTTCTCCATTCAGTGGGGGGGTCCAAATCCAGGGCGCTGTGTATAAACTCTGGCTTTTATGGTTCGAGGTCTCAGGAGAGGGCCACAGGGACACACAGGGACCAAGATGCGGATTCAGAGGCACGCAGAGAAGCCCACAAGCGCGTCCTCGTGTGAAGTAACAGTCACACACGCGCACATGCGTGAAAACAAAAATAGACCCTCTCACGTACCGGCCAACGTACACGCCTTACTTCTTGCAGTCAGGCTGTCAGACAGACATTGAGTTCTCTGTAAAGGTAGACGTCCTTTGGAGGCAGGGTCCGAGCTCAAGCCCAGGTAAAAATTCTCATGAATGATGATCTCTGAGTACACCGGTCCAATTCTGAAGCCTGCCTGATTTATGTCCAGTTCTCAGGTGCAGCTGCTGGACAAGGCTGACCGTCGGCAAAGGCAAGAAGACCTACGCATTGGCTGATGACTGCAGGTGCTAAGGAAAAGTGGAAAAATGACGCAGGGGCATGTTGCTACACGTGGCTCTGGCTAACCCAGGAAGGTAGGCTTTCACCCACCTTAAGATGTGCCATTGGATATGAGGTTTTCGTCAGACGGTCCCAGTGGCTGCAAGAGTGGATTGACTGTTGCTCTTTCTGAGTGGCCTGAGGGCTATGGATTCCCCAGGGTTTTGGAGTACTCCGAGGTCATCTCTTCTCTTCAGACACCCACGGCATGCCCGGTTGTGTTCTGCAGCGTCCCAGCCTGTGCTTGGATCGATGATGACACCCTTGTATGCATTCCTTGGAAAATCTGAACAAAATGAGTGAGAACACTCTACCGTCTCCTCATCGAATCTGAGGTCCAGCACGTTTCGTCTGTCGGGGGTAGGGGAGAGTGAGGAGTGAGGGCCAGCGTCCCCTTCTGACCTGCATGCAAACACACACCAGGGTTCCAGAATTCGAGGTGCTCCTATCTGGTGGTCCACTGTGTCTGCCCATAAGCTGGGCCATCTACGCATATTAGGTCCCTGCTGAAAGACCGTTGAGGGCATGCGAGGGGGAAGGCTCTCCTGCTGGTCTTCAGAGTCGGAGTGTGTGCTGGTGTAGGCCCAGTAAGCTTGCAGCTTAGAAGGTTGTGCTTTGGCCAGGATCACGTTTGTGCATGCAGCTTCGGGGGCTATTTCTGGAAGCCAAAATGAGGAAGCGTCCCTGGTTGGAGCCTGGAGCCTCAGGCCAGGCCTGTGTCCCTCCCTGTCATTTGTTTTGGCACGTTGAAGTTCTTTAGTGCCCAGTGGGGATGGAGCAGTGGGTGGGTGTGGGCTGAGGTCGGTCTTCAATGCAAGGGAGCTGATGGATTAGGGCTAGGTATTGCCCATGTCGGCTACTCCAGTGCAGCTCCCGACAGAGTTTTGGCACTAAGTGGGTCATCGTGGAGTGGGGTTAGGACCGAGTGCTGCATTGAAGCCTGCGTGGTGGCTGCTGGCCTGCAGAAGATGGCAAGGCATCATGAGGACAGGTCCTGTGTGATGTCGTGGGATGGGCTGTCATGATTGGGTTGCAGGAGCTGGCCACGTCTTCCCAAGAATGCGTCCTGTTCGTGATGCGCTGGCATCAGCTGCCCACGAAGGGGGTGCATTTGGCACTACATGAGGATGCGGTTACGTACTTAACCTGCGTAGAGTTGTGATCCCGTTGCCGGAGGAATGTCGCCCAAAGGGTGTCTTGCGGGACGCCGAGAAGTTAGACATGCTGAAGCGTCTGTGCCGCTCTCCTTGTGGGTATTTGGGTTATGCAAACATGCCCTTTGGCCACTTTGTTTCCTTGTTTGGGAATGTGCAAAGCGAAAGTGTTTCTCCGACAGGGCATGATGCGGCCAGCCCTTGTGGCACGCAGGAGTTTTGGACAGCTAGTGGTTTATCTGGAGCAGTCCGTTGGCGGAGCAGAGATGCGTTCAGTGTTCTGATGCCAGGTGCGCTGCCGTGGACAGCCACTGTGCCCTTTGAAGCTTGCAGGTCCCCTCGCGAAGCAGAGTTCTTCCGTTGGAAATCGGTCTGTGGTCCTCGGGGAGAGTGCCTTTGATCTCTGTGAGGTTCTCGGTAGTGTCACTCTGTCAGTGAAGAAGTGCCAGGATGCATGGGGTATGGTCAGTGTCATCAAAGAAGTCGTGTTTGCGGTCTGCCATCCCTGGTATACAGTGAGCCCGTGTTTGAATGATGTCTGTGGCTTCCAGTAGGTTCGACTTAACCGGAGGGCAGGAGGAGGGCACGTAGAACAACACTGTCAAGAAGTTGAGCGTTTCCTCCGGGTTCAGGGCCGCGCAACCTGCTGGCTGGGTGCTGGCAACACGTGCCCGGGAAGCTAGCCTAGTTTCCGCAGTGGGGTTTGGACGTGGGTCTTGGTTACTGAAGCCCACCACTTCCTGTGGTGGGCATTCCCATGGGTCCTCGGAAAGTGATTTGGCCTAGTTGGCAACAATTGTCAGTTGGGCCGAATTTTGTTAGCCCCTTGAGAGGTGACGGGCTGCATCTTGCCTGTAGCCAGTCGCAGGTCGGCCCTCCCATAGGAGGTTTCCTGGCACCTAAAAATGATGGGAGTGGCCCCAAGTGCACATTACATATTCTACTAGGTGGCAGGATTTCTGGGTCCATCTATATGTTACACCCACGGCCGGAAAGCAGGTCTCGTCAGGTGTTTGTGCGTTGGTCAGAAGGCTTGGCTGTGGAAGAGTGGAAGTCCGTGGCCTATTTCAAAACCCCCTGGGTTTCAAAGTTCACATTCAGTCTGTTGAGGCTTGAAGAGGTCTTTCTCCATTCAGTGGGGGGGTCCAAATCCAGGGCGCTGTGTATAAACTCTGGCTTTTATGGTTCGAGGTCTCAGGAGAGGGCCACAGGGACACACAGGGACCAAGATGCGGATTCAGAGGCACGCAGAGAAGCCCACAAGCGCGTCCTCGTGTGAAGTAACAGTCACACACGCGCACATGCGTGAAAACAAAAATAGACCCTCTCACGTACCGGCCAACGTACACGCCTTACTTCTTGCAGTCAGGCTGTCAGACAGACATTGAGTTCTCTGTAAAGGTAGACGTCCTTTGGAGGCAGGGTCCGAGCTCAAGCCCAGGTAAAAATTCTCATGAATGATGATCTCTGAGTACACCGGTCCAATTCTGAAGCCTGCCTGATTTATATCCAGTTCTCAGGTGCAGCTGCTGGACAAGGCTGACCGTCGGCAAAGGCAAGAAGACCTACGCATTGGCTGATGACTGCAGGTGCTAAGGAAAAGTGGAAAAATGACGCAGGGGCATGTTGCTACACGTGGCTCTGGCTAACCCAGGAAGGTAGGCTTTCACCCACCTTAAGATGTGCCATTGGATATGAGGTTTTCCTCAGACGGTCCCAGTGGCTGCAAGAGTGGATTGACTGTTGCTCTTTCTGAGTGGCCTGAGGGCTATGGATTCCCCAGGGTTTTGGAGTACTCCGAGGTCATCTCTCCTCTTCAGACCCCCACGGCATGCCCGGTTGTGTTCTGCAGCGTCCCAGCCTGTGCTTGGATCGATGATGACACCCTTGTATGCATTCCTTGGAAAATCTGAACAAAATGAGTGAGAACACTCTACCGTCTCCTCATCGAATCTGAGGTCCAGCACGTTTCGTCTGTCGGGGGTAGGGGAGAGTGAGGAGTGAGGGCCAGCGTCCCCTTCTGACCTGCATGCAAACACCCAGCAGGGTTCCAGAATTCGAGGTGCTCCTATCTGGTGGTCCACTGTGTCTGCCCATAAGCTGGGCCATCTACGCATATTAGGTCCCTGCTGAAAGACCGTTGAGGGCATGCGAGGGGGAAGGCTCTCCTGCTGGTCTTCAGAGTCGGAGTGTGTGCTGGTGTAGGCCCAGGAAGCTTGCAGCTTAGAAGGTTGTGCTTTGGCCAGGATCACGTTTGTGCATGCAGCTTCGGGGGCTATTTCTGGAAGCCAAAATGAGGAAGCGTCCCTGGTTGGAGCCTGGAGCCTCAGGCCAGGCCTGTGTCCCTCCCTGTCATTTGTTTTGGCGCATTGAAGTTCTTTAGTGCCCAGTGGGGATGGAGCAGTGGGTGGGTGTGGGCTGGGGTTGGTCTTCAACGGAAGGGAGCTGATGGATTAGGGCTAGGTATTGCCCATGTCGGCTACTCCAGTGCAGCTCCCGACAGAGTTTTGGCACTAAGTGGGTCATCGTGGAGTGGGGTTAGGACCGAGTGCTGCATTGAAGCCTGCGTGGTGGCTGCTGGCCTGCAGAAAATGGCAAGGCATCATGAGGACATGTCCTGTGTGATGTCGTGGGATGGGCTGTCATGATTGTGCTGCAGGAGCTGGCCACGTCTTCCCAAGAATGCGTCCTGTTCGTGATGCGCTGGCATCAGCTGCCCACGAAGGGGGTGCATTTGGCACTACATGAGGATGCGGTTACGTACTTAACCTGCGTAGAGTTGTGATCCCGTTGCCGGAGGAATGTCGCCCAAAGGGTGTCTTGCGGGACGCCGAGAAGTTAGACATGCTGAAGCGTCTGTGCCGCTCTCCTTGTGGGTATTTGGGTTATGCAAACATGCCCTTTGGCCACTTTGTTTCCTTGTTTGGGAATGTGCAAAGCGAAAGTGTTTCTCCGAGAGGGCATGATGCGGCCAGCCCTTGTGGCACGCAGGAGTTTTGGACAGCTAGTGGTTTATCTGGAGCAGTCCGTTGGCGGAGCAGAGATGCGTTCAGTGTTCTGATGCCAGGTGCGCTGCCGTGGACAGCCACTGTGCCCTTTGAAGCTTGCAGGTCCCCTCGCGAAGCAGAGTTCTTCCGTTGGAAATCGGTCTGTGGTCCTCGGGGAGAGTGCCTTTGATCTCTGTGAGGTTCTCGGTAGTGTCACTCTGTCAGTGAAGAAGTGCCAGGATGCATGGGGTATGGTCAGTGTCATCAAAGAAGTCGTGTTTGCGGTCTGCCATCCCTGGTATACAGTGAGCCCGTGTTTGAATGATGTCTGTGGCTTCCAGTAGGTTCGACTTAACCGGTGGGCAGGAGGAGGGCACGTAGGACAACACTGTCAAGAAGTTGAGCGTTTCCTCCGGGTTCAGGGCCGCGCAACCTGCTGGCTGGGTGCTGGCAACACGTGCCCGGGAAGCTAGCCTAGTTTCCGCAGTGGGGTTTGGACGTGGGTCTTGGTTACTGAAGCCCACCACTTCCTGTGGTGGGCATTCCCATGGGTCCTCGGAAAGTGATTTGGCCTAGTTGGCAACAATTGGCAGTTGGGCCGAATTTCGTTAGCCCCTTGAGAGGTGACGGGCTGCATCTTGCCTGTAGCCAGTCGCAGGTCGGCCATCCCATAGGAGGTTTCCTGGCACCTAAAAATGATGGGAGTGGCCCCAAGTGCACATTACATATTCTACTAGGTTGCAGGATTTCTGGGTCCATCTATATGTTACACCCACGGCCGGAAAGCAGGTCTCGTCAGGTGTTTGTGCGTTGGTCAGAAGGCTTGGCTGTGGAAGAGTGGAAGTCCGTGGCCTATTTCAAAACCCCCTGGGTTTCAAAGTTCACATTCAGTGTGTTGAGGCTTGAAGAGGTCTTTCTCCATTCAGTGGGGGGGTCCAAATCCAGGGCGCTGTGTATAAACTCTGGCTTTTATGGTTCGAGGTCTCAGGAGAGGGCCACAGGGACACACAGGGACCAAGATGCGGATTCAGAGGCACGCAGAGAAGCCCACAAGCGCGTCCTCGTGTGAAGTAACAGTCACACACGCGCACATGCGTGAAAACAAAAATAGACCCTCTCACGTACCGGCCAACGTACACGCCTTACTTCTTGCAGTCAGGCTGTCAGACAGACATTGAGTTCTCTGTAAAGGTAGACGTCCTTTGGAGGCAGGGTCCGAGCTCAAGCCCAGGTAAAAATTCTCATGAATGATGATCTCTGAGTACACCGGTCCAATTCTGAAGCCTGCCTGATTTATGTCCAGTTCTCAGGTGCAGCTGCTGGACAAGGCTGACCGTCGGCAAAGGCAAGAAGACCTACGCATTGGCTGATGACTGCAGGTGCTAAGGAAAAGTGGAAAAATGACGCAGGGGCATGTTGCTACACGTGGCTCTGGCTAACCCAGGAAGGTAGGCTTTCACCCACCTTAAGATGTGCCATTGGATATGAGGTTTTCGTCAGACGGTCCCAGTGGCTGCAAGAGTGGATTGACTGTTGCTCTTTCTGAGTGGCCTGAGGGCTATGGATTCCCCAGGGTTTTGGAGTACTCCGAGGTCATCTCTTCTCTTCAGACACCCACGGCATGCCCGGTTGTGTTCTGCAGCGTCCCAGCCTGTGCTTGGATCGATGATGACACCCTTGTATGCATTCCTTGGAAAATCTGAACAAAATGAGTGAGAACACTCTACCGTCTCCTCATCGAATCTGAGGTCCAGCACGTTTCGTCTGTCGGGGGTAGGGGAGAGTGAGGAGTGAGGCCCAGCGTCCCCTTCTGACCTGCATGCAAACACACACCAGGGTTCCAGAATTCGAGGTGCTCCTATCTGGTGGTCCACTGTGTCTGCCCATAAGCTGGGCCATCTACGCATATTAGGTCCCTGCTGAAAGACCGTTGAGGGCATGCGAGGGGGAAGGCTCTCCTGCTGGTCTTCAGAGTCGGAGTGTGTGCTGGTGTAGGCCCAGTAAGCTTGCAGCTTAGAAGGTTGTGCTTTGGCCAGGATCACGTTTGTGCATGCAGCTTCGGGGGCTATTTCTGGAAGCCAAAATGAGGAAGCGTCCCTGGTTGGAGCCTGGAGCCTCAGGCCAGGCCTGTGTCCCTCCCTGTCATTTGTTTTGGCACGTTGAAGTTCTTTAGTGCCCAGTGGGGATGGAGCAGTGGGTGGGTGTGGGCTGAGGTCGGTCTTCAATGCAAGGGAGCTGATGGATTAGGGCTAGGTATTGCCCATGTCGGCTACTCCAGTGCAGCTCCCGACAGAGTTTTGGCACTAAGTGGGTCATCGTGGAGTGGGGTTAGGACCGAGTGCTGCATTGAAGCCTGCGTGGTGGCTGCTGGCCTGCAGAAGATGGCAAGGCATCATGAGGACAGGTCCTGTGTGATGTCGTGGGATGGGCTGTCATGATTGGGTTGCAGGAGCTGGCCACGTCTTCCCAAGAATGCGTCCTGTTCGTGATGCGCTGGCATCAGCTGCCCACGAAGGGGGTGCATTTGGCACTACATGAGGATGCGGTTACGTACTTAACCTGCGTAGAGTTGTGATCCCGTTGCCGGAGGAATGTCGCCCAAAGGGTGTCTTGCGGGACGCCGAGAAGTTAGACATGCTGAAGCGTCTGTGCCGCTCTCCTTGGGGGTATTTGGGTTATGCAAACATGCCCTTTGGCCACTTTGTTTCCTTGTTTGGGAATGTGCAAAGCGAAAGTGTTTCTCCGACAGGGCATGATGCGGCCAGCCCTTGTGGCACGCAGGAGTTTTGGACAGCTAGTGGTTTATCTGGAGCAGTCCGTTGGCGGAGCAGAGATGCGTTCAGTGTTCTGATGCCAGGTGCGCTGCCGTGGACAGCCACTGTGCCCTTTGAAGCTTGCAGGTCCCCTCGCGAAGCAGAGTTCTTCCGTTGGAAATCGGTCTGTGGTCCTCGGGGAGAGTGCCTTTGATCTCTGTGAGGTTCTCGGTAGTGTCACTCTGTCAGTGAAGAAGTGCCAGGATGCATGGGGTATGGTCAGTGTCATCAAAGAAGTCGTGTTTGCGGTCTGCCATCCCTGGTATACAGTGAGCCCGTGTTTGAATGATGTCTGTGGCTTCCAGTAGGTTCGACTTAACCGGAGGGCAGGAGGAGGGCACGTAGAACAACACTGTCAAGAAGTTGAGCGTTTCCTCCGGGTTCAGGGCCGCGCAACCTGCTGGCTGGGTGCTGGCAACACGTGCCCGGGAAGCTAGCCTAGTTTCCGCAGTGGGGTTTGGACGTGGGTCTTGGTTACTGAAGCCCACCACTTCCTGTGGTGGGCATTCCCATGGGTCCTCGGAAAGTGATTTGGCCTAGTTGGCAACAATTGGCAGTTGGGCCGAATTTCGTTAGCCCCTTGAGAGGTGACGGGCTGCATCTTGCCTGTAACCAGTCGCGGGTCGGCCCTCCCATAGGAGGTTTCCTGGCACCTAAAAATGATGGGAGTGGCCCCAAGTGCACATTACATATTCTACTAGGTTGCAGGATTTCTGGGTCCATCTATATGTTACACCCACGGCCGGAAAGCAGGTCTCGTCAGGTGTTTGTGCGTTGGTCAGAAGGCTTGGCTGTGGAAGAGTGGAAGTCCGTGGCCTATTTCAAAACCCCCTGGGTTTCAAAGTTCACATTCAGTCTGTTGAGGCTTGAAGAGGTCTTTCTCCATTCAGTGGGGGGGTCCAAATCCAGGGCGCTGTGTATAAACTCTGGCTTTTATGGTTCGAGGTCTCAGGAGAGGGCCACAGGGACACACAGGGACCAAGATGCGGATTCAGAGGCACGCAGAGAAGCCCACAAGCGCGTCCTCGTGTGAAGTAACAGTCACACACGCGCACATGCGTGAAAAGAAAAATAGACCCTCTTACGTACCGGCCAACGTACACGCCTTACTTCTTGCAGTCAGGCTGTCAGACAGACATTGAGTTCTCTGTAAAGGTAGATGTCCTTTGGAGGCAGGGTCCGTGCTCAAGCCCAGGTAAAAATTCTCATGAATGATGATCTCTGAGTACACCGGTCCAATTCTGAAGCCTGCCTGATTTATGTCCAGTTCTCAGGTGCAGCTGCTGGACAAGGCTGACCGTCGGCAAAGGCAAGAAGACCTACGCATTGGCTGATGACTGCAGGTGCTAAGGAAAAGTGGAAAAATGACGCAGGGGCATGTTGCTACACGTGGCTCTGGCTAACCCAGGAAGGTAGGCTTTCACCCACCTTAAGATGTGCCATTGGATATGAGGTTTTCGTCAGACGGTCCCAGTGGCTGCAAGAGTGGATTGACTGTTGCTCTTTCTGAGTGGCCTGAGGGCTATGGATTCCCCAGGGTTTTGGAGTACTCCGAGGTCATCTCTCCTCTTCAGACCCCCACGGCATGCCCGGTTGTGTTCTGCAGCGTCCCAGCCTGTGCTTGGATCGATGATGACACCCTTGTATGCATTCCTTGGAAAATCTGAACAAAATGAGTGAGAACACTCTACCGTCTCCTCATCGAATCTGAGGTCCAGCACGTTTCGTCTGTCGGGGGTAGGGGAGAGTGAGGAGTGAGGGCCAGCGTCCCCTTCTGACCTGCATGCAAACACCCAGCAGGGTTCCAGAATTCGAGGTGCTCCTATCTGGTGGTCCACTGTGTCTGCCCATAAGCTGGGCCATCTACGCATATTAGGTCCCTGCTGAAAGACCGTTGAGGGCATGCGAGGGGGAAGGCTCTCCTGCTGGTCTTCAGAGTCGGAGTGTGTGCTGGTGTAGGCCCAGGAAGCTTGCAGCTTAGAAGGTTGTGCTTTGGCCAGGATCACGTTTGTGCATGCAGCTTCGGGGGCTATTTCTGGAAGCCAAAATGAGGAAGCGTCCCTGGTTGGAGCCTGGAGCCTCAGGCCAGGCCTGTGTCCCTCCCTGTCATTTGTTTTGGCGCGTTGAAGTTCTTTAGTGCCCAGTGGGGATGGAGCAGTGGGTGGGTGTGGGCTGGGGTTGGTCTTCAACGGAAGGGAGCTGATGGATTAGGGCTAGGTATTGCCCATGTCGGCTACTCCAGTGCAGCTCCCGACAGAGTTTTGGCACTAAGTGGGTCATCGTGGAGTGGGGTTAGGACCGAGTGCTGCATTGAAGCCTGCGTGGTGGCTGCTGGCCTGCAGAAGATGGCAAGGCATCATGAGGACATGTCCTGTGTGATGTCGTGGGATGGGCTGTCATGATTGTGCTGCAGGAGCTGGCCACGTCTTCCCAAGAATGCGTCCTGTTCGTGATGCGCTGGCATCAGCTGCCCACGAAGGGGGTGCATTTGGCACTACATGAGGATGCGGTTACGTACTTAACCTGCGTAGAGTTGTGATCCCGTTGCCGGAGGAATGTCGCCCAAAGGGTGTCTTGCGGGACGCCGAGAAGTTAGACATGCTGAAGCGTCTGTGCCACTCTCCTTGTGGGTATTTGGGTTATGGAAACATGCCCTTTGGCCACTTTGTTTCCTTGTTTGGGAATGTGCAAAGCAAAAGTGTTTCTCCGAGAGGGCATGATGCGGCCAGCCCTTGTGGCACGCAGGAGTTTTGGACAGCTAGTGGTTTATCTGGAGCAGTCCGTTGGCGGAGCAGAGATGCGTTCAGTGTTCTGATGCCAGGTGCGCTGCCGTGGACAGCCACTGTGCCCTTTGAAGCTTGCAGGTCCCCTCGCGAAGCAGAGTTCTTCCGTTGGAAATCGGTCTGTGGTCCTCGGGGAGAGTGCCTTTGATCTCTGTGAGGTTCTCGGTAGTGTCACTCTGTCAGTGAAGAAGTGCCAGGATGCATGGGGTATGGTCAGTGTCATCAAAGAAGTCGTGTTTGCGGTCTGCCATCCCTGGTATACATTGAGCCCGTGTTTGAATGATGTCTGTGGCTTCCAGTAGGTTCGACTTAACCGGTGGGCAGGAGGAGGGCACGTAGGACAACACTGTCAAGAAGTTGAGCGTTTCCTCCGGGTTCAGGGCCGCGCAACCTGCTGGCTGGGTGCTGGCAACACGTGCCCGGGAAGCTAGCCTAGTTTCCGCAGTGGGGTTTGGACGTGGGTCTTGGTTACTGAAGCCCACCACTTCCTGTGGTGGGCATTCCCATGGGTCC
Organism: Mesoplodon bidens; assembly: GCF_964165515.1. NCBI lineage: Eukaryota > Metazoa > Chordata > Mammalia > Artiodactyla > Ziphiidae > Mesoplodon > Mesoplodon bidens. The sequence continues at coordinate 69,530,520 of NC_138178.1, forward strand.
TCGGAAAGTGATTTGGCCTAGTTGGCAACAATTGGCAGTTGGGCCGAATTTTGTTAGCCCCTTGAGAGGTGACGGGTTGCATCTTGCCTGTAGCCAGTCGCAGGTCGGCCATCCCATAGGAGGTTTCCTGGCACCTAAAAATGATGGGAGTGGCCCCAAGTGCACATTACATATTCTACTAGGTTGCAGGATTTCTGGGTCCATCTATATGTTACACCCACGGCCGGAAAACAGGTCTCGTCAGGTGTTTGTGCGTTGGTCAGAAGGCTTGGCTGTGGAAGAGTGGAAGTCCGTGGCCTATTTCAAAACCCCGTGGGTTTCAAAGTTCATATTCAGTCTGTTGAGGCTTGAAGAGGTCTTTCTCCATTCAGTGGGGGGGTCCAAATCCAGGGCGCTGTGTATAAACTCTGGCTTTTATGGTTCGAGGTCTCAGGAGAGGGCCACAGGGACACACAGGGACCAAGATGCGGATTCAGAGGCACGCAGAGAAGCCCACAAGCGCGTCCTCGTGTGAAGTAACAGTCACACACGCGCACATGCGTGAAAAGAAAAATAGACCCTCTCACGTACCGGCCAACGTACACGCCTTACTTCTTGCAGTCAGGCTGTCAGACAGACTTTGAGTTCTCTGTAAAGGTAGATGTCCTTTGGAGGCAGGGTCCGAGCTCAAGCCCAGGTAAAAATTCTCATGAATGATGATCTCTGAGTACACCGGTCCAATTCTGAAGCCTGCCTGATTTATGTCCAGTTCTCAGGTGCAGCTGCTGGACAAGGCTGACCGTCGGCAAAGGCAAGAAGACCTACGCATTGGCTGATGACTGCAGGTGCTAAGGAAAAGTGGAAAAATGACGCAGGGGCATGTTGCTACACGTGGCTCTGGCTAACCCAGGAAGGTAGGCTTTCACCCACCTTAAGATGTGCCATTGGATATGAGGTTTTCGTCAGACGGTCCCAGTGGCTGCAAGAGTGGATTGACTGTTGCTCTTTCTGAGTGGCCTGAGGGCTATGGATTCCCCAGGGTTTTGGAGTACTCCGAGGTCATCTCTCCTCTTCAGACCCCCACGGCATGCCCGGTTGTGTTCTGCAGCGTCCCAGCCTGTGCTTGGATCGATGATGACACCCTTGTATGCATTCCTTGGAAAATCTGAACAAAATGAGTGAGAACACTCTACTGTCTCCTCATCGAATCTGAGGTCCAGCACGTTTCGTCTGTCGGGGGTAGGGGAGAGTGAGGAGTGAGGGCCAGCGTCCCCTTCTGACCTGCATGCAAACACCCAGCAGGGTTCCAGAATTCGAGGTGCTCCTATCTGGTGGTCCACTGTGTCTGCCCATAAGCTGGGCCATCTACGCATATTAGGTCCCTGCTGAAAGACCGTTGAGGGCATGCGAGGGGGAAGGCTCTCCTGCTGGTCTTCAGAGTCGGAGTGTGTGCTGGTGTAGGCCCAGGAAGCTTGCAGCTTAGAAGGTTGTGCTTTGGCCAGGATCACGTTTGTGCATGCAGCTTCGGGGGCTATTTCTGGAAGCCAAAATGAGGAAGCGTCCCTGGTTGGAGCCTGGAGCCTCAGGCCAGGCCTGTGTCCCTCCCTGTCATTTGTTTTGGCGCGTTGAAGTTCTTTAGTGCCCAGTGGGGATGGAGCAGTGGGTGGGTGTGGGCTGGGGTTGGTCTTCAACGGAAGGGAGCTGATGGATTAGGGCTAGGTATTGCCCATGTCGGCTACTCCAGTGCAGCTCCCGACAGAGTTTTGGCACTAAGTGGGTCATCGTGGAGTGGGGTTAGGACCGAGTGCTGCATTGAAGCCTGCGTGGTGGCTGCTGGCCTGCAGAAGATGGCAAGGCATCATGAGGACATGTCCTGTGTGATGTCGTGGGATGGGCTGTCATGATTGTGCTGCAGGAGCTGGCCACGTCTTCCCAAGAATGCGTCCTGTTCGTGATGCGCTGGCATCAGCTGCCCACGAAGGGGGTGCATTTGGCACTACATGAGGATGCGGTTACGTACTTAACCTGCGTAGAGTTGTGATCCCGTTGCCGGAGGAATGTCGCCCAAAGGGTGTCTTGCGGGACGCCGAGAAGTTAGACATGCTGAAGCGTCTGTGCCACTCTCCTTGTGGGTATTTGGGTTATGCAAACATGCCCTTTGGCCACTTTGTTTCCTTGTTTGGGAATGTGCAAAGCAAAAGTGTTTCTCCGAGAGGGCATGATGCGGCCAGCCCTTGTGACACGCAGGAGTTTTGGACAGCTAGTGGTTTATCTGGAGCAGTCCGTTGGCGGAGCAGAGATGCGTTCAGTGTTCTGATGCCAGGTGCGCTGCCGTGGACAGCCACTGTGCCCTTTGAAGCTTGCAGGTCCCCTCGCGAAGCAGAGTTCTTCCGTTGGAAATCGGTCTGTGGTCCTCGGGGAGAGTGCCTTTGATCTCTGTGAGGTTCTCGGTAGTGTCACTCTGTCAGTGAAGAAGTGCCAGGATGCATGGGGTATGGTCAGTGTCATCAAAGCAGTCGTGTTTGCGGTCTGCCATCCCTGGTATACAGTGAGCCCGTGTTTGAATGCTGTCTGTGGCTTCCAGTAGGTTCGACTTACCCGGTGGGCAGGAGGAGGGCACGTAGGACAACACTGTCAAGAAGTTGAGCGTTTCCTCCGGGTTCAGGGCCGCGCAACCTGCTGGCTGGGTGCTGGCAACACGTGCCCGGGAAGCTAGCCTAGTTTCCGCAGTGGGGTTTGGACGTGGGTCTTGGTTACTGAAGCCCACCACTTCCTGTGGTGGGCATTCCCATGGGTCCTCGGAAAGTGATTTGGCCTAGTTGGCAACAATTGTCAGTTGGGCCGAATTTTGTTAGCCCCTTGAGAGGTGACGGGCTGCATCTTGCCTGTAGCCAGGCGCAGGTCGGCCCTCCCATAGGAGGTTTCCTGGCACCTAAAAATGATGGGAGTGGCCCCAAGTGCACATTACATATTCTACTAGGTGGCAGGATTTCTGGGTCCATCTATATGTTACACCCACGGCCGGAAAGCAGGTCTCGTCAGGTGTTTGTGCGTTGGTCAGAAGGCTTGGCTGTGGAAGAGTGGAAGTCCGTGGCCTATTTCAAAACCCCCTGGGTTTCAAAGTTCACATTCAGTCTGTTGAGGCTTGAAGAGGTCTTTCTCCATTCAGTGGGGGGGTCCAAATCCAGGGCGCTGTGTATAAACTCTGGCTTTTATGGTTCGAGGTCTCAGGAGAGGGCCACAGGGACACACAGGGACCAAGATGCGGATTCAGAGGCACGCAGAGAAGCCCACAAGCGCGTCCTCGTGTGAAGTAACAGTCACACATGCGCACATGCGTGAAAACAAAAATAGACCCTCTCACGTACCGGCCAACGTACACGCCTTACTTCTTGCAGTCAGGCTGTCAGACAGACATTGAGTTCTCTGTAAAGGTAGACGTCCTTTGGAGGCAGGGTCCGAGCTCAAGCCCAGGTAAAAATTCTCATGAATGATGATCTCTGAGTACACCGGTCCAATTCTGAAGCCTGCCTGATTTGTGTCCAGTTCTCAGGTGCAGCTGCTGGACAAGGCTGACCGTCGGCAAAGGCAAGAAGACCTACGCATTGGCTGATGACTGCAGGTGCTAAGGAAAAGTGGAAAAATGACGCAGGGGCATGTGGCTACACGTGGCTCTGGCTAACCCAGGAAGGTAGGCTTTCACCCACCTTAAGATGTGCCATTGGATATGAGGTTTTCCTCAGACGGTCCCAGTGGCTGCAAGAGTGGATTGACTGTTGCTCTTTCTGAGTGGCCTGAGGGCTATGGATTCCCCAGGGTTTTGGAGTACTCCGAGGTCATCTCTCCTCTTCAGACCCCCACGGCATGCCCGGTTGTGTTCTGCAGCGTCCCAGCCTGTGCTTGGATCGATGATGACACCCTTGTATGCATTCCTTGGAAAATCTGAACAAAATGAGTGAGAACACTCTACCGTCTCCTCATCGAATCTGAGGTCCAGCACGTTTCGTCTGTCGGGGGTAGGGGAGAGTGAGGAGTGAGGGCCAGCGTCCCCTTCTGACCTGCATGCAAACACCCAGCAGGGTTCCAGAATTCGAGGTGCTCCTATCTGGTGGTCCACTGTGTCTGCCCATAAGCTGGGCCATCTACGCATATTAGGTCCCTGCTGAAAGACCGTTGAGGGCATGCGAGGGGGAAGGCTCTCCTGCTGGTCTTCAGAGTCGGAGTGTGTGCTGGTGTAGGCCCAGGAAGCTTGCAGCTTAGAAGGTTGTGCTTTGGCCAGGATCACGTTTGTGCATGCAGCTTCGGGGGCTATTTCTGGAAGCCAAAATGAGGAAGCGTCCCTGGTTGGAGCCTGGAGCCTCAGGCCAGGCCTGTGTCCCTCCCTGTCATTTGTTTTGGCGCGTTGAAGTTCTTTAGTGCCCAGTGGGGATGGAGCAGTGGGTGGGTGTGGGCTGGGGTTGGTCTTCAACGGAAGGGAGCTGATGGATTAGGGCTAGGTATTGCCCATGTCGGCTACTCCAGTGCAGCTCCCGACAGAGTTTTGGCACTAAGTGGGTCATCGTGGAGTGGGGTTAGGACCGAGTGCTGCATTGAAGCCTGCGTGGTGGCTGCTGGCCTGCAGAAAATGGCAAGGCATCATGAGGACATGTCCTGTGTGATGTCGTGGGATGGGCTGTCATGATTGTGCTGCAGGAGCTGGCCACGTCTTCCCAAGAATGCGTCCTGTTCGTGATGCGCTGGCATCAGCTGCCCACGAAGGGGGTGCATTTGGCACTACATGAGGATGCGGTTACGTACTTAACCTGCGTAGAGTTGTGATCCCGTTGCCGGAGGAATGTCGCCCAAAGGGTGTCTTGCGGGACGCCGAGAAGTTAGACATGCTGAAGCGTCTGTGCCGCTCTCCTTGTGGGTATTTGGGTTATGCAAACATGCCCTTTGGCCACTTTGTTTCCTTGTTTGGGAATGTGCAAAGCGAAAGTGTTTCTCCGAGAGGGCATGATGCGGCCAGCCCTTGTGGCACGCAGGAGTTTTGGACAGCTAGTGGTTTATCTGGAGCAGTTCGTTGGCGGAGCAGAAATGCTTTCAGTGTTCTGATGCCAGGTGCGCTGCCGTGGACAGCCACTGTGCCCTTTGAAGCTTGCAGGTCCCCTCGCGAAGCAGAGTTCTTCCGTTGGAAATCGGTCTGTGGTCCTCGGGGAGAGTGCCTTTGATCTCTGTGAGGTTCTCGGTAGTGTCACTCTGTCAGTGAAGAAGTGCCAGGATGCATGGGGTATGGTCAGTGTCATCAAAGAAGTCGTGTTTGCGGTCTGCCATCCCTGGTATACATTGAGCCCGTGTTTGAATGATGTCTGTGTCTTCCAGTAGGTTCGACTTAACCGGTGGGCAGGAGGAGGGCACGTAGGACAACACTGTCAAGAAGTTGAGCGTTTCCTCCGGGTTCAGGGCCGCGCAACCTGCTGGCTGGGTGCTGGCAACACGTGCCCGGGAAGCTAGCCTAGTTTCCGCAGTGGGGTTTGGACGTGGGTCTTGGTTACTGAAGCCCACCACTTCCTGTGGTGGGCATTCCCATGGGTCCTCGGAAAGTGATTTGGCCTAGTTGGCAACAATTGGCAGTTGGGCCGAATTTCGTTAGCCCCTTGAGAGGTGACGGGCTGCATCTTGCCTGTAGCCAGTCGCAGGTCGGCCATCCCATAGGAGGTTTCCTGGCACCTAAAAATGATGGGAGTGGCCCCAAGTGCACATTACATATTCTACTAGGTTGCAGGATTTCTGGGTCCATCTATATGTTACACCCACGGCCGGAAAGCAGGTCTCGTCAGGTGTTTGTGCGTTGGTCAGAAGGCTTGGCTGTGGAAGAGTGGAAGTCCGTGGCCTATTTCAAAACCCCCTGGGTTTCAAAGTTCACATTCAGTCTGTTGAGGCTTGAAGAGGTCTTTCTCCATTCAGTGGGGGGGTCCAAATCCAGGGCGCTGTGTATAAACTCTGGCTTTTATGGTTCGAGGTCTCAGGAGAGGGCCACAGGGACACACAGGGACCAAGATGCGGATTCAGAGGCACGCAGAGAAGCCCACAAGCGCGTCCTCGTGTGAAGTAACAGTCACACACGCGCACATGCGTGAAAACAAAAATAGACCCTCTCACGTACCGGCCAACGTACACGCCTTACTTCTTGCAGTCAGGCTGTCAGACAGACATTGAGTTCTCTGTAAAGGTAGACGTCCTTTGGAGGCAGGGTCCGAGCTCAAGCCCAGGTAAAAATTCTCATGAATGATGATCTCTGAGTACACCGGTCCAATTCTGAAGCCTGCCTGATTTATGTCCAGTTCTCAGGTGCAGCTGCTGGACAAGGCTGACCGTCGGCAAAGGCAAGAAGACCTACGCATTGGCTGATGACTGCAGGTGCTAAGGAAAAGTGGAAAAATGACGCAGGGGCATGTTGCTACACGTGGCTCTGGCTAACCCAGGAAGGTAGGCTTTCACCCACCTTAAGATGTGCCATTGGATATGAGGTTTTCGTCAGACGGTCCCAGTGGCTGCAAGAGTGGATTGACTGTTGCTCTTTCTGAGTGGCCTGAGGGCTATGGATTCCCCAGGGTTTTGGAGTACTCCGAGGTCATCTCTTCTCTTCAGACACCCACGGCATGCCCGGTTGTGTTCTGCAGCGTCCCAGCCTGTGCTTGGATCGATGATGACACCCTTGTATGCATTCCTTGGAAAATCTGAACAAAATGAGTGAGAACACTCTACCGTCTCCTCATCGAATCTGAGGTCCAGCACGTTTCGTCTGTCGGGGGTAGGGGAGAGTGAGGAGTGAGGCCCAGCGTCCCCTTCTGACCTGCATGCAAACACACACCAGGGTTCCAGAATTCGAGGTGCTCCTATCTGGTGGTCCACTGTGTCTGCCCATAAGCTGGGCCATCTACGCATATTAGGTCCCTGCTGAAAGACCGTTGAGGGCATGCGAGGGGGAAGGCTCTCCTGCTGGTCTTCAGAGTCGGAGTGTGTGCTGGTGTAGGCCCAGTAAGCTTGCAGCTTAGAAGGTTGTGCTTTGGCCAGGATCACGTTTGTGCATGCAGCTTCGGGGGCTATTTCTGGAAGCCAAAATGAGGAAGCGTCCCTGGTTGGAGCCTGGAGCCTCAGGCCAGGCCTGTGTCCCTCCCTGTCATTTGTTTTGGCACGTTGAAGTTCTTTAGTGCCCAGTGGGGATGGAGCAGTGGGTGGGTGTGGGCTGAGGTCGGTCTTCAATGCAAGGGAGCTGATGGATTAGGGCTAGGTATTGCCCATGTCGGCTACTCCAGTGCAGCTCCCGACAGAGTTTTGGCACTAAGTGGGTCATCGTGGAGTGGGGTTAGGCCCGAGTGCTGCATTGAAGCCTGCGTGGTGGCTGCTGGCCTGCAGAAGATGGCAAGGCATCATGAGGACAGGTCCTGTGTGATGTCGTGGGATGGGCTGTCATGATTGGGTTGCAGGAGCTGGCCACGTCTTCCCAAGAATGCGTCCTGTTCGTGATGCGCTGGCATCAGCTGCCCACGAAGGGGGTGCATTTGGCACTACATGAGGATGCGGTTACGTACTTAACCTGCGTAGAGTTGTGATCCCGTTGCCGGAGGAATGTCGCCCAAAGGGTGTCTTGCGGGACGCCGAGAAGTTAGACATGCTGAAGCGTCTGTGCCGCTCTCCTTGTGGGTATTTGGGTTATGCAAACATGCCCTTTGGCCACTTTGTTTCCTTGTTTGGGAATGTGCAAAGCGAAAGTGTTTCTCCGACAGGGCATGATGCGGCCAGCCCTTGTGGCACGCAGGAGTTTTGGACAGCTAGTGGTTTATCTGGAGCAGTCCGTTGGCGGAGCAGAGATGCGTTCAGTGTTCTGATGCCAGGTGCGCTGCCGTGGACAGCCACTGTGCCCTTTGAAGCTTGCAGGTCCCCTCGCGAAGCAGAGTTCTTCCGTTGGAAATCGGTCTGTGGTCCTCGGGGAGAGTGCCTTTGATCTCTGTGAGGTTCTCGGTAGTGTCACTCTGTCAGTGAAGAAGTGCCAGGATGCATGGGGTATGGTCAGTGTCATCAAAGAAGTCGTGTTTGCGGTCTGCCATCCCTGGTATACAGTGAGCCCGTGTTTGAATGATGTCTGTGGCTTCCAGTAGGTTCGACTTAACCGGAGGGCAGGAGGAGGGCACGTAGAACAACACTGTCAAGAAGTTGAGCGTTTCCTCCGGGTTCAGGGCCGCGCAACCTGCTGGCTGGGTGCTGGCAACACGTGCCCGGGAAGCTAGCCTAGTTTCCGCAGTGGGGTTTGGACGTGGGTCTTGGTTACTGAAGCCCACCACTTCCTGTGGTGGGCATTCCCATGGGTCCTCGGAAAGTGATTTGGCCTAGTTGGCAACAATTGGCAGTTGGGCCGAATTTCGTTAGCCCCTTGAGAGGTGACGGGCTGCATCTTGCCTGTAACCAGTCGCAGGTCGGCCCTCCCATAGGAGGTTTCCTGGCACCTAAAAATGATGGGAGTGGCCCCAAGTGCACATTACATATTCTACTAGGTTGCAGGATTTCTGGGTCCATCTATATGTTACACCCACGGCCGGAAAGCAGGTCTCGTCAGGTGTTTGTGCGTTGGTCAGAAGGCTTGGCTGTGGAAGAGTGGAAGTCCGTGGCCTATTTCAAAACCCCCTGGGTTTCAAAGTTCACATTCAGTCTGTTGAGGCTTGAAGAGGTCTTTCTCCATTCAGTGGGGGGGTCCAAATCCAGGGCGCTGTGTATAAACTCTGGCTTTTATGGTTCGAGGTCTCAGGAGAGGGCCACAGGGACACACAGGGACCAAGATGCGGATTCAGAGGCACGCAGAGAAGCCCACAAGCGCGTCCTCGTGTGAAGTAACAGTCACACACGCGCACATGCGTGAAAAGAAAAATAGACCCTCTCACGTACCGGCCAACGTACACGCCTTACTTCTTGCAGTCAGGCTGTCAGACAGACATTGAGTTCTCTGTAAAGGTAGATGTCCTTTGGAGGCAGGGTCCGAGCTCAAGCCCAGGTAAAAATTCTCATGAATGATGATCTCTGAGTACACCGGTCCAATTCTGAAGCCTGCCTGATTTATGTCCAGTTCTCAGGTGCAGCTGCTGGACAAGGCTGACCGTCGGCAAAGGCAAGAAGACCTACGCATTGGCTGATGACTGCAGGTGCTAAGGAAAAGTGGAAAAATGACGCAGGGGCATGTTGCTACACGTGGCTCTGGCTAACCCAGGAAGGTAGGCTTTCACCCACCTTAAGATGTGCCATTGGATATGAGGTTTTCGTCAGACGGTCCCAGTGGCTGCAAGAGTGGATTGACTGTTGCTCTTTCTGAGTGGCCTGAGGGCTATGGATTCCCCAGGGTTTTGGAGTACTCCGAGGTCATCTCTCCTCTTCAGACCCCCACGGCATGCCCGGTTGTGTTCTGCAGCGTCCCAGCCTGTGCTTGGATCGATGATGACACCCTTGTATGCATTCCTTGGATAATCTGAACAAAATGAGTGAGAACACTCTACCGTCTCCTCATCGAATCTGAGGTCCAGCACGTTTCGTCTGTCGGGGGTAGGGGAGAGTGAGGAGTGAGGGCCAGCGTCCCCTTCTGACCTGCATGCAAACACCCAGCAGGGTTCCAGAATTCGAGGTGCTCCTATCTGGTGGTCCACTGTGTCTGCCCATAAGCTGGGCCATCTACGCATATTAGGTCCCTGCTGAAAGACCGTTGAGGGCATGCGAGGGGGAAGGCTCTCCTGCTGGTCTTCAGAGTCGGAGTGTGTGCTGGTGTAGGCCCAGGAAGCTTGCAGCTTAGAAGGTTGTGCTTTGGCCAGGATCACGTTTGTGCATGCAGCTTCGGGGGCTATTTCTGGAAGCCAAAATGAGGAAGCGTCCCTGGTTGGAGCCTGGAGCCTCAGGCCAGGCCTGTGTCCCTCCCTGTCATTTGTTTTGGCGCGTTGAAGTTCTTTAGTGCCCAGTGGGGATGGAGCAGTGGGTGGGTGTGGGCTGGGGTTGGTCTTCAACGGAAGGGAGCTGATGGATTAGGGCTAGGTATTGCCCATGTCGGCTACTCCAGTGCAGCTCCCGACAGAGTTTTGGCACTAAGTGGGTCATCGTGGAGTGGGGTTAGGACCGAGTGCTGCATTGAAGCCTGCGTGGTGGCTGCTGGCCTGCAGAAGATGGCAAGGCATCATGAGGACATGTCCTGTGTGATGTCGTGGGATGGGCTGTCATGATTGTGCTGCAGGAGCTGGCCACGTCTTCCCAAGAATGCGTCCTGTTCGTGATGCGCTGGCATCAGCTGCCCACGAAGGGGGTGCATTTGGCACTACATGAGGATGCGGTTACGTACTTAACCTGCGTAGAGTTGTGATCCCGTTGCCGGAGGAATGTCGCCCAAAGGGTGTCTTGCGGGACGCCGAGAAGTTAGACATGCTGAAGCGTCTGTGCCACTCTCCTTGTGGGTATTTGGGTTATGCAAACATGCCCTTTGGCCACTTTGTTTCCTTGTTTGGGAATGTGCAAAGCAAAAGTGTTTCTCCGAGAGGGCATGATGCGGCCAGCCCTTGTGGCACGCAGGAGTTTTGGACAGCTAGTGGTTTATCTGGAGCAGTCCGTTGGCGGAGCAGAGATGCGTTCAGTGTTCTGATGCCAGGTGCGCTGCCGTGGACAGCCACTGTGCCCTTTGAAGCTTGCAGGTCCCCTCGCGAAGCAGAGTTCTTCCGTTGGAAATCGGTCTGTGGTCCTCGGGGAGAGTGCCTTTGATCTCTGTGAGGTTCTCGGTAGTGTCACTCTGTCAGTGAAGAAGTGCCAGGATGCATGGGGTATGGTCAGTGTCATCAAAGCAGTCGTGTTTGCGGTCTGCCATCCCTGGTATACAGTGAGCCCGTGTTTGAATGATGTCTGTGGCTTCCAGTAGGTTCGACTTACCCGGTGGGCAGGAGGAGGGCACGTAGGACAACACTGTCAAGAAGTTGAGCGTTTCCTCCGGGTTCAGGGCCGCGCAACCTGCTGGCTGGGTGCTGGCAACACGTGCCCGGGAAGCTAGCCTAGTTTCCGCAGTGGGGTTTGGACGTGGGTCTTGGTTACTGAAGCCCACCACTTCCTGTGGTGGGCATTCCCATGGGTCCTCGGAAAGTGATTTGGCCTAGTTGGCAACAATTGGCAGTTGGGCCGAATCACGTTAGCCCCTTGAGAGGGGCAGGGCTGCATCTTGCCTGTAGCCAGTCGCAGGTCGGCCCTCCCATAGGAGATTTCCTTGCTCCTAAAATGATAGGATTGGCCCCAAGTGCACATTACATATTCTATTAGGTTGCAGGATTTCTGGGTCCATCTATATGTTACACCCACGTCCGGAAAGCAGGTCTCGTCAGGTGTTTGTGCATTGGTCAGAAGGCTTGGCTGTGGAAGAGTGTAAGTCCGTGGCTTATTTCAAAACCCCCTGGGTTTCAAAGTTCACATTCAGTCTGTTGAGGCTTGAAGAGGTCTTTCTCCATTCAGTGGGGGGGTCCAAATCCAGGGCGCTGTGTATAATCTCTGGCTTTTATGGTTCGATGTCTCAGGAGAGGTACACAGGGACACACAGGGAACAAGATGCGGATTCAGAGGCACGCAGAGAAGCCCACAAGCGCGTCCTCGTGTGAAGTAACAGTCACACACGCGCACATGCGTGAAAACAAAAATAGACCCTCTCACGTACCGGCCAACGTACACGCCTTACTTCTTGCAGTCAGGCTGTCAGACAGACATTGAGTTCTCTGTAAAGGTAGACGTCCTTTGGAGGCAGGGTCCGAGCTCAAGCCCAGGTAAAAATTCTCATGAATGATGATCTCTGAGTACACCGGTCCAATTCTGAAGCCTGCCTGATTTATGTCCAGTTCTCAGGTGCAGCTGCTGGACAAGGCTGACCGTCGGCAAAGGCAAGAAGACCTACGCATTGGCTGATGACTGCAGGTGCTAAGGAAAAGTGGAAAAATGACGCAGGGGCATGTTGCTACACGTGGCTCTGGCTAACCCAGGAAGGTAGGCTTTCACCCACCTTAAGATGTGCCATTGGATATGAGGTTTTCCTCAGACGGTCCCAGTGGCTGCAAGAGTGGATTGACTGTTGCTCTTTCTGAGTGGCCTGAGGGCTATGGATTCCCCAGGGTTTTGGAGTACTCCGAGGTCATCTCTCCTCTTCAGACCCCCACGGCATGCCCGGTTGTGTTCTGCAGCGTCCCAGCCTGTGCTTGGATCGATGATGACACCCTTGTATGCATTCCTTGGAAAATCTGAACAAAATGAGTGAGAACACTCTACCGTCTCCTCATCGAATCTGAGGTCCAGCACGTTTCGTCTGTCGGGGGTAGGGGAGAGTGAGGAGTGAGGGCCAGCGTCCCCTTCTGACCTGCATGCAAACACCCAGCAGGGTTCCAGAATTCGAGGTGCTCCTATCTGGTGGTCCACTGTGTCTGCCCATAAGCTGGGCCATCTACGCATATTAGGTCCCTGCTGAAAGACCGTTGAGGGCATGCGAGGGGGAAGGCTCTCCTGCTGGTCTTCAGAGTCGGAGTGTGTGCTGGTGTAGGCCCAGGAAGCTTGCAGCTTAGAAGGTTGTGCTTTGGCCAGGATCACGTTTGTGCATGCAGCTTCGGGGGCTATTTCTGGAAGCCAAAATGAGGAAGCGTCCCTGGTTGGAGCCTGGAGCCTCAGGCCAGGCCTGTGTCCCTCCCTGTCATTTGTTTTGGCGCGTTGAAGTTCTTTAGTGCCCAGTGGGGATGGAGCAGTGGGTGGGTGTGGGCTGGGGTTGGTCTTCAACGGAAGGGAGCTGATGGATTAGGGCTAGGTATTGCCCATGTCGGCTACTCCAGTGCAGCTCCCGACAGAGTTTTGGCACTAAGTGGGTCATCGTGGAGTGGGGTTAGGACCGAGTGCTGCATTGAAGCCTGCGTGGTGGCTGCTGGCCTGTAGAAGATGGCAAGGCATCATGAGGACATGTCCTGTGTGATGTCGTGGGATGGGCTGTCATGATTGTGCTGCAGGAGCTGGCCACGTCTTCCCAAGAATGCGTCCTGTTCGTGATGCGCTGGCATCAGCTGCCCACGAAGGGGGTGCATTTGGCACTACATGAGGATGCGGTTACGTACTTAACCTGCGTAGAGTTGTGATCCCGTTGCCGGAGGAATGTCGCCCAAAGGGTGTCTTGCGGGACGCCGAGAAGTTAGACATGCTGAAGCGTCTGTGCCGCTCTCCTTGTGGGTATTTGGGTTATGCAAACATGCCCTTTGGCCACTTTGTTTCCTTGTTTGGGAATGTGCAAAGCGAAAGTGTTTCTCCGAGAGGGCATGATGCGGCCAGCCCTTGTGGCACGCAGGAGTTTTGGACAGCTAGTGGTTTATCTGGAGCAGTCCGTTGGCGGAGCAGAGATGCGTTCAGTGTTCTGATGCCAAGTGCGCAGCCGTGGACAGCCACTGTGCCCTTTGAAGCTTGCAGGTCCCCTCGCGAAGCAGAGTTCTTCCGTTGGAAATCGGTCTGTGGTCCTCGGGGAGAGTGCCTTTGATCTCTGTGAGGTTCTCGGTAGTGTCACTCTGTCAGTGAAGAAGTGCCAGGATGCATGGGGTATGGTCAGTGTTATCAAAGCAGTCGTGTTTGCGGTCTGCCATCCCTGGTATACAGTGAGCCCGTGTTTGAATGATGTCTGTGGCTTCCAGTAGGTTCGACTTAACCGGTGGGCAGGAGGAGGGCACGTAGGACAACACTGTCAAGAAGTTGAGCGTTTCCTCCGGGTTCAGGGCCGCGCCACCTGCTGGCTGGGTGCTGGCAACACGTGCCCGGGAAGCTAGCCTAGTTTCCGCAGTGGGGTTTGGACGTGGGTCTTGGTTACTGAAGCCCACCACTTCCTGTGGTGGGCATTCCCATGGGTCCTCGGAAAGTGATTTGGCCTAGTTGGCAACAATTGTCAGTTGGGCCGAATTTTGTTAGCCCCTTGAGAGGTGACGGGCTGCATCTTGCCTGTAGCCAGTCGCAGGTCGGCCCTCCCATAGGAGGTTTCCTGGCACCTAAAAATGATGGGAGTGGCCCCAAGTGCACATTACATATTCTACTAGGTGGCAGGATTTCTGGGTCCATCTATATGTTACACCCACGGCCGGAAAGCAGGTCTCGTCAGGTGTTTGTGCGTTGGTCAGAAGGCTTGGCTGTGGAAGAGTGGAAGTCCGTGGCCTATTTCAAAACCCCCTGGGTTTCAAAGTTCACATTCAGTCTGTTGAGGCTTGAAGAGGTCTTTCTCCATTCAGTGGGGGGGTCCAAATCCAGGGCGCTGTGTATAAACTCTGGCTTTTATGGTTCGAGGTCTCAGGAGAGGGCCACAGGGACACACAGGGACCAAGATGCGGATTCAGAGGCACGCAGAGAAGCCCACAAGCGCGTCCTCGTGTGAAGTAACAGTCACACATGCGCACATGCGTGAAAACAAAAATAGACCCTCTCACGTACCGGCCAACGTACACGCCTTACTTCTTGCAGTCAGGCTGTCAGACAGACATTGAGTTCTCTGTAAAGGTAGACGTCCTTTGGAGGCAGGGTCCGAGCTCAAGCCCAGGTAAAAATTCTCATGAATGATGATCTCTGAGTACACCGGTCCAATTCTGAAGCCTGCCTGATTTGTGTCCAGTTCTCAGGTGCAGCTGCTGGACAAGGCTGACCGTCGGCAATGGCAAGAAGACCTACGCATTGGCTGATGACTGCAGGTGCTAAGGAAAAGTGGAAAAATGACGCAGGGGCATGTTGCTACACGTGGCTGTGGCTAACCCAGGAAGGTAGGCTTTCACCCACCTTAAGATGTGCCATTGGATATGAGGTTTTCCTCAGACGGTCCCAGTGGCTGCAAGAGTGGATTGACTGTTGCTCTTTCTGAGTGGCCTGAGGGCTATGGATTCCCCAGGGTTTTGGAGTACTCCGAGGTCATCTCTCCTCTTCAGACCCCCACGGCATGCCCGGTTGTGTTCTGCAGCGTCCCAGCCTGTGCTTGGATCGATGATGACACCCTTGTATGCATTCCTTGGAAAATCTGAACAAAATGAGTGAGAACACTCTACCGTCTCCTCATCGAATCTGAGGTCCAGCACGTTTCGTCTGTCGGGGGTAGGGGAGAGTGAGGAGTGAGGGCCAGCGTCCCCTTCTGACCTGCATGCAAACACCCAGCAGGGTTCCAGAATTCGAGGTGCTCCTATCTGGTGGTCCACTGTGTCTGCCCATAAGCTGGGCCATCTACGCATATTAGGTCCCTGCTGAAAGACCGTTGAGGGCATGCGAGGGGGAAGGCTCTCCTGCTGGTCTTCAGAGTCGGAGTGTGTGCTGGTGTAGGCCCAGGAAGCTTGCAGCTTAGAAGGTTGTGCTTTGGCCAGGATCACGTTTGTGCATGCAGCTTCGGGGGCTATTTCTGGAAGCCAAAATGAGGAAGCGTCCCTGGTTGGAGCCTGGAGCCTCAGGCCAGGCCTGTGTCCCTCCCTGTCATTTGTTTTGGCGCGTTGAAGTTCTTTAGTGCCCAGTGGGGATGGAGCAGTGGGTGGGTGTGGGCTGGGGTTGGTCTTCAACGGAAGGGAGCTGATGGATTAGGGCTAGGTATTGCCCATGTCGGCTACTCCAGTGCAGCTCCCGACAGAGTTTTGGCACTAAGTGGGTCATCGTGGAGTGGGGTTAGGACCGAGTGCTGCATTGAAGCCTGCGTGGTGGCTGCTGGCCTGTAGAAGATGGCAAGGCATCATGAGGACATGTCCTGTGTGATGTCGTGGGATGGGCTGTCATGATTGTGCTGCAGGAGCTGGCCACGTCTTCCCAAGAATGCGTCCTGTTCGTGATGCGCTGGCATCAGCTGCCCACGAAGGGGGTGCATTTGGCACTACATGAGGATGCGGTTACGTACTTAACCTGCGTAGAGTTGTGATCCCGTTGCCGGAGGAATGTCGCCCAAAGGGTGTCTTGCGGGACGCCGAGAAGTTAGACATGCTGAAGCGTCTGTGCCGCTCTCCTTGTGGGTATTTGGGTTATGCAAACATGCCCTTTGGCCACTTTGTTTCCTTGTTTGGGAATGTGCAAAGCGAAAGTGTTTCTCCGAGAGGGCATGATGCGGCCAGCCCTTGTGGCACGCAGGAGTTTTGGACAGCTAGTGGTTTATCTGGAGCAGTCCGTTGGCGGAGCAGAGATGCGTTCAGTGTTCTGATGCCAAGTGCGCAGCCGTGGACAGCCACTGTGCCCTTTGAAGCTTGCAGGTCCCCTCGCGAAGCAGAGTTCTTCCGTTGGAAATCGGTCTGTGGTCCTCGGGGAGAGTGCCTTTGATCTCTGTGAGGTTCTCGGTAGTGTCACTCTGTCAGTGAAGAAGTGCCAGGATGCATGGGGTATGGTCAGTGTTATCAAAGCAGTCGTGTTTGCGGTCTGCCATCCCTGGTATACAGTGAGCCCGTGTTTGAATGATGTCTGTGGCTTCCAGTAGGTTCGACTTAACCGGTGGGCAGGAGGAGGGCACGTAGGACAACACTGTCAAGAAGTTGAGCGTTTCCTCCGGGTTCAGGGCCGCGCCACCTGCTGGCTGGGTGCTGGCAACACGTGCCCGGGAAGCTAGCCTAGTTTCCGCAGTGGGGTTTGGACGTGGGTCTTGGTTACTGAAGCCCACCACTTCCTGTGGTGGGCATTCCCATGGGTCCTCGGAAAGTGATTTGGCCTAGTTGGCAACAATTGTCAGTTGGGCCGAATTTTGTTAGCCCCTTGAGAGGTGACGGGCTGCATCTTGCCTGTAGCCAGTCGCAGGTCGGCCCTCCCATAGGAGGTTTCCTGGCACCTAAAAATGATGGGAGTGGCCCCAAGTGCACATTACATATTCTACTAGGTTGCAGGATTTCTGGGTCCATCTATATGTTACACCCACGGCCGGAAAGCAGGTCTCGTCAGGTGTTTGTGCGTTGGTCAGAAGGCTTGGCTGTGGAAGAGTGGAAGTCCGTGGCCTATTTCAAAACCCCCTGGGTTTCAAAGTTCACATTCAGTCTGTTGAGGCTTGAAGAGGTCTTTCTCCATTCAGTGGGGGGGTCCAAATCCAGGGCGCTGTGTATAAACTCTGGCTTTTATGGTTCGAGGTCTCAGGAGAGGGCCACAGGGACACACAGGGACCAAGATGCGGATTCAGAGGCACGCAGAGAAGCCCACAAGCGCGTCCTCGTGTGAAGTAACAGTCACACATGCGCACATGCGTGAAAACAAAAATAGACCCTCTCACGTACCGGCCAACGTACACGCCTTACTTCTTGCAGTCAGGCTGTCAGACAGACATTGAGTTCTCTGTAAAGGTAGACGTCCTTTGGAGGCAGGGTCCGAGCTCAAGCCCAGGTAAAAATTCTCATGAATGATGATCTCTGAGTACACCGGTCCAATTCTGAAGCCTGCCTGATTTGTGTCCAGTTCTCAGGTGCAGCTGCTGGACAAGGCTGACCGTCGGCAATGGCAAGAAGACCTACGCATTGGCTGATGACTGCAGGTGCTAAGGAAAAGTGGAAAAATGACGCAGGGGCATGTTGCTACACGTGGCTGTGGCTAACCCAGGAAGGTAGGCTTTCACCCACCTTAAGATGTGCCATTGGATATGAGGTTTTCCTCAGACGGTCCCAGTGGCTGCAAGAGTGGATTGACTGTTGCTCTTTCTGAGTGGCCTGAGGGCTATGGATTCCCCAGGGTTTTGGAGTACTCCGAGGTCATCTCTCCTCTTCAGACCCCCACGGCATGCCCGGTTGTGTTCTGCAGCGTCCCAGCCTGTGCTTGGATCGATGATGACACCCTTGTATGCATTCCTTGGAAAATCTGAACAAAATGAGTGAGAACACTCTACCGTCTCCTCATCGAATCTGAGGTCCAGCACGTTTCGTCTGTCGGGGGTAGGGGAGAGTGAGGAGTGAGGGCCAGCGTCCCCTTCTGACCTGCATGCAAACACCCAGCAGGGTTCCAGAATTCGAGGTGCTCCTATCTGGTGGTCCACTGTGTCTGCCCATAAGCTGGGCCATCTACGCATATTAGGTCCCTGCTGAAAGACCGTTGAGGGCATGCGAGGGGGAAGGCTCTCCTGCTGGTCTTCAGAGTCGGAGTGTGTGCTGGTGTAGGCCCAGGAAGCTTGCAGCTTAGAAGGTTGTGCTTTGGCCAGGATCACGTTTGTGCATGCAGCTTCGGGGGCTATTTCTGGAAGCCAAAATGAGGAAGCGTCCCTGGTTGGAGCCTGGAGCCTCAGGCCAGGCCTGTGTCCCTCCCTGTCATTTGTTTTGGCGCGTTGAAGTTCTTTAGTGCCCAGTGGGGATGGAGCAGTGGGTGGGTGTGGGCTGGGGTTGGTCTTCAACGGAAGGGAGCTGATGGATTAGGGCTAGGTATTGCCCATGTCGGCTACTCCAGTGCAGCTCCCGACAGAGTTTTGGCACTAAGTGGGTCATCGTGGAGTGGGGTTAGGACCGAGTGCTGCATTGAAGCCTGCGTGGTGGCTGCTGGCCTGCAGAAAATGGCAAGGCATCATGAGGACATGTCCTGTGTGATGTCGTGGGATGGGCTGTCATGATTGTGCTGCAGGAGCTGGCCACGTCTTCCCAAGAATGCGTCCTGTTCGTGATGCGCTGGCATCAGCTGCCCACGAAGGGGGTGCATTTGGCACTACATGAGGATGCGGTTACGTACTTAACCTGCGTAGAGTTGTGATCCCGTTGCCGGAGGAATGTCGCCCAAAGGGTGTCTTGCGGGACGCCGAGAAGTTAGACATGCTGAAGCGTCTGTGCCGCTCTCCTTGTGGGTATTTGGGTTATGCAAACATGCCCTTTGGCCACTTTGTTTCCTTGTTTGGGAATGTGCAAAGCGAAAGTGTTTCTCCGAGAGGGCATGATGCGGCCAGCCCTTGTGGCACGCAGGAGTTTTGGACAGCTAGTGGTTTATCTGGAGCAGTCCGTTGGCGGAGCAGAAATGCTTTCAGTGTTCTGATGCCAGGTGCGCTGCCGTGGACAGCCACTGTGCCCTTTGAAGCTTGCAGGTCCCCTCGCGAAGCAGAGTTCTTCCGTTGGAAATCGGTCTGTGGTCCTCGGGGAGAGTGCCTTTGATCTCTGTGAGGTTCTCGGTAGTGTCACTCTGTCAGTGAAGAAGTGCCAGGATGCATGGGGTATGGTCAGTGTCATCAAAGAAGTCGTGTTTGCAGTCTGCCATCCCTGGTATACATTGAGCCCGTGTTTGAATGATGTCTGTGGCTTCCAGTAGGTTCGACTTAACCGGTGGGCAGGAGGAGGGCACGTAGGACAACACTGTCAAGAAGTTGAGCGTTTCCTCCGGGTTCAGGGCCGCGCAACCTGCTGGCTGGGTGCTGGCAACACGTGCCCGGGAAGCTAGCCTAGTTTCCGCAGTGGGGTTTGGACGTGGGTCTTGGTTACTGAAGCCCACCACTTCCTGTGGTGGGCATTCCCATGGGTCCTCGGAAAGTGATTTGGCCTAGTTGGCAACAATTGGCAGTTGGGCCGAATTTCGTTAGCCCCTTGAGAGGTGACGGGCTGCATCTTGCCTGTAGCCAGTCGCAGGTCGGCCATCCCATAGGAGGTTTCCTGGCACCTAAAAATGATGGGAGTGGCCCCAAGTGCACATTACATATTCTACTAGGTTGCAGGATTTCTGGGTCCATCTATATGTTACACCCACGGCCGGAAAGCAGGTCTCGTCAGGTGTTTGTGCGTTGGTCAGAAGGCTTGGCTGTGGAAGAGTGGAAGTCCGTGGCCTATTTCAAAACCCCCTGGGTTTCAAAGTTCACATTCAGTGTGTTGAGGCTTGAAGAGGTCTTTCTCCATTCAGTGGGGGGGTCCAAATCCAGGGCGCTGTGTATAAACTCTGGCTTTTATGGTTCGAGGTCTCAGGAGAGGGCCACAGGGACACACAGGGACCAAGATGCGGATTCAGAGGCACGCAGAGAAGCCCACAAGCGCGTCCTCCTGTGAAGTAACAGTCACACACGCGCACATGCGTGAAAACAAAAATAGACCCTCTCACGTACCGGCCAACGTACACGCCTTACTTCTTGCAGTCAGGCTGTCAGACAGACATTGAGTTCTCTGTAAAGGTAGACGTCCTTTGGAGGCAGGGTCCGAGCTCAAGCCCAGGTAAAAATTCTCATGAATGATGATCTCTGAGTACACCGGTCCAATTCTGAAGCCTGCCTGATTTATGTCCAGTTCTCAGGTGCAGCTGCTGGACAAGGCTGACCGTCGGCAAAGGCAAGAAGACCTACGCATTGGCTGATGACTGCAGGTGCTAAGGAAAAGTGGAAAAATGACGCAGGGGCATGTTGCTACACGTGGCTCTGGCTAACCCAGGAAGGTAGGCTTTCACCCACCTTAAGATGTGCCATTGGATATGAGGTTTTCCTCAGACGGTCCCAGTGGCTGCAAGAGTGGATTGACTGTTGCTCTTTCTGAGTGGCCTGAGGGCTATGGATTCCCCAGGGTTTTGGAGTACTCCGAGGTCATCTCTTCTCTTCAGACACCCACGGCATGCCCGGTTGTGTTCTGCAGCGTCCCAGCCTGTGCTTGAATCGATGATGACACCCTTGTATGCATTCCTTGGAAAATCTGAACAAAATGAGTGAGAACACTCTACCGTCTCCTCATCGAATCTGAGGTCCAGCACGTTTCGTCTGTCGGGGGTAGGGGAGAGTGAGGAGTGAGGCCCAGCGTCCCCTTCTGACCTGCATGCAAACAGACACCAGGGTTCCAGAATTCGAGGTGCTCCTATCTGGTGGTCCACTGTGTCTGCCCATAAGCTGGGCCATCTACGCATATTAGGTCCCTGCTGAAAGACCGTTGAGGGCATGCGAGGGGGAAGGCTCTCCTGCTGGTCTTCAGAGTCGGAGTGTGTGCTGGTGTAGGCCCAGGAAGCTTGCAGCTTAGAAGGTTGTGCTTTGGCCAGGATCACGTTTGTGCATGCAGCTTCGGGGGCTATTTCTGGAAGCCAAAATGAGGAAGCGTCCCTGGTTGGAGCCTGGAGCCTCAGGCCAGGCCTGTGTCCCTCCCTGTCATTTGTTTTGGCGCGTTGAAGTTCTTTAGTGCCCAGTGGGGATGGAGCAGTGGGTGGGTGTGGGCTGGGGTTGGTCTTCAACGGAAGGGAGCTGATGGATTAGGGCTAGGTATTGCCCATGTCGGCTACTCCAGTGCAGCTCCCGACAGAGTTTTGGCACTAAGTGGGTCATCGTGGAGTGGGGTTAGGACCGAGTGCTGCATTGAAGCCTGCGTGGTGGCTGCTGGCCTGCAGAAGATGGCAAGGCATCATGAGGACATGTCCTGTGTGATGTCGTGGGATGGGCTGTCATGATTGTGCTGCAGGAGCTGGCCACGTCTTCCCAAGAATGCGTCCTGTTCGTGATGCGCTGGCATCAGCTGCCCACGAAGGGGGTGCATTTGGCACTACATGAGGATGCGGTTACGTACTTAACCTGCGTAGAGTTGTGATCCCGTTGCCGGAAGAATGTCGCCCAAAGGGTGTCTTGCGGGACGCCAAGAAGTTAGACATGCTGAAGCGTCTGTGCCGCTCTCCTTGTGGGTATTTGGGTTATGCAAACAGACCCTTTGGCCACTTTGTTTCCTTGTTTGGGTATGTGCAAAGCGAAAGTGTTTCTCCGAGAGGGCATGATGCGGCCAGCCCTTGTGGCACGCAGGAGTTTTGGACAGCTAGTGGTTTATCTGGAGCAGTCCGTTGGCGGAGCAGAGATGCGTTCAGTGTTCTGATGCCAGGTGCGCTGCCGTGGACAGCCACTGTGCCCTTTGAAGCTTGCAGGTCCCCTCGCGAAGCAGAGTTCTTCCGTTGGAAATCGGTCTGTGGTCCTCGGGGAGAGTGCCTTTGATCTCTGTGAGGTTCTCGGTAGTGTCACTCTGTCAGTGAAGAAGTGCCAGGATGCATGGGGTATGGTCAGTGTCATCAAAGCAGTCGTGTTTGCGGTCTGCCATCCCTGGTATACAGTGAGCCCGTGTTTGAATGATGTCTGTGGCTTCCAGTAGGTTCGACTTAACCGGTGGGCAGGAGGAGGGCACGTAGGACAACACTGTCAAGAAGTTGAGCGTTTCCTCCGGGTTCAGGGCCGCGCAACCTGCTGGCTGGGTGCTGGCAACACGTGCCCGGGAAGCTAGCCTAGTTTCCGCAGTGGGGTTTGGACGTGGGTCTTGGTTACTGAAGCCCACCACTTCCTGTGGTGGGCATTCCCATGGGTCCTCGGAAAGTGATTTGGCCTAGTTGGCAACAATTGGCAGTTGGGCCGAATTTCGTTAGCCCCTTGAGAGGTGACGGGCTGCATCTTGCCTGTAGCCAGTCGCAGGTCGGCCATCCCATAGGAGGTTTCCTGGCACCTAAAAATGATGGGAGTGGCCCCAAGTGCACATTACATATTCTACTAGGTTGCAGGATTTCTGGGTCCATCTATATGTTACACCCACGGCCGGAAAGCAGGTCTCGTCAGGTGTTTGTGCGTTGGTCAGAAGGCTTGGCTGTGGAAGAGTGGAAGTCCGTGGCCTATTTCAAAACCCCCTGGGTTTCAAAGTTCACATTCAGTGTGTTGAGGCTTGAAGAGGTCTTTCTCCATTCAGTGGGGGGGTCCAAATCCAGGGCGCTGTGTATAAACTCTGGCTTTTATGGTTCGAGGTCTCAGGAGAGGGCCACAGGGACACACAGGGACCAAGATGCGGATTCAGAGGCACGCAGAGAAGCCCACAAGCGCGTCCTCGTGTGAAGTAACAGTCACACACGCGCACATGCGTGAAAACAAAAATAGACCCTCTCACGTACCGGCCAACGTACACGCCTTACTTCTTGCAGTCAGGCTGTCAGACAGACACTGAGTTCTCTGTAAAGGTAGACGTCCTTTGGAGGCAGGGTCCGAGCTCAAGCCCAGGTAAAAATTCTCATGAATGATGATCTCTGAGTACACCGGTCCAATTCTGAAGCCTGCCTGATTTATGTCCAGTTCTCAGGTGCAGCTGCTGGACAAGGCTGACCGTCGGCAAAGGCAAGAAGACCTACGCATTGGCTGATGACTGCAGGTGCTAAGGAAAAGTGGAAAAATGACGCAGGGGCATGTTGCTACACGTGGCTCTGGCTAACCCAGGAAGGTAGGCTTTCACCCACCTTAAGATGTGCCATTGGATATGAGGTTTTCCTCAGACGGTCCCAGTGGCTGCAAGAGTGGATTGACTGTTGCTCTTTCTGAGTGGCCTGAGGGCTATGGATTCCCCAGGGTTTTGGAGTACTCCGAGGTCATCTCTCCTCTTCAGACCCCCACGGCATGCCCGGTTGTGTTCTGCAGCGTCCCAGCCTGTGCTTGGATCGATGATGACACCCTTGTATGCATTCCTTGGAAAATCTGAACAAAATGAGTGAGAACACTCTACCGTCTCCTCATCGAATCTGAGGTCCAGCACGTTTCGTCTGTCGGGGGTAGGGGAGAGTGAGGAGTGAGGGCCAGCGTCCCCTTCTGACCTGCATGCAAACACACACCAGGGTTCCAGAATTCGAGGTGCTCCTATCTGGTGGTCCACTGTGTCTGCCCATAAGCTGGGCCATCTACGCATATTAGGTCCCTGCTGAAAGACCGTTGAGGGCATGCGAGGGGGAAGGCTCTCCTGCTGGTCTTCAGAGTCGGAGTGTGTGCTGGTGTAGGCCCAGGAAGCTTGCAGCTTAGAAGGTTGTGCTTTGGCCAGGATCACGTTTGTGCATGCAGCTTCGGGGGCTATTTCTGGAAGCCAAAATGAGGAAGCGTCCCTGGTTGGAGCCTGGAGCCTCAGGCCAGGCCTGTGTCCCTCCCTGTCATTTGTTTTGGCGCGTTGAAGTTCTTTAGTGCCCAGTGGGGATGGAGCAGTGGGTGAGTGTGGGCTGGGGTTGGTCTTCAACGGAAGGGAGCTGATGGATTAGGGCTAGGTATTGCCCATGTCGGCTACTCCAGTGCAGCTCCCGACAGAGTTTTGGCACTAAGTGGGTCATCGTGGAGTGGGGTTAGGACCGAGTGCTGCATTGAAGCCTGCGTGGTGGCTGCTGGCCTGTAGAAGATGGCAAGGCATCATGAGGACATGTCCTGTGTGATGTCGTGGGATGGGCTGTCATGATTGTGCTGCAGGAGCTGGCCACGTCTTCCCAAGAATGCGTCCTGTTCGTGATGCGCTGGCATCAGCTGCCCACGAAGGGGGTGCATTTGGCACTACATGAGGATGCGGTTACGTACTTAACCTGCGTAGAGTTGTGATCCCGTTGCCGGAGGAATGTCGCCCAAAGGGTGTCTTGCGGGACGCCGAGAAGTTAGACATGCTGAAGCGTCTGTGCCGCTCTCCTTGTGGGTATTTGGGTTATGCAAACATGCCCTTTGGCCACTTTGTTTCCTTGTTTGGGAATGTGCAAAGCGAAAGTGTTTCTCCGAGAGGGCATGATGCGGCCAGCCCTTGTGGCACGCAGGAGTTTTGGACAGCTAGTGGTTTATCTGGAGCAGTCCGTTGGCGGAGCAGAGATGCGTTCAGTGTTCTGATGCCAAGTGCGCAGCCGTGGACAGCCACTGTGCCCTTTGAAGCTTGCAGGTCCCCTCGCGAAGCAGAGTTCTTCCGTTGGAAATCGGTCTGTGGTCCTCGGGGAGAGTGCCTTTGATCTCTGTGAGGTTCTCGGTAGTGTCACTCTGTCAGTGAAGAAGTGCCAGGATGCATGGGGTATGGTCAGTGTTATCAAAGCAGTCGTGTTTGCGGTCTGCCATCCCTGGTATACAGTGAGCCCGTGTTTGAATGATGTCTGTGGCTTCCAGTAGGTTCGACTTAACCGGTGGGCAGGAGGAGGGCACGTAGGACAACACTGTCAAGAAGTTGAGCGTTTCCTCCGGGTTCAGGGCCGCGCCACCTGCTGGCTGGGTGCTGGCAACACGTGCCCGGGAAGCTAGCCTAGTTTCCGCAGTGGGGTTTGGACGTGGGTCTTGGTTACTGAAGCCCACCACTTCCTGTGGTGGGCATTCCCATGGGTCCTCGGAAAGTGATTTGGCCTAGTTGGCAACAATTGTCAGTTGGGCCGAATTTTGTTAGCCCCTTGAGAGGTGACGGGCTGCATC
This sequence comes from Mesoplodon bidens, assembly GCF_964165515.1. NCBI lineage: Eukaryota > Metazoa > Chordata > Mammalia > Artiodactyla > Ziphiidae > Mesoplodon > Mesoplodon bidens. The sequence goes on from NC_138178.1 coordinate 69,555,595, forward strand.
TTGCCTGTAGCCAGTCGCAGGTCGGCCCTCCCATAGGAGGTTTCCTGGCACCTAAAAATGATGGGAGTGGCCCCAAGTGCACATTACATATTCTACTAGGTGGCAGGATTTCTGGGTCCATCTATATGTTACACCCACGGCCGGAAAGCAGGTCTCGTCAGGTGTTTGTGCGTTGGTCAGAAGGCTTGGCTGTGGAAGAGTGGAAGTCCGTGGCCTATTTCAAAACCCCCTGGGTTTCAAAGTTCACATTCAGTCTGTTGAGGCTTGAAGAGGTCTTTCTCCATTCAGTGGGGGGGTCCAAATCCAGGGCGCTGTGTATAAACTCTGGCTTTTATGGTTCGAGGTCTCAGGAGAGGGCCACAGGGACACACAGGGACCAAGATGCGGATTCAGAGGCACGCAGAGAAGCCCACAAGCGCGTCCTCGTGTGAAGTAACAGTCACACATGCGCACATGCGTGAAAACAAAAATAGACCCTCTCACGTACCGGCCAACGTACACGCCTTACTTCTTGCAGTCAGGCTGTCAGACAGACATTGAGTTCTCTGTAAAGGTAGACGTCCTTTGGAGGCAGGGTCCGAGCTCAAGCCCAGGTAAAAATTCTCATGAATGATGATCTCTGAGTACACCGGTCCAATTCTGAAGCCTGCCTGATTTGTGTCCAGTTCTCAGGTGCAGCTGCTGGACAAGGCTGACCGTCGGCAATGGCAAGAAGACCTACGCATTGGCTGATGACTGCAGGTGCTAAGGAAAAGTGGAAAAATGACGCAGGGGCATGTTGCTACACGTGGCTGTGGCTAACCCAGGAAGGTAGGCTTTCACCCACCTTAAGATGTGCCATTGGATATGAGGTTTTCCTCAGACGGTCCCAGTGGCTGCAAGAGTGGATTGACTGTTGCTCTTTCTGAGTGGCCTGAGGGCTATGGATTCCCCAGGGTTTTGGAGTACTCCGAGGTCATCTCTCCTCTTCAGACCCCCACGGCATGCCCGGTTGTGTTCTGCAGCGTCCCAGCCTGTGCTTGGATCGATGATGACACCCTTGTATGCATTCCTTGGAAAATCTGAACAAAATGAGTGAGAACACTCTACCGTCTCCTCATCGAATCTGAGGTCCAGCACGTTTCGTCTGTCGGGGGTAGGGGAGAGTGAGGAGTGAGGGCCAGCGTCCCCTTCTGACCTGCATGCAAACACCCAGCAGGGTTCCAGAATTCGAGGTGCTCCTATCTGGTGGTCCACTGTGTCTGCCCATAAGCTGGGCCATCTACGCATATTAGGTCCCTGCTGAAAGACCGTTGAGGGCATGCGAGGGGGAAGGCTCTCCTGCTGGTCTTCAGAGTCGGAGTGTGTGCTGGTGTAGGCCCAGGAAGCTTGCAGCTTAGAAGGTTGTGCTTTGGCCAGGATCACGTTTGTGCATGCAGCTTCGGGGGCTATTTCTGGAAGCCAAAATGAGGAAGCGTCCCTGGTTGGAGCCTGGAGCCTCAGGCCAGGCCTGTGTCCCTCCCTGTCATTTGTTTTGGCGCGTTGAAGTTCTTTAGTGCCCAGTGGGGATGGAGCAGTGGGTGGGTGTGGGCTGGGGTTGGTCTTCAACGGAAGGGAGCTGATGGATTAGGGCTAGGTATTGCCCATGTCGGCTACTCCAGTGCAGCTCCCGACAGAGTTTTGGCACTAAGTGGGTCATCGTGGAGTGGGGTTAGGACCGAGTGCTGCATTGAAGCCTGCGTGGTGGCTGCTGGCCTGCAGAAAATGGCAAGGCATCATGAGGACATGTCCTGTGTGATGTCGTGGGATGGGCTGTCATGATTGTGCTGCAGGAGCTGGCCACGTCTTCCCAAGAATGCGTCCTGTTCGTGATGCGCTGGCATCAGCTGCCCACGAAGGGGGTGCATTTGGCACTACATGAGGATGCGGTTACGTACTTAACCTGCGTAGAGTTGTGATCCCGTTGCCGGAGGAATGTCGCCCAAAGGGTGTCTTGCGGGACGCCGAGAAGTTAGACATGCTGAAGCGTCTGTGCCGCTCTCCTTGTGGGTATTTGGGTTATGCAAACATGCCCTTTGGCCACTTTGTTTCCTTGTTTGGGAATGTGCAAAGCGAAAGTGTTTCTCCGAGAGGGCATGATGCGGCCAGCCCTTGTGGCACGCAGGAGTTTTGGACAGCTAGTGGTTTATCTGGAGCAGTCCGTTGGCGGAGCAGAAATGCTTTCAGTGTTCTGATGCCAGGTGCGCTGCCGTGGACAGCCACTGTGCCCTTTGAAGCTTGCAGGTCCCCTCGCGAAGCAGAGTTCTTCCGTTGGAAATCGGTCTGTGGTCCTCGGGGAGAGTGCCTTTGATCTCTGTGAGGTTCTCGGTAGTGTCACTCTGTCAGTGAAGAAGTGCCAGGATGCATGGGGTATGGTCAGTGTCATCAAAGAAGTCGTGTTTGCAGTCTGCCATCCCTGGTATACATTGAGCCCGTGTTTGAATGATGTCTGTGGCTTCCAGTAGGTTCGACTTAACCGGTGGGCAGGAGGAGGGCACGTAGGACAACACTGTCAAGAAGTTGAGCGTTTCCTCCGGGTTCAGGGCCGCGCAACCTGCTGGCTGGGTGCTGGCAACACGTGCCCGGGAAGCTAGCCTAGTTTCCGCAGTGGGGTTTGGACGTGGGTCTTGGTTACTGAAGCCCACCACTTCCTGTGGTGGGCATTCCCATGGGTCCTCGGAAAGTGATTTGGCCTAGTTGGCAACAATTGGCAGTTGGGCCGAATTTCGTTAGCCCCTTGAGAGGTGACGGGCTGCATCTTGCCTGTAGCCAGTCGCAGGTCGGCCATCCCATAGGAGGTTTCCTGGCACCTAAAAATGATGGGAGTGGCCCCAAGTGCACATTACATATTCTACTAGGTTGCAGGATTTCTGGGTCCATCTATATGTTACACCCACGGCCGGAAAGCAGGTCTCGTCAGGTGTTTGTGCGTTGGTCAGAAGGCTTGGCTGTGGAAGAGTGGAAGTCCGTGGCCTATTTCAAAACCCCCTGGGTTTCAAAGTTCACATTCAGTGTGTTGAGGCTTGAAGAGGTCTTTCTCCATTCAGTGGGGGGGTCCAAATCCAGGGCGCTGTGTATAAACTCTGGCTTTTATGGTTCGAGGTCTCAGGAGAGGGCCACAGGGACACACAGGGACCAAGATGCGGATTCAGAGGCACGCAGAGAAGCCCACAAGCGCGTCCTCGTGTGAAGTAACAGTCACACACGCGCACATGCGTGAAAACAAAAATAGACCCTCTCACGTACCGGCCAACGTACACGCCTTACTTCTTGCAGTCAGGCTGTCAGACAGACATTGAGTTCTCTGTAAAGGTAGACGTCCTTTGGAGGCAGGGTCCGAGCTCAAGCCCAGGTAAAAATTCTCATGAATGATGATCTCTGAGTACACCGGTCCAATTCTGAAGCCTGCCTGATTTATGTCCAGTTCTCAGGTGCAGCTGCTGGACAAGGCTGACCGTCGGCAAAGGCAAGAAGACCTACGCATTGGCTGATGACTGCAGGTGCTAAGGAAAAGTGGAAAAATTACGCAGGGGCATGTTGCTACACGTGGCTCTGGCTAACCCAGGAAGGTAGGCTTTCACCCACCTTAAGATGTGCCATTGGATATGAGGTTTTCCTCAGACGGTCCCAGTGGCTGCAAGAGTGGATTGACTGTTGCTCTTTCTGAGTGGCCTGAGGGCTATGGATTCCCCAGGGTTTTGGAGTACTCCGAGGTCATCTCTTCTCTTCAGACACCCACGGCATGCCCGGTTGTGTTCTGCAGCGTCCCAGCCTGTGCTTGAATCGATGATGACACCCTTGTATGCATTCCTTGGAAAATCTGAACAAAATGAGTGAGAACACTCTACCGTCTCCTCATCGAATCTGAGGTCCAGCACGTTTCGTCTGTCGGGGGTAGGGGAGAGTGAGGAGTGAGGCCCAGCGTCCCCTTCTGACCTGCATGCAAACAGACACCAGGGTTCCAGAATTCGAGGTGCTCCTATCTGGTGGTCCACTGTGTCTGCCCATAAGCTGGGCCATCTACGCATATTAGGTCCCTGCTGAAAGACCGTTGAGGGCATGCGAGGGGGAAGGCTCTCCTGCTGGTCTTCAGAGTCGGAGTGTGTGCTGGTGTAGGCCCAGGAAGCTTGCAGCTTAGAAGGTTGTGCTTTGGCCAGGATCACGTTTGTGCATGCAGCTTCGGGGGCTATTTCTGGAAGCCAAAATGAGGAAGCGTCCCTGGTTGGAGCCTGGAGCCTCAGGCCAGGCCTGTGTCCCTCCCTGTCATTTGTTTTGGCGCGTTGAAGTTCTTTAGTGCCCAGTGGGGATGGAGCAGTGGGTGGGTGTGGGCTGGGGTTGGTCTTCAACGGAAGGGAGCTGATGGATTAGGGCTAGGTATTGCCCATGTCGGCTACTCCAGTGCAGCTCCCGACAGAGTTTTGGCACTAAGTGGGTCATCGTGGAGTGGGGTTAGGACCGAGTGCTGCATTGAAGCCTGCGTGGTGGCTGCTGGCCTGCAGAAGATGGCAAGGCATCATGAGGACATGTCCTGTGTGATGTCGTGGGATGGGCTGTCATGATTGTGCTGCAGGAGCTGGCCACGTCTTCCCAAGAATGCGTCCTGTTCGTGATGCGCTGGCATCAGCTGCCCACGAAGGGGGTGCATTTGGCACTACATGAGGATGCGGTTACGTACTTAACCTGCGTAGAGTTGTGATCCCGTTGCCGGAAGAATGTCGCCCAAAGGGTGTCTTGCGGGACGCCAAGAAGTTAGACATGCTGAAGCGTCTGTGCCGCTCTCCTTGTGGGTATTTGGGTTATGCAAACAGACCCTTTGGCCACTTTGTTTCCTTGTTTGGGTATGTGCAAAGCGAAAGTGTTTCTCCGAGAGGGCATGATGCGGCCAGCCCTTGTGGCACGCAGGAGTTTTGGACAGCTAGTGGTTTATCTGGAGCAGTCCGTTGGCGGAGCAGAGATGCGTTCAGTGTTCTGATGCCAGGTGCGCTGCCGTGGACAGCCACTGTGCCCTTTGAAGCTTGCAGGTCCCCTCGCGAAGCAGAGTTCTTCCGTTGGAAATCGGTCTGTGGTCCTCGGGGAGAGTGCCTTTGATCTCTGTGAGGTTCTCGGTAGTGTCACTCTGTCAGTGAAGAAGTGCCAGGATGCATGGGGTATGGTCAGTGTCATCAAAGCAGTCGTGTTTGCGGTCTGCCATCCCTGGTATACAGTGAGCCCGTGTTTGAATGATGTCTGTGGCTTCCAGTAGGTTCGACTTAACCGGTGGGCAGGAGGAGGGCACGTAGGACAACACTGTCAAGAAGTTGAGCGTTTCCTCCGGGTTCAGGGCCGCGCAACCTGCTGGCTGGGTGCTGGCAACACGTGCCCGGGAAGCTAGCCTAGTTTCCGCAGTGGGGTTTGGACGTGGGTCTTGGTTACTGAAGCCCACCACTTCCTGTGGTGGGCATTCCCATGGGTCCTCGGAAAGTGATTTGGCCTAGTTGGCAACAATTGGCAGTTGGGCCGAATTTCGTTAGCCCCTTGAGAGGTGACGGGCTGCATCTTGCCTGTAGCCAGTCGCAGGTCGGCCATCCCATAGGAGGTTTCCTGGCACCTAAAAATGATGGGAGTGGCCCCAAGTGCACATTACATATTCTACTAGGTTGCAGGATTTCTGGGTCCATCTATATGTTACACCCACGGCCGGAAAGCAGGTCTCGTCAGGTGTTTGTGCGTTGGTCAGAAGGCTTGGCTGTGGAAGAGTGGAAGTCCGTGGCCTATTTCAAAACCCCCTGGGTTTCAAAGTTCACATTCAGTGTGTTGAGGCTTGAAGAGGTCTTTCTCCATTCAGTGGGGGGGTCCAAATCCAGGGCGCTGTGTATAAACTCTGGCTTTTATGGTTCGAGGTCTCAGGAGAGGGCCACAGGGACACACAGGGACCAAGATGCGGATTCAGAGGCACGCAGAGAAGCCCACAAGCGCGTCCTCGTGTGAAGTAACAGTCACACACGCGCACATGCGTGAAAACAAAAATAGACCCTCTCACGTACCGGCCAACGTACACGCCTTACTTCTTGCAGTCAGGCTGTCAGACAGACATTGAGTTCTCTGTAAAGGTAGACGTCCTTTGGAGGCAGGGTCCGAGCTCAAGCCCAGGTAAAAATTCTCATGAATGATGATCTCTGAGTACACCGGTCCAATTCTGAAGCCTGCCTGATTTATGTCCAGTTCTCAGGTGCAGCTGCTGGACAAGGCTGACCGTCGGCAAAGGCAAGAAGACCTACGCATTGGCTGATGACTGCAGGTGCTAAGGAAAAGTGGAAAAATGACGCAGGGGCATGTTGCTACACGTGGCTCTGGCTAACCCAGGAAGGTAGGCTTTCACCCACCTTAAGATGTGCCATTGGATATGAGGTTTTCCTCAGACGGTCCCAGTGGCTGCAAGAGTGGATTGACTGTTGCTCTTTCTGAGTGGCCTGAGGGCTATGGATTCCCCAGGGTTTTGGAGTACTCCGAGGTCATCTCTTCTCTTCAGACCCCCACGGCATGCCCGGTTGTGTTCTGCAGCGTCCCAGCCTGTGCTTGAATCGATGATGACACCCTTGTATGCATTCCTTGGAAAATCTGAACAAAATGAGTGAGAACACTCTACCGTCTCCTCATTGAATCTGAGGTCCAGCACGTTTCGTCTGTCGGGGGTAGGGGAGAGTGAGGAGTGAGGCCCAGCGTCCCCTTCTGACCTGCATGCAAACAGACACCAGGGTTCCAGAATTCGAGGTGCTCCTATCTGGTGGTCCACTGTGTCTGCCCATAAGCTGGGCCATCTACGCATATTAGGTCCCTGCTGAAAGACCGTTGAGGGCATGCGAGGGGGAAGGCTCTCCTGCTGGTCTTCAGAGTCGGAGTGTGTGCTGGTGTAGGCCCAGTAAGCTTGCAGCTTAGAAGGTTGTGCTTTGGCCAGGATCACGTTTGTGCATGCAGCTTCGGGGGCTATTTCTGGAAGCCAAAATGAGGAAGCGTCCCTGGTTGGAGCCTGGAGCCTCAGGCCAGGCCTGTGTCCCTCCCTGTCATTTGTTTTGGCGCGTTGAAGTTCTTTAGTGCCCAGTGGGGATGGAGCAGTGGGTGGGTGTGGGCTGGGGTTGGTCTTCAACGGAAGGGAGCTGATGGATTAGGGCTAGGTATTGCCCATGTCGGCTACTCCAGTGCAGCTCCCGACAGAGTTTTGGCACTAAGTGGGTCATCGTGGAGTGGGGTTAGGACCGAGTGCTGCATTGAAGCCTGCGTGGTGGCTGCTGGCCTGCAGAAGATGGCAAGGCATCATGAGGACATGTCCTGTGTGATGTCGTGGGATGGGCTGTCATGATTGTGCTGCAGGAGCTGGCCACGTCTTCCCAAGAATGCGTCCTGTTCGTGATGCGCTGGCATCAGCTGCCCACGAAGGGGGTGCATTTGGCACTACATGAGGATGCGGTTACGTACTTAACCTGCGTAGAGTTGTGATCCCGTTGCCGGAAGAATGTCGCCCAAAGGGTGTCTTGCGGGACGCCAAGAAGTTAGACATGCTGAAGCGTCTGTGCCGCTCTCCTTGTGGGTATTTGGGTTATGCAAACAGACCCTTTGGCCACTTTGTTTCCTTGTTTGGGTATGTGCAAAGCGAAAGTGTTTCTCCGAGAGGGCATGATGCGGCCAGCCCTTGTGGCACGCAGGAGTTTTGGACAGCTAGTGGTTTATCTGGAGCAGTCCGTTGGCGGAGCAGAGATGCGTTCAGTGTTCTGATGCCAGGTGCGCTGCCGTGGACAGCCACTGTGCCCTTTGAAGCTTGCAGGTCCCCTCGCGAAGCAGAGTTCTTCCGTTGGAAATCGGTCTGTGGTCCTCGGGGAGAGTGCCTTTGATCTCTGTGAGGTTCTCGGTAGTGTCACTCTGTCAGTGAAGAAGTGCCAGGATGCATGGGGTATGGTCAGTGTCATCAAAGCAGTCGTGTTTGCGGTCTGCCATCCCTGGTATACAGTGAGCCCGTGTTTGAATGATGTCTGTGGCTTCCAGTAGGTTCGACTTAACCGGTGGGCAGGAGGAGGGCACGTAGGACAACACTGTCAAGAAGTTGAGCGTTTCCTCCGGGTTCAGGGCCGCGCAACCTGCTGGCTGGGTGCTGGCAACACGTGCCCGGGAAGCTAGCCTAGTTTCCGCAGTGGGGTTTGGACGTGGGTCTTGGTTACTGAAGCCCACCACTTCCTGTGGTGGGCATTCCCATGGGTCCTCGGAAAGTGATTTGGCCTAGTTGGCAACAATTGGCAGTTGGGCCGAATTTCGTTAGCCCCTTGAGAGGTGACGGGCTGCATCTTGCCTGTAGCCAGTCGCAGGTCGGCCATCCCATAGGAGGTTTCCTGGCACCTAAAAATGATGGGAGTGGCCCCAAGTGCACATTACATATTCTACTAGGTTGCAGGATTTCTGGGTCCATCTATATGTTACACCCACGGCCGGAAAGCAGGTCTCGTCAGGTGTTTGTGCGTTGGTCAGAAGGCTTGGCTGTGGAAGAGTGGAAGTCCGTGGCCTATTTCAAAACCCCCTGGGTTTCAAAGTTCACATTCAGTGTGTTGAGGCTTGAAGAGGTCTTTCTCCATTCAGTGGGGGGGTCCAAATCCAGGGCGCTGTGTATAAACTCTGGCTTTTATGGTTCGAGGTCTCAGGAGAGGGCCACAGGGACACACAGGGACCAAGATGCGGATTCAGAGGCACGCAGAGAAGCCCACAAGCGCGTCCTCGTGTGAAGTAACAGTCACACACGCGCACATGCGTGAAAACAAAAATAGACCCTCTCACGTACCGGCCAACGTACACGCCTTACTTCTTGCAGTCAGGCTGTCAGACAGACACTGAGTTCTCTGTAAAGGTAGACGTCCTTTGGAGGCAGGGTCCGAGCTCAAGCCCAGGTAAAAATTCTCATGAATGATGATCTCTGAGTACACCGGTCCAATTCTGAAGCCTGCCTGATTTATGTCCAGTTCTCAGGTGCAGCTGCTGGACAAGGCTGACCGTCGGCAAAGGCAAGAAGACCTACGCATTGGCTGATGACTGCAGGTGCTAAGGAAAAGTGGAAAAATGACGCAGGGGCATGTTGCTACACGTGGCTCTGGCTAACCCAGGAAGGTAGGCTTTCACCCACCTTAAGATGTGCCATTGGATATGAGGTTTTCCTCAGACGGTCCCAGTGGCTGCAAGAGTGGATTGACTGTTGCTCTTTCTGAGTGGCCTGAGGGCTATGGATTCCCCAGGGTTTTGGAGTACTCCGAGGTCATCTCTTCTCTTCAGACCCCCACGGCATGCCCGGTTGTGTTCTGCAGCGTCCCAGCCTGTGCTTGAATCGATGATGACACCCTTGTATGCATTCCTTGGAAAATCTGAACAAAATGAGTGAGAACACTCTACCGTCTCCTCATTGAATCTGAGGTCCAGCACGTTTCGTCTGTCGGGGGTAGGGGAGAGTGAGGAGTGAGGCCCAGCGTCCCCTTCTGACCTGCATGCAAACAGACACCAGGGTTCCAGAATTCGAGGTGCTCCTATCTGGTGGTCCACTGTGTCTGCCCATAAGCTGGGCCATCTACGCATATTAGGTCCCTGCTGAAAGACCGTTGAGGGCATGCGAGGGGGAAGGCTCTCCTGCTGGTCTTCAGAGTCGGAGTGTGTGCTGGTGTAGGCCCAGTAAGCTTGCAGCTTAGAAGGTTGTGCTTTGGCCAGGATCACGTTTGTGCATGCAGCTTCGGGGGCTATTTCTGGAAGCCAAAATGAGGAAGCGTCCCTGGTTGGAGCCTGGAGCCTCAGGCCAGGCCTGTGTCCCTCCCTGTCATTTGTTTTGGCGCGTTGAAGTTCTTTAGTGCCCAGTGGGGATGGAGCAGTGGGTGGGTGTGGGCTGGGGTTGGTCTTCAACGGAAGGGAGCTGATGGATTAGGGCTAGGTATTGCCCATGTCGGCTACTCCAGTGCAGCTCCCGACAGAGTTTTGGCACTAAGTGGGTCATCGTGGAGTGGGGTTAGGACCGAGTGCTGCATTGAAGCCTGCGTGGTGGCTGCTGGCCTGCAGAAGATGGCAAGGCATCATGAGGACATGTCCTGTGTGATGTCGTGGGATGGGCTGTCATGATTGTGCTGCAGGAGCTGGCCACGTCTTCCCAAGAATGCGTCCTGTTCGTGATGCGCTGGCATCAGCTGCCCACGAAGGGGGTGCATTTGGCACTACATGAGGATGCGGTTACGTACTTAACCTGCGTAGAGTTGTGATCCCGTTGCCGGAAGAATGTCGCCCAAAGGGTGTCTTGCGGGACGCCAAGAAGTTAGACATGCTGAAGCGTCTGTGCCGCTCTCCTTGTGGGTATTTGGGTTATGCAAACAGACCCTTTGGCCACTTTGTTTCCTTGTTTGGGTATGTGCAAAGCGAAAGTGTTTCTCCGAGAGGGCATGATGCGGCCAGCCCTTGTGGCACGCAGGAGTTTTGGACAGCTAGTGGTTTATCTGGAGCAGTCCGTTGGCGGAGCAGAGATGCGTTCAGTGTTCTGATGCCAGGTGCGCTGCCGTGGACAGCCACTGTGCCCTTTGAAGCTTGCAGGTCCCCTCGCGAAGCAGAGTTCTTCCGTTGGAAATCGGTCTGTGGTCCTCGGGGAGAGTGCCTTTGATCTCTGTGAGGTTCTCGGTAGTGTCACTCTGTCAGTGAAGAAGTGCCAGGATGCATGGGGTATGGTCAGTGTCATCAAAGCAGTCGTGTTTGCGGTCTGCCATCCCTGGTATACAGTGAGCCCGTGTTTGAATGATGTCTGTGGCTTCCAGTAGGTTCGACTTAACCGGTGGGCAGGAGGAGGGCACGTAGGACAACACTGTCAAGAAGTTGAGCGTTTCCTCCGGGTTCAGGGCCGCGCAACCTGCTGGCTGGGTGCTGGCAACACGTGCCCGGGAAGCTAGCCTAGTTTCCGCAGTGGGGTTTGGACGTGGGTCTTGGTTACTGAAGCCCACCACTTCCTGTGGTGGGCATTCCCATGGGTCCTCGGAAAGTGATTTGGCCTAGTTGGCAACAATTGGCAGTTGGGCCGAATTTCGTTAGCCCCTTGAGAGGTGACGGGCTGCATCTTGCCTGTAGCCAGTCGCAGGTCGGCCATCCCATAGGAGGTTTCCTGGCACCTAAAAATGATGGGAGTGGCCCCAAGTGCACATTACATATTCTACTAGGTTGCAGGATTTCTGGGTCCATCTATATGTTACACCCACGGCCGGAAAGCAGGTCTCGTCAGGTGTTTGTGCGTTGGTCAGAAGGCTTGGCTGTGGAAGAGTGGAAGTCCGTGGCCTATTTCAAAACCCCCTGGGTTTCAAAGTTCACATTCAGTGTGTTGAGGCTTGAAGAGGTCTTTCTCCATTCAGTGGGGGGGTCCAAATCCAGGGCGCTGTGTATAAACTCTGGCTTTTATGGTTCGAGGTCTCAGGAGAGGGCCACAGGGACACACAGGGACCAAGATGCGGATTCAGAGGCACGCAGAGAAGCCCACAAGCGCGTCCTCGTGTGAAGTAACAGTCACACACGCGCACATGCGTGAAAACAAAAATAGACCCTCTCACGTACCGGCCAACGTACACGCCTTACTTCTTGCAGTCAGGCTGTCAGACAGACACTGAGTTCTCTGTAAAGGTAGACGTCCTTTGGAGGCAGGGTCCGAGCTCAAGCCCAGGTAAAAATTCTCATGAATGATGATCTCTGAGTACACCGGTCCAATTCTGAAGCCTGCCTGATTTATGTCCAGTTCTCAGGTGCAGCTGCTGGACAAGGCTGACCGTCCGCAAAGGCAAGAAGACCTACGCATTGGCTGATGACTGCAGGTGCTAAGGAAAAGTGGAAAAATGACGCAGGGGCATGTTGCTACACGTGGCTCTGGCTAACCCAGGAAGGTAGGCTTTCACCCACCTTAAGATGTGCCATTGGATATGAGGTTTTCCTCAGACGGTCCCAGTGGCTGCAAGAGTGGATTGACTGTTGCTCTTTCTGAGTGGCCTGAGGGCTATGGATTCCCCAGGGTTTTGGAGTACTCCGAGGTCATCTCTTCTCTTCAGACCCCCACGGCATGCCCGGTTGTGTTCTGCAGCGTCCCAGCCTGTGCTTGAATCGATGATGACACCCTTGTATGCATTCCTTGGAAAATCTGAACAAAATGAGTGAGAACACTCTACCGTCTCCTCATTGAATCTGAGGTCCAGCACGTTTCGTCTGTCGGGGGTAGGGGAGAGTGAGGAGTGAGGCCCAGCGTCCCCTTCTGACCTGCATGCAAACAGACACCAGGGTTCCAGAATTCGAGGTGCTCCTATCTGGTGGTCCACTGTGTCTGCCCATAAGCTGGGCCATCTACGCATATTAGGTCCCTGCTGAAAGACCGTTGAGGGCATGCGAGGGGGAAGGCTCTCCTGCTGGTCTTCAGAGTCGGAGTGTGTGCTGGTGTAGGCCCAGTAAGCTTGCAGCTTAGAAGGTTGTGCTTTGGCCAGGATCACGTTTGTGCATGCAGCTTCGGGGGCTATTTCTGGAAGCCAAAATGAGGAAGCGTCCCTGGTTGGAGCCTGGAGCCTCAGGCCAGGCCTGTGTCCCTCCCTGTCATTTGTTTTGGCGCGTTGAAGTTCTTTAGTGCCCAGTGGGGATGGAGCAGTGGGTGGGTGTGGGCTGGGGTTGGTCTTCAACGGAAGGGAGCTGATGGATTAGGGCTAGGTATTGCCCATGTCGGCTACTCCAGTGCAGCTCCCGACAGAGTTTTGGCACTAAGTGGGTCATCGTGGAGTGGGGTTAGGACCGAGTGCTGCATTGAAGCCTGCGTGGTGGCTGCTGGCCTGCAGAAGATGGCAAGGCATCATGAGGACATGTCCTGTGTGATGTCGTGGGATGGGCTGTCATGATTGTGCTGCAGGAGCTGGCCACGTCTTCCCAAGAATGCGTCCTGTTCGTGATGCGCTGGCATCAGCTGCCCACGAAGGGGGTGCATTTGGCACTACATGAGGATGCGGTTACGTACTTAACCTGCGTAGAGTTGTGATCCCGTTGCTGGAAGAATGTCGCCCAAAGGGTGTCTTGCGGGACGCCAAGAAGTTAGACATGCTGAAGCGTCTGTGCCGCTCTCCTTGTGGGTATTTGGGTTATGCAAACAGACCCTTTGGCCACTTTGTTTCCTTGTTTGGGTATGTGCAAAGCGAAAGTGTTTCTCCGAGAGGGCATGATGCGGCCAGCCCTTGTGGCACGCAGGAGTTTTGGACAGCTAGTGGTTTATCTGGAGCAGTCCGTTGGCGGAGCAGAGATGCGTTCAGTGTTCTGATGCCAGGTGCGCTGCCGTGGACAGCCACTGTGCCCTTTGAAGCTTGCAGGTCCCCTCGCGAAGCAGAGTTCTTCCGTTGGAAATCGGTCTGTGGTCCTCGGGGAGAGTGCCTTTGATCTCTGTGAGGTTCTCGGTAGTGTCACTCTGTCAGTGAAGAAGTGCCAGGATGCATGGGGTATGGTCAGTGTCATCAAAGCAGTCGTGTTTGCGGTCTGCCATCCCTGGTATACAGTGAGCCCGTGTTTGAATGATGTCTGTGGCTTCCAGTAGGTTCGACTTAACCGGTGGGCAGGAGGAGGGCACGTAGGACAACACTGTCAAGAAGTTGAGCGTTTCCTCCGGGTTCAGGGCCGCGCAACCTGCTGGCTGGGTGCTGGCAACACGTGCCCGGGAAGCTAGCCTAGTTTCCGCAGTGGGGTTTGGACGTGGGTCTTGGTTACTGAAGCCCACCACTTCCTGTGGTGGGCATTCCCATGGGTCCTCGGAAAGTGATTTGGCCTAGTTGGCAACAATTGGCAGTTGGGCCGAATTTCGTTCGCCCCTTGAGAGGTGACGGGCTGCATCTTGCCTGTAGCCAGTCGCAGGTCGGCCATCCCATAGGAGGTTTCCTGGCACCTAAAAATGATGGGAGTGGCCCCAAGTGCACATTACATATTCTACTAGGTTGCAGGATTTCTGGGTCCATCTATATGTTACACCCACGGCCGGAAAGCAGGTCTCGTCAGGTGTTTGTGCGTTGGTCAGAAGGCTTGGCTGTGGAAGAGTGGAAGTCCGTGGCCTATTTCAAAACCCCCTGGGTTTCAAAGTTCACATTCAGTGTGTTGAGGCTTGAAGAGGTCTTTCTCCATTCAGTGGGGGGGTCCAAATCCAGGGCGCTGTGTATAAACTCTGGCTTTTATGGTTCGAGGTCTCAGGAGAGGGCCACAGGGACACACAGGGACCAAGATGCGGATTCAGAGGCACGCAGAGAAGCCCACAAGCGCGTCCTCGTGTGAAGTAACAGTCACACACGCGCACATGCGTGAAAACAAAAATAGACCCTCTCACGTACCGGCCAACGTACACGCCTTACTTCTTGCAGTCAGGCTGTCAGACAGACACTGAGTTCTCTGTAAAGGTAGACGTCCTTTGGAGGCAGGGTCCGAGCTCAAGCCCAGGTAAAAATTCTCATGAATGATGATCTCTGAGTACACCGGTCCAATTCTGAAGCCTGCCTGATTTATGTCCAGTTCTCAGGTGCAGCTGCTGGACAAGGCTGACCGTCGGCAAAGGCAAGAAGACCTACGCATTGGCTGATGACTGCAGGTGCTAAGGAAAAGTGGAAAAATGACGCAGGGGCATGTTGCTACACGTGGCTCTGGCTAACCCAGGAAGGTAGGCTTTCACCCACCTTAAGATGTGCCATTGGATATGAGGTTTTCCTCAGACGGTCCCAGTGGCTGCAAGAGTGGATTGACTGTTGCTCTTTCTGAGTGGCCTGAGGGCTATGGATTCCCCAGGGTTTTGGAGTACTCCGAGGTCATCTCTTCTCTTCAGACCCCCACGGCATGCCCGGTTGTGTTCTGCAGCGTCCCAGCCTGTGCTTGAATCGATGATGACACCCTTGTATGCATTCCTTGGAAAATCTGAACAAAATGAGTGAGAACACTCTACCGTCTCCTCATTGAATCTGAGGTCCAGCACGTTTCGTCTGTCGGGGGTAGGGGAGAGTGAGGAGTGAGGCCCAGCGTCCCCTTCTGACCTGCATGCAAACAGACACCAGGGTTCCAGAATTCGAGGTGCTCCTATCTGGTGGTCCACTGTGTCTGCCCATAAGCTGGGCCATCTACGCATATTAGGTCCCTGCTGAAAGACCGTTGAGGGCATGCGAGGGGGAAGGCTCTCCTGCTGGTCTTCAGAGTCGGAGTGTGTGCTGGTGTAGGCCCAGTAAGCTTGCAGCTTAGAAGGTTGTGCTTTGGCCAGGATCACGTTTGTGCATGCAGCTTCGGGGGCTATTTCTGGAAGCCAAAATGAGGAAGCGTCCCTGGTTGGAGCCTGGAGCCTCAGGCCAGGCCTGTGTCCCTCCCTGTCATTTGTTTTGGCGCGTTGAAGTTCTTTAGTGCCCAGTGGGGATGGAGCAGTGGGTGGGTGTGGGCTGGGGTTGGTCTTCAACGGAAGGGAGCTGATGGATTAGGGCTAGGTATTGCCCATGTCGGCTACTCCAGTGCAGCTCCCGACAGAGTTTTGGCACTAAGTGGGTCATCGTGGAGTGGGGTTAGGACCGAGTGCTGCATTGAAGCCTGCGTGGTGGCTGCTGGCCTGCAGAAGATGGCAAGGCATCATGAGGACATGTCCTGTGTGATGTCGTGGGATGGGCTGTCATGATTGTGCTGCAGGAGCTGGCCACGTCTTCCCAAGAATGCGTCCTGTTCGTGATGCGCTGGCATCAGCTGCCCACGAAGGGGGTGCATTTGGCACTACATGAGGATGCGGTTACGTACTTAACCTGCGTAGAGTTGTGATCCCGTTGCCGGAAGAATGTCGCCCAAAGGGTGTCTTGCGGGACGCCAAGAAGTTAGACATGCTGAAGCGTCTGTGCCGCTCTCCTTGTGGGTATTTGGGTTATGCAAACAGACCCTTTGGCCACTTTGTTTCCTTGTTTGGGTATGTGCAAAGCGAAAGTGTTTCTCCGAGAGGGCATGATGCGGCCAGCCCTTGTGGCACGCAGGAGTTTTGGACAGCTAGTGGTTTATCTGGAGCAGTCCGTTGGCGGAGCAGAGATGCGTTCAGTGTTCTGATGCCAGGTGCGCTGCCGTGGACAGCCACTGTGCCCTTTGAAGCTTGCAGGTCCCCTCGCGAAGCAGAGTTCTTCCGTTGGAAATCGGTCTGTGGTCCTCGGGGAGAGTGCCTTTGATCTCTGTGAGGTTCTCGGTAGTGTCACTCTGTCAGTGAAGAAGTGCCAGGATGCATGGGGTATGGTCAGTGTCATCAAAGCAGTCGTGTTTGCGGTCTGCCATCCCTGGTATACAGTGAGCCCGTGTTTGAATGATGTCTGTGGCTTCCAGTAGGTTCGACTTAACCGGTGGGCAGGAGGAGGGCACGTAGGACAACACTGTCAAGAAGTTGAGCGTTTCCTCCGGGTTCAGGGCCGCGCAACCTGCTGGCTGGGTGCTGGCAACACGTGCCCGGGAAGCTAGCCTAGTTTCCGCAGTGGGGTTTGGACGTGGGTCTTGGTTACTGAAGCCCACCACTTCCTGTGGTGGGCATTCCCATGGGTCCTCGGAAAGTGATTTGGCCTAGTTGGCAACAATTGGCAGTTGGGCCGAATTTCGTTAGCCCCTTGAGAGGTGACGGGCTGCATCTTGCCTGTAGCCAGTCGCAGGTCGGCCATCCCATAGGAGGTTTCCTGGCACCTAAAAATGATGGGAGTGGCCCCAAGTGCACATTACATATTCTACTAGGTTGCAGGATTTCTGGGTCCATCTATATGTTACACCCACGGCCGGAAAGCAGGTCTCGTCAGGTGTTTGTGCGTTGGTCAGAAGGCTTGGCTGTGGAAGAGTGGAAGTCCGTGGCCTATTTCAAAACCCCCTGGGTTTCAAAGTTCACATTCAGTGTGTTGAGGCTTGAAGAGGTCTTTCTCCATTCAGTGGGGGGGTCCAAATCCAGGGCGCTGTGTATAAACTCTGGCTTTTATGGTTCGAGGTCTCAGGAGAGGGCCACAGGGACACACAGGGACCAAGATGCGGATTCAGAGGCACGCAGAGAAGCCCACAAGCGCGTCCTCGTGTGAAGTAACAGTCACACACGCGCACATGCGTGAAAACAAAAATAGACCCTCTCACGTACCGGCCAACGTACACGCCTTACTTCTTGCAGTCAGGCTGTCAGACAGACACTGAGTTCTCTGTAAAGGTAGACGTCCTTTGGAGGCAGGGTCCGAGCTCAAGCCCAGGTAAAAATTCTCATGAATGATGATCTCTGAGTACACCGGTCCAATTCTGAAGCCTGCCTGATTTATGTCCAGTTCTCAGGTGCAGCTGCTGGACAAGGCTGACCGTCGGCAAAGGCAAGAAGACCTACGCATTGGCTGATGACTGCAGGTGCTAAGGAAAAGTGGAAAAATGACGCAGGGGCATGTTGCTACACGTGGCTCTGGCTAACCCAGGAAGGTAGGCTTTCACCCACCTTAAGATGTGCCATTGGATATGAGGTTTTCCTCAGACGGTCCCAGTGGCTGCAAGAGTGGATTGACTGTTGCTCTTTCTGAGTGGCCTGAGGGCTATGGATTCCCCAGGGTTTTGGAGTACTCCGAGGTCATCTCTTCTCTTCAGACCCCCACGGCATGCCCGGTTGTGTTCTGCAGCGTCCCAGCCTGTGCTTGAATCGATGATGACACCCTTGTATGCATTCCTTGGAAAATCTGAACAAAATGAGTGAGAACACTCTACCGTCTCCTCATTGAATCTGAGGTCCAGCACGTTTCGTCTGTCGGGGGTAGGGGAGAGTGAGGAGTGAGGCCCAGCGTCCCCTTCTGACCTGCATGCAAACAGACACCAGGGTTCCAGAATTCGAGGTGCTCCTATCTGGTGGTCCACTGTGTCTGCCCATAAGCTGGGCCATCTACGCATATTAGGTCCCTGCTGAAAGACCGTTGAGGGCATGCGAGGGGGAAGGCTCTCCTGCTGGTCTTCAGAGTCGGAGTGTGTGCTGGTGTAGGCCCAGTAAGCTTGCAGCTTAGAAGGTTGTGCTTTGGCCAGGATCACGTTTGTGCATGCAGCTTCGG
The DNA here is from genome assembly GCF_964165515.1 of Mesoplodon bidens. Classification (NCBI taxonomy): domain Eukaryota; kingdom Metazoa; phylum Chordata; class Mammalia; order Artiodactyla; family Ziphiidae; genus Mesoplodon; species Mesoplodon bidens. The sequence continues at coordinate 69,573,681 of NC_138178.1, forward strand.
GGGCTATTTCTGGAAGCCAAAATGAGGAAGCGTCCCTGGTTGGAGCCTGGAGCCTCAGGCCAGGCCTGTGTCCCTCCCTGTCATTTGTTTTGGCGCGTTGAAGTTCTTTAGTGCCCAGTGGGGATGGAGCAGTGGGTGGGTGTGGGCTGGGGTTGGTCTTCAACGGAAGGGAGCTGATGGATTAGGGCTAGGTATTGCCCATGTCGGCTACTCCAGTGCAGCTCCCGACAGAGTTTTGGCACTAAGTGGGTCATCGTGGAGTGGGGTTAGGACCGAGTGCTGCATTGAAGCCTGCGTGGTGGCTGCTGGCCTGCAGAAGATGGCAAGGCATCATGAGGACATGTCCTGTGTGATGTCGTGGGATGGGCTGTCATGATTGTGCTGCAGGAGCTGGCCACGTCTTCCCAAGAATGCGTCCTGTTCGTGATGCGCTGGCATCAGCTGCCCACGAAGGGGGTGCATTTGGCACTACATGAGGATGCGGTTACGTACTTAACCTGCGTAGAGTTGTGATCCCGTTGCCGGAAGAATGTCGCCCAAAGGGTGTCTTGCGGGACGCCAAGAAGTTAGACATGCTGAAGCGTCTGTGCCGCTCTCCTTGTGGGTATTTGGGTTATGCAAACAGACCCTTTGGCCACTTTGTTTCCTTGTTTGGGTATGTGCAAAGCGAAAGTGTTTCTCCGAGAGGGCATGATGCGGCCAGCCCTTGTGGCACGCAGGAGTTTTGGACAGCTAGTGGTTTATCTGGAGCAGTCCGTTGGCGGAGCAGAGATGCGTTCAGTGTTCTGATGCCAGGTGCGCTGCCGTGGACAGCCACTGTGCCCTTTGAAGCTTGCAGGTCCCCTCGCGAAGCAGAGTTCTTCCGTTGGAAATCGGTCTGTGGTCCTCGGGGAGAGTGCCTTTGATCTCTGTGAGGTTCTCGGTAGTGTCACTCTGTCAGTGAAGAAGTGCCAGGATGCATGGGGTATGGTCAGTGTCATCAAAGCAGTCGTGTTTGCGGTCTGCCATCCCTGGTATACAGTGAGCCCGTGTTTGAATGATGTCTGTGGCTTCCAGTAGGTTCGACTTAACCGGTGGGCAGGAGGAGGGCACGTAGGACAACACTGTCAAGAAGTTGAGCGTTTCCTCCGGGTTCAGGGCCGCGCAACCTGCTGGCTGGGTGCTGGCAACACGTGCCCGGGAAGCTAGCCTAGTTTCCGCAGTGGGGTTTGGACGTGGGTCTTGGTTACTGAAGCCCACCACTTCCTGTGGTGGGCATTCCCATGGGTCCTCGGAAAGTGATTTGGCCTAGTTGGCAACAATTGGCAGTTGGGCCGAATTTCGTTAGCCCCTTGAGAGGTGACGGGCTGCATCTTGCCTGTAGCCAGTCGCAGGTCGGCCATCCCATAGGAGGTTTCCTGGCACCTAAAAATGATGGGAGTGGCCCCAAGTGCACATTACATATTCTACTAGGTTGCAGGATTTCTGGGTCCATCTATATGTTACACCCACGGCCGGAAAGCAGGTCTCGTCAGGTGTTTGTGCGTTGGTCAGAAGGCTTGGCTGTGGAAGAGTGGAAGTCCGTGGCCTATTTCAAAACCCCCTGGGTTTCAAAGTTCACATTCAGTGTGTTGAGGCTTGAAGAGGTCTTTCTCCATTCAGTGGGGGGGTCCAAATCCAGGGCGCTGTGTATAAACTCTGGCTTTTATGGTTCGAGGTCTCAGGAGAGGGCCACAGGGACACACAGGGACCAAGATGCGGATTCAGAGGCACGCAGAGAAGCCCACAAGCGCGTCCTCGTGTGAAGTAACAGTCACACACGCGCACATGCGTGAAAACAAAAATAGACCCTCTCACGTACCGGCCAACGTACACGCCTTACTTCTTGCAGTCAGGCTGTCAGACAGACACTGAGTTCTCTGTAAAGGTAGACGTCCTTTGGAGGCAGGGTCCGAGCTCAAGCCCAGGTAAAAATTCTCATGAATGATGATCTCTGAGTACACCGGTCCAATTCTGAAGCCTGCCTGATTTATGTCCAGTTCTCAGGTGCAGCTGCTGGACAAGGCTGACCGTCGGCAAAGGCAAGAAGACCTACGCATTGGCTGATGACTGCAGGTGCTAAGGAAAAGTGGAAAAATGACGCAGGGGCATGTTGCTACACGTGGCTCTGGCTAACCCAGGAAGGTAGGCTTTCACCCACCTTAAGATGTGCCATTGGATATGAGGTTTTCCTCAGACGGTCCCAGTGGCTGCAAGAGTGGATTGACTGTTGCTCTTTCTGAGTGGCCTGAGGGCTATGGATTCCCCAGGGTTTTGGAGTACTCCGAGGTCATCTCTTCTCTTCAGACCCCCACGGCATGCCCGGTTGTGTTCTGCAGCGTCCCAGCCTGTGCTTGAATCGATGATGACACCCTTGTATGCATTCCTTGGAAAATCTGAACAAAATGAGTGAGAACACTCTACCGTCTCCTCATTGAATCTGAGGTCCAGCACGTTTCGTCTGTCGGGGGTAGGGGAGAGTGAGGAGTGAGGCCCAGCGTCCCCTTCTGACCTGCATGCAAACAGACACCAGGGTTCCAGAATTCGAGGTGCTCCTATCTGGTGGTCCACTGTGTCTGCCCATAAGCTGGGCCATCTACGCATATTAGGTCCCTGCTGAAAGACCGTTGAGGGCATGCGAGGGGGAAGGCTCTCCTGCTGGTCTTCAGAGTCGGAGTGTGTGCTGGTGTAGGCCCAGTAAGCTTGCAGCTTAGAAGGTTGTGCTTTGGCCAGGATCACGTTTGTGCATGCAGCTTCGGGGGCTATTTCTGGAAGCCAAAATGAGGAAGCGTCCCTGGTTGGAGCCTGGAGCCTCAGGCCAGGCCTGTGTCCCTCCCTGTCATTTGTTTTGGCGCGTTGAAGTTCTTTAGTGCCCAGTGGGGATGGAGCAGTGGGTGGGTGTGGGCTGGGGTTGGTCTTCAACGGAAGGGAGCTGATGGATTAGGGCTAGGTATTGCCCATGTCGGCTACTCCAGTGCAGCTCCCGACAGAGTTTTGGCACTAAGTGGGTCATCGTGGAGTGGGGTTAGGACCGAGTGCTGCATTGAAGCCTGCGTGGTGGCTGCTGGCCTGCAGAAGATGGCAAGGCATCATGAGGACATGTCCTGTGTGATGTCGTGGGATGGGCTGTCATGATTGTGCTGCAGGAGCTGGCCACGTCTTCCCAAGAATGCGTCCTGTTCGTGATGCGCTGGCATCAGCTGCCCACGAAGGGGGTGCATTTGGCACTACATGAGGATGCGGTTACGTACTTAACCTGCGTAGAGTTGTGATCCCGTTGCCGGAAGAATGTCGCCCAAAGGGTGTCTTGCGGGACGCCAAGAAGTTAGACATGCTGAAGCGTCTGTGCCGCTCTCCTTGTGGGTATTTGGGTTATGCAAACAGACCCTTTGGCCACTTTGTTTCCTTGTTTGGGTATGTGCAAAGCGAAAGTGTTTCTCCGAGAGGGCATGATGCGGCCAGCCCTTGTGGCATGCAGGAGTTTTGGACAGCTAGTGGTTTATCTGGAGCAGTCCGTTGGCGGAGCAGAGATGCGTTCAGTGTTCTGATGCCAGGTGCGCTGCCGTGGACAGCCACTGTGCCCTTTGAAGCTTGCAGGTCCCCTCGCGAAGCAGAGTTCTTCCGTTGGAAATCGGTCTGTGGTCCTCGGGGAGAGTGCCTTTGATCTCTGTGAGGTTCTCGGTAGTGTCACTCTGTCAGTGAAGAAGTGCCAGGATGCATGGGGTATGGTCAGTGTCATCAAAGCAGTCGTGTTTGCGGTCTGCCATCCCTGGTATACAGTGAGCCCGTGTTTGAATGATGTCTGTGGCTTCCAGTAGGTTCGACTTAACCGGTGGGCAGGAGGAGGGCACGTAGGACAACACTGTCAAGAAGTTGAGCGTTTCCTCCGGGTTCAGGGCCGCGCAACCTGCTGGCTGGGTGCTGGCAACACGTGCCCGGGAAGCTAGCCTAGTTTCCGCAGTGGGGTTTGGACGTGGGTCTTGGTTACTGAAGCCCACCACTTCCTGTGGTGGGCATTCCCATGGGTCCTCGGAAAGTGATTTGGCCTAGTTGGCAACAATTGGCAGTTGGGCCGAATTTTGTTAGCCCCTTGAGAGGTGACGGGTTGCATCTTGCCTGTAGCCAGTCGCAGGTCGGCCCTCCCATAGGAGGTTTCCTGGCACCTAAAAATGATGGGAGTGGCCCCAAGTGCACATTACATATTCTACTAGGTTGCAGGATTTCTGGGTCCATCTATATGTTACACCCACGGCCGGAAAGCAGGTCTCGTCAGGTGTTTGTGCGTTGGTCAGAAGGCTTGGCTGAGGAAGAGTGGAAGTCCGTGGCCTATTTCAAAACCCCGTGGGTTTCAAAGTTCACATTCAGTCTGTTGAGGCTTGAAGAGGTCTTTCTCCATTCAGTGGGGGTGTCCAAATCCAGGGCGCTGTGTATAAACTCTGGCTTTTATGGTTCGAGGTCTCAGGAGAGGGCCACAGGGACACACAGGGACCAAGATGCGGATTCAGAGGCACGCAGAGAAGCCCACAAGCGCGTCCTCGTGTGAAGTAACAGTCACACACGCGCACATGCGTGAAAAGAAAAATAGACCCTCTCACGTACCGGCCAACGTACACGCCTTACTTCTTGCAGTCAGGCTGTCAGACAGACTTTGAGTTCTCTGTAAAGGTAGATGTCCTTTGGAGGCAGGGTCCGAGCTCAAGCCCAGGTAAAAATTCTCATGAATGATGATCTCTGAGTACACCGGTCCAATTCTGAAGCCTGCCTGATTTATGTCCAGTTCTCAGGTGCAGCTGCTGGACAAGGCTGACCGTCGGCAAAGGCAAGAAGACCTACGCATTGGCTGATGACTGCAGGTGCTAAGGAAAAGTGGAAAAATGACGCAGGGGCATGTTGCTACACGTGGCTCTGGCTAACCCAGGAAGGTAGGCTTTCACCCACCTTAAGATGTGCCATTGGATATGAGGTTTTCGTCAGACGGTCCCAGTGGCTGCAAGAGTGGATTGACTGTTGCTCTTTCTGAGTGGCCTGAGGGCTATGGATTCCCCAGGGTTTTGGAGTACTCCGAGGTCATCTCTCCTCTTCAGACCCCCACGGCATGCCCGGTTGTGTTCTGCAGCGTCCCAGCCTGTGCTTGGATCGATGATGACACCCTTGTATGCATTCCTTGGAAAATCTGAACAAAATGAGTGAGAACACTCTACCGTCTCCTCATCGAATGTGAGGTCCAGCACGTTTCGTCTGTCGGGGGTAGGGGAGAGTGAGGAGTGAGGGCCAGCGTCCCCTTCTGACCTGCATGCAAACACCCAGCAGGGTTCCAGAATTCGAGGTGCTCCTATCTGGTGGTCCACTGTGTCTGCCCATAAGCTGGGCCATCTACGCATATTAGGTCCCTGCTGAAAGACCGTTGAGGGCATGCGAGGGGGAAGGCTCTCCTGCTGGTCTTCAGAGTCGGAGTGTGTGCTGGTGTAGGCCCAGGAAGCTTGCAGCTTAGAAGGTTGTGCTTTGGCCAGGATCACGTTTGTGCATGCAGCTTCGGGGGCTATTTCTGGAAGCCAAAATGAGGAAGCGTCCCTGGTTGGAGCCTGGAGCCTCAGGCCAGGCCTGTGTCCCTCCCTGTCATTTGTTTTGGCGCGTTGAAGTTCTTTAGTGCCCAGTGGGGATGGAGCAGTGGGTGGGTGTGGGCTGGGGTTGGTCTTCAACGGAAGGGAGCTGATGGATTAGGGCTAGGTATTGCCCATGTCGGCTACTCCAGTGCAGCTCCCGACAGAGTTTTGGCACTAAGTGGGTCATCGTGGAGTGGGGTTAGGACCGAGTGCTGCATTGAAGCCTGCGTGGTGGCTGCTGGCCTGCAGAAGATGGCAAGGCATCATGAGGACATGTCCTGTGTGATGTCGTGGGATGGGCTGTCATGATTGTGCTGCAGGAGCTGGCCACGTCTTCCCAAGAATGCGTCCTGTTCGTGATGCGCTGGCATCAGCTGCCCACGAAGGGGGTGCATTTGGCACTACATGAGGATGCGGTTACGTACTTAACCTGCGTAGAGTTGTGATCCCGTTGCCGGAGGAATGTCGCCCAAAGGGTGTCTTGCGGGACGCCGAGAAGTTAGACATGCTGAAGCGTCTGTGCCACTCTCCTTGTGGGTATTTGGGTTATGCAAACATGCCCTTTGGCCACTTTGTTTCCTTGTTTGGGAATGTGCAAAGCAAAAGTGTTTCTCCGAGAGGGCATGATGCGGCCAGCCCTTGTGGCACGCAGGAGTTTTGGACAGCTAGTGGTTCATCTGGAGCAGTCCGTTGGCGGAGCAGAGATGCGTTCAGTGTTCTGATGCCAGGTGCGCTGCCGTGGACAGCCACTGTGCCCTTTGAAGCTTGCAGGTCCCCTCGCGAAGCAGAGTTCTTCCGTTGGAAATCGGTCTGTGGTCCTCGGGGAGAGTGCCTTTGATCTCTGTGAGGTTCTCGGTAGTGTCACTCTGTCAGTGAAGAAGTGCCAGGATGCATGGGGTATGGTCAGTGTCATCAAAGCAGTCGTGTTTGCGGTCTGCCATCCCTGGTATACAGTGAGCCCGTGTTTGAATGCTGTCTGTGGCTTCCAGTAGGTTCGACTTACCCGGTGGGCAGGAGGAGGGCACGTAGGACAACACTGTCAAGAAGTTGAGCGTTTCCTCCGGGTTCAGGACCGCGCAACCTGCTGGCTGGGTGCTGGCAACACGTGCCCGGGAAGCTAGCCTAGTTTCCGCAGTGGGGTTTGGACGTGGGTCTTGGTTACTGAAGCCCACCACTTCCTGTGTTGGGCATTCCCATGGGTCCTCGGAAAGTGATTTGGCCTAGTTGGCAACAATTGTCAGTTGGGCCGAATTTTGTTAGCCCCTTGAGAGGTGACGGGCTGCATCTTGCCTGTAGCCAGTCGCAGGTCGGCCCTCCCATAGGAGGTTTCCTGGCACCTAAAAATGATGGGAGTGGCCCCAAGTGCACATTACATATTCTACTAGGTGGCAGGATTTCTGGGTCCATCTATATGTTACACCCACGGCCGGAAAGCAGGTCTCGTCAGGTGTTTGTGCGTTGGTCAGAAGGCTTGGCTGTGGAAGAGTGGAAGTCCGTGGCCTATTTCAAAACCCCCTGGGTTTCAAAGTTCACATTCAGTGTGTTGAGGCTTGAAGAGGTCTTTCTCCATTCAGTGGGGGGGTCCAAATCCAGGGCGCTGTGTATAAACTCTGGCTTTTATGGTTCGAGGTCTCAGGAGAGGGCCACAGGGACACACAGGGACCAAGATGCGGATTCAGAGGCACGCAGAGAAGCCCACAAGCGCGTCCTCGTGTGAAGTAACAGTCACACACGCGCACATGCGTTAAAAGAAAAATAGACCCTCTCACGTACCGGCCAACGTACACGCCTTACTTCTTGCAGTCAGGCTGTCAGACAGACATTGAGTTCTCTGTAAAGGTAGACGTCCTTTGGAGGCAGGGTCTGAGCTCAAGCCCAGGTAAAAATTCTCATGAATGATGATCTCTGAGTACACCGGTCCAATTCTGAAGCCTGCCTGATTTATGTCCAGTTCTCAGGTGCAGCTGCTGGACAAGGCTGACCGTCGGCAAAGGCAAGAAGACCTACGCATTGGCTGATGACTGCAGGTGCTAAGGAAAAGTGGAAAAATGACGCAGGGGCATGTTGCTACACGTGGCTCTGGCTAACCCAGGAAGGTAGGCTTTCACCCACCTTAAGATGTGCCATTGGATATGAGGTTTTCCTCAGACGGTCCCAGTGGCTGCAAGAGTGGATTGACTGTTGCTCTTTCTGAGTGGCCTGAGGGCTATGGATTCCCCAGGGTTTTGGAGTACTCCGAGGTCATCTCTCCTCTTCAGACCCCCACGGCATGCCCGGTTGTGTTCTGCAGCGTCCCAGCCTATGCTTGGATCGATGATGACACCCTTGTATGCATTCCTTGGAAAATCTGAACAAAATGAGTGAGAACACTCTACCGTCTCCTCATCGAATCTGAGGTCCAGCACGTTTCGTCTGTCGGGGGTAGGGGAGAGTGAGGAGTGAGGGCCAGCGTCCCCTTCTGACCTGCATGCAAACACCCAGCAGGGTTCCAGAATTCGAGGTGCTCCTATCTGGTGGTCCACTGTGTCTGCCCATAAGCTGGGCCATCTACGCATATTAGGTCCCTGCTGAAAGACCGTTGAGGGCATGCGAGGGGGAAGGCTCTCCTGCTGGTCTTCAGAGTCGGAGTGTGTGCTGGTGTAGGCCCAGTAAGCTTGCAGCTTAGAAGGTTGTGCTTTGGCCAGGATCACGTTTGTGCATGCAGCTTCGGGGGCTATTTCTGGAAGCCAAAATGAGGAAGCGTCCCTGGTTGGAGCCTGGAGCCTCAGGCCAGGCCTGTGTCCCTCCTGTCATTTGTTTTGGCGTGTTGAAGTTCTTTAGTGCCCAGTGGGGATGGAGCAGTGGGTGGGTGTGGGCTTGGGTTGGTCTTCAACGGAAGGGAGCTGATGGATTAGGGCTAGGTATTGCCCATGTCGGCTACTCCAGTGCAGCTCCCGACAGAGTTTTGGCACTAAGTGGGTCATCGTGGAGTGGGGTTAGGACCGAGTGCTGCATTGAAGCCTGCGTGGTGGCTGCTGGCCTGCAGAAGATGGCAAGGCATCATGAGGACATGTCCTGTGTGATGTCGTGGGATGGGCTGTCATGATTGTGCTGCAGGAGCTGGCCACGTCTTCCCAAGAATGCGTACTGTTCGTGATGCGCTGGCATCAGCTGCCCACGAAGGGGGCGGCTTTGGCAGTACATGAGGATGCGGTTACGTACTTAACCTGCGTAGAGTTGTGATCCCTTTGCCGGAGGAATGTCGCCCAAAGGGTGTCTTGCGGGACGCCGAGAAGTTAGACATGCTGAAGCGTCTGTGCCGCTCTCCTTGTGGGTATTTGGGTTATGCAAACATGCCCTTTGGCCACTTTGTTTCCTTGTTTGGGAATGTGCAAAGCGATAGTGTTTCTCCGAGAGGGCATGATGTGGCCAGCCCTTGTGGCACGCAGGAGTTTTGGACAGCTAGTGGTTCATCTGGAGCAGTCCGTTGGCGGAGCAGAGATGCGTTCAGTGTTCTGATGCCAGGTGCGCTGCCGTGGACAGCCACTGTGCCCTTTGAAGCTTGCAGGTCCCCTCGCGAAGCAGAGTTCTTCCGTTGGAAATCGGTCTGTGGTCCTCGGGGAGAGTGCCTTTGATCTCTGTGAGGTTCTCGGTAGTGTCACTCTGTCAGTGAAGAAGTGCCAGGATGCATGGGGTATGGTCAGTGTCCTCAAAGCAGTCGTGTTTGCGGTCTGCCATCCGTGGTATACAGTGAGCCCGTGTTTGAATGATGTCTGTGGCTTCCAGTAAGTTCGACTTACCCGGTGGGCAGGAGGAGGGCACGTAGGACAACACTGTCAAGAAGTTGAGCGTTTCCTCCGGGTTCAGGGCCGCGCAACCTGCTGGCTGGGTGCTGGCAACACGTGCCCGGGAAGCTAGCCTAATTTCCGCAGCGGGGTTTGAACGTGGGTCTTGGTTACTGAAGCCCACCACTTCCTGTGGTGGGCATTCCCATGGGTCCTCGGAAAGTGATTTGGCCTAGTTGGCAACAATTGGCAGTTGGGCCGAATTTCGTTAGCCCCTTGAGAGGTGCCGGGCTGCATCTTGCCTGTAGCCAGTTGCAGGTCGGCCCGCCCATAGGAGAATTCCTTGCTCCGAAAAATGATGGGAGTGGCCCCAAGTGCACATTACATATTCTACTAGGTTGCAGGATTTCTGGGTCCATCTATATGTTACACCCACGGCCGGAAAGCAGATCTCGTCAGGTGTTTGTGCGTTGTTCAGAAGGCTTGGCTGGGCAAGAGTGGAAGTCCGTGGCCTATTTCAAAACCCCCTGGGTTTCAAAGTTCACATTCAGTCTGTTGAGGCTTGAAGAGGTCTTTCTCCATTCAGTGGGGGTGTCCAAATCCAGGGCGCTGTGTATAAACTCTGGCTTTTATGGTTCGAGGTCTCAGGAGAGGGCCACAGGGACACACAGGGACAAAGATGCGGATTCAGAGGCACGCAGAGAAGCCCACAAGCGCGTCCTCGTGTGAAGTATCAGTCACACACGCGCACATGCGGGAAAAGAAAAATAGACCCTCTCACGTACCGGCCAACGTACACGCCTTACTTCTTGCAGTCAGGCTGTCAGACAGACATTGAGTTCTCTGTAAAGGTAGACGTCCTTTGGAGGCAGGGTCCGAGCTCAAGCCCAGGTCAAAATTCTCATGAATGATGATCTCTGAGTACACCGGTCCAATTCTGAAGCCTGCCTGATTTATGTCCAGTTCTCAGGTGCAGCTGCTGGACAAGGCTGACCGTCGGCAAAGGCAAGAAGACCTACGCATTGGCTGATGACTGCAGGTGCTAAGGAAAAGTGGAAAAATGACGCAGGGGCATGTTGCTACACGTGGCTCTGGCTAACCCAGGAAGGTAGGCTTTCACCCACCTTAAGATGTGCCATTGGATATGAGGTTTTCGTCAGACGGTCCCAGTGGCTGCAAGAGTGGATTGACTGTTGCTCGTTCTGAGTGGCCTGAGGGCTATGGATTCCCCAGGGTTTTGGAGTACTCCGAGGTCATCTCTCCTCTTCAGACCCCCACGGCATGCCCGGTTGTGTTCTGCAGCGTCCCAGCCTGTGCTTGGATCGATGATGACACCCTTGTATGCATTCCTTGGAAAATCTGAACAAAATGAGTGAGAACACTCTACCGTCTCCTCATCGAATCTGAGGTCCAGCACGTTTCGTCTGTCGGGGGTAGGGGAGAGTGAGGAGTGAGGGCCAGCGTCCCCTTCTGACCTGCATGCAAACACACACCAGGGTTCCAGAATTCGAGGTGCTCCTATCTGGTGGTCCACTGTGTCTGCCCATAAGCTGGGCCATCTACGCATATTAGGTCCCTGCTGAAAGACCGTTGAGGGCATGCGAGGGGGAAGGCTCTCCTGCTGGTCTTCAGAGTCGGAGTGTGTGCTGGTGTAGGCCCAGGAAGCTTGCAGCTTAGAAGGTTGTGCTTTGGCCAGGATCACGTTTGTGCATGCAGCTTCGGGGGCTATTTCTGGAAGCCAAAATGAGGAAGCGTCCCTGGTTGGAGCCTGGAGCCTCAGGCCAGGCCTGTGTCCCTCCCTGTCATTTGTTTTGGCGCGTTGAAGTTCTTTAGTGCCCAGTGGGGATGGAGCAGTGGGTGGGTGTGGGCTGGGGTTGGTCTTCAACGGAAGGGAGCTGATGGATTAGGGCTAGGTATTGCCCATGTCGGCTACTCCAGTGCAGCTCCCGACAGAGTTTTGGCACTAAGTGGGTCATCGTGGAGTGGGGTTAGGACCGAGTGCTGCATTGAAGCCTGCGTGGTGGCTGCTGGCCTGCAGAAGATGGCAAGGCATCATGAGGACAGGTCCTGTGTGATGTCGTGGGATGGGCTGTCATGATTGGGTTGCAGGAGCTGGCCACGTCTTCCCAAGAATGCGTCCTGTTCGTGATGCGCTGGCATCAGCTGCCCACGAAGGGGGCGGCTTTGGCAGTACATGAGGATGCGGTTACGTACTTAACCTGCGTAGAGTTTTGATCCCGTTGCCTGCGGAATGTCGCCCAAAGGGTGTCTTGCGGGACGCCGAGAAGTTAGACATGCTGAAGCGTCTGTGCCGCTCTCCTTGTGGGTATTTGGGTTATGCAAACAGACCCTTTGGCCACTTTGTTTCCTTGTTTGGGTATGTGCAAAGCGAAAGTGTTTCTCCGAGAGGGCATGATGCGGCCAGCCCTTGTGGCACGCAGGAGTTTTGGACAGCTAGTGGTTTATCTGGAGCAGTCCGTTGGCGGAGCAGAGATGCGTTCAGTGTTCTGATGCCAGGTGCGCTGCCGTGGACAGCCACTGTGCCCTTTGAAGCTTGCAGGTCCCCTCGCGAAGCAGAGTTCTTCCGTTGGAAATCGGTCTGTGGTCCTCGGGGAGAGTGCCTTTGATCTCTCTGAGGTTCTCGGTAGTGTCACTCTGTCAGTGAAGAAGTGCTAGGATGCATGGGGTATGGTCAGTGTCATCAAAGCAGTCGTGTTTGCGGTCTGCCATCCCTGGTATACAGTGAGCCCGTGTTTGAATGCTGTCTGTGGCTTCCAGTAGGTTCGACTTACCCGGTGGGCAGGAGGAGGGCACGTAGGACAACACTGTCAAGAAGTTGAGCGTTTCCTCCGGGTTCAGGGCCGCGCAACCTGCTGGCTGGGTGCTGGCAACACGTGCCCGGGAAGCTAGCCTAGTTTCCGCAGTGGGGTTTGGACGTGGGTCTTGGTTACTGAAGCCCACCACTTCCTGTGGTGGGCATTCCCATGGGTCCTCGGAAAGTGATTTGGCCTAGTTGGCAACAATTGTCAGTTGGGCCGAATTTCGTTAGCCCCTTGAGAGGTGACGGGCTGCATCTTGCCTGTAGCCAGTCGCAGGTCGGCCCTCCCATAGGAGGTTTCCTGGCACCTAAAAATGATGGGAGTGGCCCCAAGTGCACATTACATATTCTACTAGGTGGCAGGATTTCTGGGTCCATCTATATGTTACACCCACGGCCGGAAAGCAGGTCTCGTCAGGTGTTTGTGCGTTGGTCAGAAGGCTTGGCTGTGGAAGAGTGGAAGTCCGTGGCCTATTTCAAAACCCCCTGGGTTTCAAAGTTCACATTCAGTCTGTTGAGGCTTGAAGAGGTCTTTCTCCATTCAGTGGGGGGGTCCAAATCCAGGGCGCTGTGTATAAACTCTGGCTTTTATGGTTCGAGGTCTCAGGAGAGGGCCACAGGGACACACAGGGACCAAGATGCGGATTCAGAGGCACGCAGAGAAGCCCACAAGCGCGTCCTCGTGTGAAGTAACAGTCACACACGCGCACATGCGTGAAAAGAAAAATAGACCCTCTCACGTACCGGCCAACGTACACGCCTTACTTCTTGCAGTCAGGCTGTCAGACAGACATTGAGTTCTCTGTAAAGGTAGACGTCCTTTGGAGGCAAGGTCCGAGCTCAAGCCCAGGTAAAAATTCTCATGAATGATGATCTCTGAGTACACCGGTCCAATTCTGAAGCCTGCCTGATTTATGTCCAGTTCTCAGGTGCAGCTGCTGGACAAGGCTGACCGTCGGCAAAGGCAAGAAGACCTACGCATTGGCTGATGACTGCAGGTGCTAAGGAAAAGTGGAAAAATGACGCAGGGGCATGTTGCTACACGTGGCTCTGGCTAACCCAGGAAGGTAGGCTTTCACCCACCTTAAGATGTGCCATTGGATATGAGGTTTTCGTCAGACGGTCCCAGTGGCTGCAAGAGTGGATTGACTGTTGCTCTTTCTGAGTGGCCTGAGGGCTATGGATTCCCCAGGGTTTTGGAGTACTCCGAGGTCATCTCTCCTCTTCAGACCCCCACGGCATGCCCGGTTGTGTTCTGCAGCGTCCCAGCCTGTGCTTGGATCGATGATGACACCCTTGTATGCATTCCTTGGAAAATCTGAACAAAATGAGTGAGAACACTCTACCGTCTCCTCATCGAATCTGAGGTCCAGCACGTTTCGTCTGTCGGGGGTAGGGGAGAGTGAGGAGTGAGGGCCAGCGTCCCCTTCTGACCTGCATGCAAACACCCAGCAGGGTTCCAGAATTCGAGGTGCTCCTATCTGGTGGTCCACTGTGTCTGCCCATAAGCTGGGCCATCTACGCATATTAGGTCCCTGCTGAAAGACCGTTGAGGGCATGCGAGGGGGAAGGCTCTCCTGCTGGTCTTCAGAGTCGGAGTGTGTGCTGGTGTAGGCCCAGTAAGCTTGCAGCTTAGAGGGTTGTGCTTTGGCCAGGATCACGTTTGTGCATGCAGCTTCGGGGGCTATTTCTGGAAGCCAAAATGAGGAAGCGTCCCTGGTTGGAGCCTGGAGCCTCAGGCCAGGCCTGTGTCCCTCCCTGTCATTTGTTTTGGCGCGTTGAAGTTCTTTAGTGCCCAGTGGGGATGGAGCAGTGGGTGGGTGTGGGCTGGGGTTGGTCTTCAACGGAAGGGAGCTGATGGATTAGGGCTAGGTATTGCCCATGTCGGCTACTCCAGTGCAGCTCCCGACAGAGTTTTGGCACTAAGTGGGTCATCGTGGAGTGGGGTTAGGACCGAGTGCTGCATTGAAGCCTGCGTGGTGGCTGCTGGCCTGCAGAAGATGGCAAGGCATCATGAGGACATGTCCTGTGTGATGTCGTGGGATGGGCTGTCATGATTGTGCTGCAGGAGCTGGCCACGTCTTCCCAAGAATGCGTCCTGTTCGTGATGCGCTGGCATCAGCTGCCCACGAAGGGGGTGCATTTGGCACTACATGAGGATGCGGTTACGTACTTAACCTGCGTAGAGTTGTGATCCCGTTGCCGGAGGAATGTCGCCCAAAGGGTGTCTTGCGGGACGCCGAGAAGTTAGACATGCTGAAGCGTCTGTGCCGCTCTCCTTGTGGGTATTTGGGTTATGCAAACAGACCCTTTGGCCACTTTGTTTCCTTGTTTGGGAATGTGCAAAGCGAAAGTGTTTCTCCGAGAGGGCATGATGCGGCCAGCCCTTGTGGCACGCAGGAGTTTTGGACAGCTAGTGGTTTATCTGGAGCAGTCCGTTGGCGGAGCAGAGATGCGTTCAGTGTTCTGATGCCAGGTGCGCTGCCGTGGACAGCCACTGTGCCCTTTGAAGCTTGCAGGTCCCCTCGCGAAGCAGAGTTCTTCCGTTGGAAATCGGTCTGTGGTCCTCGGGGAGAGTGCCTTTGATCTCTGTGAGGTTCTCGGTAGTGTCACTCTGTCAGTGAAGAAGTGCCAGGATGCATGGGGTATGGTCAGTGTCATCAAAGCAGCCGTGTTTGCGGTCTGCCATACCTCGTAGACAGTGAGCCCGTGTTTGAGTGATGTCTGTGGCTTCCAGTAGGTTCGACTTAACTGGTGGGCAGGAGGAGGGCACGTAGGACAACACTGTCAAGAAGTTGAGCGTTTCCTCCGGGTTGAGGGCCGCGCAACCTGCTGGCTGGGTGCTGGCAACACGTGCCCGGGAAGCTAGCCTAGTTTCCGCAGTGGGGTTTGGACGTGGGTCTTGGTTACTGAAGCCCACCACTTCCTGTGGTGGGCATTCCCATGGGTCCTCGGAAAGTGATTTGGCCTAGTTGGCAACAATTGGCAGTTGGGCCGAATCACGTTAGCCCCTTGAGAGGGGCAGGGCTGCATCTTGCCTGTAGCCAGTCGCAGGTCGGCCCTCCCATAGGAGGTTTCCTTGCACCTAAAAATGATGGGAGTGGCCCCAAGTGCATATTACATATTCTACTAGGTTGCAGGATTTCTGGGTCCATCTATATGTTACACCCACGGCCGGAAAGCAGGTCTCGTCAGGTGTTTGTGCGTTGGTCAGAAGGCTTGGCTGTGGAAGAGTGGAAGTCCGTGGCCTATTTCAAAACCCCCTGGGTTTCAAAGTTCACATTCAGTCTGTTGAGGCTTGAAGAGGTCTTTCTCCATTCAGTGGGGGGGTCCAAATCCAGAGCGCTGTGTATAATCTCTGGCTTTTATGGTTCGAGGTCTCAGGAGAGGGCCACAGGGACACACAGGGACCAAGATGCGGATTCAGAGGCACGCAGAGAAGCCCACAAGCGCGTCCTCGTGTGAAGTAACAGTCACACACGCGCACATGCGTGAAAACAAAAATAGACCCTCTCACGTACCGGCCAACGTACACGCCTTACTTCTTGCAGTCGGGCTGTCAGACAGACATTGAGTTCTCTGTAAAGGTAGACGTCCTTGGGAGGCAGGGTCCGAGCTCAAGCCCAGGTCAAAATTCTCATGAATGATGATCTCTGAGTACACCGGTCCAATTCTGAAGCCTGCCTGATTTATGTCCAGTTCTCAGGTGCAGCTGCTGGACAAGGCTGACCGTCGGCAAAGGCAAGAAGACCTACGCATTGGCTGATGACTGCAGGTGCTAAGGAAAAGTGGAAAAATGACGCAGGGGCATGTTGCTACGCGTGGCTCTGGCTAACCCAGGAAGGTAGGCTTTCACCCACCTTAAGATGTGCCATTGGATATGAGGTTTTCCTCAGACGGTCCCAGTGGCTGCAAGAGTGGATTGACTGTTGCTCTTTCTGAGTGGCCTGAGGGCTATGGATTCCCCAGGGTTTTGGAGGACTCCGAGGTCATCTCTCCTCTTCAGACCCCCACGGCATGCCCGGTTGTGTTCTGCAGCGTCCCAGCCTGTGCTTGGATCGATGATGACACCCTTGTATGCATTCCTTGGAAAATCTGAACAAAATGAGTGAGAACACTCTACCGTCTCCTCATCGAATCTGAGGTCCAGCACGTTTCGTCTGTCGGGGGTAGGGGAGAGTGAGGAGTGAGGGCCAGCGTCCCCTTCTGACCTGCATGCAAACACACACCAGGGTTCCAGAATTCGAGGTGCTCCTATCTGGGGGTCCACTGTGTCTGCCCATTAGCTGGGCCATCTACGCAGATTAGGTCCCTGCTGAAAGACCGTTGAGGGCATGCGAGGGGGAAGGCTCTCCTGCTGGTCTTCAGAGTCGGAGTGTGTGCTGGTGTAGGCCCAGGAAGCTTGCAGCTTAGAAGGTTGTGCTTTGGCCAGGATCACGTTTGTGCATGCAGCTTCGGGGGCTATTTCTGGAAGCCAAAATGAGGAAGCGTCCCTGGATGGAGCCTGGAGCCTCAGGCCAGGCCTGTGTCCCTCCCTGTCATTTGTTTTGGCGCGTTGAAGTTCTTTAGTGCCCAGTGGGGATGGAGCAGTGGGTGGGTGTGGGCTGGGGTTGGTCTTCAACGGAAGGGAGCTGATGGATTAGGGCTAGGTATTGCCCATGTCGGCTACTCCAGTGCAGCTCCCGACAGAGTTTTGGCACTAAGTGGGTCATCGTGGAGTGGGGTTAGGACCGAGTGCTGCATTGAAGCCTGCGTGGTGGCTGCTGGCCTGCAGAAGATGGCAAGGCATCATGAGGACAGGTCCTGTGTGATGTCGTGGGATGGGCTGTCATGAATGGGTTGCAGGAGCTGGCCACGTCTTCCCAAGAATGCGTCCTGTTCGTGATGCGCTGGCATCAGCTGCCCACGAAGGGGGCGGCTTTGGCAGTACATGAGGATGCGGTTACGTACTTAACCTGCGTAGAGTTGTGATCCCGTTGCCGGAGGAATGTCGCCCAAAGGGTGTCTTGCGGGACGCCGAGAAGTTAGACATGCTGAAGCGTCTGTGCCGCTCTCCTTGTGGGTGTTTGGGTTATGCAAACAGACCCTTTGGCCACTTTGTTTCCTTGTTTGGGAATGTGCAAAGCGAAAGTGATTCTCCGACAGGGCATGATGCGGCCAGCCCTTGTGGCACGCAGGAGTTTTGGACAACTAGTGGTTTATCTGGAGCAGTCCGTTGGCGGAGCAGAGATGCGTTCAGTGTTCTGATGCCAGGTGCGCTGCCGTGGACAGCCACTGTGCCCTTTGAAGCTTGCAGGTCCCCTCGCGAAGCAGAGTTCTTCCGTTGGAAATCGGTCTGTGGTCCTCGGGGAGAGTGCCTTTGATCTCTGTGAGGTTCTCGGTAGTGTCACTCTGTCAGTGAAGAAGTGCCAGGGTGCATGGGGTATGGTCAGTGTCATCAAAGCAGTCGTGTTTGCGGTCTGCCATCCCTGGTATACAGTGAGCCCGTGTTTGAATGATGTCTGTGGCTTCCAGTAGGTTCGACTTAACCGGTGGGCAGGAGGAGGGCACGTAGGACAACACTGTCAAGAAGTTGAGCGTTTCCTCCGGGTTCAGGGCCGTGCAACCTGCTGGCTGGGTGCTGGCAACACGTGCCCGAGAAGCTAGCCTAGTTTCCGCAGTGGGGTTTGGACGTGGGTCTTGGTTAGTGAAGCCCACCACTTCCTGTGGTGGGCATTCCCATGGGTCCTCGGAAAGTGATTTGGCCTAGTTGGCAACAATTGGCAGTTGGGCCGAATTTCGTTCGCCCCTTGAGAGGTGACGGGCTGCATCTTGCCTGTAGCCAGTCGCAGGTCGGCCCTCCCATAGGAGGTTTCCTTGCACCTAAAAATGATGGGAGTGGCCCCAAGTGCACATTACATATTCTACTAGGTTGCAGGATTTCTGGGTCCATCTATATGTTACACCCACGGCCGGAAAGCAGGTCTCGTCAGGTGTTTGTGCGTTGGTCAGAAGGCTTGGCTGTGGAAGAGTGGAAGTCCGTGGCCTATTTCAAAACCCCCTGGGTTTCAAAGTTCACATTCAGTCTGTTGAGGCTTGAAGAGGTCTTTCTCCATTCAGTGGGGGTGTCCAAATCCAGGGCGCTGTGTATAAACTCTGGCTTTTATGGTTCGAGGTCTCAGGAGAGGGCCACAGGGACACACAGGGACCAAGATGCGGATTCAGAGTCACGCAGAGAAGCCCACAAGCGCGTCCTCGTGTGAAGTAACAGTCACACACGCGCACATGCGTGAAAACAAAAATAGACCCTCTCACGTACCGGCCAACGTACACGCCTTACTTCTTGCAGTCGGGCTGTCAGACAGACATTGAGTTCTCTGTAAAGGTAGACGTCCTTGGGAGGCAGGGTCCGAGCTCAAGCCCAGGTCAAAATTCTCATGAATGATGATCTCTGAGTACACCGGTCCAATTCTGAAGCCTGCCTGATTTATGTCCAGTTCTCAGGTGCAGCTGCTGGACAAGGCTGACCGTCGGCAAAGGCAAGAAGACCTACGCATTGGCTGATGACTGCAGGTGCTAAGGAAAAGTGGAAAAATGACGCAGGGGCATGTTGCTACGCGTGGCTCTGGCTAACCCAGGAAGGTAGGCTTTCACCCACCTTAAGATGTGCCATTGGATATGAGGTTTTCCTCAGACGGTCCCAGTGGTTGCAAGAGTCGATTGACTGTTGCTCTTTCTGAGTGGCCTGAGGGCTATGGATTCCCCAGGGTTTTGGAGTACTCCGAGGTCATCTCTCCTCTTCAGACCCCCACGGCATGCCCGGTTGTGTTCTGCAGCGTCCCAGCCTGTGCTTGGATCGATGATGACACCCTTGTATGCATTCCTTGGAAAATCTGAACAAAATGAGTGAGAACACTCTACCGTCTCCTCATCGAATCCGAGGTCCAGCACGTTTTGTCTCTCGGGGGTAGGGGAGAGTGAGGAGTGAGGGCCAGCGTCGCCTTCTGACCTGCATGCAAACACACACCAGGGTTCCAGAATTCGAGGTGCTCCTATCTGGGTGTCCTCTGTGTCTGCCCATTAGCTGGGCCATCTACGCAGATTAGGTCCCTGCTGAAAGACCGTTGAGGGCATGCGAGGGGGAAGGCTCTCCTGCTGGTCTTCAGAGTCGGAGTGTGTGCTGGTGTAGGCCCAGGAAGCTTGCAGCTTAGAAGGTTGTGCTTTGGCCAGGATCACGTTTGTGCATGCAGCTTCGGGGGCTATTTCTGGAAGCCAAAATGAGGAAGCGTCCCTGGTTGGAGCCTGGAGCCTCAGGCCAGGCCTGTGTCCCTCCCTGTCATTTGTTTTGGCGCGTTGAAGTTCTTTAGTGCCCAGTGGGGATGGAGCAGTGGGAGGGTGTGGGCTGGGGTCGGTCTTCAACGGAAGGGAGCTGATGGATTAGGGCTAGGTATTGCCCATGTCGGCTACTCCAGTGCAGCTCCCGACAGAGTTTTGGCACTAAGTGGGTCATCGTGGAGTGGGGTTAGGACCGAGTGCTGCATTGAAGCCTGCGTGGTGGCTGCTGGCCTGCAGAAGATGGCAAGGCATCATGAGGACAGGTCCTGTGTGATGTCGTGGGATGGGCTGTCATGAATGGGTTGCAGGAGCTGGCCACGTCTTCCCAAGAATGCGTCCTGTTCGTGATGCGCTGGCATCAGCTGCCCACGAAGGGGGCGGCTTTGGCAGTACATGAGGATGCGGTTACGTACTTAACCTGCGTAGAGTTGTGATCCCGTTGCCGGAGGAATGTCGCCCAAAGGGTGTCTTGCGGGACGCCGAGAAGTTAGACATGCTGAAGCGTCTGTGCCGCTCTCCTTGTGGGTGTTTGGGTTATGCAAACAGACCCTTTGGCCACTTTGTTTCCTTGTTTGGGAATGTGCAAAGCGAAAGTGATTCTCCGACAGGGCATGATGCGGCCAGCCCTTGTGGCACGCAGGAGTTTTGGACAACTAGTGGTTTATCTGGAGCAGTCCGTTGGCGGAGCAGAGATGCGTTCAGTGTTCTGATGCCAGGTGCGCTGCCGTGGACAGCCACTGTGCCCTTTGAAGCTTGCAGGTCCCCTCGCGAAGCAGAGTTCTTCCGTTGGAAATCGGTCTGTGGTCCTCGGGGAGAGTGCCTTTGATCTCTGTGAGGTTCTCGGTAGTGTCACTCTGTCAGTGAAGAAGTGCCAGGGTGCATGGGGTATGGTCAGTGTCATCAAAGCAGTCGTGTTTGCGGTCTGCCATCCCTGGTATACAGTGAGCCCGTGTTTGAATGATGTCTGTGGCTTCCAGTAGGTTCGACTTAACCGGTGGGCAGGAGGAGGGCACGTAGGACAACACTGTCAAGAAGTTGAGCGTTTCCTCCGGGTTCAGGGCCGTGCAACCTGCTGGCTGGGTGCTGGCAACACGTGCCCGAGAAGCTAGCCTAGTTTCCGCAGTGGGGTTTGGACGTGGGTCTTGGTTAGTGAAGCCCACCACTTCCTGTGGTGGGCATTCCCATGGGTCCTCGGAAAGTGATTTGGCCTAGTTGGCAACAATTGGCAGTTGGGCCGAATTTCGTTCGCCCCTTGAGAGGTGACGGGCTGCATCTTGCCTGTAGCCAGTCGCAGGTCGGCCCTCCCATAGGAGGTTTCCTTGCACCTAAAAATGATGGGAGTGGCCCCAAGTGCACATTACATATTCTACTAGGTTGCAGGATTTCTGGGTCCATCTATATGTTACACCCACGGCCGGAAAGCAGGTCTCGTCAGGTGTTTGTGCGTTGGTCAGAAGGCTTGGCTGTGGAAGAGTGGAAGTCCGTGGCCTATTTCAAAACCCCCTGGGTTTCAAAGTTCACATTCAGTCTGTTGAGGCTTGAAGAGGTCTTTCTCCATTCAGTGGGGGTGTCCAAATCCAGGGCGCTGTGTATAAACTCTGGCTTTTATGGTTCGAGGTCTCAGGAGAGGGCCACAGGGACACACAGGGACCAAGATGCGGATTCAGAGTCACGCAGAGAAGCCCACAAGCGCGTCCTCGTGTGAAGTAACAGTCACACACGCGCACATGCGTGAAAACAAAAATAGACCCTCTCACGTACCGGCCAACGTACACGCCTTACTTCTTGCAGTCGGGCTGTCAGACAGACATTGAGTTCTCTGTAAAGGTAGACGTCCTTGGGAGGCAGGGTCCGAGCTCAAGCCCAGGTCAAAATTCTCATGAATGATGATCTCTGAGTACACCGGTCCAATTCTGAAGCCTGCCTGATTTATGTCCAGTTCTCAGGTGCAGCTGCTGGACAAGGCTGACCGTCGGCAAAGGCAAGAAGACCTACGCATTGGCTGATGACTGCAGGTGCTAAGGAAAAGTGGAAAAATGACGCAGGGGCATGTTGCTACGCGTGGCTCTGGCTAACCCAGGAAGGTAGGCTTTCACCCACCTTAAGATGTGCCATTGGATATGAGGTTTTCCTCAGACGGTCCCAGTGGTTGCAAGAGTCGATTGACTGTTGCTCTTTCTGAGTGGCCTGAGGGCTATGGATTCCCCAGGGTTTTGGAGTACTCCGAGGTCATCTCTCCTCTTCAGACCCCCACGGCATGCCCGGTTGTGTTCTGCAGCGTCCCAGCCTGTGCTTGGATCGATGATGACACCCTTGTATGCATTCCTTGGAAAATCTGAACAAAATGAGTGAGAACACTCTACCGTCTCCTCATCGAATCCGAGGTCCAGCACGTTTTGTCTCTCGGGGGTAGGGGAGAGTGAGGAGTGAGGGCCAGCGTCGCCTTCTGACCTGCATGCAAACACACACCAGGGTTCCAGAATTCGAGGTGCTCCTATCTGGGTGTCCTCTGTGTCTGCCCATTAGCTGGGCCATCTACGCAGATTAGGTCCCTGCTGAAAGACCGTTGAGGGCATGCGAGGGGGAAGGCTCTCCTGCTGGTCTTCAGAGTCGGAGTGTGTGCTGGTGTAGGCCCAGGAAGCTTGCAGCTTAGAAGGTTGTGCTTTGGCCAGGATCACGTTTGTGCATGCAGCTTCGGGGGCTATTTCTGGAAGCCAAAATGAGGAAGCGTCCCTGGTTGGAGCCTGGAGCCTCAGGCCAGGCCTGTGTCCCTCCCTGTCATTTGTTTTGGCGCGTTGAAGTTCTTTAGTGCCCAGTGGGGATGGAGCAGTGGGAGGGTGTGGGCTGGGGTCGGTCTTCAACGGAAGGGAGCTGATGGATTAGGGCTAGGTATTGCCCATGTCGGCTACTCCAGTGCAGCTCCCGACAGAGTTTTGGCACTAAGTGGGTCATCGTGGAGTGGGGTTAGGACCGAGTGCTGCATTGAAGCCTGCGTGGTGGCTGCTGGCCTGCAGAAGATGGCAAGGCATCATGAGGACAGGTCCTGTGTGATGTCGTGGGATGGGCTGTCATGAATGGGTTGCAGGAGCTGGCCACGTCTTCCCAAGAATGCGTCCTGTTCGTGATGCGCTGGCATCAGCTGCCCACGAAGGGGGCGGCTTTGGCAGTACATGAGGATGCGGTTACGTACTTAACCTGCGTAGAGTTGTGATCCCGTTGCCGGAGGAATGTCGCCCAAAGGGTGTCTTGCGGGACGCCGAGAAGTTAGACATGCTGAAGCGTCTGTGCCGCTCTCCTTGTGGGTGTTTGGGTTATGCAAACAGACCCTTTGGCCACTTTGTTTCCTTGTTTGGGAATGTGCAAAGCGAAAGTGATTCTCCGACAGGGCATGATGCGGCCAGCCCTTGTGGCACGCAGGAGTTTTGGACAACTAGTGGTTTATCTGGAGCAGTCCGTTGGCGGAGCAGAGATGCGTTCAGTGTTCTGATGCCAGGTGCGCTGCCGTGGACAGCCACTGTGCCCTTTGAAGCTTGCAGGTCCCCTCGCGAAGCAGAGTTCTTCCGTTGGAAATCGGTCTGTGGTCCTCGGGGAGAGTGCCTTTGATCTCTGTGAGGTTCTCGGTAGTGTCACTCTGTCAGTGAAGAAGTGCCAGGGTGCATGGGGTATGGTCAGTGTCATCAAAGCAGTCGTGTTTGCGGTCTGCCATCCCTGGTATACAGTGAGCCCGTGTTTGAATGATGTCTGTGGCTTCCAGTAGGTTCGACTTAACCGGTGGGCAGGAGGAGGGCACGTAGGACAACACTGTCAAGAAGTTGAGCGTTTCCTCCGGGTTCAGGGCCGTGCAACCTGCTGGCTGGGTGCTGGCAACACGTGCCCGAGAAGCTAGCCTAGTTTCCGCAGTGGGGTTTGGACGTGGGTCTTGGTTAGTGAAGCCCACCACTTCCTGTGGTGGGCATTCCCATGGGTCCTCGGAAAGTGATTTGGCCTAGTTGGCAACAATTGGCAGTTGGGCCGAATTTCGTTCGCCCCTTGAGAGGTGACGGGCTGCATCTTGCCTGTAGCCAGTCGCAGGTCGGCCCTCCCATAGGAGGTTTCCTTGCACCTAAAAATGATGGGAGTGGCCCCAAGTGCACATTACATATTCTACTAGGTTGCAGGATTTCTGGGTCCATCTATATGTTACACCCACGGCCGGAAAGCAGGTCTCGTCAGGTGTTTGTGCGTTGGTCAGAAGGCTTGGCTGTGGAAGAGTGGAAGTCCGTGGCCTATTTCAAAACCCCCTGGGTTTCAAAGTTCACATTCAGTCTGTTGAGGCTTGAAGAGGTCTTTCTCCATTCAGTGGGGGTGTCCAAATCCAGGGCGCTGTGTATAAACTCTGGCTTTTATGGTTCGAGGTCTCAGGAGAGGGCCACAGGGACACACAGGGACCAAGATGCGGATTCAGAGTCACGCAGAGAAGCCCACAAGCGCGTCCTCGTGTGAAGTAACAGTCACACACGCGCACATGCGTGAAAACAAAAATAGACCCTCTCACGTACCGGCCAACGTACACGCCTTACTTCTTGCAGTCGGGCTGTCAGACAGACATTGAGTTCTCTGTAAAGGTAGACGTCCTTGGGAGGCAGGGTCCGAGCTCAAGCCCAGGTCAAAATTCTCATGAATGATGATCTCTGAGTACACCGGTCCAATTCTGAAGCCTGCCTGATTTATGTCCAGTTCTCAGGTGCAGCTGCTGGACAAGGCTGACCGTCGGCAAAGGCAAGAAGACCTACGCATTGGCTGATGACTGCAGGTGCTAAGGAAAAGTGGAAAAATGACGCAGGGGCATGTTGCTACGCGTGGCTCTGGCTAACCCAGGAAGGTAGGCTTTCACCCACCTTAAGATGTGCCATTGGATATGAGGTTTTCCTCAGACGGTCCCAGTGGTTGCAAGAGTCGATTGACTGTTGCTCTTTCTGAGTGGCCTGAGGGCTATGGATTCCCCAGGGTTTTGGAGTACTCCGAGGTCATCTCTCCTCTTCAGACCCCCACGGCATGCCCGGTTGTGTTCTGCAGCGTCCCAGCCTGTGCTTGGATCGATGATGACACCCTTGTATGCATTCCTTGGAAAATCTGAACAAAATGAGTGAGAACACTCTACCGTCTCCTCATCGAATCCGAGGTCCAGCACGTTTTGTCTCTCGGGGGTAGGGGAGAGTGAGGAGTGAGGGCCAGCGTCGCCTTCTGACCTGCATGCAAACACACACCAGGGTTCCAGAATTCGAGGTGCTCCTATCTGGGTGTCCTCTGTGTCTGCCCATTAGCTGGGCCATCTACGCAGATTAGGTCCCTGCTGAAAGACCGTTGAGGGCATGCGAGGGGGAAGGCTCTCCTGCTGGTCTTCAGAGTCGGAGTGTGTGCTGGTGTAGGCCCAGGAAGCTTGCAGCTTAGAAGGTTGTGCTTTGGCCAGGATCACGTTTGTGCATGCAGCTTCGGGGGCTATTTCTGGAAGCCAAAATGAGGAAGCGTCCCTGGTTGGAGCCTGGAGCCTCAGGCCAGGCCTGTGTCCCTCCCTGTCATTTGTTTTGGCGCGTTGAAGTTCTTTAGTGCCCAGTGGGGATGGAGCAGTGGGAGGGTGTGGGCTGGGGTCGGTCTTCAACGGAAGGGAGCTGATGGATTAGGGCTAGGTATTGCCCATGTCGGCTACTCCAGTGCAGCTCCCGACAGAGTTTTGGCACTAAGTGGGTCATCGTGGAGTGGGGTTAGGACCGAGTGCTGCATTGAAGCCTGCGTGGTGGCTGCTGGCCTGCAGAAGATGGCAAGGCATCATGAGGACAGGTCCTGTGTGATGTCGTGGGATGGGCTGTCATGAATGGGTTGCAGGAGCTGGCCACGTCTTCCCAAGAATGCGTCCTGTTCGTGATGCGCTGGCATCAGCTGCCCACGAAGGGGGCGGCTTTGGCAGTACATGAGGATGCGGTTACGTACTTAACCTGCGTAGAGTTGTGATCCCGTTGCCGGAGGAATGTCGCCCAAAGGGTGTCTTGCGGGACGCCGAGAAGTTAGACATGCTGAAGCGTCTGTGCCGCTCTCCTTGTGGGTGTTTGGGTTATGCAAACAGACCCTTTGGCCACTTTGTTTCCTTGTTTGGGAATGTGCAAAGCGAAAGTGATTCTCCGACAGGGCATGATGCGGCCAGCCCTTGTGGCACGCAGGAGTTTTGGACAACTAGTGGTTTATCTGGAGCAGTCCGTTGGCGGAGCAGAGATGCGTTCAGTGTTCTGATGCCAGGTGCGCTGCCGTGGACAGCCACTGTGCCCTTTGAAGCTTGCAGGTCCCCTCGCGAAGCAGAGTTCTTCCGTTGGAAATCGGTCTGTGGTCCTCGGGGAGAGTGCCTTTGATCTCTGTGAGGTTCTCGGTAGTGTCACTCTGTCAGTGAAGAAGTGCCAGGGTGCATGGGGTATGGTCAGTGTCATCAAAGCAGTCGTGTTTGCGGTCTGCCATCCCTGGTATACAGTGAGCCCGTGTTTGAATGATGTCTGTGGCTTCCAGTAGGTTCGACTTAACCGGTGGGCAGGAGGAGGGCACGTAGGACAACACTGTCAAGAAGTTGAGCGTTTCCTCCGGGTTCAGGGCCGTGCAACCTGCTGGCTGGGTGCTGGCAACACGTGCCCGAGAAGCTAGCCTAGTTTCCGCAGTGGGGTTTGGACGTGGGTCTTGGTTAGTGAAGCCCACCACTTCCTGTGGTGGGCATTCCCATGGGTCCTCGGAAAGTGATTTGGCCTAGTTGGCAACAATTGGCAGTTGGGCCGAATTTCGTTCGCCCCTTGAGAGGTGACGGGCTGCATCTTGCCTGTAGCCAGTCGCAGGTCGGCCCTCCCATAGGAGGTTTCCTTGCACCTAAAAATGATGGGAGTGGCCCCAAGTGCACATTACATATTCTACTAGGTTGCAGGATTTCTGGGTCCATCTATATGTTACACCCACGGCCGGAAAGCAGGTCTCGTCAGGTGTTTGTGCGTTGGTCAGAAGGCTTGGCTGTGGAAGAGTGGAAGTCCGTGGCCTATTTCAAAACCCCCTGGGTTTCAAAGTTCACATTCAGTCTGTTGAGGCTTGAAGAGGTCTTTCTCCATTCAGTGGGGGTGTCCAAATCCAGGGCGCTGTGTATAAACTCTGGCTTTTATGGTTCGAGGTCTCAGGAGAGGGCCACAGGGACACACAGGGACCAAGATGCGGATTCAGAGTCACGCAGAGAAGCCCACAAGCGCGTCCTCGTGTGAAGTAACAGTCACACACGCGCACATGCGTGAAAACAAAAATAGACCCTCTCACGTACCGGCCAACGTACACGCCTTACTTCTTGCAGTCGGGCTGTCAGACAGACATTGAGTTCTCTGTAAAGGTAGACGTCCTTGGGAGGCAGGGTCCGAGCTCAAGCCCAGGTCAAAATTCTCATGAATGATGATCTCTGAGTACACCGGTCCAATTCTGAAGCCTGCCTGATTTATGTCCAGTTCTCAGGTGCAGCTGCTGGACAAGGCTGACCGTCGGCAAAGGCAAGAAGACCTACGCATTGGCTGATGACTGCAGGTGCTAAGGAAAAGTGGAAAAATGACGCAGGGGCATGTTGCTACGCGTGGCTCTGGCTAACCCAGGAAGGTAGGCTTTCACCCACCTTAAGATGTGCCATTGGATATGAGGTTTTCCTCAGACGGTCCCAGTGGTTGCAAGAGTCGATTGACTGTTGCTCTTTCTGAGTGGCCTGAGGGCTATGGATTCCCCAGGGTTTTGGAGTACTCCGAGGTCATCTCTCCTCTTCAGACCCCCACGGCATGCCCGGTTGTGTTCTGCAGCGTCCCAGCCTGTGCTTGGATCGATGATGACACCCTTGTATGCATTCCTTGGAAAATCTGAACAAAATGAGTGAGAACACTCTACCGTCTCCTCATCGAATCCGAGGTCCAGCACGTTTTGTCTCTCGGGGGTAGGGGAGAGTGAGGAGTGAGGGCCAGCGTCGCCTTCTGACCTGCATGCAAACACACACCAGGGTTCCAGAATTCGAGGTGCTCCTATCTGGGTGTCCTCTGTGTCTGCCCATTAGCTGGGCCATCTACGCAGATTAGGTCCCTGCTGAAAGACCGTTGAGGGCATGCGAGGGGGAAGGCTCTCCTGCTGGTCTTCAGAGTCGGAGTGTGTGCTGGTGTAGGCCCAGGAAGCTTGCAGCTTAGAAGGTTGTGCTTTGGCCAGGATCACGTTTGTGCATGCAGCTTCGGGGGCTATTTCTGGAAGCCAAAATGAGGAAGCGTCCCTGGTTGGAGCCTGGAGCCTCAGGCCAGGCCTGTGTCCCTCCCTGTCATTTGTTTTGGCGCGTTGAAGTTCTTTAGTGCCCAGTGGGGATGGAGCAGTGGGAGGGTGTGGGCTGGGGTCGGTCTTCAACGGAAGGGAGCTGATGGATTAGGGCTAGGTATTGCCCATGTCGGCTACTCCAGTGCAGCTCCCGACAGAGTTTTGGCACTAAGTGGGTCATCGTGGAGTGGGGTTAGGACCGAGTGCTGCATTGAAGCCTGCGTGGTGGCTGCTGGCCTGCAGAAGATGGCAAGGCATCATGAGGACAGGTCCTGTGTGATGTCGTGGGATGGGCTGTCATGAATGGGTTGCAGGAGCTGGCCACGTCTTCCCAAGAATGCGTCCTGTTCGTGATGCGCTGGCATCAGCTGCCCACGAAGGGGGCGGCTTTGGCAGTACATGAGGATGCGGTTACGTACTTAACCTGCGTAGAGTTGTGATCCCGTTGCCGGAGGAATGTCGCCCAAAGGGTGTCTTGCGGGACGCCGAGAAGTTAGACATGCTGAAGCATCTGTGCCGCTCTCCTTGTGGGTGTTTGGGTTATGCAAACAGACCCTTTGGCCACTTTGTTTCCTTGTTTGGGAATGTGCAAAGCGAAAGTGATTCTCCGACAGGGCATGATGCGGCCAGCCCTTGTGGCACGCAGGAGTTTTGGACAACTAGTGGTTTATCTGGAGCAGTCCGTTGGCGGAGCAGAGATGCGTTCAGTGTTCTGATGCCAGGTGCGCTGCCGTGGACAGCCACTGTGCCCTTTGAAGCTTGCAGGTCCCCTCGCGAAGCAGAGTTCTTCCGTTGGAAATCGGTCTGTGGTCCTCGGGGAGAGTGCCTTTGATCTCTGTGAGGTTCTCGGTAGTGTCACTCTGTCAGTGAAGAAGTGCCAGGGTGCATGGGGTATGGTCAGTGTCATCAAAGCAGTCGTGTTTGCGGTCTGCCATCCCTGGTATACAGTGAGCCCGTGTTTGAATGATGTCTGTGGCTTCCAGTAGGTTCGACTTAACCGGTGGGCAGGAGGAGGGCACGTAGGACAACACTGTCAAGAAGTTGAGCGTTTCCTCCGGGTTCAGGGCCGTGCAACCTGCTGGCTGGGTGCTGGCAACACGTGCCCGAGAAGCTAGCCTAGTTTCCGCAGTGGGGTTTGGACGTGGGTCTTGGTTAGTGAAGCCCACCACTTCCTGTGGTGGGCATTCCCATGGGTCCTCGGAAAGTGATTTGGCCTAGTTGGCAACAATTGGCAGTTGGGCCGAATTTCGTTCGCCCCTTGAGAGGTGACGGGCTGCATCTTGCCTGTAGCCAGTCGCAGGTCGGCCCTCCCATAGGAGGTTTCCTTGCACCTAAAAATGATGGGAGTGGCCCCAAGTGCACATTACATATTCTACTAGGTTGCAGGATTTCTGGGTCCATCTATATGTTACACCCACGGCCGGAAAGCAGGTCTCGTCAGGTGTTTGTGCGTTGGTCAGAAGGCTTGGCTGTGGAAGAGTGGAAGTCCGTGGCCTATTTCAAAACCCCCTGGGTTTCAAAGTTCACATTCAGTCTGTTGAGGCTTGAAGAGGTCTTTCTCCATTCAGTGGGGGTGTCCAAATCCAGGGCGCTGTGTATAAACTCTGGCTTTTATGGTTCGAGGTCTCAGGAGAGGGCCACAGGGACACACAGGGACCAAGATGCGGATTCAGAGTCACGCAGAGAAGCCCACAAGCGCGTCCTCGTGTGAAGTAACAGTCACACACGCGCACATGCGTGAAAACAAAAATAGACCCTCTCACGTACCGGCCAACGTACACGCCTTACTTCTTGCAGTCGGGCTGTCAGACAGACATTGAGTTCTCTGTAAAGGTAGACGTCCTTGGGAGGCAGGGTCCGAGCTCAAGCCCAGGTCAAAATTCTCATGAATGATGATCTCTGAGTACACCGGTCCAATTCTGAAGCCTGCCTGATTTATGTCCAGTTCTCAGGTGCAGCTGCTGGACAAGGCTGACCGTCGGCAAAGGCAAGAAGACCTACGCATTGGCTGATGACTGCAGGTGCTAAGGAAAAGTGGAAAAATGACGCAGGGGCATGTTGCTACGCGTGGCTCTGGCTAACCCAGGAAGGTAGGCTTTCACCCACCTTAAGATGTGCCATTGGATATGAGGTTTTCCTCAGACGGTCCCAGTGGTTGCAAGAGTCGATTGACTGTTGCTCTTTCTGAGTGGCCTGAGGGCTATGGATTCCCCAGGGTTTTGGAGTACTCCGAGGTCATCTCTCCTCTTCAGACCCCCACGGCATGCCCGGTTGTGTTCTGCAGCGTCCCAGCCTGTGCTTGGATCGATGATGACACCCTTGTATGCATTCCTTGGAAAATCTGAACAAAATGAGTGAGAACACTCTACCGTCTCCTCATCGAATCCGAGGTCCAGCACGTTTTGTCTCTCGGGGGTAGGGGAGAGTGAGGAGTGAGGGCCAGCGTCGCCTTCTGACCAGCATGCAAACACACACCAGGGTTCCAGAATTCGAGGTGCTCCTATCTGGGTGTCCTCTGTGTCTGCCCATTAGCTGGGCCATCTACGCAGATTAGGTCCCTGCTGAAAGACCGTTGAGGGCATGCGAGGGGGAAGGCTCTCCTGCTGGTCTTCAGAGTCGGAGTGTGTGCTGGTGTAGGCCCAGGAAGCTTGCAGCTTAGAAGGTTGTGCTTTGGCCAGGATCACGTTTGTGCATGCAGCTTCGGGGGCTATTTCTGGAAGCCAAAATGAGGAAGCGTCCCTGGTTGGAGCCTGGAGCCTCAGGCCAGGCCTGTGTCCCTCCCTGTCATTTGTTTTGGCGCGTTGAAGTTCTTTAGTGCCCAGTGGGGATGGAGCAGTGGGAGGGTGTGGGCTGGGGTCGGTCTTCAACGGAAGGGAGCTGATGGATTAGGGCTAGGTATTGCCCATGTCGGCTACTCCAGTGCAGCTCCCGACAGAGTTTTGGCACTAAGTGGGTCATCGTGGAGTGGGGTTAGGACCGAGTGCTGCATTGAAGCCTGCGTGGTGGCTGCTGGCCTGCAGAAGATGGCAAGGCATCATGAGGACAGGTCCTGTGTGATGTCGTGGGATGGGCTGTCATGAATGGGTTGCAGGAGCTGGCCACGTCTTCCCAAGAATGCGTCCTGTTCGTGATGCGCTGGCATCAGCTGCCCACGAAGGGGGCGGCTTTGGCAGTACATGAGGATGCGGTTACGTACTTAACCTGCGTAGAGTTGTGATCCCGTTGCCGGAGGAATGTCGCCCAAAGGGTGTCTTGCGGGACGCCGAGAAGTTAGACATGCTGAAGCGTCTGTGCCGCTCTCCTTGTGGGTGTTTGGGTTATGCAAACAGACCCTTTGGCCACTTTGTTTCCTTGTTTGGGAATGTGCAAAGCGAAAGTGATTCTCCGACAGGGCATGATGCGGCCAGCCCTTGTGGCACGCAGGAGTTTTGGACAACTAGTGGTTTATCTGGAGCAGTCCGTTGGCGGAGCAGAGATGCGTTCAGTGTTCTGATGCCAGGTGCGCTGCCGTGGACAGCCACTGTGCCCTTTGAAGCTTGCAGGTCCCCTCGCGAAGCAGAGTTCTTCCGTTGGAAATCGGTCTGTGGTCCTCGGGGAGAGTGCCTTTGATCTCTGTGAGGTTCTCGGTAGTGTCACTCTGTCAGTGAAGAAGTGCCAGGGTGCATGGGGTATGGTCAGTGTCATCAAAGCAGTCGTGTTTGCGGTCTGCCATCCCTGGTATACAGTGAGCCCGTGTTTGAATGATGTCTGTGGCTTCCAGTAGGTTCGACTTAACCGGTGGGCAGGAGGAGGGCACGTAGGACAACACTGTCAAGAAGTTGAGCGTTTCCTCCGGGTTCAGGGCCGTGCAACCTGCTGGCTGGGTGCTGGCAACACGTGCCCGAGAAGCTAGCCTAGTTTCCGCAGTGGGGTTTGGACGTGGGTCTTGGTTAGTGAAGCCCACCACTTCCTGTGGTGGGCATTCCCATGGGTCCTCGGAAAGTGATTTGGCCTAGTTGGCAACAATTGGCAGTTGGGCCGAATTTCGTTCGCCCCTTGAGAGGTGACGGGCTGCATCTTGCCTGTAGCCAGTCGCAGGTCGGCCCTCCCATAGGAGGTTTCCTTGCACCTAAAAATGATGGGAGTGGCCCCAAGTGCACATTACATATTCTACTAGGTTGCAGGATTTCTGGGTCCATCTATATGTTACACCCACGGCCGGAAAGCAGGTCTCGTCAGGTGTTTGTGCGTTGGTCAGAAGGCTTGGCTGTGGAAGAGTGGAAGTCCGTGGCCTATTTCAAAACCCCCTGGGTTTCAAAGTTCACATTCAGTCTGTTGAGGCTTGAAGAGGTCTTTCTCCATTCAGTGGGGGTGTCCAAATCCAGGGCGCTGTGTATAAACTCTGGCTTTTATGGTTCGAGGTCTCAGGAGAGGGCCACAGGGACACACAGGGACCAAGATGCGGATTCAGAGTCACGCAGAGAAGCCCACAAGCGCGTCCTCGTGTGAAGTAACAGTCACACACGCGCACATGCGTGAAAACAAAAATAGACCCTCTCACGTACCGGCCAACGTACACGCCTTACTTCTTGCAGTCGGGCTGTCAGACAGACATTGAGTTCTCTGTAAAGGTAGACGTCCTTGGGAGGCAGGGTCCGAGCTCAAGCCCAGGTCAAAATTCTCATGAATGATGATCTCTGAGTACACCGGTCCAATTCTGAAGCCTGCCTGATTTATGTCCAGTTCTCAGGTGCAGCTGCTGGACAAGGCTGACCGTCGGCAAAGGCAAGAAGACCTACGCATTGGCTGATGACTGCAGGTGCTAAGGAAAAGTGGAAAAATGACGCAGGGGCATGTTGCTACGCGTGGCTCTGGCTAACCCAGGAAGGTAGGCTTTCACCCACCTTAAGATGTGCCATTGGATATGAGGTTTTCCTCAGACGGTCCCAGTGGTTGCAAGAGTCGATTGACTGTTGCTCTTTCTGAGTGGCCTGAGGGCTATGGATTCCCCAGGGTTTTGGAGTACTCCGAGGTCATCTCTCCTCTTCAGACCCCCACGGCATGCCCGGTTGTGTTCTGCAGCGTCCCAGCCTGTGCTTGGATCGATGATGACACCCTTGTATGCATTCCTTGGAAAATCTGAACAAAATGAGTGAGAACACTCTACCGTCTCCTCATCGAATCCGAGGTCCAGCACGTTTTGTCTCTCGGGGGTAGGGGAGAGTGAGGAGTGAGGGCCAGCGTCGCCTTCTGACCTGCATGCAAACACACACCAGGGTTCCAGAATTCGAGGTGCTCCTATCTGGGTGTCCTCTGTGTCTGCCCATTAGCTGGGCCATCTACGCAGATTAGGTCCCTGCTGAAAGACCGTTGAGGGCATGCGAGGGGGAAGGCTCTCCTGCTGGTCTTCAGAGTCGGAGTGTGTGCTGGTGTAGGCCCAGGAAGCTTGCAGCTTAGAAGGTTGTGCTTTGGCCAGGATCACGTTTGTGCATGCAGCTTCGGGGGCTATTTCTGGAAGCCAAAATGAGGAAGCGTCCCTGGTTGGAGCCTGGAGCCTCAGGCCAGGCCTGTGTCCCTCCCTGTCATTTGTTTTGGCGCGTTGAAGTTCTTTAGTGCCCAGTGGGGATGGAGCAGTGGGAGGGTGTGGGCTGGGGTCGGTCTTCAACGGAAGGGAGCTGATGGATTAGGGCTAGGTATTGCCCATGTCGGCTACTCCAGTGCAGCTCCCGACAGAGTTTTGGCACTAAGTGGGTCATCGTGGAGTGGGGTTAGGACCGAGTGCTGCATTGAAGCCTGCGTGGTGGCTGCTGGCCTGCAGAAGATGGCAAGGCATCATGAGGACAGGTCCTGTGTGATGTCGTGGGATGGGCTGTCATGAATGGGTTGCAGGAGCTGGCCACGTCTTCCCAAGAATGCGTCCTGTTCGTGATGCGCTGGCATCAGCTGCCCACGAAGGGGGCGGCTTTGGCAGTACATGAGGATGCGGTTACGTACTTAACCTGCGTAGAGTTGTGATCCCGTTGCCGGAGGAATGTCGCCCAAAGGGTGTCTTGCGGGACGCCGAGAAGTTAGACATGCTGAAGCGTCTGTGCCGCTCTCCTTGTGGGTGTTTGGGTTATGCAAACAGACCCTTTGGCCACTTTGTTTCCTTGTTTGGGAATGTGCAAAGCGAAAGTGATTCTCCGACAGGGCATGATGCGGCCAGCCCTTGTGGCACGCAGGAGTTTTGGACAACTAGTGGTTTATCTGGAGCAGTCCGTTGGCGGAGCAGAGATGCGTTCAGTGTTCTGATGCCAGGTGCGCTGCCGTGGACAGCCACTGTGCCCTTTGAAGCTTGCAGGTCCCCTCGCGAAGCAGAGTTCTTCCGTTGGAAATCGGTCTGTGGTCCTCGGGGAGAGTGCCTTTGATCTCTGTGAGGTTCTCGGTAGTGTCACTCTGTCAGTGAAGAAGTGCCAGGGTGCATGGGGTATGGTCAGTGTCATCAAAGCAGTCGTGTTTGCGGTCTGCCATCCCTGGTATACAGTGAGCCCGTGTTTGAATGATGTCTGTGGCTTCCAGTAGGTTCGACTTAACCGGTGGGCAGGAGGAGGGCACGTAGGACAACACTGTCAAGAAGTTGAGCGTTTCCTCCGGGTTCAGGGCCGTGCAACCTGCTGGCTGGGTGCTGGCAACACGTGCCCGAGAAGCTAGCCTAGTTTCCGCAGTGGGGTTTGGACGTGGGTCTTGGTTAGTGAAGCCCACCACTTCCTGTGGTGGGCATTCCCATGGGTCCTCGGAAAGTGATTTGGCCTAGTTGGCAACAATTGGCAGTTGGGCCGAATTTCGTTCGCCCCTTGAGAGGTGACGGGCTGCATCTTGCCTGTAGCCAGTCGCAGGTCGGCCCTCCCATAGGAGGTTTCCTTGCACCTAAAAATGATGGGAGTGGCCCCAAGTGCACATTACATATTCTACTAGGTTGCAGGATTTCTGGGTCCATCTATATGTTACACCCACGGCCGGAAAGCAGGTCTCGTCAGGTGTTTGTGCGTTGGTCAGAAGGCTTGGCTGTGGAAGAGTGGAAGTCCGTGGCCTATTTCAAAACCCCCTGGGTTTCAAAGTTCACATTCAGTCTGTTGAGGCTTGAAGAGGTCTTTCTCCATTCAGTGGGGGTGTCCAAATCCAGGGCGCTGTGTATAAACTCTGGCTTTTATGGTTCGAGGTCTCAGGAGAGGGCCACAGGGACACACAGGGACCAAGATGCGGATTCAGAGTCACGCAGAGAAGCCCACAAGCGCGTCCTCGTGTGAAGTAACAGTCACACACGCGCACATGCGTGAAAACAAAAATAGACCCTCTCACGTACCGGCCAACGTACACGCCTTACTTCTTGCAGTCGGGCTGTCAGACAGACATTGAGTTCTCTGTAAAGGTAGACGTCCTTGGGAGGCAGGGTCCGAGCTCAAGCCCAGGTCAAAATTCTCATGAATGATGATCTCTGAGTACACCGGTCCAATTCTGAAGCCTGCCTGATTTATGTCCAGTTCTCAGGTGCAGCTGCTGGACAAGGCTGACCGTCGGCAAAGGCAAGAAGACCTACGCATTGGCTGATGACTGCAGGTGCTAAGGAAAAGTGGAAAAATGACGCAGGGGCATGTTGCTACGCGTGGCTCTGGCTAACCCAGGAAGGTAGGCTTTCACCCACCTTAAGATGTGCCATTGGATATGAGGTTTTCCTCAGACGGTCCCAGTGGTTGCAAGAGTCGATTGACTGTTGCTCTTTCTGAGTGGCCTGAGGGCTATGGATTCCCCAGGGTTTTGGAGTACTCCGAGGTCATCTCTCCTCTTCAGACCCCCACGGCATGCCCGGTTGTGTTCTGCAGCGTCCCAGCCTGTGCTTGGATCGATGATGACACCCTTGTATGCATTCCTTGGAAAATCTGAACAAAATGAGTGAGAACACTCTACCGTCTCCTCATCGAATCCGAGGTCCAGCACGTTTTGTCTCTCGGGGGTAGGGGAGAGTGAGGAGTGAGGGCCAGCGTCGCCTTCTGACCTGCATGCAAACACACACCAGGGTTCCAGAATTCGAGGTGCTCCTATCTGGGTGTCCTCTGTGTCTGCCCATTAGCTGGGCCATCTACGCAGATTAGGTCCCTGCTGAAAGACCGTTGAGGGCATGCGAGGGGGAAGGCTCTCCTGCTGGTCTTCAGAGTCGGAGTGTGTGCTGGTGTAGGCCCAGGAAGCTTGCAGCTTAGAAGGTTGTGCTTTGGCCAGGATCACGTTTGTGCATGCAGCTTCGGGGGCTATTTCTGGAAGCCAAAATGAGGAAGCGTCCCTGGTTGGAGCCTGGAGCCTCAGGCCAGGCCTGTGTCCCTCCCTGTCATTTGTTTTGGCGCGTTGAAGTTCTTTAGTGCCCAGTGGGGATGGAGCAGTGGGAGGGTGTGGGCTGGGGTCGGTCTTCAACGGAAGGGAGCTGATGGATTAGGGCTAGGTATTGCCCATGTCGGCTACTCCAGTGCAGCTCCCGACAGAGTTTTGGCACTAAGTGGGTCATCGTGGAGTGGGGTTAGGACCGAGTGCTGCATTGAAGCCTGCGTGGTGGCTGCTGGCCTGCAGAAGATGGCAAGGCATCATGAGGACAGGTCCTGTGTGATGTCGTGGGATGGGCTGTCATGATTGGGTTGCAGGAGCTGGCCACGTCTTCCCAAGAATGCGTCCTGTTCGTGATGCGCTGGCATCAGCTGCCCACGAAGGGGGCGGCTTTGGCAGTACATGAGGATGCGGTTACGTACTTAACCTGCGTAGAGTTGTGATCCCGTTGCCGGAGGATTGTCGCCCAAAGGGTGTCTTGCGGGACGCCGAGAAGTTAGACATGCTGAAGCGTCTGTGCCGCTCTCCTTGTGGGTGTTTGGGTTATGCAAACATGCCCTTTGGCCACTTTGTTTCCTTGTTTGGGAATGTGCAAAGCGAAAGTGTTTCTCCGACAGGGCATGATGCGGCCAGCCCTTGTGGCACGCAGGAGTTTTGGACAGCTAGTCGTTTATCTGGAGCAGTCCGTTGGCGGAGCAGAGATGCGTTCAGTGTTCTGATGCCAGGTGCGCTGCCGTGGACAGCCACTGTGCCCTTTGAAGCTTGCAGGTCCCCTCGCGAAGCAGAGTTCTTCCGTTGGAAATCGGTCTGTGGTCCTCGGGGAGAGTGCCTTTGATCTCTGTGAGGTTCTCATTAGTGTCACTCTGTCAGTGAAGAAGTGCCAGGGTGCATGGGGTATGGTCAGTGTCATCAAAGCAGTCGTGTTTGCGGTCTGCCATCCCTGGTTTACAGTGAGCCCGTGTTTGAATGATGTCTGTGGCTTCCAGTAGGTTCGACTTAACCGGTGGGCAGGAGGAGGGCACGTAGGACAACACTGTCAAGAAGTTGAGCGTTTCCTCCGGGTTCAGGGCCGCGCAACCTGCTGGCTGGGTGCTGGCAACACGTGCCCGGGAAGCTAGCCTAGTTTCCGCAGTGGGGTTTGGACGTGGGTCTTGGTTACTGAAGCCCACCACTTCCTGTGGTGGGCATTCCCATGGGTCCTCGGAAAGTGATTTGGCCGAGTTGGCAACAATTGGCAGTTGGGCCGAATTTCATTCACCCCTTGAGAGGTGACGGGCTGCATCTTGCCTGTAGCCAGTCGCAGGTCGGCCCTCCCATAGGAGGTTTCCTTGCACCTAAAAATGATGGGAGTGGCCCCAAGTGCACATTACATATTCTACTAGGTTGCAGGATTTCTGGGTCCATCTATATGTTACACCCACGGCCGGAAAGCAGGTCTCGTCAGGTGTTTGTGCGTTGGTCAGAAGGCTTGGCTGTGGAAGAGTGGAAGTCCGTGGCCTATTTCAAAACCCCCTGGGTTTCAAAGTTCACATTCAGTCTGTTGAGGCTTGAAGAGGTCTTTCTCCATTCAGTGGGGGTGTCCAAATCCAGGGCGCTGTGTATAAACTCTGGCTTTTATGGTTCGAGGTCTCAGGAGAGGGCCACAGGGACACACAGGGACCAAGATGCGGATTCAGAGCCACGCAGAGAAGCCCACAAGCGTGTCCTCGTGTGAAGTAACAGTCACACA
Organism: Mesoplodon bidens; assembly: GCF_964165515.1. NCBI lineage: Eukaryota > Metazoa > Chordata > Mammalia > Artiodactyla > Ziphiidae > Mesoplodon > Mesoplodon bidens. The sequence continues at coordinate 69,611,580 of NC_138178.1, forward strand.
CGCGCACATGCGTGAAAACAAAAATAGACCCTCTCACGTACCGGCCAACGTACACGCCTTACTTCTTGCAGTCGGGCTGTCAGACAGACATTGAGTTCTCTGTAAAGGTAGACGTCCTTGGGAGGCAGGGTCCGAGCTCAAGCCCAGGTCAAAATTCTCATGAATGATGATCTCTGAGTACACCGGTCCAATTCTGAAGCCTGCCTGATTTATGTCCAGTTCTCAGGTGCAGCTGCTGGACAAGGCTGACCGTCGGCAAAGGCAAGAAGACCTACGCATTGGCTGATGACTGCAGGTGCTAAGGAAAAGTGGAAAAATGACGCAGGGGCATGTTGCTACGCGTGGCTCTGGCTAACCCAGGAAGGTAGGCTTTCACCCACCTTAAGATGTGCCATTGGATATGAGGTTTTCCTCAGACGGTCCCAGTGGCTGCAAGAGTGGATTGACTGTTGCTCTTTCTGAGTGGCCTGAGGGCTATGGATTCCCCAGGGTTTTGGAGTACTCCGAGGTCATCTCTCCTCTTCAGACCCCCACGGCATGCCCGGTTGTGTTCTGCAGCGTCCCAGCCTGTGCTTGGATCGATGATGACCCCCTTGTATGCATTCCTTGGAAAATCTGAACAAAATGAGTGAGAACACTCTACCGTCTCCTCATCGAATCTGAGGTCCAGCACGTTTCGTCTGTCGGGGGTAGGGGAGAGTGAGGAGTGAGGGCCAGCGTCCCCTTCTGACCTGCATGCAAACACACACCAGGGTTCCAGAATTCGAGGTGCTCCTATCTGGGGGTCCACTGTGTCTGCCCATTAGCTGGGCCATCTACGCAGATTAGGTCCCTGCTGAAAGACCGTTGAGGGCATGCGAGGGGGAAGGCTCTCCTGCTGGTCTTCAGAGTCGGAGTGTGTGCTGGTGTAGGCCCAGGAAGCTTGCAGCTTAGAAGGTTGTGCTTTGGCCAGGATCACGTTTGTGCATGCAGCTTCGGGGGCTATTTCTGGAAGCCAAAATGAGGAAGCGTCCCTGGTTGGAGCCTGGAGCCTCAGGCCAGGCCTGTGTCCCTCCCTGTCATTTGTTTTGGCGCGTTGAAGTTCTTTAGTGCCCAGTGGGGATGGAGCAGTGGGTGGGTGTGGGCTGGGGTCGGTCTTCAACGGAAGGGAGCTGATGGATTAGGGCTAGGTATTGCCCATGTCGGCTACTCCAGTGCAGCTCCCGACAGAGTTTTGGCACTAAGTGGGTCATCGTGGAGTGGGGTTAGGACCGAGTGCTGCATTGAAGCCTGCGTGGTGGCTGCTGGCCTGCAGAAGATGGCAAGGCATCATGAGGACAGGTCCTGTGTGATGTCGTGGGATGGGCTGTCATGATTGGGTTGCAGGAGCTGGCCACGTCTTCCCAAGAATGCGTCCTGTTCGTGATGCGCTGGCATCAGCCGCCCACGAAGGGGGCGGCTTTGGCAGTACATGTGGATGCGGTTACGTACTTAACCTGCGTAGAGTTGTGATCCCGTTGCCGGAGGAATGTCGCCCAAAGGGTGTCTTGCGGGACGCCGAGAAGTTAGACATGCTGAAGCGTCTGTGCCGCTCTCCTTGTGGGTATTTGGGTTATGCAAACAGACCCTTTGGCCACTTTGTTTCCTTGTTTGGGAATGTGCAAAGCGAAAGTGATTCTCCGACAGGGCATGATGCGGCCAGCCCTTGTGGCACGCAGGAGTTTTGGACAGCTAGTGGTTTATCTGGAGCAGTCCGTTGGCGGAGCAGAGATGCGTTCAGTGTTCTGATGCCAGGTGCGCTGCCGTGGACAGCCACTGTGCCCTTTGAAGCTTGCAGGTCCCCTCGCGAAGCAGAGTTCTTCCGTTGGAAATCGGTCTGTGGTCCTCGGGGAGAGTGCCTTTGATCTCTGTGAGGTTCTCGGTAGTGTCACTCTGTCAGTGAAGAAGTGCCAGGGTGCATGGGGTATGGTCAGTGTCATCAAAGCAGTCGTGTTTGCGGTCTGCCATCCCTGGTATACAGTGAGCCCGTGTTTGAATGATGTCTGTGGCTTCCAGTAGGTTCGACTTAACCGGTGGGCAGGAGGAGGGCACGTAGGACAACACTGTCAAGAAGTTGAGCGTTTCCTCCGGGTTCAGGGCCGTGCAACCTGCTGGCTGGGTGCTGGCAACACGTGCCCGAGAAGCTAGCCTAGTTTCCGCAGTGGGGTTTGGACGTGGGTCTTGGTTAGTGAAGCCCACCACTTCCTGTGGTGGGCATTCCCATGGGTCCTCGGAAAGTGATTTGGCCTAGTTGGCAACAATTGGCAGTTGGGCCGAATTTCGTTCGCCCCTTGAGAGGTGACGGGCTGCATCTTGCCTGTAGCCAGTCGCAGGTCGGCCCTCCCATAGGAGGTTTCCTTGCACCTAAAAATGATGGGAGTGGCCCCAAGTGCACATTACATATTCTACTAGGTTGCAGGATTTCTGGGTCCATCTATATGTTACACCCACGGCCGGAAAGCAGGTCTCGTCAGGTGTTTGTGCGTTGGTCAGAAGGCTTGGCTGTGGAAGAGTGGAAGTCCGTGGCCTATTTCAAAACCCCCTGGGTTTCAAAGTTCACATTCAGTCTGTTGAGGCTTGAAGAGGTCTTTCTCCATTCAGTGGGGGTGTCCAAATCCAGGGCGCTGTGTATAAACTCTGGCTTTTATGGTTCGAGGTCTCAGGAGAGGGCCACAGGGACACACAGGGACCAAGATGCGGATTCAGAGTCACGCAGAGAAGCCCACAAGCGCGTCCTCGTGTGAAGTAACAGTCACACACGCGCACATGCGTGAAAACAAAAATAGACCCTCTCACGTACCGGCCAACGTACACGCCTTACTTCTTGCAGTCGGGCTGTCAGACAGACATTGAGTTCTCTGTAAAGGTAGACGTCCTTGGGAGGCAGGGTCCGAGCTCAAGCCCAGGTCAAAATTCTCATGAATGATGATCTCTGAGTACACCGGTCCAATTCTGAAGCCTGCCTGATTTATGTCCAGTTCTCAGGTGCAGCTGCTGGACAAGGCTGACCGTCGGCAAAGGCAAGAAGACCTACGCATTGGCTGATGACTGCAGGTGCTAAGGAAAAGTGGAAAAATGACGCAGGGGCATGTTGCTACGCGTGGCTCTGGCTAACCCAGGAAGGTAGGCTTTCACCCACCTTAAGATGTGCCATTGGATATGAGGTTTTCCTCAGACGGTCCCAGTGGTTGCAAGAGTCGATTGACTGTTGCTCTTTCTGAGTGGCCTGAGGGCTATGGATTCCCCAGGGTTTTGGAGTACTCCGAGGTCATCTCTCCTCTTCAGACCCCCACGGCATGCCCGGTTGTGTTCTGCAGCGTCCCAGCCTGTGCTTGGATCGATGATGACACCCTTGTATGCATTCCTTGGAAAATCTGAACAAAATGAGTGAGAACACTCTACCGTCTCCTCATCGAATCCGAGGTCCAGCACGTTTTGTCTCTCGGGGGTAGGGGAGAGTGAGGAGTGAGGGCCAGCGTCGCCTTCTGACCTGCATGCAAACACACACCAGGGTTCCAGAATTCGAGGTGCTCCTATCTGGGTGTCCTCTGTGTCTGCCCATTAGCTGGGCCATCTACGCAGATTAGGTCCCTGCTGAAAGACCGTTGAGGGCATGCGAGGGGGAAGGCTCTCCTGCTGGTCTTCAGAGTCGGAGTGTGTGCTGGTGTAGGCCCAGGAAGCTTGCAGCTTAGAAGGTTGTGCTTTGGCCAGGATCACGTTTGTGCATGCAGCTTCGGGGGCTATTTCTGGAAGCCAAAATGAGGAAGCGTCCCTGGTTGGAGCCTGGAGCCTCAGGCCAGGCCTGTGTCCCTCCCTGTCATTTGTTTTGGCGCGTTGAAGTTCTTTAGTGCCCAGTGGGGATGGAGCAGTGGGAGGGTGTGGGCTGGGGTCGGTCTTCAACGGAAGGGAGCTGATGGATTAGGGCTAGGTATTGCCCATGTCGGCTACTCCAGTGCAGCTCCCGACAGAGTTTTGGCACTAAGTGGGTCATCGTGGAGTGGGGTTAGGACCGAGTGCTGCATTGAAGCCTGCGTGGTGGCTGCTGGCCTGCAGAAGATGGCAAGGCATCATGAGGACAGGTCCTGTGTGATGTCGTGGGATGGGCTGTCATGAATGGGTTGCAGGAGCTGGCCACGTCTTCCCAAGAATGCGTCCTGTTCGTGATGCGCTGGCATCAGCTGCCCACGAAGGGGGCGGCTTTGGCAGTACATGAGGATGCGGTTACGTACTTAACCTGCGTAGAGTTGTGATCCCGTTGCCGGAGGAATGTCGCCCAAAGGGTGTCTTGCGGGACGCCGAGAAGTTAGACATGCTGAAGCGTCTGTGCCGCTCTCCTTGTGGGTGTTTGGGTTATGCAAACAGACCCTTTGGCCACTTTGTTTCCTTGTTTGGGAATGTGCAAAGCGAAAGTGATTCTCCGACAGGGCATGATGCGGCCAGCCCTTGTGGCACGCAGGAGTTTTGGACAACTAGTGGTTTATCTGGAGCAGTCCGTTGGCGGAGCAGAGATGCGTTCAGTGTTCTGATGCCAGGTGCGCTGCCGTGGACAGCCACTGTGCCCTTTGAAGCTTGCAGGTCCCCTCGCGAAGCAGAGTTCTTCCGTTGGAAATCGGTCTGTGGTCCTCGGGGAGAGTGCCTTTGATCTCTGTGAGGTTCTCGGTAGTGTCACTCTGTCAGTGAAGAAGTGCCAGGGTGCATGGGGTATGGTCAGTGTCATCAAAGCAGTCGTGTTTGCGGTCTGCCATCCCTGGTATACAGTGAGCCCGTGTTTGAATGATGTCTGTGGCTTCCAGTAGGTTCGACTTAACCGGTGGGCAGGAGGAGGGCACGTAGGACAACACTGTCAAGAAGTTGAGCGTTTCCTCCGGGTTCAGGGCCGTGCAACCTGCTGGCTGGGTGCTGGCAACACGTGCCCGAGAAGCTAGCCTAGTTTCCGCAGTGGGGTTTGGACGTGGGTCTTGGTTAGTGAAGCCCACCACTTCCTGTGGTGGGCATTCCCATGGGTCCTCGGAAAGTGATTTGGCCTAGTTGGCAACAATTGGCAGTTGGGCCGAATTTCGTTCGCCCCTTGAGAGGTGACGGGCTGCATCTTGCCTGTAGCCAGTCGCAGGTCGGCCCTCCCATAGGAGGTTTCCTTGCACCTAAAAATGATGGGAGTGGCCCCAAGTGCACATTACATATTCTACTAGGTTGCAGGATTTCTGGGTCCATCTATATGTTACACCCACGGCCGGAAAGCAGGTCTCGTCAGGTGTTTGTGCGTTGGTCAGAAGGCTTGGCTGTGGAAGAGTGGAAGTCCGTGGCCTATTTCAAAACCCCCTGGGTTTCAAAGTTCACATTCAGTCTGTTGAGGCTTGAAGAGGTCTTTCTCCATTCAGTGGGGGTGTCCAAATCCAGGGCGCTGTGTATAAACTCTGGCTTTTATGGTTCGAGGTCTCAGGAGAGGGCCACAGGAACACACAGGGACCAAGATGCGGATTCAGAGTCACGCAGAGAAGCCCACAAGCGCGTCCTCGTGTGAAGTAACAGTCACACACGCGCACATGCGTGAAAACAAAAATAGACCCTCTCACGTACCGGCCAACGTACACGCCTTACTTCTTGCAGTCGGGCTGTCAGACAGACATTGAGTTCTCTGTAAAGGTAGACGTCCTTGGGAGGCAGGGTCCGAGCTCAAGCCCAGGTCAAAATTCTCATGAATGATGATCTCTGAGTACACCGGTCCAATTCTGAAGCCTGCCTGATTTATGTCCAGTTCTCAGGTGCAGCTGCTGGACAAGGCTGACCGTCGGCAAAGGCAAGAAGACCTACGCATTGGCTGATGACTGCAGGTGCTAAGGAAAAGTGGAAAAATGACGCAGGGGCATGTTGCTACGCGTGGCTCTGGCTAACCCAGGAAGGTAGGCTTTCACCCACCTTAAGATGTGCCATTGGATATGAGGTTTTCCTCAGACGGTCCCAGTGGTTGCAAGAGTCGATTGACTGTTGCTCTTTCTGAGTGGCCTGAGGGCTATGGATTCCCCAGGGTTTTGGAGTACTCCGAGGTCATCTCTCCTCTTCAGACCCCCACGGCATGCCCGGTTGTGTTCTGCAGCGTCCCAGCCTGTGCTTGGATCGATGATGACACCCTTGTATGCATTCCTTGGAAAATCTGAACAAAATGAGTGAGAACACTCTACCGTCTCCTCATCGAATCCGAGGTCCAGCACGTTTTGTCTCTCGGGGGTAGGGGAGAGTGAGGAGTGAGGGCCAGCGTCGCCTTCTGACCTGCATGCAAACACACACCAGGGTTCCAGAATTCGAGGTGCTCCTATCTGGGTGTCCTCTGTGTCTGCCCATTAGCTGGGCCATCTACGCAGATTAGGTCCCTGCTGAAAGACCGTTGAGGGCATGCGAGGGGGAAGGCTCTCCTGCTGGTCTTCAGAGTCGGAGTGTGTGCTGGTGTAGGCCCAGGAAGCTTGCAGCTTAGAAGGTTGTGCTTTGGCCAGGATCACGTTTGTGCATGCAGCTTCGGGGGCTATTTCTGGAAGCCAAAATGAGGAAGCGTCCCTGGTTGGAGCCTGGAGCCTCAGGCCAGGCCTGTGTCCCTCCCTGTCATTTGTTTTGGCGCGTTGAAGTTCTTTAGTGCCCAGTGGGGATGGAGCAGTGGGAGGGTGTGGGCTGGGGTCGGTCTTCAACGGAAGGGAGCTGATGGATTAGGGCTAGGTATTGCCCATGTCGGCTACTCCAGTGCAGCTCCCGACAGAGTTTTGGCACTAAGTGGGTCATCGTGGAGTGGGGTTAGGACCGAGTGCTGCATTGAAGCCTGCGTGGTGGCTGCTGGCCTGCAGAAGATGGCAAGGCATCATGAGGACAGGTCCTGTGTGATGTCGTGGGATGGGCTGTCATGAATGGGTTGCAGGAGCTGGCCACGTCTTCCCAAGAATGCGTCCTGTTCGTGATGCGCTGGCATCAGCTGCCCACGAAGGGGGCGGCTTTGGCAGTACATGAGGATGCGGTTACGTACTTAACCTGCGTAGAGTTGTGATCCCGTTGCCGGAGGAATGTCGCCCAAAGGGTGTCTTGCGGGACGCCGAGAAGTTAGACATGCTGAAGCGTCTGTGCCGCTCTCCTTGTGGGTGTTTGGGTTATGCAAACAGACCCTTTGGCCACTTTGTTTCCTTGTTTGGGAATGTGCAAAGCGAAAGTGATTCTCCGACAGGGCATGATGCGGCCAGCCCTTGTGGCACGCAGGAGTTTTGGACAACTAGTGGTTTATCTGGAGCAGTCCGTTGGCGGAGCAGAGATGCGTTCAGTGTTCTGATGCCAGGTGCGCTGCCGTGGACAGCCACTGTGCCCTTTGAAGCTTGCAGGTCCCCTCGCGAAGCAGAGTTCTTCCGTTGGAAATCGGTCTGTGGTCCTCGGGGAGAGTGCCTTTGATCTCTGTGAGGTTCTCGGTAGTGTCACTCTGTCAGTGAAGAAGTGCCAGGGTGCATGGGGTATGGTCAGTGTCATCAAAGCAGTCGTGTTTGCGGTCTGCCATCCCTGGTATACAGTGAGCCCGTGTTTGAATGATGTCTGTGGCTTCCAGTAGGTTCGACTTAACCGGTGGGCAGGAGGAGGGCACGTAGGACAACACTGTCAAGAAGTTGAGCGTTTCCTCCGGGTTCAGGGCCGTGCAACCTGCTGGCTGGGTGCTGGCAACACGTGCCCGAGAAGCTAGCCTAGTTTCCGCAGTGGGGTTTGGACGTGGGTCTTGGTTAGTGAAGCCCACCACTTCCTGTGGTGGGCATTCCCATGGGTCCTCGGAAAGTGATTTGGCCTAGTTGGCAACAATTGGCAGTTGGGCCGAATTTCGTTCGCCCCTTGAGAGGTGACGGGCTGCATCTTGCCTGTAGCCAGTCGCAGGTCGGCCCTCCCATAGGAGGTTTCCTTGCACCTAAAAATGATGGGAGTGGCCCCAAGTGCACATTACATATTCTACTAGGTTGCAGGATTTCTGGGTCCATCTATATGTTACACCCACGGCCGGAAAGCAGGTCTCGTCAGGTGTTTGTGCGTTGGTCAGAAGGCTTGGCTGTGGAAGAGTGGAAGTCCGTGGCCTATTTCAAAACCCCCTGGGTTTCAAAGTTCACATTCAGTCTGTTGAGGCTTGAAGAGGTCTTTCTCCATTCAGTGGGGGTGTCCAAATCCAGGGCGCTGTGTATAAACTCTGGCTTTTATGGTTCGAGGTCTCAGGAGAGGGCCACAGGGACACACAGGGACCAAGATGCGGATTCAGAGTCACGCAGAGAAGCCCACAAGCGCGTCCTCGTGTGAAGTAACAGTCACACACGCGCACATGCGTGAAAACAAAAATAGACCCTCTCACGTACCGGCCAACGTACACGCCTTACTTCTTGCAGTCGGGCTGTCAGACAGACATTGAGTTCTCTGTAAAGGTAGACGTCCTTGGGAGGCAGGGTCCGAGCTCAAGCCCAGGTCAAAATTCTCATGAATGATGATCTCTGAGTACACCGGTCCAATTCTGAAGCCTGCCTGATTTATGTCCAGTTCTCAGGTGCAGCTGCTGGACAAGGCTGACCGTCGGCAAAGGCAAGAAGACCTACGCATTGGCTGATGACTGCAGGTGCTAAGGAAAAGTGGAAAAATGACGCAGGGGCATGTTGCTACGCGTGGCTCTGGCTAACCCAGGAAGGTAGGCTTTCACCCACCTTAAGATGTGCCATTGGATATGAGGTTTTCCTCAGACGGTCCCAGTGGTTGCAAGAGTCGATTGACTGTTGCTCTTTCTGAGTGGCCTGAGGGCTATGGATTCCCCAGGGTTTTGGAGTACTCCGAGGTCATCTCTCCTCTTCAGACCCCCACGGCATGCCCGGTTGTGTTCTGCAGCGTCCCAGCCTGTGCTTGGATCGATGATGACACCCTTGTATGCATTCCTTGGAAAATCTGAACAAAATGAGTGAGAACACTCTACCGTCTCCTCATCGAATCCGAGGTCCAGCACGTTTTGTCTCTCGGGGGTAGGGGAGAGTGAGGAGTGAGGGCCAGCGTCGCCTTCTGACCTGCATGCAAACACACACCAGGGTTCCAGAATTCGAGGTGCTCCTATCTGGGTGTCCTCTGTGTCTGCCCATTAGCTGGGCCATCTACGCAGATTAGGTCCCTGCTGAAAGACCGTTGAGGGCATGCGAGGGGGAAGGCTCTCCTGCTGGTCTTCAGAGTCGGAGTGTGTGCTGGTGTAGGCCCAGGAAGCTTGCAGCTTAGAAGGTTGTGCTTTGGCCAGGATCACGTTTGTGCATGCAGCTTCGGGGGCTATTTCTGGAAGCCAAAATGAGGAAGCGTCCCTGGTTGGAGCCTGGAGCCTCAGGCCAGGCCTGTGTCCCTCCCTGTCATTTGTTTTGGCGCGTTGAAGTTCTTTAGTGCCCAGTGGGGATGGAGCAGTGGGAGGGTGTGGGCTGGGGTCGGTCTTCAACGGAAGGGAGCTGATGGATTAGGGCTAGGTATTGCCCATGTCGGCTACTCCAGTGCAGCTCCCGACAGAGTTTTGGCACTAAGTGGGTCATCGTGGAGTGGGGTTAGGACCGAGTGCTGCATTGAAGCCTGCGTGGTGGCTGCTGGCCTGCAGAAGATGGCAAGGCATCATGAGGACAGGTCCTGTGTGATGTCGTGGGATGGGCTGTCATGAATGGGTTGCAGGAGCTGGCCACGTCTTCCCAAGAATGCGTCCTGTTCGTGATGCGCTGGCATCAGCTGCCCACGAAGGGGGCGGCTTTGGCAGTACATGAGGATGCGGTTACGTACTTAACCTGCGTAGAGTTGTGATCCCGTTGCCGGAGGAATGTCGCCCAAAGGGTGTCTTGCGGGACGCCGAGAAGTTAGACATGCTGAAGCGTCTGTGCCGCTCTCCTTGTGGGTGTTTGGGTTATGCAAACAGACCCTTTGGCCACTTTGTTTCCTTGTTTGGGAATGTGCAAAGCGAAAGTGATTCTCCGACAGGGCATGATGCGGCCAGCCCTTGTGGCACGCAGGAGTTTTGGACAACTAGTGGTTTATCTGGAGCAGTCCGTTGGCGGAGCAGAGATGCGTTCAGTGTTCTGATGCCAGGTGCGCTGCCGTGGACAGCCACTGTGCCCTTTGAAGCTTGCAGGTCCCCTCGCGAAGCAGAGTTCTTCCGTTGGAAATCGGTCTGTGGTCCTCGGGGAGAGTGCCTTTGATCTCTGTGAGGTTCTCGGTAGTGTCACTCTGTCAGTGAAGAAGTGCCAGGGTGCATGGGGTATGGTCAGTGTCATCAAAGCAGTCGTGTTTGCGGTCTGCCATCCCTGGTATACAGTGAGCCCGTGTTTGAATGATGTCTGTGGCTTCCAGTAGGTTCGACTTAACCGGTGGGCAGGAGGAGGGCACGTAGGACAACACTGTCAAGAAGTTGAGCGTTTCCTCCGGGTTCAGGGCCGTGCAACCTGCTGGCTGGGTGCTGGCAACACGTGCCCGAGAAGCTAGCCTAGTTTCCGCAGTGGGGTTTGGACGTGGGTCTTGGTTAGTGAAGCCCACCACTTCCTGTGGTGGGCATTCCCATGGGTCCTCGGAAAGTGATTTGGCCTAGTTGGCAACAATTGGCAGTTGGGCCGAATTTCGTTCGCCCCTTGAGAGGTGACGGGCTGCATCTTGCCTGTAGCCAGTCGCAGGTCGGCCCTCCCATAGGAGGTTTCCTTGCACCTAAAAATGATGGGAGTGGCCCCAAGTGCACATTACATATTCTACTAGGTTGCAGGATTTCTGGGTCCATCTATATGTTACACCCACGGCCGGAAAGCAGGTCTCGTCAGGTGTTTGTGCGTTGGTCAGAAGGCTTGGCTGTGGAAGAGTGGAAGTCCGTGGCCTATTTCAAAACCCCCTGGGTTTCAAAGTTCACATTCAGTCTGTTGAGGCTTGAAGAGGTCTTTCTCCATTCAGTGGGGGTGTCCAAATCCAGGGCGCTGTGTATAAACTCTGGCTTTTATGGTTCGAGGTCTCAGGAGAGGGCCACAGGGACACACAGGGACCAAGATGCGGATTCAGAGTCACGCAGAGAAGCCCACAAGCGCGTCCTCGTGTGAAGTAACAGTCACACACGCGCACATGCGTGAAAACAAAAATAGACCCTCTCACGTACCGGCCAACGTACACGCCTTACTTCTTGCAGTCGGGCTGTCAGACAGACATTGAGTTCTCTGTAAAGGTAGACGTCCTTGGGAGGCAGGGTCCGAGCTCAAGCCCAGGTCAAAATTCTCATGAATGATGATCTCTGAGTACACCGGTCCAATTCTGAAGCCTGCCTGATTTATGTCCAGTTCTCAGGTGCAGCTGCTGGACAAGGCTGACCGTCGGCAAAGGCAAGAAGACCTACGCATTGGCTGATGACTGCAGGTGCTAAGGAAAAGTGGAAAAATGACGCAGGGGCATGTTGCTACGCGTGGCTCTGGCTAACCCAGGAAGGTAGGCTTTCACCCACCTTAAGATGTGCCATTGGATATGAGGTTTTCCTCAGACGGTCCCAGTGGTTGCAAGAGTCGATTGACTGTTGCTCTTTCTGAGTGGCCTGAGGGCTATGGATTCCCCAGGGTTTTGGAGTACTCCGAGGTCATCTCTCCTCTTCAGACCCCCACGGCATGCCCGGTTGTGTTCTGCAGCGTCCCAGCCTGTGCTTGGATCGATGATGACACCCTTGTATGCATTCCTTGGAAAATCTGAACAAAATGAGTGAGAACACTCTACCGTCTCCTCATCGAATCCGAGGTCCAGCACGTTTTGTCTCTCGGGGGTAGGGGAGAGTGAGGAGTGAGGGCCAGCGTCGCCTTCTGACCTGCATGCAAACACACACCAGGGTTCCAGAATTCGAGGTGCTCCTATCTGGGTGTCCTCTGTGTCTGCCCATTAGCTGGGCCATCTACGCAGATTAGGTCCCTGCTGAAAGACCGTTGAGGGCATGCGAGGGGGAAGGCTCTCCTGCTGGTCTTCAGAGTCGGAGTGTGTGCTGGTGTAGGCCCAGGAAGCTTGCAGCTTAGAAGGTTGTGCTTTGGCCAGGATCACGTTTGTGCATGCAGCTTCGGGGGCTATTTCTGGAAGCCAAAATGAGGAAGCGTCCCTGGTTGGAGCCTGGAGCCTCAGGCCAGGCCTGTGTCCCTCCCTGTCATTTGTTTTGGCGCGTTGAAGTTCTTTAGTGCCCAGTGGGGATGGAGCAGTGGGAGGGTGTGGGCTGGGGTCGGTCTTCAACGGAAGGGAGCTGATGGATTAGGGCTAGGTATTGCCCATGTCGGCTACTCCAGTGCAGCTCCCGACAGAGTTTTGGCACTAAGTGGGTCATCGTGGAGTGGGGTTAGGACCGAGTGCTGCATTGAAGCCTGCGTGGTGGCTGCTGGCCTGCAGAAGATGGCAAGGCATCATGAGGACAGGTCCTGTGTGATGTCGTGGGATGGGCTGTCATGAATGGGTTGCAGGAGCTGGCCACGTCTTCCCAAGAATGCGTCCTGTTCGTGATGCGCTGGCATCAGCTGCCCACGAAGGGGGCGGCTTTGGCAGTACATGAGGATGCGGTTACGTACTTAACCTGCGTAGAGTTGTGATCCCGTTGCCGGAGGAATGTCGCCCAAAGGGTGTCTTGCGGGACGCCGAGAAGTTAGACATGCTGAAGCGTCTGTGCCGCTCTCCTTGTGGGTGTTTGGGTTATGCAAACAGACCCTTTGGCCACTTTGTTTCCTTGTTTGGGAATGTGCAAAGCGAAAGTGATTCTCCGACAGGGCATGATGCGGCCAGCCCTTGTGGCACGCAGGAGTTTTGGACAACTAGTGGTTTATCTGGAGCAGTCCGTTGGCGGAGCAGAGATGCGTTCAGTGTTCTGATGCCAGGTGCGCTGCCGTGGACAGCCACTGTGCCCTTTGAAGCTTGCAGGTCCCCTCGCGAAGCAGAGTTCTTCCGTTGGAAATCGGTCTGTGGTCCTCGGGGAGAGTGCCTTTGATCTCTGTGAGGTTCTCGGTAGTGTCACTCTGTCAGTGAAGAAGTGCCAGGGTGCATGGGGTATGGTCAGTGTCATCAAAGCAGTCGTGTTTGCGGTCTGCCATCCCTGGTATACAGTGAGCCCGTGTTTGAATGATGTCTGTGGCTTCCAGTAGGTTCGACTTAACCGGTGGGCAGGAGGAGGGCACGTAGGACAACACTGTCAAGAAGTTGAGCGTTTCCTCCGGGTTCAGGGCCGTGCAACCTGCTGGCTGGGTGCTGGCAACACGTGCCCGAGAAGCTAGCCTAGTTTCCGCAGTGGGGTTTGGACGTGGGTCTTGGTTAGTGAAGCCCACCACTTCCTGTGGTGGGCATTCCCATGGGTCCTCGGAAAGTGATTTGGCCTAGTTGGCAACAATTGGCAGTTGGGCCGAATTTCGTTCGCCCCTTGAGAGGTGACGGGCTGCATCTTGCCTGTAGCCAGTCGCAGGTCGGCCCTCCCATAGGAGGTTTCCTTGCACCTAAAAATGATGGGAGTGGCCCCAAGTGCACATTACATATTCTACTAGGTTGCAGGATTTCTGGGTCCATCTATATGTTACACCCACGGCCGGAAAGCAGGTCTCGTCAGGTGTTTGTGCGTTGGTCAGAAGGCTTGGCTGTGGAAGAGTGGAAGTCCGTGGCCTATTTCAAAACCCCCTGGGTTTCAAAGTTCACATTCAGTCTGTTGAGGCTTGAAGAGGTCTTTCTCCATTCAGTGGGGGTGTCCAAATCCAGGGCGCTGTGTATAAACTCTGGCTTTTATGGTTCGAGGTCTCAGGAGAGGGCCACAGGGACACACAGGGACCAAGATGCGGATTCAGAGCCACGCAGAGAAGCCCACAAGCGCGTCCTCGTGTGAAGTAACAGTCACACACGCGCACATGCGTGAAAACAAAAATAGACCCTCTCACGTACCGGCCAACGTACACGCCTTACTTCTTGCAGTCGGGCTGTCAGACAGACATTGAGTTCTCTGTAAAGGTAGACGTCCTTGGGAGGCAGGGTCCGAGCTCAAGCCCAGGTCAAAATTCTCATGAATGATGATCTCTGAGTACACCGGTCCAATTCTGAAGCCTGCCTGATTTATGTCCAGTTCTCAGGTGCAGCTGCTGGACAAGGCTGACCGTCGGCAAAGGCAAGAAGACCTACGCATTGGCTGATGACTGCAGGTGCTAAGGAAAAGTGGAAAAATGACGCAGGGGCATGTTGCTACGCGTGGCTCTGGCTAACCCAGGAAGGTAGGCTTTCACCCACCTTAAGATGTGCCATTGGATATGAGGTTTTCCTCAGACGGTCCCAGTGGCTGCAAGAGTCGATTGACTGTTGCTCTTTCTGAGTGGCCTGAGGGCTATGGATTCCCCAGGGTTTTGGAGTACTCCGAGGTCATCTCTCCTCTTCAGACCCCCACGGCATGCCCGGTTGTGTTCTGCAGCGTCCCAGCCTGTGCTTGGATCGATGATGACACCCTTGTATGCATTCCTTGGAAAATCTGAACAAAATGAGTGAGAACACTCTACCGTCTCCTCATCGAATCCGAGGTCCAGCACGTTTCGTCTCTCGGGGGTAGGGGAGAGTGAGGAGTGAGGGCCAGCGTCGCCTTCTGACCTGCATGCAAACACACACCAGGGTTCCAGAATTCGAGGTGCTCCTATCTGGGTGTCCTCTGTGTCTGCCCATTAGCTGGGCCATCTACGCAGATTAGGTCCCTGCTGAAAGACCGTTGAGGGCATGCGAGGGGGAAGGCTCTCCTGCTGGTCTTCAGAGTCGGAGTGTGTGCTGGTGTAGGCCCAGGAAGCTTGCAGCTTAGAAGGTTGTGCTTTGGCCAGGATCAAGTTTGTGCATGCAGCTTCGGGGGCTATTTCTGGAAGCCAAAATGAGGAAGCGTCCCTGGTTGGAGCCTGGAGCCTCAGGCCAGGCCTGTGTCCCTCCCTGTCATTTGTTTTGGCGCGTTGAAGTTCTTTAGTGCCCAGTGGGGATGGAGCAGTGGGAGGGTGTGGGCTGGGGTCGGTCTTCAACGGAAGGGAGCTGATGGATTAGGGCTAGGTATTGCCCATGTCGGCTACTCCAGTGCAGCTCCCGACAGAGTTTTGGCACTAAGTGGGTCATCGTGGAGTGGGGTTAGGACCGAGTGCTGCATTGAAGCCTGCGTGGTGGCTGCTGGCCTGCAGAAGATGGCAAGGCATCATGAGGACAGGTCCTGTGTGATGTCGTGGGATGGGCTGTCATGATTGGGTTGCAGGAGCTGGCCACGTCTTCCCAAGAATGCGTCCTGTTCGTGATGCGCTGGCATCAGCTGCCCACGAAGGGGGCGGCTTTGGCAGTACATGAGGATGCGGTTACGTACTTAACCTGCGTAGAGTTGTGATCCCGTTGCCGGAGGATTGTCGCCCAAAGGGTGTCTTGCGGGACGCCGAGAAGTTAGACATGCTGAAGCGTCTGTGCCGCTCTCCTTGTGGGTGTTTGGGTTATGCAAACATGCCCTTTGGCCACTTTGTTTCCTTGTTTGGGAATGTGCAAAGCGAAAGTGTTTCTCCGACAGGGCATGATGCGGCCAGCCCTTGTGGCACGCAGGAGTTTTGGACAGCTAGTCGTTTATCTGGAGCAGTCCGTTGGCGGAGCAGAGATGCGTTCAGTGTTCTGATGCCAGGTGCGCTGCCGTGGACAGCCACTGTGCCCTTTGAAGCTTGCAGGTCCCCTCGCGAAGCAGAGTTCTTCCGTTGGAAATCGGTCTGTGGTCCTCGGGGAGAGTGCCTTTGATCTCTGTGAGGTTCTCATTAGTGTCACTCTGTCAGTGAAGAAGTGCCAGGGTGCATGGGGTATGGTCAGTGTCATCAAAGCAGTCGTGTTTGCGGTCTGCCATCCCTGGTTTACAGTGAGCCCGTGTTTGAATGATGTCTGTGGCTTCCAGTAGGTTCGACTTAACCGGTGGGCAGGAGGAGGGCACGTAGGACAACACTGTCAAGAAGTTGAGCGTTTCCTCCGGGTTCAGGGCCGCGCAACCTGCTGGCTGGGTGCTGGCAACACGTGCCCGGGAAGCTAGCCTAGTTTCCGCAGTGGGGTTTGGACGTGGGTCTTGGTTACTGAAGCCCACCACTTCCTGTGGTGGGCATTCCCATGGGTCCTCGGAAAGTGATTTGGCCTAGTTGGCAACAATTGGCAGTTGGGCCGAATTTCGTTCGCCCCTTGAGAGGTGACGGGCTGCATCTTGCCTGTAGCCAGTCGCAGGTCGGCCCTCCCATAGGAGGTTTCCTTGCACCTAAAAATGATGGGAGTGGCCCCAAGTGCACATTACATATTCTACTAGGTTGCAGGATTTCTGGGTCCATCTATATGTTACACCCACGGCCGGAAAGCAGGTCTCGTCAGGTGTTTGTGCGTTGGTCAGAAGGCTTGGCTGTGGAAGAGTGGAAGTCCGTGGCCTATTTCAAAACCCCCTGGGTTTCAAAGTTCACATTCAGTCTGTTGAGGCTTGAAGAGGTCTTTCTCCATTCAGTGGGGGTGTCCAAATCCAGGGCGCTGTGTATAAACTCTGGCTTTTATGGTTCGAGGTCTCAGGAGAGGGCCACAGGGACACACAGGGACCAAGATGCGGATTCAGAGTCACGCAGAGAAGCCCACAAGCGCGTCCTCGTGTGAAGTAACAGTCACACACGCGCACATGCGTGAAAACAAAAATAGACCCTCTCACGTACCGGCCAACGTACACGCCTTACTTCTTGCAGTCGGGCTGTCAGACAGACATTGAGTTCTCTGTAAAGGTAGACGTCCTTGGGAGGCAGGGTCCGAGCTCAAGCCCAGGTCAAAATTCTCATGAATGATGATCTCTGAGTACACCGGTCCAATTCTGAAGCCTGCCTGATTTATGTCCAGTTCTCAGGTGCAGCTGCTGGACAAGGCTGACCGTCGGCAAAGGCAAGAAGACCTACGCATTGGCTGATGACTGCAGGTGCTAAGGAAAAGTGGAAAAATGACGCAGGGGCATGTTGCTACGCGTGGCTCTGGCTAACCCAGGAAGGTAGGCTTTCACCCACCTTAAGATGTGCCATTGGATATGAGGTTTTCCTCAGACGGTCCCAGTGGTTGCAAGAGTCGATTGACTGTTGCTCTTTCTGAGTGGCCTGAGGGCTATGGATTCCCCAGGGTTTTGGAGTACTCCGAGGTCATCTCTCCTCTTCAGACCCCCACGGCATGCCCGGTTGTGTTCTGCAGCGTCCCAGCCTGTGCTTGGATCGATGATGACACCCTTGTATGCATTCCTTGGAAAATCTGAACAAAATGAGTGAGAACACTCTACCGTCTCCTCATCGAATCCGAGGTCCAGCACGTTTTGTCTCTCGGGGGTAGGGGAGAGTGAGGAGTGAGGGCCAGCGTCGCCTTCTGACCTGCATGCAAACACACACCAGGGTTCCAGAATTCGAGGTGCTCCTATCTGGGTGTCCTCTGTGTCTGCCCATTAGCTGGGCCATCTACGCAGATTAGGTCCCTGCTGAAAGACCGTTGAGGGCATGCGAGGGGGAAGGCTCTCCTGCTGGTCTTCAGAGTCGGAGTGTGTGCTGGTGTAGGCCCAGGAAGCTTGCAGCTTAGAAGGTTGTGCTTTGGCCAGGATCACGTTTGTGCATGCAGCTTCGGGGGCTATTTCTGGAAGCCAAAATGAGGAAGCGTCCCTGGTTGGAGCCTGGAGCCTCAGGCCAGGCCTGTGTCCCTCCCTGTCATTTGTTTTGGCGCGTTGAAGTTCTTTAGTGCCCAGTGGGGATGGAGCAGTGGGAGGGTGTGGGCTGGGGTCGGTCTTCAACGGAAGGGAGCTGATGGATTAGGGCTAGGTATTGCCCATGTCGGCTACTCCAGTGCAGCTCCCGACAGAGTTTTGGCACTAAGTGGGTCATCGTGGAGTGGGGTTAGGACCGAGTGCTGCATTGAAGCCTGCGTGGTGGCTGCTGGCCTGCAGAAGATGGCAAGGCATCATGAGGACAGGTCCTGTGTGATGTCGTGGGATGGGCTGTCATGAATGGGTTGCAGGAGCTGGCCACGTCTTCCCAAGAATGCGTCCTGTTCGTGATGCGCTGGCATCAGCTGCCCACGAAGGGGGCGGCTTTGGCAGTACATGAGGATGCGGTTACGTACTTAACCTGCGTAGAGTTGTGATCCCGTTGCCGGAGGAATGTCGCCCAAAGGGTGTCTTGCGGGACGCCGAGAAGTTAGACATGCTGAAGCGTCTGTGCCGCTCTCCTTGTGGGTGTTTGGGTTATGCAAACAGACCCTTTGGCCACTTTGTTTCCTTGTTTGGGAATGTGCAAAGCGAAAGTGATTCTCCGACAGGGCATGATGCGGCCAGCCCTTGTGGCACGCAGGAGTTTTGGACAACTAGTGGTTTATCTGGAGCAGTCCGTTGGCGGAGCAGAGATGCGTTCAGTGTTCTGATGCCAGGTGCGCTGCCGTGGACAGCCACTGTGCCCTTTGAAGCTTGCAGGTCCCCTCGCGAAGCAGAGTTCTTCCGTTGGAAATCGGTCTGTGGTCCTCGGGGAGAGTGCCTTTGATCTCTGTGAGGTTCTCGGTAGTGTCACTCTGTCAGTGAAGAAGTGCCAGGGTGCATGGGGTATGGTCAGTGTCATCAAAGCAGTCGTGTTTGCGGTCTGCCATCCCTGGTATACAGTGAGCCCGTGTTTGAATGATGTCTGTGGCTTCCAGTAGGTTCGACTTAACCGGTGGGCAGGAGGAGGGCACGTAGGACAACACTGTCAAGAAGTTGAGCGTTTCCTCCGGGTTCAGGGCCGTGCAACCTGCTGGCTGGGTGCTGGCAACACGTGCCCGAGAAGCTAGCCTAGTTT
Source organism: Mesoplodon bidens (assembly GCF_964165515.1). Lineage (NCBI taxonomy): Eukaryota > Metazoa > Chordata > Mammalia > Artiodactyla > Ziphiidae > Mesoplodon > Mesoplodon bidens. Next base: position 69,630,416 of record NC_138178.1, read on the forward strand.
CCGCAGTGGGGTTTGGACGTGGGTCTTGGTTAGTGAAGCCCACCACTTCCTGTGGTGGGCATTCCCATGGGTCCTCGGAAAGTGATTTGGCCTAGTTGGCAACAATTGGCAGTTGGGCCGAATTTCGTTCGCCCCTTGAGAGGTGACGGGCTGCATCTTGCCTGTAGCCAGTCGCAGGTCGGCCCTCCCATAGGAGGTTTCCTTGCACCTAAAAATGATGGGAGTGGCCCCAAGTGCACATTACATATTCTACTAGGTTGCAGGATTTCTGGGTCCATCTATATGTTACACCCACGGCCGGAAAGCAGGTCTCGTCAGGTGTTTGTGCGTTGGTCAGAAGGCTTGGCTGTGGAAGAGTGGAAGTCCGTGGCCTATTTCAAAACCCCCTGGGTTTCAAAGTTCACATTCAGTCTGTTGAGGCTTGAAGAGGTCTTTCTCCATTCAGTGGGGGTGTCCAAATCCAGGGCGCTGTGTATAAACTCTGGCTTTTATGGTTCGAGGTCTCAGGAGAGGGCCACAGGGACACACAGGGACCAAGATGCGGATTCAGAGTCACGCAGAGAAGCCCACAAGCGCGTCCTCGTGTGAAGTAACAGTCACACACGCGCACATGCGTGAAAACAAAAATAGACCCTCTCACGTACCGGCCAACGTACACGCCTTACTTCTTGCAGTCGGGCTGTCAGACAGACATTGAGTTCTCTGTAAAGGTAGACGTCCTTGGGAGGCAGGGTCCGAGCTCAAGCCCAGGTCAAAATTCTCATGAATGATGATCTCTGAGTACACCGGTCCAATTCTGAAGCCTGCCTGATTTATGTCCAGTTCTCAGGTGCAGCTGCTGGACAAGGCTGACCGTCGGCAAAGGCAAGAAGACCTACGCATTGGCTGATGACTGCAGGTGCTAAGGAAAAGTGGAAAAATGACGCAGGGGCATGTTGCTACGCGTGGCTCTGGCTAACCCAGGAAGGTAGGCTTTCACCCACCTTAAGATGTGCCATTGGATATGAGGTTTTCCTCAGACGGTCCCAGTGGTTGCAAGAGTCGATTGACTGTTGCTCTTTCTGAGTGGCCTGAGGGCTATGGATTCCCCAGGGTTTTGGAGTACTCCGAGGTCATCTCTCCTCTTCAGACCCCCACGGCATGCCCGGTTGTGTTCTGCAGCGTCCCAGCCTGTGCTTGGATCGATGATGACACCCTTGTATGCATTCCTTGGAAAATCTGAACAAAATGAGTGAGAACACTCTACCGTCTCCTCATCGAATCCGAGGTCCAGCACGTTTTGTCTCTCGGGGGTAGGGGAGAGTGAGGAGTGAGGGCCAGCGTCGCCTTCTGACCTGCATGCAAACACACACCAGGGTTCCAGAATTCGAGGTGCTCCTATCTGGGTGTCCTCTGTGTCTGCCCATTAGCTGGGCCATCTACGCAGATTAGGTCCCTGCTGAAAGACCGTTGAGGGCATGCGAGGGGGAAGGCTCTCCTGCTGGTCTTCAGAGTCGGAGTGTGTGCTGGTGTAGGCCCAGGAAGCTTGCAGCTTAGAAGGTTGTGCTTTGGCCAGGATCACGTTTGTGCATGCAGCTTCGGGGGCTATTTCTGGAAGCCAAAATGAGGAAGCGTCCCTGGTTGGAGCCTGGAGCCTCAGGCCAGGCCTGTGTCCCTCCCTGTCATTTGTTTTGGCGCGTTGAAGTTCTTTAGTGCCCAGTGGGGATGGAGCAGTGGGAGGGTGTGGGCTGGGGTCGGTCTTCAACGGAAGGGAGCTGATGGATTAGGGCTAGGTATTGCCCATGTCGGCTACTCCAGTGCAGCTCCCGACAGAGTTTTGGCACTAAGTGGGTCATCGTGGAGTGGGGTTAGGACCGAGTGCTGCATTGAAGCCTGCGTGGTGGCTGCTGGCCTGCAGAAGATGGCAAGGCATCATGAGGACAGGTCCTGTGTGATGTCGTGGGATGGGCTGTCATGAATGGGTTGCAGGAGCTGGCCACGTCTTCCCAAGAATGCGTCCTGTTCGTGATGCGCTGGCATCAGCTGCCCACGAAGGGGGCGGCTTTGGCAGTACATGAGGATGCGGTTACGTACTTAACCTGCGTAGAGTTGTGATCCCGTTGCCGGAGGAATGTCGCCCAAAGGGTGTCTTGCGGGACGCCGAGAAGTTAGACATGCTGAAGCGTCTGTGCCGCTCTCCTTGTGGGTGTTTGGGTTATGCAAACAGACCCTTTGGCCACTTTGTTTCCTTGTTTGGGAATGTGCAAAGCGAAAGTGATTCTCCGACAGGGCATGATGCGGCCAGCCCTTGTGGCACGCAGGAGTTTTGGACAACTAGTGGTTTATCTGGAGCAGTCCGTTGGCGGAGCAGAGATGCGTTCAGTGTTCTGATGCCAGGTGCGCTGCCGTGGACAGCCACTGTGCCCTTTGAAGCTTGCAGGTCCCCTCGCGAAGCAGAGTTCTTCCGTTGGAAATCGGTCTGTGGTCCTCGGGGAGAGTGCCTTTGATCTCTGTGAGGTTCTCGGTAGTGTCACTCTGTCAGTGAAGAAGTGCCAGGGTGCATGGGGTATGGTCAGTGTCATCAAAGCAGTCGTGTTTGCGGTCTGCCATCCCTGGTATACAGTGAGCCCGTGTTTGAATGATGTCTGTGGCTTCCAGTAGGTTCGACTTAACCGGTGGGCAGGAGGAGGGCACGTAGGACAACACTGTCAAGAAGTTGAGCGTTTCCTCCGGGTTCAGGGCCGTGCAACCTGCTGGCTGGGTGCTGGCAACACGTGCCCGAGAAGCTAGCCTAGTTTCCGCAGTGGGGTTTGGACGTGGGTCTTGGTTAGTGAAGCCCACCACTTCCTGTGGTGGGCATTCCCATGGGTCCTCGGAAAGTGATTTGGCCTAGTTGGCAACAATTGGCAGTTGGGCCGAATTTCGTTCGCCCCTTGAGAGGTGACGGGCTGCATCTTGCCTGTAGCCAGTCGCAGGTCGGCCCTCCCATAGGAGGTTTCCTTGCACCTAAAAATGATGGGAGTGGCCCCAAGTGCACATTACATATTCTACTAGGTTGCAGGATTTCTGGGTCCATCTATATGTTACACCCACGGCCGGAAAGCAGGTCTCGTCAGGTGTTTGTGCGTTGGTCAGAAGGCTTGGCTGTGGAAGAGTGGAAGTCCGTGGCCTATTTCAAAACCCCCTGGGTTTCAAAGTTCACATTCAGTCTGTTGAGGCTTGAAGAGGTCTTTCTCCATTCAGTGGGGGTGTCCAAATCCAGGGCGCTGTGTATAAACTCTGGCTTTTATGGTTCGAGGTCTCAGGAGAGGGCCACAGGGACACACAGGGACCAAGATGCGGATTCAGAGTCACGCAGAGAAGCCCACAAGCGCGTCCTCGTGTGAAGTAACAGTCACACACGCGCACATGCGTGAAAACAAAAATAGACCCTCTCACGTACCGGCCAACGTACACGCCTTACTTCTTGCAGTCGGGCTGTCAGACAGACATTGAGTTCTCTGTAAAGGTAGACGTCCTTGGGAGGCAGGGTCCGAGCTCAAGCCCAGGTCAAAATTCTCATGAATGATGATCTCTGAGTACACCGGTCCAATTCTGAAGCCTGCCTGATTTATGTCCAGTTCTCAGGTGCAGCTGCTGGACAAGGCTGACCGTCGGCAAAGGCAAGAAGACCTACGCATTGGCTGATGACTGCAGGTGCTAAGGAAAAGTGGAAAAATGACGCAGGGGCATGTTGCTACGCGTGGCTCTGGCTAACCCAGGAAGGTAGGCTTTCACCCACCTTAAGATGTGCCATTGGATATGAGGTTTTCCTCAGACGGTCCCAGTGGTTGCAAGAGTCGATTGACTGTTGCTCTTTCTGAGTGGCCTGAGGGCTATGGATTCCCCAGGGTTTTGGAGTACTCCGAGGTCATCTCTCCTCTTCAGACCCCCACGGCATGCCCGGTTGTGTTCTGCAGCGTCCCAGCCTGTGCTTGGATCGATGATGACACCCTTGTATGCATTCCTTGGAAAATCTGAACAAAATGAGTGAGAACACTCTACCGTCTCCTCATCGAATCCGAGGTCCAGCACGTTTTGTCTCTCGGGGGTAGGGGAGAGTGAGGAGTGAGGGCCAGCGTCGCCTTCTGACCTGCATGCAAACACACACCAGGGTTCCAGAATTCGAGGTGCTCCTATCTGGGTGTCCTCTGTGTCTGCCCATTAGCTGGGCCATCTACGCAGATTAGGTCCCTGCTGAAAGACCGTTGAGGGCATGCGAGGGGGAAGGCTCTCCTGCTGGTCTTCAGAGTCGGAGTGTGTGCTGGTGTAGGCCCAGGAAGCTTGCAGCTTAGAAGGTTGTGCTTTGGCCAGGATCACGTTTGTGCATGCAGCTTCGGGGGCTATTTCTGGAAGCCAAAATGAGGAAGCGTCCCTGGTTGGAGCCTGGAGCCTCAGGCCAGGCCTGTGTCCCTCCCTGTCATTTGTTTTGGCGCGTTGAAGTTCTTTAGTGCCCAGTGGGGATGGAGCAGTGGGAGGGTGTGGGCTGGGGTCGGTCTTCAACGGAAGGGAGCTGATGGATTAGGGCTAGGTATTGCCCATGTCGGCTACTCCAGTGCAGCTCCCGACAGAGTTTTGGCACTAAGTGGGTCATCGTGGAGTGGGGTTAGGACCGAGTGCTGCATTGAAGCCTGCGTGGTGGCTGCTGGCCTGCAGAAGATGGCAAGGCATCATGAGGACAGGTCCTGTGTGATGTCGTGGGATGGGCTGTCATGAATGGGTTGCAGGAGCTGGCCACGTCTTCCCAAGAATGCGTCCTGTTCGTGATGCGCTGGCATCAGCTGCCCACGAAGGGGGCGGCTTTGGCAGTACATGAGGATGCGGTTACGTACTTAACCTGCGTAGAGTTGTGATCCCGTTGCCGGAGGAATGTCGCCCAAAGGGTGTCTTGCGGGACGCCGAGAAGTTAGACATGCTGAAGCGTCTGTGCCGCTCTCCTTGTGGGTGTTTGGGTTATGCAAACAGACCCTTTGGCCACTTTGTTTCCTTGTTTGGGAATGTGCAAAGCGAAAGTGATTCTCCGACAGGGCATGATGCGGCCAGCCCTTGTGGCACGCAGGAGTTTTGGACAACTAGTGGTTTATCTGGAGCAGTCCGTTGGCGGAGCAGAGATGCGTTCAGTGTTCTGATGCCAGGTGCGCTGCCGTGGACAGCCACTGTGCCCTTTGAAGCTTGCAGGTCCCCTCGCGAAGCAGAGTTCTTCCGTTGGAAATCGGTCTGTGGTCCTCGGGGAGAGTGCCTTTGATCTCTGTGAGGTTCTCGGTAGTGTCACTCTGTCAGTGAAGAAGTGCCAGGGTGCATGGGGTATGGTCAGTGTCATCAAAGCAGTCGTGTTTGCGGTCTGCCATCCCTGGTATACAGTGAGCCCGTGTTTGAATGATGTCTGTGGCTTCCAGTAGGTTCGACTTAACCGGTGGGCAGGAGGAGGGCACGTAGGACAACACTGTCAAGAAGTTGAGCGTTTCCTCCGGGTTCAGGGCCGTGCAACCTGCTGGCTGGGTGCTGGCAACACGTGCCCGAGAAGCTAGCCTAGTTTCCGCAGTGGGGTTTGGACGTGGGTCTTGGTTAGTGAAGCCCACCACTTCCTGTGGTGGGCATTCCCATGGGTCCTCGGAAAGTGATTTGGCCTAGTTGGCAACAATTGGCAGTTGGGCCGAATTTCGTTCGCCCCTTGAGAGGTGACGGGCTGCATCTTGCCTGTAGCCAGTCGCAGGTCGGCCCTCCCATAGGAGGTTTCCTTGCACCTAAAAATGATGGGAGTGGCCCCAAGTGCACATTACATATTCTACTAGGTTGCAGGATTTCTGGGTCCATCTATATGTTACACCCACGGCCGGAAAGCAGGTCTCGTCAGGTGTTTGTGCGTTGGTCAGAAGGCTTGGCTGTGGAAGAGTGGAAGTCCGTGGCCTATTTCAAAACCCCCTGGGTTTCAAAGTTCACATTCAGTCTGTTGAGGCTTGAAGAGGTCTTTCTCCATTCAGTGGGGGTGTCCAAATCCAGGGCGCTGTGTATAAACTCTGGCTTTTATGGTTCGAGGTCTCAGGAGAGGGCCACAGGGACACACAGGGACCAAGATGCGGATTCAGAGTCACGCAGAGAAGCCCACAAGCGCGTCCTCGTGTGAAGTAACAGTCACACACGCGCACATGCGTGAAAACAAAAATAGACCCTCTCACGTACCGGCCAACGTACACGCCTTACTTCTTGCAGTCGGGCTGTCAGACAGACATTGAGTTCTCTGTAAAGGTAGACGTCCTTGGGAGGCAGGGTCCGAGCTCAAGCCCAGGTCAAAATTCTCATGAATGATGATCTCTGAGTACACCGGTCCAATTCTGAAGCCTGCCTGATTTATGTCCAGTTCTCAGGTGCAGCTGCTGGACAAGGCTGACCGTCGGCAAAGGCAAGAAGACCTACGCATTGGCTGATGACTGCAGGTGCTAAGGAAAAGTGGAAAAATGACGCAGGGGCATGTTGCTACGCGTGGCTCTGGCTAACCCAGGAAGGTAGGCTTTCACCCACCTTAAGATGTGCCATTGGATATGAGGTTTTCCTCAGACGGTCCCAGTGGTTGCAAGAGTCGATTGACTGTTGCTCTTTCTGAGTGGCCTGAGGGCTATGGATTCCCCAGGGTTTTGGAGTACTCCGAGGTCATCTCTCCTCTTCAGACCCCCACGGCATGCCCGGTTGTGTTCTGCAGCGTCCCAGCCTGTGCTTGGATCGATGATGACACCCTTGTATGCATTCCTTGGAAAATCTGAACAAAATGAGTGAGAACACTCTACCGTCTCCTCATCGAATCCGAGGTCCAGCACGTTTTGTCTCTCGGGGGTAGGGGAGAGTGAGGAGTGAGGGCCAGCGTCGCCTTCTGACCTGCATGCAAACACACACCAGGGTTCCAGAATTCGAGGTGCTCCTATCTGGGTGTCCTCTGTGTCTGCCCATTAGCTGGGCCATCTACGCAGATTAGGTCCCTGCTGAAAGACCGTTGAGGGCATGCGAGGGGGAAGGCTCTCCTGCTGGTCTTCAGAGTCGGAGTGTGTGCTGGTGTAGGCCCAGGAAGCTTGCAGCTTAGAAGGTTGTGCTTTGGCCAGGATCACGTTTGTGCATGCAGCTTCGGGGGCTATTTCTGGAAGCCAAAATGAGGAAGCGTCCCTGGTTGGAGCCTGGAGCCTCAGGCCAGGCCTGTGTCCCTCCCTGTCATTTGTTTTGGCGCGTTGAAGTTCTTTAGTGCCCAGTGGGGATGGAGCAGTGGGAGGGTGTGGGCTGGGGTCGGTCTTCAACGGAAGGGAGCTGATGGATTAGGGCTAGGTATTGCCCATGTCGGCTACTCCAGTGCAGCTCCCGACAGAGTTTTGGCACTAAGTGGGTCATCGTGGAGTGGGGTTAGGACCGAGTGCTGCATTGAAGCCTGCGTGGTGGCTGCTGGCCTGCAGAAGATGGCAAGGCATCATGAGGACAGGTCCTGTGTGATGTCGTGGGATGGGCTGTCATGAATGGGTTGCAGGAGCTGGCCACGTCTTCCCAAGAATGCGTCCTGTTCGTGATGCGCTGGCATCAGCTGCCCACGAAGGGGGCGGCTTTGGCAGTACATGAGGATGCGGTTACGTACTTAACCTGCGTAGAGTTGTGATCCCGTTGCCGGAGGAATGTCGCCCAAAGGGTGTCTTGCGGGACGCCGAGAAGTTAGACATGCTGAAGCGTCTGTGCCGCTCTCCTTGTGGGTGTTTGGGTTATGCAAACAGACCCTTTGGCCACTTTGTTTCCTTGTTTGGGAATGTGCAAAGCGAAAGTGATTCTCCGACAGGGCATGATGCGGCCAGCCCTTGTGGCACGCAGGAGTTTTGGACAACTAGTGGTTTATCTGGAGCAGTCCGTTGGCGGAGCAGAGATGCGTTCAGTGTTCTGATGCCAGGTGCGCTGCCGTGGACAGCCACTGTGCCCTTTGAAGCTTGCAGGTCCCCTCGCGAAGCAGAGTTCTTCCGTTGGAAATCGGTCTGTGGTCCTCGGGGAGAGTGCCTTTGATCTCTGTGAGGTTCTCGGTAGTGTCACTCTGTCAGTGAAGAAGTGCCAGGGTGCATGGGGTATGGTCAGTGTCATCAAAGCAGTCGTGTTTGCGGTCTGCCATCCCTGGTATACAGTGAGCCCGTGTTTGAATGATGTCTGTGGCTTCCAGTAGGTTCGACTTAACCGGTGGGCAGGAGGAGGGCACGTAGGACAACACTGTCAAGAAGTTGAGCGTTTCCTCCGGGTTCAGGGCCGTGCAACCTGCTGGCTGGGTGCTGGCAACACGTGCCCGAGAAGCTAGCCTAGTTTCCGCAGTGGGGTTTGGACGTGGGTCTTGGTTAGTGAAGCCCACCACTTCCTGTGGTGGGCATTCCCATGGGTCCTCGGAAAGTGATTTGGCCTAGTTGGCAACAATTGGCAGTTGGGCCGAATTTCGTTCGCCCCTTGAGAGGTGACGGGCTGCATCTTGCCTGTAGCCAGTCGCAGGTCGGCCCTCCCATAGGAGGTTTCCTTGCACCTAAAAATGATGGGAGTGGCCCCAAGTGCACATTACATATTCTACTAGGTTGCAGGATTTCTGGGTCCATCTATATGTTACACCCACGGCCGGAAAGCAGGTCTCGTCAGGTGTTTGTGCGTTGGTCAGAAGGCTTGGCTGTGGAAGAGTGGAAGTCCGTGGCCTATTTCAAAACCCCCTGGGTTTCAAAGTTCACATTCAGTCTGTTGAGGCTTGAAGAGGTCTTTCTCCATTCAGTGGGGGTGTCCAAATCCAGGGCGCTGTGTATAAACTCTGGCTTTTATGGTTCGAGGTCTCAGGAGAGGGCCACAGGGACACACAGGGACCAAGATGCGGATTCAGAGTCACGCAGAGAAGCCCACAAGCGCGTCCTCGTGTGAAGTAACAGTCACACACGCGCACATGCGTGAAAACAAAAATAGACCCTCTCACGTACCGGCCAACGTACACGCCTTACTTCTTGCAGTCGGGCTGTCAGACAGACATTGAGTTCTCTGTAAAGGTAGACGTCCTTGGGAGGCAGGGTCCGAGCTCAAGCCCAGGTCAAAATTCTCATGAATGATGATCTCTGAGTACACCGGTCCAATTCTGAAGCCTGCCTGATTTATGTCCAGTTCTCAGGTGCAGCTGCTGGACAAGGCTGACCGTCGGCAAAGGCAAGAAGACCTACGCATTGGCTGATGACTGCAGGTGCTAAGGAAAAGTGGAAAAATGACGCAGGGGCATGTTGCTACGCGTGGCTCTGGCTAACCCAGGAAGGTAGGCTTTCACCCACCTTAAGATGTGCCATTGGATATGAGGTTTTCCTCAGACGGTCCCAGTGGTTGCAAGAGTCGATTGACTGTTGCTCTTTCTGAGTGGCCTGAGGGCTATGGATTCCCCAGGGTTTTGGAGTACTCCGAGGTCATCTCTCCTCTTCAGACCCCCACGGCATGCCCGGTTGTGTTCTGCAGCGTCCCAGCCTGTGCTTGGATCGATGATGACACCCTTGTATGCATTCCTTGGAAAATCTGAACAAAATGAGTGAGAACACTCTACCGTCTCCTCATCGAATCCGAGGTCCAGCACGTTTTGTCTCTCGGGGGTAGGGGAGAGTGAGGAGTGAGGGCCAGCGTCGCCTTCTGACCTGCATGCAAACACACACCAGGGTTCCAGAATTCGAGGTGCTCCTATCTGGGTGTCCTCTGTGTCTGCCCATTAGCTGGGCCATCTACGCAGATTAGGTCCCTGCTGAAAGACCGTTGAGGGCATGCGAGGGGGAAGGCTCTCCTGCTGGTCTTCAGAGTCGGAGTGTGTGCTGGTGTAGGCCCAGGAAGCTTGCAGCTTAGAAGGTTGTGCTTTGGCCAGGATCAAGTTTGTGCATGCAGCTTCGGGGGCTATTTCTGGAAGCCAAAATGAGGAAGCGTCCCTGGTTGGAGCCTGGAGCCTCAGGCCAGGCCTGTGTCCCTCCCTGTCATTTGTTTTGGCGCGTTGAAGTTCTTTAGTGCCCAGTGGGGATGGAGCAGTGGGAGGGTGTGGGCTGGGGTCGGTCTTCAACGGAAGGGAGCTGATGGATTAGGGCTAGGTATTGCCCATGTCGGCTACTCCAGTGCAGCTCCCGACAGAGTTTTGGCACTAAGTGGGTCATCGTGGAGTGGGGTTAGGACCGAGTGCTGCATTGAAGCCTGCGTGGTGGCTGCTGGCCTGCAGAAGATGGCAAGGCATCATGAGGACAGGTCCTGTGTGATGTCGTGGGATGGGCTGTCATGATTGGGTTGCAGGAGCTGGCCACGTCTTCCCAAGAATGCGTCCTGTTCGTGATGCGCTGGCATCAGCTGCCCACGAAGGGGGCGGCTTTGGCAGTACATGAGGATGCGGTTACGTACTTAACCTGCGTAGAGTTGTGATCCCGTTGCCGGAGGATTGTCGCCCAAAGGGTGTCTTGCGGGACGCCGAGAAGTTAGACATGCTGAAGCGTCTGTGCCGCTCTCCTTGTGGGTGTTTGGGTTATGCAAACATGCCCTTTGGCCACTTTGTTTCCTTGTTTGGGAATGTGCAAAGCGAAAGTGTTTCTCCGACAGGGCATGATGCGGCCAGCCCTTGTGGCACGCAGGAGTTTTGGACAGCTAGTCGTTTATCTGGAGCAGTCCGTTGGCGGAGCAGAGATGCGTTCAGTGTTCTGATGCCAGGTGCGCTGCCGTGGACAGCCACTGTGCCCTTTGAAGCTTGCAGGTCCCCTCGCGAAGCAGAGTTCTTCCGTTGGAAATCGGTCTGTGGTCCTCGGGGAGAGTGCCTTTGATCTCTGTGAGGTTCTCATTAGTGTCACTCTGTCAGTGAAGAAGTGCCAGGGTGCATGGGGTATGGTCAGTGTCATCAAAGCAGTCGTGTTTGCGGTCTGCCATCCCTGGTTTACAGTGAGCCCGTGTTTGAATGATGTCTGTGGCTTCCAGTAGGTTCGACTTAACCGGTGGGCAGGAGGAGGGCACGTAGGACAACACTGTCAAGAAGTTGAGCGTTTCCTCCGGGTTCAGGGCCGCGCAACCTGCTGGCTGGGTGCTGGCAACACGTGCCCGGGAAGCTAGCCTAGTTTCCGCAGTGGGGTTTGGACGTGGGTCTTGGTTACTGAAGCCCACCACTTCCTGTGGTGGGCATTCCCATGGGTCCTCGGAAAGTGATTTGGCCGAGTTGGCAACAATTGGCAGTTGGGCCGAATTTCATTCACCCCTTGAGAGGTGACGGGCTGCATCTTGCCTGTAGCCAGTCGCAGGTCGGCCCTCCCATAGGAGGTTTCCTTGCACCTAAAAATGATGGGAGTGGCCCCAAGTGCACATTACATATTCTACTAGGTTGCAGGATTTCTGGGTCCATCTATATGTTACACCCACGGCCGGAAAGCAGGTCTCGTCAGGTGTTTGTGCGTTGGTCAGAAGGCTTGGCTGTGGAAGAGTGGAAGTCCGTGGCCTATTTCAAAACCCCCTGGGTTTCAAAGTTCACATTCAGTCTGTTGAGGCTTGAAGAGGTCTTTCTCCATTCAGTGGGGGTGTCCAAATCCAGGGCGCTGTGTATAAACTCTGGCTTTTATGGTTCGAGGTCTCAGGAGAGGGCCACAGGGACACACAGGGACCAAGATGCGGATTCAGAGCCACGCAGAGAAGCCCACAAGCGTGTCCTCGTGTGAAGTAACAGTCACACACGCGCACATGCGTGAAAACAAAAATAGACCCTCTCACGTACCGGCCAACGTACACGCCTTACTTCTTGCAGTCGGGCTGTCAGACAGACATTGAGTTCTCTGTAAAGGTAGACGTCCTTGGGAGGCAGGGTCCGAGCTCAAGCCCAGGTCAAAATTCTCATGAATGATGATCTCTGAGTACACCGGTCCAATTCTGAAGCCTGCCTGATTTATGTCCAGTTCTCAGGTGCAGCTGCTGGACAAGGCTGACCGTCGGCAAAGGCAAGAAGACCTACGCATTGGCTGATGACTGCAGGTGCTAAGGAAAAGTGGAAAAATGACGCAGGGGCATGTTGCTACGCGTGGCTCTGGCTAACCCAGGAAGGTAGGCTTTCACCCACCTTAAGATGTGCCATTGGATATGAGGTTTTCCTCAGACGGTCCCAGTGGCTGCAAGAGTGGATTGACTGTTGCTCTTTCTGAGTGGCCTGAGGGCTATGGATTCCCCAGGGTTTTGGAGTACTCCGAGGTCATCTCTCCTCTTCAGACCCCCATGGCATGCCCGGTTGTGTTCTGCAGCGTCCCAGCCTGTGCTTGGATCGATGATGACCCCCTTGTATGCATTCCTTGGAAAATCTGAACAAAATGAGTGAGAACACTCTACCGTCTCCTCATCGAATCTGAGGTCCAGCACGTTTCGTCTGTCGGGGGTAGGGGAGAGTGAGGAGTGAGGGCCAGCGTCCCCTTCTGACCTGCATGCAAACACACACCAGGGTTCCAGAATTCGAGGTGCTCCTATCTGGGGGTCCACTGTGTCTGCCCATTAGCTGGGCCATCTACGCAGATTAGGTCCCTGCTGAAAGACCGTTGAGGGCATGCGAGGGGGAAGGCTCTCCTGCTGGTCTTCAGAGTCGGAGTGTGTGCTGGTGTAGGCCCAGGAAGCTTGCAGCTTAGAAGGTTGTGCTTTGGCCAGGATCACGTTTGTGCATGCAGCTTCGGGGGCTATTTCTGGAAGCCAAAATGAGGAAGCGTCCCTGGTTGGAGCCTGGAGCCTCAGGCCAGGCCTGTGTCCCTCCCTGTCATTTGTTTTGGCGCGTTGAAGTTCTTTAGTGCCCAGTGGGGATGGAGCAGTGGGTGGGTGTGGGCTGGGGTCGGTCTTCAACGGAAGGGAGCTGATGGATTAGGGCTAGGTATTGCCCATGTCGGCTACTCCAGTGCAGCTCCCGACAGAGTTTTGGCACTAAGTGGGTCATCGTGGAGTGGGGTTAGGACCGAGTGCTGCATTGAAGCCTGCGTGGTGGCTGCTGGCCTGCAGAAGATGGCAAGGCATCATGAGGACAGGTCCTGTGTGATGTCGTGGGATGGGCTGTCATGATTGGGTTGCAGGAGCTGGCCACGTCTTCCCAAGAATGCGTCCTGTTCGTGATGCGCTGGCATCAGCTGCCCACGAAGGGGGCGGCTTTGGCAGTACATGTGGATGCGGTTACGTACTTAACCTGCGTAGAGTTGTGATCCCGTTGCCGGAGGAATGTCGCCCAAAGGGTGTCTTGCGGGACGCCGAGAAGTTAGACATGCTGAAGCGTCTGTGCCGCTCTCCTTGTGGGTATTTGGGTTATGCAAACAGACCCTTTGGCCACTTTGTTTCCTTGTTTGGGAATGTGCAAAGCGAAAGTGATTCTCCGACAGGGCATGATGCGGCCAGCCCTTGTGGCACGCAGGAGTTTTGGACAGCTAGTGGTTTATCTGGAGCAGTCCGTTGGCGGAGCAGAGATGCGTTCAGTGTTCTGATGCCAGGTGCGCTGCCGTGGACAGCCACTGTGCCCTTTGAAGCTTGCAGGTCCCCTCGCGAAGCAGAGTTCTTCCGTTGGAAATCGGTCTGTGGTCCTCGGGGAGAGTGCCTTTGATCTCTGTGAGGTTCTCGGTAGTGTCACTCTGTCAGTGAAGAAGTGCCAGGGTGCATGGGGTATGGTCAGTGTCATCAAAGCAGTCGTGTTTGCGGTCTGCCATCCCTGGTATACAGTGAGCCCGTGTTTGAATGATGTCTGTGGCTTCCAGTAGGTTCGACTTAACCGGTGGGCAGGAGGAGGGCACGTAGGACAACACTGTCAAGAAGTTGAGCGTTTCCTCCGGGTTCAGGGCCGTGCAACCTGCTGGCTGGGTGCTGGCAACACGTGCCCGAGAAGCTAGCCTAGTTTCCGCAGTGGGGTTTGGACGTGGGTCTTGGTTAGTGAAGCCCACCACTTCCTGTGGTGGGCATTCCCATGGGTCCTCGGAAAGTGATTTGGCCTAGTTGGCAACAATTGGCAGTTGGGCCGAATTTCGTTCGCCCCTTGAGAGGTGACGGGCTGCATCTTGCCTGTAGCCAGTCGCAGGTCGGCCCTCCCATAGGAGGTTTCCTTGCACCTAAAAATGATGGGAGTGGCCCCAAGTGCACATTACATATTCTACTAGGTTGCAGGATTTCTGGGTCCATCTATATGTTACACCCACGGCCGGAAAGCAGGTCTCGTCAGGTGTTTGTGCGTTGGTCAGAAGGCTTGGCTGTGGAAGAGTGGAAGTCCGTGGCCTATTTCAAAACCCCCTGGGTTTCAAAGTTCACATTCAGTCTGTTGAGGCTTGAAGAGGTCTTTCTCCATTCAGTGGGGGTGTCCAAATCCAGGGCGCTGTGTATAAACTCTGGCTTTTATGGTTCGAGGTCTCAGGAGAGGGCCACAGGGACACACAGGGACCAAGATGCGGATTCAGAGTCACGCAGAGAAGCCCACAAGCGCGTCCTCGTGTGAAGTAACAGTCACACACGCGCACATGCGTGAAAACAAAAATAGACCCTCTCACGTACCGGCCAACGTACACGCCTTACTTCTTGCAGTCGGGCTGTCAGACAGACATTGAGTTCTCTGTAAAGGTAGACGTCCTTGGGAGGCAGGGTCCGAGCTCAAGCCCAGGTCAAAATTCTCATGAATGATGATCTCTGAGTACACCGGTCCAATTCTGAAGCCTGCCTGATTTATGTCCAGTTCTCAGGTGCAGCTGCTGGACAAGGCTGACCGTCGGCAAAGGCAAGAAGACCTACGCATTGGCTGATGACTGCAGGTGCTAAGGAAAAGTGGAAAAATGACGCAGGGGCATGTTGCTACGCGTGGCTCTGGCTAACCCAGGAAGGTAGGCTTTCACCCACCTTAAGATGTGCCATTGGATATGAGGTTTTCCTCAGACGGTCCCAGTGGTTGCAAGAGTCGATTGACTGTTGCTCTTTCTGAGTGGCCTGAGGGCTATGGATTCCCCAGGGTTTTGGAGTACTCCGAGGTCATCTCTCCTCTTCAGACCCCCACGGCATGCCCGGTTGTGTTCTGCAGCGTCCCAGCCTGTGCTTGGATCGATGATGACACCCTTGTATGCATTCCTTGGAAAATCTGAACAAAATGAGTGAGAACACTCTACCGTCTCCTCATCGAATCCGAGGTCCAGCACGTTTTGTCTCTCGGGGGTAGGGGAGAGTGAGGAGTGAGGGCCAGCGTCGCCTTCTGACCTGCATGCAAACACACACCAGGGTTCCAGAATTCGAGGTGCTCCTATCTGGGTGTCCTCTGTGTCTGCCCATTAGCTGGGCCATCTACGCAGATTAGGTCCCTGCTGAAAGACCGTTGAGGGCATGCGAGGGGGAAGGCTCTCCTGCTGGTCTTCAGAGACGGAGTGTGTGCTGGTGTAGGCCCAGGAAGCTTGCAGCTTAGAAGGTTGTGCTTTGGCCAGGATCACGTTTGTGCATGCAGCTTCGGGGGCTATTTCTGGAAGCCAAAATGAGGAAGCGTCCCTGGTTGGAGCCTGGAGCCTCAGGCCAGGCCTGTGTCCCTCCCTGTCATTTGTTTTGGCGCGTTGAAGTTCTTTAGTGCCCAGTGGGGATGGAGCAGTGGGAGGGTGTGGGCTGGGGTCGGTCTTCAACGGAAGGGAGCTGATGGATTAGGGCTAGGTATTGCCCATGTCGGCTACTCCAGTGCAGCTCCCGACAGAGTTTTGGCACTAAGTGGGTCATCGTGGAGTGGGGTTAGGACCGAGTGCTGCATTGAAGCCTGCGTGGTGGCTGCTGGCCTGCAGAAGATGGCAAGGCATCATGAGGACAGGTCCTGTGTGATGTCGTGGGATGGGCTGTCATGAATGGGTTGCAGGAGCTGGCCACGTCTTCCCAAGAATGCGTCCTGTTCGTGATGCGCTGGCATCAGCTGCCCACGAAGGGGGCGGCTTTGGCAGTACATGAGGATGCGGTTACGTACTTAACCTGCGTAGAGTTGTGATCCCGTTGCCGGAGGAATGTCGCCCAAAGGGTGTCTTGCGGGACGCCGAGAAGTTAGACATGCTGAAGCGTCTGTGCCGCTCTCCTTGTGGGTGTTTGGGTTATGCAAACAGACCCTTTGGCCACTTTGTTTCCTTGTTTGGGAATGTGCAAAGCGAAAGTGATTCTCCGACAGGGCATGATGCGGCCAGCCCTTGTGGCACGCAGGAGTTTTGGACAACTAGTGGTTTATCTGGAGCAGTCCGTTGGCGGAGCAGAGATGCGTTCAGTGTTCTGATGCCAGGTGCGCTGCCGTGGACAGCCACTGTGCCCTTTGAAGCTTGCAGGTCCCCTCGCGAAGCAGAGTTCTTCCGTTGGAAATCGGTCTGTGGTCCTCGGGGAGAGTGCCTTTGATCTCTGTGAGGTTCTCGGTAGTGTCACTCTGTCAGTGAAGAAGTGCCAGGGTGCATGGGGTATGGTCAGTGTCATCAAAGCAGTCGTGTTTGCGGTCTGCCATCCCTGGTATACAGTGAGCCCGTGTTTGAATGATGTCTGTGGCTTCCAGTAGGTTCGACTTAACCGGTGGGCAGGAGGAGGGCACGTAGGACAACACTGTCAAGAAGTTGAGCGTTTCCTCCGGGTTCAGGGCCGTGCAACCTGCTGGCTGGGTGCTGGCAACACGTGCCCGAGAAGCTAGCCTAGTTTCCGCAGTGGGGTTTGGACGTGGGTCTTGGTTAGTGAAGCCCACCACTTCCTGTGGTGGGCATTCCCATGGGTCCTCGGAAAGTGATTTGGCCTAGTTGGCAACAATTGGCAGTTGGGCCGAATTTCGTTCGCCCCTTGAGAGGTGACGGGCTGCATCTTGCCTGTAGCCAGTCGCAGGTCGGCCCTCCCATAGGAGGTTTCCTTGCACCTAAAAATGATGGGAGTGGCCCCAAGTGCACATTACATATTCTACTAGGTTGCAGGATTTCTGGGTCCATCTATATGTTACACCCACGGCCGGAAAGCAGGTCTCGTCAGGTGTTTGTGCGTTGGTCAGAAGGCTTGGCTGTGGAAGAGTGGAAGTCCGTGGCCTATTTCAAAACCCCCTGGGTTTCAAAGTTCACATTCAGTCTGTTGAGGCTTGAAGAGGTCTTTCTCCATTCAGTGGGGGTGTCCAAATCCAGGGCGCTGTGTATAAACTCTGGCTTTTATGGTTCGAGGTCTCAGGAGAGGGCCACAGGGACACACAGGGACCAAGATGCGGATTCAGAGTCACGCAGAGAAGCCCACAAGCGCGTCCTCGTGTGAAGTAACAGTCACACACGCGCACATGCGTGAAAACAAAAATAGACCCTCTCACGTACCGGCCAACGTACACGCCTTACTTCTTGCAGTCGGGCTGTCAGACAGACATTGAGTTCTCTGTAAAGGTAGACGTCCTTGGGAGGCAGGGTCCGAGCTCAAGCCCAGGTCAAAATTCTCATGAATGATGATCTCTGAGTACACCGGTCCAATTCTGAAGCCTGCCTGATTTATGTCCAGTTCTCAGGTGCAGCTGCTGGACAAGGCTGACCGTCGGCAAAGGCAAGAAGACCTACGCATTGGCTGATGACTGCAGGTGCTAAGGAAAAGTGGAAAAATGACGCAGGGGCATGTTGCTACGCGTGGCTCTGGCTAACCCAGGAAGGTAGGCTTTCACCCACCTTAAGATGTGCCATTGGATATGAGGTTTTCCTCAGACGGTCCCAGTGGTTGCAAGAGTCGATTGACTGTTGCTCTTTCTGAGTGGCCTGAGGGCTATGGATTCCCCAGGGTTTTGGAGTACTCCGAGGTCATCTCTCCTCTTCAGACCCCCACGGCATGCCCGGTTGTGTTCTGCAGCGTCCCAGCCTGTGCTTGGATCGATGATGACACCCTTGTATGCATTCCTTGGAAAATCTGAACAAAATGAGTGAGAACACTCTACCGTCTCCTCATCGAATCCGAGGTCCAGCACGTTTTGTCTCTCGGGGGTAGGGGAGAGTGAGGAGTGAGGGCCAGCGTCGCCTTCTGACCTGCATGCAAACACACACCAGGGTTCCAGAATTCGAGGTGCTCCTATCTGGGTGTCCTCTGTGTCTGCCCATTAGCTGGGCCATCTACGCAGATTAGGTCCCTGCTGAAAGACCGTTGAGGGCATGCGAGGGGGAAGGCTCTCCTGCTGGTCTTCAGAGTCGGAGTGTGTGCTGGTGTAGGCCCAGGAAGCTTGCAGCTTAGAAGGTTGTGCTTTGGCCAGGATCACGTTTGTGCATGCAGCTTCGGGGGCTATTTCTGGAAGCCAAAATGAGGAAGCGTCCCTGGTTGGAGCCTGGAGCCTCAGGCCAGGCCTGTGTCCCTCCCTGTCATTTGTTTTGGCGCGTTGAAGTTCTTTAGTGCCCAGTGGGGATGGAGCAGTGGGAGGGTGTGGGCTGGGGTCGGTCTTCAACGGAAGGGAGCTGATGGATTAGGGCTAGGTATTGCCCATGTCGGCTACTCCAGTGCAGCTCCCGACAGAGTTTTGGCACTAAGTGGGTCATCGTGGAGTGGGGTTAGGACCGAGTGCTGCATTGAAGCCTGCGTGGTGGCTGCTGGCCTGCAGAAGATGGCAAGGCATCATGAGGACAGGTCCTGTGTGATGTCGTGGGATGGGCTGTCATGAATGGGTTGCAGGAGCTGGCCACGTCTTCCCAAGAATGCGTCCTGTTCGTGATGCGCTGGCATCAGCTGCCCACGAAGGGGGCGGCTTTGGCAGTACATGAGGATGCGGTTACGTACTTAACCTGCGTAGAGTTGTGATCCCGTTGCCGGAGGAATGTCGCCCAAAGGGTGTCTTGCGGGACGCCGAGAAGTTAGACATGCTGAAGCGTCTGTGCCGCTCTCCTTGTGGGTGTTTGGGTTATGCAAACAGACCCTTTGGCCACTTTGTTTCCTTGTTTGGGAATGTGCAAAGCGAAAGTGATTCTCCGACAGGGCATGATGCGGCCAGCCCTTGTGGCACGCAGGAGTTTTGGACAACTAGTGGTTTATCTGGAGCAGTCCGTTGGCGGAGCAGAGATGCGTTCAGTGTTCTGATGCCAGGTGCGCTGCCGTGGACAGCCACTGTGCCCTTTGAAGCTTGCAGGTCCCCTCGCGAAGCAGAGTTCTTCCGTTGGAAATCGGTCTGTGGTCCTCGGGGAGAGTGCCTTTGATCTCTGTGAGGTTCTCGGTAGTGTCACTCTGTCAGTGAAGAAGTGCCAGGGTGCATGGGGTATGGTCAGTGTCATCAAAGCAGTCGTGTTTGCGGTCTGCCATCCCTGGTATACAGTGAGCCCGTGTTTGAATGATGTCTGTGGCTTCCAGTAGGTTCGACTTAACCGGTGGGCAGGAGGAGGGCACGTAGGACAACACTGTCAAGAAGTTGAGCGTTTCCTCCGGGTTCAGGGCCGTGCAACCTGCTGGCTGGGTGCTGGCAACACGTGCCCGAGAAGCTAGCCTAGTTTCCGCAGTGGGGTTTGGACGTGGGTCTTGGTTAGTGAAGCCCACCACTTCCTGTGGTGGGCATTCCCATGGGTCCTCGGAAAGTGATTTGGCCTAGTTGGCAACAATTGGCAGTTGGGCCGAATTTCGTTCGCCCCTTGAGAGGTGACGGGCTGCATCTTGCCTGTAGCCAGTCGCAGGTCGGCCCTCCCATAGGAGGTTTCCTTGCACCTAAAAATGATGGGAGTGGCCCCAAGTGCACATTACATATTCTACTAGGTTGCAGGATTTCTGGGTCCATCTATATGTTACACCCACGGCCGGAAAGCAGGTCTCGTCAGGTGTTTGTGCGTTGGTCAGAAGGCTTGGCTGTGGAAGAGTGGAAGTCCGTGGCCTATTTCAAAACCCCCTGGGTTTCAAAGTTCACATTCAGTCTGTTGAGGCTTGAAGAGGTCTTTCTCCATTCAGTGGGGGTGTCCAAATCCAGGGCGCTGTGTATAAACTCTGGCTTTTATGGTTCGAGGTCTCAGGAGAGGGCCACAGGGACACACAGGGACCAAGATGCGGATTCAGAGTCACGCAGAGAAGCCCACAAGCGCGTCCTCGTGTGAAGTAACAGTCACACACGCGCACATGCGTGAAAACAAAAATAGACCCTCTCACGTACCGGCCAACGTACACGCCTTACTTCTTGCAGTCGGGCTGTCAGACAGACATTGAGTTCTCTGTAAAGGTAGACGTCCTTGGGAGGCAGGGTCCGAGCTCAAGCCCAGGTCAAAATTCTCATGAATGATGATCTCTGAGTACACCGGTCCAATTCTGAAGCCTGCCTGATTTATGTCCAGTTCTCAGGTGCAGCTGCTGGACAAGGCTGACCGTCGGCAAAGGCAAGAAGACCTACGCATTGGCTGATGACTGCAGGTGCTAAGGAAAAGTGGAAAAATGACGCAGGGGCATGTTGCTACGCGTGGCTCTGGCTAACCCAGGAAGGTAGGCTTTCACCCACCTTAAGATGTGCCATTGGATATGAGGTTTTCCTCAGACGGTCCCAGTGGTTGCAAGAGTCGATTGACTGTTGCTCTTTCTGAGTGGCCTGAGGGCTATGGATTCCCCAGGGTTTTGGAGTACTCCGAGGTCATCTCTCCTCTTCAGACCCCCACGGCATGCCCGGTTGTGTTCTGCAGCGTCCCAGCCTGTGCTTGTATCGATGATGACACCCTTGTATGCATTCCTTGGAAAATCTGAACAAAATGAGTGAGAACACTCTACCGTCTCCTCATCGAATCCGAGGTCCAGCACGTTTTGTCTCTCGGGGGTAGGGGAGAGTGAGGAGTGAGGGCCAGCGTCGCCTTCTGACCTGCATGCAAACACACACCAGGGTTCCAGAATTCGAGGTGCTCCTATCTGGGTGTCCTCTGTGTCTGCCCATTAGCTGGGCCATCTACGCAGATTAGGTCCCTGCTGAAAGACCGTTGAGGGCATGCGAGGGGGAAGGCTCTCCTGCTGGTCTTCAGAGTCGGAGTGTGTGCTGGTGTAGGCCCAGGAAGCTTGCAGCTTAGAAGGTTGTGCTTTGGCCAGGATCACGTTTGTGCATGCAGCTTCGGGGGCTATTTCTGGAAGCCAAAATGAGGAAGCGTCCCTGGTTGGAGCCTGGAGCCTCAGGCCAGGCCTGTGTCCCTCCCTGTCATTTGTTTTGGCGCGTTGAAGTTCTTTAGTGCCCAGTGGGGATGGAGCAGTGGGAGGGTGTGGGCTGGGGTCGGTCTTCAACGGAAGGGAGCTGATGGATTAGGGCTAGGTATTGCCCATGTCGGCTACTCCAGTGCAGCTCCCGACAGAGTTTTGGCACTAAGTGGGTCATCGTGGAGTGGGGTTAGGACCGAGTGCTGCATTGAAGCCTGCGTGGTGGCTGCTGGCCTGCAGAAGATGGCAAGGCATCATGAGGACAGGTCCTGTGTGATGTCGTGGGATGGGCTGTCATGATTGGGTTGCAGGAGCTGGCCACGTCTTCCCAAGAATGCGTCCTGTTCGTGATGCGCTGGCATCAGCTGCCCACGAAGGGGGCGGCTTTGGCAGTACATGAGGATGCGGTTACGTACTTAACCTGCGTAGAGTTGTGATCCCGTTGCCGGAGGATTGTCGCCCAAAGGGTGTCTTGCGGGACGCCGAGAAGTTAGACATGCTGAAGCGTCTGTGCCGCTCTCCTTGTGGGTGTTTGGGTTATGCAAACATGCCCTTTGGCCACTTTGTTTCCTTGTTTGGGAATGTGCAAAGCGAAAGTGTTTCTCCGACAGGGCATGATGCGGCCAGCCCTTGTGGCACGCAGGAGTTTTGGACAGCTAGTCGTTTATCTGGAGCAGTCCGTTGGCGGAGCAGAGATGCGTTCAGTGTTCTGATGCCAGGTGCGCTGCCGTGGACAGCCACTGTGCCCTTTGAAGCTTGCAGGTCCCCTCGCGAAGCAGAGTTCTTCCGTTGGAAATCGGTCTGTGGTCCTCGGGGAGAGTGCCTTTGATCTCTGTGAGGTTCTCATTAGTGTCACTCTGTCAGTGAAGAAGTGCCAGGGTGCATGGGGTATGGTCAGTGTCATCAAAGCAGTCGTGTTTGCGGTCTGCCATCCCTGGTTTACAGTGAGCCCGTGTTTGAATGATGTCTGTGGCTTCCAGTAGGTTCGACTTAACCGGTGGGCAGGAGGAGGGCACGTAGGACAACACTGTCAAGAAGTTGAGCGTTTCCTCCGGGTTCAGGGCCGCGCAACCTGCTGGCTGGGTGCTGGCAACACGTGCCCGGGAAGCTAGCCTAGTTTCCGCAGTGGGGTTTGGACGTGGGTCTTGGTTACTGAAGCCCACCACTTCCTGTGGTGGGCATTCCCATGGGTCCTCGGAAAGTGATTTGGCCTAGTTGGCAACAATTGGCAGTTGGGCCGAATTTCGTTCGCCCCTTGAGAGGTGACGGGCTGCATCTTGCCTGTAGCCAGTCGCAGGTCGGCCCTCCCATAGGAGGTTTCCTTGCACCTAAAAATGATGGGAGTGGCCCCAAGTGCACATTACATATTCTACTAGGTTGCAGGATTTCTGGGTCCATCTATATGTTACACCCACGGCCGGAAAGCAGGTCTCGTCAGGTGTTTGTGCGTTGGTCAGAAGGCTTGGCTGTGGAAGAGTGGAAGTCCGTGGCCTATTTCAAAACCCCCTGGGTTTCAAAGTTCACATTCAGTCTGTTGAGGCTTGAAGAGGTCTTTCTCCATTCAGTGGGGGTGTCCAAATCCAGGGCGCTGTGTATAAACTCTGGCTTTTATGGTTCGAGGTCTCAGGAGAGGGCCACAGGGACACACAGGGACCAAGATGCGGATTCAGAGTCACGCAGAGAAGCCCACAAGCGCGTCCTCGTGTGAAGTAACAGTCACACACGCGCACATGCGTGAAAACAAAAATAGACCCTCTCACGTACCGGCCAACGTACACGCCTTACTTCTTGCAGTCGGGCTGTCAGACAGACATTGAGTTCTCTGTAAAGGTAGACGTCCTTGGGAGGCAGGGTCCGAGCTCAAGCCCAGGTCAAAATTCTCATGAATGATGATCTCTGAGTACACCGGTCCAATTCTGAAGCCTGCCTGATTTATGTCCAGTTCTCAGGTGCAGCTGCTGGACAAGGCTGACCGTCGGCAAAGGCAAGAAGACCTACGCATTGGCTGATGACTGCAGGTGCTAAGGAAAAGTGGAAAAATGACGCAGGGGCATGTTGCTACGCGTGGCTCTGGCTAACCCAGGAAGGTAGGCTTTCACCCACCTTAAGATGTGCCATTGGATATGAGGTTTTCCTCAGACGGTCCCAGTGGTTGCAAGAGTCGATTGACTGTTGCTCTTTCTGAGTGGCCTGAGGGCTATGGATTCCCCAGGGTTTTGGAGTACTCCGAGGTCATCTCTCCTCTTCAGACCCCCACGGCATGCCCGGTTGTGTTCTGCAGCGTCCCAGCCTGTGCTTGTATCGATGATGACACCCTTGTATGCATTCCTTGGAAAATCTGAACAAAATGAGTGAGAACACTCTACCGTCTCCTCATCGAATCCGAGGTCCAGCACGTTTTGTCTCTCGGGGGTAGGGGAGAGTGAGGAGTGAGGGCCAGCGTCGCCTTCTGACCTGCATGCAAACACACACCAGGGTTCCAGAATTCGAGGTGCTCCTATCTGGGTGTCCTCTGTGTCTGCCCATTAGCTGGGCCATCTACGCAGATTAGGTCCCTGCTGAAAGACCGTTGAGGGCATGCGAGGGGGAAGGCTCTCCTGCTGGTCTTCAGAGTCGGAGTGTGTGCTGGTGTAGGCCCAGGAAGCTTGCAGCTTAGAAGGTTGTGCTTTGGCCAGGATCACGTTTGTGCATGCAGCTTCGGGGGCTATTTCTGGAAGCCAAAATGAGGAAGCGTCCCTGGTTGGAGCCTGGAGCCTCAGGCCAGGCCTGTGTCCCTCCCTGTCATTTGTTTTGGCGCGTTGAAGTTCTTTAGTGCCCAGTGGGGATGGAGCAGTGGGAGGGTGTGGGCTGGGGTCGGTCTTCAACGGAAGGGAGCTGATGGATTAGGGCTAGGTATTGCCCATGTCGGCTACTCCAGTGCAGCTCCCGACAGAGTTTTGGCACTAAGTGGGTCATCGTGGAGTGGGGTTAGGACCGAGTGCTGCATTGAAGCCTGCGTGGTGGCTGCTGGCCTGCAGAAGATGGCAAGGCATCATGAGGACAGGTCCTGTGTGATGTCGTGGGATGGGCTGTCATGATTGGGTTGCAGGAGCTGGCCACGTCTTCCCAAGAATGCGTCCTGTTCGTGATGCGCTGGCATCAGCTGCCCACGAAGGGGGCGGCTTTGGCAGTACATGAGGATGCGGTTACGTACTTAACCTGCGTAGAGTTGTGATCCCGTTGCCGGAGGATTGTCGCCCAAAGGGTGTCTTGCGGGACGCCGAGAAGTTAGACATGCTGAAGCGTCTGTGCCGCTCTCCTTGTGGGTGTTTGGGTTATGCAAACATGCCCTTTGGCCACTTTGTTTCCTTGTTTGGGAATGTGCAAAGCGAAAGTGTTTCTCCGACAGGGCATGATGCGGCCAGCCCTTGTGGCACGCAGGAGTTTTGGACAGCTAGTCGTTTATCTGGAGCAGTCCGTTGGCGGAGCAGAGATGCGTTCAGTGTTCTGATGCCAG
The DNA here is from genome assembly GCF_964165515.1 of Mesoplodon bidens. Lineage (NCBI taxonomy): Eukaryota > Metazoa > Chordata > Mammalia > Artiodactyla > Ziphiidae > Mesoplodon > Mesoplodon bidens. The sequence continues at coordinate 69,655,008 of NC_138178.1, forward strand.
GTGCGCTGCCGTGGACAGCCACTGTGCCCTTTGAAGCTTGCAGGTCCCCTCGCGAAGCAGAGTTCTTCCGTTGGAAATCGGTCTGTGGTCCTCGGGGAGAGTGCCTTTGATCTCTGTGAGGTTCTCATTAGTGTCACTCTGTCAGTGAAGAAGTGCCAGGGTGCATGGGGTATGGTCAGTGTCATCAAAGCAGTCGTGTTTGCGGTCTGCCATCCCTGGTTTACAGTGAGCCCGTGTTTGAATGATGTCTGTGGCTTCCAGTAGGTTCGACTTAACCGGTGGGCAGGAGGAGGGCACGTAGGACAACACTGTCAAGAAGTTGAGCGTTTCCTCCGGGTTCAGGGCCGCGCAACCTGCTGGCTGGGTGCTGGCAACACGTGCCCGGGAAGCTAGCCTAGTTTCCGCAGTGGGGTTTGGACGTGGGTCTTGGTTACTGAAGCCCACCACTTCCTGTGGTGGGCATTCCCATGGGTCCTCGGAAAGTGATTTGGCCGAGTTGGCAACAATTGGCAGTTGGGCCGAATTTCATTCACCCCTTGAGAGGTGACGGGCTGCATCTTGCCTGTAGCCAGTCGCAGGTCGGCCCTCCCATAGGAGGTTTCCTTGCACCTAAAAATGATGGGAGTGGCCCCAAGTGCACATTACATATTCTACTAGGTTGCAGGATTTCTGGGTCCATCTATATGTTACACCCACGGCCGGAAAGCAGGTCTCGTCAGGTGTTTGTGCGTTGGTCAGAAGGCTTGGCTGTGGAAGAGTGGAAGTCCGTGGCCTATTTCAAAACCCCCTGGGTTTCAAAGTTCACATTCAGTCTGTTGAGGCTTGAAGAGGTCTTTCTCCATTCAGTGGGGGTGTCCAAATCCAGGGCGCTGTGTATAAACTCTGGCTTTTATGGTTCGAGGTCTCAGGAGAGGGCCACAGGGACACACAGGGACCAAGATGCGGATTCAGAGCCACGCAGAGAAGCCCACAAGCGTGTCCTCGTGTGAAGTAACAGTCACACACGCGCACATGCGTGAAAACAAAAATAGACCCTCTCACGTACCGGCCAACGTACACGCCTTACTTCTTGCAGTCGGGCTGTCAGACAGACATTGAGTTCTCTGTAAAGGTAGACGTCCTTGGGAGGCAGGGTCCGAGCTCAAGCCCAGGTCAAAATTCTCATGAATGATGATCTCTGAGTACACCGGTCCAATTCTGAAGCCTGCCTGATTTATGTCCAGTTCTCAGGTGCAGCTGCTGGACAAGGCTGACCGTCGGCAAAGGCAAGAAGACCTACGCATTGGCTGATGACTGCAGGTGCTAAGGAAAAGTGGAAAAATGACGCAGGGGCATGTTGCTACGCGTGGCTCTGGCTAACCCAGGAAGGTAGGCTTTCACCCACCTTAAGATGTGCCATTGGATATGAGGTTTTCCTCAGACGGTCCCAGTGGCTGCAAGAGTGGATTGACTGTTGCTCTTTCTGAGTGGCCTGAGGGCTATGGATTCCCCAGGGTTTTGGAGTACTCCGAGGTCATCTCTCCTCTTCAGACCCCCACGGCATGCCCGGTTGTGTTCTGCAGCGTCCCAGCCTGTGCTTGGATCGATGATGACCCCCTTGTATGCATTCCTTGGAAAATCTGAACAAAATGAGTGAGAACACTCTACCGTCTCCTCATCGAATCTGAGGTCCAGCACGTTTCGTCTGTCGGGGGTAGGGGAGAGTGAGGAGTGAGGGCCAGCGTCCCCTTCTGACCTGCATGCAAACACACACCAGGGTTCCAGAATTCGAGGTGCTCCTATCTGGGGGTCCACTGTGTCTGCCCATTAGCTGGGCCATCTACGCAGATTAGGTCCCTGCTGAAAGACCGTTGAGGGCATGCGAGGGGGAAGGCTCTCCTGCTGGTCTTCAGAGTCGGAGTGTGTGCTGGTGTAGGCCCAGGAAGCTTGCAGCTTAGAAGGTTGTGCTTTGGCCAGGATCACGTTTGTGCATGCAGCTTCGGGGGCTATTTCTGGAAGCCAAAATGAGGAAGCGTCCCTGGTTGGAGCCTGGAGCCTCAGGCCAGGCCTGTGTCCCTCCCTGTCATTTGTTTTGGCGCGTTGAAGTTCTTTAGTGCCCAGTGGGGATGGAGCAGTGGGTGGGTGTGGGCTGGGGTCGGTCTTCAACGGAAGGGAGCTGATGGATTAGGGCTAGGTATTGCCCATGTCGGCTACTCCAGTGCAGCTCCCGACAGAGTTTTGGCACTAAGTGGGTCATCGTGGAGTGGGGTTAGGACCGAGTGCTGCATTGAAGCCTGCGTGGTGGCTGCTGGCCTGCAGAAGATGGCAAGGCATCATGAGGACAGGTCCTGTGTGATGTCGTGGGATGGGCTGTCATGATTGGGTTGCAGGAGCTGGCCACGTCTTCCCAAGAATGCGTCCTGTTCGTGATGCGCTGGCATCAGCTGCCCACGAAGGGGGCGGCTTTGGCAGTACATGAGGATGCGGTTACGTACTTAACCTGCGTAGAGTTGTGATCCCGTTGCCGGAGGAATGTCGCCCAAAGGGTGTCTTGCGGGACGCCGAGAAGTTAGACATGCTGAAGCGTCTGTGCCGCTCTCCTTGTGGGTATTTGGGTTATGCAAACAGACCCTTTGGCCACTTTGTTTCCTTGTTTGGGAATGTGCAAAGCGAAAGTGATTCTCCGACAGGGCATGATGCGGCCAGCCCTTGTGGCACGCAGGAGTTTTGGACAGCTAGTGGTTTATCTGGAGCAGTCCGTTGGCGGAGCAGAGATGCGTTCAGTGTTCTGATGCCAGGTGCGCTGCCGTGGACAGCCACTGTGCCCTTTGAAGCTTGCAGGTCCCCTCGCGAAGCAGAGTTCTTCCGTTGGAAATCGGTCTGTGGTCCTCGGGGAGAGTGCCTTTGATCTCTGTGAGGTTCTCGGTAGTGTCACTCTGTCAGTGAAGAAGTGCCAGGGTGCATGGGGTATGGTCAGTGTCATCAAAGCAGTCGTGTTTGCGGTCTGCCATCCCTGGTATACAGTGAGCCCGTGTTTGAATGATGTCTGTGGCTTCCAGTAGGTTCGACTTAACCGGTGGGCAGGAGGAGGGCACGTAGGACAACACTGTCAAGAAGTTGAGCGTTTCCTCCGGGTTCAGGGCCGTGCAACCTGCTGGCTGGGTGCTGGCAACACGTGCCCGAGAAGCTAGCCTAGTTTCCGCAGTGGGGTTTGGACGTGGGTCTTGGTTAGTGAAGCCCACCACTTCCTGTGGTGGGCATTCCCATGGGTCCTCGGAAAGTGATTTGGCCTAGTTGGCAACAATTGGCAGTTGGGCCGAATTTCGTTCGCCCCTTGAGAGGTGACGGGCTGCATCTTGCCTGTAGCCAGTCGCAGGTCGGCCCTCCCATAGGAGGTTTCCTTGCACCTAAAAATGATGGGAGTGGCCCCAAGTGCACATTACATATTCTACTAGGTTGCAGGATTTCTGGGTCCATCTATATGTTACACCCACGGCCGGAAAGCAGGTCTCGTCAGGTGTTTGTGCGTTGGTCAGAAGGCTTGGCTGTGGAAGAGTGGAAGTCCGTGGCCTATTTCAAAACCCCCTGGGTTTCAAAGTTCACATTCAGTCTGTTGAGGCTTGAAGAGGTCTTTCTCCATTCAGTGGGGGTGTCCAAATCCAGGGCGCTGTGTATAAACTCTGGCTTTTATGGTTCGAGGTCTCAGGAGAGGGCCACAGGGACACACAGGGACCAAGATGCGGATTCAGAGTCACGCAGAGAAGCCCACAAGCGCGTCCTCGTGTGAAGTAACAGTCACACACGCGCACATGCGTGAAAACAAAAATAGACCCTCTCACGTACCGGCCAACGTACACGCCTTACTTCTTGCAGTCGGGCTGTCAGACAGACATTGAGTTCTCTGTAAAGGTAGACGTCCTTGGGAGGCAGGGTCCGAGCTCAAGCCCAGGTCAAAATTCTCATGAATGATGATCTCTGAGTACACCGGTCCAATTCTGAAGCCTGCCTGATTTATGTCCAGTTCTCAGGTGCAGCTGCTGGACAAGGCTGACCGTCGGCAAAGGCAAGAAGACCTACGCATTGGCTGATGACTGCAGGTGCTAAGGAAAAGTGGAAAAATGACGCAGGGGCATGTTGCTACGCGTGGCTCTGGCTAACCCAGGAAGGTAGGCTTTCACCCACCTTAAGATGTGCCATTGGATATGAGGTTTTCCTCAGACGGTCCCAGTGGTTGCAAGAGTCGATTGACTGTTGCTCTTTCTGAGTGGCCTGAGGGCTATGGATTCCCCAGGGTTTTGGAGTACTCCGAGGTCATCTCTCCTCTTCAGACCCCCACGGCATGCCCGGTTGTGTTCTGCAGCGTCCCAGCCTGTGCTTGGATCGATGATGACACCCTTGTATGCATTCCTTGGAAAATCTGAACAAAATGAGTGAGAACACTCTACCGTCTCCTCATCGAATCCGAGGTCCAGCACGTTTTGTCTCTCGGGGGTAGGGGAGAGTGAGGAGTGAGGGCCAGCGTCGCCTTCTGACCTGCATGCAAACACACACCAGGGTTCCAGAATTCGAGGTGCTCCTATCTGGGTGTCCTCTGTGTCTGCCCATTAGCTGGGCCATCTACGCAGATTAGGTCCCTGCTGAAAGACCGTTGAGGGCATGCGAGGGGGAAGGCTCTCCTGCTGGTCTTCAGAGTCGGAGTGTGTGCTGGTGTAGGCCCAGGAAGCTTGCAGCTTAGAAGGTTGTGCTTTGGCCAGGATCACGTTTGTGCATGCAGCTTCGGGGGCTATTTCTGGAAGCCAAAATGAGGAAGCGTCCCTGGTTGGAGCCTGGAGCCTCAGGCCAGGCCTGTGTCCCTCCCTGTCATTTGTTTTGGCGCGTTGAAGTTCTTTAGTGCCCAGTGGGGATGGAGCAGTGGGAGGGTGTGGGCTGGGGTCGGTCTTCAACGGAAGGGAGCTGATGGATTAGGGCTAGGTATTGCCCATGTCGGCTACTCCAGTGCAGCTCCCGACAGAGTTTTGGCACTAAGTGGGTCATCGTGGAGTGGGGTTAGGACCGAGTGCTGCATTGAAGCCTGCGTGGTGGCTGCTGGCCTGCAGAAGATGGCAAGGCATCATGAGGACAGGTCCTGTGTGATGTCGTGGGATGGGCTGTCATGAATGGGTTGCAGGAGCTGGCCACGTCTTCCCAAGAATGCGTCCTGTTCGTGATGCGCTGGCATCAGCTGCCCACGAAGGGGGCGGCTTTGGCAGTACATGAGGATGCGGTTACGTACTTAACCTGCGTAGAGTTGTGATCCCGTTGCCGGAGGAATGTCGCCCAAAGGGTGTCTTGCGGGACGCCGAGAAGTTAGACATGCTGAAGCGTCTGTGCCGCTCTCCTTGTGGGTGTTTGGGTTATGCAAACAGACCCTTTGGCCACTTTGTTTCCTTGTTTGGGAATGTGCAAAGCGAAAGTGATTCTCCGACAGGGCATGATGCGGCCAGCCCTTGTGGCACGCAGGAGTTTTGGACAACTAGTGGTTTATCTGGAGCAGTCCGTTGGCGGAGCAGAGATGCGTTCAGTGTTCTGATGCCAGGTGCGCTGCCGTGGACAGCCACTGTGCCCTTTGAAGCTTGCAGGTCCCCTCGCGAAGCAGAGTTCTTCCGTTGGAAATCGGTCTGTGGTCCTCGGGGAGAGTGCCTTTGATCTCTGTGAGGTTCTCGGTAGTGTCACTCTGTCAGTGAAGAAGTGCCAGGGTGCATGGGGTATGGTCAGTGTCATCAAAGCAGTCGTGTTTGCGGTCTGCCATCCCTGGTATACAGTGAGCCCGTGTTTGAATGATGTCTGTGGCTTCCAGTAGGTTCGACTTAACCGGTGGGCAGGAGGAGGGCACGTAGGACAACACTGTCAAGAAGTTGAGCGTTTCCTCCGGGTTCAGGGCCGTGCAACCTGCTGGCTGGGTGCTGGCAACACGTGCCCGAGAAGCTAGCCTAGTTTCCGCAGTGGGGTTTGGACGTGGGTCTTGGTTAGTGAAGCCCACCACTTCCTGTGGTGGGCATTCCCATGGGTCCTCGGAAAGTGATTTGGCCTAGTTGGCAACAATTGGCAGTTGGGCCGAATTTCGTTCGCCCCTTGAGAGGTGACGGGCTGCATCTTGCCTGTAGCCAGTCGCAGGTCGGCCCTCCCATAGGAGGTTTCCTTGCACCTAAAAATGATGGGAGTGGCCCCAAGTGCACATTACATATTCTACTAGGTTGCAGGATTTCTGGGTCCATCTATATGTTACACCCACGGCCGGAAAGCAGGTCTCGTCAGGTGTTTGTGCGTTGGTCAGAAGGCTTGGCTGTGGAAGAGTGGAAGTCCGTGGCCTATTTCAAAACCCCCTGGGTTTCAAAGTTCACATTCAGTCTGTTGAGGCTTGAAGAGGTCTTTCTCCATTCAGTGGGGGTGTCCAAATCCAGGGCGCTGTGTATAAACTCTGGCTTTTATGGTTCGAGGTCTCAGGAGAGGGCCACAGGGACACACAGGGACCAAGATGCGGATTCAGAGTCACGCAGAGAAGCCCACAAGCGCGTCCTCGTGTGAAGTAACAGTCACACACGCGCACATGCGTGAAAACAAAAATAGACCCTCTCACGTACCGGCCAACGTACACGCCTTACTTCTTGCAGTCGGGCTGTCAGACAGACATTGAGTTCTCTGTAAAGGTAGACGTCCTTGGGAGGCAGGGTCCGAGCTCAAGCCCAGGTCAAAATTCTCATGAATGATGATCTCTGAGTACACCGGTCCAATTCTGAAGCCTGCCTGATTTATGTCCAGTTCTCAGGTGCAGCTGCTGGACAAGGCTGACCGTCGGCAAAGGCAAGAAGACCTACGCATTGGCTGATGACTGCAGGTGCTAAGGAAAAGTGGAAAAATGACGCAGGGGCATGTTGCTACGCGTGGCTCTGGCTAACCCAGGAAGGTAGGCTTTCACCCACCTTAAGATGTGCCATTGGATATGAGGTTTTCCTCAGACGGTCCCAGTGGTTGCAAGAGTCGATTGACTGTTGCTCTTTCTGAGTGGCCTGAGGGCTATGGATTCCCCAGGGTTTTGGAGTACTCCGAGGTCATCTCTCCTCTTCAGACCCCCACGGCATGCCCGGTTGTGTTCTGCAGCGTCCCAGCCTGTGCTTGTATCGATGATGACACCCTTGTATGCATTCCTTGGAAAATCTGAACAAAATGAGTGAGAACACTCTACCGTCTCCTCATCGAATCCGAGGTCCAGCACGTTTTGTCTCTCGGGGGTAGGGGAGAGTGAGGAGTGAGGGCCAGCGTCGCCTTCTGACCTGCATGCAAACACACACCAGGGTTCCAGAATTCGAGGTGCTCCTATCTGGGTGTCCTCTGTGTCTGCCCATTAGCTGGGCCATCTACGCAGATTAGGTCCCTGCTGAAAGACCGTTGAGGGCATGCGAGGGGGAAGGCTCTCCTGCTGGTCTTCAGAGTCGGAGTGTGTGCTGGTGTAGGCCCAGGAAGCTTGCAGCTTAGAAGGTTGTGCTTTGGCCAGGATCACGTTTGTGCATGCAGCTTCGGGGGCTATTTCTGGAAGCCAAAATGAGGAAGCGTCCCTGGTTGGAGCCTGGAGCCTCAGGCCAGGCCTGTGTCCCTCCCTGTCATTTGTTTTGGCGCGTTGAAGTTCTTTAGTGCCCAGTGGGGATGGAGCAGTGGGAGGGTGTGGGCTGGGGTCGGTCTTCAACGGAAGGGAGCTGATGGATTAGGGCTAGGTATTGCCCATGTCGGCTACTCCAGTGCAGCTCCCGACAGAGTTTTGGCACTAAGTGGGTCATCGTGGAGTGGGGTTAGGACCGAGTGCTGCATTGAAGCCTGCGTGGTGGCTGCTGGCCTGCAGAAGATGGCAAGGCATCATGAGGACAGGTCCTGTGTGATGTCGTGGGATGGGCTGTCATGATTGGGTTGCAGGAGCTGGCCACGTCTTCCCAAGAATGCGTCCTGTTCGTGATGCGCTGGCATCAGCTGCCCACGAAGGGGGCGGCTTTGGCAGTACATGAGGATGCGGTTACGTACTTAACCTGCGTAGAGTTGTGATCCCGTTGCCGGAGGATTGTCGCCCAAAGGGTGTCTTGCGGGACGCCGAGAAGTTAGACCTGCTGAAGCGTCTGTGCCGCTCTCCTTCTGGGTGTTTGGGTTATGCAAACATGCCCTTTGGCCACTTTGTTTCCTTGTTTGGGAATGTGCAAAGCGAAAGTGTTTCTCCGACAGGGCATGATGCGGCCAGCCCTTGTGGCACGCAGGAGTTTTGGACAGCTAGTCGTTTATCTGGAGCAGTCCGTTGGCGGAGCAGAGATGCGTTCAGTGTTCTGATGCCAGGTGCGCTGCCGTGGACAGCCACTGTGCCCTTTGAAGCTTGCAGGTCCCCTCGCGAAGCAGAGTTCTTCCGTTGGAAATCGGTCTGTGGTCCTCGGGGAGAGTGCCTTTGATCTCTGTGAGGTTCTCATTAGTGTCACTCTGTCAGTGAAGAAGTGCCAGGGTGCATGGGGTATGGTCAGTGTCATCAAAGCAGTCGTGTTTGCGGTCTGCCATCCCTGGTTTACAGTGAGCCCGTGTTTGAATGATGTCTGTGGCTTCCAGTAGGTTCGACTTAACCGGTGGGCAGGAGGAGGGCACGTAGGACAACACTGTCAAGAAGTTGAGCGTTTCCTCCGGGTTCAGGGCCGCGCAACCTGCTGGCTGGGTGCTGGCAACACGTGCCCGGGAAGCTAGCCTAGTTTCCGCAGTGGGGTTTGGACGTGGGTCTTGGTTACTGAAGCCCACCACTTCCTGTGGTGGGCATTCCCATGGGTCCTCGGAAAGTGATTTGGCCGAGTTGGCAACAATTGGCAGTTGGGCCGAATTTCATTCACCCCTTGAGAGGTGACGGGCTGCATCTTGCCTGTAGCCAGTCGCAGGTCGGCCCTCCCATAGGAGGTTTCCTTGCACCTAAAAATGATGGGAGTGGCCCCAAGTGCACATTACATATTCTACTAGGTTGCAGGATTTCTGGGTCCATCTATATGTTACACCCACGGCCGGAAAGCAGGTCTCGTCAGGTGTTTGTGCGTTGGTCAGAAGGCTTGGCTGTGGAAGAGTGGAAGTCCGTGGCCTATTTCAAAACCCCCTGGGTTTCAAAGTTCACATTCAGTCTGTTGAGGCTTGAAGAGGTCTTTCTCCATTCAGTGGGGGTGTCCAAATCCAGGGCGCTGTGTATAAACTCTGGCTTTTATGGTTCGAGGTCTCAGGAGAGGGCCACAGGGACACACAGGGACCAAGATGCGGATTCAGAGCCACGCAGAGAAGCCCACAAGCGTGTCCTCGTGTGAAGTAACAGTCACACACGCGCACATGCGTGAAAACAAAAATAGACCCTCTCACGTACCGGCCAACGTACACGCCTTACTTCTTGCAGTCGGGCTGTCAGACAGACATTGAGTTCTCTGTAAAGGTAGACGTCCTTGGGAGGCAGGGTCCGAGCTCAAGCCCAGGTCAAAATTCTCATGAATGATGATCTCTGAGTACACCGGTCCAATTCTGAAGCCTGCCTGATTTATGTCCAGTTCTCAGGTGCAGCTGCTGGACAAGGCTGACCGTCGGCAAAGGCAAGAAGACCTACGCATTGGCTGATGACTGCAGGTGCTAAGGAAAAGTGGAAAAATGACGCAGGGGCATGTTGCTACGCGTGGCTCTGGCTAACCCAGGAAGGTAGGCTTTCACCCACCTTAAGATGTGCCATTGGATATGAGGTTTTCCTCAGACGGTCCCAGTGGCTGCAAGAGTGGATTGACTGTTGCTCTTTCTGAGTGGCCTGAGGGCTATGGATTCCCCAGGGTTTTGGAGTACTCCGAGGTCATCTCTCCTCTTCAGACCCCCACGGCATGCCTGGTTGTGTTCTGCAGCGTCCCAGCCTGTGCTTGGATCGATGATGACCCCCTTGTATGCATTCCTTGGAAAATCTGAACAAAATGAGTGAGAACACTCTACCGTCTCCTCATCGAATCTGAGGTCCAGCACGTTTCGTCTGTCGGGGGTAGGGGAGAGTGAGGAGTGAGGGCCAGCGTCCCCTTCTGACCTGCATGCAAACACACACCAGGGTTCCAGAATTCGAGGTGCTCCTATCTGGGGGTCCACTGTGTCTGCCCATTAGCTGGGCCATCTACGCAGATTAGGTCCCTGCTGAAAGACCGTTGAGGGCATGCGAGGGGGAAGGCTCTCCTGCTGGTCTTCAGAGTCGGAGTGTGTGCTGGTGTAGGCCCAGGAAGCTTGCAGCTTAGAAGGTTGTGCTTTGGCCAGGATCACGTTTGTGCATGCAGCTTCGGGGGCTATTTCTGGAAGCCAAAATGAGGAAGCGTCCCTGGTTGGAGCCTGGAGCCTCAGGCCAGGCCTGTGTCCCTCCCTGTCATTTGTTTTGGCGCGTTGAAGTTCTTTAGTGCCCAGTGGGGATGGAGCAGTGGGTGGGTGTGGGCTGGGGTCGGTCTTCAACGGAAGGGAGCTGATGGATTAGGGCTAGGTATTGCCCATGTCGGCTACTCCAGTGCAGCTCCCGACAGAGTTTTGGCACTAAGTGGGTCATCGTGGAGTGGGGTTAGGACCGAGTGCTGCATTGAAGCCTGCGTGGTGGCTGCTGGCCTGCAGAAGATGGCAAGGCATCATGAGGACAGGTCCTGTGTGATGTCGTGGGATGGGCTGTCATGATTGGGTTGCAGGAGCTGGCCACGTCTTCCCAAGAATGCGTCCTGTTCGTGATGCGCTGGCATCAGCTGCCCACGAAGGGGGCGGCTTTGGCAGTACATGAGGATGCGGTTACGTACTTAACCTGCGTAGAGTTGTGATCCCGTTGCCGGAGGAATGTCGCCCAAAGGGTGTCTTGCGGGACGCCGAGAAGTTAGACATGCTGAAGCGTCTGTGCCGCTCTCCTTGTGGGTATTTGGGTTATGCAAACAGACCCTTTGGCCACTTTGTTTCCTTGTTTGGGAATGTGCAAAGCGAAAGTGATTCTCCGACAGGGCATGATGCGGCCAGCCCTTGTGGCACGCAGGAGTTTTGGACAGCTAGTGGTTTATCTGGAGCAGTCCGTTGGCGGAGCAGAGATGCGTTCAGTGTTCTGATGCCAGGTGCGCTGCCGTGGACAGCCACTGTGCCCTTTGAAGCTTGCAGGTCCCCTCGCGAAGCAGAGTTCTTCCGTTGGAAATCGGTCTGTGGTCCTCGGGGAGAGTGCCTTTGATCTCTGTGAGGTTCTCGGTAGTGTCACTCTGTCAGTGAAGAAGTGCCAGGGTGCATGGGGTATGGTCAGTGTCATCAAAGCAGTCGTGTTTGCGGTCTGCCATCCCTGGTATACAGTGAGCCCGTGTTTGAATGATGTCTGTGGCTTCCAGTAGGTTCGACTTAACCGGTGGGCAGGAGGAGGGCACGTAGGACAACACTGTCAAGAAGTTGAGCGTTTCCTCCGGGTTCAGGGCCGTGCAACCTGCTGGCTGGGTGCTGGCAACACGTGCTCGAGAAGCTAGCCTAGTTTCCGCAGTGGGGTTTGGACGTGGGTCTTGGTTACTGAAGCCCACCACTTCCTGTGGTGGGCATTCCCATGGGTCCTCGGAAAGTGATTTGGCCTAGTTGGCAACAATTGGCAGTTGGGCCGAATTTCGTTCGCCCCTTGAGAGGTGACGGGCTGCATCTTGCCTGTAGCCAGTCGCAGGTCGGCCCTCCCATAGGAGGTTTCCTTGCACCTAAAAATGATGGGAGTGGCCCCAAGTGCACATTACATATTCTACTAGGTTGCAGGATTTCTGGGTCCATCTATATGTTACACCCACGGCCGGAAAGCAGGTCTCGTCAGGTGTTTGTGCGTTGGTCAGAAGGCTTGGCTGTGGAAGAGTGGAAGTCCGTGGCCTATTTCAAAACCCCCTGGGTTTCAAAGTTCACATTCAGTCTGTTGAGGCTTGAAGAGGTCTTTCTCCATTCAGTGGGGGTGTCCAAATCCAGGGCGCTGTGTATAAACTCTGGCTTTTATGGTTCGAGGTCTCAGGAGAGGGCCACAGGGACACACAGGGACCAAGATGCGGATTCAGAGGCACGCAGAGAAGCCCACAAGCGCGTCCTCGTGTGAAGTAACAGTCACACACGCGCACATGCGTGAAAACAAAAATAGACCCTCTCACGTACCGGCCAACGTACACGCCTTACTTCTTGCAGTCGGGTTGTCAGACAGACATTGAGTTCTCTGTAAAGGTAGACGTCCTTGGGAGGCAGGGTCCGAGCTCAAGCCCAGGTCAAAATTCTCATGAATGATGATCTCTGAGTACACCGGTCCAATTCTGAAGCCTGCCTGATTTATGTCCAGTTCTCAGGTGCAGCTGCTGGACAAGGCTGACCGTCGGCAAAGGGAAGAAGACCTACGCATTGGCTGATGACTGCAGGTGCTAAGGAAAAGTGGAAAAATGACGCAGGGGCATGTTGCTACGCGTGGCTCTGGCTAACCCAGGAAGGTAGGCTTTCACCCACCTTAAGATGTGCCATTGGATATGAGGTTTTCCTCAGACGGTCCCAGTGGCTGCAAGAGTGGATTGACTGTTGCTCTTTCTGAGTGGCCTGAGGGCTATGGATTCCCCAGGGTTTTGGAGTACTCCGAGGTCATCTCTCCTCTTCAGACCCCCACGGCATGCCCGGTTGTGTTCTGCAGCGTCCCAGCCTGTGCTTGGATCGATGATGACACCCTTGTATGCATTCCTTGGAAAATCTGAACAAAATGAGTGAGAACACTCTACCGTCTCCTCATTGAATCCGAGGTCCAGCACGTTTCGTCTGTCGGGGGTAGGGGAGAGTGAGGAGTGAGGGCCAGCGTCGCCTTCTGACCTGCATGCAAACACACACCAGGGTTCCAGAATTCGAGGTGCTCCTATCTGGGGGTCCACTGTGTCTGCCCATTAGCTGGGCCATCTACGCAGATTAGGTCCCTGCTGAAAGACCGTTGAGGGCATGCGAGGGGGAAGGCTCTCCTGCTGGTCTTCAGAGTCGGAGTGTGTGCTGGTGTAGGCCCAGTAAGCTTGCAGCTTAGAAGGTTGTGCTTTGGCCAGGATCACGTTTGTGCATGCAGCTTCGGGGGCTATTTCTGGAAGCCAAAATGAGGAAGCGTCCCTGGTTGGAGCCTGGAGCCTCAGGCCAGGCCTGTGTCCCTCCCTGTCATATGTTTTGGCGCGTTGAAGTTCTTTAGTGCCCAGTGGGGATGGAGCAGTGGGTGGGTGTGGGCTGGGTTTGGTCTTCAACGGAAGGGAGCTGATGGATTAGGGCTAGGTATTGCCCATGTCGGCTACTCCAGTGCAGCTCCCGACAGAGTTTTGGCACTAAGTGGGTCATCGTGGAGTGGGGTTAGGACCGAGTGCGGCATTGAAGCCTGCGTGGTGGCTGCTGGCCTGCAGAAGATGGCAAGGCATCATGAGGACATGTCCTGTGTGATGTCGTGGGATGGGCTGTCATGATTGTGCTGCAGGAGCTGGCCACGTCTTCCCAAGAATGCGTCCTGTTCGTGATGCGCTGGCATCAGCTGCCCACGAAGGGGGTGCATTTGGCACTACATGAGGATGCGGTTACGTACTTAACCTGCGTAGAGTTGTGATCCCGTTGCCGGAGGAATGTCGCCCAAAGGGTGTCTTGCGGGACGCCGAGAAGTTAGACATGCTGAAGCGTCTGTGCCGCTCTCCTTGTGGGTATTTGGGTTATGCAAACATGCCCTTTGGCCACTTTGTTTCCTTGTTTGGGAATGTGCAAAGCGAAAGTGTTTCTCCGACAGGGCATGATGCGGCCAGCCCTTGTGGCACGCAGGAGTTTTGGACAGCTAGTGGTTTATCAGGAGCAGTCCGTTGGTGGAGCAGAGATGCGTTCAGTGTTCTGATGCCAGGTGCGCTGCCGTGGACAGCCACTGTGCCCTTTGAAGCTTGCAGGTCCCCTCGCGAAGCAGAGTTCTTCCGTTGGAAATCGGTCTGTGGTCCTCGGGGAGAGTGCCTTTGATCTCTGTGAGGTTCTCGGTAGTGTCACTCTGTCAGTGAAGAAGTGCCAGGGTGCATGGGGTATGGTCAGTGTCATAAAAACAGTCGTGTTTGCCGTCTGCCATCCCTGGTATACAGTGAGCCCGTGTTTGAATGAAGTCTGTGGCTTCCAGTAGGTTCGACTTACCCGGTGGGCAGGAGGAGGGCACGTAGGACAACACTGTCAAGAAGTTGAGCGTTTCCTCCGGGTTCAGGGCCGCGCAACCTGCTGGCTGGGTGCTGGCAACACGTGCTCGGGAAGCTAGCCTAGTTTCCGCAGTGGGGTTTGGACATGGGTCTTGGTTCCTGAAGCCCACCACTTCCTGTGGTGGGCATTCCCATGGGTCCTCGGAAAGTGATTTGGCCTAGTTGGCAACAATTGGCAGTTGGTCCGAATTTCGTTAGCCCCTTGAGAGGTGACGGGCTGCATCTTGCCTGTAGCCAGTCGCAGGTCGGCCCTCCCATAGGAGGTTTCCTTGCCCCTAAAAATGATGGGAGTGGCCCCAAGTGCATATTACATATTCTACTAGGTTGCAGGATTTCTGGGTCCATCTATATGTTACACCCACGGCCGGAAAGCAGGTCTTGTCAGGTGTTTGTGCGTTGGTCAGAAGGCTTGGCTGTGGAAGAGTGGAAGTCCATGGCCTATTTCAAAACCCCCTGGGTTTCAAAGTTCACATTCAGTCTGTTGAGGCTTGAAGAGGTCTTTCTCCATTCAGTGGGGGGGTCCAAATCCAGGGCGCTGTGTATAAACTCTGGCTTTTATGGTTCGAGGTCTCAGGAGAGGGCCACAGGGACACACAGGGACCAAGATGCGGATTCAGAGGCACGCAGAGAAGCCCACAAGCGCGTCCTCGTGTGAAGTAACAGTCACACACGCGCACATGCGTGAAAACAAAAATAGACCCTCTCACGTACCGGCCAACGTCCACGCCTTACTTCTTGCAGTCGGGCTGTCAGACAGACATTGAGTTCTCTGTAAAGGTAGACGTCCTTGGGAGGCAGGGTCCGAGCTCAAGCCCAGGTTAAAATTCTCATGAATGATGATCTCTGAGTACACCGGTCCAATTCTGAAGCCTGCCTGATTTATGTCCAGTTCTCAGGTGCAGCTGCTGGACAAGGCTGACCGTCGGCAAAGGCAAGAAGACCTACGCATTGGCTGATGACTGCAGGTGCTAAGGAAAAGTGGAAAAATGACGCAGGGGCATGTTGCTACGCGTGGCTCTGGCTAACCCAGGAAGGTAGGCTTTCTCCCACCTTAAGATGTGCCATTGGATATGAGGTTTTCCTCAGACGGTCCCAGTGGCTGCAAGAGTGGATTGACTGTTGCTCTTTCTGAGTGGCCTGAGGGCTATGGATTCCCCAGGGTTTTGGAGTACTCCGAGGTCATCTCTCCTCTTCAGAGCCCCACGGCATGCCCGGTGGTGTTCTGCAGCGTCCCAGCCTGTGCTTGGATCGATGATGACACCCTTGTATGCATTCCTTGGAAAATCTGAACAAAATGAGTGAGAACACTCTACCGTCTCCTCATCGAATCTGAGGTCCAGCACGTTTCGTCTGTCGGGGGTAGGGGAGAGTGAGGAGTGAGGGCCAGCGTCCCCTTCTGACCTGCATGCAAACACACACCAGGGTTCCAGAATTCGAGGTGCTCCTATCTGGGGGTCCACTGTGTCTGCACATTAGCTGGGCCATCTACGCATATTAGGTCCCTGCTGAAAGACCGTTGAGGGCATGCGAGGGGGAAGGCTCTCCTGCTGGTCTTCAGAGTCGGAGTGTGTGCTGGTGTAGGCCCAGTAAGCTTGCAGCTTAGAAGGTTGTGCTTTGGCCAGGATCACGTTTGTGCATGCAGCTTCGGGGGCTATTTCTGGAAGCCAAAATGAGGAAGCGTCCCTGGTTGGAGCCTGGAGCCTCAG
Source organism: Mesoplodon bidens (assembly GCF_964165515.1). Classification (NCBI taxonomy): domain Eukaryota; kingdom Metazoa; phylum Chordata; class Mammalia; order Artiodactyla; family Ziphiidae; genus Mesoplodon; species Mesoplodon bidens. The sequence goes on from NC_138178.1 coordinate 69,670,933, forward strand.
GCCAGGCCTGTGTCCCTCCCTGTCATTTGTTTTGGCTCGTTGAAGTTCTTTAGTGCCCAGTGGGGATGGAGCAGTGGGTGGGTGTGGGCTGGGGTTGGTCTTCAACGGAAGGGAGCTGATGGATTAGGGCTAGGTATTGCCCATGTCGGCTACTCCAGTGCAGCTCCCGACAGAGTTTTGGCACTAAGTGGGTCATCGTGGAGTGGGGTTAGGACCGAGTGCTGCATTGAAGCCTGCGTGGTGGCTGCTGGCCTGCAGAAGATGGCAAGGCATCATGAGGACATGTCCTGTGTGATGTCGTGGGATGGGCTGTCATGATTGTGCTGCAGGAGCTGGCCACGTCTTCCCAAGAATGCGTCCTGTTCGTGATGCGCTAGCATCAGCTGCCCACGAAGGGGTGCATTTGGCACTACATGTGGATGCGGTTACGTACTTAACCTGCGTAGAGTTGTGATCCCGTTGCCGGAGGAATGTCGCCCAAAGGGTGTCTTGCGGGACGCCGAGAAGTTAGACATGCTGAAGCGTCTGTGCCGCTCTCCTTGTGGGTATTTGGGTTATGCAAACATGCCCTTTGGCCACTTTGTTTCCTTGTTTGGGAATGTGCAAAGCGAAAGTGTTTCTCCGAGAGGGCATGATGCGGCCAGCCCTTGTGGCACGCAGGAGTTTTGGACAGCTAGTGGTTTATCTGGAGCAGTCCGTTGGTGGAGCAGAGATGCGTTCAGTGTTCTGATGCCAGGTGCGCTGCCGTGGACAGCCACTGTGCCCTTTGAAGCTTGCAGGTCCCCTCGCGAAGCAGAGTTCTTCCGTTGGAAATCGGTCTGTGGTCCTCGGGGAGAGTGCCTTTGATCTCTGTGAGGTTCTCGGTAGTGTCACTCTGTCAGTGAAGAAGTGCCAGGATGCATGGGGTATGGTCAGTGTCATCAAAGCAGTCGTGTTTGCGGTCTGCCATCCCTGGTATACAGTGAGCCCGTGTTTGAATGATGTCTGTGGCTTCCAGTAGGTTCGACTTAACCGGTGGGCAGGAGGAGGGCACGTAGGACAACACTGTCAAGAAGTTGAGCGTTTCCTCCGGGTTCAGGGCCGCGCAACCTGCTGGCTGGGTGCTGGCAACACGTGCCCGGGAAGCTAGCCTAGTTTCCGCAGTGGGGTTTGGACGTGGGTCTTGGTTACTGAAGCCCACCACTTCCTGTGGTGGGCATTCCCATGGGTCCTCGGAAAGTGATTTGGCCTAGTTGGCAACAATTGGCAGTTGGGCCGAATTTCGTTAGCCCCTTGAGAGGTGACGGGCTGCATCTTGCCTGTAGCCAGTCGCAGGTCGGCCCTCCTATAGGAGATTTCCTTGCACCTAAAAATGATGGGAGTGGCCCCAAGTGCACATTACATATTCTACTAGGTTGCAGGATTTCTGGGTCCATCTATATGTTACACCCACGGCCGGAAAGCAGGTCTCGTCAGGTGTTTGTGCGTTGGTCAGAAGGCTTGGCTGTGGAAGAGTGGAAGTCCGTGGCCTATTTCAAAACCCCCTGGGTTTCAAAGTTCACATTCAGTCTGTTGAGGCTTGAAGAGGTCTTTCTCCATTCAGTGGGGGGGTCCAAATCCAGGGCGCTGTGTATAAACTCTGGCTTTTATGGTTCGAGGTCTCAGGAGAGGGCCACAGGGACACACAGGGACCAAGATGCGGATTCAGAGGCACGCAGAGAAGCCCACAAGCGCGTCCTCGTGTGAAGTAACAGTCACACATGCGCACATGCGTGAAAACAAAAATAGACCCTCTCACGTACCGGCCAATGTACACGCCTTACTTCTTGCAGTCGGGCTGTCAGACAGACATTGAGTTCTCTGTAAAGGTAGACGTCCTTGGGAGGCAGGGTCCGAGCTCAAGCCCAGGTCAAAATTCTCATGAATGATGATCTCTGAGTACACCGGTCCAATTCTGAAGCCTGCCTGATTTATGTCCAGTTCTCAGGTGCAGCTGCTGGACAAGGCTGACCGTCGGCAAAGGCAAGAAGACCTACGCATTGGCTGATGACTGCAGGTGCTAAGGAAAAGTGGAAAAATGACGCAGGGGCATGTTGCTACGCGTGGCTCTGGCTAACCCAGGAAGGTAGGCTTTCACCCACCTTAAGATGTGCCATTGGATATGAGGTTTTCCTCAGACGGTCCCAGTGGCTGCAAGAGTGGATTGACTGTTGCTCTTTCTGAGTGGCCTGAGGGCTATGGATTCCCCAGGGTTTTGGAGTACTCCGAGGTCATCTCTCCTCTTCAGACCCCCATGGCATGCCCGGTTGTGTTCTGCAGCGTCCCAGCCTGTGCTTGGATCGATGATGACACCCTTGTATGCATTCCTTGGAAAATCTGAACAAAATGAGTGAGAACACTCTACCGTCTCCTCATCGAATCTGAGGTCCAGCACTTTTCGTCTGTCGGGGTTAGGGGAGAGTGAGGAGTGAGGGCCAGCGTCCCCTTCTGACCTGCATGCAAACACACACCAGGGTTCCAGAATTCGAGGTGCTCCTATCTGGGGGTCCACTGTGTCTGCCCATAAGCTGGGCCATCTACGCATATTAGGTCCCTGCTGAAAGACCGTTGAGGGCATGCGAGGGGGAAGGCTCTCCTGCTGGTCTTCAGAGTCGGAGTGTGTGCTGGTGTAGGCCCAGTAAGCTTGCAGCTTAGAAGGTTGTGCTTTGGCCAGGATCACGTTTGTGCATGCAGCTTCGGGGGCTATTTCTGGAAGCCAAAATGAGGAAGCGTCCCTGGTTGGAGCCTGGAGCCTCAGGCCAGGCCTGTGTCCCTCCCTGTCATTTGTTTTGGCGCGTTGAAGTTCTTTAGTGCCCAGTGGGGATGGAGCAGTGGGTGGGTGTGGGCTGGGGTTGGTCTTCAACGGAAGGGAGCTGATGGATTAGGGCTAGGTATTGCCCATGTCGGCTACTCCAGTGCAGCTCCCGACAGAGTTTTGGCACTAAGTGGGTCATCGTGGAGTGGGGTTAGGACCGAGTGCTGCATTGAAGCCTGCGTGGTGGCTGCTGGCCTGCAGAAGATGGCAAGGCATCATGAGGACATGTCCTGTGTGATGTCGTGGGATGGGCTGTCATGATTGTGCTGCAGGAGCTGGCCACGTCTTCCCAAGAATGCGTCCTGTTCGTGATGCGCTGGCATCAGCTGCCCACGAAGGGGGTGCATTTGGCACTACATGAGGATGCGGTTACGTACTTAACCTGCGTAGAGTTGTGATCCCGTTGCCGGAGGAATGTCGCCCAAAGGGTGTCTTGCGGGACGCCGAGAAGTTAGACATGCTGAAGCGTCTGTGCCGCTCTCCTTGTGGGTATTTGGGTTATGCAAACATGCCCTTTGGCCACTTTGTTTCCTTGTTTGGGAATGTGCAAAGCGAAAGTGTTTCTCCGACAGGGCATGATGCGGCCAGCCCTTGTGGCACGCAGGAGTTTTGGACAGCTAGTGGTTTATCTGGAGCAGTCCGTTGGCGGAGCAGAGATGCGTTCAGTGTTCTGATGCCAGGTGCGCTGCCGTGGACAGCCACTGTGCCCTTTGAAGCTTGCAGGTCCCCTCGCGAAGCAGAGTTCTTCCGTTGGAAATCGGTCTGTGGTCCTCGGGGAGAGTGCCTTTGATCTCTGTGAGGTTCTCGGTAGTGTCACTCTGTCAGTGAAGAAGTGCCAGGATGCATGGGGTATGGTCAGTGTCATCAAAGCAGTCGTGTTTGCGGTCTGCCATCCCTGGTATACAGTGAGCCCGTGTTTGAATGATGTCTGTGGCTTCCAGTAGGGTCGACTTACCCGGTGGGCAGGAGGAGGGCACGTAGGACAACACTGTCAAGAAGTTGAGCGTTTCCTCCGGGTTCAGGGCCGCGCAACCTGCTGGCTGGGTGCTGGCAACACGTGCCCGGGAAGCTAGCCTAGTTTCCGCAGTTGGGTTTGGACGTGGGTCTTGGTTACTGAAGCCCACCACTTCCTGTGGTGGGCATTCCCATGGGTCCTCGGAAAGTGATTTGGCCTAGTTGGCAACAATTGGCAGTTGGGCCGAATCACGTTAGCCCCTTGAGAGGGGCAGGGCTGCATCTTGCCTGTAGCCAGTCGCAGGTCGGCCCTCCCATAGGAGGTTTCCTGGCACCTAAAAATGATGGGAGTGGCCCCAAGTGCACATTACATATTCTACTAGGTTGCAGGATTTCTGGGTCCATCTATATGTTACACCCACGGCCGGAAAGCAGGTCTCGTCAGGTGTTTGTGCGTTGGTCAGAAGGCTTGGCTGTGGAAGAGTGGAAGTCCGTGGCCTATTTCAAAACCCCCTGGGTTTCAAAGTTCACATTCAGTCTGTTGAGGCTTGAAGAGGTCTTTCTCCATTCAGTGGGGGGGTCCAAATCCAGGGCGCTGTGTATAAACTCTGGCTTTTATGGTTCGAGGTCTCAGGAGAGGGCCACAGGGACACACAGGGACCAAGATGCGGATTCAGAGGCACGCAGAGAAGCCCACAAGCGCGTCCTCGTGTGAAGTAACAGTCACACACGCGCACATGCGTGAAAACAAAAATAGACCCTCTCACGTACCGGCCAACGTACACGCCTTACTTCTTGCAGTCAGGCTGTCAGACAGACATTGAGTTCTCTGTAAAGGTAGACGTCCTTTGGAGGCAGGGTCCGAGCTCAAGCCCAGGTAAAAATTCTCATGAATGATGATCTCTGAGTACACCGGTCCAATTCTGAAGCCTGCCTGATTTATGTCCAGTTCTCAGGTGCAGCTGCTGGACAAGGCTGACCGTCGGCAAAGGCAAGAAGACCTACGCATTGGCTGATGACTGCAGGTGCTAAGGAAAAGTGGAAAAATGACGCAGGGGCATGTTGCTACACGTGGCTCTGGCTAACCCAGGAAGGTAGGCTTTCACCCACCTTAAGATGTGCCATTGGATATGAGGTTTTCCTCAGACGGTCCCAGTGGCTGCAAGAGTGGATTGACTGTTGCTCTTTCTGCGTGGCCTGAGGGCTATGGATTCCCCAGGGTTTTGGAGTACTCCGAGGTCATCTCTCCTCTTCAGACCCCCACTGCATGCCCGGTTGTGTTCTGCAGCGTCCCAGCCTGTGCTTGGATCGATGATGACACCCTTGTATGCATTCCTTGGAAAATCTGAACAAAATGAGTGAGAACACTCTACTGTCTCCTCATCGAATCTGAGGTCCAGCACGTTTCGTCTGTCGGGGGTAGGGGAGAGTGAGGAGTGAGGGCCAGCGTCCCCTTCTGACCTGCATGCAAACACCCAGCAGGGTTCCAGAATTCGAGGTGCTCCTATCTGGTGGTCCACTGTGTCTGCCCATAAGCTGGGCCATCTACGCATATTAGGTCCCTGCTGAAAGACCGTTGAGGGCATGCGAGGGGGAAGGCTCTCCTGCTGGTCTTCAGAGTCGGAGTGTGTGCTGGTGTAGGCCCAGTAAGCTTGCAGCTTAGAAGGTTGTGCTTTGGCCAGGATCACGTTTGTGCATGCAGCTTCGGGGGCTATTTCTGGAAGCCAAAATGAGGAAGCGTCCCTGGTTGGAGCCTGGAGCCTCAGGCCAGGCCTGTGTCCCTCCCTGTCATTTGTTTTGGCGCGTTGAAGTTCTTTAGTGCCCAGTGGGGATGGAGCAGTGGGTGGGTGTGGGCTGGGGTTGGTCTTCAACGGAAGGGAGCTGATGGATTAGGGCTAGGTATTGCCCATGTCGGCTACTCCAGTGCAGCTCCCGACAGAGTTTTGGCACTAAGTGGGTCATCGTGGAGTGGGGTTAGGACCGAGTGCTGCATTGAAGCCTGCGTGGTGGCTGCTGGCCTGCAGAAGATGGCAAGGCATCATGAGGACAGGTCCTGTGTGATGTCGTGGGATGGGCTGTCATGATTGTGCTGCAGGAGCTGGCCACGTCTTCACAAGAATGCGTCGTGTTCGTGATGCGCTGGCATCAGCTGCCCACGAAGCGGGTGCATTTGGCACTACATGAGGATGCGGTTACGTACTTAACCTGCGTAGAGTTGTGATCCCGTTGCCGGAGGAATGTCGCCCAAAGGGTGTCTTGCGGGACGCCGAGAAGTTAGACATGCTGAAGCGTCTGTGCCACTCTCCTTGTGGGTATTTGGGTTATGCAAACATGCCCTTTGGCCACTTTGTTTCCTTGTTTGGGAATGTGCAAAGCGAAAGTGTTTCTCCGAGAGGGCATGATGCGGCCAGCCCTTGTGGCACGCAGGAGTTTTGGACAGCTAGTGGTTTATCTGGAGCAGTCCGTTGGCGGAGCAGAGATGCGTTCAGTGTTCTGATGCCAGGTGCGCTGCCGTGGACAGCCACTGTGCCCTTTGAAGCTTGCAGGTCCCCTCGCGAAGCAGAGTTCTTCCGTTGGAAATCGGTCTGTGGTCCTCGGGGAGAGTGCCTTTGATCTCTGTGAGGTTCTCGGTAGTGTCACTCTGTCAGTGAAGAAGTGCCAGGATGCATGGGGTATGGTCAGTGTCATCAAAGCAGCCGTGTTTGCGGTCTGCCATACATCGTAGACAGTGAGCCCGTGTTTGAGTGATGTCTGTGGCTTCCAGTAGGTTCGACTTAACTGGTGGGCAGGAGGAGGGCACGTAGGACAACACTGTCAAGAAGTTGAGCGTTTCCTCCGGGTTCAGGGCCGCGCAACCTGCTGGCTGGGTGCTGGCAACACGTGCCCGGGAAGCTAGCCTTGTTTCCGCAGTGGGGTTTGGACGTGGGTCTTGGTTACTGAAGCCCACCACTTCCTGTGGTGGGCATTCCCATGGGTCCTCGGAAAGTGATTTGGCCTAGTTGGCAACAATTGGCAGTTGGGCCGAATCACGTTAGCCCCTTGAGAGGGGCAGGGCTGCATCTTGCCTGTAGCCAGTCGCAGGTCGGCCCTCCCATAGGAGGTTTCCTTGCACCTAAAAATGATGGGAGTGGCCCCAAGTGCATATTACATATTCTACTAGGTTGCAGGATTTCTGGGTCCATCTATATGTTACACCCACGGCCGGAAAGCAGGTCTCGTCAGGTGTTTGTGCGTTGGTCAGAAGGCTTGGCTGTGGAAGAGTGGAAGTCCGTGGCCTATTTCAAAACCCCCTGGGTTTCAAAGTTCACATTCAGTGTGTTGAGGCTTGAAGAGGTCTTTCTCCATTCAGTGGGGGGGTCCAAATCCAGGGCGCTGTGTATAAACTCTGGCTTTTATGGTTCGAGGTCTCAGGAGAGGGCCACAGGGACACACAGGGACCAAGATGCGGATTCAGAGGCACGCAGAGAAGCCCACAAGCGCGTCCTCGTGTGAAGTAACAGTCACACACGCGCACATGCGTGAAAACAAAAATAGACCCTCTCACGTACCGGCCAACGTACACGCCTTACTTCTTGCAGTCGGGCTGTCAGACAGACATTGAGTTCTCTGTAAAGGTAGACGTCCTTGGGAGGCAGGGTCCGAGCTCAAGCCCAGGTCAAAATTCTCATGAATGATGATCTCTGAGTACACCGGTCCAATTCTGAAGCCTGCCTGATTTATGTCCAGTTCTCAGGTGCAGCTGCTGGACAAGGCTGACCGTCGGCAAAGGCAAGAAGACCTACGCATTGGCTGATGACTGCAGGTGCTAAGGAAAAGTGGAAAAATGACGCAGGGGCATGTTGCTACGCGTGGCTCTGGCTAACCCAGGAAGGTAGGCTTTCACCCACCTTAAGATGTGCCATTGGATATGAGGTTTTCCTCAGACGGTCCCAGTGGCTGCAAGAGTGGATTGACTGTTGCTCTTTCTGAGTGGCCTGAGGGCTATGGATTCCCCAGGGTTTTGGAGGACTCCGAGGTCATCTCTCCTCTTCAGACCCCCACGGCATGCCCGGTTGTGTTCTGCAGCGTCCCAGCCTGTGCTTGGATCGATGATGACACCCTTGTATGCATTCCTTGGAAAATCTGAACAAAATGAGTGAGAACACTCTACCGTCTCCTCATCGAATCTGAGGTCCAGCACGTTTCGTCTGTCGGGGGTAGGGGAGAGTGAGGAGTGAGGGCCAGCGTCCCCTTCTGACCTGCATGCAAACACACACCGGGGTTCCAGAATTCGAGGTGCTCCTATCTGGGGGTCCACTGTGTCTGCCCATTAGCTGGGCCATCTACGCAGATTAGGTCCCTGCTGAAAGACCGTTGAGGGCATGCGAGGGGGAAGGCTCTCCTGCTGGTCTTCAGAGTCGGAGTGTGTGCTGGTGTAGGCCCAGGAAGCTTGCAGCTTAGAAGGTTGTGCTTTGGCCAGGATCACGTTTGTGCATGCAGCTTCGGGGGCTATTTCTGGAAGCCAAAATGAGGAAGCGTCCCTGGTTGGAGCCTGGAGCCTCAGGCCAGGCCTGTGTCCCTCCCTGTCATTTGTTTTGGCGCGTTGAAGTTCTTTAGTGCCCAGTGGGGATGGAGCAGTGGGTGGGTGTGGGCTGGGGTTGGTCTTCAACGGAAGGGAGCTGATGGATTAGGGCTAGGTATTGCCCATGTCGGCTACTCCAGTGCAGCTCCCGACAGAGTTTTGGCACTAAGTGGGTCATCGTGGAGTGGGGTTAGGACCGAGTGCTGCATTGAAGCCTGCGTGGTGGCTGCTGGCCTGCAGAAGATGGCAAGGCATCATGAGGACCGGTCCTGTGTGATGTCGTGGGATGGGCTGTCATGATTGGGTTGCAGGAGCTGGCCACGTCTTCCCAAGAATGCGTCCTGTTCGTGATGCGCTGGCATCAGCTGCCCACAAAGGGGGCGGCTTTGGCAGTACATGAGGATGCGGTTACGTACTTAACCTGCGTAGAGTTGTGATCCCGTTGCCGGAGGAATGTCGCCCAAAGGGTGTCTTGCGGGACGCCGAGAAGTTAGACATGCTGAAGCGTCTGTGCCGCTCTCCTTGTGGGTGTTTGTGTTATGCAAACAGACACTTTGGCCACTTTGTTTCCTTGTTTGGGAATGTGCAAAGCGAAAGTGATTCTCCGACAGGGCATGATGCGGCCAGCCCTTGTGGCACGCAGGAGTTTTGGACAACTAGTGGTTTATCTGGAGCAGTCCGTTGGCGGAGCAGAGATGCGTTCAGTGTTCTGATGCCAGGTGCGCTGCCGTGGACAGCCACTGTGCCCTTTGAAGCTTGCAGGTCCCCTCGCGAAGCAGAGTTCTTCCGTTGGAAATCGGTCTGTGGTCCTCGGGGAGAGTGCCTTTGATCTCTGTGAGGTTCTCGGTAGTGTCACTCTGTCAGTGAAGAAGTGCCAGGATGCATGGGGTATGGTCAGTGTCATCAAAGCAGCCGTGTTTGCGGTCTGCCATACCTCGTAGACAGTGAGCCCGTGTTTGAGTGATGTCTGTGGCTTCCAGTAGGTTCGACTTAACTGGTGGGCAGGAGGAGGGCACGTAGGACAACACTGTCAAGAAGTTGAGCGTTTCCTCCGGGTTCAGGGCCGCGCAACCTGCTGGCTGGGTGCTGGCAACACGTGCCCGGGAAGCTAGCCTAGTTTCCGCAGTGGGGTTTGGACGTGGGTCTTGGTTACTGAAGCCCACCACTTCCTGTGGTGGGCATTCCCATGGGTCCTCGGAAAGTGATTTGGCCTAGTTGGCAACAATTGGCAGTTGGGCCGAATCACGTTAGCCCCTTGAGAGGGGCAGGGCTGCATCTTGCCTGTAGCCAGTCGCAGGTCGGCCCTCCCATAGGAGGTTTCCTTGCACCTAAAAATGATGGGAGTGGCCCCAAGTGCATATTACATATTCTACTAGGTTGCAGGATTTCTGGGTCCATCTATATGTTACACCCACGGCCGGAAAGCAGGTCTCGTCAGGTGTTTGTGCGTTGGTCAGAAGGCTTGGCTGTGGAAGAGTGGAAGTCCGTGGCCTATTTCAAAACCCCCTGGGTTTCAAAGTTCACATTCAGTCTGTTGAGGCTTGAAGAGGTCTTTCTCCATTCAGTGGGGGTGTCCAAATCCAGGGCGCTGTGTATAAACTCTGGCTTTTATGGTTCGAGGTCTCAGGAGAGGGCCACAGGGACACACAGGGACCAAGATGCGGATTCAGAGGCACGCAGAGAAGCCCACAAGCGCGTCCTCGTGTGAAGTAACAGTCACACACGCGCACATGCGTGAAAACAAAAATAGACCCTCTCACGTACCGGCCAACGTACACGCCTTACTTCTTGCAGTCGGGCTGTCAGACAGACATTGAGTTCTCTGTAAAGGTAGACGTCCTTGGGAGGCAGGGTCCGAGCTCAAGCCCAGGTAAAAATTCTCATGAATGATGATCTCTGAGTACACCGGTCCAATTCTGAAGCCTGCCTGATTTATGTCCAGTTCTCAGGTGCAGCTGCTGGACAAGGCTGACCGTCGGCAAAGGCAAGAAGACCTACGCATTGGCTGATGACTGCAGGTGCTAAGGAAAAGTGGAAAAATGACGCAGGGGCATGTTGCTACGCGTGGCTCTGGCTAACCCAGGAAGGTAGGCTTTCACCCACCTTAAGATGTGCCATTGGATATGAGGTTTTCCTCAGACGGTCCCAGTGGCTGCAAGAGTGGATTGACTGTTGCTCTTTCTGAGTGGCCTGAGGGCTATGGATTCCCCAGGGTTTTGGAGGACTCCGAGGTCATCTCTCCTCTTCAGACCCCCACGGCATGCCCGGTTGTGTTCTGCAGCGTCCCAGCCTGTGCTTGGATCGATGATGACACCCTTGTATGCATTCCTTGGAAAATCTGAACAAAATGAGTGAGAACACTCTACCGTCTCCTCATCGAATCTGAGGTCCAGCACGTTTCGTCTGTCGGGGGTAGGGGAGAGTGAGGAGTGAGGGCCAGCGTCCCCTTCTGACCTGCATGCAAACACACACCAGGGTTCCAGAATTCGAGGTGCTCCTATCTGGGGGTCCACTGTGTCTGCCCATTAGCTGGGCCATCTACGCAGATTAGGTCCCTGCTGAAAGACCGTTGAGGGCATGCGAGGGGGAAGGCTCTCCTGCTGGTCTTCAGAGTCGGAGTGTGTGCTGGTGTAGGCCCAGGAAGCTTGCAGCTTAGAAGGTTGTGCTTTGGCCAGGATCACGTTTGTGCATGCAGCTTCGGGGGCTATTTCTGGAAGCCAAAATGAGGAAGCGTCCCTGGTTGGAGCCTGGAGCCTCAGGCCAGGCCTGTGTCCCTCCCTGTCATTTGTTTTGGCGCGTTGAAGTTCTTTAGTGCCCAGTGGGGATGGAGCAGTGGGTGGGTGTGGGCTGGGGTTGGTCTTCAACGGAAGGGAGCTGATGGATTAGGGCTAGGTATTGCCCATGTCGGCTACTCCAGTGCAGCTCCCGACAGAGTTTTGGCACTAAGTGGGTCATCGTGGAGTGGGGTTAGGACCGAGTGCTGCATTGAAGCCTGCGTGGTGGCTGCTGGCCTGCAGAAGATGGCAAGGCATCATGAGGACAGGTCCTGTGTGATGTCGTGGGATGGGCTGTCATGATTGTGCTGCAGGAGCTGGCCACGTCTTCACAAGAATGCGTCGTGTTCGTGATGCGCTGGCATCAGCTGCCCACGAAGCGGGTGCATTTGGCACTACATGAGGATGCGGTTACGTACTTAACCTGCGTAGAGTTGTGATCCCGTTGCCGGAGGAATGTCGCCCAAAGGGTGTCTTGCGGGACGCCGAGAAGTTAGACATGCTGAAGCGTCTGTGCCACTCTCCTTGTGGGTATTTGGGTTATGCAAACATGCCCTTTGGCCACTTTGTTTCCTTGTTTGGGAATGTGCAAAGCGAAAGTGTTTCTCCGAGAGGGCATGATGCGGCCAGCCCTTGTGGCACGCAGGAGTTTTGGACAGCTAGTGGTTTATCTGGAGCAGTCCGTTGGCGGAGCAGAGATGCGTTCAGTGTTCTGATGCCAGGTGCGCTGCCGTGGACAGCCACTGTGCCCTTGAAGCTTGCAGGTCCCCTCGCGAAGCAGAGTTCTTCCGTTGGAAATCGGTCTGTGGTCCTCGGGGAGAGTGCCTTTGATCTCTGTGAGGTTCTCGGTAGTGTCACTCTGTCAGTGAAGAAGTGCCAGGATGCATGGGGTATGGTCAGTGTCATCAAAGCAGCCGTGTTTGCGGTCTGCCATACATCGTAGACAGTGAGCCCGTGTTTGAGTGATGTCTGTGGCTTCCAGTAGGTTCGACTTAACTGGTGGGCAGGAGGAGGGCACGTAGGACAACACTGTCAAGAAGTTGAGCGTTTCCTCCGGGTTCAGGGCCGCGCAACCTGCTGGCTGGGTGCTGGCAACATGTGCCCGGGAAGCTAGCCTTGTTTCCGCAGTGGGGTTTGGACGTGGGTCTTGGTTACTGAAGCCCACCACTTCCTGTGGTGGGCATTCCCATGGGTCCTCGGAAAGTGATTTGGCCTAGTTGGCAACAATTGGCAGTTGGGCCGAATCACGTTAGCCCCTTGAGAGGGGCAGGGCTGCATCTTGCCTGTAGCCAGTCGCAGGTCGGCCCTCCCATAGGAGGTTTCCTTGCACCTAAAAATGATGGGAGTGGCCCCAAGTGCATATTACATATTCTACTAGGTTGCAGGATTTCTGGGTCCATCTATATGTTACACCCACGGCCGGAAAGCAGGTCTCGTCAGGTGTTTGTGCGTTGGTCAGAAGGCTTGGCTGTGGAAGAGTGGAAGTCCGTGGCCTATTTCAAAACCCCCTGGGTTTCAAAGTTCACATTCAGTGTGTGGAGGCTTGAAGAGGTCTTTCTCCATTCAGTGGGGGGGTCCAAATCCAGGGCGCTGTGTATAAACTCTGGCTTTTATGGTTCGAGGTCTCAGGAGAGGGCCACAGGGACACACAGGGACCAAGATGCGGATTCAGAGGCACGCAGAGAAGCCCACAAGCGCGTCCTCGTGTGAAGTAACAGTCACACACGCGCACATGCGTGAAAACAAAAATAGACCCTCTCACGTACCGGCCAACGTACACGCCTTACTTCTTGCAGTCGGGCTGTCAGAGAGACATTGAGTTCTCTGTAAAGGTAGACGTCCTTGGGAGGCAGGGTCCGAGCTCAAGCCCAGGTCAAAATTCTCATGAATGATGATCTCTGAGTACACCGGTCCAATTCTGAAGCCTGCCTGATTTATGTCCAGTTCTCAGGTGCAGCTGCTGGACAAGGCTGACCGTCGGCAAAGGCAAGAAGACCTACGCATTGGCTGATGACTGCAGGTGCTAAGGAAAAGTGGAAAAATGACGCAGGGGCATGTTGCTACGCGTGGCTCTGGCTAACCCAGGAAGGTAGGCTTTCACCCACCTTAAGATGTGCCATTGGATATGAGGTTTTCCTCAGACGGTCCCAGTGGCTGCAAGAGTGGATTGACTGTTGCTCTTTCTGAGTGGCCTGAGGGCTATGGATTCCCCAGGGTTTTGGAGGACTCCGAGGTCATCTCTCCTCTTCAGACCCCCACGGCATGCCCGGTTGTGTTCTGCAGCGTCCCAGCCTGTGCTTGGATCGGTGATGACACCCTTGTATGCATTCCTTGGAAAATCTGAACAAAATGAGTGAGAACACTCTACCGTCTCCTCATCGAATCTGAGGTCCAGCACGTTTCGTCTGTCGGGGGTAGGGGAGAGTGAGGAGTGAGGGCCAGCGTCCCCTTCTGACCTGCATGCAAACACACACCGGGGTTCCAGAATTCGAGGTGCTCCTATCTGGGGGTCCACTGTGTCTGCCCATTAGCTGGGCCATCTACGCAGATTAGGTCCCTGCTGAAAGACCGTTGAGGGCATGCGAGGGGGAAGGCTCTCCTGCTGGTCTTCAGAGTCGGAGTGTGTGCTGGTGTAGGCCCAGGAAGCTTGCAGCTTAGAAGGTTGTGCTTTGGCCAGGATCACGTTTGTGCATGCAGCTTCGGGGGCTATTTCTGGAAGCCAAAATGAGGAAGCGTCCCTGGTTGGAGCCTGGAGCCTCAGGCCAGGCCTGTGTCCCTCCCTGTCATTTGTTTTGGCGCGTTGAAGTTCTTTAGTGCCCAGTGGGGATGGAGCAGTGGGTGGGTGTGGGCTGGGGTTGGTCTTCAACGGAAGGGAGCTGATGGATTAGGGCTAGGTATTGCCCATGTCGGCTACTCCAGTGCAGCTCCCGACAGAGTTTTGGCACTAAGTGGGTCATCGTGGAGTGGGGTTAGGACCGAGTGCTGCATTGAAGCCTGCGTGGTGGCTGCTGGCCTGCAGAAGATGGCAAGGCATCATGAGGACCGGTCCTGTGTGATGTCGTGGGATGGGCTGTCATGATTGGGTTGCAGGAGCTGGCCACGTCTTCCCAAGAATGCGTCCTGTTCGTGATGCGCTGGCATCAGCTGCCCACAAAGGGGGCGGCTTTGGCAGTACATGAGGATGCGGTTACGTACTTAACCTGCGTAGAGTTGTGATCCCGTTGCCGGAGGAATGTCGCCCAAAGGGTGTCTTGCGGGACGCCGAGAAGTTAGACATGCTGAAGCGTCTGTGCCGCTCTCCTTGTGGGTGTTTGTGTTATGCAAACAGACACTTTGGCCACTTTGTTTCCTTGTTTGGGAATGTGCAAAGCGAAAGTGATTCTCCGACAGGGCATGATGCGGCCAGCCCTTGTTCCACGCAGGAGTTTTGGACAACTAGTGGTTTATCTGGAGCAGTCCGTTGGCGGAGCAGAGATGCGTTCAGTGTTCTGATGCCAGGTGCGCTGCCGTGGACAGCCACTGTGCCCTTTGAAGCTTGCAGGTCCCCTCGCGAAGCAGAGTTCTTCCGTTGGAAATCGGTCTGTGGTCCTCGGGGAGAGTGCCTTTGATCTCTGTGAGGTTCTCGGTAGTGTCACTCTGTCAGTGAAGAAGTGCCAGGATGCATGGGGTATGGTCAGTGTCATCAAAGCAGCCGTGTTTGCGGTCTGCCATACCTCGTAGACAGTGAGCCCGTGTTTGAGTGATGTCTGTGGCTTCCAGTAGGTTCGACTTAACTGGTGGGCAGGAGGAGGGCACGTAGGACAACACTGTCAAGAAGTTGAGCGTTTCCTCCGGGTTCAGGGCCGCGCAACCTGCTGGCTGGGTGCTGGCAACACGTGCCCGGGAAGCTAGCCTAGTTTCCGCAGTGGGGTTTGGACGTGGGTCTTGGTTACTGAAGCCCACCACTTCCTGTGGTGGGCATTCCCATGGGTCCTCGGAAAGTGATTTGGCCTAGTTGGCAACAATTGGCAGTTGGGCCGAATCACGTTAGCCCCTTGAGAGGGGCAGGGCTGCATCTTGCCTGTAGCCAGTCGCAGGTCGGCCCTCCCATAGGAGGTTTCCTTGCACCTAAAAATGATGGGAGTGGCCCCAAGTGCATATTACATATTCTACTAGGTTGCAGGATTTCTGGGTCCATCTATATGTTACACCCACGGCCGGAAAGCAGGTCTCGTCAGGTGTTTGTGCGTTGGTCAGAAGGCTTGGCTGTGGAAGAGTGGAAGTCCGTGGCCTATTTCAAAACCCCCTGGGTTTCAAAGTTCACATTCAGTCTGTTGAGGCTTGAAGAGGTCTTTCTCCATTCAGTGGGGGTGTCCAAATCCAGGGCGCTGTGTATAAACTCTGGCTTTTATGGTTCGAGGTCTCAGGAGAGGGCCACAGGGACACACAGGGACCAAGATGCGGATTCAGAGGCACGCAGAGAAGCCCACAAGCGCGTCCTCGTGTGAAGTAACAGTCACACACGCGCACATGCGTGAAAACAAAAATAGACCCTCTCACGTACCGGCCAACGTACACGCCTTACTTCTTGCAGTCGGGCTGTCAGACAGACATTGAGTTCTCTGTAAAGGTAGACGTCCTTGGGAGGCAGGGTCCGAGCTCAAGCCCAGGTAAAAATTCTCATGAATGATGATCTCTGAGTACACCGGTCCAATTCTGAAGCCTGCCTGATTTATGTCCAGTTCTCAGGTGCAGCTGCTGGACAAGGCTGACCGTCGGCAAAGGCAAGAAGACCTACGCATTGGCTGATGACTGCAGGTGCTAAGGAAAAGTGGAAAAATGACGCAGGGGCATGTTGCTACGCGTGGCTCTGGCTAACCCAGGAAGGTAGGCTTTCACCCACCTTAAGATGTGCCATTGGATATGAGGTTTTCCTCAGACGGTCCCAGTGGCTGCAAGAGTGGATTGACTGTTGCTCTTTCTGAGTGGCCTGAGGGCTATGGATTCCCCAGGGTTTTGGAGGACTCCGAGGTCATCTCTCCTCTTCAGACCCCCACGGCATGCCCGGTTGTGTTCTGCAGCGTCCCAGCCTGTGCTTGGATCGATGATGACACCCTTGTATGCATTCCTTGGAAAATCTGAACAAAATGAGTGAGAACACTCTACCGTCTCCTCATCGAATCTGAGGTCCAGCACGTTTCGTCTGTCGGGGGTAGGGGAGAGTGAGGAGTGAGGGCCAGCGTCCCCTTCTGACCTGCATGCAAACACACACCAGGGTTCCAGAATTCGAGGTGCTCCTATCTGGGGGTCCACTGTGTCTGCCCATTAGCTGGGCCATCTACGCAGATTAGGTCCCTGCTGAAAGACCGTTGAGGGCATGCGAGGGGGAAGGCTCTCCTGCTGGTCTTCAGAGTCGGAGTGTGTGCTGGTGTAGGCCCAGGAAGCTTGCAGCTTAGAAGGTTGTGCTTTGGCCAGGATCACGTTTGTGCATGCAGCTTCGGGGGCTATTTCTGGAAGCCAAAATGAGGAAGCGTCCCTGGTTGGAGCCTGGAGCCTCAGGCCAGGCCTGTGTCCCTCCCTGTCATTTGTTTTGGCGCGTTGAAGTTCTTTAGTGCCCAGTGGGGATGGAGCAGTGGGTGGGTGTGGGCTGGGGTTGGTCTTCAACGGAAGGGAGCTGATGGATTAGGGCTAGGTATTGCCCATGTCGGCTACTCCAGTGCAGCTCCCGACAGAGTTTTGGCACTAAGTGGGTCATCGTGGAGTGGGGTTAGGACCGAGTGCTGCATTGAAGCCTGCGTGGTGGCTGCTGGCCTGCAGAAGATGGCAAGGCATCATGAGGACAGGTCCTGTGTGATGTCGTGGGATGGGCTGTCATGATTGGGTTGCAGGAGCTGGCCACGTCTTCCCAAGAATGCGTCCTGCTCGTGATGCGCTGGCATCAGCTGCCCACGAAGGGGGCGGCTTTGGCAGTACATGAGGATGCGGTTACGTACTTAACCTGCGTAGAGTTGTGATCCCGTTGCCGGAGGAATGTCGCCCAAAGGGTGTCTTGCGGGACGCCGAGAAGTTAGACATGCTGAAGCGTCTGTGCCGCTCTCCTTGTGGGTGTTTGGGTTATGCAAACAGACCCTTTGGCCACTTTGTTTCCTTGTTTGGGAATGTGCAAAGCGAAAGTGATTCTCCGACAGGGCATGATGCGGCCAGCCCTTGTGGCACGCAGGAGTTTTGGACAACTAGTGGTTTATCTGGAGCAGTCCGTTGGCGGAGCAGAGATGCGTTCAGTGTTCTGATGCCAGGTGCGCTGCCGTGGACAGCCACTGTGCCCTTTGAAGCTTGCAGGTCCCCTCGCGAAGCAGAGTTCTTCCGTTGGAAATCGGTCTGTGGTCCTCGGGGAGAGTGCCTTTGATCTCTGTGAGGTTCTCGGTAGTGTCACTCTGTCAGTGAAGAAGTGCCAGGGTGCATGGGGTATGGTCAGTGTCATCAAAGCATTCGTGTTTGCGGTCTGCCATCCCTGGTATACAGTGAGCCCGTGTTTGAATGATGTCTGTGGCTTCCAGTAGGTTCGACTTAACCGGTGGGCAGGAGGAGGGCACGTAGGACAACACTGTCAAGAAGTTGAGCGTTTCCTCCGGGTTCAGGGCCGTGCAACCTGCTGGCTGGGTGCTGGCAACACGTGCCCGAGAAGCTAGCCTAGTTTCCGCAGTGGGGTTTGGACGTGGGTCTTGGTTACTGAAGCCCACCACTTCCTGTGGTGGGCATTCCCATGGGTCCTCGGAAAGTGATTTGGCCTAGTTGGCAACAATTGGCAGTTGGGCTGAATTTCGTTCGCCCCTTGAGAGTTGACGGGCTGCATCTTGCCTGTAGCCAGTCGCAGGTCGGCCCTCCCATAGGAGGTTTCCTTGCACCTAAAAATGATGGGAGTGGCCCCAAGTGCACATTACATATTCTACTAGGTTGCAGGATTTCTGGGTCCATCTATATGTTACACCCACGGCCGGAAAGCAGGTCTCGTCAGGTGTTTGTGCGTTGGTCAGAAGGCTTGGCTGTGGAAGAGTGGAAGTCCGTGGCCTATTTCAAAACCCCCTGGGTTTCAAAGTTCACATTCAGTCTGTTGAGGCTTGAAGAGGTCTTTCTCCATTCAGTGGGGGTGTCCAAATCCAGGGCGCTGTGTATAAACTCTGGCTTTTATGGTTCGAGGTCTCAGGAGAGGGCCACAGGGACACACAGGGACCAAGATGCGGATTCAGAGTCACGCACAGAAGCCCACAAGCGCGTCCACGTGTGAAGTAACAGTCACACACGTGCACATGCGTGAAAACAAAAATAGACCCTCTCACGTACCGGCCAACGTACACGCCTTACTTCTTGCAGTCGGGCTGTCAGACAGACATTGAGTTCTCTGTAAAGGTAGACGTCCTTGGGAGGCAGGGTCCGAGCTCAAGCCCAGGTCAAAATTCTCATGAATGATGATCTCTGAGTACACCGGTCCAATTCTGAAGCCTGCCTGATTTATGTCCAGTTCTCAGGTGCAGCTGCTGGACAAGGCTGACCGTCGGCAAAGGCAAGAAGACCTACGCATTGGCTGATGACTGCAGGTGCTAAGGAAAAGTGGAAAAATGACGCAGGGGCATGTTGCTACGCGTGGCTCTGGCTAACCCAGGAAGGTAGGCTTTCACCCACCTTAAGATGTGCCATTGGATATGAGGTTTTCCTCAGACGGTCCCAGTGGTTGCAAGAGTGGATTGACTGTTGCTCTTTCTGAGTGGCCTGAGGGCTATGGATTCCCCAGGGTTTTGGAGTACTCCGAGGTCATCTCTCCTCTTCAGACCCCCACGGCATGCCCGGTTGTGTTCTGCAGCGTCCCAGCCTGTGCTTGGATCGATGATGACACCCTTGTATGCATTCCTTGGAAAATCTGAACAAAATGAGTGAGAACACTCTACCGTCTCCTCATCGAATCCGAGGTCCAGCACGTTTCGTCTGTCGGGGGTAGGGGAGAGTGAGGAGTGAGGGCCAGCGTCGCCTTCTGACCTGCATGCAAACACACACCAGGGTTCCAGAATTCGAGGTGCTCCTATCTGGGGGTCCACTGTGTCTGCCCATTAGCTGGGCCATCTACGCAGATTAGGTCCCTGCTGAAAGACCGTTGAGGGCATGCGAGGGGGAAGGCTCTCCTGCTGGTCTTCAGAGTCGGAGTGTGTGCTGGTGTAGGCCCAGGAAGCTTGCAGCTTAGAAGGTTGTGCTTTGGCCAGGATCACGTTTGTGCATGCAGCTTCGGGGGCTATTTCTGGAAGCCAAAATGAGGAAGCGTCCCTGGTTGGAGCCTGGAGCCTCAGGCCAGGCCTGTGTCCCTCCCTGTCATTTGTTTTGGCGCGTTGAAGTTCTTTAGTGCCCAGTGGGGATGGAGCAGTGGGTGGGTGTGGGCTGGGGTCGGTCTTCAACGGAAGGGAGCTGATGGATTAGGGCTAGGTATTGCCCATGTCAGCTACTCCAGTGCAGCTCCCGACAGAGTTTTGGCACTAAGTGGGTCATCGTGGAGTGGGCTTAGGACCGAGTGCTGCATTGAAGCCTGCGTGGTGGCTGCTGGCCTGCAGAAGATGGCAAGGCATCATGAGGACAGGTCCTGTGTGATGTCGTGGGATGGGCTGTCATGATTGGGTTGCAGGAGCTGGCCACGTCTTCCCAAGAATGCGTCCTGTTCGTGATGCGCTGGCATCAGCTGCCCACGAAGGGGGCGGCTTTGGCAGTACATGAGGATGCGGTTACGTACTTAACCTGCGTAGAGTTGAGATCCCGTTGCCGGAGGAATGTCGCCCAAAGGGTGTCTTGCGGGACGCCGAGAAGTTAGACATGCTGAAGCGTCTGTGCCGCTCTCCTTGTGGGTATTTGGGTTATGCAAACATGCCCTTTGGCCACTTTGTTTCCTTGTTTGGGAATGTGCAAAGCGAAAGTGTTTCTCCGACAGGGCATGATGCGGCCAGCCCTTGTGGCACGCAGGAGTTTTGGACAGCTAGTCGTTTATCTGGAGCAGTCCGTTGGCGGAGCAGAGATGCGTTCAGTGTTCTGATGCCAGGTGCGCTGCCGTGGACAGCCACTGTGCCCTTTGAAGCTTGCAGGTCCCCTCGCGAAGCAGAGTTCTTCCGTTGGAAATCGGTCTGTGGTCCTCGGGGAGAGTGCCTTTGATCTCTGTGAGGTTCTCGGTAGTGTCACTCTGTCAGTGAAGAAGTGCCAGGGTGCATGGGGTATGGTCAGTGTCATCAAAGCAGTCGTGTTTGCGGTCTGCCATCCCTGGTATACAGTGAGCCCGTGTTTGAATGATGTCTGTGGCTTCCAGTAGGTTCGACTTAACCGGAGGGCAGGAGGAGGGCACGTAGAACAACACTGTCAAGAAGTTGAGCGTTTCCTCCGGGTTCAGGGCCGCGCAACCTGCTGGCTGGGTGCTGGCAACACGTGCCCGGGAAGCTAGCCTAGTTTCCGCAGTGGGGTTTGGACGTGGGTCTTGGTTACTGAAGCCCACCACTTCCTGTGGTGGGCATTCCCATGGGTCCTCGGAAAGTGATTTGGCCTAGTTGGCAACAATTGGCAGTTGGGCCGAATTTCGTTAGCCCCTTGAGAGGTGACGGGCTGCATCTTGCCTGTAGCCAGTCGCAGGTCGGCCCTCCCATAGGAGGTTTCCTGGCACCTAAAAATGATGGGAGTGGCCCCAAGTGCACATTACATATTCTACTAGGTTGCAGGATTTCTGGGTCCATCTATATGTTACACCCACGGCCGGAAAGCAGGTCTCGTCAGGTGTTTGTGCGTTGGTCAGAAGGCTTGGCTGTGGAAGAGTGGAAGTCCGTGGCCTATTTCAAAACCCCCTGGGTTTCAAAGTTCACATTCATTCTGTTGAGGCTTGAAGAGGTCTTTCTCCATTCAGTGGGGGGGTCCAAATCCAGGGCGCTGTGTATAAACTCTGGCTTTTATGGTTCGAGGTCTCAGGAGAGGGCCACAGGGACACACAGGGACCAAGATGCGGATTCAGAGGCACGCAGAGAAGCCCACAAGCGCGTCCTCGTGTGAAGTAACAGTCACACACGCGCACATGCGTGAAAAGAAAAATAGACCCTCTCACGTACCGGCCAACGTACACGCCTTACTTCTTGCAGTCAGGCTGTCAGACAGACATTGAGTTCTCTGTAAAGGTAGATGTCCTTTGGAGGCAGGGTCCGAGCTCAAGCCCAGGTCAAAATTCTCATGAATGATGATCTCTGAGTACACCGGTCCAATTCTGAAGCCTGCCTGATTTATGTCCAGTTCTCAGGTGCAGCTGCTGGACAAGGCTGACCGTCGGCAAAGGCAAGAAGACCTACGCATTGGCTGATGACTGCAGGTGCTAAGGAAAAGTGGAAAAATGACGCAGGGGCATGTTGCTACACGTGGCTCTGGCTAACCCAGGAAGGTAGGCTTTCACCCACCTTAAGATGTGCCATTGGATATGAGGTTTTCGTCAGACGGTCCCAGTTGCTGCAAGAGTGGATTGACTGTTGCTCTTTCTGAGTGGCCTGAGGGCTATGGATTCCCCAGGGTTTTGGAGTACTCCGAGGTCATCTCTCCTCTTCAGACCCCCACGGCATGCCCGGTTGTGTTCTGCAGCGTCCCAGCCTGTGCTTGGATCGATGATGACACCCTTGTATGCATTCCTTGGAAAATCTGAACAAAATGAGTGAGAACACTCTACTGTCTCCTCATCGAATCTGAGGTCCAGCACGTTTCGTCTGTCGGGGGTAGGGGAGAGTGAGGAGTGAGGGCCAGCGTCCCCTTCTGACCTGCATGCAAACACCCAGCAGGGTTCCAGAATTCGAGGTGCTCCTATCTGGTGGTCCACTGTGTCTGCCCATAAGCTGGGCCATCTACGCATATTAGGTCCCTGCTGAAAGACCGTTGAGGGCATGCGAGGGGGAAGGCTCTCCTGCTGGTCTTCAGAGTCGGAGTGTGTGCTGGTGTAGGCCCAGGAAGCTTGCAGCTTAGAAGGTTGTGCTTTGGCCAGGATCACGTTTGTGCATGCAGCTTCGGGGGCTATTTCTGGAAGCCAAAATGAGGAAGCGTCCCTGGTTGGAGCCTGGAGCCTCAGGCCAGGCCTGTGTCCCTCCCTGTCATTTGTTTTGGCACGTTGAAGTTCTTTAGTGCCCAGTGGGGATGGAGCAGTGGGTGGGTGTGGGCTGGGGTTGGTCTTCAACGGAAGGGAGCTGATGGATTAGGGCTAGGTATTGCCCATGTCGGCTACTCCAGTGCAGCTCCCGACAGAGTTTTGGCACTAAGTGGGTCATCGTGGAGTGGGGTTAGGACCGAGTGCTGCATTGAAGCCTGCGTGGTGGCTGCTGGCCTGCAGAAGATGGCAAGGCATCATGAGGACATGTCCTGTGTGATGTCGTGGGATGGGCTGTCATGATTGTGCTGCAGGAGCTGGCCACGTCTTCCCAAGAATGCGTCCTGTTCGTGATGCGCTGGCATCAGCTGCCCACGAAGGGGGTGCATTTGGCACTACATGAGGATGCGGTTACGTACTTAACCTGCGTAGAGTTGTGATCCCGTTGCCGGAGGAATGTCGCCCAAAGGGTGTCTTGCGGGACGCCGAGAAGTTAGACATGCTGAAGCGTCTGTGCCGCTCTCCTTGTGGGTATTTGGGTTATGCAAACATGCCCTTTGGCCACTTTGTTTCCTTGTTTGGGAATGTGCAAAGCGAAAGTGTTTCTCCGACAGGGCATGATGCGGCCAGCCCTTGTGGCACGCAGGAGTTTTGGACAGCTAGTGGTTTATCTGGAGCAGTCCGTTGGCGGAGCAGAGATGCGTTCAGTGTTCTGATGCCAGGTGCGCTGCCGTGGACAGCCACTGTGCCCTTTGAAGCTTGCAGGTCCCCTCGCGAAGCAGAGTTCTTCCGTTGGAAATCGGTCTGTGGTCCTCGGGGAGAGTGCCTTTGATCTCTGTGAGGTTCTCGGTAGTGTCACTCTGTCAGTGAAGAAGTGCCAGGATGCATGGGGTATGGTCAGTGTCATCAAAGCAGTCGTGTTTGCGGTCTGCCATCCCTGGTATACAGTGAGCCCGTGTTTGAATGATGTCTGTGGCTTCCAGTAGGTTCGACTTAACCGGTGGGCAGGAGGAGGGCACGTAGGACAACACTGTCAAGAAGTTGAGCGTTTCCTCCGGGTTCAGGGCCGCGCAACCTGCTGGCTGGGTGCTGGCAACACGTGCCCGGGAAGCTAGCCTAGTTTCCGCAGTGGGGTTTGGACGTGGGTCTTGGTTACTGAAGCCCACCACTTCCTGTGGTGGGCATTCCCATGGGTCCTCGGAAAGTGATTTGGCCTAGTTGGCAACAATTGGCAGTTGGGCCGAATCACGTTAGCCCCTTGAGAGGGGCAGGGCTGCATCTTGCCTGTAGCCAGTCGCAGGTCGGCCCTCCCATAGGAGATTTCCTTGCTCCTAAAATGATAGGATTGGCCCCAAGTGCACATTACATATTCTATTAGGTTGCAGGATTTCTGGGTCCATCTATATGTTACACCCACGTCCGGAAAGCAGGTCTCGTCAGGTGTTTGTGCATTGGTCAGAAGGCTTGGCTGTGGAAGAGTGGAAGTCCGTGGCTTATTTCAAAACCCCCTGGGTTTCAAAGTTCACATTCAGTCTGTTGAGGCTTGAAGAGGTCTTTCTCCATTCAGTGGGGGGGTCCAAATCCAGGGCGCTGTGTATAATCTCTGGCTTTTATGGTTCGAGGTCTCAGGAGTGGTACACAGGGACACACAGGGAACAAGATGCGGATTCAGAGGCACGCAGAGAAGCCCACAAGCGCGTCCTCGTGTGAAGTAACAGTCACACACGCGCACATGCGTGAAAACAAAAATAGACCCTCTCACGTACCGGCCAACGTACACGACTTACTTCTTGCAGTCAGGCTGTCAGACAGACATTGAGTTCTCTGTAAAGGTAGACGTCCTTTGGAGGCAGGGTCCGAGCTCAAGCCCAGGTAAAAATTCTCATGAATGATGATCTCTGAGTACACCGGTCCAATTCTGAAGCCTGCCTGATTTATGTACAGTTCTCAGGTGCAGCTGCTGGACAAGGCTGACCGTCGGCAAAGGCAAGAAGACCTACACATTGGCTGATGACTGCAGGTGCTAAGGAAAAGTGGAAAAATGACGCAGGGGCATGTTGCTACACGTGGCTCTGGCTAACCCAGGAAGGTAGGCTTTCACCCACCTTAAGATGTGCCATTGGATATGAGGTTTTCGTCAGACGGTCCCAGTGGCTGCAAGAGTGGATTGACTGTTGCTCTTTCTGAGTGGCCTGAGGGCTATGGATTCCCCAGGGTTTTGGAGTACTCCGAGGTCATCTCTCCTCTTCAGACCCCCACGGCATGCCCGGTTGTGTTCTGCAGCGTCCCAGCCTGTGCTTGGATCGATGATGACACCCTTGTATGCATTCCTTGGAAAATCTGAACAAAATGAGTGAGAACACTCTACCGTCTCCTCATCGAATCTGAGGTCCAGCACGTTTCGTCTGTCGGGGGTAGGGGAGAGTGAGGAGTGAGGGCCAGCGTCCCCTTCTGACCTGCATGCAAACACCCAGCAGGGTTCCAGAATTCGAGGTGCTCCTATCTGGGGGTCCACTGTGTCTGCCCATAAGCTGGGCCATCTACGCATATTAGGTCCCTGCTGAAAGACCGTTGAGGGCATGCGAGGGGGAAGGCTCTCCTGCTGGTCTTCAGAGTCGGAGTGTGTGCTGGTGTAGGCCCAGTAAGCTTGCAGCTTAGAAGGTTGTGCTTTGGCCAGGATCACGTTTGTGCATGCAGCTTCGGGGGCTATTTCTGGAAGCCAAAATGAGGAAGCGTCCCTGGTTGGAGCCTGGAGCCTCAGGCCAGGCCTGTGTCCCTCCCTGTCATTTGTTTTGGCGCGTTGAAGTTCTTTAGTGCCCAGTGGGGATGGAGCAGTGGGTGGGTGTGGGCTGGGGTTGGTCTTCAACGGAAGGGAGCTGATGGATTAGGGCTAGGTATTGCCCATGTCGGCTACTCCAGTGCAGCTCCCGACAGAGTTTTGGCACTAAGTGGGTCATCGTGGAGTGGGGTTAGGACCGAGTGCTGCATTGAAGCCTGCGTGGTGGCTGCTGGCCTGCAGAAGATGGCAAGGCATCATGAGGACATGTCCTGTGTGATGTCGTGGGATGGGCTGTCATGATTCTGCTGCAGGAGCTGGCCACGTCTTCCCAAGAATGCGTCCTGTTCGTGATGCGCTGGCATCAGCTGCCCACGAAGGGGGTGCATTTGGCACTACATGAGGATGCGGTTACGTACTTAACCTGCGTAGAGTTGTGATCCCGTTGCCGGAGGAATGTCGCCCAAAGGGTGTCTTGCGGGACGCCGAGAAGTTAGACATGCTGAAGCGTCTGTGCCGCTCTCCTTGTGGGTATTTGGGTTATGCAAACATGCCCTTTGGCCACTTTGTTTCCTTGTTTGGGAATGTGCAAAGCGAAAGTGTTTCTCCGACAGGGCATGATGCGGCCAGCCCTTGTGGCACGCAGGAGTTTTGGACAGCTAGTGGTTTATCTGGAGCAGTCCGTTGGCGGAGCAGAGATGCGTTCAGTGTTCTGATGCCAGGTGCGCTGCCGTGGACAGCCACTGTGCCCTTTGAAGCTTGCAGGTCCCCTCGCGAAGCAGAGTTCTTCCGTTGGAAATCGGTCTGTGGTCCTCGGGAGAGTGCCTTTGATCTCTGTGAGGTTCTCGGTAGTGTCACTCTGTCAGTGAAGAAGTGCCAGGATGCATGGGGTATGGTCAGTGTCATCAAAGAAGTCGTGTTTGCGGTCTGCCATCCCTGGTATACAGTGAGCCCGTGTTTGAATGATGTCTGTGGCTTCCAGTAGGTTCGACTTAACCGGTTGCCAGGAGGAGGGCACGTAGGACAACACTGTCAAGAAGTTGAGCGTTTCCTCCGGGTTCAGGGCCGCGCAACCTGCTGGCTGGGTGCTGGCAACACGTGCCCGGGAAGCTAGCCTAGTTTCCGCAGTGGGGTTTGGATGTGGGTCTTGGTTACTGAAGCCCACCACTTCCTGTGGTGGGCATTCCCATGGGTCCTCGGAAAGTGATTTGGCCTAGTTGGCAACAATTGGCAGTTGGGCCGAATTTCGTTAGCCCCTTGAGAGGTGACGGGCTGCATCTTGCCTGTAGCCAGTCGCAGGTCGGCCCTCCCATAGGAGGTTTCCTGGCACCTAAAAATGATGGGAGTGGCCCCAAGTGCACATTACATATTCTACTAGGTTGCAGGATTTCTGGGTCCATCTATATGTTACACCCACGGCCGGAAAGCAGGTCTCGTCAGGTGTTTGTGCGTTGGTCAGAAGGCTTGGCTGTGGAAGAGTGGAAGTCCGTGGCCTATTTCAAAACCCGCTGGGTTTCAAAGTTCACATTCAGTGTGTTGAGGCTTGAAGAGGTCTTTCTCCATTCAGTGGGGGGGTCCAAATCCAGGGCGCTGTGTATAAACTCTGGCTTTTATGGTTCGAGGTCTCAGGAGAGGGCCACAGGGACACACAGGGACCAAGATGCGGATTCAGAGGCACGCAGAGAAGCCCACAAGCGCGTCCTCGTGTGAAGTAACAGTCACACACGCGCACATGCGTGAAAACAAAAATAGACCCTCTCACGTACCGGCCAACGTACACGCCTTACTTCTTGCAGTCAGGCTGTCAGACAGACATTGAGTTCTCTGTAAAGGTAGACGTCCTTTGGAGGCAGGGTCCGAGCTCAAGCCCAGGTAAAAATTCTCATGAATGATGATCTCTGAGTACACCGGTCCAATTCTGAAGCCTGCCTGATTTATGTCCAGTTCTCAGGTGCAGCTGCTGGACAAGGCTGACCGTCGGCAAAGGCAAGAAGACCTACGCATTGGCTGATGACTGCAGGTGCTAAGGAAAAGTGGAAAAATGACGCAGGGGCATGTTGCTACACGTGGCTCTGGCTAACCCAGGAAGGTAGGCTTTCACCCACCTTAAGGTGTGCCATTGGATATGAGGTTTTCGTCAGACGGTCCCAGTGGCTGCAAGAGTGGATTGACTGTTGCTCTTTCTGAGTGGCCTGAGGGCTATGGATTCCCCAGGGTTTTGGAGTACTCCGAGGTCATCTCTCCACTTCAGACCCCCACGGCATGCCCGGTTGTGTTCTGCAGCGTCCCAGCCTGTGCTTGGATCGATGATGACACCCTTGTATGCATTCCTTGGAAAATCTGAACAAAATGAGTGAGAACACTCTACCGTCTCCTCATCGAATCTGAGGTCCAGCACGTTTCGTCTGTCGGGGGTAGGGGAGAGTGAGGAGTGAGGGCCAGCGTCCCCTTCTGACCTGCATGCAAACACCCAGCAGGGTTCCAGAATTCGAGGTGCTCCTATCTGGTGGTCCACTGTGTCTGCCCATATGTTGGGCCATCTACGCATATTAGGTCCCTGCAGAAAGACCGTTGAGGGCATGCGAGGGGGAAGGCTCTCCTGCTGGTCTTCAGAGTCGGAGTGTGTGCTGGTGTAGGCCCAGGAAGCTTGCAGCTTAGAAGGTTGTGCTTTGGCCAGGATCACGTTTGTGCATGCAGCTTCGGGGGCTATTTCTGGAAGCCAAAATGAGGAAGCGTCCCTGGTTGGAGCCTGGAGCCTCAGGCCAGGCCTGTGTCCCTCCCTGTCATTTGTTTTGGCACGTTGAAGTTCTTTAGTGCCCAGTGGGGATGGAGCAGTGGGTGGGTGTGGGCTGAGGTCGGTCTTCAATGGAAGGGAGCTGATGGATTAGGGCTAGGTATTGCCCATGTCGGCTACTCCAGTGCAGCTCCCGACAGAGTTTTGGCACTAAGTGGGTCATCGTGGAGTGGGGTTAGGACCGCGTGCTGCATTGAAGCCTGCGTGGTGGCTGCTGGCCTGTAGAAGATGGCAAGGCATCATGAGGACAGGTCCTGTGTGATGTCGTGGGATGGGCTGTCATGATTGGGTTGCAGGAGCTGGCCACGTCTTCCCAAGAATGCGTCCTGTTCGTGATGCGCTGGCATCAGCTGCCCACGAAGGGGGTGCATTTGGCACTACATGAGGATGCGGTTACGTACTTAACCTGCGTAGAGTTGTGATCCCGTTGCCGGAGGAATGTCGCCCAAAGGGTGTCTTGCGGGACGCCGAGAAGTTAGACATGCTGAAGCGTCTGTGCCGCTCTCCTTGTGGGTATTTGGGTTATGCAAACATGCCCTTTGGCCACTTTGTTTCCTTGTTTGGGAATGTGCAAAGCGAAAGTGTTTCTCCGACAGGGCATGATGCGGCCAGCCCTTGTGGCACGCAGGAGTTTTGGACAGCTAGTGGTTTATCTGGAGCAGTCCGTTGGCGGAGCAGAGATGCGTTCAGTGTTCTGATGCCAGGTGCGCTGCCGTGGACAGCCACTGTGCCCTTTGAAGCTTGCAGGTCCCCTCGCGAAGCAGAGTTCTTCCATTGGAAATCGGTCTGTGGTCCTCGGGGAGAGTGCCTTTGATCTCTGTGAGGTTCTCGGTAGTGTCACTCTGTCAGTGAAGAAGTGCCAGGATGCATGGGGTATGGTCAGTGTCATCAAAGCAGTCGTGTTTGCGGTCTGCCATCCCTGGTATACAGTGAGCCCGTGTTTGAATGATGTCTGTGGCTTCCAGTAGGTTCGACTTAACCGGTGGGCAGGAGGAGGGCACGTAGGACAACACTGTCAAGAAGTTGAGCGTTTCCTCCGGGTTCAGGGCCGCGCAACCTGCTGGCTGGGTGCTGGCAACACGTGCCCGGGAAGCTAGCCTAGTTTCCGCAGTGGGGTTTGGACGTGGGTCTTGGTTACTGAAGCCCACCACTTCCTGTGGTGGGCATTCCCATGGGTCCTCGGAAAGTGATTTGGCCTAGTTGGCAACAATTGGCAGTTGGGCCGAATTTCGTTAGCCCCTTGAGAGGTGACGGGCTGCATCTTGCCTGTAGCCAGTCGCAGGTCGGCCCTCCCATAGGAGGTTTCCTGGCACCTAAAAATGATGGGAGTGGCCCCAAGTGCACATTACATATTCTACTAGGTTGCAGGATTTCTGGGTCCATCTATATGTTACACCCACGGCCGGAAAGCAGGTCTCGTCAGGTGTTTGTGCGTTGGTCAGAAGGCTTGGCTGTGGAAGAGTGGAAGTCCGTGGCCTATTTCAAAACCCCCTGGGTTTCAAAGTTCACATTCAGTCTGTTGAGGCTTGAAGAGGTCTTTCTCCATTCAGTGGGGGGGTCCAAATCCAGGGCGCTGTGTATAAACTCTGGCTTTTATGGTTCGAGGTCTCAGGAGAGGGCCACAGGGACACACAGGGACCAAGATGCGGATTCAGAGGCACGCAGAGAAGCCCACAAGCGCGTCCTCGTGTGAAGTAACAGTCACACATGCGCACATGCGTGAAAACAAAAATAGACCCTCTCACGTACCGGCCAACGTACACGCCTTACTTCTTGCAGTCAGGCTGGCAGACAGACATTGAGTTCTCTGTAAAGGTAGACGTCCTTTGGAGGCAGGGTCCGAGCTCAAGCCCAGGTAAAAATTCTCATGAATGATGATCTCTGAGTACACCGGTCCAATTCTGAAGCCTGCCTGATTTATGTCCAGTTCTCAGGTGCAGCTGCTGGACAAGGCTGACCGTCGGCAAAGGCAAGAAGACCTACGCATTGGCTGATGACTGCAGGTGCTAAGGAAAAGTGGAAAAATGACGCA
Source organism: Mesoplodon bidens (assembly GCF_964165515.1). Lineage (NCBI taxonomy): Eukaryota > Metazoa > Chordata > Mammalia > Artiodactyla > Ziphiidae > Mesoplodon > Mesoplodon bidens. Next base: position 69,700,764 of record NC_138178.1, read on the forward strand.
GGGGCATGTTGCTACACGTGGCTCTGGCTAACCCAGGAAGGTAGGCTTTCACCCACCTTAAGATGTGCCATTGGATATGAGGTTTTCCTCAGACGGTCCCAGTGGCTGCAAGAGTGGATTGACTGTTGCTCTTTCTGAGTGGCCTGAGGGCTATGGATTCCCCAGGGTTTTGGAGTACTCCGAGGTCATCTCTCCTCTTCAGACCCCCACGGCATGCCCGGTTGTGTTCTGCAGCGTCCCAGCCTGTGCTTGGATCGATGATGACACCCTTGTATGCATTCCTTGGAAAATCTGAACAAAATGAGTGAGAACACTCTACCGTCTCCTCATCGAATCTGAGGTCCAGCACGTTTCGTCTGTCGGGGGTAGGGGAGAGTGAGGAGTGAGGCCCAGCGTCCCCTTCTGACCTGCATGCAAACACACACCAGGGTTCCAGAATTCGAGGTGCTCCTATCTGGTGGTCCACTGTGTCTGCCCATAAGCTGGGCCATCTACGCATATTAGGTCCCTGCTGAAAGACCGTTGAGGGCATGCGAGGGGGAAGGCTCTCCTGCTGGTCTTCAGAGTCGGAGTGTGTGCTGGTGTAGGCCCAGGAAGCTTGCAGCTTAGAAGGTTGTGCTTTGGCCAGGATCACGTTTGTGCATGCAGCTTCGGGGGCTATTTCTGGAAGCCAAAATGAGGAAGCGTCCCTGGTTGGAGCCTGGAGCCTCAGGCCAGGCCTGTGTCCCTCCCTGTCATTTGTTTTGGCACGTTGAAGTTCTTTAGTGCCCAGTGGGGATGGAGCAGTGGGTGGGTGTGGGCTGGGGTCGGTCTTCAATGGAAGGGAGCTGATGGATTAGGGCTAGGTATTGCCCATGTCGGCTACTCCAGTGCAGCTCCCGACAGAGTTTTGGCACTAAGTGGGTCATCGTGGAGTGGGGTTAGGACCGAGTGCTGCATTGAAGCCTGCGTGGTGGCTGCTGGCCTGCAGAAGATGGCAAGGCATCATGAGGACAGGTCCTGTGTGATGTCGTGGGATGGGCTGTCATGATTGGGTTGCAGGAGCTGGCCACGTCTTCCCAAGAATGCGTCCTGTTCGTGATGCGCTGGCATCAGCTGCCCACGAAGGGGGCGGCTTTGGCAGTACATGAGGATGCGGTTACGTACTTAACCTGCGTAGAGTTGTGATCCCGTTGCCGGAGGAATGTCGCCCAAAGGGTGTCTTGCGGGACGCCGAGAAGTTAGACATGCTGAAGCGTCTGTGCCGCTCTCCTTGTGGGTATTTGGGTTATGCAAACAGACCCTTTGGCCACTTTGTTTCCTTGTTTGGGTATGTGCAAAGCGAAAGTGTTTCTCCGAGAGGGGATGATGCGGCCAGCCCTTGTGGCACGCAGGAGTTTTGGACAGCTAGTGGTTTATCTGGAGCAGTCCGTTGGCGGAGCAGAGATGCGTTCAGTGTTCTGATGCCAAGTGCGCAGCCGTGGACAGCCACTGTGCCCTTTGAAGCTTGCAGGTCCCCTCGCGAAGCAGAGTTCTTCCGTTGGAAATCGGTCTGTGGTCCTCGGGGAGAGTGCCTTTGATCTCTGTGAGGTTCTCGGTAGTGTCACTCTGTCAGTGAAGAAGTGCCAGGATGCATGGGGTATGGTCAGTGTCATCAAAGAAGTCGTGTTTGCCGTCTGCCATCCCTGGTATACAGTGAGCCCGTGTTTGAATGATGTCTGTGGCTTCCAGTAGGTTCGACTTAACCGGTGGGCAGGAGGAGGGCACGTAGGACAACACTGTCAAGAAGTTGAGCGTTTCCTCCGGGTTCAGGGCCGCGCAACCTGCTGGCTGGGTGCTGGCAACACGTGCCCGGGAAGCTAGCCTAGTTTCCGCAGTGGGGTTTGGACGTGGGTCTTGGTTACTGAAGCCCACCACTTCCTGTGGTGGGCATTCCCATGGGTCCTCGGAAAGTGATTTGGCCTAGTTGGCAACAATTGGCAGTTGGGCCGAATTTTGTTAGCCCCTTGAGAGGTGACGGGCTGCATCTTGCCTGTAGCCAGTCGCAGGTCGGCCCTCCCATAGGAGGTTTCCTGGCACCTAAAAATGATGGGAGTGGCCCCAAGTGCACATTACATATTCTACTAGGTTGCAGGATTTCTGGGTCCATCTATATGTTACACCCACGGCCGGAAAGCAGGTCTCGTCAGGTGTTTGTGCGTTGGTCAGAAGGCTTGGCTGTGGAAGAGTGGAAGTCCGTGGCCTATTTCAAAACCCCCTGGGTTTCAAAGTTCACATTCAGTCTGTTGAGGCTTGAAGAGGTCTTTCTCCATTCAGTGGGGGGGTCCAAATCCAGGGCGCTGTGTATAAACTCTGGCTTTTATGGTTCGAGGACTCAGGAGAGGGCCACAGGGACACACAGGGACCAAGATGCGGATTCAGAGGCACGCAGAGAAGCCCACAAGCGCGTCCTCGTGTGAAGTAACAGTCACACATGCGCACATGCGTGAAAACAAAAATAGACCCTCTCACGTACCGGCCAACGTACACGCCTTACTTCTTGCAGTCAGGCTGGCAGACAGACATTGAGTTCTCTGTAAAGGTAGACGTCCTTTGGAGGCAGGGTCCGAGCTCAAGCCCAGGTAAAAATTCTCATGAATGATGATCTCTGAGTACACCGGTCCAATTCTGAAGCCTGCCTGATTTGTGTCCAGTTCTCAGGTGCAGCTGCTGGACAAGGCTGACCGTCGGCAAAGGCAAGAAGACCTACGCATTGGCTGATGACTGCAGGTGCTAAGGAAAAGTGAAAAAATGACGCAGGGGCATGTTGCTACACGTGGCTCTGGCTAACCCAGGAAGGTAGGCTTTCACCCACCTTAAGATGTGCCATTGGATATGAGGTTTTCCTCAGACGGTCCCAGTGGCTGCAAGAGTGGATTGACTGTTGCTCTTTCTGAGTGGCCTGAGGGCTATGGATTCCCCAGGGTTTTGGAGTACTCCGAGGTCATCTCTCCTCTTCAGACGCCCACGGCATGCCCGGTTGTGTTCTGCAGCGTCCCAGCCTGTGCTTGGATCGATGATGACACCCTTGTATGCATTCCTTGGAAAATCTGAACAAAATGAGTGAGAACACTCTACCGTCTCCTCATCGAATCTGAGGTCCAGCACGTTTCGTCTGTCGGGGGTAGGGGAGAGTGAGGAGTGAGGGCCAGCGTCCCCTTCTGACCTGCATGCAAACACCCAGCAGGGTTCCAGAATTCGAGGTGCTCCTATCTGGTGGTCCACTGTGTCTGCCCATAAGCTGGGCCATCTACGCATATTAGGTCCCTGCTGAAAGACCGTTGAGGGCATGCGAGGGGGAAGGCTCTCCTGCTGGTCTTCAGAGTCGGAGTGTGTGCTGGTGTAGGCCCAGGAAGCTTGCAGCTTAGAAGGTTGTGCTTTGGCCAGGATCACGTTTGTGCATGCAGCTTCGGGGGCTATTTCTGGAAGCCAAAATGAGGAAGCGTCCCTGGTTGGAGCCTGGAGCCTCAGGCCAGGCCTGTGTCCCTCCCTGTCATTTGTTTTGGCGCGTTGAAGTTCTTTAGTGCCCAGTGGGGATGGAGCAGTGGGTGGGTGTGGGCTGGGGTTGGTCTTCAACGGAAGGGAGCTGATGGATTAGGGCTAGGTATTGCCCATGTCGGCTACTCCAGTGCAGCTCCCGACAGAGTTTTGGCACTAAGTGGGTCATCGTGGAGTGGGGTTAGGACCGAGTGCTGCATTGAAGCCTGCGTGGTGGCTGCTGGCCTGCAGAAAATGGCAAGGCATCATGAGGACATGTCCTGTGTGATGTCGTGGGATGGGCTGTCATGATTGTGCTGCAGGAGCTGGCCACGTCTTCCCAAGAATGCGTCCTGTTCGTGATGCGCTGGCATCAGCTGCCCACGAAGGGGGTGCATTTGGCACTACATGAGGATGCGGTTACGTACTTAACCTGCGTAGAGTTGTGATCCCGTTGCCGGAGGAATGTCGCCCAAAGGGTGTCTTGCGGGACGCCGAGAAGTTAGACATGCTGAAGCGTCTGTGCCGCTCTCCTTGTGGGTATTTGGGTTATGCAAACATGCCCTTTGGCCACTTTGTTTCCTTGTTTGGGAATGTGCAAAGCGAAAGTGTTTCTCCGAGAGGGCATGATGCGGCCAGCCCTTGTGGCACGCAGGAGTTTTGGACAGCTAGTGGTTTATCTGGAGCAGTCCGTTGGCGGAGCAGAAATGCTTTCACTGTTCTGATGCCAGGTGCGCTGCCGTGGACAGCCACTGTGCCCTTTGAAGCTTGCAGGTCCCCTCGCGAAGCAGAGTTCTTCCGTTGGAAATCGGTCTGTGGTCCTCGGGGAGAGTGCCTTTGATCTCTGTGAGGTTCTCGGTAGTGTCACTCTGTCAGTGAAGAAGTGCCAGGATGCATGGGGTATGGTCAGTGTCATCAAAGAAGTCGTGTTTGCGGTCTGCCATCCCTGGTATACATTGAGCCCGTGTTTGAATGATGTCTGTGGCTTCCCGTAGGTTCGACTTAACCGGTGGGCAGGAGGAGGGCACGTAGGACAACACTGTCAAGAAGTTGAGCGTTTCCTCCGGGTTCAGGGCCGCGCAACCTGCTGGCTGGGTGCTGGCAACACGTGCCCGGGAAGCTAGCCTAGTTTCCGCAGTGGGGTTTGGACGTGGGTCTTGGTTACTGAAGCCCACCACTTCCTGTGGTGGGCATTCCCATGGGTCCTCGGAAAGTGATTTGGCCTAGTTGGCAACAATTGGCAGTTGGGCCGAATTTTGTTAGCCCCTTGAGAGGTGACGGGCTGCATCTTGCCTGTAGCCAGTCGCAGGTCGGCCCTCCCATAGGAGGTTTCCTGGCACCTAAAAATGATGGGAGTGGCCCCAAGTGCACATTACATATTCTACTAGGTGGCAGGATTTCTGGGTCCATCTATATGTTACACCCACGGCCGGAAAGCAGGTCTCGTCAGGTGTTTGTGCGTTGGTTAGAAGGCTTGGCTGTGGAAGAGTGGAAGTCCGTGGCCTATTTCAAAACCCCCTGGGTTTCAAAGTTCACATTCAGTCTGTTGAGGCTTGAAGAGGTCTTTCTCCATTCAGTGGGGGGGTCCAAATCCAGGGCGCTGTGTATAAACTCTGGCTTTTATGGTTCGAGGTCTCAGGAGAGGGCCACAGGGACACACAGGGACCAAGATGCGGATTCAGAGGCACGCAGAGAAGCCCACAAGCGCGTCCTCGTGTGAAGTAACAGTCACACATGCGCACATGCGTGAAAACAAAAATAGACCCTCTCACGTACCGGCCAACGTACACGCCTTACTTCTTGCAGTCAGGCTGGCAGACAGACATTGAGTTCTCTGTAAAGGTAGACGTCCTTTGGAGGCAGGGTCCGAGCTCAAGCCCAGGTAAAAATTCTCATGAATGATGATCTCTGAGTACACCGGTCCAATTCTGAAGCCTGCCTGATTTGTGTCCAGTTCTCAGGTGCAGCTGCTGGACAAGGCTGACCGTCGGCAAAGGCAAGAAGACCTACGCATTGGCTGATGACTGCAGGTGCTAAGGAAAAGTGGAAAAATGATGCAGGGGCATGTTGCTACGCGTGGCTCTGGCTAACCCAGGAAGGTAGGCTTTCACCCACCTTAAGATGTGCCATTGGATATGAGTTTTACCTCAGACGGTCCCAGTGGCTGCAAGAGTGGATTGACTGTTGCTCTTTCTGAGTGGCCTGAGGGCTATGGATTCCCCAGGGTTTTGGAGTACTCCGAGGTCATCTCTCCTCTTCAGACCCCCACGGCATGCCCGGTTGTGTTCTGCAGCGTCCCAGCCTGTGCTTGGATCGATGATGACACCCTTGTATGCATTCCTTGGAAAATCTGAACAAAATGAGTGAGAACACTCTACCGTCTCCTCATCGAATCTGAGGTCCAGCACGTTTCGTCTCTCGGGGTAGGGGAGAGTGAGGAGTGAGGCCCAGCGTCCCCTTCTGACCTGCATGCAAACACACACCAGGGTTCCAGAATTCGAGGTGCTCCTATCTGGTGGTCCACTGTGTCTGCCCATAAGCTGGGCCATCTACGCATATTAGGTCCCTGCTGAAAGACCGTTGAGGGCATGTGCGGGGGAAGGCTCTCCTGCTGGTCTTCAGAGTCGGAGTGTGTGCTGGTGTAGGCCCAGTAAGCTTGCAGCTTAGAAGGTTGTGCTTTGGCCAGGATCACGTTTGTGCATGCAGCTTCGGGGGCTATTTCTGGAAGCCAAAATGAGGAAGCGTCCCTGGTTGGAGCCTGGAGCCTCAGGCCAGGCCTGTGTCCCTCCCTGTCATTTGTTTTGGCGCGTTGAAGTTCTTTAGTGCCCAGTGGGGATGGAGCAGTGGGTGGGTGTGGGCTGGGGTTGGTCTTCAACGGAAGGGAGCTGATGGATTAGGGCTAGGTATTGCCCATGTCGGCTACTCCAGTGCAGCTCCCGACAGAGTTTTGGCACTAAGTGGGTCATCGTGGAGTGGGGTTAGGACCGAGTGCTGCATTGAAGCCTGCGTGGTGGCTGCTGGCCTGCAGAAGATGGCAAGGCATCATGAGGACATGTCCTGTGTGATGTCGTGGGATGGGCTGTCATGATTGTGCTGCAGGAGCTGGCCACGTCTTCCCAAGAATGCGTCCTGTTCGTGATGCGCTGGCATCAGCTGCCCACGAAGGGGGTGCATTTGGCACTACATGAGGATGCGGTTACGTACTTAACCTGCGTAGAGTTGTGATCCCGTTGCCGGAAGAATGTCGCCCAAAGGGTGTCTTGCGGGACGCCAAGAAGTTAGACATGCTGAAGCGTCTGTGCCGCTCTCCTTGTGGGTATTTGGGTTATGCAAACAGACCCTTTGGCCACTTTGTTTCCTTGTTTGGGTATGTGCAAAGCGAAAGTGTTTCTCCGAGAGGGCATGATGCGGCCAGCCCTTGTGGCACGCAGGAGTTTTGGACAGCTAGTGGTTTATCTGGAGCAGTCCGTTGGCGGAGCAGAGATGCGTTCAGTGTTCTGATGCCAGGTGCGCTGCTGTGGACAGCCACTGTGCCCTTTGAAGCTTGCAGGTCCCCTCGCGAAGCAGAGTTCTTCCGTTGGAAATCGGTCTGTGGTCCTCGGGGAGAGTGCCTTTGATCTCTGTGAGGTTCTCGGTAGTGTCACTCTGTCAGTGAAGAAGTGCCAGGATGCATGGGGTATGGTCAGTGTCATCAAAGCAGTCGTGTTTGCGGTCTGCCATCCCTGGTATACAGTGAGCCCGTGTTTGAATGATGTCTGTGGCTTCCAGTAGGTTCGACTTAACCGGTGGGCAGGAGGAGGGCACGTAGGACAACACTGTCAAGAAGTTGAGCGTTTCCTCCGGGTTCAGGGCCGCGCCACCTGCTGGCTGGGTGCTGGCAACACGTGCCCGGGAAGCTAGCCTAGTTTCCGCAGTGGGGTTTGGACGTTGGTCTTGGTTACTGAAGCCCACCACTTCCTGTGGTGGGCATTCCCATGGGTCCTCGGAAAGTGATTTGGCCTAGTTGGCAACAATTGGCAGTTGGGCCGAATTTCGTTAGCCCCTTGAGAGGTGACGGGCTGCATCTTGCCTGTAGCCAGTCGCAGATCGGCCATCCCATAGGAGGTTTCCTGGCACCTAAAAATGATGGGAGTGGCCCCAAGTGCACATTACATATTCTACTAGGTTGCAGGATTTCTGGGTCCATCTATATGTTACACCCACGGCCGGAAAGCAGGTCTCGTCAGGTGTTTGTGCGTTGGTCAGAAGGCTTGGCTGTGGAAGAGTGGAAGTCCGTGGCCTATTTCAAAACCCCCTGGGTTTCAAAGTTCACATTCAGTCTGTTGAGGCTTGAAGAGGTCTTTCTCCATTCAGTGGGGGGGTCCAAATCCAGGGCGCTGTGTATAAACTCTGGCTTTTATGGTTCGAGGTCTCAGGAGAGGGCCACAGGGACACACAGGGACCAAGATGCGGATTCAGAGGCACGCAGAGAAGCCCACAAGCGCGTCCTCGTGTGAAGTAACAGTCACACACGCGCACATGCGTGAAAACAAAAATAGACCCTCTCACGTAACGGCCAACGTACACGCCTTACTTCTTGCAGTCAGGCTGTCAGACAGACATTGAGTTCTCTGTAAAGATAGACGTCCTTTGGAGGCAGGGTCCGAGCTCAAGCCCAGGTAAAAATTCTCATGAATGATGATCTCTGAGTACACCGGTCCAATTCTGAAGCCTGCCTGATTTATGTCCAGTTCTCAGGTGCAGCTGCTGGACAAGGCTGACCGTCGGCAAAGGCAAGAAGACCTACGCATTGGCTGATGACTGCAGGTGCTAAGGAAAAGTGGAAAAATGACGCAGGGGCATGTTGCTACACGTGGCTCTGGCTAACCCAGGAAGGTAGGCTTTCACCCACCTTAAGATGTGCCATTGGATATGAGGTTTTCGTCAGACGGTCCCAGTGGCTGCAAGAGTGGATTGACTGTTGCTCTTTCTGAGTGGCCTGAGGGCTATGGATTCCCCAGGGTTTTGGAGTACTCCGAGGTCATCTCTTCTCTTCAGACACCCACGGCATGCCCGGTTGTGTTCTGCAGCATCCCAGCCTGTGCTTGAATCGATGATGACACCCTTGTATGCATTCCTTGGAAAATCTGAACAAAATGAGTGAGAACACTCTACAGTCTCCTCATCGAATCTGAGGTCCAGCACGTTTCGTCTGTCGGGGGTAGGGGAGAGTGAGGAGTGAGGCCCAGCGTCCCCTTCTGACCTGCATGCAAACAGACACCAGGGTTCCAGAATTCGAGGTGCTCCTATCTGGTGGTCCACTGTGTCTGCCCATAAGCTGGGCCATCTACGCATATTAGGTCCCTGCTGAAAGACCGTTGAGGGCATGCGAGGGGGAAGGCTCTCCTGCTGGTCTTCAGAGTCGGAGTGTGTGCTGGTGTAGGCCCAGGAAGCTTGCAGCTTAGAAGGTTGTGCTTTGGCCAGGATCACGTTTGTGCATGCAGCTTCGGGGGCTATTTCTGGAAGCCAAAATGAGGAAGCGTCCCTGGTTGGAGCCTGGAGCCTCAGGCCAGGCCTGTGTCCCTCCCTGTCATTTGTTTTGGCGCGTTGAAGTTCTTTAGTGCCCAGTGGGGATGGAGCAGTGGGTGGGTGTGGGCTGGGGTTGGTCTTCAACGGAAGGGAGCTGATGGATTAGGGCTAGGTATTGCCCATGTCGGCTACTCCAGTGCAGCTCCCGACAGAGTTTTGGCACTAAGTGGGTCATCGTGGAGTGGGGTTAGGACCGAGTGCTGCATTGAAGCCTGCGTGGTGGCTGCTGGCCTGCAGAAGATGGCAAGGCATCATGAGGACATGTCCTGTGTGATGTCGTGGGATGGGCTGTCATGATTCTGCTGCAGGAGCTGGCCACGTCTTCCCAAGAATGCGTCCTGTTCGTGATGCGCTGGCATCAGCTGCCCACGAAGGGGGTGCATTTGGCACTACATGAGGATGCGGTTACGTACCTAACCTGCGTAGAGTTGTGATCCCGTTGCCGGAAGAATGTCGCCCAAAGGGTGTCTTGCGGGACGCCAAGAAGTTAGACATGCTGAAGCGTCTGTGCCGCTCTCCTTGTGGGTATTTGGGTTATGCAAACAGACCCTTTGGCCACTTTGTTTCCATGTTTGGGTATGTGCAAAGCGAAAGTGTTTCTCCGAGAGGGCATGATGCGGCCAGCCCTTGTGGCACGCAGGAGTTTTGGACAGCTAGTGGTTTATCTGGAGCAGTCCGTTGGCGGAGCAGAGATGCGTTCAGTGTTCTGATGCCAGGTGCGCTGCCGTGGACAGCCACTGTGCCCTTTGAAGCTTGCAGGTCCCCTCGCGAAGCAGAGTTCTTCCGTTGGAAATCGGTCTGTGGTCCTCGGGGAGAGTGCCTTTGATCTCTGTGAGGTTCTCGGTAGTGTCACTCTGTCAGTGAAGAAGTGCCAGGATGCATGGGGTATGGTCAGTGTCATCAAAGCAGTCGTGTTTGCGGTCTGCCATCCCTGGTATACAGTGAGCCCGTGTTTGAATGATGTCTGTGGCTTCCAGTAGGTTCGACTTAACCGGTGGGCAGGAGGAGGGCACGTAGGACAACACTGTCAAGAAGTTGAGCGTTTCCTCCGGGTTCAGGGCCGCGCAACCTGCTGGCTGGGTGCTGGCAACACGTGCCCGGGAAGCTAGCCTAGTTTCCGCAGTGGGGTTTGGACGTGGGTCTTGGTTACTGAAGCCCACCACTTCCTGTGGTGGGCATTCCCATGGGTCCTCGGAAAGTGATTTGGCCTAGTTGGCAACAATTGGCAGTTGGGCCGAATTTTGTTAGCCCCTTGAGAGGTGACGGGTTGCATCTTGCCTGTAGCCAGTCGCAGGTCGGCCCTCCCATAGGAGGTTTCCTGGCACCTAAAAATGATGGGAGTGGCCCCAAGTGCACATTACATATTCTACTAGGTTGCAGGATTTCTGGGTCCATCTATATGTTACACCCACGGCCGGAAAGCAGGTCTCGTCAGGTGTTTGTGCGTTGGTCAGAAGGCTTGGCTGTGGAAGAGTGGAAGTCCGTGGCCTATTTCAAAACCCCGTGGGTTTCAAAGTTCACATTCAGTCTGTTGAGGCTTGAAGAGGTCTTTCTCCATTCAGTGGGGGGGTCCAAATCCAGGGCGCTGTGTATAAACTCTGGCTTTTATGGTTCGAGGTCTCAGGAGAGGGCCACAGGGACACACAGGGACCAAGATGCGGATTCAGAGGCACGCAGAGAAGCCCACAAGCGCGTCCTCGTGTGAAGTAACAGTCACACACGCGCACATGCGTGAAAAGAAAAATAGACCCTCTCACGTACCGGCCAACGTACACGCCTTACTTCTTGCAGTCAGGCTGTCAGACAGACTTTGAGTTCTCTGTAAAGGTAGATGTCCTTTGGAGGCAGGGTCCGAGCTCAAGCCCAGGTAAAAATTCTCATGAATGATGATCTCTGAGTACACCGGTCCAATTCTGAAGCCTGCCTGATTTATGTCCAGTTCTCAGGTGCAGCTGCTGGACAAGGCTGACCGTCGGCAAAGGCAAGAAGACCTACGCATTGGCTGATGACTGCAGGTGCTAAGGAAAAGTGGAAAAATGACGCAGGGGCATGTTGCTACACGTGGCTCTGGCTAACCCAGGAAGGTAGGCTTTCACCCACCTTAAGATGTGCCATTGGATATGAGGTTTTCCTCAGACGGTCCCAGTGGCTGCAAGAGTGGATTGACTGTTGCTCTTTCTGAGTGGCCTGAGGGCTATGGATTCCCCAGGGTTTTGGAGTACTCCGAGGTCATCTCTCCACTTCAGACCCCCACGGCATGCCCGGTTGTGTTCTGCAGCGTCCCAGCCTGTGCTTGGATCGATGATGACACCCTTGTATGCATTCCTTGGAAAATCTGAACAAAATGAGTGAGAACACTCTACCGTCTCCTCATCGAATCTGAGGTCCAGCACGTTTCGTCTGTCGGGGGTAGGGGAGAGTGAGGAGTGAGGCCCAGCGTCCCCTTCTGACCTGCATGCAAACACCCAGCAGGGTTCCAGAATTCGAGGTGCTCCTATCTGGTGGTCCACTGTGCCTGCCCATATGTTGGGCCATCTACGCATATTAGGTCCCTGCTGAAAGACCGTTGAGGGCATGCGAGGGGGAAGGCTCTCCTGCTGGTCTTCAGAGTCGGAGTGTGTGCTGGTGTAGGCCCAGGAAGCTTGCAGCTTAGAAGGTTGTGCTTTGGCCAGGATCACGTTTGTGCATGCAGCTTCGGGGGCTATTTCTGGAAGCCAAAATGAGGAAGCGTCCCTGGTTGGAGCCTGGAGCCTCAGGCCAGGCCTGTGTCCCTCCCTGTCATTTGTTTTGGCACGTTGAAGTTCTTTAGTGCCCAGTGGGGATGGAGCAGTGGGTGGGTGTGGGCTGAGGTCGGTCTTCAATGGAAGGGAGCTGATGGATTAGGGCTAGGTATTGCCCATGTCGGCTACTCCAGTGCAGCTCCCGACAGAGTTTTGGCACTAAGTGGGTCATCGTGGAGTGGGGTTAGGACCGCGTGCTGCATTGAAGCCTGCGTGGTGGCTGCTGGCCTGTAGAAGATGGCAAGGCATCATGAGGACAGGTCCTGTGTGATGTCGTGGGATGGGCTGTCATGATTGGGTTGCAGGAGCTGGCCACGTCTTCCCAAGAATGCGTCCTGTTCGTGATGCGCTGGCATCAGCTGCCCACGAAGGGGGTGCATTTGGCACTACATGAGGATGCGGTTACGTACTTAACCTGCGTAGAGTTGTGATCCCGTTGCCGGAGGAATGTCGCCCAAAGGGTGTCTTGCGGGACGCCGAGAAGTTAGACATGCTGAAGCGTCTGTGCCGCTCTCCTTGTGGGTATTTGGGTTATGCAAACATGCCCTTTGGCCACTTTGTTTCCTTGTTTGGGAATGTGCAAAGCGAAAGTGTTTCTCCGACAGGGCATGATGCGGCCAGCCCTTGTGGCACGCAGGAGTTTTGGACAGCTAGTGGTTTATCTGGAGCAGTCCGTTGGCGGAGCAGAGATGCGTTCAGTGTTCTGATGCCAGGTGCGCTGCCGTGGACAGCCACTGTGCCCTTTGAAGCTTGCAGGTCCCCTCGCGAAGCAGAGTTCTTCCATTGGAAATCGGTCTGTGGTCCTCGGGGAGAGTGCCTTTGATCTCTGTGAGGTTCTCGGTAGTGTCACTCTGTCAGTGAAGAAGTGCCAGGATGCATGGGGTATGGTCAGTGTCATCAAAGCAGTCGTGTTTGCGGTCTGCCATCCCTGGTATACAGTGAGCCCGTGTTTGAATGATGTCTGTGGCTTCCAGTAGGTTCGACTTAACCGGTGGGCAGGAGGAGGGCACGTAGGACAACACTGTCAAGAAGTTGAGCGTTTCCTCCGGGTTCAGGGCCGCGCAACCTGCTGGCTGGGTGCTGGCAACACGTGCCCGGGAAGCTAGCCTAGTTTCCGCAGTGGGGTTTGGACGTGGGTCTTGGTTACTGAAGCCCACCACTTCCTGTGGTGGGCATTCCCATGGGTCCTCGGAAAGTGATTTGGCCTAGTTGGCAACAATTGTCAGTTGGGCCGAATTTCGTTAGCCCCTTGAGAGGTGACGGGCTGCATCTTGCCTGTAGCCAGTCGCAGGTCGGCCCTCCCATAGGAGGTTTCCTGGCACCTAAAAATGATGGGAGTGGCCCCAAGTGCACATTACATATTCTACTAGGTTGCAGGATTTCTGGGTCCATCTATATGTTACACCCACGGCCGGAAAGCAGGTCTCGTCAGGTGTTTGTGCGTTGGTCAGAAGGCTTGGCTGTGGAAGAGTGGAAGTCCGTGGCCTATTTCAAAACCCCCTGGGTTTCAAAGTTCACATTCAGTCTGTTGAGGCTTGAAGAGGTCTTTCTCCATTCAGTGGGGGGGTCCAAATCCAGGGCGCTGTGTATAAACTCTGGCTTTTATGGTTCGAGGTCTCAGGAGAGGGCCACAGGGACACACAGGGACCAAGATGCGGATTCAGAGGCACGCAGAGAAGCCCACAAGCGCGTCCTCGTGTGAAGTAACAGTCACACACGCGCACATGCGTGAAAACAAAAATAGACCCTCTCACGTACCGGCCAACGTACACGCCTTACTTCTTGCAGTCAGGCTGTCAGACAGACATTGAGTTCTCTGTAAAGGTAGACGTCCTTTGGAGGCAGGGTCCGAGCTCAAGCCCAGGTAAAAATTCTCATGAATGATGATCTCTGAGTACACCGGTCCAATTCTGAAGCCTGCCTGATTTATGTCCAGTTCTCAGGTGCAGCTGCTGGACAAGGCTGACCGTCGGCAAAGGCAAGAAGACCTACGCATTGGCTGATGACTGCAGGTGCTAAGGAAAAGTGGAAAAATGACGCAGGGGCATGTTGCTACACGTGGCTCTGGCTAACCCAGGAAGGTAGGCTTTCACCCACCTTAAGATGTGCCATTGGATATGAGGTTTTCCTCAGACGGTCCCAGTGGCTGCAAGAGTGGATTGACTGTTGCTCTTTCTGAGTGGCCTGAGGGCTATGGATTCCCCAGGGTTTTGGAGTACTCCGAGGTCATCTCTCCTCTTCAGACCCCCACGGCATGCCCGGTTGTGTTCTGCAGCGTCCCAGCCTGTGCTTGGATCGATGATGACACCCTTGTATGCATTCCTTGGAAAATCTGAACAAAATGAGTGAGAACACTCTACCGTCTCCTCATCGAATCTGAGGTCCAGCACGTTTCGTCTGTCGGGGGTAGGGGAGAGTGAGGAGTGAGGCCCAGCGTCCCCTTCTGACCTGCATGCAAACACACACCAGGGTTCCAGAATTCGAGGTGCTCCTATCTGGTGGTCCACTGTGTCTGCCCATAAGCTGGGCCATCTACGCATATTAGGTCCCTGCTGAAAGACCGTTGAGGGCATGCGAGGGGGAAGGCTCTCCTGCTGGTCTTCAGAGTCGGAGTGTGTGCTGGTGTAGGCCCAGGAAGCTTGCAGCTTAGAAGGTTGTGCTTTGGCCAGGATCACGTTTGTGCATGCAGCTTCGGGGGCTATTTCTGGAAGCCAAAATGAGGAAGCGTCCCTGGTTGGAGCCTGGAGCCTCAGGCCAGGCCTGTGTCCCTCCCTGTCATTTGTTTTGGCACGTTGAAGTTCTTTAGTGCCCAGTGGGGATGGAGCAGTGGGTGGGTGTGGGCTGGGGTCGGTCTTCAATGGAAGGGAGCTAATGGATTAGGGCTAGGTATTGCCCATGTCGGCTACTCCAGTGCAGCTCCCGACAGAGTTTTGGCACTAAGTGGGTCATCGTGGAGTGGGGTTAGGACCGAGTGCTGCATTGAAGCCTGCGTGGTGGCTGCTGGCCTGCAGAAGATGGCAAGGCATCATGAGGACAGGTCCTGTGTGATGTCGTGGGATGGGCTGTCATGATTGGGTTGCAGGAGCTGGCCACGTCTTCCCAAGAATGCGTCCTGTTCGTGATGCGCTGGCATCAGCTGCCCACGAAGGGGGCGGCTTTGGCAGTACATGAGGATGCGGTTACGTACTTAACCTGCGTAGAGTTGTGATCCCGTTGCCGGAGGAATGTCGCCCAAAGGGTGTCTTGCGGGACGCCGAGAAGTTAGACATGCTGAAGCGTCTGTGCCGCTCTCCTTGTGGGTATTTGGGTTATGCAAACAGACCCTTTGGCCACTTTGTTTCCTTGTTTGGGTATGTGCAAAGCGAAAGTGTTTCTCCGAGAGGGCATGATGCGGCCAGCCCTTGTGGCACGCAGGAGTTTTGGACAGCTAGTGGTTTATCTGGAGCAGTCCGTTGGCGGAGCAGAGATGCGTTCAGTGTTCTGATGCCAAGTGCGCAGCCGTGGACAGCCACTGTGCCCTTTGAAGCTTGCAGGTCCCCTCGCGAAGCAGAGTTCTTCCGTTGGAAATCGGTCTGTGGTCCTCGGGGAGAGTGCCTTTGATCTCTGTGAGGTTCTCGGTAGTGTCACTCTGTCAGTGAAGAAGTGCCAGGATGCATGGGGTATGGTCAGTGTCATCAAAGAAGTCGTGTTTGCCGTCTGCCATCCCTGGTATACAGTGAGCCCGTGTTTGAATGATGTCTGTGGCTTCCAGTAGGTTCGACTTAACCGGTGGGCAGGAGGAGGGCACGTAGGACAACACTGTCAAGAAGTTGAGCGTTTCCTCCGGGTTCAGGGCCGCGCAACCTGCTGGCTGGGTGCTGGCAACACGTGCCCGGGAAGCTAGCCTAGTTTCCGCAGTGGGGTTTGGACGTGGGTCTTGGTTACTGAAGCCCACCACTTCCTGTGGTGGGCATTCCCATGGGTCCTCGGAAAGTGATTTGGCCTAGTTGGCAACAATTGGCAGTTGGGCCGAATTTTGTTAGCCCCTTGAGAGGTGACGGGCTGCATCTTGCCTGTAGCCAGTCGCAGGTCGGCCCTCCCATAGGAGGTTTCCTGGCACCTAAAAATGATGGGAGTGGCCCCAAGTGCACATTACATATTCTACTAGGTGGCAGGATTTCTGGGTCCATCTATATGTTACACCCACGGCCGGAAAGCAGGTCTCGTCAGGTGTTTGTGCGTTGGTCAGAAGGCTTGGCTGTGGAAGAGTGGAAGTCCGTGGCCTATTTCAAAACCCCCTGGGTTTCAAAGTTCACATTCAGTCTGTTGAGGCTTGAAGAGGTCTTTCTCCATTCAGTGGGGGGGTCCAAATCCAGGGCGCTGTGTATAAACTCTGGCTTTTATGGTTCGAGGTCTCAGGAGAGGGCCACAGGGACACACAGGGACCAAGATGCGGATTCAGAGGCACGCAGAGAAGCCCACAAGCGCGTCCTCGTGTGAAGTAACAGTCACACATGCGCACATGCGTGAAAACAAAAATAGACCCTCTCACGTACCGGCCAACGTACACGCCTTACTTCTTGCAGTCAGGCTGTCAGACAGACATTGAGTTCTCTGTAAAGGTAGACGTCCTTTGGAGGCAGGGTCCGAGCTCAAGCCCAGGTAAAAATTCTCATGAATGATGATCTCTGAGTACACCGGTCCAATTCTGAAGCCTGCCTGATTTGTGTCCAGTTCTCAGGTGCAGCTGCTGGACAAGGCTGACCGTCGGCAAAGGCAAGAAGACCTACGCATTGGCTGATGACTGCAGGTGCTAAGGAAAAGTGAAAAAATGACGCAGGGGCATGTTGCTACACGTGGCTCTGGCTAACCCAGGAAGGTAGGCTTTCACCCACCTTAAGATGTGCCATTGGATATGAGGTTTTCCTCAGACGGTCCCAGTGGCTGCAAGAGTGGATTGACTGTTGCTCTTTCTGAGTGGCCTGAGGGCTATGGATTCCCCAGGGTTTTGGAGTACTCCGAGGTCATCTCTCCTCTTCAGACGCCCACGGCATGCCCGGTTGTGTTCTGCAGCGTCCCAGCCTTTGCTTGAATCGATGATGACACCCTTGTATGCATTCCTTGGAAAATCTGAACAAAATGAGTGAGAACACTCTACCGTCTCCTCATCGAATCTGAGGTCCAGCACGTTTCGTCTGTCGGGGGTAGGGGAGAGTGAGGAGTGAGGGCCAGCGTCCCCTTCTGACCTGCATGCAAACACCCAGCAGGGTTCCAGAATTCGAGGTGCTCCTATCTGGTGGTCCACTGTGTCTGCCCATAAGCTGGGCCATCTACGCATATTAGGTCCCTGCTGAAAGACCGTTGAGGGCATGCGAGGGGGAAGGCTCTCCTGCTGGTCTTCAGAGTCGGAGTGTGTGCTGGTGTAGGCCCAGGAAGCTTGCAGCTTAGAAGGTTGTGCTTTGGCCAGGATCACGTTTGTGCATGCAGCTTCGGGGGCTATTTCTGGAAGCCAAAATGAGGAAGCGTCCCTGGTTGGAGCCTGGAGCCTCAGGCCAGGCCTGTGTCCCTCCCTGTCATTTGTTTTGGCGCGTTGAAGTTCTTTAGTGCCCAGTGGGGATGGAGCAGTGGGTGGGTGTGGGCTGG
Source organism: Mesoplodon bidens (assembly GCF_964165515.1). Lineage (NCBI taxonomy): Eukaryota > Metazoa > Chordata > Mammalia > Artiodactyla > Ziphiidae > Mesoplodon > Mesoplodon bidens. The sequence continues at coordinate 69,718,229 of NC_138178.1, forward strand.
GGTTGGTCTTCAACGGAAGGGAGCTGATGGATTAGGGCTAGGTATTGCCCATGTCGGCTACTCCAGTGCAGCTCCCGACAGAGTTTTGGCACTAAGTGGGTCATCGTGGAGTGGGGTTAGGACCGAGTGCTGCATTGAAGCCTGCGTGGTGGCTGCTGGCCTGCAGAAGATGGCAAGGCATCATGAGGACATGTCCTGTGTGATGTCGTGGGATGGGCTGTCATGCTTGTGCTGCAGGAGCTGGCCACGTCTTCCCAAGAATGCGTCCTGTTCGTGATGCGCTGGCATCAGCTGCCCACGAAGGGGGCGGCTTTGGCAGTACATGAGGATGCGGTTACGTACTTAACCTGCGTAGAGTTGTGATCCCGTTGCCGGAGGAATGTCGCCCAAAGGGTGTCTTGCGGGACGCCGAGTAGTTAGACATGCTGAAGCGTCTGTGCCGCTCTCCTTGTGGGTATTTGGGTTATGCAAACATGCCCTTTGGCCACTTTGTTTCCTTGTTTGGGAATGTGCAAAGCGAAAGTGTTTCTCCGACAGGGCATGATGCGGCCAGCCCTTGTGGCACGCAGGAGTTTTGGACAGCTAGTGGTTTATCTGGAGCAGTCCGTTGGCGGAGCAGAAATGCTTTCAGTGTTCTGATGCCAGGTGCGCTGCCGTGGACAGCCACTGTGCCCTTTGAAGCTTGCAGGTCCCCTCGCGAAGCAGAGTTCTTCCGTTGGAAATCGGTCTGTGGTCCTCGGGGAGAGTGCCTTTGATCTCTGTGAGGTTCTCGGTAGTGTCACTCTGTCAGTGAAGAAGTGCCAGGATGCATGGGGTATGGTCAGTGTCATCAAAGAAGTCGTGTTTGCGGTCTGCCATCCCTGGTATACATTGAGCCCGTGTTTGAATGATGTCTGTGGCTTCCCGTAGGTTCGACTTAACCGGTGGGCAGGAGGAGGGCACGTAGGACAACACTGTCAAGAAGTTGAGCGTTTCCTCCGGGTTCAGGGCCGCGCAACCTGCTGGCTGGGTGCTGGCAACACGTGCCCGGGAAGCTAGCCTAGTTTCCGCAGTGGGGTTTGGACGTGGGTCTTGGTTACTGAAGCCCACCACTTCCTGTGGTGGGCATTCCCATGGGTCCTCGGAAAGTGATTTGGCCTAGTTGGCAACAATTGGCAGTTGGGCCGAATTTTGTTAGCCCCTTGAGAGGTGACGGGCTGCATCTTGCCTGTAGCCAGTCGCAGGTCGGCCCTCCCATAGGAGGTTTCCTGGCACCTAAAAATGATGGGAGTGGCCCCAAGTGCACATTACATATTCTACTAGGTGGCAGGATTTCTGGGTCCATCTATATGTTACACCCACGGCCGGAAAGCAGGTCTCGTCAGGTGTTTGTGCGTTGGTCAGAAGGCTTGGCTGTGGAAGAGTGGAAGTCCGTGGCCTATTTCAAAACCCCCTGGGTTTCAAAGTTCACATTCAGTCTGTTGAGGCTTGAAGAGGTCTTTCTCCATTCAGTGGGGGGGTCCAAATCCAGGGCGCTGTGTATAAACTCTGGCTTTTATGGTTCGAGGTCTCAGGAGAGGGCCACAGGGACACACAGGGACCAAGATGCGGATTCAGAGGCACGCAGAGAAGCCCACAAGCGCGTCCTCGTGTGAAGTAACAGTCACACATGCGCACATGCGTGAAAACAAAAATAGACCCTCTCACGTACCGGCCAACGTACACGCCTTACTTCTTGCAGTCAGGCTGTCAGACAGACATTGAGTTCTCTGTAAAGGTAGACGTCCTTTGGAGGCAGGGTCCGAGCTCAAGCCCAGGTAAAAATTCTCATGAATGATGATCTCTGAGTACACCGGTCCAATTCTGAAGCCTGCCTGATTTGTGTCCAGTTCTCAGGTGCAGCTGCTGGACAAGGCTGACCGTCGGCAAAGGCAAGAAGACCTACGCATTGGCTGATGACTGCAGGTGCTAAGGAAAAGTGGAAAAATGATGCAGGGGCATGTTGCTACGCGTGGCTCTGGCTAACCCAGGAAGGTAGGCTTTCACCCACCTTAAGATGTGCCATTGGATATGAGTTTTACCTCAGACGGTCCCAGTGGCTGCAAGAGTGGATTGACTGTTGCTCTTTCTGAGTGGCCTGAGGGCTATGGATTCCCCAGGGTTTTGGAGTACTCCGAGGTCATCTCTCCTCTTCAGACCCCCACGGCATGCCCGGTTGTGTTCTGCAGCGTCCCAGCCTGTGCTTGGATCGATGATGACACCCTTGTATGCATTCCTTGGAAAATCTGAACAAAATGAGTGAGAACACTCTACCGTCTCCTCATCGAATCTGAGGTCCAGCACGTTTCGTCTCTCGGGGTAGGGGAGAGTGAGGAGTGAGGGCCAGCGTCCCCTTCTGACCTGCATGCAAACACACACCAGGGTTCCAGAATTCTAGGTGCTCCTATCTGGTGGTCCACTGTGTCTGCCCATAAGCTGGGGCATCTACGCATATTAGGTCCCTGCTGAAAGACCGTTGAGGGCATGTGCGGGGGAAGGCTCTCCTGCTGGTCTTCAGAGTCGGAGTGTGTGCTGGTGTAGGCCCAGTAAGCTTGCAGCTTAGAAGGTTGTGCTTTGGCCAGGATCACGTTTGTGCATGCAGCTTCGGGGGCTATTTCTGGAAGCCAAAATGAGGAAGCGTCCCTGGTTGGAGCCTGGAGCCTCAGGCCAGGCCTGTGTCCCTCCCTGTCATTTGTTTTGGCGCGTTGAAGTTCTTTAGTGCCCAGTGGGGATGGAGCAGTGTGTGGGTGTGGGCTGGGGTCGGTCTTCAACGGAAGGGAGCTGATGGATTAGGGCTAGGTATTGCCCATGTCGGCTACTCCAGTGCAGCTCCCGACAGAGTTTTGGCACTAAGTGGGTCATCGTGGAGTGGGGTTAGGACCGAGTGCTGCATTGAAGCCTGCGTGGTGGCTGCTGGCCTGCAGAAAATGGCAAGGCATCATGAGGACATGTCCTGTGTGATGGCGTGGGATGGGCTGTCATGATTGTGCTGCAGGAGCTGGCCACGTCTTCCCAAGAATGCGTCCTGTTCGTGATGCGCTGGCATCAGCTGCCCACGAAGGGGGTGCATTTGGCACTACATGAGGATGCGGTTACGTACTTAACCTGCGTAGAGTTGTGATCCCGTTGCCGGAAGAATGTCGCCCAAAGGGTGTCTTGCGGGACGCCAAGAAGTTAGACATGCTGAAGCGTCTGTGCCGCTCTCCTTGTGGGTATTTGGGTTATGCAAACAGACCCTTTGGCCACTTTGTTTCCTTGTTTGGGTATGTGCAAAGCGAAAGTGTTTCTCCGAGAGGGCATGATGCGGCCAGCCCTTGTGGCACGCAGGAGTTTTGGACAGCTAGTGGTTTATCTGGAGCAGTCCGTTGGCGGAGCAGAGATGCGTTCAGTGTTCTGATGCCAGGTGCGCTGCTGTGGACAGCCACTGTGCCCTTTGAAGCTTGCAGGTCCCCTCGCGAAGCAGATTTCTTCCGTTGGAAATCGGTCTGTGGTCCTCGGGGAGAGTGCCTTTGATCTCTGTGAGGTTCTCGGTAGTGTCACTCTGTCAGTGAAGAAGTGCCAGGATGCATGGGGTATGGTCAGTGTCATCAAAGCAGTCGTGTTTGCGGTCTGCCATCCCTGGTATACAGTGAGCCCGTGTTTGAATGATGTCTGTGGCTTCCAGTAGGTTCGACTTAACCGGTGGGCAGGAGGAGGGCACGTAGGACAACACTGTCAAGAAGTTGAGCGTTTCCTCCGGGTTCAGGGCCGCGCCACCTGCTGGCTGGGTGCTGGCAACACGTGCCCGGGAAGCTAGCCTAGTTTCCGCAGTGGGGTTTGGACGTGGGTCTTGGTTACTGAAGCCCACCACTTCCTGTGGTGGGCATTCCCATGGGTCCTCGGAAAGTGATTTGGCCTAGTTGGCAACAATTGGCAGTTGGGCCGAATTTCGTTAGCCCCTTGAGAGGTGACGGGCTGCATCTTGCCTGTAGCCAGTCGCAGATCGGCCATCCCATAGGAGGTTTCCTGGCACCTAAAAATGATGGGAGTGGCCCCAAGTGCACATTACATATTCTACTAGGTTGCAGGATTTCTGGGTCCATCTATATGTTACACCCACGGCCGGAAAGCAGGTCTCGTCAGGTGTTTGTGCGTTGGTCAGAAGGCTTGGCTGTGGAAGAGTGGAAGTCCGTGGCCTATTTCAAAACCCCCTGGGTTTCAAAGTTCACATTCAGTCTGTTGAGGCTTGAAGAGGTCTTTCTCCATTCAGTGGGGGGGTCCAAATCCAGGGCGCTGTGTATAAACTCTGGCTTTTATGGTTCGAGGTCTCAGGAGAGGGCCACAGGGACACACAGGGACCAAGATGCGGATTCAGAGGCACGCAGAGAAGCCCACAAGCGCGTCCTCGTGTGAAGTAACAGTCACACACGCGCACATGCGTGAAAACAAAAATAGACCCTCTCACGTACCGGCCAACGTACACGCCTTACTTCTTGCAGTCAGGCTGTCAGACAGACATTGAGTTCTCTGTAAAGATAGACGTCCTTTGGAGGCAGGGTCCGAGCTCAAGCCCAGGTAAAAATTCTCATGAATGATGATCTCTGAGTACACCGGTCCAATTCTGAAGCCTGCCTGATTTATGTCCAGTTCTCAGGTGCAGCTGCTGGACAAGGCTGACCGTCGGCAAAGGCAAGAAGACCTACGCATTGGCTGATGACTGCAGGTGCTAAGGAAAAGTGGAAAAATGACGCAGGGGCATGTTGCTACACGTGGCTCTGGCTAACCCAGGAAGGTAGGCTTTCACCCACCTTAAGATGTGCCATTGGATATGAGGTTTTCGTCAGACGGTCCCAGTGGCTGCAAGAGTGGATTGACTGTTGCTCTTTCTGAGTGGCCTGAGGGCTATGGATTCCCCAGGGTTTTGGAGTACTCCGAGGTCATCTCTTCTCTTCAGACACCCACGGCATGCCCGGTTGTGTTCTGCAGCGTCCCAGCCTGTGCTTGAATCGATGATGACACCCTTGTATGCATTCCTTGGAAAATCTGAACAAAATGAGTGAGAACACTCTACCGTCTCCTCATCGAATCTGAGGTCCAGCACGTTTCGTCTGTCGGGGGTAGGGGAGAGTGAGGAGTGAGGCCCAGCGTCCCCTTCTGACCTGCATGCAAACAGACACCAGGGTTCCAGAATTCGAGGTGCTCCTATCTGGTGGTCCACTGTGTCTGCCCATAAGCTGGGCCATCTACGCATATTAGGTCCCTGCTGAAAGACCGTTGAGGGCATGCGAGGGGGAAGGCTCTCCTGCTGGTCTTCAGAGTCGGAGTGTGTGCTGGTGTAGGCCCAGTAAGCTTGCAGCTTAGAAGGTTGTGCTTTGGCCAGGATCACGTTTGTGCATGCAGCTTCGGGGGCTATTTCTGGAAGCCAAAATGAGGAAGCGTCCCTGGTTGGAGCCTGGAGCCTCAGGCCAGGCCTGTGTCCCTCCCTGTCATTTGTTTTGGCGCGTTGAAGTTCTTTAGTGCCCAGTGGGGATGGAGCAGTGGGTGGGTGTGGGCTGGGGTTGGTCTTCAACGGAAGGGAGCTGATGGATTAGGGCTAGGTATTGCCCATGTCGGCTACTCCAGTGCAGCTCCCGACAGAGTTTTGGCACTAAGTGGGTCATCGTGGAGTGGGGTTAGGACCGAGTGCTGCATTGAAGCCTGCGTGGTGGCTGCTGGCCTGCAGAAGATGGCAAGGCATCATGAGGACATGTCCTGTGTGATGTCGTGGGATGGGCTGTCATGATTCTGCTGCAGGAGCTGGCCACGTCTTCCCAAGAATGCGTCCTGTTCGTGATGCGCTGGCATCAGCTGCCCACGAAGGGGGTGCATTTGGCACTACATGAGGATGCGGTTACGTACTTAACCTGCGTAGAGTTGTGATCCCGTTGCCGGAAGAATGTCGCCCAAAGGGTGTCTTGCGGGACGCCAAGAAGTTAGACATGCTGAAGCGTCTGTGCCGCTCTCCTTGTGGGTATTTGGGTTATGCAAACAGACCCTTTGGCCACTTTGTTTCCATGTTTGGGTATGTGCAAAGCGAAAGTGTTTCTCCGAGAGGGCATGATGCGGCCAGCCCTTGTGGCACGCAGGAGTTTTGGACAGCTAGTGGTTTATCTGGAGCAGTCCGTTGGCGGAGCAGAGATGCGTTCAGTGTTCTGATGCCAGGTGCGCTGCCGTGGACAGCCACTGTGCCCTTTGAAGCTTGCAGGTCCCCTCGCGAAGCAGAGTTCTTCCGTTGGAAATCGGTCTGTGGTCCTCGGGGAGAGTGCCTTTGATCTCTGTGAGGTTCTCGGTAGTGTCACTCTGTCAGTGAAGAAGTGCCAGGATGCATGGGGTATGGTCAGTGTCATCAAAGCAGTCGTGTTTGCGGTCTGCCATCCCTGGTATACAGTGAGCCCGTGTTTGAATGATGTCTGTGGCTTCCAGTAGGTTCGACTTAACCGGTGGGCAGGAGGAGGGCACGTAGGACAACACTGTCAAGAAGTTGAGCGTTTCCTCCGGGTTCAGGGCCGCGCAACCTGCTGGCTGGGTGCTGGCAACACGTGCCCGGGAAGCTAGCCTAGTTTCCGCAGTGGGGTTTGGACGTGGGTCTTGGTTACTGAAGCCCACCACTTCCTGTGGTGGGCATTCCCATGGGTCCTCGGAAAGTGATTTGGCCTAGTTGGCAACAATTGGCAGTTGGGCCGAATTTTGTTAGCCCCTTGAGAGGTGACGGGTTGCATCTTGCCTGTAGCCAGTCGCAGGTCGGCCCTCCCATAGGAGGTTTCCTGGCACCTAAAAATGATGGGAGTGGCCCCAAGTGCACATTACATATTCTACTAGGTTGCAGGATTTCTGGGTCCATCTATATGTTACACCCACGGCCGGAAAGCAGGTCTCGTCAGGTGTTTGTGCGTTGGTCAGAAGGCTTGGCTGTGGAAGAGTGGAAGTCCGTGGCCTATTTCAAAACCCCGTGGGTTTCAAAGTTCACATTCAGTCTGTTGAGGCTTGAAGAGGTCTTTCTCCATTCAGTGGGGGTGTCCAAATCCAGGGCGCTGTGTATAAACTCTGGCTTTTATGGTTCGAGGTCTCAGGAGAGGGCCACAGGGACACACAGGGACCAAGATGCGGATTCAGAGGCACGCAGAGAAGCCCACAAGCGCGTCCTCGTGTGAAGTAACAGTCACACACGCGCACATGCGTGAAAAGAAAAATAGACCCTCTCACGTACCGGCCAACGTACACGCCTTACTTCTTGCAGTCAGGCTGTCAGACAGACTTTGAGTTCTCTGTAAAGGTAGATGTCCTTTGGAGGCAGGGTCCGAGCTCAAGCCCAGGTAAAAATTCTCATGAATGATGATCTCTGAGTACACCGGTCCAATTCTGAAGCCTGCCTGATTTATGTCCAATTCTCAGGTGCAGCTGCTGGACAAGGCTGACCGTCGGCAAAGGCAAGAAGACCTACGCATTGGCTGATGACTGCAGGTGCTAAGGAAAAGTGGAAAAATGACGCAGGGGCATGTTGCTACACGTGGCTCTGGCTAACCCAGGAAGGTAGGCTTTCACCCACCTTAAGATGTGCCATTGGATATGAGGTTTTCCTCAGACGGTCCCAGTGGCTGCAAGAGTGGATTGACTGTTGCTCTTTCTGAGTGGCCTGAGGGCTATGGATTCCCCAGGGTTTTGGAGTACTCCGAGGTCATCTCTCCTCTTCAGACCCCCACGGCATGCCCGGTTGTGTTCTGCAGCGTCCCAGCCTGTGCTTGGATCGATGATGACACCCTTGTATGCATTCCTTGGAAAATCTGAACAAAATGAGTGAGAACACTCTACCGTCTCCTCATCGAATCTGAGGTCCAGCACGTTTCGTCTGTCGGGGGTAGGGGAGAGTGAGGAGTGAGGCCCAGCGTCCCCTTCTGACCTGCATGCAAACACCCAGCAGGGTTCCAGAATTCGAGGTGCTCCTATCTGGTGGTCCACTGTGTCTGCCCATAAGCTGGGCCATCTACGCATATTAGGTCCCTGCTGAAAGACCGTTGAGGGCATGCGAGGGGGAAGGCTCTCCTGCTGGTCTTCAGAGTCGGAGTGTGTGCTGGTGTAGGCCCAGGAAGCTTGCAGCTTAGAAGGTTGTGCTTTGGCCAGGATCACGTTTGTGCATGCAGCTTCGGGGGCTATTTCTGGAAGCCAAAATGAGGAAGCGTCCCTGGTTGGAGCCTGGAGCCTCAGGCCAGGCCTGTGTCCCTCCCTGTCATTTGTTTTGGCGCGTTGAAGTTCTTTAGTGCCCAGTGGGGATGGAGCAGTGGGTGGGTGTGGGCTGGGGTTGGTCTTCAACGGAAGGGAGCTGATGGATTAGGGCTAGGTATTGCCCATGTCGGCTACTCCAGTGCAGCTCCCGACAGAGTTTTGGCACTAAGTGGGTCATCGTGGAGTGGGGTTAGGACCGAGTGCTGCATTGAAGCCTGCGTGGTGGCTGCTGGCCTGCAGAAGATGGCAAGGCATCATGAGGACATGTCCTGTGTGATGTCGTGGGATGGGCTGTCATGATTGTGCTGCAGGAGCTGGCCACGTCTTCCCAAGAATGCGTCCTGTTCGTGATGCGCTGGCATCAGCTGCCCACGAAGGGGGCGGCTTTGGCAGTACATGAGGATGCGGTTACGTACTTAACCTGCGTAGAGTTGTGATCCCGTTGCCGGAGGAATGTCGCCCAAAGGGTGTCTTGCGGGACGCCGAGAAGTTAGACATGCTGAAGCGTCTGTGCCGCTCTCCTTGTGGGTATTTGGGTTATGCAAACATGCCCTTTGGCCACTTTGTTTCCTTGTTTGGGAATGTGCAAAGCAAAAGTGTTTCTCCGAGAGGGCATGATGCGGCCAGCCCTTGTGGCACGCAGGAGTTTTGGACAGCTAGTGGTTTATCTGGAGCAGTCCGTTGGCGGAGCAGAGATGCGTTCAGTGTTCTGATGCCAGGTGCGCTGCCGTGGACAGCCACTGTGCCCTTTGAAGCTTGCAGGTCCCCTCGCGAAGCAGAGTTCTTCCGTTGGAAATCGGTCTGTGGTCCTCGGGGAGAGTGCCTTTGATCTCTGTGAGGTTCTCGGTAGTGTCACTCTGTCAGTGAAGAAGTGCCAGGATGCATGGGGTATGGTCAGTGTCATCAAAGCAGTCGTGTTTGCGGTCTGCCATCCCTGGTATACAGTGAGCCCGTGTTTGAATGCTGTCTGTGGCTTCCAGTAGGTTCGACTTACCCGGTGGGCAGGAGGAGGGCACGTAGGACAACACTGTCAAGAAGTTGAGCGTTTCCTCCGGGTTCAGGGCCGCGCAACCTGCTGGCTGGGTGCTGGCAACACGTGCCCGGGAAGCTAGCCTAGTTTTCGCAGTGGGGTTTGGACGTGGGTCTTGGTTACTGAAGCCCACCACTTCCTGTGGTGGGCATTCCCATGGGTCCTCGGAAAGTGATTTGGCCTAGTTGGCAACAATTGTCAGTTGGGCCGAATTTTGTTAGCCCCTTGAGAGGTGACGGGCTGCATCTTGCCTGTAGCCAGTCGCAGGTCGGCCCTCCCATAGGAGGTTTCCTGGCACCTAAAAATGATGGGAGTGGCCCCAAGTGCACATTACATATTCTACTAGGTGGCAGGATTTCTGGGTCCATCTATATGTTACACCCACGGCCGGAAAGCAGGTCTCGTCAGGTGTTTGTGCGTTGGTCAGAAGGCTTGGCTGTGGAAGAGTGGAAGTCCGTGGCCTATTTCAAAACCCCCTGGGTTTCAAAGTTCACATTCAGTCTGTTGAGGCTTGAAGAGGTCTTTCTCCATTCAGTGGGGGGGTCCAAATCCAGGGCGCTGTGTATAAACTCTGGCTTTTATGGTTCGAGGTCTCAGGAGAGGGCCACAGGGACACACAGGGACCAAGATGCGGATTCAGAGGCACGCAGAGAAGCCCACAAGCGCGTCCTCGTGTGAAGTAACAGTCACACATGCGCACATGCGTGAAAACAAAAATAGACCCTCTCACGTACCGGCCAACGTACACGCCTTACTTCTTGCAGTCAGGCTGTCAGACAGACATTGAGTTCTCTGTAAAGGTAGACGTCCTTTGGAGGCAGGGTCCGAGCTCAAGCCCAGGTAAAAATTCTCATGAATGATGATCTCTGAGTACACCGGTCCAATTCTGAAGCCTGCCTGATTTGTGTCCAGTTCTCAGGTGCAGCTGCTGGACAAAGCTGACCGTCGGCAAAGGCAAAAAGACCTACGCATTGGCTGATGACTGCAGGTGCTAAGGAAAAGTGGAAAAATGACGCAGGGGCATGTTGCTACACGTGGCTCTGGCTAACCCAGGAAGGTAGGCTTTCACCCACCTTAAGATGTGCCATTGGATATGAGGTTTTCCTCAGACGGTCCCAGTGGCTGCAAGAGTGGATTGACTGTTGCTCTTTCTGAGTGGCCTGAGGGCTATGGATTCCCCAGGGTTTTGGAGTACTCCGAGGTCATCTCTCCTCTTCAGACCCCCACGGCATGCCCGGTTGTGTTCTGCAGCGTCCCAGCCTGTGCTTGGATCGATGATGACACCCTTGTATGCATTCCTTGGAAAATCTGAACAAAATGAGTGAGAACACTCTACCGTCTCCTCATCGAATCTGAGGTCCAGCACGTTTCGTCTGTCGGGGGTAGGGGAGAGTGAGGAGTGAGGGCCAGCGTCCCCTTCTGACCTGCATGCAAACACCCAGCAGGGTTCCAGAATTCGAGGTGCTCCTATCTGGTGGTCCACTGTGTCTGCCCATAAGCTGGGCCATCTACGCATATTAGGTCCCTGCTGAAAGACCGTTGAGGGCATGCGAGGGGGAAGGCTCTCCTGCTGGACTTCAGAGTCGGAGTGTGTGCTGGTGTAGGCCCAGGAAGCTTGCAGCTTAGAAGGTTGTGCTTTGGCCAGGATCACGTTTGTGCATGCAGCTTCGGGGGCTATTTCTGGAAGCCAAAATGAGGAAGCGTCCCTGGTTGGAGCCTGGAGCCTCAGGCCAGGCCTGTGTCCCTCCCTGTCATTTGTTTTGGCGCGTTGAAGTTCTTTAGTGCCCAGTGGGGATGGAGCAGTGGGTGGGTGTGGGCTGGGGTTGGTCTTCAACGGAAGGGAGCTGATGGATTAGGGCTAGGTATTGCCCATGTCGGCTACTCCAGTGCAGCTCCCGACAGAGTTTTGGCACTAAGTGGGTCATCGTGGAGTGGGGTTAGGACCGAGTGCTGCATTGAAGCCTGCGTGGTGGCTGCTGGCCTGCAGAAGATGGCAAGGCATCATGAGGACATGTCCTGTGTGATGTCGTGGGATGGGCTGTCATGCTTGTGCTGCAGGAGCTGGCCACGTCTTCCCAAGAATGCGTCCTGTTCGTGATGCGCTGGCATCAGCTGCCCACGAAGGGGGCGGCTTTGGCAGTACATGAGGATGCGGTTACGTACTTAACCTGCGTAGAGTTGTGATCCCGTTGCCGGAGGAATGTCGCCCAAAGGGTGTCTTGCGGGACGCCGAGAAGTTAGACATGCTGAAGCGTCTGTGCCGCTCTCCTTGTGGGTATTTGGGTTATGCAAACATGCCCTTTGGCCACTTTGTTTCCTTGTTTGGGAATGTGCAAAGCGAAAGTGTTTCTCCGACAGGGCATGATGCGGCCAGCCCTTGTGGCACGCAGGAGATTTGGACAGCCAGTGGTTTATCTGGAGCAGTCCGTTGGCGGAGCAGAAATGCTTTCAGTGTTCTGATGCCAGGTGCGCTGCCGTGGACAGCCACTGTGCCCTTTGAAGCTTGCAGGTCCCCTCGCGAAGCAGAGTTCTTCCGTTGGAAATCGGTCTGTGGTCCTCGGGGAGAGTGCCTTTGATCTCTGTGAGGTTCTCGGTAGTGTCACTCTGTCAGTGAAGAAGTGCCAGGATGCATGGGGTATGGTCAGTGTCATCAAAGAAGTCGTGTTTGCGGTCTGCCATCCCTGGTATACATTGAGCCCGTGTTTGAATGATGTCTGTGGCTTCCAGTAGGTTCGACTTAACCGGTGGGCAGGAGGAGGGCACGTAGGACAACACTGTCAAGAAGTTGAGCGTTTCCTCCGGGTTCAGGGCCGCGCAACCTGCTGGCTGGGTGCTGGCAACACGTGCCCGGGAAGCTAGCCTAGTTTCCGCAGTGGGGTTTGGACGTGGGTCTTGGTTACTGAAGCCCACCACTTCCTGTGGTGGGCATTCCCATGGGTCCTCGGAAAGTGATTTGGCCTAGTTGGCAACAATTGGCAGTTGGGCCGAATTTCGTTAGCCCCTTGAGAGGTGACGGGCTGCATCTTGCCTGTAGCCAGTCGCAGGTCGGCCATCCCATAGGAGGTTTCCTGGCACCTAAAAATGATGGGAGTGGCCCCAAGTGCACATTACATATTCTACTAGGTTGCAGGATTTCTGGTTCCATCTATATGTTACACCCACGGCCGGAAAGCAGGTCTTGTCAGGTGTTTGTGCGTTGGTCAGAAGGCTTGGCTGTGGAAGAGTGGAAGTCCGTGGCCTATTTCAAAACCCCCTGGGTTTCAAAGTTCACATTCAGTCTGTTGAGGCTTGAAGAGGTCTTTCTCCATTCAGTGGGGGGGTCCAAATCCAGGGCGCTGTGTATAAACTCTGGCTTTTATGGTTCGAGGTCTCAGGAGAGGGCCACAGGGACACACAGGGACCAAGATGCGGATTCAGAGGCACGCAGAGAAGCCCACAAGCGCGTCCTCGTGTGAAGTAACAGTCACACACGCGCACATGCGTGAAAACAAAAATAGACCCTCTCACGTACCGGCCAACGTACACGCCTTACTTCTTGCAGTCAGGCTGTCAGACAGACATTGAGTTCTCTGTAAAGGTAGACGTCCTTTGGAGGCAGGGTCCGAGCTCAAGCCCAGGTAAAAATTCTCATGAATGATGATCTCTGAGTACACCGGTCCAATTCTGAAGCCTGCCTGATTTATGTCCAGTTCTCAGGTGCAGCTGCTGGACAAGGCTGACCGTCGGCAAAGGCAAGAAGACCTACGCATTGGCTGATGACTGCAGGTGCTAAGGAAAAGTGGAAAAATGACGCAGGGGCATGTTGCTACACGTGGCTCTGGCTAACCCAGGAAGGTAGGCTTTCACCCACCTTAAGATGTGCCATTGGATATGAGGTTTTCGTCAGACGGTCCCAGTGGCTGCAAGAGTGGATTGACTGTTGCTCTTTCTGAGTGGCCTGAGGGCTATGGATTCCCCAGGGTTTTGGAGTACTCCGAGGTCATCTCTTCTCTTCAGACACCCACGGCATGCCCGGTTGTGTTCTGCAGCGTCCCAGCCTGTGCTTGGATCGATGATGACACCCTTGTATGCATTCCTTGGAAAATCTGAACAAAATGAGTGAGAACACTCTACCGTCTCCTCATCGAATCTGAGGTCCAGCACGTTTCGTCTGTCGGGGGTAGGGGAGAGTGAGGAGTGAGGCCCAGCGTCCCCTTCTGACCTGCATGCAAACACACACCAGGGTTCCAGAATTCGAGGTGCTCCTATCTGGTGGTCCACTGTGTCTGCCCATAAGCTGGGCCATCTACGCATATTAGGTCCCTGCTGAAAGACCGTTGAGGGCATGCGAGGGGGAAGGCTCTCCTGCTGGTCTTCAGAGTCGGAGTGTGTGCTGGTGTAGGCCCAGTAAGCTTGCAGCTTAGAAGGTTGTGCTTTGGCCAGGATCACGTTTGTGCATGCAGCTTCGGGGGCTATTTCTGGAAGCCAAAATGAGGAAGCGTCCCTGGTTGGAGCCTGGAGCCTCAGGCCAGGCCTGTGTCCCTCCCTGTCATTTGTTTTGGCGCGTTGAAGTTCTTTAGTGCCCAGTGGGGATGGAGCAGTGGGTGGGTGTGGGCTGGGGTTGGTCTTCAACGGAAGGGAGCTGATGGATTAGGGCTAGGTATTGCCCATGTCGGCTACTCCAGTGCAGCTCCCGACAGAGTTTTGGCACTAAGTGGGTCATCGTGGAGTGGGGATAGGACCGAGTGCTGCATTGAAGCCTGCGTGGTGGCTGCTGGCCTGCAGAAGATGGCAAGGCATCATGAGGACAGGTCCTGTGTGATGTCGTGGGATGGGCTGTCATGATTGGGTTGCAGGAGCTGGCCACGTCTTCCCAAGAATGCGTCCTGTTCGTGATGCGCTGGCATCAGCTGCCCACGAAGGGGGTGCATTTGGCACTACATGAGGATGCGGTTACGTACTTAACCTGCGTAGAGTTGTGATCCCGTTGCCGGAGGAATGTCGCCCAAAGGGTGTCTTGCGGGACGCCGAGAAGTTAGACATGCTGAAGCGTCTGTGCCGCTCTCCTTGTGGGTATTTGGGTTATGCAAACATGCCCTTTGGCCACTTTGTTTCCTTGTTTGGGAATGTGCAAAGCGAAAGTGTTTCTCCGACAGGGCATGATGCGGCCAGCCCTTGTGGCACGCAGGAGTTTTGGACAGCTAGTGGTTTATCTGGAGCAGTCCGTTGGCGGAGCAGAGATGCGTTCAGTGTTCTGATGCCAGGTGCGCTGCCGTGGACAGCCACTGTGCCCTTTGAAGCTTGCAGGTCCCCTCGCGAAGCAGAGTTCTTCCTTTGGAAATCGGTCTGTGGTTCTCGGGGAGAGTGCCTTTGATCTCTGTGAGGTTCTCGGTAGTGTCACTCTGTCAGTGAAGAAGTGCCAGGATGCATGGGGTATGGTCAGTGTCATCAAAGAAGTCGTGTTTGCGGTCTGCCATCCCTGGTATACAGTGAGCCCGTGTTTGAATGATGTCTGTGGCTTCCAGTAGGTTCGACTTAACCGGACGGCAGGAGGAGGGCACGTAGAACAACACTGTCAAGAAGTTGAGCGTTTCCTCCGGGTTCAGGGCCGCGCAACCTGCTGGCTGGGTGCTGGCAACACGTGCCCGGGAAGCTAGCCTAGTTTCCGCAGTGGGGTTTGGACGTGGGTCTTGGTTACTGAAGCCCACCACTTCCTGTGGTGGGCATTCCCATGGGTCCTCGGAAAGTGATTTGGCCTAGATGGCAACAATTGGCAGTTGGGCCGAATTTCGTTAGCCCCTTGAGAGGTGACGGGCTGCATCTTGCCTGTAGCCAGTCGCAGGTCGGCCCTCCCATAGGAGGTTTCCTGGCACCTAAAAATGATGGGAGTGGCCCCAAGTGCACATTACATATTCTACTAGGTTGCAGGATTTCTGGGTCCATCTATATGTTACACCCACGGCCGGAAAGCAGGTCTCGTCAGGTGTTTGTGCGTTGGTCAGAAGGCTTGGCTGTGGAAGAGTGGAAGTCCGTGGCCTATTTCAAAACCCCCTGGGTTTCAAAGTTCACATTCAGTCTGTTGAGGCTTGAAGAGGTCTTTCTCCATTCAGTGGGGGGGTCCAAATCCAGGGCGCTGTGTATAAACTCTGGCTTTTATGGTTCGAGGTCTCAGGAGAGGGCCACAGGGACACACAGGGACCAAGATGCGGATTCAGAGGCACGCAGAGAAGCCCACAAGCGCGTCCTCGTGTGAAGTAACAGTCACACACGCGCACATGCGTGAAAAGAAAAATAGACCCTCTCACGTACCGGCCAACGTACACGCCTTACTTCTTGCAGTCAGGCTGTCAGACAGACATTGAGTTCTCTGTAAAGGTAGATGTCCTTTGGAGGCAGGGTCCGAGCTCAAGCCCAGGTAAAAATTCTCATGAATGATGATCTCTGAGTACACCGGTCCAATTCTGAAGCCTGCCTGATTTATGTCCAGTTCTCAGGTGCAGCTGCTGGACAAGGCTGACCGTCGGCAAAGGCAAGAAGACCTACGCATTGGCTGATGACTGCAGGTGCTAAGGAAAAGTGGAAAAATGACGCAGGGGCATGTTGCTACACGTGGCTCTGGCTAACCCAGGAAGGTAGGCTTTCACCCACCTTAAGATGTGCCATTGGATATGAGGTTTTCGTCAGACGGTCCCAGTGGCTGCAAGAGTGGATTGACTGTTGCTCTTTCTGAGTGGCCTGAGGGCTATGGATTCCCCAGGGTTTTGGAGTACTCCGAGGTCATCTCTCCTCTTCAGACCCCCACGGCATGCCCGGTTGTGTTCTGCAGCGTCCCAGCCTGTGCTTGGATCGATGATGACACCCTTGTATGCATTCCTTGGAAAATCTGAACAAAATGAGTGAGAACACTCTACTGTCTCCTCATCGAATCTGAGGTCCAGCACGTTTCGTCTGTCGGGGGTAGGGGAGAGTGAGGAGTGAGGGCCAGCGTCCCCTTCTGACCTGCATGCAAACACCCAGCAGGGTTCCAGAATTCGAGGTGCTCCTATCTGGTGGTCCACTGTGTCTGCCCATAAGCTGGGCCATCTATGCATATTAGGTCCCTGCTGAAAGACCGTTGAGGGCATGCGAGTGGGAAGGCTCTCCTGCTGGTCTTCAGAGTCGGAGTGTGTGCTGGTGTAGGCCCAGGAAGCTTGCAGCTTAGAAGGTTGTGCTTTGGCCAGGATCACGTTTGTGCATGCAGCTTCGGGGGCTATTTCTGGAAGCCAAAATGAGGAAGCGTCCCTGGTTGGAGCCTGGAGCCTCAGGCCAGGCCTGTGTCCCTCCCTGTCATTTGTTTTGGCGCGTTGAAGTTCTTTAGTGCCCAGTGGGGATGGAGCAGTGGGTGGGTGTGGGCTGGGGTTGGTCTTCAACGGAAGGGAGCTGATGGATTAGGGCTAGGTATTGCCCATGTCGGCTACTCCAGTGCAGCTCCCGACAGAGTTTTGGCACTAAGTGGGTCATCGTGGAGTGGGGTTAGGACCGAGTGCTGCATTGAAGCCTGCGTGGTGGCTGCTGGCCTGCAGAAGATGGCAAGGCATCATGAGGACATGTCCTGTGTGATGTCGTGGGATGGGCTGTCATGATTGTGCTGCAGGAGCTGGCCACGTCTTCCCAAGAATGCGTCCTGTTCGTGATGCGCTGGCATCAGCTGCCCACGAAGGGGGTGCATTTGGCACTACATGAGGATGCGGTTACGTACTTAACCTGCGTAGAGTTGTGATCCCGTTGCCGGAGGAATGTCGCCCAAAGGGTGTCTTGCGGGACGCCGAGAAGTTAGACATGCTGAAGCGTCTGTGCCGCTCTCCTTGTGGGTATTTGGGTTATGCAAACATGCCCTTTGGCCACTTTGTTTCCTTGTTTGGGAATGTGCAAAGCGAAAGTGTTTCTCCGACAGGGCATGATGCGGCCAGCCCTTGTGGCACGCAGGAGTTTTGGACAGCTAGTGGTTTATCTGGAGCAGTCCGTTGGCGGAGCAGAGATGCGTTCAGTGTTCTGATGCCAGGTGCGCTGCCGTGGACAGCCACTGTGCCCTTTGAAGCTTGCAGGTCCCCTCGCGAAGCAGAGTTCTTCCGTTGGAAATCGGTCTGTGGTCCTCGGGGAGAGTGCCTTTGATCTCTGTGAGGTTCTCGGTAGTGTCACTCTGTCAGTGAAGAAGTGCCAGGATGCATGGGGTATGGTCAGTGTCATCAAAGCAGTCGTGTTTGCGGTCTGCCATCCCTGGTATACAGTGAGCCCGTGTTTGAATGATGTCTGTGGCTTCCAGTAGGTTCGACTTACCCGGTGGGCAGGAGGAGGGCACGTAGGACAACACTGTCAAGAAGTTGAGCGTTTCCTCCGGGTTCAGGGCCGCGCAACCTGCTGGCTGGGTGCTGGCAACACGTGCCCGGGAAGCTAGCCTAGTTTCCGCAGTGGGGTTTGGACGTGGGTCTTGGTTACTGAAGCCCACCACTTCCTGTGGTGGGCATTCCCATGGGTCCTCGGAAAGTGATTTGGCCTAGTTGGCAACAATTGGCAGTTGGGCCGAATCACGTTAGCCCCTTGAGAGGGGCAGGGCTGCATCTTGCCTGTAGCCAGTCGCAGGTCGGCCCTCCCATAGGAGATTTCCTTGCTCCTAAAATGATAGGATTGGCCCCAAGTGCACATTACATATTCTATTAGGTTGCAGGATTTCTGGGTCCATCTATATGTTACACCCACGTCCGGAAAGCAGGTCTCGTCAGGTGTTTGTGCATTGGTCAGAAGGCTTGGCTGTGGAAGAGTGTAAGTCCGTGGCCTATTTCAAAACCCCCTGGGTTTCAAAGTTCACATTCAGTCTGTTGAGGCTTGAAGAGGTCTTTCTCCATTCAGTGGGGGGGTCCAAATCCAGGGCGCTGTGTATAATCTCTGGCTTTTATGGTTCGAGGTCTCAGGAGAGGTACACAGGGACACACAGGGAACAAGATGCGGATTCAGAGGCACGCAGAGAAGCCCACAAGCGCGTCCTCGTGTGAAGTAACAGTCACACACGCGCACATGCGTGAAAAGAAAAATAGACCCTCTCACGTACCGGCCAACGTACACGCCTTACTTCTTGCAGTCAGGCTGTCAGACAGACATTGAGTTCTCTGTAAAGGTAGATGTCCTTTGGAGGCAGGGTCCGAGCTCAAGCCCAGGTAAAAATTCTCATGAATGATGATCTCTGAGTACACCGGTCCAATTCTGAAGCCTGCCTGATTTATGTCCAGTTCTCAGGTGCAGCTGCTGGACAAGGCTGACCGTCGGCAAAGGCAAGAAGACCTACGCATTGGCTGATGACTGCAGGTGCTAAGGAAAAGTGGAAAAATGACGCAGGGGCATGTTGCTACACGTGGCTCTGGCTAACCCAGGAAGGTAGGCTTTCACCCACCTTAAGATGTGCCATTGGATATGAGGTTTTCGTCAGACGGTCCCAGTGGCTGCAAGAGTGGATTGACTGTTGCTCTTTCTGAGTGGCCTGAGGGCTATGGATTCCCCAGGGTTTTGGAGTACTCCGAGGTCATCTCTCCTCTTCAGACCCCCACGGCATGCCCGGTTGTGTTCTGCAGCGTCCCAGCCTGTGCTTGGATCGATGATGACACCCTTGTATGCATTCCTTGGAAAATCTGAACAAAATGAGTGAGAACACTCTACTGTCTCCTCATCGAATCTGAGGTCCAGCACGTTTCGTCTGTCGGGGGTAGGGGAGAGTGAGGAGTGAGGGCCAGTGTCCCCTTCTGACCTGCATGCAAACACCCAGCAGGGTTCCAGAATTCGAGGTGCTCCTATCTGGTGGTCCACTGTGTCTGCCCATAAGCTGGGCCATCTATGCATATTAGGTCCCTGCTGAAAGACCGTTGAGGGCATGCGAGGGGGAAGGCTCTCCTGCTGCTCTTCAGAGTCGGAGTGTGTGCTGGTGTAGGCCCAGGAAGCTTGCAGCTTAGAAGGTTGTGCTTTGGCCAGGATCACGTTTGTGCATGCAGCTTCGGGGGCTATTTCTGGAAGCCAAAATGAGGAAGCGTCCCTGGTTGGAGCCTGGAGCCTCAGGCCAGGCCTGTGTCCCTCCCTGTCATTTGTTTTGGCGCGTTGAAGTTCTTTAGTGCCCAGTGGGGATGGAGCAGTGGGTGGGTGTGGGCTGGGGTTGGTCTTCAACGGAAGGGAGCTGATGGATTAGGGCTAGGTATTGCCCATGTCGGCTACTCCAGTGCAGCTCCCGACAGAGTTTTGGCACTAAGTGGGTCATCGTGGAGTGGGGTTAGGACCGAGTGCTGCATTGAAGCCTGCGTGGTGGCTGCTGGCCTGCAGAAGATGGCAAGGCATCATGAGGACATGTCCTGTGTGATGTCGTGGGATGGGCTGTCATGATTGTGCTGCAGGAGCTGGCCACGTCTTCCCAAGAATGCGTCCTGTTCGTGATGCGCTGGCATCAGCTGCCCACGAAGGGGGTGCATTTGGCACTACATGAGGATGCGGTTACGTACTTAACCTGCGTAGAGTTGTGATCCCGTTGCCGGAGGAATGTCGCCCAAAGGGTGTCTTGCGGGACGCCGAGAAGTTAGACATGCTGAAGCGTCTGTGCCGCTCTCCTTGTGGGTATTTGGGTTATGCAAACATGCCCTTTGGCCACTTTGTTTCCTTGTTTGGGAATGTGCAAAGCGAAAGTGTTTCTCCGACAGGGCATGATGCGGCCAGCCCTTGTGGCACGCAGGAGTTTTGGACAGCTAGTGGTTTATCTGGAGCAGTCCGTTGGCGGAGCAGAGATGCGTTCAGTGTTCTGATGCCAGGTGCGCTGCCGTGGACAGCCACTGTGCCCTTTGAAGCTTGCAGGTCCCCTCGCGAAGCAGAGTTCTTCCGTTGGAAATCGGTCTGTGGTCCTCGGGGAGAGTGCCTTTGATCTCTGTGAGGTTCTCGGTAGTGTCACTCTGTCAGTGAAGAAGTGCCAGGATGCATGGGGTATGGTCAGTGTCATCAAAGCAGTCGTGTTTGCGGTCTGCCATCCCTGGTATACAGTGAGCCCGTGTTTGAATGATGTCTGTGGCTTCCAGTAGGGTCGACTTACCCGGTGGGCAGGAGGAGGGCACGTAGGACAACACTGTCAAGAAGTTGAGCGTTTCCTCCGGGTTCAGGGCCGCGCAACCTGCTGGCTGGGTGCTGGCAACACGTGCCCGGGAAGCTAGCCTAGTTTCCGCAGTGGGGTTTGGACGTGGGTCTTGGTTACTGAAGCCCACCACTTCCTGTGGTGGGCATTCCCATGGGTCCTCGGAAAGTGATTTGGCCTAGTTCGCAACAATTGGCAGTTGGGCCGAATCACGTTAGCCCCTTGAGAGGGGCAGGGCTGCATCTTGCCTGTAGCCAGTCGCAGGTCGGCCCTCCCATAGGAGATTTCCTTGCTCCTAAAATGATAGGATTGGCCCCAAGTGCACATTACATATTCTATTAGGTTGCAGGATTTCTGGGTCCATCTATATGTTACACCCACGTCCGGAAAGCAGGTCTCGTCAGGTGTTTGTGCATTGGTCAGAAGGCTTGGCTGTGGAAGAGTGTAAGTCCGTGGCTTATTTCAAAACCCCCTGGGTTTCAAAGTTCACATTCAGTCTGTTGAGGCTTGAAGAGGTCTTTCTCCATTCAGTGGGGGGGTCCAAATCCAGGGCGCTGTGTATAATCTCTGGCTTTTATGGTTCGAGGTCTCAGGAGAGGTACACAGGGACACACAGGGAACAAGATGCGGATTCAGAGGCACGCAGAGAAGCCCACAAGCGCGTCCTCGTGTGAAGTAACAGTCACACACGCGCACATGCGTGAAAACAAAAATAGACCCTCTCACGTACCGGCCAACGTACACGCCTTACTTCTTGCAGTCAGGCTGTCAGACAGACATTGAGTTCTCTGTAAAGGTAGACGTCCTTTGGAGGCAGGGTCCGAGCTCAAGCCCAGGTAAAAATTCTCATGAATGATGATCTCTGAGTACACCGGTCCAATTCTGAAGCCTGCCTGATTTATGTCCAGTTCTCAGGTGCAGCTGCTGGACAAGGCTGACCATCGGCAAAGGCAAGAAGACCTACGCATTGGCTGATGACTGCAGGTGCTAAGGAAAAGTGGAAAAATGACGCAGGGGCATGTTGCTACGCGTGGCTCTGGCTAACCCAGGAAGGTAGGCTTTCACCCACCTTAAGATGTGCCATTGGATATGAGGTTTTCCTCAGACGGTCCCAGTGGCTGCAAGAGTGGATTGACTGTTGCTCTTTCTGAGTGGCCTGAGGGCTATGGATTCCCCAGGGTTTTGGAGTACTCCGAGGTCATCTCTCCTCTTCAGACCCCCACGGCATGCCCGGTTGTGTTCTGCAGCGTCCCAGCCTGTGCTTGGATCGATGATGACACCCTTGTATGCATTCCTTGGAAAATCTGAACAAAATAAGTGAGAACACTCTACCGTCTCCTCATCGAATCTGAGGTCCAGCACGTTTCGTCTGTCGGGGGTAGGGGAGAGTGAGGAGTGAGGGCCAGCGTCCCCTTCTGACCTGCATGCAAACACCCAGCAGGGTTCCAGAATTCGAGGTGCTCTTATCTGGTGGTCCACTGTGTCTGCCCATAAGCTGGGCCATCTACGCATATTAGGTCCCTGCTGAAAGACCGTTGAGGGCATGCGAGGGGGAAGGCTCTCCTGCTGGTCTTCAGAGTCGGAGTGTGTGCTGGTGTAGGCCCAGTAAGCTTGCAGCTTAGAAGGTTGTGCTTTGGCCAGGATCACGTTTGTGCATGCAGCTTCGGGGGCTATTTCTGGAAGCCAAAATGAGGAAGCGTCCCTGGTTGGAGCCTGGAGCCTCAGGCCAGGCCTGTGTCCCTCGCTGTCATTTGTTTTGGCGCGTTGAAGTTCTTTAGTGCCCAGTGGGGATGGAGCAGTGGGTGGGTGTGGGCTGGGGTTGGTCTTCAACGGAAGGGAGCTGATGGATTAGGGCTAGGTATTGCCCATGTCGGCTACTCCAGTGCAGCTCCCGACAGAGTTTTGGCACTAAGTGGGTCATCGTGGAGTGGGGTTAGGACCGAGTGCTGCATTGAAGCCTGCGTGGTGGCTGCTGGCCTGTAGAAGATGGCAAGGCATCATGAGGACATGTCCTGTGTGATGTCGTGGGATGGGCTGTCATGATTGTGCTGCAGGAGCTGGCCACGTCTTCCCAAGAATGCGTCCTGTTCGTGATGCGCTGGCATCAGCTGCCCACGAAGGGGGTGCATTTGGCACTACATGAGGATGCGGTTACGTACTTAACCTGCGTAGAGTTGTGATCCCGTTGCCGGAGGAATGTCGCCCAAAGGGTGTCTTGCGGGACGCCGAGAAGTTAGACATGCTGAAGCGTCTGTGCCGCTCTCCTTGTGGGTATTTGGGTTATGCAAACATGCCCTTTGGCCACTTTGTTTCCTTGTTTGGGAATGTGCAAAGCGAAAGTGTTTCTCCGACAGGGCATGATGCGGCCAGCCCTTGTGGCACGCAGGAGTTTTGGACAGCTAGTGGTTTATCTGGAGCAGTCCGTTGGCGGAGCAGAGATGCGTTCAGTGTTCTGATGCCAGGTGCGCTGCCGTGGACAGCCACTGTGCCCTTTGAAGCTTGCAGGTCCCCTCGCGAAGCAGAGTTCTTCCGTTGGAAATCGGTCTGTGGTCCTCGGGAGAGTGCCTCTGATCTCTGTGAGGTTCTCGGTAGTGTCACTCTGTCAGTGAAGAAGTGCCAGGATGCATGGGGTATGGTCAGTGTCATCAAAGAAGTCGTGTTTGCGGTCTGCCATCCCTGGTATACAGTGAGCCCGTGTTTGAATGATGTCTGTGGCTTCCAGTAGGTTCGACTTACCCGGTGGGCAGGAGGAGGGCACGTAGGACAACACTGTCAAAAAGTTGAGCGTTTCCTCCGGGTTCAGGGCCGCGCAACCTGCTGGCTGGGTGCTGGCAACACGTGCCCGGGAAGCTAGCCTAGTTTCCGCAGTGGGGTTTGGACGTGGGTCTTGGTTACTGAAGCCCACCACTTCCTGTGGTGGGCATTCCCATGGGTCCTCGGAAAGTGATTTGGCCTAGTTGGCAACAATTGGCAGTTGGGCCGAATTTCGTTAGCCCCTTGAGAGGTGACGGGCTGCATCTTGCCTGTAGCCAGTCGCAGGTCGGCCCTCCCATAGGAGGTTTCCTGGCACCTAAAAATGATGGGAGTGGCCCCAAGTGCACATTACATATTCTACTAGGTGGCAGGATTTCTGGGTCCATCTATATGTTACACCCACGGCCGGAAAGCAGGTCTCGTCAGGTGTTTGTGCGTTGGTCAGAAGGCTTGGCTGTGGAAGAGTGGAAGTCCGTGGCCTATTTCAAAACCCCCTGGGTTTCAAAGTTCACATTCAGTCTGTTGAGGCTTGAAGAGGTCTTTCTCCATTCAGTGGGGGGGTCCAAATCCAGGGCGCTGTGTATAAACTCTGGCTTTTATGGTTCGAGGTCTCAGGAGAGGGCCACAGGGACACACAGGGACCAAGATGCGGATTCAGAGGCACGCAGAGAAGCCCACAAGCGCGTCCTCGTGTGAAGTAACAGTCACACACGCGCACATGCGTGAAAAGAAAAATAGACCCTCTCACGTACCGGCCAACGTACACGCCTTACTTCTTGCAGTCAGGCTGTCAGACAGACATTGAGTTCTCTGTAAAGGTAGACGTCCTTGGGAGGCAGGGTCCGAGCTCAAGCCCAGGTCAAAATTCTCATGAATGATGATCTCTGAGTACACCGGTCCAATTCTGAAGCCTGCCTGATTTATGTCCAGTTCTCAGGTGCAGCTGCTGGACAAGGCTGACCGTCGGCAAAGGCAAGAAGACCTACGCATTGGCTGATGACTGCAGGTGCTAAGGAAAAGTGGAAAAATGACGCAGGGGCATGTTGCTACGCGTGGCTCTGGCTAACCCAGGAAGGTAGGCTTTCACCCACCTTAAGATGTGCCATTGGATATGAGGTTTTCGTCAGACGGTCCCAGTGGCTGCAAGAGTGGATTGACTGTTGCTCTTTCTGAGTGGCCTGAGGGCTATGGATTCCCCAGGGTTTTGGAGTACTCCGAGGTCATCTCTCCTCTTCAGACCCCCACGGCATGCCCGGTTGTGTTCTGCAGCGTCCCAGCCTGTGCTTGGATCGATGATGACACCCTTGTATGCATTCCTTGGAAAATCTGAACAAAATGAGTGAGAACACTCTACCGTCTCCTCCTCGAATCTGAGATCCAGCACGTTTCGTCTGTCGGGGGTAGGGGAGAGTGAGGAGTGAGGCCCAGCGTCCTCTTCTGACCTGCATGCAAACACACACCAGGGTTCCAGAATTTGAGGTGCTCCTATCTGGTGGTCCACTGTGTCTGCCCATAAGCTGGGCCATCTATGCATATTAGGTCCCTGCTGAAAGACCGTTGAGGGCATGCGAGGGGGAAGGCTCTCCTGCTGGTCTTCAGAGTCGGAGTGTGTGCTGGTGTAGGCCCAGTAAGCTTGCAGCTTGGGAAGGTGTGCTTTGGCCAGGATCACGTTTGTGCATGCAGCTTCGGGGGCTATTTCTGGAAGCCAAAATGAGGAAGCGTCCCTGGTTGGAGCCTGGAGCCTCAGGCCACGCCTGTGTCCCTCCCTGTCATTTGTTTTGGTGCGTTGAAGTTCTTTAGTGCCCGTTGGGGATGGAGCAGTGGGTGGGTGTGGGCTGGGGTTGGTCTTCAACGGAAGGGAGCTGATGGATTAGGGCTAGGTATTGCCCATGTCGGCTACTCCAGTGCAGCTCCCGACAGAGTTTTGGCACTTAGTGGGTCATCGTGGAGTGGGGTTAGGCCCGAGTGCTGCATTGAAGCCTGCGTGGTGGCTGCTGGCCTGCAGAAGATGGCAAGGCATCATGAGGACATGTCCTGTGTGATGTCGTGGGATGGGCTGTCCTGATTGGGTTGCAGGAGCTGGCCACGTCTTCCCAAGAATGCATCCTGTTCGTGATGCGCTGGCATCAGCTGCCCACGAAGGGGGCGGCTTTGGCAGTACATGAGGATGCGGTTACGTACTTAACCTGCGTAGAGTTGTGATCCCGTTGCCGGAGGAATGTCGCCCAAAGGGTGTCTTGCGGGACGCCGAGAAGTTAGACATGCTGAAGCGTCTGTGCCGCTCTCCTTGTGGGTATTTGGGTTATGCAAACAGGCCCTTTGGCCACTTTGTTTCCTTGTTTGGCAAAGTGCAAAGCGAAAGTGTTTCTCCGAGAGGGCATGATGTGGCCAGCCCTTGTGGCACGCAGGAGTTTTGGACAGCTTGTGGTTCATCTGGAGCAGTCCGTTGGCGGAGCAGAGATGCGTTCAGTGTTCTGATGCCAGGTGCGCTGCCGTGGACAGCCACTGTGCCCTTTGAAGCTTGCAGGTCCCCTCGCGAAGCAGAGTTCTTCCGTTGGAAATCGGTCTGTGGTCCTCGGGGGGAGTGGCTTTGATCTCTGTGAGGTTCTCGGTAGTGTCACTCTGTCAGTGAAGAAGTGCCAGGATGCATGGGGTATGGTCAGTGTCCTCAAAGCAGTCGTGTTTGCGGTCTGCCATCCGTGGTATACAGTGAGCCCGTGTTTGAATGATGTCTGTGGCTTCCAGTAAGTTCGACTTACCCGGTGGGCAGGAGGAGGGCACGTAGGACAACACTGTCAAGAAGTTGAGCGTTTCCTCCGGGTTCAGGGCCGCGCAACCTGCTGGCTGGGTGCTGGCAACACGTGCCCGGGAAGCTAGCCTAATTTCCGCAGCGGGGTTTGAACGTGGGTCTTGGTTACTGAAGCCCACCACTTCCTGTGGTGGGCATTCCCATGGGTCCTCGGAAAGTGATTTGGCCTAGTTGGCAACAATTGGCAGTTGGGCCGAATTTCGTTAGCCCCTTGAGAGGTGCCGGGCTGCATCTTGCCTGTAGCCAGTTGCAGGTCGGCCCGCCCATAGGAGGATTCCTTGCTCCGAAAAATGATGGGAGTGGCCCCAAGTGCACATTACATATTCTACTAGGTTGCAGGATTTCTGGGTCCATCTATATGTTACACCCACGGCCGGAAAGCAGATCTCGTCAGTTGTTTGTGCGTTGTTCAGAAGGCTTGGCTGTGCAAGAGTGGAAGTCCGTGGCCTATTTCAAAACCCCCTGGGTTTCAAAGTTCACATTCAGTCTGTTGAGGCTTGAAGAGGTCTTTCTCCATTCAGTGGGGGTGTCCAAATCCAGGGCGCTGTGTATAAACTCTGGCTTTTATGGTTCGAGGTCTCAGGAGAGGGCCACAGGGACACACAGGGACAAAGATGCGGATTCAGAGGCACGCAGAGAAGCCCACAAGCACGTCCTCGTGTGAAGTATCAGTCACACACGCGCACAAGCGGGAAAAGAAAAATAGACCCTCTCACGTACCGGCCAACGTACACGCCTTACTTCTTGCAGTCAGGCTGTCAGACAGACATTGAGTTCTCTGTAAAGGTAGACGTCCTTTGGAGGCAGGGTCCGAGCTCAAGCCCAGGTCAAAATTCTCATGAATGATGATCTCTGAGTACACCGGTCCAATTCTGAAGCCTGCCTGATTTATGTCCAGTTCTCAGGTGTAGCTGCTGGACAAGGCTGACCGTCGGCAAAGGCAAGAAGACCTACGCATTGGCTGATGACTGCAGGTGCTAAGGAAAAGTGGAAAAATGACGCAGGGGCATGTTGCTACACGTGGCTCTGGCTAACCCAGGAAGGTAGGCTTTCACCCACCTTAAGATGTGCCATTGGATATGAGGTTTTCGTCAGACGGTCCCAGTGGCTGCAAGAGTGGATTGACTGTTGCTCTTTCTGAGTGGCCTGAGGGCTATGGATTCCCCAGGGTTTTGGAGTACTCCGAGGTCATCTCTCCTCTTCAGACCCCCACGGCATGCCCGGTTGTGTTCTGCAGCGTCCCAGCCTGTGCTTGGATCGATGATGACACCCTTGTATGCATTCCTTGGAAAATCTGAACAAAATGAGTGAGAACACTCTACCGTCTCCTCATCGAATCTGAGGTCCAGCACGTTTCGTCTGTCGGGGGTAGGGGAGAGTGAGGAGTGAGGGCCAGCGTCCCCTTCTGACCTGCATGCAAACACACACCAGGGTTCCAGATTTCGAGGTGCTCCTATCTGGGGGTCCACTGTGTCTGCCCATAAGCTGGGCCATCTATGCATATTAGGTCCCTGCTGAAAGACCGTTGAGGGCATGCGAGGGGGAAGGCTCTCCTGCTGGTCTTCAGAGTCGGAGTGTGTGCTGGTGTAGGCCCAGGAAGCTTGCAGCTTAGAAGGTTGTGCTTTGGCCAGGATCACGTCTGTGCATGCAGCTTCGGGGGCTATTTCTGGAAGCCAAAATGAGGAAGCGTCCCTGGTTGGAGCCTGGAGCCTCAGGCCAGACCTGTGTCCCTCCCTGTCATTTGTTTTGGCACGTTGAAGTTCTTTAGTGCCCAGTGGGGATGGAGCAGTGGGTGGGTGTGGGCTGGGGTCGGTCTTCAGTGGAAGGGAGCTGATGGATTAGGGCTAGGTATTGCCCATGTCGGCTACTCCAGTGCAGCTCCCGACAGAGTTTTGGCACTAAGTGGGTCATCGTGGAGTGGGGTTAGGACCGAGTGCTGCATTGAAGCCTGTGTCGTGGCTGCTGGCCTGCAGAAGGTGGCAAGGCATCATGAGGACAGGTCCTGTGTGATGTCGTGGGATGGGCTGTCATGATTGGGTTGCAGGAGCTGGCCACGTCTTCCCAAGAATGCGTCCTGTTCGTGATGCGCTGGCATCAGCTGCCCACGAAGGGGGCGGCTTTGGCAGTACATGAGGATGCGGTTACGTACTTAACCTGCGTAGAGTTTTGATCCCGTTGCCTGCGGAATGTCGCCCAAAGGGTGTCTTGCGGGACGCCGAGAAGTTAGACATGCTGAAGCGTCTGTGCCGCTCTCCTTGTGGGTATTTGGGTTATGCAAACAGACCCTTTGGCCACTTTGTTTCCTTGTTTGGGTATGTGCAAAGCGAAAGTGTTTCTCCGAGAGGGCATGATGCGGCCAGCCCTTGTGGCACGCAGGAGTTTTGGACAGCTAGTGGTTTATCTGGAGCAGTCCGTTGGCGGAGCAGAGATGCGTTCAGTGTTCTGATGCCAGGTGCGCTGCCGTGGACAGCCACTGTGCCCTTTGAAGCTTGCAGGTCCCCTCGCGAAGCAGAGTTCTTCCGTTGGAAATCGGTCTGTGGTCCTCGGGGAGAGTGCCTTTGATCTCTCTGAGGTTCTCGGTAGTGTCACTCTGTCAGTGAAGAAGTGCTAGGATGCATGGGGTATGGTCAGTGTCATCAAAGCAGTCGTGTTTGCGGTCTGCCATCCCTGGTATACAGTGAGCCCGTGTTTGAATGCTGTCTGTGGCTTCCAGTAGGTTCGACTTACCCGGTGGGCAGGAGGAGGGCACGTAGGACAACACTGTCAAGAAGTTGAGCGTTTCCTCCGGGTTCAGGGCCGCGCAACCTGCTGGCTGGGTGCTGGCAACACGTGCCCGGGAAGCTAGCCTAGTTTCCGCAGTGGGGTTTGGACGTGGGTCTTGGTTACTGAAGCCCACCACTTCCTGTGGTGGGCATTCCCATGGGTCCTCGGAAAGTGATTTGGCCTAGTTGGCAACAATTGTCAGTTGGGCCGAATTTCGTTAGCCCCTTGAGAGGTGACGGGCTGCATCTTGCCTGTAGCCAGTCGCAGGTCGGCCCTCCCATAGGAGGTTTCCTGGCACCTAAAAATGATGGGAGTGGCCCCAAGTGCACATTA
Organism: Mesoplodon bidens; assembly: GCF_964165515.1. NCBI lineage: Eukaryota > Metazoa > Chordata > Mammalia > Artiodactyla > Ziphiidae > Mesoplodon > Mesoplodon bidens. The sequence continues at coordinate 69,747,284 of NC_138178.1, forward strand.
CATATTCTACTAGGTGGCAGGATTTCTGGGTCCATCTATATGTTACACCCACGGCCGGAAAGCAGGTCTCGTCAGGTGTTTGTGCGTTGGTCAGAAGGCTTGGCTGTGGAAGAGTGGAAGTCCGTGGCCTATTTCAAAACCCCCTGGGTTTCAAAGTTCACATTCAGTCTGTTGAGGCTTGAAGAGGTCTTTCTCCATTCAGTGGGGGGGTCCAAATCCAGGGCGCTGTGTATAAACTCTGGCTTTTATGGTTCGAGGTCTCAGGAGAGGGCCACAGGGACACACAGGGACCAAGATGCGGATTCAGAGGCACGCAGAGAAGCCCACAAGCGCGTCCTCGTGTGAAGTAACAGTCACACACGCGCACATGCGTGAAAAGAAAAATAGACCCTCTCACGTACCGGCCAACGTACACGCCTTACTTCTTGCAGTCAGGCTGTCAGACAGACATTGAGTTCTCTGTAAAGGTAGACGTCCTTTGGAGACAGGGTCCGAGCTCAAGCCCAGGTAAAAATTCTCATGAATGATGATCTCTGAGTACACCGGTCCAATTCTGAAGCCTGCCTGATTTATGTCCAGTTCTCAGGTGCAGCTGCTGGACAAGGCTGACCGTCGGCAAAGGCAAGAAGACCTACGCATTGGCTGATGACTGCAGGTGCTAAGGAAAAGTGGAAAAATGACGCAGGGGCATGGTGCTACACGTGGCTCTGGCTAACCCAGGAAGGTAGGCTTTCACCCACCTTAAGATGTGCCATTGGATATGAGGTTTTCGTCAGACGGTCCCAGTGGCTGCAAGAGTGGATTGACTGTTGCTCTTTCTGCGTGGCCTGAGGGCTATGGATTCCCCAGGGTTTTGGAGTACTCCGAGGTCATCTCTCCTCTTCAGACCCCCACGGCATGCCCGGTTGTGTTCTGCAGCGTCCCAGCCTGTGCTTGGATCGATGATGACACCCTTGTATGCATTCCTTGGAAAATCTGAACAAAATGAGTGAGAACACTCTACCGTCTCCTCATCGAATCTGAGGTCCAGCACGTTTCGTCTGTCGGGGGTAGGGGAGAGTGAGGAGTGAGGGCCAGCGTCCCCTTCTGACCTGCATGCAAACACCCAGCAGGGTTCCAGAATTCGAGGTGCTCCTATCTGGTGGTCCACTGTGTCTGCCCATAAGCTGGGCCATCTACGCATATTAGGTCCCTGCTGAAAGACCGTTGAGGGCATGCGAGGGGGAAGGCTCTCCTGCTGGTCTTCAGAGTCGGAGTGTGTGCTGGTGTAGGCCCAGTAAGCTTGCAGCTTAGAAGGTTGTGCTTTGGCCAGGATCACGTTTGTGCATGCAGCTTCGGGGGCTATTTCTGGAAGCCAAAATGAGGAAGCGTCCCTGGTTGGAGCCTGGAGCCTCAGGCCAGGCCTGTGTCCCTCCCTGTCATTTGTTTTGGCGCGTTGAAGTTCTTTAGTGCCCAGTGGGGATGGAGCAGTGGGTGGGTGTGGGCTGGGGTTGGTCTTCAACGGAAGGGAGCTGATGGATTAGGGCTAGGTATTGCCCTTGTCGGCTACTCCAGTGCAGCTCCCGACAGAGTTTTGGCACTAAGTGGGTCATCGTGGAGTGGGGTTAGGACCGAGTGCTGCATTGAAGCCTGCGTGGTGGCTGCTGGCCTGCAGAAGATGGCAAGGCATCATGAGGACATGTCCTGTGTGATGTCGTGGGATGGGCTGTCATGATTGTGCTGCAGGAGCTGGCCACGTCTTCCCAAGAATGCGTCCTGTTCGTGATGCGCTGGCATCAGCTGCCCAGGAAGGGGGTGCATTTGGCACTACATGAGGATGCGGTTACGTACTTAACCTGCGTAGAGTTGTGATCCCGTTGCCGGAGGAATGTCGCCCAAAGGGTGTCTTGCGGGACGCCGAGAAGTTAGACATGCTGAAGCGTCTGTGCCGCTCTCCTTGTGGGTATTTGGGTTATGCAAACATGCCCTTTGGCCACTTTGTTTCCTTGTTTGGGAATGTGCAAAGCGAAAGTGTTTCTCCGACAGGGCATGATGCGGCCAGCCCTTGTGGCACGCAGGAGTTTTGGACAGCTAGTGGTTTATCTGGAGCAGTCCGTTGGCGGAGCAGAGATGCGTTCAGTGTTCTGATGCCAGGTGCGCTGCCGTGGACAGCCACTGTGCCCTTTGAAGCTTGCAGGTCCCCTCGCGAAGCAGAGTTCTTCCGTTGGAAATCGGTCTGTGGTCCTCGGGGAGAGTGCCTTTGATCTCTGTGAGGTTCTCGGTAGTGTCACTCTGTCAGTGAAGAAGTGCCAGGGTGCATGGGGTATGGTCAGTGTCATCAAAGCAGTCGTGTTTGCGGTCTGCCATCCCTGGTATACAGTGAGCCCGTGTTTGAATGATGTCTGTGGCTTCCAGTAGGTTCGACTTACCCGGTGGGCAGGAGGAGGGCACGTAGGACAACACTGTCAAGAAGTTGAGCGTTTCCTCCGGGTTCAGGGCCGCGCAACCTGCTGGCTGGGTGCTGGCAACACGTGCCCGGGAAGCTAGCCTAGTTTCCGCAGTGGGGTTTGGACGTGGGTCTTGGTTACTGAAGCCCACCACTTCCTGTGGTGGGCATTCCCATGGGTCCTCGGAAAGTGATTTGGCCTAGTTGGCAACAATTGGCAGTTGGGCCGAATTTCGTTAGCCCCTTGAGAGGTGACGGGCTGCATCTTGCCTGTAGCCAGTCGCAGGTCAGCCCTCCCATAGGAGGTTTCCTGGCACCTAAAAATGATGGGAGTGGCCCCAAGTGCACATTACATATTCTACTAGGTTGCAGGATTTCTGGGTCCATCTATATGTTACACCCACGGCCGGAAAGCAGGTCTCGTCAGGTGTTTGTGCGTTGGTCAGAAGGCTTGGCTGTGGAAGAGTGGAAGTCCGTGGCCTATTTCAAAACCCCCTGGGTTTCAAAGTTCACATTCAGTCTGTTGAGGCTTGAAGAGGTCTTTCTCCATTCAGTGGGGGGGTCCAAATCCAGGGCGCTGTGTATAAACTCTGGCTTTTATGGTTCGAGGTCTCAGGAGAGGGCCACAGGGACACACAGGGACCAAGATGCGGATTCAGAGGCACGCAGAGAAGCCCACAAGCGCGTCCTCGTGTGAAGTAACAGTCACACACGCGCACATGCGTGAAAACAAAAATAGACCCTCTCACGTACCGGCCAACGTACACGCCTTACTTCTTGCAGTCAGGCTGTCAGACAGACATTGAGTTCTCTGTAAAGGTAGACGTCCTTTGGAGGCAGGGTCCGAGCTCAAGCCCAGGTAAAAATTCTCATGAATGATGATCTCTGAGTACACCGGTCCAATTCTGAAGCCTGCCTGATTTATGTCCAGTTCTCAGGTGCAGCTGCTGGACAAGGCTGACCGTCGGCAAAGGCAAGAAGACCTACGCATTGGCTGATGACTGCAGGTGCTAAGGAAAAGTGGAAAAATGACGCAGGGGCATGTTGCTACACGTGGCTCTGGCTAACCCAGGAAGGTAGGCTTTCACCCACCTTAAGATGTGCCATTGGATATGAGGTTTTCCTCAGACGGTCCCAGTGGCTGCAAGAGTGGATTGACTGTTGCTCTTTCTGCGTGGCCTGAGGGCTATGGATTCCCCAGGGTTTTGGAGTACTCCGAGGTCATATCTCCTCTTCAGACCCCCACGGCATGCCCGGTTGTGTTCTGCAGCGTCCCAGCCTGTGCTTGGATCGATGATGACACCCTTGTATGCATTCCTTGGAAAATCTGAACAAAATGAGTGAGAACACTCTACTGTCTCCTCATCGAATCTGAGGTCCAGCACGATTCGTCTGTCGGGGGTAGGGGAGAGTGAGGAGTGAGGGCCAGCGTCCCCTTCTGACCTGCATGCAAACACCCAGCAGGGTTCCAGAATTCGAGGTGCTCCTATCTGGTCGTCCACTGTGTCTGCCCATAAGCTGGGCCATCTACGCATATTAGGTCCCTGCTGAAAGACCGTTGAGGGCATGCGAGGGGGAAGGCTCTCCTGCTGGTCTTCAGAGTCGGAGAGTGTGCTGGTGTAGGCCCAGTAAGCTTGCAGCTTAGAAGGTTGTGCTTTGGCCAGGATCACGTTTGTGCATGCAGCTTCGGGGGCTATTTCTGGAAGCCAAAATGAGGAAGCGTCCCTGGTTGGAGCCTGGAGCCTCAGGCCAGGCCTGTGTCCCTCCCTGTCATTTGTTTTGGCGCGTTGAAGTTCTTTAGTGCCCAGTGGGGATGGAGCAGTGGGTGGGTGTGGGCTGGGGTTGGTCTTCAACGGAAGGGAGCTGATGGATTAGGGCTAGGTATTGCCCATGTCGGCTACTCCAGTGCAGCTCCCGACAGAGTTTTGGCACTAAGTGGGTCATCGTGGAGTGGGGTTAGGACCGAGTGCTGCATTGAAGCCTGCGTGGTGGCTGCTGGCCTGCAGAAGATGGCAAGGCATCATGAGGACAGGTCCTGTGTGATGTTGTGGGATGGGCTGTCATGATTGTGCTGCAGAAGCTGGCCACGTCTTCACAAGAATGCGTCGTGTTCGTGATGCGCTGGCATCAGCTGCCCACGAAGCGGGTGCATTTGACACTACATGAGGATGCGGTTACGTACTTAACCTGCGTAGAGTTGTGATCCCGTTGCCGGAGGAATGTCGCCCAAAGGGTGTCTTGCGGGACGCCGAGAAGTTAGACATGCTGAAGCGTCTGTGCCACTCTCCTTGTGGGTATTTGGGTTATGCAAACATGCCCTTTGGCCACTTTGTTCCTTGTTTGGGAATGTGCAAAGCGAAAGTGTTTCTCCGAGAGGGCATGATGCGGCCAGCCCTTGTGGCACGCAGGAGTTTTGGACAGCTAGTGGTTTATCTGGAGCAGTCCGTTGGCGGAGCAGAGATGCGTTCAGTGTTCTGATGCCAGGTGCGCTGCCGTGGACAGCCACTGTGCCCTTTGAAGCTTGCAGGTCCCCTCGCGAAGCAGAGTTCTTCCGTTGGAAATCGGTCTGTGGTCCTCGGGGAGAGTGCCTTTGATCTCTGTGAGGTTCTCGGTAGTGTCACTCTGTCAGTGAAGAAGTGCCAGGATGCATGGGGTATGGTCAGTGTCATCAAAGCAGCCGTGTTTGCGGTCTGCCATACCTCGTAGACAGTGAGCCCGTGTTTGAGTGATGTCTGTGGCTTCCAGTAGGTTCGACTTAACTGGTGGGCAGGAGGAGGGCACGTAGGACAACACTGTCAAGAAGTTGAGCGTTTCCTCCGGGTTCAGGGCCGCGCAACCTGCTGGCTGGGTGCTGGCAACACGTGCCCGGGAAGCTAGTCTAGTTTCCGCAGTGGGGTTTGGACGTGGGTCTTGGTTACTGAAGCCCACCACTTCCTGTGGTGGGCATTCCCATGGGTCCTCGGAAAGTGATTTGGCCTAGTTGGCAACAATTGGCAGTTGGGCCGAATCACGTTAGCCCCTTGAGAGGGGCAGGGCTGCATCTTGCCTGTAGCCAGTCGCAGGTCGGCCCTCCCATAGGAGGTTTCCTTGCACCTAAAAATGATGGGAGTGGCCCCAAGTGCATATTACATATTCTACTAGGTTGCAGGATTTCTGGGTCCATCTATATGTTACACCCACGGCCGGAAAGCAGGTCTCGTCAGGTGTTTGTGCGTTGGTCAGAAGGCTTGGCTGTGGAAGAGTGGAAGTCCGTGGCCTATTTCAAAACCCCCTGGGTTTCAAAGTTCACATTCAGTCTGTTGAGGCTTGAAGAGGTCTTTCTCCATTCAGTGGGGGTGTCCAAATCCAGGGCGCTGTGTATAAACTCTGGCTTTTATGGTTCGAGGTCTCAGGAGAGGGCCACAGGGACACACAGGGACCAAGATGCGGATTCAGAGGCACGCAGAGAAGCCCACAAGCGCGTCCGCGTGTGAAGTAACAGTCACACACGCGCACATGCGTGAAAACAAAAATAGACCCTCTCACGTACCGGCCAACGTACACGCCTTACTTCTTGCAGTCGGGCTGTCAGACAGACATTGAGTTCTCTGTAAAGGTAGACGTCCTTGGGAGGCAGGGTCCGAGCTCAAGCCCAGGTCAAAATTCTCATGAATGATGATCTCTGAGTACACCGGTCCAATTCTGAAGCCTGCCTGATTTATGTCCAGTTCTCAGGTGCAGCTGCTGGACAAGGCTGACCGTCGGCAAAGGCAAGAAGACCTACGCATTGGCTGATGACTGCAGGTGCTAAGGAAAAGTGGAAAAATGACGCAGGGGCATGTTGCTACGCGTGGCTCTGGCTAACCCAGGAAGGTAGGCTTTCACCCACCTTAAGATGTGCCATTGGATATGAGGTTTTCCTCAGACGGTCCCAGTGGCTGCAAGAGTGGATTGACTGTTGCTCTTTCTGAGTGGCCTGAGGGCTATGGATTCCCCAGGGTTTTGGAGGACTCCGAGGTCATCTCTCCTCTTCAGACCCCCACGGCATGCCCGGTTGTGTTCTGCAGCGTCCCAGCCTGTGCTTGGATCGATGATGACACCCTTGTATGCATTCCTTGGAAAATCTGAACAAAATGAGTGAGAACACTCTACCGTCTCCTCATCGAATCTGAGGTCCAGCACGTTTCGTCTGTCGGGGGTAGGGGAGAGTGAGGAGTGAGGGCCAGCGTCCCCTTCTGACCTGCATGCAAACACACACCAGGGTTCCAGAATTCGACGTGCTCCTATCTGGGGGTCCACTGTGTCTGCCCATTAGCTGGGCCATCTACGCAGATTAGGTCCCTGCTGAAAGACCGTTGAGGGCATGCGAGGGGGAAGGCTCTCCTGCTGGTCTTCAGAGTCGGAGTGTGTGCTGGTGTAGGCCCAGGAAGCTTGCAGCTTAGAAGGTTGTGCTTTGGCCAGGATCACGTTTGTGCATGCAGCTTCGGGGGCTATTTCTGGAAGCCAAAATGAGGAAGCGTCCCTGGTTGGAGCCTGGAGCCTCAGGCCAGGCCTGTGTCCCTCCCTGTCATTTGTTTTGGCGCGTTGAAGTTCTTTAGTGCCCAGTGGGGATGGAGCAGTGGGTGGGTGTGGGCTGGGGTTGGTCTTCAATGGAAGGGAGCTGATGGATTAGGGCTAGGTATTGCCCATGTCGGCTACTCCAGTGCAGCTCCCGACAGAGTTTTGGCACTAAGTGGGTCATCGTGGAGTGGGGTTAGGACCGAGTGCTGCATTGAAGCCTGCGTGGTGGCTGCTGGCCTGCAGAAGATGGCAAGGCATCATGAGGACAGGTCCTGTGTGATGTCGTGGGATGGGCTGTCATGAATGGGTTGCAGGAGCTGGCCACGTCTTCCCAAGAATGCGTCCTGTTCGTGATGCGCTGGCATCAGCTGCCCACGAAGGGGGCGGCTTTGGCAGTACATGAGGATGCGGTTACGTACTTAACCTGCGTAGAGTTGTGATCCCGTTGCCGGAGGAATGTCGCCCAAAGGGTGTCTTGCGGGACGCCGAGAAGTTAGACATGCTGAAGCGTCTGTGCCGCTCTCCTTGTGGGTGTTTGGGTTATGCAAACAGACCCTTTGGCCACTTTGTTTCCTTGTTTGGGAATGTGCAAAGCGAAAGTGATTCTCCGACAGGGCATGATGCGGCCAGCCCTTGTGGCACGCAGGAGTTTTGGACAACTAGTGGTTTATCTGGAGCAGTCCGTTGGCGGAGCAGAGAGGCGTTCAGTGTTCTGATGCCAGGTGCGCTGCCGTGGACAGCCACTGTGCCCTTTGAAGCTTGCAGGTCCCCTCGCGAAGCAGAGTTCTTCCGTTGGAAATCGGTCTGTGGTCCTCGGGGAGAGTGCCTTTGATCTCTGTGAGGTTCTCGGTAGTGTCACTCTGTCAGTGAAGAAGTGCCAGGATGCATGGGGTATGGTCAGTGTCATCAAAGCAGTCGTGTTTGCGGTCTGCCATCCCTGGTATACAGTGAGCCCGTGTTTGAATGATGTCTGTGGCTTCCAGTAGGTTCGACTTAACCGGTGGGCAGGAGGAGGGCACGTAGGACAACACTGTCAAGAAGTTGAGCGTTTCCTCCGGGTTCAGGGCCGTGCAACCTGCTGGCTGGGTGCTGGCAACACGTGCCCGAGAAGCTAGCCTAGTTTCCGCAGTGGGGTTTGGACGTGGGTCTTGGTTAGTGAAGCCCACCACTTCCTGTGGTGGGCATTCCCATGGGTCCTCGGAAAGTGATTTGGCCTAGTTGGCAACAATTGGCAGTTGGGCCGAATTTCGTTCGCCCCTTGAGAGGTGACGGGCTGCATCTTGCCTGTAGCCAGTCGCAGGTCGGCCCTCCCATAGGAGGTTTCCTTGCACCTAAAAATGATGGGAGTGGCCCCAAGTGCACATTACATATTCTACTAGGTTGCAGGATTTCTGGGTCCATCTATATGTTACACCCACGGCCGGAAAGCAGGTCTCGTCAGGTGTTTGTGCGTTGGTCAGAAGGCTTGGCTGTGGAAGAGTGGAAGTCCGTGGCCTATTTCAAAACCCCCTGGGTTTCAAAGTTCACATTCAGTCTGTTGAGGCTTGAAGAGGTCTTTCTCCATTCAGTGGGGGTGTCCAAATCCAGGGCGCTGTGTATAAACTCTGGCTTTTATGGTTCGAGGTCTCAGGAGAGGGCCACAGGGACACACAGGGACCAAGATGCGGATTCAGAGGCACGCAGAGAAGCCCACAAGCGCGTCCTCGTGTGAAGTAACAGTCACACACGAGCACATGCGTGAAAACAAAAATAGACCCTCTCACGTACCGGCCAACGTACACGCCTTACTTCTTGCAGTCGGGCTGTCAGACAGACATTGAGTTCTCTGTAAAGGTAGACGTCCTTGGGAGGCAGGGTCCGAGCTCAAGCCCAGGTCAAAATTCTCATGAATGATGATCTCTGAGTACACCGGTCCAATTCTGAAGCCTGCCTGATTTATGTCCAGTTCTCAGGTGCAGCTGCTGGACAAGGCTGACCGTCGGCAAAGGCAAGAAGACCTACGCATTGGCTGATGACTGCAGGTGCTAAGGAAAAGTGGAAAAATGACGCAGGGGCATGTTGCTACGCGTGGCTCTGGCTAACCCAGGAAGGTAGGCTTTCACCCACCTTAAGATGTGCCATTGGATATGAGGTTTTCCTCAGACGGTCCCAGTGGTTGCAAGAGTCGATTGACTGTTGCTCTTTCTGAGTGGCCTGAGGGCTATGGATTCCCCAGGGTTTTGGAGTACTCCGAGGTCATCTCTCCTCTTCAGACCCCCACGGCATGCCCGGTTGTGTTCTGCAGCGTCCCAGCCTGTGCTTGGATCGATGATGACACCCTTGTATGCATTCCTTGGAAAATCTGAACAAAATGAGTGAGAACACTCTACCGTCTCCTCATCGAATCCGAGGTCCAGCACGTTTCGTCTGTCGGGGGTAGGGGAGAGTGAGGAGTGAGGGCCAGCGTCCCCTTCTGACCTGCATGCAAACACACACCAGGGTTCCAGAATTCGAGGTGCTCCTATCTGGGGGTCCTCTGTGTCTGCCCATTAGGTGGGCCATCTACGCAGATTAGGTCCCTGCTGAAAGACCGTTGAGGGCATGCGAGGGGGAAGGCTCTCCTGCTGGTCTTCAGAGTCGGAGTGTGTGCTGGTGTAGGCCCAGGAAGCTTGCAGCTTAGAAGGTTGTGCTTTGGCCAGGATCACGTTTGTGCATGCAGCTTCGGGGGCTATTTCTGGAAGCCAAAATGAGGAAGCGTCCCTGGTTGGAGCCTGGAGCCTCAGGCCAGGCCTGTGTCCCTCCCTGTCATTTGTTTTGGCGCGTTGAAGTTCTTTAGTGCCCAGTGGGGATGGAGCAGTGGGTGGGTGTGGGCTGGGGTCGGTCTTCAACGGAAGGGAGCTGATGGATTAGGGCTAGGTATTGCCCATGTCGGCTACTCCAGTGCAGCTCCCGACAGAGTTTTGGCACTAAGTGGGTCATCGTGGAGTGGGGTTAGGACCGAGTGCTGCATTGAAGCCTGCGTGGTGGCTGCTGGCCTGCAGAAGATGGCAAGGCATCATGAGGACAGGTCCTGTGTGATGTCGTGGGATGGGCTGTCATGATTGTGCTGCAGGAGCTGGCCACGTCTTCCCAAGAATGCGTCCTGTTCGTGATGCGCTGGCATCAGCTGCCCACGAAGGGGGCGGCTTTGGCAGTACATGAGGATGCGGTTACGTACTTAACCTGCGTAGAGTTGTGATCCCGTTGCCGGAGGAATGTCGCCCAAAGGGTGTCTTGCGGGACGCCGAGAAGTTAGACATGCTGAAGCGTCTGTGCCGCTCTCCTTGTGGGTATTTGGGTTATGCAAACATGCCCTTTGGCCACTTTGTTTCCTTGTTTGGGAATGTGCAAAGCGAAAGTGTTTCTCCGACAGGGCATGATGCGGCCAGCCCTTGTGGCACGCAGGAGTTTTGGACAGCTAGTCGTTTATCTGGAGCAGTCCGTTGGCGGAGCAGAGATGCGTTCAGTGTTCTGATGCCAGGTGCGCTGCCGTGGACAGCCACTGTGCCCTTTGAAGCTTGCAGGTCCCCTCGCGAAGCAGAGTTCTTCCGTTGGAAATCGGTCTGTGGTCCTCGGGGAGAGTGCCTTTGATCTCTGTGAGGTTCTCGGTAGTGTCACTCTGTCAGTGAAGAAGTGCCAGGGTGCATGGGGTATGGTCAGTGTCATCAAAGCAGTCGTGTTTGCGGTCTGCCATCCCTGGTATACAGTGAGCCCGTGTTTGAATGATGTCTGTGGCTTCCAGTAGGTTCGACTTAACCGGTGGGCAGGAGGAGGGCACGTAGGACAACACTGTCAAGAAGTTGAGCGTTTCCTCCGGGTTCAGGGCCGCGCAACCTGCTGGCTGTGTGCTGGCAACACGTGCCCGGGAAGCTAGCCTAGTTTCCGCAGTGGGGTTTGGACGTGGGTCTTGGTTACTGAAGCCCACCACTTCCTGTGGTGGGCATTCCCATGGGTCCTCGGAAAGTGATTTGGCCGAGTTGGCAACAGTTGGCAGTAGGGCCGAATTTCATTCGCCCCTTGAGAGGTGACGGGCTGCATCTTGCCTGTAGCCAGTCGCAGGTCGGCCCTCCCATAGGAGGTTTCCTTGCACCTAAAAATGATGGGAGTGGCCCCAAGTGCACATTACATATTCTACTAGGTTGCAGGATTTCTGGGTCCATCTATATGTTACACCCACGGCCGGAAAGCAGGTCTCGTCAGGTGTTTGTGCGTTGGTCAGAAGGCTTGGCTGTGGAAGAGTGGAAGTCCGTGGCCTATTTCAAAACCCCCTGGGTTTCAAAGTTCACATTCAGTCTGTTGAGGCTTGAAGAGGTCTTTCTCCATTCAGTGGGGGTGTCCAAATCCAGGGCGCTGTGTATAAACTCTGGCTTTTATGGTTCGAGGTCTCAGGAGAGGGCCACAGGGACACACAGGGACCAAGATGCGGATTCAGAGCCACGCAGAGAAGCCCACAAGAGTGTCCTCGTGTGAAGTAACAGTCACACACGCGCACATGCGTGAAAACAAAAATAGACCCTCTCACGTACCGGCCAACGTACACGCCTTACTTCTTGCAGTCGGGCTGTCAGACAGACATTGAGTTCTCTGTAAAGGTAGACGTCCTTGGGAGGCAGGGTCCGAGCTCAAGCCCAGGTCAAAATTCTCATGAATGATGATCTCTGAGTACACCGGTCCAATTCTGAAGCCTGCCTGATTTATGTCCAGTTCTCAGGTGCAGCTGCTGGACAAGGCTGACCGTCGGCAAAGGCAAGAAGACCTACGCATTGGCTGATGACTGCAGGTGCTAAGGAAAAGTGGAAAAATGACGCAGGGGCATGTTGCTACGCGTGGCTCTGGCTAACCCAGGAAGGTAGGCTTTCACCCACCTTAAGATGTGCCATTGGATATGAGGTTTTCCTCAGACGGTCCCAGTGGCTGCAAGAGTGGATTGACTGTTGCTCTTTCTGAGTGGCCTGAGGGCTATGGATTCCCCAGGGTTTTGGAGTACTCCGAGGTCATCTCTCCTCTTCAGACCCCCACGGCATGCCCGGTTGTGTTCTGCAGCATCCCAGCCTGTGCTTGGATCGATGATGACACCCTTGTATGCATTCCTTGGAAAATCTGAACAAAATGAGTGAGAACACTCTACCGTCTCCTCATCGAATCTGAGGTCCAGCACGTTTCGTCTGTCGGGGGTAGGGGAGAGTGAGGAGTGAGGGCCAGCGTCCCCTTCTGACCTGCATGCAAACACAACCCAGGGTTCCAGAATTCGAGGTGCTCCTATCTGGGGGTCCACTGTGTCTGCCCATTAGCTGGGCCATCTACGCAGATTAGGTCCCTGCTGAAAGACCGTTGAGGGCATGCGAGGGGGAAGGCTCTCCTGCTGGTCTTCAGAGTCGGAGTGTGTGCTGGTGTAGGCCCAGGAAGCTTGCAGCTTAGAAGGTTGTGCTTTGGCCAGGATCACGTTTGTGCATGCAGCTTCGGGGGCTATTTCTGGAAGCCAAAATGAGGAAGCGTCCCTGGTTGGAGCCTGGAGCCTCAGGCCAGGCCTGTGTCCCTCCCTGTCATTTGTTTTGGCGCGTTGAAGTTCTTTAGTGCCCAGTGGGGATGGAGCAGTGGGTGGGTGTGGGCTGGGGTCGGTCTTCAACGGAAGGGAGCTGATGGATTAGGGCTAGGTATTGCCCATGTCGGCTACTCCAGTGCAGCTCCCGACAGAGTTTTGGCACTAAGTGGGTCATCGTGGAGTGGGGTTAGGACCGAGTGCTGCATTGAAGCCTGCGTGGTGGCTGCTGGCCTGCAGAAGATGGCAAGGCATTATGAGGACAGGTCCTGTGTGATGTCGTGGGATGGGCTGTCATGATTGGGTTGCAGGAGCTGGCCACGTCTTCCCAAGAATGCGTCCTGTTCGTGATGCGCTGGCATCAGCTGCCCACGAAGGGGGCGGCTTTGGCAGTACATGAGGATGCGGTTACGTACTTAACCTGCGTAGAGTTGTGATCCCGTTGCCGGAGGAATGTCGCCCAAAGGGTGTCTTGCGGGACGCCGAGAAGTTAGACATGCTGAAGCGTCTGTGCCGCTCTCCTTGTGGGTATTTGGGTTATGCAAACATGCCCTTTGGCCACTTTGTTTCCTTGTTTGGGAATGTGCAAAGCGAAAGTGTTTCTCCGACAGGGCATGATGCGGCCAGCCCTTGTGGCACGCAGGAGTTTTGGACAGCTAGTCGTTTATCTGGAGCAGTCCGTTGGCGGAGCAGAGATGCGTTCAGTGTTCTGATGCCAGGTGCGCTGCCGTGGACAGCCACTGTGCCCTTTGAAGCTTGCAGGTCCCCTCGCGAAGCAGAGTTCTTCCGTTGGAAATCGGTCTGTGGTCCTCGGGGAGAGTGCCTTTGATCTCTGTGAGGTTCTCGGTAGTGTCACTCTGTCAGTGAAGAAGTGCCAGGGTGCATGGGGTATGGTCAGTGTCATCAAAGCAGTCGTGTTTGCGGTCTGCCATCCCTGGTATACAGTGAGCCCGTGTTTGAATGATGTCTGTGGCTTCCAGTAGGTTCGACTTAACCGGTGGGCAGGAGGAGGGCACGTAGGACAACACTGTCAAGAAGTTGAGCGTTTCCTCCGGGTTCAGGGCCGCGCAACCTGCTGGCTGGGTGCTGGCAACACGTGCCCGGGAAGCTAGCCTAGTTTCCGCAGTGGGGTTTGGACGTGGGTCTTGGTTACTGAAGCCCACCACTTCCTGTGGTGGGCATTCCCATGGGTCCTCGGAAAGTGATTTGGCCGAGTTGGCAACAATTGGCAGTAGGGCCGAATTTCATTCGCCCCTTGAGAGGTGACGGGCTGCATCTTGCCTGTAGCCAGTCGCAGGTCGGCCCTCCCATAGGAGGTTTCCTTGCACCTAAAAATGATGGGAGTGGCCCCAAGTGCACATTACATATTCTACTAGGTTGCAGGATTTCTGGGTCGATCTATATGTTACACCCACGGCCGGAAAGCAGGTCTCGTCAGGTGTTTGTGCGTTGGTCAGAAGGCTTGGCTGTGGAAGAGTGGAAGTCCGTGGCCTATTTCAAAACCCCCTGGGTTTCAAAGTTCACATTCAGTCTGTTGAGGCTTGAAGAGGTCTTTCTCCATTCAGTGGGGGTGTCCAAATCCAGGGCGCTGTGTATAAACTCTGGCTTTTATGGTTCGAGGTCTCAGGAGAGGGCCACAGGGACACACAGGGACCAAGATGCGGATTCAGAGCCACGCAGAGAAGCCCACAAGCGTGTCCTCGTGTGAAGTAACAGTCACACACGCGCACATGCGTGAAAACAAAAATAGACCCTCTCACGTACCGGCCAACGTACACGCCTTACTTCTTGCAGTCGGGCTGTCAGACAGACATTGAGTTCTCTGTAAAGGTAGACGTCCTTGGGAGGCAGGGTCCGAGCTCAAGCCCAGGTCAAAATTCTCATGAATGATGATCTCTGAGTACACCGGTCCAATTCTGAAGCCTGCCTGATTTATGTCCAGTTCTCAGGTGCAGCTGCTGGACAAGGCTGACCGTCGGCAAAGGCAAGAAGACCTACGCATTGGCTGACGACTGCAGGTGCTAAGGAAAAGTGGAAAAATGACGCAGGGGCATGTTGCTACGCGTGGCTCTGGCTAACCCAGGAAGGTAGGCTTTCACCCACCTTAAGATGTGCCATTGGATATGAGGTTTTCCTCAGACGGTCCCAGTGGCTGCAAGAGTGGATTGACTGTTGCTCTTTCTGAGTGGCCTGAGGGCTATGGATTCCCCAGGGTTTTGGAGTACTCCGAGGTCATCTCTCCTCTTCAGACCCCCACGGCATGCCCGGTTGTGTTCTGCAGCGTCCCAGCCTGTGCTTGGATCGATGATGACACCCTTGTATGCATTCCTTGGAAAATCTGAACAAAATGAGTGAGAACACTCTACCGTCTCCTCATCGAATCTGAGGTCCAGCACGTTTCGTCTGTCGGGGGTAGGGGAGAGTGAGGAGTGAGGGCCAGCGTCCCCTTCTGACCTGCATGCAAACACACACCAGGGTTCCAGAATTCGAGGTGCTCCTATCTGGGGGTCCACTGTGTCTGCCCATTAGCTGGGCCATCTACGCAGATTAGGTCCCTGCTGAAAGACCGTTGAGGGCATGCGAGGGGGAAGGCTCTCCTGCTGGTCTTCAGAGTCGGAGTGTGTGCTGGTGTAGGCCCAGGAAGCTTGCAGCTTAGAAGGTTGTGCTTTGGCCAGGATCACGTTTGTGCATGCAGCTTCGGGGGCTATTTCTGGAAGCCAAAATGAGGAAGCGTCCCTGGTTGGAGCCTGGAGCCTCAGGCCAGGCCTGTGTCCCTCCCTGTCATTTGTTTTGGCGCGTTGAAGTTCTTTAGTGCCCAGTGGGGATGGAGCAGTGGGTGGGTGTGGGCTGGGGTCGGTCTTCAACGGAAGGGAGCTGATGGATTAGGGCTAGGTATTGCCCATGTCGGCTACTCCAGTGCAGCTCCCGACAGAGTTTTGGCACTAAGTGGGTCATCGTGGAGTGGGGTTAGGACCGAGTGCTGCATTGAAGCCTGCGTGGTGGCTGCTGGCCTGCAGAAGATGGCAAGGCATTATGAGGACAGGTCCTGTGTGATGTCGTGGGATGGGCTGTCATGATTGGGTTGCAGGAGCTGGCCACGTCTTCCCAAGAATGCGTCCTGTTCGTGATGCGCTGGCATCAGCTGCCCACGAAGGGGGCGGCTTTGGCAGTACATGAGGATGCGGTTACGTACTTAACCTGCGTAGAGTTGTGATCCCGTTGCCGGAGGAATGTCGCCCAAAGGGTGTCTTGCGGGACGCCGAGAAGTTAGACATGCTGAAGCGTCTGTGCCGCTCTCCTTGTGGGTATTTGGGTTATGCAAACATGCCCTTTGGCCACTTTGTTTCCTTGTTTGGGAATGTGCAAAGCGAAAGTGTTTCTCCGACAGGGCATGATGCGGCCAGCCCTTGTGGCACGCAGGAGTTTTGGACAGCTAGTCGTTTATCTGGAGCAGTCCGTTGGCGGAGCAGAGATGCGTTCAGTGTTCTGATGCCAGGTGCGCTGCCGTGGACAGCCACTGTGCCCTTTGAAGCTTGCAGGTCCCCTCGCGAAGCAGAGTTCTTCCGTTGGAAATCGGTCTGTGGTCCTCGGGGAGAGTGCCTTTGATCTCTGTGAGGTTCTCGGTAGTGTCACTCTGTCAGTGAAGAAGTGCCAGGGTGCATGGGGTATGGTCAGTGTCATCAAAGCAGTCGTGTTTGTGGTCTGCCATCCCTGGTATACAGTGAGCCCGTGTTTGAATGATGTCTGTGGCTTCCAGTAGGTTCGACTTAACCGGTGGGCAGGAGGAGGGCACGTAGGACAACACTGTCAAGAAGTTGAGCGTTTCCTCCGGGTTCAGGGCCGCGCAACCTGCTGGCTGGGTGCTGGCAACACGTGCCCGGGAAGCTAGCCTAGTTTCCGCAGTGGGGTTTGGACGTGGGTCTTGGTTACTGAAGCCCACCACTTCCTGTGGTGGGCATTCCCATGGGTCCTCGGAAAGTGATTTGACCTAGTTGGCAACAATTGGCAGTAGGGCCGAATTTCATTCGCCCCTTGAGAGGTGACGGGCTGCATCTTGCCTGTAGCCAGTCGCAGGTCGGCCCTCCCATAGGAGGTTTCCTTGCACCTAAAAATGATGGGAGTGGCCCCAAGTGCACATTACATATTCTACTAGGTTGCAGGATTTCTGGGTCCATCTATATGTTACACCCACGGCCGGAAAGCAGGTCTCGTCAGGTGTTTGTGCGTTGGTCAGAAGGCTTGGCTGTGGAAGAGTGGAAGTCCGTGGCCTATTTCAAAACCCCCTGGGTTTCAAAGTTCACATTCAGTCTGTTGAGGCTTGAAGAGGTCTTTCTCCATTCAGTGGGGGTGTCCAAATCCAGGGCGCTGTGTATAAACTCTGGCTTTTATGGTTCGAGGTCTCAGGAGAGGGCCACAGGGACACACAGGGACCAAGATGCGGATTCAGAGCCACGCAGAGAAGCCCACAAGCGTGTCCTCGTGTGAAGTAACAGTCACACACGCGCACATGCGTGAAAACAAAAATAGACCCTCTCACGTACCGGCCAACGTACACGCCTTACTTCTTGCAGTCGGGCTGTCAGACAGACATTGAGTTCTCTGTAAAGGTAGACGTCCTTGGGAGGCAGGGTCCGAGCTCAAGCCCAGGTCAAAATTCTCATGAATGATGATCTCTGAGTACACCGGTCCAATTCTGAAGCCTGCCTGATTTATGTCCAGTTCTCAGGTGCAGCTGCTGGACAAGGCTGACCGTCGGCAAAGGCAAGAAGACCTACGCATTGGCTGATGACTGCAGGTGCTAAGGAAAAGTGGAAAAATGACGCAGGGGCATGTTGCTACGCGTGGCTCTGGCTAACCCAGGAAGGTAGGCTTTCACCCACCTTAAGATGTGCCATTGGATATGAGGTTTTCCTCAGACGGTCCCAGTGGCTGCAAGAGTGGATTGACTGTTGCTCTTTCTGAGTGGCCTGAGGGCTATGGATTCCCCAGGGTTTTGGAGTACTCCGAGGTCTTCTCTCCTCTTCAGACCCCCACGGCATGCCCGGTTGTGTTCTGCAGCGTCCCAGCCTGTGCTTGGATCGATGATGACACCCTTGTATGCATTCCTTGGAAAATCTGAACAAAATGAGTGAGAACACTCTACCGTCTCCTCATCGAATCTGAGGTCCAGCACGTTTCGTCTGTCGGGGGTAGGGGAGAGTGAGGAGTGAGGGCCAGCGTCCCCTTCTGACCTGCATGCAAACACACACCAGGGTTCCAGAATTCGAGGTGCTCCTACCTGGGGGTCCACTGTGTCTGCCCATTAGCTGGGCCATCTACGCAGATTAGGTCCCTGCTGAAAGACCGTTGAGGGCATGCGAGGGGGAAGGCTCTCCTGCTGGTCTTCAGAGTCGGAGTGTGTGCTGGTGTAGGCCCAGGAAGCTTGCAGCTTAGAAGGTTGTGCTTTGGCCAGGATCACGTTTGTGCATGCAGCTTCGGGGGCTATTTCTGGAAGCCAAAATGAGGAAGCGTCCCTGGTTGGAGCCTGGAGCCTCAGGCCAGGCCTGTGTCCCTCCCTGTCATTTGTTTTGGCGCGTTGAAGTTCTTTAGTGCCCAGTGGGGATGGAGCAGTGGGTGGGTGTGGGCTGGGGTCGGTCTTCAACGGAAGGGAGCTGATGGATTAGGGCTAGGTATTGCCCATGTCGGCTACTCCAGTGCAGCTCCCGACAGAGTTTTGGCACTAAGTGGGTCATCGTGGAGTGGGGTTAGGACCGAGTGCTGCATTGAAGCCTGCGTGGTGGCTGCTGGCCTGCAGAAGATGGCAAGGCATCATGAGGACATGTCCTGTGTGATGTCGTGGGATGGGCTGTCATGATTGTGCTGCAGGAGCTGGCCACGTCTTCCCAAGAATGCGTCCTGTTCGTGATGCGCTGGCATCAGCTGCCCACGAAGGGGGTGCATTTGGCACTACATGAGGATGCGGTTACGTACTTAACCTGCGTAGAGTTGTGATCCCGTTGCCGGAGGAATGTCGCCCAAAGGGTGTCTTGCGGGACGCCGAGAAGTTAGACATGCTGAAGCGTCTGTGCCGCTCTCCTTGTGGGTATTTGGGTTATGCAAACATGCCCTTTGGCCACTTTGTTTCCTTGTTTGGGAATGTGCAAAGCGAAAGTGTTTCTCCGACAGGGCATGATGCGGCCAGCCCTTGTGGCACGCAGGAGTTTTGGACAGCTAGTGGTTTATCTGGAGCAGTCCGTTGGCGGAGCAGAGATGCGTTCAGTGTTCTGATGCCAGGTGCGCTGCCGTGGACAGCCACTGTGCCCTTTGAAGCTTGCAGGTCCCCTCGCGAAGCAGAGTTCTTCCGTTGGAAATCGGTCTGTGGTCCTCGGGGAGAGTGCCTTTGATCTCTGTGAGGTTCTCGGTAGTGTCACTCTGTCAGTGAAGAAGTGCCAGGGTGCATGGGGTATGGTCAGTGTCATCAAAGCAGTCGTGTTTGCGGTCTGCCATCCCTGGTATACAGTGAGCCCGTGTTTGAATGATGTCTGTGGCTTCCAGTAGGTTCGACTTAACCGGTGGGCAGGAGGAGGGCACGTAGGACAACACTGTCAAGAAGTTGAGCGTTTCCTCCGGGTTCAGGGCCGCGCAACCTGCTGGCTGGGTGCTGGCAACACGTGCCCGGGAAGCTAGCCTAGTTTCCGCAGTGGGGTTTGGACGTGGGTCTTGGTTACTGAAGCCCACCACTTCCTGTGGTGGGCATTCCCATGGGTCCTCGGAAAGTGATTTGGCCGAGTTGGCAACAATTGGCAGTAGGGCCGAATCTCGTTAGCCCCTTGAGAGGTGACGGGCTGCATCTTGCCTGTAGCCAGTCGCAGGTCGGCCCTCCCATAGGAGGTTTCCTTGCACCTAAAAATGATGGGAGTGGCCCCAAGTGCACATTACATATTCTACTAGGTTGCAGGATTTCTGGGTCCATCTATATGTTACACCCACGGCCGGAAAGCAGGTCTCGTCAGGTGTTTGTGCGTTGGTCAGAAGGCTTGGCTGTGGAAGAGTGGAAGTCCGTGGCCTATTTCAAAACCCCCTGGGTTTCAAAGTTCACATTCAGTCTGTTGAGGCTTGAAGAGGTCTTTCTCCATTCAGTGGGGGTGTCCAAATCCAGGGCGCTGTGTATAAACTCTGGCTTTTATGGTTCGAGGTCGCAGGAGAGGGCCACAGGGACACACAGGGACCAAGATGCGGATTCAGAGCCACGCAGAGAAGCCCACAAGCGTGTCCTCGTGTGAAGTAACAGTCACACACGCGCACATGCGTGAAAACAAAAATAGACCCTCTCACGTACCGGCCAACGTACACGCCTTACTTCTTGCAGTCGGGCTGTCAGACAGACATTGAGTTCTCTGTAAAGGTAGACGTCCTTGGGAGGCAGGGTCCGAGCTCAAGCCCAGGTTAAAATTCTCATGAATGATGATCTCTGAGTACACCGGTCCAATTCTGAAGCCTGCCTGATTTATGTCCAGTTCTCAGGTGCAGCTGCTGGACAAGGCTGACCGTCGGCAAAGGCAAGAAGACCTACGCATTGGCTGATGACTGCAGGTGCTAAGGAAAAGTGGAAAAATGACGCAGGGGCATGTTGCTACGCGTGGCTCTGGCTAACCCAGGAAGGTAGGCTTTCACCCACCTTAAGATGTGCCATTGGATATGAGGTTTTCCTCAGACGGTCCCAGTGGCTGCAAGAGTGGATTGACTGTTGCTCTTTCTGAGTGGCCTGAGGGCTATGGATTCCCCAGGGTTTTGGAGGACTCCGAGGTCATCTCTCCTCTTCAGACCCCCACAGCATGCCCGGTTGTGTTCTGCAGCGTCCCAGCCTGTGCTTGGATCGATGATGACACCCTTGTATGCATTCCTTGGAAAATCTGAACAAAATGAGTGAGAACACTCTACCGTCTCCTCATCGAATCTGAGGTCCAGCACGTTTCGTCTGTCGGGGGTAGGGGAGAGTGAGGAGTGAGGGCTAGCGTCCCCTTCTGACCTGCATGCAAACACCCAGCAGGGTTCCAGAATTCGAGGTGCTCCTATCTGGTGGTCCACTGTGTCTGCCCATAAGTTGGGCCATCTACGCATATTAGGTCCCTGCTGAAAGACCGTTGAGGGCATGCGAGGGGGAAGGCTCACCTGCTGGTCTTCAGAGTCGGAGTGTGTGCTGGTGTAGGCCCAGTAAGCTTGCAGCTTAGAAGGTTGTGCTTTGGCCAGGATCACGTTTGTGCATGCAGCTTCGGGGGCTATTTCTGGAAGCAAAAATGAGGAAGCGTCCCTGGTTGGAGCCTGGAGCCTCAGGCCAGGCCTGTGTCCCTCCCTGTCATTTGTCTTGGCACGTTGAAGTTCTTTAGTGCCCAGTGGGGATGGAGCAGTGGGTGGGTGTGGGCTGGGTTCGGCCTTCAACGGAAGGGAGCTGATGGATTAGGGCAAGGTATTGCCCATGTCGGCTACTCCAGTGCAGCTCCCGACAGAGTTTTGGCACTAAGTGGGTCATCGTGGAGTGGGGTTAGGACCAAGTGCTGCATTGAAGCCTGCGTGGTGGCTGCTGGCCTGCAGAAGATGGCAAGGCATCATGAGGACAGGTCCTGTGTGATGTCGTGGGATGGGCTGTCATGATTGTGCTGCAGGAGCTGGCCACGTCTTCCCAAGAATGCGTCCTGTTCGTGATGCGCTGGCATCAGCTGCCCACGAAGGGGGCGGCTTTGGCAGTACATGAGGATGCGGTTACGTACTTAACCTGCGTAGAGTTGTGATCCCGTTGCCGGAGGAATGTCGCCCAAAGGGTGTCTTGCGGGACGCCGAGAAGTTAGACATGCTGAAGCGTCTGTGCCGCTCTCCTTGTGGGTATTTGGGTTATGCAAACATGCCCTTTGGCCACTTTGTTTCCTTGTTTGGGAATGTGCAAAGCGAAAGTGTTTCTCCGAGAGGGCATGATGCGGCCAGCCCTTGTGGCACGCAGGAGTTTTGGACAGCTAGTCGTTTATCTGGAGCAGTCCGTTGGCGGAGCAGAGATGCGTTCAGTGTTCTGATGCCAGGTGCGCTGCCGTGGACAGCCACTGTGCCCTTTGAAGGTTGCAGGTCCCCTCGCGAAGCAGAGTTCTTCCGTTGGAAATCGGTCTGTGGTCCTCGGGGAGAGTGCCTTTGATCTCTGTGAGGTTCTCGGTAGTGTCACTCTGTCAGTGAAGAAGTGCCAGGATGCATGGGGTATGGTCAGTGTCATAAAAACAGTCGTGTTTGCCGTCTGCCATCCCTGGTATACAGTGAGCCCGTGTTTGAATGAAGTCTGTGGCTTCCAGTAGGATCGACTTACCCGGTGGGCAGGAGGAGGGCACATAGGACAACACTGTCAAGAAGTTGAGCGTTTCCTCCGGGTTCAGGGCCGCGCAACCTGCTGGCTGGGTGCTGGCAACACGTGCTCGGGAAGCTAGCCTAGTTTCCGCAGTGGGGTTTGGACATGGGTCTTGGTTACTGAAGCCCACCACTTCCTGTGGTGGGCATTCCCATGGGTCCTCGGATAGTGATTTGGCCTAGTTGGCAACAATTGGCAGTTGGGCCGAATTTCGTTAGCCCCTTGAGAGGTGACGGGCTGCATCTTGCCTGTAGCCAGTCGCAGGTCGGCCCTCCCATAGGAGGTTTCCTTGCCCCTAAAAATGATGGGAGTGGCCCCAAGTGCATATTACATATTCTACTAGGTTGCAGGATTTCTGGGTCCATCTATATGTTACACCCACGGCCGGAAAGCAGGTCTTGTCAGGTGTTTGTGCGTTGGTCAGAAGGCTTGGCTGTGGAAGAGTGGAAGTCCGTGGCCTATTTCAAAACCCCCTGGGTTTCAAAGTTCACATTCAGTCTGTTGAGGCTTGAAGAGGTCTTTCTCCATTCAGTGGGGGGGTCCAAATCCAGGGCGCTGTGTATAAACTCTGGCTTTTATGGTTCGAGGTCTCAGGAGAGGGCCACAGGGACACACAGGGACCAAGATGCGGATTCAGAGGCACGCAGAGAAGCCCACAAGCGCGTCCTCGTGTGAAGTAACAGTCACACACGCGCACATGCGTGAAAACAAAAATAGACCCTCTCACGTACCGGCCAACGTCCACGCCTTACTTCTTGCAGTCGGGCTGTCAGACAGACATTGAGTTCTCTGTAAAGGTAGACGTCCTTGGGAGGCAGGGTCCGAGCTCAAGCCCAGGTTAAAATTCTCATGAATGATGATCTCTGAGTACACCGGTCCAATTCTGAAGCCTGCCTGATTTATGTCCAGTTCTCAGGTGCAGCTGCTGGACAAGGCTGACCGTCGGCAAAGGCAAGAAGACCTACGCATTGGCTGATGACTGCAGGTGCTAAGGAAAAGTGGAAAAATGACGCAGGGGCATGTTGCTACGCGTGGCTCTGGCTAACCCAGGAAGGTAGGCTGTCTCCCACCTTAAGATGTGCCATTGGATATGAGGTTTTCCTCAGACGGTCCCAGTGGCTGCAAGAGTGGATTGACTGTTGCTCTTTCTGAGTGGCCTGAGGGCTATGGATTCCCCAGGGTTTTGGAGTACTCCGAGGTCATCTCTCCTCTTCAGAACCCCACGGCATGCCCGGTGGTGTTCTGCAGCGTCCCAGCCTGTGCTTGGATCGATGATGACACCCTTGTATGCATTCCTTGGAAAATCTGAACAAAATGAGTGAGAACACTCTACCGTCTCCTCATCGAATCTGAGGTCCAGCACGTTTCGTCTGTCGGGGGTAGGGGAGAGTGAGGAGTGAGGGCCAGCGTCCCCTTCTGACCTGCATGCAAACACACACCAGGGTTCCAGAATTCGAGGTGCTCCTATCTGGGGGTCCACTGTGTCTGCACATTAGCTGGGCCATCTACGCATATTAGGTCCCTGCTGAAAGACCGTTGAGGGCATGCGAGGGGGAAGGCTCTCCTGCTGGTCTTCAGAGTCGGAGTGTGTGCTGGTGTAGGCCCAGTAAGCTTGCAGCTTAGAAGGTTGTGCTTTGGCCAGGATCACCTTTGTGCATGCAGCTTCGGGGGCTATTTCTGGAAGCCAAAATGAGGAAGCGTCCCTGGATGGAGCCTGGAGCCTCAGGCCAGGCCTGTGTCCCTCCCTGTCATTTGTTTTGGCGCGTTGAAGTTCTTTAGTGCCCAGTGGGGATGGAGCAGTGGGTGGGTGTGGGCTGGGGTTGGTCTTCAACGGAAGGGAGCTGATGGATTAGGGCTAGGTATTGCCCATGTCGGCTACTCCAGTGCAGCTCCCGACAGAGTTTTGTCACTAAGTGGGTCATCGTGGAGTGGGGTTAGGACCGAGTGCTGCATTGAAGCCTGCGTGGTGGCTGCTGGCCTGCAGAAGATTGCAAGGCATCATGAGGACATGTCCTGTGTGATGTCGTGGGATGGGCTGTCATGATTGTGCTGCAGGAGCTGGCCACGTCTTCCCAAGAATGCGTCCTGTTCGTGATGCGCTGGCATCAGCTGCCCACGAAGGGGGTGCATTTGGCAGTACATGAGGATGCGGTTACGTACTTAACCTGCGTAGAGTTGTGATCCCTTTGCCGGAGGAATGTCGCCCAAAGGGTGTCTTGCGGGACGCCGAGAAGTTAGATATGCTGAAGCGTCTGTGCCGCTCTCCTTGTGGGTATTTGGGTTATGCAAACAAACCCTTTGGCCACTTTGTTTCCTTGTTTGGGAATGTGCAAAGCGAAAGTCTTTCTCCGAGAGGGCATGATGCGGCCAGCCCTTGTGGCACGCAGGAGTTTTGGACAGCTAGTGGTTTATCTGGAGCAGTCCGTTGGCGGAGCAGAGATGCGTTCAGTGTTCTGATGCCAGGTGCGCTGCCGTGGACAGCCACTGTGCCCTTTGAAGCTTGCAGGTCCCCTCGCGAAGCAGAGTTCTTCCGTTGGAAATCGGTCTGTGGTCCTCGGGGAGAGTGCCTTTGATCTCTGTGAGGTTCTCAGTAGTGTCACTCTGTCAGTGAAGAAGTGCCAGGATGCATGGGGTATGGTCAGTGTCATCAAAGCAGTCGTGTTTGCGGTCTGCCATCCCTGGTATACAGTGAGCCCGTGTTTGAATGCTCTCTGTGGCTTCCAGTAGGTACGACTTACCCAGTGGGCAGGAGGAGGGCACGTAGGACAACACTGTCAAGAAGTTGAGCGTTTCCTCCGGGTTCAGGGCCGCGCAACCTGCTGGCTAGGTGCTGGCAACACGTGCCCGGGAAGCTAGCCTAGTTTCCGCAGTGGGGTTTCAACGTGGGTCTTGGTTACTGAAGCCCACCACTTCCTGTGGTGGGCATTCCCATGGGTCCTCGGAAAGTGATTTGGCCTAGTTGGCAACAATTGGCAGTTGGGTCGAATTTCGTTAGCCCCTTGAGAGTTGCCGGGCTGCATCTTGCCTCTAGACAGTCGCAGGTCGGCCCGCCCATAGGAGATTTCCTTGCTCCTAAAATGATAGGATTGGCCCCAAGTGCACATTACATATTCTATTAGGTTGCAGGATTTCTGGGTCCATCTATATGTTACACCCACGGCCGGAAAGCAGGTCTCGTCAGGTGTTTGTGCGTTGGTCAGAAGGCTTGGCTGTGGAAGAGTGGAAGTCCGTGGCCTATTTCAAAACCCCCTGGGTTTCAAAGTTCACATTCAGTCTGTTGAGGCTTGAAGAGGTCTTTCTCCATTCAGTGGGGGGGTCCAAATCCAGGGCGCTGTGTATAAACTCTGGCTTTTATGGTTCGAGGTCTCAGGAGAGGGCCACAGGGACACACAGGGACCAAGATGCGGATTCAGAGGCACGCAGAGAAGCCCACAAGCGCGTCCTCGTGTGAAGTAACAGTCACACACGCGCACATGCGTGAAAACAAAAATAGACCCTCTCACGTACCGGCCAACGTACACGCCTTACTTCTTGCAGTCGGGCTGTCAGACAGACATTGAGTTCTCTGTAAAGGTAGACGTCCTTGGGAGGCAGGGTCCGAGCTCAAGCCCAGGTCAAAATTCTCATGAATGATGATCTCTGAGTACACCGGTCCAATTCTGAAGCCTGCCTGATTTATGTCCAGTTCTCAGGTGCAGCTGCTGGACAAGGCTGACCGTCGGCAAAGGCAAGAAGACCTACGCATTGGCTGATAACTGCAGGTGCTAAGGAAAAGTGGAAAAATGACGCAGGGGCATGTTGCTACGCGTGGCTCTGGCTAACCCAGGAAGGTAGGCTTTCACCCACCTTAAGATGTGCCATTGGATATGAGGTTTTCCTCAGACGGTCCCAGTGGCTGCAAGAGTGGATTGACTGTTGCTCTTTCTGAGTGGCCTGAGGGCTATGGATTCCCCAGGGTTTTGGAGTACTCCGAGGTCATCTCTCCTCTTCAGACCCCCATGGCATGCCCGGTTGTGTTCTGCAGCGTCCCAGCCTGTGCTTGGATCGATGATGACACCCTTGTATGCATTCCTTGGAAAATCTGAACAAAATGAGTGAGAACACTCTACCGTCTCCTCATCGAATCTGAGGTCCAGCACGTTTCGTCTGTCGGGGGTAGGGGAGAGTGAGGAGTGAGGGCCAGCGTCCCCTTCTGACCTGCATGCAAACACACACCAGGGTTCCAGAATTCGAGGTGCTCCTATCTGGGGGTCCACTGTGTCTGCCCATAAGCTGGGCCATCTACGCATATTAGGTCCCTGCTGAAAGACCGTTGAGGGCATGCGAGGGGGAAGGCTCTCCTGCTGGTCTTCAGAGTCGGAGTGTGTGCTGGTGTAGGCCCAGTAAGCTTGCAGCTTAGAAGGTTGTGCTTTGGCCAGGATCACGTTTGTGCATGCAGCTTCGGGGGCTATTTCTGGAAGCCAAAATGAGGAAGCGTCCCTGGTTGGAGCCTGGAGCCTCAGGCCAGGCCTGTGTCCCTCCCTGTCATTTGTTTTGGCGCGTTGAAGTTCTTTAGTGCCCAGTGGGGATGGAGCAGTGGGTGGGTGTGGGCTGGGGTTGGTCTTCAACGGAAGGGAGCTGATGGATTAGGGCTAGGTATTGCCCATGTCGGCTACTCCAGTGCAGCTCCCGACAGAGTTTTGGCACTAAGTGGGTCATCGTGGAGTGGGGTTAGGACCGAGTGCTGCATTGAAGCCTGCGTGGTGGCTGCTGGCCTGCAGAAGATGGCAAGGCATCATGAGGACATGTCCTGTGTGATGTCGTGGGATGGGCTGTCATGATTGTGCTGCAGGAGCTGGCCACGTCTTCCCAAGAATGCGTCCTGTTCGTGATGCGCTGGCATCAGCTGCCCACGAAGGGGGTGCATTTGGCACTACATGAGGATGCGGTTACGTACTTAACCTGCGTAGAGTTGTGATCCCGTTGCCGGAGGAATGTCGCCCAAAGGGTGTCTTGCGGGACGCCGAGAAGTTAGACATGCTGAAGCGTCTGTGCCGCTCTCCTTGTGGGTATTTGGGTTATGCAAACATGCCCTTTGGCCACTTTGTTTCCTTGTTTGGGAATGTGCAAAGCGAAAGTGTTTCTCCGAGAGGGCATGATGCGGCCAGCCCTTGTGGCACGCAGGAGTTTTGGACAGCTAGTGGTTTATCTGGAGCAGTCCGTTGGCGGAGCAGAGATGCGTTCAGTGTTCTGATGCCAGGTGCGCTGCCGTGGACAGCCACTGTGCCCTTTGAAGCTTGCAGGTCCCCTCGCGAAGCAGAGTTCTTCCGTTGGAAATCGGTCTGTGGTCCTCGGGGAGAGTGCCTTTGATCTCTGTGAGGTTCTCGGTAGTGTCACTCTGTCAGTGAAGAAGTGCCAGGGTGCATGGGGTATGGTCAGTGTCATCAAAGCAGTCGTGTTTGCGGTCTGCCATCCCTGGTATACAGTGAGCCCGTGTTTGAATGATGTCTGTGGCTTCCAGTAGGTTCGACTTAACCGGTGGGCAGGAGGAGGGCACGTAGGACAACACTGTCAAGAAGTTGAGCGTTTCCTCCGGGTTCAGGGCCGCGCAACCTGCTGGCTGGGTGCTGGCAACACGTGCCCGGGAAGCTAGCCTAGTTTCCGCAGTGGGGTTTGGACGTGGGTCTTGGTTACTGAAGCCCACCACTTCCTGTGGTGGGCATTCCCATGGGTCCTCGGAAAGTGATTTGGCCGAGTTGGCAACAATTGGCAGTAGGGCCGAATTTCATTCGCCCCTTGAGAGGTGACGGGCTGCATCTTGCCTGTAGCCAGTCGCAGGTCGGCCCTCCCATAGGAGGTTTCCTTGCACCTAAAAATGATGGGAGTGGCCCCAAGTGCACATTACATATTCTACTAGGTTGCAGGATTTCTGGGTCCATCTATATGTTACACCCACGGCCGGAAAGCAGGTCTCGTCAGGTGTTTGTGCGTTGGTCAGAAGGCTTGGCTGTGGAAGAGTGGAAGTCCGTGGCCTATTTCAAAACCCCCTGGGTTTCAAAGTTCACATTCAGTCTGTTGAGGCTTGAAGAGGTCTTTCTCCATTCAGTGGGGGTGTCCAAATCCAGGGCGCTGTGTATAAACTCTGGCTTTTATGGTTCGAGGTCTCAGGAGAGGGCCACAGGGACACACAGGGACCAAGATGCGGATTCAGAGCCACGCAGAGAAGCCCACAAGCGTGTCCTCGTGTGAAGTAACAGTCACACACGCGCACATGCGTGAAAACAAAAATAGACCCTCTCACGTACCGGCCAACGTACACGCCTTACTTCTTGCAGTCGGGCTGTCAGACAGACATTGAGTTCTCTGTAAAGGTAGACGTCCTTGGGAGGCAGGGTCCGAGCTCAAGCCCAGGTTAAAATTCTCATGAATGATGATCTCTGAGTACACCGGTCCAATTCTGAAGCCTGCCTGATTTATGTCCAGTTCTCAGGTGCAGCTGCTGGACAAGGCTGACCGTCGGCAAAGGCAAGAAGACCTACGCATTGGCTGATGACTGCAGGTGCTAAGGAAAAGTGGAAAAATGACGCAGGGGCATGTTGCTACGCGTGGCTCTGGCTAACCCAGGAAGGTAGGCTTTCACCCACCTTAAGATGTGCCATTGGATATGAGGTTTTCCTCAGACGGTCCCAGTGGCTGCAAGAGTGGATTGACTGTTGCTCTTTCTGAGTGGCCTGAGGGCTATGGATTCCCCAGGGTTTTGGAGTACTCCGAGGTCATCTCTCCTCTTCAGACCCCCACGGCATGCCCGGTTGTGTTCTGCAGCGTCCCAGCCTGTGCTTGGATCGATGATGACACCCTTGTATGCATTCCTTGGAAAATCTGAACAAAATGAGTGAGAACACTCTACCGTCTCCTCATCGAATCTGAGGTCCAGCACGTTTCGTCTGTCGGGGGTAGGGGAGAGTGAGGAGTGAGGGCCAGCGTCCCCTTCTGACCTGCATGCAAACACAACCCAGGGTTCCAGAATTCGAGGTGCTCCTATCTGGGGGTCCACTGTGTCTGCCCATTAGCTGGGCCATCTACGCAGATTAGGTCCCTGCTGAAAGACAGTTGAGGGCATGCGAGGGGGAAGGCTCTCCTGCTGGTCTTCAGAGTCGGAGTGTGTGCTGGTGTAGGCCCAGGAAGCTTGCAGCTTAGAAGGTTGTGCTTTGGCCAGGATCACGTTTGTGCATGCAGCTTCGGGGGCTATTTCTGGAAGCCAAAATGAGGAAGCGTCCCTGGTTGGAGCCTGGAGCCTCAGGCCAGGCCTGTGTCCCTCCCTGTCATTTGTTTTGGCGCGTTGAAGTTCTTTAGTGCCCAGTGGGGATGGAGCAGTGGGTGGGTGTGGGCTGGGGTTGGTCTTCAACGGAAGGGAGCTGATGGATTAGGGCTAGGTATTGCCCATGTCGGCTACTCCAGTGCAGCTCCCGACAGAGTTTTGGCACTAAGTGGGTCATCGTGGAGTGGGGTTAGGACCGAGTGCTGCATTGAAGCCTGCGTGGTGGCTGCTGGCCTGCAGAAGATGGCAAGGCATCATGAGGACAGGTCCTGTGTGATGTCGTGGGATGGGCTGTCATGATTGGGTTGCAGGAGCTGGCCACGTCTTCCCAAGAATGCGTCCTGTTCGTGATGCGCTGGCATCAGCTGCCCACGAAGGGGGCGGCTTTGGCACTACATGAGGATGCGGTTACGTACTTAACCTGCGTAGAGTTGTGATCCCGTTGCCGGAGGAATGTCGCCCAAAGGGTGTCTTGCGGGACGCCGAGAAGTTAGACATGCTGAAGCGTCTGTGCCGCTCTCCTTGTGGGT
Organism: Mesoplodon bidens; assembly: GCF_964165515.1. Lineage (NCBI taxonomy): Eukaryota > Metazoa > Chordata > Mammalia > Artiodactyla > Ziphiidae > Mesoplodon > Mesoplodon bidens. The sequence continues at coordinate 69,776,996 of NC_138178.1, forward strand.
GTTTGGGTTATGCAAACAGACCCTTTGGCCACTTTGTTTCCTTGTTTGGGAATGTGCAAAGCGAAAGTGATTCTCCGACAGGGCATGATGCGGCCAGCCCTTGTGGCACGCAGGAGTTTTGGACAGCTAGTGGTTTATCTGGAGCAGTCCGTTGGCGGAGCAGAGATGCGTTCAGTGTTCTGATGCCAGGTGCGCTGCCGTGGACAGCCACTGTGCCCTTTGAAGCTTGCAGGTCCCCTCGCGAAGCAGAGTTCTTCCGTTGGAAATCGGTCTGTGGTCCTCGGGGAGAGTGCCTTTGATCTCTGTGAGGTTCTCGGTAGTGTCACTCTGTCAGTGAAGAAGTGCCAGGGTGCATGGGGTATGGTCAGTGTCATCAAAGCAGTCGTGTTTGCGGTCTGCCATCCCTGGTATACAGTGAGCCCGTGTTTGAATGATGTCTGTGGCTTCCAGTAGGTTCGACTTAACCGGTGGGCAGGAGGAGGGCACGTAGGACAACACTGTCAAGAAGTTGAGCGTTTCCTCCGGGTTCAGGGCCGTGCAACCTGCTGGCTGGGTGCTGGCAACACGTGCCCGAGAAGCTAGCCTAGTTTCCGCAGTGGGGTTTGGACGTGGGTCTTGGTTAGTGAAGCCCACCACTACCTGTGGTGGGCATTCCCATGGGTCCTCGGAAAGTGATTTGGCCTAGTTGGCAACAATTGGCAGTTGGGCCGAATTTCGTTCGCCCCTTGAGAGGTGACGGGCTGCATCTTGCCTGTAGCCAGTCGCAGGTCGGCCCTCCCATAGGAGGTTTCCTTGCCCCTAAAAATGATGGGAGTGGCCCCAAGTGCACATTACATATTCTACTAGGTTGCAGGATTTCTGGGTCCATCTATATGTTACACCCACGGCCGGAAAGCAGGTCTCGTCAGGTGTTTGTGCGTTGGTCAGAAGGCTTGGCTGTGGAAGAGTGGAAGTCCGTGGCCTATTTCAAAACCCCCTGGGTTTCAAAGTTCACATTCAGTCTGTTGAGGCTTGAAGAGGTCTTTCTCCATTCAGTGGGGGTGTCCAAATCCAGGGCGCTGTGTATAAACTCTGGCTTTTATGGTTCGAGGTCTCAGGAGAGGGCCACAGGGACACACAGGGACCAAGATGCGGATTCAGAGCCACGCAGAGAAGCCCACAAGCGTGTCCTCGTGTGAAGTAACAGTCACACACGCGCACATGCGTGAAAACAAAAATAGACCCTCTCACGTACCGGCCAACGTACACGCCTTACTTCTTGCAGTCGGGCTGTCAGACAGACATTGAGTTCTCTGTAAAGGTAGACGTCCTTGGGAGGCAGGGTCCGAGCTCAAGCCCAGGTCAAAATTCTCATGAATGATGATCTCTGAGTACACCGGTCCAATTCTGAAGCCTGCCTGATTTATGTCCAGTTCTCAGGTGCAGCTGCTGGACAAGGCTGACCGTCGGCAAAGGCAAGAAGACCTACGCATTGGCTGACGACTGCAGGTGCTAAGGAAAAGTGGAAAAATGACGCAGGGGCATGTTGCTACGCGTGGCTCTGGCTAACCCAGGAAGGTAGGCTTTCACCCACCTTAAGATGTGCCATTGGATATGAGGTTTTCCTCAGACGGTCCCAGTGGCTGCAAGAGTGGATTGACTGTTGCTCTTTCTGAGTGGCCTGAGGGCTATGGATTCCCCAGGGTTTTGGAGTACTCCGAGGTCATCTCTCCTCTTCAGACCCCCACGGCATGCCCGGTTGTGTTCTGCAGCGTCCCAGCCTGTGCTTGGATCGATGATGACACCCTTGTATGCATTCCTTGGAAAATCTGAACAAAATGAGTGAGAACACTCTACCGTCTCCTCATCGAATCTGAGGTCCAGCACGTTTCGTCTGTCGGGGGTAGGGGAGAGTGAGGAGTGAGGGCCAGCGTCCCCTTCTGACCTGCATGCAAACACACACCAGGGTTCCAGAATTCGAGGTGCTCCTATCTGGGGGTCCACTGTGTCTGCCCATTAGCTGGGCCATCTACGCAGATTAGGTCCCTGCTGAAAGACCGTTGAGGGCATGCAAGGGGGAAGGCTCTCCTGCTGGTCTTCAGAGTCGGAGTGTGTGCTGGTGTAGGCCCAGGAAGCTTGCAGCTTAGAAGGTTGTGCTTTGGCCAGGATCACGTTTGTGCATGCAGCTTCGGGGGCTATTTCTGGAAGCCAAAATGAGGAAGCGTCCCTGGTTGGAGCCTGGAGCCTCAGGCCAGGCCTGTGTCCCTCCCTGTCATTTGTTTTGGTGCGTTGAAGTTCTTTAGTGCCCAGTGGGGATGGAGCAGTGGGTGGGTGTGGGCTGGGGTCGGTCTTCAACGGAAGGGAGCTGATGGATTAGGGCTAGGTATTGCCCATGTCGGCTACTCCAGTGCAGCTCCCGACAGAGTTTTGGCACTAAGTGGGTCATCTTGGAGTGGGGTTAGGACCGAGTGCTGCATTGAAGCCTGCGTGGTGGCTGCTGGCCTGCAGAAGATGGCAAGGCATTATGAGGACAGGTCCTGTGTGATGTCGTGGGATGGGCTGTCATGATTGGGTTGCAGGAGCTGGCCACGTCTTCCCAAGAATGCGTCCTGTTCGTGATGCGCTGGCATCAGCTGCCCACGAAGGGGGCGGCTTTGGCAGTACATGAGGATGCGGTTACGTACTTAACCTGCGTAGAGTTGTGATCCCGTTGCCGGAGGAGTGTCGCCCAAAGGGTGTCTTGCGGGACGCCGAGAAGTTAGACATGCTGAAGCGTCTGTGCCGCTCTCCTTGTGGGTATTTGGGTTATGCAAACATGCCCTTTGGCCACTTTGTTTCCTTGTTTGGGAATGTGCAAAGCGAAAGTGTTTCTCCGACAGGGCATGATGCGGCCAGCCCTTGTGGCACGCAGGAGTTTTGGACAGCTAGTGGTTTATCTGGAGCAGTCCGTTGGCGGAGCAGAGATGCGTTCAGTGTTCTGATGCCAGGTGCGCTGCCGTGGACAGCCACTGTGCCCTTTGAAGCTTGCAGGTCCCCTCGCGAAGCAGAGTTCTTCCGTTGGAAATCGGTCTGTGGTCCTCGGGGAGAGTGCCTTTGATCTCTGTGAGGTTCTCGGTAGTGTCACTCTGTCAGTGAAGAAGTGCCAGGGTGCATGGGGTATGGTCAGTGTCATCAAAGCAGTCGTGTTTGTGGTCTGCCATCCCTGGTATACAGTGAGCCCGTGTTTGAATGATGTCTGTGGCTTCCAGTAGGTTCGACTTAACCGGTGGGCAGGAGGAGGGCACGTAGGACAACACTGTCAAGAAGTTGAGCGTTTCCTCCGGGTTCAGGGCCGCGCAACCTGCTGGCTGGGTGCTGGCAACACGTGCCCGGGAAGCTAGCCTAGTTTCCGCAGTGGGGTTTGGACGTGGGTCTTGGTTACTGAAGCCCACCACTTCCTGTGGTGGGCATTCCCATGGGTCCTCGGAAAGTGATTTGGCCGAGTTGGCAACAATTGGCAGTAGGGCCGAATTTCATTCGCCCCTTGAGAGGTGACGGGCTGCATCTTGCCTGTAGCCAGTCGCAGGTCGGCCCTCCCATAGGAGGTTTCCTTGCACCTAAAAATGATGGGAGTGGCCCCAAGTGCACATTACATATTCTACTAGGTTGCAGGATTTCTGGGTCCATCTATATGTTACACCCACGGCCGGAAAGCAGGTCTCGTCAGGTGTTTGTGCGTTGGTCAGAAGGCTTGGCTGTGGAAGAGTGGAAGTCCGTGGCCTATTTCAAAACCCCCTGGGTTTCAAAGTTCACATTCAGTCTGTTGAGGCTTGAAGAGGTCTTTCTCCATTCAGTGGGGGTGTCCAAATCCAGGGCGCTGTGTATAAACTCTGGCTTTTATGGTTCGAGGTCTCAGGAGAGGGCCACAGGGACACACAGGGACCAAGATGCGGATTCAGAGCCACGCAGAGAAGCCCACAAGCGTGTCCTCGTGTGAAGTAACAGTCACACACGCGCACATGCGTGAAAACAAAAATAGACCCTCTCACGTACCGGCCAACGTACACGCCTTACTTCTTGCAGTCGGGCTGTCAGACAGACATTGAGTTCTCTGTAAAGGTAGACGTCCTTGGGAGGCAGGGTCCGAGCTCAAGCCCAGGTCAAAATTCTCATGAATGATGATCTCTGAGTACACCGGTCCAATTCTGAAGCCTGCCTGATTTATGTCCAGTTCTCAGGTGCAGCTGCTGGACAAGGCTGACCGTCGGCAAAGGCAAGAAGACCTACGCATTGGCTGATGACTGCAGGTGCTAAGGAAAAGTGGAAAAATGACGCAGGGGCATGTTGCTACGCGTGGCTCTGGCTAACCCAGGAAGGTAGGCTTTCACCCACCTTAAGATGTGCCATTGGATATGAGGTTTTCCTCAGACGGTCCCAGTGGCTGCAAGAGTGGATTGACTGTTGCTCTTTCTGAGTGGCCTGAGGGCTATGGATTCCCCAGGGTTTTGGAGTACTCCGAGGTCTTCTCTCCTCTTCAGACCCCCACGGCATGCCCGGTTGTGTTCTGCAGCGTCCCAGCCTGTGCTTGGATCGATGATGACACCCCTGTATGCATTCCTTGGAAAATCTGAACAAAATGAGTGAGAACACTCTACCGTCTCCTCATCGAATCTGAGGTCCAGCACGTTTCGTCTGTCGGGGGTAGGGGAGAGTGAGGAGTGAGGGCCAGCGTCCCCTTCTGACCTGCATGCAAACACACACCAGGGTTCCAGAATTCGAGGTGCTCCTACCTGGGGGTCCACTGTGTCTGCCCATTAGCTGGGCCATCTACGCAGATTAGGTCCCTGCTGAAAGACCGTTGAGGGCATGCGAGGGGGAAGGCTCTCCTGCTGGTCTTCAGAGTCGGAGTGTGTGCTGGTGTAAGCCCAGGAAGCTTGCAGCTTAGAAGGTTGTGCTTTGGCCAGGATCACGTTTGTGCATGCAGCTTCGGGGGCTATTTCTGGAAGCCAAAATGAGGAAGCGTCCCTGGTTGGAGCCTGGAGCCTCAGGCCAGGCCTGTGTCCCTCCCTGTCATTTGTTTTGGCGCGTTGAAGTTCTTTAGTGCCCAGTGGGGATGGAGCAGTGGGTGGGTGTGGGCTGGGGTCGGTCTTCAACGGAAGGGAGCTGATGGATTAGGGCTAGGTATTGCCCATGTCGGCTACTCCAGTGCAGCTCCCGACAGAGTTTTGGCACTAAGTGGGTCATCGTGGAGTGGGGTTAGGACCGAGTGCTGCATTGAAGCCTGCGTGGTGGCTGCTGGCCTGCAGAAGATGGCAAGGCATCATGAGGACATGTCCTGTGTGATGTCGTGGGATGGGCTGTCATGATTGTGCTGCAGGAGCTGGCCACGTCTTCCCAAGAATGCGTCCTGTTCGTGATGCGCTGGCATCAGCTGCCCACGAAGGGGGTGCATTTGGCACTACATGAGGATGCGGTTACGTACTTAACCTGCGTAGAGTTGTGATCCCGTTGCCGGAGGAATGTCGCCCAAAGGGTGTCTTGCGGGACGCCGAGAAGTTAGACATGCTGAAGCGTCTGTGCCGCTCTCCTTGTGGGAATTTGGGTTATGCAAACATGCCCTTTGGCCACTTTGTTTCCTTGTTTGGGAATGTGCAAAGCGAAAGTGTTTCTCCGACAGGGCATGATGCGGCCAGCCCTTGTGGCACGCAGGAGTTTTGGACAGCTAGTGGTTTATCTGGAGCAGTCCGTTGGCGGAGCAGAGATGCGTTCAGTGTTCTGATGCCAGGTGCGCTGCCGTGGACAGCCACTGTGCCCTTTGAAGCTTGCAGGTCCCCTCGCGAAGCAGAGTTCTTCCGTTGGAAATCGGTCTGTGGTCCTCGGGGAGAGTGCCTTTGATCTCTGTGAGGTTCTCGGTAGTGTCACTCTGTCAGTGAAGAAGTGCCAGGGTGCATGGGGTATGGTCAGTGTCATCAAAGCAGTCGTGTTTGCGGTCTGCCATCCCTGGTATACAGTGAGCCCGTGTTTGAATGATGTCTGTGGCTTCCAGTAGGTTCGACTTAACCGGTGGGCAGGAGGAGGGCACGTAGGACAACACTGTCAAGAAGTTGAGCGTTTCCTCCGGGTTCAGGGCCGCGCAACCTGCTGGCTGGGTGCTGGCAACACGTGCCCGGGAAGCTAGCCTAGTTTCCGCAGTGGGGTTTGGACGTGGGTCTTGGTTACTGAAGCCCACCACTTCCTGTGGTGGGCATTCCCATGGGTCCTCGGAAAGTGATTTGGCCGAGTTGGCAACAATTGGCAGTAGGGCCGAATCTCGTTAGCCCCTTGAGAGGTGACGGGCTGCATCTTGCCTGTAGCCAGTCGCAGGTCGGCCCTCCCATAGGAGGTTTCCTTGCACCTAAAAATGATGGGAGTGGCCCCAAGTGCACATTACATATTCTACTAGGTTGCAGGATTTCTGGGTCCATCTATATGTTACACCCACGGCCGGAAAGCAGGTCTCGTCAGGTGTTTGTGCGTTGGTCAGAAGGCTTGGCTGTGGAAGAGTGGAAGTCCGTGGCCTATTTCAAAACCCCCTGGGTTTCAAAGTTCACATTCAGTCTGTTGAGGCTTGAAGAGGTCTTTCTCCATTCAGTGGGGCTGTCCAAATCCAGGGCGCTGTGTATAAACTCTGGCTTTTATGGTTCGAGGTCTCAGGAGAGGGCCACAGGGACACACAGGGACCAAGATGCGGATTCAGAGCCACGCAGAGAAGCCCACAAGCGTGTCCTCGTGTGAAGTAACAGTCACACACGCGCACATGCGTGAAAACAAAAATAGACCCTCTCACGTACCGGCCAACGTACACGCCTTACTTCTTGCAGTCGGGCTGTCAGACAGACATTGAGTTCTCTGTAAAGGTAGACGTCCTTGGGAGGCAGGGTCCGAGCTCAAGCCCAGGTTAAAATTCTCATGAATGATGATCTCTGAGTACACCGGTCCAATTCTGAAGCCTGCCTGATTTATGTCCAGTTCTCAGGTGCAGCTGCTGGACAAGGCTGACCGTCGGCAAAGGCAAGAAGACCTACGCATTGGCTGATGACTGCAGGTGCTAAGGAAAAGTGGAAAAATGACGCAGGGGCATGTTGCTACGCGTGGCTCTGGCTAACCCAGGAAGGTAGGCTTTCACCCACCTTAAGATGTGCCATTGGATATGAGGTTTTCCTCAGACGGTCCCAGTGGCTGCAAGAGTGGATTGACTGTTGCTCTTTCTGAGTGGCCTGAGGGCTATGGATTCCCCAGGGTTTTGGAGGACTCCGAGGTCATCTCTCCTCTTCAGACCCCCACGGCATGCCCGGTTGTGTTCTGCAGCGTCCCAGCCTGTGCTTGGATCGATGATGACACCCTTGTATGCATTCCTTGGAAAATCTGAACAAAATGAGTGAGAACACTCTACCGTCTCCTCATCGAATCTGAGGTCCAGCACGTTTCGTCTGTCGGGGGTAGGGGAGAGTGAGGAGTGAGGGCCAGCGTCCCCTTCTGACCTGCATGCAAACACCCAGCAGGGTTCCAGAATTCGAGGTGCTCCTATCTGGTGGTCCACTGTGTCTGCCCATAAGTTGGGCCATCTACGCATATTAGGTCCCTGCTGAAAGACCGTTGAGGGCATGCGAGGGGGAAGGCTCACCTGCTGGTCTTCAGAGTCGGAGTGTGTGCTGGTGTAGGCCCAGTAAGCTTGCAGCTTAGAAGGTTGTGCTTTGGCCAGGATCACGTTTGTGCATGCAGCTTCGGGGGCTATTTCTGGAAGCCAAAATGAGGAAGCGTCCCTGGTTGGAGCCTGGAGCCTCAGGCCAGGCCTGTGTCCCTCCCTGTCATTTGTCTTGGCACGTTGAAGTTCTTTAGTGCCCAGTGGGGATGGAGCAGTGGGTGGGTGTGGGCTGGGGTCGGTCTTCAACGGAAGGGAGCTGATGGATTAGGGCAAGGTATTGCCCATGTCGGCTACTCCAGTGCAGCTCCCGACAGAGTTTTGGCACTAAGTGGGTCATCGTGGAGTGGGGTTAGGACCAAGTGCTGCATTGAAGCCTGCGTGGTGGCTGCTGGCCTGCAGAAGATGGCAAGGCATCATGAGGACAGGTCCTGTGTGATGTCGTGGGATGGGCTGTCATGATTGTGCTGCAGGAGCTGGCCACGTCTTCCCAAGAATGAGTCCTGTTCGTGATGCGCTGGCATCAGCTGCCCACGAAGGGGGCGGCTTTGGCAGTACATGAGGATGCGGTTACGTACTTAACCTGCGTAGAGTTGTGATCCCGTTGCCGGAGGAATGTCGCCCAAAGGGTGTCTTGCGGGACGCCGAGAAGTTAGACATGCTGAAGCGTCTGTGCCGCTCTCCTTGTGGGTATTTGGGTTATGCAAACATGCCCTTTGGCCACTTTGTTTCCTTGTTTGGGAATGTGCAAAGCGAAAGTGTTTCTCCGAGAGGGCATGATGCGGCCAGCCCTTGTGGCACGCAGGAGTTTTGGACAGCTAGTGGTTTATCTGGAGCAGTCCGTTGGCGGAGCAGAGATGCGTTCAGTGTTCTGATGCCAGGTGCGCTGCCGTGGACAGCCACTGTGCCCTTTGAAGCTTGCAGGTCCCCTCGCGAAGCAGAGTTCTTCCGTTGGAAATCGGTCTGTGGTCCTCGGGGAGAGTGCCTTTGATCTCTGTGAGGTTCTCGGTAGTGTCACTCTGTCAGTGAAGAAGTGCCAGGATGCATGGGGTATGGTCAGTGTCATAAAAACAGTCGTGTTTGCCGTCTGCCATCCCTGGTATACAGTGAGCCCGTGTTTGAATGAAGTCTGTGGCTTCCAGTAGGATCGACTTACCCGGTGGGCAGGAGGAGGGCACATAGGACAACACTGTCAAGAAGTTGAGCGTTTCCTCCGGGTTCAGGGCCGCGCAACCTGCTGGCTGGGTGCTGGCAACACGTGCTCGGGAAGCTAGCCTAGTTTCCGCAGTGGGGTTTGGACATGGGTCTTGGTTACTGAAGCCCACCACTTCCTGTGGTGGGCATTCCCATGGGTCCTCGGATAGTGATTTGGCCTAGTTGGCAACAATTGGCAGTTGGGCCGAATTTCGTTAGCCCCTTGAGAGGTGACGGGCTGCATCTTGCCTGTAGCCAGTCGCAGGTCGGCCCTCCCATAGGAGGTTTCCTTGCCCCTAAAAATGATGGGAGTGGCCCCAAGTGCATATTACATATTCTACTAGGTTGCAGGATTTCTGGGTCCATCTATATGTTACACCCACGGCCGGAAAGCAGGTCTTGTCAGGTGTTTGTGCGTTGGTCAGAAGGCTTGGCTGTGGAAGAGTGGAAGTCCATGGCCTATTTCAAAACCCCCTGGGTTTCAAAGTTCACATTCAGTCTGTTGAGGCTTGAAGAGGTCTTTCTCCATTCAGTGGGGGGGTCCAAATCCAGGGCGCTGTGTATAAACTCTGGCTTTTATGGTTCGAGGTCTCAGGAGAGGGCCACAGGGACACACAGGGACCAAGATGCGGATTCAGAGGCACGCAGAGAAGCCCACAAGCGCGTCCTCGTGTGAAGTAACAGTCACACACGCGCACATGCGTGAAAACAAAAATAGACCCTCTCACGTACCGGCCAACGTCCACGCCTTACTTCTTGCAGTCGGGCTGTCAGACAGACATTGAGTTCTCTGTAAAGGTAGACGTCCTTGGGAGGCAGGGTCCGAGCTCAAGCCCAGGTTAAAATTCTCATGAATGATGATCTCTGAGTACACCGGTCCAATTCTGAAGCCTGCCTGATTTATGTCCAGTTCTCAGGTGCAGCTGCTGGACAAGGCTGACCGTCGGCAAAGGCAAGAAGACCTACGCATTGGCTGATGACTGCAGGTGCTAAGGAAAAGTGGAAAAATGACGCAGGGGCATGTTGCTACGCGTGGCTCTGGCTAACCCAGGAAGGTAGGCTGTCTCCCACCTTAAGATGTGCCATTGGATATGAGGTTTTCCTCAGACGGTCCCAGTGGCTGCAAGAGTGGATTGACTGTTGCTCTTTCTGAGTGGCCTGAGGGCTATGGATTCCCCAGGGTTTTGGAGTACTCCGAGGTCATTTCTCCTCTTCAGAACCCCACGGCATGCCCGGTGGTGTTCTGCAGCGTCCCAGCCTGTGCTTGGATCGATGATGACACCCTTGTATGCATTCCTTGGAAAATCTGAACAAAATGAGTGAGAACACTCTACCGTCTCCTCATCGAATCTGAGGTCCAGCACGTTTCGTCTGTCGGGGGTAGGGGAGAGTGAGGAGTGAGGGCCAGCGTCCCCTTCTGACCTGCATGCAAACACACACCAGGGTTCCAGAATTCGAGGTGCTCCTATCTGGGGGTCCACTGTGTCTGCACATTAGCTGGGCCATCTACGCATATTAGGTCCCTGCTGAAAGACCGTTGAGGGCATGCGAGGGGGAAGGCTCTCCTGCTGGTCTTCAGAGTCGGAGTGTGTGCTGGTGTAGGCCCAGTAAGCTTGCAGCTTAGAAGGTTGTGCTTTGGCCAGGATCACCTTTGTGCATGCAGCTTCGGGGGCTATTTCTGGAAGCCAAAATGAGGAAGCGTCCCTGGATGGAGCCTGGAGCCTCAGGCCAGGCCTGTGTCCCTCCCTGTCATTTGTTTTGGCGCGTTGAAGTTCTTTAGTGCCCAGTGGGGATGGAGCAGTGGGTGGGTGTGGGCTGGGGTTGGTCTTCAACGGAAGGGAGCTGATGGATTAGGGCTAGGTATTGCCCATGTCGGCTACTCCAGTGCAGCTCCCGACAGAGTTTTGGCACTAAGTGGGTCATCGTGGAGTGGGGTTAGGACCGAGTGCTGCATTGAAGCCTGCGTGGTGGCTGCTGGCCTGCAGAAGATGGCAAGGCATCATGAGGACATGTCCTGTGTGATGTCGTGGGATGGGCTGTCATGATTGTGCTGCAGGAGCTGGCCACGTCTTCCCAAGAATGCGTCCTGTTCGTGATGCGCTGGCATCAGCTGCCCACGAAGGGGGTGCATTTGGCAGTACATGAGGATGCGGTTACGTACTTAACCTGCGTAGAGTTGTGATCCCTTTGCCGGAGGAATGTCGCCCAAAGGGTGTCTTGCGGGACGCCGAGAAGTTAGATATGCTGAAGCGTCTGTGCCGCTCTCCTTGTGGGTATTTGGGTTATGCAAACAAACCCTTTGGCCACTTTGTTTCCTTGTTTGGGAATGTGCAAAGCGAAAGTGTTTCTCCGAGAGGGCATGATGCGGCCAGCCCTTGTGGCACGCAGGAGATTTGGACAGCTAGTGGTTTATCTGGAGCAGTCCGTTGGCGGAGCAGAGATGCGTTCAGTGTTCTGATGCCAGGTGCGCTGCCGTGGACAGCCACTGTGCCCTTTGAAGCTTGCAGGTCCCCTCGCGAAGCAGAGTTCTTCCGTTGGAAATCGGTATGTGGTCCTCGGGGGGAGTGCCTTTGATCTCTGTGAGGTTCTCAGTAGTGTCACTCTGTCAGTGAAGAAGTGCCAGGATGCATGGGGTATGGTCAGTGTCATCAAAGCAGTCGTGTTTGCGGTCTGCCATCCCTGGTATACAGTGAGCCCGTGTTTGAATGATGTCTGTGGCTTCCAGTAGGTTCGACTTAACCGGTGGGCAGGAGGAGGGCACGTAGGACAACACTGTCAAGAAGTTGAGCGTTTCCTCCGGGTTCAGGGCCGTGCAACCTGCTGGCTGGGTGCTGGCAACACGTGCCCGAGAAGCTAGCCTAGTTTCCGCAGTGGGGTTTGGACGTGGGTCTTGGTTAGTGAAGCCCACCACTACCTGTGGTGGGCATTCCCATGGGTCCTCGGAAAGTGATTTGGCCTAGTTGGCAACAATTGGCAGTTGGGCCGAATTTCGTTCGCCCCTTGAGAGGTGACGGGCTGCATCTTGCCTGTAGCCAGTCGCAGGTCGGCCCTCCCATAGGAGGTTTCCTTGCACCTAAAAATGATGGGAGTGGCCCCAAGTGCACATTACATATTCTACTAGGTTGCAGGATTTCTGGGTCCATCTATATGTTACACCCACGGCCGGAAAGCAGGTCTCGTCAGGTGTTTGTGCGTTGGTCAGAAGGCTTGGCTGTGGAAGAGTGGAAGTCCGTGGCCTATTTCAAAACCCCCTGGGTTTCAAAGTTCACATTCAGTCTGTTGAGGCTTGAAGAGGTCTTTCTCCATTCAGTGGGGGTGTCCAAATCCAGGGCGCTGTGTATAAACTCTGGCTTTTATGGTTCGAGGTCTCAGGAGAGGGCCACAGGGACACACAGGGACCAAGATGCGGATTCAGAGTCACGCAGAGAAGCCCAAAAGCGCGTCCTCGTGTGAAGTAACAGTCACACACGCGCACATGCGTGAAAACAAAAATAGACCCTCTCACGTACCGGCCAACGTACACGCCTTACTTCTTGCAGTCGGGCTGTCAGACAGACATTGAGTTCTCTGTAAAGGTAGACGTCCTTGGGAGGCAGGGTCCGAGCTCAAGCCCAGGTTAAAATTCTCATGAATGATGATCTCTGAGTACACCGGTCCAATTCTGAAGCCTGCCTGATTTATGTCCAGTTCTCAGGTGCAGCTGCTGGACAAGGCTGACCGTCGGCAAAGGCAAGAAGACCTACGCATTGGCTGATGACTGCAGGTGCTAAGGAAAAGTGGAAAAATGACGCAGGGGCATGTTGCTACGCGTGGCTCTGGCTAACCCAGGAAGGTAGGCTTTCTCCCACCTTAAGATGTGCCATTGGATATGAGGTTTTCCTCAGACGGTCCCAGTGGCTGCAAGAGTGGATTGACTGTTGCTCTTTCTGAGTGGCCTGAGGGCTATGGATTCCCCAGGGTTTTGGAGTACTCCGAGGTCATCTCTCCTCTTCAGAGACCCACGGCATGCCCGGTGGTGTTCTGCAGCGTCCCAGCCTGTGCTTGGATTGATGATGACACCCTTGTATGCATTCCTTGGAAAATCTGAACAAAATGAGTGAGAACACTCTACCGTCTCCTCATCGAATCTGAGGTCCAGCACGTTTCGTCTGTCGGGGGTAGGGGAGAGTGAGGAGTGAGGGCCAGCGTCCCCTTCTGACCTGCATGCAAACACACACCAGGGTTCCAGAATTCGAGGTGCTCCTATCTGGGGGTCCACTGTGTCTGCACATTAGCTGGGCCATCTACGCATATTAGGTCCCTGTTGAAAGACCGTTGAGGGCATGCGAGGGGGAAGGCTCTCCTGCTGGTCTTCAGAGTCGGAGTGTGTGCTGGTGTAGGCCCAGTAAGCTTGCAGCTTAGAAGGTTGTGCTTTGGCCAGGATCACGTTTGTGCATGCAGCTTCGGGGGCTATTTCTGGAAGCCAAAATGAGGAAGCGTCCCTGGTTGGAGCCTGGAGCCTCAGGCCAGGCCTGTGTCCCTCCCTGTCATTTGTTTTGGCTCGTTGAAGTTCTTTAGTGCCCAGTGGGGATGGAGCAGTGGGTGGGTGTGGGCTGGGGTTGGTCTTCAACGGAAGGGAGCTGATGGATTAGGGCTAGGTATTGCCCATGTCGGCTACTCCAGTGCAGCTCCCGACAGAGTTTTGGCACTAAGTGGGTCATCGTGGAGTGGGGTTAGGACCGAGTGCTGCATTGAAGCCTGCGTGGTGGCTGCTGGCCTGCAGAAGATGGCAAGGCATCATGAGGACATGTCCTGTGTGATGTCGTGGGATGGGCTGTCATGATTGGGTTGCAGGAGCTGGCCACGTCTTCCCAAGAATGCGTCCTGTTCGTGATGCGCTGGCATCAGCTGCCCACGAAGGGGGTGCATTTGGCACTACATGAGGATGCGGTTACGTACTTAACCTGCGTAGAGTTGTGATCCCGTTGCCGGAGGAATGTCGCCCAAAGGGTGTCTTGCGGGACGCCGAGAAGTTAGACATGCTGAAGCGTCTGTGCCGCTCTCCTTGTGGGTATTTGGGTTATGCAAACATGCCCTTTGGCCACTTTGTTTCCTTGTTTGGGAATGTGCAAAGCGAAAGTGTTTCTCCGACAGGGCATGATGCGGCCAGCCCTTGTGGCACGCAGGAGTTTTGGACAGCTAGTGGTTTATCTGGAGCAGTCCGTTGGCGGAGCAGAGATGCGTTCAGTGTTCTGATGCCAGGTGCGCTGCCGTGGACAGCCACTGTGCCCTTTGAAGCTTGCAGGTCCCCTCGCGAAGCAGAGTTCTTCCGTTGGAAATCGGTCTGTGGTCCTCGGGGAGAGTGCCTTTGATCTCTGTGAGGTTCTCGGTAGTGTCACTCTGTCAGTGAAGAATTGCCAGGGTGCATGGGGTATGGTCAGTGTCATCAAAGCAGTCGTGTTTGCGATCTGCCATCCCTGGTATACAGTGAGCCCGTGTTTGAATGATGTCTGTGGCTTCCAGTAGGTTCGACTTACCCGGTGGGCAGGAGGAGGGCACGTAGGAAAACACTGTCAAGAAGTTGAGCGTTTCCTCCGGGTTCAGGGCCGCGCAACCTGCTGGCTGGGTGCTGGCAACACGTGCCCGGGAAGCTAGCCTAGTTTCCGCAGTGGGGTTTGGACGTGGGTCTTGGTTACTGAAGCCCACCACTTCCTGTGGTGGGCATTCCCATGGGTCCTCGGAAAGTGATTTGGCCTAGTTGGCAACAATTGGCAGTTGGGCCGAATTTCGTTAGCCCCTTGAGAGGTGACGGGCTGCATCTTGCCTGTAGCCAGTCGCAGGTCGGCCCTCCCATAGGAGATTTCCTTGCACCTAAAAATGATGGGAGTGGCCCCAAGTGCACATTACATATTCTACTAGGTTGCAGGATTTCTGGGTCCATCTATATGTTACACCCACGGCCGGAAAGCAGGTCTCGTCAGGTGTTTGTGCGTTGGTCAGAAGGCTTGGCTGTGGAAGAGTGGAAGTCCGTGGCCTATTTCAAAACCCCCTGGGTTTCAAAGTTCACATTCAGTCTGTTGAGGCTTGAAGAGGTCTTTCTCCATTCAGTGGGGGGGTCCAAATCCAGGGCGCTGTGTATAAACTCTGGCTTTTATGGTTCGAGGTCTCAGGAGAGGGCCACAGGGACACACAGGGACCAAGATGCGGATTCAGAGGCACGCAGAGAAGCCCACAAGCGTGTCCTCGTGTGAAGTAACAGTCACACACGCGCACATGCGTGTAAACAAAAATAGACCCTCTCACGTACCGGCCAACGTACACGCCTTACTTCTTGCAGTCGGGCTGTCAGACAGACATTGAGTTCTCTGTAAAGGTAGACGTCCTTGGGAGGCAGGGTCCGAGCTCAAGCCCAGGTTAAAATTCTCATGAATGATGATCTCTGAGTACACCGGTCCAATTCTGAAGCCTGCCTGATTTATGTCCAGTTCTCAGGTGCAGCTGCTGGACAAGGCTGACCGTCGGCAAAGGCAAGAAGACCTACGCATTGGCTGATGACTGCAGGTGCTAAGGAAAAGTGGAAAAATGACGCAGGGGCATGTTGCTACGCGTGGCTCTGGCTAACCCAGGAAGGTAGGCTTTCACCCACCTTAAGATGTGCCATTGGATATGAGGTTTTCCTCAGACGGTCCCAGTGGCTGCAAGAGTGGATTGACTGTTGCTCTTTCTGAGTGGCCTGAGGGCTATGGATTCCCCAGGGTTTTGGAGTACTCCGAGGTCATCTCTCCTCTTCAGAGCCCCACGGCATGCCCGGTGGTGTTCTGCAGCGTCCCAGCCTGTGCTTGGATCGATGATGACACCCTTGTATGCATTCCTTGGAAAATCTGAACAAAATGAGTGAGAACACTCTACCGTCTCCTCATCGAATCTGAGGTCCAGCACGTTTCGTCTGTCGGGGGTAGGGGAGAGTGAGGAGTGAGTGCCAGCGTCCCCTTCTGACCTGCATGCAAACACACACCAGGGTTCCAGAATTCGAGGTGCTCCTATCTGGGGGTCCACTGTGTCTGCCCATAAGCTGGGCCATCTACGCAGATTAGGTCCCTGCTGAAAGACCGTTGAGGGCATGCGAGGGGGAAGGCTCTCCTGCTGGTCTTCAGAGTCGGAGTGTGTGCTGGTGTAGGCCCAGTAAGCTTGTAGCTTAGAAGGTTGTGCTTTGGCAAGGATCACGTTTGTGCATGCAGCTTCGGGGGCTATTTCTGGAAGCCAAAATGAGGAAGCGTCCCTGGTTGGAGCCTGGAGCCTCAGGCCAGGCCTGTGTCCCTCCCTGTCATTTGTTTTGGCGCGTTGAATTTCTTTAGTGCCCAGTGGGGATGGAGCAGTGGGTGGGTGTGGGCTGGGGTTGGTCTTCAACGGAAGGGAGCTGATGGATTAGGGCTAGGTATTGCCCATTTCGGCTACTCCAGTACAGCTCCCGACAGAGTTTTGGCACTAAGTGGGTCATCGTGGAGTGGGGTTAGGACCGAGTGCTGCATTGAAGCCTGCGTGGTGGCTGCTGGCCTGCAGAAGATGGCAAGGCATCATGAGGACATGTCCTGTGTGATGTCGTGGGATGGGCTGTCATGATTGTGCTGCAGGAGCTGGCCACGTCTTCCCAAGAATGCGTCCTGTTCGTGATGCGCTGGCATCAGCTGCCCACGAAGGGGGTGCATTTGGCAGTACATGAGGATGCGGTTACGTACTTAACCTGCGTAGAGTTGTGATCCCGTTGCCGGAGGAATGTCGCCCAAAGGGTGTCTTGCGGGACGCCGAGAAGTTAGACATGCTGAAGCGTCTGTGCCGCTCTCCTTGTGGGTATTTGGGTTATGCAAACATGCCCTTTGGCCACTTTGTTTCCTTGTTTGGGAATGTGCAAAGCGAAAGTGTTTCTCCGACAGGGCATGATGCGGCCAGCCCTTGTGGCACGCAGGAGTTTTGGACAGCTAGTGGTTTATCTGGAGCAGTCCGTTGGCGAAGCAGAGATGCGTTCAGTGTTCTGATGCCAGGTGCGCTGCCGTGGACAGCCACTGTGCCCTTTGAAGCTTGCAGGTCCCCTCGCGAAGCAGAGTTCTTCCGTTGGAAATCGGTCTGTGGTCCTCGGGGAGAGTGCCTTTGATCTCTGTGAGGTTCTCGGTAGTGTCACTCTGTCAGTGAAGAAGTGCCAGGATGCATGGGGTATGGTCAGTGTCATCAAAGCAGTCGTGTTTGCGGTCTGCCATCCCTGGTATACAGTGAGCCCGTGTTTGAATGATGTCTGTGGCTTCCAGTAGGTTCGACTTACATGGTGGGCAGGAGGAGGGCACGTAGGACAACACTGTCAAGAAGTTGAGCGTTTCCTCCGGGTTCAGGGCCGCGCAACCTGCTGGCTGGGTGCTGGCAACACGTGCCCGGGAAGCTAGCCTAGTTTCCGCAGTGGGGTTTGGACGTGGGTCTTGGTTACTGAAGCCCACCACTTCCTGTGGTGGGCATTCCCATGGGTCCTCGGAAAGTGATTTGGCCTAGTTGGCAACAATTGGCAGTTGGGCCGAATCACGTTAGCCCCTTGAGAGGTGCAGGGCTGCATCTTGCCTGTAGCCAGTCGCAGGTCGGCCCTCCCATAGGAGGGTTCCTTGCCCCTAAAAATGATGGGAGTGGCCCCAAGTGCATATTACATATTCTACTAGGTTGCAGGATTTCTGGGTCCATCTATATGTTACACCCACGGCCGGAAAGCAGGTCTTGTCAGGTGTTTGTCCGTTGGTCAGAAGGCTTGGCTGTGGAAGAGTGGAAGTCCGTGGCCTATTTCAAAACCCCCTGGGTTTCAAAGTTCACATTCAGTCTGTTGAGGCTTGAAGAGGTCTTTCTCCATTCAGTGGGGGGGTCCAAATCCAGGGCGCTGTGTATAAACTCTGGCTTTTATGGTTCGAGGTCTCAGGAGAGGGCCACAGGGACACACAGGGACCAAGATGCGGATTCAGAGGCACGCAGAGAAGCCCACAAGCGCGTCCTCGTGTGAAGTAACAGTCACACACGCGCACATGCGTGAAAACAAAAATAGACCCTCTCACGTACCGGCCAACGTCCACACCTTACTTCTTGCAGTCGGGCTGTCAGACAGACATTGAGTTCTCTGTAAAGGTAGACGTCCTTGGGAGGCAGGGTCCGAGCTCAAGCCCAGCTTAAAATTCTCATGAATGATGATCTCTGAGTACACCGGTCCAATTCTGAAGCCTGCCTGATTTATGTCCAGTTCTCAGGTGCAGCTGCTGGACAAGGCTGACCGTCGGCAAAGGCAAGAAGACCTACGCATTGGCTGATGACTGCAGGTGCTAAGGAAAAGTGGAAAAATGACGCAGGGGCATGTTGCTACGCGTGGCTCTGGCTAACCCAGGAAGGTAGGCTTTCACCCACCTTAAGATGTGCCATTGGATATGAGGTTTTCCTCAGACGGTCCCAGTGGCTGCAAGAGTGGATTGACTGTTGCTCTTTCTGAGTGGCCTGAGGGCTGTGGATTCCCCAGGGTTTTGGAGTACTCCGAGGTCATCTCTCCCCTTCAGACCCCCACGGCATACCCGGTTGTGTTCTGCAGCGTCCCAGCCTGTGCTTGGATCGATGATGACACCCTTGTATGCATTCCTTGGAAAATCTGAACAAAATGAGTGAGAACACTCTACCGTCTCCTCATCGAATCTGAGGTCCAGCACGTTTCGTCTGTCGGGGGTAGGGGAGAGTGAGGAGTGAGGGCCAGCGTCCCCTTCTGACCTGCATGCAAACACACACCAGGGTTCCAGAATTCGAGGTGCTCCTATCTGGGGGTCCACTGTGTCTGCACATTAGCTGGGCCATCTACGCATATTAGGTCCCTGCTGAAAGACCGTTGAGGGCATGCGAGGGGGAAGGCTCTCCTGCTGGTCTTCAGAGTCGGAGTGTGTGCTGGTGTAGGCCCAGTAAGCTTGCAGCTTAGAAGGTTGTGCTTTGGCCAGGATCACGTTTGTGCATGCAGCTTCGGGGGCTATTTCTGGAAGCCAAAATGAGGAAGCGTCCCTGGTTGGAGCCTGGAGCCTCAGGCCAGGCCTGTGTCCCTCCCTGTCATTTGTTTTGGCTCGTTGAAGTTCTTTAGTGCCCAGTGGGGATGGAGCAGTGGGTGGGTGTGGGCTGGGGTTGGTCTTCAACGGAAGGGAGCTGATGGATTAGGGCTAGGTATTGCCCATGTTGGCTACTCCAGTGCATCTCCCGACAGAGTTTTGGCACTAAGTGGGTCATCGTGGAGTGGGGTTAGGACCGAGTGCTGCATTGAAGCCTGCGTGGTGGCTGCTGGCCTGCAGAAGATGGCAAGGCATCATGAGGACATGTCCTGTGTGATGTCGTGGGATGGGCTGTCATGATTGTGCTGCAGGAGCTGGCCACGTCTTCCCAAGAATGCGTCCTGTTCGTGATGCGCTGGCATCAGCTGCCCACGAAGGGGGTGCATTTGGCAGTACATGAGGATGCGGTTACGTACTTAACCTGCGTAGAGTTGTGATCCCGTTGCCGGAGGAATGTCGCCCAAAGGGTGTCTCGCGGGACGCCGGGAAGTTAGACATGCTGAAGCGTCTGTGCCGCTCTCCTTGTGGGTATTTGGGTTATGCAAACATGCCCTTTGGCCACTTTGTTTCCTTGTTTGGGAATGTGCAAAGCGAAAGTGTTTCTCCGAGAGGGCATGATGCGGCCAGCCCTTGTGGCACGCAGGAGTTTTGGACAGCTAGTGGTTTATCTGGAGCAGTTCGTTGGCGGAGCAGAGATGCGTTCAGTGTTCTGATGCCAGGTGCGCTGCCGTGGACAGCCACTGTGCCCTTTGAAGCTTGCAGGTCCCCTCGCGAAGCAGAGTTCTTCCGTTGGAAATCGGTCTGTGGTCCTCGGGGAGAGTGCCTTTGATCTCTGTGAGGTTCTCGGTAGTGTCACTCTGTCAGTGAAGAATTGCCAGGGTGCATCGGGTATGGTCAGTGTCATCAAAGCAGTCGTGTTTGCGGTCTGCCATCCCTGGTATACAGTGAGCCCGTGTTTGAATGATGTCTGTGGCTTCCAGTAGGTTCGACTTAACCAGTGGGCAGGAGGAGGGCACGTAGGACAACACTGTCAAGAAGTTGAGCGTTTCCTCCGGGTTCAGGGCCGCGCAACCTGCTGGCTGGGTGCTGGCAACACGTGCCCGGGAAGCTAGCCTAGTTTCCGCAGTGGGGTTTCAACGTGGGTCTTGGTTACTGAAGCCCACCACTTCCTGTGGTGGGCATTCCCATGGGTCCTCGGAAAGTGATTTGGCCTAGTTGGCAACAATTGGCAGTTGGGCCGAATTTCGTTAGCCCCTTGAGAGGTGACGGGCTGCATCTTGCCTGTAGCCAGTCGCAGGTCGGCCCTCCCATAGGAGGTTTCCTTGCACCTAAAAATGATGGGAGTGGCCCCAAGTGCACATTACATATTCTACTTGGTTGCAGGATTTCTGGGTCCATCTATATGTTACACCCACGGCCGGAAAGCAGGTCTCGTCAGGTGTTTGTGCGTTGGTCAGAAGGCTTGGCTGTGGAAGAGTGGAAGTCCGTGGCCTATTTCAAAACCCCCTGGGTTTCAAAGTTCACATTCAGTCTGTTGAGGCTTGAAGAGGTCTTTCTCCATTCAGTGGGGGGGTCCAAATCCAGGGCGCTGTGTATAAACTCTGGCTTTTATGGTTCGAGGTCTCAGGAGAGGGCCACAGGGACACACAGGGACCAAGATGCGGATTCAGAGGCACGCAGAGAAGCCCACAAGCGTGTCCTCGTGTGAAGTAACAGTCACACACGCGCACATGCGTGAAAACAAAAATAGACCCTCTCACGTACCGGCCAACGTCCACGCCTTACTTCTTGCAGTCGGGCTGTCAGACAGACATTGAGTTCTCTGTAAAGGTAGACGTCCTTGGGAGGCAGGGTCCGAGCTCGAGCCCAGCTTAAAATTCTCATGAATGATGATCTCTGAGTACACCGGTCCAATTCTGAAGCCTGCCTGATTTATGTCCAGTTCTCAGGTGCAGCTGCTGGACAAGGCTGACCGTCGGCAAATGCAAGAAGACCTACGCATTGGCTGATGACTGCAGGTGCTAAGGAAAAGTGGAAAAATGACGCAGGGGCATGTTGCTACACGTGGCTCTGGCTAACCCAGGAAGGTAGGCTTTCACCCACCTTAAGATGTGCCATTGGATATGAGGTTTTCCTCAGACGGTCCCAGTGGCTGCAAGAGTGGATTGACTGTTGCTCTTTCTGCGTGGCCTGAGGGCTATGGATTCCCCAGGGTTTTGGAGTACTCCGAGGTCATCTCTCCTCTTCAGACCCCCACGGCATGCCCGGTTGTGTTCTGCAGCGTCCCAGCCTGTGCTTGGATCGATGATGACACCCTTGTATGCATTCCTTGGAAAATCTGAACAAAATGAGTGAGAACACTCTACTGTCTCCTCATCGAATCTGAGGTCCAGCACGTTGCGTCTGTCGGGGGTAGGGGAGCGTGAGGAGTGAGGGCCAGCGTCCCCTTCTGACCTGCATGCAAACACACACCAGGGTTCCAGAATTCGAGGTGCTCCTACCTGGGGGTCCACTGTGTCTGCCCATTAGCTGGGCCATCTACGCAGATTAGGTCCCTGCTGAAAGACCGTTGAGGGCATGCGAGGGGGAAGGCTCTCCTGCTGGTCTTCAGAGTCGGAGTGTGTGCTGGTGTAGGCCCAGTAAGCTTGCAGCTTAGAAGGTTGTGCTTTGGCCAGGATCACCTTTGTGCATGCAGCTTCGGGGGCTATTTCTGGAAGCCAAAATGAGGAAGCGTCCCTGGATGGAGCCTGGAGCCTCAGGCCAGGCCTGTGTCCCTCCCTGTCATTTGTTTTGGCGCGTTGAAGTTCTTTAGTGCCCAGTGGGGATGGAGCAGTGGGTGGGTGTGGGCTGGGGTTGGTCTTCAACGGAAGGGAGCTGATGGATTAGGGCTAGGTATTGCCCATGTCGGCTACTCCAGTGCAGCTCCCGACAGAGTTTTGTCACTAAGTGGGTCATCGTGGAGTGGGGTTAGGACCGAGTGCTGCATTGAAGCCTGCGTGGTGGCTGCTGGCCTGCAGAAGATGGCAAGGCATCATGAGGACATGTCCTGTGTGATGTCGTGGGATGGGCTGTCATGATTGTGCTGCAGGAGCTGGCCACGTCTTCCCAAGAATGCGTCCTGTTCGTGATGCGCTGGCATCAACTGCCCACGAAGGGGGTGCATTTGGCAGTACATGAGGATGCGGTTACGTACTTAACCTGCGTAGAGTTGTGATCCCTTTGCCGGAGGAATGTCGCCCAAAGGGTGTCTTGCGGGACGCCGAGAAGTTAGACATGCTGAAGCGTCTGTGCCGCTCTCCTTGTGGGTATTTGGGTTATGCAAACAAACCCTTTGGCCACTTTGTTTCCTTGTTTGGGAATGTGCAAAGCGAAAGTGTTTCTCCGAGAGGGCATGATGCGGCCAGCCCTTGTGGCACGCAGGAGTTTTGGACAGCTAGTGGTTTATATGGAGCAGTCCGTTGGCGGAGCAGAGATGCGTTCAGTGTTCTGATGCCAGGTGCGCTGCCGTGGACAGCCACTGTGCCCTTTGAAGCTTGCAGGTCCCCTCGCGAAGCAGAGTTCTTCCGTTGGAAATCGGTATGTGGTCCTCGGGGGGAGTGCCTTGGATCTCTGTGAGGTTCTCAGTAGTGTCACTCTGTCAGTGAAGAAGTGCCAGGATGCATGGGGTATGGTCAGTGTCATCAAAGCAGTCGTGTTTGCGGTCTGCCATCCCTGGTATACAGTGAGCCCGTGTTTGAATGCTGTCTGTGGCTTCCAGTAGGTACGACTTACCCGGTGGGCAGGAGGAGGGCACGTAGGGCAACACTGTCAAGAAGTTGAGCGTTTCCTCCGGGTTCAGGGCCGCGCAACCTGCTGGCTGGGTGCTGGCAACACGTGCCCGGGAAGCTAGCCTAGTTTCCGCAGTGGGGTTTCAACGTGGGTCTTGGTTACTGAAGCCCACCACTTCCTGTGGTGGGCATTCCCATGGGTCCTCGGAAAGTGATTTGGCCTAGTTGGCAACAATTGGCAGTTGGGTCGAATTTCGTTAGCCCCTTGAGAGTTGCCGGGCTGCATCTTGCCTGTAGACAGTCGCAGGTCGGCCCGCCCATAGGAGATTTCCTTGCTCCTAAAATGATAGGATTGGCCCCAAGTGCACATTACATATTCTATTAGGTTGCAGGATTTCTGGGTCCATCTATATGTTACACCCACGGCCGGAAAGCAGGTCTCGTCAGGTGTTTGTGCGTTGGTCAGAAGGCTTGGCTGTGGAAGAGTGGAAGTCCGTGGCCTATTTCAAAACCCCCTGGGTTTCAAAGTTCACATTCAGTCTGTTGAGGCTTGAAGAGGTCTTTCTCCATTCAGTGGGGGGGTCCAAATCCAGGGCGCTGTGTATAATCTCTGGCTTTTATGGTTCGAGGTCTCAGGAGAGGGCCACAGGGACACACAGGGAACAAGATGCGGATTCAGAGGCACACAGAGAAGCCCACAAGCGTGTCCTCGTGTGAAGTAACAGTCACACACGCGCACATGCGTGAAACAAAAATAGACCCTCTCACGTACCGGCCAACGTCCACGCCTTACTTCTTGCAGTCGGGCTGTCAGACAGACATTGAGTTCTCTGTAAAGGTAGACGTCCTTGGGAGGCAGCTTCCGAGCTCAAGCCCAGGTTAAAATTCTCATGAATGATGATCTCTGAGTACACCGGTCCAATTCT
The DNA here is from genome assembly GCF_964165515.1 of Mesoplodon bidens. Classification (NCBI taxonomy): domain Eukaryota; kingdom Metazoa; phylum Chordata; class Mammalia; order Artiodactyla; family Ziphiidae; genus Mesoplodon; species Mesoplodon bidens. The sequence continues at coordinate 69,800,598 of NC_138178.1, forward strand.
GAAGCCTGCCTGATTTATGTCCAGTTCTCAGGTGCAGCTGCTGGACAAGGCTGACCGTCGGCAAAGGCAAGAAGACCTACGCATTGGCTGATGACTGCAGGTGCTAAGGAAAAGTGGAAAAATGACGCAGGGGCATGTTGCTACGCGTGGCTCTGGCTAACCCAGGAAGGTAGGCTTTCACCCACCTTAAGATGTGCCATTGGATATGAGGTTTTCCTCAGACGGTCCCAGTGGTTGCAAGAGTGGATTGACTGTTGCTCTTTCTGAGTGGCCTGAGGGCTATGGATTCCCCAGGGTTTTGGAGTACTCCGAGGTCATCTCTCCTCTTCAGACCCCCACGGCATGCCCGGTTGTGTTCTGCAGCGTCCCAGCCTGTGCTTGGATCGATGATGACACCCTTGTATGCATTCCTTGGAAAATCTAAACAAAATGAGTGAGAACACTCTACCCTCTCCTCATCGAATCTGAGGTCCAGCACGTTTCGTCTGTCGGGGTTAGGGGAGAGTGAGGAGTGAGGATCAGCGTCCCCTTCTGACCTGCATGCAAACACACACCAGGGTTCCAGAATTCGAGGTGCTCCTATCTGGGGGTCCACTGTGTCTGCACATTAGCTGGGCCATCTACGCCTATTAGGTCCCTGCTGAAAGACCGTTGAGGGCATGCGAGGGGGAAGGCTCTCCTGCTGGTCTTCAGAGTCGGAGTGTGTGCTGGTGTAGGCCCAGTAAGCTTGCAGCTTAGAAGGTTGTGCTTTGGCAAGGATCACGTTTGTGCATGCCGCTTCGGGGGCTATTTCTGGAAGCCAAAATGAGGAAGCGTCCCTGGTTGGAGCCTGGAGCCTCAGGCCAGGCCTGTGTCCCTCCCTGTCATTTGCTTTGGCGCGTTGAATTTCTTTAGTGCCCAGTGGGGATGGAGCAGTGGGTGGGTGTGGGCTGGGGTTGGTCTTCAACGGAAGGGAGCTGATGGATTAGGGCTAGGTATTGCCCATGTCGGCTACTCCAGTACAGCTCCCGACAGAGTTTTGGCACTAAGTGGGTCATCGTGGAGTGGGGTTAGGACCGAGTGCTGCATTGAAGCCTGCGTGGTGGCTGCTGGCCTGCAGAAGATGGCAAGGCATCATGAGGACATGTCCTGTGTGATGTCGTGGGATGGGCTGTCATGATTGTGCTGCAGGAGCTGGCCACGTCTTCACAAGAATGCGTCCTGTTCGTGATGCGCTGGCATCAGCTGCCCACGAAGGGGGTGCATTTGGCAGTACATGAGGATGCGGTTACGTACTTAACCTGCGTAGAGTTGTGATCCCGTTGCCGGAGGAATGTCGCCCAAAGGGTGTCTTGCGGGACGCCGGGAAGTTAGACATGCTGAAGCGTCTGTGCCGCTCACCTTGTGGGTATTTGGGTTATGCAAACATGCCCTTTGGCCACTTTGTTTCCTTGTTTGGGAATGTGCAAAGCGAAAGTGTTTCTCCGAGAGGGCATGATGCGGCCAGCCCTTGTGGCACGCAGGAGTTTTGGACAGCTAGTGGTTTATCTGGAGCAGTCCGTTGGCGGAGCAGAGATGCGTTCAGTGTTCTGATGCCAGGTGCGCTGCCGTGGACAGCCACTGTGCCCTTTGAAGCTTGCAGGTCCCCTCGCAAAGCAGAGTTCTTCCGTTGGAAATCGGTCTGTGGTCCTCGGGGAGAGTGCCTTTGATCTCTGTGAGGTTCTCGGTAGTGTCACTCTGTCAGTGAAGAAGTGCCAGGATGCATGGGGTATGGTCAGTGTCATCAAAACAGTCGTGTTTGCGGTCTGCCATCCCTGGTATACAGTGAGCCCGTGTTTGAATGATGTCTGTGGCTTCCAGTAGGTTCGACTTACCCGGTGGGCAGGAGGAGGGCACGTAGGACAACACTGTCAAGAATTTGAGCGTTTCCTCCGGGTTCAGGGCCGCGCAACCTGCTGGCTGGGTGCTGGCAACACGTGCCCGGGAAGCTAGCCTAGTTTCCGCAGTGGGGTTTGGACATGGGTCTTGGTTACTGAAGCCCACCACTTCCTGTGGTGGGCATTCCCATGGGTCCTCGGAAAGTGATTTGGCCTAGTTGGCAACAATTGGCAGTTGGGCCGAATTTCGTTAGCCCCTTGAGAGGTGACGGGCTGCATCTTGCCTGTAGCCAGTCGCAGGTCGGCCCTCCCATAGGAGGTTTCCTTGCCCCTAAAAATGATGGGAGTGGCCCCAAGTGCATATTACATATTCTACTAGGTTGCAGGATTTCTGGGTCCATCTATATGTTACACCCACGGCCGGAAAGCAGGTCTTGTCAGGTGTTTGTGCGTTGGTCAGAAGGCTTGGCTGTGGAAGAGTGGAAGTCCGTGGCCTATTTCAAAACCCCCTGGGTTTCAAAGTTCACATTCAGTCTGTTGAGGCTTGAAGAGGTCTTTCTCCATTCATTGGGGGGGTCCAAATCCAGGGCGCTGTGTATAAACTCTGGCTTTTATGGTTCGAGGTCTCAGGAGAGGGCCACAGGGACACACAGGGACCAAGATGCGGATTCAGAGGCACGCAGAGAAGCCCACAAGCGCGTCCTCGTGTGAAGTAACAGTCACACACGCGCACATGCGTGAAAACAAAAATAGACCCTCTCACGTACCGGCCAACGTACACGCCTTACTTCTTGCAGTCGGGCTGTCAGACAGACATTGAGTTCTCTGTAAAGGTAGACGTCCTTGGGAGGCAGGGTCCGAGCTCAAGCCCAGCTTAAAATTCTCATGAATGATGATCTCTGAGTACACCGGTCCAATTCTGAAGCCTGCCTGATTTATGTCCAGTTCTCAGGTGCAGCTGCTGGACAAGGCTGACCGTCGGCAAAGGCAAGAAGACCTACGCATTGGCTGATGACTGCAGGTGCTAAGGAAAAGTGGAAAAATGACGCAGGGGCATGTTGCTACGCGTGGCTCTGGCTAACCCAGAAAGGTAGGCTTTCTCCCACCTTAAGATGTGCCATTGGATATGAGGTTTTCCTCAGACGGTCCCAGTGGCTGCAAGAGTGGATTGACTGTTGCTCTTTCTGAGTGGCCTGAGGGCTATGGATTCCCCAGGGTTTTGGAGTACTCCGAGGTCATCTCTCCTCTTCAGAGCCCCACGGCATGCCCGGTGGTGTTCTGCAGCGTCCCAGCCTGTGCTTGGATCGATGATGACACCCTTGTATGCATTCCTTGGAAAATCTAAACAAAATGAGTGAGAACACTCTACCCTCTCCTGATCGAATCTGAGGTCCAGCACGTTTCGTCTGTCTGGGGTAGGGGAGAGTGAGGAGTGAGGGCCAGCGTCCCCTTCTGACCTGCATGCAAACACACACCAGGGTTCCAGAATTCGAGGTGCTCCTATCTGGGGGTCCACTGTGTCTGCACATTAGCTGGGCCATCTACGCATATTAGGTCCCTGCTGAAAGACCGTTGAGGGCATGCGAGGGGGAAGGCTCTCCTGCTGGTCTTCAGAGTCGGAGTGTGTGCTGGTGTAGGCCCAGTAAGCTTGCAGCTTAGAAGGTTGTGCTTTGGCCAGGATCACTTTTGTGCATGCAGCTTCGGGGGCTATTTCTGGAAGCCAAAATGAGGAAGCGTCCCTGGTTGGAGCCTGGAGCCTCAGGCCAGGCCTGTGTCCCTCCCTGTCATTTGTTTTGGTGCGTTGAAGTTCTTTAGTGCCCAGTGGGGATGGAGCAGTGGGTGGGTGTGGGCTGGGGTTGGTCTTCAACGGAAGGGAGCTGATGGATTAGGGCTAGGTATTGCCCATGTCGGCTACTCCAGTACAGCTCCCGACAGAGTTTTGGCACTAAGTGGGTCATCGTGGAGTGGGGTTAGGACCGAGTGCTGCATTGAAGCCTGCGTGGTGGCTGCTGGCCTGCAGAAGATGGCAAGGCATCATGAGGACAGGTCCTGTGTGATGTCGTGGGATGGGCTGTCATGATTGTGCTGCAGGAGCTGGCCACGTCTTCCCAAGAATGCGTCCTGTTCGTGATGCGCTGGCATCAGCTGCCCACGAAGGGGGTGCATTTGGCACTACATGAGGATGCGGTTACGTACTTAACCTGCGTAGAGTTGTGATCCCGTTGCCGGAGGAATGTCGCCCAAAGGGTGTCTTGCGGGACGCCGAGAAGTTAGACATGCTGAAGCGTCTGTGCCGCTCTCCTTGGGGGTATTTGGGTTATGCAAACATGCCCTTTGGCCACTTTGTTTCCTTGTTTGGGAATGTGCAAAGCGAAAGTGTTTCTCCGACAGGGCATGATGCGGCCAGCCCTTGTGGCACGCAGGAGTTTTGGACAGCTAGTGGTTTATCTGGAGCAGTCCGTTGGCGGAGCAGAGATGCGTTCAGTGTTCTGATGCCAGGTGCGCTGCCGTGGACAGCCACTGTGCCCTTTGAAGCTTGCAGGTCCCCTCGCGAAGCAGAGTTCTTCCGTTGGAAATCGGTCTGTGGTCCTCGGGGAGAGTGCCTTTGATCTCTGTGAGGTTCTCGGTAGTGTCACTCTGTCAGTGAAGAATTGCCAGGGTGCATGGGGTATGGTCAGTGTCATCAAAGCAGTCGTGTTTGCGGTCTGCCATCCCTGGTATACAGTGAGCCCGTGTTTGAATGATGTCTGTGGCTTCCAGTAGGTTCGACTTAACCGGTGGGCAGGAGGAGGGCACGTAGGACAACACTGTCAAGAAGTTGAGCGTTTCCTCCGGGTTCAGGGCCACGCAACCTGCTGGCTGGTTGCTGGCAACACGTGCCCGGGAAGCTAGCCTAGTTTCCGCAGTGGGGTTTCAACGTGGGTCTTGGTTACTGAAGCCCACCACTTCCTGTGGTGGGCATTCCCATGGGTCCTCGGAAAGTGATTTGGCCTAGTTGGCAACAATTGGCAGTTGGGTCGAATTTCGTTAGCCCCTTGAGAGTTGCCGGGCTGCATCTTGCCTGTAGACAGTCGCAGGTCGGCCCGCCCATAGGAGATTTCCTTGCTCCTAAAATGATAGGATTGTCCCCAAGTGCACATTACATATTCTATTAGGTTGCAGGATTTCTGGGTCCATCTATATGTTACACCCACGGCCGGAATGCAGGTCTCGTCAGGTGTTTGTGCGTTGGTCAGAAGGCTTGGCTGTGGAAGAGTGGAAGTCCGTGGCCTATTTCAAAACCCCCTGGGTTTCAAAGTTCACATTCAGTCTGTTGAGGCTTGAAGAGGTCTTTCTCCATTCAGTGGGGGGGTCCAAATCCAGGGCGCTGTGTATAAACTCTGGCTTTTATGGTTCGAGGTCTCAGGAGAGGGCCACAGGGACACACAGGGACCAAGATGCGGATTCAGAGGCACGCAGAGAAGCCCACAAGCGCGTCCTCGTGTGAAGTAACAGTCACACACGCGCACAGGCGTGAAAACAAAAATAGACCCTCTCACGTACCGGCCAACGTCCACGCCTTACTTCTTGCAGTCGGGCTGTCAGACACACATTGAGTTCTCTGTAAAGGTAGACGTCCTTGGGAGGCAGGGTCCGAGCTCAAGCCCAGCTTAAAATTCTCATGAATGATGATCTCTGAGTACACCGGTCCAATTCTGAAGCCTGCCTGATTTATGTCCAGTTCTCAGGTGCAGCTGCTGGACAAGGCTGACCGTCGGCAAAGGCAAGAAGACCTACGCATTGGCTGATGACTGCAGGTGCTAAGGAAAAGTGGAAAAATGACGCAGGGGCATGTTGCTACGCGTGGCTCTGGCTAACCCAGGAAGGTAGGCTTTCTCCCACCTTAAGATGTGCCATTGGATATGAGGTTTTCCTCAGACGGTCCCAGTGGCTGCAAGAGTGGATTGACTGTTGCTCTTTCTGAGTGGCCTGAGGGCTATGGATTCCCCAGGGTTTTGGAGTACTCCGAGGTCATCTCTCCTCTTCAGAGCCCCACGGCATGCCCGGTGGTGTTCTGCAGCGTCCCAGCCTGTGCTTGGATCGATGATGACACCCTTGTATGCATTCCTTGGAAAATCTGAACAAAATGAGTGAGAACACTCTACCGTCTCCTGATCGAATCTGAGGTCCAGCACGTTTCGTCTGTCGGGGGTAGGGGAGAGTGAGGAGTGAGGGCCAGCGTCCCCTTCTGACCTGCATGCAAACACACACCAGGGTTCCAGAATTCGAGGTGCTCCTATCTGGGGGTCCACTGTGTCTGCACATTAGCTGGGCCATCTACGCATATTAGGTCCCTGCTGAAAGACCGTTGAGGGCATGCGAGGGGGAAGGCTCTCCTGCTGGTCTTCAGAGTCGGAGTGTGTGCTGGTGTAGGCCCAGTAAGCTTGCAGCTTAGAAGGTTGTGCTTTGGCCAGGATCACGTTTGTGCATGCAGCTTCGGGGGCTATTTCTGGAAGCCAAAATGAGGAAGCGTCCCTGGTTGGAGCCTGGAGCCTCAGGCCAGGCCTGTGTCCCTCCCTGTCATTTGTTTTGGTGCGTTGAAGTTCTTTAGTGCCCAGTGGGGATGGAGCAGTGGGTGGGTGTGGGCTGGGGTTGGTCTTCAACGGAAGGGAGCTGATGGATTAGGGCTAGGTATTGCCCATGTCGGCTACTCCAGTACAGCTCCCGACAGAGTTTTGGCACTAAGTGGGTCATCGTGGAGTGGGGTTAGGACCGAGTGCTGCATTGAAGCCTGCGTGGTGGCTGCTGGCCTGCAGAAGATGGCAAGGCATCATGAGGACAGGTCCTGTGTGATGTCGTGGGATGGGCTGTCATGATTGTGCTGCAGGAGCTGGCCACGTCTTCCCAAGAATGCGTCCTGTTCGTGATGCGCTGGCATCAGCTGCCCACGAAGGGGGTGCATTTGGCACTACATGAGGATGCGGTTACGTACTTAACCTGCGTAGAGTTGTGATCCCGTTGCCGGAGGAATGTCGCCCAAAGGGTGTCTTGCGGGACGCCGAGAAGTTAGACATGCTGAAGCGTCTGTGCCGCTCTCCTTGGGGGTATTTGGGTTATGCAAACATGCCCTTTGGCCACTTTGTTTCCTTGTTTGGGAATGTGCAAAGCGAAAGTGTTTCTCCGACAGGGCATGATGCGGCCAGCCCTTGTGGCACGCAGGAGTTTTGGACAGCTAGTGGTTTATCTGGAGCAGTCCGTTGGCGGAGCAGAGATGCGTTCAGTGTTCTGATGCCAGGTGCGCTGCCGTGGACAGCCACTGTGCCCTTTGAAGCTTGCAGGTCCCCTCGCGAAGCAGAGTTCTTCCGTTGGAAATCGGTCTGTGGTCCTCGGGGAGAGTGCCTTTGATCTCTGTGAGGTTCTCGGTAGTGTCACTCTGTCAGTGAAGAAGTGCCAGGGTGCATGGGGTATGGTCAGTGTCATCAAAGCAGTCGTGTTTGCGGTCTGCCATCCCTGGTATACAGTGAGCCCGTGTTTGAATGATGTCTGTGGCTTCCAGTAGGTTCGACTTAACCGGTGGGCAGGAGGAGGGCACGTAGGACAACACTGTCAAGAAGTTGAGCGTTTCCTCCGGGTTCAGGGCCACGCAACCTGCTGGCTGGTTGCTGGCAACACGTGCCCGGGAAACTAGCCTAGTTTCCGCAGTGGGGTTTCAACGTGGGTCTTGGTTACTGAAGCCCACCACTTCCTGTGGTGGGCATTCCCATGGGTCCTCGGAAAGTGATTTGGCCTAGTTGGCAACAATTGGCAGTTGGGTCGAATTTCGTTAGCCCCTTGAGAGTTGCCGGGCTGCATCTTGCCTGTAGACAGTCGCAGGTCGGCCCGCCCATAGGAGATTTCCTTGCTCCTAAAATGATAGGATTGTCCCCAAGTGCACATTACATATTCTATTAGGTTGCAGGATTTCTGGGTCCATCTATATGTTACACCCACGGCCGGAATGCAGGTCTCGTCAGGTGTTTGTGCGTTGGTCAGAAGGCTTGGCTGTGGAAGAGTGGAAGTCCGTGGCCTATTTCAAAACCCCCTGGGTTTCAAAGTTCACATTCAGTCTGTTGAGGCTTGAAGAGGTCTTTCTCCATTCAGTGGGGGGGTCCAAATCCAGGGCGCTGTGTATAATCTCTGGCTTTTATGGTTCGAGGTCTCAGGAGAGGGCCACAGGGACACACAGGGAACAAGATGCGGATTCAGAGGCACACAGAGAAGCCCACAAGCGTGTCCTCGTGTGAAGTAACAGTCACACACGCGCACATGCGTGAAAACAAAAATAGACCCTCTCACGTACCGGCCAACGTCCACGCCTTACTTCTTGCAGTCGGGCTGTCAGACACACATTGAGTTCTCTGTAAAGGTAGACGTCCTTGGGAGGCAGGGTCCGAGCTCAAGCCCAGGTTAAAATTCTCATGAATGATGATCTCTGAGTACACCGGTCCAATTCTGAAGCCTGCCTGATTTATGTCCAGTTCTCAGGTGCAGCTGCTGGACAAGGCTGACCGTCGGCAAAGGCAAGAAGACCTACGCATTGGCTGATGACTGCAGGTGCTAAGGAAAAGTGGAAAAATGACGCAGGGGCATGTTGCTACGCGTGGCTCTGGCTAACCCAGGAAGGTAGGCTTTCACCCACCTTAAGATGTGCCATTGGATATGAGGTTTTCCTCAGACGGTCCCAGTGGCTGCAAGAGTGGATTGACTGTTGCTCTTTCTGAGTGGCCTGAGGGCTATGGATTCCCCAGGGTTTTGGAGTACTCCGAGGTCATCTCTCCTCTTCAGACCCCCACGGCATGCCCGGTTGTGTTCTGCAGCGTCCCAGCCTGTGCTTGGATCGATGATGACACCCTTGTATGCATTCCTTGGAAAATCTAAACAAAATGAGTGAGAACACTCTACCCTCTCCTCATCGAATCTGAGGTCCAGCACGTTTCGTCTGTCGGGGGTAGGGGAGAGTGAGGAGTGAGGGCCAGCGTCCCCTTCTGACCTGCATGCAAACACACACCAGGGTTCCAGAATTCGAGGTGCTCCTATCTGGGGGTCCACTGTGTCTGCACATTAGCTTGTCCATCTACGCCTATTAGGTCCCTGCTGAAAGACCGTTGAGGGCATGCGAGGGGGAAGGCTTTCCTGCTGGTCTTCAGAGTCGGAGTGTGTGCTGGTGTAGGCCCAGTAAGCTTGCAGCTTAGAAGGTTGTGCTTTGGCAAGGATCACGTTTGTGCATGCAGCTTCGGGAGCTATTTCTGGAAGCCAAAATGAGGAAGCGTCCCTGGTTGGAGCCTGGAGCCTCAGGCCAGGCCTGTGTCCCTCCCTGTCATTTGTTTTGGCGCGTTGAATTTCTTTAGTGCCCAGTGGGGATGGAGCAGTGGGTGGGTGTGGGCTGGGGTTGGTCTTCAACGGAAGGGAGCTGATGGATTAGGGCTAGGTATTGCCCATGTCCGCTACTCCAGTACAGCTCCCGACAGAGTTTTGGCACTAAGTGGGTCATCGTGGAGTGGGGTTAGGACCGAGTGCTGCATTGAAGCCTGCGTGGTGGCTGCTGGCCTGCAGAAGTTGGCAAGGCATCATGAGGACATGTCCTGTGTGATGTCGTGGGATGGGCTGTCATGATTGTGCTGCAGGAGCTGGCCACGTCTTCCCAAGAATGCGTCCTGTTCGTGATGCGCTGGCATCAGCTGCCCACGAAGGGGGTGCATTTGGCACTACATGAGGATGCGGTTACGTACTTAACCTGCGTAGAGTTGTGATCCCGTTGCCGGAGGAATGTCGCCCAAAGGGTGTCTTGCGGGACGCCGAGAAGTTAGACATGCTGAAGCGTCTGTGCCGCTCTCCTTGTGGGTATTTGGGTTATGCAAACATGCCCTTTGGCCACTTTGTTTCCTTGTTTGGGAATGTGCAAAGCGAAAGTGTTTCTCCGAGAGGGCATGATGCGGCCAGCCCTTGTGGCACGCAGGAGTTTTGGACAGCTAGTGGTTTATCTGGAGCAGTCCGTTGGCGGAGCAGAGATGCGTTCAGTGTTCTGATGCCAGGTGCGCTGCCGTGGACAGCCACTGTGCCCTTTGAAGCTTGCAGGTCCCCACGCGAAGCAGAGTTCTTCCGTTGGAAATCGGTCTGTGGTCCTCGGGGAGAGTGCCTTTGATCTCTGTGAGGTTCTCGGTAGTGTCACTCTGTCAGTGAAGAAGTGCCAGGATGCATGGGGTATGGTCAGTGTCATCAAAGCAGTCGTGTTTGCGGTCTGCCATCCCTGGTATACAGTGAGCCCGTGTTTGAATGATGTCTGTGGCTTCCAGTAGGTTCGACTTACCCGGTGGGCAGGAGGAGGGCACGTAGGAAAACACTGTCAAGAAGTTGAGCGTTTCCTCCGGGTTCAGGGCCGCGCAACCTGCTGGCTGGGTGCTGGCAACACGTGCCCGGGAAGCTAGCCTAGTTTCCGCAGTGGGGTTTGGACGTGGGTCTTGGTTACTGAAGCCCACCACTTCCTGTGGTGGGCATTCCCATGGGTCCTCGGAAAGTGATTTGGCCTAGTTGGCAACAATTGGCAGTTGGGCCGAATCACGTTAGCCCCTTGAGAGGTGCAGGGCTGCATCTTGCTTGTAGCCAGTCGCAGGTCGGCCCTCCCATAGGAGGTTTCCTTGCCCCTAAAAATGATGGGAGTGGCCCCAAGTGCATATTACATATTCTACTAGGTTGCAGGATTTCTGGGTCCATCTATATGTTACACCCACGGCCGGAAAGCAGGTCTTGTCAGGTGTTTGTGCGTTGGTCAGAAGGCTTGGCTGTGGAAGAGTGGAAGTCCGTGGCCTATTTCAAAACCCCCTGGGTTTCAAAGTTCACATTCAGTCTGTTGAGGCTTGAAGAGGTCTTTCTCCATTCAGTGGGGGGGTCCAAATCCAGGGCGCTGTGTATAAACTCTGGCTTTTATGGTTCGAGGTCTCAGGAGAGGGCCACAGGGACACACAGGGACCAAGATGCGGATTCAGAGGCACGCAGAGAAGCCAACAAGCGCGTCCTCGTGTGAAGTAACAGTCACACACGCGCACATGCGTGAAAACAAAAATAGACCCTCTCACGTACCGGCCAACGTCCACGCCTTACTTCTTGCAGTCGGGCTGTCAGACACACATTGAGTTCTCTGTAAAGGTAGACGTCCTTGGGAGGCAGGGTCCGAGCTCAAGCCCAGGTTAAAATTCTCATGAATGATGATCTCTGAGTACACCGGTCCAATTCTGAAGCCTGCCTGATTTATGTCCAGTTCTCAGGTGCAGCTGCTGGACAAGGCTGACCGTCGGCAAAGGCAAGAAGACCTACGCATTGGCTGATGACTGCAGGTGCTAAGGAAAAGTGGAAAAATGACGCAGGGGCATGTTGCTACGCGTGGCTCTGGCTAACCCAGGAAGGTAGGCTTTCACCCACCTTAAGATGTGCCATTGGATATGAGGTTTTCCTCAGACGGTCCCAGTGGCTGCAAGAGTGGATTGACTGTTGCTCTTTCTGAGTGGCCTGAGGGCTATGGATTCCCCAGGGTTTTGGAGTACTCCGAGGTCATCTCTCCTCTTCAGACCCCCACGGCATGCCCGGTTGTGTTCTGCAGCGTCCCAGCCTGTGCTTGGATCGATGATGACACCCTTGTATGCATTCCTTGGAAAATCTAAACAAAATGAGTGAGAACACTCTACCCTCTCCTCATCGAATCTGAGGTCCAGCACGTTTCGTCTGTCGGGGGTAGGGGAGAGTGAGGAGTGAGGGCCAGCGTCCCCTTCTGACCTGCATGCAAACACACACCAGGGTTCCAGAATTCGAGGTGCTCCTATCTGGGGGTCCACTGTGTCTGCACATTAGCTTGTCCATCTACGCCTATTAGGTCCCTGCTGAAAGACCGTTGAGGGCATGCGAGGGGGAAGGCTTTCCTGCTGGTCTTCAGAGTCGGAGTGTGTGCTGGTGTAGGCCCAGTAAGCTTGCAGCTTAGAAGGTTGTGCTTTGGCAAGGATCACGTTTGTGCATGCAGCTTCGGGAGCTATTTCTGGAAGCCAAAATGAGGAAGCGTCCCTGGTTGGAGCCTGGAGCCTCAGGCCAGGCCTGTGTCCCTCCCTGTCATTTGTTTTGGCGCGTTGAATTTCTTTAGTGCCCAGTGGGGATGGAGCAGTGGGTGGGTGTGGGCTGGGGTTGGTCTTCAACGGAAGGGAGCTGATGGATTAGGGCTAGGTATTGCCCATGTCCGCTACTCCAGTACAGCTCCCGACAGAGTTTTGGCACTAAGTGGGTCATCGTGGAGTGGGGTTAGGACCGAGTGCTGCATTGAAGCCTGCGTGGTGGCTGCTGGCCTGCAGAAGTTGGCAAGGCATCATGAGGACATGTCCTGTGTGATGTCGTGGGATGGGCTGTCATGATTGTGCTGCAGGAGCTGGCCACGTCTTCCCAAGAATGCGTCCTGTTCGTGATGCGCTGGCATCAGCTGCCCACGAAGGGGGTGCATTTGGCACTACATGAGGATTCGGTTACGTACTTAACCTGCGTAGAGTTGTGATCCCGTTGCCGGAGGAATGTCGCCCAAAGGGTGTCTTGCGGGACGCCGAGAAGTTAGACATGCTGAAGCGTCTGTGCCGCTCTCCTTGTGGGTATTTGGGTTATGCAAACATGCCCTTTGGCCACTTTGTTTCCTTGTTTGGGAATGTGCAAAGCGAAAGTGTTTCTCCGAGAGGGCATGATGCGGCCAGCCCTTGTGGCACGCAGGAGTTTTGGACAGCTAGTGGTTTATCTGGAGCAGTCCGTTGGCGGAGCAGAGATGCGTTCAGTGTTCTGATGCCAGGTGCGCTGCCGTGGACAGCCACTGTGCCCTTTGAAGCTTGCAGGTCCCCACGCGAAGCAGAGTTCTTCCGTTGGAAATCGGTCTGTGGTCCTCGGGGAGAGTGCCTTTGATCTCTGTGAGGTTCTCGGTAGTGTCACTCTGTCAGTGAAGAAGTGCCAGGATGCATGGGGTATGGTCAGTGTCATCAAAGCAGTCGTGTTTGCGGTCTGCCATCCCTGGTATACAGTGAGCCCGTGTTTGAATGATGTCTGTGGCTTCCAGTAGGTTCGACTTACCCGGTGGGCAGGAGGAGGGCACGTAGGAAAACACTGTCAAGAAGTTGAGCGTTTCCTCCGGGTTCAGGGCCGCGCAACCTGCTGGCTGGGTGCTGGCAACACGTGCCCGGGAAGCTAGCCTAGTTTCCGCAGTGGGGTTTGGACGTGGGTCTTGGTTACTGAAGCCCACCACTTCCTGTGGTGGGCATTCCCATGGGTCCTCGGAAAGTGATTTGGCCTAGTTGGCAACAATTGGCAGTTGGGCCGAATCACGTTAGCCCCTTGAGAGGTGCAGGGCTGCATCTTGCTTGTAGCCCGTCGCAGGTCGGCCCTCCCATAGGAGGTTTCCTTGCCCCTAAAAATGATGGGAGTGGCCCCAAGTGCATATTACATATTCTACTAGGTTGCAGGATTTCTGGGTCCATCTATATGTTACACCCACGGCCGGAAAGCAGGTCTTGTCAGGTGTTTGTGCGTTGGTCAGAAGGCTTGGCTGTGGAAGAGTGGAAGTCCGTGGCCTATTTCAAAACCCCCTGGGTTTCAAAGTTCACATTCAGTCTGTTGAGGCTTGAAGAGGTCTTTCTCCATTCAGTGGGGGGGTCCAAATCCAGGGCGCTGTGTATAAACTCTGGCTTTTATGGTTCGAGGTCTCAGGAGAGGGCCACAGGGACACACAGGGACCAAGATGCGGATTCAGAGGCACGCAGAGAAGCCCACAAGCGCGTCCTCGTGTGAAGTAACAGTCACACACGCGCACATGCGTGAAAACAAAAATAGACCCTCTCACGTACCGGCCAACGTCCACGCCTTACTTCTTGCAGTCGGGCTGTCAGACAGACATTGAGTTCTCTGTAAAGGTAGACGTCCTTGGGAGGCAGGGTCCGAGCTCAAGCCCAGGTTAAAATTCTCATGAATGATGATCTCTGAGTACACCGGTCCAATTCTGAAGCCTGCCTGATTTATGTCCAGTTCTCAGGTGCAGCTACTGGACAAGGCTGACCGTCGGCAAAGGCAAGAAGACCTACGCATTGGCTGATGACTGCAGGTGCTAAGGAAAAGTGGAAAAATGACGCAGGGGCATGTTGCTATGCGTGGCTCTGGCTAACCCAGGAAGGTAGGCTTACACCCACCTTAAGATGTGCCATTGGATATGAGGTTTTCCTCAGACGGTCCCAGTGGCTGCAAGAGTGGATTGACTGTTGCTCTTTCTGAGTTCCCTGAGGGCTGTGGATTCCCCAGGGTTTTGGAGTACTCCGAGGTCATCTCTCCTCTTCAGACCCCCACGGCATACCCGTTTGTGTTCTGCAGCGTCCCAGCCTGTGCTTGGATCGATGATGACACCCTTGTATGCATTCCTTGGAAAATCTGAACAAAATGAGTGAGAACACTCTACCGTCTCCTCATCGAATCTGAGGTCCAGCACGTTTCGTCTGTCGGGGGTAGGGGAGAGTGAGGAGTGAGGGCCAGCGTCCCCTTCTGACCTGCATGCAAACACACACCAGGGTTCCAGAATTCGAGGTGCTCCTATCTGGGGGTCCACTGTGTCTGCTCATTAGCTGGGCCATCTACGCATATTAGGTCCCTGCTGAAAGACCGTTGAGGGCATGCGAGGGGGAAGGCTCTCCTGCTGGTCTTCAGAGTCGGAGTGTGTGCTGGTGTAGGCCCAGTAAGCTTGCAGCTTAGAAGGTTGTGCTTTGGCCAGGATCACGTTTGTGCATGCAGCTTCGGGGGCTATTTCTGGAAGCCAAAATGAGGAAGCGTCCCTGGTTGGAGCCTGGAGCCTCAGGCCAGGCCTGTGTCCCTCCCTGTCATTTGTTTTGGCGCGTTGAAGTTCTTTAGTGCCCAGTGGGGATGGAGCAGTGGGTGGGTGTGGGCTGGGGTCGGTCTTCAACGGAAGGGAGCTGATGGATTAGGGCTAGGTATTGCCCTTGTCGGCTACTCCAGTGCAGCTCCCAACAGAGTTTTGGCACTAAGTGGGTCATCGTGGAGTGGGGTTAGGACCGAGTGCTGCATTGAAGCCTGCGTGGTGGCTGCTGGCCTGCCGAAGATGGCAAGGCATCATGAGGACCGGTCCTGTGTGATGTCGTGGGATGGGCTGTCATGATTGGGTTGCAGGAGCTGGCCACGTCTTCACAAGAATGCGTCCTGTTTGTGATGCGCTGGCATCAGCTACCCACGAAGGGGGCGGCTTTGGCAGTACATTAGGATGCGGTTACGTACTTAACCTGCGTAGAGTTGTGATCCCGTTGCCGGAGGAATGTCGCCCAAAGGGTGTCTTGCGGGACGCCGAGAAGTTAGACATGCTGAAGCGTCTGTGCCGCTCTCCTTGTGGGTATTTGGGTTATGCAAACATGCCCTTTGGCCACTTTGTTTCCTTGTTTGGGAATGTGCAAAGCGAAAGTGTTTCTCCGAGAGGGCATGATGCGGCCAGCCCTTGTGGCACGCAGGAGTTTTGGACAGCTAGTGGTTTATCTGAAGCAGTCCGTTGGCGGAGCAGAGATGCGTTCAGTGTTCTGATGCCAGGTGCGCTGCCGTGGACAGCCACTGTGCCCTTTGAAGCTTGCAGGTCCCCTCGCGAAGCAGAGTTCTTCCGTTGGAAATCGGTCTGTGGTCCTCGGGTAGAGTGCCTTTGATCTCTGTGAGGTTCTCGGTAGTGTCACTCTGTCAGTGAAGAAGTGCCAGGATGCATGGGGTATGGTCAGTGTCATCAAAGCAGTCGTGTTTGCGATCTGCCATCCCTGGTATACAGTGAGCCCGTGTTTGAATGATGTCTGTGGCTTCCAGTAGGTTCAACTTTCCCGGTGGGCAGGAGGAGGGCACGTAGGACAACACTGTCAAGAAGTTGAGCGTTTCCTCCGGGTTCAGGGCCGTGAAACCTGCTGGCTGGGTGCTGGCAACACGTGCCTGGGAAGCTAGCCTAGTTTCCGCAGTGGGGTTTGGACGTGGGTCTTGGTTACTGAAGCCCACCACTTCCTGTGGTGGGCATTCCCATGGGTCCTCGGAAAGTGATTTGGCCTAGTTGGCAACAATTGGCAGTTGGGCCGAATCACGTTAGCCCCTTGAGAGGTGCCGGGCTGCATCTTGCCTGTAGACAGTCGCAGGTCGGCCCGCCCATAGGAGGTTTCCTTGCACCTAAAAATGATGGGAGTGGCCCCAAGTGCATCTTACATATTCTACTAGGTTGCAGGATTTCTGGGTCCATCTATATGTTACACCCACGGCCGGAAAGCAGGTCTCGTCAGGTGTTTGTGCGTTGGTCAGAAGGCTTGGCTGTGGAAGAGTGGAAGTCCGTGGCCTATTTCAAAACCCCCTGGGTTTCAAAGTTCACATTCAGTCTGTTGAGGCTTGAAGAGGTCTTTCTCCATTCAGTGGGTGGGTCCAAATACAGGGCACTTTGTATAAACTCTGGCTTTTATGGTTCGAGGTCTAAGGAGAGGGACACAGGGACACACAGGGACCAAAATGCGGGTTCAGAGGCACGCAGAGAAGCCCACAAGCGCGTCCTCGTGTGAAGTAACAGTCACACACGCGCACATGCGTGAAAAGAAAAATAGACCCTCTCACGTACCGGCCAACGTACACGCCTTACTTCTTGCAGTCAGGCTGTCAGACAGACATTGAGTTCTCTGTAAAGGTAGACGTCCTTGGGAGGCAGGGTCCGAGCTCAAGCCCAGGTAAAAATTCTCATGAATGATGATCTTTGAGTACACCGGTCCAATTCTGAAGCCTGCCTGATTTATGTCCAGTTCTCAGGTGCAGCTGCTGGACAAGGCTGACCGTCGGCAAAGGCAAGAAGACCTACGCATTGGCTGATGACTGCAGGTGCTAAGGAAAAGTGGAAAAATGACGCAGGGGCATGTTGCTACGCGTGGCTCTGGCTAACCCAGGAAGGTAGGCTTTCACCCACCTTAAGATGTGCCATTGGATATGAGGTTTTCCTCAGACGGTCCCAGTGGCTGCAAGAGTGGATTGACTGTTGCTCTTTCTGAGTGGCCTGAGGGCTATGGATTCCCCAGGGTTTTGGAGTACTCCGAGGTCATCTCTCCTCTTCAGACCCCCATGGCATGCCCGGTTGTGTTCTGCAGCGTCCCAGCCTGTGCTTGGATCGATGATGACACCCTTGTATGCATTCCTTGGAAAATCTGAACAAAATGAGTGAGAACACTCTACCGTCTCCTCATCGAATCTGAGGTCCAGCACGTTTCGTCTGTCGGGGGTAGGGGAGAGTGAGGAGTGAGGGCCAGCGTCCCCTTCTGACCTGCATGCAAACACACACCAGGGTTCCAGAATTCCAGGTGCTCCTATCTGGTGGTCCACTGTGTCTGCCCATAAGCTGGGCCATCTACGCATATTAGGTCCCTGCTGAAAGACCGTTGAGGGCATGCGAGGGGGAAGGCTCTCCTGCTGGTCTTCAGAGTCAGAGTGTGTGCTGGTGTAGGCCCAGTAAGCTTGCAGCTTAGAAGGTTGTGCTTTGGCCAGGATCACGTTTGTGCATACAGCTTCGGGGGCTATTTCTGGAAGCCAAAATGAGGAAGCGTCCCTGGTTGGAGCCTGGAGCCTCAATCCAGGCCTGTGTACTTCGCTGTCATTTGTTTTGGCGCGTTGAAGTTCTTTAGTGCCCAGTGGGGATGGAGCAGTGGGTGGGTGTGGGCTGGGGTTGGTCTTCAACGGAAGGGAGCTGATGGATTAGGGCTAGGTATTGCCCATGTCAGCTACTCCAGTGCAGCTCCTGACAGAGTTTTGGCACTAAGTGGGTCATCGTGGAGTGGGGTTAGGACCGAGTGCTGCATTGAAGCCTGCGTGGTGGCTGCTGGCCTGCAGAAGATGGCAAGGCATCATGAGGACAGGTCCTGTGTGATATCGTGGGAAGGGCTGTCATGATTGGGTTGCAGGAGCTGGCCACGTCTTCCCAAGAATGCGTCCTGTTTGTGATGCGCTGGCATCAGCTGCCCACGAAGGGGGCGGCTTTGGCAGTACATGAGGATGCGGTTACGTACTTAACCTGCGTAGAGTTGTGATCCCGTTGCCGGAGGAATGTCGCCCAAAGGGTGTCTTGCGGGACGCCGAGAAGTTAGACATGCTGAAGCGTCTGTGCCGCTCTCCTTGTGGGTATTTGGGTTATGCAAACATGCCCTTTGGCCACTTTGTTTCCTTGTTTGGGAATGTGCAAAGCGAAAGTGTTTCTCCGAGAGGGCATGATGCGGCCAGCCCTTGTGGCACGCAGGAGTTTTGGACAGCTAGTGGTTTATCTGGAGCAGTCCGTTGGGGGAGCAGAGATGCGTTCAGTGTTCTGATGCCAGGTGCGCTGCCGTGGACAGCCACTGTGCCCTTTGAAGCTTGCAGGTCCCCTCGCGAAGCAGAGTTCTTCCGTTGGATATCGGTCTGTGGTCCTCGGGGAGAGTGCCTTTGATCTCTGTGAGGTTCTCGGTAGTGTCACTCTGTCAGTGAAGAAGTGCCAGGATGCATGGGGTATGGTCAGTGTCATCAAAGCAGTCGTGTTTGCGGTCTGCCATCCCTGGTATACAGTGAGCCCGTGTTTGAATGATGTCTGTGGCTTCCAGTAGGTTCAACTTACCCGGTGGGCAGGAGGAGGGCACGTAGGACAACACTGTCAAGAAGTTGAGCGTTTCCTCCGGGTTCAGGGCTGTGCAACCTGCTGGCTGGTTGCTGGCAACACGTGCCCGGGAAGCTAGCCTAGTTTCCGCAGTGGGGTTTGGACGTGGGTCTTGGTTACTGAAGCCCACCACTTCCTGTGGTGGGCATTCCCATGGGTCCTCGGAAAGTGATTTGGCCTAGTTGGCAACAATTGGCAGTTGGGCCGAATCACGTTAGCCCCTTGAGAGGTGCCGGGCTGCATCTTGCCTGTAGACAGTCGCAGGTCGGCCCGCCCATAGGAGGTTTCCTTGCACCTAAAAATGATGGGAGTGGCCCCAAGTGCATCTTACATATTCTACTAGGTTGCAGGATTTCTGGGTCCATCTATATGTTACACCCACGGCCGGAAAGCAGGTCTCGTCAGGTGTTTGTGCGTTGGTCAGAAGGCTTGGCTGTGGAAGAGTGGAAGTCCGTGGCCTATTTCAAAACCCCCTGGGTTTCAAAGTTCACATTCAGTCTGTTGAGGCTTGAAGAGGTCTTTCTCCATTCAGTGGGGGGGTCCAAATCCAGGGCACTGTGTATAAACTCTGGCTTTTATGGTTCGAGTTCTCAGGAGAGGGCCACAGGGACACACAGGGACCAAGATGCGGATTCAGAGGCACGAAGAGAAGCCCACAAGCGCGACCACGTGTGAAGTAACAGTCACACACGCGCACATGCGTGAAAACAAAAATAGACCCTCTCACGTACCGGCCAACGTACACGCCTTACTTCTTGCTGTCAGGCTGTCAGACAGACATTGACTTCTCTGTAAAGGTAGACGTCCTTGGGAGGCAGGGTCCGAGCTCAAGCCCAGGTAAAAATTCTCATGAATGATGATCTTTGAGTACACCGGTCCAATTCTGAAGCCTGCCTGATTTATGTCCAGTTCTCAGGTGCAGCTGCTGGACAAGGCTGACCGTCGGCAAAGGCAAGAAGACCTACGCATTGGCTGATGACTGCAGGTGCTAAGGAAAAGTGGAAAAATGACGCAGGGGCATGTTGCTACGCGTGGCTCTGGCTAACCCAGGAAGGTAGGCTTTCACCCACCTTAAGATGTGCCATTGGATATGAGGTTTTCCTCAGACGGTCCCAGTGGCTGCAAGAGTGGATTGACTGTTGCTCTTTCTGAGTGGCCTGAGGGCTATGGATTCCCCAGGGTTTTGGAGTACTCCGAGGTCATCTCTCCTCTTCAGACCCCCATGGCATGCCCGGTTGTGTTCTGCAGCGTCCCAGCCTGTGCTTGGATCGATGATGACACCCTTGTATGCATTCCTTGGAAAATCTGAACAAAATGAGTGAGAACACTCTACCGTCTCCTCATCGAATCTGAGGTCCAGCACGTTGCGTCTGTCGGGTGTAGGGGAGAGTGAGGAGTGAGGGCCAGCGTCCCCTTCTGACCTGCATGCAAACACACACCAGGGTTCCAGAATTCCAGGTGCTCCTATCTGGTGGTCCACTGTGTCTGCCCATAAGCTGGGCCATCTACGCATATTAGGTCCCTGCTGAAAGACCGTTGAGGGCATGCGAGGTGGAAGGCTCTCCTGCTGGTCTTCAGAGTCGGAGTGTGTGCTGGTGTAGGCCCAGTAAGCTTGCAGCTTACAAGGTTGTGCTTTGGCCAGGATCACGTTTGTGCATGCAGCTTCGGGGGCTATTTCTGGAAGCCAAAATGAGGAAGCGTCCCTGGTTGGAGCCTGGAGCCTCAGGCCAGGCCTGTGTCCTTCCCTGTCATTTGTTTTGGCGCGTTGAAGTTCTTTAGTGCCCAGTGGGGATGGAGCAGTGGGTGGGTGTGGGCTGGGTTTGGTCTTCAACGGAAGGGAGCTGATGGATTAGGGCTAGGTATTGCCCATGTCAGCTACTCCAGTGCAGCTCCCGACAGAGTTTTGGCACTAAGTGGGTCATCGTGGAGTGGGGTTAGGACCGAGTGCTGCATTGAAGCCTGCGTGGTGGCTGCTGGCCTGCAGAAGTTGGCAAGGCATCATGAGGACATGTCCTGTGTGATGTCGTGGGATGGGCTGTCATGATTGTGCTGCAGGAGCTGGCCACGTCTTCCCAAGAATGCGTCCTGTTCGTGATGCGCTGGCATCAGCTGCCCACGAAGGGGGTGCATTCGGCACTACATGAGGATGCGGTTACGTACTTAACCTGCGTAGAGTTGTGATCCCGTTGCCGGAGGAATGTCGCCCAAAGGGTGTCTTGCGGGACGCCGAGAAGTTAGACATGCTGAAGCGTATGTGCCGCTCTCCTTGTGGGTATTTGGGTTATGCAAACATGCCCTTTGGCCACTTTGTTTCCTTGTTTGGGAATGTGCAAAGCGAAAGTGTTTCTCGAACAGGGCATGATGCGGCCAGCCCTTGTGGCACGCAGGAGTTTTGGACAGCTAGTGGTTTATCTGGAGCAGTCCGTTGGCGGAGCAGAGATGCGTTCAGTGTTCTGATGCCAGGTGTGCTGCCGTGGACAGCCACTGTGCCCTTTGAAGCTTACAGGTCCCCTCGCGAAGCATAGTTCTTCTGTTGGAAATCGGGCTGTGGTCCTCGGGGGGAGTGCCTTTGATCTCTGTGAGGTTCTCGGTAGTGTCACTCTGTCAGTGAAGAAGTGCCAGGATGCATGGGGTATGGTCAGTGTCATCAAAGCAGTCGTGTTTGCGGTCTGCCATCCCTGGTATACAGTGAGCCCGTGTTTGAATGCTGTCTGTGGCTGCCAGTTGGTTCGACTTACCCGGTGGGCAGGAGGAGGGCACGTAGGACAACACTGTCAAGAAGTTGAGCGTTTCCTCCGAGTTCAGGGCGGCGCAACCTGCTGGCTGTGTGCTGGCAACACGTGCCCGGGAAGCTAGCCTAGTTTCCGCAGTGGGGTTTGATCGTGGGTATTGGTTACCGAAGCCCACCACTTCCTGTGGTGGGCATTCCCATGGGTCCTCGGAAAGTGATTTGGCCTAGTTGGCAACAATTGGCAGTTGGGCCGAATCACGTTAGCCCCTTGAGAGGTGCCGGGCTGCATCTTGCCTGTAGACAGTCGCATGTCGGCCGCCCATAGGAGGTTTCCTTGCTCCTAAAATGATAGGATTGGCCCCAAGTGCACATTACATATTCTATTAGGTTGCAGGATTTCTCGGTCCATCTATATGTTACACCCACGGCCGGAAAGCAGGTCTCGTCAGGTGTTTGTGCGTTGGTCAGAAGGCTTGGCTGTGGAAGAGTGGAAGTCCGTGGCCTATTTCAAAACCCCTGGGTTTCAAAGTTCACATTCAGTCTGTTGAGGCTTGAAGAGGTCTTTCTCCATTCAGTGGGGGGGTCCAAATCCAGGGCGCTGTGTATAATCTCTGGCTTTTATGGTTCGAGGTCTCAGGAGAGGGACACAGGGACACACAGGGAACAAGATGCGGATTCAGAGGCACACAGAGAAGCCCACAAGCATGTCCTCGTGTGAAGTAACAGTCACACACGCGCACATGCGTGAAAACAAAAATAGACCCTCTCACGTACCGGCCAACGTCCACGCCTTACTTCTTGCAGTCGGGCTGTCAGACAGACATTGAGTTCTCTGTAAAGGTAGACGTCCTTGGGAGGCAGGGTCCGAGCTCAAGCCCAGGTAAAAATTCTCATGAATGATGATCTCTGAGTACACCGGTCCAATTCTGAAGCCTGCCTGATTTATGTCCAGTTCTCAGGTGCAGCTGCTGGACAAGGCTGACCGTCGGCAACGGCAAGAAGAACTACGCATTGGCTGATGACTGCAGGTGCTAAGGAAAAGTGGAAAAATGACGCAGGGGCATGTTGCTACGCGTGGCTCTGGCTAACCCAGGAAGGTAGGCTTTCACCCACCTTAAGATGTGCCATTGGATATGAGGTTTTCCTCAGACGGTCCCAGTGGCTGCAAGAGTGGATTGACTGTTGCTCTTTCTGAGGGGCCTGAGGGCTATGGATTCCCCAGGGTTTTGGAGTACTCCGAGGTCATCTCTCCTCTTCAGACACCCACGGCATGCCCGGTTGTGTTCTGCAGCGTCCCAGCCTGTGCTTGGATCGATGATGACATCCTTGTATGCATTCCTTGGAAAATCTGAACAAAATGAGTGAGAACACTCTACCGTCTCCTCATCGAATCTGAGGTCCAGCACGTTTCGTCTGTCGGGGGTAGGGGAGAGTGAGGACTGAGGGAGAGCGTCCCCTTCTGACCTGCATGCAAACACACACCAGGGTTCCAGAATTCGAGGTGCTCCTATCTGGTGGTCCACTGTGTCTGCCCATAAGTTGGGCCATCTACGCATATTAGGTCCCTGCTGAAAGACCGTTGAGGGCATGCGAGGGGCAAGGCTCTCCTGCTGGTCTTCAGAGTCGGAGTGTGTGCTGGTGTAGGCCCAGTAAGCTTGCAGCTTAGAAGGTTGTGCTTTGGCCAGGATCACCTTTGTGCATGCAGCTTCGGGGGCTATTTCTGGAAGCCAAAATGAGGAAGCGTCCCTGGTTGGAGCCTGGAGCCTCAGGCCAGGCCTGTGTCCCTCCCTGTCATTTGTTTTGGCGCGTTGAATTTCTTTAGTGCCCAGTGGGGATGGAGCAGTGGGTGGGTGTGGGCTGGGGTTGGTCTTCAACGGAAGGGAGCTGATGGATTAGGGCTAGGTATTGCCCATGTCGGCTACTCCAGTGCAGCTCCCGACAGAGTTTTGGCACTAAGTGGGTCATCGTGGAGTGGGGTTAGGACCGAGTGCTGCATTGAAGCCTGCGTGGTGGCTGCTGGCCTGCAGAAGATGGCAAGGCATCATGAGGACATGTCCTGTGTGATGTCGTGGGATGGGCTGTCATGATTGTGCTGCAGGAGCTGGCCACGTCTTCACAAGAATGCGTCCTGTTCGTGATGCGCTGGCATCAGCTGCCCACGAAGGGGGTGCATTTGGCAGTACATGAGGATGCGGTTACGTACTTAACCTGCGTAGAGTTGTGATCCCGTTGCCGGAGGAATGTCGCCCAAAGGGTGTCTTGCGGGACGCCGAGAAGTTAGACATGCTGAAGCGTCTGTGCCGCTCTCCTTGTGGGTATTTGGGTTATGCAAACATGCCCTTTGGCCACTTTGTTTCCTTGTTTGGGAATGTGCAAAGCGAAAGTGTTTCTCCGAGAGGGCATGATGCGGCCAGCCCTTGTGGCACGCAGGAGTTTTGGACAGCTAGTGGTTTATCTGGAGCAGTCCGTTGGCGGAGCAGAGATGCGTTCAGTGTTCTGATGCCAGGTGCGCTGCCGTGGACAGCCACTGTGCCCTTTGAAGCTTGCAGGTCCCCTCGCGAAGCAGAGTTCTTCCGTTGGAAATCGGTCTGTGGTCCTCGGGGAGAGTGCCTTTGATCTCTGTGAGGTTCTCGGTAGTGTCACTCTGTCAGTGAAGAAGTGCCAGGATGCATGGGGTATGGTCAGTGTCATCAAAGCAGTCGTGTTTGCGGTCTGCCATCCCTGGTATACAGTGAGCCCGTGTTTGAATGATGTCTGTGGCTTCCAGTAGGTTCGACTTACCCGGTGGGCAGGAGGAGGGCACGTAGGACAACACTGTCAAGAAGTTGAGCGTTTCCTCCGGGTTCAGGGCCGCGCCACCTGCTGGCTGGGTGCTGGCAACACGTGCCCGGGAAGCTAGCCTAGTTTCCGCAGTGGGGTTTGGATGTGGGTCTTGGTTACTGAAGCCCACCACTTCCTGTTGTGGGCATTCCCATGGGTCCTCGGAAAGTGATTTGGCCTAGTTGGCAACAATTGGCAGTTGGGCCGAATCACGTTAGCCCCTTGAGAGGTGCAGGGCTGCATCTTGCCTGTAGCCAGTCGCAGGTCGGCCCTCTCATAGGAGGTTTCCTTGCCCCTAAAAATGATGGGAGTGGCCCCAAGTGCATATTACATATTCTACTAGGTTGCAGGATTTCTGGGTCCATCTATATGTTACACCCACGGCCGGAAAGCAGGTCTCGTCAGGTGTTTGTGCGTTGGTCAGAAGGCTTGGCTGTGCAAGAGTGGAAGTCCGTGGCCTATTTCAAAACCCCCTGGGTTTCAAAGTTCACATTCAGTCTGTTGAGGCTTGAAGAGGTCTTTCTCCATTCAGTGGGGGGGTCCAAATCCAGGGTGCTGTGTATAAACTCTGGCTTTTATGGTTCGAGGTCTCAGGAGAGGGACACAGGGACACACAGGGACCAAGACGCGGATTCAGAGGCACGCAGAGAAGCCCAGAAGCGCGTCCTCGTGTGAAGTAACAGTCACACACGCGCACATGCGTGAAAACAAAAATAGACCCTCTCACGTACTGGCCAACGTACACGCCTTACTTCTTGCAGTCGGGCTGTCAGACAGACATTGAGTTCTCTGTAAAGGTAGACGTCCTTGGAAGGCAGGCTCCAAGCTCAAGCCCAGTTAAAAATTCTCATGAATGATGATCTCTGTGTACACCGGTCCAATTCTGAAGCCTGCTTGATTTATGTCCAGTTCTCAGGTGCAGCTGCTGGACAAGGCTGACCGTCGGCAAAGGCAAGAAGACCTACGCATTGGCTGATGACTGCAGGTGCTAAGGAAAAGTGGAAAAATGACGCAGGGGCATGTTGCTACGCGTGGCTCTGGCTAACCCAGGAAGGTAGGCTTTCACCCACCTTAAGATGTGCCATTGGATATGAGGTTTACCTCAGACGGTCCCAGTGGCTGCAAGAGTGGATTGACTGTTGCTCTTTCTGAGTGGCCTGAGGGCTATGGATTCCCCAGGGTTTTGGAGTACTCCGAGGTCATCTCTCCTCTTCAGACCCCCACGGCATGCCAGGTTGTGTTCTGCAGCGTCCCAGCCTGTGCTTGGATCGATGATGACACCCTTGTATGCATTCCTTGGAAAATCTGAACAAAATGAGTGAGAACACTCTACCGTCTCCTCATCGAATCTGAGGTCCAGCACGTTTCGTTTCTCGGGGTAGGGGAGAGTGAGGAGTGAGGGCCAGCGTCCCCTTCTGACCTGCATGCAAACACACACCAGGGTTCCAGAATTCGAGGTGCTCCTATCTGGTGGTCCACTGTGTCTGCCCATAAGCTGGGCCATCTACGCATATAAGGTCCCTGCTGAAAGACCGTTGAGGGCATGTGCGGGGGAAGGCTCTCCTGCTGGTCTTCAGAGTCGGAGTGTGTGCTGGTGTAGGCCCAGTAAGCTTGCAGCTTAGAAGGTTGTGCTTTGGCCAGGATCACGTTTGTGCATGCAGCTTCGGGGGCTATTTCTGGAAGCCAAAATGAGGAAGCGTCCCTGGTTGGAGCCTGGAGCCTCAGGCCAGGCCTGTGTCCCTCCCTGTCATTTGTTTTGGCGCGTTGAATTTCTTTAGTGCCCAGTGGGGATGGAGCAGTGGGTGGGTGTGGGCTGGGGTCGGTCTTCAACGGAAGGGAGCTGGTGGATTAGGGCTAGGTATTGCCCTTGTCGGGTACTCCAGTGCAGCTCCCGACAGAGTTTTGGCACTAAGTGGGTCATCGTGCAGTGGGGTTAGGACCGAGTGCTGCATTGAAGCCTGCGTGGTGGCTGCTGGCCTGCCGAAGATGGCAAGGCATCATGAGGACAGGTCCTGTGTGATGTCGTGGGATGGGCTGTCATGATTGGGTTGCAGGAGCTGGCCACGTCTTCCCAAGAATGCGTCCTGTTTGTGATGCGCTGGCATCAGCTGCCCACGAAGGGGGCGGCTTTGGCAGTACATGAGGATGCGGTTACGTACTTAACCTGCGTAGAGTTGTGATCCCGTTGCCGGAGGAATGTCGCCCAAAGGGTGTCTTGCGGGACGCCGAGAAGTTAGACATGATGAAGCGTCTGTGCCGCTCTCCTTGTGGGTATTTGGGTTATGCAAACATGCCCTTTGGCCACTTTGTTTCCTTGTTTGAGAATGTGCAAAGCGAAAGTGTTTCTCCGCGAGGGCATGATGCGGCCAGCCCTTGTGGCACGCAGGAGTTTTGGACAGCTAGTGGTTTATCTGGAGCAGTCCGTTGGCGGAGCAGAGATGCGTTCAGTGTTCTGATGCCAGGTGCGCTGCCGTGGACAGCCACTGTGCCCTTTGAAGCTTCCAGGTCCCCTCGCGAAGCAGAGTTCTTCCGTTGGAAATCGGTCTGTGGTCCTCGGGTAGAGTGCCTTTGATCTCTGTGAGGTTCTCGGTAGTGTCACTCTGTCAGTGAAGAAGTGCCAGGATGCATGGGGTATGGTCAGTGTCATCAAAGCAGTCGTGTTTGCGGTCTGCCATCCCTGGTATACAGTGAGCCCGTGTTTGAATGATGTCTGTGGCTTCCAGTAGGTTCAACTTACCCGGTGGGCAGGAGGAGGGCACGTAGGACAACACTGTCAAGAAGTTGAGCGTTTCCTCCGGGTTCAGGGCTGTGCAATCTGCTGGCTGGTTGCTGGCAACACGTGCCCTGGAAGCTAGCCTAGTTTCCGCAGTGGGGTTTGGACGTGTGTCTTGGTTACTGAAGCCCACCACTTCCTGTGGTGGGCATTCCCATGGGTCCTCGGAAAGTGATTTGGCCTAGTTGGCAACAATTGGCAGTTGGGCCGAATCACGTTAGCCCCTTGAGAGGTGCCGGGCTGCATCTTGCCTGTAGACAGTCGCACGTCGGCCCGCCCATAGGAGGTTTCCTTGCACCTAAAAATGATGGGAGTGACCCCAAGTGCATCTTACATATTCTACTAGGTTGCAGGATTTCTGGGTCCATCTATATGTTACACCCACGGCCGGAAAGCAGGTCTCGTCAGGTGTTTGTGCGTTGGTCAGAAGGCTTGGCTGTGGAAGAGTGGAAGTCCGTGGCCTATTTCAAAACCCCCTGGGTTTCAAAGTTCACATTCAGTCTGTTGAGGCTTGAAGAGGTCTTTCTCCATTCAGTGGGGGGGTCCAAATCCAGGGCACTGTGTATAAACTCTGGCTTTTATGGTTCGAGGTCTCAGGAGAGGGCCACAGGGACACACAGGGACCAAAATGCGGATTCAGAGGCACGCAGAGAAGCCCACAAGAGCGACCACGTGTGAAGTAACAGTCACACACGCGCACATGCCTGAAAACAAAAATAGACCCTCTCACGTACCGTCCAACGTACACGCCTTACTTCTTGCTGTCAGGCTGTCAGACAGACATTGAGTTCTCTGTAAAGGTAGACGTCCTTGGGAGGCAGGGTCCGAGCTCAAGCCCAGGGAAAAATTCTCATGAATGATGATCTTTGAGTACACCGGTCCAATTCTGAAGCCTGCCTGATTTATGTCCATTTCTCAGGTGCAGCTGCTGGACAAGGCTGACCGTCGGCAAAGGCAAGAAGACCTACGCATTGGCTGATGACTGCAGGTGCTAAGGAAAAGTGGAAAAATGACGCAGGGGCATGTTGCTACGCGTGGCTCTGGCTAACCCAGGAAGGTAGGCTTTCACCCACCTTAAGATGTGCCATTGGATATGAGGTTTTCCTCAGACGGTCCCAGTGGCTGCAAGAGTGGATTGACTGTTGCTCTTTCTGAGTGGCCTGAGGGCTATGGATTCCCCAGGGTTTTGGAGTACTCCGAGGTCATCTCTCCTCTTCAGACCCCCATGGCATGCCCGGTTGTGTTCTGCAGCGTCCCAGCCTGTGCTTGGATCGATGATGACACCCTTGTATGCATTCCTTGGAAAATCTGAACAAAATGAGTGAGAACACTCTACCGTCTCCTCATCGAATCTGAGGTCCAGCACGTTGCGTCTGTCGGGGGTAGGGGAGCGTGAGGAGTGAGGGCCAGCGTCCCCTTCTGACCTGCATGCAAACACACACCAGGGTTCCAGAATTCCAGGTGCTCCTATCTGGTGGTCCACTGTGTCTGCCCATAAGCTGGGCCATCTACGCATATTAGATCCCTGCTGAAAGACCGTTGAGGGCATGCGAGGGGGAAGGCTCTCCTGCTGGTCTTCAGAGTCAGAGTGTGTGCTGGTGTAGGCCCAGTAAGCTTGCAGCTTACAAGGTTGTGCTTTGGCCAGGATCACGTTTGTGCATGCAGCTTCGGGGGCTAATTCTAGAAGCCAAAATGAGGAAGCGTCCCTGGTTGGAGCCTGGAGCCTCAGGCCAGGCCTGTGTCCCTCCCTGTCATTTGTTTTGGCGCGTTGAAGTTCTTTAGTGCCCAGTGGGGATGGAGCAGTGGGTGGGTGTGCGCTGGGGTTGGTCTTCAACGGAAGGGAGCTGATGGATTAGGGCTAGGTATTGCCCATGTCGGCTACTCCAGTGCAGCTCCCGACAGAGTTTTGTCACTAAGTGTGTCATCGTGGAGTGGGGTTAGGACCGAGTGCTGCATTGAAGCCTGCGTGGTGGCTGCTGGCCTGCAGAAGATGGCAAGGCATCATGAGGACATGTCCTGTGTGATGTCGTGGGATGGGCTGTCATGATTGTGCTGCAGGAGCTGGCCACGTCTTCCCAAGAATGCGTCCTGTTCGTGATGCGCTGGCATCAGCTGCCCACGAAGGGGGTGCATTTGGCAGTACATGAGGATGCGGTTACGTACTTAACCTGCGTAGAGTTGTGATCCCTTTGCCGGAGGAATGTCGCCCAAAGGGTGTCTTGCGGGACGCCGAGAAGTTAGACATGCTGAAGCGTCTGTGCCGCTCTCCTTGTGGGTATTTGGGTTATGCAAACAAACCCTTTGGCCACTTTGTTTCCTTGTTTGGGAATGTGCAAAGCGAAAGTGTTTCTCCGAGAGGGCATGATGCGGCCAGCCCTTGTGGCACGCAGGAGTTTTGGACAGCTAGTGGTTTATCTGGAGCAGTCCGTTGAGGGAGCAGAGATGCGTTCAGTGTTCTGATGCCAGGTGCGCTGCCGTGGACAGCCACTGTGCCCTTTGAAGCTTGCAGGTCCCCTCGCAAAGCAGAGTTCTTCCGTTGGATATCGGTCTGTGGTCCTCGGGGAGAGTGCCTTTGATCTCTGTGAGGTTCTCGGTAGTGTCATTCTGTCAGTGAAGAAGTGCCAGGATGCATGGGGTATGGTCAGTGACATCAAAGCAGTCGTGTTTGCGGTCTGCCATCCCTGGTATACAGTGAGCCCGTGTTTGAATGATGTCTGTGGCTTCCAGTAGGTTCGACTTACCCGGTGGGCAGGAGGAGGGCACGTAGGACAACACTGTCAAGAAGTTGAGCGTTTCCTCCGGGTTCAGGGCCGCGCAACCTGCTGGCTGGGTGCTGGCAACACGTGCCCGGGAAGCTAGCCTAGTTTCCGCAGTGGGGTTTGGACGTGGGTCTTGGTTACTGAAGCCCACCACTTCCTGTGGTGGGCATTCCCATGGGTCCTCGGAAAGTGATTTGGCCTAGTTGGCAACAATTGGCAGTTGGGCCGAATTTCGTTAGCCCCTTGAGAGGTGCCGGGCTGCATCTTGCCTGTAGCCAGTCGTAGGTCGGCCCTCCCATAGGAGGTTTCCTTGCACCTAAAAATGATGGGAGTGGCCCCAAGTGCACATTACATATTCTACTAGGTTGCAGGATTTCTGGGTCCATCTATATGTTACACCCACGGCCGGAAAGCAGGTCTCGTCAGGTGTTTGTGCGTTGGTCAGAAGGCTTGGCTGTGGAAGAGTGGAAGTCCGTGGCCTATTTCAAAACCCCCTGGGTTTCAAAGTTCACATTCAGTCTGTTGAGGCTTGAAGAGGTCTTTCTCCATTCAGTGGGGGGGTCCAAATCCAGGGCGCTGTGTATAAACTCTGGCTTTTATGGTTCGAGGTCTCAGGAGAGGGCCACAGGGACACACAGGGACCAAGATGCGGATTCAGAGGCACGCAGAGAAGCCCACAAGCGCGTCCTCGTGTGAAGTAACAGTCACACACGCGCACATGCGTGAAAACAAAAATAGACCCTCTCACGTACCGGCCAACGTACACGCCTTACTTCTTGCAGTCGGGCTGTCAGACAGACATTGAGTTCTCTGTAAAGGTAGACGTCCTTGGGAGGCAGGGTCCGAGCTCAAGCCCAGGTCAAAATTCTCATGAATGATGATCTCTGAGTACACCGGTCCAATTCTGAAGCCTGCCTGATTTATGTCCAGTTCTCAGGTGCAGCTGCTGGACAAGGCTGACCGTCGGCAAAGGCAAGAAGACCTACGCATTGGCTGATGACTGCAGGTGCTAAGGAAAAGTGGAAAAATGACGCAGGGGCATGTTGCTACGCGTGGCTCTGGCTAACCCAGGAAGGTAGGCTTTCACCCACCTTAAGATGTGCCATTGGATATGAGGTTTTCCTCAGACGGTCCCAGTGGCTGCAAGAGTGGATTGACTGTTGCTCTTTCTGAGGGGCCTGAGGGCTATGGATTCCCCAGGGTTTTGGAGTACTCCGAGGTCATCTCTCCTCTTCAGACCCCCACGGCATGCCCGGTTGTGTTCTGCAGCGTCCCAGCCTGTGCTTGGATCGATGATGACACCCTTGTATGCATTCCTTGGAAAATCTGAACAAAATGAGTGAGAACACTCTACCGTCTCCTCATCGAATCTGAGGTCCAGCACGTTTCGTCTGTCGGGGGTAGGGGAGAGTGAGGAGTGAGGGCCAGCGTCCCCTTCTGACCTGCATGCAAACACACACCAGGGTTCCAGAATTCGAGGTGCTCCTATCTGGTTGTCCACTGTGTCTGCCCATAAGCTGGGCCATCTACGCATATTAGGTCCCTGCTGAAAGACCGTTGAGGGCATGCGAGGGGGAAGGCTCTCCTGCTGGTCTTCAGAGTCGGAGTGTGTGCTGGTGTAGGCCCAGTAAGCTTGCAGCTTAGAAGGTTGTGCTTTGGCAAGGATCACGTTTGTGCATGCAGCTTCGGGGGCTATTTCTGGAAGCCAAAATGAGGAAGCGTCCCTGGTTGGAGCCTGGAGCCTCAGGCCAGGCCTGTGTCCCTCCCTGTCATTTGTTTTGGCGCGTTGAATTTCTTTAGTGCCCAGTGGGGATGGAGCAGTGGGTGGGTGTGGGCTGGGGTTGGTCTTCAACGGAAGGGAGCTGATGGATTAGGGCTAGGTATTGCCCATGTCGGCTACTCCAGTACAGCTCCCGACAGAGTTTTGGCACTAAGTGGGTCATCGTGGAGTGGGTTTAGGACCGAGTGCTGCATTGAAGCCTGCGTGGTGGCTGCTGGCCTGCAGAAGATGGCAAGGCATCATGAGGACAGATCCTGTGTGATGTCGTGGGATGGGCTGTCATGATTGGGTTGCAGGAGCTGGCCACGTCTTCACAAGAATGCGTCCTGTTCGTGATGCGCTGGCATCAGCTGCCCACGAAGGGTGCGGCTTTGGCAGTACATGAGGATGCGGTTACATACTTAACCTGCGTAGAGTTGTGATCCCGTTGCCGGAGGAATGTCGCCCAAAGGGTGTCTTGCGGGATGCCGAGAAGTTAGACATGCTGAAGCGTCTGTGCCGCTCTCCTTGTGGGTATTTGGGTTATGCAAACAGACCCTTTGGCCACTTTGTTTCCTTGTTTGGGAATGTGCAAAGCGAAAGTGTTTCTCCGAGAGGGCATGATGCGGCCAGCCCTTGTGGCACGCAGGAGTTTTGGACAGCTAGTGGTTTATCTGGAGCAGTCCGTTGGCGGAGCAGAGATGCGTTCAGTGTTCTGATGCCAGGTGCGCTGCCATGGACAGCCTCTGTGCCCTTTGAAGCTTGCAGGTCCCCTTGCGAAGCAGAGTTCTTCCGTTGGAAATCGGTCTGTGGTCCTCGGGGAGAGTGCCTTTGATCTCTGTGAGGTTCTCGGTAGTGTCACTCTGTCAGTGAAGAAGTGCCAGGATGCATGGGGTATGGTCAGTGTCATCAAAGCAGTCCTCTTTGCGGTCTGCCATCCCTGGTATACAGTGAGCCCGTGTTTGAATGATGTCTGTGGCTTCCAGTAGGTTCGACTTACCTGGTGGGCAGGAGGAGGGCACGTAGGACAACACTGTGAAGAAGTTGAGCGTTTCCTCCGGGTTCAGGGCCGCGCAACCTGCTGGCTGGGTGCTGGCAACACGTGCCCGGGAAGCTAGCCTAGTTTCCGCAGTGGGGTTTGGACGTGGGTGTTGGTTACTGAAGCCCACCACTTCCCGTGGTGGGCATTCCCATGGGTCCTCGGAAAGTGATTTGGCCTAGTTGGCAACAATTGGCAGTTGGGCCCAATCACGTTAGCCCCTTGAGAGGTGCCGGGCTGCATCTTGCCTGTAGCCAGTCGCAGGTCGGCCCTCCCATAGGAGGTTTCCTTGCACCTAAAAATGATGGGAGTGGCCCCAAGTGCATCTTACATATTCTACTAGGTTGCAGGATTTCTGGGTCCATCTATATGTTACACCCACGGCCGGAAAGCAGGTCTCGTCAGGTGTTTGTGCGTTGGTCAGAAGGCTTGGCTGTGGAAGAGTGGAAGTCCGTGGCCTATTTCAAAACCCCCTGGGTTTCAAAGTTCACATTCAGTCTGTTGAGGCTTGAAGAGGTCTTTCTCCATTCAGTGGGGGGGTCCAAATCCAGGGCGCTGTGTATAAACTCTGGCTTTTATGGTTCGAGGTCTCAGGAGAGGGCCACAGGGACACACAGGGAACAAGACGCGGATTCAGAGGCACGCAGAGAAGCCCAGAAGCGCGTCCTCGTGTGAAGTAACAGTCACACACGCGCACATGCGTGAAAACAAAAATAGACCCTCTCACGTACCGGCCAACGTACACGCCTTACTTCTTGCAGTCGGGCTGTCAGACAGACATTGAGTTCTCTATAAAGGTAGACGTCCTTGGAAGGCAGGCTCCAAGCTCAAGCCCAGGTAAAAATTCTCATGAATGATGATCTCTGAGTACACCGGTCCAATTCTGAAGCCTGCCTGATTTATGTCCAGTTCTCAGGTGCAGCTGCTGGACAAGGCTGACCGTCGGCAAAGGCAAGAAGACCTATGCATTGGCTGATGACTGCAGGTGCTAAGGTAAAGTGGAAAAATGACGCAGGGGCATGTTGCTACGCGTGGCTCTGGCTAACCCAGGAAGGTAGGCTTTCACCCACCTTAAGATGTGCCATTGGATATGAGGTTTTCCTCAGACGGTCCCAGTGGCTGCAAGAGTGGATTGACTGTTGCTCTTTCTGAGTGGCCTGAGGGCTATGGATTCCCCAGGGTTTTGGAGTACTCCGAGGTCATCTCTCCTCTTCAGACCCCCACGGCATGCCCGTTGGTGTTCTGCAGCGTCCCAGCCTGTGCTTGGATCGATGATGACAGCCTTGTATGCATTCCTTGGAAAATCTGAACAAAATGAGTGAGAACACTCTACCGTCTCCTCATCGAATCTGAGGTCCAGCACGTTTCGTCTCTCGGGGGTAGGGGAGAGTGAGGAGTGAGGGCCAGCGTCCCCTTCTGACCTGCATGCAAACACACACCAGGGTTCCAGAATTCGAGGTGCTCCTATCTGGGGGTCCACTGTGTCTGCCCATAAGCTGGGCCATCTACGCATATTAGGTCCCTGCTGAAAGACCGTTGAGGGCATGCGAGGGGGAAGGCTCTCCTGCTGGTCTTCAGAGTCGGAGTGTGTGCTGGTGTAGGCCCAGTAAGCTTGCAGCTTACAAGGTTTTGCTTTGGCCAGGATCACGTTTGTGCATGCAGCTTCGGGGGCTATTTCTGGAAGCCAAAATGAGGAAGCGTCCCTGGTTGGAGCCTGGAGCCTCAGGCCAGGCCTGTGTCCCTCCCTGTCATTTGTTTTGGCGCGTTGAAGTTCTTTAGTGCCCAGTGGGGATGGAGCAGTGGGTGGGTGTGGGCTGGGATTGGTCTTCAACGGAAGGGAGCTGATGGATTAGGGCTAGGTATTGCCCATGTCGGCTACTCCAGTGCAGCTCCCGACAGAGTTTTGGCACTATGTGGGTCATCGTGGAGTGGGGTTAGGACCGAGTGCTGCATTGAAGCCTGCGTGGTGGCTGCTGGCCTGCAGAAGATGGCAAGGCATCATGAGGACATGTCCTGTGTGATGTCGTGGGATGGGCTGTCATGATTGCGCTGCAGGAGCTGGCCACATCTTCACAAGAATGTGTCCTGTTCGTGATGCGCTGGCATCAGCTGCCCACGAAGGGGGTGCATTTGGCAGTACATGACGATGCGGTTACGTACTTAACCTGCGTAGAGTTGTGATCCCTTTGCCGGAGGAATGTCGCCCACAGGGTGTCTTGCGGGACGCCGAGAAGTTAGACATGCTGAAGCGTCTGTGCCGCTCTCCTTGTGGGTATTTGGGTTATGCAAACAGACCCTTTGGCCACTTTGTTTCCTTGTTTGGGAATGTGCAAAGCGAAAGTGTTTCTCCGAGAGGGCATGATGCGGCCAGCCCTTGTGGCACGCAGGAGTTTTGGACAGCTAGTGGTTTATCTGGAGCAGTCCGTTGGCGGAGCAGAGATGCGTTCAGTGTTCTGATGCCAGGTGTGCTGCCGTGGACAGCCACTGTGCCCTTTGAAGCTTGCAGGTCCCCTCGCGAAGCAGAGTTCTTCCGTTGGAAATCGGTCTGTGGTCCTCGGGGGGAGTCCCTTTGATCTCTGTGAGGTTCTCGGTAGTGTCACTCTGTCAGTGAAGAAGTGCCAGGATGCATGGGGTATGGTCAGTGTCATCAAAGCAGTCGTGTTTGCGGTCTGCCATCCCTGGTATACAGTGAGCCAGTGTTTGAATGCTGTCTGTGGCTTCCAGTAGGTTCGACTTACCCGGTGGGCAGGAGGAGGGCACATAGGACAACACTGTCAAGAAGTTGAGCGTTTCCTCCGGGTTCAGGGCCGCGCAACCAGCTGGCTGGGTGCTGGCAACACGTGCCCGGGAAGCTAGCCTAGTTTCCGCAGTGGGGTTTCAACGTGGGTCTTGGTTACTGAAGCCCACCACTTCCTGTGGTGGGCATTCCCATGGGTCCTCGGAAAGTTATTTGGCCTAGTTGGCAACAATTGGCAGTTGGGTCGAATTTCGTTAGCCCCTTGAGAGGTGCCGGGCTGCATCTTGCCTGTAGACAGTCGCAGGTCGACCCGCCCATAGGAGATTTCCTTGCTCCTAAAATGATAGGATTGTCCCCAAGTGCACATTACATATTCTATTAGGTTGCAGGATTTCTGGGTCCATCTATATGTTACACCCACGGCCGGAAAGCAGGTCTCGTCAGGTGTTTGTGCGTTGGTCAGAAGGCTTGGCTGTGGAAGAGTGGAAGTCCGTGGCCTATTTCAAAACCCCCTGGGTTTCAAAGTTCACATTCAGTCTGTTGAGGCTTGAAGAGGTCTTTCTCCATTCAGTGGGGGGGTCCAAATCCAGGGCGCTGTGTATAAACTCTGGCTTTTATGGTTCGAGGTCTCAGGAGAGGGACACAGGGACACACAGGGAACAAGATGCGGATTCAGAGGCACACAGAGAAGCCCACAAGCGTGTCCTCGTGTGAAGTAACATTCACACACGCGCACATGCGTGAAAACAAAAATAGACCCTCTCACGTACCGGCCAACGTACACGCCTTACTTCTTGCAGTTGGGCTGTCAGACAGACATTGAGTTCCCTGTAAAGGTAGACTTCCTTGGGAGGCAGGGTCCGAGCTCAAGCCCAGGTTAAAATTCTCATGAATGATGATCTCTGAGTACACCCGTCCAATTCTGAAGCCTGCCTGATTTATGTCCAGTTCTCAGGTGCAGCTGCTGGACAAGGCTGACCGTCGGCAAAGGCAAGAAGACCTATGCATTGGCTGATGACTGCAGGTGCTAAGGAAAAGTGGAAAAATGACGCAGGGGCATGTTGCTACGCGTGGCTCTGGCTAACCCAGGAAGGTTGGCTTTCACCCACCCTAAGATGTGCCATTGGATATGAGGTTTTCCTCAGACGGTCCCAGTGGTTGCAAGAGTGGATTGACTGTTGCTCTTTCTGAGTGGCCTGAGGGCTATGGATTCCCCAGGGTTTTGGAGTACTCCGAGGTCATCTCTCCTCTTCAGACCCCCACGGCATGCCCGGTTGTGTTCTGCAGCGTCCCAGCCTGTGCTTGGATCGATGATGACACCCTTGTATGCATTCCTTGGAAAATCTGAACAAAATGAGTGAGAACACTCTACCGTCTCCTCATCGAATCCGAGGTCCAGCACGTTTCGTCTGTCGGGGGTAGGGGAGAGTGAGGAGTGAGGGCCAGCGTCCCCTTCTGACCTGCATGCAAACACACACCAGGGTTCCAGAATTCGAGGTGCTCCTATCTGGGGGTCCTCTGTGTCTGCCCATTAGCTGGGCCATCTACGCAGATTAGGTCCCTGCTGAAAGACCGTTGAGGGCATGCGAGGGGGAAGGCTCTCCTGCTGGTCTTCAGAGTCGGAGTGTGTGCTGGTGTAGGCCCAGTAAGCTTGCAGCTTAGAAGGTTGTGCTTTGGCCAGGATCACGTTTGTGCATGCAGCTTCGGGGGCTATTTCTGGAAGCCAAAATGAGGAAGCGTCCCTGGTTGGAGCCTGGAGCCTCAGGCCAGGCCTGTGTCCCTCCCTGTCATTTGTTTTGGCGCGTTGAAGTTCTTTAGTGCCCAGTGGGGATGGAGCAGTGGGTGGGTGTGGGCTGGGGTTGGTCTTCAACGGAAGGGAGCTGATGGATTAGGGCTAGGTATTGCCCATGTCGGCTACTCCAGTGCAGCTCCCGACAGAGTTTTGGCACTAAGTGGGTCATCGTGGAGTGGGGTTAGGACCGAGTGCTGCATTGAAGCCTGCGTGGTGGCTGCTGGCCTGCAGAAGATGGCAAGGCATCATGAGGACATGTCCTGTGTGATGTCGTGGGATGGGCTGTCATGATTGTGCTGCAGGAGCTGGCCACGTCTTCACAAGAATGCGTCCTGTTCGTGATGCGCTGGCATCAGCTGCCCACGAAGGGGGTGCATTTGGCAGTACATGAGGATGCGGTTACGTACTTAACCTGTGTAGAGTTGTGATCCCGTTGCCGGAGGAATGTCGCCCAAAGGGTGTCTTGCGGGACGCCGAGAAGTTAGACATGCTGAAGCGTCTGTGCCGCTCTCCTTGTGGGTATTTGGGTTATGCAAACATGCCCTTTGGCCACTTTGTTTCCTTGTTTGGGAATGTGTAAAGCGAAAGTGTTTCTCCGAGAGGGCATGATGCGGCCAGCCCTTTTGGCACGCAGGAGTTTTGGACAGCTAGTGGTTTATCTGGAGCAGTCCGTTGGCGGAGCAGAGATGCGTTCAATGTTCTGATGCCAGGTGCGCTGCCGTGGACAGCCACTGTGCCCTTTGAAGCTTGCAGGTCCCCTCGCGAAGCAGAGTTCTTCCGTTGGAAATCGGTCTGTGGTCCTCGGGGGGAGTGCGTTTGATCTCTGTGAGGTTCTCGGTAGTGTCACTCTGTCAGTGAAGAAGTGCCAGGATGCATGGGGTATGGTCAGTGTCATCAAAGCAGTCGTGTTTGCGGTCTGCCATCCCTGGTATACAGTGAGCCCGTGTTTGAATGCTGTCTGTGGCTTCCAGTAGGTTCGACTTACCCGGTGGTCAGGAGGAGGGCACGTAGGACAACACTGTCAAGAAGTTGAGCGTTTCCTCCGGGTTCAGGGCCGCGCAACCTGCTGGCTGTGTGCTGGCAACACGTGCCCGGGATGCTAGCCTAGTTTCCGCAGTGGGGTTTGGACGTGGGTCTTGGTTACTGAAGCCCACCACTTCCTGTGGTGGGCATTCCCATGGGTCCTCGGAAAGTGATTTGGCCTAGTTGGCAACAATTGGCAGTTGGGCCGAATCACGTTAGCCCCTTGAGAGGTGCCGGGCTGCATCTTGCCTGTAGACAGTCGCAGGTCGGCCCGCCCATAGGAGGTTTCCTTGCTCCTAAAATGATAGGATTGGCCCCAAGTGCACATTACATATTCTATTAGGTTGCAGGATTTCTGGGTCCATCTATATGTTACACCCACGGCCGGAAAGCAGGTCTCGTCAGGTGTTTGTGCGTTGGTCAGAAGGCTTGGCTGTGGAAGACTGGAAGTCCGTGGCCTATTTCAAAACCCCCTGGGTTTCAAAGTTCACATTCAGTCTGTTGAGGCTTGAAGAGGTCTTTCTCCATTCAGTGGGGCGGTCCAAATCCAGGGCGCTGTGTATAATCTCTGGCTTTTATAGTTCGAGGTCTCAGGAGAGGGACACAGGGACACACAGGGACCAAGATGCGGATTCTGAGGCACGCAGAGAAGCCCAGAAGCGCGTCCTCGTGTGAAGTAACAGTCACACACGCGCACATGCGTGAAAACAAAAATAGACCCTCTCACGTACCGGCCAACGTACACGCCTTACTTCTTGCAGTCGGGCTGTCAGACAGACATTGAGTTCTCTGTAAAGGTAGACGTCCTTGGGAGGCAGGGTCCGAGCTGAAGCCCAGGGAAAAATTCTCATGAATGATGATCTCTGAGTACACCCGTCCAATTCTGAAGCCTGCCTGATTTATGTCCAGTTCTCAGGTGCAGCTGCTGGACAAGGCTGACCGTCGGCAAAGGCAAGAAGACCTACGCATTGGCTGATGACTGCAGGTGCTAAGGAAAAGTGGAAAAATGACGCAGGGGCATGTTGCTACACGTGGCTCTGGCTAACCCAGGAAGGTAGGCTTTCACCCACCTTAAGATGTGCCATTGGATATGAGGTTTTCCTCAGACGGTCCCAGTGGCTGCAAGAGTGGATTGACTGTTGCTCTTTCTGAGGGGCCTGAGGGCTATGGATTCCCCAGGGTTTTGGAGTACTCCAAGGTCATCTCTCCTCTTCAGACCCCCACGGCATGCCCGGTTGTGTTCTGCAGCGTCCCAGCCTGTGCTTGGATCGATGATGACACCCTTGTATGCATTCCTTGGAAAATCTGAACAAAATGAGTGAGAACACTCTACCGTCTCCTCATCGAATCTGAGGTCCAGCACGTTTCGTCTGTCGGGGGTAGGGGAGAGTGAGGAGTGAGGGCCAGCGTCCCCTTCTGACCTGCATGCAAACACACACCAGGGTTCCAGAATTCCAGGTGCTCCTATCTGGTGGTCCACTGTGTCTGCCCATAAGCTGGGCCATCTACGCCTATTAGGTCCCTGCTGAAAGACCGTTGAGGGCATGCGAGGGGGAAGGCTCTCCTGCTGGTCTTCAGAGTCGGAGTGTGTGCTGGTGTAGGCCCAGTAAGCTTGCAGCTTAGAAGGTTGTGCTTTGGCCAGGATCACGTTTGTGCATGCAGCTTCGGGGGCTATTTCTGGAAGCCAAAATGAGGAAGCGTCCCTGGTTGGAGCCTGGAGCCTCAGGCCAGGCCTGTGTCCCTCCCTGTCATTTGTTTTGGCGCGTTGAAGTTCTTTAGTGCCCAGTGGGGATGGAGCAGTGGGTGGGTGTGGGCTGGGGTTGGTCTACAACGGAAGGGAGCTGATGGATTAGGGCTAGGTATTGCCCATGTCGGCTACTCCAGTGCAGCTCCCGACAGAGTTTTGGCACTAAGTGGGTCATCGTGGAGTGGGGTTAGGACCGAGTGCTGCATTGAAGCCTGCGTGGTGGCTGCTGGCCTGCAGAAGATGGCAAGGCATCATGAGGACATGTCCTGTGTGATGTCGTGGGATGGGCTGTCATGATTGGGTTGCAGGAGCTGGCCACGTCTTCCCAAGAATGCGTCCTGTTCGTGATGCGCTGGCATCAGCTGCCCACGAAGGGGGCGGCTTTGGCAGTACATGAGGATGCGGTTACGTACTTAACCTGCGTAGAGTTGTGATCCCGTTGCCGGAGGAATGTCGCCCAAAGGGTGTCTTGCAGGACGCCGAGAAGTTAGACATGCTGAAGCGTCTGTGCCGCTCTCCTTGTGGGTATTTGCGTTATGCAAACAGGCCCTTTGGCCACTTTGTTTCCTTGTTTGGGAATGTGCAAAGCGAAAGTGTTTCTCCGAGAGGGCATGATGCGGCCAGCCCTTGTGGCACGCAGGAGTTTTGGACAGCTAGTGGTTTATCTGGAGCAGTCCGTTGGCGGAGCAGAGATGCGTTCAGTGTTCTGATGCCAGGTGTGCTGCCGTGGACAGCCACTGTGCCCTTTGAAGCTTGCAGGTCCCCTCGCGAAGCAGAGTTCTTCCGTTGGAAATCGGTCTGTGGTCCTCGGGGAGAGTGCCTTTGATCTCTGTGAGGTTCTCGGTAGTGTCACTCTGTCAGTGAAGAAGTGCCAGGATGCATCGGGTATGGTCAGTGTCATCAAAGCAGTCGTGTTTGCGGTCTGCCATCCCTGGTATACAGTGAGCCCATGTTTGAATGATGTCTGTGGCTTCCAGTAGGTTCGACTTACCCGGTGGGCAGGAGGAGGGCACGTAGGACAACACTGTCAAGAAGTTGAGCGTTTCCTCCGGGTTCAGGGCCGCGCAACCTGCTGGCTGTGTGCTGGCAACACGTGCCTGGGAAGCTAGCCTAGTTTCCGCAGTGGGGTTTGGACGTGGGTCTTGGTTACTGAAGCCCACCACTTCCTGTGGTGGGCATTCCCATGGGTCCTCGGAAAGTGATTTGGCCTAGTTGGCAACAATTGGCAGTTGGGCCGAATCACGTTAGCCCCTTGAGAGGTGCCGGGCTGCATCTCGCCTGTAGGCAGTCGCAGGTCGGCCCTCCCATAGGAGGTTTCCTTGCACCTAAAAATGATGGGAGTGGCCCCAAGTGCATATTACATATTCTACTAGGTTGCAGGATTTCTGGGTCCATCTATATGTTACACCCACGGCCGGAAAGCAGGTCTCGTCAGGTGTTTGTGCATTGGTCAGAAGGCTTGGCTGTGGAAGAGTGGAAGTCCGTGGCCTATTTCAAAACCCCCTGGGTTTCAAAGTTCACATTCAGTCTGTTGAGGCTTGAAGAGGTCTTTCT
This sequence comes from Mesoplodon bidens, assembly GCF_964165515.1. Lineage (NCBI taxonomy): Eukaryota > Metazoa > Chordata > Mammalia > Artiodactyla > Ziphiidae > Mesoplodon > Mesoplodon bidens. Next base: position 69,841,884 of record NC_138178.1, read on the forward strand.
CCATTCAGTGGGGGGGTCCAAATCCAGGGCGCTGTGTATAAACTCTGGCTTTTATGGTTCGAGGTCTCAGGAGAGGGCCACAGTGACACACAGGGACCAAGATGCGGATTCAGAGGCACGCAGAGAAGCCCACAAGCGCGTCCTCGTGTGAAGTAACAGTCACACACGCGCACATGCGTGAAACAAAAATAGACCCTCTCACGTACCGGCCAACGTACACGCCTTACTTCTTGCCGTCGGGCTGTCTGACAGACATTGAGTTCTCTGTAAAGGTAGACGTCCTTGGGAGGCAGGGTCCGAGCTCAAGCCCAGGTTAAAATTCTCATGAATGATGATCTCTGAGTACACCCGTCCAATTCTGAAGCCTGCCTGATATATGTCCAGTTCTCAGGTGCAGCTGCTGGACAAGGCTAACCGTCGGCAAAGACAAGAAGACCTACGCATTGGCTGATGACTGCAGGTGCTAAGGAAAAGTGGAAAAATGACGCAGGGGCATGTTGCTACGCGTGGCTCTGGCTAACCCAGGAAGGTAGGCTTTCACCCACCCTAAGATGTGCCATTGGATATGAGGTTTTCCTCAGACGGTCCCAGTGGCTGCAAGAGTGGATTGACTGTTGCTCTTTCTGAGGGGCCTGAGGGCTATGGATTCCCCAGGGTTTTGGAGTACTCCGAGGTCATCTCTCCTCTTCAGACCCCCACGGCATGCCCGGTTGTGTTCTGCAGCGTCCCAGCCTGTGCTTGGATCGATGATGACACCCTTGTATGCATTCCTTGGAAAATCTGAACAAAATGAGTGAGAACACTCTACCGTCTCCTCATCGAATCTGAGGTCCAGCACCTTTCGTCTGTCGTGGGTAGGGGAGAGTGAGGAGTGAGGGCCAGGGTCCCCTTCTGACCTGCATGCAAACATCCAGCAGGATTCCAGAATTCGATGTGCTCCTATCTGGTGGTCCACTGTGTCTGCCCATAAGTTTGGCCATCTACGCATATTAGGTCCCTGCTGAAAGACAGTTGAGGGCATGCGAGGGGGAAGGCTCTCCTGCTGGTCTTCAGAGTCGGAGTGTGTGCTGGTGTAGGCCCAGTAAGCTTGCAGCTTAGAAGGTTGTGCTTTGGCCAGGATCACGTTTGTGCATGCAGCTTCGGGGGCTATTTCTGGAAGCCAAAATGAGGAAGCGTCCCTGGTTGGAGCCTGGAGCCTCAGGCCAGGCCTGTGTCCCTCCCTGTCATCTGTTTTGGTGCGTTGAAGTTCTTTAGTGCCCAGTGGGGATGGAGCAGTGGGTGGGTGTGGGCTGGGGTTGGTCTTCAACGGAAGGGAGCTGATGGATTAGGGCTAGGTATTGCCCATGTCGGCTACTCCAGTGCAGCTCCCGACAGAGTTTTGGCACTAAGTGGGTCATCGTGGAGTGGGGTTAGGACCGAGTGCTGCATTGAAGCCTGCGTGGTGGCTGCTGGCCTGCAGAAGATGGCAAGGCATCATGAGGACATGTCCTGTGTGATGTCGTGGGATGGGCTGTCATGATTGTGCTGCAGGAGCTGGCCACGTCTTCCCAAGAATGCGTCCTGTTCGTGATGCGCTGGCATCAGCTGCCCACGAAGGGGGCGGCTTTGGCAGTACATGAGGATGCGGTTACGTACTTAACCTGCGTAGAGTTGTGATCCCGTTGCCGGAGGAATGTCGCCCAAAGGGTGTCTTGCGGGACGCGGAGAAGTTAGACATGCTGAAGCGTCTGTGCCGCTCTCCTTGTGGGTATTTGCGTTATGCAAACAGACCCTTTGGCCACTTTGTTTCCTTGTCTGGGAATGTGCAAAGCGAAAGTGTTTCTACGAGAGGGCATGATGCGGCCAGCCCTTGTGGCACGCAGGAGTTTTGGACAGCTAGTGGTTTATCTGGAGCAGTCCGTTGGCGGAGCACAGATGCGTTCAGTGTTCTGATGCCAGGTGCGCTGCCGTGGACAGCCACTGTGCCCTTTGAAGCTTGCAGGTCCCCTCGTGAAGCAGAGTTCTTCCGTTGGAAATCGGTCTGTGGTCCTCGGGGAGAGTGCCTTTGATCTCTGTGAGGTTCTCGGTAGTGTCACTCTGTCAGTGAAGAAGTGCCAGGATGCATGGGGTATGGTCAGTGTCCTCAAAGCAGTCGTGTTTGCGGTCTGCCATCCCTGGTATACAGTGAGCCCGTGTTTGAATGATGTCTGTGGCTTCCAGTAGGTTCGACTTACCCGGTGGGCAGGAGGTGGGCACGTAGGACAACAATGTCAAGAAGTTGAGCGTTTCCTCCGGGTTCAGGGCCGCGCAACCTGCTGGCTGGGTGCTGGCAACACGTGCCCGGGAAGCTAGCCTAGTTTCCGCAGTGGGGTTTGGACGTGGGTCTTGGTTACTGAAGCCCACCACTTCCTGTGGTGGGCATTCCCATGGGTCCTCGGAAAGTGATTTGGCCTAGTTGGCAACAATTGGCAGTTGGGCCGAATTTCGTTAGCCCCTTGAGAGGTGCCGGGCTGCATCTTGCCTGTAGCCAGTCGCAGGTCGGCCCGCCCATAGGAGGTTTCCTTGCTCCTAAAAATGATGGGAGTGGCCCCAAGTGCACATTACATATTCTACTAGGTTGCAGGATTTCTGGGTCCATCTATGTTACACCCACGGCCGGAAAGCAGGTCTCGTCAGGTGTTTGTGCGTTGGTCAGAAGGCTTGGCTGTGGAAGAGTGGAAGTCCGTGGCCTATTTCAAAACCCCCTGGGTTTCAAAGTTCACATTCAGTCTGTTGAGGCTTGAAGAGGTCTTTCTCCATTCAGTGGGGGGGTCCAAATCCAGGGCGCTGTGTATAAACTCTGGCTTTTATGGTTCGAGGTCTCAGGAGAGGGCCACAGGGACACACAGGGACCAAGATGCCGATTCAGAGGCACGCAGAGAAGCCCAGAAGCGCGTCCTCGTGTGAAGTAACAGTCACACACGCGCACATGCGTGAAAACAAAAATAGACCCTCTCACGTACCGGCCAACGTACACGCCTTACTTCTTGCAGTCGGGCTGTCAGATAGACATTGAGTTCTCTGTAAAGGTAGACGTCCTTGGGAGGCAGGGTCCGAGCTCAAGCCCAGGTAAAAATTCTCATGAATGATGATCTCTGAGTACACCGGTCCAATTCTGAAGCCTGCCTGATTTATGTCCAGTTCTCAGGTGCAGCTGCTGGACAAGGCTGACCGTCGGCAAAGGCAAGAAGACCTACGCATTGGCTGATGACTGCAGGTGCTAAGGAAAAGTGGAAAAATGACGCAGGGGCATGTTGCTATGCGTGGCTCTGGCTAACGCAGGAAGGTAGGCTTTCACCCACCTTAAGATGTGCCATTGGATATGAGGTTTTCCTCAGACGGTCCCAGTGGCTGCAAGAGTGGATTGACCGTTGCTCTTTCTGAGTGGCCTGAGGGCTATGGATTCCCCAGGGTTTTGGAGTACTCCGAGGTCATCTATCCTCTTCAGACCCCCACGGCATGCCAGGTTGTGTTCTGCAGCGTCCCAGCCTGTGCTTGGATCGATGATGACACCCTTGTATGCATTCCTTGGAAAATCTGAACAAAATGAGTGAGAACACTCTACCGTCTCCTCATCGAATCTGAGGTCCAGCACGTTTCGTCTGTCGGGGGTAGGGGAGAGTGAGGAGTGAGGGCCAGCGTCCCCTTCTGACCTGCATGCAAACACACACCAGGGTTCCAGAATTCCAGGTGCTCCTATCTGGTGGTCCACTGTGTCTGCCCATAAGCTGGGCCATCTACGCCTATTAGGTCCCTGCTGAAAGACCGTTGAGGGCATGCGAGGGGGAAGGCTCTCCTGCTGGTCTTCAGAGTCGGAGTGTGTGCTGGTGTAGGCCCAGTAAGCTTGCAGCTTAGAAGGTTGTGCTTTGGCCAGGATCACGTTTGTGCATGCAGCTTCGGGGGCTATTTCTGGAAGCCAAAATGAGGAAGCGTCCCTGGTTGGAGCCTGGAGCCTCAGGCCAGGCCTGTGTCCCTCCCTGTCATTTGTTTTGGCGCGTTGAAGTTCTTTAGTGCCCAGTGGGGATGGAGCAGTGGGTGGGTGTGGGCTGGGGTTGGTCTTCAACGGAAGGGAGCTGATGGATTAGGGCTAGGTATTGCCCATGTCGGCTACTCCAGTGCAGCTCCCGACAGAGTTTTGGCACTAAGTGGGTCATCGTGGAGTGGGGTTAGGACCGAGTGCTGCATTGAAGCCTGCGTGGTGGCTGCTGGCCTGCAGAAGATGGCAAGGCATCATGAGGACATGTCCTGTGTGATGTCGTGGGATAAGCTGTCATGATTGTGCTGCAGGAGCTGGCCACGTCTTCCCAAGAATGCGTCCTGTTCGTGATGCGCTGGCATCAGCTGCCCACGAAGGGGGTGCACTTGGCACAACATGAGGATGCGGTTACGTACTTAACCTGCGTAGAGTTGTGATCCCGTTGCTGGAGGAATGTCGCCCAAAGGGTGTCTTGCGGGACGCCGAGAAGTTAGACATGCTGAAGCGTCTGTGCCGCTCTCCTTGTGGGTATTTGGGTTATGCAAACATGCCCTTTGGCCACTTTGTTTCCTTGTTTGGGAATGTGCAAAGCGAAAGTGTTTCTCCGAGAGGGCATGATGCGGCCAGCCCTTGTGGCACGCAGGAGTTTTGGACAGCTAGTGGTTTATCTGGAGCAGTCCGTTGGCGGAGCAGAGATGCGTTCAGTGTTCTGATGCCAGGTGCGCTGCCGTGGACAGCCACTGTGCCCTTTGAAGCTTGCAGGTCCCCTCGCGAAGCAGAGTTCTTCCGTTGGAAATCGGTCTGTGGTCCGGGGAGAGTGCCTTTGATCTCTGTGAGGTACTCGGTAGTGTCACTCTGTCAGTGAAGAAGTGCCAGGATGCATGGGGTATGGTCAGTGTCATGAAAGCAGTCGTGTTTGCGGTCTGCCATCCCTGGTATACAGTGAGCCCGTGTTTGAATGATGTCTGTGGCTTCCAGTAGGTTCGAATTAACCGGTGGGCAGGAGGAGGGCACGTAGGACAACACTGTCAAGAAGCTGAGCGTTTCCTCCGGGTTCAGGGCCGCGCAACCTGCTGGCTGGGTGCTGGCAACACGTGCCCGGGAAGCTAGCCTAGTTTCCGCAGTGGGGTTTGAACGTGGGTCTTGGTTACTGAAGGCCACCACTACCTGTGGTGGGCATTCCCATGGGTCCTCGGAAAGTGATTTGGCCTAGTTGGCAACAATTGGCAGTTGGGCCGAATCACGTTAGCCCCTTGAGAGGGGCAGGGTTGCATCTTGCCTGTAGCCAGTCGCAGGTCGGCCCTCCCATAGGAGGTTTCCTTGCACCTAAAAATGATGGGAGTGGCCCCAAGTGCATATTACATATTCTACTAGGTTGCAGGATTTCTGGGTCCATCTATATGTTACACCCACGGCCGGAAAGCAGGTCTCGTCAGGTGTTTGTGCGTTGGTCAGAAGGCTTTGCTGTGGAAGAGTGGAAGTCCGTGGCCTATTTCAAAACCCCCTGGGTTTCAAAGTTCACATTCAGTCTGTTGAGGCTTGAAGAGGTCTTTCTCCATTCAGTGGGGGGGTCCAAATCCAGGGCGCTGTGTATAAACTCTGGCTTTTATGGTTCGAGGTCTCAGGAGAGGGCCACAGGGACACACAGGGACCAAGATGCGGATTCAGAGGCACGCAGAGAAGCCCACAAGCGCGTCCTCGTGTGAAGTAACTGTCACACACGCGCACATGCGTGAAAACAAAAATAGACCCTCTCACGTACCGGCCAACGTGCACGCCTTACTTCTTGCAGTCGGGCTGTCAGACAGACATTGAGTTCTCTGTAAAGGTAGACGTCCTTGGGAGACAGGGTCCGAGGTCAAGCCCAGGTTAAAATTCTCATGAATGATGATCTCTGAGTACACCGGTCCAATTCTGAAGCCTGCCTGATTTATGTCCAGTTCTCAGGTGCAGCTGCTGGACAAGGCTGACCGTCGGCAAAGGCAAGAAGACCTATGCATTGGCTGATGACTGCAGGTGCTAAGGTAAAGTGGAAAAATGACGCAGGGGCATGTTGCTACGCGTGGCTCTGGCTAACCCAGGAAGGTAGGCTTTCACCCACCTTAAGATGTGCCATTGGATATGAGGTTTTCCTCAGACGGTCCCAGTGGCTGCAAGAGTGGATTGACTGTTGCTCTTTCTGAGTGGCCTGAGGGCTATGGATTCCCCAGGGTTTTGGAGTACTCCGAGGTCATCTCTCCTCTTCAGACCCCCACGGCATGCCCGTTGGTGTTCTGCAGCGTCCCAGCCTGTGCTTGGATCGATGATGACAGCCTTGTATGCATTCCTTGGAAAATCTGAACAAAATGAGTGAGAACACTCTACCGTCTCCTCATCGAATCTGAGGTCCAGCACGTTTCGTCTCTCGGGGGTAGGGGAGAGTGAGGAGTGAGGGCCAGCGTCCCCTTCTGACCTGCATGCAAACACACACCAGGGTTCCAGAATTCGAGGTGCTCCTATCTGGGGGTCCACTGTGTCTGCCCATAAGCTGGGCCATCTACGCATATTAGGTCCCTGCTGAAAGACCGTTGAGGGCATGCGAGGGGGAAGGCTCTCCTGCTGGTCTTCAGAGTCGGAGTGTGTGCTGGTGTAGGCCCAGTAAGCTTGCAGCTTAGAAGGTTGTGCTTTGGCCAGGATCACGTTTGTGCATGCAGCTTCGGGGGCTATTTCTGGAAGCCAAAATGAGGAAGCGTCCCTGGTTGGAGCCTGGAGCCTCAGGCCAGGCCTGTGTCCCTCCCTGTCATTTGTTTTGGCGCGTTGAAGTTCTTTAGTGCCCAGTGGGGATGGAGCAGTGGGTGGGTGTGGGCTGGGATTGGTCTTCAACGGAAGGGAGCTGATGGATTAGGGCTAGGTATTGCCCATGTCGGCTACTCCAGTGCAGCTCCCGACAGAGTTTTGGCACTATGTGGGTCATCGTGGAGTGGGGTTAGGACCGAGTGCTGCATTGAAGCCTGCGTGGTGGCTGCTGGCCTGCAGAAGATGGCAAGGCATCATGAGGACATGTCCTGTGTGATGTCGTGGGATGGGCTGTCATGATTGCGCTGCAGGAGCTGGCCACATCTTCACAAGAATGTGTCCTGTTCGTGATGCGCTGGCATCAGCTGCCCACGAAGGGGGTGCATTTGGCAGTACATGACGATGCGGTTACGTACTTAACCTGCGTAGAGTTGTGATCCCTTTGCCGGAGGAATGTCGCCCAAAGGGTGTCTTGCGGGACGCCGAGAAGTTAGACATGCTGAAGCGTCTGTGCCGCTCTCCTTGTGGGTATTTGGGTTATGCAAACAGACCCTTTGGCCACTTTGTTTCCTTGTTTGGGAATGTGCAAAGCGAAAGTGTTTCTCCGAGAGGGCATGATGCGGCCAGCCCTTGTGGCACGCAGGAGTTTTGGACAGCTAGTGGTTTATCTGGAGCAGTCCGTTGGCGGAGCAGAGATGCGTTCAGTGTTCTGATGCCAGGTTTGCTGCCGTGGACAGCCACTGTGCCCTTTGAAGCTTGCAGGTCCCCTCGCGAAGCAGAGTTCTTCCGTTGGAAATCGGTCTGTGGTCCTCGGGGGGAGTCCCTTTGATCTCTGTGAGGTTCTCGGTAGTGTCACTCTGTCAGTGAAGAAGTGCCAGGATGCATGGGGTATGGTCAGTGTCATCAAAGCAGTCGTGTTTGCGGTCTGCCATCCCTGGTATACAGTGAGCCAGTGTTTGAATGCTGTCTGTGGCTTCCAGTAGGTTCGACTTACCCGGTGGGCAGGAGGAGGGCACATAGGACAACACTGTCAAGAAGTTGAGCGTTTCCTCCGGGTTCAGGGCCGCGCAACCAGCTGGCTGGGTGCTGGCAACACGTGCCCGGGAAGCTAGCCTAGTTTCCGCAGTGGGGTTTCAACGTGGGTCTTGGTTACTGAAGCCCACCACTTCCTGTGGTGGGCATTCCCATGGGTCCTCGGAAAGTTATTTGGCCTAGTTGGCAACAATTGGCAGTTGGGTCGAATTTCGTTAGCCCCTTGAGAGGTGCCGGGCTGCATCTTGCCTGTAGACAGTCGCAGGTCGACCCGCCCATAGGAGATTTCCTTGCTCCTAAAATGATAGGATTGTCCCCAAGTGCACATTACATATTCTATTAGGTTGCAGGATTTCTGGGTCCATCTATATGTTACACCCACGGCCGGAAAGCAGGTCTCGTCAGGTGTTTGTGCGTTGGTCAGAAGGCTTGGCTGTGGAAGAGTGGAAGTCCGTGGCCTATTTCAAAACCCCCTGGGTTTCAAAGTTCACATTCAGTCTGTTGAGGCTTGAAGAGGTCTTTCTCCATTCAGTGGGGGGGTCCAAATCCAGGGCGCTGTGTATAAACTCTGGCTTTTATGGTTCGAGGTCTCAGGAGAGGGCCACAGGGACACACAGGGACCAAGATGCCGATTCAGAGGCACGCAGAGAAGCCCAGAAGCGCGTCCTCGTGTGAAGTAACAGTCACACACGCGCACATGCGTGAAAACAAAAATAGACCCTCTCACGTACCGGCCAACGTACACGCCTTACTTCTTGCAGTCGGGCTGTCAGATAGACATTGAGTTCTCTGTAAAGGTAGACGTCCTTGGGAGGCAGGGTCCGAGCTCAAGCCCAGGTAAAAATTCTCATGAATGATGATCTCTGAGTACACCGGTCCAATTCTGAAGCCTGCCTGATTTATGTCCAGTTCTCAGGTGCAGCTGCTGGACAAGGCTGACCGTCGGCAAAGGCAAGAAGACCTACGCATTGGCTGATGACTGCAGGTGCTAAGGAAAAGTGGAAAAATGACGCAGGGGCATGTTGCTATGCGTGGCTCTGGCTAACGCAGGAAGGTAGGCTTTCACCCACCTTAAGATGTGCCATTGGATATGAGGTTTTCCTCAGACGGTCCCAGTGGCTGCAAGAGTGGATTGACCGTTGCTCTTTCTGAGTGGCCTGAGGGCTATGGATTCCCCAGGGTTTTGGAGTACTCCGAGGTCATCTATCCTCTTCAGACCCCCACGGCATGCCAGGTTGTGTTCTGCAGCGTCCCAGCCTGTGCTTGGATCGATGATGACACCCTTGTATGCATTCCTTGGAAAATCTGAACAAAATGAGTGAGAACACTCTACCGTCTCCTCATCGAATCTGAGGTCCAGCACGTTTCGTCTGTCGGGGGTAGGGGAGAGTGAGGAGTGAGGGCCAGCGTCCCCTTCTGACCTGCATGCAAACACACACCAGGGTTCCAGAATTCCAGGTGCTCCTATCTGGTGGTCCACTGTGTCTGCCCATAAGCTGGGCCATCTACGCCTATTAGGTCCCTGCTGAAAGACCGTTGAGGGCATGCGAGGGGGAAGGCTCTCCTGCTGGTCTTCAGAGTCGGAGTGTGTGCTGGTGTAGGCCCAGTAAGCTTGCAGCTTAGAAGGTTGTGCTTTGGCCAGGATCACGTTTGTGCATGCAGCTTCGGGGGCTATTTCTGGAAGCCAAAATGAGGAAGCGTCCCTGGTTGGAGCCTGGAGCCTCAGGCCAGGCCTGTGTCCCTCCCTGTCATTTGTTTTGGCGCGTTGAAGTTCTTTAGTGCCCAGTGGGGATGGAGCAGTGGGTGGGTGTGGGCTGGGGTTGGTCTTCAACGGAAGGGAGCTGATGGATTAGGGCTAGGTATTGCCCATGTCGGCTACTCCAGTGCAGCTCCCGACAGAGTTTTGGCACTAAGTGGGTCATCGTGGAGTGGGGTTAGGACCGAGTGCTGCATTGAAGCCTGCGTGGTGGCTGCTGGCCTGCAGAAGATGGCAAGGCATCATGAGGACATGTCCTGTGTGATGTCGTGGGATAAGCTGTCATGATTGTGCTGCAGGAGCTGGCCACGTCTTCCCAAGAATGCGTCCTGTTCGTGATGCGCTGGCATCAGCTGCCCACGAAGGGGGTGCACTTGGCACAACATGAGGATGCGGTTACGTACTTAACCTGCGTAGAGTTGTGATCCCGTTGCTGGAGGAATGTCGCCCAAAGGGTGTCTTGCGGGACGCCGAGAAGTTAGACATGCTGAAGCGTCTGTGCCGCTCTCCTTGTGGGTATTTGGGTTATGCAAACATGCCCTTTGGCCACTTTGTTTCCTTGTTTGGGAATGTGCAAAGCGAAAGTGTTTCTCCGAGAGGGCATGATGCGGCCAGCCCTTGTGGCACGCAGGAGTTTTGGACAGCTAGTGGTTTATCTGGAGCAGTCCGTTGGCGGAGCAGAGATGCGTTCAGTGTTCTGATGCCAGGTGCGCTGCCGTGGACAGCCACTGTGCCCTTTGAAGCTTGCAGGTCCCCTCGCGAAGCAGAGTTCTTCCGTTGGAAATCGGTCTGTGGTCCGGGGAGAGTGCCTTTGATCTCTGTGAGGTACTCGGTAGTGTCACTCTGTCAGTGAAGAAGTGCCAGGATGCATGGGGTATGGTCAGTGTCATGAAAGCAGTCGTGTTTGCGGTCTGCCATCCCTGGTATACAGTGAGCCCGTGTTTGAATGATGTCTGTGGCTTCCAGTAGGTTCGAATTAACCGGTGGGCAGGAGGAGGGCACGTAGGACAACACTGTCAAGAAGCTGAGCGTTTCCTCCGGGTTCAGGGCCGCGCAACCTGCTGGCTGGGTGCTGGCAACACGTGCCCGGGAAGCTAGCCTAGTTTCCGCAGTGGGGTTTGAACGTGGGTCTTGGTTACTGAAGGCCACCACTACCTGTGGTGGGCATTCCCATGGGTCCTCGGAAAGTGATTTGGCCTAGTTGGCAACAATTGGCAGTTGGGCCGAATCACGTTAGCCCCTTGAGAGGGGCAGGGTTGCATCTTGCCTGTAGCCAGTCGCAGGTCGGCCCTCCCATAGGAGGTTTCCTTGCACCTAAAAATGATGGGAGTGGCCCCAAGTGCATATTACATATTCTACTAGGTTGCAGGATTTCTGGGTCCATCTATATGTTACACCCACGGCCGGAAAGCAGGTCTCGTCAGGTGTTTGTGCGTTGGTCAGAAGGCTTTGCTGTGGAAGAGTGGAAGTCCGTGGCCTATTTCAAAACCCCCTGGGTTTCAAAGTTCACATTCAGTCTGTTGAGGCTTGAAGAGGTCTTTCTCCATTCAGTGGGGGGGTCCAAATCCAGGGCGCTGTGTATAAACTCTGGCTTTTATGGTTCGAGGTCTCAGGAGAGGGCCACAGGGACACACAGGGACCAAGATGCGGATTCAGAGGCACGCAGAGAAGCCCACAAGCGCGTCCTCGTGTGAAGTAACTGTCACACACGCGCACATGCGTGAAAACAAAAATAGACCCTCTCACGTACCGGCCAACGTGCACGCCTTACTTCTTGCAGTCGGGCTGTCAGACAGACATTGAGTTCTCTGTAAAGGTAGACGTCCTTGGGAGACAGGGTCCGAGGTCAAGCCCAGGTTAAAATTCTCATGAATGATGATCTCTGAGTACACCGGTCCAATTCTGAAGCCTGCCTGATTTATGTCCAGTTCTCAGGTGCAGCTGCTGGACAAGGCTGACCGTCGGCAAAGGCAAGAAGACCTATGCATTGGCTGATGACTGCAGGTGCTAAGGTAAAGTGGAAAAATGACGCAGGGGCATGTTGCTACGCGTGGCTCTGGCTAACCCAGGAAGGTAGGCTTTCACCCACCTTAAGATGTGCCATTGGATATGAGGTTTTCCTCAGACGGTCCCAGTGGCTGCAAGAGTGGATTGACTGTTGCTCTTTCTGAGTGGCCTGAGGGCTATGGATTCCCCAGGGTTTTGGAGTACTCCGAGGTCATCTCTCCTCTTCAGACCCCCACGGCATGCCCGTTGGTGTTCTGCAGCGTCCCAGCCTGTGCTTGGATCGATGATGACAGCCTTGTATGCATTCCTTGGAAAATCTGAACAAAATGAGTGAGAACACTCTACCGTCTCCTCATCGAATCTGAGGTCCAGCACGTTTCGTCTCTCGGGGGTAGGGGAGAGTGAGGAGTGAGGGCCAGCGTCCCCTTCTGACCTGCATGCAAACACACACCAGGGTTCCAGAATTCGAGGTGCTCCTATCTGGGGGTCCACTGTGTCTGCCCATAAGCTGGGCCATCTACGCATATTAGGTCCCTGCTGAAAGACCGTTGAGGGCATGCGAGGGGGAAGGCTCTCCTGCTGGTCTTCAGAGTCGGAGTGTGTGCTGGTGTAGGCCCAGTAAGCTTGCAGCTTAGAAGGTTGTGCTTTGGCCAGGATCACGTTTGTGCATGCAGCTTCGGGGGCTATTTCTGGAAGCCAAAATGAGGAAGCGTCCCTGGTTGGAGCCTGGAGCCTCAGGCCAGGCCTGTGTCCCTCCCTGTCATTTGTTTTGGCGCGTTGAAGTTCTTTAGTGCCCAGTGGGGATGGAGCAGTGGGTGGGTGTGGGCTGGGATTGGTCTTCAACGGAAGGGAGCTGATGGATTAGGGCTAGGTATTGCCCATGTCGGCTACTCCAGTGCAGCTCCCGACAGAGTTTTGGCACTATGTGGGTCATCGTGGAGTGGGGTTAGGACCGAGTGCTGCATTGAAGCCTGCGTGGTGGCTGCTGGCCTGCAGAAGATGGCAAGGCATCATGAGGACATGTCCTGTGTGATGTCGTGGGATGGGCTGTCATGATTGCGCTGCAGGAGCTGGCCACATCTTCACAAGAATGTGTCCTGTTCGTGATGCGCTGGCATCAGCTGCCCACGAAGGGGGTGCATTTGGCAGTACATGACGATGCGGTTACGTACTTAACCTGCGTAGAGTTGTGATCCCTTTGCCGGAGGAATGTCGCCCAAAGGGTGTCTTGCGGGACGCCGAGAAGTTAGACATGCTGAAGCGTCTGTGCCGCTCTCCTTGTGGGTATTTGGGTTATGCAAACAGACCCTTTGGCCACTTTGTTTCCTTGTTTGGGAATGTGCAAAGCGAAAGTGTTTCTCCGAGAGGGCATGATGCGGCCAGCCCTTGTGGCACGCAGGAGTTTTGGACAGCTAGTGGTTTATCTGGAGCAGTCCGTTGGCGGAGCAGAGATGCGTTCAGTGTTCTGATGCCAGGTTTGCTGCCGTGGACAGCCACTGTGCCCTTTGAAGCTTGCAGGTCCCCTCGCGAAGCAGAGTTCTTCCGTTGGAAATCGGTCTGTGGTCCTCGGGGGGAGTCCCTTTGATCTCTGTGAGGTTCTCGGTAGTGTCACTCTGTCAGTGAAGAAGTGCCAGGATGCATGGGGTATGGTCAGTGTCATCAAAGCAGTCGTGTTTGCGGTCTGCCATCCCTGGTATACAGTGAGCCAGTGTTTGAATGCTGTCTGTGGCTTCCAGTAGGTTCGACTTACCCGGTGGGCAGGAGGAGGGCACATAGGACAACACTGTCAAGAAGTTGAGCGTTTCCTCCGGGTTCAGGGCCGCGCAACCAGCTGGCTGGGTGCTGGCAACACGTGCCCGGGAAGCTAGCCTAGTTTCCGCAGTGGGGTTTCAACGTGGGTCTTGGTTACTGAAGCCCACCACTTCCTGTGGTGGGCATTCCCATGGGTCCTCGGAAAGTTATTTGGCCTAGTTGGCAACAATTGGCAGTTGGGTCGAATTTCGTTAGCCCCTTGAGAGGTGCCGGGCTGCATCTTGCCTGTAGACAGTCGCAGGTCGACCCGCCCATAGGAGATTTCCTTGCTCCTAAAATGATAGGATTGTCCCCAAGTGCACATTACATATTCTATTAGGTTGCAGGATTTCTGGGTCCATCTATATGTTACACCCACGGCCGGAAAGCAGGTCTCGTCAGGTGTTTGTGCGTTGGTCAGAAGGCTTGGCTGTGGAAGAGTGGAAGTCCGTGGCCTATTTCAAAACCCCCTGGGTTTCAAAGTTCACATTCAGTCTGTTGAGGCTTGAAGAGGTCTTTCTCCATTCAGTGGGGGGGTCCAAATCCAGGGCGCTGTGTATAAACTCTGGCTTTTATGGTTCGAGGTCTCAGGAGAGGGACACAGGGACACACAGGGAACAAGATGCGGATTCAGAGGCACACAGAGAAGCCCACAAGCGTGTCCTCGTGTGAAGTAACATTCACACACGCGCACATGCGTGAAAACAAAAATAGACCCTCTCACGTACCGGCCAACGTACACGCCTTACTTCTTGCAGTTGGGCTGTCAGACAGACATTGAGTTCCCTGTAAAGGTAGACTTCCTTGGGAGGCAGGGTCCGAGCTCAAGCCCAGGTTAAAATTCTCATGAATGATGATCTCTGAGTACACCCGTCCAATTCTGAAGCCTGCCTGATTTATGTCCAGTTCTCAGGTGCAGCTGCTGGACAAGGCTGACCGTCGGCAAAGGCAAGAAGACCTACGCATTGGCTGATGACTGCAGGTGCTAAGGAAAAGTGGAAAAATGACGCAGGGGCATGTTGCTACGCGTGGCTCTGGCTAACCCAGGAAGGTTGGCTTTCACCCACCCTAAGATGTGCCATTGGATATGAGGTTTTCCTCAGACGGTCCCAGTGGTTGCAAGAGTGGATTGACTGTTGCTCTTTCTGAGTGGCCTGAGGGCTATGGATTCCCCAGGGTTTTGGAGTACTCCGAGGTCATCTCTCCTCTTCAGACCCCCACGGCATGCCCGGTTGTGTTCTGCAGCGTCCCAGCCTGTGCTTGGATCGATGATGACACCCTTGTATGCATTCCTTGGAAAATCTGAACAAAATGAGTGAGAACACTCTACCGTCTCCTCATCGAATCTGAGGTCCAGCACGTTTCGTCTCTCGGGGTAGGGGAGAGTGAGGAGTGAGGGCCAGCGTCCCCTTCTGACCTGCATGCAAACACACACCAGGGTTCCAGAATTCGAGGTGCTCTTATCTGGTGGTCCACTGTGTCTGCCCATAAGCTGGGCCATCTACGCATATTAGGTCCCTGCTGAAAGACCGTTGAGGGCATGCGAGGGGGAAGGCTCTCCTGCTGGTCTTCAGAGTCGGAGTGTGTGCTGGTGTAGGCCCAGTAAGCTTGCAGCTTAGAAGGTTGTGCTTTGGCCAGGATCACGTTTGTGCATGCAGCTTCGGGGGCTATTTCTGGAAGCCAAAATGAGGAAGCGTCCCTGGTTGGAGTCTGGAGCCTCAGGCCAGGCCTGTGTCCCTCCCTGTCATTTGTTTTGGCGCGTTGAAGTTCTTTAGTGCCCAGTGGGGATGGAGCAGTGGGTGGGTGTGGGCTGGGGTTGGTCTTCAACGGAAGGGAGCTGATGGATTAGGGCTAGGTATTGCCCATGTCGGCTACTCCAGTGAAGCTCCCGACAGAGTTTTGGCACTAAGTGGGTCATCGTGGAGTGGGGTTAGGACCGAGTGCTGCATTTAAGCCTGCGTGGTGGCTGCTGGCCTGCAGAAGATGGCAAGGCATCATGAGGACATGTCCTGTGTGATGTCGTGGGATGGGCTGTCATGATTGTGCTGCAGGAGCTGGCCACGTCTTCACAAGAATGCGTCCTGTTCGTGATGCGCTGGCATCAGCTGCCCACGAACGGGGTGCATTTGGCAGTACATGAGGATGCGGTTACGTACTTAACCTGTGTAGAGTTGTGATCCCGTTGCCGGAGGAATGTCGCCCAAAGGGTGTCTTGCGGGACGCCGAGAAGTTAGACATGCTGAAGCGTCTGTGCCGCTCTCCTTGTGGGTATTTGGGTTATGCAAACATGCCCTTTGGCCACTTTGTTTCCTTGTTTGGGAATGTGCAAAGCGAAAGTGTTTCTCCGAGAGGGCATGATGCGGCCAGCCCTTTTGGCACGCAGGAGTTTTGGACAGCTAGTGGTTTATCTGGAGCAGTCCGTTGGCGGAGCAGAGATGCGTTCAATGTTCTGATGCCAGGTGCGCTGCCGTGGACAGCCACTGTGCCCTTTGAAGCTTGCAGGTCCCCTCGCGAAGCAGAGTTCTTCCGTTGGAAATCGGTCTGTGGTCCACGGGGGGAGTGCGTTTGATCTCTGTGAGGTTCTCGGTAGTGTCACTCTGTCAGTGAAGAAGTGCCAGGATGCATGGGGTATGGTCAGTGTCATGAAAGCAGTCGTGTTTGCGGTCTGCCATCCCTGGTATACAGTGAGCCCGTGTTTGAATGATGTCTGTGGCTTCCAGTAGGTTCGAATTAACCGGTGGGCAGGAGGAGGGCACGTAGGACAACACTGTCAAGAAGTTGAGCGTTTCCTCCGGGTTCAGGGCCGCGCAACCTGCTGGCTGGGTGCTGGCAACACGTGCCTGGGAAGCTAGCCTAGTTTCCGCAGTGGGGTTTGGACGTGGGTCTTGGTTACTGAAGCCCACCACTTCCTGTGGTGGGCATTCCCATGGGTCCTCGGAAAGTGATTTGGCCTAGTTGGCAACAATTGGCAGTTGGGCCGAATCACGTTAGCCCCTTGAGAGGTGCCGGGCTGCATCTTGCCTGTAGGCAGTCGCAGGTCGGCCCTCCCATAGGAGGTTTCCTTGCACCTAAAAATGATGGGAGTGGCCCCAAGTGCATATTACATATTCTACTAGGTTGCAGGATTTCTGGGTCCATCTATATGTTACACCCACGGCCGGAAAGCAGGTCTCGTCAGGTGTTTGTGCATTGGTCAGAAGGCTTGGCTGTGGAAGAGTGGAAGTCCGTGGCCTATTTCAAAACCCCCTGGGTTTCAAAGTTCACATTCAGTCTGTTGAGGCTTGAAGAGGTCTTTCTCCATTCAGTGGGGGGGTCCAAATCCAGGGCGCTGTGTATAAACTCTGGCTTTTATGGTTCGAGGTCTCAGGAGAGGGCCACAGTGACACACAGGGACCAAGATGCGGATTCAGAGGCACGCAGAGAAGCCCACAAGCGCGTCCTCGTGTGAAGTAACAGTCACACACGCGCACATGCGTGAAACAAAAATAGACCCTCTCACGTACCGGCCAACGTACACGCCTTACTTCTTGCCGTCGGGCTGTCTGACAGACATTGAGTTCTCTGTAAAGGTAGACGTCCTTGGGAGGCAGGGTCCGAGCTCAAGCCCAGGTTAAAATTCTCATGAATGATGATCTCTGAGTACACCCGTCCAATTCTGAAGCCTGCCTGATATATGTCCAGTTCTCAGGTGCAGCTGCTGGACAAGGCTGACCGTCGGCAAAGACAAGAAGACCTACGCATTGGCTGATGACTGCAGGTGCTAAGGAAAAGTGGAAAAATGACGCAGGGGCATGTTGCTACGCGTGGCTCTGGCTAACCCAGGAAGGTAGGCTTTCACCCACCCTAAGATGTGCCATTGGATATGAGGTTTTCCTCAGACGGTCCCAGTGGCTGCAAGAGTGGATTGACTGTTGCTCTTTCTGAGGGGCCTGAGGGCTATGGATTCCCCAGGGTTTTGGAGTACTCCGAGGTCATCTCTCCTCTTCAGACCCCCACGGCATGCCCGGTTGTGTTCTGCAGCGTCCCAGCCTGTGCTTGGATCGATGATGACACCCTTGTATGCATTCCTTGGAAAATCTGAACAAAATGAGTGAGAACACTCTACCGTCTCCTCATCGAATCTGAGGTCCAGCACGTTTCGTCTCTCGGGGGTAGGGGAGAGTGAGGAGTGAGGGCCAGCGTCCCCTTCTGACCTGCATGCAAACACACACCAGGGTTCCAGAATTCCAGGTGCTCCTATCTGGTGGTCCACTGTGTCTGCCCATAAGCTGGGCCATCTACGCCTATTAGGTCCCTGCTGAAAGACCGTTGAGGGCATGCGAGGGGGAAGGCTCTCCTGCTGGTCTTCAGAGTCGGAGTGTGTGCTGGTGTAGGCCCAGTAAGCTTGCAGCTTAGAAGGTTGTGCTTTGGCCAGGATCACGTTTGTGCATGCAGCTTCGGGGGCTATTTCTGGAAGCCAAAATGAGGAAGCGTCCCTGGTTGGAGCCTGGAGCCTCAGGCCAGGCCTGTGTCCCTCCCTGTCATTTGTTTTGGCGCGTTGAAGTTCTTTAGTGCCCAGTGGGGATGGAGCAGTGGGTGGGTGTGGGCTGGGGTTGGTCTTCAACGGAAGGGAGCTGATGGATTAGGGCTAGGTATTGCCCATGTCGGCTACTCCAGTGCAGCTCCCGACAGAGTTTTGGCACTAAGTGGGTCATCGTGGAGTGGGGTTAGGACCGAGTGCTGCATTGAAGCCTGCGTGGTGGCTGCTGGCCTGCAGAAGATGGCAAGGCATCATGAGGACATGTCCTGTGTGATGTCGTGGGATAAGCTGTCATGATTGTGCTGCAGGAGCTGGCCACGTCTTCCCAAGAATGCGTCCTGTTCGTGATGCGCTGGCATCAGCTGCCCACGAAGGGGGTGCACTTGGCACAACATGAGGATGCGGTTACGTACTTAACCTGCGTAGAGTTGTGATCCCGTTGCTGGAGGAATGTCGCCCAAAGGGTGTCTTGCGGGACGCCGAGAAGTTAGACATGCTGAAGCGTCTGTGCCGCTCTCCTTGTGGGTATTTGGGTTATGCAAACATGCCCTTTGGCCACTTTGTTTCCTTGTTTGGGAATGTGCAAAGCGAAAGTGTTTCTCCGAGAGGGCATGATGCGGCCAGCCCTTGTGGCACGCAGGAGTTTTGGACAGCTAGTGGTTTATCTGGAGCAGTCCGTTGGCGGAGCAGAGATGCGTTCAGTGTTCTGATGCCAGGTGCGCTGCCGTGGACAGCCACTGTGCCCTTTGAAGCTTGCAGGTCCCCTCGCGAAGCAGAGTTCTTCCGTTGGAAATCGGTCTGTGGTCCGGGGAGAGTGCCTTTGATCTCTGTGAGGTACTCGGTAGTGTCACTCTGTCAGTGAAGAAGTGCCAGGATGCATGGGGTATGGTCAGTGTCATGAAAGCAGTCGTGTTTGCGGTCTGCCATCCCTGGTATACAGTGAGCCCGTGTTTGAATGATGTCTGTGGCTTCCAGTAGGTTCGAATTAACCGGTGGGCAGGAGGAGGGCACGTAGGACAACACTGTCAAGAAGCTGAGCGTTTCCTCCGGGTTCAGGGCCGCGCAACCTGCTGGCTGGGTGCTGGCAACACGTGC
Organism: Mesoplodon bidens; assembly: GCF_964165515.1. Taxonomy (NCBI): domain Eukaryota; kingdom Metazoa; phylum Chordata; class Mammalia; order Artiodactyla; family Ziphiidae; genus Mesoplodon; species Mesoplodon bidens. The sequence goes on from NC_138178.1 coordinate 69,860,853, forward strand.
CCGGGAAGCTAGCCTAGTTTCCGCAGTGGGGTTTGAACGTGGGTCTTGGTTACTGAAGGCCACCACTACCTGTGGTGGGCATTCCCATGGGTCCTCGGAAAGTGATTTGGCCTAGTTGGCAACAATTGGCAGTTGGGCCGAATCACGTTAGCCCCTTGAGAGGAGCAGGGTTGCATCTTGCCTGTAGCCAGTCGCAGGTCGGCCCTCCCATAGGAGGTTTCCTTGCACCTAAAAATGATGGGAGTGGCCCCAAGTGCATATTACATATTCTACTAGGTTGCAGGATTTCTGGGTCCATCTATATGTTACACCCACGGCCGGAAAGCAGGTCTCGTCAGGTGTTTGTGCGTTGGTCAGAAGGCTTGGCTGTGGAAGAGTGGAAGTCCGTGGCCTATTTCAAAACCCCCTGGGTTTCAAAGTTCACATTCAGTCTGTTGAGGCTTGAAGAGGTCTTTCTCCATTCAGTGGGGGGGTCCAAATCCAGGGCGCTGTGTATAAACTCTGGCTTTTATGGTTCGAGGTCTCAGGAGAGGGCCACAGGGACACACAGGGACCAAGATGCGGATTCAGAGGCACGCAGAGAAGCCCACAAGCGCGTCCTCGTGTGAAGTAACAGTCACACACGCGCACATGCGTGAAAACAAAAATAGACCCTCTCACGTACCGGCCAACGTGCACGCCTTACTTCTTGCAGTCGGGCTGTCAGACAGACATTGAGTTCTCTGTAAAGGTAGACGTCCTTGGGAGACAGGGTCCGAGCTCAAGCCCAGGTTAAAATTCTCATGAATGATGATCTCTGAGTACACCGGTCCAATTCTGAAGCCTGCCTGATTTATGTCCAGTTCTCAGGTGCAGCTGCTGGACAAGGCTGACCGTCGGCAAAGGCAAGAAGACCTATGCATTGGCTGATGACTGCAGGTGCTAAGGTAAAGTGGAAAAATGACGCAGGGGCATGTTGCTACGCGTGGCTCTGGCTAACCCAGGAAGGTAGGCTTTCACCCACCTTAAGATGTGCCATTGGATATGAGGTTTTCCTCAGACGGTCCCAGTGGCTGCAAGAGTGGATTGACTGTTGCTCTTTCTGAGTGGCCTGAGGGCTATGGATTCCCCAGGGTTTTGGAGTACTCCGAGGTCATCTCTCCTCTTCAGACCCCCACGGCATGCCCGCTGGTGTTCTGCAGCGTCCCAGCCTGTGCTTGGATCGATGATGACAGCCTTGTATGCATTCCTTGGAAAATCTGAACAAAATGAGTGAGAACACTCTACCGTCTCCTCATCGAATCTGAGGTCCAGCACGTTTCGTCTCTCGGGGGTAGGGGAGAGTGAGGAGTGAGGGCCAGCGTCCCCTTCTGACCTGCATGCAAACACACACCAGGGTTCCAGAATTCGAGGTGCTCCTATCTGGGGGTCCACTGTGTCTGCCCATAAGCTGGGCCATCTACGCCTATTAGGTCCCTGCTGAAAGACCGTTGAGGGCATGCGAGGGGGAAGGCTCTCCTGCTGCTCTTCAGAGTCGGAGTGTGTGCTGGTGTAGGCCCAGTAAGCTTGCAGCTTAGAAGGTTGTGCTTTGGCCAGGATCACGTTTGTGCATGCAGCTTCGGGGGCTATTTCTGGAAGCCAAAATGAGGAAGCGTCCCTGGTTGGAGCCTGGAGCCTCAGGCCAGGCCTGTGTCCCTCCCTGTCATTTGTTTTGGCGCGTTGAAGTTCTTTAGTGCCCAGTGGGGATGGAGCAGTGGGTGGGTGTGGGCTGGGATTGGTCTTCAACGGAAGGGAGCTGATGGATTAGGGCTAGGTATTGCCCATGTCGGCTACTCCAGTGCAGCTCCCGACAGAGTTTTGGCACTATGTGGGTCATCGTGGAGTGGGGTTAGGACCGAGTGCTGCATTGAAGCCTGCGTGGTGGCTGCTGGCCTGCAGAAGATGGCAAGGCATCATGAGGACATGTCCTGTGTGATGTCGTGGGATGGGCTGTCATGATTGCGCTGCAGGAGCTGGCCACATCTTCACAAGAATGTGTCCTGTTCGTGATGCGCTGGCATCAGCTGCCCACGAAGGGGGTGCATTTGGCAGTACATGACGATGCGGTTACGTACTTAACCTGCGTAGAGTTGTGATCCCTTTGCCGGAGGAATGTCGCCCAAAGGGTGTCTTGCGGGACGCCGAGAAGTTAGACATGCTGAAGCGTCTGTGCCGCTCTCCTTGTGGGTATTTGGGTTATGCAAACAGACCCTTTGGCCACTTTGTTTCCTTGTTTGGGAATGTGCAAAGCGAAAGTGTTTCTCCGAGAGGGCATGATGCGGCCAGCCCTTGTGGCACGCAGGAGTTTTGGACAGCTAGTGGTTTATCTGGAGCAGTCCGTTGGCGGAGCAGAGATGCGTTCAGTGTTCTGATGCCAGGTGTGCTGCCGTGGACAGCCACTGTGCCCTTTGAAGCTTGCAGGTCCCCTCGCGAAGCAGAGTTCTTCCGTTGGAAATCGGTCTGTGGTCCTCGGGGGGAGTCCCTTTGATCTCTGTGAGGTTCTCGGTAGTGTCACTCTGTCAGTGAAGAAGTGCCAGGATGCATGGGGTATGGTCAGTGTCATCAAAGCAGTCGTGTTTGCGGTCTGCCATCCCTGGTATACAGTGAGCCAGTGTTTGAATGCTGTCTGTGGCTTCCAGTAGGTTCGACTTACCCGGTGGGCAGGAGGAGGGCACATAGGACAACACTGTCAAGAAGTTGAGCGTTTCCTCCGGGTTCAGGGCCGCGCAACCAGCTGGCTGGGTGCTGGCAACACGTGCCCGGGAAGCTAGCCTAGTTTCCGCAGTGGGGTTTCAACGTGGGTCTTGGTTACTGAAGCCCACCACTTCCTGTGGTGGGCATTCCCATGGGTCCTCGGAAAGTTATTTGGCCTAGTTGGCAACAATTGGCAGTTGGGTCGAATTTCGTTAGCCCCTTGAGAGGTGCCGGGCTGCATCTTGCCTGTAGACAGTCGCAGGTCGACCCGCCCATAGGAGATTTCCTTGCTCCTAAAATGATAGGATTGTCCCCAAGTGCACATTACATATTCTATTAGGTTGCAGGATTTCTGGGTCCATCTATATGTTACACCCACGGCCGGAAAGCAGGTCTCGTCAGGTGTTTGTGCGTTGGTCAGAAGGCTTGGCTGTGGAAGAGTGGAAGTCCGTGGCCTATTTCAAAACCCCCTGGGTTTCAAAGTTCACATTCAGTCTGTTGAGGCTTGAAGAGGTCTTTCTCCATTCAGTGGGGGTGTCCAAATCCAGGGCGCTGTGTATAAACTCTGGCTTTTATGGTTCGAGGTCTCAGGAGAGGGACACAGGGACACACAGGGAACAAGATGCGGATTCAGAGGCACACAGAGAAGCCCACAAGCGTGTCCTCGTGTGAAGTAACATTCACACACGCGCACATGCGTGAAAACAAAAATAGACCCTCTCACGTACCGGCCAACGTACACGCCTTACTTCTTGCAGTTGGGCTGTCAGACAGACATTGAGTTCCCTGTAAAGGTAGACTTCCTTGGGAGGCAGGGTCCGAGCTCAAGCCCAGGTTAAAATTCTCATGAATGATGATCTCTGAGTACACCCGTCCAATTCTGAAGCCTGCCTGATTTATGTCCAGTTCTCAGGTGCAGCTGCTGGACAAGGCTGACCGTCGGCAAAGGCAAGAAGACCTATGCATTGGCTGATGACTGCAGGTGCTAAGGAAAAGTGGAAAAATGACGCAGGGGCATGTTGCTACGCGTGGCTCTGGCTAACCCAGGAAGGTTGGCTTTCACCCACCCTAAGATGTGCCATTGGATATGAGGTTTTCCTCAGACGGTCCCAGTGGTTGCAAGAGTGGATTGACTGTTGCTCTTTCTGAGTGGCCTGAGGGCTATGGATTCCCCAGGGTTTTGGAGTACTCCGAGGTCATCTCTCCTCTTCAGACCCCCACGGCATGCCCGGTTGTGTTCTGCAGCGTCCCAGCCTGTGCTTGGATCGATGATGACACCCTTGTATGCATTCCTTGGAAAATCTGAACAAAATGAGTGAGAACACTCTACCGTCTCCTCATCGAATCTGAGGTCCAGCACGTTTCGTCTCTCGGGGTAGGGGAGAGTGAGGAGTGAGGGCCAGCGTCCCCTTCTGACCTGCATGCAAACACACACCAGGGTTCCAGAATTCGAGGTGCTCTTATCTGGTGGTCCACTGTGTCTGCCCATAAGCTGGGCCATCTACGCATATTAGGTCCCTGCTGAAAGACCGTTGAGGGCATGCGAGGGGGAAGGCTCTCCTGCTGGTCTTCAGAGTCGGAGTGTGTGCTGGTGTAGGCCCAGTAAGCTTGCAGCTTAGAAGGTTGTGCTTTGGCCAGGATCACGTTTGTGCATGCAGCTTCGGGGGCTATTTCTGGAAGCCAAAATGAGGAAGCGTCCCTGGTTGGAGTCTGGAGCCTCAGGCCAGGCCTGTGTCCCTCCCTGTCATTTGTTTTGGCGCGTTGAAGTTCTTTAGTGCCCAGTGGGGATGGAGCAGTGGGTGGGTGTGGGCTGGGGTTGGTCTTCAACGGAAGGGAGCTGATGGATTAGGGCTAGGTATTGCCCATGTCGGCTACTCCAGTGAAGCTCCCGACAGAGTTTTGGCACTAAGTGGGTCATCGTGGAGTGGGGTTAGGACCGAGTGCTGCATTTAAGCCTGCGTGGTGGCTGCTGGCCTGCAGAAGATGGCAAGGCATCATGAGGACATGTCCTGTGTGATGTCGTGGGATGGGCTGTCATGATTGTGCTGCAGGAGCTGGCCACGTCTTCACAAGAATGCGTCCTGTTCGTGATGCGCTGGCATCAGCTGCCCACGAAGGGGGTGCATTTGGCAGTACATGAGGATGCGGTTACGTACTTAACCTGTGTAGAGTTGTGATCCCGTTGCCGGAGGAATGTCGCCCAAAGGGTGTCTTGCGGGACGCCGAGAAGTTAGACATGCTGAAGCGTCTGTGCCGCTCTCCTTGTGGGTATTTGGGTTATGCAAACATGCCCTTTGGCCACTTTGTTTCCTTGTTTGGGAATGTGCAAAGCGAAAGTGTTTCTCCGAGAGGGCATGATGCGGCCAGCCCTTTTGGCACGCAGGAGTTTTGGACAGCTAGTGGTTTATCTGGAGCAGTCCGTTGGCGGAGCAGAGATGCGTTCAATGTTCTGATGCCAGGTGCGCTGCCGTGGACAGCCACTGTGCCCTTTGAAGCTTGCAGGTCCCCTCGCGAAGCAGAGTTCTTCCGTTGGAAATCGGTCTGTGGTCCTCGGGGGGAGTGCGTTTGATCTCTGTGAGGTTCTCGGTAGTGTCACTCTGTCAGTGAAGAAGTGCCAGGATGCATGGGGTATGGTCAGTGTCATGAAAGCAGTCGTGTTTGCGGTCTGCCATCCCTGGTATACAGTGAGCCCGTGTTTGAATGATGTCTGTGGCTTCCAGTAGGTTCGAATTAACCGGTGGGCAGGAGGAGGGCACGTAGGACAACACTGTCAAGAAGCTGAGCGTTTCCTCCGGGTTCAGGGCCGCGCAACCTGCTGGCTGGGTGCTGGCAACACGTGCCCGGGAAGCTAGCCTAGTTTCCGCAGTGGGGTTTGAACGTGGGTCTTGGTTACTGAAGGCCACCACTACCTGTGGTGGGCATTCCCATGGGTCCTCGGAAAGTGATTTGGCCTAGTTGGCAACAATTGGCAGTTGGGCCGAATCACGTTAGCCCCTTGAGAGGGGCAGGGTTGCATCTTGCCTGTAGCCAGTCGCAGGTCGGCCCTCCCATAGGAGGTTTCCTTGCACCTAAAAATGATGGGAGTGGCCCCAAGTGCATATTACATATTCTACTAGGTTGCAGGATTTCTGGGTCCATCTATATGTTACACCCACGGCCGGAAAGCAGGTCTCGTCAGGTGTTTGTGCGTTGGTCAGAAGGCTTGGCTGTGGAAGAGTGGAAGTCCGTGGCCTATTTCAAAACCCCCTGGGTTTCAAAGTTCACATTCAGTCTGTTGAGGCTTGAAGAGGTCTTTCTCCATTCAGTGGGGGGGTCCAAATCCAGGGCGCTGTGTATAAACTCTGGCTTTTATGGTTCGAGGTCTCAGGAGAGGGCCACAGGGACACACAGGGACCAAGATGCGGATTCAGAGGCACGCAGAGAAGCCCACAAGCGCGTCCTCGTGTGAAGTAACAGTCACACACGCGCACATGCGTGAAAACAAAAATAGACCCTCTCACGTACCGGCCAACGTGCACGCCTTACTTCTTGCAGTCGGGCTGTCAGACAGACATTGAGTTCTCTGTAAAGGTAGACGTCCTTGGGAGACAGGGTCCGAGCTCAAGCCCAGGTTAAAATTCTCATGAATGATGATCTCTGAGTACACCGGTCCAATTCTGAAGCCTGCCTGATTTATGTCCAGTTCTCAGGTGCAGCTGCTGGACAAGGCTGACCGTCGGCAAAGGCAAGAAGACCTATGCATTGGCTGATGACTGCAGGTGCTAAGGTAAAGTGGAAAAATGACGCAGGGGCATGTTGCTACGCGTGGCTCTGGCTAACCCAGGAAGGTAGGCTTTCACCCACCTTAAGATGTGCCATTGGATATGAGGTTTTCCTCAGACGGTCCCAGTGGCTGCAAGAGTGGATTGACTGTTGCTCTTTCTGAGTGGCCTGAGGGCTATGGATTCCCCAGGGTTTTGGAGTACTCCGAGGTCATCTCTCCTCTTCAGACCCCCACGGCATGCCCGCTGGTGTTCTGCAGCGTCCCAGCCTGTGCTTGGATCGATGATGACAGCCTTGTATGCATTCCTTGGAAAATCTGAACAAAATGAGTGAGAACACTCTACCGTCTCCTCATCGAATCTGAGGTCCAGCACGTTTCGTCTCTCGGGGGTAGGGGAGAGTGAGGAGTGAGGGCCAGCGTCCCCTTCTGACCTGCATGCAAACACACACCAGGGTTCCAGAATTCGAGGTGCTCCTATCTGGGGGTCCACTGTGTCTGCCCATAAGCTGGGCCATCTACGCATATTAGGTCCCTGCTGAAAGACCGTTGAGGGCATGCGAGGGGGAAGGCTCTCCTGCTGCTCTTCAGAGTCGGAGTGTGTGCTGGTGTAGGCCCAGTAAGCTTGCAGCTTAGAAGGTTGTGCTTTGGCCAGGATCACGTTTGTGCATGCAGCTTCGGGGGCTATTTCTGGAAGCCAAAATGAGGAAGCGTCCCTGGTTGGAGCCTGGAGCCTCAGGCCAGGCCTGTGTCCCTCCCTGTCATTTGTTTTGGCGCGTTGAAGTTCTTTAGTGCCCAGTGGGGATGGAGCAGTGGGTGGGTGTGGGCTGGGATTGGTCTTCAACGGAAGGGAGCTGATGGATTAGGGCTAGGTATTGCCCATGTCGGCTACTCCAGTGCAGCTCCCGACAGAGTTTTGGCACTATGTGGGTCATCGTGGAGTGGGGTTAGGACCGAGTGCTGCATTGAAGCCTGCGTGGTGGCTGCTGGCCTGCAGAAGATGGCAAGGCATCATGAGGACATGTCCTGTGTGATGTCGTGGGATGGGCTGTCATGATTGCGCTGCAGGAGCTGGCCACATCTTCACAAGAATGTGTCCTGTTCGTGATGCGCTGGCATCAGCTGCCCACGAAGGGGGTGCATTTGGCAGTACATGACGATGCGGTTACGTACTTAACCTGCGTAGAGTTGTGATCCCTTTGCCGGAGGAATGTCGCCCAAAGGGTGTCTTGCGGGACGCCGAGAAGTTAGACATGCTGAAGCGTCTGTGCCGCTCTCCTTGTGGGTATTTGGGTTATGCAAACAGACCCTTTGGCCACTTTGTTTCCTTGTTTGGGAATGTGCAAAGCGAAAGTGTTTCTCCGAGAGGGCATGATGCGGCCAGCCCTTGTGGCACGCAGGAGTTTTGGACAGCTAGTGGTTTATCTGGAGCAGTCCGTTGGCGGAGCAGAGATGCGTTCAGTGTTCTGATGCCAGGTGTGCTGCCGTGGACAGCCACTGTGCCCTTTGAAGCTTGCAGGTCCCCTCGCGAAGCAGAGTTCTTCCGTTGGAAATCGGTCTGTGGTCCTCGGGGGGAGTCCCTTTGATCTCTGTGAGGTTCTCGGTAGTGTCACTCTGTCAGTGAAGAAGTGCCAGGATGCATGGGGTATGGTCAGTGTCATCAAAGCAGTCGTGTTTGCGGTCTGCCATCCCTGGTATACAGTGAGCCAGTGTTTGAATGCTGTCTGTGGCTTCCAGTAGGTTCGACTTACCCGGTGGGCAGGAGGAGGGCACATAGGACAACACTGTCAAGAAGTTGAGCGTTTCCTCCGGGTTCAGGGCCGCGCAACCAGCTGGCTGGGTGCTGGCAACACGTGCCCGGGAAGCTAGCCTAGTTTCCGCAGTGGGGTTTCAACGTGGGTCTTGGTTACTGAAGCCCACCACTTCCTGTGGTGGGCATTCCCATGGGTCCTCGGAAAGTTATTTGGCCTAGTTGGCAACAATTGGCAGTTGGGTCGAATTTCGTTAGCCCCTTGAGAGGTGCCGGGCTGCATCTTGCCTGTAGACAGTCGCAGGTCGACCCGCCCATAGGAGATTTCCTTGCTCCTAAAATGATAGGATTGTCCCCAAGTGCACATTACATATTCTATTAGGTTGCAGGATTTCTGGGTCCATCTATATGTTACACCCACGGCCGGAAAGCAGGTCTCGTCAGGTGTTTGTGCGTTGGTCAGAAGGCTTGGCTGTGGAAGAGTGGAAGTCCGTGGCCTATTTCAAAACCCCCTGGGTTTCAAAGTTCACATTCAGTCTGTTGAGGCTTGAAGAGGTCTTTCTCCATTCAGTGGGGGTGTCCAAATCCAGGGCGCTGTGTATAAACTCTGGCTTTTATGGTTCGAGGTCTCAGGAGAGGGACACAGGGACACACAGGGAACAAGATGCGGATTCAGAGGCACACAGAGAAGCCCACAAGCGTGTCCTCGTGTGAAGTAACATTCACACACGCGCACATGCGTGAAAACAAAAATAGACCCTCTCACGTACCGGCCAACGTACACGCCTTACTTCTTGCAGTTGGGCTGTCAGACAGACATTGAGTTCCCTGTAAAGGTAGACTTCCTTGGGAGGCAGGGTCCGAGCTCAAGCCCAGGTTAAAATTCTCATGAATGATGATCTCTGAGTACACCCGTCCAATTCTGAAGCCTGCCTGATTTATGTCCAGTTCTCAGGTGCAGCTGCTGGACAAGGCTGACCGTCGGCAAAGGCAAGAAGACCTATGCATTGGCTGATGACTGCAGGTGCTAAGGAAAAGTGGAAAAATGACGCAGGGGCATGTTGCTACGCGTGGCTCTGGCTAACCCAGGAAGGTTGGCTTTCACCCACCCTAAGATGTGCCATTGGATATGAGGTTTTCCTCAGACGGTCCCAGTGGTTGCAAGAGTGGATTGACTGTTGCTCTTTCTGAGTGGCCTGAGGGCTATGGATTCCCCAGGGTTTTGGAGTACTCCGAGGTCATCTCTCCTCTTCAGACCCCCACGGCATGCCCGGTTGTGTTCTGCAGCGTCCCAGCCTGTGCTTGGATCGATGATGACACCCTTGTATGCATTCCTTGGAAAATCTGAACAAAATGAGTGAGAACACTCTACCGTCTCCTCATCGAATCTGAGGTCCAGCACGTTTCGTCTCTCGGGGTAGGGGAGAGTGAGGAGTGAGGGCCAGCGTCCCCTTCTGACCTGCATGCAAACACACACCAGGGTTCCAGAATTCGAGGTGCTCTTATCTGGTGGTCCACTGTGTCTGCCCATAAGCTGGGCCATCTACGCATATTAGGTCCCTGCTGAAAGACCGTTGAGGGCATGCGAGGGGGAAGGCTCTCCTGCTGGTCTTCAGAGTCGGAGTGTGTGCTGGTGTAGGCCCAGTAAGCTTGCAGCTTAGAAGGTTGTGCTTTGGCCAGGATCACGTTTGTGCATGCAGCTTCGGGGGCTATTTCTGGAAGCCAAAATGAGGAAGCGTCCCTGGTTGGAGTCTGGAGCCTCAGGCCAGGCCTGTGTCCCTCCCTGTCATTTGTTTTGGCGCGTTGAAGTTCTTTAGTGCCCAGTGGGGATGGAGCAGTGGGTGGGTGTGGGCTGGGGTTGGTCTTCAACGGAAGGGAGCTGATGGATTAGGGCTAGGTATTGCCCATGTCGGCTACTCCAGTGAAGCTCCCGACAGAGTTTTGGCACTAAGTGGGTCATCGTGGAGTGGGGTTAGGACCGAGTGCTGCATTTAAGCCTGCGTGGTGGCTGCTGGCCTGCAGAAGATGGCAAGGCATCATGAGGACATGTCCTGTGTGATGTCGTGGGATGGGCTGTCATGATTGTGCTGCAGGAGCTGGCCACGTCTTCACAAGAATGCGTCCTGTTCGTGATGCGCTGGCATCAGCTGCCCACGAAGGGGGTGCATTTGGCAGTACATGAGGATGCGGTTACGTACTTAACCTGTGTAGAGTTGTGATCCCGTTGCCGGAGGAATGTCGCCCAAAGGGTGTCTTGCGGGACGCCGAGAAGTTAGACATGCTGAAGCGTCTGTGCCGCTCTCCTTGTGGGTATTTGGGTTATGCAAACATGCCCTTTGGCCACTTTGTTTCCTTGTTTGGGAATGTGCAAAGCGAAAGTGTTTCTCCGAGAGGGCATGATGCGGCCAGCCCTTTTGGCACGCAGGAGTTTTGGACAGCTAGTGGTTTATCTGGAGCAGTCCGTTGGCGGAGCAGAGATGCGTTCAATGTTCTGATGCCAGGTGCGCTGCCGTGGACAGCCACTGTGCCCTTTGAAGCTTGCAGGTCCCCTCGCGAAGCAGAGTTCTTCCGTTGGAAATCGGTCTGTGGTCCTCGGGGGGAGTGCGTTTGATCTCTGTGAGGTTCTCGGTAGTGTCACTCTGTCAGTGAAGAAGTGCCAGGATGCATGGGGTATGGTCAGTGTCATGAAAGCAGTCGTGTTTGCGGTCTGCCATCCCTGGTATACAGTGAGCCCGTGTTTGAATGATGTCTGTGGCTTCCAGTAGGTTCGAATTAACCGGTGGGCAGGAGGAGGGCACGTAGGACAACACTGTCAAGAAGTTGAGCGTTTCCTCCGGGTTCAGGGCCGCGCAACCTGCTGGCTGGGTGCTGGCAACACGTGCCTGGGAAGCTAGCCTAGTTTCCGCAGTGGGGTTTGGACGTGGGTCTTGGTTACTGAAGCCCACCACTTCCTGTGGTGGGCATTCCCATGGGTCCTCGGAAAGTGATTTGGCCTAGTTGGCAACAATTGGCAGTTGGGCCGAATCACGTTAGCCCCTTGAGAGGTGCCGGGCTGCATCTTGCCTGTAGGCAGTCGCAGGTCGGCCCTCCCATAGGAGGTTTCCTTGCACCTAAAAATGATGGGAGTGGCCCCAAGTGCATATTACATATTCTACTAGGTTGCAGGATTTCTGGGTCCATCTATATGTTACACCCACGGCCGGAAAGCAGGTCTCGTCAGGTGTTTGTGCATTGGTCAGAAGGCTTGGCTGTGGAAGAGTGGAAGTCCGTGGCCTATTTCAAAACCCCCTGGGTTTCAAAGTTCACATTCAGTCTGTTGAGGCTTGAAGAGGTCTTTCTCCATTCAGTGGGGGGGTCCAAATCCAGGGCGCTGTGTATAAACTCTGGCTTTTATGGTTCGAGGTCTCAGGAGAGGGCCACAGTGACACACAGGGACCAAGATGCGGATTCAGAGGCACGCAGAGAAGCCCACAAGCGCGTCCTCGTGTGAAGTAACAGTCACACACGCGCACATGCGTGAAACAAAAATAGACCCTCTCACGTACCGGCCAACGTACACGCCTTACTTCTTGCCGTCGGGCTGTCTGACAGACATTGAGTTCTCTGTAAAGGTAGACGTCCTTGGGAGGCAGGGTCCGAGCTCAAGCCCAGGTTAAAATTCTCATGAATGATGATCTCTGAGTACACCCGTCCAATTCTGAAGCCTGCCTGATATATGTCCAGTTCTCAGGTGCAGCTGCTGGACAAGGCTGACCGTCGGCAAAGACAAGAAGACCTACGCATTGGCTGATGACTGCAGGTGCTAAGGAAAAGTGGAAAAATGACGCAGGGGCATGTTGCTACGCGTGGCTCTGGCTAACCCAGGAAGGTAGGCTTTCACCCACCCTAAGATGTGCCATTGGATATGAGGTTTTCCTCAGACGGTCCCAGTGGCTGCAAGAGTGGATTGACTGTTGCTCTTTCTGAGGGGCCTGAGGGCTATGGATTCCCCAGGGTTTTGGAGTACTCCGAGGTCATCTCTCCTCTTCAGACCCCCACGGCATGCCCGTTGGTGTTCTGCAGCGTCCCAGCCTGTGCTTGGATCGATGATGACAGCCTTGTATGCATTCCTTGGAAAATCTGAACAAAATGAGTGAGAACACTCTACCGTCTCCTCATCGAATCTGAGGTCCAGCACGTTTCGTCTCTCGGGGGTAGGGGAGAGTGAGGAGTGAGGGCCAGCGTCCCCTTCTGACCTGCATGCAAACACACACCAGGGTTCCAGAATTCGAGGTGCTCCTATCTGGGGGTCCACTGTGTCTGCCCATAAGCTGGGCCATCTACGCATATTAGGTCCCTGCTGAAAGACCGTTGAGGGCATGCGAGGGGGAAGGCTCTCCTGCTGGTCTTCAGAGTCGGAGTGTGTGCTGGTGTAGGCCCAGTAAGCTTGCAGCTTAGAAGGTTGTGCTTTGGCCAGGATCACGTTTGTGCATGCAGCTTCGGGGGCTATTTCTGGAAGCCAAAATGAGGAAGCGTCCCTGGTTGGAGCCTGGAGCCTCAGGCCAGGCCTGTGTCCCTCCCTGTCATTTGTTTTGGCGCGTTGAAGTTCTTTAGTGCCCAGTGGGGATGGAGCAGTGGGTGGGTGTGGGCTGGGATTGGTCTTCAACGGAAGGGAGCTGATGGATTAGGGCTAGGTATTGCCCATGTCGGCTACTCCAGTGCAGCTCCCGACAGAGTTTTGGCACTATGTGGGTCATCGTGGAGTGGGGTTAGGACCGAGTGCTGCATTGAAGCCTGCGTGGTGGCTGCTGGCCTGCAGAAGATGGCAAGGCATCATGAGGACATGTCCTGTGTGATGTCGTGGGATGGGCTGTCATGATTGCGCTGCAGGAGCTGGCCACATCTTCACAAGAATGTGTCCTGTTCGTGATGCGCTGGCATCAGCTGCCCACGAAGGGGGTGCATTTGGCAGTACATGACGATGCGGTTACGTACTTAACCTGCGTAGAGTTGTGATCCCTTTGCCGGAGGAATGTCGCCCAAAGGGTGTCTTGCGGGACGCCGAGAAGTTAGACATGCTGAAGCGTCTGTGCCGCTCTCCTTGTGGGTATTTGGGTTATGCAAACAGACCCTTTGGCCACTTTGTTTCCTTGTTTGGGAATGTGCAAAGCGAAAGTGTTTCTCCGAGAGGGCATGATGCGGCCAGCCCTTGTGGCACGCAGGAGTTTTGGACAGCTAGTGGTTTATCTGGAGCAGTCCGTTGGCGGAGCAGAGATGCGTTCAGTGTTCTGATGCCAGGTGTGCTGCCGTGGACAGCCACTGTGCCCTTTGAAGCTTGCAGGTCCCCTCGCGAAGCAGAGTTCTTCCGTTGGAAATCGGTCTGTGGTCCTCGGGGGGAGTCCCTTTGATCTCTGTGAGGTTCTCGGTAGTGTCACTCTGTCAGTGAAGAAGTGCCAGGATGCATGGGGTATGGTCAGTGTCATCAAAGCAGTCGTGTTTGCGGTCTGCCATCCCTGGTATACAGTGAGCCAGTGTTTGAATGCTGTCTGTGGCTTCCAGTAGGTTCGACTTACCCGGTGGGCAGGAGGAGGGCACATAGGACAACACTGTCAAGAAGTTGAGCGTTTCCTCCGGGTTCAGGGCCGCGCAACCAGCTGGCTGGGTGCTGGCAACACGTGCCCGGGAAGCTAGCCTAGTTTCCGCAGTGGGGTTTCAACGTGGGTCTTGGTTACTGAAGCCCACCACTTCCTGTGGTGGGCATTCCCATGGGTCCTCGGAAAGTTATTTGGCCTAGTTGGCAACAATTGGCAGTTGGGTCGAATTTCGTTAGCCCCTTGAGAGGTGCCGGGCTGCATCTTGCCTGTAGACAGTCGCAGGTCGACCCGCCCATAGGAGATTTCCTTGCTCCTAAAATGATAGGATTGTCCCCAAGTGCACATTACATATTCTATTAGGTTGCAGGATTTCTGGGTCCATCTATATGTTACACCCACGGCCGGAAAGCAGGTCTCGTCAGGTGTTTGTGCGTTGGTCAGAAGGCTTGGCTGTGGAAGAGTGGAAGTCCGTGGCCTATTTCAAAACCCCCTGGGTTTCAAAGTTCACATTCAGTCTGTTGAGGCTTGAAGAGGTCTTTCTCCATTCAGTGGGGGGGTCCAAATCCAGGGCGCTGTGTATAAACTCTGGCTTTTATGGTTCGAGGTCTCAGGAGAGGGACACAGGGACACACAGGGAACAAGATGCGGATTCAGAGGCACACAGAGAAGCCCACAAGCGTGTCCTCGTGTGAAGTAACATTCACACACGCGCACATGCGTGAAAACAAAAATAGACCCTCTCACGTACCGGCCAACGTACACGCCTTACTTCTTGCAGTTGGGCTGTCAGACAGACATTGAGTTCCCTGTAAAGGTAGACTTCCTTGGGAGGCAGGGTCCGAGCTCAAGCCCAGGTTAAAATTCTCATGAATGATGATCTCTGAGTACACCCGTCCAATTCTGAAGCCTGCCTGATTTATGTCCAGTTCTCAGGTGCAGCTGCTGGACAAGGCTGACCGTCGGCAAAGGCAAGAAGACCTATGCATTGGCTGATGACTGCAGGTGCTAAGGAAAAGTGGAAAAATGACGCAGGGGCATGTTGCTACGCGTGGCTCTGGCTAACCCAGGAAGGTTGGCTTTCACCCACCCTAAGATGTGCCATTGGATATGAGGTTTTCCTCAGACGGTCCCAGTGGTTGCAAGAGTGGATTGACTGTTGCTCTTTCTGAGTGGCCTGAGGGCTATGGATTCCCCAGGGTTTTGGAGTACTCCGAGGTCATCTCTCCTCTTCAGACCCCCACGGCATGCCCGGTTGTGTTCTGCAGCGTCCCAGCCTGTGCTTGGATCGATGATGACACCCTTGTATGCATTCCTTGGAAAATCTGAACAAAATGAGTGAGAACACTCTACCGTCTCCTCATCGAATCTGAGGTCCAGCACGTTTCGTCTCTCGGGGTAGGGGAGAGTGAGGAGTGAGGGCCAGCGTCCCCTTCTGACCTGCATGCAAACACACACCAGGGTTCCAGAATTCGAGGTGCTCTTATCTGGTGGTCCACTGTGTCTGCCCATAAGCTGGGCCATCTACGCATATTAGGTCCCTGCTGAAAGACCGTTGAGGGCATGCGAGGGGGAAGGCTCTCCTGCTGGTCTTCAGAGTCGGAGTGTGTGCTGGTGTAGGCCCAGTAAGCTTGCAGCTTAGAAGGTTGTGCTTTGGCCAGGATCACGTTTGTGCATGCAGCTTCGGGGGCTATTTCTGGAAGCCAAAATGAGGAAGCGTCCCTGGTTGGAGTCTGGAGCCTCAGGCCAGGCCTGTGTCCCTCCCTGTCATTTGTTTTGGCGCGTTGAAGTTCTTTAGTGCCCAGTGGGGATGGAGCAGTGGGTGGGTGTGGGCTGGGGTTGGTCTTCAACGGAAGGGAGCTGATGGATTAGGGCTAGGTATTGCCCATGTCGGCTACTCCAGTGAAGCTCCCGACAGAGTTTTGGCACTAAGTGGGTCATCGTGGAGTGGGGTTAGGACCGAGTGCTGCATTGAAGCCTGCGTGGTGGCTGCTGGCCTGCAGAAGATGGCAAGGCATCATGAGGACATGTCCTGTGTGATGTCGTGGGATGGGCTGTCATGATTGTGCTGCAGGAGCTGGCCACGTCTTCACAAGAATGCGTCCTGTTCGTGATGCGCTGGCATCAGCTGCCCACGAAGGGGGTGCATTTGGCAGTACATGAGGATGCGGTTACGTACTTAACCTGTGTAGAGTTGTGATCCCGTTGCCGGAGGAATGTCGCCCAAAGGGTGTCTTGCGGGACGCCGAGAAGTTAGACATGCTGAAGCGTCTGTGCCGCTCTCCTTGTGGGTATTTGGGTTATGCAAACATGCCCTTTGGCCACTTTGTTTCCTTGTTTGGGAATGTGCAAAGCGAAAGTGTTTCTCCGAGAGGGCATGATGCGGCCAGCCCTTTTGGCACGCAGGAGTTTTGGACAGCTAGTGGTTTATCTGGAGCAGTCCGTTGGCGGAGCAGAGATGCGTTCAATGTTCTGATGCCAGGTGCGCTGCCGTGGACAGCCACTGTGCCCTTTGAAGCTTGCAGGTCCCCTCGCGAAGCAGAGTTCTTCCGTTGGAAATCGGTCTGTGGTCCTCGGGGGGAGTGCGTTTGATCTCTGTGAGGTTCTCGGTAGTGTCACTCTGTCAGTGAAGAAGTGCCAGGATGCATGGGGTATGGTCAGTGTCATGAAAGCAGTCGTGTTTGCGGTCTGCCATCCCTGGTATACAGTGAGCCCGTGTTTGAATGATGTCTGTGGCTTCCAGTAGGTTCGAATTAACCGGTGGGCAGGAGGAGGGCACGTAGGACAACACTGTCAAGAAGTTGAGCGTTTCCTCCGGGTTCAGGGCCGCGCAACCTGCTGGCTGGGTGCTGGCAACACGTGCCTGGGAAGCTAGCCTAGTTTCCGCAGTGGGGTTTGGACGTGGGTCTTGGTTACTGAAGCCCACCACTTCCTGTGGTGGGCATTCCCATGGGTCCTCGGAAAGTGATTTGGCCTAGTTGGCAACAATTGGCAGTTGGGCCGAATCACGTTAGCCCCTTGAGAGGTGCCGGGCTGCATCTTGCCTGTAGGCAGTCGCAGGTCGGCCCTCCCATAGGAGGTTTCCTTGCACCTAAAAATGATGGGAGTGGCCCCAAGTGCATATTACATATTCTACTAGGTTGCAGGATTTCTGGGTCCATCTATATGTTACACCCACGGCCGGAAAGCAGGTCTCGTCAGGTGTTTGTGCATTGGTCAGAACGCTTGGCTGTGGAAGAGTGGAAGTCCGTGGCCTATTTCAAAACCCCCTGGGTTTCAAAGTTCACATTCAGTCTGTTGAGGCTTGAAGAGGTCTTTCTCCATTCAGTGGGGGGGTCCAAATCCAGGGCGCTGTGTATAAACTCTGGCTTTTATGGTTCGAGGTCTCAGGAGAGGGCCACAGTGACACACAGGGACCAAGATGCGGATTCAGAGGCACGCAGAGAAGCCCACAAGCGCGTCCTCGTGTGAAGTAACAGTCACACACGCGCACATGCGTGAAACAAAAATAGACCCTCTCACGTACCGGCCAACGTACACGCCTTACTTCTTGCCGTCGGGCTGTCTGACAGACATTGAGTTCTCTGTAAAGGTAGACGTCCTTGGGAGGCAGGGTCCGAGCTCAAGCCCAGGTTAAAATTCTCATGAATGATGATCTCTGAGTACACCCGTCCAATTCTGAAGCCTGCCTGATATATGTCCAGTTCTCAGGTGCAGCTGCTGGACAAGGCTGACCGTCGGCAAAGACAAGAAGACCTACGCATTGGCTGATGACTGCAGGTGCTAAGGAAAAGTGGAAAAATGACGCAGGGGCATGTTGCTACGCGTGGCTCTGGCTAACCCAGGAAGGTAGGCTTTCACCCACCCTAAGATGTGCCATTGGATATGAGGTTTTCCTCAGACGGTCCCAGTGGCTGCAAGAGTGGATTGACTGTTGCTCTTTCTGAGGGGCCTGAGGGCTATGGATTCCCCAGGGTTTTGGAGTACTCCGAGGTCATCTCTCCTCTTCAGACCCCCACGGCATGCCCGTTGGTGTTCTGCAGCGTCCCAGCCTGTGCTTGGATCGATGATGACAGCCTTGTATGCATTCCTTGGAAAATCTGAACAAAATGAGTGAGAACACTCTACCGTCTCCTCATCGAATCTGAGGTCCAGCACGTTTCGTCTCTCGGGGGTAGGGGAGAGTGAGGAGTGAGGGCCAGCGTCCCCTTCTGACCTGCATGCAAACACACACCAGGGTTCCAGAATTCGAGGTGCTCCTATCTGGGGGTCCACTGTGTCTGCCCATAAGCTGGGCCATCTACGCATATTAGGTCCCTGCTGAAAGACCGTTGAGGGCATGCGAGGGGGAAGGCTCTCCTGCTGGTCTTCAGAGTCGGAGTGTGTGCTGGTGTAGGCCCAGTAAGCTTGCAGCTTAGAAGGTTGTGCTTTGGCCAGGATCACGTTTGTGCATGCAGCTTCGGGGGCTATTTCTGGAAGCCAAAATGAGGAAGCGTCCCTGGTTGGAGCCTGGAGCCTCAGGCCAGGCCTGTGTCCCTCCCTGTCATTTGTTTTGGCGCGTTGAAGTTCTTTAGTGCCCAGTGGGGATGGAGCAGTGGGTGGGTGTGGGCTGGGATTGGTCTTCAACGGAAGGGAGCTGATGGATTAGGGCTAGGTATTGCCCATGTCGGCTACTCCAGTGCAGCTCCCGACAGAGTTTTGGCACTATGTGGGTCATCGTGGAGTGGGGTTAGGACCGAGTGCTGCATTGAAGCCTGCGTGGTGGCTGCTGGCCTGCAGAAGATGGCAAGGCATCATGAGGACATGTCCTGTGTGATGTCGTGGGATGGGCTGTCATGATTGCGCTGCAGGAGCTGGCCACATCTTCACAAGAATGTGTCCTGTTCGTGATGCGCTGGCATCAGCTGCCCACGAAGGGGGTGCATTTGGCAGTACATGACGATGCGGTTACGTACTTAACCTGCGTAGAGTTGTGATCCCTTTGCCGGAGGAATGTCGCCCAAAGGGTGTCTTGCGGGACGCCGAGAAGTTAGACATGCTGAAGCGTCTGTGCCGCTCTCCTTGTGGGTATTTGGGTTATGCAAACAGACCCTTTGGCCACTTTGTTTCCTTGTTTGGGAATGTGCAAAGCGAAAGTGTTTCTCCGAGAGGGCATGATGCGGCCAGCCCTTGTGGCACGCAGGAGTTTTGGACAGCTAGTGGTTTATCTGGAGCAGTCCGTTGGCGGAGCAGAGATGCGTTCAGTGTTCTGATGCCAGGTGTGCTGCCGTGGACAGCCACTGTGCCCTTTGAAGCTTGCAGGTCCCCTCGCGAAGCAGAGTTCTTCCGTTGGAAATCGGTCTGTGGTCCTCGGGGGGAGTCCCTTTGATCTCTGTGAGGTTCTCGGTAGTGTCACTCTGTCAGTGAAGAAGTGCCAGGATGCATGGGGTATGGTCAGTGTCATCAAAGCAGTCGTGTTTGCGGTCTGCCATCCCTGGTATACAGTGAGCCAGTGTTTGAATGCTGTCTGTGGCTTCCAGTAGGTTCGACTTACCCGGTGGGCAGGAGGAGGGCACATAGGACAACACTGTCAAGAAGTTGAGCGTTTCCTCCGGGTTCAGGGCCGCGCAACCAGCTGGCTGGGTGCTGGCAACACGTGCCCGGGAAGCTAGCCTAGTTTCCGCAGTGGGGTTTCAACGTGGGTCTTGGTTACTGAAGCCCACCACTTCCTGTGGTGGGCATTCCCATGGGTCCTCGGAAAGTTATTTGGCCTAGTTGGCAACAATTGGCAGTTGGGTCGAATTTCGTTAGCCCCTTGAGAGGTGCCGGGCTGCATCTTGCCTGTAGACAGTCGCAGGTCGACCCGCCCATAGGAGATTTCCTTGCTCCTAAAATGATAGGATTGTCCCCAAGTGCACATTACATATTCTATTAGGTTGCAGGATTTCTGGGTCCATCTATATGTTACACCCACGGCCGGAAAGCAGGTCTCGTCAGGTGTTTGTGCGTTGGTCAGAAGGCTTGGCTGTGGAAGAGTGGAAGTCCGTGGCCTATTTCAAAACCCCCTGGGTTTCAAAGTTCACATTCAGTCTGTTGAGGCTTGAAGAGGTCTTTCTCCATTCAGTGGGGGGGTCCAAATCCAGGGCGCTGTGTATAAACTCTGGCTTTTATGGTTCGAGGTCTCAGGAGAGGGACACAGGGACACACAGGGAACAAGATGCGGATTCAGAGGCACACAGAGAAGCCCACAAGCGTGTCCTCGTGTGAAGTAACATTCACACACGCGCACATGCGTGAAAACAAAAATAGACCCTCTCACGTACCGGCCAACGTACACGCCTTACTTCTTGCAGTTGGGCTGTCAGACAGACATTGAGTTCCCTGTAAAGGTAGACTTCCTTGGGAGGCAGGGTCCGAGCTCAAGCCCAGGTTAAAATTCTCATGAATGATGATCTCTGAGTACACCCGTCCAATTCTGAAGCCTGCCTGATTTATGTCCAGTTCTCAGGTGCAGCTGCTGGACAAGGCTGACCGTCGGCAAAGGCAAGAAGACCTATGCATTGGCTGATGACTGCAGGTGCTAAGGAAAAGTGGAAAAATGACGCAGGGGCATGTTGCTACGCGTGGCTCTGGCTAACCCAGGAAGGTTGGCTTTCACCCACCCTAAGATGTGCCATTGGATATGAGGTTTTCCTCAGACGGTCCCAGTGGTTGCAAGAGTGGATTGACTGTTGCTCTTTCTGAGTGGCCTGAGGGCTATGGATTCCCCAGGGTTTTGGAGTACTCCGAGGTCATCTCTCCTCTTCAGACCCCCACGGCATGCCCGGTTGTGTTCTGCAGCGTCCCAGCCTGTGCTTGGATCGATGATGACACCCTTGTATGCATTCCTTGGAAAATCTGAACAAAATGAGTGAGAACACTCTACCGTCTCCTCATCGAATCTGAGGTCCAGCACGTTTCGTCTCTCGGGGTAGGGGAGAGTGAGGAGTGAGGGCCAGCGTCCCCTTCTGACCTGCATGCAAACACACACCAGGGTTCCAGAATTCGAGGTGCTCTTATCTGGTGGTCCACTGTGTCTGCCCATAAGCTGGGCCATCTACGCATATTAGGTCCCTGCTGAAAGACCGTTGAGGGCATGCGAGGGGGAAGGCTCTCCTGCTGGTCTTCAGAGTCGGAGTGTGTGCTGGTGTAGGCCCAGTAAGCTTGCAGCTTAGAAGGTTGTGCTTTGGCCAGGATCACGTTTGTGCATGCAGCTTCGGGGGCTATTTCTGGAAGCCAAAATGAGGAAGCGTCCCTGGTTGGAGTCTGGAGCCTCAGGCCAGGCCTGTGTCCCTCCCTGTCATTTGTTTTGGCGCGTTGAAGTTCTTTAGTGCCCAGTGGGGATGGAGCAGTGGGTGGGTGTGGGCTGGGGTTGGTCTTCAACGGAAGGGAGCTGATGGATTAGGGCTAGGTATTGCCCATGTCGGCTACTCCAGTGAAGCTCCCGACAGAGTTTTGGCACTAAGTGGGTCATCGTGGAGTGGGGTTAGGACCGAGTGCTGCATTGAAGCCTGCGTGGTGGCTGCTGGCCTGCAGAAGATGGCAAGGCATCATGAGGACATGTCCTGTGTGATGTCGTGGGATGGGCTGTCATGATTGTGCTGCAGGAGCTGGCCACGTCTTCACAAGAATGCGTCCTGTTCGTGATGCGCTGGCATCAGCTGCCCACGAAGGGGGTGCATTTGGCAGTACATGAGGATGCGGTTACGTACTTAACCTGTGTAGAGTTGTGATCCCGTTGCCGGAGGAATGTCGCCCAAAGGGTGTCTTGCGGGACGCCGAGAAGTTAGACATGCTGAAGCGTCTGTGCCGCTCTCCTTGTGGGTATTTGGGTTATGCAAACATGCCCTTTGGCCACTTTGTTTCCTTGTTTGGGAATGTGCAAAGCGAAAGTGTTTCTCCGAGAGGGCATGATGCGGCCAGCCCTTTTGGCACGCAGGAGTTTTGGACAGCTAGTGGTTTATCTGGAGCAGTCCGTTGGCGGAGCAGAGATGCGTTCAATGTTCTGATGCCAGGTGCGCTGCCGTGGACAGCCACTGTGCCCTTTGAAGCTTGCAGGTCCCCTCGCGAAGCAGAGTTCTTCCGTTGGAAATCGGTCTGTGGTCCTCGGGGGGAGTGCGTTTGATCTCTGTGAGGTTCTCGGTAGTGTCACTCTGTCAGTGAAGAAGTGCCAGGATGCATGGGGTATGGTCAGTGTCATGAAAGCAGTCGTGTTTGAGGTCTGCCATCCCTGGTATACAGTGAGCCCGTGTTTGAATGATGTCTGTGGCTTCCAGTAGGTTCGAATTAACCGGTGGGCAGGAGGAGGGCACGTAGGACAACACTGTCAAGAAGTTGAGCGTTTCCTCCGGGTTCAGGGCCGCGCAACCTGCTGGCTGGGTGCTGGCAACACGTGCCTGGGAAGCTAGCCTAGTTTCCGCAGTGGGGTTTGGACGTGGGTCTTGGTTACTGAAGCCCACCACTTCCTGTGGTGGGCATTCCCATGGGTCCTCGGAAAGTGATTTGGCCTAGTTGGCAACAATTGGCAGTTGGGCCGAATCACGTTAGCCCCTTGAGAGGTGCCGGGCTGCATCTTGCCTGTAGGCAGTCGCAGGTCGGCCCTCCCATAGGAGGTTTCCTTGCACCTAAAAATGATGGGAGTGGCCCCAAGTGCATATTACATATTCTACTAGGTTGCAGGATTTCTGGGTCCATCTATATGTTACACCCACGGCCGGAAAGCAGGTCTCGTCAGGTGTTTGTGCATTGGTCAGAACGCTTGGCTGTGGAAGAGTGGAAGTCCGTGGCCTATTTCAAAACCCCCTGGGTTTCAAAGTTCACATTCAGTCTGTTGAGGCTTGAAGAGGTCTTTCTCCATTCAGTGGGGGGGTCCAAATCCAGGGCGCTGTGTATAAACTCTGGCTTTTATGGTTCGAGGTCTCAGGAGAGGGCCACAGTGACACACAGGGACCAAGATGCGGATTCAGAGGCACGCAGAGAAGCCCACAAGCGCGTCCTCGTGTGAAGTAACAGTCACACACGCGCACATGCGTGAAACAAAAATAGACCCTCTCACGTACCGGCCAACGTACACGCCTTACTTCTTGCCGTCGGGCTGTCTGACAGACATTGAGTTCTCTGTAAAGGTAGACGTCCTTGGGAGGCAGGGTCCGAGCTCAAGCCCAGGTTAAAATTCTCATGAATGATGATCTCTGAGTACACCCGTCCAATTCTGAAGCCTGCCTGATATATGTCCAGTTCTCAGGTGCAGCTGCTGGACAAGGCTGACCGTCGGCAAAGACAAGAAGACCTACGCATTGGCTGATGACTGCAGGTGCTAAGGAAAAGTGGAAAAATGACGCAGGGGCATGTTGCTACGCGTGGCTCTGGCTAACCCAGGAAGGTTGGCTTTCACCCACCCTAAGATGTGCCATTGGATATGAGGTTTTCCTCAGACGGTCCCAGTGGCTGCAAGAGTGGATTGACTGTTGCTCTTTCTGAGGGGCCTGAGGGCTATGGATTCCCCAGGGTTTTGGAGTACTCCGAGGTCATCTCTCCTCTTCAGACCCCCACGGCATGCCCGGTTGTGTTCTGCAGCGTCCCAGCCTGTGCTTGTATCGATGATGACACCCTTGTATGCATTCCTTGGAAAATCTGAACAAAATGAGTGAGAACACTCTACCGTCTCCTCATCGAATCTGAGGTCCAGCACCTTTCGTCTGTCGTGGGTAGGGGAGAGTGAGGAGTGAGGGCCAGGGTCCCCTTCTGACCTACATGCAAACATCCAGCAGGATTCCAGAATTCGATGTGCTCCTATCTGGTGGTCCACTGTGTCTGCCCATAAGTTTGGCCATCTACGCATATTAGGTCCCTGCTGAAAGACAGTTGAGGGCATGCGAGGGGGAAGGCTCTCCTGCTGCTCTTCAGAGTCGGAGTGTGTGCTGGTGTAGGCCAAGTAAGCTTGCAGCTTAGAAGGTTGTGCTTTGGCCAGGATCACGTTTGTGCATGCAGCTTCGGGGGCTATTTCTGGAAGCCAAAATGAGGAAGCGTCCCTGGTTGGAGCCTGGAGCCTCAGGCCAGGCCTGTGTCCCTCCCTGTCATCTGTTTTGGTGCGTTGAAGTTCTTTAGTGCCCAGTGGGGATGGAGCAGTGGGTGGGTGTGGGCTGGGGTTGGTCTTCAACGGAAGGGAGCTGATGGATTAGGGCTAGGTATTGCCCATGTCGGCTACTCCAGTGCAGCTCCCGACAGAGTTTTGGCACTAAGTGGGTCATCGTGGAGTGGGGTTAGGACCGAGTGCTGCATTGAAGCCTGCGTGGTGGCTGCTGGCCTGCAGAAGATGGCAAGGCATCATGAGGACATGTCCTGTGTGATGTCGTGGGATGGGCTGTCATGATTGTGCTGCAGGAGCTGGCCACGTCTTCCCAAGAATGCGTCCTGTTCGTGATGCGCTGGCATCAGCTGCCCACGAAGGGGGCGGCTTTGGCAGTACATGAGGATGCGGTTACGTACTTAACCTGCGTAGAGTTGTGATCCCGTTGCCGGAGGAATGTCGCCCAAAGGGTGTCTTGCGGGACGCGGAGAAGTTAGACATGCTGAAGCGTCTGTGCCGCTCTCCTTGTGGGTATTTGCGTTATGCAAACAGACCCTTTGGCCACTTTGTTTCCTTGTCTGGGAATGTGCAAAGCGAAAGTGTTTCTCCGAGAGGGCATGATGCGGCCAGCCCTTGTGGCACGCAGGAGTTTTGGACAGCTAGTGGTTTATCTGGAGCAGTCCGTTGGCGGAGCACAGATGCGTTCAGTGTTCTGATGCCAGGTGCGCTGCCGTGGACAGCCACTGTGCCCTTTGAAGCTTGCAGGTCCCCTCGTGAAGCAGAGTTCTTCCGTTGGAAATCGGTCTGTGGTCCTCGGGGAGAGTGCCTTTGATCTCTGTGAGGTTCTCGGTAGTGTCACTCTGTCAGTGAAGAAGTGCCAGGATGCATGGGGTATGGTCAGTGTCCTCAAAGCAGTCGTGTTTGCGGTCTGCCATCCCTGGTATACAGTGAGCCCGTGTTTGAATGATGTCTGTGGCTTCCAGTAGGTTCGACTTACCCGGTGGGCAGGAGGTGGGCACGTAGGACAACAATGTCAAGAAGTTGAGCGTTTCCTCCGGGTTCAGGGCCGCGCAACCTGCTGGCTGGGTGCTGGCAACACGTGCCCGGGAAGCTAGCCTAGTTTCCGCAGTGGGGTTTGGACGTGGGTCTTGGTTACTGAAGCCCACCACTTCCTGTGGTGGGCATTCCCATGGGTCCTCGGAAAGTGATTTGGCCTAGTTGGCAACAATTGGCAGTTGGGCCGAATTTCGTTAGCCCCTTGAGAGGTGCCGGGCTGCATCTTGCCTGTAGCCAGTCGCAGGTCGGCCCGCCCATAGGAGGTTTCCTTGCTCCTAAAAATGATGGGAGTGGCCCCAAGTGCACATTACATATTCTACTAGGTTGCAGGATTTCTGGGTCCATCTATGTTACACCCACGGCCGGAAAGCAGGTCTCGTCAGGTGTTTGTGCGTTGGTCAGAAGGCTTGGCTGTGGAAGAGTGGAAGTCCGTGGCCTATTTCAAAACCCCCTGGGTTTCAAAGTTCACATTCAGTCTGTTGAGGCTTGAAGAGGTCTTTCTCCATTCAGTGGGGGGGTCCAAATCCAGGGCGCTGTGTATAAACTCTGGCTTTTATGGTTCGAGGTCTCAGGAGAGGGCCACAGGGACACACAGGGACCAAGATGCCGATTCAGAGGCACGCAGAGAAGCCCAGAAGCGCGTCCTCGTGTGAAGTAACAGTCACACACGCGCACATGCGTGAAAACAAAAATAGACCCTCTCACGTACCGGCCAACGTACACGCCTTACTTCTTGCAGTCGGGCTGTCAGATAGACATTGAGTTCTCTGTAAAGGTAGACGTCCTTGGGAGGCAGGGTCCGAGCTCAAGCCCAGGTAAAAATTCTCATGAATGATGATCTCTGAGTACACCGGTCCAATTCTGAAGCCTGCCTGATTTATGTCCAGTTCTCAGGTGCAGCTGCTGGACAAGGCTGACCGTCGGCAAAGGCAAGAAGACCTACGCATTGGCTGATGACTGCAGGTGCTAAGGAAAAGTGGAAAAATGACACAGGGGCATGTTGCTATGCGTGGCTCTGGCTAACGCAGGAAGGTAGGCTTTCACCCACCTTAAGATGTGCCATTGGATATGAGGTTTTCCTCAGACGGTCCCAGTGGCTGCAAGAGTGGATTGACCGTTGCTCTTTCTGAGTGGCCTGAGGGCTATGGATTCCCCAGGGTTTTGGAGTACTCCGAGGTCATCTATCCTCTTCAGACCCCCACGGCATGCCAGGTTGTGTTCTGCAGCGTCCCAGCCTGTGCTTGGATCGATGATGACACCCTTGTATGCATTCCTTGGAAAATCTGAACAAAATGAGTGAGAACACTCTACCGTCTCCTCATCGAATCTGAGGTCCAGCACGTTTCGTCTGTCGGGGGTAGGGGAGAGTGAGGAGTGAGGGCCAGCGTCCCCTTCTGACCTGCATGCAAACACACACCAGGGTTCCAGAATTCCAGGTGCTCCTATCTGGTGGTCCACTGTGTCTGCCCATAAGCTGGGCCATCTACGCCTATTAGGTCCCTGCTGAAAGACCGTTGAGGGCATGCGAGGGGGAAGGCTCTCCTGCTGGTCTTCAGAGTCGGAGTGTGTGCTGGTGTAGGCCCAGTAAGCTTGCAGCTTAGAAGGTTGTGCTTTGGCCAGGATCACGTTTGTGCATGCAGCTTCGGGGGCTATTTCTGGAAGCCAAAATGAGGAAGCGTCCCTGGTTGGAGCCTGGAGCCTCAGGCCAGGCCTGTGTCCCTCCCTGTCATTTGTTTTGGCGCGTTGAAGTTCTTTACTGCCCAGTGGGGATGGAGCAGTGGGTGGGTGTGGGCTGGGGTTGGTCTTCAACGGAAGGGAGCTGATGGATTAGGGCTAGGTATTGCCCATGTCGGCTACTCCAGTGCAGCTCCCGACAGAGTTTTGGCACTAAGTGGGTCATCGTGGAGTGGGGTTAGGACCGAGTGCTGCATTGAAGCCTGCGTGGTGGCTGCTGGCCTGCAGAAGATGGCAAGGCATCATGAGGACATGTCCTGTGTGATGTCGTGGGATAAGCTGTCATGATTGTGCTGCAGGAGCTGGCCACGTCTTCCCAAGAATGCGTCCTGTTCGTGATGCGCTGGCATCAGCTGCCCACGAAGGGGGTGCACTTGGCACAACATGAGGATGCGGTTACGTACTTAACCTGCGTAGAGTTGTGATCCCGTTGCTGGAGGAATGTCGCCCAAAGGGTGTCTTGCGGGACGCCGAGAAGTTAGACATGCTGAAGCGTCTGTGCCGCTCTCCTTGTGGGTATTTGGGTTATGCAAACATGCCCTTTGGCCACTTTGTTTCCTTGTTTGGGAATGTGCAAAGCGAAAGTGTTTCTCCGAGAGGGCATGATGCGGCCAGCCCTTGTGGCACGCAGGAGTTTTGGACAGCTAGTGGTTTATCTGGAGCAGTCCGTTGGCGGAGCAGAGATGCGTTCAGTGTTCTGATGCCAGGTGCGCTGCCGTGGACAGCCACTGTGCCCTTTGAAGCTTGCAGGTCCCCTCGCGAAGCAGAGTTCTTCCGTTGGAAATCGGTCTGTGGTCCTCGGGAGGAGTGCCTTTGATCTCTGTGAGTTTCTCGGTAGTGTCACTCTGTCAGTGAAGAAGTGCCAGGATGCATGGGGTATGGTCAGTGTCCTCAAAGCAGTCGTGTTTGCAGTCTGCCATCCCTGGTATACAGTGAGCCCGTGTTTGAATGCTGTCTGTGGCTTCCAGTAGGTTCGACTTACCCGGTGGGCAGGAGGAGGGCACGTAGGACAACACTGTCAAGAAGTTGAGCGTTTCCTCCGGGTTCAGGGCCGCGCAACATGCTGGCTGGGTGCTGGCAACACGTGCCCGGGAAGCTAGCTTAGTTTCCGCAGTGGGGTTTGAACGTGGGTCTTGGTTACTGAAGCCCACCACTTCCTGTGGTGGGCATTTCCATGGGTCCTCGGAAAATGATTTGGCCTAGTTGGCAACAATTGGCAGTTGGGCCGAATTTCGTTAGCCCCTTGAGAGGTGCCGGGCTGCATCTTGCCTGTAGCCAGTCGTAGGTCCGCCCTCCCATAGGAGGTTTCCTTGCACCTAAAAATGATGGGAGTGGCCCCAAGTGCACATTACATATTCTACTAGGTTGCAGGATTTCTGGGTCCATCTATATGTTACACCCACGGCCGGAAAGCAGGTCTCGTCAGGTGTTTGTGCGTTGGTCAGAAGGCTTGGCTGTGGAAGAGTGGAAGTCCTTGGCCTATTTCAAAACCCCCTGGGTTTCAAAGTTCACATTCAGTCTGTTGAGGCTTGAAGAGGTCTTTCTCCATTCAGTGGGGGGGGTCCAAATCCAGGGCGCTGTGTATAATCTCTGGCTTTTATGGTTCGAAGTCTCAGGAGAGGGACACAGGGACACACAGGGAACAAGATGCGGATTCAGAGGCACGCACAGAAGCCCACAAGCGTGTCCTCGTGTGAAGTAAGAGTCACACACGCGCACATGCGTGAAAACAAAAATAGACCCTCTCACGTACCGGCCAACGTCCACGCCTTACTTCTTGCAGTCGGGCTGTCAGACAGACATTGAGTTCTCTGTAAAGGTAGACGTCCTTGGGAGGCAGGGTCCGAGCTCAAGCCCAGGTTAGAATTCTCATGAATGATGATCTCTGAGTACACCCGTCCAATTCTGAAGCCTGCCTGATTTATGTCCAGTTCTCAGGTGCAGCTGCTGGACAAGGCTGACCGTCGGCAAAGGCAAGAAGACCTACGCATTGGCTGATGACTGCAGGTGCTAAGGAAAAGTGGAAAAATGACGCAGGGGCATGTTGCTACGTGTGGCTCTGGCTAACCCAGGAAGGTAGGCTTTCACCCACCTTAAGATGTGCCATTGGATATGAGGTTTTCCTCAGACGGTCCCAGTGGCTGCAAGAGTGGATTGACTGTTGCTCTTTCTGAGTGGCCTGAGGGCTATGGATTCCCCAGGGTTTTGGAGTACTCCGAGGTCATCTCTCCTCTTCAGACCCCCACGGCATGCCCGGTTGTGTTCTGCAGCGTCCCAGCCTGTGCTTGGATCGATGATGACACCCTTGTATGCATTCCTTGGAAAATCTGAACAAAATGAGTGAGAACACTCTACCGTCTCCTCATCGAATCTGAGGTCCAGCACGTTTCGTCTGTCGGGGGTAGGGGAGAGTGAGGAGTGAGGGCCAGCGTCCCCTTCTGACCTGCATGCAAACACACACCAGGGTTCCAGAATTCGAGGTGCTCCTATCTGGTGGTCCACTGTGTCTGCCCATAAGTTGGGCCATCTACGCATATTAGGTCCCTGCTGAAAGACCGTTGAGGGCATGCGAGGGGGAAGGCTCTCCTGCTGGTCTTCAGAGTCGGAGTGTGTGCTGGTGTAGGCCCAGTAAGCTTGCAGCTTAGAAGGTTGTGCTTTGGCCAGGATCACGTTTGTGCATGCAGCTTCGGGGGCTATTTCTCGAACCCAAAATGAGGAAGCGTCCCTGGTTGGAGCCTGGAGCCTCAGGCCAGGCCTGTGTCCCTCCCTGTCATTTGTTTTGGCGCGTTGAAGTTCTTTAGTGCCCAGTGGGGATGGAGCAGTGGGTGGGTGTGGGCTGGGGTTGGTCTTCAACGGAAGGGAGCTGATGGATTAGGGCTAGGTATTGCCCATGTCGGCTACTCCAGTGCAGCTCCCGACAGAGTTTTGGCACTAAGTGGGTCATCGTGGAGTGGGGTTAGGACCGAGTGCTGCATTGAAGCCTGCGTGGTGGCTGCTGGCCTGCAGAAGATGGCAAGGCGTCATGAGGACAGGTCCTGTGTGATGTCGTGGGATGGGCTGTCAAGATTGGGTTGCAGGAGCTGGCCACGTCTTCCCAAGAATGCATCCTGTTCGTGATGCACTGGCATCAGCTGCCCACGAAGGGGGCGGCTTTGGCAGTACATGAGGATGCGGTTACGTACTTAACCTGCGTAGAGTTGTGATCCCGTTGCCGGAGGAATGTCGCCCAAAGGGTGTCTTGCGGGACACCGAGAAGTTAGACATGCTGAAGCGTCTGTGCCGCTCTCCTTGTGGGTATTTGGGTTATGCAAACAGACCCTTTGGCCACTTTGTTTCCTTGTTTGGGAATGTGCAAAGCGAAAGTGTTTCTCCGAGAGGGCATGATGCGGCCAGCCCTTGTGGCACGCAGGACTTTTGGACAGCTAGTGGTTCATCTGGAGCAGTCCGTTGGCGGAGCAGAGATGCGTTCAATGTTCTGATGCCAGGTGCGCTGCCGTGGAGAGCCACTGTGCCCTTTGAAGCTTGCAGGTCCCCTCCCGAAGCAGAGTTCTTCCGTTGGAAATCGGTCTGTGGTCCTCGGGGAGAGTGCCTTTGATCTCTGTGAGGTTCTCGGTAGTGTCACTCTGTCAGTGAAGAAGTGCCAGGATGCATGGGGTATGGTCAGTGTCCTCAAAGCAGTCGTGTTTGTGGTCTGCCATCCCTGGTATAGAGTGAGCCCGTGTTTGAATGATGTCTGTGGCTTCCAGTAGGTTCGACTTACCCGGTGGGCAGGAGGAGGGCACGTAGGACAACACTGTCAAGAAGTTGAGCGTTTCCTCCGGGTTCAGGGCCGCGCCACCTGCTGGCTGTGTGCTGGCAACACGTGCCCGGGAAGCTAGCCTAGTTACCGCAGTGGGGTTTGGACGTGGGTCTTGGTTACTGAAGCCCACCACTTCCTGTGGAGGGCATTCCCATGGGTCCTCGGAAAGTGATTTGGCCTAGTTGGCAACAATTGGCAGTTGGGCCGAATTTCGTTAGCCCCTTCAGAGGTGCCGGGCTGCTTCTTGCCTGTAGCCAGTCGCAGGTCGGCCCGCCCATAGGAGGTTTCCTTGCTCCTAAAAATGATGGGAGTGGCCCCAAGTGCACATTACATATTCTACTAGGTTGCAGGATTTCTGGCTCCATCTATATGTTACACCCACGGCCGGAAAGCAGGTCTCGTCAGGTGTTTGTGCGTTGGTCAGAAGGCTTGGCTGTGGAAGAGTGGAAGTCCGTGGCCTATTTCAAAACCCCCTGGGTTTCAAAGTTCACATTCAGTCTGTTGAGGCTTGAAGAGGTCTTTCTCCATTCAGTGGGGGGGTCCAAATCCAGGGCGCTGTGTATAAACCCTGGCTTTTATGGTTCGAGTTCTCAGGAGAGGGCCACAAGGACACACAGTGACCAAGACGCGGTTTCAGAGGCACGCAGAGAAGCCCACAAGCGCGTCCTCCTGTGAAGTAACAGTCACACACGTGCACATGCGTGAAAACAAAAATAGACCCTCTCACGTACCAGCCAACGTCCACGCCTTACTTCTTGCAGTCGGGCTGTCAGACAGACATTGAGTTCTCTGTAAAGGTAGACGTCCTTGGGAGGCAGGGTCCGAGCTCAAGCCCAGGTTAAAATTCTCATGAATGATGATCTCTGAGTACACCCGTCCAATTCTGAAGCCTGCCTGATTTATGTCCAGTTCTCAGGTGCAGCTGCTGGACAAGGCTGACCGTCGGCAAAGGCAAGAAGACCTACGCATTGGCTGATGACTGCAGGTGCTAAGGAAAAGTGGAAAAATGACGCAGGGGCATGTTGCTACACGTGGCTCTGGCTAACCCAGGAAGGTAGGCTTTCACCCACCTTAAGATGTGCCATTGGATATGAGGTTTTCCTCAGACGGTCCCAGTGGCTGCAAGAGTGGATTGACTGTTGCTCTTTCTGAGTGGCCTGAGGGCTATGGATTCCCCAGGGTTTTGGAGTACTCCGAGGTCATCTCTCCTCTTCAGACCCCCACGGCATGCCCGGTTGTGTTCTGCAGCGTCCCAGCCTGTGCTTGGATCGATGATGACACCCTTGTATGCATTCCTTGGAAAATCTGAACAAAATGAGTGAGAACACTCTACCGTCTCCTCATCGAATCTGAGGTCCAGCACGTTTCGTCTGTCGGGGATAGGGGAGAGTGAGGAGTGAGGGCCAGCGTCCCCTTCTGACCTGCATGCAAACACACACCAGGGTTCCAGAATTCCAGGTGCTCCTATCTGGTGGTCCACTGTGTCTGCCCATAAGCTGGGCCATCTACGCCTATTAGGTCCCTGCTGAAAGACCGTTGAGGGCATGCGAGGGGGAAGGCTCTCCTGCTGGTCTTCAGAGTCGGAGTGTGTGCTGGTGTAGGCCCAGTAAGCTTGCAGCTTAGAAGGTTGTGCTTTGGCCAGGATCACGTTTGTGCATGCAGCTTCGGGGGCTATTTCTCGAACCCAAAATGAGGAAGCGTCCCTGGTTGGAGCCTGGAGCCTCAGGCCAGGCCTGTGTCCCTCCCTGTCATTTGTTTTGGCGCGTTGAAGTTCTTTAGTGCCCAGTGGGGATGGAGCAGTTGGTGGGTGTGGGCTGGGGTTGGTCTTCAACGGAAGGGAGCTGATGGATTAGGGCTAGGTATTGCCCATGTCGGCTACTCCAGTGCAGCTCCCGACAGAGTTTTGGCACTAAGTGGGTCATCGTGGAGTGGGGTTAGGACCGAGTGCTGCATTGAAGCCTGCGTGGTGGCTGCTGGCCTGCAAAAGATGGCAAGGCATCATGAGGACATGTCCTGTGTGATGTCGTGGGATGGGCTGTCATGATTGGGTTGCAGGAGCTGGCCACGTCTTCCCAAGAATGCGTCCTGTTCGTGATGCGCTGGCATCAGCTGCCCACGAAGGGGGCGGCTTTGGCAGTACATGAGGATGCGGTTACGTACTTAACCTGCGTAGAGTTGTGATCCCGTTGCCGGAGGAATGTCGCCCAAAGGGTGTCTTGCGGGACGCCGAGAAGTTAGACATGCTGAAGCGTCTGTGCCGCTCTCCTTGTGGGTATTTGCGTTATGCAAACAGGCCCTTTGGCCACTTTGTTTCCTTGTTTGGGAATGTGCAAAGCGAAAGTGTTTCTCCGAGAGGGCATGATGCGGCCAGCCCTTGTGGCACGCAGGAGTTTTGGACAGCTAGTGGTTTATCTGGAGCAGTCCGTTGGCGGAGCAGAGATGCGTTCAGTGTTCTGATGCCAGGTGTGCTGCCGTGGACAGCCACTGTGCCCTTTGAAGCTTGCAGGTCCCCTCGCGAAGCAGAGTTCTTCCGTTGGAAATCGGTCTGTGGTCCTCGGGGAGAGTGCCTTTGATCTCTGTGAGTTTCTCGGTAGTGTCACTCTGTCAGTGAAGAAGTGCCAGGATGCATCGGGTATGGTCAGTGTCATCAAAGCCGTCGTGTTTGCGGTCTGCCATCCCTGGTATACAGTGAGCCCGTGTTTGAATGATGTCTGTGGCTTCCAGTAGGTTCGACTTACCCGGTGGGCAGGAGGAGGGCACGTAGGACAACACTGTCAAGAAGTTGAGCGTTTCCTCCGGGTTCAGGGCCGTGCAACCTGCTGGCTGGGTGCTGGCAACACGTGCCTGGGAAGCTAGCCTAGTTTCCGCAGTGGGGTTTGGACGTGGGTCTTGGTTACTGAAGCCCACCACTTCCTGTGGTGGGCATTCCCATGGGTCCTCGGAAAGTGATTTGGCCTAGTTGGCAACAATTGGCAGTTGGGCCGATTCACGTTAGCCCCTTGAGAGGTGCCGGGCTGCATCTTGCCTGTAGCCAGTCGCAGGTCGGCCCTCCCATAGGACGTTTCCTTGCACCTAAAAATGATGGGAGTGGCCCCAAGTGCATATTACATATTCTACTAGGTTGCAGGATTTCTGGG